>NC_139319.1:25075905-27755905 GCF_056507025.1 Lutjanus erythropterus | reverse complement strand
CCAGATTCACAAATGGGTGATTTAATCCCAGTAAAACATGTGAACATGTTTTCTTGTTGAAGATTGTGGACTGAATTGAATTGTTTACAGTTAGTTTTTAAATGTAAATTAGCCACCGCTTTAACAACCACTTGCATGAAACATGTTGATAAAATGTATTTGGCATGTCTAAAGTGTCACACGCTCCACTGTAAACAGCGTCTGTAACCATGAGGGCTGAACTCGTTCATTGTCTCATTGACAGTTAAATGGCAGGCTGCCAGCCACTGTGGAACAACTGAACGACACACCTCAAACACACACGAACATTAGACTTGGAAACTGTTTCTTAATCATTTTCAGGAAACTCCCCAGCAGCGCCGGGTGACATGCTGCATTATGTGACGGATCATCTCGTTCTTAAAGTGTTCTCATTGGCTGAATGTTCCATGTAAGCGCTTTGACTTGAAGTGCTGTGGTTCAGAGTGTGGAATTAAAAGAAGCCTTTTGATAATCAGACCATTAGATTAGTGGCTCCTAAAAAGGTGCTTAAATCATTATAGCAAAAATGTAGTTTGGCGACATTGTGAAATAGTGTGGGATTATCTGAGTTGTTAAACCATAGCCAATGAAAATCTGACATGACTCAGGCATAAATCATGTGCCTGGACAAGGTACTGAATTTAAGTTTTATTTATATTATGTCTAGTCACATTCACAGGCTGACCTCCTCACTCTGTGTATCTGTGTTTTCTTAGACGTTACAGCGACAGGTGACCAAATGAAACACACCTTTGCCTCAAATAAAATCACATATTTCTCTGGGGTTGAACAGTGTTGAAAACATTTAGGTGACACACATGCTTTTTTTGGGGATCTGTACTAAACAGGGATGTTGTCTTGAGTCTGTAGATTATGATTTCTCTGCAACATTACAATATTCGATTTGGTATCATGACATTTATTTTTGTTAAATATTGTGCCTCCTGCTATTTTGGAGGTTGCAGTTGGTCTGTTGTGATTTAGGATCTTTAGGAAACAAGGTCTTCTTAGTTTGTTTGTGATATTAATATTGCGGATATGTTTCCTCTTTTACGTCTCTCTGGTATTTTTTAGAGCCTTCGTATGTATATTCTTTGTATATGGAATTTTGTGTTCCTTATACATTGAAAAGTTCATAAGCTGACCATGATGCAATGGTTGAATTTGACCAAATATTTCTTCCATCAGTGTTGCAGCGCTTGGATTCCTGTGGTATAGAAGCTCCCATGCTGATGCTCAAAAAAGTCCTCAACAGCAGATACAACCTCATCATCGGTGCAATAGTGCTTCCTAGCCAAGTGTTTTTCCATGTTGGGGAACAGAAAATAGTCAGATGGTGCCAAATCAAGAGAATATGGAGGGTGAACAACCAGTTCAAAGCCACAGTCATGCATAGCAGCCATTGCAACCACAGCCTTGTGTGCAAGAGCATTGTCCTGGTGAAACAAGACAATAACGAGGCAACTGACACCAAAGCAGTATAGATGGATAATAGCACTACAGACCAGAGGAAAAATATGTATTTCTAATTTTGGGGTGAACTGTGAACCTTTAAATCTAACAAATGGTGTACATTTACTGTTTTGTGCCATAAAGTTAATTCTGTTTGTGCTGTAAAGCCATGCGCCGGACTCCAAATCTAACCATGGTGTTGTCAAATGAAATGTGAAGACTAATACAGGTGGTCAGTTTTGATTGTTTTAATTACACTAATATCTCAAAATTGAATGAATGAATGAATTAAATGTACAAACTAATAATCCTCATGTGCAAACAGAAAGCTCAAAAACACAGGTGCACTGTACAGTTGCCAGATATGAGACATGGCCTGCCTGTGTGGAGGCTTCTTGTGCTCTGAGCTTTTGTCAAGAATGAGGAGCAGCTGCACCTCAGTGCTACAACAGGAACAACACCAGGTTTTGAATGGCAGTTGACCTGTCCTTGATAAGCCTCGTGTGTGTGTGTGTGTGTGTGTGTGTGTCATATGCAAATGCACCAGAGACAGAGAGAGAGAGGAAGAGACAGAGAGAGAGAGAGAGAGAGAGAGAGAGAGAGAGAGAGAGAGAGAGAGAGAGAGAGAGAAAAAAAAAAGGGAGAATTCACTCTTGGTAGCATGAGGCTGCGTGGATGTGCAGAAAAATGGTCTCTTACCCAGCTCGTCTCTGAGGTTTGCCAGTTCCAGCGACAACTCCTTCTTCTGCTTCAAGGTTTCCTCACGCTGCACAGAAGAGAGGATGCAGAGAATCAATATGATTGATCAATGCACACTGACACTGTGCCCAAAATCAGTCACTACTCAGTACACACTATAGAGAGAACTCTATGTGGAGTACTATATCGTGTGTTAGATGGCCAAAATAATGAGAAAACACAGTGGTAGTTAGCTCTTTGTTAGTGACTGTGTATTGTAAACTAATTTCCTCCATGTATTGAGATACTTTCAGTTCACTATAGATAACAACTCATTTTCACAAGGACATTATGACAACACTAGAAAATTAAGTACACACCATACAGTGAACTACGTAATAAACAGTTAAGGATTTTAGAGACATTTGGCATTGTGGGATTTAAAATTTGCAGTCACCACAGATAAGTGTTCACAAAGTTCCCCTGCAGTTAACTTTGAAGCCAGTGATTGCAAAGGGCAGTTGTGGTTGGAGAGTTCAGGGTGAGCAGGACTGTAATAACACAGATAAAGGAACCAGCGCTTTCCCAAGGATTAGAACAAACTTATGAACTTAAGGCAACAAAGACAATCAAGAAAACAACATCCATTGTAGCTGCCAACACCCGATCTTGTACTGCACACAATAGCAGCCGTAACCAGGGAATTAAATTGGCATCAGTCACCTGCCAAATACAATAAAATGGAAAGAGTTCACTGAAGCCTTATGTCTCATACAGACAGAAGGGGAGAGAAGAGGAGTAAGACAATAAGACCTGCAGGATACAGGGTAAATGTTGGATGTGACAGGTAAAAATTCAGGTCACATACCACCATGGCAGATAGGTTTTTCTTATATTTATACTTTTTTGAAATTCATCTGTCTGTCAGGTAACACTGGCTCAATGTTTACATTGAGTTTGTATTTATCACAGTCCCTGTAACACTGAATATTACAGCACTACTTTTTGTGCAGTCTGAGCAAAGATAGGCGTTTACTTCTTCCCGTCTCAGTTTATGTTGTCACGTTTGAGTGAAAGAGTCAAATGGCTGAAGACAGATAACAACACTGCCATGAATCTTTGCATACAAGCTATTGGTTAAAAATCATGATAAAGTGTTTTTCAGAACCAATACAGTATCACAAGTGTATCGATATTTTCTACACTCTTACACAGTAGAAGTTGAGGGAAAAAACATAATTTCAGACACCTGCCTGTAACTGACGGGAAAAAGAAAGAAAATATCCACCTGGGCAAATACAACTTTAAAGAGTTTAAACACCAAATAAAAATGCCATCCTGGAAAAAAAAAAATTTTGAAACCTGAAATATCACATCCCTGCCCTGCAGGAGCAGAATATAATGTATGGCTTATGTTTTTATGTTCATATCCAGAAACAGACATCAAGGAAAAGCTTTTGTATACAGTAATTTCAATTGTTTTCATACACCGTAAAACTGCCTACACCAGACTACACACACATACACTCTTGTAAACACGTGGACGAGCACACGCTTCTAACTTGATGAGCACAACAAAGTGTCCTGCCGCCCTCCAGAACTGAACATTATTATCCTATTATTGATTAAATTACCAGCATATTTACTCTTTTCATTTACACATTTACCAAAGGATTCACACATTAAGTAACAGCAGCTTTACAACATAAGTGCTGGAATTTACAATGGAAACCGAGCTCTTGCTCTCTTGCTTTCACACACACACACACACACACACACACACACACACACACACACACACACACACACACACACACACACACACACACACACACACACACACACACACACACACACACACACACACACAGGGCAATAAAGTCCATCTGTTGTCTGAGGGGTCAGCTAAGTGAAAGAGCAGACAGAACAAAGAGTGGCAAGAGAGAGCAAAGGCAGCGTGTAATAATGAGCAAACGTTTCCAGTAGTGAACATATAAACAGAGAGATGATGGCGAGAGAAAGTGTCATAAACACAGCATGATCAGGAGCGTTCAGGCCACGGTGCAATACTTCATAACTAGTTATGTATTTCATAACTCCACGACATTTGTAATCCAAACGAGACAGTGTCATGTTTTTCTAAACAGTTTGGACGTAAAAACCAGCAGCTAATGTGATCAGCGTGTCAGATAGGGTGGAAATACATTCAGCTACATTCCTGTAAAATGACCTGATTGTAAAATTCCTTCCTAATCCGTAGTTGACAGTTAATGACAGCTCAGACTAAAAGAGAAACAAAAGTGAAGAGGAAGAAAAAGAGCAGCAGCAGATGAATGAGAAGAAACACATGTACACACACACCTTCTTGCGTTTCTTCTTGCGATGATGAGGGGGGGCCTTGTTGGGCTTTGCATGGGCTTTGCTGGCCGTGGAGCCCATGTCCCAGTGAATGAACACACACACACACACACACAAACTCTCACACACACAAGCTTCAGAAAAAAACCCCGCTCCTTTCTCGTTTCTTCAGTCCTTCCTCTGTCTCTAAACGATTCCCTCCCACTCTCACAAGACGACGACACAAACTGCAAACACACACACACTCTGTCTGTCTCTGCCCTCCTACTGAAGGAGACACGCTCTCTCTGTCTCGGCCACTTCCACTCCTCCCACTCTCTACCTGTTCACCACAGGGCTCCCTGTCCTCCCTCCCTCCCTCCACCCATTTCTCCTCCTCCAGCCTGGACTCTGTATGATGGAGGAATGCAAGTTATTTCAGCACCACTTTCCTCTACTCATATCTGTAGTTTTATCTCCCTTTGTCTTGTTGTCTGTCAGTCATTTACACACAAAACTGGTGGATCTGCATTTAACTCATGCCTGTATTGACTTTACTTACATCCGTCTTTCTTCTTTTGTCTCTTTGTCCATTTAAAGTTTATATAACTTATAATTAGATAACTTGGATTCAAATAAATTCAGTCTCTGGGATGTTAAAGAAAGTTTTTAGGTTCCTTCTACAGTTCAAGTTTTATAGCACTGAAGAAAAGAACAAAAGAAGGAATATTTCTTTTAAAGGCAGGGTAGATTTTGTCTCTCCCTTTTTCTGTTGTTTGTCTTTCAAGGTATCCCATAAAAAACCCTGACAATGTTAAGCGTCAAATGTAAAATTTCTATTTTGTATATTTGTTGTGTTCTAAAGTAAATGATCTATTTAGCTAATTATATAGATATATCTTATCTATAGGGTATGCAAAGACTTTTTTTGAAGTGAGCTATTTTTGTAGTGAGCGATTTTCCTATTGATGTTCTCTCTTCTTATGTTTATTTATATTTACTGTCTGTGTATAATGTCTGGATAAGCTGCTGCTGTAACGCAGCTTCTATCTATCTATCAATCAGAGGATACTTAAAGTATGTCTAGTATTTTTTATTGAAACAGTGTCCACTAAATGTGACAAACAGAAGTGGAAATGAGGAAGCAAGACCAAAATAAACAAACACAAAAACCTGACATCCAGTGAAAAAAAAAATCAAGCTGTTATATTAACTTAAATGCACTTCTATCCTTGGAGAAATCTTAATTACCCTCCTTTACAGAGTTTCTGGGCATTTAAGTCCTTTACACCTCTTGCTGCCTTTTATGACTCCTTTTTATGGCCACCATCACTCAAAAAGTGCACAAAATAGACAACGACACTGCACTGAAAAGGTCATGCTAGTGTGGCTTTTAAGAGCAGAATATTCAGATAACCCCACCCACCCAAACTTGAGGCCCAGCCCCTTTCAGTAAACCAAAACACCCCCACCCCCGCCCCCGCCCCCAGCCCACCCTCAGGGGGAACGTGTGCAGTTTATATTCACCAGTCACCTTTCAAGTGTGTAGGACAGATTAGATAGCATTGGTATTCATGCTTCAGATAAAAACACACACTAATCAAGGCGCCTCAGGGCTTCAACTGCAGCTGCTGCATTCCTCCACCCCACCCTGTCTTCTATCCATCACTACCCCCCCTTCACCTCCACTTACTTTCCACCAGGACATGCATCTAATCAATAACACAGTGAGTCAGAATAGATGCTGCTGCTCTGGAAACCTCTGAAAGCTCAGCTGATATTTACAAGCTACAGTCAAACACTTTCACAATAAGCTGGAAAACATTTATCCTAATACACAAAACCACTCTAATCAGGCCGCAATTCAAACAGCCAATGCTCAGAGTTATGCAACAGTCACACACACACACACTCACACTCATGTGTGCAGGGTTATTACTGCTGATAACAGGTTATTGGACAGATAAGGAGCTACTTTCCCTCAGAGAGGACATGGAGGCTGTGTGTGTGTGTGTGTGTGTGTGTGTGTGTGTGTGTGTGTGTGTGTGTGTGTGTGTGTGTGTGTGTGTGTGTGTGTGTGTGTGTGAGAGAGAGAGAGAGAGACAGAGAGAGAGAAACAGAGAGAGAGAGACAGAGAGAGAGAGATTTAACACTTTGATTTCATAATGGATTATGGATGTCACAATTCTTGAAATCCAGAACTCGATTTGACTGATCGATTGATTGGTCGATCAATTTTGAGGCCACCATTCAATTTTTCGATTTAAACATACTTGTTTTAGCACTGATGGTTATGTAATTGTGACACTACAGAGTACTGATTTATAAAGATCAGCAGATCTTTATGTCCTGACAACTGTCATGTCATTCACATTTTATATTATGTAAAAAGATGCATATGGCCCACATGGTATCAAGTGTGATGTAACAGCCGGTGAGCTTCACTGTGTCTTTTAGGTGTTGCTTTTTTTTTTTTTGTCTTTGGACACGTGATACACACTGTAAATAGGCAAGGGTCTGGGGGAAAAAAAATACTGCAAACTGCAAATTCTGCCTTTGCTTTTGTTTATTGTAACTACATTTTTGATTTAACATTGAAACTGTGACTCTCCCAAAACATACTTGTTTTAAGATGTTATTTTTATTTTACTTTACTGAAGATCTCTAATTGTTTTACTTCCAAACAAGAATAAATGTTTTTTGTCTGAAGTTTTGAGAATTAGTAGACAGCAGAAAGTGAAGGTGACCTACAGCAGAGTTTCACACCTCCAGTGAAAACCTGATTAGTTTAACAAAACAGGTCAAGTTGTATAAGCTCCGTGATTTACAGCAACTTTGGTATGTTGAGTAGAGGCTGAAAAAAAACAAGCCTGTACAATAAACTCAAGCATGTGTGCGAGTGCTTGTAAAATCCCTCAAGGTGTCACTAAACTAAAGGCACGAGTGCTTTTCTGCATATGTTCCCCCCAGCAACTTCAGACAAACAGACAGAGCCAAAGAGGACAGAAAGAAGAAGAACAGTCAAAGTAACACCTGATCTAAGCAAGATCTAGTCCAAGTCCTAAATTAACAACCTGTACAAAGTGCTGGAACAAAAAAATGCCAGTTAAATTACTCACTGGCTGAGCTATGCTGCAAGTCAAATTTTCAGACAAGACAACAAAGACTGAACTTTGGCCTTGAATGAACAGTTAAATCAGGACGTGTGATGCCATTATTAACAGATAATCTTACACTCATAGGTTCAAACACACACAGAGGGAACAGGTCTAATGAAGGGTTTTACACACTGGAGAAGGTGTGTCCAGCTCAATAATCCAAAAAGAGTTCCAGTCATGTGTGTTTGCATGCATTCAGTTGTATTTCACATGCCAGCATGCTCTGCAAACATAAAATCACTAATCCCAATAATCAGACAGCAAATATTTACTGAGCAGACTATCCATGTCCGGTACTCTGTGATTGACACATCCTGGTGCCTAAATGGACCAATCACCTGCCAACCTGTGACGAACCAGCCGACTACAGTATAAACAGAAACACAACCACAATTAATAAATGGTAAATTGATAGTTAAATTATATGATTACTTATAATTAGTTAACATAATTATCATTTCATTGTATATTAACTATGAAATATTTTTTTTTCTTATCATTAGTTTGTGCAATATAAGAACTAGTTTATAAATTACAATCAAACAACTCAAAGTTGATAAAAGATGACCCAAACTATATTCTGATTAAATTAAGTTTGTAAACCGTTTATTTCTGTGTACATTATAACATTATGCTGTATTTGTAACTGATGATGATTTGTAAAGCTTTATGGAAGCACTGCAGAGAGATGGACCAGATATTTTTAACACTTTGTTAATAGTTCATAATTATAATAATAATTATCTATAAACATTATATGGATCGCTATTAAAGTTTCACTTGATGATTTATGATAATATCTTATGTATTTATATATATTACATTAGATACATGATTATTTAAGCCAAGGAATGAACGTATCCTAAACCTACACAAGTTGGTTTTTGTGCCTGCATTTTGAAAATCCACCCTGATGTTGTATATTTATTATTGCTAACTTTACCGTAGAGCCCTGCACGTGCATAAATGTTAGTAGAGGGTTCCTACAGAGTCATAGTCTGAGCGTTCGTTCACTGACCAACCAGGCCATATTTGACGAGTTGGGAGTATTGTCTATAAAAATTATCTGGATTGTTATTGGAAAGATGCAAATGATGTTTATAATACTTTGGAAATGATTAATAAATACAGTGTGGTGCATCTATTAACTTTATTTGGACTGCCACTATAACTGGTGTCTATAAATATAACCATTATTTATTAATGTTTATAAAGCTTGATAAAGAGTTTATAAAGTATATTAACATTTCAATGTCTGGTGACAGCAAAACAACAATTAAATAAAGATTAATTATAAATTAACTATTTTTAATGATGGCAAGCAATATTAAACCATGTTAACAAAATTGCATATGGTCATACAGAAACAACAAAACAGCCATATATTATATTGGAATTATTTTATATTTATTAGGGTACATTTATCTTGGCTGTACCCATCATCACTGAAGTGCCTAATGGAGATTTTTTTATGCCTGACCCAAAGGAAGGAGTGTTGGAGTGTTTATACCAGGAATGAATAGAAGTGTTCAAGAGAATTCAGCTCATACTTCCGAAAAACAACATAACATTTTGTTTTTTGTTTCCATCATAGTTTATAGTTTATTATTATTTATTGCTTCATGTGTAGAGTCATTTCACTTATCTTCTGCTCATAATTTCGGGCTCATATATAATTTTATTGCTCATTGACACTGTGATTTTAAATTGATAATTTTTTTATTGTCGTTTTTGTGGAAGACTAGCAACCTTTGTGGTAGTCTAGTAATCAAGTAGTCTGTCACACAGGACACACACACACACACACACACACACACACACACACACACACACACACACACACACACACACACACACACACACACACACACACACACACACACACACACACACACACACCTTAATAAGTTAGCATCGACTGTAGAAAAAAAAAAAAAAACATCAGAGCTGACAGTAGGCACTTACCATAGGCAAAGCTAACCGCTATCACACAGCTATTATACACAATACAAACACACACACACAGTGAAATGAAAAACAACCTCACTCACACACACTCACACACACATTCACCGATCCATCAGCACATCAGTGTCACACAGCAGCAGGATGTTTCCGTGGCATCATGTGTTGTTGTTGTTGTTAATGGCAGCTGGGTGTGCACTCAGACAAGCCTCTCCCTGCTTCCGACTAAAAACAGCCATTACTCCGCTCCATCCAAACCAGCACCTTAAATAGCAACCTTCCCTTATCACCAACAACTGCTGAGAGATGCTTTAATTATAGGCTGTGGCTGTTTTGCTCCAATTTGCCAAAGGGGAAGGATGGTGTGCAGATAAGTGATCGTTTCCCCTCATCAGCCCCCTTGAAGCTGCACGACACCATATTGTATTTACATGTGCTAACACATCCACCCGATCTGCCTTTAAAGTGGTTTGGTGCTACAGCAGAACAAAGAGACCCATTCCCACAAAGTGAAACACTGGAGGTCCATCCAAATTCACCATAAACAGCTTTAGAACAGGCTGCATCCACAGTATTCTCATTAACAGCAGAACAAGGTTCATCCAGGGAAAGCTTCTACCTACTAACCTACTGTACAGCCACTTTTGAAAAAGAGATAAAAAGAGAAAGAGACACCGTACATACTAATGAATATTATATTACATTTCTGCCAACAAATCCCAGTTAATCTTACACACTGGGCCGTAAAGATCCCCTCATTAAAGTTGAACAAACCTTTAGCTTAATAACAAGCCAGTAGATTAGAACATAACTAAAACCACACTCAAAGTCTTTTGAACATTGCAGGTCACAGGTGAGAGCCAAAGCATCCCTGAAATACTGATATTAGGGCTGCACAATTAATCACAATAAAATCACAATATGGCCAAGTGCAAATCCAAATCACAGAAGAAGAAGAAGCATTTTTTGTTAGGGTAAAATGTGCGACAAAGCAGCGTTATAATGAAGTACTGCAGTGCTCCTATTAATTGTGAATCATATCGCAATTGCAATATCAGTCAAAATAATCTCAACGTGATTAATGTTTTATCACACTGTGCAGCCCTAATCAGGGCATTGGCTACTGTAGTTAGCTAACAAACTGAATCAAACCTGGTATTCACTGTGGTCTTTATCAACGTCCACCACATTCAGACAGTTACCTCTCACTGCCACCAACATGTAAAATCTAAAATTTGCAATTATTATTTGTCCTAAGAAACAGGAGCTCTGTCGATTCATTTCATTAAAAAAGTCAGTCTATTGCCCTTTTTGTCACACAGCAATACAGTGCTCTGTGTCTACATTTTAGTTATATTAACAAAACATTTGTTTGCCTTTTTAAATGTGTTTTAAAAACAGTAAATTAGGGATGAAAGCTGGTGTGAGTATTTTCTTATTGTAAACATAAACTCAAGTGAAGTACCTCAGTGAAGACATGTTGGATGACTGTAGCCAGAGCCTCCACTCTCCTGTTTCCCTGGACGAGCAGCTTCCTCAGCTGGCTGATGGCCTGGTTCTTCTTCTCTGCCTGCTCTTTGCTCTGGTTCTGTTTAGTCGTGACCATCCCATCTGCCACAACAGCCCCAGCTGTGCCAGGCTTGGATGCATTCTGTAGCCGGGATGCTGTTTTGGGGCTGGATCGCGAGCCTGTTCTTGCTTTGAACCCAGGAACAGAGGCTCCAGTGGTGCCTGACCCAGTGTTGGTGGTATCGGCGGCAGGAGCTGGGGAAACTGGCGTCACTGGTGCATTAGCATTCACCACATCAGGTACCTAGCAATAAAAAAAACACATGACGTCTTCAACATGAACCCTAATTTAAGACGCTAAAGTTCAACAGGTGAAGTGAAAAAAACTATTCAGCGTTAAAAAGCAGAGGTAAATTTCTTGGGGTACAATACAATTCTACTCTTCTATGATTCATGATGATGTCTCCATTTAAGAGACAGTCTGCATAGCTCTTAAAAGAAGGAATGCAAATATACCAAAAATAATCCATTACATTCTATTATGTTAAAATGTGCATTTTGCTACTCTTGTGTCCATCCAAATGAATCACAAACTTTATCATAATTTTGAGTAAATCCGTGAAAGAAAATTCCAATGAATGCATGTTTTCCCATCTGCTCTTCCTATGCGATTATTAGGAGTTTGTTCATTGAGATAAGCTGTAGGTGGCACCAATTCTCCTGTTGGAAAAATCACACCATCACAGAATTAGAGGGCACAACAAGGTGACATGGAAGGGAAGAAGAGGACGTACCAGGTCAGGTGGAGGCTGCTGCTGGCTCTGGTTGTTTACTCCTGCAGGCGCTGCTCCCTGTGAGTTGCCGTTTGTGTTTGTGGGTCTTGCCGGCACCTCCCGGGGCTTGTTTTTGTCCACTGCAAGACAATGGCGACGTCTTAGTGTGTGGGCGGCAGGTCCAACATTCAACATGGTGACCACACACAGTGCACTCACTCAGCATCATTAACAAACCTACAGCGCAGCAGGACCACAACAACAAAACTAGAAACAATCATTCATCCAACCAAATACATCAAATTCATATGAGTAAAAGAAAATATTAAAAAAAAAGGTCAGTCTGGACTCGACCACCACAACATCCAAACATAGAAAAATGCTGCGCTCATACATCTCATACATTCACTCTCATCTGGTAAATGAGAACACGCCCTACTGACTGTTCTAGGCTGAGACAGATGCATCATGGGATTGTGTGGTAATGATGGCCAGTCAGTCTGTGTATGATGGGGCCTGAGTGTGCATTAAGGGGAGCAATACCAGAGCCAAGGCAATTAGAGTCTCTCCCTCTGCCTCTTTCTGAATAATTCAATATAAACCAGTGGACTTTGGTGTGGTGTCAAATAGGTTTTCTGCGCAGCATTGAACTCATTGGATCAGTAATGCAGTGCAGCCTGCAGGATCATGAGTGTTCAGCTGTTATCTGGATTTTGATACTTTCAAGATGACTGTTTCTGTGGGCTGAGGATAACATGAAACTCTCGTTCTCCAATCTGTCCGTCTTAGCTGAAGTTCCAGAGTTCCAGACTTTATTATAATGTTATATTATATTATGGATCATGATTATTTAATGTTCACTAATTTCAATGCCAGGACACAACAATTATGATGATGGGATCATTTATGTTCAAATATTAAATGATTTTTGGTTTACATGAGTGATTGCATTGATGAAACAGATAATGATGAAAATCAAGGATTTTAAAATAGTTACTATACTGGAGTATTTTTAACGTCAAGCTAATTCCGAACCTTGAGAACACAGCAGTTAAAATTAAGCATTTTGCAGCCTTTAAAGACTGAGAAACCCTGAGAGATCACATTTCATTAAGTTAGTAATATGTACAGTTGAGGACAGTTTTTTTTTTTTTTTTTTTTTTTTTTTAAACAGAGCAAGGAATTTTCAACATAGCATTTCTAAAAGTACTAGTTTTCTTTACAAAAAATAAATTATTTCTATTGGCACACAATAACAGAATTATTTCAGAAAAAAACAACAATGACCAGGGTCAATATTATTAGCCCCCTTAAGAACTGACCTTTTTATTGACCCATAGCACAAACCACTGTTGTGCAATGATGTGCTTTAACTTTGTAATCCTCAAAGCTTGTACAATCAAGTTAAAACTGAGGTTTAGCTTCCAATTTACACACAGTATAAAAACTTCAGTAAGAGTTTGAGCTGTCACTTGAGAAAGCATCATGCCAAAAACAAAAGAAATCAGTTTAAACTTCAGAAAAAGAATTGTTGATGCTCTTAAAGAAGAAGGACATACAAAGTTATCACAGCGTTTCCAAGTGTCAAGAACTGGAGTGAGAAGTATCATCAAGAAATTCAAAGAGAGCCATACAGTACAGAACAAGCCTGGCAGAGGTAGGAAGAGAAAGATTTCAAAGACTCTGGAAAGAAAACTAGTGAGAGATGTGTCTTAAAACCTCAGAACAACTGACAAGACACTAGTGAACGACTGAGCCAAGTCGGGAATTGTCGTCTCAAAGAAGACAATCACTAGAGCCCTGCACAGGAATGGACTGTGAGGTTAGAGACCAAGAAAAACTCCACTTCTGCAGAAGAGACACCTTCAAGCCAGACTGAAGTATGCCAAGGACAACCTTGAGAAAGATTATGTATACTGGAAGAGTGTCCTTTGGTCAGATGAGATAAAACTAGAGCTCTTTGGCCATAAAGATGTTGTTTATGTTTGGAGAAAGAAGGGAGAGGCGTATAACCCAAAGTACACTGTTCCCTCAGTGAAACATGGTGGTGGGAGTATTATGCTGTGGAGATGCTTCAGTGCGTCTGGAACTGGGAATCTTGTCAAGGTGGAAGGAATCATGAAGAAAGAAGGATATGTGAAGATTTGAAAGAAAACCTCAAGCAGACAGCAGCAAAACTGGGTCTGGGTCATCGCTTTGTCTTCCAACACGACAATGACCCAAAACATACGTTTTAGAAGAAGACCAAAGTGAATGTTGACCTGCCTGCACAAAGCCCTGACTTGAATCCCATTCAAAATCTGTGGGGTGAACTGAAGACCAAGGTCCATGCCAGAAGACCATCAAATCTGGAGGAGCTTGACAGATTCACCACAGAAGAATGAGCTGGGATTCCTCAGGAGACGTGTCTGAGACTTGTTCAAAACTACAACAAGCGACTGCAGGCTGTTGTCCAGCAAAAAGGACACACAAATGACTATTAGCAGCAGGGGGGGTAATAATTTTGACCCTGGTAGTTTTCGTTTTTTGTGAAATAATTTTGTTTCTGTGCGAAAAGTAAAATAATGTAAGCATCCAAAATAAAAGTAGGATGTTTGGAAAATCTGTGTTAAAAATTCAGTGCTTGGTTTAACAGCGCTTGGGAAATACTTAAAAAAAAAAAGAATTACATTTTCATAGGGGGCTAATAAGTTCATCCTCATCTGTATATTCTGTATCCAGTTTACATTTATAATTCAATTTCCTCTGAACTCAAACAGGTCTGTACTCTCCAAGTCAGTGCTGATATACAGGTCTGGTCAACAAGACCCTCAAAGCTGGTAGTGATTTCTTCAGAGATACTGCCACCTACTGGCAGCCACCAAACACAACATGCTGTATCAGTCTGATCAGTCAAAGCTGTGAACAGTCAGAGCATGCAGGTGAGAAAAAAAGGCAGGTCTAATGACAGAAATAAACATCCTGATTGCTATAATGTACATCAACCTTCAGCTGCTGTCTTATAATCAGATGTGATTCAGCTTCATTAAACAAGCCACAGTTTGTCAGATCACAGTGGACACCACAGCTGTGCGTTCATCACTGAAACACAGCAGGAGTTTCTATTAAGCATTCAGATCTAATGCAAATTTATCTTCTCAACACTAACATTAGCAGAACAGAACGCTCTGATCATTAGTGGAAAGTGGGAACATGTTACATAAATGTATGGCTCAAAAGGAAGTGCAGTTTAAAATAAAAAAGTGTTATTTGTCTTTCTAAGTTTTCTACCATTGGTGGACTTGTTCAACCACATGAACACAGCCTCCCTCTTTCATTCGCTCAATCACCTTCTTGAAAAGATCAGCATTGTGATATCTGTGCATATCCAAGTCTTCTAAAACATCCAAAAGTAGGAATGTTCATACTTCTGATTAGAAATCTAGGCTTTTCTTTTTTGCGTGCATCTCTACACCAGCCTTGCAAACTGCGGTAAAAACCCCAAATGTCCACAGAATGCTCCTAAAACCTGAGTAACACGGGCATTACCCACAGGTCTTGATCAGAAAATGCTAAATTCAGAAAAGGCCTAATTCATCATCATCATTTAAAACAGGTTCATTCATTTAAAGAGCGCTGACTAACTGTGAGCGAGCTGCTACTAGGACGACACATCTCAGCGAGTGTTTGTCTCTTGTGGAAATGTGCGCTGGTCTGTGTGAGTGCTGGTGATGATGGTTTGTACCTGGAGTCTGCCAGGCAGTCATGCAGAGCTGCTGAGCCCAGACTGAGAGAGAAACAACACAGTTAGCATGCACATCACGTTACATGAAACAGAAAGGACAAACCCTGCTGTGTCATGAGGATCTGCTTCAGTACACAGTAAGATGACCTTCATAACATACGATAACAGAGGAAGTCATCGTATGAATTATGGGAAGGTTGCATGATAAATGCTAGCTGTATTTTCATGTACCTCAGAGATCTATCATTTCATGATAATGAGTATATTATCACCATCATGTCAGCCATCGTATTTGTACTGATCTCATGACAACTCAGTAGGATTGTCTATCAGAACATAAGTTACTAGTAAGGGAAGGTGAGGGACTGGAGTTGGGGAGTGGGAGAGTAAAAAAGGTCACATGTAGGAAGAGTGGGGGCTTTAAGTTAGCAAATATGTCATGTCTTCTAATACAGTTGGACCGTCTTCAACCACATGCCAAATTATTTCACTTTGGCACTGAAAAAGTTGACAGAGTTTTCCTGATCGAGCACCTACATTCAGAGGTGTTCATCGGACCACATACATGCATAAGTTCTGCCAGACTGCCATGCAGAGCCCCAGCAAGACGTCTTGGCGATGCATGTGTGAAGGTACCACCCAGAATTGGAGGTAATTTAATAATGCAGAAAAGAGATGTTGTGGTGTTTGATTTATGGTCACACGCTGAAGCTATTGGCGCATTGCTCCAATATCACATACACGCTTTTGTGTATGACTTCTGTGTACCAAGATTCATCAAATCAGAAATACTCAATTAATTAATCCCCAGGGAGAAATTCTTTAAGTTATTAAAGACAGCTGAATTGTGGCGATATCATTGTTTACAATTACTGTAGCGGCCCCTGTTGCTCCCTAAAAACAGAGCCAGTGTAGAGGCAGACGACTGTGATCTTACTGTATGGCTACGTCATGCTGGCCAAATTAAAACGCCACCTACTCAGAGACAGATTAGCACTGGATTACTCTGTATGTGTGTCTGCAGGACAAAAAAGTGTGCCAGCACAGCAGAAAAATAAGGGCAGCTCACCACACACACACACACGACAGGTAGTCGTAGCAGTCCTGATCTCTTTAATCTGCTGTATTCAGATTACTCAAATGGATGAAAATATAATCCAATCCTTCTTTATGAAGAGTGAGATTCCAACAGAGGTTTGTTTAGGGCGGATGATCTGAATCTGATTTACACTTAAATAGCTTGGATTATTTGAAGAGGGGTTGTATGAGGCACTCAGCAGTGTATTAGCTATAGTAGACACCTCCAATGTAAACTGAAACAATGTGAAAAAAATATCATTTTAAGTTTCTGATACATAAAAATATTCTTAATATAGCATACACTTTCAGCAGAAAAACTAATATTGATTTCTTTAGGTAGACTTTTTTAAGTGGCTAAAATACCTTTTGCTGCTAACCCTGTTCACAGCAGTACATTGTATATATTCCACATTAGCACTGCTCCTGTTGCTTCTCCAAACTGGGGGCGTGTCGACTGCCATCTACAGTAGGTAAATCACTCTATATGGATAAGTACCTCATACAACCCCAGTTAAAAAAAATCTGAAGTATCCCTTTAATATAGAAACCACAATTTTCATTCTCACTGGAAAAAAAATCCTTTATCAAAAAAACAAAACAAAACACTGCACTTGACTATATTGCAATTTCAATAATATTGCAATAAACTGTGCAGCCCTAGTCGACACACACTAAAGCAAGACTTGCTGTTAATCAGCTATCAGGTGCAATCATAGATTCACATCTTCTTTACACCGGAGATTCAGCCCATGACTGTTGCCATGGAAACAAGTGTGCTGAGCACGTGTATATGTCCACTATATGACCCGTTTACATGCAAACTAGACCATCCAGTCACCTAGCAACAACCATTTTTATCCATCTGTCGAACAATCACGATTTCGAGGGTAGCTCAATGTTTTTACTCTCGGTCCACATGTGTCAGAGCAGATGAACTGTGACAGAATACAACAGAAAGAGAAGGGAGAACCTCAGCAGAGGCACTGATCGTGGACAAGCTGACAGATGTAAGAAGAACTGGTTTCCATCCAAGTATATGACAGATACAAAAATATCAAATTATCAGTTATCTTATCGGGTATTTTAAAAAGGACCTGTAGTTGATGCACACCTGAGGGTGAGAAAGGCTAAGATGCTGTGAGTAAAGACTTTTTCCAGAAATCAAGATAATCTAATCTTTCTATGGTATTGGTCGATTTGCTCACAACAAGGTCTGTGGATGATCGTAACCAGGTAAGACATTGCTCGGGGTGGGTTCAGGCATTTTTAGCCCCACAAGCTGAGCACTGTGTAGTCCCACCATAACTGGAGAGAAGGCAGACATCTCTGTTGGTTATCTCCAAAACTCTCCAGAACTATCTAGGTGGATAAACAGGAGTACAAGTAGGAGGAAAAATATGGATTTTTGATTTGGGGGAGGACTGTCCTTTATAAGAGGACTATTTAATGTTTATCCTTTGTCTTAACTTTTTAATTCTTACAATTCTGGATGGAAACACTAATTTGCTTTTTATTTTTGGCCTCACTTCAGAAGTTTGCTTCAAATTGGCTCGACAGCTGGATACAAACACAGCTAGTGGCTCAGAGTGACCTTACGAATGGGTAACACTCAAGAGGAGAGTATCTAACCAGTCAGCGAGGGGTTGTTAAATGGCAGTGCTACCAAACCACAGGAGAGAACTGTGGATGATTATCACCATATAGGTGAGCCAAACCACTTCAGTGGCCGGACATCCTGCTGAGAGAAACTTACAAGTCAAAAACCACATGTTGAGTACAATAGGCCTAAAATAGAAATTCCCAGTATTAAAATGATCCCCTGCTCCTCATTAAAGAAGAGGTTAAACAACTGCGGTGACATTAATGCACAGATAACTCTAACCGCTTCAACCGCCGGCTGTTTTGGAGTCGAACATAAAGCAGTTTTTGACCTCAGAGGCAGACACTGTGTAAAGCAAATGGTACTCATTTCACGTGAGGTTTCTAGATCAGATGCAGCTCCAGATGTGGACAAAAGATCAACTGCACATGACTGTCCTTGATCTCCACAGAGAACATCTCTACCCAGTTTCACAAATACTGCAACCCAAATCTACTGTACGTGTCTGCTGAGAATATTCCAGTTCAGCAGATACAACCTCTAATGCCCTCATCTGCCACCACATTAGGGGGAAAAAAACAAACTACACATGAGATTAAAGCTTGCATGATTGGCCAGCCTCAGCTGAACCACTGCACCGCGTGCATGAGTTGCCTCTGCTGCCTGTGTGTGGACACGCACACGTGGTGACTAAAGCCTGCTCTAACCTACATTTCAGAGTGATGGCAGGCGGCAGCAGGGAAGTGGGTCTGTGGAGCTCAGACTGAGAAAACACACTGCAGCCAAACACGTGCCGCTGCACTCAGATGGGCCGGCAGGAATACACACAGTACAACGCTGAGAGGAACATCGTGATGAATATTTACTGAAGAACATGTTCCGATTAGCAAAAACCAAACAAGAAAAAGACTGACCGCAGAACATGAGCTGATTTGCTGCTCAACATGAAAAAACATGCAGACAATTTAATGGGAGTTTAAATGGATCAAAATGATTTGTAAAAGATGATGAAGGAATTAGTGAGTAATTTAGCCAGGACACATGAAAGAAATTAATGTTTCGGAATAAGCCCAGTGGCCTAATGAAACTGGCAAACACACAAGAAAACCCACATGAAGCTGTTCAAGTCAGACTGGGGAAATCTGCTGTTAGCTTCTTTGCCTCTTGCAAACAGAAAAAAGTTCAACTCTCTGGTATCTTCAGTGGATTACCTCATCTGTGAACTCAAGGCTTCTCTCTTTTACAGATGCTCCTTATTTAATTATATTTATACGCAGATCTCACATGTAAATATATTGTACTTCACACATAATTCTGATTATCCCATAAGGCCTGGCAGGATCCTGATGTGGTTTATTTCATAGTTACTTAATAAAAAAAAAACAAAAAAAAAAACAATTTCACATAAAATACTGATCTAAAAATCATTTCACAGCTTCCATTAAGTTCTCTGGAATCTATGATCAAACTGTGTGCATAGCAACAGTCTGTTATTCAGAAATAACAGACAGCAGAATGCATATGCATACAACTAGAATCAAGTATTCAACAAAACTGTATAATTGAACAAATCACAGTGTTTATAATAATAACTTCTGGGTAGAAAACCCCTGAATCACCCAAAAATAATTTAACAGCAATGTGTTTTATATATTTCTGAGGTTTCAGAGATATTTCAAGGCTGAATTAGTCCAGCTAATGGTGTTGGTTGGTTATCAAAGATGCTAGCAAAGCAACATAGACACATGTCTAACTACAGCAGGAATAATCAGGATTTTACATATCTTTTCTCCCCAGAATTGTTGTTTGCACAAGGTTATGGTGATTCAGTCCCTAAAACACTAAAAACACTTTATTGATGTGTTGTTCCCATATATACCTCTAGTTCACTACCTCATGTTGTATTCAGCTGAAATGCAACAGCCAAAGCAATTGCAACACTGAGCATGTACGTTCATTCAATGCCAACATAATGCCAACATTGTGTCCCATTAGCTTGGCAGGCTAAGCCCAAAGACACTTGTTCACAATGACACCCCCTCTGTCTCACTGTGATTTCCTTTCACAGAGTGATGGCAAAAAACAAACATTCAGAGGAGCACAGCAGTGTTGTGCTAAATGCTGTACCTCCTGTATGAAAGAAATAAACACCATTAAGTCTCTGTCATGTGATTCAGAAGACACAAGCTCTCCACAAATAGGGAGCACCCTTTCAATGGTTGAGTATGTAAAGGCCAGATGTGTCCTTGGCTATTTTTGGTCTGTGGATGTGTGTGAGTCACGTGGTTGGTGCTCCTTTAGGCGTGGATATCACAGCTAAAAGGAACCCGCAGCCATGGCTATTTATCACGCCACCGCTGAGGCACTCGTGCAGAAAGCTTCCACACACACGCACAGACTCATGTACGCACAGTGGTGTGTATACAGCCTATTGTAACCCTATACGTGCGTGGCGGCTGTGGTAGCCGGCATGCACAATGCTGAAAGCCCCCACAGTGGAAGAGAGACGGAGGCAACAATGGCTGCCAACGCCATGCAGGAAAACAGGAGAAGCAGGGGGAGGAGGTTTGAGAGGGTGAAGTGGAGTCAGGCTTGCCATCCCATGACTAAAGACCAAGCTAAAAAAAAAAAAAAAGGGCAAAGAAAGCTGATCCTTACACTTTATTCAAAGGCAACCCCACCCATGAGACAAAGTGGAGGAGGAGGAAGATTGAAGGGAGAGACGAAGTCATATGGAAAAAAGTGATTGGTAAACAATGTACATAAAATACATAGTTTATTGTGGTAAGGCAAATAGATACACAAGGCACAGTCAGGTGGATTTGGGTAATCTCCACTTGTGATGCTATATTGGCATCAAGACATTATTCAATAATCACTGATCATTTGGAGTTTTTAATCACGAAAATCGACTGAATGAAGACAAACTAGCAAAAATAATTCTCTCGGGAACGTATGAATGGTTTTAATCACAATCCGCTCCTTTGCTAGGGTGTGGTAGCATCCCACTTAAACCCCACCCAGCCGTGTGTATCTATGGTGGATGACAGAAAGTATCAGCTTCAGGCCTGCATGAAGGCACTCTGAGAGCACGTGGCAAAGAGGAAGATGATGGGGGGATGGATGGACGGTGGAACAGACTGATGAATGGAGAAAAAATTAAACTTTCTATGAGATTCCTAAAAGCAGCTATTCGAGGATTGGATCACAGATGGTTCGGAGGCCCGTGACACACTGCACTGATCAACCTGTTGGCCTGAAACTTCTGCTGATTGATGAGTGGAAAGATGGACGTGTTGAAAAAATGGAACAACTGATGGTTGGACGATGGGAGGACACAGAGGACAGGGGCATATCCAGACCTGCATGAAAAACCACAGTGTTCTTCCTGCATCCTGACAGCAGCTGGAGGTTTCGGAAAAGTCCTTTGGCCGTCAGCTTCACGTGGAAGTTGGACAGCGACAGTCTAGGAGACCATAACATCGTCTCTGTTGGTAATCCGATACTTTTCAAGACCGATGTTTCTCGTCTGGATTGTCTTTTTGGTGAGACCTTTGACTTTCAGCACTTTCTCTGCTCCTGTAGCATCTCAGACTCCTGAGCTGCAAGAAATATTGACCATTTTTCTTCTTGTGGTCCAAATCACTAGAGTTGCCTGTATGTCCAGTTTACTGTTGTCACTTAAGTATTTTTGTAAAAGAATGATATGAGATGCGCAATAGTAGCTTCAAACTTAAGTCTTACGTGTCTGGTAGGTAAAAATGTTCCTCTTTTCCTCTTTAATCTCAGAAGTAAGTGAAAATTAGTCCACAAAAAGGTGATGATAAGAAAAAAAAATGACAAAATAGGAGTTTGAATTTAAAAGGTGAAGCTTTGAAATACAAGCATTAAAAAACACACACACACAAAGAGGAAAACAAGCGAGTCCACCAGCTGCCCGTCATCGATTCAAAGCCACAGAGTCGCCACTGGAAAACAAACCAAACAAAAAAACAACAAAAAAAACAAAAAAACAAAGGAGAGTTGGTTTCTGTAGCCCAGCCAATAGAAGTAGAAGAGAAAATGGCGCCAAAAATAGCTGTGTGCTCCACCGTTGTCCAGGTGGTTGTGAATCATCCAACGGCAAAGATGGAGGGAAACGAGAGAGGTAGTACTCGTGTGTGTGTCTGTGAGGGAGGAGAGAAAATCCTCCACACTGGTGACGATTAGTAGTCCGCAAAACACCCGGCGATCTGTCCCACTGACGCACACCACAGAGGTGTGTCACAGAAACGAAGCTCTCATTTACACACACAACGCACATACACACGGACAAAGACAAGCATCTATAAACTCCCTCTATTTCTCTGCCATTTCCAAAGCTCTGTGAAGCCTGTGTACACACACACACACACACACACACACGCAGAGGGAGGGAGGGATGCTGCAGGGGAGGAGGGGGAGGGGGAATGGGTGGGATTTGAATAATCTCTCTCTGCTGCTCGCTCACTCTTGCCCTCTCTCCCTCCCTCCTTCGCTCACTCCCTCCATCATTATTTTCTCAAGTCTCTCGTCCTCTCCGTTTCCATTTGAATGAGAGTGTCAGAGATGAATCATGCCAAGGTTAGATGTGATGAAAAGGACCAGAGAAAGAAGAAATACTGTAGAGACCAGGGAGCGTGGGAGGAGCCACGTTCTCACACATCACCTCTCAGTGGCAGGTGCCATATTTAATCTATTCAGCCACACAGAAGCCTAGTGAAAAGAGACATCTTTGTTTTACAAAAACATATACTCACACTATACTTGCAGTTGTTTGTTCAAGTTCAGCTGTGTTTTCTAAACAATAAAGCCAAAGGTTTACGTTAAAGGGATACGGCAGAGTTTGTAGACAGAAACATGTTTACTGTTGCTCTGCAAGTCTTACATATTGAGCACATGTATAGTTAATTTCTTGTCCTCTTGCATTTGCTGTCACATTTTGGCTTTGGACTGAAAATAATTTTAGAAACTGTTGACAAGTAGTGAGAGTAATATTTGGCTTATATAACCATGGTTTCCCAACAGGAAAGGCTGTCTGACAGCTAAGTGGTGAAAATATTTTAAATATAGTGTACACTTAAAGGGATAGTTTATCCAAAAATGAAAATTCAATAATTATTTACTCACCGTCATGTCGATTGAAGAGTGGGTTTAGTTTTTAGTCCACAAAAAACTAAACCAGACCTTCAGTCGGCATGAAGGTGAGTAGAGAATGACTGAATTTTAATTTTTGGGTGAACTATCCCTTTAAACTGATTTTTTTTTTTTGGGTGGACCTTTTTTTAACAATACCTTTTGTTGCTGACTCTGCTCACAGCAGTTAATTGCTTAGCTTCAGTTTTGGTACTCCTCCCTGCTTTTTCAGACTGGGGGCGTGCCGATCAGAAGACATGAAAAAGAAAAATCACAAGTGCTGCATTCCTCCTTCACAGAGAAAGTCTTTCCAAAGAAAAGTGCGTATCAAGTGGCCACTGGATACAGTATGAGCAGCACTAGAGAAACACTTGAGGAGAGCCTCCTCTACTCTCTCCTACAAGATATTAAAACAGATGATTCTCATACTGAAGGTAAAAAGAAAACTGCATGTTTCTAATTACCAAAATAAAAATCAACATAGCCAGCCACAGAGCTTGGATCTTAGGTAGATCTTTCAGGCGTCTGTGCTTCTATAGAAAATGTACGCATAGAAAAAAAATATGGTATATGGTGATGATGTTCTTTGGTGTATCTGTAACTACCTCTGGCCTCATGGGGTTCTTCAAGAATCAAGATGGTCACTCAGACAAACAAGCAGGAAAGACAAAGTCTGTTACTAACAGCTGCACCAGGCAAATATGCACACTGGCAGCCCCAAATGGCAGCAGGAGGTAACTGAACTTGAGGAGCCACAAATCCTGTGTTTACTTTGACTCAGCTGGTTTGACATACTTTTCTTTACCGCGGTGCTACTTTGTGATTGAGGCTGTTAAGATACATTTTTACACAAAAACCAAGCCTGGTAAAACTTTAATTTGCACTGTACAATAAATGCAATCCAAGTAAATTTGACTTATACATGAACTTCAAATCAGTCTTCAAAAATTACAACTGAGCCATGACACAAATAGCACCCAGAGAGCACAAGACAGTTTATGGACAATAAAAGCAGAGCCCTGTGTGTGTGTCCATGTTCGATAGAAATAAAGAGCTAAAGAAAGCCACTGGGTGCTGTAAAAGCCCACACTGCTAACCACTGTCGCCTGAGGGTTGCTGTGGTGTGTGTCAATGAGAGAGAGAGGTGTATGAATCAAATGCGTGGGGTGTATGAAGTGCGGGCTGACTGCCATCATGAGTGTGACAGCATGTCTGTGAGTAGCGGCTCCCCACATGCCCCAGAGAGACTTCAAGGACCGGCCACAGGAGGGAGGCAGCCAGGCGCCCGGGCCCAGACCAGAGTCACCACATTGGGAGAGGCCTCAACCACAGGCCCTGGCTTCACAGTGGGCCTGCATGGAGGAAACCAGTAGCTCCAACACTAACACAACATCTGTGAGTGCACATGTATCTGCTACTAGCAGAAATTATTGTCTTGATACCAAAATCATTTCTAAAGTGAGTTTTTTTTGTAATTTTCTGACTGCTTGGATCAATCAACCAGTGAACGTGAGTGTTTACTGGTTGAGAACTGAGTGTTTCAGCGCATTAAACAGCACTAAAGATTAAATCCAACTTAAGTATTGCAATGATTTGAAAATGTGGTTCCATCCACTCCAAATTCAAAGAACATAATGTGTGTGTGTCTGTGTGCACAAGTGTGTGTCAGGAGCAGCAGAATAATTACAGAGAGACTGCAGCGGGATGATAATTATGATTGCTTAAGCTTCCAGGGGCCTTAGTCAGTCAACCCAAATATGCGAGTTTGTGTGTGTGCAGCTGAACGGTAAACATCCAGCAGTGTGGTTTGGAATTAATGGAATAATCTCATTTCACTGTTGGAAGTCGTACTCAGTATACAGGATGCTACAGAGCACAGGCAGCTTACAGTTGAACTGCACAGTTTTCAGATTGTTGTACCTGCACACAGCCAACCAACTACAACAGCTCTCTATCACTCAAGACAGGTTTCAGGACTGATACAGTCCACAACACTGACAATAGTTAAATTCCGGGGTTTGACATTAACCATGAACCGATGACCCGTGGCCACAAAAAGTCACTCTGTGGCCACTAGCCACCAAATATTCCATGTCGTTAAGTTTTAGCCCCATACTGCGAGCCTTTGTCAACCCAACATTATAATTTCAGAAACATCCTAATTCCTTTGTGCCTTGGGGCTACTAAAGTATGGGGTCACTAAGCCTAGTCAAACTGCTAATGCAACATGACATACTGTGGTGTGCATAGACAATACACAATGCCTTCAGAAAAACACCACATCACAAACAAGTGTTCCAGTTAAAGAAGGTCGAATTAAGTTGCATTAGCTTTTTCTGTACTGTTTTCACAGAAGTTCAATTTAAGACAACAAATTCAGAATCTTGGACAGTGTAATTAGCGTCTAGCCCTGAATTCTATGAGCAAGACTTTTTTCTAAAAAGTTTTATTTATTTATTTTATGTATTTAACAGGGACAGTGCACAGCTACTTAGCCACACCAGAGTTAGCTATTTCATCTGTAGTCCCTGGGCAGGAAACAGAGAATAATTTCTCTGCTAAAAGTTCATGTATGAAAAGCACTAAACCTGAACTGTGATCAGATTCAACATAAGCATCTACATATTGTTGTTTCCTTCCTTGGAAACAGTCACACTGAAAGACATTTGTATGGGTTAGTGTTGTTGACATGGGTAACTAGCAGCCAGTATTAATCCTGCAAAGTACATACGGGTTTTAGAGCAACATATGCTGCCATTCAGAGGACTTTTTTTTTGCAGAGACTTCCCCGTTTATTTCAGCAAGAAATTGCCAAGATACATTCTGCATGTGTTACAACAGGTGACTTTGTAATATTAGAGTTCGGGTAATAGACTGACCTGCCTGCAGCCCAGTGTGTGGCACATCATGAAGCACAACATACAACAACTAAGACCCTGGACTGTTGAGCACCTGAAGTTGTATATCAAGCAAGAAAGGAAAAAAAAAATTCCCTTTCAAAACTTTAACAGTACGTGTCCTCAATTCCTAAACACTTACTAAAGGAAAAGATGATGTATCTGGCCATGTTTTATGAGCATGTTGCAGGCATCAAATTAAAGAATGAGTGCATATTTACAAAAAACAATAAAGTTAGTCAGTTTGAACATTAAATATTTTGTCTTTGTACTATATTCAATTAAATATTGGTCAAAAAGGATTTGCATATTATTGCATTTTGTTTTTATTTACGTTTTACAAACCCCAACTTTTTTGAATTGGGGTTGTATCTGCATAAAATAATAACCATCAAGAGTGTCAAACTAAATGCAATTAGCATTGGGTTTTAAAAAGAGCCACATCACCAAAACCCTGGTGTACAATCCAACCCACTGTTAATACCACACGCACAAACTACAAAGTTAACAGAAACCTCTTTAAGTGTTTTAAGTAAAATCATCCTTGTTTGGCACAGAGTGTTGCTCTGCCAAACACGTTCAGAATACCAAATGAAACAGGTTCACAGCTTCAGGTGCTTTGGTTTCAAGATTCACCCACACATCAAAGCAAACAAATCACATCCAGTAGCTGTGAGAACGCTGGAGGTTTGCCATTGTAGCCATTGCCAAGAATCCTGGGATTAATGCGGTTTTGAGAAGCTGACACACCTGCAGCACAAACATCTCTCCTTGCCAACACGCAGGACGAGCACACGCACAGGTAACAGTCATACAAACAGCCTCTCACACATCCTTACCTGTGCTGTTCAGTCGACTGAGTCTTGCTGAGCCGCTTCTTTGCAAGGGATACTGGGATGCCGGCTTCGCCAGCTGATTGGCAGCAGAAGCCGTCTTTGCTGCGGTCTGATTGGCGGCTGCTGTCTTGGCTGTGCTGTGGTTGGTTACTGTCGGGGCCTTCAGACCTGTGGAAGAGGATGCAGAAGTAGTCAAAGCCCATTGCAGAGCTTCTCTGGAGGGCTCCGTTTCACTCACTGGTCAGACACTGATGCTCAAACTGTCCTGTTGCAGTTAAGGGAGCTACAACTGTGAAAACAAGTCAACCATGAGCCCTCTCTCCTGAGAGATGGTGGGTCACTGAGCTGAAAAACTGAGACAAAACATTTCAAGTCAGGGAAGCCAGACCAGGAGATTGTTGGGTTTTTTTTGTTGTTTTTTTATCTTCCACCATCCTTTTCTTGTTCTTCAGTCTTTAATTTTTAACAGCTAGCTTCTCAATTTCTCTATTAGAGTCTGTCTTTGGCCCTCACTCCCTCTGTCATAGGATCTCGTGTATTATCCAGTCTCAGACCGAGACAGGGTACACCACTGAAACAACTGTCTGCTTCTGTCCTCTGATGCAAGTGAAAAGTCTGGTGTGTTACAAAGCCATCCTGCTAAACAGTCACTGTTGTGGGTGGAAGTTGCAGAGTTGATATATTCATACACAGAATGAGGAAACGGAAAAGGTGCACACATCTAGAATTGTCCCAACCTTCATACACCAACATCACAAAAATGAAATAGAGCATCAAACAAATCATTTACAAAACAAAACTGTGCATTTTCACAGGAAGTGTATGAAAAAGTACTTGCAATAATTAGCTCTGTAATTGCAGGATTTAAATCTGTTCTCCATAGTCCATTAGTATTTTCTGTTTTGCAAATTATTAATTAAAAGCACAATGAAAAATGTTAAAAATACAAAAATTGTTGATACTGTATTGAATAAATGTATTATTATGTATGGATGGATGTCATTCTGCAGAGAAAAAATTTTCTTTTCCCTCACATTTGGTTTTTGAACGAAAGAATTTTAAGATAAACTGCGGTCTTGTGACATCAACAAACCTGCCCATGATGACAGAAAATAAATACTGACAGGTTCATGTGGAAACCGGTCGCCTTTTTATACATGCATTGTCTAACTTCAACTCAGAGTGATGGACAACAACATTTGCTGGTTCAGCCTTTTTAATTGTGAGGACCTGCTGCTTTTCTTTGTCATTTATGACAGTAAATGGAGAGTCTTTGGGTTTTGGACTGTTGGTTGGACCAAAAAAGAAATCTGGAGGCCTTGGATATTTGTGATGAGCATTTTTCATAGTAATAGATTATGAAAATGATAGTTTGTTGTAGCCCAACACAATACAATGTCTGTCACAGCATCAAAACCAATCCAGTTCTGACTGTTGCTATGAGAAACAGACTGTTGCTATGGATGCAGTTCTGATCACAGGCTCTGAAGGAGCAATAAAATAATTTTTAAATCAATAAAATCCTTTTTAAAACAATATTTTGTGTCAACTTATTGTTTTAGTGATAAGCTGTGTGATAAGCAGGATAATGCACAGCGAGTCGGTCATTATGATGAAATAAACCCCTTCAGGGTGATTTAAGACCTCTCCAGGGGTTTACTTCCTCATATTAACCTGCTTACTGTACATTATCCCTCATGAAAACACTGAAACCAGCCTTCAAACATACACAGCTGTAATTTTATCAGCAACTGAAATAAAGCAGTGAGTAAATGGGTAAGCTTACAGTGTTGTCTATAAATTTGCTTGGTGTGAAGAATGTGGTTTACTGACCTGTGGCAGTGGTTCTGGCCTGCAGTGACAGAGCTCTGGTCCTCATTGCAGGAGGCTTCGGGGCAGCAGTGACACCACTGGTAGCACCGGGAACTGCGTCACTGGGAGCACTGTTGCTGCTGGGAGCTGCAGTGCTGGACACGAGGGGCTTCGCTGTGCTCTGGCTGACCATGGGAAGTGTGCTTCTGCTGGACCGTTCATCTGGCTTGGTGCCTGCTGGTGCTGGAGCTCCTGGAGATGTTGGAGAAGCTGAAGGAAAGAAGATACAGGAGATATTAAAATATGAAGAAAAGAAAATACTGAGAACAGATGGAAGAGCAGAACTTTGGAGTGGGTGTTCATGGTGTCAGGTTTTTTTGAACATCAGGGTTGTGAATTCCATAAATAATAATATATCTGACAAAGAGAATAAGGTAAATAAATAGAGAAAAAGGAGAGACAAGAAGATAAAGAGACCAGAGTCTGATATCATGGACAAATCATCACTACTACCCAAATTACTTTCTAACCTCTGTTGCAGAGAAGAGAACTGGGGCTGCATTCACAAACTTCCTAGTACAAAGAGTTGCTCCTTGTGACGAAATTCTAAGAAAACTCTTAGAATTATGACATTTTCAAAGAATATTCCCTTAAAGTTAAGACTAGATTCTGGTAAAGATTAAAGTTATTCACAAACCACCATAGCCCTTAACAGAGCTTAAGGAGAGAGAAAATGGCAGAAAGAAAGAGAAAAGAGAAATATTCTCCAAATGCTGGACAACAGTGAGCTAATGAAACACCACAGATTAGATCATGCAGGGATAATGTTTGTGGTTGATCTCATAAGAGATACACAAATGTCTCCCACCCACTGCAGAAATGCACTAAGGTATTTGTATTATCACTGCTGATGAAGATTGTGACAGACCGAAGTCAATGCTGTTGTACTGTTGCATTTTTCCAAACAATTGCAGCACTTTCACAGTCTGGTATTGTGACACAGTTCAGGTCATTTCCAGGATGTCTAAACCTCGTAGGCTCACAGGGCACTCATGGACAGAGCAGACTCCCCCATTAATATCAAATATATTAAGTACTAGAATTACCAGCATGGTAATAAACATTAATAAATAAAAACTATCATCATGTGAATAGGCTTGGCTATGGCTTACACTTTATTCAACAGCGATGTTTATTACATAATAGAATTCATAATTACACGTCTAAATACTGACTGAATTCCACAAGTAGACCTGGATTTCACTATCCATTCAATTCCCCTTGTCCCCACGAGCGCTTTTTTTTTTGCAATAGTACACTTTTTTCTCTTTTTTTTTTTGGATCAACCAATCACACTTTTTAAAACAATTAGTTATACCTCACAAAACCTCCTCACTAAGATAAAGTTTCTGTCATTACCTCGCTCAGAGTTACTATGTTCAGAGCTCTCAGAAAACAGCCTCTGAGCAGTAAAACTGAGGTGGTGCGTGGGAGGATGATGGCTCAGCAGAGAGCAGTACTCACAGTATGTTCTTGCGATTTCTCTCCTTGTACATATAATAAATATGACCTCTGTGAGTAAAGACATGTCCGCCCACCTACTCAACATACACTTTCTAATATATAACCCCCCGTAAAGAAACTCTGTCATCATTCAGAGATTAGATTAGGATGCTGATTATAACTGTCAACATCAACACTGTTATCTGTCTAAGGTCACTATTATTTGTACTAATGGGAGATAAGAGAAATGAAAGCATGTGGGCTTTATCAGATGTTTGTGTGTGTGTTGTGTTGGAGGGAGACTGTGTGTTAAAGGATGTGTGAAGGGGTTGCTTAATGTCAATCTACCGACAGAGGACAGAGAGAAAAAAAATGTCTTGTTTTCTTGTTTCTGTCCACTGTTATTTTAATTATTCGTTTCTATCACCCTGCCGACACCTACAGGTCACTTGTTGTATCTGACCAGAGATTTATAAGGACAGATTAGCCAGATAAAAGTGGAGGTGTAATAAGCAAGAGTAATTTCTGGTGTTGTGTTCTATTCTTTGTAATTAAAAACAGATCCAGATTTGCAGAAAAAAACAACAACAACAACAACGTCCATGTGGCGGTGCATGATGCAGAGCAGCAGATGAGCTCTGTGGAGCACAAACTGGCAAAAACAAGCTTCAAATTTAACCAACAGCACATTCAGTGTATCTCAGCTATACATCTATTCATCAAAGGATATCATGCAAATTTATTTCCACACCGTAAAATAAAACAGATAGAGTGTATTTGTATACCGTATTTTCCGTTGAGACCCATGATAAGAAAAGACTTACACACTGGTAGATTCCTGATTGCCATGTGTACGGTTCTCAGAGTCTCAACCTTTCACACATACACCATGTGATAAAAAATTGAATTCATTATAACTGTGTTTAGAAAAGGCACATACAAGCAGGTGTGTGGAGGTGTACGATACTGATGCTCCTCTCTGATACAAATAAATATAGAACCTAAATATTACCATGGGAACTGGGAATCTCAAATGTAATCTAGTTACCATAACAACCTGGTGATCTGTAACCATCACTGGGATGTGTCATTGTGTGAGTGAGAGCAGAGAAGATAAGAAAACACGTAGAGTCACACTTTTCATCACATCTTACTACAGGAAGGGTTGTTTAGGAATGTCAATATTTCTGTGTGACAAAAGTAATCTCAACTGCACTCACTAGCTTTTTTCAGAGCCACATCTCATGGTTGTCAGTCTGTTTTTGTAGTCATGTTTAGTAAGGGTTGGTAGAGTCCATTAACAGCAAGTCTGGGAGGCCAAATGAGAAAAATGTGTGGAGATCCCCGCCACAAATGAATGCTTCTTTTAGTGACAAAAAGCACTCAGTGCTGGGTCCAATATGTGACTGTTCTTTTTTGGGGAAGGAATAAATTATATGCAACTAAAAAAAAACCCACCACCATCACCATCGTGATTTTCCAGATCCTAAATATATGACTACATTTTGAAAAGACAAAAATATGGGATAGTAACACTTCTGTACATCACACATTTGAAACACTCACTTTCAGTTATGGTTTGCTCTGTTTTAGTCACACGGCTTCTTCTCTTCTCTACATTTCCAAGTGTGCACATTTTCCCCAAACTTTTCCTGCATCCAGCTGTTTTTTATGTGTAGATGTAAAGTCTCAAACGCAAACTTGTCTTGTGGCTGTGCTGCCTTCACTTAAATAAGCCAGTCTTTTGTTTTAGTCCAGTGGCTCCATCCTCTGTGTGGATGGTTTTGGCACTCAGGGAGATTCAGAGTACAAACAGTTTGGTTTAACAGGTTGGAATTATTTTCTCCTTCGTGCCATCAAACAATTAAACATGCAAAATGGTCCACCTACGGTGTGTTCTCTGCAGCGAAATGTGCAGTAATTCACACACTATTATGGCATTTATTGTGTCCTCCTATGAAAATGTTCTTGCACCGTCTGGCATTTTAATGGAGGATCTTCCCATGAATTACGTTATTTTTCAAACTCAAAATGTCTTCAAACTAATGAATTATTCTGTCAAAAATCTAAAACTTTGGTTTTGATAACAGCAGACTGACTGCACATGATGACTCCTACGACAGGTCTGGACAACTCGGAAATCATGTTCTTACCAAAGCGAAAATTCAAAATGCATGAAAACCGGTGAATGTGACAAGTTCTCCTAAATCACTCATACACACCACTTAACAATGAACTGGTCATACAAATGGTTCTTGAACAAGGCCCAGCGTTTAGAGTTTGTATAGGGTGGATTTGTCCCAACATGAACACACACAGTACAAGCAAGTCATGTACAATTCTTAATCCTAATCAGGGACAAGGAAACATCTCTCCTGCCCTCAGAGTGGATTGGACGGACGGACGGACGGACGGACGGACGGACGGACGGACACACACACACACACACACACACACACACACACACAGAGTCATTTACAATGTAGACAATCATCTCTTAAGAGTGTGCTGAAGTTCACAGAGATTCTTGTACAAACATTGTGCTAGTCAGAGAGGAACTGACTGCGTATTTCCCCGTGTTACACACACTCACACTCACTCACCCTGGGGAATCTGAAAATGTGTGTGTGCATGTATGCGTGTTTGCGGAAGAAAGCATGTGTGTGAGTGAGAGTGAGAGAGAGGAAGAGCACTCATCTAAAATATACACACGCACTCTGGCCTCCTCACCTTTGCTTGTGGCTCCATTGTTCTCGTTGCTTCCCAGAGACGAGGAACTGTGGCTTGTGGGTAATCCTTTAACAGGAAGTTTTGATGCGGCGGGTGCTGCGGGTCGTCCGACCGACCCTGATGCTGGCTGTTGATTGGCTGTTGTTTTGGAGTTGGACGTTGTAGGACCCGTGGCAGCTGATGCAAATACTCGCTCTGTGGTGGTGCGAGGTTTGGGGATACCTGGGAGACAGAGGAGATACAAAAGGCCATAAATTAGATTTATTTATGATTACAGACACAATGCAGAGATAACATCTGGTTTAAAAACAGTGATATTACATAAACCTATTCATCCCCTTCACCATCATGTCTGTTTTATATACATACATCTGTGTGCGATTGTTGTGTTTACTCTGGTTTTAGAGAAGAAGAAAAGTCAATAGAGATATTTTTGTTCATGCCAATAAAGTTACTTGGCTTGAACTGATAAACTAAACAGTATATTAAAGGTGTTGTTTCTTTTAAATGCAAACCAAAGAGTTTTCTGAACAGCTGAACCTTTGAACATACACAGGTGTTTTTGTGAGCTGACGATCATGATGTAAAAGAGTGTTAATGCCACATATAAGTAGATAATGACCTTTTCTCCAAACATTTATTTAACAAACTTTGACCCACAAATCTTCTCTCTCTTTGATCAGAATATATATATTACAATACAAGTGACTAAACTAGGGATGCACAAAAATATCATCAGTATTGGCCAGTAAAGGCTTTAGAAATTAAATACTGTTTGTCCCAAAATGTTTTTTTTTTGCTGATATGATAGATAGGATGACACTGTACTTATGCATACATGATATGAGCATGTTTGCCGTCTGAAGTAAAAATATATCCGCATCAGATAAAATGGGTTAGAAAATACTGGCATATCACATATTGGAAAAATGCAATATCAGGCATCCCTAAACTAAACTGAGTCATGTATACAAAACATGTTGCTACGCTTTGGCATTCACTGGAGAACGGTTTTATAAAAACAGTAAGAGGAAGACTGAGGCCACGCACAGGTTAAAAAGACTTAAGTGCTCTCTGAGAGAGGAGCTAAACATCAGCATCACTGAAGTCACTGTGACATGATGTCAGCTCAATATTTATACTGCAACACGATCAGCTAGCAGAACTTTACTTCACTCACTCACACTCACACACACACACACACACACACACACACACACACACACACACACACACACACACACACACACGCACACACGCGCACACACGCTCTCTCTCTCAAGGACACAGTGTACAACTAGCTGTGTGTGTCTGATGCTTGCTTGCTGACTCCGATTAGAGTACAGTATGTTGTTATGCAACTGACACCAGTGGCAGCTGAATAGCTGCAGTTCACCCCGATATCACAGAAATTTGCTAATTATTTATTAGCAACCAGGCTTTTAAAACAGTTGGATCATTTAATTGATCAGGACAGTAGGATTTACATTTTGAACGCCATGAGAACATACTGTAAATGTATAACAGTATTAGGAAGGACAAGGAATTATTCCACAGGTTTCAATTGTACATTTTTCTTTTTGTTCATTTGTGAGACACTGTTTAAATGTCACTTAAACATGCTGTCAGGATGCCAAGGTGCCGGGGAGATATATCACGTCAGTACTGTCGCCAAATCAGCACAAACACACAACACAACAAATTTAGAGAGTGACCAGTGAAGAAGGCTGAAAGAGACAGGTCTGCCATGAAAGCTCCAAAAGACGTGTCATTCAACAGAACTGTGAGCAATGGTGTGCACAACTGTGTACAGCTGATCTGCTGCTAACAGCAATATATGTAGTCTCAGAGTAGACTACACACTGGTACTGCAACACACTGGAACAAACTGATGGAATATTTTCAAAGAAAGGAATAAATGTATTAAATTTACAAGAAGAGGCAAATCAAGCGTATGTCATAGACAATGTTTCATAAAGTTTATAAACTCAGATTTTTTTTTATAGGGGCTGATTTGCTGCCATTTCAAATTCCTTGCTTGCAAGTTTTGTTCTGGAGGACAGAGAGCTGTCCTCAACAAGGATAATAAGAATCCATTAAAGTACCAGGTGTCAACACAAAGACAAGATCACATAGTTGAACATGTGGATAATATATTTGAATACAGACACAATTTTAATACCAGATGTAAATGGGATGATTTAATAGTAACGGTAATAATTTTACTGGTTCAAATTGTAGAAGAGTAAGTAAGCAAAATTTTGCCTGCTTGATATATCTACATGTGGCTAACATGAAGAAACTTGTTGAATCACTGTAACAGACAACACAGCATCCATCCATCCGCAAAGTCAGCTTTTAAAACAAACAAAAAAAATCCAATCAAAACTCAGGACCAGAACCTGCCATGGGACCCAAACAAATGATTAAGGAACAAACAAAATCCTGAATCGTGACCTATAAGTCAAAGTCTTCATAAATGACAGAATGGCTCTTTTGTTGGTATCCACAGGATATGAGAAATATGCTCAACGTGCTGCTGCGGCCTGTAGACTGAGACTGTAGTTGTATAGTTATGGAAATGTGAAGCACAACGTCTCTTCATATTTGTGGACTGAATCACACATTCTTTCCAAAAACCAAATGAGAATGAATTCCCCTGAGAGCCATGACGCCCTCCTCTTCACACCAAACCAGGGGCTTGAAGACTGCAACACAAAGAAACACCAGCACAAGAGGAACAAAATGTCAAGTGACAAACGAGAAGAGATCTCTGCTTCATCAGTGAAATATTTCAAGTGTCCAGGATGCAGAACCACAAGCTTCTACACCTCCAACATTTTGTTCTGATGCCGCTTCACGTAAAAAAATCACTGAACTGTTGCTTCTGCACTCCACAGTAACACCACTACATACCTCGTTACTGTCAGCAGCCGTCATAACCACTGACAATCATTTCATATCATCTCATTCAAACGGCAAACTCGTGACATATTTAGGAACTTTTCCAAACTTGTCTTGTAAAGCGGAGAGCCCACTTCTAACGGATCATCCCGGCACCGACATTCAGGACCTGCAGCCTGATCTCCAGCTGTGCATGGAGGTCCCGACAGACCTGCTTGTCCTGACAATATCATGACTGCTGCCATGAACAGACAGGGTGCTACAGTGTTATTACTGTGGGCTTTAAGTGATGCATTATATTGTGGGTCGACACTGAAGTGCTTGGAATGTCTCCCTCCACACTGATCATGTCCTCACATACCCCAAAATTATCTTTTGTTTTTGGTTTGGAATAAAATAAAGGCCATTTTAGGGTAAGGGTAACCCTGAACTGTACATATACAGTGCAGTGTGTACCTTGATCTACTACATATATAAGGGGTTTTTATATGTTTGCATGTCTCCTGGGATCACAGAAAACCTTGAATGTTCACTCGATCTTCCCTGAGTCAAATCACTGACTGGACTATAATGGACACCCTGTTCTTCCTCCTTTCTTGAATGTTTAATTTTAAAACAGTACATTGTCTTTATTTCTTTTTCTTTGTCTCACACACCTTGCCTCCCCTGACCTACACATCCTCTCTTGTTAATTCCCCTTTGTTTTGTCCTCCTCTTCCTCCTGCTCTGATATGTCCTCTGAATTAAAGACGGCGAGGAGCCAGTGCCTCATCCACTGGGACAAAGCATGACCAAGAGCTGCTCAATTTATTTTTCATTATTACAATTCGGCTCGCAAATCTTGTGCATTTTTCTTTCACTGACAGTTGAAAACAATCGATTAAACATTAACATTTATTAACATAAGAAATGCATGTTTTTTCTTCATTTTACAACAGTTACAATTAACGAAATTAAATGAAACGAGGGAGGCCAAACTAAACTGTGAGAAAACCTGTGAACTCTGGAGAAATGGCAACATACATTATTGATTAACATTTGTAATTGGTTAAATTCTTAACGGTGACTAACTGATCCTTAATTACATCTCAATGTTCACAGCCTAATCCCAATAATTTGGGACCAGTGTCCATATTTCAATTTGACAACGCAAAACCGCAAAACATTTGTTAAACATGTGGAAAGTTGTGTTGAAGACAGATTATTTGATTTAGGATCTGAAGCAGTGCCTCCTCTACAGCACACATCATACCAGACCTGGCAGTTCCAAAGACAAGCAACAGCTTCAGATTTCATTCAGGAACAAAAGATAATCTCGTGTCTGAAACTTATTTGACTTATTACCTTTGCCAGGAAGGTTATGTTATTGGTGCCATGTATTTATCCGTCTGTCAGCAGGATTATGGAAAAATTGCTGACCCAATTTTTATGAAACTTTGAGCAAGGTTGGAGTAAGAGCCAGGGAAGAGCACAGTACACTATGGAGGGGATCCAAATCTCAGGGAGGATACACAAATCATTTTTCAGTTCAGTTAATATTGCAAGATAGATGGAGATAGGTCTGTCTCTTCTAGTTTTAATATTCAATGGTCAATTTTTTGGGACAAACCAAATGAACATGTATTATAACATGTTACAGCTCAAGAAACAGAGTCCTGTCACTGTGACAGTATTTAGTCTATCTGAATGTACAGGCATCTTGTCTCATATCAGACATGAAGAATCCTCACACCTATTCTTAAAGTTATGCAGGGTTGTACCAGACCATGCACTGACTTAAACACACAATCCACCTAACATGATAAGGACTACATTTTGGGACTTAAGGGAGTCCAACTGTCTTACAGACTCTTTTTCTCCCGTCTGGGGATGTTACTGATTAATCACTTTTGAGAATTTAACTGATTCATTAACCAAGAATCTATGTTTTGGGTACCGTTTCTCCAGAGCTCACAGGTTTTCTCAGTTTGATTTGATCTGCCTTGTTAGTCTAGAAATGGCAGTAAAAGTGAGAGCCTTATTGTTTTATTTTTCTGTTTGTTTAAATTGTTTCTGCTTCATAAGTTAATGTTTTACATAACTAATATACCCATAGAATTGTCTTAAAAAAAACTTAAAATGGAGAAAAGACATTTTAACACTTTAGCTCCCTTACGCCCCGGGACTCTGTACTCTGTAATTCACTGTAGTGCCCAGGCGCATCCATCATTTTAAAATCAGCCCCTAGCCATTGATAACCAGAACCTGAAATATTAGTATCACTGACGGCTGTGATTTTCTTGTTACTCTGCTCTCATTGCCAGAGAGGAGTGCTGTTGCCTCGGGGGGGTAAGTGCAACATAGAGTCAGTAGGAGGACTGAGGGGTTGCAAATTCCCTGCACATAAATTCTACAATTCTTCTCATATAAATGAGATGCCAAGATCACTATCTACAACACTGTAATGGAAAATGACAAGGACATTGAGAGTTTTTCAGCTTACAGTCACATCACATGATCACCATCATGAGTGCACATGCAGGCTGTGGTCCAGAGGGAGGTGCATTCAAGAGTTGGTAAGGACGACTGACCGGGTTGTGACATTTCCACATTTAAATTCTTAGAGTTTACATTACAGTTAGCCAAAAGCACCACCTACTGTCACATTACTGTTGTTTGTTCTCAAAAGAGCTGTGTTTTTAAGAGACTATTGATGAACTGCATCAACATTATAGAATTCTACTGAAGTCCAAATGGTCATTATTGATGAGTCAATTAATTGATTGCTAACCTCGTCAGCTATCGGTTAAAGGAAAATAAACAAATTTTACAACCCTACTCCTGAAACACCCCATTTACATAGATTTACTGTGCATCTTGTATGTGCTGTTAATTGTTCATTTCATACATTTGTACTTAATACCGTGTTGGTTTTACATGTTTATGGCCAACAATTTGCTCCTACTATTTGTACCTTACTTTGGTGTTGTGCTGTATCCTATGATACAGTGCAACAACCTCATTTATCCACAGACAACTTTCAAACTTTCAAACTTTCACCAACTTTCTCCAAGCAGGAGTTCTGCCAGGCAAAGATGGGGGTAGAAAGACAGAGAGCACAAAGAACTGTGAAAAAACAGGCCTTGTTATAAAGAGAGGGAAAAAAGGTTTACATGTGTTCACCACAATTACATTACCTCACATTAACACACACACACACACACACACACACACACACACACACACACACACTCTCACACTCACACTCACACACAGAGTCTCTGTTGGTGAAGTTGGAGCAGCAGTAAAACTTGTACAGCGACTGAAGCCAGCAGGAAACATCTGGCTTCATTTGGTTTCAGTTCTGATGAAAAGCCAGAGGAAAGCAGCTGGATTCTTTTACCTAGGAAATCAATGTTAGGTAAGAGCTGGCTCATTGTAGATCTGCCTCGTGCCTACTGTTCATACACAAAAACACAAAGTTGTTTGACTACACCAGTCCAGACCTTTTAGTGACTACATTCCAGCTGTAATCCAGGACTTTAACCTAATTCTAACAATAAACCCACAACCAAACTCTAAAAATGTTGTTCTGCTGCTGAGATGTTAGTTCAAAGCCAGAAACGATCAAATCCACATCTTTTCTTTCACGACAACAACATTTGCTGATTGTTTTTCTTCTGGGCTTTATTTTCCAAAAGCGTGGCTCGTAAATGCTTCAACGGCCGACTCAGATGTCAGCTGTCTGAGCCTCCAACAAGTTCAACATACTAACAAGATGGTTGTTTTAAAACAGATCCTGCTCTCAACTGCATGACCCCAGGACACCAAGGTAACTTCACCAAAAATGCTGACTTATCTACTTTGGTTTTATGTCCCAGTTGATTTTCGTGCTGCACTGGCTTGAACTGATATCAGTGGTTGCCTTGAAGCTTGTAAAAACTGTCATTAAAAGTCAGTGTGCATTTCAAATATGGTCAGCAGTAATTTAAGATAAGAAGCATGCATTTAATTGAAATGAGTTTTTTTACAAGTAAACTTTATGACATTGAGCTATCAGATTTATCATGTCTTGGCAAGTGTATGCTATATTCAGGACCGTTTCTTGTGATTTGTGGACCATGCTGTTGCATAGGGCCCCAAAGGTCACCAGGGGAGCCCCAAGCAATGTAAAGCCAGTCCAGAGATCAGTGGGGAAGCTCTGTCACACTTCAACAGAAATGTGCCAAATTTTCCAAAAGCAACGAAAATGTTTGTTTCTAAAATCAAGCCTATTGTGATCAAAGTATTTTCAAGACAGACAGGCTCAACACTCACATAAAACCAAACGTACGATCCCCTCAGGCTCACGCCTGGCAGAGATAACAAGTGTGTCTTCTGGTCTGAAGATATCAGCCCTCTGCTATCTACACTAATAATGTCATGCATAACGTCAGGGATGTTGTGCCTCAGGTTCTCCACAGGAGTAAATGGTTCTGTGACATAACCAAACTCAAGAGTCAAGACATGAATCAACACGGCAAACAGGAAAGACCAGGCTGCTGCGTCCATGTGGCCACAGGAGATATTGAACTGTTGAGCTGATGAGATGTGCAGACGCATGTTTAAAAGAGTGTGAACCAAAGGTGACAATCTACCGATAGTGTTGTCATGCTAAAGGAAGACCTGACTCTAAACTGATCCCTTGAAAAAGTAGATCGGGCATTTAGCGGAATTTATTTTATCTTACCAGCAGATTTAACCGTTTACAGAAGCCTATCACATCTAAAATAAAGATAAAAACACTGAGCGTATGTTGCAAATATTGGCCAAACCTGCAGTACAAAAGATTTGTTAACGAAGTTATCAAGTCAAATTCAAAATGGTCAGTGCAGACACACACATATACTCAAAGGAATCCATTGATGGCGATCCGAGTCTGAGGTCAAGAGGCATCCGTTTGTTCCTGTGTATCAGCAAAGAGGACAGACCGGCTTTTGTCTATCAGAATGTGACCTTTATAAGGAGAAAGATCTGGTTTTACACACACGCACAGAAACACATTTCGTCCACAGACGCGCACAATATGCACAGAAGCATCTTCCGCCATGTAAATAACACACTGCAGTTCAATGATTATGGAAAACAACGGTCAAGTTAAAGTACACACACACACACACACACACACACACACACACACACACACACACACACACACACACACTAGAAGAATTACAGGCCAGTGGACACCAGACAGGGGACACCATGTTTAAGTTGAGTGTTTCAACAGTGTCTCATCCCTGACAGAATACACTATATTTACTAACACACACACACACACAGACTACAAGCTATAATGTCAGGATATGACGGACTGACATGACGCCAGCAGCGCTCTCCATTTCGCCATTCAACACAAATCACTTTGTTTCCTGTCCGCTGCCTTTGTGTGTGTACCACAGACCTGACATTCCCTGGAGGAAAAGAGAAAGAGGAGAAAGAAAGGAAGAAAACGAAAAACGACAACAACAAAAAAAAAGCAAAAAGTCCTGAAAGAATTCAAGAGAAAAACGTTACCCATGTGCTCTTTAACTTCCTCTGAAGACAAACAGGGAAGTGCAGGGTAAAATTAGGTTGCATAGACACACATGCAACCACACACAAACAATTTGAGTGACCAACAGTAGTTTCTGAACTGTGGTGTAAATGCAGACAGGGATTATAGACAAAAGAGATGGAGCAAGCCTGCAACTAATGATTATTTTTAATTTTAATGATTGTCGATTATTTGGTTGATTATTTTCTCAATTAGCTGTTATGTCTGTAAACAAAAAAAAAGGTGAAAATTATTGTCAAGCACAAGGTGACACTCAAAGACGTTCAGTTTACTATCAGAGAGGAGTAAAGAAAGCAGAAAATATTCACATTTAAGAAGCTGGAATCAGAGAATTTTGACTTTTGTTCTTTAGAAATAACTCAAACTGGTGAATCAATTATGAAATTATTATTTAAAAGTAATTTAATAAGCAATTGCACCTCTAAAATATATCTCTGCTCTTATGCAACACTGCAGCTGAAACACTCTGACATGATGAGGAGCTAATTCACCAGCTGCACACACGCAATCAGTATAAGTACATGCCTGTCCGTCAGCAACTTGCTCACTGTATGTGACAAAGTGTGGAAAACTCACAACAGTGTGTGTTAGGGCCTGTAAACAGAGCGCGTGTGATGTAGTGGTATGTGGAAGGCATTTTAACTCGCAGCTCTGCAGTGTCAGCCTGCTCATTTCCTGAGTCTGCTGCAGAGACGGAGTTTTTCTTCCATCACACACACACACACACACACACACACAAACGCACACATAGTGACACATGAGCCTATATGGCTGACAGACAGAGAGAGAAGCCGAGAAGTGTGTTGTCGAGCAGAGCAGACAAACAGTCCATGTGCAGCGTGTGTTTACATGTCGTCAGGTTTCATGAAGTCAGAGTGTGTGTGTGCACTGAAATAGCTCATGTTTTCGTCTCCACATACATATAGAAATCATATCAACTCACCCTGGCTCTGAGTTTGGTTCTGCCTCGCTCTTGTTGGAGATCCACCCCCAGCGTTCTGTCCATCCTCTCTCAACGCGGAGACATCAGTCTGGGCTTGCCTGGGCCCAGGGCTCCCCTGTCCTGGAGGTCCGGTCCCCGACCCTGGAGCTGCTCCTGAGGGCCCCTTATCCAATCTGATGCCTCTCCCCTGCTGCCTGGCATTGGGCCCCAGCTTGGAGGAAACTTTCTGTAGGAAGAGCTGACGTTTAGTGACAGCGTCCCAGCCGAGGGGCCCCAGCTCAGAATTGCGCACCGAGACCATGGTGTTAGCCATTGCCCGCTCAGAGTCAGAAATGTGGATTGGGGGAAAGCGAGGGAGGCAGTGAAGGAGCAGAGGGGAGGAGTGAAGGAGAGACAGAGGGGGAGGAGGAAAAGAGAGAGGAGGAAAGAGAGGGAGGAGGGACAATTGGGAGTGTGCTGCAACCACAAGAGAGGGGAAAAAAAGTTGCTATTGTGTTGTACATTCCCCTTGAGAATCCCGGCTCTGACCAGGCCAATTTTCTTTTCTCTCTCCGTCTCACCCCTACCCCTACCCCCACGGCTCTATAAACACCAGCACACATGGAGTGAGTTTGTGGATGAGGGTATGGCGTCTGTCTCAGTCTTCTCAGAGGACAAGGAACGACTCAACTTATAGAAACTGTTGGTAGTTGTCATTGCTCAGCTATTTGTGCTAATAGAGCAGTCAGGAACTTCGGGAACAGTGGAAAAAAACTTCTCAGATAAAATCCTAGACGTGCTTTCATTCAAAACGTTCCTAACCAAAGTCTAACAGCAGCAGACACAGGGCTCGTTCAGAAAAGATGAAGCACTTCAGAGTGTTGCTGTAGTTTATAGTCTCCTCGACTTTTCAGCTGAGCTGAGAGGCTGAGCCCCCGGATTATTGTAGCATACCAATACACACTAAATCATGTGTTGACATGCTAGCTGGCAGCTGGACTGATGCTCTGTTTGGAAATACTGCATATGAATGGGATCATGGTGGACATTAATGCACATGTGTAACATCATTTCTCTGAATACTGATAAAATAAAGTGGGTAAAACAGATCTAATTAAATCATATACACTGTGAAAAAAAGAAAAATAATAATTTCAAGGCAATTGCCCCTGAATAGATCATTAAATAATTTCCTTTTTGTCTTTAGATACACTTTCTGAAATTCCTTGAGTTTTAGAAACCCGCCCAAAAGAATTATTTAAAGAACTGTTCACATGAGCTGTGAACCTGATTTGTAATTATTTAGTTGCTTGAAAATCAATTGTTTCACTTGAAAATATAAAAATATAATATTGAATGTAAAATCAAATTAATGATGAATAAATGAATGAATGAACTTTCACTTCAATAAATTTACGAAGACGAAAAGCAAAGTATCTGAACAAAACATTATTTGTGGGTAAAACCATTTAAATCTTCAAAAACCTTAAAGGGATGGACTGTAAACTCAAAAACCTTTTGAAGTAAGTTTTTTAAGTTCTACAGTGTAGAGATCTGAGTCCATGCCACTATGGTGTGAATAACTGAATGAGGTAAGTGACAAGAATTTACTTGTTACTTGTTGTTTCTTGAAATGACTAAAAATGAATATGACCTTGTTTGACCTTCACAACTTTTAAAAAATAAAGGCTGATGCACAGAAAACACAGCTTGCCATGTACAGTGTTTTTATACATATTTGTGCCTGATGCAGATGTATAGGTTTCTGTGTGTGTGTGTGTGTGTGTGTGTGTGTGTGTGTGTGTGTGTGTGTATGTGTGTGTGTGTGTGTGTGTGTGTGTGTGTGTGTGTGTGTGTGTGTGTGTCACAGTTAACCTGTTCTAAACACACCCTGTGCTGACACAACCCTAAGAGAGAATATGCTGGGGCAGGTTTGAAACCTGTCACTGGCTCCCTGGATCTTTAAAAACACATACCAGAGACAGAGCACACATACTGTACGCGTACCACTCCCTCATTTAAAACACTGTGCACAAATTTAACTCCTCTGACTCTGTCTCTCCTGTGTATGTAAACAAAGCTAAACAACAACGCAACTTCAAGACAACAGACCACTAAAGCTCACTGTCTTTTGGTTTGTCGTTTAGATAATTTGCCAGTTTTTAATTATACTTCACGTAATTGCAACCTGCCTCAGCTGACCTACAAATGTTAATGACAATGTTAAACTCCAATATACCCTGTTTAAGCACATACCATGACACCAACTAGTCATTATTTGTGTACTTCTGTTCACGCTATGAATATTGTGCATTTTGTTTTGTTTGTATGTTTGTTTGTGTGCTACCATGGATGGTTGTTCTTGTTTTTGATTATTATATGCATGATTTTAAGATTTTAGTTTAACTATACCAAGTAATTTTAAAGGGGCAGTGTGTAAGATTTAGTGGCATCTAGCTGTGAGCTTGCAGATTGCAACCAACTTGCCTCATCCTCCACCAAAGGCCCTATGTAGTGGCCGTTTGTCCATTCTGGGCCAATGAGGAAACATGACACTACAACATAAATACATGGATATGATTGGCTTGTTCTAAGCTAACAGAACAATTCTTATTTTCAGGCGATGATACACTACTTTCCTTTTATAAAAATAAAATAAATAAAACTCTAATATGAGCACAGTTACAGCTCTTTTTTAAAGGTCCAGTGGGTAAGATTTAGAGGGATCTATCGGTATAATATGGCAGGGGTGGAATATTAATATTTATATATGTTTTCATTAGTGTGTAGTCACCTGAGAATAAGAATTGTTGCGTTTTTGTTATTAGAATAAGCTGTTTATATCTACAGAGGGTGTGGGTCCGCCATGTGGCATTGCCACATTTCTACAGTAGTCCAGAATGGGAAAATTTAACACCAACTTGGACATGTTTTTTGTGGCCACTGTAGTTTCTCCCACATGCATGGAGGAGCAGGGTGACACAAGTAGTGCTGAGCTGTTGCACAAACCTCACTGCTGGATGCCACTGAAGCCAAATTTATGCCCTTTTACAGACAAAAATAAAATCCTCCATTTCAGTGATGCAACTGTCACCGCCTACATACTTCCATGCATCCCTTACAATGGCAAGGATGTTAAGCAATACCTTGACTAGAGTCAAATGTTATCCCAAAGAAGAAGAAAAGTCAAACGTTTTTGAAAACAACCAACATGGCGCACTAGAGGAAGTTGTAACGAGGTATCTCTTAAGAAAGAGGCAAAAACAGACAGTGTTGTAGATGGTGGCTGTCTGTGTGGCCATTAAATGCATCGCGACACATGGATGGAGAATTCTTTCCACTGAGAAACTGACAATGAACATTACTCTCAATACTTGTGGATTTTTAAATTTCCATCATGTCCTCTGGCTGAGTCTCTCGGCTACACTGTTACTCTGTCCCCAAGAATACCAGAAGTCCTCTGTTTTGTCTATATTCATAAGCTTTCAGACAACAGGGGAGAATACGGACGAGTTCAGACAGAGGAGTCCATCCATATCTGTATCTAACGTTTAGCATAAACTTTAAATCCTAACCACTGGAAACAGTGTTTTTGTTATTCTATATCCACAAATTCTTTTTTCTCTGGTTTTAAAAACCTTATCAACCCAATTACTCCTCTGCACAGGTTGTATCAGATTATTGTGTTGCAGCACATGACAACACTTATCTGTTTCACAATGGCTTTGTTACATAACCTGTATCTTGAGCCAGAACTGGAATCTTGTTGGCATCTGAATGAAAAATGACATTTTAATAGGGGCAGCTGTGACTAAACACACAACCTGGAGGCGGAGATGTTCAATTAAAACACACCTGAACATGTTCACAGTACTCACCCTGCACGGAGTCCTTGGTTTCTCCACAGCGGCCTCTGTCAGTAAAGCCTTTCCAGTCCCTTCCCTTTGGTCCTCTTCAGGAGCATCTTCACTTGAATGTGTCTTCACACCCTCAGTTGTTTCCTGCTTATCAGGCACTTCCTGGACAGCCTTTCTGGGAGAGTCCAGAGGTCCTTCCTCAACCACCTCAGACCCCAGAGAGCTGGTTGAAGTAGAGAGCGTTCGACCGGTGGCCACACTCTTCTTCTCTGGCTGAGCCGAGTCACTGGCTGCCGTCTTGTGGTTGGTTTTGACACTGCTGCTCTTTCCTCTGATGGGTCTCAGCACCACGGCCACTTTGACGGGACCTGCAGGTGACCTATGCTTTTTTCCGTCCCCAGTCTGTGCTTCCTCCTTCCTGGGAACAGCTCTCTTTGCATTGGCTGGAGCAGATTTGTTCTGCTGAGTAGAAGAGGAATACAGATGTTGGACAGAAGTAGGGTTGTCGCAATATATCGATATAAAAACAAAACAAATATTGATAAGTTAATAATTAGTTAATAATTAGGTCTGCAGATTTTGTGCCCACATAATATGTCCCTTACATTGTCAAATTCAGAAACATATCCACTAGAGGGCATTGCGTAGAGTTAAAAATTACCCCAAAGAAGAAGAATAAAAGGTTTCTGACAACAATAAACATGGTGACTCTGGTTGAGATTGTAATTTTGTCTTAAGAAACAGGGAAAAGTGGAGGCAGGAGTCGTCATGTGCAGCATAACATAATTTCCAATATTATTGGATTTTTAAAACTTTTAAAACTTTGCTGTCTTGCCTGACAGTGTCTGCTACACTGCCCCCACGACTACCAGTGGTACTACTCTGTTTCATCCATGTCTGTAAGCTTTCAGAAAATGTGCACAAATATGGAAGAAATGAATGCAGAGTAGACACGGAAGGCTCCATACATATTTATATCTAATGTTTGCACAAATGAACCTTAACAAAGCAGACCAAACCAAACTGAGAAAATCTGTGAGCTCCAGAGAAACAGTATACAGAGCATCACTTGTTCATATTTTCTTAATCAGTTAAGTTGTTAAAGGTGATTAGTTGATAAATGATCTTCAATTAACATTCGATTACACATAATGGTGTGAAAACAATCCAGCACCTCTTAAACATGCTGTATGGTCTTAAATTTTTTTAATCATTACACTTTTTTGGTTCCAGAGGGGGTAAACAAAATCTCCAAAATTACAGTGCGTGTGTGTGAATAAGCACAATAGGCAATAGACATTATTACCATTCCATTATTTCTAAATAACTTATTGAGGGTGGCTTCATGTTTTTAGAAAATGGTGGGGGACTCGTGTCCTCCAGGATTTGCGCCCAAGCATGTGAGACATTCAGTAACAATACAGTACCTGGCTGGGTGTTTTAGGAGGAGACGGGCTGGACCGTGATCCAACTTTAGCCTTGACATTTTTTAGGTCCACTTTAGAAACTCTCTTTGCCTCCACACTGGATGGTTTGACGGCTGTGGACACCGCTGTCCTGGGAGCAGCTGAAGTAGCAGTGTTTGATCTGACCTTTGCTGCTCTGGCTGCCTGACTGGTGTGAGGTTTGGGGCCCACTGCACTTCGTTCAGTTTCCTCAGGTGGAGGAGATGTGACTTCCTCAGCATCTTGAGTTGGATTAGTAGAAGAGGGAGAAGAAGATGATATCTGGGTGTTTTCACTAAGGTCCTCAGAAGCAGGAGGCTCTGTCTGACCTTCCACAAGAGGACAGGCAACCTCAGGCTCTTCTGACACCAGCTCTGACCTTTCATCGTCATCATCAGCTACACTCTGAGCCACGGTGCCCTCTGTGAGGAGGACGTTGTCACTGGATTGTCTGGTTGAGCTCGTGAGGGTCGTGCTGCTTCGCCGTACACCCATGTCAGAGCTCACAGACAGAAACAAAGCCTCCTCTTCATCATCATCATCATCATCAGCTGGGATTTCTGTTGCGTCGGAGTCTGGAGTTACGGAACCATGCCTTCTCCCATTACCACTTCCACTGCTGAGGTCATTATTGCCATTGTTCGTGGTCAGGGACAGGGCCAGCGTCAGGTTGTCGTTGTCATTCCAGGTGTCTTGGTGGTACTCGCCGCTGTTGGCGTCAAGGTAAACAGACACAGAGTTGTCATTGGATTCTGTTAGCTCTGTCGGGATCTTCCCCACCGAGACATCATCGTCATCTGGTTTATTTTCCTCCTCTGGCACCCATTTTGAAATAACCACATCCGTCATCTGATCCGTTTTGGTCATCACTGTTGTCGTGAGCGTGACCTCCAACATGTCATAGTCCAGCGGGCTGTCAGTCCGCCCCCCACTGAGGCTGCTCAGACTCCGCAGGGACTCAGGAGATGACTCCCCCATACAGGAGGAGGACGAGGAGGAGGAGGAAGAGGAAATTGGGAAAGCATTCCCATTGTGGTCTCCTGCACTGTGGAGAGGGAGCCTCATGGTGGATCCACTTTTCCCCCTCACAGGGGAACCCTCAGTGGGCTGAGAAACACTCATTTCTGGGTCAGCCCCTCTACAATGATGTAACTTTCCTCTGAGCTGGGATGACCAGGTTTTTACTGGCCCATTGGCTTTCTAATGCTGTTCTTGCTGCTTGTCTGAGAAAAATCAGCAGTGCTCTTTACAGCTTCTTATACGCTCTATATTGAGATTTCACAGAATGTCAAACCCATTCTCCTTTGGGCAGATTTTGCAGCTTCTTTTCCTTTTGGATTTCTACATGTATGGTTTGATAATACGTTTAGTACATCACAGAGCTACAGTCCTTCCACTTATACATTCTAGACACTGCACAGAAGTTCTGCAGTATTTCCAAAAGGGCAGTAAGTCATCATGTCCTTGTCAGGCGCAGAACTGTAATTTAGAAAAGTATCCATTCCAGGGCCCTGATCCACGCATCTTATTGGAAGACAAGATCCCACATTCTCAGGACTCTGCTGTCAGAAACATCTGAAAAACAACAAGAAGAAAGGAAAATTAAATGTTTGGACATCACCAAATTAAGAACATTCAAAGTCAAGTAAGCAGTTAAAGGGACAGTTCACCCCTAAATTGAAAACACATATTTTTCCTTTTACCTGTAGTGCTGTTTAGCAGTCTACATAGTTTTAATGTGAGTTGCTCAGTTTTGGAGATAGTAACTGTAGAAATGTCTGCCTTCCACAATAAGAACATCAACTGCCATAAATTAATTTCTGAGCTGCACGCCGCCCTCTCTCAGTCATGTCTTGAAGGGAACCCTTAATTTGCAAAACTCTTGTGAGACTAGTGCTTGTTTCTACTAAAACCTTCACTCTCGTGCAGTTTTTCCACAACATATCTACCCTGGGTGTCCCAATCCCTCAAAAGTTATACAGTTACATCATACATGCTCTGCAGAGAACCCAGAGAAGGAGGCTCCTCTTTAATGTACGGTATATGACCGCCTATGAAGTTTTATAAAAGATGGTATGTAACCCGTCATTAATGAGCCTGCCCCTCAGCTGTTGCTGTGTGTTTTTGTCCTCTCTGATTTTAATGTAGGTAATGACTGCAGTGCATTGTTACATTTTCTCATCAAATAAAATCATTAATTTATTACTTTTATTCACATCTTATTTTTCCCCCCATTAAACTGACGATTTGCTGCTGATGTAGTTTACTCAATTTGTTGTTCATGTTGTCTTTATTTTTCATTTTTGCAAACATTTTGAAAACTTGTAATATTCTCTGCCATCAAAATCAGTCAAAATATTTCTGTGCCACCAGCCCTACGTTATAATGACCATGAATGTGTCTACATAGTTTTTGGGTTATGTGTTATAGCAGGGGGCCTTTAATTGATGACACACAAAGCATGCATGAGAGACGTAGCTGCAAACTACCAGAAAAGCATGGACAGCTTTTGTGCTGGGGACAGAGCGCAGACTGTGTCCTGTGCTAGTCTTTATAGAGAATAAATGTGCAGATCCTGAGTCTTGATGTGACGGTCGTTCTTCAGCATATGAGCAACCATTCTGCTGCTGTTTCACTGAAACAACCCAATGTCTGCACACTGATGGTAAAAGTTAAGGAAATGCTGCCCTCTGCAGGCTAAGACCAAGAACTTCTAGATTTTGGTGCATTAGTGACTGCAACTACAAGGATGACAACACAAAAAATGTGCCTGTGTGTCTTGGCATTTTTAATGAACAGCCTTGGTAATCCCTCATGGAATGAGGGTTTAGAGCAGTCATAGCAAGTCAACTCCTTTCGGGTGTTGGTGAGGAACAACAAATCATTCATTTTCACAACCAGTAGCGTCACATTCACCTCAAAATCCATTTGAATAAACTCAATAAACTAATTTGGTGCTGATGACATCATTAATTCAAGTCTTGATCCTCTGTATCACTGAAATACTACAACACAAGTTTTGTTTCACAAAGGCACAGTTAACATTTGTCACCTTTGTGCATAATGTCCACACTGACTGTGGCATGCAAAATGGTGAGATCGACACCTGCTGTAAGCGTATGGCTGCTTGTGCGTGTGTGTTTGTGTGTATGTGGGTCAGGGACAAAGAGAAAAGAGAGGAGCAGCTAAATAAAGGCGATCAGATCCAGGACACTGCTCCATCTCCATTATCCAGTAATGACAGCAGGGCCCCTGGGCGACACAGACAACTGACTCACTTCCAGGTAGATAGACAGTGAGGAGGAACACAGTTAAAGCCTTCAGCTGCTCAGGAAATCATTACCTCACTGAAACAAGATATCTGAACCTCTTTCTCCTTTCTGTGTTTTTAGAGGAGCAGGATTACCTGTAACAAACTCCTCTCTATGCAAACAGAGTCACTTGAGTACTTCTTGGTTGCTGCAGAAGTTATACACTACTATACCTTTCAGTGTGCATCTATCAGAATCTACAAAACCTAGAATCATTTTGAAGTGATATTATTAAGATAGAATCAGAGACAAAAATGTCAGAGTCAGAATTTGACCAAACAGAAAAGTCTTTTGCTACATGAATGCAGCGTAGAGGTCTTTCAACCACTAACGTCTCCTGTTTGGAATAGGTCAGTCACAGCATTTTAAAATAGTGAGACTCTGCCCTGCTATGTAATGTCTACAGTCTGCCTCTGCACCAATCTATAATGCATGACCCAGAGTTGAGGCAAATCAGAGAGACAGCTGGACTCCGTGGCATCATCAAACGGTCACCTTAGAGCCACAGTTAGGTTTGGTTTACCGGATGGATTGCAGGGTTTACACAGGCAGACATTCAACACAAGAATTTCTTTTATACATGTGAAACAGTGAGTTCCATGCTGTCTGGATGAGCTCATGATGCAGGTCAGTACGAAAGTATGTTTGTGTCACCAAATTGCATTAGCTATGAAACAGACCTGAGACAAGTGGGTCAACTGACAGTGAACCAGGTGGGCATCAGATATGAGGCACTCTGAGGTGGTGAGAGCAGCTTCGCTTAATCAAATATACATAAACACGAGCACTGCACTCTGACCAGCCTGCAAACAGACTGCTGCTGTTCTCAGCTTCACCTCCTGTCGGCCTGAGAGCAGACCAACAACCAACCTGAGTCACTGTCTGTAACGAGACAAGGTCAAAACTTTTGCACGTTCCTGCACAAACTGTATAGCTCTTTCATTCAGATATCAGTCATACTGTAGGCCTACATATTTTTCTCTTTTGATTTTACAATATTATTTCATGTTATTGTCAATTTTCTGTCTTCTATACACTTCTTGACCAGTGGTTCTTTACTTTTCTTTATATTTTTCTCTTACTATGTTTGAGTTAAGTCCTTGTATGTGAAAAGTTACTTGGCAATAAACCCCGATCCTGACAAAGTAGAAAATAGGCTGAAATCACTCGTTCACTCATTCACTGCTCCCTATATAATAGACACTGAGTAGTTTAATGTATAAAGACCAGTTCGTTTGAGATTTCTGACAACGAAGAATATAATCATTTTATGTCATCAATAACATCTGTGCAGTTGCACAAGAATAGTTTTCATATCTAAAATGTGACGCACTGCATTGTGAGATTGTTAACAGAAAATAGTGTAAATGCAATAAACTATTAATAATAAAAATAATTCTTACACTCACAATTTAGGACACTCAATATGGCAAAAGGTCAATGTAGTGCACTATGTAGCAACTAGAGAGCAATTTCACAGACATTAAGTATTATGAGCATTTGACATTTAAGTAATTATCATAAGTCAAGGCGTAAGTAAAAAAAAAAAAAAAAAAAGCAATATAACACCTAGGGCTGCCCGTGACTAAAGATTTTTTTTTAGTCGAGCAGTAGTTGTCAGTTAAAGCCATTAATCGACTAGTCATCACACATTTATGATATTACTTTAATCATTTAAATATATATATATGTTTTGAGCCATGAAGAGAGCCGCTGAATGTGTTAGAACAACCAGCAAGAAGATTGAACATTTTCTTTCTTTATTTAAAGTATAACATCAGACAACTTGCTTTTTAAAAACAGGAATAAATAACTTCCAGCCTTATCAACACAATGGATGATGTGTACTTACAAATTAAATTACCAAACTCAATCACTTGAGAACGGCCCGATGCACTGACGATCAAAAGGCCTGGTTTGGCTGGCAACATTGGAAAAATCTGAACAAAATGAAAAACTGGAGCTTGCGGACTACCACTTCAAAATGCCAGTGATGAATTCCTTTCAGGTTAGTTGCTCTGTCCCATCTAGGAGACATATTTTCTGAGGAAACAAGACAGCGGCTGCCCTCTGGCTCTCACTGGGCCATTTTATTCTGTCTAGGAACATCACTATTCAAACCCACAGCCTGATGAAAGGTCATCTCAGTTTGTTTACAAGTTTCACAAGGGCATTTTTTTTTCCCCAGATTATTTTTTGTGCTTCTTGCCTTTATTTCGACAGAGACAGCTGAAGGCCAGTCAGGAAAGGGGGTAGAGAGAGAGTTAATGATACACAGCAAAGGGCTGCAGGTGGGAGTCGAAACCCACACCCACGGCAAAGGACCGACAGGCTCAGTGGGTGGAGCATGCGTGCCACATACTGAGGCTGAGGGACACCCCAGAAGGCAATTTCAAGTGCACAGTCTCTTAAAATGCATGTTTCTGTATTTCCTAATACTATGGTATAGACAAATTAATTTTCCAACTCAGCCACGCTCCAACAAGATTTCTTTTATCCCGCAGAGAGACTAAAAGACAAAGACACAGAGACGCACAGAGTGAAAGCCTGTCCTACATTCCAGTCAGGCAGAGTGAGCACCCCGCGCTCTCTGACATGAAGCCTTTACAGCTGAACTGACTTCCTCTGGCTTAAACTCGTGAACTGCCCATCGTCAAGCAAACGTTTCATCCAGTCCTGTTAGAATCAGTCTCACCAACAGCCTCCGGGGGCCTCACTGTGACTGAGTGTGAGTCTGAAGTGAATAACAGGGCTAATCCACAAGTTTAATGACTATTGTTGAGCGGTGGGACCCCGCTATGCATTAAGACACGCTTGTCAAGCAGGTTATGCCCAGAGCTGGATGGAGTGGAAGAAGAAAAACATGAAGAGGAAGAGAGTGGCACGAGTGAACACAAGATTAAAGAGGCACGACTCAGCAATTACAACAGGAGGCCTAATAACCAGTAGGCCTATTAACTAAATGAACTCATTTAACAACCTCTCGGCATTTTAATCCAGCTGGAAAAAAAATGAATACTGGGGGACCAATTTTAAACGCTCAGTTCAACTAAATCTGTGTGACTATACAAAATAATGTGTTTGTTTTGTAAAGGACTGCATAATATGGTTTAAAAAAATAAACAAAATAAACAAAAAATCATATTGCGATTATTTTGACAGATACTGTGATTGTGATGAGTCATGATTGGTGGGAGTTATCACTTTTGCATCACAATTTTCATTTTAACTGACAGATTAAAATCATGATGTTGTGACATTTGTTGTGGTCTGTAGCTAACAAATATGTTGTCTTACTTCTGAAGAACTTCAGTAATTCATTGTAATGCTGTTTTGTCACACGTTTCCTTTATTTAAAAAATAAATGAATAAATAAATGCAGCTTCTGCAATTTAGATATCGCACTTGACCATACCAGCTCGGGACCAGACCTTTGACCCACCCACTCCACTGAGGCGGCTGTTTCTGTGAATATGGAAATGAAGTGTAACAATTTGTGCCTTAAGCCCTTCGAGGCGTCAGATTCTAGTTACAAACAGTTCTGCTCCATTCACTGTGTTTTTTTCTTTTCCTTTTTTTTTTTTCCTTTTGTGTTCTGGCTGTCCTGTGAAGATCGTGTCCGCAATTTGGGTAGGCTTAACATTGTTGGCGCAATGGAATTGGGATGTTTGTGTAACATTGCTACATTGTGCCGGCGAAGGCTCGCAGTATGGGGAAAAAACTACATGAAATATTTAGTCTCCACAGTAAGTTTGTTTTTGTCCACGGGCCATCAGGCTAATGTTGATGTTGAACCATGCTAGAGTAAGAACTGTCCAATTGATTTAATAAACACAAATAATGTGCCTCTAGTAAGTTATGGAATACTAGATAGTCAAAATATAAAAACAGGAAAGGTCTGGGACAGTAAGTCTAGTCATTTACCTAAGGAGATGTGATGCATATTGTTTTACCAACTCTGCAACATCTTAGCACAAAGAAACCTGAGTAGAATAAGACATCTAAAGAAATGCATGTGGGATATAAATACTCTCAGGTCTAATTTTGAGAGTTTTTATAAGGTTTGATTACATTTAGGATACTTTTCAGTTAACTGAGGATGGCCTGCAATTACATAATCTTTAATCTATGATCTCCCAGGGATAGTGTACAGTTAAGATCATTTACATTATTTTCTCTCATTTTCTTTGTCAACCAAGTTACATTAAATTAAAAGTTTTCTTTTTAAAAAAAAGTAGACCTCATCTAGAAAGCATCATGGGGACATTGTTACAACAACATAATAAAATGTAATAAAAACTTAAAGGTTATGTTTATGTTTATGAGGCTGGATGACGTAGCGTACTTAGACTGTATTCAATGAAAACATCAGCAGATGTCCGTCTTCACAGTCAGTCAAGATTTTTACATCTTGCAGTGGGTGTCTTTGATCAAGCAGTTGTTTTGGTGTTTTTGTAGACTGAATGTATTAGAAAGAGTACATATCAAAATGTTATGTATCCTATCTGCCTGATATGTAATCACCCCCCTGCAGATGCCATACTGTGTCATGCAGCTCTGAAGCTCAGAGGGGGGGCATTTGCTTTGTTCAGGATGACAGCACATCATGATGTAACTTCTTCTTTGCTTGGGTATAAGTGTCGAACACAGAGGTTAATTCAAGCAAGAGTGTCACCGAATACTGAACAATAAGCCCTGTGGTTGCAGCAGGGGGTGGGGGATTTGGTAAAGTCATCATTTATTACTGTTACATAACAATACACACATGAGGGTGATGGAATGGAAATCAACTGGGAGAGTCCTGAGAGGCTAATAACAAAACAAATATTTCAACCCGAGAACCTGAAACTCATTTCTTTTTCCTTTACACTTGCAGTCTCCTCACAATCTATTCTTCTTTCCTAATCTCTGCGGGCATCATATCTCTGTCCTTAAAACCAACTTTCCACTCTGTAATCAGCAACACTTTATTTTCCCTCAGTGACCTTTGAGGACTAAAGCATTTTGTTTTTCTAGCCCTTATAATCACTTAGCAGCTGTTCTTCTCTATCAGTCTCTCATCCTGTTCACTGTTTTTTCAAGCCTTGTTTAGGACAGGGACAGATTTCTCAGGGGAAAGTCATTCAAGTTAATTGGTGAGACAGTCACAAGTCTTACTAGCATTTTATATACACCAAGCCACCAAAACAGTAACACCAACAGCCTAATATTCTAATATAGTGTAGGTCCCCCTCAAACTTCCTACAGACTGTGAGATTTCAGCAGCAGATTATTGCAAACCACACTGGACAACATGGATCTAATAAATTTGGGTACAACATCAAGTTTGATTGGACTGCACAATGATCACACCTCTTGAATTGGGCCATGGCACACATCAATATACAAGAAAACATCAGTGTGTAGGGGTGCAACGGATTGCAGTTGACAATGTGGTGTCCCGTACGGATCGCCCTCTACGGTTCGGCATGCATGTGATCCATGGACTACATGTACATGTACATGCATACTATACATAGTACAGCACTGTATAAGTTTGAAGTTTTTAATATTATTACCATTATCATTACTATATCATTATTATTACATTACATAACTATGGTGATAATTACAGACAGACAAAGATCAAAGACAAGTGTGAAAAATTATCCGATCCGTGACTCAAAACGGTGATACGATCCGAACCGTGAGTTTTTTTGATCCATTGCACCCCTATCAGCATGCGTCATCCATTGCACTGCACCTTGAGAGGGACCATTATAACAAGATAATTACTATTATTCACTACCTGTTTGTGGGGTCATTGCTGTGGCTGATCAGTGAGTATGCCAGATATAGTACATTAAAATGTTTAAACTGTAAAAATACACAGTGGTTTTAGTGGTCACATCTTGATAAGTGAAGCCTTAAGAGTAAAAGTTATTTGTCCTGACATCTAGATTGTATAAGGTAAAGTTCAGGCTGGCAAAGAAAAGGCTGTTTTCTAGGCTAAATGTGGACAGTGGCACTGGCCTAAGCCTAACTCTCCCTCTGTCCCTCTACTGCTTTGAGCTTTTCACTCCATTGTCATGCCTCCATCTTATTTCCTCTCTCTCTTTTGCCGTTCCTCTGATTCACCCATATCAGTGTCAATCCACTGATGTGACCCTTTGAGATTGATTACGGCTTTGTTGCACATATACAAAATGGCCCGTGCCAACCACAGCTAACTGCACAAGAAGCTATTTGTGGTGACCAACAGCCAACTCCATTGTTTTCAGCTGATCATAATAGTACCTGGTTAAAGGTTCCCCTCAAGAACTACGCAGGTGGCATGCAGCAGGGTGACTGGACATTAGCTGAATGGAAACATTCATTCAGCACTCTTCCTTAACAGGGTCATTTGTCAGATTATTTGGACTTTTTGTAAATGACATATTTTTCTTTGCATGGCAATTAAATATCCAGCAATTCTTCCATTAAGTTCCTAACAAACTACAAATCATTTCCTGTCTTGCAGTTTTTTTTCCTTGGGAAAAAAAAGCTACATACCTGAAAGTTTACGGTTAAGTTTTAACATGCAGAATTCAACAGAGGAGTTTGTCAGTGCTGCAGTGCAGACACTGGGTAACTCCACGCTGTTAATATTTGAATTCTGTGCAGCAGGACACTGGTTAAAAGAAACTGCAGTCATTGTACCATGTACAATATGAGGGAAGTTCAGTCTGGCATTTTACACATCAATGTACAACTACATTTAAATCACTTTAACTGTCTCACACAGCAGCCACGCTGTTAGTCACTCTCAAAGTGAAGTTCAATAACTATGCTGTCCCTGTCACATGTAGATGTCGCTTCCTTAGTTTTCTTTAGCATTACTGAGGATATTGTTATCATCACAAGAAACTATTAAGAGTAGTCCTTTTATTTATTTTGGTCTTTCTGTACTACAGCCTCTTCTTGTTTTGTGTCATGAATCACCTATAATGTAAATCACTGTCTTGATAGAGGCCAAACATCTGAACAAAGGTTTAATTTATTTACAGTCAATTTATCAAACTGAAATTGAGCTAGTGATAGTCTGTTTGCACCATCGTCTATTTGGCTGTAAAACTCTGACAGCTCTGAACTCTGCACCCAGACATTTTTCAAACTGCAGTGTTGAGAACATCAGAGAGTGTGAACAGTAAATGTTCAACTGTGAAGAGTCACTGGGCCATGCAAAGGAGAAAACACACATAAACGCACACACACACACACACACACACACACACACAGAGAGAGAGAGAGAGAGAGAGAGAGAGTGAGCAAGCAGTATGGGATTGTATGGGAGGGATAATAATTGCCAACAGTTTTTTTTTTCCTGGGACTTCAGCCCTCAGCCAACAGATGTTTATGGTTCTTCTTCCCGTCTTATAAATATTAACAGTAACAGTGTTTCCTAACTGGCCTATATACAGTATATGTACTTTACTTCACAAGCCATGGCTGAATGAAGGACAGAGGAGAGAAGAAAAATAGTCGATACAATATTAACTGAAATAAACTTAACCAAAAAAAAAAAATGACTCCATAAAAACAGGGACAGCAACACAGAGCCGTGGTTCCTCTCTTATTGCTCTGGATGTGAAGTACCACAGCGACAGTGGGATTTAATACTGGCAGAGCACACTGTGACCCCAGTTGTCATTTAAGGCAGAGATACAGCTTCAATATGAAGTTAGAGCATGCCAACATACCTGCCTACCATCTGAGCCACTGGTGTCAAATAGACAACAATTTGTACAGTGCTACTAACTGGCACTGAGACACAAATTGTACCACTCTATTAATACTTGAACTGTTCGGTATAATGCAGTATGAATAGGTATCAGTAATAGATGTCAATAGCAATAAGAAAGCAGCTCGTTTTCACTTAAATGCAAGTCACCATGAAAGCACATGACAAATACACTTCAGACACATTGTGGCGTCCAATGTGACAACAACAGAACCAGCATGGAGGAACAAAATTAGTGTAAATACAAAAAGGACCGGTTAGCTTTTTTTTGTAATGTCTGACAGCTATCTGAGCTCTCTCCAAAAATCCCAGCCCCTGAACCTCTGAGGAGAAATGCTCTTTCGCATTGAAAGGAGCCAGCTGAGGTGGAGGAGCTGCAAAGCGTGGGTGGGGAGGGGGATGTCCGCTTAGAAAGTGGATGGATGGATGAACAACTATCAGGAGAACGTTGTGTGCAAACTGCAGGAATACCAGACTGGTCATGCAAAAAACTTATTCTATCACTTTAGACGCTTCTGTCCTTTGGAGTACGTGTTGTCAGTTACATGCAACACGATCGATAACACACTTCACTATCATCTTTTCAGCTGCATTGCCCGGGCCTACTTTCTATTAACTGCTCAGTTTTTCATGAGTTGAAAAAAACCCAAACAAAACACTCAATCAGATCAGGTGAAATAAAGAAAAAAAACACACTCACAAACATCTCTTCACTTGTTAACTTCATTAACAACTATTGCTCTATTACAGTTGAATATACACACAATATTGTGTGTTCAGGTACTTATGATTGGACATATTTCTACGTATTCAAACACTGTACATAGGGGCCAATTCAGAGAGAACATCAGGTTAAGTTATCATTATATGCTTCATTTTCACAACCACTATCTACCAACCAGGACAGAAGACTGACATTATGAAGATGCTGCATTGACCAATTCAGCTTGTTGCTGCGTTATGTCAGTGTTGCCGCCATATTGGACAGAGTAAGACTGACCTGTGAACAAATGCATATAAATGGGGGAGCCGCAGTTTACTGGATAAAAAGCACTATAACATCAACCGATTTCAATTAGTTGTTTTTATATTCAAGCGTTTATGAGCTACATGGCTTAAGAAAAGGGGTTGAGAAATATTACTTTTTTTTTATCCAGAAAACCACAGCTTCTGTTTACTTGTATTTGATTACAAGACAGTCTTGCCCTGTCCAATATGGCAGCAACGTTGACGTACAATCCAAAGGCCAATGCAGTGTCTACATACATATGTCTATGTCTTGCACAGTCAGTTTAAGTTGTGAAATACAAACAAAATACACAAACATACAGCATCCTCTCTGTAAATATTGTTTCAGGGGGGAGAGGTCCTGGGACTCAGCTGAGCTGTCATTAGGTTTTAGCTTGTGAACTACTTTCGCTGTTGGTCTCTGTCCTGTTTGCAGCAGTACAACAGTCTAAACATTCACAGCTCAGCAATGGCAGAGGTAACAATGTCCAATCAGGCTACAGAATCATCCACAGGACAGGAGCAGAGCAGCAGCCATGGGACATCTCAGACACCAGCGCTTATATTACAAGTGGTTTTACATTACACAGGCAATCTCAATTAAACGGTTTTTGAGAGGATTTAAATTGGAAACACTGTGGAAATTAATTAGCTAATGAAAGTCCAATGATTCTCTCATTTCCTTATATATTTCAGATTTTGAAGAGAATATAATAAAGCCATGTGCTGAACTGATTGAACTGAATCCATGTGATTAATTCATGCTGTAAAAGAATGCAGGCTCTGGGCTGCTGGGTTTTGTTTCAGTCGGGAAATCAGCCAACCAGGGAGCTTCTTAACAGGCGGGAGGACGCAGCAGGCTCACCTTTCCCTCATAGAAACACTTGGCGAGCGTCACCACTGCATCACATTACAGCGACACACAAACACCAACACAAAGCTGCTACCACTGCGCACACATCTCTGCAGTACTGTAATAATGACACACGCAGGCTATTTGCTAACACAGTGGTGAGTGAAAGACAGCAGTCGAAGTTACCATCAGCCTCTCGCTGCATCACACACACAGAGGACACCCCCAATGCAGCAAAAGTGGTTGCCATAGAAATGAACAGACTGCTTAGTCACTCTGAGAACAGATGAATTGTCTGTGTGACTTAATAACCAGCTAGTGTCACTGGGCCATTAGAATTTGTGTATATGTGTGAACATGATTCCAGATGAGAGCATGTGCAGATGTGCATGTGTACGTTTGCATCTGCAATTCCTTCCTGTGAGGTCGGAGCAGGGAAGGTGACACTGCTGACAGGGTGTGTGTGTGTGTGTGTGTGTTGAGATGACGTAAAGCACACATATACACATGCAAATGTCTCCCCATAGCGAGGACGGTAGAGGAACTGAGTTGGTTAGAGAAATCAAGAGGCTCTATCAGTTCTACTAATCTAATTTTATTCTCTAATTTAGGGATGAGAAATATATTGATTTATTGATTGCCATTGTCTATTAATCTGTTGGTGTCAGAAAATGTTTGCCAAAGCATAACATTACTTCCTCAAATGTCTTGTTTGGTCCACAACCCACAGTTATTCAGTTTATCATCACAGAGTATAGAAACCAGCAAATATTCACGTTTAAGAGGATGGAATCAGAGAATCGGCGATATTTTTAAGCCAAATCTCCCTGTCCTGCTCTAATATGAATATTATATTCATAAGCTATACCTTCATGTCTACAAAGCAGCTTAAAATGCACAACAGAGAGCAGCAGAACAGTTCTGATGCTCAAGTTCGCAGGAGGTAACTGATATTAAGATCAATGACTGTCAGGAGAAACTGTACAAAATATGATGAGTCACTGCTGAAACAGAAAGACGGAGCACTAAGAGTAATTAGAGAGATGCTAATGGACAGTGAGAGTGGCGTGGAGAGTAACCGTGAAGGAACTAGCTGGAGAAACAGAGCCGGTTGGCTCACTGCCAGTCCAATCAGGACTGGTCCTGAGGTGTAGTGTGGATCGAGCGGTTATATAACCGGCTAGCTGTCCCTCTGCAGCTCTGACACCACCATTATCTTAACGGATCAATACTGGATACATGACACTGTGTGAGGACTAATTTGGACTGTAGCCTTATTAGCAGTTATGTACTGAACTGTAGTAGTGGATCTAATAGAGGATGTATTAACTATGACAGCACAAAATAAATGAGCATTAAAAACAAAAACTGCATATTTGCAATAAAGTATAGAAGCCACTTTTTGCGTGGTATTTATACAAAGACGTTTTTTGACATATTTAATTGAAATTATTTTTAAACAAATGTATCAGTCATTGCGGTGTTTGGTTGTTGGCATATAGGTGTTTTTTGGGCTTCATGTGCAGCCTAACTGATGGATTGAACTGCTTTCTTGAGATATTTCTGATGAACTAGGTAGCTCTTTGCTTCTCAAATAACATGTGGATGTGATTGAGGACACTCCTCGTGAGGGATCATGTTTCTGTTTAATGCCTGTTAAGCTGCTTCATCCTTCAACACCCTGACAAAGACTGCAATATCAAAATGAAGACTTTTTTTTTGCATTGTTGCTACAAGTATGTGATTATTTTCTCCCATGTGCTTCTCCATGGTCTGCACCACTCCAGTAGTGGTGTGTGTTTGGAAAGTGGGTCAGAGCTCCACTTGCCCAAAGTCAATTTTGACTTGCCCCTGTATATATTCTTTTATTAGCGGTTAAACTTTGCAAAACCTTAAGTTAATTGTCATATTTAATCTATGGCTGCAATGTCTATAAAATGTCTGGGATGGACATATTTCACTATTTTCTAAGTCCAAGGTGATGTCTTGAAATGTCTTGTTTGATATGCAGTTTAATATGATAATAAACTAAGAAAGGCAGAAAATTTCCATATGTGAGAAGCTGAAAACAGTATTTTCTGTATTTTAAACATCTAAATCAGTAAAATGCAACACACACATTCATGCAGCCATAATATTAATTGCAAAAATTAAAAGAATAAAAAAGCACTGATAGTAAGGCTCAGCAATATGGACCAAACAAACATCATGATACTTTTGACCATGAACCAAGATATTGATATTGCAACACTCTTATAGGGATAAGGGATGCAACTAATGGTTTTTGTCATTATCAGTTAATCCATCGATGAATCAGTTGGTTGTTTGGTCCATAAAATGGTGAAAAAGGTCACTGCTTTTGTCCATGACCCAAAGATATTCCGTTTACTGTCATAGAGAAGTAAAGAAACCAGAAAATATTCACATCTGAGAACTTGAAATCAGAGAATTTAGACATTTTCTATTAAATATGACTCAAAATGATTAACTGATTATCAAAATAGTTAGCGATTAATTTAATAGTTTATTAACAATCAATTATTAAAATTACTCAGTGCAGCTCTGCTAGGGATGAGAAATAATCATCAGTAATGAGTATGTATTGATTAAGTAGGTAACAGTAAATAGCAGAACAGCTAGAACAGGCTGGTAAGCTAAGAAAGATTACATCAAATTATTGCCCAGCTCTAGTTCAAACTAGGTGTCCAGTGATGGTACTGCTCTCTACAGAGCACTGCAGTAATGCTTGTGAGGTGGGGGGAATGAAGAGTTTCCCATCATAGAAATACAGGACCAGAACACGTGATCTGTCCATACATGGTCAGAAATGTTCACACAGTCTTAGCTGCACAGTGGTTTTACTAAGCGAACTAAGATTCCTGAAACAAGCAATAATGCACTGGAGATCTCACTCAATCCCAACAGTATGCTCAAAATCAACTGCCAGTTCTGCAGTTCAGAAACGTCACTGGTTTTAAGGCAGTTTTTGCAGTCTAGAAATTTTGCGATGTGAATAATTTGAAAAGTTTTTTATAGACTGCTCCTGTGAGGCCTCTCTGTGCCTCTGTGTGACCTGTTAGACATATCGCTGCTTTCTAAACAGCCAAGTGATCCTGTTTATACAGACCGAGCCTCCTCTGGGAACAGCGACGCCTCGGCTCGGCCTGCTGAACTTCATCACTAGCAGGTTATGTCATCCTCCATGGTTATTAAACCATCACTGGTTACAGTTAGCTTCACTGGGGTCTCCACTGTCCACTCCACTGTCTCACAAGACTACTGGAGCTCATTATCACTGCTATCCATTTAGATCTCATACATTTCAATCTCATGATGAGACTTAAAGGAGCAATATGTAGCTGTGTAAATATTGAGCTGGAGCTATAGACGGTATATTAAAATAGGCTGAAATCCTATATACGGTCTATAAATGAAGCATGTCGTTTCCCCCTGCCCCCTCCTTCTCAGACTCAGGGCAGTTCGGGCAGGCTGCAGGAACACTGCAGGAGTACAAGAGGCAACATTTTGACTGTTCTCCGTCAATGTAAAGAACAGGCCATTATCCCAAAAACAAAAGCCCACTGCTCCAAAATTACACACACTGGAGTGACTGCCTGCCAGACGCCATTAAGATATTGCTCAATTCTATTTAATATAAATATCTACCCCTTTTAAAAACAGAAAATTACTAATTCTGTGAACATTTGGCATTAATATGAACTCTAGTTGATGTGAAATGGGAAAACAATAGTTATTCAGGCCCAGAATATAAATTTCACAGGACAACACCGTGGCTGTAGCGATGTTGTCAGAGAAGCGAGTATTTCAACTTTGCGTTACATTCCTTAATTTCTGATGGTCCACCATGGTCATTTTATGATAAATTGCAGTAAATATATTACAGATTTATCCTTTAAACATTCCAAGTTAAATTTATGCTTACGAGTTACTTTAAACAAAGATGTTCAGACACTTTGTTCAAAGTTAAAATGCATATTTTGCATAGTTTGCTAAATGTCTGATTTCTTGACCACTTCTTCATTAGTAGTAAGGCTATGACACAATTAAAATTGTAAGCATTTATATTTAAAGTCTGCACTGGCCTCCACGTTTAACCACACCGAGAAAAAAAAGAAAACTGCAGTTCAGTGAAACAATGCTTCGACTGTACATGTACATTGTGGAGGGATTTAGTTACATGTGCAATCATCTCAACAAAGCATCTGGAAACCATCAAACCCACCATCTTCAAAGACTACAGAGGAAAAGACCATGGCTGCTTTATATCTTTGGCTTTGTATGTTTGACAACAGCACCATCTCAATGGCATCACCTTGATGTTCTCTGAATTAAAAACCCGATAACTGTGTTCTTATTATGATAAAACGTGCAGGAATCTGTCCTGGACTTCACACAAACTTGCAGGATTTCTCAGCACATACTGAAGCATGATGAGTCTATGCTACAGTGAAAAGTTTTCATACTTAAGTAAACATGACTTCCAAATGTAGTTAGATTTACAACATTACTAACTACTAGTTAAGTATAATAATATTATAAATTAATTATATAATTGACTCTAAAGGAAATTAGATGTGTTAAATCATTTAAGCTAATTGCCTGCCTAATCTATCATGACACAATTTAATGTTCAATGATTAACTTGTTTTTCACCAGCCAACATCTCAAAGTACACGGATCATTTGCTTTCTAAAAGACCTATGCCCCGCAATGTACACACACAGACACACACACACACACACATTAATGAAGTAGAAAACACATGTACACACGTGTTGATCCTGTGCCATAACTTACTGTCCTGTCTCCTTCTCGGGCTGCACTGCTGCATAAAACATATCCAGCAAAAAAAAAATAAAAAATCATGGAATCTCCTCCAGCTCGCTCACCCTCCTCGCTTCAGACTGGCATGCACTTGGCTGGCTGTCCTCTCTCACACACACACACACACACACACGATCCTCCTACTCACACACACCTCGCTGCTCTGGACTGCACGTTCATGCATCGTATCTTATCCCATCACCGCTGTGTGTTAACTGTGTGTGTGTGTGAGCACAGGCGAGGGAAGACTACGCAGGCTGTGACGGTGGTCGTGAGAGGGAGGGAGGGAGGAGACGAGGAGAGGAAGGGACGGAGAGGGAGAGGGAGAGAGGGAGAGAGGGAGATCCACCTTCCCCTTTTTGGTTCTGAAACACGAGCATGCTGCTCTGTGCTGCAATAACAAGAAACAGAGTGTGTGTGTGTGTGTGTGTGTGTGTGTGTGTGTGTGTGTGTGTGTGTGTGTGAGACAGACTTAGTTAATGCAAACATGAATATGGCAAAAGGGAAACGACATTCCTCAGCTAACACACACACACACACACACACACACACACACACACACACACACACACACACACACACACACACACACACACACACACACACACACACACACACACACCACACTCAAGGTCTAGTATGGGCGGGGATAGTCAGTCCCATGTGTTTACAGAGAGCTGCTGTGTGTGTGTGTCTGCCAGGTAACCTTACCCTGGTCAGGGTCCACCCTCCACCCCCCAAAAACATAGGAGGGGCCCGTGCTGGTCGGTCCAAAGGGGTTGGCTGTTGCTAAGCTGCATTGGTCCCCCTCCCTGTTATTGGCTGTAGGAGTCTGGAGGGGAAACAGAGAGGGAGGTTTTGGACTGAAGAAGAAAGGGGCAATGGGAGTAATGGAAAAGTAACCAGTGTAATCTGGTGGAGAGGGAGGGAAGAGGAGAAAAGGCACTGGTGAGCCAATGAGAGGAACAATCCAAGTAAGATTACAAAGTGGTCATGTATATCCTGCCAGTAGACTGAATAATAACAAAACCAGTGGATTACCAAAGGCCTTGATCCAAGCAATAGACTGCTACTAGTGGTATTTTTGCAATAATAATGAATGCATATCTTCTATATCATATCACAGTGGTTTTCAGCTAGGGTCCTTCGACCAAGAGAGGTCTTTGAGTGCTTTGCAAGGGATCCCCAGCAAATGGAGGAATAGAATATTTTAAATTTGATCACATTTGGAGTTGGAACAACAAGGTCAGAAATACTGTTGACTGTTTTGATTGTTTTGATTGTAATTCGAGACCCTAGCTGGGTCACTAATTGACGATGAAGACTTTCTCTTCAAACCTAAAAATCAAAATAAAAAAAAATTAAAATATTAAATAAGGATTCCAGAAGACAAAGTTCTCTCAAACTGGGGCTCTAATGTGCATCTATTGTCGGGGTCTTTCACATGAAAAATTCGAGGGCCCGTCATATAATACTCTGCAGCTAAAATGTTTTCACTTTTACTGTCTAGAACTCAGTTTTTCACAAGGACAGAGGAAACAATGTCATGCACTCATACACAAACCCACAGACGCACACTGGCCCTGATTCCTGGACTAATTCTGCCACTCTAATTGTGCGAGGAACTGTCAGGAGAACCGATTCTGCAGAAAAAGAGGCCCAGTCCTAAGCTGCATTTAAACTGAATGGTACGGCTCAACTCGGCTATACTCGCTTTTGGTACCAGGTACTTTGCTTTCTACTGGAGACAGTACCCCCTCAATGTAGGAGGAGGAGCTGGGTGTCATAGCAATGCAATTCCAGCAGCTGGGAAACAACATGCACAAGCTCTCCTTTGGTCTTGAGAAGCCGTAGCTTTTATTCACAGATAAACTGTTACCAACACTGTACATTTCATCTGCTCTGCTCACATTCACCGTCACTTTCTACCACTTTCTCGCACCCTCAACCACACACATTCACTACGCTTCTCTGATCCAACTAATGATTAACTAACAATTTTCATGATTGTCTATAAAATGTCAGAAAAGTGTGAAAAATGTTGATCAGTGTTTCCTGAAACCCAAGGCGACGTCCTTAGATGTCTTGTTTTGTCCACAACCCAAATATATTCAGTTTACTGTCATAGAGGAGTAAAGAATCCAGAAACAAATTCAGACATTTTTACCTAAGAAATCACTCAAACCCATTGATCGATTATTGTGGGCTTAGGACTGAGGTGATACCAAAAAAAAGCCCCAGGTACTGTCCACAATGGAAAAACAAAGAAAGAGAAAATAGAGCCTAACTGTACCGTGCATTGGAAATGCAGCTATTGTAAACCTTTTTAACCTTTGACAAGTCGTTCAGGCTGTAGGCAATTGATAGGATGCATCAGTTTGGATCCATTTTGGGATACATTTTACAATTTTATGTGAACGTATGAAATCCCACTTAGTCACCCTGACATACTTTTAGTTTGGTTAAGTTGAACTTCTTTAAGAAAAAAGTGACAATCAGAATGGAGTCAGGCATTATTACTGAATTGGCAAATGACAATGTCAATGTGGAAACATTACAATGGACAATGACATTGTTGTTTGGGTGCACGATTGAAAGAACCACAGTAAGAGTGGACAGAAGAAGAGAAACCCCTCTGCCACTAGTGTGTCTTGAGTTCACTTAACTGGACACGTTTAATTTTAAAAATAATAAACAGGACATGGAGATGTATTATTGGTGCAATGAACAGCAGCAAAACCTTCACTTTATTTTCTCACGCACAAGTCAAAAACAGAATTTCACCAACTTGGCAACTCTGAGGGAAAACACAACCTCAAATACAGAAGCTGTTGAATCACAATGTTTCAATGGTAGAGGGCTCAGTGGTTGATGACTGTCAGACATCAGCGATTACAGATCCTCAAACCCTAAATCAGAGGGCAAATCACACAACTTGCACAACTTTAACCAAACAGAGGGCAAGTCAAAGACATAAAATCTTTTTCATCTACCAGTCTGATGCAGGAGGCTCCAGCCAATCTATTTAAGTTCATAAAGAGTACTCGCATGTTTTACAACAAGGGAAAAATAATAATCCCGCTAATTAGAGAGATCTGAGAGAAATGCTTGAGGTTTTCTAGTCTTTGTAGCTCAAAAGTGATAGATGGTTGTTTGCAGCACCAGCCTCCATCACTGAGCGGTTCAAAATTTCTGTGTGGGTGGTGGAGGAGTTGGAAGAGCCTTGAAACTCCACAGGGTGAGATGTTTTTTGTTCCACAAAAGGGTGCAGGCTGGAAGGTGAGCAATAAAAACCTGAAAGCCTGGTTGGGGCACTGGTATTGATGTTGAAACAATGTGGTCATTTTGTTTTAAGATGTGGTAAAGCCCTGATGGAACTGTGTTCCCAAATCTCTGTTTTAATAAATCTAGCAGGAGTCATGGACAGAAATACTAAATAAGTATTCGTATCCCAGATAAAAATAAGATCCAGGTTGTAAAACAAAAGTTATCTCCTTTGAGGATAAAAAGAACTGTATTATAATATGCCATCTTTACACTGCATCTGTATATGCCAAACTGTGATTCAATACACTGATTGCATAATTCAAGTAGACACACACACACACACACACACACACACACACCACTGAGACCCTGCAGCAAAAACTCCCCTTTGAAAATGACTGTATCCAACATGGGTGATTGAACAATCCACTGGCCCAGTAAAACTAATAAGATGACTTCATGTCATTCAGCCCCATATGTGAGAGGGAGACACAGACTTATCAATGATGTTAACACCATCTATAAAAATTTCATTTCTCTTGTTTCTTAAAAAGGTGTTTATCATGGATGTATGGGCATTAGCTGTTGATAGCAACTCTAAATCACTTCTTGAAATGGGTTTTCTACAGGTACATACAGGTTGCCTCTTTCGAACCCTGTTATTAGCCTACATTACATTTTGGTAATTGGTGTCATTAAAATCATGCCAGATTAGCTAGTAGCAGTTCCTGTTTGAAATGTGGATGTACAGCTCACTGTGTGAAATGTGGGAAAGGGCCAAGTGTGTAAAAGATTGTTAAAACAACTGTGAGGCCTCATGTACATGGTATGTTGAGGTGACTTAAATCCCAGCAGTCATTATACCGCACATGATACAGCTTAGAGGAGAAAACACTGAAAACCTTCAGCTTCACTCTGCATGTGAGTAGACAACAGCAAATCTTAACTACATTTAATTCCATTGAAACTACAGACAAAAAAACAAAACACCTTTTCACTGTTTCATGTTGCTCAAGATTCCCAATGCGTTTCCAACTGTAATGCCACAGCCAAAAGCATGTGACTCTACATTATGAATCTAAAAATTCCTCCACAGCAGTACCAAAAAGGAATTAATTAACAACAATAATCTGATTAACTTTTGATCTTAACAAAAGGCCTTGAAGTGGTCACAAGAGAAGCAAACCGTCACGTGGACTGAATTTTTAAGCTGTCAAAGCATGTAAAGGCTCAGGCGACAATGTGTGTGCATAAAAAAACATGCACAACGCACACAAACACACACACGCACATGACATTACTACGCAGATAAGGTTGAGAAAGGAAACGCTGAAGTGACATGAAGGGCAAGCACAGAATGCATCTCTGTCCGTGCAAGTATGTGTCTGCCTTTTATTGACCATGAAGAGGGCAATAAGAAAAAAACCGACATGTTTCTGCATGTGCTTGCACTTTCTGCTTATGCAAGTGAACACCATAGTCGACCCATGGAGCTGTTTAGATGAAGTACCCGGTCAACAATAATGTTACAGCTCCAAATATGTTGCATATATTTTTAATTACTCTAAGGCTGCGTTTTCACTCAAAGTGCCTGGAACGTTTAGTTCAGGAACTACTTTTAAGTGACCTAAAATGGTTCCCTTAGCCTGTTGTTGTCTGCGTTTCCACCGCAATCTTACAGACCCTCAAAGATTAGGCTGCTGACGTGAAAACATTAAATACATAAATGTTGTATGCGGCTGTACAGCAACATTGTTTTCCAAAAACTGAATTAAAATGTTGCAGGTACTCAACTCATCAGAAATGTTCAGTGCTGCAAGCCCAACCATCAAAGTTTCTGTACTTTTGGAAAGTACTTCCCACTGAGCAGGAACTTTTTGGGGAGGTAACTTAAAGGGATAGTTCAGTCAAAAATGAAAAAATGAAAATCTACTCACCCTCACTGAAGGTCGGGTTTAGTTTTCAAGAAAATAAAACACTGCTGGAGTTTCACAGGAAAACCGCATTGCAGAATCACCCAAACAATTTAAGTGAATGGTGACCGGTTTTCAAAACGAAAAAAAAAAAAACAGCTGGAAAAGTCAATGGAAGTAAATTTAGATTCTGTTCCTTGCGGTGGAAAAACACAGTAATTCCAAAGGTTCCTGGTGCCAGGAAACAGTTCCAGCTGTGGAAATGCATCTTAAGTCAGCAACATATATGTACAAAAAAGTGGTGAAACTATTCTGAAACCGGCAGCATCAGCAGAAGACAGATAATCTCTCAGCCACTGGTCTATCTGGAAACTCAGACTAAAATAGATATTCTAATCAATTCCTGCCTGTCTGACAGAGGAAGTGTGAAAGAAAAAGTGTGAGTTTGTGCGCGTCTAGCTGTCATGATAAACATAGACTCCTAAAAAGCGCCGTCTCCACTGGCTGCTCTTAGACAACCAACAGCTGCAGCTCTTCTCTCAGGTGGATTTGGATATGATTCCCTCTGTTGCTTCATACCGTAGCTGCCACAAATGTATTAAGTGATCAAAAATGTCCATACAGTTGAATGAACACAAGTTCCAACAACATCTGAATGTGGGAAATCTTCATGAAAGCAGGGTTTATTGCAGGACTATTAGATTAGACTGCATTATTAGAGAAATGTTTAAGCTCCAAAAGTTGTCAGTATTGATATACAATATTTCGCACTGGTCCCAGCTGTTACTGGTAAATAACTGCTCGTGTTGCAGTGGCTGAATAGAACCACTGTGCATCAGCTGCCTCATCCTCGTAGCACAGACCTAAGACACCTTCACATTGAGGCCTGGAAGAAGAGCTGCTCAGTGTGCATGAAAGGCAGCAAAACAACCAAAAATAGACTGCCACCACAGACTGAAGAAAGTGTGTGTGTAGGTGTGTGTTGTTGAACTGACGAGTGGCATGGTCCTCCATCTGCTACAAGCTGTGTGACTTAAGAAAGCCATTCAAAAACCAACGAATTTGGTTGGTCTAAATGGTTAAAGTCTATTTCTACATTGCTCAAAAGGTAACTTGCAAAGCAGAATCTCCTCTTACTGATTTTCATACACCAAAATCTAATCCCCCTGCCTATTTGACTGTAATAAAAGGCAAGTGGGCAGAGCCTGGGTGCAGGCAAAACAATTCTCTTAACATGTTAGCTAGCACCAGATAACATGTTTTGATGGCTGGTTTCTTAACAGTGGCTGAGGAAAATATGCACTCTTCTGAATATCATGTCATTCACTCTCCAGGACTGCAGGTGTTATTTAAAAAGTTACTGTGACGCACTCTCAATCAGCATCCACTGAGCCTGGAGTGGAGTGCACTAAACCAGAGGACAAGTGAGAAGAAAATGACCTGTAGAGCCAGACTATTTTCACATCTAACGTGGGAAATTAAGGATTTACTTCAACCAGAGTTGGTGATAGATAGATCCTTAATTTACTTGCTTATTTTTGCTCAGTACCTGAATGTCTTTGTGATCATGATTGTGTTATTTGTTCTCGTGGATATTCAACAAGTGAGCCAAAATAACCTAATATTGCCATTTGATAGAACTACACAACGCAGACTACACCAAATACAGAAAAAAAATCTGTCCAAAGAAAGAGATGTTAGTTTTTGACTCTGGGAAAGTAGGAAAATCAGCAAAATTCCTCCAAACAATTGTATCTCTGTAATATCTCTTTAACCAAATTATACATATTCAGACCATTTGAAGCCATTTCCCTTTGAAACTAATGTAATACTCTTCACTTGTATTCACTGGGCCTCCTCTGAAGCAGTGTGCACCTCTGACCACTTTGATCCATCATGAACTAACTTGATTGACAGTAAACAGTCAGTGCTGTGGTAACGTTATAATTGCGGTGGAGGTTTAGGGTTGGGTTAAAAGAGCAAACAGCAAGTGTTGTTCTGTTAGTCTGCTCCTGTGGATAATAGCTCCATCAATCACAACAAGTTACTATGTTAATCCCAGCAACAAGTCTGGGCAGAGGAGGACCTCCAACTACCTCATACACATTCACACACAAAAATGCCAATCATGACATGCTCACAGACAAACTCTCCCATATACACGCACAGCCTCATCTGAGCGCACAATCACACTCTTGAACAAGGAGTGGCTCTAGTAGACTTGTCTAAACTTGGCACCCGATACATTTGGCTCTACTGCCAATGCTATGTAAGAGAAGTGGTGGCAACAATTTTCACAAACAACAATGTTAAAATATTGAAAATATATTCTAACACTCAAAGCCAGGATTTGAAATAGGCAAAACAAACATCAACTGAGGAATCTTGCTGTTAACAAGTCAACTCAAAGAGTAGACAGAGGAAAGCACTACTAAGCAGGAAAGATTGAAATTTTATGTGCATAGTTTTATCCACATATACACCAGTGTAATCAGCCTGATTCTACAAACACCATTTGACATTTTACCTTATATCTCTCTAAACAACAGTGGCATGCAAGTACCAATATGTAGGATTTGGTGACAGAGTTTGCACACCTCATCTCCCCCTTCCAAGCATGTAGGAGGTGATCATACATTTCTGCCATATTCTGCTTATGGATCCCCCTAAATCTTGCACACTGGACCTTTACTCACTGCAGAAATCCAAATCCAATAAATGTCTAAGTAGTGTAGCACTCATAAGTATATTACAATATACAGAGACTTGACAACACAGTATCTAATAGATGAGACTGATTGATGCTAGATTTTTTATCATTTGTAATTTTACTAACTATAAACTTAAAAAAATAGTACAGCTTCAAGAAAAGCAATCAAATATACATAAAATGCTGCCTATAAAACTGAAAAATGTATAAATGTTATGAAAAAAAAACTGGACAACATATACACATCTATATACATCTATATCTGTCTGGCACTAATAGTTATATCCATGCATTTGTGGTACAGTCAAGTACTTCTTTTCTCTTGTTTTTGAAGTTTGATAAGATTTACTAAGTACCGAGTACTGCTTAGTCGGAGCGTTTCATCCTGAACTAATTCCTGAAACAATCCTTAATGTCACTTTAAAGTTGCTCACACCAAACTCCCAGTCTAACCTGTGGAAACGTGCATTACAGTAGTATCACCAACAGCACTAAAGAATTCAAGACATGTATCTTCAGCCTCAGTATGTGAACCCAGGAAACTAAAAACAGAAGGAAGGGTCATTACATCACTACAGAACATTATATGTACTGCTTTGTAGCAGTCTTTGGTGTCAGTTTTATTGAAGCGTATGGAAGATGCATGGACAAAGGCCACAAAGTGACTTTAAACAGGCAGTAATCAGTACTTGAAATGAAGTTATGGGTTGAATTATTGATCAACAACTGCATCAAAGATTGTATGTGGTCATAATTTTTTTTCTATGAGAGAGGAATTACCATTTGGCATAAAAAAAAGCAGTAAAGGTGCCTCCTCATATCAGACACACAAAGCACTCTGCCATGCCAAGGAGGAGCACTGAGTCTTTATTTAATCCTGGGCAGCCATGCAGGATGATGCAGAGGACAACATATTATGTAACACTCAGAATGCTGCTGCAGCAGAAATGTCCATTACACACCGGCACGCGTCACTGCACGGACACTCGCAGTGGACACACACTGCCACATGCAGCAGCACCATGAACCTGACTGCACATAATGCCATTCATAAATGGCAACAGACGGGCATGAACATTTGTGCTTAGCTTGAACAGCCACACACAAACACATATATACACACAGGGTTATGCACTTGTTAAGTGTCCACAATGTGAATACAGACACGTGCCCAGAAAATGACAACACATGATTTAAAAACCACTGAAAGGTCTGTTAGGTTACTGTTTGCAAAAAATGCTGAAAAAAAATATCACATTCCAAAGGAAAAACTTCTTGGCTAAATGTGAAACTTTGCTGTCTGAGATTAAAATCCCACATTCTTGCCGAAACAGTAAGTAGCCTAATTAGTATCTGAAAACTGGGGAACCTTGAGGAAGAAGGCAGCTTTCATAAACTTTTACGACAGCAAGAGTATTAATAAAACATTTTGGTCTCAGATTCGTGTCATCAAGAGGAGAAACAGCGACGTCACCTTTCCTCGAAAAATGGCAATTTGCTGCACTGGGCAGGAGGTGACGCCAAACTCCATTCAAAAATGTGTCAATTTAATGCTCCTCTGACTGCAACGATACTATGTGGAAGCACGCCATTACATTACACTGTTCTGTAAATGTATAGTTCGGCCTTTGTTTAAACATGCAGAAAATACAATAAACCAGCACTTAATGAGATGAAACGTTAATTTTTACAATTGTTTTTTACCTACTGCTACAGTGCCACGGAAGACAATGTCAAGCAACATGAACACATTTTAAAGTTAAATCTGTGTTGTTTTATGTAACACACATATGCCGAATTTAACATTGGAGGTTGGCGACTTCAGAAAAGCGTGAAGTTAGTTTTAAGGAGGTAGCCACCTTCCCCTATGACCGAGCCAATGTGAAACCGTAACATTTTTTAATGGAGTTCGTCGTGAACCGCCTTGGGACAGACACCGGCATATTCAAAGGCAGTTAACCACTCGTTGTTCATATAGCAGGATAGCTTTGCAACCAATGTAAAGTCGCTCATGCACAAAACTGTAAACAATAAAAGGAGATTAAACTGCCACTTACCGTCGTAATCCTGCGTGGGGTACAGCAACCTGCTGTCTGCGGCTTTCACCTGTATACACCCCGACCACAGCATGCAGGCTTTTACATCACGTTTCTCTCTAACGCAGATTCTCCATCAAATAGACCCTCAGAAGTGCACTGGTCCAACTGTCTAATGCCTTTTTAGATGATCAGCGATTGTTGCAGACAGTCGTCGAGTCTGATCAGCTGAGTCACGAGGAGCCCCACACACACACACCTGTGGATAATCAACAGTTAATAATGGATCAAATTAATCATAACACCTCAAGCCTACTTACATGTGCAGACGCTGTATTGGTAGGCGAATGGAATAAAAGTAAATAAAAGTTTTATTTCGGTGGTGATACTTACTTTAAGCCATGAGCCATTCAACCTCATGCTTGATGCTGAATTTTGTACTATCTTCTACAAACATTTTTTAGTCAATGTTATTAATTTCCATGCCATGCATTTTGTTATTTTACTTTATCTCGTTTCATTTGTTTTTGTATGTGTTTTTTTAATAGATGACAAGCCTCCACAGTCTGCCACATAGCACTGCAGATGTATTGTAATATACCTCACCTCACCTGCCCTTACCAGTGGACGTTTTCATTTCTAACACTGCCATCTAGTGGTTAAATGAACAGTGACAATTGGAAATAGTGGACTGGAAACAAATTGTGTAAAAAAAAAAAGAAAAAAAAATCAGTTAATGAAAATACACATTTTATGGAATACAGATTCTAACTTGATAACGATAACTTGAATACAATAAAAATTAATTTAATCTTGTTGTAAAACATTTTATTGATTTTATTTATAGCAGCAACTGTTTCCACTGTTTTAGTGGTGCTGTTGTGATTGTAATCTGATACCAACATAAGGTACAGCCATCTGTTAACCACCTAAATGTACTTAGTTACTTTCCCCCACTGGAGATGACAGAAGCTGAATGTGTGGTGTTTTAAATAGTAAATTATAAATAGTTGCTGTTTTATGCAGAAAAGTGGGCAACACACCTTACAGTAGGTATTTTATATAAACCTGTCAAAGATATTTAACCACAGAGTCTCTGAGACATTTACATCTCTCAAGGAGGATTTATATACAAAAAGTACATTTTAAGACACAAGATGGCATTTTTTTTAATTAATTAATTAATGTATTCTTAAATCTTGTTATCTTCTCATAGGTTTTAGTGTGTTCATTATTTTTCTTCCATTGTCTGAAGGTTTGTGGTATCAGATTTCTTTCATACTTATTGAGGTACTTTTTGCTGACTTTAGTCTTTCAGCATAAATTGTAAAATAAAATATAATTATTATAAAGGATTTTCACTAACTGAAGCACCTTAACAAAGCAAGTTCCATTAGGTTATAAAACATGTTCATTTAGTTCAAGTACAAATAAAGGCCCTTTTCGTACATTAAAATACTCTGGTGCGATATCTTAAGATGTTTGCCTGATTTTCACCAGCCACCACTGTTGTAATGTTATACTATAGAAAGCATTTAACATTAGCTATGTAACATTTGCTTAAAGTGAAGTGCTTTTGAGAACAATAAAAGCATAGATAAGAAAGACCAAGTACAAAAACAATTAAATTACATTCAGTGACAGAGGTAGCATGTCTCCCCTCCTCTATACTGTCTGTTTTATTCAGTCATGTGTTGAGATATGGCATGACAAAAAAGTTTCATAATCACCCTAACTGTTTGTACACACTTGTATGTGTCACCCCACAACGTGACTGCCACTTGCTTGGCCTTACGGCTGTGAAACACATGACAAAACACTGTAGTCAAATGCCAAGGCTGTCCAAGTATACACCTTGATGATAATAAACTTGATTTAGAAGTACACTGATGACAAAGATTAACTCCAAGTAAGTACCATCCAAGGGTGTAGTGGTAACAGAGGTGGCTGAACTTGTTTTCTGGTATTGATTGCCAAAATTTTCTGATTCCACCTTCTTAAATGAAAATATTTCTAGTTTCTTTTCTCCTCTCTAACAGTAAATTTAATATATTTGGGCTGGGGGCAAAACAAGATATTTAAGATGAGATACTCCTTAATTAGTCTCACAATGGGGAAATTTGAGGATGTTATCTTGAGGGAAAAGCTGATCAACATTTTTCTTTTTCTTTTACGTTTTACAGACAAAACAACTAAGACACCAATCAAATTAATAATCGACAGATTAATCAATAATTAAAGTAATCATTAGTTGCAGCCCTATGCAAGTGCCTATTAAATTTTGATCCAGTAGAAAATGAAATATCAAAATTTTGATAAAACTCCTCATTCATGGATGGGCAACTGAAGGGAGACATATACAGTAAATAGATAATCCTAATTAATTCAAAACAGCATTGGAAGAAAAAAACACGCTGAATATGATGTGTATGTAAAATAAAACAAGATTTTTTTAAATATATATCTTATGTTTAAATACAGGCCGGAATGGGTGGAATTGCGCACGCGCAAGTGCGGATGATCCTTGTATGCACGAGCACGCTCTTGGCACAAGCTGTGAATCAGAATTAAGCGCGCAAAAATAAAAGATATGATGCTCATTCACGATTTTCAAAATAAAGCACAGGTTTTAAATTGATACGCTGCCCCATTGGATAAAACTTCTTATGCTAAAGTTTCCCCTAAATTATTCATCCATGGATGCCTTAGGAAAAAAAAGTTGCATGAAGTCACCATAAGGATTTCCTTGGAATATTGTGAGGGAAAACCTTCTCTCTGAAGTGTTCGCCCCGGATATCCTTCTGCGTTACTAGACTGAAAACAGACATGGTTTGTTTCACAGCACATTTCTCACATTGATTTTACTTCTTACCACATCTTCTGTTTGTGTTAATTTGTGATGGCTGGGTTATCTTGCAATATGTGCTGGACATTTTCATATTCTTCAGGGAGACAAACATTTTCATCTTTTTCTCATGTTTCTTTTTCTCTTTGTTATCAATTTGGGAAAACTAGCTTTCACTGACTGTTTAAGCTTAGCTAGCTCACAAATTATTTTAAATGTTGACTTGTTACATTAAAGAATGGTGTGAGTTAAGCGTACCCATGGTAACTGTAATGCACGTGCGCTAGCGATAAGGAAAATATGTTGCTAAGGGACAGACTTAAGATTGTTTATGCAACAGAGCACAATACTTAATATGGTGTGCAACAGAGCACAGCATATTAAGTATTCGTAAATGCATAGTTTGTGTTTTTTCGACTATAAAGTCCCTAAGTAGCGTGCACGCTTGCGCAACGTAGAAATGCTTACATTTCGCCTTACTTCGGTAGGTTTTATTTTGAAAGAAAGAACCGGATGCTGTGTGTTAGTGTCGTTAACGTGACGCTCGTGTAGTACGCAGTAACGCAGCTGTTATCAGCGTCACTATCCGTATCGGAGACAGGGACAGAGAGAGATCGGGTACCGTTACCAACGGTCAGTGGGAGTACAGCGTCCTTCCCCTTCAGTTTAACCGAACAAACCCGGGTTACAGAGGCGCGGGAATCATGGGAAATATTCCAGGGCAGGTCTGGAACAGCAACCACAGACAGTGCACCTCGTTTGCGGACGTGAAACAGGGAATATAACCGCTGACGGTGAAACACCACAAAACACGTCGGGCTCCTCTTTCTCCATCTCCACCATTTTGGTTGTCAGTGATGGAGCACATCCGCACGCCCAAGGTAACAACACTCAAGTGACTTGGCTCTTTATGTTATCCGCCTTTGTTTCTCCTCTGCTGCACGCCGTTTAGCCTGTTCTTCCATGACACACACTGGCTCCTTCCGTCTCTAACCATCTCTCCATCTCATCTCCCTCTGCCTCCGTTACACGGTTTAGTGTTGATCAATATATGTGAGAAGGCATCCCAAAACTGACGTCTGTTATCAAGGGACAGCCTGCGGGAAGACCTCATGGTAGCAGCATTTTATGCACTAAAACATATCGTGTAATTGTGTCCTGGCAATATAGGCCAGTTAATCTGTTTAACAAATACTTAATGCCTAACCCACCGCATCCACAGGAAACATACATCAGTGAAACTAACATCATGTGTCCGATAACGGACGCGCCAATCTCTGTCTCTAAACACACCTGGCGCATTTGGCTGCCATTATGCTGAAGTGCTCCTGCTATCACAGAGGTTCAATTATTATTTTTATTTTTAATGATTTGTTAATGTGTTATCCAGTCAAGCTGTTCTGCCCATACAGTTCTGCCTAACCATGACGTAGCTTTGTGTTGGTACCCACCATTTTCCTCCTGTCTGCTAACCTGGCACTGGCACTCAGGCTTCATATGGACCCCATCCTCCTAAGTACCACATCATTGTGGTCTGATGTGTATATAAAATAAATGAATGGGTATATAGAATTTATAATGATACAGGTATAACAATAACATATCATCAGAAATAGCTCTTACTAACAGTAGGGCCCAACCGATAAGTGATTTTTGTAACAAATATGATACTGATTTTAGTGGGGAAAAATTCAGAGTACTGATATGATGGCAAATATAGTGACAGTTTTAGCTGGAATGAAAAAAAAAAACTTTTCTTTATGGATTGTGCACCGATTTTACACCAATATGACTTTCAAGGTACTTCGAATCCTGCTTTTCTAACAGATTACTTTATTAAAGAACATTTAAGTTAGATATTCTTTGACATGTTTAATAATTGTTAACCAAATATAGAAATGAATACTGACAAAATAAATAAACATAAACAAAACATAAAAAACACCAGCACTGTTATTTTACTGTTATACTGCCAGTTCATTAGAGGCAGATTGTAAAACAAGATGTATAGCCATTGAGCATTTACAGCTACCAAGGTGCTCCCCTTGTCTTCATAAATGTTCCCCATTGTGCTAAATCTAAATCACCCTATCGGTGCATATCAGAAAACAATACCAGTATATCTGTGATCAGCTTTTATCATGGCCATATCAGCCGGCTGTGAGATCGGTCGGGCTCTTGTTGACAGATGTATTGTTTGTTGTTCCATACAAACACTTTCAAATGAATGACCTTGATTTTCAGACACACTTCAGTTTGAGCTCAGTGAACATTATAATCTGTTGAGTCATGCCAGAGGATTCTGTGAGCAGTTATTACAGTCTGTGTTGTGTTTATGTGTGTGTGTTGATGAGTGAAGAGACATGCCATATTTAATCTTCTTAAGTGTTCGTCATGTTTGATTTGTGTGTTTTTTCCGTGTCTGATAATTTGCCTGTGTGCCTCTGGTAGGTGGAAAATGTGCGGCTCCTGGACCGGTCGTCGGGTCAGAGAAAGGCCAGCGTTGGGACTCTCTACCTTTCTGCCACGCACACCATTTTTGTAGAGAACAATCCTGAGACACGCAAGGAGACTTGGGTAAGGTTGAAGCAGACTGCTGCAGCTGTGAGCCACGAGCACTGCCTTAAATACTTCATCCATCACAGTCATGGTTGTTACAGTTCATTAATAGTATTTATAATATGGACATTGCATTTCTCTTCATCCATTGTCACAACACTACTTACTTGAGATCTCAGATGAATCTTGGCTTTCTTTTGTTAATCTGCTGACTCATTCCCCAGTCTTACTCTCGATTGGCTGTTCCTATGCAACTGAATAACCTTCTTTCAAATACTCCTCCATCAATACATCCAACAACAAACAGAATATCTGAATATTTTTAGACAGTGCTGACTTTTCTATATAGAAGGAAAGAAAAACATTTTTACACTATATTTGTTAATGTGTAAAGCAGAGACTGCAGCTCCACCTGTAGTGAATGGACAAAACTGGTTTAGTGTAGATATACTTCTGTCTGCTAAGCTGCATTGAATGCAACATCCTGCAGATATGCAGACAGATTTCTCAGTGAATGGCAATATGGAAGACATGTTGTGGCAGAAATATGATCTGCGGAGATGCGTTTTTTGACAGTACCTGCAGGATAGTGATACTCAGATTCACTTCATCACATAGCATATTAGTTACAGAAATATCAAGGTGGTTTCTCCAAGCAACACGTCAAAAATACTTGTTTCAGTCTATCAGTCTTTTCATCCTTTGGCTGTTGAAGAAAGGCTGGGTAAAGAAGGAAGTGTCGCTGCAGCCAACATCATTGCTAAAAATGTTCGTATTCAAATTTAGGAGATGTTTTTATTTATTACTCAGCTAGACAATGTTCTTCAACATTGGGATCATCACTCTTAAAAAAAAATCAGTGAAAGTACATTCAGTAAATCCAGAAGCACATGAAATATAAAGCCATTAAAGACACGTTAATTAAAAGCCCCTATATCACATTCTGTTCAAGGCAGGAATGTTGAACTGTTATTCCGCCTTACCGTTTTGTGTAAAACATGCCACATGTTGTTCCACCCTTAGGTAGTAATGGAAGTAGTAACAGAGCCAAAGTAGGGTGGGACAGGGGTGTGATGTTTTAACGACTTACTATGTGTGTTACCTCAGTGGTGGGGGATTTAAAAGAGAAATTAGTAATAAAATCAAAGAAAAACAGCAACTGATCATGCCTGCATGGGGAGAAAATGAGTTTGGGAGTTTATTACTGTCTGAGCAGATGACGAGATCAACTGCCAAAAAACAAGGACAGCAAAGGATGTTGTTATTATTAGAAAACGATGTAAATGCGAAGAGAAGCTGGCATAATGACAGGTATTTTTTATGGCTGTATTGTAGGATCTCTGTGTTAAAACTCTCTGGGTTATTCTGACACACTCAGCAGTAGTCTACAGCCTCGTAGTCACAATATATTACGTTGTAGTGCCACCTTTCATGCATTAGAACTGTCAAGATGACAAAACACTGGGGAAAGTGGCTATTTATTATTATTACTATTTTGAGCCTTATTTGCTTTTATTATGATAGGACAGCTGAAGTTAGTGCAGGGAAGGAGGAGGGAGAGTCGGGGGATGACATGCAGCAGAAGGCCACAGACGGAAATCAAACCCATGGCCTCTGTAGAGGGCTCGGCTTCAGCACATTCTACCAACTGAGCAACCAGTGCGCCCAGAACTTTAGCTATTTTTGAGCGTCATGGTTTTAAATCAAGCAGAGTGAAATCTTGAACTGGCCTGTTCATATTTTGAATGAAAATCGTACCAATCTTTTGAAAGGGCTATTATTACGCTATCATTGATTGTGTGAATACTGAAGAAGGAAGGATACCACCCTTCCCCCTCTCAAATCTCCCACAGGAGGTGGCAGAGGATGCTGCCCCATCATCCCTCTGGACCTGACAAGATAAAACAGGCATCCAGGGGTGTCAGATTTCACCCAACAGGCACTCACTGACTGTGTCCACTGGATTAGCTAGAACAAAGAGGATAGATTCCAGTTAGCTTCAAGGAAACAAAACAAAACAACCCCCCCCCCCCCCCAAAAAAAAAAAAACCCAACATTTTAATGCTCTCCTTGGTTCCATTTGTGTTGAAGCGTACGAATACGAATAGCACACTAACTAATGTATATATCTCTGCACCAGTTATAGCTGTGCCTGGAGGCATCCTGTTTTTGGGTTGTCCATCCGTTCAGCTGTCTGTCTCATTCTTGTGAATGTTATATCTCACAAACATTGTAAGGGAATTTCTTCAAAGTCCACTTGGACTCAAAGATGAATTGATCTGAATTTGGTCGTCAAAGGTCAAAGTAACTGTTGATACTTTTTATTAAATGCCTTCAAACTCTTCACCACATATATTATGAGACTGGACAGGCATGAAGGTAAACTGCAACTAATTTGAGTTCCAGATGTGCATATTTATTTGCTGTAGGTCTCCAGATAGTAATCAAAGATAATTAGGCATACTTTACATGGCTCATGGCGAATCAAATTAAATCGCTTATTATAGCAAATTAAAAACAAGCTGCAAGTAAGCTGTCACTTGAAAATGCCGAGTTTAACATAGTGGTAAATATTGTGTAATATTAATGAAAGGATATTATGTGGGGATTTCACATATTCAAATGAAACATTTACAGACCTCCTGTGATTATTATTTGTGCATTGGTAGGCTGCAAACCCGGCTTTTAGTTGTAAAACAACAAAGACATACATTTCATGGCAATCAGAAACTCTTCATCATCAGAAAATAATGTTAACTAACAAATTTAGGTTTTATGTAGTTAGGACATTATCACAGATTAGCTAACTTACTAACATTACACTTTTACTAACACCATTATGCATTATGGGCCAAATACAAAGCATCTGTAGTATACTTATTGTTTAAAATGGCCCAATGTGCGCCAAAATGATTTTGAGGTGTGTCAAACTGCCTGAACGCCTCCAATTTAACCTTGTTTTGATTCTGGAGCATCATGTAAGGACCAAAGTGCCACAGTAACTGGACACAAGAAGTGGGTGGTGAGGGGGCTGCAGTACTACCTTAAACCAGGTAAAAAAAAAATACAATAAAGTGGACTTGCACAGAGAAAGAAGAAGGGGGAGAAAGAGAGGAAGCATGTGACTATGGATAGAAGTGTTGACATGATACAAAAACTTTTTTTGATTATGAATCCTATAATGTTACTGCAGAGTTCTTTGATTTATCAGTGAAGAACTACACTGTAGACTAGAGTCTCTGTTAACAGCACATGATTATAAAGTATGATGAATTATTCAGGCGCTGTCTCTGCTTCTTCACCTCCTTTGTATATGTTGGTGTTCAAGTTTGCTGTCTGCTGTAATATTTACTGTTGTAAATTGCTGTTAACAGTAATAGTTCTCACACTGCTTAGTAAGGACAATATTTTATAAAAGTAATACATAAATAATTATTAATAATAATAATAATGATGAACCAGTAAATAAATACATATAAATAGTGAGCTTTTCCTAAAATACTGTTGGTTCTGTGGTGTTGACATTTCAAATCTGATGCCTGCAGTGCACCATAGGTGCATCAATTGATGCATGTCAAATGGGGTGCGTTAGCTGTCGCTTTTCGTGTCTTTGGGCCATAAGAACGCTCCAGTTTGTTATAAATCTAGCATAACATTAATATAGCTTCCATACAAACAAATTCATGAATTTACATACAAATCAAATTAAATGTACCCTGAAAACACATGAAACATTAGCTCAATAACACACCAAAATATCTGTACCTCCGTCACTCAGACTGATAAGCTATGACACTGAGAGGCGAGAGATAAACGAGTGGTCTGTCCATTCAGCCCCACACTAGCTGTTTTTGCTTTCAAGTACAACACTGAGGTGCATTCATACTCTTCACAGTGACGTAACAACCCTTCCTTCTTTTCTAGGTTCCTTGATTAGCTTGTGTAAAGATGAAACCACTGCTAAAGCAACTGTCTACTTCTTCTTCTTCTTCTTCTTCTTCACCACTACATGGCGTGTGTTTTAAGAGAAGCCTAGGAGCTTCCCCATTAACTGATGTTGACATTCCTTCCTGAATATTTTAGATCACAAGACAGATTACACAATAATGTGACACGTGTTGATGCTAATTTTGGTTTTTACAGTACAGACTTGTGTACTTAGAGATAAAACCCTAACCCCTTTTTACTGTTTAGTGTGCAGTGGATAATAGGATGGATGTGTGTGTCTGTGTGTGTGTCTCAGGTGCTACACAGCATGGTGAGCAGCGTGGAGAGGCCGCCCACTATCCCCGCAGGAAGTCAGCTGATCCTGCGTTGTAAGGACTTCCGCATCTTCCAGATCCTCATTCCACAGGAGAGAGACTGTTTAGACATCCATGCCTCATTGGTCAGGTTGTCACGACCAGGTGTGTGTGGTAAATGTGTCATAGAGTGACACTTGTCTGGCAGTGTGTCATGAACAGGTGCATTATTGTGTTGCTTTTACAGTATGTTAAGGACATATAAAATAGTGAAATTCCTCTCCTCTCCTCTCCTCTCCTCTCCTCTCCTCTCCTCTCCTCTCCTCTCCTCTCCTCTCCTCTCCTCTCCTCTCCTCAGAGAAGTACAGTGAGCTCTACTGTCTGTCCTTTAACCCCAATGTGAACAAAGAGGACAGAGAGGAGTCATGGAACTTCATCGACCTCATGGCCGACTACAAGAGGATGGGAGTTCCTAACAACCTGTGGGTTGCGACAGCAGCCAACAATGAATACAGGGTCAGTCGAATTGTGACTTGTACATGTGCATGTACAGATACTGTAACAGTCAGGCATAAACGTATTTTTTAAGAGGAATAGTCAGGCAGTTTAAATATTTTTTAAGAGAGAAGTTTTAGCTTTGTGCTGGGTAATAACATCAGAGATGAAAGCTACTTCTTGCATAAAACGGGATGGAGTTGAAATGAAGTTATACCTCTACTGAAGCCATTACTCTAATACACTCTATGGTCTGTAACTGTACATATTCCTCTTGTTAAGTGCAATGAATATGGCTTGTTCTTAGTACATTTACAAGGTCAAAGATAAGATAGTACTAGCTTCCCTTCAGCCTCACAGCCTTCTTATCAGCAGCTGCCTCTTCTAACATGTGGAGCAAACAGAAGCCCTCTCTAAGCGAGGCCATAGAGTCAACTCATATTTTTTTTTAGCTCAGTCTGGCTCCAGACCTCCTGTATATCATTTTATTCATGAGACTAGTGGACTGCATTGCCAGGGAAAATCAGTTTCTTTGAATTTAAAGTGTTTATTGGACCTTTTGACAAAACAAAAACAAATATATATAATATGCATGTATTTTATTACATATTTTATTTGTATCATATTTGATAAGTTAGACATTTATGAAAGTCATTTGACCACAATATGTTTTTATTTTAGAAACAAAACAAATATCCCTTATTACTTTTGGAAGATTTGGAACATTTTGATTGGTTTGGAGTGAAGCATTTAGAGACTGACTTGTGAGCTAATATTTGTCAAAAGGCTGACATCAGTGATGGGATTGACAGGAACACAAAATAACAGTTTAATCCATTGTGAAATAATGTGTACCTTACTTAGGGTCACTGATGTTAACATGTTTGTGTGTCCTCTCCAGGTATGTGATACGTATCCATCAGAGCTGTTTGTTCCAAAGTCGGCCACACCTGCCATCATTGTGGGCAGCTCAAGGTTCAGGAGTCGAGGACGATTTCCTGCCCTGTCCTACTTCCACCAAGACACACTGGTCAGTGTGATGCACAAGCACTCACACACACACACACACACACACACACACACACACACACACACACACACACACACACACACACACACACACACAGAGCAAGAATTATGTGAACTTACCCTTTAAATAAGAGCTGAGTTGAGTAGACAACTAAAATTACCCTCATCATCAAATTCATTTGGTAGAAATAAATAAGTGAGTATTTTTCACCTTTTTACTAATGCAAAGAGAGATAATCTTGAACTTGATCTATTCTGTTTAATATGTGTCATGTGATGATGATGATGATGATGTTGATGATGATGTTTAATACAGGCAGCAGTGTGTCGGTGTAGTCAGCCCCTGTCAGGCTTCAGTGGACGCTGTCAGGAGGACGAGATGATGCTGCAGGCTGTGATGAAGTCCAATCCTGGCAGCGACTACATCTATGTGGTGGACACCAGGCCTAAGGTAACATGCGCGCACACACACACAGACACACACACACACACACGCACACACGTTTACTTCACTCACACATGCAAGTATCGGCACAGTGAATGATACAGATATACAGTGAGCTACAGGGCTGCCAGTGCTAGCATGATAGATGAAACCTTCACTGATACTTAGCCTACAGATAGGTCTTACAGATGATCAACATTTAGAAACTTTGACATATAAACATTACCTTGAAAACAGAAAACCTCCCAAGTGAGTTATCAGTTTTTCTAGCGTAACTCTGGCAAAACTGATCAGATCAGGCCGATTTCCCACTGAGGACTCAGTGACGAGGTGTGGACTGGACCCGTCCACCCTGATACTTTGTTCTCGGCCCTAACATCAATCAGCTCCTGCATGGAGTTTAAGGGGATTTTTTTCCACAACTGACCAACTAATGAAGATTTGGTCAACTACGATTCTTCTTTATATCAACGTTTGGCTGAGTATTAGGGAGCCATCCTAATGAGCTATAAAATTATCATTCTCATACACATACTGTGTGTTTGTGTGTTTGTTCAGCTGAACGCCATGGCGAATCGAGCTGCAGGTAAAGGCTATGAGAATGAAGACCACTACACCAACATCAAGCTGCAGTTCATTGGCATTGAAAACATTCACGTGATGAGGAGCAGCCAGCAGAAAATCATTGACGGTAACACAAAGAGTGTGTGTTTGTGTTTTGAAAAATAAAATAAAATATAATGAAGAAGGCATGCATTATTAATTCTTCTGGGGAAATTACATGTAAAGACGCAGTATGAGATGGAGACAGGAAATACGTGTGTGTGTGTGTGTGTGTATGTGTGTGGTTGTAAACCTGTCTCTCTCTTCATGCAGTGGGTGAGATGAGATCTCCGTCCATGACTGACTTCCTGTGGGGTCTGGAGAACTCTGGTTGGCTCAAACACATTAAAGCTGTATTGGATGCTGGTGTCTTCATAGCTAGGGTGTGTACACAGACACACACACACACACAAGCACTCAGATGGACACACACACACTCCTGATTGGATTTTCATAATATAATCTGTGTAAATATACAAAAAACACAGGTGTAAGTACAACAGAGAAGCAGAAGAAGATATTTTCAGCCTAAACATCTTTTGTGGTTCATTAGCGATATGAAACATTTTATGTTAATATTTGGGAGAATTACATTCATCAGTTAAATTCTCTATTTTGTAAACCTGAGATGCTTCTCAGTAGGGATTCATAAGATGGTAGTATAATTTCCATTAACAAATGAGGCCGTCATTGGGAGGTCTATGAGCCTTTGCTGGTCCCCAAATCAATGGTCATTATCACTTCATTGATACATATTGTATTTATCTATTGATTTTTTTAGTTAACAAAATTTGAGACCAAGCTGATATCTTCAAGTGGCTTGTTTTGTCAGACTAACAGTCTAAAACCCAACAATGTTCAGTGTGTATTTGTATAAAAAAGAAGCTAATTCTCACATTTGAGGAGCTGCATATATTTAGGCTTAACACCATAATGTGGAGATCACTTTACAAACAATAAGAGGGGGCGGGTGATGTTCCTCCAGAACAATATGATGATAGAAGGAGTGCAGAGAAAAAAAAATCACTCCCAATATCATAAGTGACTTTAGAAAAGAAACTGTGAGAAGAAAAAGTGTGAAAATGAACAAGCTCTGTTTGTGTCTCTGTCTTCAGGCAGTAGCTGATGAAGGTGTCAGTGTGTTGGTTCACTGTTCAGACGGCTGGGACAGGACAGCTCAGGCCTGCTCTGTAGCCAGTATACTGCTGGACCCATTCTACAGAACCATCAAGGGACTCATGGTAACGCAGTACTGACGATCTCTCATTCCTCTGAGATTGTTTCAGTCCTTATCTCTGATTTGACCCTCCTCTTCTTCTCTACACTCTCCTCCCTCCTCGCCTTCCTATTTCCGCCTCTTCCTCTCCACTCTTGTAGGTGCTGATAGAGAGAGACTGGGTTTCCTTTGGACACAAGTTCTCCCACAGGTCAGTAACTGGGTCAACAATGTCTCCAGAGAAATATTATCCCTCATTTTGTGTACTTTCTTTTGTAAGACAGGGACAACCATTATTTTCAAACAGTTGAACCTTGCAGTTACAGTTGCATGCAGTTTTGCATTTTGTGATGGCAGGCAGAAGATATATGTGGTAATGTTAAAATAAAACACGAGTGAGCAATTTTATAGTTCTACTTTTCAAATGGGTCAAAGCATTAAAAATCACATTTTTAATATTATGATAAAAGAAGTTTCAGGCAGTGAATAAGTTGAAGTTGGACATCCCTTTTGGTTCGTTTGTCTCTGTATAGATAAGTGGATGTGTGACAGGCGGTGAAAGGCTGATAATTTTAAGTACTAGGCCAACAAATATGGGTCAGTACAAAAGTTTCCTCAAAAGTTTTTTCATAATTGAGAGTTCCTTTTCTTCATAGGATACCAATTTAACAAGTACTTAGGACAGTTACACCAGAAAAGCAGTTCTTGATGTTATCAATTACACCTCATACACAATACGAATGTTGAGCTCTCCCAAAGTGTAACTCACCTTTAAATATCATAGTAAGTGTCACATATTCTGAAGTCAGGGACAGCAGAGAAAGATGACAAAGATGACCTCTGTATTTTCCACCAAAGTGTTCTTTCAGTAATAATGGCCATGTACTGACCATATTGAGGTATATCAAAGCATTATATGATTAAAATCAGGGCTACAAATATTATTTTCATTATTAAATAATCTATAGATGTTAGATAGATGTAGTCTAATTGAATGCTTGTGTTGTAATTAAAGGAAAAATATCTAGTCTAATATATAAGATATTTACTGTAATACATCATAAAAACACCATGCTTTGTCATCAGAAATTAAGTTAACAGGCTAAGTTTTCTGACAACAACACTTCAGCCCTGGTGTCCTACTTTGAAATTTCTTTTGCAGGCTGGAATAAGTATTCTAGTTTGTCCATTTCAAGTAAGAGTTCAAATCAATGCTGAATGTTTGCCGAATGAGTAAGAGTCTGTTTATGAGTTGTAAGAAATCATTAATAATGTTGTAGCTAGAGTAAATGTCTGTAACAGTTAAACTGAGCAATATGTTAACAGTCTGGAATAAACGATGGAATAAATGGTCACACAAAGAAACTGTCTAAACTTTATTTTCTGAAGAGTGTGCAGTCATGTGATGGACAGTTAAGATGGAGCTGTGTCCCTGCAGGTACGCTCACCTGGACGGAGATCCCAAAGAGGTGTCTCCTGTCATCGATCAGTTCTTGGAGTGTGTATGGCAGCTGTCTGAGCAGTTCCCATGTGCCTTTGAGTTCAACGAGCGCTTCCTCATTGCCATACACACACACGTCTACTCTTGTCACTATGGGACATTCCTGGGCAATTGCCAGAAGGAGCGCAGGGACATGAGGTAGGACTAAGACACGCACACGTACAGTATGTACACTCTAAAGATACTTAAAACAAATCAAAGATGGTCACTGTTTTGCTACATATGTAGCTACTCAGTCAGAAATAATTACACTTTTCCCTGTCCAAATGGTACATAAAAGTTTAATTTAACATGTTTTATTATTTTATTATTATGAATATTATTATAACTATTTAAAAATCTCTTCCCAGAGTCAAAGATTTACAGAACTTTATTTCCACTCTGTACTTCTTGTGAATCCCAGCAGCTAAATTCTGTTGCTCTTTTTGGGTTTGACAAAATTGTCACAGTTTATATCCATGAAGAGTCAAAAGGGCCTCACTTATGTAATTTACAGCTGCACTGCAGTTAAATAAGGGCGCAGACAGAAAACAGCACAGTGTGACCTTATTTATGACGCAGGACAATTATATCCATAAAATCGATTCATTTTGGCTTCAGAGTTGTCCTGAATGAACCTCTGCCACATGTCTGCCAGCAGCTTTGTGGGGAGTGAAACTCCTTTTCATTTTGGCCAATAAGATTAAGAGGAGCTAACAGGGTCCTGACCTGAGTATGTATTGAAGATCCAGACTCATTTTCAGTTTTATATTCAGTCTCTGTTTCCTCCCTCTCTCAAGACTGAGTGCTGTATTTGAGAAGGTGCTTAGTACCTTTGAGCCATTCATCATGGTTTTGTAATGGTGGATACATTAGGAAGAATTCAATTTATGACAGAAATCATCTGAAAATTAAGATGACTGCTTAAAAGCCATAGACTGTACACTGTTCTTTTTAGTATTCTTGCTGCATCATAAAGTTGTTGACCACATTGTTGTTGTTTGACTGCAGGCTTCATGAGCGGAGTCACTCTGTGTGGCCTCAGCTGTGGAAGGACAGGGCCGAGTATACCAACCCTCTGTACAAGGCCGAGCTGAGCCAGGCTCAGGGCGTCCTGAGACCCAACACCACCCCCTACTGCTTCAAGTGAGTCACTGCAGTAAACACACCCACTAAGTCTTGCACCGTGTTAGGTACCATCTAGGTAACCTGCAAAAAATGTAGTAGGTAAAAAATATATTTATATAAATTCACATCAAAGAATAGTGTCAAAAAGTATTTAGTTTTGTTGTTTTTTTTTAGAATCTGTACGTGTTATTTAAAAAAAACAAAAACAATATTAAAACAAATATTACTTGAGTAAGCAGTAAATGCCCCAAAACATCTTGGATTTATTTTTCTGATAGTGGAGATGGAGTGGAGACATTTTTTTCGTTCCTTATTATCAAAACAGATTATATCCCTCCTCATTGTCAGGCTGACGTAATCTACAAAAAAGAGGTAAAATACAAAAATTTTACCAAAATATTCCTGCTTTATTTTCTTCTTTCTTCTGCCTTTCTGTCCAGAATGTGGAAGGGTCTCTATAACCACGTGGAGAAATCGACACCTCCTCGCCAGTCACCTGCCGACTTCCTGTCTGCCGTGAGGGAGGAGTCCCAGCAGCTGGAGGAGGAGCTGACCAATCACCAGGAGGTACCGCCAGGAGGAACCGCCCACCACCACCACCCAGGCTCCAGTAAAGGCATACAACACACAAAGACACCCCCCTGTTCTGACACCTCCACAACCCCAACTCAACATCCATCTCTCCAAAATGAACCTGAGAGTCTCTCTCTGATGTTTCAACGAGAGAGTAAATACAACATCTGAAATCATGTAGTTTTTCGCCTTTTTCAAACTTAAGCTCTAAATGTCACTGGTCCCATTTGTGCCCTAATCCCAAAAAAATTAAACTGAAACATTCACACTGCACATGAGTGAGTCAAGACTCCAAACAGAGAACCAGCTACTTCATTTTCCTCATGCTATAGGATTTTGATTTATTGAAGTTAAAAAATTTACAGTTTCACACTGGAATTCTCCAAATTAAGTTTGAACTTCATTTAAAAAAAAAGAACAAAAAAGAGCAATATGATGTCCCAGACATAATTGTGATAAACATTATTATTGTTGTTGTACAGAGGTACAGAGGCAGTAACTACATTTTTGTCAAAATAGTAGTTATAACAGAATGAACAAATGAATGATCTCAGAAGAATTGCAATAACTACAAAATCTGGCTGATGAAAAAAATGAAAAGAAAGTCATTTTGTCAATTTTACTCTTTGCACAGTTAGTGCAGTCAGACTTTGTAGTGCAGTACAGTGAGTCATAGGTTAGTTGCGTTGCCACTTTTTTATGTCACAAGTCGACATACTGTCTCTTTAAACTCTTTAAACATATGTATTCTAACACAGCCAATCTGGCAGAATTTTCCAGAGCTGACTAATCAAATGTGTTTAAATATTTGTGGCTCGTCATTAGAGAATTATAAACCAAAACCTAACATCCTCCGTCGAGTTTGAACTTAAAGAATTTGATTTTGCATGACAATTAAATGTCAGATGATCCTGGTGAGATTTGTCTCTAATCCATGGTGCCTGTCTGAAGTTCTCCTGACACGCTCAGTACACACAGTGAGAGAGGAGTTTGTTAACACTGCTGATGGCTAAATGAATGTCAGGCCTGTCATCTGACTAAACAAACTGTTGGTCTTGTTCTCTCCCTGCAGAGGATTGCAGCCCTGACGGGGAAGCCAATCACGTGGGAGAAGATCGACGTTCCGAGGAGGAAGACTAGCCACCTGCGGCAGAGACACTGCGGGCCGGACCCGCCCACCACGTACACAGACCCAATCACCAGCCCTGCACAGGACAACGGTCACGCACTCTCCTCCGAACGAGCCAGTCAGAAGGCTCAGATCAAGGACCCCGCTCTCACCCTGCCTCTAGGGCAGCACGCCCATCTCAAGAGCCACGATCCCGATGACCTCTCCACCTGCAGCGACCTGGAGTCCGGTGTGGCCGACCTCAGCAGCCGCTCGTCCAGCGGCGGGGAGGACAGAAAGGATCCGGACTCAGATGAGGCTGCCTGTCCCACCGCTTGACTGGAAAAAGGGAACGCTGCCGCCGGACTGGAAGATGAAAGAGAAAGTCAGTAGATCCCCAAAATATTTATTCAAACACGTGGAGGGGGGCGGAGGCAGACTGTGTGTGAGTTAAAGATGGCTGCTGACTGACTGACAGGCAGTTTGGATTTTTTGTCTTGTTTTCCAGTAGTCTGAAGGGAGAAACCTCACAGGCTATTTAACAGTTCACCTCTTTGACAAAAGCACTGAAAGATGCCATTTTAGTGTTTTAATTTGACGTTTTTTTTTTGTTTTCATGTTTTGTTGCAGAAGGCCAGATTGGCTGTTTTTTATATATGTGGATGTTGTTTTAAGGTGGGTTCCACTACTGTTGTTTATACTCTGTTTAAAGAATGCACTGTTACTACTGTGAGATGGACAAATGTTACATAAAACCAGCCTAATAATGTACGCCACAGGCCTGATGAGGGGAGTCAAACAACCTGATGAAACACTTCCAGACATTTTCGTAGAGTAAAACAAACACACTCACTAGATAAACCTTAACCATTAATCATCAAAAAATATGCAACATGGTCAAAGATTTTAGATTTATTTACATCTGGTCTTCCTTCTTCAGTATAAAATAATACACATTAATGATAATAGTGATAATAGTTTTTCTTTGTAGGGCCGACAGACTTTTTTAACTTAAAGGGATAGTTTGGATTTTTTGAAGTGGGATTGTATGAGGTACATAGTCAGTGTATTACCTACTGTAGATGGAGGTTGACACACCTCCAGTTTGAGGGTGTGCTATTTTGTATGGGCCTCTGAACTTGCGAGAGAAAAGGTGTTTTGTGAACTTGTGGACACTGTGGGAGTATGAGCTGCTGCCATAAGCCATCTGGTCCTTGTATAACCAAAGTGAGAGCTGTATCTGTGTCTTCAACACAAAGCCAAACACAAACACATTTCCAGTGGGTGTTGGACTCCACCAAGGTTGCTCCTTGTCCCCGATCAGGGTGCAGCTGGAACGAGGAAAAGGTACCCCAGAATCACATCAGTGTTTTTTGCAGATGATGATGAAGCTGCAACCATTAACTGATGATTGGATTTTTAATAGATTATTAAATTTATCACCAACTATTTTGATAATCAATTAATCTATTTGAGTAACTTTATCTGTAAAAAGTCAAAATTCTCTGATTCCAGCTTCTTAAATTTGAATATTTTCAGAATTTTTTTACTCCTCTTTAACAGCTTACATAGTTTTGGGTTGAGAACAAAACACGACATTTGATGATGTCATCTTGGGCTGAAGGAAACACTAATTAACATTTTTTCACCCTTTTCTGTGATTTTATAGGCAAACTATCAATAACAGATATTAATCAATGAAATAATTCATTCATCTTCTGTAATGGTTCATCGCTGGGCTGACACATAGAGACAGACAACCATTCACATTCACACCTGGACAATTTTAGAATGATCAATTAACCTATTATGCTGCATGTCTTTAGACTGTGTGAGGAAGCCAGAGGGAACCCACGCGAACACGAGGAGAACATGCAAACTCTGCACAGAAAGGCCCTGCCCCAGCTGCAAACTCCCCAGCACCCAGCTGCTGGGGGATTTGAACTCAGGACCTTATTGCTGCAAAGCAAAGCAGCATTGCTAACCACTGCGCCACCGTGCCGCCAATTCAGAAAATAATAAACCGATTAATTGACTATTAAAATAATCGTTAGTTGCAGCCCTCGCTCAATGGTTTGAGGAGCCACTGCTCCTTCACATTGAAATGATCCAGCTGAGGTGATTCGGCCATGTACTGCTGCCTTGATCATTTAGTTTGTTGTGTTATTGTGTGACTTCAGTGATTCCAAACTCACCCTTTAAAACGCCAAAGGCACACAATAACACAAACAAACTAACCAATCGAGGCAGTTGTAGATGAGGAGTGTGAGGTAAAATTATGGGTGGCTTTGGAGAAAAGGCTGTCTGATGGAAAGGTAAAGCAGTGAAAATATTCCAAAAATAGCTTGTACTTTTATTATTATAGGTAATACACTGACTGCATGTGTATCACAGAACCCCAATTCAAAAAATCCATCTTTAACTAAAGAAACACTGGAAGCTACAGATAATAATGTGATTGTAATGTCATCCCTCCATGAGATGTAACATACCTATTTGACAGTCTGGATCAAGTTAGGTGTGAGGGGCCACTAGTGAAGCACGATAACTCACTAATATAATACAGTACATACAGTATATGTAATAAGATTAGAAGCTGGTTCAGTCACATGGATATTGTTTCTCTGGAAAATTATCTTATTTGTTCATTTAGAATGGGGCAGATTAATGTTTCCAGTGAGTTTGAATCCATTATTCTAGTTGCTTAATGAAAGAACAGAAATGGAGCTCTAGACTTGCTGCTGGGGAAACTGTAAAATGTTGCATTATTTAGTCTTAACACTGGAGGGCCAATAAGCAGACAACAGTTTCTTACCTGACCTGAACTTATGTGAAGTCTTTTCTTTGGTCGACTCAATTCTTAAATTATTTCCTTTGTAACTTGTCCTGGACAAAAAAAAAAACATCACTCCATTAAATACAAATCTGCCTCTAAAGGTCAATAGTTTAGTTTTGACAGTTTAGATTAGAAACCAGATAGTTCAAAGCTCAAAATGAAAAATAACTGTGGATCCTCTGAAGGCTCTTTGTGAAAATACAATGTTGTTCCCTCAGTTGACAAGTTATAACAGGAACAGTCACAATATGTCACAGATTTACAGTCTGAAAGACTCATGACCCACTATGAATGATTGGTCATTAGATTAGATTATGTGAAAACAATAAGAACAAAATATGAACAAATTATTAATGTTTACAACAAATGCTTAAATACAGTATTTTTTTGTCTTTATTTGTGCAATATATTAAGCCATTTGTTTTTTATGTTTCAGTGTACTGTATAACATGCTACTGTATAAGGACCTGATGTCCACACTGATGTAATGATTTAATTCTCAAACCAACTGAATCCCTCAGATGAGAACATGTACATCATGAAACTCAGCGAAGTCACATAACTGATGTTTCAAATGTCATCATACACACTATATTTGACCAATGTTTGCTTTTTTTTTACTTGTGTCCTTTCAGGTGATCTGTAACTTTTTACATTCCCACTTAAATTAATCACCAACAATAAGAACTCTTTGAAACAAATGTCCAAAGTGAGATGGTATACCATAGATGGTATATTAAATACACTGATATCCTAGTCGATATACCATGAAGCAAGTTGTATCCCCCCGCCCCCTCCTCCCCAGACTCAAGGAAGCTCAGGCAGGCTGCGGGAACACTACAGGGGCGAAAGGCAAGCGCAGCATTGTAATTTGACAATAACTAGTCATGAGAAGTCCTACACTGTTAACTGTCAGTTCTCTGTCAATGTAAAGTTAAGCCCATTATCTCAAAAACAAAAAGCCCACTGCTCTGAAAATATTTGCTCAGTTTAACAGTTATAAACATCTACCCCTTGTAAACGATTATTAAGGATTTCTAACGAGTCATAAATAGGCACTTGTTCTTTAAGCAAACATTCAGTGTTAATTTGAGCTCTAATTAATGTGAAACAGGAAAAAATATAACAGAAGTTACGGATTGGACTAGAAAGCTCAAAGGAGGACAACATGGCTGCGGCGTTGTTGTCAGAGAAGCCGGTATTTAAACTTGGCATGTTTTCTTAATCTCTGATGACATTGTGATCATTTTATGATTTACTACAGTAAATATAGTACAGATTTCCCCTTTCAAAAAAAACTTTGTTTCATGGTTCCTGTGCTGTCCAGAGGGATCTGTGCGTGTAAGTGCATTCCATATTTTGACGTGCAAATACAGTGTTTGGCTGTATTTGAGCACATTGTTCTGTTAGTATATTCAAAGCTGACAGTGAAAACCTACTGTGGCTCTTTTAATGTGGGTGGACAGTCTGTACAGAAAACACATGCTGACCGAGGAGTGCATCTTAAAGTTACTGACAGGTGGTGTGTTCACTGCTGAGCGGCGAGCGCCACCTGTGGAACTGAAGAAATGAGGTGACCAAATATTTTAGCACAGATATTGTCATGTAGCTCAGTTTTTAATAGCAGCTGTTAAGTCGTAGAAATCATGTATACACTTGACATTCCTAAGACCAGGTCAAGAAAAAAAGAGCAGAGATTTTTCTCTCTTTCCATTGTTGGTATATTTTTTAAAGTTTCTCTTGGCCCCAGCAGGTGTGCCAATGTGAACATATACAGTGGTAAAAATAACAACCCCTGGTGTGTGGTGATAACACTGACTGAATCTAATGAGCTGGAAGTCCCGGGATGACCTCCTCTCCCTCTTTACTTGTACATTTCACCGTAGCCTGTGGTGTGTGTGTATGTGTGTGTGCTCTGTATCCATTGATGTGAATGACCTATCAATAAATGCACTGTTAAAGGGAACAAACAGCAACATTCTGGGTCTGGCATTTACTTCAACGGCGTCTTCTTGATTATACGGGGTGCAAGAAAACTTTACAAAACACATGTGCAACAGGCCTGTATCTCAGCATTTCATTCATTTCTGTGAAAGTGAAATAGCTTTTTATAAAGTTTAGTTAATTTGGTAACATGTCATAATAACCACCCTGAATAAGGAGTAAATTTATAATTATTTTAATGTTAGTTAATAGGTATTTTATTGTAAACAAACAGTGAAATGGTAATTATATTTATAAATGATTCATGCTATTCATTTATGCTATTTTATCATTAGTTTGTGTAATATAAAATCATTAAAACTTTGTGAATGTTAATTAATTTGCAAACGCTTTATAAACATTAATAAAGTTGTAACTGATGATATTAATACCTTATGTAGTTAGGATGAAACTCGTGTATATTGAGTTATGTATGTGATCTTATGTAAGTAATAGAAGAATGGCCAAACATCAGGGAGAAGAAAACAATGAATTAGTCAAAAAGAAGCCTATTCAGTGTATGTGATAGTAAAAAATTTAAGTATATGTGAAATATACTTAAAATATTTCCTTTAGTCTGGAGCCATCAGTTTACTCAGCAGTGGTGGACAAAGTACTCAACCCCAGTACTTGAGTCAAAGTATAAATACTCCTGGTCAAATATTACTCAACCACAAGTGAAAGTCGCTCAGTCATAATTTTACTTGAGGTAAAGTACTAGAGTACTTGGTTTTAAAAATACTTAAGTATTCAAAAGTACATGTTTTTAAAAATACTTAAGTATTCAAAAGAACAAATTACAAAGTACATTTTCTATTATCAATACCTGCTGTATTGTTTTCATGATGCATTTACAGAAGCTTGTAACTCTCTGAAACCATCTAATGATGCACTGACTTGCTTGTAGAACCACTCTGCTACACAAAGTCTATAGAAACAACTATAAAAACTTCAACATAGAAATACAATCAAAAACAAAAAGGACAGCTGTTGTCATTTTCTGATGTAACTGTATTAAAATCACTGCATAAAATTAGATTGAAGCCAACTGTAAGGAGTTCAACAAGTCTGTTAAATAACTGAGATTTCTTTCTGTCTTCAGAGGCAGAATATATACATGAATTATTCTGTATTTTTCACCCTGATAAAAACAATCCAACTTTAAAAAGTTACCTGGAATAATGAATAATTATAATAACATCTTCAGATTTAATTTTGTCTTTCTCCTGCTGTCACCATTCCCGCTTTTTGTTTGAATGAAAGAGGGAGAGCTTGCTTGTTCTTGTTACAGAGAGCGCCTGGATGATGTATTTCCACTTTTACATCAGTCCCATTAGAGAGGAGCTACTGTGATTGGTTTTCTTTTGTGAGGAACACAACATGTGACCAACTGCATTTTAGAAAAGAATAAACAGCAACAGCTGAATTCAAAGCTCAGTCAAAAAGTAACAACAACCTTCCTAGAAATGTAGTAGAGTCAAAGTACAATATTTGTCTTTGAAATGTAGTGGAGTGAAAGTCAGAGGTTTCCAAAAAAACACATACTCAAGTAAAGTACAGATACTCAAAAAATGTACTTAAGTACAGTACTCAAGTAAATGTACTTCGTTACTGTCCACCACTGTTACTCAGTGATATAAAAGGGGTCCCAACTAGAACTGCATCAGCATGACATGAAAAACAAAATAACAGCCTCCAATATTAAATTGTTTGAACACTGGAACATTTAAAACTGTGGTTATTTCATTGGTGCATCACAGTACCAAACAATACGAGAGAATACTGGCAGTGATGAGGCCCTGAGAAGTACACGGGAAAAGCTCAGGACATATCAGGTGCAGGTCCAGGTGTTGTGGTCCGTGTGCATGGTGTCAGACTGCTCACTGTTTGGCTCGTGACTGGAACATGATGCATTTCTCAGCACTGAGTCTTCCTCTGCACATTCTTACAAACTTCAATGTTATTTTAATGATTCAGGAACACCTCGATGTAAGACCGCTACGTACTGATTGTCAAATGTCTTGAGCCCTTTTGTTTTATTAATACATGTACATCCTTGTTCACTAACATTTATAACACATATAACTCAACAACACAACACACACAAATGGTCCAATTTGGACTTTTTTTTTGCAGATATATATTTATATGTCAGTAAGTGTGCAGAAATGCCAGTGATATGTGTGAGGAAATTTAGAAACAGTGTCACCATGATACACAATGTCCACCAGAAAGCACTGACAAGGTCGTTTTTACTGCGTTAAATGTCCTGTTCAGTAGATATCCTGGACACAATTCTAAGAATCACATAACAACGAAAAAGGTTTGTTAATGTTATGTGGTTTAGTTAAAAACTAAAATCTGCAAATATACTATCATACTCAAAACACAGCATCAGTGGGAGTTGTACCAAAGCATCATGTGTCATCTCAACTGCACTTCACATATTCTCATGTATTATCCAGTTCAGCGTGGATTTATACTACAGACGTTACAAAACAGACATGTTATGGAGAATTGTTCCCTTCTTTTATTTCTCACTGTTGATATATTTCAAGCAGAATCTTCATTCAAGCTCAGGTGAACATCACATGATTGTATAGTGCTTTACTTTGTCAGATACGTTCTCACATATTTCGGTGAGGTACCATAGAGGCCATGATAAAATATTTCATGTTTTATAAAATTAACTCTTTTTTTTAAAACTTAGTATCTCAAAATAATGATAGTGAGACTCATTTTAAGAATATTTCTTGTTGTTTTGCAATACAAAGACATTATTTTGAGATACTTAGTTTTTCATTACACAGGACGTCCTTTTTCATCTCATTGGCAGAAATGGGCTTCCATGCTCTAGTGATTGCCTTAACACCATTCATGAAACTTCTCATATACGCTGTTCTATGACAACTTGGAGAAGACAGCGAGTGATGTGTGTTGTGGTCCTGGTCTGTTCAGACAGAGTGAAGCGATGACAGTAAACATGGCTAAACAAAGACGAGAGTGAAACCTGCAAACATAAACTCACCGACCACTTTATTATGCAAACCCGTTCAACTGCTCGTTAACGCAAACATTTAATCAGCCAATACTGTGGCAGAAGCTCAGTGCATTTAGGCGTGCAGACGTGGTCAACACCATAGACATATTTACATAGATGCCACATTAAGATTGTATGTCGCCACCATAGTTGTCGTGGTAACCTGTGAATGAATACATGTAAACGGAAGAGCTGCAGTTTTTCTGGGCAAAAGCACTATGATGTTTATTTCTCAATTTATTACTATGTGTCATTTTTATATTCAAGGAATTATGATCTACGTGAAGTAACTTAGGAAAAAAAACAACTTTGCTTTTTCTTACACCACATCAACCATAAACTCGTGAATATAACATGACTCACTGAAATTGATTGAGAAACACTACAGTCCTTTAAACCAGAAAAAAATGCAGCTCCTCCATTTACATGTTTTCATTCACAGATCAGTCTTGCCATGACCAATATGGTGACAACGCTTACGTGTTGCAGCAACAAGCTGAAGCAGTCCATGCAGTTTTGCTGTATTTAACATCTACGGTCAAGTAGATCTTCTCAAGTTCGAAGAGCAAGACTGGTTCCAGCTTATAGAAAAGCAACTGTAACTCAAATAACCAGTTGTTACATCAGAGGTGTTCAGAAGAGCTACAGCACCAGATGCTACTCCTGTCAGCTAGAGAACAGGAAACTGAGGCTACAACGGGCACAGGCTCGCTAACAACAGACAATAAAAGACTGGGAAAACCATTGAATGTTGCAGTAGTAACTGACATGTCAGACCAGGCAGATGGTAGGGTCAGAATTTAGTGCAAACAACATGAAAACACGGATCACAGTCATATGACCTCAATTCAGTGGAGCACCTCTGGGATGTGGTGGAGAGGAACAGTTGCATCGCAGACAAAGCTGCAGCTACAGCATGACGCTCTCATGTCAGTATGGACTAAAATCTCTGAGAGATGTTTCCAGAACCTTGTTGAATCTATGCAATAAATAATTAAGGCAGTTATGAAGGCAAAACGAGGTGCAATCCAGCAGCATGGTGAACCTAATAAAGTGGACAGTGAGTGTAAAATGCCAGGAGGAAGAAGCTACAAATTAGTACTAGCAATGGCAATGGTTTGGGCTCAGCGTTTACCATGAAGTAATGCTGGTAACATGAAAGAAAAATAAAATAATCATATTTAAACCATTACTTTTACCATCACAATTTAAAAAAATACCCAGAAATCCCTCCTTTCATTTGCCACAGAGTCTTCCCTCTCCCACATTATCAAAGACACCATGACACTGGCTCTTTGCAGTGCATTAAATTAATCATTTTAGTAATTCAACTTCACAGTTAGACATGAAGAAGTTGTCTTTGAGACATATTTTCTCTCTGTCTTGTAAAAATGACAGACATGTACAGTGAAACCTGTGACGGCTATCGTCTCTCACGAGAAGAAAAGCTGCTGACAGAGTTTTTGTGTGTCCCCTGGGCAGGACACTTCATGGCCGATGGTTCGAGGGTCACTGTAGATCTCGTAGTCGTTTCCTCCCTTGAACAGAACAAACACATATACAACAATTAGCTTAACTACATTGTGACATTCTAAATAGGATTACTGAAGTCAAGCTCATATTCAGACAGATCCTGCTTTCCTGGAATATGATGTATGAGTGTCTGAATTTTCTTTTATTTCTATGAAAAAATAAGTCCTAAAGCAACCAAACTGAACGTGTGCTTTCTACATACGAGCTCAGACAAGGCCAAATAGAAGCACTGGGATTGTTAGTCGTATCAAAAATCTTTTAATGCTCAGACACATGACAGGCTTATCCCCTTACCTAGCGGGAAGACCTCATAGCTAAACGTGGTACTTGCAGTTGTTCTGTGTATTTTTCCACAACATTTTAGAGGTTAAATGTCCCGTGTGTCAGATTTAGTGGCATCAAGCTGTGATGTTGAAGACTGTAACAAAGTCACCTCACCCTCCCCTTCCAAGTGTATGGGAAAAACTACAGTGATCATGCAAAAGGGGAAGGGGGGGAAATGTTTTTGAATGGAGGCGGTACTCAGCGAGTGTGAGCCCTCGTTAGGTCCTGACAACCGACCACATGGTGTGAGCACTTTCACAACAGCACAGCATGCAGACAATTGTGTAGTCTGGAACAGAGAACAGTCTTCTTCTAATCTGGGCGTTGACTCACACACAAACCCCAAGATATAATCCCTGATTTCTTTTTAACTGCATCCAAGAGGACTCCAAATCCCCAAATGTGTTTTAAAATATCAGCAGTGAGCTTGGATGAAATTGGAGTTTGTAGTTTAATGATCATATTCTGTGCTGTTTTTTAAAAATATCACCCTTTATACAATCATTTATACAACATTATTGCATGTGTCCACACTCATGTTTCAGGTTGTTTTCATAAAGATCTCCACTCACATTGACTGCATTCACATAAACAGTTATTTTTCACTATTATTGGGTATACAAAAATATTTTGAATATCATATAGTATATTCATGTAAAGAGCATTATCCATTTGGATATTCCTAATTAGGCCTTGTTCTGAATGCAGCAATAACCCATTAAGACATGTAGGATGCACCGATATTTGGATTTTAGGAGTATTCTTTGGACATATATACAGCCTATACAGAATATACATCTCAGTTGGGTTTTTGCAGTTGTGACACACATTCTCTTGCCTGTTTAGGATCAACTCTGTGGTAAAGAAACCATCTAGTCAACGGTTTGCAAGGTTGGTGTAGAGAGGCATGCATAAAAAAGCCCACATTTCTGGTCAGAAGGAAACACACCTACTTTTAAACATTGTAAAAGGTTTTTAGATATGCTTTGGATATGATATGTAATATTAGCTCTAGGACATAAGTCATTACATTATTCAGAGTATGACCTGCAGCTCTTTGATGCATGCCATCTCCTGTCTTTCTCTAGACCCGTTCCTCTCTATATTCAGCTGTCTACAAAAACACATCCTTTCCTTTCCATCTTCTGTTCACACTGAGTCATCTTTCTAAAATGCTCTACACAGTCGATAACCCTGTTAATGCAGATGGCCAAACCTGTTACTGTAAAGTACCCTGAATGATGAAATGCCATCATAGATAGGTATTAGCTCCTGTTCTGACCACACAACATGTTGTCAAAAACACCTCCTTCATTAGGCTCAGTAGTCCAACTGTGTTTTCTCAATGGGCTGCCTGTCTGGTCTTTGTACCACTGGCTTTACCTGCCACTCCTATTGATATTCTGTCCTGTATTGTGTTGTCCTGCAGTAGTTAGCATACTCACAGGTTTGGTCTTGTCTCCAAAGAAGTGAATGGTTGAGTAGTTGTCCTTCTCAACAATCCCCAGACAGAATCTCTTATCCCAACCATCAGGAAACACATCAAAGCTGATCTGCCCTCCTGCAGACAAACAAAGAGCCACGATGATTTGGACGATTTACATCACACTGACAAAGAAACAGCCACAAGTGTCCTGACATTACATACTGTCCGAAGTTGCAATAGTTCTTTTTGTTTCATGGCCTGGTACTTAAAGCACACGAGTCTTAAGCTGTAACTGATCCCGTGTTCCTTACAAGATGTATAATTGCCATGAGTGCAGTCAACTCACCAATTGAAAATGACAGTCCTTTTCCTTTGAACTCTTCCCTTAATGTGGCCACGAACTTCTCTCGGATTTTCTCTTTCTGTAAGGAGTAAAGAAAAAAATGAAATCCCCAGCCCTTCAGATTTCTGTAAATCTTGTCTTCATTCCTATGTGGCAGGTTAATAAGCAAAGCTGAATAGAAAAGTGTTCTGTCACTCAGGCAAAGTTAAAGCTGCAGACATTTAATATATTATCATTTGATATACTGTATACTATTTAAGTTTCTGGGCATCTGAGAAATCTAAGTCCAGTATTCAGTCTCCTTTCAGCTCTGTTTTAGTTTCATTCACTCCTGAGAAAAACATCTGGCTCTTAAGCTGTAAAGCGCTCCACTATGATGCACTAGGGTTTCTAGAGTCGTGTGACATAAATTTTGTCATCAGAGTGTGGACATGTTTGCTCTGTACAGACATCCGCCTACCCTCACTTTGTTGAACCTGCCTGCAAACCACAAACATTCAGTACAGATGCTGATCTCCTGCACATGTGAGGAACACAGTCTCTAGGCGAACTCCAGAAAGTAGTAAAAACAGAACTAATAGGTATCCATGAGATCCACAGCTGTCCGTGTACCCTGTCTGTCTGTTTAAGAGTATAATCGAGGCCTATCTGTGACTGTAGAGCCACTGCAGCGGGCAGTGGGATTATTAGAGCTTTTGTGGCTGAGAATGAATTTAACTGCACAAATCAAAAACATTAACAGTTAACTTGCTGCGGATGAAATCAGCTTCATGAGCTGAGAGATGCTCAAAAAAGCTGTGGGAAGTGCTAAATCTGTGGGTTCGTCACTACGAGTGAGTCCTATCACATTACACACAGTTAATCTGCTAAAATGAAAATAATAGTGGAGTCTGTCAATGTGTGTGTTACCTTATCTAACTCGAAGAACTCTGTCCTCTCTTCCTGAGTACAACTGCGTCCAATAGGGGAGACGTTCAGCATGCCATTACGGAATTCAATGAATGTCCCCCTGTAACACATCACACATTACAGTTTAGTCTTAATCACTGCTATCTGTTATTATTCTACACTTTCAAATGTTACAGAACTTTTAATGCTTTTCAGCACTCCTCCATGCGTGTTACATCAGTACTACAACACTGTTAATCCAAAAAACAAATAAATATTGATAATAATGAGATCATGACCCTAATATGTCTGTACCTTTTCTTAGGCAGTTTGATCTTGGCCATGTAGTTGAGACAGAAGTTAATGAAATCTTGCAGTAGCTCTTCTCCCATATGGGCCTGGATGGACTGACAATAGTAAACAGACAAAGTCAAATAGGTATCATCACCATCACCATCATCATCATCATCATCATCATCATCTGTTCACAAATTCAAGATTATCAAAGAAAAGATGGAAAATCATCTTAAAAGGATAGTTTTTTGTTTTTTGTATGAGGTATGAGGTATTTAACCATTGTCAGTGTGATACCTGTGGTAGATGGTGGTCGGCACACGCGCAGTTTCCTACTGGTGTAGGAAGCTAAGCAATGTGCGGCTGTGGATGGGGCAGCAACAAAATGTATTTTAGCCACTTATAAAAATAAGTGGCTAAAATACGTTTTATCAGTTTAAGTGTACGCTATATTTAGAACATTTTCATTGCTTTGCCCTCCATCAGATGCTCTTTTTCTGATGGGAATCCATTGTTATATAGAATAAATATTTTTCTCTCCAAATCCACCAGACTCTTTTGACAAAAAACATTCATTTCACCTTGGAGAACACGGGATTTGCTGGTCTACCACTGCCTTGATTAGCTAGTTTGTTTGTGTGTAATGTGTGACTTTGGTGAATCTGAACTAACCCTTTTAAATACCAAAGTCACAGAAAAACACAACAAACTAAGAGTGAGGGAGTGGTAGATTGGCAAAAACCTCACAGAACACAGGAGTTACCAAAGGAATCTGGTTGGTTTGGAGAGAGCAATATTTGGCAATTTCCTGTCAGATAATGCAGTTTGACAGCAAGGTTAAAACAGTGAAAATTTTCTAAAGATAGTGTATATTTAAAATTACACAGATTTTTTTTAGGTGTGCCTTTTTAGGTGGCTATATTACCTTGCTTAACTCCTACTGCTCCTTCAAACTGGAGGCATGCCAACCACATTTACTGTGGGTAATACACTGACTATGGATAAGGATGTCATACAACCCCACTTAAAAAAAAATCCGAAATTATCTCTTTAATCTGTCAAACAAAGACTTTGATAGTACAGGCTTTAAAGTATTGGCATAAAATAGTGTGTTTTGGAAGCATCGGGTAAATCTTACCTGGGAAGAGAGAAACTCTCCATTCTTATAGGCTACAAGACCGTTCTCAGCAAACACATAGTCCACTTTCTGGATCACTGCACACATCAACAAACACAAGAACACAGAGTCAAACCAATGACATACTTAAGGAATGGATATAGAGTTGTTCTACTCTATAGATATAGCTCACCGTCATCTCCCAGCTGCTCTTTGATCTTGCTGAGGTCTGACCCTCCTACCACTCCGACTCGGACCCGACTCCTCAGCTTCTCAAGGAACTCTGTCATGTCTGGAGTCACACGCTGAAAATACACACATATCAATTACACTTAATGACATGATGGAATAAACATCAGCAATAAGAGCAACAAGACTCATATAAAAATGTCTGCATCAGTCACTCAGCTTTTGCACTGTGAAAGAGTGACAAAGTCCATGTAAGGAGGAGGTTGTGGTGGAGGAGGGTGTATCCGTCACAGTGTGGTTAGATTTAGGCGACATAACAATTTGGTTAGATTTAGGAAAAGATTGTGGTTTGTTTCTGCTACGCAGGTGTAAACAGTCACATTGGCTAATCCACAGCCAGTGCAAATAGCATTGTTGACTGCCAACACCTGGGTGCTAACAATATTTGCCATGATTTTAATTGAATATTGTATGTATTTCAGTTGCTGGCATTCATATCAACTATTATGCATCCCAACCGCCAAAGTCTGTGCTCATTTTGTTTCTTAACCTTTCACAATTGACTAAGATTGTCTGGTATGTCAAGTATCACCTTCTCTCCTCATAGTATAATCACCTGTTTATGACTTTATATTGGTCCACAATAATTCTCCACACATAGTAACAGAGTAATGCACAGTTACACCCTCAACTCAGGAAACACCATCAAAGGAAGATAAACAGCCCAAACTGGTTATAGAGCCTTAATTAGCACCACTGGTAACACCTTTGTTTACCCCATTTCATATTAATGTCGCTGCTATAAAAAAAGGTCTGTCAGCAGACCTGTGTACAACTAAAAGTGACCAGATATTTGCTACAATAAAATGTGGGTAATAACACACTGATTCTATAAATATTAATTCTGACACTTTAATAGTAATTGAAAAAAATGATTTAAGAGTTGAATACATGTTAATTTTAATGTGTGCAAACCACTGATTGTATACTGGTGCAAATATATCTCTCACTGCTCAACTAAAACCTCCAGTAGTCTCCAGTCCAGTGATTAAAGCTTGAATATTTTTTGTGTTGTAAACTTGCAAAATGTTTTCCATTCTGGGATAATTTGTATCATTTAACTAACATACTTGTCATGCAAAATTGGGTGTCTAGAAGGGAACCTTTGATTTGACAAACTCTCTCGAGATTTGAAGACGATGTTCATTTACTGCTCATGTTATTACACAAACTTATGTTTTACAATGTGATGACGCACTGGTTATGATCTGGTTAGGGTTAGGGACAAAAACACTGGGGGAGGGTAATAAAAAGAGTTTGATTTGGGTTAACACGATCACTCTCGCGAGGTTTTTTGTGCGTCTGGGGTTCCCATTCTGAAACGACGGGCTTGCTCCATAGCTGGTTCTGCTTGTTAGCAAAATGCTAGTAGAAACAAACGGAAACACGATTAGCATCAGCTTTGTTTGATTTAATGACCGAGACAGGTGTGTTTTTTAATTCATGGGGTGACCACAGGGATATCTGCCACGTGTTTACAGAATGTATATCCAACTTGAATATTTAGTTACAAAAAACTCAAATAAACTGTCAAAAAACTATACTGGGACCCTTTAGGCCGGGCACTTCCTGTTAGGGGTGTGAGAGTTGGTGAGAGGTGACCGAAGTAATTTGTTGATATAACTAACGTTAACACGTCATTACATTATTTAGAATTCTTTATTACATTATTATTATTAATTATTATACAAGAGAATGTCGCTCATTAGTCCAGTCCATCAACCTTGTGTCGTTTTTGGGTGGAACCATTTTTCAGAGTAAAAGTTTCCGCGGAACACGCTCTCGCTCGGAAGAACTACAACAACGACGTGGAACCGGATGTTGCACCGACACGTACTGTCATATATACTTCTATGAATGGAGTCAAGTGTAACAGTACTTTTACACACAGACACACACACATCGGGTACCTGTCTGGCGGTTGTGAGCGTCCCGTCAACGTCGAACAGGCAGAGCGTGTTCGTGTCCACAGCGGAGTCGTTCATCTTGTCTGTCTGTCTCTTCTCGCAGTTTGATAAGTTAGACTGCTGCCGTCTCACTAACCGTCGCTCACTGTGGAAACAGTCCCTGTATTTGTCCTGGTGTATATTGATGATCGGTCAGTGTGTATCCACTCTTTCTCGCTTAGCTCCTCTATCCCGTCGTTGTCGCCACAGTGTAGTCCAGCTGCAGAACTAGAATGACAACTACACTACTGAAGAAACTCGCTGCTTCTTCTTCTTCTTCTCCCTCTGTGGATCAGGCAGACTAGACGCCACATTGACATGTTGCTGCCCTCTACTGCTTGTTCATAATGTTCCTTTGGCAGTTATTTACATTTTTTATTATATAGTCCAATACTGTGCAGATATTGCACCAGTTTATTCATTTTAGTTTTGCTACACAGGATGAATAGAATACAATATTTGCCTCTGAAATGTAGTGGAGATAGAAGCATAAAGTTACTTAAAATTGAAATGCTTATGTACAAGTACCTAGAATTTGTATCCAAGTACAGTATTTGAGTGAATATGCTTAGTTACATTTCATCACTGTATAAAAATTATAAAGTGCCCTCTACAGAAACCCAGTGTATAAGAAAATGAAAAGAAGTGGCCTATATAGTGTCCTTCCATGTGCCTCTAAGTTTATAGTTTCCTCTGTGTGTTTTTATTACAGCGGTGTACTTTAAACCTGAGTCACATACTAAAACACTGGTAATCTTAAACCAGAGTTTGGAACTGTTTTACCATAACTGCATCATGACTTTCTGTGCACCAGTGCCTCACTGTTGCAAACAACTTGCTCTGGACGTAAATTTGAGATTGCTGAGCAAAGGCAGAGTGTCAGCATGATTTAATTCTGTTTGAAACTGAATATAATATATGTCACTTTTTTTAATTAAAAAACATTAAGTTAAAAATTTACTTTTTATGCCATACAAAGAATGAAAACAGATAACAAGACACCTATCTCACAGTCATCACAAAATGAACCACTGCCATGAATGTTATGTATCACAATTTCACAAGACAGTGTTTTTGAGAATCAATACAGTATCACAAAACATAATATCACAGTACTCAAATATATTGATATTTTCTTACACCCCTAATATTGAGACACGAGAAAATATTAGGATGTTATTTATAAGTCATACTGACAGTTCCATGACTATGAAGAAAACAAGATCATGCACAATGTGTCATGGCTCATTACTTTTAGGGTCTTACAGTCAAAACTTTTTATATCATAATCTTATATACAGTAGATCTACTGCACTTTAAAACAAGCAGGATTAATTAATTTTCCGCCACGCAATTAATGCGATTGCATATTCAGTATAAAGTACAGTAGTTTGACTGCTAACTCATTAGATGCAAGCATATTTACCCAATTTAAATTGTATTTTAAAGGGAAAAGATAAATCGGGAGAACTAATTTTCATTATCTGGCCAGTTGATCAGTCATCTACGGCCGTTAAAAACAAATGAGGAGTTTTGTTTTTGACTGGGTGGGGCGGTTGAATTAAATAACATAGAAAGGCGCTTCAGTTGTTTCCGCTGGGCTGTCAGTCTCAAATAGAAAACAAGCGGTTAAAACGTACACGTACGCCGACCACACATGAACAGATGAAAATATTTTGACTCATAACTAACAAAGGACCTTTCGCGCCGTATGTTTAAAAGCCCAGTTCAACCAATCAGCGTAATGACGCCACATACAAACATGATGTCTTGCTCGCACAGACTTCAACCAATCACAGCGCTGTATCTTTCTTGTGCCCACGATTCAAACTTAAGTGCCTACATCTGACCAATCCGCTGCTGGTGTGGGCGGAGTTGTGAAAGTACTTCTAGTTAAGTTAGTTGGGCCTTGCAGACGGTGACAAAACAGTTGCGCTTTCTTCCTCATTCAGTCGTTCAGAAGTTGTGTTGCTGAGAACAGGTAAGGCTCTGCTGTTTTTTTGCACTTGTATTTAACTGATATTGTTGGTAAAGACACTGTCGTTTTCTGTGGAATTTTCGCGAATTGTCAACAGCAATGTAATGTCTTACGTGTGCATTTACCAGTTAAAACTTAATACTGAAAAAATCATCTATGTCCGAGTAATTCACAACGTTGTCTATAATATCTACAGAAAGCCGACTCTGGTTTAATCACGTAACAAATGGTGATAGCCGTTTTTATACTCCGTCACAAAACATGTAATCTATCGTTGTGCGCAACATGCAGTTCCAACGCCATTTGGTTTGATAGCTTAGCCTGCTACACGACGATAGCGCCCACATTTAAAGTTTCTTTAAGTCACTGTTTGGTTTAGACTCGGTCTTGTGGTTAGTTGAACTCTAACTGAAGGCAGAGTGATGTTAACGGTCGAGCAGAGATAAAGTAATGGCCGTTATGTGACTTTATTGGGTGTGTTGTTGGCGCAGTCGCGTTTAGGCGGGAAGATACAAAATGGAGGCGAGTCTTTTTGTCCCAGTGAGGCTGAAATCCGATTAGAGCCTTAAAACACCCCTGGGCGTAAGCTTGCTCTGTTTGTGTTATAATAGCCTAACTTGTAAGACTCGAGCGACGACGGCAAATGTTAAAATGTGCGTCAGTTGATATTCAGTTACTCTATAAAGTTTACGTAAAGTTCGTGTGTGCATGTACGAGCCTCAATAAATCTTATATTCCACCGCCCACTCAGATGTTTTTGTAAGTCATTATTGTTCAGTGTTTAAAGTGGTATTTGTTTTGCACCTTCTTATAGATTAACCACAGCCATGAAGAGGGACCCAAATAAACCAAGGGGGAAGACGAGCTCTTATGCTTTCTTTGTGTCGACCTGCCGTGAGGAACACAAGAAGAAGCACCCAGGGGCATCTGTGGAGTTTTCAGAGTTTTCCAAGAAATGCTCTGAGAGATGGAAGGTAAGTCAGTCCTTTGTTTTTAAGTGTTTTATGAAATTTATTTGCAGTGGATGTTGTATTTTTCATTTTATTGAATTACAACTGCTGAATTGTATAAGTGAGATGTTGACTACCACAGAACCAGAAGTTGAATTTGAGTCAGAGGCTGTGGTGGAAGAAGTGTTGAAAAATGCCACAGTATAAATAGGATTTCTGTCACTCTTAACCTCAATTTGTCCCTAAAATGGCTTCATTAAGACTTTGACGTGTTTAAAAAAATTTATTAACATTGCTTAGTTTTGTTAACTCAAGACTACTGTAAGTCAAGCACACAATTGCTCTTATGTTTTTTGCCAGTGGCTGTGAAAATGGTTTTACATTGCATTCATAATCTCACAATGTTAATATTTTTTTGTAACCCACGGAAACCACAGAAATATTACTGAGGACACTGCACAAGTATCAGTAAAAGCTTTTTAAAATCACCATCAAATGCATATAGTATGATGTTGGCATTGCTGTGGAGCCTTTTTTAGACTTGTATACCACAGGTAGATTAGTAGTTTAGTGCTGCATCATGTTTTAAAGTGTAAAAGTTTTAAATGTTTACATTTTATTTAATATAAAGAAGACTTGGTGTAAAATATGAGAAGTAGAACATTTACCTTAGTGTGGTGGAGCAGAAAAATAAAACGGCAACAGAATTTTAGTTGTTTTTGTTGTCTTGTAGACCATGTCCCCCAAGGAGAAGGTGAAGTTTGAGGAGATGGCCAAGAATGACAAATTGCGCTACGACCAAGAGATGAAATCGTACGTCCCTCCCAAGGGTTCCAGGCAGAAGAAGAAGAAAGATCCCAATGCACCCAAAAGACCACCGTAAGTCTTCACCACACTGCCCCACGCAGGGTTTAAAAATGAGAGAACGGACCTGTTTTGACCTACATTAAGCATATAGCTACTTTCTGACACTGACCCATCCCTTTTCTCTCCAGTTCCGCTTTCTTCGTGTTCTGCTCTGATCACCGTCCCAGGGTCAAAGAGGAAAACCCTGGCATCTCCATCGGTGAAATCGCCAAGAAGCTTGGCGAGTTGTGGGCTGCACAGAGTCCCAAAGACAGGGCTCCATATGCGGCCAAGGCTGCCAAATTGAAGGAGAAATATGAGAAGGTATGTACCTGTTGCCCAGTGTTTTAACACCATCGGCAGGTTAAAGCACCACGGAACAGATCCCACGAAATACCCAACTGACTGAAAATTGTATTTTTAAAAAATCTTAATGTTTCAAGCGGCATTTGTCGAAACCAGTCATGCTAAAGTGTCATGAATGATAACGGACATTTTCCCTTTTCCACAATAGGATATTGCTGCATACAGAGCCAAGGGTGGTTCAGGGAAGAGTGATGGTGGTAAGAAGAGTGGCCCGGGCAGGCCTGCTGGCAAGAAAGCAGAACCAGTTGATGATGATGACGACGACGACGATGACGATGAGGAAGATGATGATGAGGAGGAAGATGAAGACGACGATGATGATGATGAATAAGCAGTTTGTATGTTGAAGGATGTGGATTTTGCAACACATTATTCAGCTTAACTCCTGTTTTCTTTGTGTGTGGATGATTCCAACAGTATAGCCTGCTGTCCCTGTTGGTCTGCTCTGTAGGATAGCGACATGTTCCTTTTCAAATTCAGGGATTTTAGTTTTTATTTTGTCATTAGTCCCCTTTGATTATTTTTAAACATTTATTCTACTGAACTTGGGTTTGTTACATCTTTGACCCTTTTCCTATCTAAACAGGCAGCCGCATATTTCCTGTGATATTACAAAGACCTGAAGTTCCTGCATGGACAGCAGCAAATCAGCAAAGTTTTAAAAATGTATTGTTTCTGGAAGCACTGCTTATGTTTTCTGTTTAGTGGTGCTGTTTCTTCAGTCATTTTACTACCAGGAGTTATCTGTAGTTTGATAAAGAAGTTTGCAGCCATTTTTAATGTGGAACTTGGAGAACTTTCATGTAGAATGGATTTTTCTTTTGTAATAAAATTTTGTATATTGATTATATTTGTGTGGCCTTAATTAGGAAATAGTTCATCTTGGACATACTAAATGAAGTACTGCATCTCTTAATGGTACTTAAATGTCACAGCTAAAACTGCTCACATTGACAAAATCTGATACACTGCAACAAGCCTTTTACATATGAACAGTAAGGAATATTGGTAATGAAATGTACTTTAAGCATGAAGAGTGAAAATACTCAATTTGGTGGCTATTTAAAAAAAAGTCCTAACAGTTGACAAATCAAGAGTACAATACTTTTGAGAATGTGATCTTGGGTTTTGGGAAACACTCGCCAACAAACTTTCACCATTTTCTGGACCAACTAATGAACAATTGATTGATTGAAAAAAACAGTTGACAGATTACTCTAATGGAAATAATTAGTTGCACACATGCTTTAATGTTGTCATTGGTTGAAGTGACTCTAACTTAAAGTACACTTATGTTTTTAATCTGTAACAATACAGCATATTATCAGCTGTTTTGCAGGTAAAATCTTTTATTTGAAAGTAACAGTGATTGTAAAATCTGAGTGAAAAGTACATATACCTCCAAGTTGTACAGTACTTGATTGAATGTACTTACTTTCCACCATCATCTCAGTCCCACTAGAAGGGGATATATTTGAAAGTTTTGTGTAATTCTAACCACGTCCTGTCTGCAAATTCAGTAACATAATGGCAGAAGTTGCACTTATTTCAAAGTGTCTCATGACTTAATATGCCAGGGAACTGGAAAATATAAAGATTGAAGTTGGAATGCTAGAGCCTCTGTGTATTTTCAAATTGTCTGTAGAGTGAGCCAGAAAGTTTGAAGAAGACATCAAGACACAGCTTACAAAGCTGCCAAGGGACCCTTTATCTCACAGTGTGTCCATGCTTTTATATTGTGGAGAGATAAAACTACTTTTTATTGAAGAAGATCTTTATCATACCAATTACTCTAAGGCCCTGTGGTGCCTTGCATTTTTCCTTTTCAGACAGTTATAGCATAAAAATAAAGTATGATGACAGTGATGTGATGGTAGTTATGATTTTTTGAATCAAAAGGTTTGGGTCAGTTTTAGCTTTAAAACGTGCATATGAAATCATCAGCACTCAATGATAAGATTTAATACTTTTGTATTTTAGCAGGATGTATTTCAATGGAAGTGTTTCAGCCCTCGGTTTTCCACAGTGTTATTGCATAATTTGTGAGTGTGACAGTTATTAAGCACAAGCCAGGATGTTTCCGGTGATTACCAGACAGCTGATAGTCATCACAGAAACAGTAACAACAAAAAGATATTGACCAAATAAACAGTATGAAAAGAATACAAATAACAGAGAAAATCTACGACATTTTTCAACAATCAGAGAAGAGATCAATGGTCACACCACCCAACACTGAAAAATTAAGGTGTATGTGTGTCATCTGTATTGTGTATATTCAAATATACACTATATTCAAAACAGCATAATCAGTAGTCAAATATTAGAGAGAAAGATTTTAGATTTGCAATGGGAAAAGTATGACATGCATTATGGATAAAAAGGCAGGTGATGCAGTGGTTCATTGCCTTTTTTCCTTGGAGTCCTCCACCTACCTCTATCTATCTATGTATCCTACGCACCAAAAGAATAAGTGATTAATTCCAAAGCTTTAATGTCAAGATTTAACATCAGTTATAATTGTTACCATTCTTAGAACCATAACCTTTGCTAAATGTCCCATTTCTTGCATAAACTTAACATCTTTTCTTTTGATAACCCAACAGTTGACTTACACACACTCATCCTTACCAAAAGAATAATAATGATTCATTATCACAGAGATTTAGAGGTCACAGAGCTGTGGATGACTAAGTAGCCTACTGCATAATTTCTCAGTGACAAAAAAAACACATCTTTTTAAATAGGGTTGTAGAAATTATGATTTTAGTCAACGTGTGCAAAGCCACTGTGAAAAAAACTCAGAATACAAGTAAAAGAATTCAAAATTCAAGAATGGGGTATTCACTGATGTATTTTATGTCGTAGAACAAAATGTGAAAATCTCATTGGCTTGTTTTAACTGCATAACCCTTAAATCTAATCAGTGGGCTGATTTAAAGGTCTGGGGACCAGAGGTGCAAATGTGCCGACTGTAGGACTCATTCCTGTTGCATTCTGTAGTTTTGTAAAACATGAGAGTACTTGGGAATACAGCCCTGCTTGTTTTGATCTTAAAGGGAAAATATGACACTTTTCATATGGATGTCCAGTTACTGCTGATGATAAATGTACCAGGATACATGACATGCAAGCTTCTAACGCACACAGTCACGTTGCCATATACCACCTTGCCTATAACTATTATTTTGTTGGTTTTTCAGGTCAAATCTTTTTTACAGCAGCCATTTTAACATGAAAAAGCAGTTAACACCCAGTTGTTACCAATGATACTAATTAGGTCAAAGGTGAACTTTATAGTCACATGTACAGTTATACAGACTGCAACATACAGGGAAATTCAGTTCATTCATTTAACCCATCAAATGTGATGGGCAGCCACTGTGCAGCACACACAAACTAAAGCCAGTTCAGTGCGTTGGTCACTTTGGTCAAATTTGTCAACACAAGTATCATTGGCACTGATGCATGTGTTTAACTACATGACCGTGTGATGTGTGCTGTGTTGTTTTTGTATGGCCGGGGTTAGGATTAATTATTAATTCATGCCCCTGACAAATACTCCCATGTATTACAATTAAAAAATTAAAAATAACACTGACACAAATAAAAACTAAACTAAAGCTAAACTGAAACGAGCAAATGAGCAATCTCATTTTGGAAAATGACTGAAACTAAACTGATTTGGAAAATAAATAAAATGGAATAAAATTAAAAAATAATCCAGAAATACAAAACTATTAATTCTGCACACTAGGGAATTTATGGCTTCAGTTGTGGCTCATACTTGTACATTCTTATACTGTTACGTGAATGAAGGGATTTTTTTTTAAACATTTTTTTTATTCTACAGTATTTTAGTACACAGTTAAATCTATACATCCACATTAACACAAACACAAAGCATATGGCATCACAACCAATACCTCAACAGGTCTAACAATCTGAGTAATTTATGAAGTTATTAAATTACATTAAATATTATTACATTATTATATGGAGAGGAATAGTAGTAACGGTCTGTTTCTCATAACAATGGTCTGTTCTTAATAACAGACCTTAGACTGGTGTAGACTAACTCACCAATCAGAATCAAGTATTTAACAAAGCCATGTAATAATATTTTTACCGTATTTACCGTGAAAGCCTTACCCTAAACACGCTCTATTAGCCCCTTCGCTAAGGTAAATACTTTGCTTACGGGGAAATCTTAAGTTTGAAACTTTAGGTTGTTTATGCAAACCAGGCACTTCTTGTTATTGACCTTAATTCACTGAAATGAATTTGAACCGGAATAAACGATGAAAAAGGTTTGACCCGGGAGGATGAACCCTGGATCACACTAATATAATCATACATCATGCTGGACGGTGACGGGATTCACACCGACACGCTTCGGTATCTACACAGACACGCCGAACAGCCAATAGCCGATCAGAATGATTGTTCCCACGGACCAATCACTGCCGGCGTTACGTCCCACCTCACGCGGAGGACGGTGAGCTGGCTGGGAGCACTTCAGCACCTGGGAGCTGTCCGTCCGTGACACGCGAGGGAACCGACGGTAAGAAGGAAAACAGACCACCGACACACCAGCCGCGTGTTAAACCTGCGGTATAACTCATTACCGCGTCGACACACAGAAAACACAGCCGTTAAAAAGACCCCGCTGAAGGCTCGTTATTATCACCAACCTGCCGCTCTGTGGTGCTCAGACTGAGGTACCCACATCTGCGACAGCACTCAATAACAGACTGTTTCCACACGGATTAGTTAGTGCTGCTCAAACCTGTTGATACATACACATATTACTGAAATATAATAACACATCAGACTGAAACCAAACGACAAAACTGTCTGGTTGCGACTGGTGGCAGCAGTTTGGGATGACAGCAGCTGGTTAGTAGCTGCAAAACAGGGTTAGCCTATTGATTTAACTGCGCTCCAGACTAACGCTATTTTATTATCATTGCTATCGAGGTATTTCTGTTCATAATAGGTTCGCGGTAAGTGAATGTCTCTTCTGTTATCCAGCCTTTATCAAGTGAACCAAGTGAGGTGTCACGGCTGTGTTGGTTTGCATGTGAAAAATAGGCTCTGTCTGGCGTCTGAGCTCAAATAAATCAATGAAATGCAGTTGAATCTTTCATCTTGCAGACAAATTTTGCGTGGTGTGTCACTTTAGACACATATATCACCCGAAAATGACCCAAACTGAGCTCATGGGAGAAAAAAAAAAAGATCCAAACAGAGGACCTGTGTCTGTCAGGCTAACGAGGACTAGCTGGGCAGCATGAGGACACAACGAAATTATTTTAAAACATCAACATATCTTTAATGGCTGCTGCATCTGTTTGTGGTCTCATTCTGTTTTAGACGGCTGAGTGTGAGCCTTTTAAAGATGAAGTGTTGATTGCTCTCCTGGGAGCACATTTAGTTTTAATAGACCTCAGGGCAGACATTTTGACATGTCAAAGCAGGGGACTTACAGGTGTAATTGATAGCATTGATGAAGGCTGTATTCACTTGGGTGAGACAGGTATCGTACATGTTGGCTGAGAAGGCATGCGTCCTGGGACACTTAATGAAACACAACCATTGTTAATGTTACTGTTTCCACCTGTTCTTTTCTGCCGTGAAAAAGGTCTAATTGTGCAGATATAGAAAATAATTAAGCTCGCTAGATTTTGAATATAATCTTGCTGAGAAAATAACCTTTTCCCCTCACACCAGCCAAGTTGCACATCTACGTTCAATGTGCTGACTATGGAGTAGTCAGTGTGGCTATTTACTCCCACATGTCAGAGACAAACTGTGATTTTTACCTTAACCTACACAAGTAGTTTTTGTTGTCTAAACCTAACCAAACTGCGACTGAGAATTGAAAATAATTTTTTAAAACTCAAAATAGTGCATGTTTCTGTCATGTAATTTCACACCACTGTCAAACAGTGTTAAGTTAATCAGGAAATGTAATAACTTACTTTTTTCCAATTGCTCCATTAAAAAGTAATACAATTATTTGACTTATTACTTGTTATCAAAAGAGATATTACATTACTCCTTAAATTACTATAGTACTTTTGTACCTTGTTGGCACCATTGTGCTCAAAAATAGAACTGCTAATTCAGTGAACTGTTAAGACTCAGAAAGTTAAATTAAGATAAGATAAGATAAGATAAGATAAGATAAGATAAGATAAGATAAGCCTTTACTAGATGTCCAGATGTCGGCTGTGGTGGAAACATAGTAGCCAAATGAATTCAAAGTGGTGACAATACTTACACCTGTTACAGTGACAATACCTGTTTAATTATGCCTCTCTCCCTCTCTCATCTTCTATCCTCTGTTTAGTTTTTTTGGCGTGCAGCTGATGTGACCTGCCCTGACCTGCCACATGTACATGTCATCATAAGATACATAGTGATCAAAAAGTAACTCAGTAACTCAGAGTTACTTGGATTAGTAACTGTAATATTTTAACTGTTTGGGAAATTGTAATCCCTTACACTACATGTTACTGGGTAAAGTAATAATATTACCACAGTATATTACCGAGTAATTTATTATTGCAAAACACTGTTGTCAGATCTTAGTCTCGTAGGGATTCATACCCCACTCATCTGCAGGAAAGCCACGTGCTGAACCCATTCATCCACAACAGCCAGCTCATTACACCATCATGTTAAAGCTATATAGGTAATATTTCCGTATTTAAATGTCTCAAAACAATAAGATCTATGTTATATATCTTGCACATATTTTTATCCCAAATGTCTGCAAAAAATGTTCAAACCTAGAGAATGTCAGAGATTGAGGACTGAATTGGCAAATGTGACTAAATGCAACATAACATGTCGGGCCTGAGTCAGGTCAGACAGATTTTAATCTGCAATTGTGGTTGTTTAACAATGAAGACAACATCTCCCATGATCCCATGTTGTTTCACGATGTCAAACAATGTCCTTTGTTACTGCTTTGGCTGTTACGACCTTAGAGACAGAAATTACATACTGTGTGTTTAAGTTCAGTTTTTACCACAGAAAAATAACACACAAACTAATACATAGCCCTCAGCTGTAACTGTAACCACTTCAATATGCCAAACATTTTGACCATAATTATCTTATTAAACTAATGTTAATGTCTTTGCAATTTGTTATCTAAGAAAACAGTGACCAAAGGTGTGTATTTATTACCTTTGATCCTCCAGCACCTTTCGTTCAGCCTCCACTCCTATGTGTGTTGGTTTGGTAGCAAGTCCCTCCATATCCCTCCATACCGCTCATCAACAATCCACCTTAGAGGTGAGAAGCATTTTTTAAGAGTGAGTCTATATTCTTCCCCCTCCCTGAAGCAGCAGTAACAGCAGTTTAACACTGCTGTCTGTGGTGCTGAAAACATGGTAGAAATATTTAGTATGCTTAGAATTATAACATAATTTATAACAAAGATTGAGTTAATATACACTTGGAGATGAAGATAAGTAGAAGAAACTAAATTTAGAATGATTTGATCAGTCTGGTTGTTGCTTAATGCAGCCATTCAACCTCAAATCAAGTCGTGACAGTTCTTAAAAGCTTCCTGAATAGGACCCTTATTGACAATAATGAATCTGTTTTCACTCTGTCATCAAGTTAAGACTTTAGTGTAAGACATTTCTTGGCTGTTGTAAAATTTGTAGCAGAGCAGAAGGAGAACTAAGTCCAACCCCTGCAAGAAAAAGGAAAACATGTGGAAACAAACAGCCTGCTCTCATCACCAGGTCATCAAACAGACACAAAACACCCATCTGTGTCTTATCCAGACACACAATTTAAGTTACATAATGTTACGCCTGTCTGCGTCACATAACTTATATTCACTTGCTGTATGTAACAGATCATACTTATTTAACTTATTTAACCCAAACCATGATCTTTTTTGAAACAAACCCAACTTTTCTTAAACCTAAACCCAAGTTTTTTGATGCTCTTTGACCAAACTGTACTTTTCCTAAATCTAACCAAATATTTTAGTGTCTAAACAAGTAGTTTTGAAGCCTAAACCAAACCAAACTGAAACTGCTGTGCAGTGTTCACCACATATCAAAAGGCTTTTCGGCAGCACCTCACATACATGGGAAAGGGTACCTTGTGCATCAGTATGAAAAGCAGTGAGGTGTAACAAAATGTAGTATTTGACAACCTGGGATGAGAAGGGGTTGAAACAAAAATAACTAAATCAAGCCAGTGGCATTTTGTGACATTAGAGGAAATAAAGGTACGGTCTTTGTCTCGTTTTAAAGACATTAGCTCACTGACAAATGCAAATAAATGCAATTATGGGTTATGCACAGAGGTCCGTTTGTACATTAACATGTTCCTCCATCAAAGTGCTGTGTAGCCATTACTGTGACAACTGCACATCATTACTGTTTAGATCACAGCCCCATTATCTAATCAAAAAGAGGAGGTCGGTGAGAAATTTATATGTAAATCAGCCAATTTGCACCTTACAGGAGGAGGTTACGGGCTAACTCGTCAACAGGTTTTTAAAGATTACCTTTGATAGAAAATCCCTGCTCTACCATTTCCCTTTTTTCAATTCTTTTTCTTCTCCGTGATTTGGGTGAACCAACCGTTTAGAGATAATCACTCATGATTAAAAGTAACCCATTTTATTACGAAAAAGGCTAAAAAGTAAAGTGGAATGATATGCAGGTCACAGTTCACCCTGTAGATTTAAGATGGGTGGACAGGAGATACTCATGAATCTGTTATCATCTCAAAGAGCAAATACTTTTCAGAAACACCAAAGAAATACAAGGAATTGGTTTGTTTAAAAACAAGATAACTAACTTATACAAAAGAAACTCTGTCTCCTACAGGGGTCTTTTTAAGACTCTTGGTATGAGGACACGTAGCTGCTACAATGAGTAGAGTACCACAATTCAGACATGCTGTACATCGAGTCACTAGTCAGTTTCTCTCAGTAACAGTGTTCAGTCAGTAGATAAGCAGCACTCTTAGCCAATCACAGCAGAGATTAATTCAATCCTCTCAACATGACTCTTTCTCTTTAATCATCTTATCCTCTTCAACCTGTGGATCTTCATAGCATGCTGTCATGTATGTGTTACTCCAGTAGTAATAGAACAGTACGCTAATTTAATCCGTAATTCATAATAAATAGTGTTTAGAGAGGTGTTGATTTAATTTTGAGTATTGTGGTTGGTGTTGCACTACACTGCACAGCGCCTAACAAATACAATGCAACATAACAAACAAAAGAAAAATACACAGAACATACAATTAAAAGCTGTGCAAAGGTTTCACATTTGGATTTGTAGAATTACTTAAATATAACATAATTTGTGTTTGCACGTGTTTGTGTGTCTCCAGGTCAGGATGGCTAAGGTGAAGCAGGTGGGCTTGCTTGCAGCAGGCTGTCAACCCTGGAATAAAGATGTCTGTGCTGCTAGTGGAGACCGCTTTGCCTACTGTGCTACTTTGGCTATATACATCTACCAGGTGAACTACGTGTGTGTGTGTGTTCATGAGGGTGGTGAATGTTTAAAATCTAAGGCCTTGTTCAGACTGCCAAACTAAAGCTGGTTTTTAGCATGTCCAGATTCTGTCCAGATTTACTGGTCAGCATAAAACATGAAACATAAAATGTGATTTGTACTAATTAGATCCAAGCCACATTTGGAGGTGGTTTGAAATGTAATTCCAAACAGATTTCCACAGATGGGGACTTCAAAGTGTCTTTTGCGCAATTTGCAGTGCAGCACATAATGATCATGTCAAATCCAGAGTGGAGGATGTGCATCAGAGGAGCTCCGCTGCCACTAGCAGAGAGATATGAAGTACAACAAAGAACAACAGTCTGAGGACAGACACTGAAATAGGACACAGAGCAGGGGTTCCCAAACTGTTTCATGACCATGGACCCTAAATTTGAGAGGATTCTCTCTAAGTAATCCCCTCTAATAAAGGAATATCTTATCTTATCTTATCTGTTTGTGTGTGAAGATAATAAAGTCTTCATAGTCAATCAATGATCAAGCTATGGTCACTATTAATTACAAACAGACCAAATGGTCAGCTCTATTCCTTTCCTTTTTGTCCCAACTTCCAAAAAATGTGTTAAAAGTTAAAATATTCTTTTTCTCCTTTTGCTGGACACCTACAAACTACTCAAGGACCACTCTTGGTCTTGACATACATAAATTGTCTGACGGGACTTTGGGGGAAAACTTTTGTACACAACTTGACAGTGTGATTGTTTGGGCTCACTGGCGTATGTAGTTACTGAAGCCTACATTGTTACCACAGCAGTCTATGCAAATACCCATGCAAATAGATTGGTGATGTCTGGACAGACAAATCAGACAGTGACAACGTGGAGAGTCTGTCTTAAAGATCTGATTTGAGGAAAAAATCTGATTTGCCTGCAGTCTGAACAAAGCCTATTGTGGCATTATGTGCAGTAACTTGCTGGAACAGCTCTCACTTACTGTATTACTATTTTTAACAGTAACTTAACTTTTATCTCTTGTTATGGGAAATGTGAGTACACTGCCAAAATATTTATGGTTGATCTAATACAATGTACAGATACACATGGTATCAATGGGCAATAAACCAAAATACCACATTTCCACATTCAAATGTACACAATAGACTACTATAACATACTACTTCACGAAGTCATCAAATTCCATCTTTTGTTGTTGTTTTGATTGACCCTTAGCAGCAGAAATGACATAATGTGCCTTTTAAGCTTTCAAACACAATACACTGCAACCTGTTGTCTCATTTAATTTCTTTCTTGGTTGTTTGAAGTACCTACACTGAACTCAACGTCCAAAATCCTTCAATGACCTGTCTATAATCGTGTGTTTAAGGATGTAAAGAGGTTTCATAAAATCATGTCACCATGGATATTACCATCACAGGACAAAGTCAGAGCTGCTTATTTCCCCTTTTGTTGTTCTCTTTGTCTCTTTGTTGTAGTTGGACCAGCAGTATAATGAATTTAAGCTCAAGTCCATCATGTCAGAACACAAGAAGACCATCACAGCCATCAGCTGGTGTCCTGACAACCCTGATCTGTTTGCATCAGCCTCTGCTGATAACCTGCTCATTGTATGGAACGTAGCAGAACAAAAGGCTGTAGCAAGACTGGACAATACTAAAGGTCGATGGATGATCTACATCAGGATTTATTGGCACACTTAAGTGTTTGAGCTTAAATTACTCTAATGTCCTCTCCTCTAAGAAGTATCACAGTGTCTCTTCTTCTATACCAGGCATCCCTACGTCAGTCAGCTGGTGCTGGAACTCGGCTGATGGAGTGGCATTTGTCTCCCAGCGCGGTCCCCTGTATATCTGGGTCTATGGAGGTCCTGACCCAGGGGTCACAGTGCATAAAGAAGCCCACTCCTTCCTGTCTGATATCTGTCTCTTCAGATGGCACCCCACCAAAAAGGGCAAACTGGTGTTTGGACACACAGATGGAAGTTTGTCTATTTTTCAGCCAGGTATGGATGTTTTCCTCAACGCATTACATATTAAATTAAAATGTACATTTTTGTATTTCTTGGGACATTTCTTTGACTTGCAGTCATTGCCTAGAGGCGTATATAGCAAGTCCTCACCAGAAAAACAGCCATATAGTTTATCTGTGCAAGCAGCTTATTACAACCCATTTATTTACATTTGTAGTTGGGCAGCAACCTCTAGTGGCTGAAGAAATTATAAATCCTGTAACATAACATGACACGATGTGACGTGACGTAATGTGACATAATGTAACATCACGTTATGTCATGTAAAGCAACATAACATATTGTGATGTAGCTAACTTAACTTAACATAGCTTAGGTTAGCGTAGATTAGTTTTGCATAAAATAAAAGGGAAATTACGTAACGTAACTTAACGTAACATAACGCATAGTAAAACAATGAAAAGCAATGTCACATAACGAGGGCTGTCTTGAATACAACAGCAATACAAATTAACTCTCATAATTACTCATACTCAAAATAAACAAACTGAAACAAAGAATATCCGAATCTCAAAACTGAAACTCTACCTATATATAACCAAACTTTAACCATTACACAGCGTTAACTACGTTTAATATCATGTGACTTAACATGAAAACATACTTAATGTCCGGTGCTGCCTGTCACTGTTACTGTTACTGTTACTTAATTTGCCTATTCTATTTTTTAAATATGAGGATGTGTCGGGCATAAACTCTGAGCCTGACAATAACATGTCCAACCCTTCTCTTTTCTTCGAGCCTGTTGACTCACATATCTTCATTAATCTTTCTCTCCTGTCTTGTTTAGGCAGTAAAAGCCAAAAGCATGTGTTGCGTCCAGAATCATTAGAGGGGACAGATGAAGAGGATCCAGTCAGTGCTCTGGAATGGGACCTTTTGTCAACTGACTATTTATTAGGTTGGACAACCTTTCGAACAGTATCACCAGGATTTTATTAGCTGAAGTGATTTGAATTCCTAAAGAGGCAATAGACTTACAATACAACTATAATAGTGTAATAAATTAGCTTTTTATTTTATAGTATCCTAATTGATGAACACATTCTCTCTCTCTCTCTCTCTCTCTCTCTCTCTCTCTCCCTCTCACAGTGTCTAATCTCCATAACGGTATCAGGCTGGTGGACAGCGAGGCCTTGGCTTGTATCACATCTTTCTGCTTCCCCTCAGCTGCTGCATCAGTTCAGTGTCTGGCCTGGGTCCCCTCTGCACCGGGCATGTTCATCACTGGAGGTAACTGCCTATTTCTGTCTGGGTTATGTATGTACGATGTGGGTTTCGTTCTGCCTCGAGGTGTTTACTGCTACAGGTTAGACTTGCCTTTCAGCCTCCAACATAGCAGACAGCTGGTATGTGGGACCTGTTGCTGTGACAGTGCCGTCTGTCTATGTATATGCATTCTTACTGGCCTGTTAATGAGTACATTTGGCATCTAAAAACCACAATAATACTTAATATTACAGGACAGGGCTATTCAATTGAGCCAGATTTTAAAAGGGAATGTATATGGGCCAGATATTTTAAGCAGCCTATTTGAAACCTTTTTTTTTTTTTTACCATCCACAATGGCCAGCGTTTCATGGTTTTGAAGTCTCAACTTTTGTTTTTTGGCAAGATCCAAGATACACATGAAAGGAGGCTGTTGTTGTTGTTGCTGTCTTGGTTTGTCAGTAAGCATTTCCCTAATTGTGACTGTCAATAGCCAGATGTTTTGAAAAGTTATCTAGCGTGGTCAGAACTCACAAGGGAAAACACTGATTTGTGGTGTTGCTGCATCAGTAAACATCCTGCCCGATTCTTACTGCTCATTTGCAGATCTCAACAGAGATGAGAAGGAAGTGAGATAGCTCACTCATTAGGTACTTCCTTACAGTATACATGTAGTATACTTATTTTGTGATTTATGTATGCTGGGCAAATTGGAGGTTGGCTGGTTATAGGACTTTAAGATAGCAGATTGACATCATATTAAAACAATATGTAAGAATTTATATTTTTCACAATTTGGCACCCCATACAATTTCAAACTACAGTTTACTTATGCAGGAAATATAGACCACTGTACACTTGCATTTGTTATGTTTACATTACTACTGATCAAAACCAAGTGGGTCGACAACTTTGCTAACACAGCTAAACATTGTGCAACATCACAAGACATAGCAAGCCAGCTAATAATACTTACTAGTTCAACAGCAAGAGGACCAGCTCAGCATCTGTCTGTCAGCCTCTTAGTTCACATAGTGATGGTCCAAAGCCCCTGTGCTACCAGTGTAAACACCAACACTCCCCCGGTGCTATGAGCTCCCAGTCTAGCAGAATCTACTTGTCACATGTCCAACCGACTTCTAAGTTACTTAGCTGTGCAGCTAACTGAGCTAACCAGCTAATGGGAGTTACAGTTAGCATGGCTTACCCAATAGTGTGAGAACAGGGCACAGAGTGGGAATGACAGAAGCACCAGTCACCCCATTACAAGTCAGTGTAGCATCAGAATGATTTTAAAGCTGTAGATAATCACACAACCATCCATAGTTATGAGAGGACATTTCCTTTATGTTAGAGACCTTCGATATGTTTAAACTGATGTGTGTTTGTCTCATTGTCAGACTCTCAGGTTGGAGTGTTGAGGATATGGAATGTGTCTCGCTCCACTCCACTGGACAGCTTTAAACTGAAAAAGACAGGATTTCATGCTTTGCATGTCCTCAACTCCCCTCTTGCCAAGAAAGGTAAATTAGAAGTAAAACCATTTGGACTTACAAATGTGATATTGATTCAAATGCACATGCAAAACAGCTGTTATAAGTTGCACGAGTTCAGTTTTCAGGTTGGTTGAAAAATCTTGTGTCAGAATTCATTCTTACAAGTGGAAGGTTTTTACACAAAATCCACATCTTCAGGTTTGTGCATCTCAAGTGGGACTGCAGCTATTGATTGTTTTAGTAACTGAGTATTCTTCCAATTATTCCATTGATTAATCAAGTAATTGTTTAAGAAATTCTTTTGTTTTATTAAAGAACAATAGTAAATGTACAAAAGAGAAAATAAGACAAATCTTGTAAAATGACTCGTTAGTTTTCTTTTTAGAAAAATCTCCATTTTATAGTACTATATAGTATACTACTAATATTATACTCTACTGTATTATAGTATACTATAACACATATGATAGTGACACTGAAGGCTGTGTCACAGACAGACACAGAGCTGAGCAGTGAGCAGAAAGGCAGCAGATATCGCCAAAGTAACAATAAACATCACAATCTCATGAGCTATTTCTGTGACAAGCATGCCCACTGTCCCAGCTGCACCACTGGAAATGCCTGAAGTCACAGCCCACAGGATTTCACTTGATGGAGGGGAAAGCAATGGCTTTTCAATCAGTCGGTCTGCCTTTTTTTTTTTAGACTCGGTGCCACACAGTGCTTCAGAGTAAAACACAGCAGCATCTGTCTTGGAATTGTTTCAGCCCAAATCTCAAAAGCAGTTTTGTGTGTGTGCGTGTGTGTGTGTGTGTGTGTGTGTGTGTGTGTGTGTGTGTGTGTGTGCGTGTGTGTTTGTGTCAGCCACCAAAGCACAACAGAAGAGATTTAAACATCTGCTGATGATTTTCTTATATGTATGCTTTCTGGATATACTAAAGCAGCCATTCAAACGTGACACAGCAATATGTCACCTCTTTTAAGACTTAATTTGATTTGCTCAGCTACACTCTGTCCCTGAAATCAGCTTGAGACTGACTGCTCTGTCTTCTCAAAGATTTCTAAAAAGGCACACCACATATTTTCTCCTCTCTTTGACTCCCTCCATTCTCTCTACAGCTCAGAGTTCCTGCTCTCCCAGTAAAAGTCAGCACACCAGTTCCACCAGTGAGGCAGTACCTCCCCCAACCCTGTCACAGAATCGGTCCTTCTCTCTGCCTCCTGGCCATGCTGTGTGCTGTTTCATGGATGGAGGAGTGGGACTCTATGACATGGGGGCCAAGAAGTGGGACTTCCTACGAGACTTGGTATTCTATGAAAGCCTTTGTCAAGTCCACAGCGTACATGCTGCTTACACATGATGGAATGAACAAACCAATAATGGGACGTGCCATGAACCGTGTTCTTGACATATGATTTATTTGCTCTTTCTCTCTGTCTTTGTGTTGTTTCCAGGGTCATGTAGAGACTATCTTTGACTGTAAATTTAAGCCAGATGATCCAAACCTGCTGGCCACAGCCAGCTTTGATGGAACCATTAAAATCTGGGACACCAACACACTAACGGCTGTTTACACCTCCCCCGGCAACGAAGGAGTGGTCTACTCCCTGTCCTGGGCTCCAGGTAGACCAGCTCCTCCACAATTCACACACACAAGCACATGCACACATACAGCACACACAAACATCTGCATGTGAAACCTCTGAAACCCAGGAAGAGCTGAGGAATGACCTACATACATGACATACAGTACATGAAGGTAACATAAACATTCCAGCCCACACAAGAGAAGTACGTACACAAACCGGTCAGGTATAAGGTTCAAAAGACTTATTGTCCCATCCCAGCAACCGTATAGCGTATTGTATATCACCTGTTGCTCCTGTGAAAGTTGGTGAACTCTCTGTCTGTGTGTGTTTTGAAGGCGACCTGAACTGCATTGCAGGAGCGACGTCTCGCAATGGAGCGTTCATCTGGGATGTTAGAAAAGGAAAGATCATCACTCGCTTTAATGAGGTTACTTTGACTTTAAAACCGAATCTTTGTATCAGTAACATTTAATCAAATTATAAATTAATACACAAACATTTATTTTTATATATAGATTATATTTTACCTTTATTTGAAGGGATAGTTTTTTGATGGATTTGTTGAATTGGGGTTGTATGAAGTACTGATCCACAGTCAGTGTTTTACCTACAGTAGATCTTGGTGGGCATTCCTCCAGTTTGGAGAAAACAGCAGGAGTACCGGAGTAGGAAGCAAAGGGTCAGCAGCAAAACACTTTTAGTCACCTAAAAAAACAATATAAATTTAAGTGTTTGCTATATTTAGAATATTTTCACTGCTTTATCTTGCTGCCAGACAACCTTTTCTGTCATGAAAGCACTGCTATTAAAGCAGCACCGCTCTCTCCAAAAGACTCCAGACTCCCTTGGCAAAAACATTTTACCTTGCAGAACTCCACTGCCTTGATCAGTTAGTTTGTGTCATTGTGGGAATTTGGTGAATCCAAACTAACCCTTGAAAACGCCAAAGTCTGGGTGACCTCTAGCTCAGGTGGTTAAGCATTCACCCCATGTGCAGAGGCTGTGAGTCCTCTGCAGCCGTCGTTGGTTCAACTTCCACCTACGACCCTTTGCTGCATGCCATTCCCCCACATTTTCCTGTTGTATCTTCAGGTGTCTTCTAAATTAAGGGCATAAAAGAAAAAATATGAAAGAAAACACTGAAGTCACATAATAACACAAACAAACTGACTGATGGAGGCATCAGCAGACAAGCAACTCTCGTTTTCTGTTAAAATTACTGTTTTTGCCAAAGGAGTATGGTGGCGGTTTCCTGTCAGAAAATGCTCTCTGATTGCAAGTGAAAGTTGTGAATTTATGATAAATATAGCGTGCACTTAAACTGATAATGATTTTTTTAAGGTGGCTAACATGGTTTATAGGTGGCTAATATGTTTGACTATATATGACTCTGTCCATAGCAGTTTATTACTTAGCTTCCTTCTCTGGTACTCCTTCCGCTTCTCCAAACTGAGGGCATGCCACCTGCCATTTACTATTGGTAATTCACTGACTATGGATAAAAAAACCCTGAACTGTCCCTTTTAATTGCTGTTTCCCATTTTTACGACAGACATTTTAAAAAATGTGAAAGTGCTTTTTTTTCAATTTGGGAAAACTGGCTCTACCACTAGTCTCCTTATTATTATCATGTCTGCAGTGACCCCTCTCTCTCTTCTTCCAGCACGGTAAGAATGGTATATTCTGTATATCATGGAGCCATAAGGACTCTAAAAGGATCGCCACCTGTAGTGGAGATGGATTCTGGTAAGTCCTTGTCTTATTTGATGGACATCTATTCTGAAACGTGTGTGTTCTATGATGAAGAAGGCATAAAATGTGTCCTTCACAGAGAGTTTTATGTGTTTTATATTTATATTTTGACAACAGTATCATCCGCACCATCGATGGTAAAATCCTCCATAAGTACAAACATCCTGCTGCTGTGTTTGGATGTGACTGGAGCCAAAACAACAAGTAAGACCTCAATCCATCTGCTGTCTTCAGGTGTTACGTCATCTGTTTTATACACGTCCTCCTGCCTCTTTGTCTATCCTTGTAGGGACATGATAGCAACGGGCTGTGAGGATAAAAATGTCCGCGTTTACTACCTGGCTACCAGCTCGGATCAGCCTCTGAAGGTCTTCACTGGGCACTTAGCTAAAGTATTCCATGTTCGCTGGTCTCCGCTCAGAGAGGGCATACTGTGTTCTGGATCAGATGATGGGTGAGTGCGGACACACAGAGTGAGGACTAATACACACTGTTAAAAATAGTCTTCTTACATGAGATGGACATTTAATGAGAAATCTGTTTCACTGCAGCAGCAAATGATAAGGTGCAAAAACAAAACAACAAGGAATCAAATAAGAATATTAAGCATAATGCATATAGAGAAAATGTGTGAATTACAAAATGTGGAAATTGTGTTTTAATAGCTTGTAGGTTGATTGTCAAATGTGAGACATGCATAATTTATGTTTGAGTTCAGTGAATCTCACACTTTGGAGGATGCAGTCCCATTGCTTACAAATAAAGGAGTCGATTTTTGTAGAGAGGTTGTTGTAGAGTTGACATTCAAATATGTTTCTAAGACTTATCTTTTTCCTTTTTATTAGTTTTATAAATCAGTGTTTCATTAGACTAGAGTTCTTTGTGTTATCTTGTGTGTTACATACTTGTAGCAGGTGAACAATTGCATATTGTGAGAGAAAAATTTTAATTGACTGTAACCTATCCTTTAAGTCACATTTAAAAAACTGTAAAAGGGTAAAGTTCAAACTTTCAAGTATCTGATCAACTGAGATGTTTCTATGATCTTCACTCATCTGAATTACTGTTTAGCTGGTTACAGGTCGATCATAGTACGCTGAAATCACTCAAATCACTATACAAACAAGCACTCAAAACACAAGATTGAAGTAGATCCATCACAATTCAACTCTAGAAAATATCAGATTTAAAGTTGGGAGACTAACCAATACTAATCATGCTTATAGATCTTTCGGTAACAAATTAAAACAATGGATGATTAATACAAACATATGTCAGCACCAAACTCTTTTTGCTGCTGCTACTGTGTGTCCTTTTCTAATTTGTAAACTGCATGTCCTGTTTTGTCTTTGCATTGATGCATTTTAGGAAGCCCTTTGAACACCTTGGCCGGGGACTATTGATAAAAAATTAAAAAAATTGAAGATAGTAATTTACACTGTCTCCTCTCAGGACTAACTTCTGACAACTCTAAGTTATAATTGCATTATTTCAGATGTTGTTACAGGTTTATTCACATCAGTGATGCTTAGCACAGCAAGACAAAGGGCCTTTATTTAAGATTATGATTATGATCTGTTAATAAAGACAAAAAAATCAACCATTTAAACTCTGCATTTTATATGCTGAAGAAAGGAACCCTTTAAGTAATTAGCTGAAATTAATTCAAAGAGAAATTCCTGTGTGTCTGTCTTTTTCAGTACTGTTCGTATATGGGACTACACACAGGATGCGTGCATCAATGTGCTGAGTGGTCATAAAGCTCCAGTCAGAGGCTTGATGTGGAACACAGAGGTTCCTTACCTCCTCATTTCAGGTAACGCCACTAACAGTACAATCATTGTCTGCACTGTTGAGCTACTGTCAGTGTATGTCTATCCTGTGTACTCCAAACAGGTGAACAAATATTACAAAACTACCCACAAAAGTACCAAGGCCAAATATGTTTTAGCAGTCTAATCTTATAACCAGCGTGATTCTGCGTCAATATATATCTCTTTATTTTAATTTTTCAATGACATGACAGCTGTCACCGTTTTTGCAATGCACTATAAAGTTGCAGAGCTTCTCCCCTACTGATCTCTTTCATATTTTCTGTCTGTCAAGAGCTGTTTTAGGCCTAACAAAGGCTAAAAAAACACCAAAAAAGCTTAGAAAAGTAAAGTAGCTGTTTAGTAGCATCTAATGGCAGTTCTAGGTAACTACAACAAATGCACACACACAGAGCCTTTAGTTTATACTACAGCCAGCTGACATTTCCTCAGTCAACAATATCAGTAATTGGAGTAAAAGTACTAATACCCCACTGTAAAAATACAGTTACAAATAAAATTCCTGCACGGAAAATGTCACTTAAGTAAAAGATTCAAGTAAAACCTGAAAATAAAAAAAACTGAAAATAATAATAATAATAATGATAATAATAATAATAATAATAATAATAATAATATTAGATTATTATGACTGATGCTTTAATGCAAAAGCAGGATTTTTCTGTTGTAGTTGGTTGAGATGGAATTTATCATCATCATGGACCATGGATTAATCTGCTGTTTTTTTCTCCATTAATTGACAGATTTTTTTGGTTTGTAAAAATTCTGCGAATAGTGAGAAATGTTCTCACTGTTACCCAGAGCCCAAAGTGACACATCACAACGCTCGTTTTGTAAAACCTCAATATTATTACAAATACATTAAAGTTATTAAAATAATTCAAGGGAAAAGCACCAAATCTTCACACTTGTGAAGATGGAACCATGAAATTTTGTTATATGAAAAATGACTTAGAAATACATACAGTTATCAAAATATTTGCCAATTGATTTTCTGTCATGAATCTACTACTTGATTGATCCACTATTTTTTCAACTGTTGGGTAGTTAAGTTTATAACAAAACACAATATTATCAACCACTTCACATGTTTTGTATGTAAAAATCTTCATTTGTAAAGTAATGAACTTTTCCCTCTTTCATGTAGTGGAGTAGAAGAAAGTGGCAGGAAAAGAAAAGATCTGCCTTTAGTATAGTGGAATTTCAGAGTTTGACGCATCTTCCATGATTTTAAATTCTACCTTTGTAAAAACCTTGTAATCTCTGCAACCATTCAGCTCACAGATGAGCGACTCTAGTTGTATACAAAGACAGTAATATGCTGAATTATAGACATGTTTCTATTGTTGATGTATGAAACAGTTGTAAATGAGAGGAAATGTGTTACTATGATGTTATGACTGTATTCTAAAGTGTTACATGATGTGTACTTTGGTATTTTACTGGCAGGCGTGTGATGTAGAATGGACTGTATTTTAAAGTGTGGGTGCTACACTGTCAGAGTGTGTTGTATTTAAACTACAAAATGTACAAATTTGTAGGTTCATGGGATTATACAATCAGAGTGTGGGACACAAGAGATGGCACATGTCTAGATACAGTCTACGACCACGGAGCTGATGTCTATGGTAAGACAAAACCATGGGAACAACACCCTAGGTAATAGTTAATTAACATGAAGTAAATATGAATCGCGGACTTAACTTGCATGTAACACACAGAAAACACAAGTTGTTATTGGTGGCAGAGAGGCATGGTGCAGTGGGTTATTTTTCTGAATTTTGTCATTGAGATTTGTACCTGATTTACTAAAGTGTGCGTGTATGTGTAGGGTTAACATGTCATCAGAGTCGTCCGTTCACCATGGCCAGCTGTAGCAGAGACAGTACAGTGAGGCTGTGGTCTCTCACACCCCTCATCTCGCCGTTGCTGCTCAACATCCTCACCGACCAGCCTTGGGAAAAGATCATAGGAAACACAGGTGAGAAGAGACACCTGATCTGCTCTTTTAGATGTTGTTCTGTTCTGAGACTTCACCACTTGCTGGTTGTGTTTCTCTGCAGACACAGCGATGGTTCCCGGCTCGCCGCCGCTGCTCTGTGGCAAAGTGTCTCGAGACATCAAGCAGGAGTTGGACAAACTGAGCTTAGACATCAGGGCCAAGAAGCTCCGCTGGTTTTCTGAGTGCTTCTCGGTAATTACACTCTCCTACTTTCACACTGATTATTGGTGATGCTCAGCTGCTAAGTGATGATATGGGACCTGAATCAGTGTGAATACCTCACGGTTTCTCATGTGTCTGCATTTTCAGCATTTAACAATACACACCACATGGATAAGCATTGTTGTTGCAGTATTTTCTGATGACAACTTTAAATGTTGAAAATATTCTAAACATAATGCACACTTAAACTGAAATGGATTTTGTTAGGTGGCTAAATACGTTTTGCGGCTGATTCTGTCCACAGCAGGTCATTGCTTAGCTTCCTACATCAGTACTCCTGCTGCTTCTCCAAACTGGAGGCGTCCTGACCATCGTCTACTGTAGGAAATACACTGACTGTGGATAAATGCCTCATACAACCCCAGTTTAAGGACAGTGAGGAAACACCAGACTACTCCATGTAGCTTCGACAGCTTCTCTGTGATTTTGTCTCCCTCTTCTGGCCTTTAAGTGAAACTTCACGCTTTCCTCAAAAAATCACTTTGCAGATAAAATTGTTGTAATTTCCAAACAATAACAGATATATTTAAAAAACTTACATATATTTGATTTAATAGCGATGAGCATCTTTCTTAATGTTCTCATGCAAAGAGCTTTCATAGCTAAGAACAAAAAATCTTTATGTAGATTGTGCCCATGAACATTCGCAGGTTAACTGACATTACTCCAGTCAGGTTCAAACACTTCCCACAGCTGAGGGTTTAACCATAAGTGCAGCTTTGTTGATTTTGCATGAGGCCCATTTGAACTGTTTGACTTCAGAATATAATTGGAAGGTGAGTCAACAAAAGGCTCTCTGCTACACACCCTTTATTTGATGTTTACTTGGAGGAAATACAAACCAAACACAGAGATTAGAAGAGAAAAGGCCTTGATACAGCTTCTCTTTACCAAGGGAACATGTGAAAATCATTGTGTATTCACAGTGTACATTTGAGAGGAGAGCTCTAAACTAAATAAGATATTAAGAATTTTCAGTTTTAAGTTGAATAATAAATACTCAGTAGAAAGTCTGCAAGTGTATGTCCAACTGCTTTCCTATGCATATTGTATCTTCAAAGCTTTGTTCTGTCATTACAACAACAAAAAGTACAATTTTTAATATTGATATAATCACATCAGAATGATATATGAATTTAAATAGCCTTTAAAAAGCTACAACATGTTGTAGAATCAGTCTAAGGTTCAAATCGAGTCTCACAGATCCCTCAAGGACACTCAACAGCAGAAATATAATTTGATATCACTATAACGTTTGAAAGTATGCAAACAACTGCACTGAACATAGTTTTTCAGTGTTTCTTGTTTGTTTTCTTTGGGAGTGTGCATGCTACCTGTGTGTTTGTGAGTCTCTCTGAACACATCTGTGTGTACTTTGTCATGTGGCAGCCTCCAGGAGGCAGCAGTAACCTGTGGGACTTGGTGTCGGTCATCAACGGCCAGGACGACTCACTGCTACCAGCCAGCTACAGCAAGGGAGTGATGCACATGAAACACCTGCTCAAGTTTAAAACGGTATGCAGCCCTGATGCTCTGTTAAAGGGTAACTCATGAACTTTTCAACCTGGACTCTGTTTTCCTGTGTTTTTCTCTCTACGCGCAGAAAAAGGGGATAACAATTTTAAACTGGTCCAGTTTTAAGTGAGATGTTCGCAGCAGTCAGCTGTTAAACAAGCTGCGATGTAATCCTTTTGGGCAACTGTGCCTGTAAAAGTACATCCACTAATAGTTCATCAGCATCAAAATAAACCCTTAATTGTGTTAGATGTGAACCTATCTCTCTTATGTCTGATGTCCCTCTCGCTCTTGCTCCTCTCTCAATATTTTCACATCAAATGTGGAGAATTATGAGTATATATAGTCTGCATTGCCTCTGATATAGACAAAGAGACAGACAGGCACTGCTGCTGCAGCTTTAGTGCAGGCTGGAGTGGACAGACTGCCTTTGCATCTCACAGACTGCCTCTTTCCGGCAAACCCATATCCATACACTGTTCTATTTAAAGACTACATAGCACTTATTCCTTTCCTAATATTTTCATTTTCTTTGGTTCTGTTCAACCAAAGTCAATTTAAGATGTTTCAGAGAGGAGTCTACTTGGTTTCAGAAATGTCTTGTATTTTATTTCACGTTGGTTTCTTCCATTGTTTTTTGTTTTTTTCTTTCAGTCTGAAGCCCAGGAACTCACTATAGTCAAGATGTCTAAATTTGGAGGAGGTATCGGCGCTCCAAGTAAAGAAGAGAGGTTGAAAGAAGCAGCCGACATTCATCTGAGACTTGGACAGATTCAGCGATACTGTGAATTAATGGTGGAACTGGGACAGGTATGGAGTGTGTATGTGCGCATGCATGTGTGTGTGTGCGTGCATGTGTGTTTATGGTTTCTTTTTTTTGGGGGGGGACTTTTTTTGCCTTTATTGGATAGGACAGCTGAAGAGCAGACAGGAAACAGGGTGAAGAGAGGGGGGATTACATGCAGCACAGGGCTGCAGGCGGGAGTCAAACCAACAGCCTCCATACACGGGGCAGACACTCCACCAACTGAGCTACAGGGCCGCCCCTGTGTTATAGTTTACAATACTAACACCAATGACTCTAAACCAGTCATCACAACACTGATGTCTTTTTTTCCTCCTGGAGACAGTGAAGCCAGATAAAATGCTTTGCTTGTCATAGTGAAAACCCAAGAGCCTGCAAGTGGAGACTGGAGGTGAAAGAAGATGAAAAGAGATGGGCTGGTATTTAGGACATCTGACAGACTGGAGAGTTACAGCAGGGCCAGACAGGCAGCTGCATGCAGCAGCTGCAGAGACAGAAACCAGGTGTAGAGGAGTTTGACATCTGGGCATCATCAAACAACCTGTCGGTTCTGAACTTCAGGTATATTTGGTCACAGTAATGATTCTCTTTCTGTAAACAGAAATATACAGAAGTCCTGAGAGTTTAGTGAGAAAAATCTGATGTTGATCCATTATCTAGGTCTGATGAAGACTGATTTCTGTCCTGTGTTTCTGACTTCAGAAAGTCAGAAAGTTTTGCAAGGATGATTTTTCAAAATTACAAAGTTTTCAAAGTTTTTCATCTGTAAAAACAAGTGAATAGCGAGTTCTGGCAGGTGAAAATATGCTTTTTTGTCAAGATCATGAAGTGTTTGTTATTGCGATATTTGTTTTGGCCACAAGAGGCTGAAGTGCACCACTATTGAAATGCATCTGAACGAAAACATAACTGCTTTTGCCTGAGGTGTACCACTACCTCTGGTAGCTGAAAATAGTAAGTAGTATTACAACACTTGGAAAAATAATCCTGACCAAAATAATAAAAACCCACCACCTTTTTTCACCTGTTCTTAAGTCTTAAAGGTACGACATGCAACATATTTTCCTTAAAAACAATACACAGACACATACAAGTATAATTCCTTTCAGTTATCAATTCTGACCTGCTAGAAGTGTGTGGTTGTTTTTTGTACCATCTGCCTGTATTTCCTTATATTTCTCATTATTCTGCTCTGCTCGGGGCATTTTACCAACACAGTATTTCATGGTCCGGTATCTTTCCGGTATGTTTAAGAACACTTCATAAACACCACTGACTCAACCCATAAACACAGGAAAGAAAACAGTTTAGATCAGACCAGATCACCAGACTTTTTTTTTCTTACTTGCCTCTCAGAATAAAATGATTCTTCTGATGATGTAAAGCAATGGCATTATTATCTCTCTTTCAGTGGGAGAAAGCATTATCTGTGGCACCAGGCGTCTCCATGAAGTACTGGAAGAAACTGATGCAGAGGTACGCCATGTTTAATCAGTAGATGTTGCATTTATGGAACTTTTGACTTATCATAGCAGGAAAAACACAGGTGTTTCTAAAAACATTATTGATGGCTCCAGTAAGCAGAGCTGGTTACACAGAATGCACGTTACCAGGGTCCAGAAACTGGCACACCTAAAAAGAATAAAGCCTTGATTCATGGTACTATGTTACCTGGACTTTTCCTGCCATGACATGTTCACTGTCTGCCATCACAAAGGTCTATTGTGTCTACCCCTTGCATACTGTTTTGTTTTTTTTCTCCCTGATATTTTTTCAGAAAGGTGTAATTCTGTCAGAATTAACTTACATTTATTTTTGCGTGCATCAAAATATTCCCCCAGGACACTGTGTACTAAAAAGACCTAAAAGAAATGTGTTTTGCAGTGTGGGAAACTCAGAAAATGCTTCATACCAAGAGAGAAAAAGGGAGAGAACAAAAACAAACAGCTGCTGATTATACTGTAGACAAGGCTCTAAATAATGTTGGTTCATAAATAATCATTAATCAAAAACAAACGCTGAATGTTTGTGCTGCAAGTGGTGTGCAGCAGCACATACCAGCAATCTGCATGAGTGGCTCTTTGTTTCAGCAGTGTTTGTTAAGTACACAAAGCTCTTTGAATATTTGCATTGTTGCAGTAATACTGTCTGATAATTCATTTTACCATATTAAACTTACAGTGCAGGACTTCAACATAAAAATGAATGTCAATTTCATTCAAGCCCTTGCCATATAAGTTCACACAATGCTGATTAAGCCTCTCATCTTCAGGTAAATCTCTCAGAATTTTGCAGTATATCAGGGTTTTTATATCTGATGTCTGGTGTGCGCTGGTTGTGATATTGTCACAATACCAACATTTTTAAACAAACACTACTCAATGCTTCTTTCGAAACCATGGCAAAAAGAAAAAAAAAGTCCTAGATAGACAAAATAGGATCATTGTTTTCTTTTTTTTTTGGCACATGGCATCAAAAAAGTATTGATACTTTGACACCCTGACCGGTAGTGATTCAGTTTGAATCATTTGGCTTTAATTGGTTTGTCAGAGCTGAAGATGGGAGCAACCATAGCGACAAAGTTAGTTGCAGCAACTTGGAGAGTTCACCTGCAGGCACGCATCGTAAGCATGTGTTAACATTGTTTTTGTAATTACTCTCACTCCCAGAGGGGGGAGACAAAAGTTCTGCACTACAGATTTAATTTTACTCATTGTTATATATTTATGTGGTGCATGTTGTTTATGTTCAAGTATAATAGTGTAAAAATTACAATGTAATTATAATTATTTAATAATAATGAATATTTGTGTATTTAATTTAAATATGTTCATGTCACAGGAGAGCTGACCAGCTGATGGCTGAGGATAATGATGATGCCATCCCATACTGCATTGCCACAGGAGATATCAAAAAACTTGTAACTTTCTTTACTGGCAGAGGACAACTACTGGAGGCCTTAATAGTCGCACAGGTACAGAGAGGGAGGGGGCGACATGAGTCATGGAGACATGAGTGGTCTTTAGTGGTAGATGCTGGATGATACAGATGGATGCATGAGAAGGAGAGGTGGATAAATGACAGAAGACAAAGACAGAGAAATGAGGAAACACTTAAACAGTAATTTTGATGGCTGTGATAATCGGGTCGTTCGGGTGCTGGAAATCCTTGAAAACAATTGAATTTTAATATGCTGTTTTCAAGGCTGAGAAGTGCTTGAAACTACTTGTAACTGCAATTGTATAACTGTAATAGTAAATTTCTACTTGACTGAATAGTTCACTTTTTAGATAAAGAAAAAAATATAATAATTTATTGCACAATAACATCTGATTTAATGTGATGTAGAAGTGAAATAATCATATGAGTATATTTATATAAATATGTATTTTACTACGGCTGTAAGGTGCTGGAAAAGCTTGAAAATGTACCTTGAAAATTATTGAAAAGTGCTTGAATTTGACTTTGGAAAAGATGAAGAGGCCCTGGATAATATTATTGATCAGATATAATAACAATAATAAACAATGTTCTTTACTTTCAGGGAGCATGTGAAGGTAACATTCGTTCCCCTCAAAGCTCTCCAGTCAACCACACGACGAATGATGTAGATAACAGACAACAATACCAGAGGTACACACACACACACACACGCACACACACACACACACACACACACACACACACACACACACACACACACACACACACACACACACACACACACACACACAGTTGGCCAAATTAAGGAGAACAGAGGCTGTAGTCAACTCGGATTCATGTTATTCCCAATATATTTCAATAGTGTCATTGTCATTTTACAGCACAGGTTTGCACAGTGAAATGTGAGTTAATTGTACATACAGATAGGACATATACTGTATTTCCTTAAATAGTGATCGAGACCTTTGTTTACCTTAGCTGCAGAAAGTAACAGGCTTTTATTTGAAGCAGGCCTTCGATTCTTTCTGTTTGAGGAGGATAAATGGACATATTTTAGTAAGAGGCCTTGTTTTGATTTGCTCCCATTTGCCCTGGTAGTTGCTTCTTTACTCTTTTTATACAAACCCATCACTTCCTGTATCATGTCAAATTAAAATCCCTTTAGCATGTCAGTGGAAGGAAACCCTTCATTTCTCAACAAGGATTTTATTGGAAAACATTTGTAGGAATGCGTTGTGGCGAGGTTTGACACTGAAAATGTAGCTTGATCACAATTCCTAGTCTTATTTGCTCTTCTTCTGTCCAGCCTCCTCCACAAGGTGTGTAAGGAACTCGCTGAGTGGTACTTCCAGGACGGCTGCTCTGTCCTAGCAGCGTGCTGTCACCTAGCTGTGGACGACGTCAAGGTACACACCATAGTCTGAGCATATCATCATCAGTTACATACATTTGTTTGTGTACACTTTGCACTCTGCATTAAGAATATCATGTGAAGTTTTAATATCATCACTGATCATTAGAATGATAATAATAAGAAATTTGATTCTAAAAAACGCAGCTGAAATGTGTGTATGTGTGTGTATGTGTGTGTTACATGTCTAGTTGGCCTTGTCTAGTCTGATCCGAGGTAATGAGCTGGAGTTGGCTACATGTGTGGGTCTCGTCCTAGGAGAGGCAGCCAATCAGAGCACTGCATACTGCCTTGAACTTTTGGCCAGGAAGTACATGACCACACCTACATGGTACGTGTTCAGTTCCTTTGTGAACACTGGTTCAACACTGGTCCTATTTTGGATTTGTAGTGCTATACTTATATTACTACTTGTAAGTAATTTGATTATGATCTTTATGTTGTAAACCCCAGCATAAATGTGCTCATATACAGCTAGCTGATAACTATATTCATGTTAACAGAGACTGCCATTATTTGGTTTGGTGTTAAGCCAACAGTGGGGCAGGGCACTGGGTGTTACATATGTAGTCAGCCGGTATGGATGCGCACCAAACTATTTGACTTGGGCTCTATAATTCACATCTGCATTTATCATTTTCAGTGACTGTAAATGAGCAAGGAGCAATCATAATTTAGGGATAATTAAGCCATTATTTAGAGAACATTTCTCTTTATACTGAGAAAGTCTATCATTAATTTGAGAAATGTTTTCATTAATTTGAGACACTAAGTCATTATTATAGTTTCTCCTTATAATGACACATTGGGCCTTTATTTCATTACTAGTGCTCACAGGGCTGGGACGACAATACACAACAACAGCAGCTGCTTTAAAGCACAAAGCGCTTTACCTTTACTGTGTTGCGTTTAGGGAGCTCTCAGCTGATCTACTGCGAATGATTCCTGACAACCATATCTTATTGGCTAAGATGTGTGCATTTTACCCAGGAAGTGCTGCTGAAATCAACCAATTACGTGAAAGGGTGAGTAGACAATCACTGAGTTAAATCTAAGACACATTTGGGATAAAATGGAATGGAGGCACCATGTCTGATGTTGATGATTATAACATTTATGATGATTATAGTGACAGTGATTATTTGTTGTTTGTCATTCAAGTGTGGTCTGCCTTCATTAGAGGAGTGTAAGGACTTGGCAGAAGCAGCCATGTGTGAAGGAGATTTGTTTTCAGCAGTTAAATTCTACCTGCTGAGCTCTGAACCCGAGACTGCTCTTCACATAGGGATCGATCACGTTAAAGGTATTGATTGTGTGTCTGTGTTAAGAGAGGAAACAAGCCAAATAGTGGATCTGATGATATTCACTGGCACTACTGTTATCACATTTTACTCTTACAACAGGCAGTATTGTATTCTTTTATCAATATCATATTTCATAGAATAATTCTCCCACATGCTGGTGCAGTATAATCAGTGAATGACCAGTTTTATGGTGACCCTGAAAATCTGCACATTTCAATTAATACAATGGAAAATATAATAAAGTACAATGAAAACATTCATCAGAACTTTTGACTACACAGATGTGCATCTATCCAAGTTACTAAATGCGTATGACAGTAACTTCTCAATATATACTTGCGCATTGAAACCTGCATCAGACTGAAGAAAATGATCAAAACACGTCGTAAAAGTCTTAAATTTTGCTCCTAATCAGAACAGCTGAACGGATCTGATTGGACGGTGGACAGTGTTCATCCAATCCTGGACCTGATGAGTTACATCAGAACTGACCGCCTTATCATGGCCAAGTTGACTGAGTAAGACCATAAGAGTTATTTTAATTATTTCATTTTCAATTATGCTGTTAACTGCAGTACTTTGTCTGACTCAGTTATCATTCAGGTCTTCATTGTGTGTGTGTGTGTGTGTGTGTGTGTGTGTGTGTGTGTCTAGAACCCGCAGTGAGCTGCTGATCCTGTGTGGTTATATCGGCGGTCTGCTGGCCATCAGAAGACAGTACTCCAGCATCGTACCTGCGCTCTATGAATACACCAGGTAGACACGCCACTGTGTGTGAAACTTTCACTCAGTCGTTAGCAAAAATGATGTGACCTACCCAAACAACCAAGTGGGTTCAAATGTCATGAAGAAGAAACTACAGAAGAGAGGACTGGGGCAGCATGAACATTTTATTTGAATTTTGTCTCTAGTACTAAATTGTGATTAGACTACATTACAGACAGAAAAATCAGAAAGCATTGACAATCACAATATGTCTTCATTTGAAAAAAACAAAACAAAAACAATTTCCTCTTTACCAGGTGAAGCTTTCAGATGAAGTTAAACTCAACATATTTAAAAAACAAAACAAAACACCAGACAAATCAACAGGTAGCACTTAAAGTGCTGTAAATAACTATAATGAAATGAATCTCAGATTCTGAACAGATCCTTCACTGGATAACGCTGTAGTTTCAAAATAAAAGAGGAATGTCCCACACTTAACTCAACACAGCTACGGTGTAAGAAAACACAACAACAGCAGTATCACACGTAGCGGTGCTTTTGGCAACTCAAATGCTGAATAATGGAAAGGTCTGTGTGGAAAAGCTTCGACTCAGTCAGTCCTCCACTCTTGGTCACTTTTCCTCTGAAAAACAGCACCAATTTTCCATCTGGCTTCTGAGGATAAAGTCAGAAAGTTAGAAAAAACATTTGTATGTCGACCAAAATTTGACTGTTTGAGCTACAGCATGATATGAAAACCTAAAAATATTGCCTTGGCCTTTAACCTTCCTTTTTTTTCGTGCTGTTTTCATGTGTCAAAAAGGTTTGGTGCTGGTTAAACATATTTCAAACCTCCACATGACGTTTTTCTACCTGACTGGTTTGTGATCTTGTCAGCATCTTATAATGTTTTCGCAAGGCTGGTGGTAGTTTGTAGAGTTACTTATTATATTCTAAAGTAAAGAATTGATCAGATGACTGTGATTACATATGTAAGATAGCGATGCTAATAATTTTTAACATTATAAAGTCATTAGGAACATTAGGAAATCTCAGTTGTATTTAATGTAATAGTACTAATGTGCAGCTGTTGCTTTAATGTAAATATTTCTCATCTCACTGCTTCAGAAACACTCGGAATTAAACCTTTATTTTAACCTTTCATTACAGTTGTACAATATTACAATATTACTGTTCTGTCTGATATAATGCTAACAGTAAGTTCTGGGCTAAGCAGATGTAAACCCAGGATCTTTATTTATATTATACTTTGAAATCACAAGTGAGTGATGTTGAATAAACAATGAGTTGATGAGCAAGAACATGTTGAGCAAATATTTGAAATGGAGTAAAGCTGCGCCGGAGGAATGTTTGGGCTCTGTATTTTCCAGTGACAATTTGATGCCTCATTCAGTATTTCTTTACTCGGATAACAGCCATATTCAAGTTGAAACTGGATTAACGATTTGTAAATCAGTCCAACTGCCATGTTTCTCTCTCTGTTTCAGTCAGCTGTTAAAGCGGAGGGAGGTGTGTGTTCCTCTGAAGATCGAGCAGCTGTCTGTGGAGCTGGATGCCTGGAGGGCCTGCACACAAAGTAACAGCAAGTAGGTTACACACGCACACACACACACACACACACACACTCAAAAATAATGTTATTACAATTGCATGCTATTAATAACACCATGGAGTACAGTATTGTACAAAAAACAATATGGCCAAGTGTAATTAGAGGTTTAAAGAGGAAGATGGTGATGTGGCTGAGCTTCCTTCTCATCTATCTACTGATTCAATGATGCTAAAGAGGCAGATGGTGAAGAGGGGAACACTCACGACTCTGCATTATAATCAGCTGCCCAGTAGAGCTAAAAGCTAAGGCCACAATGATGAGGCTAGTTACCAAGGCAACACAGGAGAGGACAGAGTTAAGCTTGCTTGAGATATGTGAGGAGCAGCTGAACCACTTCTAGGGGAAGGACGTGTCAACCTGAGTGATGATGAAGACGGCCATGCTGCTGCCTGACTGACAGATGTGGCGACTGAAGATAACCATCTTTCAGAGGTATCAACGACTCGTTGAGGAGACTGGATCGAGCCACCGACAAACTCAAAGTGCTGTGTAGCTTTGTTAGAATCAATAACGATGAAAAAGCATGACATATAAGACTATAACAAATTATTTTTCACAGACATATCGGCACTCAAATGTGCGTAAATGTTCTCTTGAGCGTTTTTGCGTCTTTTGTTCTTTCTTAAGAAGGAAATCACAACAAACAAACGTTGGTGAATATCATAATGGGTGGTGAATGACACTCTGTGACTATATACCTCTAAACTGTTTGTGTGCATGTGCACAGCACTGCAGTTATAACTCTGTCTGTCTGTTTTCAATAGTCCTCCATCAGAGTGTCAAAAAGAGGAGTTCAGCTGCCTCGAGAGGAGAATCCAGCCAACAGACTCTGGTAAATAAAAAAGAAGAAGCTCTAAACCACTGACTGTAAATAAAGATTGAATGTCTCCAGTTCCTTCCAGTGAAAAAAATTCAGCCAAATTATTCTGGATATTACCGCTGCCATCTGGGCAGAAGTGATCACGACTGGAGCCACGGTACTGAGGTCCTGCTCGTACACCCAGCTGACTTAATCGCTGAGTGCTGCTGAGTAATAACTCACTAGAATGACAGAAGCCTTCTTTGGAGTCTATTCTGACTTAAGTATGTCACTGAGACGGAGAAATGAATGAATGAATGAATGAATAAAGGAGCAAAGGAGGCAGAACGCAGTATTATCCTCTGGGGTCCATCAATAATAATTGACTATCATTAAGGGTGGTGAATGTTTTACAGTTATTTTATGAAACGTTTTGATAGTGAGGACAAATTATTTGTAATCATTAACCAGTAAAAAGTGTTTCGTCTCTCTCTCTCTTAGCTGCGTTAGTCTTGTGTGGTGCTGATTATGTGACAGGCTCCAATCTGCCGAGCCACTCAGATGTTCAACTGTCCTGTTTCACTGGACACAGAATACAGGTGCGTGTTTTCATATTTCATTAGCTTGTGGGTGTATCTACACAGATATGTCTTGACAACTTGTGACTTTTCTCATGCTTTTCTTCTTTTCAATGTGCAGGGTCCAGTGTTTTTGCTGGAGGACGGCAAATCAGCAATCTCCCTTAACGACGCCCTGATGTGGGCAAAAGTCAACCCCTTCTCCCCTCTGGGAACAGGACTCCGCATTAACCCCTTCTAACGCACACACACACACACACACAGAGGACATTCCAAGGGAAGGGTTAACATATCAGAAGGAAGGACGAAACAAAAACCAGAGAGTGAAGTGTGGTAATGGAAAAAATAAATGAAACAACATTTTTGTGCTTCAGCTAACCGGCCAACTGCATTTTATAATTTACTGAGCCAACAAATGTGGTAACATCAACAAATAAGACATCTGTGATTCTGTGAGGATGATTCAGTTTCAAACAAGCTCATGGTTTTGGTGGATTCTGATATTTGTTCAGTTCATCATGCTTTATTTGTGAAGAGGGATTCTCACTGACTGAGATGTGTGATTTATTTGGTAGGATTCCCTCTTTTCTCCAGCTAACATTTTCTGAGCATGTACATACAGGGTATAAATCTGAATTACTTTCTTCTATTGTTGTAAAAAAGAAAATACTGGAATAAAGTGACCACTGCAGAATTACATGCTCCTCACATATTGATGGACACAGCAAAGGTAACACCATGACATCAGTGATGGTGAAAAGTAAGGACAGCAGTGAAAGACAACAAGCAGAATGTGTAAAAAAGATAGAGAGACAATGATGAGCCAACAGATGGCCTGAGGAGACAAAGTGTCTGTCACACGTCTGTGTTCTGGGGACAAATATAGTGCCAGCATCTCCTGCCTGTAGGCAACTTGACAGCACATGATAAAAAAGAATAAAAAGCAATCATTCATGCACATAATGTAGAAGAATGATTAGCATCTTGTGCATGTCTCAATGCAAGAACCATCTATAAATCAGCACAGGAATGATGTGTTTAGAACAAAATGTGGAAAACACAGCTGGAGCTAATATGTTTAATTACTGTTTGTATTATCAGGTGCTGACAGTCCTCTTGCTTCATAACAAACCAAATCAAGCAAACCAGTTATTAGCTTTATTAACTTCAGCTGTGAAATGTGAAAGAGTGCATTAATAGAGAAGTTCAGCATTTCAGGAACTGAAACCACTGTTAGCTGGTAGGCTAAATATAGGGCTAGAACCAGCATCAGGCTTAGCTTATTTCAAAGATAATCAACCATGCACTTTGCAAAACATGGACCCAGGTTTCTGAAGAGCCATTGTGAGGCACAATGTGGTGGCTTCAGCCATCGCCAGCTAATCCAAAAAAGGGCAAAGAGGTGGAGTGTGTGTAGAGCTGAGGGGGCTGAACGAAGCAGCTTGCACATGTAAGTAGCTTTGTTGCCTAAATCTAACCAAATTATGATTAAAAATAAAAATAATCATTAAATAAGTACTGATAATAAACCAGCTAGGTGAAAAATAAGCTTCAGGTGGGTTTCAAACCTCAGTCTCCTTGGTAGAAGTCCCAGGCCTAGTCCATTCAACCAGCATAAGCTGCTCATGGTGAGGACTCTGTCGTTTTTTATAAACATAAACTTTATTTTCACATATACAATTATACAGAGTAAGTGCACAGTGGGAATTAGTCTCTGGGCTTAACCCATTCTACGTACTGTATTTTCGTGTACGCTATTTTTGTATACTTTCATACATGGATCAGATTTACTCATCTCATACCCTGTGAGTATAATTCAGTCTAGTGCTGAGTTTCCCAGGCTTCAGAAATAAAACTGGCCCACACTGTCAGTAAGACCAACTTCTCATTTACATCAAACCAAAATCATTCAGATTTTTGTCCTCATTCTTACAAAGGTGCCTGCAGGTTGTCATATAAAGAAGCCTAAGAAACACAACTGATATGGGGCACATGTTATGATATTCAAACATTACCATGACTGCACTGTGTAAATTAGTAGTACCATACATTATTTGTACCTAACTCACCCTCAATTGTGAAAAAAAGACCTAAATGTGTTCCTATACAGTCTATAATGTATACAGAGCTTGCCAAAGTGTGTACTGCTACACTTGATTTTTCAGCCCCAGAGGTTGCTGCTTTCTATAAACAGGGGGAAACAGCTGGCCTGGCTCTACTGTTCAAAGTTCAAAACTACTGTAAATCTGTCAACATTTGCAAAGGTCACCACTAAGCACATTGTATCTTGTTTGTTTAATCAGTATACAAAAAGAAATATAAAAACGACAATCTGTGGTTTACAGTGAGGTATGAGCTGAAACTATGTATTTGTGAACAGCAGCCGGGAGGAGTGACTTCCAGGGGTCTTTCCAGCTGCCTCTAGTTTTTTATGCTAGGCCATGGTAATCACCTAATTGTCAGAAGAAGTCAGAAAAAGAATAATACTGTAGTCTGTTTCCCTGCCGGCTGTTATGTGTGGTTGTAAAGGTCATTATAGATCAACAAACAAATTGCTGGATGAATGAACCATGAATGAGAGAACACCATGTTCATATCTCAGTGAAATGGGTTTATCCTTCTACTCATCTTGTTGGGTTCAGGCTCTACACTGACAGACTTGGTTCAGTCTAAGTTGTGCCTCCTATGCTGCTGCAGCTCATGTGAATGTGGCCTGACGGTCACATGATGGTATAAACTGAGTACGTTATCATTAAGTTAGCGTGTAGCTATCTAAAAGGAACGACTTAATGTTGAACACCCATTTTCATTTGGATGTTGACCTGACATTAGATTCTATGCTGACTGCTAATCATGCATATTTACATGTGTACAGCATTTCAGCAACTATAGTACAGTGAGGCTGTTTGTTTAAGTGGTTTACTATCATTAAGTATTGAATAAGTAAAGACTTCAGTCTGTTAGTGGACAAAGAAATCAGGGGATTACGATTCATCCATGAAAAGAGTGACATCATGAAAAGGCCAAACCACTAGTGTTGCTATTAGAGGTATGTGCCAGAGTCACATGACTTTAAATTCAACTTGACAAAATCGAAATGCAACTTGACTCGGATTCAACACCGATGACTCGTGACTTCACTTGGACCTGAGCCTTTTGACTTGAAAGTACTTCCCCAAAACCCAAAGATTAAAAAGTACGTTATTTAAAAAGCATGAATCCACAAATATATTCAGTCTGTTTGAACCAACCTGACACCATTCAGTCGAGTTGCAGAAGAGAATCATGCAGAAGTAACCTCATGTTACTGAGCTCCAGTTGAAAAAAAAATTTACACCAAAGATAATTTCATTCATGTACAAAAACTCAGCACCTTCCAACTTCATTTGTCATTTGAGGTCGCACAAAGAAGGGTAAGTCGAGGCTAGTTGTTAGCAAGTTCATTCTTACATAACATTAGCTCAGCAGCTTACTAAGTAACTGGAAATCAGTGAGGCTGAAAACTCACTGTTACATAATGACTTCTTTAAGACTCAAAAGTCAAAAATGACTTGGTTCTACCTCTGGTTGATATAAGGGGGAACTCGTCTGTAACACCAGATTAGTCAAACAGTATTCCTTATGATATTATCATTCAAATCTAAATTAAATATCCATTTATTAAAGTGCCTCCTTGCACCAGAGCACATCATGTTGACTTTTGTCTGTTTCTGGTGGAGCACAGACACCGATACACAGATGCTGTTTCACCTCAGTCTAGTGTAAAAATATTCCTGTGATAATAAGACTTTATTTTTCATCACCCTTCAATAGAGCTCCACTTGTGTGTTTGGCATTCAGCATTCACCATGTTGCAGGCTGTTCAAAATCAGTTCTTGTTAAACAAAAAGAAGTGTGTATCCCTGCTGAACTGCATCTGAAAACTGTATTATTGTAGTCATGCACATGAACTCTTGCTGTAGTCCATCACACTGATTTTTCACGGTAGCTGGTTTTAACTTACGTCACAGAATGAATAGCGCAGTTGCTACATTTTATTTTACAGCCAGAGCGTGGTGTCTATTGAAAACCTTACGTCAGACGAGTGGCCTGTTAACCTGTTTGTTTATGATAATCCCCTTCATGAGAAGGAGTTGAGAGTCGTACTCTTAGAATGTGAGTTCGCACGGCTTCCTGGAGACAGACCGGTTCAGAAAAAGGCTAATATGTTCAACATGGTGAAAGGACCTAATTGTCCAAGGAGTTAGAAGGAATGTCAACACTGACTGAAGCTCCAAGGCTGACTGACACTGTATCACAGCTCACAGAAACATCATATTCGTCACTGGGCTGTACAAATAAACATGACTTGACTTGAATGACTTGCTACATGCTACTGCTTTTCTTTATTTGCTGTTCTTGACGTGATACTAGGGCTGGGGTTGGCATAGACCATGTCCACAGCGAAACATTGCCGATGGCAGATGATATCATTATTTCTTGACATTTATTTGAAGGGAGGCAGGGGGTCTGTCCCCACTGTCGCTGTGACAGCAACCTCCAGCTGCCTCGTTCAGCCGAAGGGAACGGGCAGATTCATTTTCACATCCCTGCCAGGTGAGTGTCTGACGTACATCCACGTCTCCTCACCACGTTTCCGTAACTTAACTGTGTTCAGCCTCCAACGCTCGGAACTGTCTAGCTATATAGAGAAAGCTAAGCTAAGAAAACCATGACAGTGAAAGAAACACACTAACAGCACCTTTACAACCTCACCATGAGGGAGTGTTGGAGTTGTATGGCTGCATTAAAGCAAACGCTGGTTCAGTCAGTGAGCATAAAATTAAACAAACTTAGGTTTGTACACGGGATCAGACTGGTAGAACTGGAAATCAACCCAGCCCCAGTAGTTTTTTTCCATCACCCAGCTGACAGACAAAGAAAAAAAAACAAAACAAAAAAACAATTGTACCAAAAAGGGTACACAGAGAGCTAAGGAGGCTGAACAAAGGTGCAACACTCTGCAGAGTAACAGGCTGTGTGGCAACAAGGTGAAGCTTATAGTCATCGCACATATTTTTATACTTGGATGTCACCAATCATACAGAACAACTATTGTCATTAATCTGTATTTATGTTGATTTTTTCAGCTGACGTCACGACCAGTACATAATGATTTGATCAGCTGGACTGTCCGTCCTACTGTGGAGCAGCTTTTTTGTTTGCCAGCTGAAAAGAGGGTGAAAAAGGAGAGATTTACCCGTTTTGTCTGTGCTGGCCAGGTGTTTGACTGTGGACACAGCTCTATACTAAAACAACCTGGAAATACTAATGTGGATGCAAATCATTTTCACATAGAAATGTTGTTTAAAAATGCAGATGGCTTAATGTAGACATAGTCTTAGCCTCATTATTAAGTCCCATATCAAGCTCGATCTCAATCTCACTAGATTTTTTTTTTTATTTTTACACAAATCCTATACATCAACTGTTAAATAATAGCTGTTACAGTTGCTATGTTAACACTGTTAAATCATCAATCTAGAAGCTGCATAATCAGTCATATCTGAGGTGGATGACAGTGGCTACATTTACATACACAAAATATTCTACTTTTTGCCCTCATCCCGAAAAAGACAATATTCCTACTAAGCTGTTTACATTGCTGATGAAAATGAGAGCCCCATGTATAGGCTGTCACGCTAGCAGCTTATTATGACCCATATTAACATTTATTGTTAAGCTCCAGTGGCTGTAATAATTATGACAGGGATGTGAAACACACCTTTCACTTAGGGAACTGGAATCATGTCCTATGTGAAACCAAAAGTTGCTGTTCACTTTAAATTATAAGTTTTATAAAGTTATGTAAGAGTTTTGGGAATCACTGGCAATCAACCTATTCTGTCATTTAGGTATGAGGACATATTCCACTAATATTCCTGTTTACATGTAGCTGCACATATTAAATCAACGCAGCAACATACGTTGCAAACCTTATCGAACAGCCTGATATCCAAATAATTTAGAATGTTTAAAAGTTGGTGTGTTTCTCCTTCTGACCAGAAATGTGGGCTTTTCTTTTGTGCATTCATGTCTTTGTTTATGACACACAGAGCTGACTGTAAACAAACAAGAGGCCATGTGTCCCAAACTGTGGTATAAAAACCCAACTTACACATGTTCTGAATGTGCTACATACATGTCCAAAGAATGCTCCAAAATCCTGTATAATATCTGCATATCTGATGCCTCAATCAGAAAATGCTTAATTAAAGGGATAGTTCACCCAAAAATGAAAAGTCAGTTATCTACTCACCTTCAGTTTTTTAGTCCACAAAACACTGCTGGAGTTTCACAGGAAAACAGTGCTGAAGAATCTCCCACACAATTTAAATGAACAGCGAGAGGTTTTAAACTAAACCCGACCTTCAATCAGCATGAGGTGAATAGATAATGACTGAATGTTCACATTTGGGTGAACTATCCCTCTAAGGTCTAATTAGGAATATCCAAACAGAATATACTGTTTCCATGACCCGTATCAAATTTGGAATATTGTCATATTCGGAATAATACTGAAAAATTAGTGTGTATGTAAACATAGTCACCAACTCGTAATTATTTCCCATAACACATAGAGACCTGAAAAACACACAGTAACATACGGTATTTATAACTTTGGTTTGCCAAGTTTTATCTCTTGGCAGGCAGTGAAAACTTTCTACTGTCATGTTTGATGATTACAATAATCATTATCATATTATTAACAATTATTAAAACCAGACAGTGTGTGGAACTATTATTTGCATTCATCTGAGAAAGGTCTATCTACATGATCAGGGATTGTTCAGGTCAGTTTTTCCAGTAGAATCCAAACAATGTTCTGATGCAGTTCAACAATGACAATAACTTCAGCGAACCGAAACAGTTTCTGGCGTATTGAAGTCAGACAGAATAAAGCGCTGTATTGTTCTCCTCAGCAACAGCGCAGAGTCCTGTTTCTCATGACTCATGCAGACATAGGTTCATAGGTGTGGAAGTGGATTCCCTTGGAGCAAGTGATCTTCATCACCGCGCCATGCTGAGTGGTGTCCACGATCAACCTCATCATGCCCTCTGCTATCAGTGACGGCCTGGAGATAAACACAGAGGAAAAGTGAGAGTACAGTTGGAAAAGAGAGGCACACGCGCACACACTCGCTCAGAATGAGACGTCTGTGATTAGTGTATTTCCTGTGCAGACTCCCATCATGAAAGGTTTTTTCTTTTTTTTTTGGCAGAAAAACTCTGGCAGGATGATGCACAGTGTTGGGATGAAGCATCTGAGCTTCAAGTCAGTAGATCCTTGCTCTATTATAGCCCTTTTCCATACACATGTAGTGGCTTTGTTTGCCTTGATGCATCAGCCCAGTGCAGCAGGGATTTGTATCTGGGCTACCCGCTTTAAGGTTTGTCTTGATAAGTGCTTATCTTGAGTGGCTGTAAAATGCCGATTGACAACATGCCATTTCCTACAAATTCTTCACAATAAAGATCCCCTGATATTTTAGTATGTAAAAGCTTTTATTACGAAGCAACAAAATCATGTAACGTGGGGTTTTTCAGCAGTGATTTAATACAACTCCTATCAGCTGAAAGTGGACGTGAAACTGCTCAATTATAGAGACACCTGAAAGTGTCACAGTCACAGAAGTGCTGAGAGCTGAACACACATACACTAAAAATTCTTAATAAAAATTGTCTTTCTCTCTGTACTCTCTGCACAAAAGAGTTGAATCTTGGTTCTCTGGTGCACATCAGAAAAATAAATAAATAAATAAAAAGAACAAAAAAAAAATCCATGGTCTTCTTGGTTACCAGAGTGATGAGTCCCCATCTATGACTGGTTGTCTGAGAAAAGCAACCCGCGGCATCTGAGCAACTCATCTGAGTCTTTCTCAGCTGGCCTGTTATGTGTAGCAGATACAGTTGAGGACAAAATTAGTCCCCCCTATGAAAGCTTTTTTTTTCAAAATTTTCCCATGTGCCATGGGCAAGGAATTTTCAACATAGCATTTCTAAACATACTAGTTTTCCTAAGAAAGCATAAATATTTCTATTTGCACACAATTACAGAATTATTTCAGAAAAAACAAAAACTACCAGTGTCAATATTATTATCCCCTTAAGAACTAACCTTTTTATTGAGCCACAGCACAAACCGCTGTTGTGCAATGATGCGCTTTAACTTTGTAAAGTGCTCAGAGCTTGTAAAATCAAGTTAAAATTGAAGGTTATCTTCCAATTTACACCCAGTATAAAAACTTCAGTAAGGGTGTGAGCTGTTACTTGAGAAAGCATCATGCCAAAAATTCAAAAGAGAGCCACACAGTACAGAACAAGTCTGGCAGAGGTAGGAAGCAAAAGATTTTAAAGACTCTGGAAAGAAAACTAGTGAGAGATGTGTCTTAAGACCTCAGAACAACTGACAAGACACTAGTGAATGACTGAGCCAAGTCGGGAATTGTAGTCTTAAAGAAGACAATCACTGAAGCCCTGCACAGGAATGGACTGTGAGGTTAGAGACCAAGAAAAACTCCACTTCTGCAGAAGAGACAACTTCAAGCCAGACTGAAGTATACTAAGGACAACCTGGAGAAAGATTATGTATACTGGAAGAGTGTCCTTTGGTCAGATGAGACGAAACTAGAGCTCTTTGGCCATAGAGACGTACATGTCTCCTGGTGAAGAACTACCTCCAGAAGACCAAAGTGAACTTTACTGACCTGCCTGCACAAAGCCCTGACTTGAATCCCATGGAAAATATGTGGGGTGAACTGAAGACCAGGGTCCATGCCAGAAGACTAAGAATGGGCTGGGATTCCTCAGGAGACATGTCTGAGACTTGTTGAAAACTACAACAAATGACTGCAGGCTGTTGTCCAGCAAAAAGGACACACAACTGACTGTTAGCATCAGGGGGGGGGGGGGGGGGGGGGGGGCTGATCATTTTGACCCTGGTAGTTTTCGTTTTTTGTGAAATTATTTTGTTTCTGTGTGCAAAGTAAAATAATGTAAGCATCCAAAATAAAAGTAGGATGTTTGGAAAATCTGTGTTAAAAATTCCTTACTCTGTTTAACAGCACTTGGGAAATACTTTTAAAAAATGAAATTTTCACATGGGGGTTAATAATTTCGTCCTCATCTGTAAGCATTTATGTCTGTTCTGTGGTTCAGTCACACACAGATAAACTCCAAATAAACAAAGTTCCCTGAAAGATAAAGTAACGTTCGGCTGCCAAGTCGCTTTGAGTGAAATCAGAGTGTAATCAGAACACAAGGTCAGATAGCAGCTGAGTGGTTCTGAGTGTTTTCAAGATAACTGATTTCAACTGTAGAAGTTTGGAAAGAGCCAAATGGCAAATCAGTTCATTGACAGAAAATCACCAAAGCTGACATCCTAAGTACAAAGAAATTTTTTAGGACATTAGGCGATACAACTCAGGTTTTTTGAATGTCCTCTGGCTGACATGTGCTTGTCCTCCGGCACATACAACTTTAAAACTAACAAACTGCAGAATTTCATAAATATATGTGCCATATTGTGGAAGGTAGCACCATCTATGCAATAATGATGGGCCTTTCTTTATTGCAATTTGTGCTTTGCTGTTGTGCTGAGCTGCATGTCAAAATGTATGGTTTGTGTTATTCACTAAATTGAGCTTTACTAGTTCCACACTTTCATCTGCCCATGAGGGAACTAAACAATAACATGTATATAAATAATAATAAATAAATAAAATGTATTCAGAAATTTTTAACTGTAAGTTATATTTTTGATCCGCTGTTCCTGTATTGCACTCCAAGCTGAAGATTATCTGTCCCACCTCACCATCAATGCTGAGGCTCCACTTGGAGACCCAGTTCCAAACCTGATCATGTTTAAATGTATCATACCAATAAATAAAATAATAAATAAATATTTTTTTATTGAGTAAACCACCCCTGTGACTTAACTTACTGTAAAACTCCAAACTTGCTCATGCTGCGTTTGAAATCGTCCTTGAACTTGACAAATTTTCCCATGTTGTCCTCATGTTCCACTGAGTGAAGCAGAGGCGTGTCGACGAAGGCCGGGCACAGCACGTTGATTCGAACGCCGTAGTCACCCTGAGAGGATGCGTCCTACAAGAACATGTACAAGAAGCTGCTGAGTGTCCTGGAGGACATCCCACACTACAAAAACCAAAGATGGCCTTTTATACTGTACTGTACTCTCTCTCTCTCTCTCGCTCTCTCTCTCTCTGTGTGTGTGTGTGTGTGTGTGTGTGTTTCTTACCGCCATAGCTCTAGTGAAGCCAATGACTCCATGTTTAGTAGCAGTGTAGACAGGCTGATGAGGAGAATGTAAGAAGGCTAAATTGTAAAAGACAAGAGGAGATAAGAAAACAAACATGTAATTATGTAACCATGTAATCAACCAATCAGTGAGCCCGTTTTCATGAATGAGCAGAATTCAGCTTGTCACATACAGTCTATGAGAGCTGCTCCATTTACTGTGAGTTTTAAACATGCAGGCAGGGACGCATCAGGGATGTTTTTTGGTGTGTTTTTGTGGCATTCAAGCTGAACACTAACACTGTCTTCCGCATACTATGACGCCCCACGCATATCTTCTGTATCTGAGTCAGTTTTTTACCTGACTTCCCATGAGCCCTCATCACCGCAACCAACCACAAGTGAAAACACCCCTTTTTGCTACTTTTTCATACCTCCGTCTCTCTCTGTTTGTCTCCTTAGCCTCATCGAAGGAATACCCTCTGACAGCTTCTGGAGGACATTTCCTAACTAAATCATTTCTTTGGTTCCAGAGAGAGCACTGCAGGTATGACTGAAGGTGAATATACCTCTGCTACATATGTGGTTGTGGACAGCCATGCCGCTCGGCCTCCAGTGCTGCCGAGGATGAGAGCGAGGCGATGGTGTCTCGGGGTGGCACAGCCCCTGATGTTGAGCGTGGTGTTGTGCGGCATTGCCATAGCAGCCTGCTTCATCCACCAACTCTACCGACCTAACAGTGTGAGTATCAACCCCACCTCTCAGTCTATACCTACCCACAATGCCGTTCACTTTTCATCCTGTGATTTCTTATCGACTGAAAGTCACTTTGTTTCTTTTCTGTCTCAGTAAAATTCCTTTTGAACCCCTTTCAATATCACTGAGCTTCAATACCTATTTCTTTTCTCTTACTTGCTTTATGTTATTCTCAAACCAAAGCTCTTGTGTTGCGTTTTGTTAATAACACTTTAGTTTTTTTCTTTCAACACTAGTGTTTATAATGGGAATTCTACTGGTTTTCTCGGGAACATCTTGATTTTCACTAAACATCTGAGTCCTACATATTTATACTGATATATATTTTTCATTACTTGAAGTGAGTTGCATTCAGGTTGCTTTGTGGTTTGACACTTTTTGGCTGACAAAATGTTCAAGAAAAGGAAGTGGTCTATTTCCTGCAGCACAGTTGTGATCTACTCTTTGCTCATTACCAGAAATATTTTAGCTAGCTTTTTACATCACCAGTGTTGATGCATTTTTGCATGCACATTCTCACAAACATATACCAGTGTACACACACAACTGAGGGGTAAACCGGTTTATTTCCATTGCAGGGGTCCCCACCACGGTCCAGTAACCTCAGTGCAGGTATGTTGTGTGTCCCAGCACTTTTTATTCATGTGAAAAATATCTTCAAGTTATATATTCCACATCAGAGACATTATGCCTTTTCCTCACACAGGTGAAGGTGTTACTTCTCCCACTGAAAGGCCCAGTCATGTTCTTCTTCCTTCCAAACCAGTTGCACATCTGACAGGTGAGACCAGTGTTGATATCCCTCTCATTACTACAGTGTTTAATTTATTACCAAGGAAGAAAATAAGTTACATATACTCTTGTATCTATTGCTAGTAAAATAAGGCACAGTTCTCAAAGTGCAGCATGCGTAATCACACGGTTTAAGCAAAATGTCTCTTTGTAATGTATCCATCATTTAACAACCCCTGCTTTAAAAGAATCAGACTCCACGTTGTCACTGGTATTTTTTCAGATGGAGCAGATGCAGTTCATAGAGATCAAATCATGGCGTGGAGCTTGCTTCCAGACCCTCTCCTCTATGAGATGGAATACAAAGATGGAAATCTTGTCATACTAAAACAGGGTTTTTACTATGTCTATTCCAAGGTTTCCTTTTTAGACCAAGATGAGTTTCGCCATAATGTTAATCACAAATGTAAACAGTACATTGGGATACCTATTCCCCTTCTGACATTCAGAAAACGCTCACTGGGGTCCAGCAAAGAATCCTACAGTAACAGTTACTTGGGTGGAGTGTTTGAGCTCCATAAAGGTGATGCCCTTTTTGTGGAAGTTAGCGACACCTCAAAAATTTTGCGATACAGAGACACTGACAACATATTTGGTGCATACATGATATAGATGAGAGATGAGTGAATTGATATTTCAATACACTCTTATTTCAGTTTTACTCATTTCTGATGGTATTAGAATAAACGAAAGTGGACAAAAGTGTTATAGAGTCCTCTCAAGGATTAATTATTCATTTTGTAAGTAAAATGCAGGTCATTACATGTTAAGAAGGTCAGGACTGTGCTGGTGGCTTTTTGATTATTATATACTATTGGAACTGAAAGAATTATTTTGCTGGGAGACACATTGAAACTTGGCAGACACATCAGTCCTGGTGAAAAATTACTTGGCATGGGGATGGCAAAATGGTTCAATAGCGCCCCCTAGAAAATTTTCAACAAAGTAGCCCTGCCTGTATGTTTCAACCACATGTATGAAAATCAGTAGGCACATGCATCATGCCCAGACGCACAAAATAGCCATAGCCTAAACCCCACAGAAACTCTGCCTTTTGGAATTTACTGTTTTATCATATTTCTGGGTCATGTATTAAAACAAAATTGATGATCTTTGAGATGAAAAGTTATTAAAAGATTCTATTTACATTGAACAACGTGCCTGTGGCATGGTGTCAAAGTTTTATTTTCTGGTTAGAAAAGCCTTAAGACCTGTAATATATAGCTATATTGTAAAGTTTGTAATATTTCGTGAAATGGTCTTCATGTAGCAGCGCAGCGAATGCCAATGTTTTACCTCGACACCAGAGGTTGTTGTAACTTTATGCTTCATGGTTGAATCTGTCCCAGACTTAATATGTTTGATAAGAGTCCTAGCCTGAACATCTACAGGACAGTATTCAGTCGATGTTGCAAAATGGCGCCCCCTATAAAAATTTCGACGATGCAGCCCTCATGGCACTTTTCATCCACAATTTCAAAAATGGGTAGGCGTACATATCATGTCCAGACATGCAAAAAAAGCCTCTTGGAGTGATGTCAGCCATTTTAAATTAAGTGGCCAGTTTTGGCGATTTCTAATTTTATTTTAATGAACTGCTCCTTGAGAATGAATTAGATCAACCACAAAACTGTTGTGTGCAATCTAGAGACATTCAGATGAAAAATGATTTAAAGTTTAAGAGTTTTACAGACGGCGCGGTCGTGGCTCGGCCTTGAATTTGACATGAAACAAGAAGTTGTTTCTAACTTCATTGTACATTGTCCAGTCTACCCCAAACATCACTTGATAGGAAACAGGAAGTAAGCCTCCTGCAACAATCTTCATTTGATTCTCATGAAATTTTCACAGTCTGGTCGAGAATTCATATAATGTAACATGACGTATAATAAGTGGCTGATCTGTAGTTCTACCTAGTGGGGACAGGAAGTGACACTGAACTCTTGTGTTTGCCATACAACCAACGTGTGTGAAGGTGCGAGGGCCTGATCATCACTGCTTGCAGCTTTAATTGAAGGGTGAAACTTTGATGTGAAAAGGCATTTTGTCACACTGTACATATTTTAAAAATCTCAGAGACTTTGTATGCTGACCGATATACTTACTTTGAACTTGGTCTTTTTAATGCTACAAAATGATTTGTCATAAATGGATTTGAAAAACTAAACTTAAATGAAATGTTCAGTTTTCCTGATCTTTATGTTGTTGTTAAACATATGCCATGTTCATGCTAAAATAAAAAAAAAACTTATAACCTTACACACTTCTCCTCATTCTTACTGTGACACATATTGCACACTATTTATATGTTCCTCCAGTAGTAAAGTGCATCGTGTTACTGCCTTAATCCTACTGTATTTATGTACAATAATGTATAAAGTAATGAGATAAACAAGTAATGATTTGAAAACCAACCAATGTTTCAGCCAACAGTATGGTACTGAAAAGTGTTGAAGTGTCAATACTTTTGAGAATCTAATTTCCCACCCTGGGGCTCCAGTCAGCTGTGCACTCTAGATCAGACTGGACTTGCTCCTATTTTTGTACTTTTTAAGTAGAAAACACTTGTTTTGGTAGCAGAACTTAAAGAGGATTTCAATATTTCTCCCATTTAGTTGCACGGCAAAAATGCTTAATATTTTAAAAAGAGGAACAGGTAGAAAAAGTATGAGCATGAATTTCCTTAATGAGCTGAACATTTTGAAGGGTTTCTGTAGCTGAAGGTATGCAGGAGTAGTAGTTGACCAAAAAACATATGGAAGACAGAATGAAAAAGAACAAGAACAATAGTGCTATTGAAACAGCATTCACACTTATAAAAGCAAAACCAACAGGACTATAAACTCAATCAGTCTCATATGGTCTGAGTCCACGTCCAAAAGGGTCTGATAATGGGCGTCAGTCCAAACACGTACACACAAACACCTGCATTTGTCAGCACACATACACATCAGCATACACACAAGCAAGCACGCATGCACGCGCGCACACACACACACACACACTTATCCCCAAAAACAATATGCTTGGTAAATGTTTGACCATGTTTGGACAAGCTTGTGTTTGTTAGGGGAAAGGCAAGTACACAAACACACACACACACACACACACACACACACACACACACACACACACACACACACACACACACACACAGACTGATGTTATCACAAGTGCGATAAATGAAAAATGATTACCATATGTCTGCTGTTCCTCGAGGCTGAACTGTTCTAGATCTACAAGATGATGTGTCTGCCCACAAGAACCAAGAACATCCTCTGGAATCTTACAACAACACACAGCTCTGTGCGAATGATAGAAACGGTCAGTTTTCAGTATAGTGACCAAATGCCTGTATCAAACAGACACCGGCTAGTCTTGCAAACTTGGTGGATTATTTTGCCTAATCTACTGAAACCTAACTGGAGAAGTAAAACTCCCTCCTTGCAGTTGTAGCCTTTGCCGACCAGTTGAGCTACATTCATAACTGTCCAGATTCATATCATGTAGTGACAACTTCAAAGGAATTTAACGAAAGTTATAAAGTGTATTTTTTGGCAAAATGGAAGTTAGCACTATACTGATTTATTGATTCCAGTGAATACAGGCTGACTTCACTTTGAGACTTTTTCATTACAGAAGAGGACAGAGGACCGATTGAGAGCTGGACATTAAGATGTTACAGTGAAGTTTACCTTTGACCTTTTGGATACAAAAAGTGATCACCTCATCATTTTATCCTATTAGATATTTGTGTTAATTAGTGTAGAAATAATGGAGTTATGGCCAAAAACGTGTTTGTGAAGTCACAGTGACCTTTGACCTCCAAATACTAATCAGTTCATCTTTGAGTTAAAGTGGGCATTTGTGTCAAGTTTAACAAAGTTCCCTCAAGCATTTCCTGAGATATCCCATTCACAACAGACAAACCAAAAACTTAATGCCTCCAGCCCCATCAGCTGACAACTGGGAAACATCAAACAGGTTGCTACAAGACTACTTTTCTGTGTTATTCTTGAAGTTTGTAACACAGAGGTTATTTTTGGCAAATGTAATATTAACAGTCTCATTGTACTTGTTGTTGGGTTGAGCCTTGAGGTCATTTCAGAATTTCAATCAGACAACTAACATTTTATTTCAGCAGCAGAACATAGTTAGAGTTTGGCGTCTAGACTCCGACTTCATCACTCCCTGCAGATATGTAGGGGTGAGATACAAGGGGAGTGATGAGCAAATTCCTGAACCCCCCATCAGAGCATGCAGGTGGATGCTAGGGTGACGGTGGGGCTAAAGGAGCAGGCGGAGACACTAGTGCAGGGCAGCAAATGCACCGGCAGGCAGAGGGACAGATGGGAGGTTTTAGCAATTTAAATAGACCACCAGGTTGGGAGGGTGCGTTCGGTGTGTACTACTGATAGTGAGGCAAGTCACATGCGATTAGCGCTGCAGCCCGAGTTGACTGTCTGAACTAGCTCGCAGGTGTCGTCACATTTTGGAAAATGCATCCAAAATAGCAAACTTTTCCTTAGAATTTCCATAGATTTGGAAAACTTTTTCTAAATTTAAAGAAATATTGTTTCTCAGGAGTTGATGGAGAAAAACAAAACAGAGCTAAAAGGACAGTGATTATCTGAATATATTCAAAAAGTAGACAGAATGAAGGCTAAGGTCTTTCCATGTCTGATGTGACGTATCACCATCTTCATCACCAAGTTGCTAACTTGGTCTGCCTGCCATTTAGTGTTGGGCGGGTAGAATCCTGTACAGTGAGCGTATCAGAACTGCCTGAGGAGTGAAACTGCAGTTGGTTAATCAAATTCTGTCTGGGTTTGTCACTATCAGCAGTATCGTTCATATTAGTCATTCAAACATTACTGATTAATGCTAAGAATATGACAGGATATTGCAGCTAATATTGCTTTTATCCTTTCATCCGTCAGGAAGTGCCAAAAACACTTTTTTATCTGTCTTCATGCTATTTCATGTTGACATTATGGGTGAATTACAAACGACAATCAAAAAGGAAGTGATGAGAAAAGAGAGAGGCCTTGTGATGTCAGTGTCATGAATGAATATCATCGTGGGGTTTGGATTAAAGAGCAGTGAACCTTGAGATGATCAACAGTACACACTGTATCCTTCAATCACCCTGCCAGATCAGCTGGACGCACCATGTGATCGCACCGGGAGGCGTGGAGGAGAGCAGTGACAAGAGCTATGCTAACCTAGCTTGGACTTCATGTCCAGCCAGGAAAATGAAGCACACAAATTGGGAATCAGGACAAAAATGGAAAACCAGAGACTGTTGAGCCCACATCTCACGGAGACCTGCTCCACCATATCTCGGATCAAGACTGAATTGACAGGACGCAACACGCAAGACTTCGGCAGGATGTCTGGTAATGATGCTTCATGCACAAACGCAGTCAAAGCTGATGGACAATGTTTGCCAGATGCCAAATTTTTAATGTGAAACATATCATCACTGTCTTGTTGCTGCTGTTTATATTCAGCCTGACACAAATTAAAAAAATATGCACTGTAGAATTATTTCCAGGGCGTACATATGTACACATGTAAATAACTGTACATGTTATTTATTTCTGATATTATTTATGCAAATATAATTTCACTTAATTTCATATTTTATCCTCCTCCATATTCTGCTCTGACTTTAATAAATTATCTGTATATGATGTATGTGTGTGCGTGTGGCATGAAGAAACTAGAACTCCCTGTATCTGTTTGGCTGTTGTGTTGAAATATCACTCTTTCTGCAGAACTGCTGACCCCACCTAATAACTAACAGCTTACAGTGATATCAGAAAGTCGTAGGTGTACGTGATGCAGTTTTATGTCTCCTCAAAACAACTCAGTTCCTTTAGGGATTTTGTCTGAGTTTATCAAAGATTACAGCTTTTACAGATCTGGCATTGGAAGTATTGGCCCATCAGGATGACATAAAACAATAAAAGTGCATAAATTATTACCTTGTAAAATGTGTGTGTGTGTGTGTGTGTGTGTGTGTGTGTGCGTGCGTGTGCGTGTGTGTGTGTGAGTGAGTGAGTGAGGGTGTGGATATGTGGAGAGCAAAACACAGATGAAGAGAGGTTTTTGGAGGAGTGTGAGCTTTTCCATGACGGAGACAGAGGTGCAGAAGGATCCAGATCCAATCGTTTCAGTTATACTGGATGTCTGCCAACCTGTCATGGTTGTTTTTTGTCTTGTGTGTTTTCCACATAACGTGCACTCATGGACGAGGGGGACTGTTTTCATAAGCTTGGCTTTCGGAGACTTTGAGAAATTCATCATTGCTGACATTTTGACATAAATAAATCTGTGTGTCTCCATTTCTCAGACAGGAAAATGTTTGGGGATTACTCAGGCCACGCGCTCCAAACTAGAACTGAAGTGTCCTTAAGTCTCAGTGTCTCTGCAGACGTTTATGTCTTTAAAAGTCGCTGCACATATAAAATTAGACAAAAGTTGATGCTTGATTCATATATTTACTCAGTGCAAATTGCAGCAATTCAAGGTCTCAGATCTTGACTCAGAGGGAAATTTTCCTTCTCACCATCCAACAAGGTCATACAGTCATGTTTTTCTCTTACATTCAGTCTCCCTCAGGACACTGTAGTATTACATAATCCACATTTCAGGAGAGTCACTCACAGCAACAACTTCAAATAGTAGTGGAGATTTTTATAAACTGTAAACCTTTCTACTACCCCTGAGAGTTTGCCTTTTTCATTCTCATCAGTGTTTCCATCGAACCCAACGAGGTGCAGCGTGCTTGCTAACCTGATATTGTGTTTATAAAGGACAGTTACACATTATGTGCCCTTAGCTGCACAATATTAAACTTAAACAAAAACTAAAACTAATATTATTTCAAGATAAAACAACTCATTAGCTACTGTAACAAGTGTTAGCATTCAGCCACTTACTAGCTAATGTGGAATAGGGATGACATTTTTGCTTCTGCTGCATTGATTTTTCACCTTTTTTACTTAAACATAAATATCATGTAAAAGTGCCACAAATGATTACAGTATTTTCTGTTGCTCTTGTCCTCATTCACTCTGTCTTAGCAAATCAAAGCTGGAGAGAGATTTCAGTGCATTTTCAAGTAATGGATTACAGGGTCACAGCACAGTGGTGAACATATGGTTTGGGGTCCAATTCATTTAAAATAACTATTATTAACTATAAAACTTTCTGTCCTCATGCAGATCACCTACAGTCATATGAGAGACATGAGTGTCAGATTGAATTTAGTATTCAGTCAATGCTGTATGACTCTGTAAACATGACTGCTTCTGTACAGTGCATATGTACAGACACTCAACCAGTTAATTTGTCACATTCACAGTGCCTCTGTTAAATCCACATAAATAAGTCCATGTGCACTAAAATCGGCTGCTCTTCAGCAAACGGGTTTCCACGCCCAAAAAGCATTGTGCGTGGAGAAGCTACACAGAATGGTTTCACAAAAAAGAGCCCTTAGTTGTGATTAAGTTGCCTACCAATTCAGTTTGATTAAAAACCACTATCAGTGTAGATGCCGTGCTGCTACTAAAGTTGTACCGCTGCTGCAAGAAAGATGAAGAAGGAATTTGTCTGGAATACTGTCATGCTTATGTTGCAAGAGACGAGCGAAATAGTTTAAACGATTGAGGTTTGATTTACTACTGAACTTCTTTTGGCAGTCCTGTCAATGGTCTCACCACAAACAAACCACCAATTAATTGGTTTGTTTAACCTATTTTTCAGTGTCTGCATGCAGTTGCTTGGTGTGCATGTGAGACTGAAAGGGTTTTTTTCTTTTGATCCAAACCAACTGGGCTAAATGTAAATCAAATATCTGTTGCGTATTGCTTTTACAGTTATCATCTATGTCCCATGTTCCTTAGTAATGTTTTAGCATTACCCAAACCTATGTATTAGTCAATCTGACTGATATTAACACGGATATTTTTGTTGTTTGAAACATAATTACTCTGAAAATAAGATTTTTTATTTCCAAATACTTATGTTTTGGATCCATTAATGGTTCCTACTGGTCAGAACAATGTTCGTGTATATGTTACCTGCCATAGAGGATACATTGATAATGATGCCTCCTTCCTTGCCGTACTCCTTACTCATGTGTTCCAGTGCCAAGTAGGTCCCTTTAATTACAGAGGTCTGTAAGAATAAAGAGACAGCATTGTCAAGGTTGTAATCTTCACAACACGCAAGCGCAGCCTGTGAGCAGGAAGTGAAACTGTAAGGAAACAACATGTGAAGATACTGATAAGTGATTATGTGACTAGTTGAGTCAGCTCTCAAAAGATCAGCTACTTTTAGTTCTCATAAAGATTTGACTGTAACAGACCCAACAGAGAAATAGATATATACTTATATATGTAGTGGAGACCTCTGAGCAGGATGGATGAGGGTGGGAGCCTGAACAAAACCTTCAAAAAGTTATTTATTTAAATTAAGGGTTATTGCACAAATTATTTAAAAGTGCAGTTGGCTTTCATTAAATATATTTTCAATTCATCCTCTACACTCCACAACTAATAATACATATTTCATACTTATTCATGCTTTTATATATGAATTTTGTTTGGTTTTGCGACGAGCATAAAGGGACTACAGCTTGCTTTCTGTTGTACAACCCTGTGTTGTAGAATGATAACAAATGGACCTTGTTGCTTGTACGGAGAAAACGAGACCTAAGATAGTGCCCTGAGGAACCCTGAGCTGATGACATCTTTTGATGAAGAGGAATTTTTTCCTCTAAAAATGATCAAAACTTAAAACAAACAATCAAACAGACAAACAAAACACACTTAGAGATAAGGTCAAAACATTGAAACGATGTAGCCAAAGCACTTTCTTCTTTTTCCAAATACAGCAGTGATGGAGGCTGCCATTCTCGATTACAGACTTTTTCTGAACAAAAGAGTTTCTCCTTAATAGAAGGAAACCCTGAAAAGAAGTACAGTACTAACCCTTTTCCACACACATGACACAAGAGCTGGCCTGGCTTGACTTGGTTTGACTAAGCACGTCAGTCCAGCCCAGCAGGGATTTACATCTCCATTATAACAGGGCTCCCGCTTGAGGGCGTGTCTTTTAACTCAAGATGAGCTTAGCATGAGTCAAGCGTCTGTGAACATTTAATCTATAAGTATTCTTCACAGTTAAAGTCCATGTCCAAGTTATTCAAAAGCATTTATTATAAAGCAGCAAAACTCTCCCCAGGCACTGCCTGTGTTTGATAAAAACACCCAAACAGTGCCCTCTGATCCCCCATGGTAGATATAAAATGATAAAGTGCCACCTACAATGGGCCAATATGCAGAAAGCGTGATCAGGTGCTCACTAGGCTGCCCTTTTTGTTATTTTTAGTTTCATTTTTGAGTGTGCTTTTTATGCACACCAAATCCAATGTCATCTTAAAAATGATGGTATTTTGTTTTTTTGTTGACCAGCTATGCAACACACCAGGCTTTTAATGTAGTATAAAGAGCAAGAGACTGTTTGTCTGTAAGAGGTGGGGTGAATGGATGGATCTGTAAACAAATACAGGACTTTGACTCAGGAGACTAGGGTTTATGCAGGTCAACTGTCAACACATTAAAATAAAGCACTGATAAATGTTATGAGGCTGTGCTTATACTAGCTCCTATATGTATTTGTATCCTGTTTGTGCAGCATTAACTTCAGAGTATCACATAAAACTGTGTCAATAACTCAACCACTTTACAATAATGTGACAAGTATTAAGGGACAATAAATATACTGATATGCTTTTTATGTGATGCTCATTCTCAGGGTAGTAAAAAGTACTCACTCTTATGTTAAAGACACAAGCCTTAGCTTTACTTTTAATATCTGGATTTTAATATCTTAATATTAACTATTAATGAATACTTCATTCACAGTTCTGATTATGTGGCAACCTGTCTCTTTTGCTCATAGCTGGAAGTGTTAACAGCGTTAACAGAAACAGGTGACTTATTGCATCCTAAGTTTAATATTTTGCACCTTCAGATGAAATATGAATAATGACTGCCAATGCATGGTGGAGGGTCTTCGGTAGATAGACTGTGCCTCCATGTGCACCTTCAATTTCGGTTCATGTGCGTGCAGCAGTGCAACGTGGGCTGAGCAAAGGTCAATTTCAATTTTGATTTCTGATGGTGTCAAAAGATGGTTCATGTCAGTAACACATCAGGGAATATCAGTAAAACAGGTCCATTATTCTATCATTATCAGATCAAGTGTGAACGTAATATTCATTTATATGGTAAAAATACTTTGCCTTTCAAGTTGGCTAGCTTAACTATGAACAGCACAACTGATATGAAACTATTCAGCAAATTTTGGCCCCTCATCAACAACAGAAAAAAAAAAGGTGTCTCCTGTTTCCCCCCACTTCCTTTCTTAGCCGTGTCTCTCATCACAAGTGGAGGCCACAGATAAAAGAATGTGATGATTTGTCTTGTGATCTTGCCAAAGGACTGCAGTTGAAAATTAGTTTAAAGTTAGCACTATTTTCAAGTCTCATAAAGCACAAGTACTGAGTGCTACCAGGTTATTAACCTTTTGCACAGCCAGACCTACCTCCACAGCACTGTGTCAACACTGGAGAAAGATCTGACTCCGTGCATTATTATTTTGCTACAAGGAGAAAAAATGCTCTGGCTTGTTTGTATTTCTTGAAGCCAATCACAATTGTCTTGGACGGTACTAAGCCCGGGATGCAGTGAGGGCGCCCTACAACGCAGTGTTGGGGGAACTTGTTTTGGTGAAACATTTGCACAACTGGGCAGGCAAACCCTGCATTAAAACGGCTAAAACATTGCAAAAGAAAAGGTAACGGCTGCTAGCTTGTTAATGTTTGTACAGGTTGCAACCAAGTTAGAGTTAGAGTAACTTGCCATTTTCAGTGTGCAGGTTGCTAACTCAGAGGTAGTTGTTGGTTCCTGTAACGAGGGGGATTCTGAAAATGGTAACGCACAGATAATGGAAGGGTAGGACAACACTGCCTGACATACGCAACCAACGGCAGACTTCTAGCCACAGTCATACTTTTGTGTCCTGTTCTGCGATCCTATCTAGATCACATTCCTAAAAATGTTTTGACTACCTGTCTGCTTTGAGCTTGTAGCTGTTCATGGCATTCCTTATCGTGTATACTCATCCAGAATCAGCATTTCTCTGACCTGATGTTTCTCAGCACATGTACAGAAAAAGGTGGAAAGTGAAAGTTTTGAATGATCTCGGACTCAACTGAACCTTTTCAGTGCTTCTGAGTAAATTTTGAGAGATTTTACAGTGGTTTCATCCAGGTGCTCCATGTGCTACTTCTAAAGACATGGCAATTACATTCATTCATTCATTCATTTTCTGTAACCGCTTATTCCCAAAGGGAATAAGCCCCCTGTGTCGCAGGGCTGACACATAGAGACAGACAACCACTCACACTCACAATTAGAGTCACCAGTTAACCTAGCATGCATGTCTTTGGACTGTGGGAGGATTTTGCTAAGGATAAGGAAGACAGTAACAGTATGCTCATAATTAACTATCAGTCAACTTAGGTTCGAAAAACCTGGCTGTCATCAATCACTCTGATCTAAGTTTGCAGCTGCACAGAAAGAATTTATTAAGCACATTACAAAGGTCACAGCTTTTCTTCCTTGCTAGGAAACAGGAGAGCTTGGTCATGCATTTATTTTTATTGAAAGTATTTGTATTTAAACACATATAATCAATGAAAGTTATGATTTTTAATCATTTAATTTATTATTTTTAGGGTTGTTCTGAAACCAATTCTAGTACTGAAAATGCCTCCACTACACCATAAAATGCTGGATCAGTTATAAGCAAGTGTGCAAGACTATGCACCAGTCTGATGCCACAGAATTGGTATTGGCCAATTTGCCCAGTTCAGGAATCGAAATTGGTGTCAGAAAAGAAAAAATGGCATCAGAACATCTCTCTCTCCTTTTTTTTTTCATATTTAGTCAGGCAGCTACATGCTTGTGTTCAGCAGGCAGATGAGAGATAAAGCTAATGGCCAGTTAAATATTCCCCTCAGGGGGACGTGGTCTTGAGGGTCACTGAAAGCCTCAAGCAGAGCAGGTATTACTACTTGTACAAACAGTCTTTTCTCCCACATAGTATAGGTTGTACAGATTGAAAAGCTTACAAATCACAAATTTGTGATATATATATATGTATATATATATATGTATGTATACTGAAAGTCCTCATTGTCTTACCAGGTTGACTTGTATGGTCTTCTCCCAGTTCTTTTCATTGTTGATGCCAGCATTGTTGATAACGATGTCCAGACGACCAAACTTGTCTACTGTGCTCTGGAAGGCATCTGTTACACAAAAACAAAAAGGCATTAGTGAATGAATTAAGACAATGACACATGCAGGATCTTTAACGGTAAGAGCTGAATGAGCTTTCAGCTTCAGCTCACTCGCTCATCACTCCAAATCAGACGTAAAAAGCTTCTCTCCCCCTGCTTCACAGTCATTATGACTCAAGATCATTGTTAAAAGAGAGGTACAGTTGGCATATAAACCTCATTAACCTAATGAAAGCACATTGTTTATATATGTACAGGCGTCATTTACTCAGTTACAGTGTCCTTCATCCACAACTCCAGACCCACCACACTGACATGATCTGATGTTCAGGTTTATATGGATAAGATGAATCTCTGTATAACCCTGCCAATGACATGATGAGGAAAAATCACAGGATCAGACATTAACCCCAAATCTACCAACCTATCTCTGCACTTGTTTGGACTCTTTGTCAACATACATATTTTTTTTTATGATTAATAATGTTAATAGTGCAACTTAAAAACTAAGAGGAAGAACCTAACTCTGTTTCTCACCATCTCAATAAACTTGCACTGTCGACTGAAATGCCAAAGGACTTTCAATGTGAAACACATACAGGAAGTTTTGAGTTTACACCATAACACAGTAACTTTAACAGGCTTTGTACTTAAGCATTGTATTAGAATTTCCCATCATGCTTGGAGTAAGTAGTCTGCTGTGGTCTAAATTGGTAGTGTAATGATCATTGTTTACAGTTTTTATAGGTTTATAATTTTAACCATTGGTGAGGTGGCTGTTATATTTCTTTACCTCAGCTGAATTTTGTTACCGTGTTTTAAAATGTTTGTCCCCTGTGTTGAATCTCATTAAAGAACTGATGTGGCTGAGAATTGCTGTATTTTTTGTCATTCTATGCATTCTACTATTTGAGAAAATGTGGTATGTGTTCTACTCTGCAAATTGGTGACCCAATAAAAATGGGTCCATAACCCATTTTGAGTCAGGGTGCTAAGTTTGAGAAATGCTGTGTCGGAGAGCTAAATAAACCAATTGCACTGCATACATTTGGAGAAAAGAAAATCTCACTTGAAACTCTGAGAAGGCATTTGTGTGCTTTTCCACTGCTCTCCAAACACTGAGTAGGAATCCCTTCACTGCACAGTTTAAGCCCTCATTCTTTGCTTCCTTGTGTATATTGCCAAACGTCAGACATGTTTGTTGAATAACCACCGATAGACAGTTCAGACAATGCGAATGTGGGGATATACTGTATGTTGCACTCTTACACAAAGAGCCAGCAGCAGGTTGTTTATCTCCCCATGTGAGCAGCAGACAGATGTGGTAGGATAAACAGCAGAAGGGGGAAACCTGAGGTGGTTAAAGCTGCATGTGTCATCGCCTGCCGCATTCCACACTTGGACACCCCACAATTAGAAACAAACATACCTGCTTTTAACAGACTTATTGGTGTGACATACACACACACTCCCACACACACATGTGTGTGTTCACATATGCACAAATGGAGAAACGGACAAAACGTATCCCATGCAAACATGCACTGCTGACAATTATACACACACTGTGCATACCTGCAGAGATGCATGCACATACATAAACACAATTAATCTATTTTTACCACACACACTTGCACACACACTGTCACTGGCTCCATGCAGGCTCACACTGTGTGTCCACATCAACAGTAGTATTATCACACAGTTAGGAGCACCACCAAACAGCATTCCTTAGCTGTTCGCCTGCAGGGATTTACTTTTTTCAGTGTCAGACAATGAAACCTTGTTCCTCTCTCTGGCTCTCGCACTCACTCTAAAACACACTTACACATACTTTAATTCCCTGCTACTTCTTCTGTTTCTCACTCCACACAAACACACACACACACACACGTATGCAAACACAACAGCACCGACACATCTGCAGAAAAGGAGAAGGCATGTTTGACTCACCATGGTGATATACAGTCAACTAAATAATCATGTGACTGCAAAGCAAGACCAGACAAGCTTAGTTTCAGCTGGACCACAAGAACAACCTGTTGGTAAGATACACCAGAGTGACCAGAGCTTAAGTCCAAGGTATTCTGGTGCAGTGTGTTTGACAAAACCGACTGTCAAACAGTGACTCTCTCCAGAAAAAAAGTTTCTAATGCTTGCCAGAATAGTCCATCAATTTTTGGCTCTTATCTTAGGTCACTTCCTCATTCATCATGAGGAAGTTAAACATGAGTAAGCAACTTTCATGTGGACAGTCATATTCTGCAGGCTGCATAAGAAGTCACAATAATTGGCCAATATTGTACATTACACAAGAAACTGAATATGTTGATTGACAAGTAGTGAGTGATGTCACAGGCATTAGTGTCTGTTGTTACCTCTCAGTGCGTCTCCGTTGGACACATCACATGAAATAAAGGTGCAGTTGCCCTCTCCAAACTCGGCGTCCAGCTGTGCTTTGCATTCCTCACCACAGGTCTTGTTCAGGTCGACCACAGCCACCTGGAACACGAAACTCTGTTAGTGAATTGCACTTTTTAAATTCACGCATGAAGACAGGCTGCAAGTTAGGTGCTGCTTCTTATCATCTCATGGTGTCTGATCTGTGGTTTGACACTTGTCAAGCTGCGAACAGCTCAGTGAGCAAGGAACAAAAAAAAAAAAACAAGATTAATGACACGTTTATCTTTAGTGTCGTGCCGCAGTTTCAGCCCCATCTCACAGGGTGTGAAAGAAGTTCTCAGAAACTGACTCAGCTCTTTCAAAAGCCTTTTTGCTTTACCTTTCTTGGCTTTGAAATGCATCACATATTACTACCACTATGTAGTTTACTATTCACTAATTTAAGAAAGCAATGCAGCAAGCCATTTATGTGATACTTTTTAGAGTCACCATCTGCTGTAAGACAGATTTAAACCAACCTCATTTCAACAAATGTATTTATTTATGGTTTATTTGATAGGGACAGATAGAATATACATAAAGAAGCTGGAAAACAGCTATCCAATGCAAGTATCACGGTGTTTATATACAAGATTGCTAAAGTAAAGAAATGTGAAGATAAAACAAAGCAATGAAGATTTAGCGTGTTTCCCACCACATTAAAGTTTAAAGGGCAGTGTTAATGCAGTCAATCCATTCAAGGTGAATCAATAAGACCACAGCAGACAGACATGCCGACAGTTCCAGTCCACTGAAAGGCATGTCAAAACTGTGAGGTCAAAACAGGTTGTTTGAGTAGTGCAGATAACAGGCAATTCACTTGTACAAGAATCTGAGCTGTTAATGCACAGTTGGATAAGAAAGCATAAACAAAAGCAGTGAAGTTAATGCACTTTTACTTAATTTGAGCATTTTTAATCAAGACTTATGGAAGTAAAACTTATGGTTTAACCTTAAAATTACAAAGGTAAAGCAGACTGAGCAGTACTGACCTTGGCTGAGCTTTGCAGTAGTGACTGGACCACAGCTCTCCCAATGCCCTGAGCCCCCCCTGTCACCAGAGCCACCTTCCCATTGAGAGACATGATCCCAACACAGCAGCAAAACACTCTTATACTTCGTCTTCTTCCTTCTGTCTCTCACACTTTAAAGTTTCCTCTTCTTCTCTCTCTCTGTCTCGCTCCTTTCTTGAATTTTCCTCTTTGTCTTCTGTGTGTTGAAGCACCTATCTGTTCTCCCTGTAACACAATCAGAGGCTTTCTCACCCTTGTGTGTGTGTTTTTACTCTTTTGGCTGGGCTGTTTCCCCTCCTTCTTCCCTCCCTCCCTCCCTCCCTCCCTCCTTTCCTCACCCCCCTCTCTCAGCTTATCAGTCTATGCAAACACTGCGTGTGTGTCAGAGAGAGACAGAAAGAGAGTCAAAGGCTAAGTAAACTCCGTAGGATAATAATTACAGGTTTTATCCAGCTTGTTATACCTGCCCTCTTTTACTCCTCCTCTTTTTCTGCACTCTGTCCCACCTCCTAGTCCTGTTTCATCTACAGTGGAGGAAATAATTATTTGATCCCTTGCTGATTTTATAAGTTTGCCCACTAACAAAGACATGATTGGCCTATAATTTTAATGGTAGGTTTATCTTAACAGAGAGAGATAGAATATCAAAAAGAAAATCCAGAAGATTATATAATATAAAAGATATAAATTGATTTGCATTTCATTGAGTGAAATAAGTATTTGATCCCCTACCAATCATAAAGAATTCTGGCTCCCACAAACCGGTTAGATTAGTCCTCTCGCTTTAAGAAAGTACTCCCAATCTCAACTCATTACCTGTATAAAAGACACCTGTCCACAGAATCAATCAATCAGACTCCAACCTCTCCACCATGGGCAAGATCAAAGAGCTGTCTAAGGATGTCAGGGACAAGACTGTAGACCTGCACAAGGCCGGAATGGGCTACAAGACCATTGGCAAGAAGCTGGGTGAGAAGGAGACAACTGGTGGTGCGATTATTCGAAAATGGAAGAAACACAAAATGACCATCAATCACTCTCGGTCTGGGGCTCCACACAAGATCTCACCTCGTGGGGTATCAATGATCATGAGAAAGGTGAGGAATCAGCCCAGAACTGCACGGGAGGAGCTTGTTAATGATCTCAAGGCAGGTAGGACCACAGTCACCAAGAAAACCACTGATAACACACTACACCGTAATGGATTAAAATGCAGCGCTCGCAAGGTCCCTCTGCTCAAGAAGGCACATGTACAGGCCCGTCTGAAGTTTGCCAGTGAACACCTGAATGATTCAGAGAATGCTTGGGAGAAGGTCATGTGGTCAGATGAGACCCAAATCGAGCTCTTTGGCATCAACTTGACTCGCCCTGTTTGGAGAAAGAGAAATGCTGACTATGACCCCCAAGAACACCATCCCCACCGTCAAGCATGGAGGTGGAAACATTATACTTTGGGGGTGTTTCTCTGCTAAGGGGACAGGATGACTTCGCCACATCGAGGGGAGGATGGATGGGACCATGTAAAATCCTGGGTGACGGCCAGGTCACTGAGAATGGGTCGTGGATGGGTCTTCCAGCACGACAGTGACCAAAAACATCCAGCCAAGGCAACAAAGGAGTGGCTCAAGAAGAAGCACATTAAGGTCATGGAGTGGCCTAGCCAGTCTCTGGACCTTAATCCCATAGAAAATCTGTGTGTGGAGTTGAGGCTTCGAGTTGCCAAGCGACAGCCTCGAAACCTTAAGGATTTGGAGATGATCTGCAATGAGGAGTGGACCAAAATTCCTCCTGAGATGTGTGCAAACCTGGTAATCAACTACAAGAAACATCTGACCTCTGTGCTTGCCAACAAGGGTTTCGTCACCAAGTACTAAGTCGTGTTTCGCTAGGGGATCAAATACTTATTTCACTCAATGAAATGCAAATCAATATATATCTTTTATATAATGTGATTTTCTGGATTTTCTTTTTGATATTCTATCCCTCACTGTTAAGACAATCCTACCATTAAAATTATAGGCAGTTCATTTCTTTGTTGGTGGGCAAATTTACAAAATCAGCAAGGGATCAAATAATTATTTCCTCCACTGTACCTGAGCTCTTCACACATATATCTGTTTGTATAAGAATCTGTTCTCAATGTGAGGAAATAAACATGACAGCTGTTTAAGAGGCTGCCAATCTCACATTCTCCTGTTAGCATACAGTGTGTCCTCAGTGTTATTCCTGTTACACAACATATAACCCTGTTCAGTGATACGTTACACCAAGGTTCAGGTCTCTGCATGTTGATGTTCACACTGCGCTGAAATGAATGGAAACCAATAGCTGCTAACGGCTACCCAAACATGTAAAAATACCGGTTTGATCCGTTAAGCAAAGCAACACCACAGTGACTTCGAGTCAGCTTGTGTGTAGTCTGTGGAGTTTTCCTCAAGGGGTCCCTCCAAAATAATCCTGAATGAATTCTGAATGAACAAGTTGTTTATAAATAACCACCACTATTTATACTGTGTAGAATATCAGTTTAAGGAACATCCCTTCACTACCCTCCTTCCTTTAGACCCTCCCTTCCCTTGTCCTACTTATCTTGTATTTTTCCTCTGATACTGAACGTGATCATGTCCTGTGTTGTTGCATTATGTTGGCAGGGCTGGTCAAGACTTAAGAAGCCATACTTTGTACCACATAAGTCAAATACTAGAAATAACATATTCTTGCTTAGATAGTATTGACTGGTAAGTAGGGACACATTATAACAGACCTGTACTGTAAGTTAAAGTCTATTATTTCCCACTGTTTGACCCTTAATTGCTTATTAGACTCTCTTAGAGAATAATAAGAGACACATTTCAACTGAAGAACTATAAACATGTAAAAATGTATTTTTTTCTTCTTATTATTAATCACATATAAATCACATATCTGCTATATCTTGGCAGAGTAATCCAGTCCGGTGCTTACGTCTTTGATCAAATTACATTACCTGCCCACAGTATTGTAATAAGTACAGTCATCCATAGACAAGCTATTTCTATATTTATAGCCTTTACTTAGTAGATGTGGTTCACATATTGATTTTAGATGCAGAGGTAGTAAATATCTGATTTCATTTTAGTTTACAGTACAGTTCTGAAACTTAATGACCATTTCAGTCTGGTTTCTGCTCACAACACAGGGCAGAAATAGCCCTCCTTAAAGTCACCTGTGACCTCCTCCTCTCCTCAGACTCTGGTCGTCTTAACATCCTCATCCTCCTCAGTCTCATTGCAGCTTTTGACACCATCAGCCACACCACTCTTCTCTCATGTCTTGAATCTTCCCTCAACATCAACGGCACTGCCCTCTCCCAGTTAAGGTCATATTTTGTCAAACGGACCAACATCATCAACATTAACAACTTCACTTCCTTCACCACTACTCTGTCCTAAGGTGTTCCCCAGGGTTCGGTGCTTGGTCCCCCCATTCTCCCCCTTGGTAACATCATACACCTCTACGCCGACAGCGACCAGCTGTATATCTTCACCGTTCCATTGCAACTCACTCCACCCTGACCAACTGCTTCACCGAAATTAAATCATGGACAAACAAATATCCTCCAACTCAACTGTGATTAATCAGATATAATCATTATCATCGGTCCTAAATCACTCATCAAAACCACAGACGACTTCTGCCTTAGCATTATAACTCCACTTTGTCCTCCTTCCCACATGTCCGCAATGTCAGAGTCATCCTTGACAGTAACACCACATTAATTAGATCACAGCACTGCATTTTTCCACCTAAAATCTTGCTACCTTGTCTCTGCCCATATTTCCTATTTCCTTGATATATGCTTTCATGTCATCTCATCTTTGCAGCACATCATCCAAAGACCTAAACAAACTCCAGTACATCCAGAACTCTGTCCCTCGCATCCTCACTCATACCTTCTCCCATGTCCTCATTGCTCCCATCCTCCACAACTTCCTCTTACTCCCTGTCCCTGTCCTTCTCTTCGCTCACGAAACCCTCCATAACTAGGCGACCCCCTATCTCTCAGACATGCTCCACCACCGCACTCCTCTTACCCCACCCCCTTTCTATGCCTCACAGGACGAAACACCGGACTTGGAGCGATAAAGCTTTCTCCACAATTGCCATAATTAACTCTCTCCCCAAACAACTTAGAGGCTGCCCCAACCGGTCCACATTCACATCACTGCTCAAAACTCACCTTTTTAGAACTGCTTTTTTCTGTGTGGTTTGTATTTTTTTAGTGTGTTGCTTTGTTGATCTTTTTATTGTTGAAATGTGTCCTTAATTATCCCATCAGAAAGTCTACTACATCTGTTACATGCCACGTACGTTTTCCGGTATTCTCTGTGTCCACCCCTCCTTGCAGCTGCGGTGATCAGCAGCTGTTAAAAATCAGGGAGACTGCAGGAAGACTGGGCCAGAGGGCCATTCTGCAGATGTTGGTTTGTGTGCAGTCTTCAGTAGTTGTGTGGTGGCAGGCTGGACTGGCGTCTGGCTGGTGAAATGCTAGCACATGGCCAGCATAATGCTAGCGTGGGTCGGGTTTGGCCACCATAGTCCCTTTTCATAGGGAGTGTTCTGTGTGTTCACTAGTTTGTTGTTATTGTTCTGCTTTAGTATTTTAGGCACTCTTCATTTGTCATAGTCAAGAATTTACTTTGAGCTTAATTTATTAATAAAAGAACCGTTGTTTGTACATTTGCCTCGGATCCCCTTTCTTCCTTTTCCCAGGTTACTTTGAAATTATTGTTTCACCCCTCATCCCCTAGCTAACCCTTGGGGTCGTAACACATCAGACTCGCTGTAGGTCATCCAGCCCGGGTTGGCAAGGCCACGCCCCCTTCTGCAAAAAATCAACAACAACATAATCTCTGGTTCTCAACCTTCCTGGAAAAGAAAGGATCCTAAAAGGGTAGCAGTAACAATGTATGAGACCAGTGATTGTTACTACTGATGGAGAGCTAATGTTACCTTGACTGGGAGGCTGCTGGAGTTCCTTTAATTCATTAATAGCTGAAAAAAGAAATTACCGGATCCTGTGTACCTCTCGTCTGTGCCATTGAGTTAGACAGCATTATATAATTCACCCAGGCAGAGTGAGAGACAAGAGAGGACAGACAGTCAACATTAAGAAGTGGCTACCAAGTTTATTGTAATCCAAGAGAATTTAATTAGAACAATGTAAAATATGCACATCTTATTTTACAAAAAATAGTGTGTGTGCTCTCACCTCGGTACTCAACAAATGTAAGAGGGGTTTGCTTGTGTTTTCACCTTTAAACCTAACAAAATCATGACAAAATATTCTGTCTGCGTACGGTATATAATTACCACTTTGTTGTGTTGTGCTTTGATATAAGTGTGAATGTTAATTCTGACAGAGAACTTACAACAACAAAGGTGTGAGTACGTGACATGTTGTTGAAATATGTGTTATGAGAAAAATTGGTTTGAGATACAACCTCAAGGAGAGAATACAGTTCAGATACGATGTGTCTGTAGTCAGCTTACACTGTAGTGAACTAAGACTTGTGATATGAAAACAATTTAACAAAATATTCTCCACAAATCCACACACTTTTACCACATTTGAATCACAATGCAAGTATAAATACAAAGTAAACATAAGTTTCAAAATTCATGGCTCAGATAAAACATTGTGAATAGTTTTTTTTTTTTTTTTGTATAGACTTCCTACATGTCATATCTTGAAAATCTTGTGGGGAAAATCTCGTGAAGGAACCCTCGGCTCCAGAAAAGCTGTAGCACTCCTCTATGAGCAAATCAGCACAGAACTTGGTTTTCTTTGTGAAACAACAAAAGAAGGCAGATAATATATAAAAGTGTTTGAAAATCTTCTGGTTCGTCGGCTGCTTCTTTCCAACAGCAACAAAAGAAGACATTGAACTCAGGACAAAAAAAAACCAAAACAAAACAAAAAAAAAAAACACAATTTCAGCCCACAGCTTCATGACTTATACAATATTAATTCACACTTTAAAATATTTTAAAATCTCTCACTCTCTCTTTGTTTTTTTTACAAAATCATAAATCTCTGACCTACCATAGAAATGTACATATAGTATAGCATCCGGCGTATGTCACAGAGTTAAATAACAGTGCAGTGAACTCATCCAGATTCACTTATACTGCCTACTGAAGTCTGACAGCATCACAGAGAGACAGTTTTGTTTGTGAGCTTGTGAGGAAGGCTGGCATCAACTACGACTGTAACTCAAGTCATTAAGTGCAAGGCCCCGAGTAGAAAACTCAAACACACCCACACAGGTATGTTCACTTCTTCTGGTTGATTAGACCTCTTTACAGGTTAATGAGACGCTGGGGGTTATATGAGGTCACCAAACTGATGAGCACGTACTGATGAGAATTCTGGTGGTGTAACGTTTTTCATCATACACACGTGCAACAAAACCAGGGGATGGTTTGGATTATTTGTGTGGTTGTATGAGGTGCTTATCCATAGTGAGCATATTACCCACAGTATGGAGAAGATACTGTGAAGTTCTGCGAGGTAATATTACTGTTTTGTCAAAGGAGTCTGGTTGAGTGAAAGAGAATAAGTTCAAATAATCCGAACTATCCCTTTAAGGGTCACAGAAAGTGCAATAACAGACTATGTCTTTACTGGAGTAAGTAAAATATTAAAGCCTGAACTCATGTCTTTTTCATTTTTAGTGCATTAACAACAAACCGTGTAGACCTTAGATAACTAAACATTTTCCAGATTGTAGGTTTTGAATGTTTTTCTTCCAGACAGCTGCTGATTGATTCACACTGTGAAAATCAGCTTGAAACCTGTTTGAGATCAGTATTTAGCACCTTTAATGTGTCAACCAAAATAGCCCAGTTGCAGTATTGAAACTTCTCCAATCAAACCATATACCTGCATTCAATCCTTTTTGCAGCCAATCACTGCAAGTCTTTGATTTAATGCAGTGTGTGACTGAATCACTACTGCAGCAGATATGTGATGCTCCATTTAACTGTCAGTGGAATTCCAAAAAACAAGTCTTGCACAATTTCTTGTTCATAGGAAATGGAAAACTGACTACTTGTATACTAATTGAAAAAAATTATACTGTGACCATAAGTACTGTACTGTATATAATACATATGTGTACCACTGGTATATAGTATGAAATACAGACCCTGCTGTACAGTTCAAAGTAACAAAACTAGCGGGATCAGTGAATGTTAAGTTTGAAACATCTAGCTGAATTTATCTTTGATTTTTAACAAACATAAGTCCTTGGCAGAAACTTGGCAGCAGACAAAAACGGAAACAACAAAAAGTTGTTTTCATTAGAAGCATGCAAACATTTCTCAGGGGGAAGAACTGGTGTAAATAATGCATAGCGACTGTACGGAAAGGCTTCATGTTAACAAGCTAACTGCACATCCTTACAGGAAACACTGGAAACTGTGTCGAACACTGCGGTCTTTGAATGGAAAAGTTGACCTGTCACTCATTTCTCTCTTGCAGACAACTATTGCATGTTTAGGTCCCTTCGGGAGAAATCTGGTATGCTTTACAGAAATGTAAAATGTATTTGAAATGTGCTAAAGCAGAGAAGTGAAACTTGTGTGGGTTGGATAACTCATCACAGTGAACAACGATATGTCTGTGAATGCATGACTTCATACCTGTATGCTTTGCACACAAGGTCAGTTGTGAAATAGGCTGGTGTGAAATTATAAATGTATGAAAACCCTGAGGGCAAGTGAGAAAAAAAAACATCTGGTGATCTTAAGTGTTTATGACTTACAAACAAATAGGACTAAAAGCATCCATGTTTTCTTCCAAGTGGGTTTTATTTTCCATTCCCTCTAAACACGAGGTACATCATATATTTATAGCCAAAAGAAAGACGTGAAAGCAAATTGGAAGAAAACATGAATGTGTTCATTCACCTGTTTTCACAGATGGAAAAAACAACAAAACTTTTGTTTTAAAAATTGAAAACGTATGATATTTAGAAAAAACAAAACATTTTTTTCACCTGTTCTAAAGTCATAAACTCTGCAGAGAAAACAAGTCAGATCAAAAAGGATCAGCAGATGTTTTTTCTCACTTACCTTGCAGGGCTTCAATATAAATGGGATAAAACATGCAAAAACATCACTGTGGTCCTTTAAAGTCTGGTTCTTGCCAAAATGTCTGTTTGTTGGTGCGAGGTCAGGTACCAACTGAATCTTGACCATCTAAAACACATCACAGCTGAGTTAGTTGAGTTCAGTCCAAGATCTGCTCCACAACAGCTGACTGGAAACACTGATCAGTGATAGCGAGGCCGTCCAGTGTGCACCTTTTCCATGTTATTTTAAAAGATAATTTAACGAGTCAAGAAAGTTGCTGTTTGTTATAGATTTGCTGTAGTTTAGTTTTGTGTGAAGCCGCTCAGTGACAAACAACATAATTGTAATTCATGACACAATTCAAATGTGATCAAAACTGTATTTGTCTCTCGTCTCTCTCTAGAGTTTTAAAAGGCCCCGTACAACATGAGGATATCTGAGGCTCCTGTGCAGCTGCATAGAGCACAAACCAGCCACGAGGCTGTTCAGTGCTGCACACACATCCTGAGTCAGGGTCAACTGTTCAACAGGAAGTTATTTGTGAGTGACTGTGCATTTTTGCTGCCACAAGACAGGAATTCTAAATGGTCATACATGTGCTTGTGTTTTTGTAAAATTTAGCCCAGAGGTTTGGTATGCTTTAACATTTTGGATATTTGAAAGTGATTTTCCTTCTAGGCAGTGATCATTTTCCACTGATTTACCTAAAGGCCTGAAACAGTGACCATTATAGATTATAGTTGATTTCATATGCTAGCAGAACCGTTTGGCAGGAAACCAAGTGTCATTAGTAGGAAATGGACCTAACCTGAAAAATCACTGTACCACTCACTTTTTGTGGCGGGGATTTAAAGCCCTCACAACTGTCCTGGTAGAAAGGAAACACATCATGTTATACTACAGCACAGAATCCTGGCAGGCAGCTACAATGTGTCACACACAATCAGTGTGAATGGTGAAATATCTGCTGAGGTTGCAGCTAACAGGAGTTAAATTTAGAGTCAAGCGGTTTCCTAGAAAACACAATGAAATTCCAGTGAAATGGTGTGTATTTGACACAATCTAATACACCAACAATAATTTGAGAACAGACTTGATCTGAGTGTGTAACTGCAAAACACAGTATATCAATCACACACCACATGTCCCATCATACTTTTCACTTCACTCACCATCCCTCTACTCCACTCAATGTGACACACTGTTGAAATAATTTATCCAGTGCTGGATTTCTCTTCCAGTGGACCACCAAACCAAACCTTATTTGGAAAAAATATGTATATATATATTTTTTTTGGTAAACCATCTAAATTGCACCATGTATTACACATATGACGTTTACAAACCTGAAACATGTTTTTTCAAGTAAAGAAAGTCATAGTTTGTTGTAAAAGTGTTTAAATATAAGATTGTGTGTAATCAGGAAGACTACACATCTAAAAGTCCTTGATTCCACTGAGCACATGGCATCTGCAGTACTACATCTACAGTTTTGATCCATCCTCCATACTCCTTTATGCCCCACAGGAGCGTTTCAGAAGTGAAGCATTTCGCAGGCGTGATTTTGTTGTCTTGCTCAGATTTTGGTAAATTTTCCTTGATTTTTGTGTTTCTCCCGCACAAGTAAGTAGGCTACATGGTTAATGGTTTCTTTTTTGTATGATCAGGAGTCTGCACAGGAGGTTTTACTTTGATAACTGACCAGCTTCTCTATGTGTCTGCTGTGTGCAGTGTGACGCTTCATCATTTAAAGTCTGGGCAGATATTCTCTGCAGAGCAGAAAGCCACTTCTGGGACACCAGAACGTGACACGGTTGTGCCGAATGAAGTGGAATCGAGCCTTTAGTGTCATCACCCACGACACACTCAGTTAAACAGCATCCTACCTATTACAGAATAGCATAGCTGCAGCTCTTAACATGGCCAGAGTTGGACTAACTGTCGCCTCCTTCAATACATTTTCCCTTTATCTAGAAAAAATAGCTATATAAATTGAAAAACATCACATGCGTAACTCATGGCACAATTAAACCTGTAAAACTGGACCAAAAAATGATTTGTCTCTTGCCTTTGACAACCGTGCATATTATTCATGAAATAGGGCCCCAGGGGGACACTGGAAATATACAGACTTCACCTCTCTATTTGCAGGAGATGGGGCTGCTCAGAGGCACCAAAAACAACACAGACAATAGAATTTGAAAATTTTATAGGGACTGAGCTAAAGGGTTTTTCACACTGCATATCCCTCGCCCTGGGCTAAAGTTAGCCCTGGGATTACTTAGCTGCCTTTCACAGACACATTGTTAGCCCAGAGCAATATGATTCACACTGCACTTCCACTCGCTCTAGATTAAACGTCCGCTGATACGTAAACATTTAGGAATGTTCTGTGAATACTCCTCTTTTAGCCCAGGGTTTAGTCAATTTTCATTAATCCCACAAACGTGGGGATAACCCTGCCGTGGAGCAGGGCTAGCAAACCCTGCGCAGAAGTTGAACTCACCTCAGCGTGCCAATGTGGGCTAACAGCCCTCTGGGGCGAAGTGTCGTACAACACACAGACTACGGTTCTGAGTTGTCTTTTGGATATTTAGTGTTTTCGCCTTAATCAAATTTTCAGCAGTAATGACTAAATGTGTGAGTAAGACGAAACTGGTGTGAATGGATATTAACTGGAAAATTGAAACGGCAGTTGTACAGTAGCATTAGTCATAGTGTAAACAGGGAATCAGTGTGGTGATGTTTAACAACCTTTGATTGCTTAATAAAAACAAGTCATGTACAGTTCGTGGTGATAGCTGTGTGTGTGGGTGTAAAACATCTGAGGTGGGGTAAAGGGCAAAAAAACACATTGGCAGCTGAGCTGTAAGACACGAGCGGGTGAAACGATGTGTAATTTTCTTCTTTCTTCTCCATCTCCAGTCTGTTACTGTACAATTTCTGCTGATCCTCAACAGGACTGACCATGATTTCAGTCTTTTTTTTTTTATCATGGGTGATATTTGTAATGAAATTCCTCCATACTTGTTGTCTTTGCAGGTTTTCAGTTGTTCACTGTCTGTAAACGGAGTGGAGTATAATTTGAATCCCATTTGTTTCTCGGGCTCTTCTTGGTCTCTGTCACAGTGTTTGAACTCTTGAAATAGACTGAAAAGCTCTGGGTTAGGGTGTAATGTCTCACAGTAAGGAGGACATTGTAAAGGGATTTAATTTATCCATGAAGAACTGAAAAGACAGGTCCAGGACAATAAGCCTTGACAACTCCTCACTATAAATCCTCATAAAATTAACACAATCGTGCTATAGAGAATGAAACCTTTCAGTTAAGTATAACTTGTCTATTTTTTTTTTTTACGCTGATGAATTTCAGTTTCATGACCTTCTATCCACCTCAAACGCCATGTTTAGCAGAACTTGCGTGGGTTTGACAGTTTCCTCAGTCACAGACTCATAATCACAGTGGTAATCTCCACCAATTACAGTAAAAATGGTAGTAACGCCCATCAGGTGGTGTTTCCATATGTGGGTTGCGTAGGCAAATATAGCAGTGATCTGATTACTCTTCACACCTCTGTAATGATACACCACTGCATAAATATTGGCAAAGACGTCAGCCAGCAATGACAAACACATGACTTCCAGTGCACTGAACAGATATGTGAACATATGTCAGTTCTTGTAATAACCGCACTGAATGACTCAATGTCCCTTGAACGAGAATACGTCAGTAATGTCAGTAAACCCCCATCACTGTGGTCCCTGAAGCACTCAGACAGGTCTAACCAGCATCTCCTCAGCACATTTTTTTTTTGAATAGAGTGGAAATCACATCCACATGGACCGAAAGTGGTGTAACTGCACAGGGTTCTGTGGTTGTACCATCCTCAAACTAAGTAGATCTCAAAAATACAGTATTTGATTCAGAAGCAGAGGTTTTAAAGGGATAGTTGGATTTCTTTGAAGCAGGGTTGTATGAGGTACTTATCCATAGTCAGTGTATTACCTACAGTAATACATTACCTGTGTATTATGAATATTTCCACCTCTTTACCATGACACAGACTTTTTCTATGGAAAACCACCATTATATAAGCCAAATATCACTTCCTCTGAATGCACCAAACTCCTTGGGCAAAAAAGTAATTTTCCCTTCTGTGAGTTTGGGTTCACCAAAGTCACATAATAATACAAACAAACTACCAGCGATAGACGAGCAGCTCCTGTGTTTTGGGAGGTACAATGAGTGTTTTTGCCAAAAGAGTTTAGTGGCTTTGGAGCGATATTTGGCTCTTATAAAGGCAGATTTCTGTCAGAAAAGGCTGTCTGATGGGAAGGTAAAGTAACTGGTAGCTTCTAAAGCTGTGCTTTCAAAGGAGCTTTCCCAACACTGTATATGCTAATATAGGTATAATATAGGTCCAAGTGAACATGAGCTTCCAAAAGCACAACGGCTGCTGTAGTCACTTGTGATTGGTGGAGATTAGCTATATCAGTCCATTGCTCTTTGTTAGTTTTCTGTTTCACAGTCAAAAATCACGTAGTGCAGCTTAAGAAAAATATAAATTGAATATTGGCTGTCCGGACTTAAAGCTATGACAAGAAACTTTCATTTTTTGTTAATTTTGGAGGCCCCTGTGGACAAAAGTGGCAGCGTTTCCACTGTAAAAAGTACAAAATATAATGTCAAAAACAAAATGATGTAAATAAAAATCTCTTCCTGCTTCTTTTTACCTGGCTAACATACTGCTAACTGTAACTTTGGGTGGGAAAATGTAAACACAGGCTTGTTTAATTTGATTTCAAGGAGAAGCTGACCCGGTGGAAGGCATTGAGTATAACTATGTAGAAATAGCCGATTTCCTCACAAATGGTCTTGTTTCTTTATGTAGGTCATATAGAGGCATCATTATTAAATTGAGAGTGTTTCATAACCAGTTAAAAATTCCTTGTAGTAGTTTTAATTTAGATCAGATATCTAAACTAGAGCACCTCATGTGTTTTTAATTGATAAGTTGTATGAAATCTGTGATGCAGGGCTTTAGATTAAACTTACCTATTGTGGATGTTGTTGATCATCTGTTGAGATTCGTTGCGTAATGGAAACTACAAGCACTTGCTTAGTCAGGTATGAGCCAGAGGAACTGTCACACTTCACCTATCTTTGCTGCCATGCAGAGGGTGGCAGGTGATCTAGCTGTGTGTGTTTCTGTACATTGTTTGTGAGATACGATGCCTTCAGAATCAGGACATTTTTGCAAAGTGAGGTCATCCTGAATGGTTTCCAAGGTCAGGGTTAAAGGGCAGGGAATTAAAGGTATTCATTAAAGTGTCCTCATGTATATATAGCAGTATTGTGTGTGTGCACGTACTGTATATGCTCCTTATCTCTCTATTGCTTATGTACATCTTCATGTCGAAGTATCTTATAAAGAACCCAGTAGAATATATTGAAGAAGAGGAAGGCCAGAGGGAAGCCGGCCCTCGACACAGTGTCAATCTTTTTGGCTCTGTCGATAAATAACTTCCTCATCTCCTCGGTGCTTTTACCCCCTCCACCTGACGCTGCTCCAGGTGGATTCTGCGTAGTGTTTGCTGCGGCCCCTGGGGTGTTCAGCACAGTAACAGTATTGTTGGCGTTGGCCTTGGAGTCCTTGCTGTTGCTGGGAGTGGAGGTCACAGTGGCTGCGGTGGTCAATCTGCTCTCATGTACTTCCCCTTCCTGTTAGGAAGACAAGGAGGAGGAGGAGGAAGAGGAGGTCACAGGTTGGATAATAGAGCTCATTTATTGTTCTCCACTGACTGAATGAGAGCTAAAGTGATAAACTGCTTTGTCTTGGATTAGTTAGAGTAGAAATGCATCAAAGGAATTTTATAACTAAGTATTTGTCTTCTTATTTATGCTCTGTATTTGGTTTCAAAGGTTTTAAAGTGTAACTTTGGTATTTTCAACCTGGACCCAATGACTATTGAGAACAACAGTTTTTGAAATTGATATTTAGGGAGAAGCAAGACTGAGCTATGACACAATTCCTCTGGGTGATTGTACATCATCAAAGTATGTGCTGGTTTTACCACTGACAGGCTATTATTGTTATTCTAAGTGTCTGACAACATTATGGAGACCTTTATTCCAAAGAAACAGAAACAAAACTAGAAGTGTTTGTGATTGTTAGAACAGCGGAAAGATTAGCCTGTTTTCTTGAGTTTTGTTTTGTTTCTGTCGAATCTGAATGAAGCTGATCATGACAATGATAAAAATGATTGGGAGAGAGGGAGCCAGGTTAGTTTGGCAAGAGCAATAAAACATCTGGTTAAACAAACCTTACTCTTTTTTTTAGGGTTATATCTTTAACTGGCTGTTAAGGAACATTTCCTAAGCTTGATCAATATTTTAAAGGTTTCCTACACAGACACTATACTCAACATATACCTTTCTAAATCTAATATGTAGCATGTCATGTTAGTTTGGCGCATCAATGACCTGCATGTGGCTAATGGCTCCAAGGTAAATCTGAGGAGGCACATGATGATCAAAGGGATAAGAAAGAATAATAATGCATCATTTAAGCAAATTTAAACATCCTTTAAATGAAACAACCCGAGAAGGAAAAGGCCTTTATCTGTGATAAGTGGTTAGAAATTACAGAAGCCCTGAGAAGAATGTAATGAAATTTTATTTTAAGAAAAGGTTTGGTTAGTGTTTGTTTAATACTATAGGGGCTGAATTGCACCGCTACCCCATGTTCTCCATGCACTCTAAACAAAAACTCCCCTGGAAGAAATCATGAATGCTTTTGGACCTCTTCAGAACAGGGGCGCTTGGTGCACTTCAGCCTCTTGTGGCCAAAATGAATATTACAACAACTGACACAGAAAAATTATCCAGGAAAAAAACAAAACACCTTCCAAACCCTTTTCACACAGAAAAGGTAACTAAAACTGTTCCTGGTAAAACTTGTTTTTCACCTGTTCTTAAGTCATAAATACAAGAGAGAAAACAAATTACATCAGATGAAGGAAATGGATACCACAATTTTTTTTTCTCACTTGCCACACACCACTTCTGTAGCAAATAGACGTGACTTTTGAAGTGTGGTTTCATGTAACAATGTGGCCTGGTGACCCTCATACTTCAGGTCAACAGTATGTAACCACCTGCAGGCTAATCTAACCAGAGTCTGACCAAGATTATACGTATGTCAAATCAGAAAAAAGTACCGACCTTTGGCTGGTTCTAAATACAAAATAATGAGTTTATGATCCCCAATAGTTCTGAGGGCGCCATCTTTTCTGTATATGTCTGTGTTCAACTGATTTCATCTTCATATGTTGATACAAGAATTGGAACGTTGTGTAAACATAAAAGTAAGAAAAACAGCATCAAAGGTGGGCCATACCTGCATGTTACACATACGGCAATCTACTGTGAAACAATAAATACAGTAACCTGCCACAGGATAATATATTCTGCTGATGTTAATATGTGGCATTAACTGGGAAGATGATCTTTATACTGTGCAAGCTATCCACAACTATTGAAACAGCAAGTAGAACAAATTCAGGCTTATTCTTTAAATTTGCCTTTCTGAGAGAGTAAAGAGAGGCCGACCTGTTGACAGTAGAAAATGAAGTGTCATATATTCTGTGCGATACTTTTGGCCATGTTGTGGGATGAGTGCTGTTCCTCACAAACTTTTGTCCAAATGCCTCTTTTGCAAATTAGCTATAGTATATTAGGATTTACCAAAAAGTGAGGCAGAGGTGGTTTCATTTCTCTAATTTTATTGATACGTCCTTTGTTGTGTCTTGTATAACTCTCTATGTTGAAAATGATCATTATGTTATACCATGGTCTGGGTGAATACTCTTGTCTGATTGGCTGGTACATTAAAACTGTTTAATGCACACAATAGTTTGGCTTAAGATTAATAAATATTTGAAATTTGTCTGCTACCCAATTTGTAACCATAGCAACATTAAAGAGCACAACTGTCAAAGCTCTCACTCTTCCTAACTGGAGGCGATGTGAATGAACAAACGAGCGAAGAGCTGATTGCTTCAGTTTTCCTCCAACCTATTTTATCTGGTTAGAATTGATGCGACATGCTTGACACTTCTGTTTCCCCTCATCAAAGCAGTCGAAAGGGACGATGACAGACTAATTAACAAGCACAGCAGATACACAGCAGCCTTTTTACAGGAATATCCTCAAAAAGGACTGAGTTTGTAAGAAAAAAAAAGGGAACTTTTGGGAATTCAGTCAATTTTACTCAACTATACAGAAACAAAACGATTAAGAAAATTTGATTAGTTATGAATAAATACGTCAGACGCCTAATTTACTCATCTACAGAGGGAGGAATCTCAAGTACACCGCTGTGACATTACTTGTGTATGCAGACAGTCGTTTGCTCACATCACTTCTAGTTAGGAAGCCATGTTTACTCATTATCAACTGCGACAATCCAGCTGTGTTTGATTGTAAAAGAGACTAGAATTAGTCCTTGTCATGACAACGGTAAGCTCTTGCTTCATAACTTTCAATTTTGTGTGCAAAACTGTCACCAAAAAAAATCTTCGAATGCTTTTATTTCACAAATATTTTTTGGCAAATGACCATGGTATAAGCAGGATAATCAACTTGTTTAACCTGCACCTACTCCTTGATTATCCCTTACATAATCGCCACCCAGTGTCCCTGTTCAAGTCTTCACTAAACCAGCAAACCAATGGGGGAGCACTCACAACAACACAGTGGTTGGATCATGCAGGTGAAACATGCAGACATACATGCAAACATGCACGCACACACGCACACACACACACACACACACACACACACACACACACACACACACACACAGTACTGTACCGTTACCCTGTGGTTGCTGGTGTAGATGTTGCTCATAGATCCATACAGAGGGTCTGCTGCTTTGAGGCCATCATCAATGTTAACACGGCGGAGGGAATCAGCTAGCTCCTCTGGATCAACTGCACCTCCACTGTTCTACCAGTCAACAGCATGCACACCAGTAATCAACATACAGAAACCAAAAACAGATAGCATCCAAAAACAGAGTTGGGTCACCCATTCATTCAGTCAAGCTCTGTGTTACTGTAACAGTTTAATGATAATGCTGTCTGCTGCATTTTGTACGACTGCGTCTAAATTCTCAACAGTTCAATCCAACATACCCCTTTGTGCAATCTGCCTCTTCAAGGCAAGGTGTACATATTGTAAATAGTCTTGTGTGTGCAGCCCTGTACTTAGTACTTTACATTTTATATTCCTTAGATTTTATATTTTTAACCTGATAGATATATACATTTTTTCTACTTTTTATCTTAATATTTATAAGTACTTATTGTCACTCTCTATCTGTGCTGCTTGAGCTGCTGTGACAAGTGAATTTCCCCGGTGTGGGATCAATAAATCTTATCTTATCTTATCTTATCTTATCTTATCTTATCTTATCTTATCTTATCTTATCTTATCTTATTATAGAACAGCTGACAAATAATATAAACTGGTGCATACTGAATGCAGAAACATCAGTATTAAAGAAAAACAGCCTTTCAAGTGTTGGCATGTTGCATCCAGAGTCGTTCCATTCTGCTGTTTATCCATATAGGACAAAACCTAAGCATTTTTGTCTTTTTACTTCTTTTTCTAAATGTTTTAAGCTATACAAAAACTTTAAAATTGCAGCCCTTCTTTTTACTGCTTTTAACATTCAACCAGTTTGAAACAGCACACAGCAACACCAGCAGTTCTCTCTGCTGCCACAACCGTATGTTAAAAAAGTGAAACCTACTGTATTCACATGCTATGAAAGCCAATTTCCACCAATGGGAAGAAAAAGAGATCCTGTAAGTAATTATAATGTGAAACTTTCTCAAAATAACGATGTAGTATCTAAAAATAATGAAACACTTTTGCAAGATAATGACTTTGTATTTTAAAATAAAAAAGAAGAATTTATTAATTAATTTTCTCATTATAATGACTTACAGGATCTTTTTTCATCATACTGGCAGAAATGAGCTTCCACACAAACAATATAAACTGGTTTACACCTGATGCTTAATCTCACACAACCTGATTCCTTACCGGATAAAAGGACTATTACACAGACTCTGGAAAAGATACTGTATGCTGTTGTCCATTTTAGCATTATTTCCTCAACATACATTCAGTCATTTACTGACCTGTTTATATGAATTCTGGTGAGATCAGTACGTCTTATATTATGATCAAACATAGCAAACTCTGTCCAGCTATTAGAAGACCATAAAATCAGACATCAATCAGGTACTTAATTGGTATTTGTGAATGTGATATTATTATTATTTTAACCTGCAATGTGTTTCAGAATAATTTAAACTGAGGAGAAATACAGTGTTTGGTCAGATAATAAAAATAATATTCAATTAATGATAAAATTAATTCTGTTTCTATCAGTTTAAAACTCTTTTTACTGAACTGCCTCTCTGAAACAGTGACACACACTGAATTTTTTGATTTGTGGCTTCCTCTAACTAAATGCTGTTTGTATGTGTGCGTTGACTGAATGCTGAGTTGATCCACTCACAAACCACAGAGATCCTAATCATGCATTGTCCAACAGGCTCATTCTCTGTTTGGATGGCCTTCTGTCAGAGACATAACTGTGAACTAAAGAATCATAAAACCACAGAGATGAAGTGACAGCCATGCTTCATCATGCACTGATACAGTGAGTGAGATGTCAAACATGCACAGTCAGATGCATTGACACTTTATATACACTGTCACACATCAGGAACAGTGTCGTTTTCAACATTATGATTTTCCTTTTTACCACTTCCTAAGGCTATTTCTATCAAACTGCAGTAGCAACATGTCACCACCAGGTGACAGCCTCAAACCTTTCACAGAACAAGTCTGTTAAGTCAGTGTGTACTGTTTATGAGCATGTGTGTGTGCAGGTATAGAGTATGTAAAGGTGTATTTTTTTGCCTGATCACACTGGATGATGTACTGTGGAGTGTGTTCTCTGTTATAGGATTTTTTTGGTACCTTGCTCTTGCTCTTGTTATGTCGTCTGAATCTCAGCAGCTCTTTATGTTGTCGCGATACGAAGTTGACAGCAGCGTACTCCAACAGTGCAGAGAAGACGAAGAGAAGGCACACTGCCATCCAGATGTCTATGGCCTTGACGTAAGAGACCTGTAAACACGCAAAGATGCACACAATTTGATTTTGTTTTTCATATGAGGCACTGCTGTACACACTTCGATGTCTATCAGTCCACTTTTGACATTTTTGGTCTTCATGTTTAAGGTTCAGTGCTTCTCTCTCTGTAATAACAAAAATGTAATTTCAGTTGTTTGAAGAAAGTCCAGAATTCTCATTTTCAGTGTTGTTAATTATTTAGTGCATTGTGTTATTTATTTGGAGCATTTTACACACCACACAAAATAAAACCCCTCTCTGCCTCCCTCTCTCTTCTCAGACTGGTCCCTACCACCTCCAGCCTGTCAGTCATTCACCACGGACATCTCAGAGGAAGCACATGTGATTTCCTTCCTGTTGTTGTTGTTGTGCTGGCAATACTTCCCTCTTAATAGTATTCAAAATACCATGACTGGTTTTATACTACGGTTCTTGACATACAACCCCAATTCCAAAAAAGTTGAGATGTTGGGTTGAATGTCATTAAAAACAGAAAGAGATGATTTGCAGAAACTTTTTTTTCATTCCTACTTGATATTCAACTTCAGGTGCACAACCACAATCCGGAGTCTCTGTTGTTGTATTTTGCACTTCATAATGCACCACACATTTTCAATGGGAGAAAAGTCTTTACAGCTGACAGGTCAGTCTAGTACCCACACTCTTTTACTACGAAGGCACACTGTTGTAACACATGCAGGATGTGTCTTGGCATTGTCTGACTGAAATACGTACGGACGTCTCTGAAAAAGATGTCAGGATGGCAGCAAATATGCTCCAAAACCTGTATGTACCTTTCAGCATTAATGGGGCCCTCACAGTTGTGACAATTACTCATGATGCCATTGTCCCTAACACTAGCGCTGGTAGCAATCTGGATGGTCCTGTTCCTCTTTAGTCTGGAGGACACAATGTCTAAGATGTCCAACACCTGAAAACCTGAAATGTAGACTCGTTAGACCACAGCACACTTTTGCACTTTGTGTCAGTCTCTCTCAGATGAGCTCAAGTCAGTGGCATTTCTAGATGCTGGGTTTTGCTTTGCATGGTAGAATCTTAACTTAAAGATGCAACAACCAACTGTGTTTACTGACAACGGCTTTCCAAAGTGTTTCCCAGGCCATGTAGTATCCTTAAATTCTGTTGTAACACAATCCTGTCGATATGATACAGCCAGTGGTTGAGTTTTGGCAAACGCTTGTGAAAATGCTAAGCTGATGTCAACCAAGGCAGTGAAAAAAACAAGTTCACTCTAACAACAACTTATCCGACGAGGTAGTAATTAATCACCTGAAAATGTCAATGAATTAGTCGATGCCTCACTTAAAATTCCATCATCCATGAAGGGTAAAGTTAACTTCAGCACTAGCTGTAGGCATGCTAACATCAGCTACAACTGCTGCTGTGGGGGGCTTGGTTTTCAGGCTATCAAACACGGTGCGCTCTTCGGCCTTCAGATATATTCTGTGTTTGGTTAGACGTGTTGCCGTTGCCAGTTTGCATTTCACATTACAAATATTGCAAGTGTTGTCTGTCTTGAGTTCTGAAAAGTTGACTCACTGTGACTTGAGCAAGCTGCAGGGGCTTGGTGCTCATTCTTTTTCTCTCTATACTCTACTCTACACTCCACGCACAATCTTAGGTACTGAAATCTGGCAAAGATTGATTCAACATGAATTGGTACTCAGTAATACCAACATAATTATGTCGGTACCCTTAAAAGTAATGAGCTCTGCACTCGAACCTATTCATAATAAACTTAATATTTTTATGACTGTATTGAAAACTGTTCACACACATCCATGGTGTTGCCACTGATTCCTGTGGTGTGAAAATGACGTATCCTCCTTCCTTCATGAAATAATGACTTATTCAGACACGTGTAACATGCTGGAGTGCAAAGTTCTGTTGAGCACTGGAAACATGAGAAACCTCTAAACACACACACACACACAGACACACACACACACTCGGTCTTGTTGTGGAGGTGTATGTGTACAGTATGTGTGAGAGGGATGAGTGTGCTAATAAGGGTTATGTAACAAAGTGCTCCATGTCTGATTTTTTCTCATGCATGCAAGATACCAGAACAAGACTAAGGGGCTCTTTCTCACACACGCTCTAGCGGACGCATGATGTGTGTAATCAACACATACTTGTGTTTGCCCATGCAAAACATCCACCAATAAAAATAGAGTGAAGAAAGAGGCATCTCAGGTCTCTGGTGAGGGAATAAATTAACCCTGCCACACACACACACACACACACACATGCACACACAGTTGCTTTGACCACCTTCTCTTACCTATAAACTGTATTTATATATAAAGTATGACCTCCTCAATATGCAACTATAGTATGTACTGTATATGTGCCATACCAAATGCCTGAGAGTATAACCCTTTGAACCGGATGGACACAATCTGTCTGTGCCTGTAGGGTTACAGTACAAACAGGAAGTGCTGGCAGCTAATGCAGCATGACATTTTGTAGTGCACATTGAACAAAATGTAAACAATACTACATAAAAAACAAACTAACATGGGGCTCAGGTGTGCATTACAGATAACTGTAATTTTGTTAAAGATAGATTCAACAGAGTTTCTATTACACTGGCTGTCTTTACTGGCTTATCTGTTGCAGAGGGCATATCCCTGTACACACAGGCTGAGAGGCAAATGTTAACCACGGACAACTTGCCAGACTAGGGCTGACAAATGCGGACAGACAACCATTCTCACTCACGTTCACACCTATGGGCAACTTAGAGTCTCTAATTCTCCCAACCTGCATGTGTTGGGACTGTGGGAGGAAAGGAAGCTCACACAGACAGAGATGAATAATAAAATACACAAACACAGACCTTAGGCAGTGAGGTCCTGGAGCCTGAGCTCTGTGTTGTCATTGTGAGGACAGTGGTGATGCCCAGTGCCACTCTGGCCGGGGCAGCATCCATGTTGATCCAGAAGGAGACCCAGGACAGAATGACAATGAGCAGAGAGGGGATGTACATCTGGATCAGGTAGTAGCCCATCTGACGCTCCAGGTGGAACCGCACCTCAATACAAGTAAATTTACCTGCAACAAAGCAGAGATACGCTCACACTATATTCACTTATTTATAATCACATGATCACATTTATGAAGCTCAATAATCAGCAATGAATATGTGACACATGATCTGTTTGCTGTTTTGACCTGTGCTTCAACCCCGCTCCACCCAGTCTTCAGCCCACTGACAAAATTTGGATTTTCTGTCTCTACTAACTAACGTGATTCAAATGATGCCAGTCTTCAAAACATCCAGTCATAAATCTATTGTTGATGGCTACAAACTTTGGTCTTGACTTGGGGTCGGCTTATTATGCGACCCAAAATCTATAAATATCTATGATCTCTGTCCTTCCCTGAGCCTCCTGAATCATTCAAAGTCCCCACCCCCGCACAGAGCCCCAGGTCAAAGACACCACATGCATTTGTCTACTGTCTATGGTCAGATCCCATTTAATGAAAAGACTTTATCAGCCTTGATGTCAGTTTGTTTGTTTCTCCCTCCTGCATCTGATTTTCTCATCTTGATCCCAGCAGCACAAACATGATGGATGAAATGTGGCAACCGTTTCACCCTGTGTGCATATTACCTGTGTTGTGATGCTTATAGCAGTGTGTGTGTGTGTGTGTGTGTGTGTGTGTGTGTGTGTGTGTGTGTTACCTGTGTTGTAGTGCTTGGTGCAGTATCTGAGGTCTGATTCATCTTTGAGGATGAACTGTGGGAGAGTAAGGCCTTCGGCCACTTGGACCGGTCCATTTTCCTGCCACTCAAAGATCAGGTCGTTCATGGTGTAACCAACTGAAAAAAGCAAACCACAGAACAGGTTAACAATCACCGAGGGTTTCATGCTGCTGTCTGTGACTTTTCAGGCTCACTTGGGAATACTGGGTGATGTGCAGTTCTTTTGGTCATATACTTTATTTGTTACTCAAATGACACAACATCCCCTGTTGCCTGTATTAAAAAATTATCTAAAAAAGTTTTCAATTTTTAGAACAGCTGAAGTGCCACAATTTCAATATTAAATTGAAAATCGACTGATTTCAGTAATCAAAATGTGTAATTCTCCCTGTATATTTTTTCTCTCCACCCCTGCTTATTTGCGTCGACCAGCCTGTGTCCAACGAAAAATCCCCCAACACTTTTAAGACGGGCGGCACGGTGGTGCAGTGGTTAGCGCTGCTGCCTCACAGCAAGAAGGTCCTGAGCTCAAATCCCCCAGCTGGTTGGGGGGGCTGGGCAGTTTGTGGCTGGGGCAGGGCTTTTCTGTGCAGAGTTTGCATGTTCACCTCGTGTTTGCACGGGTTCTCTCTGGGTACTCCAGCTTCCTCCCACAGTCCAAAGACATGCATTAAATAGGTTAATTGGTGACTCTAAATTGCCCGTAGGTCTGAATGCGAGTGGTTGTCTGTCTCTATGTGTCAGCCCTGCGATGAACTGGCGACTTGTCCAGGGTGAACCCCCACCTCTCGCCCAATGTCAGCTGGGATAGACTCCAGCCCCCCCGCGACCCTTCAAGAATAACCGGTTATGGACAATGAATGAATAAAAAAAACTTTTAAGACAGCACACTGTAGCTTACAGGCAGTTATATCACATTTGATATCATATAGACTCTTACCTTTATAAAGAAGAGTTTGAAAATGTAAATGACTGTTGTCAGGCCTTAAAACCCATGATCTGTGATCTTTACAGATCAAGACTCAACAGTCTAACAATTGCACAGCCATCAGTGCAAAAGAGATATGATTAAATCAAAAATTGATTTAAAATCAAATCGAATTGTGACACCCCTACAGAAAAGTATTATATTGATCACCGTTTTATGCAACGAATCAATTCTGTTATTAAAAAGGAATTCTTGGAGTTTTATCTGAGTAATGAAATCAGAACAATGAAATGACTCAATTACAAAAGAAGTTCTGCTGTCAGAAATTTATTTAAAAGTACATAATGGCATCAGTAAATTGTACTTACTATTATGTTACTGGATTTTATTACTAACACATTAATGTGTAAGCAGAATTTTGCTTTACCAACCCAAAATGTTGGTACTTGATGTCATAGGAAGGAGACTCAACAATCAACCTTTCTGGTGTGTTTATGAGCAGCTTGGATAAATAGTTCTGATTGTAACTTTAAAATTTCTGTAACTCTGTACAACCCATTGTGTGTCTTAAAGAAAGGTTTACTGAGCAGCAATTTCAGAATGAAAGAAAGACTCGAATTTGGAACAATGGTTGTAAAGTCTGGCACAGCTGTGGGACACTGAGAAAAAAAGTTAATTTAGCAGCACAGCAGCAACTACAGTCCCCCATCAATGAATGGAGCCTCCATGGATCAGACTTGTTTGTCCAGCACATCCCAAAGATGCTCGATTAGATTGAGATCTGGGGAACTTGGAAGCCAAGTCAACACCTCAAACTTGTTGTTGTGCTCGTCAAACCATTCCTGAACCATTTTTGCTTTGTAGCACGGCACATTATCCTACTGAAAGAGGCCACAGCCATCAGAGAATACCGTTTCCATGAAAGGGTGTACATGGTCTGCAACAATGCTGAGGTAGGTGGTACGTGTCAAAGTAACATCCACATGGATGGCAGGATTCCAGGAACCCCGCAAGAGCTGCAGTTTTGGAGATGCATTGACCCAGCCGTCTAGCCATCACAATTTGGCCCTTGTCAAACTCACTCAAATCCTTACGCTTGCCCATTTAACCTGCTTCTAACACCTCAACTTTGAGGACAAAATGTTCACTTGCTGCCTCATTTATCCCACCCACTAACAGGTGCCATGATGAAAAGATAATCAGTGTTATTCACTTCACCTGTCAGTGGTCATGATGTTATGTCTGATCGGTGTATTGTCCATCTAGATTGTTTTGGTGTGAGTTGCTAAGTTTTGGACACATCAGCTGTAAAGATGTTTGCTTTTTTCTCCAGTATAATGGGACTAGATGGCACTTGGCTTGTGGTGCTCAAAGTGCCAACAAAAAAAAATACAAACTCAACAGCAGTATCTCTTTCCAGACCCATGACCCAGTTACTCAAGATAATCCACAAATTGTAAGCAGTTTCATGTAATATCTAAAATATCTTTTTGGGGGTGAACTGTCCCTTTAACCTTGACAAAAACTATTGCAATTATTATACTTAATTATTATGCTTACTACAAACCAAGTAAAAGTACAATATAATATATTTTTCAAGGATCTTTGGTCCCACTATTTTCCTACTTTATGAGAAGAACTTTTATGGCTTGGAGCTGTTATAAATAAACATAATAAATTAAAGACTATTATGTTTTTGTTACCATTAATTCTGTCAGTGTTCCTGTGTTTGTTTTTTTGTTTTAGTTTTGTTTGTTTGTTTGGTGCAGTTTTAAATGCAGTTCTAATTAATTAATTTGTTCTTTTGCTTGATAGTCTGTCTGCTTTGTTTACTTGGGTAAAGGGATGAGGGACATGAGGAAACTCAGTGTACTTTGTTATGCATATATATTTACATATTAGTGCTGGTTGATGGTGCACTTGTTGGAAATATAAAAAATGTTGAAAAAAATGCACAATTTAAACAAGAATATTCTCATTTTTTGTTGTCTCAGGTACTCAAATATTCAATTAAATTGTTACGTTACATCCCACAACCATGCTCGCTTAAGGTCACTAATGGGAAAGAGTGGAAAAAGAAACAAACACAAACAAACGTATGAGCATAATGACTGAGAGAACGGAAGCCACATTAAAATGCATGCAGTCAGTGCACTGTAGGGCTTTTTGGAAAAAGGAGAAACCAGCTGGTACATGCTGGTACAAGCCTACAGCCATACACAAAAAAATTTAGTTCATCTTGCCTCTTAAGGTTCAGCTAAAAGTGTGTGAAAAGTATATGTATGTTGAAAAAAAACAAAACAAAAAAAACAGTGGAGGACCATGCCCTCAGCCTTTCACACGAGGAAGCTTCTGTGCTTGGCTTGGGATGTTTTTAAATCTTATAACTGCCCCTGGTGGTAACAATGTCTCTGGCTGTCAACTCAGAACATTTACAAATTCTGCCGGTCGCACAAACTGCATCTGCTCAAAACACTTATTTTTCCATCTCAACTACTTCAGGTTAGAAAAAAAGAAAGACATTATATCACTGTTACAAATGAGGGACAGTCATGTCAACCACCACTGAATTAAATACTGGCCATTATATCTGTATGTAATGAGTAATATTAAATGGAACTGGAGATGGAATTGGATCAACATGCATCATGTCATGGCTGGAATCATCCTTTCTCTGTCTGTATGTGCGTGTCTTTATGCTTCCTGTGTTCTCTGCTGCATGACAACAGCAACACAGCAATGAAAATAATCTCCATACACATATATATATATAAGTATAAAAACAGAGCTGGATCTATGTATGGTAATGCCTCTGGTCAGTGGGATGGAGCAGAATAAAACCACCAATGAAGACAAATAATCTGGCCAAGTGGTATCTGTCCCCTTGGGCCAGGCTAAGCTCCTGATTGGGTGAAGGATGAATTAGTCATCATAACCCTATCAACATTATTATACACGACTTTGTGTTTCTTTAAAAAGATATGGCCATGTGTCTGTGTTAATACTGTTTCAGAGAGGGCGAAGTCGAGGGGAAGGAAGATGATACTAAATATACTTCAGTAAGATGTATGGTTGAATGAAAAATGAGGAAACATGTGAGAAACATGGGAAATTAAGCAGAGGGATAACATGGAAAATTACATATGATATCTGTTTTTTTTATTATTGTTTGCATATCTTTATCCACACATTTTTACATCATAAAAGTTTATTCATCGTCCACTTGTTCTAATTTATTTTATTCTGTCTGAGTAGGTGGTGCTACAAGTCGTGTTCCCTGTATGAATCCAGCCGAGTATAGCATGCTAAACATTCAGCGGTGTGCACAAGTCCCTGTGGGTATAAAGACAAACCCCAGCAGTCACACCACTGAGGTATGGGATGTACATATGGCACGAAGAGGAGAAGCCATCATTGCAATTATGATGAATAATAAACTGAAGCAGGAGGAGGCAGGAGTGGGGGAGTGTGGGCTGAGTGATGTTAACTTATTAATCAACAATTTGTGATTTGTAAGAACACTGATGTGGGAAGCTTTATTTTTTAAACAATTTAATCATAAGTGCAACTCACAGGTCCTATTGTCACGAAACCCGTACAGACTGAGTCATTGAGTGGTAACAGCTCCGGTATGATTTGATGAATAACATGATGATTAATAAACGAAGGGAAGGAGGCAACAGAAGTAAAGAAAGAAATCAGCAAAACTGGTGACATAAGGAAGTAGTTGCAGGTGATACCAAGAAGCCAAAGTACCAAAAAAGACCTTGTTCGGGTGACAAAAGTTTAAGATGGGTATACTGCTTTTTTTGTTGTTGGCAAAGTTCAATAATTTACCTTGAGGTTGTTAGCTTCATATCTGTAGTTCAGTGTGCTCATTCATTTCATTTCATCCATTAAAGAATGATGACAAGGGACATTTGTTTCCCCAGTTTGTCCTTCAGACAGCACTTCTCCACGGGCCTGGTGCCATTTTACTGGGGTATACTGCCTGTACGAAGCCACTGCTTTAAAGGCTCAGGGAACAAAAGTCTCATCTGCGTTGTAAACACTGCAAATTATTAGGGCTGCTGACGGTGATTTTTTTTTTTCATCAGACAGTGTGCAGTGTTATTTTGGTTACCAAAAGTTGCTGCAGAGTGAGCACTCCTCACTTTCATGCTCTTCTCCGGAACAAAATCATACGAGCGTGTGAAGTCACCTGGTCCACTCAGTGAAAATATCTGTGATGTGGGGTGTCCCTGTAACTCAGGTGGTAGAATGTGCACCTCATGTACTGAGGATATCATCCCTCTGCAGCGGCCGCAGGAGGTGCAGCCTACATTATAGTCCCAAACGGACTGGGACGGGACGAGGAAAAAGTCAATGGGACTGGGCAAGAGTGGGAATCATAATAACAATACCTCAGTTTTTAAAACACAAATATAGAGTTCTACTATGAATAGTTGCTATTTCCTTTATTTTGGACATAGTAAATACCTGCTTTTGATCCTTTTTGTATCAAAATCTAGAAAAAAAGTACTTGTTTGTTTTTTGCTCGCAGTGATTGGCTGCGAGCATTTGATTTAATGAGAGAGTGATGAGATGCCATCAAGGTATTGAATGAAGTACTCTTTGGTTATTGGTACCTCTTTACTGAAATTGGTACTGATATTGGAACTGATACTAACAAACTGAACTGAACTGATGATAACAAATGCTGAATTTGCAGAGAGAGAGAGAGAGAGAGAGAGAGAGAGAGAGAGAGAGAGAGAGAGAGAGAGAGAGAGAGAGAGAGCAGCGAATAAGGACAGACAAAAACTTTCTCTGATCATGAAGCCTAATTTTAGAGACAGATAGATCCGCATTATATTTGCCCATCTCCTCTAAAAACTGCCTCCTCAGATGAACTGATGAGGATTAAGACTTGGTTCTAAGCTTAAAGTTGGTTTAGGCTCACTTTAGGGTAAAGGCTGGAGTTAGGCATTTAGCTGTGATAGGTAAGGTTGGAGTAAGGGGATGCATTATTTCAATAAGGGTCCTGACAAGTACAGAATCACTGTATCTTTCTCACTCTCTCTCTCTCTCTCTCTCTCTCTCTCCCTCTCTCTCTCTCTCTCTCTCTGTGTGTGTGTGTGTGTGTGTGTGTGTGTTCATATTGTACTTACAACTCTCAAGCTGCATGATACAGGTCTGAACATCCATAGGGAAGTTTTTTAAATCCATGGGACATGACAGAGTTAATGTTAGTCTGAAAGTGAAGAGAAAGGAGAGAACAAGTGAAAAGTGAGTCAAAGACAGTGACAGACTTTAAATTCTGTTATAAATGTTGTACACATGTACAGTATCAAAATGCTTTTATCTTTTCCATTTTATATTCATGCACCACTAAGTGGGATATCTTTGAGGTTACAAAATAGCACAACCATGTCTCCATCACATCTAGTATGACGGGTACAACCAGAAGTATAACCTGCTTCTTTTACTTTAGAATCACATGCATGTTAAACCATTTGGTAAAGACATTAAAGGAAAACACAGAAACTTATATACAGCAATACACAGCTATTATTAACATCTCATGTTGACAGTGAAACAGTTGTGAGTATTAACAGTAAATGTCGAGGTAAAGTGGACTCATGAACACATTCTTGGGAATTTTCACAAAGTTTGTGTTTGGACAAAAAGGTCAGAATCCATCCATCCATTTTCTGTAACTGTAAGGGTCACGGGGGGGCTGGAGCCTATCCCAGCTGACATTGGGCAAGAGGCGGGGTTCACCCTGGACAAGTTGCCAATTCATCACAGGGCTGACACATAGAGACAGACAACCACATGCAAACCTATGGACAATTTAGAATCACCAATTAACCTAGCATGCATGTCTTTGGACTGTGGGAAGAAGCCGGAGAACCCGGAGAAAACCCACGCAGACACGGGGAGAACATGCAAACTCTGCACAGAAAGGCCGAACTCAGGACCTTCTTGCTGTGAGGCAGCAGTGCTAACCACTGCACCACCGTGCCGCCCAAGGTCCATTGTTATATGTGGGATGATACAAATTATTTTGGGTTGTATTTTTCAGTGTGCATTATTTTATTAACAGGCATGCTGTTGGTTAATGCACTTTAAAATAATAATATCAGAAGATGTTATAAAACTAGTTAAGTACAAATACATTCTTCAGTGCGGTCACAATAAAAAGACAAATCCTGCACCACTATAGAACAACAGTACTTATAATGATGCACTGTACTTACACCAAATCCCATCTTTTTTCCAGCTGTATTGTGGGTGCACTGTGCGCCTGCAGCCATGAAAATGCTATCACCATGTGTTCATGTGTTCATGTTCATTGTACTGCACTGCTCCTTGATTCAGGACCTTATACAGTGGCTTCTTGGTTCGGTCAAATTCAGGAGCATAAAATTATGCTAAATATATTAGCACTCAACCCAAGCCAAGAAACGAGAAATCTAGGGGTGATTTTTCAATCTGATGAAAATTTCAAGGGTCACTTATGGGGGGGTCATCTCCAAAGTGAGGCCATTTCTGTCTCTGAGCAACGCAGAGAGACTGACACATACTTTATAATGAGCAAATAGACTTTTGTAGGACTCTTCTTTCTGATGTATCAAAAAATACAATAAATCAGCTACAATTACTTAAAAATGCTGCTGCATGAGTGCTGATTAAGACCAAAAAGAGAGCACACTAAGTTAAAGTCTTTGCACTACATCACCTTGCACCAGACTACCTCTCAGAAATGCTTTTAGTTTATGAACCAGGATCTCTTTTAGCTATTCCCCGAAGCAGAACAAAAACATTTGGTGATGCTGCTTTCATCCATTACACTCCAAGCTACTAGAGCAACCTTCCAGAGGATCTAAGAGGAGCTGAAAATATTGATATTGATTGATTTAAACATATTTTATGTAGTGTTTAGTCGGTTCAGTCTCATGTCTAACCAGTGTCTTATAGAATATTTTTTGTTGTATGCTAATTAAAATGTGTGGTCCTCAATGCATGATTGGCTCCAGATTGGGAGGCGTGTCAGACATGTCTCTCGTGAATATTTGGTATATAATAATAATTGCATGAACTCAAAGAAACTACTATTATTGAGGCACTTGTAATCTACTTCCGGCTGGACCAGGCTCAGAGCAGGGATGCTGTTCTCACTGATTCTATTTCATTTTAGCAACATTTTGTTGTTTATTATTATGACACAACCCCCCCCCCCCCCCCCCCCCCACCACCACCACCACCACCACCATCAGTGACACAGGGCCTGCCAGCACACTTACCTTATAGAGTACAAAACATTCCCATTTTTAAATATCCTGAGCAGTTTGTTGTCTGTAGTGACTTCATGAAAGTGGGCCCCCTTTTCATTGGCAAAGAACAGATCTGGTTTCCATATGGAGTCCAACATGGAGGGGTCCAAGTCCAGGGAGTCGTCTGGGTATTCAGCATAGGCGAGCCTGGGATCATTCCACTGCTGACGGAGGAAGATATTCACACGGTAGTCCTACAGACAGAGACATTAACATGAATTCATCACACACAGAGAAATGAAGAAGAACACATTAATGGAACTGGTTGATTATTTAATCAGTTACATAACTAATTTGCATGATGAGCCAAGATGAGCCCAGTACAAGCATCATGGATAATTTTTCTATATCAGGGTGACAACCGTCATAATAGCTCTGTATGCAGTTACAGTGCTTTATTTAGCCATTTGACTCCTGTGTTAGATGATCTATTCGTGATTCATAGATCAGTTAGAAGCAGATACCTATGCTCATGTATGTTTCAACAGGACAAACAATTTCCAGGGTAGGTTACCACAAATTAATAAAAATAAAGCTATGCTCATCATTTCATGTAATTTCCCATGACCGATCACTCAAGCTGCTCACTGTAACATATTTTCATCCTGATGCAACCTGCTCAAGGTGTGCACTGATGAGGCAGAAACGTGAGCTCTGTACGCCAGCTGTTTCGGTGGATACAGTGAAATTGGCCTGCGAACATGTCAGCAGTGGTGAAACCATATCGTGCATGAATACACATGTTCCAAATAGATTCTCGATTTCTGCATGCACACACCGTCCACCACCATTTGTAGACATCTGGAGCCTTGTCATTATACACATGGAGGAGAGGAATGGGCACCAACAAGTGGCTATAGTGTTGCAGCAGTTTGTCGTTCGATTGTGCGTCCAAGCAAATGCTTATTTGCTTCAGGTAAGCAAATCATAATCCAGTCCAGATTCTAATCTTAATACGAATCAATTCGGGAACCCAGTATTATCTCCTCCTGGAGCAAAACTACTGTCTAGATCTAATCTAGCATATTAATGGACCCATCAGCTAAATATTTTTATGTACATTTATATTAAATTTTATGCTCAAGGACCTACTGTGCTTGTGGTGAATCACAACTTTTGAAAAACTCATTTTATTGACTGATCTATGTTATATCAACTGCTGACTCCTCAGTCCTTTTAACTGGCTGGTGGGGGCCTCAAGTCATGAACAACTGCTCGGCTAAAAAAAAGCCTCAGCTAGTCTCCTGCAGGCCACATTTTGGACTTTGTTGTGGTTCAAAAGCTGAAATTAATGCAGTTTAGTTTCATCTTTAACAGGAGCATCTGTAGATTAATTCCATACCTGATATGCTACAAAATCATAACATAAATAAGTATAACTCAGGAATAATATCATGCATAATCCCAGGTTCCTTTATATGGAGCAGAAAATGCTTAGAGGGATAGCCGGGTCATTTGTTTATTGTTTGAAGGTTTTCATTGGTCCATGAGCATAAAAGGAGCAGAAGCATCTGGGGAGAACACAGGGTGTCTCAAACTGGTCCCTAGATAGTGAACCAAGTGTCCCAATGCCAGTATCACTCCATTGCACTGCAAATTCAGCTCCCTAGAAAATTCCCAGAATGCACTGTAAAAGGCAGTGAGCATCTCTGCTCACTATGCTCACTGACTGGAAGTGACATCACTACTCTTCCACTTCAGTACACTTCCCACAGAGCCAGAGTCATTGCACGGTGAACACAGATGCATCTAATGAAATTAAACAAGGGTAAGTTTGATTTTGGTGTGACAGTGATACTAACTGTTGCTGACGGTTTTGGCCTATATGAGTCAAACATGCAATTTTTTATTTCATGAGCTATTTTCTGCACTTATGATGACTTCTGAAGACTCTCTCTTGGAAAGCAGGGTAACAAAATGGATTTACAAATTTATTATTACAGTTATCTAACTGTTTATACACTGTTTTTTACATCCTAGGTTGACTATCTCTTAAGAAAACAAACCTGTAATTATCATCGTTGCTGAGGAATCATATAGCAGAGTCCCAGTGTTCACTGATGCACAAACCTTATTGGAGATGAAAATACAATTCACTGTACAGTGATTCACTGCCAGCCTGAGGATATCTGGTCTACATGCCTACAGATGTGATTTCTAATGGCAAATAGAGAGGCCTATATTATTGGTTACTGCAGTTATTGGACACCAATAATTAAATACAGTCCTTCTGCCTTACTGGCAACTGCTCTGCTAGTGGCAGACTATTGTAATGCCCAACTGTGTACTATGTTTTCAAATCTGAAAAAAATGTGGAAAAATAGAAAAGGGTAAGTTCAGAATAAGTAAATGAACATCAAAGAGACGTGCATCTCGATGTGAAGACACTGAACTGTAACTTTACCACCACGTCTAAGCCTAACTCCCCCCACTGCGTAATTCTGAAAAATGCTAAAAAGTCAGTAAGGTGCTGAGCAAGGGAGTGAGGTGAGGGCTGCATAGGACAAACACTGTAGGGGGCGTGGCCTCATGGCTACATAATACATGACACAGGAGGTACTAGAGTCTGCTGGTGCTTTGACAGTCTGTATGAAGCACATTCAAGTTTCTGTATGGTAGGTTACCTGCTGATCATGGGATCATCAGTCAAGGTAAAGAATGCAGTCCGGTGGTGCTTGTACAGTCATCAAAAGTACTAGTCTGAATCAGATTTTACCAAGAGTTATCATCTGAGAGTACAGAGCCTTTTTAGCTGCTTGTAACTCTTTATTTTGGCGTTGTAACCCACAACTTCACTCTCATCAACTCAATTTTCCTAACATCAAACAGCAGACTGAAAAATTCATGCACATACATTGCAGAGCATCAAAGAGCTACAGAAACATAAATTTCTCTCCAATTTCCATATGGCGGCTTAAATCATGACTCCATAATGAAAGCCTGTTTAACACCAAGGTTGGTGAAATTGTAAGCAGGAAATTGTTCGTTAAAAAGTTTGCTGTATGAACTTATAAGATGTTAATGTGTCAATCAGAGCTAACCGAAATATGGGTTATATTACCATTTCTATCAGCTGATATTGGCCTTTCCCAGAAGATCACCACATATCTTAGCTTCAAGTGGAGAATTCTGAAAAACAAAGCCTATCACTGAAAAAAACAACAAACCAACCAATAAATAAATAAATAAATAAAACACTGCAGCTTTAAAGAGTCATCACAACCAACTCAGACACCAGGGTGCTCAGTGAAACTGTTCTCCCACAGCTTCTAACTTGAAGTGGTGTGCCTGTGAGGTCTAACCTGTGGTATTATCATGTCTCCTTGTGTATGAGAAAAACTAAACACTGCTCGCACACAGATAGGGAGTGGATTAAGGGGATGAGGGATGGAGAGATTGAGCGAACAAATGAAAAAAAAAAAAGAGTCTAACAGTAGTAAATCTGTTTAACATAGATAGCGTGTGTACAGACCAGAGTGAACCAACCTGGCCCTAAGCCTTCTCTGTATGTGTGTGTGTGTGTGTGTGTGTGTGTGTGTGTGTGTATACTGTATCTGTAACACTGGGAATTCAAACATTAACTCGGACTCTCTCCTCCTCCCCCTCTGCTTTTCTCTTTCAGTGAGGATAAAACAAAGAAGGGAAAACTGTGTCACAAAACATCAACATCATATATGGTTATAATGTCATTAAAATGTTCTTCATTAGGGGCACATCTTTAACGCCACTCTGATGCACGATCTATAAATGTACTTCCAGAATAATGCTGTCCTTATGGACGTTACACTAAAACAAGTAAAACTACATCAGAAAAACACAGCATGCCGTCCCATCAGGTGCCAGGCAGTGGGATGGAAGTCAAACAAGTATCAGCCACCTGGAGGCGAGTGGGCGGTACATCCTCATCCTAGAATGACCTCAATAGCTTTCTGAGGCAGTTAAACGGAAAATTCACCTCTTTTCAGTGATGTCACAGCGATGTTGGCATTAAGGAAGAACTACAGGCTATTTCAGCATAAATTTACAGTCTCTGCTCCTGGGTAGCCAGGGGGCATGCTAGATTATTATCTGTGTATTATTATTTTGTCGTCTAACACTATGTTCCGGCCAACAAAGTAATAGCTATAGGCTGGGTGTCAGAAGCTGACATGCAATGCATCCTGGTACATGTAGGCACTGCTGACATGACTCAGCGAGCAGGATGACTCAGCTTTCTTGGTCAATATAGCAAAAACTAAGGAATTTATTGCTTCAATTGACTACATTTACCATCCACACTGACTGGACATCCACATGATTAGTAGTAAATCTTGCCTTTAAGTAAACAAACAAATAAACAAACATGGGAAAAACAAAACAAATTTAAAAAAAACACAAAAGAGAAGGAGTCTATCTGACATATTACAGCAGGTAAATCACTGTAGGCACAAATTTATGATAAAAACCAAGAATGCTATTGATATTCATTATAAAAATACTGATAGATACGTCATTTTTGGGGTCAATGCTGATAACGATATAAGAGAGAAAAAATAAATTCTGGTATTGATACATCAACCAATCTTGCAATGATCCCTCAAATGTGATTATCAAACACTTGTAACAAAGGTATGTAATGGAGACAGGATATTTTACAGTTTAACAATAAACTTAATTGTCCACATCTGGGCTTGAATAAAAAAAAAAAATATATACATAAAATACTACCTATATAAAACTAAAAAATATAAAATAGGAATAAACTGCATTATGGTCTCTCTCAAAAAACAAAAAGTTTTCACTTGGTCTATTGATATAGACCAATATAGCTGTGATAGGCCAATATTGGCAGATAATATTGGCCGACTGATACATCTGTCTGGCTCTGACAATAATATATTATTATTATCTGGACTGACAGCAACAATTCAAACTGTCTAGGACATAAAAGATCATTTTTGACACTGTCTGTCCAGCCATCCATTATCTACATCCTAGCTGTTCATGTGTGTCAGATGAAATTATATCAGTTATACTTCCTGTCATGTCAGTAAAACTTAATATTTGAAATGTTTTGTTGACATGTGGAGGTTATGTCACTGTGCTCTCTTGTTTGTCAGAGGAAAAGAGGAGTGGGTAGATGAAAAGACAGATGGTGAGAAGAGAGAAAGGTCTTAATCCTAATGTGACATATGGCCCCTGTGTGTACGTATCTCACAGTGCTCCTCTCTCTGCAGCTCTCACTATAAACTGTATATCATGACCTCTGCTTTTGCACTGACCCCTCACTCTGCACAGCCCTCATACTTGCTGTTTTTGCCTTTTTTTAAGAGCTCAAACAAGCGTCTCCTGACTTATGGGTTTGTTTAAGGTACTAATGATCTAGAAAAATGTGTCTATCTGCACACATCCTCTGAATAAAAACTACAAAAAAAAAAGAAAGTGTCTCGAAAACGGACTAAATTTAATATATGATAATAATTTCCCTGCGGTTGTGTGTACTACAGACGGACTCAAAAAGAAAATCACGCACGGACGGGGGCTGGGATGACACATTCACAAAGCTGGCTCAGTGTTGTGTAAACATGCACGCATACTGCCATGAAAAATTCATTTGAGTCAGATAAATAATAAAAGTCAAATGAAAGCAATATTGTACATCCCGAAATTTCTCATGACAGGTCTTGCTCGCCAGGCAAACACACCAACACACACAGACACACACATAAATACAAACGGCGTATGTGTCAGAACAACTCCCAGTGGTGCAGAAAGCACTTAGACCTTGTCGCTTCAATCATCCATCCACTCGTCCATCCATCCATCTTTAGAGAGGGCTTCACTGATCACAACCAGCTCTGCTCTGCTAATTAAAGGAGAGACAGAGCGTGGCAGAAAGGGAAGTGGTGTTGGAGTGTAGTGAAGCATCACAAATGTGTTCAATCATTACTGACTCACAGACACACACAAATACATAGGTCTGTCTCATCAATCTGAGGAGTTTTGGTTTGAAGCTGCCAATAGCAACAATATCCTGCTTTGAGCCAACAGGCTAACGACATGACTGCACATGATGTGTGTAGGCACAAAATGTTTTGGCAGTGCTCAGAGCCACATAATACACACACATAACACATAAACACTGTAGTTACATGTGTAAAACTGAGGAAAATAGACTTGAAGGGTAAACATATGCTTTAGGTCGTACATATAGCATGAGTTAAACTGTAGACTGCAAATTGTCTTTATTGTCATTTCAGCCGTATACAACTCATACGCAGAGAAACAAACATTCCTTCAGGACCATAATGCTACATAAAACAACACAAGGCTACACAGACATACACTAGCCTATATAGACACACATAAAACTATAAAGGATGACAAAAAGTGCACAGTAGCCAGAACCACTTTCTGTGTCACCCACTGGTTTGTGTTTTGAAGCATCAAGTTTGGCATTACTGGGGTTGCCATGTTGTTTTTTTTGCAACCAGAGCATGCATAGTGCTGAGGACAGCATGAAACTGGTGGACAATGCACTGCGACTGCTTGGTTTTGACTTGTCCCTTCCGCAGGAAATAATAGTGGTCTGATAGTCATTAAGTTTTTCGTAGCTAAACAATCACTAAAATACATTTCTGAAAACATCTGAGGCAAGAAATAGACAATTTAGTAACAGTCTGATCCATATTTGATCAACACTCTCTGGATTTACATTTTGAGCTGAGTTTCTTGAGCCTATATTGTATCACCTATATTACCCTAAATAGGACTATCATTTACAAAATGAACATCATGCTATATTGAAGAGGACTTAAAACTAGTAATTGAGACCAATAAACCTATTAGGAAGCTGTTTACTGAGGTCATAAATCAAAGCAGAAGTAGGTTAATTTTGTCATAAGATTACATACAATGAGACCTCTTTTTGAAACCAGTGGAGTCGCCCCCTGCTGGCCATTTAGAAAGAATGCAGATTTAAGATGCTGCTGCATTGGCTTCACTTTTCAGACTCAGAAGCTCCATCCACTATTCACTATACAGTCTATGGTGTAGACACGCTGTAAATTTCTTAAGTCCAGCAAGCGGTCCATAAAGATTGCATCAATTATTCAGCCTGTCGTCATCAGAAAAAGGGACATACAGGTCATCTGTACAAGCAGCTTATTACCACATATATTTACATTGTTGGTGGTACATTTACTTTGTTACATTTGAAACTGCAATCACATCACTTCCATCACCTTTTCTGTAATTTAGTTGAGGATGTGTTGGTTTGACCTCCTGTGCAGCTTATAGATACACAAAGCTTTCTTCCTGTAGAGTTCATGAATATGTTTAACCAGTCTGTTACATTCTGCAATTTATTCAGGAAAGAGTCTTTATCTGTGCATTAAGCTTTGTGCATGCTTTCTCAAACACTGACAAAAATTAACATAATATTTCGATCACATTTGATGGCAAGGAAATGTTTGATATGCATAATATATGACTTTCTGTCCTTGCTGATGATGAAGCATAACTTGCAAGTGTGGATGGGGGTGACTTTATGGAAAGAATCACATCTTCTTTTAATCCACCAGTATCTTTGAAGTGCACTCTATTTCTGCAAATAGTGACATTTCTGCTCTTGTTTGTCCCTGTTGTTTGCAACTGGTTGGGGGACTGCTAGGTTGGGACAGCTCTGCAGCTCTCCTAAATCCTAGAGGAGCCAGTGACTTTCACAGGTTTAGAAAGCTGATAAAATGCTTTTACTCCTGTGTAGAAAGGTTGCACCAAATGTGCATCACTGATAATTTTTGAGAACTTTCCCTCAAAAAAAAAATATAAAAATATGTATGTTAAAAAATATTTTTAAAAAATCGTATTCTAATCTAATGGCAATATAACACAAACTCCTAGTCTACATGTGTGTGTGTGTGTGTGTACATAATATTGATGAAAGCAGCTTATGTGTGGCCTGGACTGACTTCATGTCACTTTAAAGTATTTGCTGTCAGAGTCACTAAACGTCTTCACTGCACATCTGCTATTCCTGTCTGCTTGTCTGTCTCTTCTCATTTCTGTCTCTGTCTGCTGCCCTCTGTCATTATTTCTGCTTGTCAGTGTGCCATCCTGTCTGGCCACAGTTTGAAGCTTTTCCATCTTCCTCTTGCAAATGATTTTCCCCTCTGCTAGGTGCTAATAATAAGTGTCCCTGACCATGTCCTAAATTATTGATCAATAATGGTGCTAATCCTTCAACTACTACCTCAGAAAAACTACCTCTACTGGTATTAGTAATTACAATTGCAACAAATAATGTCAGTGCTACTACCAGTAAACAATTATACGATTCCACCTGTTAAATCTAAAACATGTCTAGATTTTACTCCCTTGTTGACTAGTCTCATCAGTCATTGTACATTATATTAGAGAGAAACGCTCTTGTCAGCTGCTGGACAGTTTACTATTTTTAATAGAAATTAACAAGAGATTAACAGACTACTGCTTTTAAAGCATCAGTGTGTTGAACTGAATGATATTTAATGTTGAGATGGCAGATAGCAAATAACTCAGCTCACTTTCCCCTTCCAAGGAGAACCTATGGCGGCCACAAAACTCACAGAAGGCTGTATCTAGAGCCAGTGTTTAGTTTGTCTTTTGTGGGCTCCTGTAGAAACGAGGCAGTACTTGGTGAGAGGACCTGCGCCCTTTGTTGATAAAAAAGGGCTGAGACGAAGGTAATTAAAAGTAATTTCCTTGTGATTATACACTACTTAAAACAGACTTATGAATGTTATATTTATTTCTGCCATACTCTGCCAAGAAACCCCCAGAAATCTGATTTGCTGACTGCACATCCAGCTCGAACCTTTTGAGCTCTACTTTTTTTTGGGAACAAAACTATTCACTATAGTGATGGAAAATGTACTGAAAATCTGTACTTAAGTTGAAGTACTGTTACATTACTGAATTACAACTCAAGCACAAGTAAGAAACTACTCAGAGTATTACTTAATTTTGAACTGTTGATCTTTAATCCATTATTAATAGCAATCGAAAGAAATTTAATTATGTCGGAAAATACACGTTAACAAGAATCCAGCATTATATTAGCAAAAACAAATCAGCCTATGTGTGAAAAAAAACACAAAACTTGTAATTTACACAACAATGACAAAAGACTACCCATGAATCCTTGTGCAATCATGAGACCTAGCTAACCTACTAAACCACTGTGTCACCTATCCATAATGGTGAACTAGTCAGCTAAGGATTATTTATACATATAGGTCAAATAGTAGCTTTATTACCCCTTGTGTATAGTCACTCTGACATACCCTCTACCTCAGAAAACACAGCTAGCATTAGCCACGCAACAGTTGCAGCTGACTTTGAAGCTGCAGGTGAGCATGAATGAGAGAAGACAAGAAAATATTTTAATGCAATATAGAGGAGAGGAGAAGGTTCCCGCTCCACCTCTCTATCAGCTAAGGGGCCCATAGCCTGAAAAATGTTGAATAATAAAACACATATTCTGCTGTACTGATCATATTCCCAATGGTTTATATATAAATATATATACATGCTCCAATCAAGGGAGAAGTGATCAAAGACTTAATTCTCAATGCTGTCCTCAGTGCCCTGAAGATCCACATTCTGATTTGATTTAATGATGTCTGACCAAAGTGAAGCATGACGGCATCCTGTCTGTGCACTGACAACAGCCCAGAATATTCAGCCCTGTACACAAACTATCAAGATGTATTTATTTCATTGACAGGATTGAGCATCCTATCAAGGACAAATGTGTCTGGTTTAAAACCAGTCTGTCTGAAACAAGCTGCACAGTGCAGAGAGCCTTTTAATGCTCGCTCACAAACGGTAATAATAAATGAGTAATGCCACTTACTTTTCACCTTTAATGCACATAACATTGCCATTTTTAGTGTGTCATCAATAACAAATACATTTGCATTTACAGCGAATGTGTTATGTTTAGTTGCTAGAACTCCCTGTGTAAAATAAACACTGTAAGCACTGTAAGTAGAGAAGGGCTGAAACAAATAGTAACTTGATAACTAAAAACTACTACTACTTTGTTTAAATCTGAACAACTACACAGCATACTGTGTTTCACACTGTCGCATGGATGGTATTTCTGTTGCACAATGCGCTTGCTTCTGCTGTTGATATGCTGCTGTAATGTGGATGTGAGGCGGAAATTACAAAATCATGGAGGAAGAGAAAGAAGAAAATAGCGAGGGGCAAAAAGAAGAAATGCCCCAGAGGAAAGAAGACAAAATGTCCAAAGTGTGGGGTCACTACAAATTGAAATGAAAACAAAACACAGTGCAGTTTGTCTATTGTAAAATGTCATTAGCTTCTCACAATAGCACTTTGTCAGTGCTGCGGCACCTCGACAGAAAACATCCAGTCCACAGAGTGAACTGGACACAACAAGGTAACGTAACGATATGTTAGCAAAAAAGCAATAAAAATGCAGATTTTTTTTTAAAGCAAACAAATAGTTGTTCCTTTAATGGAACTGCAGAGCATGCAATGTTTCTTATCAGATTACTTGATCGCTTGAAAAATTTATTACTAAAATAAATGATAGCTACAGCCCTACAGTAGATACCTGTTTTTTAATGTAGAATATTTTTTGTGAATGTTTTTGATAAAATAAGGGTTATATTATGTATTGTCCATGCTTTTATACTAATTTAACCTTTATGTCAATTTACTGTGGTTTCGTGCAGTATCTCTTTTACCTACCATGGTGGTTTCTGCGATGGAGCCAAAGCTGTTGATGAAAATGTTACAGGAAACGTTGACTGGAGGACCTGCAGGGAGAGAGAAATAGCACGATTACATGGATGGATAGAATATGAATTATACAGTATACTTGCAAAAGATAGTTGCTTGAGTATATGGAGGCTGGTTTCATTGAAGCTTTTTTGGACTGTACTTTCTGCCCTCTAGCAATCAAAAATGTCTTGGTACAGCCTTGGGGGATGCACGGCACATTTACACCCAAGTGTTGAGCAATTACACATACACACACATCCAGTGAGGAAGCCTTCAAATTTTAATCTTAAATCACACCACTGGGCTCTGGCAAAGTAAACCTGTGTGACCAGTAAGCCATTCTGCACAGATTGAGGTGTCCTGAGGATGTTATTTTAGAGGCTATAGTTAGTGGTTGATATACTAGATTGCATTACATTGAACAGTGCTTCATTTACTCCTGACTAAGCACTAGATGCACCTCTCATCTGTTATATGTAGACTCCTGCAGGAAATTTATTATTCACAGGGAATGAGAGGAGCCCATATGATTGCCCATTACTGAACCCCATCAGAGCCTGCCCTCACCTCCCTGGGACCCTAAGCAAAGTTTTGTTAAGGGGCCCTGCTACCTGACCCCTGAGCCATGAAAACCTTCTGCAACTGCCACACAGGCACACCTTACACCGAAGTGCTCCCACTACAATCCTCCCTCTTTTAGAACAGTTTGCTCCATATGACAGTCTAGGAATCAGTAGATACAGAACCGAATGCAATTTAAACCAAAAATATTTATTGACTAGAATATTTTCTATAGAATCTTAAGTTAATATTAACATGAAAATAAATAAGAAATTGTGGAAAATATAAAATGTAGGAAATAATAAAACATAACACTGAACTTTGGCTCTGCTGTCTGGTAATTAGTTTGCTCTTCACAATATTTTACAGTACAATTAACTTTGGCTGTACAATGTACACATATGCCTATAGGATATGGCTGCAACTTTATGTCTCAGAATCGTAAAAAAAACCCCCAAAAAAATGTACAGCTGTGGATCCAGTTTCAAATACTGAAAACTATTTATGCTATAGCTTTGCTTACTACTAGATTATTATTATTTTGTGACAGATGTGCGTCTGTATTGCCCATTATACCCAGATGTTCAATACTTAAACTATTTTCAATGTTAGCCTGTTGCTTTCCATCTTGCATTAGTCTAGAGTTGTAATTAAACCTTGACTGAGAGACTAGAAAATCATTGTCTTGTTTTAAAATTGCATATGCTTCCGAGGAGAGACATAACACTCATATACTGTCCAGACATGTTCCACAGGTGATGCTGCTGGAAAACATGCATGTTCATCTTTTCTAAACTGCAGTTTGTAAACACAGATGCATGTTAATATTTATCAAACATTTTATTTCAGACAGTGGCCCCATACACATATATTATATATGTAGACGCTGGATTGAACGTCAATGTGGCTGCCATTTTCTTTAGGTCAAGATTGACCTGTGAACAAATACATATAAACAAGGGAGCTGCGTATTTTTTGAATAAGAAGCACTATTTTTTTTCTTAACTGATCTCAGTGAGTGCCATTATATTCTTGCGCTCATTAAGAACAAAAAAATTACTTTGCCTAATGTTGCCTAAATGCAGCAACAAGTCAACGAAACATACAACAGCAATAGCAGCAGTTTTGCACATAAGGGGCTCTGCAGTCAAAATACCAAAAACATCAAATGCAACATCTGGGTAGACTTTCAAAATAAAGGCACAAAAACTACTAGGCTAATGCAACAAATCTACTTGGTAAAGTTTAGGATGATCATGGTTTGGGTTTAAATAAGTACATTAGTTACAAAAGTCAACGTAACCTACATAATTTATGTACGTTAAAAAGATGTCAACAATGATTATTGGTTTCACACAAGACACAAACTCCTGTGTGAAAGTCCTGTTTGTTTGTTTGACCCATTCTGTACATGGACTTTATCGATCACACATCAAAATATGACGCTAGGGGGCGTCTCCAGAAATGATAATAAGGGGTACCTACAGCATCATAGTTTGAAGTATAGGGACACTGACAAAGCTGCTGCATTTGACTGTTTCACTGTTGCATTTTTCTAATTACAAAATTTGCAAAAAGACTAATACTACCACTAACCTTTTTAATTCACCTAACCTGCATAATGTTTGGACTTTGTAAGGAACCTGAGCGACTAAGAGGAAAACCAGGATATTTTATAATGATACTAACGTATCTTTACAGCAGCATCGTAAAATGTTCATTTTTTTCTGTTATCTACAAATACATAAAATAGCAGCTCTTCCTCCTGTTATCTACTCTGTTTTAAGTCTGTAGTTCTGCATGTTCAGGACAACTGACAAGAAATTTTGACAACTGACTGCGAGTATCTGAATATAAGTAACAGATCTAAGAAAAACTCATTAAAGAAGTAGGATAATTAGATCAATAGCAGTGTTTTCCTGATATATTGTGGCAGTGGGTTGTTTTTTTTGTGTCTGTCTGAGGTAGCAGACAGCAGCAGGTGGCACGGCGCTGCAGTCACAGCTGCAGGTGTTTGATAATCAGTAATCTGAAATGTTTATTTCTCCTGCTGTGAAGCTGGAGCTGTGCACCTGCTCACTGTGCATGCTAACAACTTCTTTTAAGTTGAGCTGTGTGTCACCAGAGCTTTAGTGTGGTGTCCTGCAGTTGTTTGTGTGATTCTGGTCTCGATTAAAACCACCAGTGTGCATCACTGCATGGCTGGGCTGAGAGCTTCACCTGTGACAGCACAACTTGCTGATGGGTGTCTTTCAAATGTTTCTCACTCAAGTAAGCACTTAACTATAAAATATATAAGCTGTATACATGTCAATATGGTGAGAGCCATGACAAGATAATGGTGATAATTTGGGACATTAGGTGTTTGGTATCTGGGTTTACACCCTTGTCCTTTATGTGATATGACTTGAGATACGTAATATCTCAGTTTTCAGTTTTTATGTCCAGCATCTTTGAACTTGGTTTTCAGCAGCACACAGATAACATGGTGAAACAGCCTTTTACCGTGTCAGCTAACCTCTTATGGGGGTTATGGGATATGGTGTAAAGTTAAGGTTCAGGTTCAAGTAAAATTCTACAACAAATGTTAACCAAACACACAGTTTGGGTGTCAGTGGCTGCCTCTCAAATACTGTGAAAGAATACTGAGTTCGAGAACATCATTATCTTGCTGTTACACAATTAACCCATGTTACTGTACGGGGAGACTGCCCATTATTCTGACAGTCACTTATTCTGAAAATAGTCTGAAAAACTGAAAGCCCATTTGTGCGTCAGCCTGTTATCCCAAAAACAAACTCCCTGTGAAAATTCACACTCTCCTTGTAGTTATTAGCTCAGTGACAGCCGACGCTGTCCATGGTGCTGAAGGGTGGGGGTTTTGCCCTTAATAAGCTGTCCTCCAGGCCTTATATCAAACAACATTTGATATAAAAGGACAAGTGATTTTACTGTTTTCTACTGACAAATTTCTGGTGTTGGAATAAAATCATGACTTTTATCTCTGTTGGTGCACACCCTGTCACCTGAATCCTTGGCTTTGGGCAAAAACCTCAGTTTGATAACAGGTTGTCTGACAAATGGGTCTGTTGAACAACACTACTGTGTGTCACAAGGGAAGTCCACTTTTAAAGTAAAGAAAGATACATAGATAGCTTGGTAGATACCTTTAAAGTTTGGTCTTATCCTGGCATCGTATCCAGACGTCCTCCCCATCAGCTTGTCCAGAAAATCCGAGGGAGACATTGGGGCCTGCCGTGACCTCGCAGCATTGTCCGCCTCCTTACACTGACCCACACTGTCATAGAAACAAAACACAGATAACACAAGTAATCATCTGTGACATTTTCACAGCAGGATGCGTATTTGGCTACTCTCCTTGTCAACTGTTGTAAAGCACCATGGTGAGTCAAGTTATTGACTGTTTATGACAGCTTTGATATTTGCTATTCAAAACACCTTGGACCACATTTATAAACACCCCGAGGACAAAACCTGCAAAATACAACTTTTGACTTTACATTTCAAATTTAGTTTTCAACGTAATTCAATGTTTTTGACACACAAAATTGCAACAGTGAACTGCCTTCACAGTGCTGACCTTTGAAGAAATGAGAAAAATGCACGAAGCTGTCAGCTGTGGAACAATATTAAAAATTTTTTGCAACCCTCCTCTGCCACAGTATAAATTGCTCCACAAAAGAAGCATGTTTTCTGTTAGTTGTGACACAGGGGAATGTGGTGACGGGATTTAAATGACGTAAAGTTAAACCCTGGGATGGCAATTTATGAAAACAGTCAGTTTTGTCTTTTGTCCCTCATATCAACCCCTGTCAGAAATACTGGCATTAAATCCCATGTGAATCTGAATCATTCATGAATCCGGACTTACGTACCTGAAACTAGAGACTATGACTTAACACTGAAACTTGAAACTACATTGTGCACATTTATCAGTGTTCTTTCTTTCTTTCTTTCATTTATTTTAGTTTGAGTTCAAGTTCTTGTTGCACTTCTTGTTCTATCCTCTTCTTGTGTGTAGAATATGAGAAAATACAGTGTGTCCTCTGAGAACTGCTTTAGCTTCCTCCTCAAATAGAGATGGGGACGTCATTCAGTTCAAGAAAGAACGTCCACTCTCTGGAAAGGAAGTTGTTGAAGTCTTTGTTAGGAGTGACGTGCTGAACCCCCACCTGAATTCTGAGTTGTTGATTTGGTATGCATTATGTCATCTATTCTGGAATAACTTTTGTGGGAGGATGAGTACTAGAAGTATTTCCTATATGATGAGTTCTTGGCTGAGACCAAAATCCCTCATATATTGTTTTACTCCATCAGATGAGTGCAAGGTTCTGGTTCTGGGTTGAAGATTGTTTTGGAGTCTCCTCCTACTTTGATGACTGAATCAGAAAATTTCTTAAAGTGTGAGAATACCGTATGAAAAAGTTCTCAATTGTCATCATTAAGCTAGTGAGCTGGAAGGCTAGTTTTTTTTCTTAGATGTTCTGATGTTATGAGATGTGTTTCTTGTAGATGTGATTCAAATGAGATGATTAAGGACTTTGGTACTCTTGGCTGGTGATCTAATTCCACATATTTTCTCACATGTTTATCTTAGTTTTTATGCCTCCGTGCCGGTGACAGCTGCAGCCAGAGACATTACGTTTTCATGTTATCCGTCCATCCCATTGTTGTAAACGTGACAGCTCAAGAGCGCCTTGTTGAAATTTCTTTAAATTTTGCACAAATGTCCTCTTGAATTAAAGGAGGAAGAGATTAGAATTTCGAGGTCAGAGGTCACTGTGAATTCATACACTAATTATGACAAAATATACATACACGTACCTAATAGGATAATGACGAGGTGATGACACTTTATATGCAAAAGGTCAAAGGTCAGCTTCACTGTGACATCATAATATACAGCTCCCTATCAGCCCTCTGTCCTCCTGTGTTAAAATAGTCTGTATGTCAGGACAGCATGTTTCTCCCTGGAAGTTATTCACTGGAATCATACGTGTATAGTGATTACTTCCATTTTACCAAATAAAAGTTAATACCTTTTATTAAATCCCCTCAAAGACTTCACTACATGTATTATAAGACTCTGGACATACATGGATGGAAACTGCATCTCGACTAGAGGCATACGACCCCAAGACAATAATTCTGGTTTAACCTCATACTGTTTTGAACAATATTTTCAAAGTTGCTCAAAAGTCATCCGTGTATTTCTCTGCTAGTAGCTTCTAAATGCTAAGGGAAAGCTTGATGATCCTGAAACTACACTTTTGTATGTGTTTGTCAGTTGGGACAAGAAGGAACATTTCCAAAAATAACTCGCTGCCAGGGTCATACTGCTAAACACACACACACACACACACACACACACACACACACACACACACACACACACACACACACACACACACACACACACACACACACCCTGGTAAGCCCACGCAAGTGTAGTTTCAGGATCATCAACCTTCATCTTGGCATTTAGGAGTAGCTACCATTTACCCCAGCACAGAGGAACCTTATATGAACCTCAGAACAGGGTAAGGTTGTTTACTATTAATTTGATTACTCATTTAACTTCTTCTAAAGACGCAAACACACTGGCTGTGACAGGAAGAGACAAAGAGGCCTGTACTCATTCATTTCCAATGAGCTCAGGGAGATGACGACCGACACAGAACAGTGCGACAGCTGAAGAAAGGATCTTAGAAATCTGGAGAAAGGAGAAAGTTGAATACAGTTCAGCTGCAAGCAAAGGAGTATAGAGGAGTAGTGATAGCCAATAAAAAGGTCAATATATTCATAAATACTCTGTTAAGTTTCTCTTGACTTTAGTTCCTATTAGTTCCTGTTGTTGTTGTTGATTCACTGCTTTTATGCACATTTGCAAAATGCCCATAAATACAGCTGAATGAAAATTCCTGAAATAGACATAAATGCCATCATGTTTTCCATACACAGGCTTTAAAGGCAACTTTTTACATCAGCTCGTTGTGTCCTCTTCTGCAGTGATTTAATGACACCAGACAGGAGAATTAACTCCACAAACTGTCTGTCTCGAGACGCTTAACTTTTATTATTAATTATTTATTATTTTTATTTACATCAGCTGGGTTTGTCTACCTGAGCAAAAGGGCTCAATGTGAGGAAAAAAAATGAACAAAAAGAGCTTGTCTGTCTAGACTCTGTTTAAACCCAGTTTAGAATTGCTGTGCAATGTAATCTGATCAAACAGCTGATGTGTCATGTAATATTTGTGTCATCATTATTTATTGGACAAACATGTTTCCATCGCCTATTTGTTGCATAAACTCTTTATGGACAAAAGGCAGCGCAGAACCCTTTTTAGTGACATTGTGAAAGTTTTGTTAGATGCCTCCATTCAGTTTTTCTAGTTAAAATTTAGTTTTTAATTATTTATAATATCTATTATTAATTTACATGAAGATGTTTTGATGGAAACATGGCTTTGAATTTCCCTGCTGCATATTAACTTTTGAAAATTTAAATCAAGGATGCTTCAACATTAATGAAATGTCTTAAAATACTTGAACATTACATTAGATGGGCCTGTACAACAGGTTTAGAACAAGCTATCTGAAATATGTTTATGTTCAGCAGAGCAAGAGGTTTCAGGTGCACTACTCGAAGATTAATTGACACTCCTTTGCCAGCTACCACATTGTGCCACATTCATTTTCACCTAAATTTCATGATTGTGACAGTCCTAGTAGTAGCTTAGTGTATATTAACATATAGATCATTACATGCACTTGCTGCAAATATATATTTTCTAACTTGACATGTCCGTATGCATGTTCTCAGATCTCAGGACACTGCTGAACCTAGAATCAAGAAAAAACAGAGTCTGTCAAAACTCATCATCTCTGACAATAAAACCCTGCTGTGAATGGGAAAAAACCTAAAGATATAAACTCTGACATAAATCTGTTCTTATTGCCATGTCTGACTTCAGCACCGTCTAGCTTGGCAGTGATACAATCTCTTGTCGTGCCCTCGGCCAGAGAGTGCTGACACAGAAGCGCGCCGCAGGGAGCCGAGTCTAGAGCTGCTTCCTGGTCGCTGCATCACCACACACACAAACACACACACTCTATGTCTGCTGTCTGCGTGAGTCTGCCCATGGATATGGATGTGTCTGCTCGGAGTGTGTGAGTCATGCTCAACATCATGTAAGTGTGTGTGCCTGTGTTTCTCTATCTGAGACAACAGTGTGTCTACCTGGAAGCGGACACAGGTGCTGCTGAAGTCGCATTTTGATGCCGGCTCAGTTCAACTACCAGTGTAAGAGGTCAACGCAGATTAAATATACTCGGCAATACTAGATTTACTAGATTCCTAATGATTTTGATGACATGCCACTCATCATGTTATTATGCCAAAGTGTGACTCACTGGTTCTGGATTTAAACCAAGTGCACATATTAAAGCTAATGCACATTCTAGATTTGGAAAATAGTGCAATTTTCTACCAAATAGTCCAAGGAAATGACAAAAAAAAAAGAAATTAAACGTCCCTTTTGGGTGTCTGAAGAACACAGATTTCCTAATCTACGCTAGTCTGAGAGTTTTTAACATCAATAAATATTAAAGCAGCTCTAGTGTGAACCAGTGCATGCTCATTTATGTGATCAACACACAGTATTCACACACAGTGACACAAGCCTGTAACTCCTGGGTAACCTGTAAATCCAATGCTCTGCCTTCTGGCTCAGGTCTCTCTTTGCCACCACAGTGCAGTACAATGCCCACATTATTAGTCTGCCCGTTGGTCTCACGCTTCATTTTATCCTCACTTGTAAGTGAAGACACTTGAACTCTGTCTCTGTAACTCAGTTCTCAACAGAGAACATTTTCTTTTTTGAAACATGAGGAGTTTAAGCTAAGCTCAGATTTTTTCTGTCTCCTGTAATAGAGCCAAAGTGAAACTGGAATGTCTGGATTGTGTTCCAGAGGTGAGATTCAACATCCCACATTCATTTGTAACAAAGGTAATAACATAAAATCCAGCCATGGAGCAGAGCGTTTTCTCAACACTGTGTGTGTGGCTCACGCCATGTGTTTAAATGAGGACAGTGTTTTTTTTTAATAAAATCTCATATATTGTTCATCTAATATTTATGCCTTTTAGCCTTTAACAAACACTATTTCCCATAAGCCCTAGAGCTTTGCAGGCTTAACATCATGGCTCATTAGAAAAGGCAAGTCCATGAGTTGACATGTCACAACTAGTTCAGACTGTCTGTAATAACAGCAGGCAGGCAGGAGCAAAGGAGAAAGAGGAGGGCTCTACAGTTTTAGGCTAATAATGTTAACGGTGCAATACGTAAGATATGGCTTTTTAAATTTAAAATATTCCAAAAATGAACTAAATTTATCTACACAATGTGAGAAAGTAACAGTAATGATGTTGTGCCAAGGATGTCTATGTATTGTGTGTTGTGTTGTTGATCCTCTTAAGTCTCTTATATTTTTTTCTGATTCCTGAATTGATTATATATATATGATTTCAAAAATTGAGTTTGAATTCAAAAATTAAAACTCAAAATACAGTTACCACTCAAAAAACATGGTGTGCCAGGAAAGGGCAGAACATATATTTATATTTAATTTACTGTCTAATACTTGACGAGCAGGAACTGCTAGATGAGGAACTATTCTGAAAAGACAATTATCAGTTGCAAAGGTAAAGAATGTTCATTTAAATGCTGCAAGTGGCCTAACATCTTACTTTATTTACTTTCTCATGGCACTATCCTGGCCTAGTTTACTTGAAAAAAATATTAAATCACTACTTTTAGGTGCAGTATAGCAATGATACTACTGAAATAAAACTAGAAAGAGCGACTGATGTGTGTACGTTTGGAAATACAAATCATGATATACAGTTGAGTATTTTTCCCATGGTCTGGTGTTAAAAAAGCAACAAATCATAATATGGAATCAGGAGGTTTTTCATCCCAGCCCTTTTGTGTTGTCGAGATATCAGTGAAGTTAGCATGACAGTCAGCTAGCCCCTGCTGTGGCTGTGTGGCCATCGGTGGACCTCAGAGCATCATCTAGTGGGTTGTGGAGTAGGGTGGTCGATATGACTATCTCTGTGCCCACTATTAGAAATTTGGCAAAACCATTTCCAAAAAACCTTTTTAGTTCTGGAAAATTTTTATCAGTCAGAAATGGGCCTTCAGTTGCAAAAGGCTTAGAACCCCTGCTGCAGTAGATACCACTTTGTCATAATTTTATGCACTTAAATTTTTCAGAAACACGGATTGCAGAAATGCTGAACGACACATTGCATTGCGTAAAAGAGGCTGGTGGAACAGAGAAGAGCATGACGTGACTTCAGCTCTATGCAACTGATGTCAAAAAAAAAAAAAAAATCCATCTTAAATTTTGAGGTACCATGAGTAGTACAGCCACAACTGCTACCTTTGGCCCTAACTGTGCTGTTGTTTATGCCCACAGATAATGTTCAGAGACAAGCTATCAAACTAGAGGCCTTAGTCTCATTATTTAATAGGACAGCCTTACCATGCTATGAATTTTGTTCCACCTCTCACTGGAACACTTTCTTTCTTTGGACGGTATGGTTAACAGTCACAGTCATGCAGAGTTGTCAGCTCAGAGCATCTTAAATCAGCTGCTAAGCTGCTTAGGTTGCTGTAGCACTACCTCTCCCCATCTTTTCTTCTGCTCTCTTTCCCCCCTCCTCTCCTGCAATCTCTTCTCCTCCTCTTCCTTCTGCCCTTTTTCTCTCCTATACTCTCTCCTTTAAAACATGAGATAACAATAGGAAGCAATGTAGAGAGACACAGCATAACATCCAAGCCTTATCAATAATGGATGAGCTTTTAATCTAGAACTACCGTCTCTCTCACACACAAAGGCCATTTAAAGGGGAGAGCTGAATATATTTAATGTATTTTTTTCTTTCCTGTTTTAGTCTGCTGCCGCTACTACAGTTACTGCTAGTAGTAGCAGTACTACTGCATTTATATCATCAATAATAACCAATTCACTGGTGGTTTCTAAGTGAGGGTGAGGTGAGCACAATTTTTCATTCATGCTAAGACTTAAGCCATGTACACTGAATAAACCACCAAGCTACTGGTTTGTGCAAGTGAACATCAGCTATGACACTGATGCATAGATTTCTACACAGGACCATGCAATTATACACATGCTCAAAAAGAGCTCGCAATAACAACAATAATAGTAATAATAATAGAATAATAGTTTTCAAGTGCAAGGGGGAAAAAAAATCCAAACCAAGTAGCCTAAAACGTCTGTCCAAGGCATACTCATGGTAAACTGAAAGGTGTTCCTGCTTCAGAGTAACTGAAGGACAAATAAATGAAAAGTGCTTTTTCCCTTGTTGAAACTTCTGTGGGTCCTTTCTGTTGTGCTGGTACAAATATTGTGTGGGTTACACCAAAGGCAAAATTTGTATTAATTGTGTGATTGTGTGTGCAGCTACATTTTCAGAGTCAAGAAAACAAGCGATATGTAAACAGAGAACATCAAAAGTTTGCTCTTCAGAGAATGCACTGATAAAAGCCTGTAAAAACACAGATATGATCTTAAAACATTTTTATAAAAGGTAAATGAGTCAAGACAAAGCTCAATTAAAATAGCCAAATGACCTTTAAATTGTGACAACAAAGGATTGAATACAGTAAAAAGTGAAAGCTTTTGTGCCCCTGACCTTTATCAGTGTGCTAAAAACCAGATTAGATCACACAACCTGTGTTGAATCCCTAAAACCTATTTCCAGCAACATTGTGTCATTCAGAGTTATTTTAAAATCATTCTGAACACGTACTTAATAACATTTCACAAGAAATGACAACAAATGCACGGTAAAGATATGATCTGAGTTTGTTATTAATTTTAGGTCTTATCTGATATGAGCTAGTCAGAGGCAGACGCAGTGGTAACTGGATGAACTAATGAAAAACCAATTCAGGAGTAGTGACAGGCACTGCAAAGTGATGGCAAATATGTTTGGCTGAAACTATTGAAAACTGTGAATGATTCCCCTCCCCACATTGGCACAGACACATCTTTTCAGAAGAAGTTTGGAAGACAATGACATGATACAGCTGCTTCTCCAGTCTGCCAGCGCCACTGCTGTATAACAGACCTGGGAAAGATAGATAACGCTGGATAGATGATTGGGTAAGCCAACACATGACTTCAGCAGGGAAGCTATTGGAAGACTGATTCTAGCTTCTTGTGTCCACATGTTGAAGTATCCTTAGGCAAGACACTGAACCCAAAGTGGCTTATGATGGTTGGGCCAGCATGCTGCATGCTAGTTCACTGCCATCTGTATATGAGTGTGTGTGTGGAAGGCAAGCAAAAGGGCTTTGGATCTAAGGTTGGGCTACCCCACAATAGTGTACCTAACCATTAATCAGTGACAAGAGTTTTAGTCGACCACTTTTCATTTATTCGTTAGTCGCATGAAAAAAACAAACAAACAAACAAAAAAAAAACATCTCAAACTCCATTGGAGAGCTGTGGATTGCCCTTTGACCCGGGAGGCATTTTCTCTTCTAACACTGAAGTCACCAGCGCAATGCTGCTAACTGTACTGTAGCAGTCATTAGCTAGTTTGCTCAGTGGGAAACAGAATCTGAGACCAACAGAGGTCAGTTTGACAACTGGGAACATATCATGAATACAAAATATTATGAAAGGTAATATTTGTTTTATTTTTAAATAAGTTTTCTTTTGATCAATACATTGTCAGTTGCTGGCTGGAGACCATTCACAGCAATCCCGTATTCAGATGAATGTGATTTTAATGTGGTTCATTTCCGTATCGTTGACATTATTGCCATGGTGATGTTAACAGATGGAGAGAGTGTTGTTGCTGCATTTTTATCCCACTAGGTCCTTTGTCTATCTTGACAGTCCTGAACTTGACTGTGTGTTGCTTAAAAGTTATACCTGAGTTGATTAAATCTTATTTTGTTATTTGTTGTTGTTTCAGATCTCTGACCTTGAATTAAAATCAGATGCAGACCTTTGAGTAATACATCTGTCAACCCTTGCTATATGTGTTATTATCTCTCTCGGGAGCAGTAAAAATAACTTCTCCAAACTTTGTTGTGATAAGGTAATACACTAATATCAGACTCAGACTCACAAATCCCAGAGGATTCAGCATCAGCAGTCATCTGAACATAGGCACAACATATCACCTGCTCTCTGCAACTAAGATGCTAAAAAGCCAAGCCCTGTCTGGGAGAGGTTTGGTTTGAAGTGCTGACAGAATTATTTATAACTAGCTCTCTGATTATGCAATAAAACATCCCCGTGAAGCCAACATGAAGAGACAGAGAGAAGAGGCCTTTCTCATCTGGCCATACCGAGTGTGCCTAGGAGACCTTGGTTTATCCCTACCATTATGTAACACCCTATCTCTATCAGCACGACAATAAGCACACAGGAAAAGTAAAATGTTCAAGAATCCATTATTCTAGTGTTGTGATTTGCGGATGTGGATGAGTGTGGGCCAAATGTATCACAGGACTGTTCATACATTGAGCTGTCATTAAAATGGATGGATGTCCACAACATCCTCTCGTCATCTATTTCGACTGAACCTCACTTTATGAAGCTTTTACCTCCAGACTAGATTTTTACTTACTATTTTTACTTACCAGTTTTCAGAATGTACATGGCAGTAAATCAGTGTGGAATCAGTGTGGAATTACAAGTGTGCTAACTGCTATATCTACCTGTTGATGTTAGAGTAATGTCCACACCTGGTGCATTAATAGTGGCTGAGCTGCATTGATTGGCGATATTAATCTGATCATTTTTTAAAATTTCATCCCTGAATGTGACTGGATTAACCAGTTGCGCTAAGGCCAGACATATATTTGCTTTTTAACAAATACGTATTCGTATTCTGAGGACGTACATGGGTGCAGGATAAGCAAGACAGCCATGATGCATATGCAAATGTGTGGTTAAAAGCAAGTGTATGTCTGGCCTAAGCAACTTTGGTGCACCTTAAGGAACTGAACTGGTGCCATTCTTCTCCATTATTTACACATTACGCCACTTTAATTCAAGTTCTTGCCAGCTTCAAAAGTTTTCAGATGACTCCTCCATTGTTGGATGCATCAACAAAAACAACCTGGAGGACTACAGAGGACTGATAAAGAGCTTCATCATATGGTTCAACAGTCACCTGAACCTCAGCTTATACTGTGTTGAAATTAATAAATAAAATGTCTTCTTGCTGGTTGTTCCAACTCGTTCAGAATCATAACCACTTTTGGCATTGGCATTGAACAGGTGGCTCACTTCATGCCCCCAAAACATATATTTTAATAATTCAATTAAAATGCTACATGTGCAACAACTAGCCGAATAATGGCTTGAACTGACGACTACTAGTCTACTAGTAACTGGGTGGCAGCCCTATCTGTATATCTATAACTAACTATATCAATTTATTATCACTTACAAGTAAAAACAGCAAATCGTTCTGGAAGCTGGAACTGGGGACTGTTTTGCTTTTTCTTGCCTGTAGAAATTGCTTTATGTCATTTCATCTCCAAATAGTTTAACTTCATTATCATGCAGCTAGGTATTATTACATTACATATTTCCACTTAATGTGAGAGCAGGGAAAAGGTTGCTTAAGTAAGATGCTGTTGACAATGGCTGGTGAGAGAAAACCCTGAAGCACCTTTTCTATTCCACTGCCCCTGAAAACTTTGGAGAAGAAACTAGTGGGAAAGAAAGTAAATAGCTTGTCTGGAGGCCTGAGCAGTGGCATTTCAAACAAAGAGAAAAAGAAGAATGGCAGAGGGTCACTGATGCGGTTAGTCATGGAAGTTCTGAGCACCACAAGCTGGAAGAAATACAGAAAAAGCGGCATGATTTTAAAAGAAGGCCAAAAAGTGCATTAGCACACAAAAGCAGAGCCACTGCTGCTGGAGGAAGAGAGGGGACACCAGCACACTGAGACACACTGCTGCTGGCTCACTGTCACACATGGCACTGATGACTACACACAGCCAGATACTAAACTTTTACACACGGCAGAATATTCTTACATCAAAACATTTCAGTATGAATTAAAAATGAATGGCTAGATGTTCACCCAAATAACAAAACAACATTTTTTGTCACCCGTCCCTCTTGGCATTTGCAAATAGTTTTCTTTTCTCTGAGATCTATTTTTAAGATTTCTGCACTGCCCAAACACAATGGAAAGGTGGGAACTCAAAGATGTGAAAAGATACTTTTAAAAGATCATCAGTGACATTCCTCTCCAAACGTTTCCACGGCCCTCACTGTGGACTGGCTTGATTGGAAGTATTCTGTGATATGATATTACAGTAAACACTGAATTCTTTTTAAGGAGATCTCAGAGAAAACTTTGAGTTGAGTTTGAGTGAAAGAGGGTTGTGTGCAGCACGTACAAAAACACACACAAACATCTTGAAATTCTTCATGATTTGCGGAAAAAATCATCGTCTCATGAATACGGAAGAAAAACAATTCTGATCTACATTGTTTTCTCTCCTGTGTTTATGACTTAAGAGCAGGTGAAAAAAAGTTTGTTTTTTTCCAGTAACACTCTAAGTTACTTTATTTCATCTGTGAAAACAGGTTGAGTATATTTGCCTAACGGAAAATATTTCAAAGAAAACAAAAGAAAACAAAGAAAACCCCAACCTTCTAATACGTTGTTTCTATTTTAACATTTTATTTCTGATTAATTCTCCAGTGTAATTAATTGTTTAGTCACAAACCACTGAAATCTGCTCACCTTGCATTTCCCCTCAGTTCTCTTCTCTCTCCACACACACACACACACACACCTCTGGTCTCTTATTGCACACACATCAGCTCGCCCACCCCACCTTTCTCTGTTTCTCTCTGTCTGTACGGTGTGCGTCTGATCTGTTCACTTTCTTCATCAGCGGGATGTTTTATAGTGCCCCCCAGAAAACACAACTCACCGTTTGGATTTTTTAATTTTGTTTTCACAGCAGCAGGATGAAAGAGTCTATCGAAACGATTGAAACCAACATGGTACTGAATGACATCGGTACCGGCTTGGTGTGCTTTGACATTTTCACTTAACAACTGTACATACAATTGACATATATATTAAACAGGAGACTCTCTCTGTGTTTCTCTGCAGAGCATGTGTGTAATTGTAGATTTTTCATACAGCAAAAGCCAATGTAGGTCGCAAAATGTATTTGGACACATGCCAACATAAAGTTTATATGTGGGGAAACACTTTAGAGTGTGTAACATCATGCTGTTCACAGACAGGTTCACTGTCATGTGTTTGTGTGAGCGACAGAGAGAGGGTCATGTAGAAAGGAACCCCAGACCACTGAGCTAAAAAAAAAAAGAAAGAAATAAAAAATCACAGCGGCAATGTTCATCTGATGTGGTGGGCAGCCACAAATAAATTAATGTATGAGCAGCACAAAGATAGTCAACCAAAAGTGTCTGTAGCTGTACAATACTGTGGCACAAAAGTCCCAAAATGAGAGTGATTTTGTGTGTGTGTGCGTGCATGCCTGTGTGTGTGTGTGTGTGTGTGTGTGTGTGTGTGTGTGTGTGTGTGTGTGTGTGTGTGTGTGTGTGTGTGTCTGCACACACATGGACACAAATCTTGGCTCTCATGAACACCATCAATAAGATCAATTCTAAGGAAAATTATATCACTGGTACAGGAGCTGTAATGTAAAAAATCCAACATGCTTGCTGGACTGAGTAGTTTGTTTAGTATGAAAAATAGTTAACAGCGGTTGTCACTGGGTAGCTCCCAGTATGTTAATTTACTGAAATAGGGGTTTGAAAACAATGAAAGAAATTTTAGGAGTGAATGAGTTTAAATTCACACCACATCACAATTCATAGGACGTTACAATTATACATTTAAAGTTACACAAACAGTTGCACAGTGTCACAGATAAGAAAGGCTGTGTTGAGTAAATTGCCTTTTCTGTTTTGTATTTAAGTTTTCATTGGGGACATCAAGGATGTACTTCGGCCACCAAATTTAGGGACCTGGTGGCCAGTGGGAACAGTGCTTGAAAATATTAATGTCTGTCCCTGCTGATGTCGTTGAGAGCTGCTTCCTGCATGGTTCTCATTCTGTCCTGCTTGCCACAATATTTTATGTCATTCTCCACCACTATCTGGTGACCGCCAAAAATTATCTTGTGACTGCATTATTGGTCCTGACTCCCAGGTTGAGAACCACTGAATTGACTTTGGATTTTATTATTTAAAATTATTTAAGAAAATATGAAATAATAGCAGTTAGCAGTAAGACACTGCCTTACTGTGAGGGAGGTGTGTCTGTGGCTGGCAACAGACAACAATGAATAATCTTACTGAAATAAACCTGCCTCCATGTCTGTAGCTTAACAGGGTAGCCCTACGCTATTTCTATATTGGTCATAATGGTGGTACCTGGAGAGCCTAATATCTTCTGAGGTAGTATGTGGTGTAAAAAGTTTAAGAAACACTGACCTATTCCAAACACAAGTTTGCTCATGATATTTCCACCGTTGTCTCCTCTCTAAGCCAACAGTATCTGACTCACTGTTTGCCTGTTGATGCTACTGAATCCAATTGCAGGTTTAGAAATTATTCAGTACTGTGTTGCTGCTTTTGGTGTCTGGCGGACTCTCCAAACACCAAAACTCAATTTAAAGCCTTGTGAAGGTGAAAGTGTTCCTATGTTCTGTTGAAGAGACACACAGAGAGGAAGACCTATGAGAACAACATCTCTTCCATGTTACCTGATGCGTTTGATGTTTTCCAGCCCAATAGTTGTGCTACATCCGCCCAAATTGTTAAAAAAGTAAATATGCTCTATAATAAACAAAACAAATGAATTATAAAGCTATTTTCAACTTCCGCCTCTTCCTTAAAATAAAAAAAAGTAAAGGGACAGCTTGAAAAACAAAAATTTTATCTAGCTTAAACTGCAACAACCCTTTACAGTATTAGTAGATTTTGATATTGTGATTTAGCATAAGTGTTGTCTTCCTGGTTTCAAAGGCTGCATTACAGTAAATGGTAATTTACAAGACTGTTCTGGCTGTTCTATTATTTGCCTTTACCCACTTAGTTATTCTATCCACATTAATATTACTATTATTATTTATCAAAAATATCAATGCATTAATATTTAACGAAAGCCCCAAAAGTCATCCCTACAATATTGCTGCAAAATTGATATCGAGGTATTTGGTCAAAAACACTGTGATGTTTAATTTGGTTATATCACCCACCACTAATGCATATTCTATAAGAATATGTTTGCACTAATTCAGAATTATTTAGTGGGAATGTGTATATTTTGATATATAACGCATCACTTAACTGTAATACAGCCTTTAAAACCAGGAAAAGACAAGACTTCTGACATATCACGATATAACGATATCCAAAATCTATCACAATATCTAGTGTCATATCACAATAAAATATAATATCATTATATTGCCCAGCCCTAATAGTATGTATATGTGTGTGTGTGTGTGTGTATACATATATACACACAGACACATATATGATAATATAATATAGATTAGGGTAAACTGCGGGTGGATTTCGTCTCAGCAAAATGAATAAAAATTATTCAATATCAAAACTGTGCCGAGTGACTGTACGTGATTGATACATTTTTAATATACTGTATTTTTTAATGTCATGAAAAACCAGCCCAACTCACGGTAAACCAGCCCAAATTCTGTCCAGCTGCCCAAGCCCATTTTACCCCGCACGATGCAACCCAAAGCAGCCCAATTGGGCGGAAAACTGCCCAATCTGCCAGCACTGCATCTGCTGAGCCTGCATGATGTCTTTTCATGCTTAAATCTCAGGCCAAAAACAACAAGCAACAACTGGGCCTAGTCCTGATATTCAAATTAAAATATGAATGAATGGGCTCTGCTTCACCAAAACATTAATTAGGGCATCCGCCAGTGACTCGTCGTTTTAGCTCTTCTGTGTCAATGGAAATGCAGTGCTCAGTGAGAAAACAGTCATCAGCTGGTGCACTGACATAACCCCAATATCCCACCACTGCTCTCCACATTTGTGTGATCATCCGCTGCAGGCTCTTTCACTGTTACCTCAAACACAGGGCCTTCTGCCTGGCCGGATTCAAAGCAACATAATGTATCACTGCATAATGTACCACAGTTGTAGAATATTTCTCATGGGGGGCTTTTAATCATGCAAACAGGAAGACAACGAGCCTACCCATGTACAAACAGCTGATCACCTTCTCAGAGAGGGGACAGTGATAGGGAACGATGGGCCTTTAGACCATACACATAAAAGCATCAGACGTTTCTGCATCTTTCTACATGCCCTCTGGGAAATTCAGATCACGCTGATTCCAGCCAGACAGACAGACACTGGCCAAGCTATGACTACCAGGAAGAGGAACGCTACGAGACTGTGTTCACCGAGAGGCCTCAAGATGCATTTGCACTGTCACATGATTTGTTTCCTGTTGAGAGACGAGCTGCCTCCAAAGGAGAAAACTCATCAATTTCTTAATATAGCAATCCTTTATTGTCATCCTCCAGTGGAAAAGCTTAGCTTGGCATCACTCCCGTTTTTTATTCTCACTTTAAATTACACATATTGATTTGATCAGAAATTAGTCTCTAGTCCTAATGAGACAACTCATGTGGATATTGCCATTTAGGGGTTGCAGACACTTGACTCCACTTTGAGGTGAAAATGGTTGCCTGCCTTCCTCTTATATTCCTTGGGTTAATATGTGGCCTTTCTAGTCTATTTGCAGCTGTAGTACTTGTTCAGACTAATTAGCTGCTGGATTAACGCATACATCAGAAACACTACATTTCCCAGCTACCCCTGGGGTATTTTTGGCATTACAGCCTAGGACAGCCCAGTGCAGTGACAGGGACGGGGTCGACTACTGCCTTCAGCCAAATGTTCACTTAGTGTGGAGACTACCCCCTTCGCCTCCCCCCCGTCACCACATACACACAGCCAGGCAGAGCACCACTTAACTGTGCTTTTCAGCCACATGTTTCCTTCAGCAGTAACAAGTGTTCTTTTGGTCATATTTGTCATGCACCGTTACAACAGAGGCGGTGACAGACACACACGAGCTCACATACGCATACACACACTTAATCCTGGTCTGAAATAATGGATACTATGTAGTTTGGCCCCTGTTTTTTTGCAATATCTTGATAGAACAGCCGCAATTATCAGTATTTTACAACAAGACAAAATCAACAGGAAAAATGACAACTACTAGATGTGTCCACTGAAACATAATGCAAGTAATTATGGACAGTAGGAGTGGACAGAACAGAGGTTTAATATGCTGAGCCTGCTTATTCAGCAGAGTAACTGAGCAAGCAGTTTTTACCATTCACTGTTTACAGTGTTTGTAGTAAGGTTACAACTCTAATCACATGACTGAATGCAAAGCACTGGTGGAAGAACTGTCCAGATCATAAGGTCCAGTGAGGTTTAGGGGGATTGATTGGCAGAAAATGGCAGAAACAGAATATAATATTCATATTCAAAAACTTTTTCATAGTGTATAATCACCTGAAAATAAGAATCATTATGTTGTTGTTTTTTAATCTTAGAATAAGCCTTTTATATCTGTACCATTTCTTCTCCATGGGGTTGCCATGTTTCTACAGTAGCCCAAAAAAGACAAACCAAACACTCTTCAGAGGGCCTTTGCATTTCTGTTTCAATGTTCACAGACACTGTAGGTTTTTCTGCACACTTAGAAGGGGAGGTGAGGTGTTTACAATGCGCAGGCTCACCACTAGATGCCCCCAAATTTTACTCATTGTTTCTTTATGTAAAAGTAAACATATCACAGCAGGGTTCAACTATATATTTTTTAATTTGCACAGTCAGGCAAGTGAGTCCGAAATGTACTTGCCTAAAGTCAATTTTCATTTGCCCCAATACAAATTGTTCTAATTCTTAGTGGTTATCAAAGAGATATTGCCTTTGACAAGCTATGTCAATGTGGCACCGAGTATCCGATTCAATCCCATTGTTCTGTTGAAGAGTAACTGCAGTGGAGTATATGTTATATGCATATTTTTGACATTGTTTTGTGATTACCTGACGTGCCTCAGCATTCATGTTTTGCATAAGTACCAGCAAGACCGCAGCGAGGGGATGTCAGCAGCCCTCTTAGCCGACATGCAAGCAGGATGCCATCGGCTCTTGTTATGGCACTTCAGCGACAATTTTCATAAACCTGACATATCTTTGAGAAATTACCCCATTTTACCCCACCTTGCTCTCAAACTGTGCAATGCATGGTTTGAGTTTCACCCATATCCACTAACACCACCTAACTACACTAATGTTTCCTGGATAATGAAAAAGCTTGCTCATAAATTCTGTCTTTACCACCATTTTCTCACAAGTTCAGTACTGCATATGTGCAATTCTCAAAAGACATGAATGCGAGATGGCTCACTCCTAAGCTACTTCCATCATCAGCTCCAAAAAAACAAAACAAAAAAAACAATGTTGATTTTGTTGATTTCTGTTTACAGAAATTAATATTTCCTGACACATGGGGCAGGAAGCACATTCACATATGGTATTATTGGGGTGTTAATTATGCTAATTTAAAAGTCTCATGCATGTGCACTCAAATACACACAGGTGGACCATTTACACCGGTATCTGAAGTTATGATCGTTTGTTGAATCTGACATGTCATGTTTGTACAAGCCCTTGCAAATATGCTCCAGTAAAAGTTCATTTCAAATTTCACTAAAGCAAAAGTATGCAAGTATTATCATCAATATTTCCTGAAATGTAGCTGACAAGAACTGTCAACTAGCATAAAATCAAAATACTTTACATTGAATTTTACTTAAATACAGTTTCTACTTTCCTGATGCAAAGTGAATAGTAAAGGAACTGCATAGAAAATCCATAGAGAGAAGCTTGTTTGCTCTGGGCAGAATCTTGCTTCTTTAATGGACAGAGCAGCAGCTTCCTTGATATTGGAGGGTTTTGATGAGAGCAGCTCTGGAAAATGAAGATGGCCACAGATGGTGAAGAATTTGTTTTTGTGACAATTATGAATCAGACAATTAATAAGCAGACCTGGAGCATGTGAATGACGAAGCGTGCTCTGACAACATGACCTCTAAATGAGACAATAGACAAGTTAACATCCTCATAGCGTTTCCAAGGGTAGTTAGGACTGATGACAAAACCTCAAATAGTTATCCCAACTGTCTCAGCCTTGCTGCTACTTTTCAAACATGTAAGTCCTGGCCACATTTTAAACTTGGGAAGCTGGACGATCTCACAAGCAACACACTTTCCTAGAAAAACTTGATCTCCATAGCTTGAGCAAAGGAAAGAGATGCCATGGCTTTCCAAAGCTGATGAATACTCTAAAAGTATTTGGATTTTCCAGAAACGGAACAGCTTCACAAAAATACTGAACTGTCCTTCCACACTCGACTGCAAACAAGTAAGTGAATGTGATTTGTGATCACTGTGCTAATTTAGATTTAGTTTAGTAGGTTCCAGTCTATGAGAAGTTGCAGTAGCCTATGTGTAAAATGCAGCATAAACATGAAATGTAACAGACTATACTGAAATATATCAACGAATTACATAAACAAACATCTGACATCCAAAAATGTAAGAAATGTCATAAATATATTTTGTGTATTTACTAGTTAAGAATATGTTCTGAAAGGTTAAACAATATGATTTTAATATGGCTGAATCTGCCTTGCTTATGTGCCAGGTCACCAAAGACCAGAGATATATACACCCATGCATTAAAGGGTTAACAAGATAAAGTTGTATGCATACATGTATACCTGGTTTTATTCCAGCTTTTACAATGCATGAGTGAGTACATTCTGGTATTTAGTGGCAAATGAATCATTTACAGTATATATAGCTCTGACAGATAACACCAGCTGACATCTGCTTCTGCAGCATAAATATGTTTGAGTTTGTTCAATGCTATGGTGGATCAGATCTAAACCCATATTATCTCATTTTGTATCTGTTTATACTCTGCATCATTTTAACAGGATTGTCGAATTACTACAGGCCAAATGTGATGAAATGCTGGATAAATACAGACTGCATGATCTGACAAATTAGAGCACACTGAGGCAGGCCTCTGGCTGAAATGTTTATACTGCTTTAATTCCCCCGTGCTAATAAATGAGATAAAATAGTGTGCAGCCTCTGGAGCACTTTTTTGAGTGTGGGCTATCTTCTATACTTTTTGTGACACCCTCCTTAGGCTGACATGAGCCTTCATGACATATTACAGTACTGTATGTACACTGAGATACACTGAGTATACTTCATAGCAAATATAAAGCCTTTATTAGGAAGGATGCTTTATGGAGAAAAGGAATGATGGCAGACCTTATTTAAATAAATGTTTTCATTTTGTGAATTTGACAACATTTCACAGGTGGAAGAGGACATAATCAGGGACACTCACTCAGAAGCTACTTTAATTCTGAGAGGCAGATTGTGAGTGGGTCCTCATTCACCAGGAGATGCAGCATCTCTACAGGAGAAATCCTACCAATTTCCTGCCTGGCATCAGAAGAGAACAGTCCATTTGTATCTTACTTGCGGATTTATTTTTAAGTGTTTAGGCCATATCATCCTTTTCATTCAGCTGTGCAAAGTCATAAAACATTTTCTTTTCTGTCTCTTTGAAAAGATTTACACATCCAGTATATGAAGATCTACATATCTTGTATTGAAACTACCAGTTTTTAAGTTTTTTTTCTTTCTGTCCTCTGAAACAGCACTTCGAACACCACTAAACAAAGATTGGAAAACATAAAATTGAGGCCAAAGGCTTACAATGGCTTGCAATAGAGAGAGGAGACAAAGGCAAATACTAAAACATTCAAGAGAGACAGGTCTGTTCATGTGCATGCACATACTGCATTATGCAAGAAACCTAAATTAAATAAATAAACTTTCTGTCAATTCTCTAAAACAGGGCTTTCTACATGACTTTTCAATTAGTGTGAAGTGTTACCATTCATATAATCAAATGCACAATTTTTGTGGCTGGTCTGCCTTAGAGATAAAAATTAAATGATCAGAACTGAGATTTAGGTAGTTAGATTATGGAACACAGTCAGCCTGTCCACACCAGAAAAACACCTGTATGGATGGCCTGTGCAAGCAGCTTGGCTTGGGCAGTATAGAGGTATTACAGTTTATAAGGGTATTAAGAAATCCTGACGGTATGGTTTTCAGTACTGTCATAAACATAAACTCCCCTTTCTATTGAGCCGATAGAGAGATGCTGTCTTGTGTGCAGGACACACCACCAGAGTTCAGTCTGTCTTACTGGTGGACAAGGCAGTGCACTGGAGCCAAGAGCATCTGGGGAATAAAACTGCAGGACTAAGAAGTAAAAAGAAAAACGTAGTTAACATCATGTGAGTTGCATAACATACTTAAGTAATATTAAACATTTTTGATGTGTGGTCTGTTGTGATAACATAAACTCTGATATGTTGTGATTTATTACCTTTTTTCAACTGCAATTTATGTCCCCAAAGGAAAACTTTGTCAAGATCTGCTTTATTTAATATGATAAAATTTAAGTTCTGCTGCTCTGCTTTTCTCACCTCACCAGTAAAACAAAACTCAGGACTATCTAATGTAGTGCAAAAGCAATTGAAGTATTATTCTAGTATCAAGAAGTTTATTTAGCATATACAATATTAATAATTTCTGTAAGAAAAGATTGATACTTGGCATAAGTGCATAGATACAATATTGACAGGCATAATATCACAATACCTCCCCATCTGAATTGTGATTCAGCCCGGTAAGTATGGTCGTATGGGAACTGGTGCCATGTTCGGTACCCAACCCTAAACATAAGGTGAGCCCCTGGGGTCAAACTTTTACCCATAAGGCACAATTCCACATACATTAGATCTGGTTCTTGAACCATTCTGTTCAAGATTATTGGAAACTCAGTCCTCTCTAGTTTTGATTGAAAACATTGTAATCAATGATGTCATCAAAAGAGGGTGTTGAACAATGCACAATGATCTGTAGAATATGACATTCCCACTCGTGTTGGGTAATGTCTAACAAACTGGCATATGATGATGTCCACAGTGTTCACTGCTGGAAGATGATATGACTGCTGTGGGGCAAATAACTCAGCTACATGCTTGAAAGAAACACGCTAACCATAGTCTGCAGAAAAGAAAATTTGTTGCCACCAATGTAACCGAGCATCTTGGGTTTGCCTAACTGGCAGGTTTTAATGATAAAACAATAATGAGAACATGGAGACATAATGTTAGTGCAATGACCAACAACAACAGCTTCTTCTACTTTTTCTCCTACAAGTCAAAAACGAAACTTTACTAACAACTGCTTCCTCCTGGCAACCCTGAGGGGACACACTACCTCAAATACAGTGGGCTTTTAAAAATCATTGTGTTACAATGGCAGAGTGCTCAGTGGTTAATGTCTGTCAGTCAGTGTGATGGACAGTGCCATTGTCCATCAGCCCAACCCTAATATCAACTCTGGTTGCCAAAGAAAATCCAATTTATTTTTGGTGGAAATGCTCAGAACGTTTCAAAATTAGATATGTGAACCACAGCATGTCAGTTCCGTGTTGGTAGAAAAGTCCTGTTACTGGAACAGTATCCAACGCAGCTTCATTAAGGTTGACACCAAATGAGTGATACCTCCTGATACCTAGCCTTTCCCGCACAACAGAGTGTGAAGGACTTTCATGAACATGTGCATTCTAGAAAAAAAAGCAGTGAAAGTATGAGTATGATCAGTAGTTACATAAATTTCCGTCTTCACTCATGCTGAACATAGCACACATATGCCCACAAACATACAGTTGCAGAACGCATATGCCTGCTCAAGATAATAAATTGCTACATAGCCACTGTTGTGGTATGAGATGACCAGTGACCATGGATAATGCCCCTCTGCATTCGCACAAAGAAACAACAGAAAGAAAAGAATACAACCAGAAGAGAGAAAAGAGAAAGAGGAGAGGAGAAACAAAGACTTTGAGTATTATACAGGAATGACAAGCTGGAGGCAGATCCAGTCCGGCTCCCGTTGAATGACAGACTGTAAGCCTGTTAAATTTTGTCTTTGAATCCATCCATGACCCTCTAAGAAGATTTACTGTGGCTTTGATCTTTTCAGCTGCTTTTTACACTAAAGCTTGCTCAAAGTTTAGCGGATCTGCTTTGTGTGTTTTACTTTTAGAAAGCTTGAACTTAAAACACCAAAGCATGACAACGTTAAATGTGGCAAACATTCCTAGCTGAGGGAAAAAAGAGGAGGAAAGAAGCAGAGTGGATGTGACAGAACAGGGAATCATGTTTATATCAGTGGGCATCGACCTGCCTTTTGGGAGTTTGAGGCTAGTAGTCAGGGTTTCAAAGAAAAATCTCATCTCAAATAAAGATAAGTGATGTCTCATGAAACAGCACTGGACAAACTGATTCCTATTTCCCTGACTTCCTAAATTCTAATGTCATCTTCAACTTAATCATCAAGCATAAGGATCAAGAGGTTTAAGCAAAAACATGAGACTTTTATGATATAAGTCATTGTGCAACTACGTACAAACTCCACTATAGGAAGCAACGGCTTTTTGGAATCGGTTTATGTACCAATAAAGCTGAGAAAGACTGGTCTCTGTAAACATTGGTATCCAAAGTATTACGGTTTCTGTTTTTAGTTCATTTGTATTCCAAGTAGTATTGGCTAATTACACTTGGGTGAGCTTTGGTTGCATGCAGCTCATGTGAAGAGCAAAAGAGGTGTAACACACTGGCTGCAATCTCAGGAGATTAGTCTTCATTCTCATGTCTGAAGTTGATAACCGGAACATGAACAATGACCAGTGCTCAGAGGAGGAAGGGCCCAAATATCTGTTATATGGATTTCCACTGACAACACCAGAAGCCCCAAAACACTGGTAGTTGCGCCCAGAGGCTAAATCGTCATCAGACAATAGACAATGGGTTCCAAGATTGGAGAAAGTTCAACAAAAATAAACTTTAATCTTGACATCTTAAAGACTTCAAATATTTAACCACTGAGTACTTTGAGTATCATTATTTCGAACTCACCACTCTCCACTGACAAGCAAACTCTGCCAGACTCACTACGAGTCCTTCAGTACAAACACATGTTGTGTATTATTCAAACCTACAAATCTTTCAGAGCAACTGACTTCCAAACTCAACAGTTGTGAAACTGATGTTTTCAGGTGAGAATATGGTACTTTAGAGTTCAACAGGAGAAGACCATACACAAATGAATAAAGAGTGTTAAGCTAGGGCCAAGCATGAGGGAAAATAGAAGCACAAGAATCTATTTTATTCAGCAAATTTTAAGTGTCAAAAATTAAATCACATTTTCAGTATTAATGCCAGTCATAGAAAAAATAAATCAGAGGAAGATTTTAGAATAAAGTGAAAATGTTTAGAATAAAGTAAGAACATTGAGAATAAAATTTAGATACCATTTCAACAATAGAGTAAAAATGCATTTCAACTTCTCAACATTTCAGTTTATTCTGAAATCCTCTGATTTATTTTTTCTTTTGCCTGGCACTAATACTCAAAGTTATATTTTATTTTTGGCAACTTAATTCTGGAAATACAAAACAAATTTTAAAAATATCCTCTGATTTTCCCCTTATGCCTGGACCTATACTCTTCCTTACAAATGTAAATAAATACATTTGTTGTAACTACAAAAAATGCAGCTTTTTAAACATGTATGCAACGACATTTTATTCAGTTTATCCTCCACCATTGATGCTAATACTGACATAACTGCATTTAGCAAATTTTGGCAGATAAAATTCCCCCCACCAGTATCAGTGGGGCTACTGACCCCTCGCCATGACACAACAAGCCCCAGGTCCAGTTAACTGACACTGCACAGTGTTGACTGTGTTAATGTTCTGATATGAGCGAATGTAATAACAACAACTTTTTTTTTTTAGGTCCACCATGTTTTCCTGTCTCTCTCTATCTATCTGTCTCACAGACTGGTCAGTGTGTTAATATGAAGTCCAGCCTACCTGAGTAACAGTAGTAGTTTCCAGGCGAGTAAAAAGCCCGCCACCGAGAGCTTCTTCATCCTCATCTCTCAAGAGGCTCGTGAACCTCTGCTGTCCTCGCGGCTTTTTCAGCACCGCGAACAGCGCTCGTGCTCCAGCTGTGGTCAAGCAGCACGCGGAGGGCAACTCACAAACATACTGTAGCAACAGGAAGTCCAAAAGAACTCAGCGTGTTCGATCAATGCCCATCTCTCGGGCGAGAAACAACGCGGAAGCTCGACATATCTCACGGAATAAACCAGTTAACTGTGAAAGGTCGAGAAAGGAAGAGCTCTCACGACAGCTGTTCAGACTCTGCTCTGGGCTCGTTCTGTGCCCTCCTGAAGCACGGGGGCAGGGACAGACCCGCCCTCCGCTCCGGATAGGCATGACTGGCAGACCGATCAGCCAATCGTCTGCGGTGTTGTTAATTTTTTTTCCCCAGCTAAGTCGTATCTGAAATTAGAAGCCCAGGATCAAATTTAACATCCACCCATGCATTATCACGCTTTCTCCTCTCTCTGTCTCTCCCCCCATGCAGCTCTGCACCCTCCTCGTTTTCTTCTCCTCCCTCTTCTCTTCCTCTCTGTTTCTTTCTCCATCTGCCCCGCGTTCTCTCTGTCATTCTGCTCTGTTAGGCAGGATCGCATGGAGTCGCATGTGGTTGTGATTCCCGGCTGTAAAGTAGCTCATGCTGATGACAGTTTGCCATATGTGGCCAAAGTAGGCGTGGGTCGAGCGGATATGATGATTTAAGTTCAGATTTACATCAAGGGAGCACCCTGGGGCGAGAAGGGGTATACAGTGCACTCCCTGAGAACTTGGAGAGTGATGTGTTGTTTTGGATTTCAAATTACACACCGACTGTCGAGGAAACTAAAAAAAAAGAAGGAAAGGGCATTATATCACTACAGAACATCCTATACTGCAGACTGCATTGCCAGTTCTATCGATGCTTACGGGAAATGCAATGTCAGTCATGCTATTTGGAGACTAACAATAAATAAACTAATGCACACACTTGAAAGTTCTCTGAAGAGTGTTCTTTATCTTTGTTCTGTCATTTTTATAGAGGCATTTCTTCTTCAAAAGACATACAACATAGGTATGTTGGGTTTTAGTGCACTTCTTCTGTAGGCTTATATAGACAGTCCCTCCAGGATTTCACAGGCTGGATTGTTGATGCCTAAAATACCTGATTTCACAGCAGCATTTATAAAACATTATGATGCACTTTGCAATGTTTTGGGCTTATTTTGCAATGAAATTGCAGTAGCAAGTGAAAATTGCAAACAAAGTTGAGATTTTATATATATATGTATATATAAGTTATTATGAAGGCAAGATGTTCCAGGGAGAATAAAACCACACTATGTTCTGAGTGCTCCAAGTAACCTCATTAAAAAGGCTCAGGATATAAAAGAAAGAAGCCAAATATTTTTGGAGCTCAAACTCAGTCAAAACAGCGAGCACAAAACTGTGAAATTTTAAAGTGCATAGAACATTGATACATGTCAATAACAATGATAAACCTTGTGTTCTTTAGGTTCCCTAGACAACATAAAAAAAATACAACAGCAAAATAAATAATAAAACATTTAGTTGGTTCACTGAGATGTACATGTATAAAGATTGCGTGGGGGACTGCTAATTAGTGGAACTCGTGGGAAGCAACAATGATTGGTCAGATTTGTGGAAAAATTGCAGTGACTGGACAAAAGAACATGCAGAATTCACAGAGATTAGTTGGATTTGTGTTAACTGTTGTGATCGTAACATCCCATCTTTCTGGAGGGACTGTAAATGGAGCTCAACAGTGACTACACACTTTTTCAATGGCTTGGGTTCTGCAAGTTAATTTTTGATTTGTTCACCCACTTATTCACTCCATGCCAATGAACTATGAGATGAATTGTAAGTCGTTTGATTTGGAGCAATAAGACTGGAAAATGGAAAAAGACAAAGGCATAAAACTATATATGTAATTATTTTAAGAGGGAAGGAACTATTCATTCCATCAATCATGGCGAATGATACTGCTTCTTCTTAAAGTTTATTATTATTATAGCATTTTGTTAATAACAGTGTTATGATGTAGTTCACATTGGGTGTGTGTATTACTGTATATTCACAGGTTGATACGGACTTGTGGCTTCTACAGGAGCATATACCATCATTTCACAATGCCATAGCTCGTGGTAGGTCTGCCTTTGATGCTTACGACATTATGGCTAATAATATAAATCCAAAGTTAAGAATATTTTTCACTTCTGTAAGGCCACTGTAGAGCTCTGAAGAGTTTGTGCCAAAGTCTTGTGCATATATGTTCTGCAGTGATGTAATGTCCCGTCCTTCTGTTTTAGTTTCCTTGCTGGCGATGACGATGCATTAATGGCTTTCAGCTGTAAGGGTGTTTACACTCAAATTGGGTGAACAGTGTGAAACTTGTTGTGCATTTACCCTTTGGGAGTATGTATAAAAAGATTTCCACACGGTTTATCAGACAAGGATGCAAACACCCTCAAGTTAAAGCTGAGAGGCAGCTCTTTAATCTCATAGTCACTGGAGCACAGCGCTAACACAAAACTGTCTGAATACTTACAGCGTGATTTATTTAGTATGCTCATATAACAGAATGTTTTTTTACCATATATTCTCATGTTCACTCTTCCGTTCTCAGTAATTTTGTCTTGCACACCCTAATTTTTAAATAGGCTTAACTCCCATGCATACAATCCACTTTGCCTGCTGTAACTGAGTTATATAAATTGAAATTTTTAGACGATTCTTATTTGTGATTTATATTTGACTTTTTTCTTACTCTGTGTTTCCATTTTTTTCTACTACTGTTGACTACCTTACAGAGATCATTGCAGTAATTAATGTTTCTTCACACTGTTGGCCTACGATAACCTTCTCATACAAACATAAAGATGCACAATTATGATGTTACAAAATGATAATTGATGACTAAAGTCTTTGGACTGTCCAAAAGCAGCACATAACTGTGACAATGAAGCAGTGTAGTCTACACTGCCATATTTTGGAAAAATACAAGTGTCTGGGGTGGATTATACTAAAAGTCTTTTGATACCTATTTACATTCTAAAAATGTGTTACCATTAGAGTGCTGTAACAGTGGCTGTTCTTGGCAAATGATGTTCAAAGGAGCATTATGTAAAAATATTAGTTTGAAACATTCACAAGACTAAATAAGTAAAATTGTCACCAGAATGTTAACAGTCTTGACATTATATCAAAGGTACTTACTAGCTAGCTTTGGCCCATACTGTCCCATAATACCAGTTGGCACGCCAAAATGGGATGGTGAGTAACTGTAGTGTGCCCGTCCCCTGAACCCATTGTAACCATACCAGACTTACATGCGTAGATGCCGCATTGGCCTTCTCCCAGAGGCTGCTGAACCTGGTCCTGTTGCGTGCTTGCCTAGTTCTGGTCCTGGTGGCCATTCTGGTACCATTCCCTTCAGATGTGGGTCCACTTACCCTGGGCCTGAAAACCTCCTCCTCCTGGCAGCCTAAAGCTCCTGAGCTAATAGTGTAAACACCAACAATCCCCTGGTGCTCAGAGCTCCAAGTCCAGGCAGAGTAAGCTAGCATTAAGACAGCAAGGCTAAGGCTCACATGGCTAACTAGCTAACGGCAGCTACAGTTAGCAGCAATTAGTGGTCACACCATTGATTTGCGGCTCCTGTTTGTTTGGAGTATGAATTTGTTCGGTGACCAATTCTTACATATTGGTGCAATATGTTATAACTGACCTTTAAAGTCAAACAAAACTGCAGTGCAGTGCTACAGCACTGGATTTTTTTTGCAGCAAGCCTTTGCAGTGTGACTTAGATAATTACAATGGTGTATTTAGTTCTGCTGGATGGCCAAGGAGGATCTATGAATGCATATGTTGCGATTTAGAACTGCATGTATCATCACCGTTATGAGTATTTATTTGAAAGTGGTTTGATGTTTAGATTTACTGTAGTAATATTCTCATTTGCTTCTCAGGGGAGCTTCTTTACAGATGTAATATAATATGGAACACAGCTGCAGCTAATCAACATAATACGGTTCAGATAAGTAAGAGTTAGCAATGATATAATTAATGTTATTACCTGCAGCTCTGTTTACCCTACTTAGACATGTAAGATGCAGCCCTTGTATCTGCTGAAGCATAGTCAGCGAGCACACTGAACAAAGATACTTTCTTCTTACAGTGCATTTTGGGACTTTTTCTTTTTCGGTAGACTAGAAAATTTCTGTATCATTTGTACAATTTTGGCCAAAATGTGACTTGTTGAGGGATATGAATAATTGTGGTACAAGTGGGCCCAAACAAAGACACACACAGAGGGGGAGGGAGGGGAGGAGTGTGACATGCAGGTGCCAGCTTGACTCCTCTGATATGTTTGAGGCAACAGGACACATGGGAGATGGCTGCACTCTGCATCTCTGTCATTCATGCCCTCATCCTTCATCCTCTTCTCACTAATGTGCAAGATATGAATTAGACATTAGGTTCTGGGTGTTACAGTGCAGCATGGTGAAACTTTTAACATTGCCTGTCAACTTGCTTCTGCATGTTCTGCCCTGCTGTGAGCCATGTGCCTAAATATTGGACTTCACTTTGACTGGGTAACAATAATGAGGTTCTCGTTCTTTTAAGTCTAAATCAGCAATATATTTGTAAGGCTTTTATCCTACAAGTGATATTTTGTTTTTTTTTTACACATCGTTTATCATTTGTATGTATGTAAGTTGATTATTTAAATTATCCCCATATGGTATTTCATATTGTAAAACAATTTCTTCATTCATTCTGAACTCTTACAGTGCTATACAAATTTGAAAATGTATTTCATTTTAAAACTGACTGAACCACATTACATACATACACCAGTCCTGTGTTATTATATTTACATAATCCTGTTCTAGCATTAATGTGTTGGAAGTTCAAATGTTGTTCTCATGTCTGAAAAAGTGCCCAAGACACTTTTATGTCAAAGCCACAAAAGATGTCAGACTTAGTAACAGTTCCTAATACTTCTAATACAGCACGAGACTGAATTGAATGCTGTCACACTGATGTAAAGATCACAGCAGCACGTGGCAAACAGAGAAGGATTAATGAACAAAGAAAATAAAATCAGACATTATCAATCTCTATTGTTTGCTCCTTTTCATGCACCAGGAGTCAAATACTGTGTGAGCATTGTGGGTCTTAATTTAATAGTCCTGCCGGGTCTGAATAAAGCCATAACAAATAAATATGCAACTGAGAGTTATATTTGAATGACAAAATACCATCACTGTAACACAGAAATGAAGCCAGAAATGTTACGTATTTCATGTCTAAAAAAAAGGCTCTGATCAGGAGACTGACATGAACAAATATATAATTAATGTTGTCTCCAAATTGAAATCTTGTAATAATTCATCAGCTCAATATAGTTTCAAAAAAAGCTAGAGTTATTACATTATTTTCATATTCTCAATCTATCAGTGTGTGGGATTATCTCAAAACACAAAAAACAGCACATTTGGAAACACTAAACTCTGCAATTTATTGATCAACTTCAATTTTTCAGTTTTTGTTGCGAATACCGAAGCCTACCTTATTGGTTTTCTTTTCTTTCTTTTCACCTTCAAAGTGGCCGTACACGCTGCTGATGGTGAAATTGATGCCTTTTGAGTCCATCGGGGTGATCCTAGTATTTTTTAAATTGGCAGCCCAGGGAGGCTCAAGAACAAGTCAAGAGTGTCAAAATGTGACAATTCAGCCCTTCAACTCAAAATCACCTCAAAACCAGTTCAGCAATGACTGTGGGCCTACAGTTCTGACTACTGCATTCTGTTTTTCCCATCGTATGTACACCAGTTCAGTAAAATGTTATGTAACATGGACCTAAGGGCAATGTTAGGCTGATAGCTTGTTAGTTACCCTGTATAATGTGCTGATTATGCATTTAAAATGTTGGCAGTGTTTTTTTTTTTCATATTATGATATAAATATACATGTAAAGGGAGAGTTCATCCCAAAACTAAAAATATATTTGTTCCCTCTTACCTGTAGTAATTTGTTTATCCGTCTAGATTGGTGTGAGTTGCACAGTTTTTGCGATACTGGCCAAAGAGATGTTACATGTTTCTATATCTGTCTTCCTCTCGCCTCAGCTCTTACTTGGTCTGTGACTTCAATGTGTCACACAGATACTTTTCATTACAAATACCTTTTTTAGAACATCGCTAGGAGTCAAATCAGTGTGTGTGTGATCAGGCCTGTGGCCCCCTCAGACCTCCTTCTTGTTCTCGCAATAAATATCCTGAAGAACACGAGGCAGAGCAGCCAGTCTGTCCATCAGATTACAGCAGCAGGCCTTCTGCCATACCTCACATGCCCATCTAGTGTCCCCGAAGCTCTCAGGGTTGAATTCACTATAGACCATTTTTGCTGTGAACATATGAGGCTCCTGTGAAAGAAAAAAAAAACAGCACCAATTTTCTGGTGCAAATAAAAAAGTGAAAACAGACAGCCCCAGGTAACAGTGCCAACAAGAGCACACAGGGACACATTTGGCTCCTGTTCTGACTCAAATGATTCTGACTTCATACTGAATGTTTTTGTTTGAAAATTTAAAATCTCTTTGTTCCTTTAGCCCATTCCTCAGTGTCCCTGGGTAGGTAGATCTGTTGTTTGCCATTGGGATAAAGTCAAACTGTCTAAAACCACTTTCATAAATACTTTAATACTAATAATGTAATATGTAGCAATTAGTTATAGTGACAATATCACAGAGAAGAAGTCAAATGTTGAATATTGATTTCACATGGCTCATGAACCCTAATCTCCTGAGTGAAAAGTTCTGTGTTTGTTTCACCCATCCATCCATCCATCCATTCATCCATCCATCCATCCATCCATCCATCCATCCATCCATCCATCCATCCATCCATCCATCCATCCATCACCTCCAACATATGCAGACTTTCTTGCCCTTTATACTGTGTCACCTTACTTTGACAACACATCAAGGCATAATGATAAAAGGACGCCTCCAGAAATTACATTAGAGGGGTAATTACAGCATTTGTGAAGCGTAAGAGCACTGACCAAAATGCCATATCTGACACCTTGGGAGTGAGAGAAACTCTTACTTCTTTCATTAATCTCATTTGCTGTTCGAAATAGGCAAACTTAATGAAAAATAGAAAGTCATAGACTAGCTGAACAGTGGAGCATATCGCAAATAAAGAAAAATATACTGCACTCAAAAAAGCAAATTAATTGACTTACATGTGCCATGGGCCAGATGTGTGCAGCTTTCATCACAGTTACCACAAAAACGCACAATTTTACATGTATCACATAACTGTTATCATCTGTGTCTCTGTGACAGATCATCCAGAAGAGGAAAAACAGTCATGATATGTTAGACACACATACACCAAACAGCAGGCACTTCATGCACATTGTGTGTGTATATGTGTGTGTGTGTGTGTGTGTGTGTGTGTGTGTGTGTGTGTGTGTGTGCGGGTCTATAGAGGTGACCTTCCTCTGAGGGAAAGATGACCCTCATTTAGGCCATTCTGCGGCTGACAGTGAAATGTTGAACAAATCTCACCAACACACACACTCCTGTTCTCTGTAGTGTGTTACCCAGTGGATTCTCTCTCTCCTTTATTTTCTGTGTCCCCTCACAGCTGCTGGAGCTGAACACGCTGCCAGCACTTTATTAACACTCTGCGTTAATAAACAGACACTCATCATTAGTGCTTACATCATTTCACGGTGGTGAGCCAAGCTCGGGAATTAACCTACTAAATACCGTTCAATGGGCAGACACAGTCGTTAAGTAAAACCAGATAGGTTGCACAGTCTATATGTCCATGCCAAAGGGATTTTGAACAACCTTTATGAAGTACCTTCCAGTCACAGCCCTTTGTGACTGTCATCAGTGGTTTTATCATCTATAATCACACCAGCCTTAAAGCTTATAAATCAATGAGTGGAGTTTGGTATGGCTGCTGATTCCCGATAGGTGCTTGGGGAGGTAGTGTTAACTGCTACCTATCAAAATTTATTTACTCATTTAGAACAGCAGTTACATTTGTTACTCTTGTTTGATTAATTTACTGTGAAGGATCGGACACATGACTGAGGGTTTTGTTCAAAAAGATGAAACAATATTTCTTCTCTTCTCTGTCCTCTTATTGATGAAGTGGCCTCAGAATAAATCTTTAAAAGTCAGTAAGCAAAAGGAGTAAAAGAATTTCTTATATTATCACTCATTCTGCTCACCCTCATGCTATCAAATCTGCTTTTAAGGCAAAGTCGCACATTCAGCAGTCTCTGAATTAGCCTCTTTTTTGGTGTGTCTAAATGGGACTGTGATTTACGAGACTGCTGACTTGCCCCATAGAATTAAGGCCCAGCCTAATCAGCCCCCTCCCTAGTGACAAGAGCGGTTAAAGGGATAGTTCGGATTATTTGAAGTGGGGTTGTATGAGGTACTTATCCACAGTCAGTGTATTACTTACAGTGGATGGTGTGTGGACCGCCATACACGCTGACTATGAATACGTACCTCATACAACCCCACTTCAAAAAATCTGAACTATCCCTTTAACTGCCAGCATACTGGTTAGAAACAGCTCTTTCCCACATATACCATGTACCTCCTATGAGACTGTATATACGCTTTTATGGTTAAGCTTGATTCATATGTTATAAAGAGGCCATCAAGAGGTAACATAAGCAAACGATGCCATAAGGTAAAGTGACCCCAATTATCCTGCTGGAGTTCATTTCAATTATGCCAATCATCACGTCTGTACATTAAGATTCCCTGGCTTAGAAAAAGTCAATCTGTCAGCAAGAGCATCATAATTAATAATCCTCATTTACCACTAAAGAGGAGATAATCTTTCTCGGTCACAGACCGCATGACCCAGTTCTTTGTTCTTGCCTCATAATGGTCCTATCACTAAAAAGCTCTAAATATAGGGTACAGAGTTCATTATCTTTTATTAAGTATTTACCTCTGGTTTCCTTCCCTATCCATGTGTCAGCCAGTTTTCTTTAAAGCTGCACTAATCCATGTATTTATATTATCACCAACAGAGCTAGTGGTAAATCATTTCTGTAAGATTTTACTTTTAGCAGCAGAGAAGCAATATATCACATCCATAATAGGATTTTGGTCAAATTATTACATTTACAACATCACGCGGCATGTTAGCAAGGATTCTGTATGATGATGGTATGATTATGAAGATGGGAGGCATTGAAATGTACAAATAAACTTGCAAAAATACAACTGGTCTCAAGAAATGAACCATTAGTTTTAACCATTAGTTTGACCTCGGTTGAAACTGTAAACCAGCACAAAAATGATGATTGCCAACCACCATGTTCTGAACAAATACACATTTGTATTTTGAAACATAACAACTAAACTACTCAGTCTACCAAGTAGCAAACTACTCAGAAAATGTGGGCTGCTACAGTATTTTTCTGCTCTGCCTCGGTTGCAAATATACAGTATATTTATTGCCTTTCTATTGGCCATCAACCTTGCGTGCAACCATGCTTATTAGGACGTGTGCCTGCACTGAATGGGTCGACATAAATTTGAGTTTAAATTAAGAGTTAGTTAAAAAAAAAAAGTCACTGTTCCTAAAAAATGAAAACATTGCATAATGGTTCAGGTGGCTCCACAATCTTCTTTTTAAAATCATTCTTTTGTAGTTTCAGCCATACTGCAGATCAGCCAGTCTTGAAATAAAGATAAGTGTTGTGCTTCTGCAGAAAAGACTGTGAAAGTGTCACCCTGTCTGAATTCAGCGCATTAGTCTCTCAACCTGCAGGGTTTGTTAACACTAACCCTGAATATAGAGCAGTAAAGGGGGGAGAGGCTGCAACCAGTCAGGACATGTGTCCTTGTGGAGACTGACACAGATTTGTAGCCTGGACAGTTACATGGGTGTGTAGATCTGAATTGATTATTTCACCACATGGTTGATGGTTAGTCAATACTAAAGACCCCAATAAATTTCTCAGGAGAAAAGGTTTGGCAGTCCACAAATACTAGCTGCCATCTCAGAGTCCTTCAGCCAAAGATGTGGGCAAACAAGAGGCAAACAGAGACATGAAGTAGTTTGTTTGCATTTTGCGTTTTCTTCAGAAGCTTCGTGGAGACTGTCCTCCAAAAAAGAACTACATCATCAGTCGATTCAGCCCCCTCTAGCAGCCGTATTGAGTGTGATAAGGAGCAAAGGAAGAAATCATGTTTGACGTTAATCTAGATGAACAGAAATAACAAAGTGGTAGAGGTGGATGTATGGATCACCAAAAATCAGACTTTAACACAGGGGAAGGACTTTTGCTTCCTGTTTTAAATTCAATGTTATTTTTTTAAACATGCCTGACCTTATCTAAGTGCTAAGTGTTGTAATCACAACAATGAAATGCCCCTAAATAATAATCTTAATACCAATCAAGATGTTTTCATGATCTTGACAAAGTAGTTTTTAAAACATTTGACAAGTGAGAAATTGATTGGACAAATGGTTCTCCAGATATGAGAAGGACAGGCTCACGCACAGACATACAGAGATTTCTTGCTTTACAGGTGATGCTACTACAGCACCACTGGTCTAAAATTTGTCATGGTCCCTCAAACATCATATCATATCTGTCTCTCAAACGTAATTGCCAAAGCAAAAAGCGTTTGAAAGATTTAACAATTTTTTCTAATATCAGCCCCACAGCTTTTAAATCCGAGGGCCAGCTGGAGAAAACTGTATGGAATATCAAAAGTCAGAAAAAGTGACTTTCTCTGGTTTGGTCCAGAAATGTTCTGCTCCAAATTTGGTGATGACTGTTATTAAATTTGTAGGAGAAGTAGCTGAAAAAACAGATTTGACCAAAATTTACAACTGAAGAAATTTGATCTAGGGGGTGTGGCAAATATAGTTAGATTCGTCTGGACCCACAGAATTTTGTTTCTGAGACTTACGATTCAAAAGTTACAGGCCAAAATGCAATATTCTTTGTTATAGCGCCACCATCTGGTACAGCACCCCGACTATCCACAGTACATCGTAAAAATACCATGTGGTTGAATCAACACTTCTATGACACTGTGTCAACAACAATTAAAAATGACAGGTTTGAAGGATTATTCATTACAGGAATGCTGTATAAAATCACAGTTCATTATACAATAGGTTTGTTGTACTGATCAATGTATATTCTTCCCCCTCGTCTTCTTCGGCAGCTGTTGAACAGAAATCAGCTCAGAGAAGAGGAGAAGCTTGAATATATGACAGCAGATTTTTGCGTGTAACTCACATCCTCATTATATTTAGCAGTGACCTTTCATGCAGGCGGTTTCATAACCTGGCGCCATTATGGATAATTCATGCTCAAAAGCAGCATTACTGAATGGAAAGCAAAATGTGGCTGAGTTATCAAGAACCCCTTTGTGTTGTTTTGTTCTGTATTACATGATATTGAAAGGTGCTCATACTGTATTTCTGTTCCATGAACTATAAATCCTCACTGAGGCTGAGCACAGAAACGTCACTGTCTTCAAATCTCAGCAACAAACTGTACCTGCTAACATGAAAGCATGTCTGGTGTCACTATGATGGTTAGGCCTTTTAGTGGTTAGTGGTCCATAGTCATGGAGTCAGAGGGGTACCATAAAAAAGAATAAATCTGTAAAAGAATGAAAAAATAAATGTAGAAATGAATAAATTGTTTTAGAAAAATATCTAAATACAAATGTCCAGAAAATGTATAAACATATAAATACAGAAATAAATGAACAAATAAATGTAAAAAAGTAAATGAAAATGTTTATAATTATTCTTTAATCAATTATTTCTCTTTATATTTGCACATTTATTTTACAGATTTATTCTTTTTTTTATAGAAGTCTAGCTGAGAACTTAATAAATAATGAAATCTGTGATTGATTGTTAAATATAGATCTATGTATTTATGAATATTCAAATATTGAATTAGTCCTGAACTCTGCCCTATTCTCTGTTGCAATCCCAGCTACACCTCTACGTGCCTACGTCAGGTGAGGATCATATTTCAAGAGCGTCTCACTGTGGGCACGCCCAACTCCACTATTCACCAAAAGAAAAAAAAAAAAGAAAAGACAGAAAACCTTGTACGCCTTTCTGAATCCAAAGGTCAGAACTGAAGCACATTTGCTTCCCAGATGGACTCTCAGAGCAAAACAGGGAAGGTTTACCTCCGACCACACAAAGCTGGCAAAGTGAGTACAGGACAGATTTGAACTTATGAGTTTATGAGTCTGACACAGAATTGAATATACAGCCTTGTTTTCTTGTACCAGATAATAGCTATTTTTTTGTTATGATTACGGTAATAAAGATCAGATTCATACAGTGGGAACATTGCCTGAAAACTGTCTTGATTCGACAGCACATATGTAACTAAGACAGACAGATCTACTGTCATACAACTTATACTTAATGACCCAGTGCTTTATGTATATCTGAGGTGAGACTTAATGTGTGTATTATATAGTTATAGTTATAGATTTATTTTCTTAGTTTCACTGAGGTTGTACAGTTAGCTGAGGGAGTGAAACATGAGCTGTAGGTTTGGTAGAAAAAGCGCTCAGCCTCTCTGTGAGAGCAGGAATCCAAATGAACAAGTTGGAACACAGCAGCGTTTCAGTGCTGCACATTCCTGTGCAGCACTGACTGACAGCACACATTCATGCTGTGTGGTGTCACTGCAGTGGCCATTTCAATGCTACTTTGAGCAATAATTTATTACATGTTTCAATATAAGACTGTCCTTCTACAACATTTGTTCCTTTACAAATGCAGGCATGCATTCCAACTTTTATTTTGAAGGAAGGGTGTGTTGATTTGTCCTTATTTCCTCCCTGACACTCCTCTGGGCTTGAAAACGCAGAGTGGATGTGACTAATGTTTACCTCTCTGTGTCATGTGGGAGGGTTGAAACTAACAGGGGAAAGGGTGAGGTTGAGAGTGATGCTCGTGTGTAGGAGTAAAATTATGCATTGTATCATAAACTTGGACAACTGTGTAACGTATTACATGCTGGCGAGGTGACACCTTGTAGCCAGTGTTATCCTGAGCTGTCATTTCTGTCATTAACCATGTCTGTCTGTCTCACCTGTCAGAGATGGAAGCCGGTGTGGTTGTCTCTGTTTCCCCATACAAGCAGTGGAGTGGGTCGACTGGAGATCCAGGATATGGGAGGTACCGTCATGTTTTCTATCACCGTTTGTCCCACTGTGATGTTAAAGTTAAGATTAGACATTAAAACCACCAAATTAATTACTAAAGTCTGTGACATGGCTACAGTCAAAAAAACACAAGCAGTCAAATGAGCAGAGGTTTTAAAGGGCCACTTCACAAATTTTACATATGAAGTTCTGTTTACATATATGTTATTGTGTGTTTATTTGCTGACTGATGTGTACCGTGTTGTGGAAATGAGCTTCACCTTAGGGACGATAAAGTCTAAACTGTTGTATGATCTGTGGCTCTGGAAGAAGCTTTCTAAACCGTCTAGATGAGTTGATCAAGGTTATTTTAGTTTGAGCTTGAGAATTTTTAAGATAAAAATGGTGCATGGAGTTTAAAAGATGTGGGATTTCACCAGGCAGAGCATAATCTCTTTAAACAGATGTCTGCACATGAATGCAGAATCTGTAGGCAAGGGACAAGATTTGGTATCAGCCGTTTGTAGTTTGTTTGTAGTCCAATTTGTAGTCCGAGTAGTATTGATCAGTCACATCTGAGCCCTCTTTGGTTGCATGCAGGTAAACAGTAGGGAAACAGTCGGTAAACAGGAGAGCAAAAGAGGTGGAACACATTAAATGGAATCTCAGAAGCATCAGTTCTGTAGATATCTGTTCCTAGAGATTAGCCTCCAACTCCATTCTTTTGTCTCAACTTGCTAATCAGACTGTAAACAAAGACCAGTGCACAGAAGAGAAAGTCGTTATCAAGATATCCGCTGGTTACATCAGAAGCCCCGAAAAACACTGGCCGAGGCTGAATCATCATCAGATGCTAGAAGATGAGTTTCAAGATTGAGGGCCGGTGATGAAAGATCCTATTGATTGTATTATAGGAAATGTAGGTTTCAGTATATTTGGAATTCGACCATTACAAGGGACACAAATTCAAGGTAGCTCGGCCTCTGTTTCATTGACCTTTTTCTCTTTAATGTTTCTTGCAATCCTCCCAAATGTATGGAAGTGCAACAAAAATGCAACCTTTAATGCGGAGATTCCTAGAACAAAGGGTTGCAAAGTGGTCACAAGATGGATTAATGGATATAATATCACTTTTTGGTTGAATTGGTCTCAACTGGAAGACAACTTGCGGCAATGGATTGCAAGCAAAAAAGGTTGGAAAAAACTACTAGAGTTAGTCTCCTTTTAGTTTTCTTTGGCTATATAATTATTTAAAGCACTGTGAAATAGCAATTATTGTAGGATACATATAGATAGCAGGTTTATTTCTAAAGTAATTATCAATTAAATGAGGGATATGCAGTTCATTTTAAAGTATATCAAACTCCATCCAAACATTTTAGTGAGACCCACCTCATGTGCATCCTAAAACCTGGTAGAAGAGTGGCTCAAAACTTTTTCATATCTCTTCCTGGGAAGCCAGATGTAAAGCCAGAAAAGAAATATGAGCAGGGGGAGATGAGTGCAGTGGCTGTCATGGGGAATCATGAAGAAACAGCCCACAGGTGGATGCTGGGTGGTGGTGGAAGATGCTTGTGACATATATACAACAATGGGGAGAAAAACAGCAGCAGAACATGAGCAGCAAGAGTTTGACAGCTTAAATAGAGTCTAGAATTGGTGATGACATTATGTAAGCTCAGTGGATGCATCTGCACGATGCAGCTCCTCTCCAGTGATCTGTCTCGTGTCACGTGCAGCCTGTACTTATGCACATTACATAGAGTGTACATATTAAATAATCCAAGGAACAAAAAGCAACATGGAGTCTGAGGATGATAACTGTGCCTACAACTATAGTAAAGTAACAGGGAACTCTCAGATCAGCCATTAGATCAGAACGAAAGGCGTGACACAGTAAGTGGTGGCGAGTACTTCACTGTACAGTTGTAGGCTGACAGGCACTGAGTACTTCAGCTGCAGTCAGGAGGGTGAAGTGTGGTGCAGCACAGTGGGTTTCAGTCTGTGTGTATGCTGTTATGAACAATGACCCGTGTGCGTGTGTGACGACCACATGTCAAGTGAAGTCGGTCCTTCCCAAAGGACGGGGGTGAACACTAAGATGGGGTGTTTATGAGGACAGTAGGACTGCAGTCGATTTGTACGCCTCCCAGCTGAGTGAGCTGACCTGAAAGTGTCTAAGTGCTAAGAGCTGGTTGAGGAGGGGAGAGCAAGGAAGCAGCTTCACTTTCTATCTCCTTTATCCTGCATAGTAATATTTTGTGTGAAAGCTAGAGTTTCCTTAATACCAGCAATAGATATCTCACAGTGTGCAGCTATTTCTCAACAGATAATTTCCCATAAATATGATATTTAATGAATAATAATAAGTCAAGGCAAATCCGGGATTTAGAATAATATGTATATGTATTCTAAAAACATCTGTCTCTTCTTTGGAAACCTTCTGTGAAACTAAATTATTCTTCCAATACTCACATACAAAATATCAAATAACTTACATGCTTTTAAAAGTCTCAGCTGAACACATAAAAATGAAAATGGTGACCTCTAGTGTTTGTTTTTTGTGTTTGTGTATCATTTGTCCTCTGACTTTTCATGTAAATACAATTTATTTAGGCCTATTAATGTATGTAATTAATTGTATTATTTCATTATTTTTATTATTTCTTTAATTGTTTTTTTTAACAGATTTTTGCTGTAGTAAGAATGTACAATCAATTAGTCATACCAGCTTATTAAATAAATACAAAAATAAATCACACAACACGCAAACAAACAGACAAAAAAGATACATTTTGCTGACAAATCATCAACATCAAACATCTCTGAGTAAATTTTATCTACTGAAATTTGTATCTTAATTGTTAAGTGACTAAAAATTACATTCAATTTAAATTAGAAACACCCTAAAACATGGAACTTGAATTAAGAAATCTGGCTTTATGAACATGGAATTTCTCTAATAGCATAAAAAACATAAATCAGCAGTGCATAGATTGTTATTGTTACTTTCAAAATAGGTGATAATGTTTTCGGCTCAATGATAATCATGTGTTGTTTTGGACAATATATTGAATGAGTCTTTCCAAAAAGTAATATAGGCAACAGACGAGTCACTTGTTCAGTCTTGCAGAAAGTAAATTTATTATCAGCATGTAGTGTCTGTCTGGAGATATATGACTCTTGGCTGTTTTGCACAAGACACCTGAAGACCTGAAGACGTTTCTCATCAAAGTCTGGGAGGAGCAAAAGTAGGATAACATAATTTTGGGATGTATTGGGGTTCGATGGGAAATATATGCCACAGAGGTCTAACTGTAAATTGCAATCAACAAATAAACAGAAAATAAACAGCAGGATTCAACAGAAGACAGGCCTGCTAAAGCCAAAGACTCAACTGTGTTGGTTGTGAGAATTAATTGAAAAGTTGCCTTGTCTGTCAAAAGCTTTTAAAACACGTGTGTGTGTGCAAAGTCCAAAGTGCAACACAGTGTCTTCTGCGTTTGCCAAGTAGGGGTATGAAGATGCGGGAATGCTTGAAGTTGCACTGGGAAAAACACAAGATTTACCCTGAGGGGTGATTGAGAAATCACCTTGCATTATTCTCTCTTGTTTCCTGCTTTAAAGAACCAAGAGCACAAGTTTTGAATATGCTGGAAAAATCATTAAATACAAAACCCCACTGATGTCACAACAGCTCAGCATGTCAGTATTTGTTATTGTCGAAAATACTGAAGATGTCTCACTAACATGTATTCATTTTATTAGCATGCGTGCAGGATTTATAGCAGCCCTATAAATAATAATGGTGTGCCTTTAGCAAACATTACATAAGATGGTGCCACGTCACCTTACACTATCATTGCATGCACGTGCTCACCTAATGATTCCTGATATTCATGATTATTAAATATATTATTCTAAACTGCTGAAAAAAATATGAAATTTGAGCAAATGATGTGAGCCAGCCTACGCATGTGCTATGTTTGTGCTTCTGTAAACATAAGAAGAGCTGGTCTGTGAGTCCCACACTATTACAGCGCTTGTAAACAAGATTAATTTTTCATTACTAAGATTAAGTAAAAAATGTAAAAAGAAATGCTGTTGTTTTGCTTTTCTTCAGCAGGTATCTTGATTTATCCTAGTGATTTTGTTGATTAGGGATATTTTCATCATTTTAAAGCAAAAGAAATGTATATTTTTTTTCTTGGTAAAAAAAAGCACCTGAATTTAAACCTCGGTATCTTCTCAGGCTTGCTCCATTTGTCATTCAGCCAAAATCCTCTTCACACCTCCTACTTGAAGCTATCACCTGTGGCTATTTGGCATTCAGGAAAGCAAGTTGCCTCATGCAGCGTCTCCTCCCTGACAGGGTCTGTGCAGAATATTCTCTTAAAATCAAATCATCACAGTGCAAGCCGTACATGACCGCTGTGGATAAATTATGAAATATCTACTGTCCAGATTAATGAAGTGAACTGCAGTCAGTGTTCTGTTGATCGTGCTTGCACTTTGCAAGCATCATCCTGGGCATCAGTCAAAACAGTGATGTGACATTCAGTGACACAAGACTGAAATGTTTGCATTGGTCTTGGTGAGTAGAAATCATTCACCTTTGCTTTTTACCTTTACATAATTTATTGTTGACTAGAAGACAATATTCTCAGACTCCCAAACTGGGACCATAATCATTTTAATCGGCGGGAGACATTTATTTTAGCACGTAGTATACTTACCAAGCCCACCTTTTGGGCGCTATAAACACAGCATTTCCACTGCCAGGTGCTTTACAAAGGAAAGAGTAAATAAATCCCCAGGAGCACTTCTGAAATAACAGACTTTTTCTTCAGCATGACAGTTAATCATGAGCATACTGACAAGCTGTGACAGAAAGAGCTGCAAGCTTGTCTTGACAACGACACACTGATTGATTGACACACATACAGACAAATCAGTGTTGACCTCAGATGCGTGGTGTGTTATTTATGTTTTTATACTGGGTAAGGAATAATGAATGGAACAAAACATGATAAACATCTATCTAAGTGCTGAAAAAGAAAATTATTTTAATTAAGTCCTTTAATACAGTGTCAACGCTATGTTGGGAATTATCTATCTCATTGTGATTTTGTCAGTAAATAATCCTAATATAACAATCCTATGTCTGTCCATCATGTCCTCCAGGTGTCGGTACTGGAGCCGATCACGGTGCTGGGGTCAGGAGACACCACCACCAACCTCATGTGGACAGGAAGCTGAAGGTGGTACGACTGTCTGAGCTGATCAGTGTCCTCAGACTCCCCCCGAACGCAGAGGCCTGTCCCATGGTAAGCCTCTCTGCTTGTTTATGCTGGTCACATGCATAAGAGAAAGTTAAATTTATACTACAAGCTGCCATCTGTGCCGTTTGCAGGAGAACATGTCAGCGTTTTGTGTGGAGACGCAGGACAGGACAATGGTGTTTGCTGCACTCAAAGATGACTGCGTGGAGTGGGTTGAAAAACTGTGTCACAGCACGTTTCAGGTGAGAGGAAAACAGACATCAGTCGTGTTGATTGTTGTTCGACACCTGCTGTATGGGCAGTCTTTTCTAATTATATTTAACAACTCAGTAACCCCCCCTCTCCTCTCCTCTCTCAGCGAGGAGGTGGCTCAGGCTCTAATCAGCTACATATGGAGGAGAACCAGATATATGCCTCAGCAGATGATGGTAAAGCTTCTGTTCCTGTCTTTTTATCTTGTTCAACATTTTCATTTCTGCTTCCCACCTTTCACCAACTGTTTCCCTCCATTTTTCCTAATACTTAATCTTTTATCCCTTGAACTTTCTTTGTCCTGTTTTGAACTGTTTGAATATGTTGAAAAGATAAATAATTGAACAAACAACATATTTTTGTGAAAGTAGTGATTAAAACCAGGCTGTTCTTACTCCCATTGTGTCAAACACAGCATCTTGCCCCCTGTGCTTCAAACTATGATACTGTAGAAACCCTTTTAAAGTCTCTGTCAACCCAATTCCACTATAACCATGTCATTTAGGGTCTTGTGTACATAATAGTAATCTTATAAAAGTATTAGAAATCAGATTTAATCCAAATTTTAAATATTCTCAATGAACTTTCCTGTATTGGGTTGAAGCTGGGTGTGGTTGTGCTTGAGATTTATTACGAAAAATTACGCAGTTAATTCCACAAACCAGTCAGAAAAAAGTCAACGTCAGTTACTGTGTCAGTGCTCTTCTCCTGCTGCTGCAGCTGTGAGTCTGTGAGTCTGAGCCAACTCAACAACGTGGAGCTGAAGCTATTATATCACTCCTCTAACACAAATAGTGATTTTACCTGGCTGAAACCAAAATCAGTTTGAATATACGCTGTATTTAGAATATTTTCCCCACTTTGGGTAACTTTACGGTTACACAGCCTTTACCGGCAGCGAACTGAAGCCACTGAAGTGCTCTCTTCAGGGCCACAAAACTTGCACTGCAGGGCCCTGGAGTTGCTGGTCTACTGCTGGCTCGATACGCAGCAGGTAACATTAGTTCAGACCTGAACAAACATGTTAGAACATCAAAGTCACACCGAAGTCAAACAGTAACACAAACTAACTAACAAACACAAACTCCTACAACTTCTGTGTCCTGCGAGATAAAAAGATGGTTTCTGTCCATGGAGCGTGGAGTCTAGTGGCTGTAAAGAGAGCAGAGATGGTGGCTTCAGTTCCCTGTAGGAAAACGCTGTCTGGCGACAAAGTAAAGTGGTGAACATGTTATAAATATAGCACACACTTAAACTGATATTGATATTTTTAGGTGGTGCTTTGTTTAGGTGCTAAAATGCATTTTGCTTAGTTTCCTTATTGGGACGTCTGAGGCAGCTGTCAATCAAATGTGAGCTGACGCCCACACACTCTTGAAAAATGGTCTGAACAGCAAAATGAACAGTTTTTGAGCCAGGACTTCTAGTAGTTATGAACATTCATTTTCATTCAGACTTTTGTAGATGATTAATGAGAAACTAAACCTTGATATCATATATGCATTTTCCCTACTTAAAGCCAAGTTTTCAGCGGTTTTAACATCATCTCTAAAGGCACCCCTCTAGCATTTTATTTTAATTAGGTGCCCTAGTATGAACAGCAAGAGCATCCATGTATGGAGGAGGTGGTGTGGATTGGTGGGTCAAACAAACACAAGATGTTCACCCAGGAGACCAGGGTTTGTGTCAGCATTGACTTTTTAATGTTAAATGTACATAACATGACTAACGTACTAATTAACATACCTAACAAAGTAGTTTTGGTGCCACCAGACTGCCACCGCTTCACAACATTATCATGGCGATGAAGGTCACCTGACTATGACAACAAAGGTCACTTGACTTTGTCTTTCCTGCTTGTTCAAAGCTCATAAAATGTGAAATGCGTTTCAGCAAGCTTTATTCTAAAAGTCTAACCAGATGTTGTATATTATATACATATATTATTAATGTTATCTTGTCAGTGGAGCCCTGCACCTGCGAAATTGGCATAAGCAGGGGACCAATAGCATCATAGTTTGAAGCGCAGAACTACTAACCAAGTTGCTGTATTAGATGAGTTGGAAGTGAGAATGTGTTGAAAAAACTGAATAGGATATTTTTAAAACTGGAGGAAAAAAGATCATTTTGAAGGTCCAAACCTTACATGACTTAACAAAAATGAACCTCTTATACCCATGTTTTAGTTGTTAAAGGTCCAGTGTGAATGATTTTGTGGAACTATTGGCAAAATTTTAGAATTTTTTGTTGTAAACTGATGTTGCCACTCTTTTTAATAGTATGTTTACATGATAGGGTCAAACATTTGGCCTGTAAATTTAATTTTTATTTGCACAGCAGTGACAAAGAATATTTTCCGTCTTCTGTCCAGCCTCAGAGTTCTGGGTGGTGGTGCAGAGGACTGACGCAGCAACACGTTGCGGCCTGCAGGGGTCATACTGGCTTCAGGTGGGGCGAGAAGCACTGCTGCTGAGAGAAACACAGACGAAGAACATTGTCAGAGAATGGCCATACGAACTGCTGAGACGATATGGAAAAGATAAGGTAAGCTTTTTAATATCATGAACAGTGTGCTCATATTGAGTACAGTAAAACTTACTAACATGCTTTATATGACTCTTCCTCTGACCAGCTGGCCTTAACCATCGAAGCAGGTCGACGCTGTGACTCTGGTCCTGGATCGTTCACCTTTGAGACGCAGCAGGCTGAGAAAATATTCTCTTTGATTCAGAGTACCATCAAACGGAAAACTTCATCTGCTACTTTGGGCAACCAAAATCAAGATGGGGAGAAAGTTATTATACCCAACATACAGGCTCATTCCCCTCTCCCCAAAATACCTGATATGACAAGCATGGCTGCCATTCTGGAGAACAAACTGAGGACACAGGATAGCACACACGCTCAAGAGGATCTGACTGGTTCATCAGAGAGTGTATCAGCGCAGCCGGCTCCCATCACCCTCATGCCTCTTCCACTGGTCCCCACACACGACGGCCTCTCTGGAGGCCATGTTAGTGGCCAATCAGAAGCTGTATATGCTGACCCCGCTGACTGCATTCAATCTGTACCGGAACCGCAACCGACCATGGCTCTGTATGTAGACCCTGCATGTGTTCTCCCGCTCACACCCCCCACTTCAAGAACAACTGCCACCCCACCTCCTCTTAACTCCTCTGCTTCGAATCCCTGCTTTGACATCGAACGCCCAGATTCAGTCTACTCTGAAGTGTATGATAAAATCAGTCCGGTTCAGAATAAACAAACTCTCACTCAGAGCAGAGAAAAGCGTTTTGCGGATGATGAACCCATTTATACTGAGCCCATGAGCAAGCAAGAGGAGGTGGCTCATAAAAATGAAAGCAAACCAGACCCGTTCGCCCACCTTTATGCTCAAGTCTGCAAAACAAAACCATCATCGAGCCCCACTTCATCCTCTACCGCCACCTCTCCCTGCTCTGTTTCTTCTTCGCCTGTCACTGCCAGTATGGGCACAACCACTGCCACGGACCCGTCTCTTGATGATGTCATCTACGAGAACCTGGGCATCATTTAATTCAGTTGCCATGTATAGCTTAATACTAAAAACCTGAACCAAATGTGTATTAAGAGCCTTTTGAAGCCGTTAATCACAGTCAACAATCGGTAAATTGTATTTTAAATGCTGCTGAAATCTATGTCACTTTGCTCCATGTAGTACAAACATTACACGTTAACCTACAAAACATAACAACAGCTCACCAAATGCTTCACCTTTAAAAAATCTTTTACCTGGAGCTGATGTTAGCTGCCAGCCTAATACACAGTGTGGCTAATGTTAGCAGTGCTAGCAGCAGCAGGCGGCTCTGCTTGCAGGTTAACGTCAGTGTCTGTGCTGAATGTGGTCACACATTGCTCTAGTTGAGTGGTTGTATACATGTCCGACTTGCCGGGCGAGAGCCGCCACCACCGCCACTGGCTGGCTGGGTAACACCTCAGAGACAACAGTTAACTGGCATTGTCCACAAATAAAATATTGATAAACTGTTTAACCGACTCGTATTTCTGGTGCCACCTATAGCGAGAGTGGTGGCATTAAATCATTTACTTGACTAATCGCAAACATCCCTTGCATCAACCAGTTTTCACCCTGACTTGTCAAATGCTGACATTTTGTCACAGGTGCTGGTGGTGGCTAACGCAGCCTCGCCCCTTTTCAACCTTTCCAGCCTTGTAGTTTTCAGACCCAAACAACGCTGCCTGAAGTGGCAACACTTCTCTCCCCTGAGGCCACAAGAGGCTTTTCTCACATAATGCAGTAGTACCACACCAACAGACTTTGAGGTATGAAATTGGTGGAGCTCTTCTTCAAATTCATATAGAACCAAATAAAAGGTTTTGTAAATATTTTGAAAATAGTAGTTCCAAAGATAAAGTGGCAGGATCTATACACCGAATGGCAATTTTTAGACTTGAGAATATTTTTTGTAATGCCTTAAAGTTGACAATATATTAAAATGTTAGTGTGTGTTGTTTGGTTTAAGATGTTGTTTTGCTTAATAACTCAGACAAGAATGTTTTAAGGAAAGAATATATCAGACAATTTTGTTTTTTATTAAATTATGTAAAGTGCTGTAAATAATGCTGTATGAAGATGAAATCAGTGTTTGTCATTTTCATAGAGAATATCTCCATGTGGTCAAAGTCACCCGTTTCCATCTGAACATAAATTGTACAACATACACACATACTGTAACCACTGTATATAATCTATGTATTTTTCAAAAATATTATTTTATATTTTTATTTCAACTTCATATGTTGGTCAAAGCATTTTCAAGATACTGTCCCATTTTCAGCAGTGTACAATATAATTAAAGTGAAAATGAAAAACCGTCGGTCATTTCAACACACTCAGGTCTGTTGCCGCCTACATTTGGTAGCTTACAGTGGCTAATGTTTGAAAGGTTCACACATATATTCCTGTGTAAAAAATATTAACCTGTTGACTCAGTTCACTAATTTTAATGAGTGTAAATGTTTGAGCAAATCTAGTACTTACCACTGTCCCACACTGTGTCGCTATACAGCAAAAGATACAGCACTTTTATTAAAGGTTTTTAATAAATAAATATGAATCATAAAAACTAACTGAAAGACCCAGTGTGTAACATTTGGGGGACTTTATTGGCAGAATAGGGTGAAAAAACAATATAATCTTATATCTATAGAAAGTGCGGGTCCTCTTCTGTGAAGACTGCCATGTTTCTACAGAAGCCCAGAAGGGACAAACCAAACACAGGCTCTATATATGGCCTTTAACTCTTGTTTCTTTTTTCCTACTGTACATATTTATAAGGTATTAGTTCATGGGTTAGCTGAGTCATACTTTCAGAACCAGGTTTATTATAAAATCAGTTTTCACATATGAGGAATTTCTTTGGTGTTTTGGTGCATAACAATAAACATAGTAAGTAGAAAAATATAAAGAAAGATAAAAGCAAGTACTAAAAGTCAAGAAGCATAAATATACAATTGACTAAATAAAATATGTGTGTGTATATATAAAACAAATATGTACAACATTTTATTTAAATGATAGAGTACAGATTTTGAGTAGGAATGTGCCAAAATTAACAGTAAAAAAGTATAAAATATTTAGTAGAAAGAATATTTGCAGTTCTGTCTGGAATTTGGTTTGAGAATATTATATGTGGATACAGGCTGTTTACTTTTTTTATTTGATGGGCATAGTTCTTGTTGGGCTAATGGCATATCTAAACGTATGCAGTGTTACTATCATGTCAGCAGATGAAAAAATAGAATTGTTGCCACAACATTTAACACACCACATTAAAATGTACTTCAATGAGTGGTGCTATGAAAGAGCAAACATTTGGGAGGTGACTTTTCAAGTGAACAACTGACCGTTTTGCAGGGCAGCGTCTGTTCAGAACCCCCCAAACTTCACGGTAGGATTTTTTTTTCTTCTGTAATTCTTTTGTGCATTAAGCTGGTGTTTGTGTCAGATTGTAATAGAGGTATTCTGCCAAATGACCTTGTTTGAGTGTAATTATGAGTTGTTTACATATTTATAGTCACTCTGTAAATATGAATCTTTCCAATGACATATTTACTTTTTTAAATTTCAGCCACTGAAAAATGTCTCTATTCTTCCCAAGAGGAAGAACAGTGGGACTCGTTTCCAGAGTCTCCCAGCCAGTCCAGTTGAAACCCTCTGTGTTTGAATGTACCAAATACATTTTGTCACATGTAATGTTCATGTAACATAATTCACGTATTGTCACCTGGATGTTTTGTCATGATAAGATGATCTTTAATTGTTAATTTGCTGTATTTGACCTGCATGTTTATCAGATGTGTCATCTTGTAAGTGTTATCTTTCCTTGACAAAAACAGTATTTTGTGGTCAGCTACATGTATGTATACAGTAAATATGTGTACAGAAGGTAAACACGTCTGTCTCTACATTAAACCTCTGTAGCCATAAATTTTAGTCTTGTCATGCACATAACTATGATTACACTCACAATAATCTAAACTATTTGGACAATTTTAGTGAAAATGTATTGGTTTATATTCTCCACCAGATGGGGCTGTTTATCAAGTAGAATTATCTCTATTTTCGGACACTGGCAGAGCTACAGAATATCCTGTAACTGTGTACGCGTTCCTGAATGCTGGAGAACTTGAGACTTGAGACTCAATAATTTTCCCCCAGGATGTGGCCTCTGGGCAGCATTTCACTCTGCTGTGGACGACATGTTCAGGTTTCCACTACTGCACTTGTATTGAATGTTGATGAGTTCTGTCACTGTTATTTGGTGTCTTACTTTTGTCACTACACACAAAAAGACCACATCCTTTGGGACACATGTAGATAGGTTTTCTTGTGTTTTAGAGCTGCACTGGGCTGTTAAAAAATCTAAAAAGAGATGTTAAAATCTCTTGCCAGTATTGATTACGTCTTTTAACATGACATGCCGTAAAAATACTGTTTTGTCCTTTTATGTTTTGAGAGATATTTTGGATTTTAAATGTAGCTGAAAACCCAATCTTGAAACCTGGAGTTAGGATAAGTAATGTGCAATGTATACTTAACTGATTATTTGTTATGATAACATTAAAGGGACAGTTCGGATGATTTGAAGCAGGTTGCATGAGGACTCATCCATAGTCAGTGTGTGACCTGCAGTAGATGGCTGTTGGCACAACCCCAGTTTGGAGAAGCAGCAGGAGAACCGATGTAGGAAGCTAAGCAATGCAAGCAAGAAAAACATATTTTAGACACCTAAAAAATCAACAGAAGTTTAAGTATACACTTTATTTAGAATATTTTTAGTGCATTACTTTGCTGTCAGACAGCCTTTTCCAGTGGGAATCTGCCATAATATAAGCCAAATATTGCTCTTTGTTGCTTAATCAGACTCCTCTGGCAAAAATCAGTAATTTTACCTCAGAGAACATGATAACCCTGATTTGATGATTTTGTTTGTGTTATGACTTCAGTGGATTCACAGACATCACACAACAACATAAACAATCTAACAGATCGAGACCAGCAACTCCTGTATTCTGCAAGGTAAAATTACTGTTGCCAAAGGAGGAGTGGTTGCTTTGGAGGGTAATATTTTGCCAATACAGTATAGCAGTGGTTTCCCATTGGAAAAGGCTGTCTAACAACAAGGTGATACAGTGACAATATTTTAAATATAGTGTAAAATTGTTATTGATTTCTTTAGGTGGATAAAAAAAAACAAAAACAAAAAACATTTTGCTGCTGTCCACAGCAGTATATTGCTTAGCTTTACTGATACTTTGGCTTCTCCATACTGGGATCATCTACTGTGGATAATACACAGTTCATCGATAAGTACCTCATACAATCCCATGTCAAATAATTCAAACTATCCCTTTGACCAATCAACAGAATCCTACAACATGCTATTCAGACAACCACAAGATTTTAATAATGTGAAATGAAGACACAAACTCCAAATGTTCCCTTATTAACAAGTACACAAGTGTATTATTTCATTTTATTTATATATGCAAGCAAGTTTATGTCTTTACAAATAAAAAAAGCCACTGTCTGCCCAAGCTGTTGGCACAGATATGTACAAAAATGGAGGAGTGAATCAGATAAAGCCTGCTACTAAGCAACCAGAGTGGAGTACAAAAAGTCTAAAATACTATGGAGAAACAGAAAAAAAAAAAAAAAAAAAACCTACTCCCAACGTCCAAAATGTCCAACCTGACATAATGCATGGATCTGAAACACGTGATGATCAGTTTAAGGTCACAGACTGACATCATCAGCTTTTAAATCTGTGGTTTCAGTTCACGATGGACAAGAGCTGAATTAGTTCAGGCACAGAGGATCTGATTTTTCATCCTGTGACACAGAGCTGAGGTTTTTATAGCTGCAGAAACAGTCAAAAACAGATCAAATCTCTCTCACAGAGGGTCAGAAATCAGATTTCATCTTATTGAAATTCATGCGTTATTGTGCTGACATGGTCAGATTTCTGAATCCTGCTCACAAAAGCGTGCGGTCAGGATCGTGGAATGGTAAGTGAGTCCATGATCAGCCGTGGTCAGTGGGTAGACAAGAAGGACGCAGGATTAGTACGTGTCAATACACAGATTCATCTTTACAAGGAGACGTGGGGTTAGAGAGTAAATGAGGAAACTCAATCAAATGAAGTTTGGTCCGCTCACATCCTCTTCCTGAAACAGTGAAGACCAGATTTCAGGTGCTTTGGCTTAATTTAGGCTACCTTCACACCACCTGGCAAAGATAATCCATTTTGACATTTTTACTCAGATATTTTCAGATGTATTTTAGGCCACATTCATGTAAGGACACCAAATTCAAGAAGGATCTCATATCTGCCAGTATTCGGTGTTCTTCTCCTTCAAATGAGACTGTGCAGCTCTAAATCTGCTTTGGAAGAGGCCTGAATTATTATTTTGCCTTGTTAGCATCCATTACAGATGGTGATTTGGCAGTGCGAGCTGGGCAGACTGTGCTTGTTGCCTGGTTACGTGGAGCTTTACTTATGCATCAGTGACTCTTGTGTACACATGCAGGTTGTTTCAAACACACAGGAAATCAGACATGAGTCACTTTTGGATTAAAAAAAAAAAATCTGGATTGGATTGGACATCCGGAGCTGTGGTGTGATTGTAGCCTGAACAGCCAGAACGAGGGAGAGGATGTGAGCGGAGGTGAGTGCGGGATAATGGGTGGCCAGAGCAATACATTACACCACATCTGCAAATCCGCTTTATTAGAATAAACAATAAAGAACACCATGATCATATCACTTAAGACTTGCAATCATAGATTCATGCACTTGTATGCCAGAAATTTTACGTGTATGGATTTCTTGTTTATGTCTTGATTTTGTCAAACTGCTACAATATATTGCTCTGGTGGTAAACAACTGAGCAAGCAAGCTAGCTTAGCAACACCATTAGCAACAGGAACCGCAATACTGCACACTGAGAAAAGTGGAAAACAAAACAAAAACAGCAGAACAGCGCCAGTGGAAAAGAATGATTTTTTTTTTTGTATTGTTTTAATCATTAAAATTATGACCATTGAATGCATAACCATGCCACAAACAACAACTAGATTCACTGTCTTTTTTTTTTTTTTTAACCTAGTATAAGATTATCTTCATTATTATGAATTCATTCGTTTTCATCATTGTTATTTCTTCAGGTTATAACCAATGCTGCAAGACTATACACAGGTCCCACAATGGGGATCTCAATGCACTTACACACCAAGAATAAGAGAGAGAGAGAGCTCACAATGGTCAATAAGTGCACAAAAAACTATTTTTTTCTTTTATCTGAGGTTAAAAACACTGACAAGACATCCATTGTCAGGCAATGAAATGATAAAATACTGTTACTGTAAAACTAGACCCTTAAAAATACTGACTGTACGCAGCCGAGACACACCTGAACAGTACACAAATCTGGTGGAGTCTCCGGTCATTGACACTGATGGTAAGTGTTTTAAAATGTTTGTCAAATTCAGCTGCATTAACATGACACAAGGAACCAGATTCAGTCTCTGTTATAATCCTGGGAGAAATTAGATTCCACATGATGTGTGAGAAAAAACAGTGCCTGTATGGACACTCAGCCATTGAAAGTGTTATTGCATGTTTGGTCGACTCAGTTTGGGATTTATATTTGTCTCTCCATAAGTGTGAGACCTCAAAGGCGCTGCATGACTAATATAAACACAAGTATCAAACAGACAGTGTCCTAATACTGTGTGACACTCCTCTGATTTGCTCATGGTTGTTACTATGACACATTTCATGAGAGGCTGAGGCGCCGTCTTACGACTATTTCTCCCTCCTAAAGGACTATACATGTATTTTTGCATGGTTTACCTCTGCTGCTGCGATCAAATCTTGTGTACTTACATTAAGCCAAACCTTTATTAAAGTACATCAATGTTTTTTACTATTGTTTAATCCACCAGTACATCCACTATCATCTTGCAGAGAGGCAGAGCTTACTAATTTGTGGCACACATCCGTTTTTTCCTTCTATAATTTTGTATAACCGTTGTGTTGCAAAGACTTAAGAACATTGTGTGTGTTGATGCAGCTCTCTTAGGGAGTAAAAGCTCAGGACATTGTGACTGAACCACCTCCTCCAGACTCTGTAACCAATAGTGAATCATTTTCCCGGCTGCTCACCTCAACTGTTTCACATATATGTATATCTTTATACAGAGTTAATGTAGGTACAGTGCCTTGATACTGCCCACAAGAAAAGAAAAAGAAAAAGAAAACACATTTCTTTTTTCTAATTAAATGATTTCACATTTAAAAAGTTTCAAAGATTTAAAGTTGATAATAAAATAGTGAAATGTTATCGGTGAAAAGTAAAAGAGCAAAGAATTATGGCTCAGAGTGATGGCGGTGGTGGAGTGTGTGCGTGTATTTGTGTGTGTGTGTGTGTTTGTCTTTATGTGTGTGTCTGTGTGTTCGTCTTTGTGTGTGTCTCTCTGTGTGTGTGTGTGTGTGTGCTGGTAGTCTCATCAAATCAAACCCTTCAAACACCATCATCATCACCACCACCACCACCTTCATCTTCATCACTCCAGTAATCATTCTGAAGACAAACTGAACACCCTCTCAGTCATCTCTACTGGCAGATAGAGAATCATCACGTTCCTTCACAGCTAGAACCAGGACAAAACATACAATCCTCCTATTCTAATGACTGGATCAACATAACTTAACATATAATACAAACAGAACAGCCCTGCTGACAGAGAGTTAAAGTATTTTCATTTCCAAATCTCCTTCTTTTAAATCTGAAGTGCTGTATACGCTGCATTAGAACTAAACGAATGCATATGTCTGATTTTTGCCATTTTAAAAAGCTCTAATTAGCCTCTTATAAAACATGGCAGTGCATTAAATCTAGGTTAAGCTTAGTTAGAATTGGCTTTGAAAATCACATTTTAGTGTTTTTAAGATCCAATCTGAACAGGTTAATTAAAACTGCATCCCAGTAAGTGCTGTTCTTCTGATCCAAAAGGATTCAAGTATACAGCAGCCAATATAGAAGCACCTTGGAGACAACTGTGACATCAAATATAAGACCAAAAAATCTATCCAGTAAAGCAAATCACTCCTGAACCATGAGCTTATTGGCTGGGATATCATTCATCTTGGTCATTCCCAATAACACTCCTCCAGTTAAATCAATCCCTGCAGTCATTAATACTGAGTTTGAGCTCTTTTCCTGATTTCTTCAGCCCCTCACCTTCATTTAAATCCCTCCTCTCTCAAGTTACACCACTCCATCCCATCACACCACCTCCCAAACTCCCACCCAACTCCTTATAAGATGTTACAAATATCTACGCTTTAAAATGCTCTCGGGAAATGGGTCTTCCATCTTCAAACACGTCCTTCTCAGACCAAAAATAACAAGCTCAGCCTTTACAACCTTCATTCAAGACACCACCCAGAGTTCACAGTAATCATCTGTTCATGTCACCAGTGACAAGTTGACTTTTAGTATCTTCAACTTACAAATAAATGGTCATTTTGGTCACATTAGGGCTTGCTGAAAGAAAGATAGAGAAAAGAAAACATGACAATACGAGAATTGAAACTCTCAAGATGATTGGTGTATACGCATGTGTATATGTGTGTGTTTGTGTGTATTTTGTGTGTGTGCAGAACCACTGAAATACAGAATCATTACATGAAAATGTGAAAGTGATACAACCCCCTCCCACACACACATCTGCCCCATTTAAATACCCCCAATGCTAAAATTACACATAAATAATACTGATAAAAATGTGGCAAAATTTCAAAAAGTGAGAAAAAACATTGTTTATCAGACCGATGAGAACATGACAAATGTTAAAAAGACTTTGTGCTGCTAAGATGTGCTGTTTCTGAGGACAAATCACAAGTTTATACAAACTGGGGATGAAGGGGAAGGACACAAAGCCCCGTTTCACTAGTTGTTTTAAATGGCCTCTTTGAAATCCCTACTGCCATCTTAAGTGCTTTTATTCTGAAGGTTCGAGTGAGCTTAAGGAGCCCAACATTTGATAAACATTACAAATAAAGCAATGTTGGGGGAATTTGGAAAAGAAGAGAATTTATGACATCAATTCATCTGCATATTTTATCAGTCAATATACGCTTCTGGTACTATAATTACAATAAACTATTAAGCCTGCACTACATTTCAAGACCCCTCCCCTGGCCCTGCAAACGGCCGCTTGTGGGACATACCAGTCCGTATGCGTGACAAGAATATGTGGAACAACTAATGAAACTGGGCTCAAGATGAAGAGGTCATAGAGTAGAGAAAGAGGAGGGGCGGGGTTCGAGGAAAAAGGAGGGGGAGAAGAGAGGGGAGGGGAGGAGAAGTTAGCAAAGCTACCGATTTGTACCCAGGAGGTACAAATTTCCTCGGGGACCATATTTCTCTGCAATACCAGTCATCATAATGTGGCGAAACGACACGACACAGCATGACACCACCATACAACACTGCCTGCACAACACCGACCATTCAGCCACATCTATGTGTATGTGTGTGTGAGAGTGAGTGAGTGTGTGTACTGTAGGTATTGAGGCTGTTGGTGGGGAGGATATAGTGACCTCCCTCATTAAACGATGAGCTCACAGACACCAAACGTCATTCATGCATTTGCCGTAGATTGTTGGCTTGAGCGTGCTGCGCTGACAGCTCATAGCGTCTGTGATGGTCTCCATACAGCATGATGAGTGACAGCGAGCCAGTAAAACTGACAAAAAAGAAAAGCCTAAACTTTTAAGGAAAATCTGGCATCTTTAAAACAAAAAGCACAGCTAGCCAAAACATGGTAAAACTAATTAGATGTATAAGACCACCACGGGGCCACAAACAAACAAATCTAAATGTTACATTTCTTTGGGTTCTTCTGTTAATTTTTTTGGTATTTTTAAAATGTTATTATTTTGTGTGTTCCTTGTGCTATATTATTTCCGATCATTTTTTTAGTAACTTTTCTGTAGTTATTTTTGTTTCTTTCCAGGTTTTCAGGCCAGTTGTAGTTGATAGTTCTTTCTTTGGACACTTTGGGACAATAGGGTTGAAGGGAAGAGGAGCTCCAAAAAGGCTGAGGCCGGCCCTGGTACATTTATGTCTCTATGTCAAGAAAATTTCTGGGTGAAATAACATGAACTCATTAAGATTGACGTAGCCCCCCAAAAAAACTTTGGAGCTATTTTACTTGAGCAATCCTCTATTGAGCATCTTATCAGTTAGTTTTTTTGTTTTGTCTTTTTTTTGGTTCACAATCCTCTGATAAGGAAGGTGGCCTCTTCTTGTTAGCACTTTTAAGGTAAAGCTGAAGGCTTCCTTTCACTCAAAAGGAGATATGTGACTTAAAAAGTTTAAAAATAAACAGTAAGTATGGAGCACAAACATAGAGTGTTAGCATAGACTGTCTGAGCCAATGATCTGCTGCGGACACAAGGATGATGATGGCGTCTGTGTTTTCATCTTATTATTGTTATCGACTGATTTCTGCCTACTCGTGTCTTTATTTATGTGTGTTTGTGTTTTTTTTTCACTCATGTATCATGTATCATGTATGTATGTATCCTTAAGGTTGTGTCAGGTCCTGTGTATGTCTGTGTGTGTGTGTGTGTGTGTGTGCATGTATCATCTTGTGTGTGTCTGACAGGTAAGTGTGTGTGTGTCGTTTCTTGTGCATGTGTGTTTATGTGTAGGCATTGAGGCGTTCTTTGGAGCGTGTAGAGTGGATGTCATGCAGCTCCTGCTCCTCCTTCGACTTGATGTCCTCGTACTTCTGCATCCGGCTGGCGTCCTTCAGATAACCCCAGTTAGCAGCTAGAGCCATCAGGAAATGGACCTGAGAGAGGAGAGGAGGGGAAAAGTCAGGGTTAATAAATGTTATATGGATCACACAGTACCAGATATCAAGCCATTAGCTTGTTTTGAGCACACTGACACCTTTACTTCACATGGATAAGGAAAAAAAAAAAGCCATAGATACAAGGTGTGTGCAGGATGACCCACTCATCTGATTGACAGCTGAGCTCTTCACAGAAATAAATGACATTATATATTTATAAAAATGAAAATGAGTGAAAACAAATTAAATCTACAAAATGAAATAAATGGCCTCTTTCATTTACTGATTAATTATTTTATTTATTTCTGTCTACATTTCTTTTCTTATTGTACAGACTTATCCTTTTTTGTGGCACTCCTATGACTCCATGCTATCTGTCTGTCTTCTCCTGTCTCTTTACGCTGTCAACTATTAAATAAAGGCAAAAATGTCAGAAAACTAATCATAAATACAAAACAAAACAGTGTTTACTTTGCATACTGATTTCTTTTGAGTATACTTTAAAGTTGTTATAATAGATTTTTATATTAAAGTTACTACAAGGAACTTTTCTATTTTGTTGATGTGGACATAAGTGGTAGTGTTTCCACCACCACAAAATGTAATGTCAAAAATAAATGTGTCTTAATAAAAATCTCCTGCTGCTTCTTATTTATTAGTAAATGTTCTATTCACTCTAACTTTGGCTGGGAAAATATAAACACGATTGTTTAATTTGATTTTAAGGAGAATCCGACCCAGTGGCAGACATTAAAAATAACTATACAGAATTAGCTGATCTTTCCTCTGATGGTTTTGTTTGCTTATATAGATGATATAGAGGCATTGGTATTAAACTGGGACAGTTTCATGTTTCACGTTTTAAAGTCTTGTTCATGTTATATTTAGTCATGTTTCCTTCCTCAGGTATTCCTAATCCTAACCCTGGAAGTTATTTAAGTTAGTTCAGAGGGCAAAGGATATGATGCTATTGACAGGCCACCAAATGAAACTCACCATTACCTTGAATAAAATTACAGGCTTTTCTGGGTTTAAATGGAAACAGCTGGGATCATTTAAGTACACAACTCAACAAAACATATAACACGGGTCGAGACGATTTTACACATTAAATGTCTAGGTATGAATTACATTGAAATATAATGTACATAATTTGTTTCTAGTGTGAACATGCAGCATACTCAAGATGAGCACAGAAATACTAATGGATCACAGGTTAGGAAAACAAGAGCTGTTGATTTCAGAGTAGAGACTAGTGGTGCTGCAGGTTTAAGACACTCCCCTCCCTCTTGTTGAACTCTGGTGCCCCCTGCTGAACAAATACAGGGAAGCACTTTAATTAATCCAAAAATATTCTGGATCTGAATTACCTAAATGGTTTATGTAACTAGACTAGACGTCATTTATTAAACCTTTGTTACTTTCATTTCCCTTTGAGACTTTTCCACCAGGTGATTTTTTTTGTATTATATTACATTAGTAAATGAACAAACCTGTAGTCTTCTGAATGCTTTCTCCTCTACAAATCCACCATGAAGACACCTTTTTACATGCTCACCACATATAGTGTGTATTTTATTTTTTTTTGTTGTGTCACCCTGTTTGATATACTCTACATGTCATATCACTAGCAGGAGGAAAACCTACCACACCAGCTTCCACAAAGCAGAAATCTGATTCAGCACTTTCAGTGTTAGATGTCCCTCATTCGGCTGAGGTTCTTTAGTCTTTAAAGGCTTCGCATTTTGTATCTCTAGAAGAAAACAGTGGGGGAGGCTGGGAGTGTTTCTGGGAAAGACTCCAACCCCCTGTGACTATGAGCAGGAATAAACAGGTACAGAAAATAGATGGATGAATGCTCTGGTGGTGAACAGGGGGAGAGAAATAACGTTAAATAACAAGAGCAGGCACAGGGCCTCATTATAGAAAACAGTTCAAACTTCTCTTCCTATCTTAACCGAAAGCTATAATATGTAACATTTCTGCATTAAAGTATCTAAAACTGCCATACAAATGCTATATATTTAATTGACCTGTGTACTTACAGTACCTTATTTCAAATGTTTCCAATAATGTTCAAACCCAGAATAATCCATCATTTATTCAACGGTTCCTTCCAGACTATGTGAAAAATTGTGGAGATCTGAAATTCCTAACTTGTTGTTCTTGAGGTGTTTTTGTGGAAAATAAAAAATGTCTAAAAATAGTTTGTTAAGAAAAACTGGCGCTGTAGCCTCATACTTTGACTGATTTGAGTGCTGTAAAGGAAATTCAATGACGAAAACAACTCCCATTATCCCACTCTACATCCTTTGCAGTGTGATTCAAGCTGCAAGATATATGTAAAAGTCTCTCTTCCTTAAATCATGACTGTCTCCTATCCTATCTCAGACATCTTATCTTATCTTATCTTATCTTATCTTATCTTATTTTATCTTATCTTACTGAGAAATCCTAACTAGATTAAAGACTTCAGACTTAGTACATATACTACAATGGTCAAGAAAAGGCAGGCGTTAATCTTTAGGTTAGATGAGTCGGAGGCATTAATTGTGTCGGAGGAAGAGAAGAAACACCACCTTTTTAGGAGGGTTTCCTCCCAGTTATTGGCTCAGGATAAAGGTTTGAATCAAATCTATCAATTCAAAGTGACTCGTCTTTGCAGGCCATATATGTCCATTCAGTCATAATATTTTTTTGGCAGTTACTTTGATTCAAACACAGGGTCTACGCCATCCTAATGCAGGATTCCTAACTTAGGTAAATCTTCAGCTAGGATGGTTCAGTAACAGCTAAATTCCAACCCTAAGATTTGAATTTTTCCCTAAATGTAATTATGAAACATATGTCTGTAATACAGACTCTAACTATTTTGCGTCACTGCATGTCAGTCACCTTTCTTCCCAACATCAAGACTGATTTCAACCTAAATGGATGGGACATCTAGAATAAGATGATTCCTTGGTGCATCCATCAGGGAATATCATGTATGACATATGTAACATGATGGAAACGCTGTAAAAAACATGGGATGAAACAGACAAGGGTGGCAGGCAGCTTTCCACAAAAACAGCCAATAGAGAAGGACACATTTTACTTTTATGGCTTGGGTACATTTCAGCACCTGTACTTTTTCACTTTTACTTAAGTAAAGAGGTGGTATCAGTTCTTCTACTTTTCTACTTTTTTTTTTCTTCTTTTTTTAAAGCATTTTTTTTTTTTTTTTTTACAAGTATCTGCACTTCTACTTGAGTAAAGAATGTGTCTACTTTTACTACCTCTGCTGTCACAGCAAAAATCCAAAATGTCATTCTAAACGCAGATAAGGCAGGATTTCAGAAGAAGGAAGCTTCTGTAATGAGGCCCGGCTGCTGAATGCATACAGCGTGGACAAGGATATATCTGACAGGACTGATCCTCTCCACACCTTGGTGACTCATCGTCTGTATTACTGCAGACACACAACAGATTCACCCGCTCTGTGTCCCTCTCTCTGTCTCGCTGTGTCTCTGTCTCCTTCCAGGTGGGTTTGAGAATGAGAATGAGGCCTGTTTCTATTTTCAGTTGTAACATAATGCAGATTATGTAGATTTATGAAAAATACCAGTTAAAGTTTCCCATTTCAGTGCCATGATGTCATCGTAAGGAATATTGGATGATACATTAATATCATTGTTTTACTTCTAAATATTGGTTTTCTGCATCAGCCCCAAAATTCAGGCTCAGGCTCTAAGTAGTGACCTGCTTGCTGTATATTATCCCGCTAAATACACAGTTACCAAAAAATAATAATAACTGACACAAAATATTGATTTAAAATTGATTTTGTAGATTTAAATATGATTATGTGCTCATCCAGAGTCTATTATCAGAACTGCATTCATAACAACGGTCTGTTCTTCATAGCAACAGTGTGCTGCTGGTCCTCACCATGGCGATGACAGCAGCTCCTGCTCCTGCCAGTGCGCACACGAACAGATGGAAGGTCAAGTCCAGCTGTAAAACACAATACACACATAATGTCATTCATATTGAATTCAGATTCTTCTGCTGTTTGTCTTGATACAAGTCACAAATCATTAAATTTGCATATCGCTTCAAATACGAAACAGCAAGAACAGCAGCCATGTTCGTCGCTCTTTCCTCTTACCTCATTGGATTCGCACATCTTGAAGAACTTCTCAGATCCTGTACACACCTTCCTCTCCTCAGAGATGGTCACGGCTCCTGGTAGGCATTAAGAACACAAACTTTTCATCACTCTGGCCATCTCTACTTCAGCAACTCCATATTTGCAAGAAGGCTGATGAATGAGCCGACGATGCTTTGGACATAACTTCCCTGAGTCTCTGTATGTGTTTAATTAAAATTGACAGAGATTAATGCTTCACTGGTCCTGCACTGTTGGCCACTGGGAACTGCCCAGTATGACCACAGTGTGCTGCTGGTGGGAATACACTCACAGTAACCTCAAAATTACCACAGTGTTGAATCCAAACCTTTATGAACCAGCAATTTTCTTTTAAGTGAAATATTGTAATTATTACCCCTGAGAACTGTTCATTAGATACAGTAATTAGTTTGCTGACAGGAGGCCCATGTGCAGTTTGGACAGTAGGTGGCAGTGCTACAAAAGGCCTCTTAGCGTGTGTGTGTGTGTGTGTGTGTGTGTGTGTGTGTGTGTGTGTGTGTGTGTGTGTGTGTGTGTGTGTGTGTGTTTGGTTTTATGTGGGCCTGCTGGAGAACAACATGGTGGACAGAGCTGTGACTGCATCATGTAAAATAATACATGACCATTACGATATCTGCTTGAAATACAGTAAAAATATTATCTGCAAGTGCAAAGGCAGGTAACTAGAATGAATCAGTCTTTTCATGGTTTAGTTTAATATGTTGTCATAGATACTGAATTTAACTATAAACCACTCTGCTCTCTATTGCAAAGGTTGAGCGTCCCAAAAGTCTCTACTGTGTCATTTATAATACACTCAGTGTTTATTTCAATAAAATCCTGTCTATTTAAATATTGATGTCAGTGTATAAAGTTTTATGTTATCCAGTGAACTGAATAATTTTGAAATGTAGGTGTTGTGAAAATCAAACATTACATTCCACTTTGAGTAATTAATATGGGTTTATGGTGGATGCTTATTCATATGGATTTATTTCCTGTGAGCCCACTGTTCTTTGTAATTGCTCTTTTGGAAATGGTTCATTTCTGCCCACAGTGTACTGAAAGTGTAAGTATCAACAAAAATGAGCTCATTTTTCATTCATCTTCATCTTCATCATCTAGAAAAAAAAACATTATATGGTCCTGCTCGCAGCCAATCACCACATGTGTTCTTCACAGAGAAGGACCTTCGAAAAAATGTATTGAATGAAGTACTCTACTGGTATCAGCATCACTTTAAGGGTATTGACCATATATGTTACTCGATAATTTCCTAAACCACTCTGTGTTTGCTGGTAGAGAAATATTACTGAACAAGCTATTCGTTTCTAGATATAGAATATCAGTGAATCGTAACACACAATTCTTCAGAAATACATAAAATAATAATAAAAAAATAGAATTGTGCTTTTATTTTAACTGAAAACAGTTGAAGGGACATTAATTAATTAAATCTAATTTCTAATACTTTTTAGATACATACTAAAACCCTAAATTTCATAGTCAGGTGTCTATTGTGGATTTGGATTTCCAGTGTCTTTAAACAGACACACAGGTAAAAAGTGTCAAAGGAGTAGTGCCAAGAACAGCTCTGAATAGACTGTTGAGGAAATGATTATGATTATTCAATAGCCTTTTTTCTTCTTCCTCATGTCTAACCTTTACATCACAGGCCCACCGGTGTAATCCCTGGAATACCACTGCCACAACACATGTTCAGTCCACAGGCTTTCTACCAACACGGACAAATAAACACAGACACACAGACTGGGATCAGTAATTTTCTGTAATTTAACCAAAATAAAGGTTAGTTCAGCTGAATTACTCCTCTTGAAAATGTGACACGTTCTGGGCCTCATTGTGGCACATGGTACACCGTGGGCTTTCTACTGGTAATTTGGCAATTTTGTCGCTCACACAGGTTTTTCCATCACGTGTGCCAGTTTGGTATTCTCGCCATTAACTTGCCTTCACTACGCGTGAGGATACACACAGTGTGTGTTCTGTCCGTGCGGATAAATGTGGTGTCCAGGATTATGAGGACCTTTATTTCTTCACTGGCTCATTTCAAGAGCACACAGTGCGGGGACAGACCACAGTCAATAACTTATCAGCAGTTTCTGTGGATAGTAAGAGAACCATCTCCACTTTAATAGATCACAAAGGGAGGAGATAGATAATATTTTCTTTCAGTATGTATCATTTATAGTTGGGGTGTCACAGAATATAGATCAATATGGGAAACAGTTCCTCTCAGGTCAGAGCAGCTCAGTGGAAAAAGCAGGCCATAGTTCACCAAGCTTGAACCCAGAACACCAAGAGAGGAAGATGCTTCCCTCTGTGCTACCCATGTGTTTGAAATGAAGTGAGCAGAAGAGGAAAGTGTAACCTGACTCCACCATCAAAAGCAGTCTTTGTGCCCTGTGGCATATAAGCATAGAAGATATTGTGTCTTTCCTTTCTCTTTCTTACTTTCTTTCTTACAACAGGATTTGTGGATTTGTCACACGTACTGTATTCAAAGACCATCAGCTGATATAACTTTAAAGGGACACTTCAGTCCAAAATCAAAAATGCATATTTTTCCTCTTTTCAGTTTGGAGATTATCAGTCATGAAGATCATACAGAGCATAACAGTATCATAATGTTTCTTACATTCCTGTGTTAAACATTTTTATGTCAAAGATAAACAGTGGCACCATACAAATATAATATAAAGCTTCCATACTTAACTACTTAACTAAGTCCTCGAGCAGAAATTCCATCCTACCCCAATCCTCAGACTTTGATAATCCTTGAAAAAGAGTTTCATTTTTATGATTTATTATTTTATAACTACAAGTAACATCACATTATACAACCTTGGGATGTAAATGAGCCATAAAGCGAATTAACCTTGTAAAAAAAAAAATTATAGTAGGCTACATACAAAAAAACCCAAAGAAAAATAATGCACATTTAAAAATACCAAGCCTGTGCAGAAGCCTGATAACAACCTGATCATTTGAATCAGGTGTGTTGGAGAAAGGAAACATCTAAAACATGCAGGGCAGTGGGCCCCGATGACCACTTTTGGATAATGGGGTGGCATTTGGGGTGGCCAGTCAGATTTCAGGGGTGGCCAGTGTCCTCTCAGGCCCCCCATCTAGAAACACCCCTGATGAGCCTGGAGACTCACTGATAGCAGCTAAACAAGTAACCCTCCATGTTTCTCTGTCTCTCATATGCATAAACACACAAATAATTCATCCTTCACATCTTACCAATGAATTTTAACAGAATAGTAGCCTTCATGTGAAGGTCCATACTGTGTTTGGCTGCACCATATACAAAAAGAGTCCATAGTTCCAGGATTTAACCTGTTTATATGTGCTTTGAGCACAGATCTCTTGAGCTGAAAGCACACTGGATGCATTAGTCGCTGTGCACACCGCTGCAGCATCGTGTGTGTGTTTGAATGAAAGGGGGAGTGACAGATGGAGGGGAGAGAAGGTGGGAGATAGACTATTGGATGCAATGTTTTTGTAAGTTAGTAATGACTTACTCAGACTGCTGCACAAACTTTGAATATTATCTAGTAAGTCAACCCAAAACCTGCGGGGCTGTTAACCCATGCATGATCCAAGATACAGATGCCCGCCTTCTTTCCAGTGTAATGGAAGTGCATGGCACTTAGCTTTCCAGAAACCATGACTCAGTTACTCAAGATAATCCAAAGATTTTTTTTGTGTGAGCAGTTTCATGTGGTATCTATTTTCTTTCTGCCAAACTACACTAACAACTGTATCACCACGCAGAAGAAAGTGTGCATCTGCTCGTGGATGAGGGGCTAGTGCTGTAACCTCTCATCCATGAGTAGATGCACGATTCCTTCTGTGACACGGTTAGTAGTTGAAGAAATTGCTCATGAAAAGGTCTGTGGATTATCTTGAGTAACTGGGCCATGATGTCTGGAAAGTGACATTACTGTGTAGTTTTTTAAATGTATTTTTTTTAGCACTATGTGGACCACAAGCCGAGTGCCAGTTAGTTGTATTATACTGAAGAGAAGGCACACGTCTGAATTGTCCGTTAAGAGCATTACTCAAAATAATGCAGTGATGCTAAACTCACGATTTCAATGATAAAGTAGATATGACAGTCAGATATGAAACATAATCTGTTCATCTGTTTCAGAGGTATCTCGCATCATCATGGTACATACCAAACTGACGCAGGTCCAGGCAGAGGTTGGCTCCCTCCACCAGGCTGGTGTTCTGACACATGGACCAAACGTTGAAGTACATGAAGACCGGCAGGCTGGTGAATGCTGTCACTCCGAGCCACACCAAGAAGAACAGGTAGGCCAGGAACATAAGCTGCAAACACACAGACAAGACATAATAATGAGTGACAGAGGAGATGTGTTTTGCCTCAGCGGTGTGTTTTTAACCATGATAATACAACTTGAAAATAGAATTAGCAGGTAATTTTAACAGACCTGCCTATTTACAGGGGTTCAGGGAATTTATTTGGTCAAGTAGACTCCTTTATACACGTTACACGAAAAGTACTTTTAGCAATTTGCAGCCTTTGTTTCCCATTATGTCATTAAAGCTTAGAAATTAAATTCATTCTGTATGTGATTAATTACACAGGTGTAAAGGTAATCGTGTCTGTTCTCTGCATCATTTGACAGCGAGGCATTAAACACCCTTTGCACAACTCACTACACTCTCTGCTCTGCTCTCTTTTGCCATTTACCTTTCTCACACAGGCCAAAGACCTGTGTGTGTGTGTGTGTGTGTCAGTATGTGTGCATGTGTTATCTCCAGAGGCCTGTACCAGAAAGCCTTGCTTCTCTCAACTGCACAGACAGAGCAATATAGATGTGAGGGAAACGTTTGATCAGAGATTGTGGACAATGCCTTATCTCTCTCTCTCTCTGTCTCACTCCTGTGCATGAATAGATGTGACTAACAGACAGATGCCAGACAGATGAAGACATGACGGGTTTTACAGTGAGAAACAGACAAAAGAAATATTTCAGTTAATAGCTGATCTATTGAGTTACGCCAGTCTTAACTTTGATCCAAGACGGTATCTGTATCTCAGAAACACTCCATCCGTGTCGGCTGTGCTTTAGTTGGCAGTGTCGGTGCTGTCTAACACAAGGCAGATGCTACTTGCACCCATGTTGAAAAAGTGAATGTGGCTATTTGTACCTAGGTGTAGCCTTGAATGGCAGAAACATGCACCCAGGGTGTAAATAGCCCATGTGGATAAGAAGTTCCACTCTTTATATCTAAAATAAGGGGGCAAGTGTGGATGGCCAAGTAGCTGCCCATTATTGTTACCCAGGTACAAATACACTCTGTTAACTTAATCACTACATAATATACAGTACAGTATATATACTTTAAATAATATTATTAATTATTATTAGTTGTATTTTCAGTTGTATTTTTTAAGCACTTACTGTATCTTTGCAACACAAATCTTTGACATATTACTTATATGTTGGTCTTTCATAAGATATTGGATGTCTAAAAAGAACAGTTTTTTCTGTCATAACCACTCTGATGGAGCCCAGTTCATCACATAATGCTATACATACATTAATTAACTTTGGTTAATTTTGCCACATTTAGGAACATCAAAGTATCCCAATGCAAATGTATCACTTTATCAGGAGGGAGATAACATTACCCAACAGATTTTTCCCACGGAGACACCAAAACCATCAATATGTTATAATTTCCTAATACTTTCTGACTTTCCTAGCCTGTCTGTGGCTCTCAGCTCACAAATATGTGGTTGAATTCTTCCACAAGGCTGAGTAATTTCTTAAAACATCTCAACACTGTAGTCTTTTAGCAAAGATTACTAAACAAGCAGGAAGAAACAGTGCATTCGTAGGGGACTATTTTCAATGGCGTATTAATCCACATTTGGTGCTTCAGTGTGAATTTTCAGCAGCAGGTGTATGTAGGATTGAGTCAAAATAAACTACAGCGTGTGTGTTTGTGGTAATGAAGGACAATGTCACCTGGTTAACTCACCAATGTGTGTTTTTGGAAGAAGATATATCTTTTTGATGGATTGATTCATTGTTGTTTTTTGCCTTTTCATGGTATTTATTAACAATAAGGAAATTAATATAAAATATATTACTACCTTATCCTTACCCCAGAAAAAAAAATTCTGCAAGCACTCTGTCCATCTGAATGTGTGGCAATACAATTTAAAATCTCAGTATACCACATTAAATTTACTGGTCACAAGGATTTCTTACGAATGCAGTCAGGCAGCGTCCGCAGGCAGTGATCTTGAACTCTCCATAGAGGTCCCTAATAGCCCCGGTGGTAAAAAATCCCTCCACCAGCAGCAGCACTCCAAACACAAAGAATCCAGCTGCAAGGCCATAGATGATGTACTTCAGGATGTCAATACTGTGGAGAGAACACACCCACAGTGTCACAGATTAATGAGTATTTGTTTATTTTCATGCTAGACTGCATCTTTAAGTGTTATTCATAGACTTAACATGTATATTCAGTTAAATTACCATGTGTAATTGCCATAAACAAGTCAGAGATAATAAGTGAGGGTGAGCCTGGATCTGAGACTGAGGCAGTTGAAGTGGTTGGCAGGGCTACCAGCACTTTTCCTCTTACGATGAGTGGAGAACTTGGATGGTCAGATCATGCACTAGCTGAAACTTGAGTAATCGACACAATTGAAACAAAATGCAAGCTAATACTTGTTTCCATCCGCTACTATTATGTGTTTATTAGGAGTTGGTTCGTAGAGCTAAGAAACAGATGGAGTCAACTGCACAGTCAGAAAACCGTTATACCACTGAAGAAAAAGATGGCGTGACAAGATTAGGCGATTAAAAGAGCACCAGTTAGAGCTCAAGCAAAATTTCTGTTTGTTTCATGTATTAATATGAGGTTACATCAGATCTGTGTGGAGTGAACATGGATGTATTATTGAACCACTGGAGCAACAAAGAGGCTGTTAGAGCGGAAACAGCTCATCAGTCATGTGAGTTAACTATTCAAAAGTAACTTGAATAAAATTTGCGTCATAGCCTGCATCTCGGTCTCCCTAGGTAAGCTATGGAAGACAAATTTAAAAAAAGTCTCAGAAGGAAATTTGGGAAGGGAATTTGGTAGTTGCAATGGATTTTTACTTTCTTTTAGCAAAAGAAAGTAAAGGTTTTGATTGTAAAGGTTGCTGACCATGTGATAAACCATGTAAATCTCCCGGTATGGTCCTTTAATCTTTGTGAGAAATGATGGTTGAAGAGAAGTAACTCACATGGTGAACACATCCAGTGTTTCTCCCGGGGCTCTGATGACTTCAAAGTAGTTCTGGAGGATGGTGACAGTGCCGCTCAAAGCCTCGTGGCCACACCCACAGAACAAGGCCACGCCCATGTAGAGGAGAATAGTGGCGATGAGAGAGGCCCAGGGCAGACTGCCCACACATCGCTCACAGCACTCCTTACAGCCTAAACACACATAGAAAGAGAGAGTTATAGTGCTGACAGTATCTTAAACGTATTCAGCATCATGATTACAGCAGAATGTTCAGATGATTGAAAATGCTGATGGTGAAAAGTATGCATTCAGTGGTAATGGTTATATAAGGAACATGTAAAGTAGGTACAGACAAGAGAGGAGGCTCAGTTTCCAAGAACACTCCAACATTATGGGAAATATATTTGTTTGCATTTTACCCAGAATCTGCAGGGACACTATTGGTTTTATCTGTCCAGCACAGAGATACATTAAGGACATATGTAGCTTAGCTTAAGAAGTATACGAAGAGGAAAATGCTAGTTTAGCTTATGTGCAAGGGGGAAAAACTCTCTAAGCTGTTGAAATTACACCGTTGTGCACATATTAGAAAGGTAAGGCAAGAAAGCTGGTGAGAACAGTACTTTCCATCCATTTACAGAGAAAATAGTCCCTTCTGATAACTGTCAACAGCATGTTCTATGGATTAAACCAGAGTGGCTGACGCTATTTCTAGTTGGTAGAGCGTCCACCCCATGTATGGAGGCTGTCAGTCCTCTGCAGCGGCTGCTGGTTAAACTCCCGCCTGTGGCCCTTTGCTGCGTGTCATCCTCTCTCTCTTCACCCCCCTGTCCTGTCTACTCTTCAGCTGTCCTCTCAAATAAAGGCAAGAAAAGCCCAAAAACATAACTTAGAAAAAAAAAAAAGATGTTGCTGCTGAAATTTTTGAAATACAGTTTTTCAGTGCTGTGAGCACCACAAACAGAATTCCATTCACTTCCATCCATTTACATTTAAATGCATCTTGCATTATGTTTATTTATTTTTCTATTACAGATTGCTAGTTTTGTTCTAGTATTCTACTTGTTATTCAACTTTATTATTCTAGTTTTATTCTACATATTATTTGGCTATGGATGTTTTTTTTGTCCCTGTGTATTTTTGGGTATTTGTGTATATGTGTGCTTTTTATTGCACTGATCAGGAGTAGCGCTCCAAATTTCATTGTATTTTGTACCATGACAATAAAGGCTATCTATTCTATTCTGTTCTATTCTATTCTATTCTATTCCAGTGTATTAGGGTGGGAGCAGAATATCAAAATGTGGTGGCATAAAAAAACAAAAACATCTGCATGGCATTATGCCACCTGTAACTTTCATGATGCAATATAGGACTTAAGAGAAAACACATTGTCGGTTAGACAGATATTAGCAGTTTTGAGGGGGCACATCCAGAGTTTGCAAAAGAGGTACAGGTTAGCCTCTCTTTACATCATTAGAAACCTAAACAGACAAGCAGAAATCATATCAACCTGTTTGCTACTTGGAAATAAATGTAGATCGATCTTATCCTAATGCAGTTTCTCACTGTCTAAATCAGTGAAGAATTAGTTGTGATCACTCTGTGTCTTTCTCTTTGCCATCCTCCTGTGTTGATGTGACTAATTACAGTTCTTCACCTGCCATATTATATAATTGTGCAGTGGCTGTGAATGATGCACCAACAATTCGGGCATTTCAAAATGACTCACTTGTGTGGCCGCCTTTGTAACTGTGATTTACTGTAGTTGCTACCAGATAGAGGGTAATCTTTCTTCTTTTAGAAGAGTGAAGGGAAAAAGGCCACAGTGCCGGGGAGAAAGTTTCAGTTAACAACCCACATATCAGTGTTCTTGACAATGTGTTCCCCCTGAAAACACATAAACTATAACGACAGGAGAGAAGGTGACACTAAAGCATTTCAACAGGACTAGGTACAGAAAAATGAAAATGTTTCCTCCTGCATTTCCACGATATAACATAACACCTTCACACTATGTCTCCACAACAACTGGAACAGATGTTATACTAAATAATCAGCTTTAATGTGGACTGTTGTGTAATGCCATTGTTTAACCGATTTGTCTTGCAGACACAAATATGCAGAAGAGAATAACAGTACATGGTGAGGTCAGGGTTACTGGGTTTAATAAAGTGGCAACCACATCTAACTGGTAAATTCACTGTGGTTGTGTATTAAGCTGCAGTTCCACAAAGGGTTCTAGATGCTGCCTCCAAAAATACCTTAAAGGACCAGCATGTAGGATTTAGTGGCTGCTAGCGGTGAGCTTTCAAACCACAAATATCTCCTCTTCAAGTGTGTAAGAGAACCTACGGCGGCCATGAAATGACTTATTTTACGGTAATGAAGACACAACGATTCTTATTTCCAGTGATTATACACTAATGAAAACATTTCTGCCATATTCTGCCAATAGATCCTAAATTTTACACACTGGACCCTTAAATGCACAAAATGTATGTTCCGTCACTATGGGCTCTCTCACATTGAAACAATAACAAAAGACATAGTTGATGACATCATGAAGTAGCATGGGATAATGGGAGTTCTTTTCTTTACTGTTAAACAACGACCACTGTGAATGAAAATCTATCTGAGGTTCGTCAGGCAGAAATCATGTTCATTGATGAGGTAATATATTAACGTTTTATTCACATTTAATCACACTCGCTGTTTTCCCTCCTCAGTCTCTGATGCATGATGATTGATTGATTGATGTATCCCACTTTTTCCCATAATAGCAATGAGAGCGGCTAGTAGGAAATGCACCTTTACCTTGAATAAATTACACGTTTCTCTGGGTTTGAACATTGTTGGAAACATTTAGGATAAACAGGTACAGAACTCAACAATATACTGCATATATACATGTCTTTATTTAAAAAGCCCAACTTCTGGAACAAAAAATAGTTAAAGTCTGCATAAAGCAATAATAAATAAGCTCTGAGTCACACCACATGTGTTATCAACTACAAAGCCAAATGTGAATGATTAAAAAAAATGAAGCAGTTTCTACCATTCTGAACTGCTGGGGCTGTGTCCTCTGTCCCAAGTAACTCTTTTTTCACATGTATAAATGTGTTTAGAAGAAAATCTTTACACAGGCTTTAATGATAGTTTTCCATAAGGGTCTCTTGATTTTAGTCTAATTTCTTCTTATATTTGTCTTGGTAGTTATTTTCAGGTTTCTTGTCCCATTAAGATTTTTCAGTTACAGAAAGGTATGTTTTGGGGCTTCTATGCTTGATTGACAGGTGTCTCTGCTGAGCTCACACCTAGCTCCACCCAACACTTGACTAAAAAAAATTATAATAATAATATCACCAGATTTCAATTAAAAAATCTCCATTTTGTATAAAAATCTGTATCAGCCACATACACATATACAGTGTGTTCAAAATAAGCACACGCGCAGCCTCGCCGACTCACTGAAGCCTACATGTAGACGGAGCAGCAGTCCTACAGAGAGCGAGAGAAAGATAAAGAGAATCACACACACACACACTGCTTCCCTCCTTCACCTCCCTGTTGCACAGAAAGGGGTTTGTGTGTCTCCGTGTGTGTGCCTGTGTGTGTGTGTGTGTGAGTCATCATGCTGCTCAGGTTTAATTGACCAGCCTTGTTGCCATGCCAACAGGGGTGTGGCAGGAGCCTGCTGACCCACTTTGCCTGTAGCGTTGTCATGGCAACAGCGCTGCTCTGCGAGCGTTACAGTCACACTAATGCACATTTTCACACACACAGTGATGAACGCACACACACACACAGCAGAACCACTCTTGCACGGCATCCATTTGCACCGACACACAGTCTGTTCTCCTCTTCATCATTGTCTTAGTTTGTGGAAACGATCCACGTACAATTTCAATGTGTGATAACAGAGGAACAAAAACCTCTGCCGTACGATGTTACCATTTTGCAGCAACTGACTCCATTTAGGAAAACCTTTATTGCTAATGCGCTACATGCTAACTTTGGGTCCCTATATGCACATCCAAGTCAATCCATGCCCATTTGGCCCTCATTTTTACACACAAAGAATAAAACTCAGGCCACATTAGTGCAACAGCTCTGAGGCAGATGGACAGGCACAGAGAGAAGTGAGATACAAATGTGTTATGAGCGTGTGTGAAGGTGTTTCTGAGGGAGCGTTTTATGCAGCATGTTTGGGTCTTGCATCTAAATATTTTCAAATCTGCAAATATCTGCATTCGTATGACTGTGCAGTTGTGTTTCTGGCAGTGTGTGTGTGTGTGTGTGTGCGCGCCGAGTGTTTGTGACAGTGCGTGCCCTGAATTTCAGCCATGTTATAATCCTCGTCATATTTCCATATTTGGGCTTTAAACGCGGGAAAGACCCAGTGACCTGGTAAAAACTGGGACAGGCTAAACACAAACGGCTGTATACAGCGTCTATATACAGTGTGTGTGGCTGTTTTCTTTGTTTAAGAAGAGCTAAATATTTTCAGTCTTGATATGATAACAAGCATCCATTGATCCACGTGATTCAAAATGACTCTAATGTATCTGCAGCACCAATAAGGCAGTTGATTATCACCATTTTAATGCTTATTTAATGATGAACACAGCTAATCGAATATATTTGGTGTTGTTTCAAATATAGCACTTACATACACAACGGCTGCTAGAAAGCATCCTCCAATAGCATATGGGTATCTTTATATGTTTTAATTATTTGATATTTTCATCTTGACGTATATCATACAACAGTTGTCGCACATTATTTGATTTTATTTTTGGATGTCCATGACACTTTTTGCTTCATCTTCTTCCTGAAAAACATGATTCATATTGTATGATTGTAGGTTTCCTATTTTCTAATATTTTTTAATGTCATCACGTTTCTCTTCATCTTTATAAAGGTTGGAATTTTATGGGTGTATTTGAATGTTGTCAATAAGTCAAACAAAACAGTCTACGTAGCTGTATATAAAACAATATTGGCATGATCATAACATACAAATAACAATTATAAAGCAGAAAAGGAGCAGGACGCAACAAGACAAACTTAATGTTTTGATATTTAGCAATTTCTTTACATTTCTGATTAAAATCTTTACTGGAAATGTTCTGCAAAATAAGACTGAATTTTTTTTTTTTTTTTTTAGTTTTTCTTTTAACCAAACTCATATTATTTCTTGTTCGTTTGTTTTATAATATCTGGCTTACATATTTTAGAAAATTTATTGTTTTGACATGCAGACAAATCAGCCCAGTGTCATGGCAGTTTGTGAAATAGTCACAAAATGAAATGTAAGGGTTAATATGTATGTATATGTAGTATGGGGACATAAATTGCCAACATTTCAGGGTAGATGGCTGGAGGAGCAGGTGGGATCAGTTCTCATAGGAGACTAATAATCAATGTTGATTGTTTAAAGGATGTAGTTTTTTCTTACTACAACTGTCACACTGCAGACAAATCCGGTAAATACTGGAAGTTAACAAGCTGCCATTGCTGTGATGACATCTCCCCACAGTATGAGTGTGAATTAATGAGAGCTGTCATAAGAAGTTTATAATATTCTACTTCTACATCTTTTATATAGCGTTACTTTTGACAGCAATGTCTAAGGAGTTGGGAAGAATCTGTGGAATTTGGCTGCTTCAACAGTCGTGTCAAGCTTTAACTTGCAAAATACACAAGCCTCTAGTTCATGAAGACATGCTGCTGTCTGAGACCATATACTCTAACCTACAGAGATTCACTGTACAGGGGACCACAGTGTGTCATTGTGGATCAAATTATTATAACAGAAAGGAACTATGTTCCTGAAAATCTTGAATACCTGATGAAAAATGTGAATTCATGTATTTTTTAATATATATTACACTGTACTTCATCAGTAGGACGTTTTTCTGGCTATTGTCACAACCAATGTGTAACTACTATGTGAAATTTGAAGATCATTAGTAATGGCATCCTAAAAGGAACCTTCATCTGTTACTGAGGGTTGCTGTTTAATGTCGTCAGTCCAATTATCCATGTTGCAGGCGACAGCACCGGGTCCAGTGGGTAACCCAAAGATCTAGTGAGAGTGAACATTTTGACCGAAACCATGAAAAGTTTTGCAAGTCTCGCAAATCTGGGGTTCCCTTCTAGACCCAACCAGCAGACACGGGATTAGACAGACACGATGTGCCACCGCCGCAAGATGGCGGAACACATAAAGTGGTCGCTGGATTCGTCTATAGAAGGTTTCTTTGTAGAACTTCTCATATAGGCCTTTTCCATCTACATGCAACTGACCCAGTTCAAGCACGTAATGTTCGGAACCTGAAAAGTTGGTTTTCCTTGGGAACCAGAGTGGGCGTGTCATATTCTACAGGTTACTGCATTGTGCAGCGCCCTCTGTTCATCATATCCTTGATTACAATGGCTCTCACAACTCAAAACAGGTTGAAACACGGGCTGGTTCTTTACATTGCACCAAGGTTACAAGAATCTTGAGTAGAAGAGGTTCAGGATCCAAATCTATTTTGGTGAAAAAGGGCCAATAGAGCCAAGGAGAGGCTTGAAATCTTTGTACAAGTGTTCTCCTGTGTGAACAAGCCAAAGAACCCAATATGGTTCTAAATAACACTATTTTATTTCACTATTTAGAGTATATACGATCAGATTTGACCAAATCATCGGAATGAACTTGTTGTTTGTAATCACTGAGTGTTTTCTGGCTGAGGTTCACACACACACAAACACAGACACGGTTCTCTTCTAGCTTTCCAAACACACAAACACACATTCATACTTTCACATTGAGTTTTGGTGCTCATTAGGCAGCAATTTGGATGGCTCTGTCTCGCCTGATTGTTTAACAGACAACATAGCTGCTGTATGTGTGTTTGTGTGTGTCTGGATCACTGTGTCTTAGCTCCGAGAGAGGATTACTGAGGTCTCACCACACACACACACAAGCACACACACACATGCACACAAAGAGAGAGAGCGAGGGAGAGAGAGAGAGAGGGAGAGAGACTGTGGCCTGAAGATGCACTCAAGAGTCAAAGCCCTGTTCTAATGGAAAATGACAAGTTCAGCCCCACTGCACCATTTAGAGTGAGATGCAGTTCAGCACAGAGGAGAATAACCCAGATAAATATAAATATATATATATGAACACTGAAAACAATCAAACTTTATCAGCAGGTGAAATTTTCTCTTCAGGTTGTGGTGATTAAAACAAAGTTATAATGCTATTTGTTCAAGTCTGAGCAGATTTATAGAGAGTAATTTTTCTTATGGATTATATGGATATGCTCTCTCTCTCTCTCTCTCTCTCTCTCTCACACACACACACACACACACGCGCGCGCGCACGCACACACAGTTAATGGTGGTATTCTCTGCTGGCATGGCCTCCTGAAATGATTCTCTCAGCTGCCAATCAAATTGTCTGCTCATCCACAAATCCTTCCCTGCCTCTCCATCTCTGTCTGACACTCACTCACGGAGGCTGAGAAAAATAACCTCAACCTCAAGTCCTGTTCCTGCTGTGAGTATGAGAAGATTGTAGGGATGTTCCAATATCCATTTTTTTAATTCACATTTCTGATACCTGAACATTGCATAATGGATGATACTGAGCACCAATCCGATATTTTTGCTGCTGTATAGAGCTAACCCTATATGGATGTGTTATGATTGCCATCATTGTTGTATGGCCTGGCTCAGATTAAACAAAACAAGGGAAGTAGTCACATAGTCTTTCATAACTCGACACATTATCGTTCTGCTATAGGGAAAAAAAAATGCTCTGGCTGTTTGTATTTTTTTAAACTAATCACAATTGTCTGGGTGGGGCTAAGCCCAGGATGTAGTGATGGCGCCCTGTAAAACACTTTGGAGGGCAGCACTGGCTAGCTTGTTTACGTTGGTACTGTTAGCAACCAGCTGCTAATTGGGAGGTTGTTGTTGTTTCCTGTAGTGACAAGGACTTTGTCAGGATGTCGCCTCCAACAGGCGACTTGAGGCTAATTTATTCTTCCTTTGCCTACAAATATAAATAAGTATGTTTTAAGTGATGTTACTTTCCACGTTACTTCACACATACTGCCATGCCTCCTTCATGTAGGCATGGATGATATGCAATACATCTCCTAGAGGGCACTGATCAGAGTCAAAAATTACCCCAAAGAAAAAAAAAAGAGGGAAAAGTCTCTGACAGCAACAAGCATGGCAATGCTGGAAGAAACTGTAGTAACATCTGTTGACAAAGAGGCAAAAGTGGAGGCAGTGTTGTAGTCAGGTCTGCACAGCCATGTGGACAGATTTTTTTTTCACAAACTAATTAATGACGAACACCATTGCCAATACTTAAGGATTTTTAAAACTTCTTGTTTGTGTCCTGGTTGTATCTTGCTTGAATTATTGGCCACTCTGCCCCCATTACTGCTGGTGGTTTTGGTCCGTTTTTTCTGTAAGTTTTCAGAAAACGTGCTGAAATATGGACAAAATGAATACAGAGCACGGACAGAAGGCTCTGTCTGTATCCATATCTAACATACAGAATAAATGTAAAGCACCAAGAAACTACTGAACTGCCTGTGAAATCACTATTAAAGAACAACAAGTCTATAACCCAAAACCAGTACTTATGCATACAAATGCTACTTATTCAGTACTGATGCTTGTGAAAAAGTATTACAAAAGGCTTTTGTTTCTACTAATACTGCACTTTCGTAGTTTGTGTGAACAAACAATAGTCACATAAGATTCCTGGAAGCCCACACATCACAGGCGTCCTCAGTTTTCACCAGCCTGTCAAAGAGGAGATGAGCTGTCATCTGGTTACAGTTCTGACAATGGCTGTGAGCAAAAACTGTAGGATAATGTGGTCATTTTGTCCTTTTCTGTTAATGAAAACATCAGCAACCAAGATATTTGCAAGAGGGATGTCCGCCATAAATTTGTGCAAACGCATCAAGAGTTATGGTAATCATGAGAATGAGGATACAGAGCAGCAATAAAAGGGAAAGGACGAGAGGAAAGCCCCAGTGAGACTAATCACATTTCAGTGATGGATGCCTCTCAGACAGGCAGACAGTACCCAGGCAGGCTGTAAACAGGAGGAATTATTATAATCATCAAACAGCTGATGTTGTGAAAGGTCACACTATTGGAGTGGTCATATACTGCTCATGTTTACCTGCAAAATTAAATTTAGTAATAGATTTAAAGTTTCATTTTTATTATTATTTATTGTTATATTTTATTATTTTATTTTTTTCTTTTTGTCATTTTTCCAGCTGACACACAAATGTATGAATTAATTGCAAAGTAACAAAGTTGTTCAATGAATGCATCACAATTTATCTGCGTTCAGTTTGAGTTCCAGTAAAAAGAAGCTCTGTTGTGACAGATCACTATCAATTAATAGGTTGTTGTAAAGTTGTAAAGTTGCCGTTAAGGCAGCCAATTCTCAAAACTCTGATGTATGAGTGTTCATGAATGCTCCACCAAGAAGTTTTTAGAAGAGACTTGCAAAAGAAAAACTCAAGAAATGAGTGGAAAAGGCAGTGAAGTACTCAGCTCAAGTAGCAATACCACAGTGCAGAAATACTCTGTTACAAGTAACAAAGAGCCAAACTTTAGCATCAAATTACTTGAAGTACAGTCCAGAATAATGTCTATAATGTATATTATATTATAGGATTATTAATCCTATCTATTGTATGTATGATTTTAATGTTGGAGCTGATAAATATGGGTCTGGTTTACATGCTTTATATACTGCGGTACAGCTTAATTTATAATAATAAAAAATCATACTTTATTTGTTGACAATAATTTTAGTAATAATTTGAATCTGTAAAGTAACTAGTAAATCACACTGACAAATAATTATAGTGGGGTAAAAAGTACAACATTTCTCTCTGAAATGTAATGGAGTGAAGTATAAAGTAACACAAAGTGGAATAACTTTAGTAAAGTAAAAGTACCTCAGAATTGGACTTAAGTACAGTACTTGAATAAATGTACTTAGTTACTTTACATCACCAGGGAAAGGTGGGGAGGGGAAAGCCTGTAAAGTGATGAACACAAATGTAAAGTGTCCAACATTTGTTAATATTGTTAACTGTATATAATTCCACTTAAATCCCATTGCGATGTACAAACACCAGCCATAGTAACACAAACACAAACTGACCAGAAATACACAGTTTATCCCCTTTAAAGCAGCATTTCTCTGCTGATAATTTTTCAGCCATCACAGGAGACTGAAACCTTCCACTGAAACAGCTCCTACACTCAACATATTCAACACCACAGAAATAAAACACAGCAGGCCATTAAACTAACAATTCATGTGCAAGATATTCTTACGGTTCAAGGAAAATCTGCCCTGAAATACACCTCATAAACAGAATGCTGTTTTTCATCAATCGTAAATGTGTAAACGGGGAATTTGAACCACTCCCTGTTTCAGCTACACGGCACAGGGACAGACTGTAGTGATGATGTCATCCACAGACTCATGTTGGAGCGGCTCCATAGACGGTGAAAACTGGAAACACTGCCAGGACTCTATGACAGCAGCCTCTGTGACTTTACAGTGATACGGGAGGATTTTTCTGATTCACAGCTGGAACGCCATCATTCAAATACAAGTCAAGACACAATATACAGCAAGCTCATACAGTATATTGATCTGGCACAACCGCTAATTTGACACGGAAACCACACCTTGATGCTTGTGTGATTATGTAGAGTAGGTTCCTCAGTGCAAGGATGAATAATTAAAGGAGGAGTTAGAGTCTAAAAAATGTAACATCTAAGCACACCATACACAGCAACGGGGTCAGCCACAACTCCTCAGACTAACTGCACAATATATTCATAAAAAACAACTCTCTGAGAATATTTAGTCCTTTAGAGATTTGAATTTTGAGGCTAAAATTCTGATGGTGGTATTAAAGGGAAGGTCGTGGCATCTTTACAATTAAAAAGGTCCCTTGGGGGATGAACATGCTCCTCAAATATCATGGCCATCTGCTCATCAGATATCGAGATACCTTATGTACAAAGATGACATTCTGACCTACGGGTGGTACTACAGCAATTCAATGTGGAAAACTTCACAGCAATGAGCTCATTGATGGACCAGTGTGGAGGATTTAGTGGCATCTAGTGGTGAGGTTGTAGATAAGAATCAACTGAACACTGCTCGCCACACCCTCCCCTTCCAGGCATGTAGGAGAGACTACGGGTGACACAAAACTTGCAAAAATGCGAAAGCATTCTAGAGCTTATCTAGAACCAGCCCGTTCTCATCCCAACTTGTCAGATACTGACATTTTGTCACCACCCCTCATGAGGTAAGCCTTTTTAACATGTCGTTAACATTCTGAGATGCTTGTAGTTTCAGTAGGTTTAGGCAACAAATCAACTTGGGTAGTGTGCCCTAAAATTTTTAAAAACATTTTGGTTTCACATGTGACACAAACCCCACTCTCCAACGTGAAAATCCTGTTTGTTTTAGCTGTACATCCATGCAACATCGTGCAACATGGCAGACTCCAAGAGGAAGAGTGCCGTCTGTAGATATAAAGGGCTCATTCTAAGGTAACAAAAATATGATTCTGATTTTCAAGTTATAAAGACACAAGATATAGTAAAGACATAATAAGACATAATAAAGACATATTTACGAATATTATATTCCAGTTCTGTAATATCCTGCCAATAAATCCCCCTGAATCTTACACACACTGGACCTTTAAATATTTTGATATTTCTTATGTAGAAGTGAAAATTTTCTGCCAGCGTTGATACAACAAATTTCATGGCAGTCTGCCCAGAAACTGGTGATATCTGGATCAAAGAGTTGGTTGGACAACCCAACCAATAGCGAAGTAATAATAAACTGCAATCAGGTTTACAGTTAAAACCTCTTCCACCCACCATGGGTCAGAACACAGCCCAGTTATCCAGCCTCTCACAGTGTGTAAATGTGATACACTCACAGGCAGCAGAACAGACCTTGTGTTAAACCAGTTTTATTTTATTGTGTCAATGGAGGGTAATGAAATTACCTTAAAGAGAGGAATCTGTTTCTCCAGTATCTGTTTACCCCCTCCTCTCCTGCCCTCTCCTCTCTCTCTCTCTCCAGCTGTGGGCTTGCTAAGTCAATTTGTATTGACTTATCCATCTGTCCATTAAGTTCCTTTCTATTAGTGGCCATAATAATGAAATGGATATGAACCACATACACATGCTTCACTTTCAGCTGTATGAGTCCTGTCAATTTCCCCATTGACCTCTAAATTAAAGTGGAAATTCATTTTTCAAATTGTCCCAGGCATTTAATTATTGCCTCTTTTGCAGTTTTAGGCAGTGGTCATATAAGGCATCTGCAAGCCAAATACATACCAATATCCCCTTGTTACTTTTTCTTGAAAAGCAGTCATCATGTTTCATAATTGTTAGACAATTAATGTTTATTTGGAGTCCATCACTAGCCTATTCTTTAAAACTTCTGCATTTCCTCAGTGAAACACCCAGCAACAAGCAGGTCTTTCCTAGGAAAACTCTTTGAATAAACATGAAGAGATGTGGTCTGTGTCTCCTGTTTGACTGAACTAAATTTAACTGTAATAAGTAGCACAAGTTGTGATGTGCACCTTGTTTGGACAAAAGAAGAGATAGTCTCTAAAGAACTGAGTGCTACTCAATAAACTCATGAAAAACAGATCAAACAAATGCAGCAGACAGACTGCGGCAGGTTACTTACTGTAGTTTTGTGTTTATTTATCTGGGTCTTGGAGTATTTTGACTGTTGTTGTTTTGGTAATGTTCTGCCCTCCCTCTCCCTCTGTCAAAATATCCCAGTAAAAACTGAAAAATTAAAAATGACATGCTATTAGTTATCTGTGAGAGTTACTTTGGTAACTCGTGTAGATAACTGGTATCATAAGTGAGGCCTAAATGATATACGTCCATGGGCATATTCAGACCCTCCACTGAAGGCAACTACTCAAGTCCTGTGAAGATATAACAAGTGAGGATTGTCATCAGTCTTGTCAAGTAGGGTCACCTGACTTTAAAGGAACAGTTCACCCTCATAATAAAAACAACACTTGGCTTGTCGAGCCCAAAATGTTAAAAAAAAAAAAAATACATCTGACAAAAACTCTGGGAAGGAATTATTTTCTCTCTACTCAACTACACCCGTCAACCTTATCACTGCGCTAGTTAGCTCAGTGGTGCTAATATTACAGGTGAGTGGAGGAGGAGGCTCTTAATGTTTACATCCCGTGCTGTCACGAGCATGAGCCTCTCATCTGTGAGCAGATGCACACTTTCTTCTGCATGGTGGGTGTAGTTCGGTAGAAAGAAAGTAGTTCCTACAAGGTCTGTGGATTATCTTGGGCAAGTGGGTCATGATTTCTGGAAAGAGACATAGCTGTTGAATTTTTCAAATGTATTTTTGTTGCTCTAAGCACCACAAGACGTGTACCATTTAGTTCCATTATACTGGAGAGAAGGCAGACGTTTCTACAGTCAACATTTCCAGAACTGAACAGCTCACACCAAAACTATCTAGATATGGATAAATAGTACTACAGATAGGTGGAAAAATAAGTATTTTTGCTTTGGGGGTGAACTGTCCCTTTAATACATAAAACAAGGGGCTCAAGTATGAGGAACTATTATTTTATTGCCAGCACCAATGATCTTGTCAGCCTGGCTTCTCATTTGTTCTATTTAGAGAAAAAATATTTAAAGTGGGAACTTATTTGCATATAATGACATTTTTCTCCCCAGCTGTAAGTGCTTAAGAGGACAACTGGGGACCAGGGGAGCCGTGTGACAGGGCCTAATCTGTTTTGGCTATTAAATGATGAAGACTTTCAGAAGTTACTATTAATGCAAACACACTTTATGGTGTTTGTGTTGTTAAATCTATTTAAGAGGATGGGAACATTTTTTGCAGCCACTTATTCGCATATAAGACCTAATCATAATTTTGCAAGCGTGAAAATATACAATAACTCACAAATCAACAGCATTATTATGAGAATTAGATGTAACTATTATACATAATTTGAAAATATGTGTCAAGTAGAGTATTGGATGAATAAGGTTTACAGAGCTTTTTTGGGGTTCCTTGAATCAATTCTCTCAAAAATTTTACATCACTGCTATCCATCTTACAGTACAATCTTACATCGTTGCTATCCTGTATCCATGTTAAAGGACCAGTGTGTAGGATTTAGTGGCACCAAGCAGTGAGCTTGCAGACTGCAACCACTTCACATCACCCTCCCTTTCTTGTAGGAGAAACTACTGTGTCTGCGAAACCCGCAAAAAATGCGACATGCCGTATGTAGAGCCAGTGGTTGGAATGCTCGTTCTGGGCTACTGTAGAAACATGGCGGTGCAACAAGGTGGCCTTCTGTTTCTGCTATATTCTGCCAATCAAACCCTCTAAAGGCCCAAACTGTTGTGTACACAGACAGCTGTGGACACCACAAACACTTTACAGTTCTGTTTATGCTAATATCTGGAGTCCATGTCCTTGGTATCTGTAGTGGCCATGTGGACAAACTGGGGGTATGCAGATGTCCACACAAAGCGTGAGTACAACATCTGATGATGAATTTTACATGGACCCTAGCAGACTCTCATGCACTTGCAGAAGCAGAAAGTAGCCTGTAATACCGCCTTAAATGGTTTACATTATTTGTCTTTGTTTCTTCAGCCATTGGCTTCCACTCATTTCTTTGCGGTATGAAAATCAATTAGCAGATTCTTCACAGTCAAAGTTCCACTGTCTTCAACACATTTGTCGTGATGGATTCCAATATTCAAGCAAGTTTCAGGAGTCTAATTGATTTTCATATTGTGCAAAAATTAATGGAGACCATCAACTGTCAAAGTGATAGGTCAAATAAAGCTTTAGCAGAAATTCAGTCCAGAGGATTGTACTTTAGCATGTTAGGGTCTGTAGTTTATTCTTCTTACCTTTCTGCCAGTCACTTCTCTCATGCATGCTCACTCTTCCTGCTGTCATGTTCTGCGGTTGTCAATTGTGTAACCAGCCGGTCACTTCTATTCAATAGCTCAGCAACACACCTTCATTGTTAACCCATCATCTTGCTGCTTGTCTTTTTAAATATGTCTCTCTTTCTGCCTTTAGTCCTTCCTGCTGCTGGTATTTGTGCTCCTCCACCATCCCATCACCGCCTGGTCTACGCAGATTTATCAGCTTCTTCATTTCATCATTTTATCATTTCATCAGCCTCAATGGCAGAGTCATCTGTTACCACCAGTGTCTGGACTCCATGGATGGATTTATCTTGTTGCTGCTCAGGGCAGGAGCCCCTTGTTTATGTAATCTCCCTATAGAGTCCTAATGCCAAAGAGTTTCTGTCAAGATTGTTTATCACATATCATTTCTATAATAACAACTAGCTTTACTTCGTTCACTTGTCTCTCCTGAGAACAAATACATTCTTCACATGCATCAATAAATGGTGAGCAGTAATGAAACGTTTATGGTCAGGTGACCAGTCCAGTGTAATGCCAAGTTAAAGAGATTTCTTTGTAATATTCAGCATACAGTATATCAAGTGAGTGGTGACGTCTGTGTTCACCTGTGTCGACTGAGTCTTCCTGCAAACAGAGAAGAGGCTGTCTATAATAGTTCTGCTCCACTGCTTTATTATGCATGCTAAATGATTGGTGTGGGAGGAGTGAAATCATCATTTATCAGTTCATTTGAGACATCTAGGGGCAAATATCAATAAAATTGTAGCAGTTATAAGTACTCTGAGGTCAGTACTTCGGCTACTGTCCAAATGATTTTGGCAGTGAAGACAGTTTCACATAAAAATACGCAATCATACAATTATCTCTCATATCAACAACTACAGCAAACTAACTAACCTTGCTGATTTTATACTACAGATTAACACTCTGTGTATTAACTGCAAATAATTTGAGACCAATTAAATTACAAGAGATAGATAAAGAACTTGAGATTCACCCCAACATTACAAATGAACAGATGCTTCATATTTAGATAAAGGACCTGCAATATCCATTTCAGCACCACAAATCTCTAAAAGCAGTGTTAAGTCATCAGCAGGATGACTAGCTACAGGAAAAACAGATTAAACCCTCTGAGTGGGTCTCTGTCACACTTTCTCTTTCACATCTTTCACACTTTCAGGTCAGTTTAGAGAATATGAAAGTTTTCTGATCCCTGGGTTTGTTACTGCTGCAAACACTAACAGGATAAATTAAATAACACACATCAGACACTCTTACATAACGTGATGTAGCTGATGATGGGTTTTGAGACCAAGTTCCCTTTGATCCTGATGGAATTCCATCAATATTTGTATTCCGAGAGGTGTAACTTAGACTAAAGCCCCATTTGGTCTGGATTTATTTCTCTGGGGAATGTGAAGTGATTTTAATATTCATGACTTGGAGGGAGTATTATTATTATTATCTTAACCCTATTCTTTCTTCTCTTGTGTTTGTTTCCTGCTTGTATTCTGTATATCCACTCTGTGCTGTAAAGCACTTTGGATCAACTGTGTTGTGTTAAAGTGTTATAAATAAAGTTGAGTTAATATTTCACCCCCCACCACATTATTAATTACCTACTGTTATGGCAAACATGCTGATCCTCCTAAAATGTAAATCCCATCTGGTGTGATGCCCATGTGTTTTAAAGTGGATAACCGAGGTATTTTTTTTTTTTTTTTTTTTACATGGAAAGCTGCTTCTTAGGTGGCATCTTGGGGGTAAAATGAGTATAGAAGTGCCACAAACTGCAGTTCCTCAAATAGCCACTTGAGGCTGGCTCCAAAAGCGAGGCAATCCCCATTGACCCCCATACTAAAATGCCCAACTTTACAGCAGAAATAAACATGTTTATACCTTGGCACAAAAATAATTTTGGTCTCTATAGCTAATTTCCCCACTCAGGACAATTGTACAGGGACTATATTTTTATCTGTCTCACCCTTTTAAATTATATTAAGGCTTGAAGTTACAAACCACCACAGTCAGCTTCATGATGGCTCTTCAGATGTCACAGAGACTATGTAAAGCCTGTGGTCCCTCTACTTTTTTAAAAAACAATCTGTGAAGTTTGACACTGTGTGATGATCTGATCAATGTAGACATACTAACACCAACATGTAGGAATATTTGGAAATCAATATGACAACAGAAAAAAAACTATCAAAAGAGCAAGATCCCATAAAAGGCCATCAAATGGACTAGAATGACAGCTTCAGGTAGGCACTGGTGTTCCGGTTTAAGCCTTTTTTTTTTTTTTTTTTACATTTTGTTAAATTGGCACAATTAAAGGTCTGCCAATGAATGTCAAGTTACAGTAGAGTTTTAGAAGCAAAAAGGACTACCAGCATGGAAGCTACGCAATGTACTGCTGTGGATGGGTACAACAGTGAAACATTTTTGGTGTTATAAAAGGTTAGTTTGGATTCACTGAAGCCAGTGGCACACCAGCAACTTCCATGTTTTGCAAAGTAAAATTTGCAATTTTGACAATGGAGGCTGGTTGACTGAGAAAGTGTCACAACAGCATCTTTTGCTTCAGATAATGTTGTCTGATGGCAAAGTAAATGGTGAAAATACTCTAAATATACTGTACACTTAAAATTATACCGGTATTTTTACTTGGGTGTTTTTTGGTAATTGACTATTTAACCCATTGCATTTTCCTATTGTTTGCAATTTAATTGTTTATTGTTAATGATATTAACTAGCAACACACCATCAGTCATCTGTTCAGCCAAATTTAGCAAAATAAGTAAAGAAACAGCCAGTTATTCTAAAAAGTAAACATTATCAGAAGTGCAGAAATTTGCTCAGTCAAGTGAAACAGAATTCAACAGTTCAACGTTGAATTAAACTGATTTAAGACCTCTGAAACACAAACAAACTGACAATCCATCAAAGCATTAAAAATGTGATTGATTATCTCCAGTACATTCACTATGAAAATTAAAGGTAATTTATCACTTCAAAATGAAGTCCGTGCACGTCATACAGAGCTGTTTCTCTTTTCTTGTCTTTAATAGTGGCTCTGCATCATTCGCTTTCCCTGCTAATCTTCTAGATTCGCATTTTCCTTCGTCTCTCACTCTCACCTGTGCTGCCATATTTCATCCCACACACACCTGTATTTTATTAGCTGTGTACCCATTTATTAAAACTAGATGAAGAGAGAGAGACGGGTACGCCAGTGACAGTTAAATTAAACAAGGATGTATAAAGAAAGCAATGAAGATGGAAAGAATGACACGGATGTGGGATGGGAACTAGTTGAATGGCTGAACAGAAGGAGTGGGGGTGATGGCTACAAGAAAAAAAGAAAAAGTGGCAGGAATGAAAAATCATGTTTGTTTGAAACATCATGCCTCCTCATTCGGCTTTCTGATTGGCTAAAACATGTTCCTTCCAGAAAAAACACATGAATCCTCCTATCACACAACAGGAGACAATTCCATAACGGTGTTACCATAGATACAGTGTTAATAAACGTTAATACGGTGGTTAATGCAAATAATCTTTCATTTTCTGGGAAAAACACCTCCATCGTCGTTTCCATTTCTTAATCTGCGAATGCAGCACTGCTTCTGTCTGATTTCAGACTGAAGGTGCGATGAAGAAAATGGACACGCCCATTTTCATCGCCGACAACAACAACAATAATATGGGAGGATGCATTAAAAAACATATGCTGTGTGCCAAAAAACAAACATACAGCAAGAGGTTACCTTTGATTGAAACAGAATGTGCAAGATTAGAAATGTGCAAAAAATGGATGGAGGAAGAGAAATGGCAAAAAAGGCTTGGAATGAGGGAGGAATAGAGGGAGGGAACTGAGAGAGTGAGATGGAGGTGAGTGAGAGATGAGTCAAAATAGAGGGTTAGGGAGGGAGAGACAGAAAAAGACGGAGAGAAACAGGAGACAGACACCTGCAGAGGCAAAGAGACAGACAGATGGACCCAGAAAATTCAGTTTGAAAATCACTGACTTAGAAAGACTGAGGAAAAATACATAAAGGGAGAGGACTAGTGATAGAGAGATATAAAGAAAATGGAGGGAAAGGCTAGGGAGCGACACAGACAGCAGAAAAAAAGGGAGACAGGCTGAGAGCGAGGGAGAGAGGAGAGGAAAAGGCGTTCAGACAAGCGTGAAGCATCAACAATGGAGGCTAACAAAGAAAATCCCAATGGAGGCATCAATCACTGCTCCACTTATCCCTCCTCCCTCTGATTTTTAGGCTTTATTGCAAGGTTTTGCCCCACGCTCCCTCCTTCTATCACCCTCTTCTACCCCTTTCCTCCCCCCCTGCCACTCCCACCTCCTCCATCCATCCATCCATCCATGCATCTGTCCATCCATCTGTCCATCCAGCCTCCCAAACAACACCAACACTCCAGTGTCTGCCATCTCCTCTCATCCTCAACCCAAACAATCTGCTCATTTATGCATCCATTCATCAAAACACCCCACAAAATAGAGTTGCATAATCCGTGGTGTTATCGCAAGCAGACATATAGATGGCATGATTAAAATTCACAGCCTATCTTTACATTTCTGCTGGGAAAAAAACAATGAGGGAAATGGTTTATGTGAATTGTGACAAGAAACTGCAAATTAAACATACAGACAAGAATCTATGCTTTGCATTTTTCTGCAGGACATGTATGCTGTCTTCTTTCTCTCTGCTCACAACACACACAAAGGAATCCCATGACACCGAGAGGGATGGATGAAAAGAACAATGGCAGAATGGCACAGCTGATGAAAGATAAAAAATTAACAAATTGCTGTTCTGTCCTACCTTTCTGGCTTTGCGATTCATCCATGTTTTCCTCCATTGTGGCAGGTTACAGTCCCTTTGTCTCTATTTAATGTGAAGCTGTTTAAAGCCCCTTGCTAGCTCTCAGCACAGTGTGCGTGTGTGTGTGTATGTGGGAGGCTGTGTGTGTGTGAGTGTTTTTTTTCCCTCCCTGCAGATGATGGAGGCTCAGGGAAGTCCCTGTTTCAACACTGCTCTCTCTCTTTCTCTTCACTCTGCCTATCTGGGCTCCTCTAGCATCCTATCTCTGTATCTATCTATAGCTTTAGCTTTCTATAAAGATAATTCTTTAAATAACATATGTATTAAAAAATAGAAAACCAAAATACAATAAGATTTTCTTGATATAAACCTATTTTTAAAATGTTATTAGATACACAATAAAATGAAATGCCACATACACACAGTAAAAAAAGATTGATGTTCACTGTTCACTCTGACAAGATTTTAGATGCACAAACATAGACATACATAGATTCGACAGAACGCCATAAAAACACCCTTCAATTACAAGACTTGTCTGAGCAAAACACATTGGAAAACACCAACAAAGATGGCAGCTCTACATAATGAAATGACAAAGATTTAAAATGATGTGTACTATAATAGAAAGGTGCATAATGAAACCGTGTTATAAGCTGGAGATGCCTCAACTTCACACAACAATACTTTATGAGAGACAGAAACCTCTGCCATGTTAAACCAGGATTCATGTATCAGCAACTTAAATGTAAGTCTTTTTAGTGCCACTGTTTAATTTAATTTTACACTAAAAATTAAACATCAAATGTGAAAATATAGGTATGCTCTTCTGAGTTGACTGATTATTCGAAATTCTAAGCAAGGCAAAACAACAATAACTGAGTTAGAAAATTTTTCCAAATATTATATTGATGTCTAGAATTGTCCTACAGCAACAACAAGAAGCAACAACTTAATTTTTCATCATCAATTTCTCATCATTCATGTTTTCAGCAGCAGACATCTAAGAGAATAGGTGGAAAATGCTCATCATATGCCTCCTACCAGCCACTAAACAGTGGCTAAAGTTAGCAAAGCTGATGAACATAACGGCACATAGCAACTAAAGAGACACATCTTTTTGATTAGAAGTTGGTGGAGACCAAAAGATGGATAAAAGAACAATGACTAGTGGACTTTTCGGCCAGAAATACAACTCATACAAATAAATACTAATACTGCTCTATATCTGATGGTTTGTGTACAGACATATCTTTCTCTTCTTGTAAGGAGCACCACAATTTCCATCTGGGGGTCAATAAAGTATTTCTGATTCTGATTCTGATTCTGTAACTAGGCAATTGTTTGCTAACATGGATAACACAGTATGATTAAGGACAATGTTGTCTTTATAACATAACTTGTAAACAAACAGTACTCACTAGCTACTAGCTAGTTAAGAGAGTTGAGGACACTCAATAATTTATTTTCCCTGGGAGTTTCTGCATAGAGTCCAAAAGACATCAAAAAGAAGAATGAATATTAGACTTATTGACCAGGGGCCTTATTTCAGAAAAATGTATTAAATGCTTGTCTTATCTTAACTCAAATTTGCAAGACAGGATATATCCTATCTTCCTATTACAGAATCAATTCCTAAACGTGTGGTTGTGTCCTATCCTATCATAGACCTCATGTCTTTTCTTAACTTAAGAAATCCTATCTAGAGCTGTAAACTTGATTCTTCAATTGGTACTCAGCCTGTCATATCAGTATCTGTATCATGCAAATATCTGGCATGACAGGATGCCTCAGGTAACAGGAAGCTCCCTAAGGCACACAAGGGACCTGAAGAACAGATGTGCCTGTCAGTTGGGATGCCGCATCCAGCAGGCCCTGCTTTTGACAGCAAAACCCCAACGTTCTCTGACCCCTCAGCCCATTTTGATCTTGAGGCCTTAACTACCTTCAACTCTGGAGGGGCATGCCCTCATTAAGCTATTGAATGACATAATGTCAGGTGAGGGTCCACTGTCAGTCCTCAGCAGCATGCTGGACTTCTTACTGGACACACTAACTGAGGTGTCCAGGTCCAGGGAAGGAGTGGCATGCTTCACAGAAGGCATTTCAGATCAAACTGGCACTTAAAGAGATATCCAATAGCCACCCTCTGTCACCACTGAACTTCAGCTTGAATGCAAGCTGGGGCACAAGTACAATGAGTAGCCTCACCCGCCACAGACGGTTCCTTGGTGTACCACCTCATTTAGGTGCTAGTTGGAGAGAATACCTCCCCAACTCCATCACTGGATCTGAGATAACCTGTAGAGGTTGCATATAGATGGCTTTACCTCTATCCCAGACACTGGATACAGCACCACCAGTCACAGGTGAAGCTCTGGTCAGAGTGCTGTTAGGTGGTCTGTACAAAAGAAATACTGAAATCACCATGTCTGCTTTCTGTTTAACCACGCCACTTGGTTGGCTGATTGGTCCTTTATCCCATCACAGCCTAATCCAGGATATTGGAGAACAAACAGAGACAATGGAAAGCCATGAATTGAGAATGCACACCTGCTAACTGGATGTACACATGTGAAGGTGCTGATTTCATTCGCCTGTGCTACATGGCACTGAACATGGATTGTGTCAATTACAACAACCTCAGGGGAGATCAGCCTTGTGATGTGCCAGCTGCAGAGGCTCCAGATCCTTTCAAAGTAGCTCACATGACATAAAAATATGGTTTAGGTTATAATATGTGCACTGTATTATGAAAGTCATGCAAGTCACATGACATAACTTGCCTGAAAACTTTAAAGAAATCAACCTTGACTTTTGGTTTCACACAGGATATGAACCCTGGTCTCTTGGGTGAAAGTCCCATATTTGTTTGATCATTCATTCATTTCATCAAGGGACTGCAATGATCCTGTGAACGCAAATCTCATGGGATTGTGTGGTTTTAACTTTAACTTTAACAAAGCAAGGCAAAGTCAGACATTTGGATTTTCTCAATTGTTACTGACAAAAATGGAAAGACCTTTGCTTGGTTAGTTGTGATAGAGTGCTTCTTCCTGCACACATTAAACAAGATGCTACCAAGATATGTGTCACACTTCGCTGTAGAGATATTTGTTCCCAGGGGACTTTGTTGACATTAAGATGAGGACGAAATTGTTAGCCAATTTATGATTTTTTTTTTTTTTTTAAGTATTTGCCAAGTGGCAACTAATTTTAACACAGCTTTTCCAAACATCCTAGTTTTGTTTTGGATGCTTACATTATTTTACTTTGCACACAAAAACAAAATTATTTCACAAAAACCCAAAACTACCAGGGTCAAAATTATTACCTCCCTTGACACTAATAGTCAATTGTGTGTCCTTTTTGCTGGATAACAGCCTGCAGTGATTTGTCGTAGTTTTCATCAAGTGTCAGACACATCTCCTGAGGAATCCCAGCCCATTCTTCTTTGGTGAATCTGTCAAGTTCCTCCAGATTTGATGGTCTTCTGACATGGACCATGGACCCAAGTGACGACCCAGACCCAGTTTTGCTGCTGACTGCTTAAAGTTTTCTTTCAGTATCTTCACATATCCTTCTTTCTTCATGATTCCTTCCACCTTGACAAGATTCCCAGTTCCAGACACACTGAAGCATCTCCACAGCATAATACTCCCACCACCATGTTTCACTGTGGGGACAGTGTTCTTTGGGTTATACGCCTCTCCCGTCTTTCTCCAAACATAAGCAACGTCTCTATGGCCAAAGACCTCTAGTTTAGTCTCATCTCAGACAACATCAAGAACTTGCTGTTCCAGAAGCTCTGTGCATTTGGAATATCAAAATTGGAAAAACAAGTAACCATGTGACCTTCCCCTCCACTGTTATGCCCGGCAACCTGTTCCTGGGAATTTCTGCTAATCTACAGATAAGGAGTCCGTCAGAAAATGAAGAAAATGACAAAAAAGGTTACAGAGGGGACTATGACTGTGTCCACTGGGTCAGACCTCTCCTAGACATGATGAGGAACCGCTGCATGAACAGCGAACATCCAAAGAAGCACATTTCGGTTGATTAAGAGGATGGTTTCTACTAAGGTCAGATTGGCTGTCAAGCAGTACATGAAGGCCAAGTATTTTTACACTTGCTGATGTAAACAGTTACACCATTACTTACAAGCTTTACACAGATCAACATTTCATCAGGAAAGGGGCTCTTCTATGATGTGCTGACATCTTTGATCAACAAAGACTTCCTAGGATCAGGCTGGATCATCTACTGCAACAACTTCTACACAAGTCCCCTCCTCTTTTAACACTTGGGTAAACTGAGATTTGGGGTTTATGGGAAATTCAGCTCAGGAGTTGGTGTTCCATTCACTTAGGAACATGCTTTGCTTAAAGGGTCATAAAGAGCCTTGATTTGCTGGATGAGGGACAGTAACCTTTTATTTGTGAAGTGAGTGGGCACCAGATAAGCTTCCATTTGTGCCAACATCCATCCTGTTTACAGTAGGGAGACAGTGTTCTACTGACAAAAGACAGATGATGGACAACATTAGAGGATCCCTGTCCTGCAGGCCCACATGGACATTCTTAGGGAAAACCAGCAAATAAATAAAAAATGATCTAAGCTATCACAACATTTAAATGTAATTGACAGTTTTTGTAAGCTCCACTGCAGCTTAACAGTTTTGATGTTTTAAGCTGAGAGAGTTTATTTATAAAAAATATGGCCAAGGTATTTATCCTGTGTGCATGGTACTGCATTATTTTAGGTTGACATGAATACATTTATCATATCGCCCATTTAACTTAATACAATGTTTTCTGTTATTCTGAACACTTAGCGTGTAACTGTGCAATATAAAGATAAATCAAAAGAAACAAAGAAATCTGAAAAAGAAAAAAAAAAGAAAAGAATCTGGAATAACAAAATACAATGAAATTAGATGCAGTACTCCTCATCCGTGTATTTAAAGACAAAGGACAACAAGAAAACATAAATCAGACACAGCCAATGACACATTTTGTAAAATCATATAATTTTGCCCCAGAACATATGCTTATTGCACTAAAATAAGTGTAGCAACACCTGCAAACTAGTTCAGGCAGTCAACTCGAGCTGCACTGCCAGTCTCACATGACTTGCCTCACTTTCAGTGGTACATACCAAATGCGCTCTTCCAATCTGGCAGTATATTTGAAACTGCTAAAACCTCCAATCTCCCGCCTCTTGCCCAATGTCAGCTGGGATAGGCTCCAGCCCCCCGCGACCCTTCAGGAATAAGCGGTTACAGAAAATGGATGGATGGATAAATATGGGTCGCAATAAGTTGATTAATGAAACTACATCTTTTAACAATGTCCAGTTAAATAGCAGATGTTAAATTTCTTCACTTTATCGGGAGATATTAATTCAAAATGTTCCTGCACAGAAAATCTCCTCTTTTTTCCCAGGTCCCAGAGTTCTTTGTGTTCCTAGAACTCATAGATCTATCAATTGATGGAGCAAAAGGTCAAACTACTTGCCAACTTGACACAACCCATTAGGGACAGATTTCTACAACTTGAAAGGAGAAATGAAATCATCACATAATTCAACAAATAGCGAGCTCCCATTGTTTGTCAGCAATTACATGACTCTTTGAAAATGATAAAAGCCAAGCTACTGAATGATTAAGACGCTTTTTTAAACATGTGATACTGTGTTGTAGGGTTTATGATGAATCACAGTGAAAACCCTCTGGACTTAATGGATGTCAGAGTAACTTTCAAAGGCTACGGTATCCCCACCATCTAGGAAACTTCCTGGCACACACATGCACACAGTCATCAAGCACTGAAAAGAAGCATACCTTTGAGTCACCTACGTAGCATAAAAGTTGTCTGTTCCAATGCCAACACAGATAAATTGACAAAGAAAATAAACATGCACAGTGTCATTGTCACAGCTGGTTGGTCTCTGCTGAAGATAAAGCAGATCATATCTCTCAATCTATGTTGCTAAAAGCAGCATATAAAATTATATCCCACTTTACAGTTCATTACCACTTAGACAGCATAGAATTCAGACTAGCTCACTGTACAGTACCACATATATTAAAGAAACACTGGAACATACCAGCATGTGATCCGTCTCTGGAATGGACCTTTAGTTAAGGACAGACCTTTGGCTAATCTGATTTACACCACCCCCTGTCAATTACACACCACATTTTATGGACAGGGTACAGTCCCTCTATTAGTGTTATTATTTCAGAGTTGAAAAGGTTGTCCGTTGACACTATATCCTCCTTAAATTCTTTTCACCTAGAGAAACCTACACAGTATATCCCTGTGACACCTTCACACCAAGAGGTCTAAATCTGGAGACAGATTATATTGGTGCTCCCGGAGTGAGGGTCAGTGGTTCAATTGACCCTGTAATTTATTTGTTTTTCACCGTATATGGATTCTTCTTTTTCATTCATATGTACACTTCCTTGTCCTAGCAGGTTTTTTGTTTCTTTGCATTTATTTGGCTGCAATCATGCTCTTCTCCAGACTGAGGATTGGTGCTACACACTGTATGAAAGCCACTTAATGGTTCATTGCAAGCAATACATTGAGATTTGGAATGCTCATCATAAATCATTGTCATCACTGCAGAGTCACACAATGATAATTTTTTTCATCTATATCTCTTATGGAGTGTTTTCATGGCACGTCACCAATCATCCGTCATGTTAGCAGTACTGACCATAGACAATACATATGAACTCACCACTGTTCTTGATTATTTGCTGCCTTCAAATAAGGTTGTGTTCATATGAACGCCCACCTCTTGTAGTATTCATAACCTTGTAACTGTCTGAAAGCTCCGAGTCCACAAGTCTTGTAAAAGACTTCCCACAGGTCCATGTGTAACAACTGAAGGTAGCATTGTTGCACTAAACAGTCAATTTTGTTCAACCACATATAAGCTTGAGAGAATTACAGGTTAGTTTTTAATCAATTGGCTTCTTTAATAAATTGGTTGACAAGGGACGTTTTAATTGCTGTTTGATCCAAAACGTTGTAGATTATTAGACAAATGATTAAAGGGGGAGTCAGCTCATTTGGATTGACACTGCCTATTAACTTCATTTTCTCAAAATGTTTTACCTTTTTCTTCTCACCAAGTCCTTTTCTGTAAGATTTAAGAGATTCCACAAGTTTTCCTGAAATTTTTCATGGTTTCGACATCCTGAAATCGTCTTAAATTGTAAATATTCAGTGTATAATCCATTCTGTTGTTTACATCCCACTTTCTCGGAAATGGCTGCACATCTGGGTTACTGACCAAATCATGACATTGGTTTAAACATGCAATAGTGATCATATCTGACTGGGTTAAATTGATCACTTTAACAGGTTTTTATTGTCAAATTGTTTTTCTTTCTCTTTATTTCTCAATTATTATATTAAACTATACAGCAAGAGCACAAGCAGCCTCCATACGAGAGACTTTCTGACAGCAAGTGCAGGACTGCAGCTACTGTCTCTCTGCTCTCGAGGTTGAGTTCTGCTCGCGCAGATCAAACACTTGTGACAGTTTGGGGGCGGAAACCAAGGCGTGCTCTGGCCCTCTTATGATTGATCGTTTTCGATGCTGATCACTCTCACAGGGTCCTATGAATTACCGGCAGAGAAGAAGACGTTTGAGAGATAGTTTTTCTTGCTTTGAAACTCAACAACTGCATTGAAGACACAGTGGATGGAACAATGGCAGTGACACCTGAAGACTGAAGACATGTAAGTTACTGATAGATGGCATTATCTAACAACCCAGCTGTTTAATAACAGTTTCTCTGCGCTGAAAACATAACCTCCTTGGTAAAGGTATTCTCAATGCTCACTCCGTCCCATTCCAGTGCAGAAAGAATGAGAGACTCTCACACATAACCCTCTTACTGCAATTTAACTACACAACAGGTCAAAACACAAGTCATTGTTATTTATATTTGGGGCTTGGACCCAGGTAGCCACCCCCTAAATACACCTTTGTTTCGATATACATGTGATATTTACCAGTGAAAAAATATCTGTACCATACAATTCTAGTGTTTTTTTTCTGAGTTAATACCTGTAACTATGATCAGTATAAGCAGCACACTGCATTTTGGAATTTTTGGCAGAAAACATACTTTTTAGGGCACCACATAGTGACTTAATTTACACAATACTTTATAGTAAATAGTTTTTTTTTTTTTTTTTTTTAACACAGCTCAGATTTTAAACTGTTCAGACAGAATGGGTCACCCCTGAGTAATTTTAAAATCAGGGCAAATTTGTTGTCTTTTGATGTGCAGAAAGAAGGGGGTTGTGAGAAATGATTAGTTGTTTGAATGATTTACAATCCGGCTCTGGAAAGATTTTGTCTGATTTCTCACATGGCTGCTGTCATATATGTTACTGGAGAAATATTTTACAAATGTATTCATTAATGAAACTTTCTGGGTGGGCGGTTGCCTTTTTAAAATAAATTTTATTGAAACTGTCAGTGGACAAAACCAATTCAGGGTCTGTGCTTAGGTTCAGTGTGAGTACCTGTGGTTGGTCAACTGATCAATACAAAGTAAACATGTCAGCTGCAGGTTCTCAATGTGGAGGAGAGCTGATTATAATGTAATATTGTACAAGATTAATAAAAACATATATTATGTGCATGTACATAAAGTGTACTGTATACATCAACAACACAATTTTTGTTTTAATGGTTCACATCATGCAACTTTCTTTAAAATATGAAGAATCCAATGATAACATTTTTATGGTCAACTGTATTTGTCACAAAAGTTTTAAAGTTGGAAGAACTGCCAAAAATCTCCCACATCAACTTCTCATAACCGCAGGAGGTCATTAAATTAAATTAAATTACTAACCTTTTTGTTGAGCTGACCGCACTGATCACTGATATTCACTTATCACACTCATGCAGAAAGAGTTCCCAATTACTACAACTTGGCCTCTTTAAAGAGGTTGGATTTTTTGTTTGTTTGGTTGTTTTTTGTTGTGTATTTCTCCTTATTATTTTAAACTAAATTAATATTTAAAGGTTTCCTGGAAGTTAAATGCAGGATTAAGTCAGTGTCCTCGGGTGCATCAGCGAGATGTGCGGTAGTAGGAGATAATGAGTCTGAACAGAGTGTGACACGTCAGATTCTGCAAACACTCCTAACTTCAGATACAGTAATTGTGTAAATGACCTGCCTAAACATGATGAAGGCATTACAACTGAGGATGTTCCCATGAACAAGACAGTCAATACATCTTACAGTAATGTCATGATGTAAAATCATTTCTCATTGTTAATTGTATCAATTTAACGACATTAACATTATTAACTGACATAAAATGGGAATAGATCATAAATCAGATTTATCTCCTTCTGATCCTACTTTTTTCCCTCTTCATACAAATGTGGTAAATGTAAGTTTACTGTCGAACTATCATGATCAGTATTTTCATTTAGTCAAAATAGGATCAATTAGACTCTGCACTACAGCCACGACCATTTGATGCTCCATGACACTGTCACCTCCCACACACACAAGTGGTGTCTGATGAGGTCGTGAAAAACCAGGAGGAGATGTGGAAATGTCTTCAAACTGTGTGTGCCACATTCAGAGAAAATGTCCAAGCATAAGTGACATATTTCAACTAATAATTCTTGTCCAAATAAAGTTATTGATTATTTTCAGTTAAGTATAGAATGATAGCCTACCCTAAAACTGGATCTGGTAATGGAACACCTACATCCATTGCAATATTATGCAAAACACCCCCAGCCTGTTGTCTTCCCTGGGGTGTAGGACTGCTTTTTATCAGTGGTGACATTGAGCCAGGGGACCACAGCATAACCTCAATCACCTGGAGAAATGTGGGGATTTTAGTGGAAGCTGCATCAAGAAACTTTAACATTTTGTTGATTTGGGTGGCTCCAGTGGACAAAAGTGGTAGTGTTTCCACTGTGGTAACCACAAAATAATTTAATGTCAAAAATAAAATGATCTAAATAAAAACGTCTTCCTGTTTCTGGCTAACATATTAGTCACTGTAACTTTGACTGAGAAAATGTAAACGTAAGCACCTTTAATCTGGTTTCAAGGAGAATCCAACCTGGTGGCAGGCAATAAGAATAACTACAGAAATAGAAATGATATCCACGTGGATGGACTTAACGTTAACGTTATCTTTCTTATTTCTCTGTTTCAGTACCTCACACACAGTTACAGGTAACATAGATCTCCAGTTATATTATTTCTGTCAACACAGATCTCTCTGAAGTAGCTTTAATAAAGAAGATTCAAGTGTCTGAAAAATGTTTTCTAACAGAGTCAGGGACAAACTAAATTTCAGTCTCCAACACAGTCCTTTGCAGATGCTCCACTATGCTTGAAAAAGGCAGCGCTATGAAGTTAGACACTTAGCAACAGCGTAGGTCTCGACTGTTTGACATTGACATAATACTGAAGCATCAGTGTGCATGTTACTGTTGTGTTCACACAGCCAGAGCTATATGACCTGGATATGAAGTGACCATAGTGCAAAACAGTGAGATCTCGCTCAGCTCTGGGCTGCTCATTTCAATCTCAATCTCAAGGGGGTGCACAGCAGTTCGCCTCTGTGTGCCCTACTACTACTACACTACTGTGAAGTAACATGATGACTATAAATGTAAGGCCTTATACATGTCAGTTATAAATGGCTGCCGTTTTTAAGCATTTTCCATGTTTCTCATATTCCAGGAACCTGATGAAGTTTTAGGTTGGCAAAGCAGCCACATGCTTGTAGCCTCTCAAACCTCCCACTCAGCACACTGAAAAAAACTATAATCGCAGTTTGTTGGAGAACTGGTCTTAGCTGTGTAGACTTTATGCAGTCATGTCAAACAGTGATGAGGTAAATCAATCAACAGTAAGTCAATATGATGTCATGTAAATGGTGTTTCTCCATGTCAGATGAGTGACACTGCAGGTGTGGTGTTAATAAAATACTTTTTCAGCATCACTGATCTGTCTGTGGATTTATATCATAATATACAGTTGAGGACAAAATTATTAGCCCCCCTATGATATTTAAAGTTTTATTTTTTTTTCAAAAATTTCCCAAGTGCTTTTTTAACAGAGCAAGGACTTTTCAACATTGTATTTCTAAACATAATAGTTTTGTTTAAAAAGCATAAATTATTTCTATTTGCACACAATAACATAATTATTTCAGAAAAAAAACAAAAATTACCAGGGTCAATATTATTAGCCCCCTTAAGAACTGATCTTTTTATTGAGCCATAGCACAAACCACTGTTGTGCAATGATGTGCTTTAACTTTGTAATGCTCAGAGTTTGTAAAATCAAGTAAAACTGAGATTTATCTTCCAATTTACACCCAGTATGAAAACTTCAGTAAGAGTTTGAGCTGTCACTTGAGAAAGCATCATGCCAAAAACAAAAGAAATCAATTTAAGCTTGAGAAAAATAATTGTTGATGCTCACAAAGAAGAAGGATATACAAAATTATCACAGCATATCCAAGCGTCAAGAACTGGAGTGAGAAGTATCATCAAGAAATTCAAAGAGAGCCATACAGTACAGAACAAGCCTGGCAGAGGTAGGAAGAGAAAGATTTCAAAGACTCTGGAAAGAAAACTAATGAGAGATGTGTCTTAAAACCTCAGAACAACTGCCAAGACACTAGTGAATGACTTCGCCAAGTCGGGAATTGTAGTCTCAAAGAAGACAATCACTAGAACCCTGCACAGGAATGGACTGTGAGGTTACAGACCAAGAAAAACTCCACTTCTGCAGAAGAGACACCTTCAAGCCAGACTGAAGTATACTAAGGACAACCTGGAGAAAGATTATGTATACTGGAAGAGTGTCCTTTGGTCAGATGAGACGAAACTAGAGCTCTTTGGCCATAGAGACGTTGCTTATGTCATGGATGGAGAAAGAAGGGAGAGGCATATAACCCAAAGAACACCGTCCCCACAGTGAAACATGGTGGTGGGAGTATTATGCTGTGAGGATGCTTCAGTGTGTCTCGGACTGGGAATCTCGTGTCTGAGACTCGATGACAACTACAACAAACGACTGCAGACTTATCCAGCAAAAAGGATACACAGTTGAGTATTAGCATCGTGGGGACTAATAATTTTGACCCTGGTAGTTTTTTTTTTGTATGAAGTAAGTTTGTTTCCTTGTGCAAAGTAATGTAAGCATCCAAAATAAAACCAGGATGTTTGGAAAAGCTGTGTTAAAAATCCCATGCTCTGCTTAACAGCAGTTGAAAAAAAAAAGAAAAGACATTTTCATAGGGGTTTAATAATTTTGTCCTCATCTGTATCATGGGCACCACTCTGACTCATTAAGCAAACTGCTGCTGAGAAGGAACACCACACCGTATTTACTTAAGACAACTTTTTTTCTGTCAAATATCAGTGCATCCCCACTAACTTCAGTTGTACCTCTGGTCATTTTGTTGTGGAACTGGGCCTGCAACAGAAACATTTAGCTCATCCAAATTACTTGTTCTGCATGGCTTTGTATTGGGATACAAATAACTCAAAAACATACAATTTCATCTACACTGTAGCACTACAGCACTGAATGTGTCTCATACAGGGTCATAAAGTAAAAATAATTTGAAAAAAATGTTTGCTCCTCGAATGTAGAGATGGTATGTTGCACACTCTAAACACAGAGTGCACTAGTTGGCTTGTTGACTGAAAGGATGGGGTGGGTACTAGAAGCATATGTATGTCCCTTGACCCTCAACTCAGATAAAGAAAAACTCCCTCAAGGCTCCCTAAAAAGCGAAAAATGGAAGAAGGAAGAGCCACAGAGGAGGGATCCTTCTACCAGCACAAACAGACAAGAGATGTCACATGTACAGAGTAGACCAACAAAATCACATTAAAAAGAAATTTCTGTACAATAATGGGAAAAAACAATGCCCAGTGGCCAAGAATTACACAATTAAATTGTTATAAGTAACAAATCCACTCCAGAAAGAAAGCATGAGAGTGAATGTTAGACTGTACTTAATGAACCAAAAGTGAATTAAGCACAGACTGATGCGACACTGTGGCTGTGTTTCATCTTAACTCTGGGGCAGCAGTGACTCCTTGTGGTAGACAGGCAAGGTTACAAAATGAAACCCACTCTCATACCTCCTCTCAGCCTTATCAGAGTCGGTGTTGGAAGTATATCTTTGTACATCTTCAGTTTTCTATCAGCTTGGTGCTGGATGGCTGTCCACAATGTCCCCAAGTCCCTTATAAATAAATCAAATCAGCCATCTGTGACAAAAATTAGTTGGAAAGAAAATGCAACAATATCTTTGAATTACATTTATGATTATGCAGTGATGTAGTTAAAAGAAAAATAATCGGACTGCATAAATAAACCATGTCTTTATGGCTGTGTTCATCTTTGTTTCCATGGACATAATGAATAAACAATGTGTGCAGACACCATGAAATTTTTCTATTTTTGGTTCTTATTTATAAATATATACTAAAAATATGGGGGGACCAATACAATAGAATAATATAATTTATTCAGTACGTGAACGACTCCAACATGGAGGAGGCGACAATTGTGAGCCACATGCAAGAGCAAAAGCACCGTTGACTTGCAACATCATTATCTGCATCCTGAGTCTCCGTGTTTTTTACCACCAGCACAACACCAACACCAGCCACAACAAGTAACGAACCTGTCACACTGAATGATGAACAGTAAGAATTTAAGTCAGTCAGTCTAGATTTCAAATGACTAGCTAATGTTAGCCAGAAGTCTAGAAAGCTGACAAACTGAAGCTAATGCCGGCTAATCACCGCAATAATATCAGCACCTAGATAATGATTTGAATGCATGGGTCTGTTAGCTGTCTGTTGCCAGTAAGCTACATGGCATGGTTTAATTTTTAGTGTTGTGTGTAGCCATTGCTGGTGGGAATGTTGAGTAGGCTTTTTGCAGGTGCAAAAGTAGCAGTAGTTGCAGTCAAATCAGCCGCTTCTGCAGCGGCTGGTGAACTTGGTAGCCAAATGATCTAGCATTAGTTGTAGTGAAAGCATTTAATTTGTAGTCTGCTAAACAGGACTGAATAGAAATCAGACGAAGCCTGGATGTGACTGATCCTCCTGATACATAGTAATGATTTATAGGTTGCATAAACAAAGCATAACATTGACTGTTAGGTCACAGTAAACCCTTGTAAATGGTAATATGTAAACTGTAATCAGTACTGTAAGCAGTTGCTCATTGCTCCTTAAGTTTATGAATAAAACACGGTTGTCCTTGTTATTAGTTCCACTGCAATATGCTTTGTCATTACAGACATATGGCGTGGCTGTGGCAATAATGAAGAAATCCCATCTGGGCTTGTAAGAGACCATCCAGAAGCCAGATATAACACACACACCCAGATCTGATCAAACTGGGTTGGGCCTGCCTTGAAAAGTATAAAATTTTGAAATGGAAAACCTGCAGAGACATAAAAGCCCTCTTGCAAGGAGGTGGCTACTCCTCCTCTTCATTAGTCTCCTTTCCTTCCACATTCTGTCATACTGCTACATCATCACTCAACAGATGGTTGAACTCCTCTGCCTTTCTGAAGTCTTCATCTGTTAGTTAAGCAAGTGGACCCCTCTCATTGGCTTTCTCAGACTGTGATCCAAGCTGGTTGCATTCAAGACATCACTGCATCATCAAGTAGAGGGAATTCTAATGACGTTAATAATTAAGAAGTGCTGAGGCAGAAGGAAAATTCTGTGTGTGTATGTGTGTGTGTGTGTGTGTGTGTGTGTGTGTGTGTGTGTGTGTGTGTGTGTGTGTGTTTGTGTGTTAAATGTGTATTGTTTATTTGTTGTTGACCCTTGTCAAAGGAGAATTCAAGTGTGACATGGTTTAATTACATAGTAAGATGTGGGATTTATGTTATGTTATGTGTAAGATCTGTAACATGTATGCACTTGAGACTGAGTTTAATTAATCTGAATATGCAAAGTCACTGGGAACTTAAGTTATCAAACAAATGTAGAGAAGAAATAGAAGTATTCATGTTACAAGTATCTCAAAATTGTACTCACTACTTAAGTAAACGTACATGATGAATCAGACCTTGCCACTGGAAGGGGAAGCAGGCCACCCCCACCAGGGGCCCCAGCTAGACGAACATGAGCTCTGGCGGGGGACAGGAGGGGCGGGTCAATAAATTTTAATGGAACGGTTGCCTTTAGATGCTGGCTCATAGCAGGTCTACTCCTGCCTTGAACAACTCCCAGACCATCAGGGAGGAAGTCTGTCAGCTGTGGAATGACTGTTTTTTTGCAGTTTCAAATATTAATATTTTGTCTTCCACTTTCTTGCCGCCGTCTTAATGTCCTTCCTCTATGCACAGTTTGTCTTGAGAGCAAACGTCAGCTTTCACACAGCAGGTTGCCATGGAAACATGGCAAGGTCCTCCACAGCCAGACCGCCACCAGCCCTGGCAAGCAGATTAACGAATCACAGGAGAGGGACTGCACAGTTGTGTTTGCATGCAGACTTTATAAAAAGACTCACCCCTCCACAAAACAACTCTTTTGTTGCTGTACAGTATGTAGGATGAAAAATGCCTGAATCAGCAAAGTCTGCACCTAAGAAGAGCTCCAGGGAGATTCAGACCGCCGTGCGTCTACTGCTGCCTGGTGAACTGGCTAAGCACGCCGTGTCTGAGGGAACGAAGGCTGTGACCAAGTACACCAGCTCTAAATGAACAGCCGTACTGCTCCAACTTCAAACCAACAGCTCTTTTAAGACCCTCCACCTCTCTGAGGAGCAAACATTTCACATAAATCATATCAAAGTTTAACATTTCAAGGCTTAACTTTGTGTATGAAGCATTGAACTTCAGCAGAAAGCTCAACTGGCAATGTCACAGACTGTAAGACTGTATTGCTTTGGCATTCATTGCTGTTACATATTCAATCATAATCTTATTTTATCCAACATACTCAAATGATGTACATATCATCCATGATGGTAAAAAAAGTGAAGGATTCACTGAAGCCCTAAGAAAAAAGTTTGGCACACCAAAGATTGATGTTTGTGAGGCTAACATCTTTTCTGGACATCTTTTCCACTTGTTTCAGTCGTTACAGAGATCAGCCTATCAGCTGTATAAGCTGGGGCTTCCTCGTGTGTATTTATATGATTTATTATTTTTGTATTTTATTTCTTTTTTGTTGTTGTTCAAACTTTTACAACAACTGTTGCAGTGCAACAGTAAATACAAAGTGTACAGGACTTAATTTTAGTGACAAATAAAAGAATTTAACACTTACAAAACTTGGGCTCAGTCTTCACTGGTTTTATTCTGCAGGCTCCCCTCATGGCCTTTGGGAAGTGCACGTTGAAGAGTTGGCCTCCACCAGGTATGATGTGTGGTTTGTCAGCAGGTTCATTGTAATACACAGCAGCCAGGCAGAGTCTGAAAGTACAGCAGTACAGAGAAAATCAAGATGTAAATAATGACAAACTGTACACATTTTCACAAGTAACCACAATATCATTTACCTGCACAGCAACTTAAGAAATTAAGCACCTTCTCCAGCTTGTAGTAGGCACGAGGTGCTAAAAAAGGACAAACATGTTTACAATACAATATAGTACTATGTGTGATGATTTTATAAACCCAATTAAATGAATTGGTCAGTGTAATTATCTTAATAGAATAATTCTTACCAATACTTATATAAAGAGGAGTCATGATAAGGTTTTGGTCTGTATATGATGTAACACACCTGTTAGCAGTCATTTATTCTTGTCCCTTGTTTGGTGCAGTCTGTGTGCACTGGAGATAAAGGCGGTCTTCATGTCTATGGATGTCCTGCACATGGTTCAGGATGGAGGTCCATTTCACCACTCTCCTCTGGCCTGGTGGTTGATGAGGCTGCAACCCAGTAGATATGGTTTCTGACGGTTTTCTGATTTCCCCTCTGTATCTTCTCACGGTCCTTCTTATTGATCTTCTCCAGTTTCTCAACCACATACCTGCGCTAATCACAACGACCACCACAGAACCGTACAGTAACATTATGATTCATGATCATAAAAAAGTTTTTATATCAAGTCTACTCATTAGTCCATATTCACACGCTCTCTCTCTCCCTCTGTCTCTGCTGTGACTCTTTTTTTTTTTTTTTTTAACTTTTACCTGGTTTCAGCTTGACCAGCCCTCCTTCCTCCTATACTTCTGTTTCTTTGCACTGAGCTAGTTGTCTAAACAGACAAGCCTGTTTACACTGTTGCAGAAACTCGCGTTTTCGCGACTGCGAGCTGATTCATTTCCGGCTGCTGGCTGAAACTATTGGTCAGGCCAGTTTAACAGAGCGTGCGTTAATCGCGCGTCACAAAATTAGTGGCGTTAAAAGTAATTTGCGTTAACGCCTTATTAACACGTTAACTTTGACAGTCCTAATTATTATATAATAATGAACATAACCTGTTGCAGTGACTACAATTGAAAACAGAAATTAAGGTAAAAAAAAAGAAAAAGAAAAATAGAATTAAAAAATAAATAAAATACATAATTAAAATGCACATATTCTAGGAACTGTGTGTAAAGTCATGCATGCACCAGACCTAAGCAGCCACATAATTCATTGTAATTTATTGGTTTCAGCTGCCTGACAAAGGAAGTCACTCCCACCGGAGTTTACTCATTTTAACTGATACTATTTTACTAGCTTGTTAATATTAATGCTGCATTGTGTTAGTCTGTGTGTACTGGGATGTTTTAATAATGGTCTAATTTCACAGCAATGACAAATATTGCTGAGGCACAGGATGAGCTTGTTACCAGGGGTTAGGGAGACTTGTGGATCGTGTTGCTCTGTAAGGAGCTGGATTTGCATGGTCATATCACCGGCCTCTCAAAATAAAATCGAGTGCAGTTGTGGGTATTAGAACACGTTTTAAATCGAGAATTAATGTCACATGTGCCAAAATAAAAAAAAACAAAAAGAAAAATAAATAGATAAAAAAAAGCATAAAGAGCACTTATCTGGTTAGAGGCCAAAAGAGCATTTGAATGAACACCACCTGAACACCCACTGTATCTGTGCATGTACCTGGCAGGCAGTCATGACAGGATACTTAAGTAGAAAATAAAAGTGTACCCTTCAAACTGCGCTGGCTGGAGCTGCGTCACACAGCACCCATTTCCCCCCCTTCCTGTACTGACGTTTTCATCCATTGTTTGTTTTGTATTTACAAAAAAGACACTTATCAGCAAAATCTTAAATACTGAAAGTCAAAGAGCAAATGTTTTATTTTTTTAAAAAAGCAAACAATGACATGTTCATTGTAAAAACAGAATTAACGGTGGCTGGTGGAAATGGGAAGAGAAAGGCAGTGTTTAGGTTCCTGCTACTGCAAATGTATATTCATTTTTATTTTATATTATTCTAATAATGTGTCTTGGTTACATGACATGCATGTAACAAATGGAAATATTATGTATAATTAATAATGTATACCTTTTCATACAGCTGCCTCTTTAAGTCTACTCAACATATGTGCCAAAAATGTAATGTAATTTAATTTAATATTTTGAACTGCTGCCCCCAATAATACCAAACCAGGGTAACATTAAATTTTGTATACCAAGCCACTGATGCTGTCTGAAAAATCGAGTCAGAGTGTTTGTATAATTTTAAGTTTTAATATTCAACATTCATCTGTGTAATTGTTGATTAAAAACATGATTGTGCATTAATATCAGAACTATACACTGTTTATTTAAATCAAAACTGGTCGTCAGTAGAACAAAACAGACACAGTAAGCAGCTCTGACAGGAAGTCAGTCACCATAAGCCTCGGCCATCGTCAGTGTGTTTGCTGCTACCAGAATAACTTCAGTTTATTACAAATTGATCATCAAAAGATGGTTGTTTTTTCTTTCAGTCCATGAACAAACACGCGGACCAGCTGGAAAGCTGCTTTTGATGGAGCTCTGAAGCATTTTCGAGCATTTTAGGACAAACATAAGTGGCAAAAGTCGCTCAGCAGTGCTGGACGCGACGGTGAATGTGTGAGTTTTTGAGGTTCTCCAAACAAAATGCAGAAAACATCAGAGACCCACATGACTTCAATATGAAGAGAAACATGTCTGCTATCAGGGCCTTCACTGTCAGCCTTCAGCACTTCTCTCACATATAGTTTTGACTCTTTTATCGATGAAGAGAAAACACAAGTGACCCGACATTCAGACCGCACAGGGGAGTAACTGACTGGATTGAGTCTCCACGGTTCTCATGTTGCGTTTAAGTACAGCCTCCTGCTCTGTACATTTTTACAGTTCAGTCAGACGCTCGTATTGTCCAGTGTTGGAACAGAACACCAAGAGAAAATGGCAGAAGTAGCTCCAGCTCCGGCTCCAGCTCCCGCTCCGGCTAAAGCAGCCAAGAAGAAGGCAACCAAACCGAGGAAGGCTGGTCCCAGCGTCAGCGATCTCCTCGTCAAAGCTGTGGCCGCATCTAAGGAGCGGGGCGGCGTGTCCGCGGCCTCCCTCAAGAAGACCCTGGCTGTCGGAGGCTATGATGTGGAGAAAAACAAGGCTCGCGTCAAGATGGCCATCAAGAAGTTGGTCGCCAAGGGGATTCTGGTCCAGACCAAAGGGACTGGGGCCTCCGGCTCCTTCAAGATGAGCAAGAAGGTGGCAGAGCCCAAAAAGGCCAAGAAGCCTGTCAAGAAAGCCGCTGTCAAAGTCAAGAAGGCCGCGGTCAAGAAAACTGCGTCTCCTAAAAAGACCAAACCGACAAAGAAGCCAGCAAGCGCTAAGAAGCCCACCAAGGCAAAGAAGCCCGCCAAGGCCAAGAAATCACCCAAGAGCCCTAAGAAGGTTGGCAAGGTCCCCAAGAAAGCTGTCAAGAAGCCCGCAGTCAAGAAAGCTCCCGCGGCCAAGAAATCCCCCGCAAAGAAAGCGGTCAAGCCTAAAGCCAAGAAGACTGCGCCCAAGAAGAAGTGAGCTCTCATCACTTTGAATTAACATCCTGATTCAAAGGCTCTTTTAAGAGCCACCCACAATATCATTAAAGAGCCTGTTCCTGACCGTTTAGGAAAGAAAATACGATCGAGGAAATACAGAGTGATTACATATTATGACTTACTCATTGCATTACTTTCAATCTACAGGGCGATGGAAAATGGCAGGTCCAAATCAAAATTCAGAACTTGCTTACTGATTTAACTAAGCTATTTATTGTTTATTAGTTATGGCTTGAGTATTTCATGTAAAATTCCACTGTGGACATTAAACCTTAATTAGGAGTAAACGACTAATTATCAGGCATGGGAGTGCCAGCAAATCCGTAAAAACAACGAAATAGAAACGAGGTGAAAGCAACATCACTTTATAGCATATTTCACATCAACTTACAACTAACAATCAAATTTAAAAGGTTATTTTTGTGAAATTTTCATATTCTGTGACGAGCCTTCTGGACATACAAGGCTGTGTGATTATTCATTTTTTTCACAAATTGACAGCTTATAAATTAGTTTACCTTTTAAATTTATTGTGACATAAGTACAACTCAATTATTGAATTGAAGAGGGAATGAAAAATAAAAGCTCGAATGTTTAGGAAAGTAACTCAATTTCATCCTCTCAGTCATTATGGTCTAAAAGAAATTAATGTTAAATAGTAAGTCTCAATGAGATCTGTGGACCCAACACGTTAACTGATTATAGGTGGCGTTACATAAGTTCCTTACTCTTTAGAACATCCATGGGGAACATGTGGGAGAACACCATAAAGTTACTGATACAATAACAGGTTTTAAATTACACTTACCATTTACATGCTGATAATCTTGGGTGGAAAAGTTTTCAAATACATAAATTATGCAACATTTTCTATGTGTATGTTGAATAAACACAAGAAACAGCTCTTTATCAGTAAGTGTTTGGCTCTTAAAAGAGCCTTTTTGGGGGCTGTTTTCCAGCAGGTGCTGTACTTTTACTTCTTACCGGCCTTCTCAGTTTTCTTGGGCAGCAGAACAGACTGAATGTTGGGCAGCACGCCGCCCTGAGCGATGGTCACTTTGCCCAGGAGTTTGTTGAGCTCCTCGTCGTTGCGGACAGCCAGCTGCAGGTGACGGGGGATGATACGAGTCTTCTTGTTGTCGCGGGCAGCGTTTCCAGCCAACTCCAGGATCTCAGCGGTCAGATACTCCAGCACAGCTGCCAGATAGACGGGGGCGCCGGCACCCACACGCTCCGCATAGTTACCCTTCCTCAACAGCCTGTGAACACGGCCGACTGGGAACTGGAGCCCAGCACGAGAGGAGCGGGTCTTTGCCTTAGCTCTGGCTTTTCCGGTTGTCTTGCCTCTTCCACTCATTTTTTAGATCCTTTCAAGTATCACGACTCAAAGAAACTGATGTTCTGACAGCAACAATCCTCCTTTTATGTCCGCGGAGCGCGCGACGGTTTTCGGAAGACCAACCAGAAAAGAGGCTCCAGCAGCGGTTGACTGCTCTGAGTTTGGCGGCCTTTTTGAACAGATTTCTCGCCAATCAGCAGCGGAGATTTGGGCAGTGGGTTGCACCTCCAGGCGGTGCTAAGCTCCAAGAGAAGCCCCTTACCAATCAGGAGGCGGAGGACGCGTTCAGCGTCACTGATTTACAGCCGGTCCCACAGTTTAAGAGCGGCGTGTATCCTCTCTTCGCTACACTTTTCTCCAAGTCAGAGAAAGTAAGTACAATGGCAAGAACCAAGCAGACAGCTCGCAAATCTACCGGAGGCAAAGCCCCCAGAAAGCAGCTGGCCACCAAGGCTGCTCGTAAGAGCGCCCCGGCTACCGGCGGCGTCAAGAAGCCTCACCGTTACAGGCCCGGTACCGTGGCTCTGAGAGAGATCCGTCGCTACCAGAAGTCCACCGAGCTGCTCATCCGCAAGCTGCCTTTCCAGCGCCTGGTCAGAGAGATCGCTCAGGATTTCAAGACCGACCTGCGTTTCCAGAGCTCCGCTGTCATGGCTCTGCAGGAGGCCAGCGAGGCTTACCTGGTCGGTCTCTTTGAGGACACTAACCTGTGCGCCATCCACGCCAAGAGAGTCACCATCATGCCCAAAGACATCCAGCTGGCTCGTCGTATCCGCGGGGAGAGAGCTTAAACTGTCTGCTGCACCACGAACCACAACGGCTCTTTTAAGAGCCACCTCACTCTCACTAAAGAGCTTCATCCTTTGCTGTTCATCTTTGAAAATTATGTAACACTCAATCACTTTACTGATGATTTTGAAGAGTCAGAATACTAATGATGAATTGAATGTGTGAAAATATCACCCTTGGAATGTTCATTATGATACTTGGATAATATTTGACTTGGATGAATACACACAGAAGATGTGGTAATATGCTCAATTTTAAAACTTATATATATTGTTTGGGCTGGTAGTGGTCGTTAAGACACTGTACAAAGGGGAAAAAGACTATAGATTAAAGATGATAATTTGAAAAGAATGCCCTCCAGGGTGAGGAGAAAAACACTGCAGTGTCATATTAACTACCCTGGATGTTATGAAGATAAATTGGGCTTAACATCTAAATGGCTAATAGCTCATAATTCCCTTTGTATACAGAAGTTACAGAAGTTTAAGCCATTATATCTAATAATGAAACCATTTTAATCTTAATCAGGATTTTAAAATAGTTTTGCTGTTAGAATGTTCTTACTGTCTTTAAGTTTGATTTGTTTCTTGACACACATTTCACACTATTTTGATAGTGTTATGGTAAAGTATAGTAAAGTATAGTAAACAGTGATGTGAGCTGATATTATTTAGCATAACTGATATTCCAGGGTAATATGTAGTGTAGGGGATCACTATTACTATTATTAGCAAAACAGTAATACTATTAGTTACTAATCCATGTATCTCTGAGTAACTGAGGTCCTGGAGGTCAGCTGCTAGCCAAAAAGCTAAACAAAGGATGAGGGATGAGGGAGAGGGACAGAGGTATGTAGTGATGGATTCTAATTTGAAGGCCACACTGGAGTGGTGGACACCTAATAGCAAAAGGTGTTGTCAGTTCAACTGTGGAGTGTAATAAGATACTAAAGTAATATAACAAGTAATGTAACTAATTACACTGACACCAACTAATGAGTAAAGTGATGTTATTAGTTTTTAAATGAGGACTAAGTAAAAAGGGATTTATTTACACTTCATGTGTAACTTTCCCAACAGTGATTGTAAAGCAGGATATTACAAAATCATTCAAACAGTGAAACATTGGGTATAGACAGACCTGCAGCACACAGTAAAAGATAGAGTCAAATATTTATTTATTTTATTGTCTCTTTGTCCCGACTTATTACAACAAATGACTCTCAGAACTTTAATGACGTGTTCAGACAGTTCAACGGTCGCGCTGTTGTTGCGCATGCTCCCTGTCTCGAGCACAACTCAACCAATCCTGTGCAAGCAACAGCACATTGGGTTTTGCGTCGCCACATAATATATAAAGCGTTCAGGCGGCTGGTTGGTCATGTGTCGAGCACACACTCGGAGTAAATATGCCTGAAATAGCGAAAGCACCGAAGAAGGGCTCTAAGAAAGCCGTCACTAAAGCTAACAAGACCAGCAGGAAGAGGAGGCGTCCCAGGAAGGAGAGCTACGCCATCTACGTGTACAAGGTATTGAAGCAGGTCCACCCTGACACCGGCATCTCCTCCAAGGCTATGGGCATCATGAACTCGTTTGTTAGCGACATCTTTGAGCGCATCGCCGGTGAGGCCTCCCGTCTGGCTCACTACAACAAGCGCTCCACCATCACCTCCAGGGAGATCCAGACCGCCGTCCGCCTGCTGCTGCCCGGTGAGCTGGCCAAGCACGCCGTGTCTGAGGGAACGAAGGCTGTGACCAAGTACACCAGCTCCAAGTAAACCTGCTACAGCTAATCTCTAGAAAACAAAGGTCCTTTTCAGGACCACACACTACTTCGAAAAGAGTTCTGTTTCTGCTTACTATGAATTGTCAACTTAATGTAATGCATAGTTAAGTACAATCAGTCACATTTTGATGTATTTCTCTGTATGATAGCTGAGTTAATCACCTTGTGTATATACTAATTAACTTTCAAAGAAGTCTGCTTGTGGGTATACTTATGTTAAAATCCCCCAGGTTAAGTAGTACACAAATATTTTTAGTAAATAATTCAACAACAAAGTGGGAGATTAAGTGGATGTATTTTCATGAGTATTAGAAATGGCTGAACTCCTTAGTCCTATAATGGAGCTATTATATTGTATATATTGTAACGTATGAAATGGTCTTTTCTGAAGAGTAGTGATGGGAATTTCGGCTCTTTTTAGCGAGCTGGTTCTTTTGGCTCGGCTCCCTAAAAAGAGCCGGCTCTTTCGGCTCCCAAGTGGCTCCTCAGATTTTTTTGTTGTTCAAATTACATTATTACCCAAAATAATGTAAAATGAAGTACTAATGTAAAAAAAACATACATCATATCAAATGTTTATTATTTTTATGGCTTTATTTATACACTCAACATACTCAACATGGAGGAGGGTACTACAATATTAAGCAGAGTGCTTAATGTTGACAACAAACACCACATATTATATTAATTACTAATTTTCTGTGTAATTGTAATATTTAACACTGGATATATTAGTCTTCTGTTGTGCAATGAAGTTTTAATCTGTCAACAAGCAGATATTTTGTCTGATAATAATAAAGATTATATATATGACTTATATATGACTTGGTTTTACAAGGCAGATAAAAGAACAGATGTTACATGTATCAGAATGAGGATCTCTTCTATTTTAACCTCAATCAGTGATCAAGAACGCACTTTATTTCTTCAGCTATGATCGTGGTCTGCAGACTACAGGTAACCTACAGGTGGTCTCTTCCTCTGTTCTCTCTTGACTCTGTTGAAAACTGTCCAACTTGACTGTAGATTTTCGTCTCCACTTCCTGCTGCGGCCGCCTGATCTCGTCTACTTTCCAGGCGAGGCGCAGTTCATCTCAAACGAGTGTGTTTTCTCACCTTTCAAGCGTGTTGTCTCTGTCTGTAGCGCATGTTCTCTCTTGTCTCCCTCCCACTTGCTTATGAGCTCACTGTGTTGTGTCTATAACCCCTCCCCTCCCCCTTCTACTCAGTGTGGACACACACACGCCACCAATCATGTGCGACTTTAACAGAAAAAAAGAGGAGAAAAAAAACAAATCGGCTCCCAATCAAGAGCCGGTTCCCGTCGTTCACTTCAAAGAGCCGGCTCTAAGATCCGGATCGTCCACGACCGACAGATCACTACTATGGACACATTTCTGATGACGGACTCTAGAGAGCACTACAATCATTTTGATATCAATATTTTGGACTAACATACTTTGCAGTGACTATTACTGCACCCTGGGTTTACTGCACCTTACTGTCTCTGATCTGCTGGACATCTACTGTACTACACCAATAGACAATGCTATGGGTATAATGACAATTAAGTTGAATTGATTTGAAAAAAATGATATGGAATTAATCTGCAGATGATTTTCTTTAAGATGGAACAAAACCTTTCAATGGATGTCGTGAAATTCAATTTTGTCCAGTTGTATTGCCCCACCCTCAACTAAATCTGTAATATGATGAGTGAGAAAATATATGGCAATATAAAAGAAACAATAGACTCAACAGGCCTTTCTTCATACATCTTCAAGAAATTGGTAAAAAGATGTCAATTTTCACATATCTATTTTTGAATGATGAATATTGATTTATGGAGTCACAGGACTCTCCAAAAAATATATGTGGACAAAGGAGAAGGAAAAGCATAAGCATTTTCATTTACATGTTGATGTTTCTGTATATTTACGTTTTATTAATTTGTTTTAGGTGTAATAGCAAAATCAAAATGGAAAATGAAAAGGGAGATTAATACTTATTTCTTAAAAATGTAAAAAAAATCTGAAAAAGAGACTTACTCTTTCTTGTGGCACTCTCCTACAAGTCTGAGGATACTTGAGGTCATGCCTAAGTTAAATTTATTTTTCGTTCTTTTGTTTCACTCCTCTGTCAGTTTATATTTAAAATGATAAAGTTATAATTAATGTAAGCAATTAATAACCCTTGTACATCATTTAGAAAGTCTAGAATTAAGACCAGTGGCAGCTGGTGAACTTTTCTCCAGGGGGTTATAGCAAAAATCAGGCAAACATCCTAAGGTATCGCACCACTTCTACTTCAATATCTTCAATATCTATCTTCACAATATTTATATTTTATTTTACAATTTATGCTGAAGTCAGCAAAGAGTATCTCAATAAGTATGAAACAAATCTGATACCATTAGAAAATAAGATTTAAGAATAAATTAATTTTAAAAAATGTCCATATAGTGGCCTAATAGAAGTATATTTACTTCTTGCCCATAAATACTCCTTGAGATATGTAAATTTCTCAATGACTCTGTGGTTATATATGTTATCTCATAGGGGGCAGAAGAGCAAAACATTAAAATAAACAACATTAAAATAGATTTAAAAAAAATAGGCATCCTCAGATCAGATCCTCGGATGACTCACTTAAAATCTTTCTTTATCTATTGTCTCTCTAAAAATCATGACATGGTTACCCAAGATAATGAACAGAGCTTGTTGTGAGCAGGTTCATGTAGGACTTATTTGCTTTCTGTGAGAGAGGAAAAAGAAAGTAGTTCCAGTAGATTATACGTCTAAGCAACTCACACCAAAACTACATGTATACCATAGGAAAAATATGTATTTTTGTTTTTTGGGGTGATCTCTTTAACATGCTTAGGCTACCTGGCAACAGTGAAAGAAAAAAAAGTCAATTTATATCATGGGATTTACAGTAATATAGTTTCATGGTATATTATACAAACATGCTTCATGAGATGCAGACCTACCAGTAGAATATAATGTTACTGTCAAGATCAAACACAAACTTATTTATGTACATAAAAAAAAGAAAATGTTGAAATTAGGGGTGCGACTTTAATGCATTAATTACGATTAATTAATTAGGAGAAAAAAAACGCGTCAAAAAAATTAACGCATTTAATCGCAGTTTGCGCTCCAGACAACACGGAACTTTTGTCAGTGCACGAGTTCCTGGACCACCGATCACACTGACCCCTACCTCTAATATACACCGAATTCACACTGAGCGCGGCTGCGCCGCGACGCGCAGAGAAATAGCTCCCATTCTAGTCAGTGCTGCAATTTAGACTAGAAGCGCCGCGGCGCGTCTCAGCAGCGACCCAGAAGCGGCTCGGCGCTCCGCTCCGCGGAGAATACGCAGCGAGTCTATTTTCGACGGATGGCGAGTCAATTGGCACAGAGCTGGTCGCACGGGCAGGAAGTCAGGCACGGAAAACAGGGGAGAATCCGGTTGATTTTCAAAATAAAAGACCCCGTGCAGACTCACGATCATAAAGAGAGACAGAAAATAAACAATTTAACTACGTAGCCTGCGTATCCATGGTAGAAGCGCAAAGAGCAAGGAAAGAGGACTTAATCAACAAAATCAGAGCAAGTAAACATAATCAGATGCTGCACTTTGAATAATTAAAATTAAATAATTTTTAAATAAATAAATAAAATAAGTTTTTTAATTTTTAATTTTTTAATTTTTAAAGTTCGACACTGATGCAAAATAAACAATATTTTGTTGTTTAAATGTATGCATGTGTCTATCATTTGCTTCAGTCATATACCAAAATCCATTTAAATTGAAAAATGTTGCCTCTTGTGGCAAAGAGTCCCACCCCTAGTTGAAAATCATTGATCTCATTCTGCAATCCTAGCGATGGAATATTAATGCTACTGTCAACGTCAAAGACGTGAGTACCAATGACGAATAAAATTCTGTAAAGATTGTAACCATATGAATAATAGAAGAGAGGACTTACCTTGGGCTAAATTTGAAACAAATTGTCTTAATTTCAAGGGACATATGAACAAAATCATACACAAAACATACAATGAATTTTAACTTCTTTATCTGACAAGTTGGTCATCAAAAAGATGATGACATGCTGTTGTAGGCTTTTTAAATGACAACTTAAAACCAGTTTTTCAACAAGTATGTCTCCAATTTACATGTAGACTCAGGAGAGGTATAATTCACAGCAATAATAATTTACAACAATTGCTTTTTTTCATGGATTATGTGAAATGTCATAATTAAAACAGAAAATGTCCCCAACTTCTGGAGTCTGTCCAGTCCAGACAAATCCAACAGAGCACAAACAAGAGAATAAAGAAACTCTAGAGAAAATTAATCTGGGAAGCTGCTGGATCTGAATATCAGAATAAAATTTTGGAATCAGCAGTCTATTTTTTTTCTCAAAAGTACATAATAAGGTGTCTTGTGCCTTAATACAAAACAGTATGAAGTGTAAACTGTAAAATGTTTTACACTCAGAACCCAGAGAATAAGTTGTGAATAATAACATGTAATATTCCTAACAAATTAGCAGAGGAAAAAGCTCTTTACTGACAGTGACTACATGTTTAATGAAGGTCTGCGCAGTGATATCCTGGCTGATTTCTTCTATGAAGGTATGTAATGCTTGTTATATAAGAATGGTGATGAAAGTGATATGAAGAATTACAGACATTTAAAATATTATGAATACAGACTACAACATATTATCTAAAATAATATTATACAGATTAAATAATATAGTAGATGAAAGTATAGAGAAAAAAAGAGGAGTGACACAGGGCTGCCCACTGAGCACTGCTTTATATGTTTTGGCCATAAGCCCCTTAAATAAAACAATTAACTGTGATTCTCTCATCTCTGGTACACGTATTGGAAATTCTTGTAATGTTTAAGCGATTTACACTGATGATTTCACAGTCATTATTAAGAACCAGTTAGAAATTTATGTTTTAATCAACTACTTGAGTCTATATGATCAAGCATATGGTGCAAAGTTAAATCACACAAAGACTGAGGGACTGGAGAGTAAAAAACCCTCCTTAATTATTCAAGCAAAACAAGAAATTAAAAAACTTGGTACTAACGCCTTAGTATCCTGCTCCTACTGCGCTAAAAGGTCAGTTACTCAGCTTTGTGTATGCTGAGTTTTAATACTGGCAGATTTTATACTCTTAATTGAACATTTCATAATTTGTTGAAACGAGTCTTAGAGTTGTATTTTGGTGTAACCTGAGGGGCACTGAGGTAATGTCCCTGCCTGCATTTGTTTGCTATTTTGGTGACTCTCAACATGTATATGGACTACTTTTCTGCATATTATTTATTATTTATTTAGTAAATGGTCACTTTTATTATATTTAAACCACTGTGGTGGATTTTAACTGCAGATGGTAACGTAGTAAGACCATTCTGAAAATTACATGCACAGAAAATGGTGACACCAGTTCGTCAAAACCTCCTGATAGTCAATTAAAAGTAATACTGCTCATTGCAGGATATTTGAGTAAAGTATTCATATTTGAAAGTGTGCACAGAACAGACGGCTACATGTGTTCTCCAACAGAAAGTCCCAGACTGTCAGTGTGTCATGATTGAAGTCATTATTTGATAACGTGGAATAAAACACCACAAACTGGTTACAATAACCTCATACATGTTAAGCCTGTATGTTAATTGTTTTTTCATTTTTATTCTATGCTATATCTATTGATAGATTAATTTAAAATGCATACTACATACAGTACAATACAATAAATTTGTATTTATGTATATATGTAATATATATTAATTTCTCTCGAAATAAGGACTTATTTTGTCAAAATTGTGATTTAGTTTTTCAAAATATTGATCTAGTATCTCAAAATTTCTCAAAATATGACTTATTAATATAAGTCACCATTTTGAGAAATTAATTCAATATTTTATTTATTTATTCTTATTTTGGGATAGATTACATTATAATGAGTTACAGGAATAAGTAATAATTCATTATTTTGAGATACTAACTCAGTATTTAAAAATACTAAATAATTATTTTAAGACAGTAATACAAATTGTTATTAACAAGTATAGATATGAAAAAATAGATATAGATATGAAAGATATAGATTTGAAAAAACATGAATATTGCACACTATTACAATTCTGTACAATCAGATAATAGCTGACCTCCTGCAGAGGAAAACCTTAGCTGACCTTCCTCAGACTTAGACACTTTTATCTGGGAGGGCGTTATTACTTTGCACATTAAAGTATTACCTTGGATTTTGTGTGTGTGTGTGTGTGTGTGTGTGTGTGTGTGTGTGTGTGTGTGTGTGTGTGTGTGTGTGTGTGTGTGTGTAAATGAATAAGATGATTAAATTGATCTTTCATGGATTATATTGTATCTAGATATGGTTCGAAGAAGGCTGCACAAAAAATACAAAAGTATCAAAAGTAAAATTACTTAAATTTGAGAATATGAGAATGACATATAGTTGAACCATAGTAATTAATGCATAAACACACTGCTAAATGTAGAGCCAATTTGCCCTATACAACATATTGCTGGGTAGTTGAATGATACATCATACTTTATTTCTTGTTCATGTTTTGCATTGTTAATGTCAATCTACAAAGTAGAGTAGAAGTATTAAGTAGCAGAAACTGAAAATAGTTAAGTAAAGTACAAGGACCTCATTTTTATTTTTCAGTACAGCACTTTAATAAATGTACTTATTTACATTATGTTACTGGGGCCTCCAAATCACTAAAACCGCCCCTGATGCTCTATGGTTACTGACAACACTTATCACAAAAAAAAAAGATTAAAAAGATAAATAATGACTAATCACAAAATAAGGATTTCGTATTTCCAAATATTGAGTTAGTGTCTGTCAATAAGCCATTATTTTTAGAAAATCATTTCATCATTTTAAGATACTAACTCAATATTTTGAGATACTGAATCATACTGAAATAACACGTTGTTATTTAAGAAAGATTCACGTTGTAGATCTTTTTCCCATCATATTGGCAGAAATGGTCCTCCATAGACACAGACGTGCCGGAATGAAAGTAAAATGCGGATATATTTGTCTGTCTCAGAGTCCGTGCAGTTTATATATTTCTCTTATACACCACAGAATTACAGATAAACATCAGACCTTACGATCAGAGAAAGTTTTAAACTTCTGTCCGTATTCACGTGTTCCTTCTCTTTCACTCACTGTGAGCTCTCTGTTACAACTAAAAAAAATGTCCTTTGATTTATTGTAAACAAGATGACACAACAACATATTTTATTATAATGTTACAGAACAAGAGGAGTGTGGAGAATTCTAGTATTCTATTATTAAGTACACCTCTGTGTTCTTATAAATAAAAACCTGATATCAGCTCATCATTCCCATCACCTGTATGTAAGGCTCGAAGTACTGACGCACCAGGTCTATCAATCACTGTCTTTGACAGTACCACGGTCATAAAGCACGGAGACAGGAGACAGGAGACAGGAGACAGGAGAGACAGTGGGGTAGTGGTGGTGTTCGAGGCCGGTGCACAAACTGAAGCTGTGCCCGCAGCACCTGCTGTGTTTGTGACAGAGAGGGAGACGTAGTGAGACCCAGAGGGGAAAAAGCAGGAGAGCTTGATACAGACCGACAAAACGCCGGCGGCATAAGCAACTAGCAGGGAATACAGTCGAAAACTAGTAGGCAATAAAAGAAGCTTCAAATCAGACACTACCATAATTAGTCACATACCAGTTTGATTAGCAGGAACCCTAGAAGCCGCTAGTTAAGAAAGTCTGGTTTATATGGTTCTAAGGGACTCATTCTGGCTATTTTTTATCGATCTCTGCACTTTTATTTGAGAATACTGTACCCATCAATATTCTTGCACTTCCTTACCTCATCTTAGAACCTTAAAAATCCTAATTTGTTATTTATATGAAACAGGAACAGGCTCTTTAATGATATTGTGGGTGGCTCTTAAAAGAGCCTTTGAATCAGGGTGTTAATTCAAAGTGATGAGAGCTCACTTCTTCTTGGGCGCAGTCTTCTTGGCTTTAGGCTTGACCGCTTTCTTTGCGGGGGATTTCTTGGCCGCGGGAGCTTTCTTGACTGCGGGCTTCTTGACAGCTTTCTTGGGGACCTTGCCAACCTTCTTAGGGCTCTTGGGTGATTTCTTGGCCTTGGCGGGCTTCTTTGCCTTGGTGGGCTTCTTAGCGCTTGCTGGCTTCTTTGTCGGTTTGGTCTTTTTAGGAGACGCAGTTTTCTTGACCGCGGCCTTCTTGACTTTGACAGCGGCTTTCTTGACAGGCTTCTTAGCCTTTTTGGGCTCTGCCACCTTCTTGCTCATCTTGAAAGAGCCGGAGGCCCCAGTCCCTTTGGTCTGGACCAGAATCCCCTTGGCGACCAACTTCTTGATGGCCATCTTGACGCGAGCCTTGTTTTTCTCCACATCATAGCCTCCGACAGCCAGGGTCTTCTTGAGGGAGGCCGCGGACACGCCGCCCCGCTCCTTAGATGCGGCCACAGCTTTGACGAGGAGCTCGCTGACGCTGGGACCAGCCTTCCTCGGTTTGGTTGCCTTCTTCTTGGCTGCTTTAGCCGGAGCGGGAGCTGGAGCCGGAGCTGGAGCTACTTCTGCCATTTTCTCTTGGTGTTCTGTTCCAACACTGGACAATACGAGCGTCTGACTGAACTGTAAAAATGTACAGAGCAGGAGGCTGTACTTAAACGCAACATGAGAACCGTGGAGACTCAATCCAGTCAGTTACTCCCCTGTGCGGTCTGAATGTCGGGTCACTTGTGTTTTCTCTTCATCGATAAAAGAGTCAAAACTATATGTGAGAGAAGTGCTGAAGGCTGACAGCGAAGACCCTGATAGCAGACATGTTTCTCTTCATATTGAAGTCATGTGGGTCTCTGATGTTTTCTGCATTTTGTTTGGAGAACCTCAAAAACTCACACATTCACCGTCGCGTCCAGCACTGCTGAGCGACTTTTGCCACTTATGTTTGTCCTAAAATGCTCGAAAATGCTTCAGAGCTCCATCAAAAGCAGCTTTCCAGCTGGTCCGCGTGTTTGTTCATGGACTGAAAGAAAAAACAACCATCTTTTGATGATCAATTTGTAATAAACTGAAGTTATTCTGGTAGCAGCAAACACACTGACGATGGCTGAGGCTTATGGTGGCTGACTTCCTGTCAGAGCTGCTTACTGTGTCTGTTTTGTTCTACTGACGACTAGTTGTCTTTTTTTTATTAATAATAATAGTTAGTAAACGAAAGTAAGATCAAGTACTTTGTTTGTTTGTTTGTTGTTTTTACCCTGATTTAATCTTGGGCTTTATGAGGTCGTTTTTTGATGAAAAATTCCCTCCAGCAGCAACAAACACACTGACGATGGCTGAGGCTTATGGTGCCTGACTTCCTCTTCTACTTACTGTCTGTTTCTTTCTACTGACGACTAGTTTTTTATTAATAATAATAGTTAGTAAACGAAAGTAAGATCAAGTCATTTGGTTGTTTGTTCCCCTGATTTAACTTGGGCTTTATCAGGTCGTTTTTTGATGAAAATTTACCTCCAGCAGCATCACTGATGGCGCTAATTCTGAAAATTATAGACTCATCGGCCATTCTACAATACATCCTTTCAGGTGAAATAGTTAAGTTGCTGATATTGCACATGCTGCCTCAATGAAGAGGCACTGCTACACTAAAGAGAATGACACCTTAATTGGTATATCCTGTGTTTATCCTACAATTTCTTATCAGTATGACTGTTGTGAAAAGGGAGAGTGCCATGGAATTCCCATAGCCAGTAAACGCCTCAGTTGTCTTTTTTTTTCTTTTGATCTTTTGGTCTAAAAACTACCAACAACTTAAAAACATACAAACAAGGCTTTAAATGTAAATCTCTGCTTTATTAAAAAAGTTTCCCAAGCAAGTATCAATCATTAGACAAACAATAAAGTCTTTCATGCTAAAATCTGTTATATAGACAGGTCCAAACACATCTGCACAGCAACAAAAAAAAAAAAATGCATCAAACCATCCATGCAAAAGCACCTCAGCAGCAATTTACCGTCTTGTTCTTTACATTTGTAATTCATTTTTAACAGTTGCGGGTATTCAGACATTGATGAAATAATGACAATATGAAATATACATTTCAACGAAATATCAGTGAAAAAGCAAAAATGTGTCAGACAGTCCTGACCAGAGGAATCCCTGTGTTATATTGAAACAAAACACTAACGGAGAAAAGCTCTCCAGGATAGAGGAGCTCAAACTATCCTCAAACAGTATAAAATGTACAGGGTACCTGCTGTGTCTTGCGTGATCCGACGTAGAGTTTCACTCTCGCTTACATGACAACACCACAAGTTATATAGAGAGGGTCTGCCATTAATGAGTAACGTGTTTGACTGGCAGGTTAGATTAGAAGACAGCCTATGAACAAGGAAGCCTTTTGAAGAAATGAATTCAATAGTTAGGACGTCACACACAAGACCTTTCAGACTAGTTGAGAGATTCAAGACGACAAATACACAACATTGATTATAACAGACTGACTCTCCAACTCTTTGTAGATTTAATATACAGGTTATATTCTACAAACTTTATCTATCTCAGTCAAACTAAATTAACATGCATCTTTAAACTCTAAAGTCCCTTGCAATTTGCAACCGGGTAATAAATTGATTTTTTCCAATTTCTAATCACTAGATAGAAATTCTTAGCTACACATGTACACCATTTCTCATAAATTTATAACCCTTCATATGCAGTTAGAAATTCAGCTCTTTAATGAATGAGTGGGTGGCCCTTAAAAGGACCTTTTTTTATTTAACACCAGGCAGAATAAACGGTTTAACCACCAAAGCCGTACAGAGTGCGTCCCTGTCTCTTCAGAGCATACACCACGTCCATGGCGGTCACGGTCTTTCTCTTAGCGTGTTCGGTGTAAGTAACAGCATCACGGATCACGTTCTCCAAGAAAACCTTCAACACACCGCGGGTCTCCTCGTAAATCAGACCAGAGATGCGCTTCACTCCGCCACGGCGAGCCAGACGCCGAATCGCGGGTTTGGTGATTCCCTGGATGTTATCACGGAGAACTTTACGGTGACGCTTGGCGCCTCCTTTCCCGAGTCCTTTTCCTCCCTTACCTCGTCCACTCATACTGCTGATTGTTTTCTGTAACTGACTGAAATCGAGTATGTCGGAAAAAACAGAACAGCTAAGACTAAACCCGACGTCATCCGTTCTTAAATCTTATCCGCGGACGTAATAGAAGACAGAAGGCGCGTGCTTCACTGGGCGGTACCTCAGTGGTCATGCCTACATTTTTAACAACTGAGAGTGAAAACTGTTCCCGGCCACCACGATTGAATCTGTCAATACTCACCTCACTCAGTCTCGAAGTCCAGGCTATTAAAAAACAGCCAAGATATGACTATAAATCAGCAAACTCTGCCACCAACCAAAGTGTCCAACTTTCTCCACGCGACCCAGAAAATACAGGTTTTAGGCACTTTATATGCACACAACAATATGTATTAGAATACAATTAAACATTACACGTTATAGTATATTTAAAATGAGTACTTTGAGTTGTGCTGACCTGTAAGGTTTTCTATTAGGAACAGCCAAACTGCTGAAAGTTCCATATTAAATAAATTATTAAATAAATCCCTTTAAAGATTTCTCAAAGCACCGCTTCACCCTACCAAAAAAGACATCTCCCATCAGTGTATCTATCATCAGAGCATTTACACATGCAACAGTTAGAAATAATTCATGTGGTGTTCATGACAATGGACGCTTCTTAATGTCAACAGAGAGGCAAATTAAAGATGGAAGGATCATTTCAATTGATTACAAGGTTTCTGGTTCAGAGTTAACATTAAATATACACAATATAAAATGTTAATTTTATTACTTTTACATTCAAAGGAAATGTGACCAGTTTGGAAATGACAGCCAATGAATTATTGAATATATACAATATAATAAAAACAATATTCATATAATAATATGAATATTCTGGATTTATCAAAAACTGATTTCTTCTGTTTTCAGTTCCCTCCATGGAGCTAGCTCTTCCTTCAAGTCATATGCTCCCCTGTCAAATAAGTTTGTACTTGATGACCACAGCAACAAACCCCAAAGAAAACTTTTAAGTATAAATTCTGTTTGGTGTGGTGGATATGACAGTGATCCCAAAAGAAGAGAACGACAGAAAGAAAAAACAAATGTTTAAGACTGTCTGATTCAGTATATAAATACAAACACACATACACACAAAATCCAAGGTAATACTTTAATGTGCAAAGTAATAACGCCTTGCAGATAAAAGTGTCTAAGTCTGAGGAAGGTGCTGAGGTTCAGCTAAGGTTATAAGGAGGTCAGCTATTATCTGATTGTACAGAATTGTAATTATACAGTGCTGATAAGTTAAAACAGGACATTTTCTTCTCCAGCAGTCCATGACAAAGTTGTAATTGAGACTGAACATGATACAAAGGGCTTGAACAGACCTCTTGTACCGTGGAGCAACCCAGAAAGAAGTGTTAAATAACTGCAAATTTTTTTTTGTTCTTAAAAAAATTCAAGAGCCTATAATTCTCGCAGGAAGTCTATTACAGAAATAAAGGATCAAACCTCTCTAATGCTCTCTATGAGATTATTACCTCTGTCCCTTTATTATCAGTTAAATTTTTACATTTAATTATGTTCAAGCTTACATGAAACTGGGAAACTATTCAATGAACATAACTTTAAGTTAACTGTCTTGATACAATGTGGAAAAGAGGATGATGACTGCCAACAGTCACTCAGTGGCATCAGTCTTTAAGTTAAAAAAAAAAAAAAAGAAAACGAAACAAAAAGAAATGGGAGATCACAGTGTTAAAGGTTTGTTGGAGAACAGTTAACAAGAGGGAGCGATCTGTGGTGCTTGTGCAGGCAGCATTTTCTGCAAATGTATATTCATTTTTATTTTTACATTATTCAAATAATTTGTCTTTTGTATAGCATTTGAAACACACAGAAATTATGTAAAACTATACCTCTTAATATTGGTGCCTCTTAAAATTCACTCAACCTGAGCCTTTTATATGTATGTGTGTGTCTATATATATATATATATTGCACATGCACTTTTTTCTTTTTTTTTTTTTTTTTTTAGCCTTTTGAGCCATTCTGCAGATGTAGAATCAACTAATTTTGCCTTTTCTCCTGCAGTTTAATAAAAGCAATTTGATGAAAAAAAAAAACAAAACAAAAAAAAAACTCAGTTCAGTTCAGTGAAGTTACCCTGGTTTTGTATTACTGGGGGCAGTGCAGCAGTGCAGAGGAGCTGAAAGGAAAAGGTGTAGATGATATAATTTCCCCTTAGTTACATGTGCTATGTAACAAAAGACAAATTATTAGAATCAAGTCAAATAAAAATGGATATATATTTGCGGTAGCTGGAAGGCCATCTGTCAATAAGCCCAAGTACCCTGGACAGCTCCCTCATCTGCACATCTCCACCAGCCATCTTACAGTCTTACTGTTTCTATCTTTAACTTATTATAACATGTCAAATGTGTCTGCTGCTTTTTAAATTTAAAGTTTAATTATTTAAAGGTATGGCTGCTAATATACCTGGACATATGTCTTTTTCATACAAAACTGAACAAACAATTGATGAATAAGGACTATCCTGGCTTGATGTTGGGTAGATAGCTGCGTCAATACAATAACCAGTGTAACATCTTCCAGTAAAGCAATGGAGAGCGCTTTATTTCCTCTTTAAAATACATTAAACTTAAATCCAAAGCACTTGTTCTGAACATTTTATTGACAAACTGGGGCAAAAGGGTTTTTATAGTATATAATGAGGTACTAGAAAAGGTCAGGTCCTCTGATTAGTGTGAATATATGCAATATAAACCACACTCTGACACATTAGTTATAAAAGACAGAAGTAACCAAGTAGGACACTTTAGTTTTACCAAGTAAACAATTTACAGTTTTCATGGTGGTGTAAAACCTCACAACATTCAGTTGGTAAACTTTTAGATGGCACATCAGCAAATGACCAGTTGTCTTTATAAGAAATATACAGTACAACAAATCTGATGCAGTACAGATCAGGACTGCAATAAAAAAGTGATTAACACATCAGTGTTGAAAGGTGGTGCTCAAGGCACTGTAGCACTTGTTGGACTGGTGTTTTTTTGTTATTATTATTTAATGTCTCCATTGAAAACTGTTTCAGCAATGACAGGCATGAAAGTTAATTAACTCTTTATGCACTTTTTAAAATCTCCTTTGAGTTTTACAATAAAGTCTAAGGTATATGTAATTATATTCAGTCATCAAATGTTTTCTTTGTAATGTTTTAGATTAGAAGTATGCAGTACAAAGGGCCATTTAAAGTTTTTTTTTCTCCCTTTTTCTGTATCTGTGGTTATTTGTCCATTAAATTATTCTGCAAAAACACCACAGGCTGAAACGTTAAATTATAGCCTGTCTACAGATGAAGTACTAAACAGGTCAAAGATGAACAGTAAAGGATGAAGCTCTTTAGTGAGAGTGAGGTGGCTCTTAAAAGAGCCGTTGTGGTTCGTGGTGCAGCAGACAGTTTAAGCTCTCTCTCCGCGGATACGACGAGCCAGCTGGATGTCTTTGGGCATGATGGTGACTCTCTTGGCGTGGATGGCGCACAGGTTGGTGTCCTCAAAGAGACCGACCAGGTAAGCCTCGCTGGCCTCCTGCAGAGCCATGACAGCGGAGCTCTGGAAACGCAGGTCGGTCTTGAAATCCTGAGCGATCTCTCTGACCAGGCGCTGGAAAGGCAGCTTGCGGATGAGCAGCTCGGTGGATTTCTGGTAGCGACGGATCTCTCTCAGAGCCACGGTACCGGGCCTGTAACGATGAGGCTTCTTGACGCCGCCGGTAGCCGGGGCGCTCTTACGAGCAGCCTTGGTGGCCAGCTGCTTTCTGGGGGCTTTGCCTCCGGTAGATTTGCGAGCTGTCTGCTTGGTTCTTGCCATTGTACTTTCTTTCTCTGACTTGGAGAAAAGTGTAGCGAAGAGAGGATACACGCCGCTCTTAAACTGTGGGACCGGCTGCAAATCAGTGACGCTGAACGCGTCCTCCGCCTCCTGATTGGTAAGGGGCTTCTCTTGGAGCTTAGCACCGCCTGGAGGTGCAACCCACCGCCCAAATCTCCGCTGCTGATTGGCGAGAAATCTGTTCAAAAAGGCCGCCAAACTCAGAGCAGTCAACCGCTGCTGGAGCCTCTTTTCTGGTTGGTCTTCCGAAAACCGTCGCGCGCTCCGCGGACATAAAAGGAGGATTGTTGCTGTCAGAACATCAGTTTCTTTGAGTCGTGATACTTGAAAGGATCTAAAAAATGAGTGGAAGAGGCAAGACAACCGGAAAAGCCAGAGCTAAGGCAAAGACCCGCTCCTCCCGTGCTGGGCTCCAGTTCCCAGTCGGCCGTGTTCACAGACTGTTGAGGAAGGGTAACTATGCGGAGCGTGTGGGTGCCGGCGCCCCCGTCTATCTGGCAGCTGTGCTGGAGTATCTGACCGCTGAGATCCTGGAGTTGGCTGGAAACGCTGCCCGCGACAACAAGAAGACTCGTATCATCCCCCGTCACCTGCAGCTGGCTGTCCGCAACGACGAGGAGCTCAACAAACTCCTGGGCAAAGTGACCATCGCTCAGGGCGGCGTGCTGCCCAACATTCAGTCTGTTCTGCTGCCCAAGAAAACTGAGAAGGCCGGTAAGAAGTAAAAGTACAGCACCTGCTGGAAAACAGCCCCCAAAAAGGCTCTTTTAAGAGCCAAACACTCACTGATAAAGAGCTGTTTCTTGTGTTTATTCAACATACACAATGTTGCATAATTTATGTATTTGAAAACTTTTCCACCTAAGATTATCGGCATGTAACTGTTAAGTGTAATTTAAAGCCTGTTATTGTATCAGTAATGGCAGCAGTGAAGTCAAGGGAACTCTGGGAGGGGTCAGTTCCTTTGTCGGGGAGCTGAAACCAATAAATAAAAATGCATTGTGTAAATATATGTATTTAAGTAAAGTTATGTAAGTATAATCAGGAAAAGCACTAAAGCAGGGGTATTCAACTAAAATTCATAGAGGTCCAGTTAGAGATTTTCCTAAAGCAAAGGTCTGGAACATCATTGTGTATGTGTGTGTGTATATATATATATATATATATATATATATATATATATATATATATATATATATATATATATATATATATATATATATATATATATATCCTCCTGAGACCCGGCCCATTCATTTATGTCCTTTATAATGGACATTCTGTTCACCTGCATCTTCCTTAACTATTTGAAGTTACCCTACCAACCCCTATAGTGTTCTTTAGAGGACATCCTGGGCTTTCCAGTGATGTGTCATGTTGTGGGATTGCATGCTGGGAACTTTACTTTCTTCCTCTATGAAGATGGCCGCCATACCAACAAGCACATTTTATGGAAAGAGGAGAGGTAAGTCAAATATTCTTTATTTATTGCTATTTTTACCATGATAATTATATATATTCTTGTTCATAAATATGTTAATAACAATATTTTTACAGCTGAAAACAGTTTCATTATTTCTGTTTTGAAATAACAGTCATTTAATGAATGTCAACTGTAGTGGACACCAGGACCATTTTAATGTATTTAATGACTGCACATTGTTGTAGGAGAAAGAAGTGAAGCAGAGAGGATTCTATACTGGATAGTAGAGGGAGATTCAGATTTGGAGCTTTCAGATGAGGAAAAGGATGAGGAGGATGAGTATCAGCCTGTGATAGGAGAAGATGATGATGGAGAAGGAGAGGAAGAAGATGCAGGAGAATCTGAGACAGTCAGAGGCAGAGAAGGAGCAGGAAAGTCGTCGTGCTCTGTGGACCAGGAATAACTTGTATGTTTTATTTAGTTTCAGGCTAATGTATTAAATTTTACTACCATGTTAGATTATTGTATTGTGCTATGTGTAAATGCTGTTAAAATATGCAAGTTATCTAAAAATATGCTTATAAAGATGGTCAATAGGGAGTCATATCACATCCATGACACTGAAATTACTGCATTAATCCAAATGGATGTGAAACAAATTAACTGCTACTCCTTTTATTAACTTTTATTTATTTGTGTTTTTTTCCATCCATCATAACAGATTCACACCTGTGCTACCTGGGCTTCCTGCCAATCAAGATGACCCCAAAATCCGTGAATACTGGAATCCAATCCAGTACTTTTCACAGTACATAGATGACAAAATCTTTGAAGATCTGGCAGCTTTTACAAATCAAAGACAGCTCCAAACTACAGGAGTGTCACTGAATACTACTGCCCAAGAAATCAAGAGTCAAAATGTTTTGGAAATAAAAACAGCCTGAGAAATCTGAGCCGTTAGCAGCAGTGGTGGACAAAGTACTCAACCCCAGTACTTGAGTCAAAGTATAGATACTCCTGGTCAAATATTACTCAACTACAAGTGCTCAGCCAAAATTTTACTTGAGTTAAAGTACTAGAGTACTCGGTTTTAAAAATACTTAAGTATTCAGAAGTACATGTTTTTTAATAATACTTAAGTATTCAAAAGTACAAATTACAAAGTACATTTTCTAATATCAATACACGCTGTATTGTTTTCATGATGCATTTACAGAACCTTGTAACTCTCTGAAACCATCTAATGATGCACTGATGCTTGTAGAACCACTCTGCTACACAAAGCCTATAGAAACACCTATAAAAACTTCAGCATAGAAATACAATCAAAACCAAAAAGAACAGCTATTGTCATTTTCTGATGCAACTGTATTAAAATCATATCATAAAATTAGATTGAAGCCAACTGTAAGGAGTTCTCCAAGTCTGTTAAATAACTGAGATTTCTTTCTGTCTTCAGAGGCAGTATATATACATGAATTATGTGGTATTTTTCACCCCGATAAAAACAATCCAACTTTAAAAGCTACCTGGAATAATGAATAATTATAATAAAATCTTGAGATTTAATTTTGTCTTTCTCCTGCCGTCACCATTACCGCTTTTTGTTTGAATGAAAGAGGGAGAGTTTGCTTGTTCTTGTTACAGAGCGCCTGGACGTATTTCTGCTTTTACATCAGTTCCAGTTGAGAGGAGCTCTGTGATTGGTTTCCTTTTGTGAGGAACACAGCATGTGACCAACTGCATTTTAGAAAAGAAAAAAACACCAACAGCTGACTTCAAAGCTCAGGCGAAAAGTAACAACAACCTTCCTACAAATGTAGTGGAGTCAAAAGTACAATATTTGTCTTTGAAATGTAGTGGAGTGAAAGTCAGAATACTCAAGTAAAGTACAGATACTCAAAAAATGTACTTAAGTACAGTACTCAAGTAAATGTACTTCACTACTGTCCACCACTGGTTAGCAGCGGGAACTAAGTAATGAACTGCTGTGGACAGGGTCAGCAACACTGTTGAACTGAATACATGTTTTACATTACATTGTAATGAATTATTACATACATTTTGTCCTTGCAAGCAGTAACAGAAGAATGATACAGAAATTTATTGTATTTGTTCAAATGAAATGTGTTCTTGGGTGAATATCACTCTAAAGATATAATCTGCTCATTTTTTCTAATTTTCTAAATTCAGTTCTATTTTCACACGGATATCGTCCTGTTGTCCTCTGCAGTGGACATGCTGTGAAATTAAAATAAAAAATATATTCAAAAAAATTAAAATTGTAAGGTGTTTTTTTAGGCCCAAATATATAGGAAATCACAAAAAAACAGAAATTGTAAGACACTTTTTTCCCTTGGTTCTCAGGAGGATATATATATATATATATATATATATATATATATATATATATATATATATATACACACTACTTCAGTAATAATTATATATATACATATATATATAATTATTACTGAAGTAGTGTAGTAGTTGTATCAACGTGTGTTCTGCATCTTTTTCTATTACACTACTTTTATTTTATTTAAGAACAATGGTAATATAAAAAAGAAGATAAGACAGGTCTATTAAATGAACAACTATAAATTACTAAAGTAAAAATACTCTAAAGTAACTTTACTTTTACTGTAGATTTACTTTTACTGTTTTTACTTTACTTTCTTTTTTTTTTTACAAGTACAAAGGTAAAAGTAGAGGTAGTAATGTCTGCAGAAACCACAAACAGAAGATGTTACTAACTCTTAACTGAAACAGTCACCAGAATGTTTTGTTAACATGTTAAAATCACAACATGTTTGTTCTGGAGCAGGACAGACGCTCCCAGACCCCCAGAGGACAGGGGACAGAGGACAGAGGACTGGTTTACCAACAATTCAACTTTTTCCTACTCTTATGAGTTTTCAGGTCTGCATTTAGTCATCAAAAAATAACGATAAGAATACTATTAAGGTACAACAACAGCAATAAAAATGTTGATTTTTCAAAAAGGAAACAATAACATGCAAGATTTTTTAATTGTAATGAGGTATTTTTACATTGTGGTATTAGTGTTTTTACTTAGAGAATCTGAGTATTTTTCCATCACAGCAGGTCAGTGATCAGTGTTTCAGTGACTCTCTGTGGATCAGTGAATAGTGTTTTATTTTTGTTTCTATTTTTGGAGCTGCGCACCTTTTTCGCTCGTGTCTAGAAGGTAACTCTTTATTTGCTCTCGCGAGATTTGTGTTCATTATTTCTAGAAAAATAATCAAACTCGCGCGAGCTTTCGCAGGTCTAGGGTTCCCTTCTAGACACGACCCTCTCTGTCTCTCTGTCAAACTACAGACAGCAGACTGTCTGTAAACAGCACGATGTTTCACTCTGCAGTGTGTCACACAAAGACTTTATTTGTGTGGACATCCAGGTTTGGTTTGTCGTCAATTTTGTCATTTTTATTTTTTAATCAGTCCGAGAGGACGACGGTATCAGTGATTGATTAGTGATCAGTCTGCCCTTCTCTCCTCCCTCACCTGTTCACTTTGCTGTGAGAAGGTCTGAAGGTTTCTCACAGACAAACACAGACTCTCCTGTTTTACGTCCTTATACAGTTGTTTAATTTTATATAAGTGCATCTGGTTGGTGTCGATGTCATTAACCATCATGTTAATAAACTCCGTCATTAACAACAGTCTCCTCCACACGCAGCTTCTCTGCAGTTGGTCTGTGTGTTTCCGGAAAGACTACAAAAGTTGCGCCAGTTAAAATAGAAGCGTCCCGTCAAAATTTAAAATCTCTTAATAATTTATTGGTTTTGGGCCGGGTCCGTATAGGACGGCGTCTAGGTCCGGACTCGGACTGCGGTCCGCCAGTTAGAGACTGAAGTATTAAAAGTGAAAGTACTAAATGCAGAATACTGTATAAAAACAAGGAGAGGTGTGAAGTTCAAGAGAGGAGAGCAAAGGAAAGGAATGATGAATAAAATAGGGTGAAGGGAAGGTACTTAGCTCAACTGAACTGAACACAGGCCTACTATAATACTTACTGGTCTTTGAGGAGGCAGGATCACACAGATGCTCTTATAGATGGTGAGCCAAGCCTTTTTAAGATCAGTCACATGACTTTGTTGTTATTATGTCTGGAGGATAGGTAACAAGGATGGCCTCATTTAGAGTAAGACCATAGTGACAGTCTGAGTTAGGTTGAAATAGATCACAGCTCGTTTCCACCATAAGCAGTCTATGTGTTATCATTAAATAAAAAGGGAATACTTCTGATTTATGAGGACAAGCTGTAAATTAAATGTAACACATATTAGATACAGATACAAACAGTGGAAGAGGAAGGATTAGCTTCTCAACATTAAGGCACCCCATTGGAATTTTAAAGTTTGTGAATACATGTTCCTTTAATATATATATATATATATATATATATATATATATATATTTACAGCTTTTATACATTGATACATTGATTACAGTTTTGAGACAGTTATGAGTGTGCTATTCAATATCTACAATATTGCATTATGAATAATCATGCTAAGCAGGGCAAAGTGTAGCAGTTGCAGGCAATTTGCAGAAAGTCACGTACACCGAGCTGAACGACAGGATGTAAGCACAAAATGTACTGCTTTAACAGGTAAAAATAGGAACTGTGTTAAAACCACACAAGAAAAATATGTCTGTCATTTGGGGGTCAGACGTAGGTGAGAGGATATCAGACAGGAGCTGTTTGTGCATATGTTTCCAACTTGACTTCCTCGAAACAGGGCGCCAACACAGCTGAATGAGGCGCGTGCACACTGTTGCTGAGCGGGCCAACAGCCAATCGGAAGAGAGAGCCACCTACATTCTCTAGTTTGTCTCTGTATAGTATAAAACAACTGGGTCAGGATAGAATAGGCAGTCAGACTTCGTGAACTGACAAATACTCTGTTGCTGTCAGGGAATAGAAGATCTCGACCCAGAGCTCTACTGAACTTTGATTGCTGGAATAAATACTGATCTAAACCGGATATCTTCTCCTATTGCTTCATCTTCATCTTCAGAACTCGCTCACACATGTGATGATTTTAATGGACTAGAATGAGCAGGAGTTCAACAAGTTCAGTCTGTATTCTGAGTGGTTTTGAGATATTGATCTTTAAAAATTATATGTAGAACAAGCCTACATAAAATGCATTCAGTTCCATTGGAACTGTTGTGTAAGTTTATATGTAAAATGTAATATACATACATACATACATCCCTGACTCAGGTAGTGTTTTGCAATAGAGGGGGCAACACTGCAAGATAATATTGCTATGTAATAACCCACAAAACATTAAAAAATATATATGAAATAATAATTAATACAAGAATGCAAGTGCACACCACCCTGGACAGCTCCCTCAACTGTTACTCGGGGCACATTCAATCTGAAAAGATTGTGCACCATTTTGCTATGTTTTTCAGATTGAACAGCACAATTCCTCAAAACAGTGCGCAATTGTGTGCAACGGGATTAAAGACATCTTTCCTCTCATTTGTTGGGTGTGCCACAAGCGTTACCCAATCAGTTACTGCATACTAAAAGGTCGATGCAGTGATATAAGGTGTTCAATGGAGCTCTGTTTCTGTTTTGTTTTGCTGTTTTGTCAGGGCTTAACACAGCTTTGTTCTCCAGTAAACGTAAAACACTGCATGACTTACTTTTCCACCACCCTGCCCTTCAGCCTTAGTTATTATTTTAACAACATCCTGACACTGACAAAACCAACAGCTAATTCTGATTTTCCAATAAATTAAAGGTACAAGTGTGGCATAAAGAACAACACTGTGGGAGAGGAAGGTTCTCCATAGAACTATCCCATCGAGAGAATCATGAACACAAGACTGCAGTGACGGCTCTGTTGGAGCTTTTTGTAAAACTTTATTTGGATAATACAGTGACCACTTGGTAATCATTATACAACGATAAAAGGCAACAACACACTTCTAAGATAAATTTTAGCTCTTTAAGGACAGGACGTGTGGCTGTTAAAAGGACCATTGGACTGTAATGACGAAGAAATAGACTGTTCCTCCCTTACCTTGTCCTCTCATCGTTACTGTTTTGACTTTCAATAGGCAGTACTCTCTATGTAGATAGATATAGGCTGGTTCCTGTAGGGACAGCTCAGGACTGGCAGTCCTCTTCAGTCCTTGTTTTCCAATCAGAGTTGGTCCGGGCTGGGGAATGGGGTGGAAAGAAGAGGTTACCAAGTTCACCATTAGTTCACCATCACCTCACCTCACTCACCATAATCATACATTTCAAATCTCTCTCTCTTTTTTTTCTCTTTTTATACTTTCTTCTTTTTTATTTTTATTTTCGCCCTCTTTTTCTTGAGTTTAAAAAAGTGGTACAAAGAATAAAAGCACATCATAGCTGCCCCATGATTAAAAATAACAAAAAGTATAAGAAATGAAATAAAAAAAATTACAATAAGAACCCTAAAAATTGTTGTCCTTTATGTGTAATGGTGTCAGGGTACTTTGTCAGTATTTCAGTAAGACAGACAGTGGAGTGCTGCAGAGGTATCTTGACGGGTCAGTCTTTTCCTCCTATATGGTCTGTTGCAATGATGGACTGTTTTCAGCTCTTTGTATATATATTTTTTCCCAGGATGATAATTTCTTTCCTGCAGGGTCATGAGGCCGGATAGTTTGTGGGTTTATTTATTGCTTGTATATCTGGGTAGTCTGTAGCACATTTTTATGGCAATATTTTGGATAACCTGGAGTTTTGTGAGTTGTGTTGTCCTTACATTGCACCAGGCAGGCACTGTGTATTCAAACAGTGGTCTGATGTATGACTGATACACCCGCACAGCTGTTTCAGGATTGGCTCTCTTTCCAATTGCAGCCACGTGTGCTGTCCACTGCATATTTTCTTGAAATGTTACGCCAAGAAATTTTGCCGTGGGGGTGGTCTGGAGAGTTTGTCCATATAGGTTAAGGTTTACCTGCTTATTTTTGCATGGATGTTTTGAAAAGGGAGCTCAAAACCAAGAAGCTGGTGGTGGATGTCTGCACAAATCTGTACAAACTATCGAGTATAAACAGTGAAACATTGGGTATTGACAAACCTGCAGCACACAGTAAAAGACACAGTCAAATATTTATATTTTCTTTGTCCCGACTTATTACGACACATGACCCTCAGAACTTTAATGACATGTGTTCAGACAGTTCAACGGTCGCTCTGGTGTTGCGCATGCTCCCTGTCTCGAGCACAACTCAACCAATCCTGTGCAAGCAACAGCACATTGGGCTTTGCATCGGCACATATATATAAAGCGTTCAGACGGCTGGTTGGTTATGTGTCAGAAACACTCTCGAAGCAAATATGCCTGAAACAACCAAAGCACCGAAGAAGGGCTCTAAGAAAGCCGTCTCTAAAGCCACCAAGAGCGGCTCAAAGAGGAGGCGTCCCAGGAAGGAGAGCTACGCCATCTACGTGTACAAGGTATTGAAACAGGTCCACCCTGACACCGGTATCTCTTCCAAGGCTATGGGCATCATGAACTCGTTTGTTAGCGACATCTTTGAGCGCATCGCCGGTGAGGCCTCCCGTCTGGCTCACTACAACAAGCGCTCCACCATCACCTCCAGGGAGATCCAGACCGCCGTCCGCCTGCTGCTGCCCGGTGAGCTGGCCAAGCACGCCGTGTCTGAGGGAACGAAGGCTGTGACCAAGTACACCAGCTCCAAGTAAACCTGCTACAGCTAATCTCTAGAAAACAAAGGTCCTTTTCAGGACCACACACCACTTCGAGTAAGAGCAACTTTCCTGCCGCTTTACATGTTTGAAGTCAGGGTTTACAGAGTCTGAAATTTAGCTGAGCTGTCATAACGAATTAAGAGCCGAAGCTTGAGACTACTTTATAAATGCGAACTCCTGCCTTGATCGTTTTGATTTCTGACTTGGTGTAGATAATAAAACGATTGCTTCGGACGTGCATGTATTTCAGTTATGGCGTCAAACTGCTGCCGTTACTTTCCTCAGTTTCCTCTCTGCGTCTCGCTGGACGACCGCTGCCTCGCGCACGGAAAACAAGCGCTCCTCCCCCTTCTCTTAGTTTCCTCCAAACAGTGAAACGACTGACGTCGCATCACCAACCAAAATGCTGGAAAATAACGTATGAAAGAGTGTTTGACAGCAGAGTACAGAGCCACGAGGCTCCCGACCCACACCGACGTTATGTCATTGGGAGAGCAGATGACACGTAGCATCACCGTCTGAAGACTGCTGTGGTTTTGATTGGTGTGAGGGAGCAGGGTAACACGTCATCTTACTGCAAGATGCGTTTTAAAGTACATATTCTCATTTAGGCTACAGTATCTTATTTACAAATTAGATTCCGAATAAGATGTTAACAAACTGTGTATTGTAATGGGGCTTAATTGTATTATACTGAATTGTTAACTATGTAAAACTTACTAAAGATGTATCATCGATCTAGATACACATCCCTATTTTTTACTTCATAATCATTACTTTCTCATAATTTTGAATTATATTTCAACTTTTTATCTCAATTATGATTTAACATGGTATTATTTTTATTTTATTTTTTGGCAGAAATTGGTGCCCATAGAATGTATCATTTAATCCTGTTTAAAAAAAAATGGTACAGTGTGTAAAATGAAAATTTAGCCTGAAAGACACAACATCCATGATTTCCACATTTGAAATGTTGACTCTGAGTCAGATCAAATCACAATTTTCCCCTTTGTGTTAGTCCATCTCAGATGAGCTCAAGCCCAGAAGGTGGCAGGGTTTCTAGATGTTGATATCTGGCTTTTGCTTTGCATGATATAGTCTTAATTTGCATTTTAGATACAAGCTGAATAATATCCTTGATACACATGATGGTTTTAATGCAGTGTTCCCTGAGGGATTGCAGGTCACATGCATTCAATGTTTTTTTTTTTTCATCCTTGGCCCTTAAAGTGCAAAGATTTCTCCAGATTCTCTAAATCTTTTAATATCATGGATTGTAGATTGTGAAATCCCTAAATTCCTTGAAACTGTGTTCAGAAATGGTTGAACTCTCACCTTATCCTGGCCCTTGAACAACTGAGCCATGTGAGGATGCCCCCTTTTATTTATTTACTTTTAAAATTTAGTTTGGCAGCTAAAAGTTTAGCAAGAAACATTCAGCATATCAATCAAAATACATTTTTCTGATGCAGTAAAATTGCAATTACGTGCATGGAATGGGACAACCGTTTTTCACAGCTTTGTGATGAAAATGCTGATTATTAATTGGAGCGGTTCTTTTTGTTTTTAGATTGCAGCCTTTCATTCAAGAAACCATAAAACACCCTTATAACTCAGACTGAACATGATACCATGGACTTTTAGTTTATCTCAGAACTCTTGTGATCAGTAGTATTCCATTAAGAGGTGGTGCTGTGTATCGTATTCTTCACAACATATCACTGGTTACAAATAGTCACGTCCACAGTTCTTGTTTAACTTCAATTTGAATATTTTGTCTGTCATCCTCTGCACTGATCCAAACTCCTTCAGTTTTAATACAGTTTAGTACTCTAGGCTTTTTCATACAGGTTCAAATGACTGAATGTAAAAAGACCATCTCCAGCTGAATTTCACAACACAACAGTGATGTCATCTGCATCCGTACAGGCTGCGACCTTGTACACTGGTCCTACACATGTACCTGCTACGTGGCTGTCAGTGTTAATAAGTTTAATCAGGGGACTTATGACTAAGATGTACAGAGCAGTGCTCAAAGGACAACCCTGCTTTACACCTCTCTGCATTTCAAAAGGCTCAGCTAAAACGCCATTAAGACAGTCACACTTATTAATGCAACTCAGACAGCTGAAGTCTGATAACAGCTTCAGGAGGCCTTCTTCTCAGACACACAAGATGAATCCTGTATGGCTGATAATACAAACCTATTCTTCAAGCCTTCAACTTTCCAAAATTGAGTTCACTCACCCAAGAGACAAGGAATTCAAATGCATTTGATAGTTTGTCAATTTATTGCATTAAGGCATTTGATAAAATACAGAATAGCCTTCAAATATTGGCATCATATGGCATGTAATTAGCTCCATAATACAGTGTTAAGGTATGATACTCAATCTAAAATATAAAGGATTTACTCTGGTAAATATTCAGAGGCTAATGTACTAATAGAAACCCCTGCTGCTGTGCAAAGCATATCACAAAAGTACAGTTAGAATGACTACATGTTGACCCATCACCAACAAGTGACAAATTATACATCAACCAAGCTATCACAAAAATTTGTGTCAACATTTACACCAACATTGCTGTATTTTGACTTATACCACTTTGATGAACTGAACAATTTCCACTCTGTGTTTCGTCTGTGTTGGCATTGTGCAAAATTGGTTGAGGTAATAACATGAAAGGATAACACAGTGAGAGGAAAGGAATACAGTACAGATACAGTGATTTACACTGATACTATCAAATGTGAACTAGTTTGTAACTGCATCAAAACATCCCAAAGACCCATATTTTGTGTGCAAAAAAAAGCATAAAAGATCCAGTGTTTTTTGCAAAAATGGTACAGTAAGGAGCACATACACCTCAAGCACAAATATAATGAAATTGAAATGGCTTGTTAGAAGAGAAATAGTTTATAATATACCCATTATGTAGAAAAATAGACCAAGAAAAGAATGTGTAAAGTCTGTAGAAAAACTATTCATTGACATGAATACAGTGATTTGGCCAAATATAAATGAGTTATATGGAATGTAACAGTAAGGCTATAAGATGATTGTCAAGGGAAATACAAGGCTAAATCCTCTCAGAAAAGTCTTATTTAATATCTTGCAATGCCAATGTTTTTTTTATATTTGCATATTGAATGTGGTCATTATAATATTTCCCTCTTAGCTCCCCTCCGTTCACTCGGCCGCAGGCTCGGATGCTTCGGCCTGCACATCCACATCCTCATCACTGTCCAGGCCAGAGCGATTCACGGCGCGCCGCATATTGAAGGGCATGTCACGTCTTTAAAACAAACAAAAGATAGGGAATACACTATTATAGACTATAATTGAGTTTATAATCAAAATCGAAGACAAAAACACAAGTTAACCATTTGATATCTTTGATATCCTCACCCAAAGGAAAAAGTTATGGAAAAAAAGATTCCTTGTCTTTTTTCCTTGGGGATATTAACAATAATGTTTTTTCTTTTATTAACAGACCTCACAGTTTTTATATAGGCCTTCTCCACACAGGCTGGATGTCACATAGACCTACCAAAAACTATAGAAGAGATCAAATAAAAACTTAAAATCTACTATTATTTAAGTAAATGTATTATCTTTGCATTGCTACCTTTATTCCTAAATGATATGATTTAGGGACCATTTAGTTGAGCATGTTTTTAGAAAAAACAAACATACTATGAAATTATTTCAGCATATAACAAAACATATAATGGTATAATATTAAGCTATGAGGTTAAAAAAATTCTGATCATTTATCCTTGTTAATGATTCATTTAATGTCCATTTTAATTGCATTAGTTTAGCTTTACTACCTTTACCATGAGTGACAATGTTTTTAAAAAAATGTACAATACAATTATTAACTTAATACAATCCAAAAAAGTCTGTTTGGTAAGACGTCTACATGCTTTTTCAGTCCATCTCTGATCAGAAAGTTTGAAAATGTCTGCAATGACTTTTTTGTTTCTAAGGTTAGCATATTTTTTTGACATATTATAGTTTCAATTAACGGACACAGCGCTATCTAGGGGACTTTTTTTGGCATGATATGCCTAAACCCAGTGGTAGAGATGGCTCAATCAGGTTGAATTAACAAGTTTCAATAAGATACAGTGACTTAAATGTGCTGCAAACATTTGCGCACAATGTTAAAGGGTTAAGAATACTACACTGATTTAGCACTGCACTTTTATAATACTATTGGACTCAAGATGGACAGTTGTTGATGGACAGATTCTTTTTTTGTCCCATTTTAAAACTTGTAGGGTTCAGCCCCAGCTGTCACCGACTCAAGTGACATGACCCGAGGCCACAAAAGGCTCTATACAACTTTTTTTAAACATGCAGTACTCCCGACTCCCGGTGCCCCACCCTTTTTCATTCACCTTCTCTGCCTGGTAATCGCCTACGTCTTTCAATCCACATCCCCAGCATGTAACACAAGCTTTCCATTAAACATGTGCACTCTCCATGGTCCAGCTGAGACAAACCTTCCTGTATCACTTGTGTAATGTCTTGCATGGCCCTGAAGCAGCTCTTACAAGTCTGAGAAAGTAACCCAACTCTTTTCACAGGCCGAGTAATACTCTCATGACAAGTAAACTGATCCTTATGTGTAAAACTGATTCTGTTTAACTCATTAAATGCTCCACACTCAGTTGTGAGATGAAAACTATTAAGCACAAAGAGGAAAAACAGATAAAAGTTAAGATTCTTCTACCTGAGCTTGCTCTTCAGTGTGCTGACTTCACGGTTCATAGCGTCTGCCGACTCCGTGGCATCATCCAGCTCCCTCTGTAGCTTCCTGCGGTAGGCGTTGGCTCGTGTCACCTCCTCCTCTGCCTCCTCCAGCTGACGCTTCAGCTGACGCATTCGGCTATTTGTCTTCTCCACCTGAAAAAAGGGGTTTCACTTAGCGTGGAGAATACCAAAACAAGAACAAGTGCTACAAGCAGCAAAACAAGCAGATCAGATTCATTGTGCAGTCTCTCTCCTCCCTTTAAGGAGTTAAAGGTAAAAGGAGATTAGCCACGAGGCTTACCTGGTCTTTGTATTGCTCTGTGTTGCGCCTCTCATCATCAACCTGCAGCAGCACCTCTTTCAGCTTCTTCTCTGTCCGCCTGGCCAGCCTGGAGGCCTGCTGACGCTCCCTGAAATGAGTAGAATAGCAAATGCGGTGTGAAATCAGTACACATTCTCAGGACTCTGAATGTAACGTTATGTTTTTTGTAAACTTAATCAGTAAAGCACACTTGATATCACTTGATAAACTCACTGCCATCTTTCTTTAGTGAATTATGTATATAAAGTCATAATTATTGAAAATTAGGATCTATGGATTTGTAACAACAAACAATTACAAAGAAGATAAAGCAGAAATGAAGGTCTTGAGTCACCGAAGAAAAGTTTTCTTTAAACACAATCCACAGTTGTGTGGATTAGATTACCAACTGACTACAGCAGGTACCAAAGTGTTCTTTGCACTGGCACTCACTTTGATTCAATGTCGAGCTGTTCTTCCAGCTGAGCGATCTTGGCCTCCAGGGTGGTGATGGAGGATTTGTACTTGGACTTGATGGTTCCCTCAAGCTCCTGAAGCTTCAGTTTCAGCTCCTTGTTCTGGCGATCCAGCTGTGAACGAGCCCCCTCCAGCCGCTGCGAGGAGCTGCGCTCTGCTGCCAGCTCTGTTGTTAACTGCTCAGTCTAATGTAAGAAACACACAGTGGGGAGGTACTGTTAAAGTAAAGTATACCCTAAAAGAGTGATCTCCATCACTTTTTGAGTTTTTGCCATTTTTGGCACTTATATTCTGAGTGTTGCAGTGAAGAAACAACTTTGCGATGACTTTTCAGTTGTCATCAGTAACAGAACTCTGAGGAGTTTGTCTTAATAACATTACATTTCTTTTTAATGTGTTCAGCCATGGTGGGCATCATTATTCCAGCCAACTCTTTCTTCCCTTCATTCTAAATGTTTTCTCCTACTTGCAAACAAAGGTAAAATTATCAGCTGTGTGTCCCAACCTGCAGTGTGTTTCTCTTCAGACGATCGTTGACCATCTCGGTGTTGAGCTGCTCCTCCTCAAGCTCCTCTTCCAGCTGGGTGATACGAGCCTCCAGCCTCCTCTTCTCATCTGCCAGCACAGAACTGGCAACAACAAGTGAGGGAAATGAGTGTATGTTTCCTGTAACTGTAATGCATTCTCCAGATGGCAGTTGCCTGTCATTGTACACTTTTTGTGTATGGACTTGGTTAATTAACAAAGTTTTACTATGCAATCTCTGTCGTAGTAACTGCAGATTTGTTTATGTGGAATGTGGATGCATATTTATTAAATTTATATAGTAAAATAAAATCTAAAATGTGACCGTGTTTGTTGGGCTCATACTTCTTGGTGTTGCTGCTGTTAATCTCATCCTGCAGCTCATCTCTCTCGGTCTGAATCTGTCTCTTCAGTCTCTCTGCTGTGGCCAGATCCTGGAGGAAGCAGAAGATAAAAGTATATTAAGACTTTAAAGCCTGATACTGCAGAGCCTGTTGGGGCAGTGACCTGTGAACAGTGTGCAAATCTAGTTAACTGCATACACTACACATGGTTTTAACCAAGGACTTAAAAAAATGGTATTGCAATGAAATCCATTGCACTGAATAGAGCCAGTGTACTGAGTCATTATTTGCCATTATTACTTTCATACCTCCTGGAAGTGCAGGGCGTCTGCCTCCATGGACTTGAGCTTCCTCTCAGTCTCCTTGGCCGCACCGACGGCTTCGTCTCTGGACAAACGCAGCTCATCAACCTCTCTCATCAACTCTTTCATTTGGGCCTGGAGGGTACGCATGCAGACAGCAGAGATGAGGTTAAAACACCCATCACTATCAGGCAGTTTTTCAATCAATGTATGTGACCACAGTGACCACTTTGGTTGAAAAACGGTCATCAAGACTGAATGGACAGGTGCTTAAAGGTATACTATGCAGGATTTGACAGCTGCTGTTTGTACACACACCATTCAACGTTGGCCTCTCCTCTCTGGCACATCAAGCAAGAGAGACAGAGAATAAGCAGTGAGCTAGAGACTGAATGAAGAGAAGGTGCAGCATTGGTGAGGACAAAACAGTAAATCTGAAAAAATAATGATAAAATAATATCACAGTACAGTATTGTATCAATGTTATGATACAATACTTTGTGTACTTTGTGTAGCTCAATCAATACATTTTCACAGAGTTTCAACCTCACACCCTGTGCAGTCTTGGCCTACACATTGGCCTGGTTGGATTCCTGTATAATATATCTTTAAAAGGACCAAATTGTTATTTTCTTATCATAAAAATTATTGTTATGTTCTCGTATATTAGAGACCAGTTCAAGTCATAGATTGTAGATAATATATTTGTGTCACTTCATTAAACTTTTTTGTGTTAGCCTGTGTATTATGAGACCTTTCATCTAATTTCTAAGTGATATGAGGCTCCAGTTATTTATTTTAATTTATACCACAGTCAAATTAGAGATCTAATTATGGATAATCCGGAAAAACTAATGTCTGGTAATATTTTTGTCTGTGTGTGTATGTATGTATGTGTGTCAGTCTATTATACCTGGAGTTTTTTCAGCTGTTTGAGGGCTTCATCACGGCCCTTGTTGGCACCATCAATCTGGAGTTCCAGCTCTCCCAGGTCCATCTCCAGTTTCTTCTTGGATGACAGGGCCTGAGTCCGCTGCCTGCGTTCATCTTCCAGTTCGACCTCCATCTCACGCACCTGACAGTAAATCATAGACATTTAGTCACTCAAACCATGATTCAGCATTTTCTTCAACAATTGTATGTGCAAGTGTTTGGGAATGGCACCTGTTTAACCAGCTGTTTCCTCCTCTCCTCTCCCTGCTCATCCCTGGCCTGCAGGTCTCGGTCAAACTGGGCCTTCATGGCCTGCATGTTGACCTCCAGGCGCAGTTTGGCGTCCTCTGTGGCCTGCAGCTCATCCTCCAGCTCCTCCAGCTGAACTCTCATCTCCTCCAGCTGCTGCTCCATGGCACGCTTTGACCTCTCCAGCTCATGAACCTGTGGACGAGGAGGTTGCATTGTTCAGCACATTCAGCAGAGCAGAGGGGCAATGATGTGACGATTAACTCTAATTTCAGCTGCTGCTGCGAACAATGACTCAGCCTTTATTGTATCAATAAAGCATAAAAGATATTTCCAGCTTTATCATTTCTAGCAAAATCCGTGTCCAGCCCAAACCAGACCCAGTACGTCTTACTGCAGGTCTCCATGCACAAAATGAAGCCTTTTTTTTTTTTTTACTTACACTCTTGCCAACATCGTCCTTGGAAGAGACCAAGTCTTCCATCTCAGCTTTGAGCAGCTTATTGGCCCGGTCCAACTCATCTTTCAGGTCTGTCATGGTCTCCAACTCGCGGGCCAGTGTCAGTGCTCGCGTTTCCTTCTCCCTGGCCTCAGCCTCGGCCTTGTCGCGCTCCTCTGCATACTGAGTAGAGATCGTTTTCTCCTCAGCAAGCATCTAGGGAAAGGAGAGACCAGGAAATGCAGTCAGAAATGTACTAAAACTGAATACTGAAAAAAGGAGAATCTCAGAGGCTACAAATAAGTTATTTTCTGTCTTCTTTTCTTGACTGGTACTTTCCCTTTAATGTGACACATCCAATACATCTCATTAAACAGCCCTTTATTGCACAAAATACACTATTAACATGATACCTGGTCAAATTTCTTCTGCTTCTTCTCCAGGTTGGAGACGATCTGCCTCAGGTGGTCCTGATCCACTAAGAGGTCATCCAGCTCCTGCTGTAAACGTGTTTTTGTCTTGTCCAGTTTGTCGTAGGCCGAGGTCTTCTCCTCCAGTTGCTGCGTCACGCTGTCCAATTCGCGCTGGAATCGCTTGCGGCCCTCCTCTGCCCCTTCCAGGGACAAGGCCTCCTGTTCCAGCTTCTTCTTCATGTCTGCCAGCTGAAGACATGAAATAAAAGACAGGGGATTAGTAGGACAATAATTAAATGTGGGCAAGTTGGGGGTTATTTTGGATTTTGGAAGGCTATGGTCAGGAGGAAGTCCCTCTTCTTAGAAGCATTGTGATTCTTGCTTTGGTCTCCTCATTCCACCTTTCATCCAGTCTGCCAAAGTGTTTAGCTGTTTGTCTCAGCCAATACAGAGGAAGTGTTTCAGAGTTTAGTCTTATTTTAAAAAGGGTTACAGTCTATCAGTCTCTGCCACACTAAAAGCTCTGTGGCAAGTGGTTAATTTACTTACACTACACAAACTATTTCCTTTCCACAAACAACATTATAGGGCTATGATGAGTCCCAATCTAGGCCCAATATTGTTCTTTTTACGTTTAAATGGGCCTACTTTACAAATTCTATTTCTTATACTTGATATTTTTATTTTGTGTTATCTAAAACTATCAGAATCTGCATTTTATGTCATGCATGCACTGAGAGAAATATGCTTTTGAAATTGGAGAACCTCTGCCTTATGCACAGTGGTGGTTTGAGTTAAATATTAACACTAGCATGTTAAAGTGCTGGAAAAACTATAGTTTTGACCTGATGATGGTGCTAGATAACACTGAAGTTATTACAATTCATCCCAAGGAGAGCTTGTATGTCTGAACCAAATTTCCATCCAACAGCTGTTGAGACAATGTCTATTTCTTTCACCAGTGAAAAGCAATTTGTAATTTTGTATCTGAAAGGTGCTATAAAAATAAATTTTAATGAAGAAATTAACTTCTAGGGAACTTGAATATCTACAGTAATTATTTGTGGCAATCCATACAATAGTTGTCAAGATATTTCATCTGATCCACAAATGTCAACCAGCTGGTGGCACTAGAGGAAAAGGAACATATGCAGCACTGTTGATATATGCATATATGCATGTGATACCGACCTGGGTCTGCAGAGTGGAGACCTGCTTCTCCACATTCTTCTTGCCCTCTTCTTCTTCCTCCAGCATCTCCCGCAGGCTGTTCTGCTCATCCTCCATCTGCCTCAGGCGGGTAGAGAGGGACAGCTTCTGACGAGTCTCCTCCTGGAGCAGCTCCTGGAGTTAAGAGAAGGGAAACAAACAGAAAAAAAACATGAGAAAAAATACACTCACAACTCTTCAGCACCCTCTGCCTTTTCACTCTTTTTTTTTTTGCCTGTATTTGTTCATATTTGTTACATCTGCATGATCAAAAGCCACAGTGAATAAGCTACTGGCAGTTTCTGTACATTCATGATGACACTGCCAACAGGAACTCTAACTTCTAATAGTGAGGAAAACTTTCAAAACTGATCATTATCAGGCACTATCTGAAGTTATGACGAGCATGTTATTTATATGAGTACTTGGCAGATTTATGTACGCTGGGGATATTTATATCCTTGGAAAGTCAGTACATCTAAAAATATGTGCATCCAATCTGTGTGTTCAGACCTCAGACCTCAGTCAAAAAGTGGCAAACCTCTGTGGCAGATACTGCGTTGTTTGTACACTTATATGTCCATCAATTAAGGTCTTTTTGATTTTAAGGGGTGTAAGAAAAATATATTTAAAAAATATATACAGGAGGCCTAAGTTTTCTAAGTACATCTCAGCATTTCATTCATTTCTGTGAAGAAAACAAAATGATTTTTTTTAACTTTAGATTATTATTTAATTATAAAAAGTTGAGAGCCTTCACTCTATGCTACACCGCCTTATCCATTAAGTATGTATGATTGTTAACTTTTTTTAAATTCTTAATGTGAGAAATGTAGAAAAAGTTGCTAAACAATATGAGGAACACTCATCTCTGATGCAATAGTCACCAGAAATAATCTGCTCAAAATTCATCCAAATTACACAAACATCTTGAAGTTTTTGAGTTTAATGTTTGTGTTAATTCTACAGTTTATCAGTTATCCTTTACGGTTATTACTATTATCCATTAAATATAATATGAAATATCCATAAATTATGTCAGTTCATCAGGGGTTATCAGTTTACTCTATGAAAAAAAAAAAGTAATCCATTAAGGTATAATATTGGGAACCACTGACCTAAAGTACATAAATACAGTAAGAGACTGGGGCTGCAAAAAGGCATTACTCTCATTATTGATTAGAAGAATTGATTAATTATCTACAGAGCTGATTAATCGACCACTTTTTTTTTTTAGATTAAAAGACAGACAAGGAGCAATAGTAGTTAAAAAAATGTGTGCATGTTTGTACCTGTGTATCCTGCAGCTGAGACTCTGCAGAAGAAAGGTCTTTGCTGGATTTGATGTTCTTGCCCTCTGCTTCACTCAGGAGGCCGTTTACATTTTCGAGCTCCGACTAGAAACCAGATAGAGAGAAAAGCAATCATTATTAAAATCATCCACCACACATCATCAGAAACCTTTCAACCACCTACTCATCCTTTATTTCACACTAAACATTCACACAGCCCTCCATCCTGTCAATCACCTCTCAGCGGTCACTCCGTCCATACTGTACCTGCATCTTGGTCATTTTCTCGGCCACCTCCTGCCTCTGTCGTTCACTTTCTCCATATTTGACCTGTAGCTCCTGAACCTGGGCTTCGGCCTTCTTGCGACGGTGTTCAGAATCCACTTTTCCCTGCGTCAGCGTCTTCAACTCGATCTGCAGCTCGTTCCACTCGCTCTCCAGGGCCTGCTTAGCTTTCTCCACTGACGCCTTGTTCTGCAGGAGTGCCACACATGTAACTGGTGTTATTCAGATGTTTTGCTAAGCACTGGCATTTTTCTCCTCTGATTTACACCCATCCCTTACTCTTTTGGCCTGTTCCAGCTGTTCATTGAGCTCTTCAAAGGCCTGATTGTGTTTTTGTCTCATGTCAGCCATCTGCTGCTCATGGGTCTTGGCCTCTTCCTCCAGAGTCTTCTTCAGCTGGGTGACCTCTGTCTCACGCTTGGTCCTAGAAAGAAAGATTAAGGGAGTGAATGAACCAAGAATGATATGTGAAAAGAGAAAAACTACATCTATATATCTTTGTACAATCGTGATTCCCTCAGTCTTCCCCGTGAACACTTGGGTCTAAAGTGTCGGATTATCTCAACCACTGATGGATCGACTCCCATGGGGAGATTTGGTCCATTCTTTGCGTTTGAAACAGTAGCCTTGTATTGTTGTTATTTGGCATCTATGAAATGTTATTGACAGCATTAACTGTCTGTAGTCGTAACACTAGAATGGTTTTTGCAATAACCCTGCAATTAATGGCGCTGCTGCACACTTCCAAGGCATACAGAAGCGGTGCACACTGAAAAATAGGGCTCCCCTGAAAGCCACTGTGTAATTCGAACCCTGAGTACAAAGGATAAATCTTATTGACTTTGATCTCATTACATTTCATTGAGCACACTTCACACTTTGTTTGAGCTGTGATCTCTTCACAACATACAGTATGTCCAGATTCAGATGATGTCAAATGGTGAAGTGTTAAGTACAACATTTTGAGATTTAGAACTTGTCCTTTGATTAGGTTGCTTGACCATAAGGGACACATTTTTCCTCTGACATGTAGAGCTAGATAGTTTTGGTGCAAGTTGCAGAGTTTTGGAGATATTGGCCATAGAGATGTCTGACCTCTCTCTAATATAATGGAGTTTAATGGCACTCAGCTTGTGGTGCTCAAACCACCAAAAAGTACATTTGGAAAACTCAACAGCAATGTCTCTTTCCAGAAATCATGACACTGTTATTCAAAATAATCCACAGACTTTGTTGTGAGCAGTTTCAACTAGGAACTATTTCTTTCTACCAAACTACACCCACTCATAGTAAGTAAGCAGGTCATGATTTCTGAAAAGAGATGTTGTTGTTAGATTAATCAGATGTATTTTTTTTTTGGCATTTTCAGCACTACAACATGGGTACCATCTAGTTCCATTATATTGGAGAGAAGGCAGACATCTCTACAACAGATATCTCCAAAACTCCACAACTCACACCAAAAGAATTTAGATGGATAAATAACACTATGAGTTAGAGAAAAACTTATGCAGTCTTGTTGCAGAAGTGTGGGGCCTCTTTGGAAGTGAATGTTACCTCAGCTCCTGCTGTGCCGCAGTGGAGTCCAGTGTGTCCTCCAGCTCAGTCTTCAGGGCCTCCAGCTCCTCTCCCAGGTCCCTGCGGTGTTTCTCAGCCTTGGAGCGCGCCTGCTTCTCCAGCTCCAGATCCTCCTGCAGCTCAGAGATTTGAGCCTCCAGCTCCCTGATCTTCTTCTGGGCTGCATTCTTGGCTGCAGCCTCCTCCTCGATCCTGGAGGTGAAAGGTGGAGGGATGAGATCGACATGGAGGTGGTCTATGTGAATTTTCTTGGAAATGAGAACAAATAACTGTGTGGCAGAGAACTTCAGTGATGTTGAGACAAACTGAGGAAGAAAAACTGATTAATCTAGATAGCCTGTACAGTATGACTATGATGATAGACCTATTTTTGTCGATCTTTTGTCATTTTTGTTGCTTTTAAATCTTAAATCTTTATTTATTTATGTATGTATTTTAACCTGGCCAGCGCTGTGTGGAGTTCCTCCTCTTTCTTGGCCAGCTGAGCTCGGAGTTCAGCGATCTGGGCTTGCAGGTCTGCAATCTGGTCATTGAGCTCAGTGGAGTCTCCCTCGAGCTTACGGCGGTTCTTCTCCAACTCCTGACGCGTTTTCTCCTCTTTTCTTAGACGATCTGTGCGTGACAGGACAGAGAAACACAATTTAAAAGTTGGAATTTATTCATTTAACTTGCAGTTGTTTGTTATCAGTCATAATCTTTGTGTGAACTTACTGTGTAAACATAAGATGATTCATAAGTGCCAGCTTTGTGTTTTTTTTTAACCTCAACCATGTCTCAATTTTTCTAGGTTTTGTACTGATGTAGCTTATTCATTTTAATAAGTATGTACCACTTACATATAATCTACTGAGAGGGCTGTGAAAAAATGTTGAAATATTATATCTGATGTGCACTGAGGTAGAGACTGATGTTGTTAATGCAGTGAATGACTTGCAGAGAAAGAATGTAGCCACCAGTGATGACTGTATTACATTACATTGTAGTGTTTTCTACCATTTATTTATTTATTTATTTATTTTCATTCTTATGTCTCCTGTACACCCCTCTTCCCATAGGGACAACAATGTAGTGTTTTGTTTATGAAATTGTCTAATAAAATCTATCAATGAAATGAAACAAAAACAAAACAGCAATAACGTGGACAGCAAATACTTGCCCTCCAAGTCTGTAATCATGGCTTCATGTTTATTCTTGAGTTTCTGCAAACTTTTGGACTTCTCTTCCTCTTCGGCCAAGTTGGTAGTGAACTCTGACATCCTCTCCTCCAACTGTTTCTTCTCCTGAGGTTAAAAAAAAAAATCAAAAGAAAATGACCTTCTTGCTGTCCCAGGTAGACTGTTTCTTTTTTTTTTTTATTTACCCTGCACTTTTCTTTCATACAACCTCACTGCATGGTCACTGTCGTATTGACTGAACTGTATATTAATCAGTAATACAGCACACTGGGCTAAATGAAAAGGTTGTATGAGACCTTGTTGAGCTTGTTGTTCTGGTCATCTAGCACCATGACGTCGTCCTCCAGTTTCTTCAGCTTGGCGTCCGTGGTGACTTTCTCCATCTGAAGCTTCTGTCTAGCTGCTTCCTCCTCATCCAGCTGCTGCTCCAAGTCCTGGAGGAACAACACAAACAATCTGCAATGTTAATGCTTTTTTGTTTTGTTTTTTTAAACAGCGCCGTTGTATTTTTGAGTACATTTTTCCTCATTACATCTCATAACTGACCGTGATGTTCTGCTGCATTTTTTTCCTCTCTGTATGCATCTGGGCAACCCTCTCCTCCTCCTCCTCCATGCGAGACTCCAGGTCATGTATGATGTCCTCCAGCTCCTGCTTCCTAGTAGACAGACGGGCTCTCATCTCCTCAGCCTCGGCACAGAGCTCTGTCTCTGCCTGCAGCTGCTCCTGAAGAGCCAGCTTCTCTGCATTCAGCTGGCAGACAGGAGCAAGAAGACTTGTCAAAATAATGATTTGCGTTTTTACAGATTCATTCTACATACTGCTGCAATCACACTGAAAAAAGCTCTTCAAATCTACAAATAAATTCTTTGACTTTCACCATTTTATGATAAGACTAACAACAGACTGAGCTTCCTCCAGTGTTACAGAAACTCTTACCTGTTGTTGTTTGTGCTCATATTCTTTGAGCTGCTCCTCAGCCTGCAGCTGTCGCTCCTTCACTTTCACCAGTTCCTCTTCCTTTGCCAGCATCTCCTCCTCCTGCCGAGTCACTTGGAGCAGAGGCTTCACCTAGAGGAAAAAAAAACAACAAATTAGCCTGTTAAAAATTAAAATGTTATAACACATGGTGATATTTGGACTTTCCTTGGGTGCTCTCATGAAAAATCAGGGAGAGAAACCATAGGCAAAAATCTTAAAAAAAAATATTCAAGCGTAAAATAGCATTACCATTACACAGTAAAATAAACTTTGAGTGCTCTATAAAGACCGGATTGGGATGTCAAAGATTAAGTCAAGATAAGTAATAAAAAAAATCGAAAAATCTGAATCCAGAGCTATAGACTTCCTACTTGGACCCAAGTTGAGATAATAACAAAAATGAGGACTGCAATTCAGCTTGGTCTGTTATGCCTGAAGACTTGATTTGACTTGAGACTTAACTTGATGACCCATAAATATTCTAAAATATAAAACACAAACCTGCACCAGAATAACATGGAACTCCAAATTTAGATAAGGGGAACTACCTTTTCATTAAGAAACGTATTAGCCTATTCACACAAGTAGTATTCTAAATGGTTTTAGTTTTTGTAAAATATTGAAGGTTAGTATTATGTAGTGTGGGAATGATCGATCTGACAATTTAATATAATCAAACAAAAAATCTTCTGGATGTGTGTATGATGATTGCTTATAATAAAGTTTAAGGCCAATGCAAATTATGTGAATTTCCTGGGACAAACAACAAAACAGGAGGGCGCCAGGAGATGGCTGTGAAATACATGAGAAATTCCATCTATAGAATTGACAATGGGTTCCAAGACTGAACCTTTAGTGGCACACTGATAAAAAGTACCAAACTGCCTTCATTAATCTCTTACCTTGGTGAAAAGTCTCCACCACTGCCAGTTCCTGAGTTTGAGGTAAGCTGCACAGTTCCTCTGGATCACTTTCATGGCTGTCAGCTGCTGCTGTCTCTTGGCGAAGGCTCTGAGGTAAAAAAAAAAAAAAACGTACAGAACATATTTACCGTTTTGTCTAGAAGTATGTTCTCTCAATCTGTTATGTTCCATTTATTCAATTGTACTAAAACACAAAAGTTGCTGTGTGATATTTTCTGGATCAATTTCATCCTTCATACTTGCGGGCCACGTATCCTCTGCACCAGGCCTGGAAGCTGATGATCACATCGGTGATCTTCATGTCTCGCTCCTCCTCCAGGTGGGCCAGGACTCCGGCTCTGAAGAACACTTTACTTTGACCGATGCGGAACAGGTTTGGATCCAGCTCCAGAGCTTTGATCTGACATGAAGAAGACAGAAGCACCTCTGAGACAACTAAAAAAGCCTGACACGGAGCAAACTGAAACTTTTTTACTCTGATGAAATGCTTACTTAAACTGATTTATTGTTCTTACCATAAGCACACAGGCTTGTTTTCCATCCATGAAGCCCTTTGGGATGGCATTAGGAGTAAGGATTTCATACCTGAGAAACAGACAAGCAGAATCACAGTAGTTTGACTCTTTCTTCTAAAATAAAAATTACAAATGTTTAGTTAATGACAACATTTGTTTTAGAATTAAGGATGCCACTGTATTTTACTTTACTATTTGCTTTTGTAGTTACAGGCACATTCACCGTTGTAAATGTCTAATGGCTACAGAATTATCAAATTTTTTGGGTCTGTTTTTGTCCTTTTTCAATGTTTGTCTTGCATGTTTTGTCTGACAATGCTACAGTGGGAGGATGGTCAAGAGAAAAGAGAGGAAAAATACTTTGAAGAATTGGTCTTTATGTATTTAAATCTGTTTCTAAAAATGTATTGTGAGGGACAAAATTCAATATGGAAGTTCACGAGTTTGCAGAAACATCTGCATTTGTTTGTCACCTCTGTCTGAACTCCTGGAAGACGATGCGGTTGGGGAAGCCTTGTCTGCAGATGCGAATCCCCTCGAGGACTCCATTACACCTCAGCTGGTCCAGAACCAGGTGAGGCTCTAGTTTACCAGCCTGAAGAAGAAACAAATATATAAAGCAATATTAAAGAACCGTTTGTGTGTTCTGACGCTTTTATGTCAAACACAGATATTTTTCTAATGGTAAATCATTTAATTAATTTTGATTGGCTGTCAGTGTTTACACTGTCCATCAAATGACTCTGAGAGTAATCCCAATAATATTGTTTGTCAGTGTTGTTATTCTTATAGTTGTGGTACTGACTTTTTCTCATCTAAATCAAGGATCTGAGGATATTGAGAAATCGCTCCCATCAGATCATCACACATGGTAATGTTTTTAACTTAACTGATGCAGAAGAAGCAACACTATGTTTATCGCGAGCACATAAAATCTTTCCGTTTTAAATCCATGAGGTTATCAGTGCTCTTCAATCAGAAAAGAGCAGAATCACTTGTTGCTTAATGTCACACCTCTTTTGATTCTGCGATGCCGGCATGCTATTGAAAAGCACACACGGGGGCAGCTTTGTTGTGCTGCTTGGTTAAGTGTAAATACAGAAAGCAAAGGCAATTCCTCTTTACAGCGACATGGTGCGATCTCTGTGTAAAAATGGCTTTTAATATACCACGTGTCCAGACTACAAAGATGAGCCATGTTCTTTACTAATAGCTCCCCACAGCACAAAACTCATGCTTCAAACGCTGCAACCCCTGCGACACTTAAGAGTCATTCTTTGTTCTGTACCTTCTTCTCATGGTTGGGGATGATGCAGCGGACGAAGTTGGGGTTGGTGTTCCTGAGCGTGGCCATGAGATTACCCAGCTGCTCCTTGTACAGCTGGCCCACAGTGCGGAACATGCCCTTACGGGTTTTGAACGCACCGTGCATGGAGTCCGACATTCCTGCCACTTTATCCAGGCCGACGATACGGTCCACTGTGACGATACACAGAGGAACAATAGTTCTGTCAGTGTGTTTTAGGACACTGAAATTGAATATCTTTTAATGTTTAATAATGAAAACATGTTTATATGTCACATCTTTTCATGTAGATAGCAAATAACTATCCTGATATCCAGACTGCAGCTCTTTGGGCTCACAGTTTCAGATAAATTCAGTTACACCACTTACTGTCTCTCCACAGGTCAGCAGTAAATTTATCAGTAGACTGGTTGAGCAAAGTGGCCACACACTCATTCAGAGGATCCATGTTTTTCATCAGCCACTCGTCTGCTTTGTAGTCCACCTGCACCAGAGGAGACCATTCATTAACAATCATTAAGACCTGCCAAGTTGAGGTTACCAGCAAACTATTGTTCTTATTGCCTTGCCACATCTTATTCTGGAGCACAATGCAAGTATTTATGACACTGATTTAAGGTACAAATTCATTGTATAAACTGTGCAGTAAAGCAATAACTTGTTTACTTCTTCAGCTACTTGTATTGTAGTTGAGTATTTCCATTTTATGCTAGTTTATACATCTACTCCACAGCATCTAAGCAAGTGATGTACTTTTCACTCCAGTACATTTATATAAAAAAAAGTTAAATTGTATATTAAGATTGTTCATATAAAAGTAAAGGATTACTTTCTTATTTCTTCAATTTTCTTTCTACTTCTCCAATTTCCTCCCCAGGATCAATTATGTATTTCTGATTCAAACTATTTCATAGGATATAAACCAACCAAAATTCCACCAACTACAATAACAATATTCACTATAATAATACACTGCACTTGAACAAGTGGTACTACTTTAGATACTTTAAGTACATTTTGTTGATACTACTTAATCTTACTTTTTTTAAAAACTGTGTTTCACTTGTGTTAGAGTACATTTGTATTGTGGTAAACAACCCAGGAAGAAAATTTCACTCCATTTGAAGAATATGGACAGAACTATTGGAATAAATCAGGAACTTGTATTTTAACAGAACTAACTGTCAAGAGGAAAAACAAGAAGTCAGAAAATCAACCATCAATGACCTTTCCAGCATAGTGTATAATGCAGAAATCAACGTCGTCCTTGAGTTTCTTTGGTTTTTGGAATTTGGGGTTATTTCCCTGCTCCTGAACCACCTTCTCCACAAAACTCTTGTCTGTGGCTTTGGGGAACCAGCACTCTTCGTCCAGCAGTGCCAGGATGCCTGGAGGACCAGCCTTTGACAAACGGTGGAAAAAAACAAACAGGACATACACACGTCAGTCTGCAGTTCAAAGGAATTCTGACTTGAGTTAATAATCCAGTGCAGTGACATGCCTTGACATGTGTCACACAACTGTTGCAGGAAATACAGGCAGTGACTTCTGCAGAGGGCTTGTAACTGATCTTTAAGTGTTACCTCAGGCTGATCAGTATCTTATCAGTGTTTCTTATCTAAGTCTAGAGGAGGATGAATAGTAACTGGGAGCTGTCTTACAGGTTTTTCAATGAGGTCAATGCAGGGCTGCAGGTCAAGACCGAAGTCGATGAAGCTCCACTCGATGCCCTCCCTCTGATACTCCTCCTGCTCCAGGATGAACATGGTGTGGTTGAAGAGCTGCTGCAGCTTCTCATTGGTGTAGTTGATACATAGCTGCTCAAATGAGTTCAGCTATAGGAAAGAATTTGAGAAACCATTACTCAAGTGACAGGAAATTTAATTAGCAACTTAAAAAAAAATGTTAATGTAGGAAACAAGAGAAAGGAGACTAGAAGGAAATTTCAGTAAGAACCAGAGTTGCTGGTGAGTTCTGCCTTCAGTCAAAGGTGTAGAAGAAAAACGGACACAGGCTCATTTTGCGGGTCATTTTCTAGAAAAGCCTGTCTGTACAGTTAGTAAGTTTAGGGGATATTGAATGTTTGAGGTGAATAAAGTCCACCTTTTAAATTTGCATGAATGACATCAGGTGAAAATTCACTTTGCTTTCAATTTGTACCAGTTTTTGGGTTCTTTTTTTTTTGTTATTAATCGCCATATCCACGCTATGTGCTCAGATTGGCTGAGCACATAGCCCAGTGTTTGGAGCAAGTCAGTGGGCAGGTTGGTAACGCTGTGTGGCCTTTATTCATCAATTGTGATGTGAAAACATTAGATTACAGTCATAAAAGTGAGTGTAGGTCTTACAAAGGGTCAATTATGTATTAAGTATCTCTCCTGCCAAATGGGCACACCGGAGTCAGCTGATCTCCGCATCAGTCATCCTTCTCCACCTCCATCACAGTTAATTTTGAGACTCAGTTTGTATTGATAAACACAAACGTCATCATTACAGATGAGTCTTCCTCTGCAGGCATCTCCACATCTGATTTAACATTGTCTGTCTGACATTGCTCTGCAGGATCTAGCATTAACAGACTCCCGTCAGAGTGTTGTGTCTGATCATAGAACTACAACTATGATCCATAACTATCAATCTGTCAGGCCCTGAACAGCTCACCTCAAAGATCTCAAATCCAGCGATATCAAGGATACCAATGAAGGAGGCTCCCTGTCTCTTGGTCTTGTCCAGCGCCTTATTGATCCTCAGCACCAGCCAGCGGAACATCCTCTCGTAAGAGGCTTTGGCCAGAGCTTCAACAGCAAACTCAGCCTGCTCCTGGGTCTGGGCCTTCTGGACATAGTCCCTGCCAACCTGCAAAAAGAAATACGCCAATGTCATCCTGTGATACTATAATTATCATTACATGGAAACTGGTTCATTGACAAAATCTTGTTTATCTATTTAGATCATGAAACAAAAAACTAAGAACAAAAGGTTTAAACTAAGTGGGAAAAAATGTCTAGACAACACATCAAGTGAGAGACAAAACATGGAAATGTCTATCACAAACTGTGCAACCACAGTCATTACAAGAAGAGGTAACATTTCACGTGATGCAGACCTTGATTCTGGGAGACAGGATGGCTCGTGTGAAGTCGGTCACATTGATGCCCAGGAGGTGACAAACTTTCTGGGCAGCTGGGGGTGAAACATGGGGGTCATGTCATAGGATGAAAAGGTGGGTGTTGGACGAATTGGGACACTCTGAGCAAATGGAGTGAGACAGACAGCATGCACAGAGGAAATGATGATGGTGATCGTATGTCTGTGTAAATGTGTGTACCAGTGTCGTCAGGCATGGAGGCCTGGTCAGAGTGGCGCTCCTTCTTGAAGCTCATGTTCCCCAGCTGCAGCACCGCCGACACCACCTTCAACAGACCTGACAGCCAAACAAACACAAGAGGTCACTGTGCTGCACAGGAACCAATCACATAGTGAATAATTTACGTCACCATACATTTGATACTCTCAAACATAAACACAATCTGTATAATATTATTATTGTTGTTGTTATTATTATTGTTTAATTTTAACTAATAAACTGGTATTATTTTATTCAAAAACATATCCAAATATGAAATAAAAATTGAAAATGATTAATCAACTGGTTGAAAGAAAATTAGAACAATTTTGATGAACAAAACTTTGATGGTTCCATCTTCTCAAACATGAGGATTTGTTACTTTTCTTTGTCATATATTATAGCTAAATGAATTTGTTTTTGGGTTTTTTTGCCCAACTGAATACCTTTGATTTTGGAGTCTTGGTAGAAACAAAAACAAGACATTTGAATACTGTGGAAAATTATGATGGACAAATTTAAATTGATTAGTGGAGAAAATAATCTGCAGATTCAAGGGGTCCTGTGGAGTTTTTTGTAAACAAAAGTTATATTTTCAGAGCTACTAGATGTCAAAACCTCCACAGGGAAGCTTTAACTAACGATGAAAATAATATAATAAGATGGTATGTACCAATTCTTTCCTCCTCTGGTATGCTCATGATCTTAAAGGCATCCATGGTCTCAGTGAACAGGTCCTTGTCCTGCTGCCCAGGAATCGTCACGTTTCCACAGGACAGGAAACGGTATTTGCTGTAGTCCTCCAAACACAACTCAGCTAGGTAGTGAAAAATAGGAGAAAATTACCAATTGTGACAGACTTGTGAAGACGAGAGGGCTCTGGCAATATATTTTCACGGGATATACAACTTCAGTGCTGTTGTATTTAACATAATAACTAAACTAAGAAATGGGAAACTCGTAAGTGGACTAGATCAACCACTTCCTGTTTACTTAATAAATGTCTTGGTTCTTGAACTGCAAGTCATGTTCAGCCAACAATAAACCACATTTATTCTGCTACTTTCTGCAACTTTCATTCACGTAGCCCAGTTTGATGCAGTCACGTTGTAATAAAATGTCTCACAGCGCATCTTGTCCCCTGCTCCTGACAGCATATAGTAGAATATGTGGAAGCTCCTCTCGTCTTTAGCTTGACGGATGGCCCGAGACTTCTCCAGCAGATCTGGTAACATTTCAGTTAAGGACAAACAAATACAAACGCAGCAGGACAGCAGCATATTTCAAATGTGGTGTAGAAGCAAGGCTGGTGATTGTAGTGTGATTAATTGTGTTACTAAAGGACGATTAAATACTTATATTTAAAGGGCCTGAGGTTGCACTTGCCCCTGCATTTTTACCCAACCTTGTTGCCCTGTCTTGTAGAGGGCCCCTGCATCCAAAACAGTTTAAATACTTTTAAACATGTCAGCTGACACTGAGCTAACACGTAACAAATTTGCTAAGTCTAATTATTACAAACTAAGCAAGCACAAAACAGCAAACCTGAGGCAGCAGAGCATTAGACTACAGTCAGACCAAATTGGACATGGCAGCAATTAGCACAGGGCTGTACAAGAGTATGGGCATGTTTATTTGTGCTTTAGAACGTAACCATTGTCAAACAACCAGAAAATACTGGAAGGAAGTTTCTTGGTGTTGATATGTTCCAGCATAAACTGCTAGGAAGCCCCAGAGGTCAAAGCTTGATACCTGAAATAAACCAGGCAAGGACACATGTGGGACTTTCCCTTGGATAGTACAAAGTTTCAAAGATATTTAGGACTAACTGTGGAGCAGTCTGATCTCAGGCTTATGTGATTGACCACCACAGGATTTCTGGAGATTTTTACTTTTTAAACTTTTTGCCACAGGGATGTTGTTTGGTTTGTGTCACCCTCCCAGAATGGTTTGGAGGAAACTCAGTTTGGGGCCAGAGCCACCTGGCAGGTTAATCCAGCCCAGGGCCGCAGAACTGAGAAAATAATTAGCATATTTTTACAAGGATGCAAGTTTCAATGTTGGCTCCAACGATGTATCCATTGACATCAAAGTTAATCCTGATGAATTTCCCCTACAAGAGAAAACAAATCAAATCATTTTGATATGCAGCAATAAAACTTGGTGATGTTTGTATGGTTGAACACATTAAAAAAAAGCAGTGAAAACCTATTTTCTCAACTTGCTTCTCACTAAAAGCTATGAGTTCTAACCATGGACTGTATACATAGGGGACACAGCTTCAGTGTCTGAAAGGTGAATCTAACACAAAAGTGTCTTATACCTGCATTTTTATAATGGCCAGTAAAGGGCGACTCCACTAGTTGCAAAGAAAGTCTGATCGTAAAACCCTTTTCTAATGAATTCAATTGCTTGTTATAATTCTTCTTCAATACAGCATGATGTTCATTTAGTAAACTGTGGTCCCATTTAGAGTAAAATCGATGATAACAAAGGCTATGCTTTTAGGCGTGGCTACCACAGCATTTCCTTAGGTTCTTAGTTACATCCAGTTAGAATAGAGGCATAGCAATGCCCATTCTCCCCAGCACCATACTCTCATCCAAATATGGTCACTTCTGGCTCCAAAAAGAGCAAAATGGCTACTGCCTTAATGCCAAACTCAAGGCTTAAAAACAGACACCCACAAACCAATGGGTGATGTCAAGGTGGCTACATCAACTATTTATAATAGAGTCTATGCTTCTGACATGCACGCAATAATTTGTCACTTTACATGAGACTTCTGCATTTGTTGTTTTCTCAGTGATCTTCTGACTGGTTTAAAAAGGACCGTTAAGTCATACTTAATAACTAACAACGTCTATTCCACTATTATTTTGACTGGTGCTTATTAAACATGAATTTTATGTTATTTGAAAAAAAAACAAACAAGATTCAAGACAGTTTTCAGGGGCTTCAAGTTGTTCTTACAAATCTTGAGGAGTTGTCATTCTTCACGGTCTTTGCATTGCCAAAGGCCTCCAGAATAGGGTTTGCCTGCAGCAGTTGTTTCTCCAGTTCCCCCTGACAGAGAGGACACAGTTTCAATGCAAACAATAGGCTGTAATAATACTTTATGATGATTATGAGGTGGACATTAGTCAAACCAGGACAACTTAAAATCATGCATTTTCTTGAAGCACTGCAGATCTTTCCCTGGCAAACACAAACCTGCGCAATAACTCATTCAGTGTATTTAAGGCTGCCTATTCAAAAGAATCACCTCAGGGGATGTTATCATTGCCCAATCAACCACACACACACACACACACACACACACACACACACACACACACACACACACACACACACACACACACACACGCACAAATACTGAATCCTGCACATTCCAACACACATTCCCGCAGCACAGCAAGCCCACTCAAGCACAAAAACCCTGTAAAAGACCATCCCTGTCCATGCAGGCACAAACAAGAGAACACAAGAAGCACACAGGCCAGTTAGCCAAGATCCCCCAAAGGAAATGCTGGAGTGCACTGTGACACCCCAAATAAACTACAAACTACTACACAACAATGTCAAAATCGAGACTGACCAGATTGAGAAAAAAAAATAGCTGCTGGGCGGAGCGGGATACTGTCACCTAATACAGCTTATAGGCATAAACACCAAGCTCCAGCATCTGAGACAAACCTCAGATAAGGTTACTGCTCAACTGTTCTGCTGTGTTGCTGGGCAGTTCACTGCCACAAGGGAAATGATTATGAGCAGACACATGCCTTTATTCTCTGGACCGATACCAGGCTCTTTATTATTCAAGAAAAAACTCATTCATATTTTAAAATAAACAATTTTTTTATATATCTAAAACAAATGAGGGACAAATCTTTATTTTGCTTGGCTTTCCTTATTTTCAAAACATAATTGGGCATTGTCGGAAATCTTATTTGCTTTCTTTTCCAATAGTTTGAAGTACTAATGCAGTGTCTATTTGGGTCATGGCCAATCAGAGCAAGCTGATTGCTTGGCCTCTGAAAGTGCTGCTTGCCATGTTGTTGAGAACCACAGTATGGTTGATGACAGCATTCAAGAAGTACTCATCCAATCAACTGAAATGTAGCAGACTATTTCGTACACTTTTTTGGGTTTTGTACAAATTATCAAATTGAGACGCAATGTGTTGGTAGGGAGATTTGTTTCTTTGGTCAGAGACAGGTTAGCATTTCCCCATTTCCAGCCTTATGTTAAGCTAAGCTAACCAGTTGTTGGCTTTCAGCTTCATATTTTGTGTACCAGCATGAGTGTGGTATCAATCTTCTTGTCCAACTCTCAGCAAGAAAATTAATAAGCATATGCCTCAAAATGATCAACCCTTCCTCTAAAGCAACAGGCTATTCTTAGTAATGTTTAATGCATTTCCTTGAAAACCCAGACAAAGACAACAAAACATTTCCTGTTAGTAGAGTAGTACATGTGCATAAATGGTCAGACACCATGCATATGGAGTCAGAGAGATGAACTCACATGTGACAAAACTGCACTGCCCTGGAGAAGAGGTGAAAAAGGAGAGAGTTCAACACATTTGATACCAACTTCAGCACACAAATTACATAACTGCAGAGGAAATCTGGTGTCACCTGGTGAATCATGAAGAAATTATTTAACAGACATTTCATGAAAAGCCTTGTGAAATAACCTACATATGAGGAATAAGAGTACAAGCACACACACAGGCACACATGCAGGCATGCTTGCATGCACGCACGCACACACACACACACACACACACACACACACACACACACACACACACACACACACACACACACACACACACACACACACACACACACATCTGTGTTCTGCTTCACTTCAAGTCACTGCAGAGAGGAGAGGCAGGCACGTCGAGGCCTGAAACAGGAATGCGCAGTAGTCTTCACACAGCTTGTACAGGTAGACTACATTGTAGAGATGGAGCAACATGGAAAGAGCAAGGAGTATCAGACAAGAAAAATACAACAGGGTCTTTGCAAAACTTCAGATCAATCGTGAAGGAAGGAAGGAATTAAACAGAAAATCAGTTTTTACTGACCTGATCTTTCTTGGACTTGAATGATGAGGCAACATGGGCAAGATACTGAATGACTTTCTTGGTATTTTCTGTTTTCCCTGCTCCTGATTCCCCACTGGAGAAAAAGACAGAGTACACAGAAAGATTGAGACACAAATGTGTCAATCAGAAGGGTCAGCGCTCTGAACATCATGGCAGGGGAAATATATTGATCCTAATGCATTAAAGGCAACACATCACACAAGTATAAAGACAAGGTTTCCAATAAGATTGAGTTGTTGACTTCTTCCGCCACACCTCCCTGCTAACAGAAACCAGTGACGTTTCGAGGTCCTCAAAACCACACTAAGTAGAATTTTACCTTGAAGACCATTGCAAAACATAGTTCATTCACACTTGACAGAAACTAAATAAAATTCACTGTAAAAAAAACTAAGTCAATGGAGTCCTGATGGGAAAACAAAATTCAAGACTCATTCTATGACCCATAGACACTGACTGTAAGAATGCATGCAAAAAAACACTGACCACTGAAGAAAATACCGCATACTGTTCTAAACAAAGTTATTGTGAAAACACCAAGAGAACAGAGTAACCTACGTGCAGAGGATGGACTGGTCTTCCCGATCTGAGAGGAAGAGAAAGAGGAATAATGTTGATCAGGGACAAAATGTTGACATAACAGAAAAACACAAACAGCTGAGGTGAGAATAATTAGGCATGTGATTGTTTTACTTTGGACTTTCTGTTTCTGTCTCTGCGTGTCAGCCATGCACGGCTGAAATGAAGGGCTGATTAGCAGAAAATTAATCGCCAAATATATAGTTATCGATGAAGCAAAAATGTTAAAACCAAGAGGAGAGTGTCATGGTTAGGGGTTGAAACACTCAGTGAAGGTCAGGTACCACCTGATGATATCTGCTCCTGGTCAAAATCTATGGTTACCTCATAAGTTAACTGGAGAATTCACCTTAATAAGTCCACATCACAAGTATATCAGTTATCAATGAAGCAAAAACATTATCTGGATCCAGCCGCTCAAATTTTTTTTGGAAGATTTGCTTCTTTTTTTTTGACATCATTGTGAATTAAATATCTAATCTAGTCTTTTTTTTTAAGAAAAATACAACTGTGGTACCCTGCATCATGCTCCTGTAGGCTGTGTCTGTGATGGCATAGATGTGAGGGGGCATCTCATGTCTCTTCTTGCCCTTGTACATGTTCACTATGTCCTCGGTGTAGATGGGCAGGTACTTGTATGGGTTGACCACCACACAGAAGAGACCAGAGTACGTCTGGGTACGACAGAAGATAGTTACTGTCAGAGTAGAGTCGGAGTTTTAATGCATCAAGTCAAATAACTGACCACAACTAATTAAAATAAAAATCAACTGCACATGAAGAGAGATCTGATCATGCTTTCACCATATAAACACATATATCCACACAAACTCACATAGATGAGCCCAGAGTAGTATCTCTCCTTCAGGTTGTGCAGCACAGAGGCCTCATTCAGGCAGGTGAGCTCCGCCATGTCCTCCACCTTGTTGAATTTGGGTGGATTCATTTTCTGAATGTCATCCTTGTTTACCTTCACCTGTGATTTACAGAGACAGCACACCTGTCAAATGGGCTTCCCAGACATGACTTGGACAATAAAACATTTGTTAAAAGTAAACTTTTAATGTGATTTCAAGATAAACTTTAACATATCAATTAAAATGGTTGTCTTTTCATCCATAATGCTAACAGACAAACTGTCACCTTCTTGCCAGAGTCCGAAAGCTCCACCACACACTCATCTCCGTGCTCCTCCTTGACAGAGCCGGCCTCGAAGCCCAGCTTGTCAGAGGGGACCCACACCAGCTTCTTGGTGGCCCAGTCAGCCTGGGCCAGAGGGTTGTTCACCCCACTGCGGTCCCCATACAGGAACTTGTCTGCGTCCGTCATTGTAGCTTTAGAACAAAACAAGAGATGTTTAATTAACAGTCCTGGTTTAAACACTTATATTGCTCCACTAGGAAGATTATGTTCTCACAACTTTCAGCAGGATTTGAAAATAGTTCAGTGGAGGTTATGGACATGGATAATGAAACATAATTATTGGTTTAATATTGATAATTTACCCTCAAATAGTATAAGCCACATCCATTTCTGATTTTCTATTATTTTACATTCTTCATACATCAGTTTTCTCACCACTTCACAAAATAAATAGAAATAAAATAAAGTCCAAGTTTCCCAATTTAGCACCTAAAATATTTAGATTAAAATCTGAAAAATCAAATTTTGATCAATGTATGTACATTTTAGCATCAAAATGCAATTTTCCCCAATCACCTCTATAAGCATTTTCTGATATGACCTGACATAGATTTCTGCATGATGACTTTACTACCTTTAAACCCCCTAGGTTGAGGGAGGGGCGGGCATCAGCACTGTAACCTACGTCACTGCTTTTTGTTAACAGCTGAAAGGGCATTTGCATTTGACAAAAGAAGGAAAAAAGAACACAGATAGAGTGTCCCTTTGAGTCTTGAATTGTGAACTCGGAGTGATCCATCAAAATGTGATGATAATAAACCCACAAGAGGAGCAAAAACCTCTTGATGAATTGAAGTGGTCATAACTCTTCATTGTTGCAGAAAACGTTCCTTCCTGGGCCAAAATCAGGATTGTGCTGTTCTTTAAAACCAACGCCATCAACAGTCAAACGTTACTCTCTATTACTGTATGTTTTTTTGGTACAGATCAAAAGTCAGATTAAAAATTTCACAACACGGGGCGTCCGAGAGAGGAATGGGAACTGCTCAAGTCCGGCTTTGTTCTAATGTCATAACACCTTTCTTTCCTCATTTCCTGTGTTTTCTCACAATCAAATGAAGGTACACATGCCACAAAACATATTTATTCTAGAAATGAGATAACTAATATTTAGAGGCCTCTGCAGCCAAGTCAGAGTTACTGACATTGAACACTTTCCAATCTGTAAGTCATCCTGTCAACTGGCATAGACTGAACTCTATGGTTTTCTATATTAGTGGCGTTGTATTGTACAATATTATATTGAGAACATTTACTTACAAAAGGGAGGCAGCAAATTATAAACGGCTTTCTATGTAACATGCAACATTTAAAATGCAAATTTACAAGAGCACAGTTATAATGAAATAGTGCAGTGCTGCAGAGATGTTCTTGCCTACAAATCTTGTTCTCCAGATGTAAGAAAACGTTTGTTTGGTACAGACCCCCCGAAAAATGCCTCAACGTTATAATTTTAAGTTTTTTTTCAGTGAAAATCAAAATCATGATGCAAAAATGATCCTTCCCACTCATCATGCATCATATCAGAATACAATAAAGTAATTGCAATATGATTTTCTTTATCATATCATGCTGACCTGAACTGTACCGCCTGCATGTCCTGAAACTTGACTACAACAGCTGCTGTCATCGCTTGTCATGCGACTAAAACTGTCACTCATCATGTGTGACATTAAGTCTGTTTGTTGAGTTTGTATGATAAGTCTTAACTCGGTTAAATATTTATGTCAAAAGTTTTAGTCAAAATTCAAATGAGGAGTCACATGAGCTTGTGACTGTCCAGTAAATTTCATCACCTTAAAGAGTTTTGTTTGTTAGCATGTAACATGAGCTGCTACAGTACAAGTTTGGGCACATTATCACCGCAACAGCTGTCGTTTCATGTTCTTTCACTGTATTATTATTATGAGGACACAACCTCTTAACTCTATGACCTATAAACCCAACTGTGTGTTAAAGCTCTTCAGTTTAGAGAAGAAAGTGAGAAAGGAGGTAAAAACTTAAAAATCCAAATGTTAATTTATGAGCTGAAGTCAAACATGTTGAGTTTCAATCCTTGCCTGTGTATTCATGACCTGAGGTTTAACAGTCAGACAAAACAATTAGTCACTTTCTACCTGAGCTCTACAGTATGACTCCATCCTTTATTTCCCGTCAGACCCACATTCCTTCCTCACCAGCCCATTACACAGAATTCCACAAATTCCCAACTCCTTGTCCCACTCCTCATTATGCACAACGCTCTTTATAGAGCCGCAGTTTCCGCCACGGGTAGATAAATGTGCAGCTATTACACATCATTCTTCAGGACAGTGAGACCGGCTCTGTGCCTGTAAAGCCTCTGGTACCGCAAGTTATGCAAAAGTCCTGGTAAAAGGTCGGCAGCATGATGCTTTGCAGGCAGAGAGGCAGGAAGGAATGTCAGGAGCAAGTCTGGGCAGAGAGAGAAATTTCATTATTCCCCAACCAACCACACCCTGGAGAAAGACTCAGTGCTTCATCAGACAAAATTAAAATGCCCTCAAACAAGATAAAAATCAGTCACCTGGATTCTGTATTCATCAATGCCATGTTGAACTAATCTATTGTTTGTGGAATAATCCCTTTAGATGCATCATCTCACTTTCAAGATGGTCCTGCAAGTCATAAAGTTTCATTTAAGAAACAAAGTAGGAAACAAAGACATGACGAATTACTTAAACTATATCATTATTGTAATATTAACTTTGGAATATAAAAGTAAACATTACATGCAGGAGCAACTTGATTTCTATTAAGAAATAAAGCTAGTTTTTTAATTATCTTAGAGGTTATGGATTCAATATGTAACAGCAAGTTATTCCAATTAATGGGAGGTTTACAATATAAAGCTTTTTTTTGTACCCGTTTCTGTAGAGACTAAGGTGATGGCTTGCAAGATGACTTTATAAACTAATAAAATAAATTAAGACTTCAGCTCATACAAAGCACAGTGTTCCTTCTTTGTGATTAGTGTGCATTCAACCAAGGTGCCACTTGGTTGCTACATATAAACACCTTTGGCTGAGGAGGGGAAGGGAATCAATACTGTAACCTACATCACTGCTTTTTTTTTTACAGCTGAGTGGGCATTTCCATTTGAAACCCCGGAAAAGGATGCAGCTGGAGCTGCCCTTTAATCATCTCGCAACCCCACAGACTTATTCTACAACTCCCAGTTTGGGAAACAATTAGTGATTTATAATAAAACATACTAGAGCTCTATGGTTATAAAAAACTGCTCCAATAAACTGAGTCATTAAATTTAATGCTCTTGAACATGAACAAATGAGATGTTCTTATGGCATTTAGAGACAACCCAATCAGGAGCCTCATACACAAAAATCTGCACTAACGGTTGTAAAAAACCTTCAAAGGTTAAAAAAAAAAAGGACTTTGTAAATTACAACAAACAATATCTACATAATCCAAAATAAATAGCAATAATGTCCACACCCTGATTCACTGTGCAAGAACAGTATCACTCGTCAGTATTTTCAATTTTGTATACAAAAAAATTGTATACAAGTAAAAATTTGAATACAAGTAAAATTGTTGCTTTGAAGTTCTCATAGTCTGTGCCTTAGACCCTTAATTCAGAGAAGGAATAACTTCACAATAAAAATTAACAGAGAAAAATAAGTAAGAAATCTCAGAGAACTACTAAAACATGAGAATTCACATTATAATTACTGTGAATTAAAACCAAGCAAGGCATTGTCATTTATATTTACATATCAGTGTTTGTATAGCTTAAGTTTAAAAGCAGCTGGTTCCACTCAGGTGGAGGATGTGTGTGTGGGTGGGTGTGTGTGTGGAGAGATAAAGACACAGTGTGTGTGTGCATTTATAAAGAGAGGGATAAAGGGATCAGTGCACAAGGTGTCATCTGTGTCCCTCTTAAGTTCATTATGTGCTCAGACTCTTTAAGATCAGTGCAGGAGGAAGAGGAGCACACTAACAGTTCTTCTGCAGTGCTGAGTTCCTGTAAAGTGTGCAGAGCTGAAGCATCACCAGAGGTGAGAGACAACTGAAAGCATCACATACTTACAGATGGGTATGAATGCATCATTAATATTCAACCTCAGAATCATTAAACAAGAAGCCTACGCAGAAAACTTGTGACATTCACACATGCAGCTTCACTGTTAAAGCTATCCATGGGCTAACTTCCTCAGGAAGTTGCACAAACCCAGCCTCTGCATATTTTGACACTCTGCGGTTCAAGATGACAAGATGAACCACCTCACTCTTCTCATGCCCTCCTCCGCATCGATTCTTGTCCAAACGACACGTCCCACACCTCTGCTGAGGTCAGGATGGAGAATTAAGTCTGACTTCATGAGTTTTCCCACAAGGAACAAAGTTTAACCCCGTCTGGAAACAGAATCCCTGCAGACCTTGTTAACCTCGCTGACCTAATAAGCTTTTAGTTTTCGCTGCAGATGCATTCGCATTATCTGCACGGACCCGTTTAATCTGGGTCTCTTGTAGTTCTGCTGTCTTATCCTGCACGTTTACAACAGCATCTCCTGTTCTTGGCCTCCAGTCAATCCCCCACTTTATCCGTGGCTCTTACCTAACACAGAGGGCACGAGCTCGGCCATCTGCAGCTCAGCTGCTGATACGAGGCTGGCGGGGTGACTGACTAATAAGAGATTGACAGTGTTTTGGCGCTGAGGTTGGGGATTAGCTCAGTGAATGAATGTTTTCAGGTTTTGGGGTGGAGCAGGAATGGGCACATACATAGATGCTCTGTGTGCTCGCTGAAGATGTGAAATGGGTGGAAACAAGGGGAGAGAAGTCAGAATTTAACCTTATTAAGTAAAGGTGATGAGACAGTACCACGTGACATGCTGTGGCTCCAGATGTGGCAGCACTGCTGTCCAATTTCCGGACTGAACAAAAAGAGGAAGACTAGATTTTGTTCAGCCAACTATTCTCACATGAGTAGAGACGTCTTTAAAAGATCATGTTGAAAACTCATGTCACGACATAACTCCTCATTAATCACCGCCGAGCTAAATCCTCTTTGTGACTGCATGTCAATTTTGTATCCTGAGGGCAGAGACACCGACAGCAGCAGGGTGTGTGCAGCTTGTTTTATGAAAAAAAAAAGAAATCATCTCGTGCAAACCACCTGACAAACAACAAGACAAAGAGACACTGCAGGATCCAAACTAGGTAAATATAAGACATAAGCCAAAGTCTAAATAGTGAAGAAGAAACCCTGAATTTTCATAACCCAGGATGAGCCTGATTTTCCTGTTTTTGACAATGAGAATATTATTATTCTTGGTTAACAAATGAAACATACAACCGTCCTAAAAGATTAAAGTTGTGTCCATACAAACTAAGCATAAGCAAACATTTATTTCACAGAACAGTTTGAGTTGAAAGTAATCATTATATAATTCCTTATAAATCATTCCTTATGAAAATAAAACTGGTTGACATTGATTACACTGATGGCTGTTTGTCATCATGAAGATAAGTGATTCAATGGGCTATTGGATGTAGGACTGCAACCCACACTTATTTCCATTATTGATTAATCAGTCAGTCACTTTCTTGATAAATCGATTAGTTGTTCGGTGCATAAAATGTCAGACAATGGTAAAAATTACTGATCAGTGACTCCCAAAGCTCAAGATGACATTCTCAAATGTCTTGTTTTGTTCACAACCCAAAAATATTCAGCTAAATGTCACAGAGGGGTGAAGAAACTAAACTATTCGCATTTAAAAAGCTGAGACCAGACTGACCGATTGACTTTCTTTTAAATAGCTGGTGATCAATTTAATACTTGACAAGTAATTGATTAATCTCTATTAAAGCCTAATTAGATGTTGCAGTAATTATCTTGACTCAGACTAAGTCCTGTTGGAAGGTTTTATCAACTTACATACTGTAAATAAATCAATATTTAGATACATTCAGGTGAGCATGCGCAGTTTTGGGGGGGCTCCTCTGCGTCCCCTGATGAAAACTCCTGGCCAGGTGCGCCACATTTCTCATCTTCGGCAAACCAAAAAGACTTCCACTTGTCTTTTTAAACAAAAACTGTATTTTTCCTCATTAAACTCTACAACTTTAACAGTGCGGCAGCTCATAAGAACTCCCTCCTGCTGCAGAGACAGTTAATAACCACCCAGCTCTGTCTGCCCTGCAGAAAACAAACGAGAACACACACCTGGTTTTCAGCTGCAGGCACTGTAGGTGAGCTGGCTGCCTCGTCTTCTTGTGTCCGTGTTTGCAGCAGCGGTGAAGTCCTGCTCGACGACACAACGTTCACAAAAACAAAACAGGCAGCTGCTACTTGAGGAGAGGAGGGTGAAGCCTCGTCTGTTCTGTCTGTTGTCTTCAGCTGCGTCTCTCGGCTCTCTCTCATGCGCTCCAGCTGCTCAGGCGGAGATCGGCGAGGATGAGCGGTCGCACCTTTAATACGCCCAGTTTTACTGTTCGCAGGTAAGTTGAAGGGAACGCCCCGCCCCCTCCCCCTCGGGCTGTGCTGCGTTCAAGAGCTCTACGGAAAAAAACAAAAAAAGAGCTGTCGCTACAAGTGCTTCTGAACCGAAGCGGATCCCATTCCTACAATGGAGGAGCTGCTGAAGAAGTGTTCTCATCACTTTGATAGATGCGTCTTGGTGTTGCAAACTGGTGGATGAAGCCAATTGAGGCAGATTTTACATACTTCAGATATACTACGTGCTCAATAATAATTCATAAGAAAATATAAAATCTAATTATTAGAGGTGAAAAAACTGGTCGACTAATCTAGAGGTTCTCAAACTTTCATGTCAAGGGGCCCCACAATAGATGCGAATTAGATCACATACTCCAGTCTGAGAAGATTCTGTCTTTTGAGTAATTTTTTATTCTTCTGTTGAAAATAATAAAGTTCACCATCTATAAATGATTAAACTAGGATCTCTATAAATTGCAGTCAATCAAAATAACTAACCACATTTCTTCCCATGTTGTTCAAACTTCCAAAACTCTATTCCACCTTTTGCTGAAAACAACCTACTCAAGGACCCCTGTTGGTCCACGGACCCCAGTATGAAAATCATTGGACTTATTGATTATCATTCAGCAGAAAAAATAATCAGCAACCAATATTGATAATCGACTAATCATTTAAGTCTAGGGTTGTGACCTCCCTTTAGACAAAAGGTGAACAGGTGACTCCCCATAGTTTCACTCAATTCTTGGATGTCTGTAGGATCATGATTATTTTATTTGATCTTGTAGACACTCAACATTTAAGCCAAGATAGACTAATATTGCTGTTTCACATAACATCAGACTACACTAAATACATAAAAAAAGAGGTCTGTCCGAAAGAATTTACTGACTGCGAAAACAGTACAATTTCTTCAATACTGTCTCTGAACTATCTCTTTAACCAAATCCCACACATTTATGCTATTCTGTGTGATCCCCCTTTTGATAATTTGCGTTCTCTGAGCCTCCCCTGAAGCTGAAACTGTTTGAAGCCTCCCTGGGGTCGACTACTTCACACTTTCAAGTCATTTATCAATCAAAAATGACAAGCATTCTTCAGCTTCACAGCTGTGCAGATTTTCTGAATGTCTCTTTTTCATATCATTTATACATAATAAATTAATAAAAGCTGCCCTTCCTGAGCCTGCATCAGCACAACTCCACACCATCCAGCCCGACGACTGGGTAGTGATCAAGGACCTCAGAAGGAAGCACTGGCATCATCCACGGTGGACGGGACCATACCAGGTGCTGCTGACGACTCCAACTGCCATCCACATAGCTGAGAGGGACACGTGGATCCATGCATCCCAGTGCAAACCTTTCCCCGGTGATGCTTCTTCTAAAAGACAGACGACCTAAGGCAGGAAGACTGGCTGAGGAATTCTGTTGCAAGGTCTTGATTGCCATCTTCATCATTGGGTTGATCAACACAGTTGTTGGAGTTCAATACTGGCCATCAGGTCAGCAACAAGATGACAGTGCCTACAGAACCAACAGCTGTCAACACATGGACTCACCGAGGGCGCAAGAAGACACAGAGGGGAGAAGTGGCATTGGCATGCCACCAACGCAGGGTGGAAAAGCCCCAGAAGAAGATGACATCAAAAGTGGCATTGGCATGCCACTTACACAGAGTCAAATGGCCCCACGAGAAGATGCCACCACAACAGCCACAACCAAGCTGTTAATGAGGAAACAAAGACAGTTGTTTGAACAAAATGAATGGAAGCCTTGGGGACACTGAAAGTTTAAGAAATTATGATGTGAAATTCCCAATATAGTGTGTTGACACTTCGTGTCAAAAGGGGGGAATGTGGAAGATGAACAAATTTGATGAATAATCAATGTACTAACTTTGTGAGTCTCTATTTAAGTTGTGAAAGAGGAAGGTGACTGTAAGCCTGAGTGAAAAATCAATCAATCAAATCAGTGGAACAGTATACTCAGGAAGACTAGTGTGCCTACACATTGTTAAAGGAATGATTGAATCAACACTGTTACAGAATCAGCAACTGTTGTTTTTGTATATAAGGCAAGATGCTTTGTAAGACCTTCAGAGGACACTGTGCTAGAGTCTTCTCTCCATGCTGCATGAAGTAAAGAGATCTGATTCATCACACCGTCTTGGTAATTCTTCAGAGAACTAGCAACTCTCACTATTTAGATGAAGAATTTTTTCCACAGGCGTGGGGGCCTTCATGTGAGGAGGGCCCACAAAGATATTACCATGATCAACAGTCGTGGATTTGGGGAGGGGCCCATAAAGAACGTCTTTGCACAGGGTCCAGAATTTTGTGCTACACCTCTGCGAGCTGCTCCTTAGAAACAAGGCAGTAAAATAATGTAATGAACATTTAATAGTGTCAACATCACCTAGCAACATAACCATTATCAATGTAATATGTATCACCGTCAACAAAACATGACTTATCGCCATCATTCTGGGCATCAGCTTCGCCAAGCAGGATTAACACCCAGTGTGAAGTGAAAATGTGCATTTCTTAATTTCTTCATAAAGCGTCTATATGTTAAGAAATGTTGCAAGAGTCAATGATTATAGAAGCATCTGGTCAGATACTGTGTGTGTGTGTGTGTGTGTGTGTGTGTGTGTGTGTGTGTGTGTGTGTGTGTGTGTGTGTGTGTGTGTGTGTGTGTGTGTAGGAATGCAGCGCCTCGTCAGTACCTGCAACAGTAGCAGGGGTGTGGCACTGCTGATGTGTCCAGGGTGGAAACAAAACACATAACTGGCTGTGAAGAGAAGAAGCAGATGTAAAGAGAGCAAACGAACACGTACGACTGCTACACACAGAGTGTGTTCTAATGTTTATGTTTTAATAGTTTTAGCGACAAATGATGGTCTCCGCTCTGCTTTGTTTTCTGGTATTTCATCCTCTCTGTAAAAACAAATTAAAGTCTAACTTGTATTTACTTGATATCAAAACATAAATTAGGCAAAAAAAGACATGATCTTAGTGTATTACTACAACATATCCCAAACAAGGGGAAGTGTCTACCTGCACCTCCATCCACCAATGAGCTTCTGGTGTAATATCCTACCATATATGGTCAGAGAGAGGAGACAGAGTAAGAAAGAGAAAAAGATTTCCAGAAAGAGAGAAGAGGTTTCAGAGCTGAGAGGCGGAGGGAGGCGTGGTCTATTGTTGTGTTCTGCTGTGGTGTAAAGTTTCTTTTCAAAACCCTGTCATTACCCGCAGCCCTGGTCCTCCTGTTGTTTCATATCTGTCACACATCAAAGATGAGCTGATAGAAATGCAAAGGCAGCGTGTCGCAGCATGAATGAAACAGAGCAAACACACACACAATGTTAGGATTGTGGGTGGTGTATATGCACTGTGTTTTATGACTGGTGTGATTGTAGGCAATCACATAAAATCATAATGTACTTTTAGATTTATAGTACAACCCCAGTTCCAAAAAAGGATGGTGTGTAAATGTAAATAAAAACAGAATGTAATGATTTGATTAACTTTGTTTTTTGTAAATATAAACTCATTCTGAATTTGATTCCAGCATCATGTTCCAAAAATAGTTGTGCAAGGGGTTTACCAGTGTGTTAACATCTTTTCTTTCAGTAACACCCAGCAAGCCTTTGGGAACTGAGGACACTAATTGTTTCGAAAGTGAAATTCCTTCTTTCTGTGCTCAACATATGACTCATAATGCATCAAACATTTTCAATGGGAGACAGGCCTGGACTGCACACATGTCAGTCTGGTATCAAGTGTCTTCTACTTTGAAGCCACACTGTTGTAACACAGGCAGAATGTGGCTTTGCATTGTCTTGCTGAAGTAAGGACATTTATAGAAGACATGTCATCTGAATGGCATCATACGTTGCGCCAAAACCTCTATGTACCTTTCAACATTAATGGACCCTTCATAGATGTGACAGTTAGCCATGCAGTGGGCACTAACACTCTCCCATACCATCACTGTTGCTACTGAAGCCAGCACTGGTAACTATCCGGATGGTCCTTTTCCTCTTCGGCCCGGAGATCCACGACATTCCGAAAACAATTTGAAACGTGGACTCGACAGACCACGGCGCAGTTTTCTACTTTGCATCAGTCCGTCTCAGATGAGCTCGAGCTCAGAGAAGTCAGCAGTGTTTCTGCATGTTGTTGCATAGTGAGTTCCTGAGCCCATGTAGAATCTGTTAGACAATTATGTTGGTTTTTTTAATGCAGTGTCACACTAGGGGTCAAAGGTCACGGCCATTCAATGTTGGTTTTCAGCCTTGCCCCTGACGTGCAGAGGTTTCTCTGAATTCTCTGAATCGTTTAATGATATTATGGATTGTCGATGTCATTCTGAAACTGTTGCACTATTTGCTCATGCATTTTTCACAAAGTGTTGAGCTTCACCCCAGCCTTGCTCTGTTTATGTGTCAAATGTGCTAAATAGGTGGTGGTGGTGGGGGGGGGGTTAGCATTTCTGCTGTGTTATCATTCCTGTCCAACTTTTTTGAATCATGTTGCAGACATCAACTTCAGAATGAAGGTATACTTACAAAAAACAATAAAGGTAATCAGTTTGAACATTGACTATCTTGTCTTTGTACTGTATTCAACTGAACAGAAGTCAAAAGGGATTTACAGATCATTGCATTCTCTTTTTATTTACACTTTACACAACATCCAAACTTTTTGGAAGTGGGGTTTTTTAAATTCTGTTTTGAGAAAGTTGAAAAAACTCTGAGTCTATCCTCTTAAAAGTTAATTTTTCAGTCTCCTTCTATCCTGCTTCAGATACTAAAGCCTAAACTGTAACAACCTTTATTCAGCTTCTGTCCCTCTAACATCCAACCATCTCTCCTTTTACATAAATTCACCCTCGCAGTGACGCTAAACACTCAACTCTGAGGATGAGTTTTGCTAATTTTTTGCAAATTCATTGTTTATCTTTCATTTATCTTTCATTGTTTGTGTACTGTATTATGGTGTTTTTAATGTGCATACTATGAAAACAAATGTCACCTAGGACGTCAGCTAAATGTCTGATATCATCCTGTTGGCTCATTTTTACAGCCACAGGGCACACAGTCTGTTGTTGCTCCACATATAAGGCTACTTCCTGCAGCTCGCTTCAGAACAGGGAAACCGTCTCACACGCCTCATAATGGCCTCTGTCTAAGATGATCAATCTTATTTTTCTGCACAATACACAGACTGTAACACCCCTAAACCAAGTTAGTTAACTGAGCTAAAATATGTCTTATTTGTTGTGCATGATTTCAACTAGGGGCAAAAATAGGCTTAGAGTCATGTCATGTCAAGTCAAGTCATGTCATGTCATGCAGGTAAATTTCACTGTGGGGGAAAGTGCTGTAGGACTGGTGTCTGGAGGTCTGCATGAAAGTTTATGCTGACATGTTTGAGCACATCAGCCTGCCTGTGTTTAGCAGTTAAAGGGCAGATTTTACCTACAATGTCAGAGTTATTTAAGATAAATGAGTGAAGCAGTTCAGTGACACAAACTCAGTATCACTCGGCCAAATCCACTCCATCAATCACTCACCTGCTGCCCCTCTAAAGTACTTCAAGGATTATCTGAGACAGCGACAGCAGTTTGGAAATGTTAGGAAACAGGCAGTTGTGGAGGGATTTCTTTGTTGGTATGGCACTGATACGCCAAGCTGAAGAAATCAGTCTCAAACTAACACTGAGTGAAAAGTGCACCCCACTGTGGACAAAACTGGCAATTACAAGCTGAAGTGTGTTCACATTTTAGGGCCTTTGAGTTGCAAATTTGCATTTTAGTATAACCAACCAGTTTTTTGTGAGTGCCTGTGGGGAAAAAGAAATTAGATCAATTTTGAGAATATTGAAAGTCTGATCATGTTGAATATAGTCTGAAATATGGGACAATCCTCAAATTTTACTTACTAACTTGAATTATTATAACTTGTACAATAAGTCGCCTGTGCAATACATACAGCATTATTTACACTGTTATATATGCTTGTAGCATAATGCACATTTTTGTACAAAGTTCTTACATTTCATATAGGTTATTTCTATGTCTTATATTTTCCAATTATTGCTGTTTCTTATTTATATATTACTGGTATATATTGTAGAATAAGGCACGAATTTCATTACACACTTGTATGTATATATTTTGTTATTGTTGTATATCTCTTTTTTTATGTTGTAGAAGAATGAATACATTTTTTACATACTACTTATTTTCTATTTTCTTTTATTAAATTTCTGTATGCTTGTACTATATTTTTCTGTTTTTGAATGGAAGCACCTGTAAGATCCTCAGGGATCAGTGAAGTATTTCTGATTCTGATTTTACACAACATTTAGTTTACTTGTTATGAGGCGTACTATTTTTATTTTTTATTTTTTTTAACTTTCCACAAATAACCCAGATGAATTCACCAGGGTCACGGAAAGCCTGAATGGACTTGTATGGGCATTGTAGGCTTTAGTATAATGGGAGCTTAACTTTACAGGAAGAGTCTACTGCTTTGATTTTGATAAGATCTGCTGCTGGTCCTTGTTGTATTTGCCAATCTTCTTCTTTCTATGAGGAAATCTGTCTTCTCATGCATGAAAATGAACAAAACGTTGCACGTAGTTCCAGTCTTATGCCAAACTAACTGGGTCAAAAAAGCCCAGTGAGCAGGAATGGTCAGATGCTTCGAGCTGGCAGGAATAATGAAGTCCATCACTCTGTTTTCCTCAAAAACTCTAATAATAATTACATCTCTTTCCTCCCAGTTTTTGCTCAATTGACACCAAACTCACTACGATGCAGCTACTGCTTCTTACTAAATAAATCTCCAATGTGCATGAAAATAATCTTGATGTCATGGTAGATATAGACGGTAAATTTCAGATTTTCTGACTACTTTGAATTCTACCCTTATGCAGTCAATGGAAATAAAGCTCTTTAAACATTTGTCACTTATGGAGCAATCAAATATTGTAATAAATTACAGACATCTCCATGTTGTTTGCGACACTGGGCTGTAATCCGCCTTGGCGATTGCCACAGTCATAGTGTGCAGCCATCCATGGTTTCTAACATGACAGGTAGCTCAACAAGATCATGACCTGCTCTCCATGTCTGAGGTTGTGAATTTGAAACCTGGGTGATGCAAAACAACCAGTGTGTGTGTGTGTGTGTGGATTCGAGACAATTTTTTTTTAAAAGTGTTTTTAATTAAAAAAGATTAAAATAATTATGGTCCTGGAATTTCTTCTAATGGACACTCCTGTATTTTCCATTCGTCTTTTTCCTTCTTCCTCCTCAAAATGCCAGGCCACTTATTGCAAATATTCTTTTTTTTGTTTGTTTCTTTATGAAACATGCACTTAGCAAATAAAAAAACACCACCATCAACTTTTTATGAGTTTTTATTTATTTATTTATTTGATTTTTAAGTGTTTTATTATTTTTTTTTCTCCAAAAAAATCCTGAGGTATTCACAATATAATGGCATTTATTCTGTTTGAAATGAGACTTGAGGGGGGCGGGGGGTAAAGGGAGGGGATAAAATACAGCCAAAAACAAAACAAAAAAAAACCAAACAAACAAACAAACAAAAAAAATAATAAAGGGGGGGCAGTAAAGCTGTGTCGATTGATACAACTGTCAAGACAATAAATCCATGGAGTCGTACACACAAGAAGCCTTTCAACTGCAACAGCGGTGACTGAAGTCAATCCTCCCCCCGCCCTGCAAACTAGCAAAGTCATGCAATCTAGACTCAGAACTGCTTTTTAGTAAAAATCCAAGAAACAAACCTCAATGATAATTCAAAGCAGGCGTGTCCCATCTCGCTAACAGGGAGTGCAGGTTAATAACAAGCCAATCAGTCCACTATCATAGTAGTTATCATCAGCTGAAGTATCTAAAACTTAAAAACAAAATATAAAATCTAGTCTGCTTTGTTGCTGGCATTCAATACGCACTGATAAAAACCATCCAAGTTTCAAACAATACAAGCTTTAACTGTGAGTTCTTAGCAAAGCACTAGAGTTCAAATACACCATGCTGTGGCTATCAGCTTTAACCCAGGAGCAGTTTGTTTGTCAGGGCCTTCTGAGAGGGTAAACAGTAAACAAAATAATGGACGTCAGGAAGTCAGACAGCCACATTACTGTGCTGTAGGTTTCTATTTTAACCTGTTAATCTGTTACTTTATAGATCGTATGTTAGTGTGATGGTTGAATACAATATTTTGCTTTCTGTACACATAATGGTAAAAATGCCAATGAAAGACTACTCCTCTACCTTGAGTCCTGTTTGCCCTCCACAAAAAAGCAATACACATAAAAACAAAAAACCAAAAAAACATACAAATGACCAATAAATAAATATCAGTGAAAAAAATACACTGTAGAATCATTTTTCTTGCTCTGTGTCACAGATGTCTATGATTGATAAAATAACTGCTGTGACTTCAAAAGAAAATAAGGAAAACATCCAACATTCTCCTCTCTGCACAACAATCTGCAACACAAAACAAAAGAAAAAAAACAAAAAAACAAAATAAAACCCATCACAAGTGCAACATCAGTCACGACAGTCTCAGCATTAGAAAAAAAAAGCTCTGTTGTTTGACCAATCAGCTCACTACTACAGCATCAGACAAACCAGAAAGAATAAAAAAAATGTAATAACCATAATATAGAATAAAAAATAAAATCCAAAAGCTGTGGGCAGGGATGAAGGGGAGGGGAGGGGGCAGAAATTAAATAACAGCACACAAATTATGACCCAAACAGGGGTAACAAGAAATAAATCGATCATGATATCTGATCAAAGGAAAACAATATATAATAATAATTATAATAATAAAAAAATACTATTAGACTTTCAGTTCAGAGGTTATCTTTATGTGGCGGTGTAAATAAGGTGGACAGACACTACAGCGTAACGGTGAGAGGAAAAAAAAAACGATTGCTCCACCTCGCCAGTAAAAGAAACCTTTAGACGGACAACACTGTCCAGCTCTCAGCGCTGTCTGGGATCACCCATTTATTTCTTTGTTCAATTTGGTGTCATCTTTGCCCTGAATAATAATAACAACAAAAATAATAATAATAATATAATAAAAACAGTAATCATAGTAATCATAATAATAAAAAACAAAACAATGAACAAAAAATAAAAGCTAATAATAATAATCACCATCAATAAAGACTTTTGGTAGACAAATTGACATCACACACTCTCCGCTCTCACACACAGCTAACTGAAAAGAAAGACACACCGCACGTGAATGAGGGGAAAACTGGACGTTGAGACATTTTTCTAACAAACACTGTCTGCTAATAAAGATACAGCTCCTCCTCCTCAGCGACTAGTGACGGGTCCGAAGTGAAAAAGTATATTGCAAAGTTGACAGAGAACATTTAAAAAATAAAAGGCAAAAAAGTGTGTCTTTTCCTAAGTACACAATAATTCAACATTTTTGAAAAAACAAAAACAAAAAACAAACAAAAAAAAAAAGACTATATGTGTAAAAATCATAAATAAGGATAAAGTTTTGTGCATCCCCGCCCCAACCAACCGTTGTCTTGGAAGAAAAAAAACAAACAAAAAACAAAACAATGGCAGTTACAACGGTGACAATAACATGCAATTGATATACTTTACAGCATTGATCTGTATCTCCCCCCAAAAAACTACAAACCCCAGTCTAACCAAGGTCCCTCCCCAACCCCAATACAATCCTTAAATATTTGTCAGCTCATTCAAAACATATCTCTTGCTCTCTCTTTTCTCTGTGAAGGCGGTGATGTTGCTCACACACTGGGAGGGGGGGCTCAAGAAAGAAAAACACACTGTCGCTAACTCCAGTTTATCCCTAAATCTGTGTATGTACACGAGGCTTTTTTTTCCCATCGAAGCAAGCTGACATGGTTTGAATGACTGCATAGTGAAAATGATATTTGGTTTACTTACAGATGGGGTACAGACACACACTCAAACACACACGCTCCCCCTCGGTGTCAAGGCACAGCGCAGGTACACGCTATGAGTTAGCTGTTTTTATACACCGCCAGCCTCACACCTCACAAGCTAATATACACATAAAGCCACTGTTGGCAAAAATTGCTGTGTAGAATGCATTAACTTTATACATTTGGTGTGTGTGTGTAGATTAGTAATCGGATGTTTTGTTTCCTCACACACACACGCACACACATGCACACACACTTGACAGTCAATCTTTCTCATTCAGCAGGTGCACACCTGGCCTGACCTGATTGGTTTCACAGAGGTGGAGCGTGGCACCATCACCCAATCAGGTGTTTGGATGGAAATGCACGCAAACAGCACAGTCGAGTGAGTGTGTGCGTGTGTAAAATACACAATAGCTTAATAACAGAGACCCTCGACAGTGGGAGACTGGGTCCAGCTCCGTGTTTGGACACATACAGTTTGAACAGTGAACGTTGTTGAGTGTTTTTGAAACCGCACCAATGGAAAACACCTCGGGCTGTGCTGGCAGCGCAGCACAGCTGACAGATGCTAAGCACCAGATTCAGGTCTATATACAACAGTTTTAGTGGAGAGGCTGAGCAGGTCTGTCACGATCAGCCCGAATCCTGTCATCTGGAGAGTTTACAACAAGAGTCCCTGTCTACTGTTGGAAGATAAATCAGGTCCAGGTCACAGACTGGTCTCCAGATTAACACCTGACAAAGGTTGAGTAACGGAGTTGTGCCAACTCACAATCACGTCTGCTCAAGGGGCCTGTATCACAAAGTGACATGAGATATCTTAACCCAGGTTTCCTGGTATCACAAAGCTGGCTAACTTTTAACCACAGTAGGTCAGATCATCAATGCTGCTGAGCCACTGGCTTAAATAAAGATGGATGACATGGCTCCACTTCCTCCCGCTGTACAAAAATTAAGCAAAAATATCCTGAATAATGAGCGCTGCCATCTTGCACTGGTGAGGTCATTTGTAGCCTTTGCAGTAAGATTACTGGAAACATGGAGCCATCATTCAGAAAGATTCACATGGACAGAAGTACAGCGCTCGCTTTGATTCCCATGATAATTATGCCAGAAATCAGAGGTGTCTACTCTGGGTTTAAAATTACAGAAATGAAAGATTTCTGAACACACTTGCAGCCCTATGAGCGACCATTATAGCTGCGAATTTTTAAAGTTTTTACACAGTTTAGTTTATTCATAACACGAGGAGTACCACCACCCAGCCTGTGACAACAGTTATACTCTTCATGGGAGCGAAATACAGCTAGACCCATAAATTGGCCGATATTAGCTTCTAATGTCTGTCTGAATGTAATGTCTTTAAATGTATGTTTATTGAATTGTGCTCTGGTCAGTTCTTATTTAGCTTGATGATGCTATCTTGCTGTATTCATTTTACCATCACCTCACTGTATCAATCTCCTTCAGAAGGATATAAATATGCTATAAACACTATGACACTTGCATCAGACAGCTATTTTCAGTTTTTCTATGCACACTGTATCTGTCCCTATCAAATAAGCCATAAATAAATGAAGAAATAATATTGTAGGTATATCAGTACGGGCTTATATATCACCAGTAAGGCATTACAGATGAGTTTGATGAGGTAACATTTGAATGGCTTGTGATAAATAAGTTTTTCTAACAGCAAGAACTCATAGTTGGATTAGAAAACCCAGAGTTAATGGAGCCAGTTGAAGACCAGCTGTGTGATCCAGGATCGCTAATGTGAGTTTGATTAACTTTCTGATACAAGCTCACAGAGTAGAAGGTTGAGCCGGCTGGTTTTGTTGCTGGGCCCTTGTCACACTTCAGTTTAACAGTCTCCCGCTGTACAGTATATGACACACACACACGGCACTGCTATTCTACAGCGCACCCCCCCCTCCCACTAGCTATAGAGAGATTTCATATATATCATAGCTGAGAGTAATCAATTATAATGTCAATAACAATAGTCATAACAATAACAACAACGCTCTTTCATATTTTTGTTGAGTTGTGGACACCTTTGGTGTGAACTGTCAAGGTTGTCAAGCTTGCAGGCGACCTGTGGACAGATGGAAGGATGGATGGAGGAGTAAAGGATGGACGTGACAGAAAGCATCTGGACAGACAGACAAATTTCCCCTCTAATCATATCTACACTGTACAGAGTTTAGTGTGGCGTTGTGATATAAATGAATAAACTACTTCCATTACACATAGAGCTACATTTGAGGTGAGGTGTGTGTTAGTACTTTTTGTGAAGCCGACCTCCCTTCACACTTTCTCTTCTGATACATCTCACCCTCTCTCACTTGCTTTTGCCCTCGTCAGACTTGCTCTTCGGTATTTGGTAACGTGTTGACATTGCATTATTTCACTTATTTGGCTTAAAAGAAAAAGAATAAAGTCCTTTGGGGAAAAGAAGTGACAGCAGCGTCTAAAGCAATCAAAAAGTAGCAGCAGTAGCAATGTAAATAAATAACATTGTTTGAACAGAACAGTAAAACATCATCAACATAACGCGCTAACTCACTCGCTAAAATCATAATTGGTAGATTGGTATAACACCATGAAAGCTTTTTACAATAACCAGCTAGCTTCAGAGCTTGGCAGTCCTGTGAGACTTGGTCTGATGTTTTCCTTCACTGTTTCCTCTTCTTCTTTTTTTTTTACACTCTTACTTATTGTCATCTGACTCCAGTTCGTCTCTGACTTTTCTTTAACTTCCCATCCCACTTTCTTTACACTCCCTGTCTTCCTTCTCACCTCACTCCGTCCTCTCCTCTCGTGTTCCTGTCAGTTCATTTTCACTCATCTTTTCTGCCACCATGACAACATTCCTGGATCTCTCTCTCTCTCACGTTCTGACACTTAACAGTTTCCTCTCTCTATCGTTGCCAGTCTTCAGTTCTCTGTGTCTAGCAGTGATTTGGTTTTGGTGCGTGATGGGGCGTGGGAGGTTTGAGTCTGCACATCTAGCAGGCTTTGGCTGTGGCCCTGCAAGAGGGGAGGCAGTAGGACTCTAGACTGTCAGTCTCTGCAGACCTGCACGCATTAAGTAAATCTATACATTGCTGTTTCACACACACACACTGACCACTTCAGGGTGTGACTGGTTTATCAAGCCTGCTGACACACTCGAATTTATCTAAACAATCCTCTAGTTCAGGGGTCTCAAAGTCAAATTACCTGGGGGCCAGAGGCTAGGCTGTTTTCTGTAAGTGGGGCTGTACTTTCAGACTGTGTTCCCAGAGAACAGCAGCTTTGTCTTTACAGATGAGACAAGAAACAGTTACGTAAAACTGCACAGGAAATGATCAATAGGTCCAGGTCTTGCAAAATTCTCTGATCCAGGTCAATTTTTATTTTGGCTTTTGAAAGAGACATTTTGGTGTCAGGTTTGCTATGCTAAGTAGCAACCATACTAAGTAGGTTAAATTATGACAAACTACCAGAAACTTCGTTTGCTGCACCCTTGTAAAAAGTACATGATTACTTTAAAATATCCATAGAAATTCTAAAGACATTTCCTAACTATAAATTCTAAATGTCTAACTTATAGGTCAGATCTGGCCCCTGGCCTGCTACCTTGAGACCCCTGCTCCAGGTTCTGAAAGAAACACCAAAACGTGCTTTATCGAGACTCGTCGGCATGGTTTGTTGATGTCTGAAATTTTCCCAGGAGCAGGTCTAAATCTCTCGGCCTCCAACAACAACAACCTACACGCAGCCTTTGGTCTGGTAACACTGTGGAGCGCTACGTCACACTAAACAGCAGAGGCAGACAGAGAGGTGGACGAAGAGGAAGAGGTAGACAAACAGAGAGTGAAGTAAAGAAATGCTCCACAGGTCATAAGATCTATCGCTCCCATTTATATTCTTTGTACATGATAAGCTCTTGTTCTTTATCTTCTCCTTGCAAAAGCACTATTCTCCCATTTTTACCTCCAACCTTTCTCTCATTTGTCACACTAGTAACAATTATTCAGCCTTCCAAACGAGACTACAACTCCCTCTTCTTCTACTTTCTCTGCTTTTCTCTCACACACTTACAGAAAGAGTCTGATTCTCTTCCTTTCTAACTCATCTTTTCTCTTCTCAGCATCCCTCCATCCTTTGCAACTCGTTTAGTTCATCTAAGTCATTCTGGATACACAAAATACACAAACAACTCCTTTTCTACAAAGCTAGGATGCAACACTAATTTTTTTGTAATTCTTTTTCATTGTGTTTTTTTCCAATTATGCAGCTGCTAAATACAATAATGGGTATTCTAAACATATTTCATATCAAAGTTAATGAGGATTACTAACCTTATATGTTAAAAATGAAGCACAGCCAATAGTTTGTGTGTTACAGCTGTAGTGTGAATGTGATTAAAAGACTAGGAAATATAAACTCACTTTTTTAAAAACAACCAGTGACTGTGTCTTGATATCGATCCACACACACACACATGCACGCTCGCATACACACACACAGATACAGCCTGAGAATGTGTGATAGTAGAAACACCTGAAGAATCATAATTGCACCGGACATTGTCATGTCCTCCATAATGTCTATGTACAAGAGAGATTCAGGTTTGCTAATGTAGCAGATGCTTTGTTCCAGTGTGTAGTGACTACTCTGTTGACTAATCCAACGGCATGGATCAATGCTGGAGACAGACATATAGGTGAAAAACTAACGAGAAGTGGAAGAAACACATATGAGACACACAGTTTGTAATGAAGTGCGTGTGCCTGTCACACACACTGTGACGTGATGTGAAAATGAATGAAGCTAACTACAGTGTGCACCTTTTTCTCTTCCCTCCTCCCCATGTCTGCCTGTCCAGATTCAACACACTGATAAACAGAACCAACTATGTCATCCATCCATCAGTCCATCTTTCCATCCATCTGTCCATCCAGAGTCCTCCACTGAGTCTCTCCCCCTCCCCTGTGGGCTCTTCAGGTCCTCCGGTGGACAGATGGACAGGCGGGCTGGGTCTAACGCTAGGCTTAGCTGCTAACGCTGGGCTAGACTAGGACAGACTGAGTCTGGGCTTGGCAAAGCTAAAGCTAGGCTAGACTAGCGTATGGCTAAGCTAACGCCGGGCTGGGCTAGGCTACCTACTGAAGAGCGAGTGGAGCTGGTGCTGATGGCTGTAACACTGGCTGCTGCGAGGCGACTCGGTGCGATCCATCACCGTTTGGAACCAACCGGCCACGTCCACCTCCAGCACCTCGTAACGCCGGATGAAACTGTGCTCCTGGATGAGGGAGACAAAGAGACAGAGAGGAGAGGGTTTACCTACATTTGATCACTGGGTAATTCTGCTGAATGTCAACAAAATGTTTATTTCTCATCATGATTGATGTCTTACCAGCAGCTGGTGGTATTTTGGCCTTTTTCTGTGATCCTTTGTGAGGCTGTGGAAAAATCAGATTTATATAGAACATTTCTTTACTTTTCTTACAGCAGGTGCATACAGCAACAAGTGACATGAGATTACCGACAACCATGTTGTCACATAAATGTTTTCATACGTGCAGCAGCTAATATGAAAATATATGAATGACTCTTCATATTTATAATTCCTCATTAAAATGTTATCCCTTTGCATCTTTATAAGCTATCTGTTCTGACCTCCTGTTATGAACACTGACTGCCAAAAAAAAAAACAAGATGATTGATGATGATTTCACTCAGAGACTTTCAGGGGGCAGCAGGTCATCAGACAGACTGTTCCAGAGAACAGGACTAACGGAGCGAAAAACACAACCTGATGATCTGAGAGCTCCGATTCAAATGTTGTTGTCAGTGAGTGACAGTGTTAGAGTGAGATTTGTGCTCACCAGTCTTTGACGAAGGACTGGAAGTCGAGGGAGAAACCCATACTGAGAGGCAGCAGAGGAGGATCTTCCTGCAGCACTTTGGTCAGAACCTCAAAGTCTGTCTTGCAGTTCTTGTAGGGAAACTGTCCCGTAGCCAGCTCCACCTAGAGGCACAAAGACGTGTTAACATCCACCATCAGGCAACAAACGCTTCCCTTACTCGTAAAGATGTGGTTTAAATACATAACACAACATAATTACTCTACAGTTGAGTACAAGTGGATATATGCAAGTTTTGTCAGTAATTTCACAAAACAGCTCCAAAAAATTCTTGTATTGAAATTATTAATTTCCCTAAAGTTCACTGTTCTCCAGATGAGGTGGAACCAGGTACTTTACAGTTATAGTTTATTTCCTGAGGCTCTATCACTCCTCAAAATATTTAGTCTTATGAGGTGACCACTCATGTCTCAACTGCAGCTGAATATTCAGATGAGGCCAAACATGCTGATAAGAATTTCTCTGTCATTATGGCTTTCAAACAGAGTTAGCAGTACATGCTAAGCTAGCAAGCTCCAGTCGTGAACGCTGGTCAAAACATCAGAGAACCATGCTAACAGTCACCTGAGAGAGAGCAGGACTGTCTGTTTACACCCACAAGTTTAAGGCTTTATAAAAATATCATACACCAAATGTGCAACTACTGCAAATATCGACATGATACTGAAGGAAATTAAAACTACAGTTATTACCAAAGTTACCATGTCAGCCTGGTAGTACAACAAGGGTTAATGTGCACGATTGTGATATGTGTTGCATTCGAAAATGTTACATAAAAATGTAAATAATGTACATTTAGACTTTTTTTAATACAATGAAATATTATTATAGGCAATAAATAAATAATAGAATGCACAAATCTTGCATGCCTGACCAGACCTTCTAGTACCCAGCACCCACTTTGAAAACAACAGCCAGTGTCCTCCCATTATAGTAAGAAAATGAAAGCAGATTTACCAGAGAGATGCCAAGGCTCCACACGTCTGCCCGGATGTCGTAGTCAGGTTTGGTGGGATCTGGAGGGTCTATTCTCTCAGGCTGCAAAAAAGCAGACAACACTCTGCTTAGGGAATCAGTGTGTGTGTGTTTGGTGTAAACTGTAGACTTGTAGTGTTTTGAGTGAAGTGTGTGTCAGTTTTCACTCACTGCCATGTAGGCAGCACAGCCGGCGCTGCGGGTCTTTGCCTTCGAGTCAACGAGGCGTCCACTGATGCCGAAGTCACAGAGTTTGATCTGACCTTTAGCGTCCAGGAGGATGTTGGAGGGTTTGACGTCCCGGTGGATGACACCATGTTTCTCTTTCAGGTACAGCAACGCCTTCACTATCTGGAGCACAAACACACACAAACACACACACAGTAAGACTATAAAAACAAACAATCAAGTGTTTCCCATCTGTGTGTGAGTTTTCTTCCACTTACTGCCACTGTCATCTTTCCAAGGATTCGCTCTGGGATGGGGCCCTGGATCCTTTTCTTCAGCTTCTCTGCACATGTTCCCATCAGCTCCATGGCGATGAAGACATCCGTCTGTACACAAACATACACACATGCACACATCCAGATTTTACCAGTTCAGTTTACAAATAAAACTGTGGCTGCAGTTTGTTTGGGGTTTTCAAACAGACAGGACTGAATTTAGGTGCTGTTTTGTTGTTAAAACCACAGACAATAATGTGTCCTGGAGACACTCACGTTGGTAACTATGGCGCCATAGCACTGAATGATGTAAGGGCAGTCATGACTCTTCAGTACAACATCCAGGTCCATCAGGATCCTCTTGTTCTCATCCTTATTTCCTGTACGACGCATTTGCTGGTGACACACACACATGCACAAAAAGACTTCTGAATGTATGACACACACCATTTGTTAAGAAACAAGCTATTAGGAAATCACAAAACACAGACTCCTCTGCAGAGCTGATTGACTCTATAATTGTTAAACAGCTCGGAAGGCTACAATTAAGTCATCTCTTAAATAGGAGGGTTATTAGGTGCTGTGTGGGGTTACTACTGGCACTGTTGGTAAACTGGTCACAATTAAAAGCACAATAGATAATCAGAGCGCTACACTGGGCTGAGCATATATCGTGTTGGGAAATGTTTTTTGTATTTTAACAAGCCAAGACATTATCAGGCCATACATGACAATTTGTTCCCTACAAAGGTTTATTCTGACAAAAACGATGGGATGTACCTGTGTCAGTTGTTCAAAATCACAGAATTAGCAGCACAATCACACACATATCATCAATTTTACAGAATTACTATAACATAAATAAGTGGAACAATTACACAAAGTTCAGATTAAATAGAGATGCAATGATGATGATGAGGATGATGATTTGGTTCAGTCAGAACTGTGGAATATCAACTGATCCATCTTTGTTTATTTCATCTTAGCCTTTCTTACTCTCAGCTGTGCATTAAGCACAGGTTATATGAACAAACTGAAATGGTTGGTTATCTTATGGGCATTGGTCATGAGAAGCAGTTAATTATTGATAATCCTTATTGGCTGGGAAAAAATCCATATCGTGCATCCCCAATATTAAGTAGGCTTATGACTAAATTCTAAATGACTCAACACCACACTTTGTCTCAATGTGCTGTTAATCAATTTATTAATGAATTAACATGCATTGTATCTTTCCAAATCTAAAACAAATGATCTGAAATACACTGTTCTGTACAGAGCCTCCTCTGATCGAAAGCTGTTATGAAGCCCCATCAAATAATAATGTAATACTAACTAATAGAACTGCAAATGACATATAAAATGTAAAGCCACCTAAAATAATTTTTTGGGCCTGAATCACATCTTTTGCTTCTCCTGTTTTTGATTTATTATGTTATTAATCATTTCATTTTATATGTTTTTCATATTCCCTATGTTATTATTTTTTCAAAGGAGTCAATGTCTAGATTTTGTCTCATTTATGTATTTGTGGATCCTAGAACAACTAGCAACCAATGCTAATGGGGCCCTATAACGTATCTTGATACTGTGATATGAGATTAGATATCGATTTTGGATGTCACTGTATCCTGATGTGGCTTAAGCGTTTTTTTCCCCTGGTTTTGAAGACTGCATGATGTAATTTTCTGAACTTACCACACTGTTTTAATATTTGCTTTTACCAAGTTAGACATTATTTTCACATCACTGATAACTGTTAATTAACTACGAAAAACTATGAAAAACTATAAATGAAAAATCTCATTGTGTTAATATTTTGTGAGTGCTCCAACAGCCATCCCTACAATACTACTGCATTATCTAGAAATATCGATACTGACAGAGGTATTTGATCAAAAATAGCTGATTTTGTCCAGATCGCCCAGCCCTATATACAATAAAGTTATGGCAGGAGGAATACAACAATTCTTCTCTATTAATTTTATTCCATCCAAATCTAGAAAATGTGAAAACATTTTGAGATCTCATAGGAAAGGAAAGGAATTGACTCCAATCAGCAACATATTTCTGCGCCTTTTGTCTCCTCTATGTTAAATTATCAGCATCAAACCAGAACAAAACATAAAAGAGGAGTAAATTTAACAAATGACTCATAATCCACATCTTAGAACAACTGAAAACTTCCAGAGAAAAGGAAGTACTGATAAATGTGTTGCGTGAAGAATGACCAGGTGAGCGCAGGAGGGTCTTACCTTGACAGCTATGACATGGCCCGTCTTCTTGAATCGCACTTTGAAGACCTGTCCACAGGTCCCACTGCCGATTTCTCCCTCACTGATCAGGTCTGTCACCTCCGCTGGATACCGCTGTGGGCGGAAGAGGAGGCACATACACAGTTAAAACACTGTTAACTGGTTAAAATGTAAACTCAATGTTATTTCTTTGCAAACTCCTCGAGCTAAAAATAGATGAGACAGGCCCGCTCTTTCTGCATCGAAAGGCAACAGTGAACCTCTCAGGGCATTTACTAACTAATGTTTTGATGTTTAATTAAGCTGCTCCCCCTCTGGCTGTGTCTGAGAACACCAGCACACAGTGGGAAGACGGATCATTTCAGTGCTTTGTTAAAATTAAATCATCAGTGACTGAGATGCTGCGAGTGACATCTCATTGAATGTGTGATGTAACGGCCCCTCCGGGGTAATGAGAAGAAGAAAAAAACAATCTGGAGTGCAGCAATGACTCAAATAATTTTCTCAAGCATCTTCAAACCCTGACTGGTACTGACCACGACACTGGACCTGAGCGCTGGAGGAGGGAGGACAAAATAAAAAAAAAAAAGAGGCCCAACCATGGTCAAGCTCTTCAATTTTATCTTTTATCTTGTGTTTTATATATTATTTATTGTCGAAGAGGAAAAATATCAGACAGAGAGCTGTTGTTTTCTTGATGGAGATTTTCTGTTTTGCTGTAAGGACACTTCCATGGACATTTGCTGTGACCTTGACCTCACCTCCATCCTCCGTACACCAGCCTGCCTGTTTTTTCATCTTAGTCAAATGCATAATATTTCTTTCTTTCTTGAATACTAAGAACAAACAAGTGTCCTCTACTGTTAAATACCTCATTTAGGACGGAGGTTGTGTTAAAGAGAGAGGTTGTATAAGTTGTCTGTCGTACCTAGAGTTGGCACGGTCCCAGTTTGGAGAAGCAACAGGAGTACAGGTGGAGGAAGGTAAGCAATGTACAGCTGTGGACACTGCTTCACCATGTTGTCAGACAGCCTTTTCTGACTGTAAACTGCCGTTATATAAGCCAAATATCGCTCTTGCCAAAGCCACCAGGCTCCTTCAGCAAGAACAGTAAATTTACCTTTTAGTTTGTGTTACTGTACAACTCTGGTGAATCATGACATCACAAAATAACACAAACAAACGAGCTGATCAAAGCAGCAGAACACCCACAACTCTCGCATTCTGCATGGACTAATTACAGTTTTTGCCAAGATAGTCTGGTTACTTTGGAGAGAGTGATATGTGCCTTATATGAGAGCAGTTTTCTGACAGAAAGGCTGTCTGACACCAAGGTAAAGTGGTGAAAATATTCCAAATATAGCATACACTTAAAGTGATTTTGACTATTTAAAGATAGGCCTTTTTTGAGGTGGTTAAAATATGTTTTGCTGCTGACCCTGTCCACAGCAGTACATTGCTTAGCTTCCATAGCGGGACTCCTCTCTTCTTCTCCAACCTGGGGGTGTGTGGACCGCCATCTACATACAACGTCATTTCAAAAAATCTGAACTATCCTCGTAAAGGATTTCAGTATTCTGTTGCAGCAAGTTGTAAAAAAAAAAACAACAACTGACAATATATCAGTCTGTCAGTTTCAATATTTTCTCATCCTATCTGTCAGCCTCCACCACTTATCGGTTCCTACTGAAGATGTAAATCTTTGAAAATGAGTCACAAATATGTGGCTTTTTTTTTTTGTTTAATAGACCATTAATATATAAAACTACACATTTGTGACTCATTTTGTAACTGAAGTAATGTCCTAAAGAAATCTGGTACTGTAGTTTGTAACAAACAGGAGTAAAAGGATGATTTTAAGCTGCGGGTTAATACACATTTATTGCTCCAATCAGTATTGACAGCAGCAAGACTGTATATGTGAAATTGATTGAAAATATAATAAGGTCCTCATGTTTATCATAATGACAGAATACATTACCTGTGCAACATTGCAGCTCAAATATGTGTTTTTAATAGTTTTTCAACAACAATAAAAGTCATTTGCAAAGAGCAGTAAGATAAGTATTAGAAGGTCCTATGAGTTTGATTTTTATTTTCAATATGACCTGCCTCATGACCTCTACTGCTGGTTTTCAGGTATTAATAACATTTCCAGAAAAGACAAACTCAACATGTGTGTCTGTGTGCACATCTCACCTGACCGTCAATCTTCAGATAACCTGTCTGTTTCATGATCTCTTGCAATTTCTGGTCGATCTCTGCACTGTAGGGACAAATCACACACAATAACACACAATGTTAAGGGAGTGCAAATGCTAAATGAAGTATGTTTCAGTGTGAAACATCCCAAGTGAGATGAGAGCGAGACTTCTGACTCACAAATGGATCCTGTGTGCATTGCTGTACATCTCTTCCACCCACACACTCCACATGCGGATCCATTATGTGTAACATAACCTGCTCTTCTCTAAATGACCCTTGCTCCTGCTCACTCATGAGTGTGTGTTTGTGTATGTAAGATCACATTCACAGATGCGACAAAAACACAATAAGATCCTTTTAGGACAACTGTAAACACGGTTTCTCATTAATCGTTACTCAAATGAACATCAGCACGTGTCCTTACTTCTCTAAGCTCTTCTGTAGGCCGTACGGAGGTGTGGGCAGGGTGAGCATGTGTCGCGGGCGGCTGGGGTAAGGGTGGTGCTGAGGCGAGCTCTCTGAAGATGATGAACGGCTGCCTCCATCGTTTGCCAGCGGCAGCTGGAGCGCTGCAGGGGTAGGGGGGACATGACACATTAGACATACACAGGAGAACAGAACGAATGCTTCAGTATGATTCACACCAGAGGCAGCATGCCAGAAGGTGTAAGATGGCTGTTTATTCATGCATTCACCGAATCCAATATTTTAATAGTTTATAGCTGGTATACACCAGTAGAGAAAGTGTTTATTAGCCGTACGTTTTACATTTTATTAGCTTTATTTAACTAATATATGTGTCTGTGTGTGTCGGTTGAGAAAAGACTTATCTATCATGTGCTGTGGAGTACCGACTGAAAATTATTTCCCATGATACATCAAGAGAAACCGGCCTTGGCGAGATCTTTCAAGAAGAGTTCTTTCACTACAGCCCTGCTATCTAGACCCTGCATGTGTATGAACTTGTTTTTATTCCACTAAAGTTACAGCTTTGTTTTTGTTTCGCTGATGTTGTGACCTCGTGTTTAAAGAAATAGGGCAAAAGCAACAGCACTCTCAGGCAGGGAGAGACAGCACAGGGTTAGCCCACAGCTTAGGAGGGACAGTTCAGGGATGTGGACATCCGCAGTTCATTTTTGAAGGAAAACTACCGCTTATTACTGCTTGTTTTTTTTTTTTTTAGCTCTGGCCATTAGTTCTATTTTGTTACCAAAAAACTGTACACATTAAACTGATTCCTGAGATCTCAGCATCATTATAAAAAGTACAACCAACAGGGAAACACGTTGAGCTGTCAGGCATTCATGCAGGTTTTTAATGAGTTTATTTAGAGGTAAATCCAAACTTATGTTGGCAATAATCACTCTTTGTACAAGAAAGTACACAGAGTGTACACAACTATAGCAACCATAATAGATCAAAGTTGCACCATCTAATTGACATTACCAGAGACAGTCTGGGTGATAATTTTACTGTTCATTTTTGTTTTCAGATACAAATAAGTTAAACTGGGTATTTTTTTCAATCTTGACGATGGAACTGGGCAATATATTGATAATATATGAATATTGTGATATGAGACTAGATTTTGGATATCATTATATTACGATATGGCAAAAGTGTTGTCTGTTTCCAGTTTTAAAGGCTGCATTAAAGTAAAGTGATGTAACTTTACTAACTTACAAGACTGTTTTAGCTGTTCTATAACTTACCTTTACCCACACAGTCATTAAATTTATATAACTATTGATTATGAAAACCTTATAGTGTTAATAATTCGTAAAAGCACCAGTAGTTGTTCTTACAACATTGTTATAAAATAGATAAAGGTATTTGGTATTTTTAATTGTGTCCACATCCCCCTGCCCGACCTAGATTTTTTACACTATTTTAGAATTACAGTATGTTATTTCAGAGAAAATGTGTACATGGAGATTTGGAAAGTTACCAATTAACTGTTAACTAATTAGTCACAGTTAGGAATGCGATTAAAAATCGAATAGTATGGAAATGGCAGTAATTGTGCTAATTTTACATTGTTTTGGCTGGCAGAGCCATTTGTTGAATAAAAGAACTCAACCCTCAACTTTAAATGAGAAAAAAGAGAAAAAATGAAAATGAGAGGAAAAACTAATGTTTCATATCTTATTAATTATTAATGATTAATCAATTGTTGGTGTTCAACTATCTTCAAGGGAAATAAACATAATTTGCAACCATAACCAGACATGTATATTGTATATCAAGGATTTGCCTAAAATCTGGATATTATTTCAAAGACATATTGCTCAGCCATACTTTATGATAATTTAACTGCCTGTCTTTGTATCTTTTTAGTGATGTCAACATGTTCTCAAATCTCAGAGATCATTTTGTTCAGTACAATGTTGTCATAACCAACAAAACAGATAGCCAGAGCAATGAAAATAAAACCTAAGTTGTGATAAAGTGCAGTTTGACATTAAAATGACTTTGTGACCCTGGAAGCAGTTGTCAGTCAGCTCACAACCAGCTGGTACTACAATCCAAAATCCAAGCAGAAGATGCAACATGCTTCTAGCCCCGTCTAAAAACACATCTAAATCATGCATTCGAGGACATGTTAAAACAACACTGACCCTGTAACATCAGGAATGTGTTCAAGCAAGCACTTACTAATTTTAACTGGAGAACAAGCTAAAGTAGTATTAGCACAGATATGTCGTGCAAAGAAACGCTCAGACAGCAGCTATGGTGACCTCTGTGACACCGACTTTGCCACAGGAACAGAGTTTAAATCCCTATTTATTATCAATTTCACATCATCTTTTTAAAATATTTTAAACCAGTTAGCAAAACATTTCCAGGACCATGCAGCTGTTATTCTCATCATTTTCATTATTTGTGTCATAACAGGCTGGCAGCTCTTCTGAGAGAGCCTGCAGGTGTTTGTATCCATGAGTCACCTGTGGATGGATCTGCCTGTAAGGGGAGAATGAGTTAGTGGAGGGGAGGAGGAGGAGAGGTTAGTAAGAAGAGGAAGGAAAACTCAGGCAGCCTTTGGCACAAATTGCATCTCCATAGTTTGGCTGGCTCCAGATGGACGGATGAGAGGAGAGACAGGCAGACAGAGCGAGGAGAGGAGAGGGGAAGACACACACACATTGATACTTGCAGGCACTTCTGCACCGCCTCCTGCTCACACAGTGCTGCTGCAAAAAGGAAGGAGGGGGATGCCAGAAGATGAATAACAGGCAAACAACATCAAACAGTCCGACGAAAAGAGAGGAGACATTCGGCCAAAACTGCATAGCGCAGACGAAGCTGGAAGTCAGACAGTCAGTCAGTCAGACTCGGACAGGAAGGCAAGTCTTCAGTCGCCACAGAAAGAAAACAGACAGAGAAGCCAGAGTGTTCACAGTACTCCTGCAGACGCACCAGTGGGGATGCTGGATTAGAGACTGTGTCAAACAAAACACAACCCAAAACACTGTGTCGTGCAGAAAAGCCACATGCACTGTGATTCTCTGCCTCCAGCAAAACAAAGGTTAATCATCTGACACATGTCCACACACACGTAGGTACACTGTGGACATCAACACACACCAACACTGCCCTGCCACTGGCACACACGCACACACACACACACAGACAGACAGACACACAGCCAGACAGACAGACAGACAGAGAGAGAGGGACACAGACGGAGAAAGAGAAAGAGAGAGAGAGAGGAGTTGGGATGGAAAGATGGAGAGAGGATGTGATTTGGAGGGAGGTGTAAATAACTGTTGGGCTAACATATCAGAACTGGTCAAGGACTGGGTTCACAAATATGAATTAAAGGGGTAGTTCAGATTATTTGATGTGGGGTTGTAGGAGGCACTTTTCCACAGTTGGTGAATTAGTGACAGCTGATGCTAGTCAGCATGCCCACAGTTTGGAGGAGCAGAGAGGGGACCAGCACGGATGCTAAGTGATGACTTGCTGTGGACAGGATCAGCAGCATAAGGTATTTTAGCCACTTAAAAACGGTCCACCAAAAAATATCATTATCAGTTTAAGTGTGTTATATATACAATATTTTCACCTCTTTACTTTGAGGTTTTATGGCAGGAAAGTACCATTATATAAGCCAAATATCGCTCTCTCCAAGCCAACAAATCTCTATGCAATTACCTTGTAGAACATGGGGGTTGCTAATCTAACACTTCCTCAATCTGTTAGCTTGTTTGCATTACTGTGTGACTTTGGTGAATCTGAACCATCTTTTTAATATACCACGCTCACATAATAAAACAAACTAACTAACCAGTCAAGGCAGCAGCAGACCAGTAGCTCCCATGTTTACAGGGTAAAATGACAGATTTTGCCTAAAGTGTTTGGTTGGTTTGGAAAGAGCAGTATTTGGCATGATGATAGCAGTTTCCTGTCAGAAAAGGCTGTCTGCACATATAGTGGTAAAAATATTAAACTGATATTGATATTTTTAGGTTTTTTTACACAGTTAGCAGGTTTCCCTCTTGTCTTTTCCAAACTGGGGGTGCGCTGTCTGGCAGCTACTATAGCTAATACACTGACTATCAATACGTACCTCACACAAGCCCACTTTAAATACACAAACGTATCCCTTTTAACTCCTGTCCCTGTGCAGAGATTCCTATTCAGCCCTAAACTTATCAGGCAGTAGTATGAGATACAGAGTAAGAACTGTGTGATGGTGAGACAAAGTACAGTATGTATGTGCAGGGGGGAAATTTAAAAAAAATTGGCAGTTACATGTTGGCATATTAACGCTTGTGGATAACCACTGAAACCAAACTACATTTTCTCAACAGATACTAAAATAAGTTACGTCTTATAGGTCACTTTAAAGACCATCTCATCAGTTTGGCTGAAACACAATACGCCCCTATATTTACTGGGTTTTATAGCCACTTGATAAAGAAGTAACAGATCTTTTTCCACATAGTCTGTCCTTCTAAATTAGACTGGATGTAAGAAACGTGCATAATAGTGTTAAAAAGACAAATGTGAGTAATTACAGTAAGTATAAGTAGTAATATTGAGGACCGATTAGGCTGGACTGACAGGAGCAAAACAAAAGAAAGAAGCTGCCTGTGTTTTTCTCTGACAGGTTTAAAGATGACATAAATTAAAAAAAATAAAAATAATGAAGATGGGGGAGGATGGGATGGGAGATGAAAATGGGGGACACAAGTGTTTGGGGTGGGGGAGAAAGAGAGGTGCAGTGGCAGAGAGAGCGATGGATTGAATGATACCTGCACGCTGGGAAGGAGCTGGAGCAGGACTGAGCTGGATCACGATGACTGGACAGAGGAAAGAAAATATACACACACACGCACATTACTACACTGTTCTACTGACATGCTCACGTGTGCACGCACACACACACACACACACACACACACACACACACACGCTTCATCATATAACAAACAGGGAAAAACAACAGTTTCTGACTTCTACAATTACTTTGTTCTCTTCACAAACAAACAAAAGTGGTGTGTACTAGAGGATAAGGCTGGCATTTTCTTTTCTCTTTTTGTCAATCATTCCTATGAAAAGGACAAAATTCATAATATGTGTGATTTTAATACTTCGTGACTTCTCATCCTCATCTGTGCCACTCAGCCCCAAGCCCATCAGTTCCTACTGAAGTCATAAATCTTTAAAAACAGGTCACAAGTATAAAACAAAATGCTCTCCAACTGTTGGTCACCGTGGTTTCTAGCAAATGTTCCTCAAACAGGGGTAAATACTTCTTAGGGAATTTTCATTTTCAACTGCAGATTAATACACGTTTGATGCTCTAATGAGCATTTAGAGCAGCAAAGTGGTGTACATCGGTTCAAAATAAACTACACTGCCCAAGTTCACTGCAATGACACATATAATCCAGTGTCACAGAGTGGCTCATTGCTGCGTTTTTAATTGAGATGCACTGAACCAACTTTTTCTTTTCCAATAATGATATCTCAACAATATCAAGCATCTGCCGAGAGTCCAATAACAGTCATCACTTTTTCCCCAAAGTACCCGGAACTTTAAGTCCTCAGAACTAAAAGGTTTTTTCATCCTGTTACTACCTGCATTTCCACCATGGTCTAAAGACCTGCAAAGCTCAGTTAAGTTAGTCTGCTAATGTATAAAAAAGTGACAGCTGCTTTTACATGTCATCAACATATCAACAATAATGACACTGTATAAAGCAACAGACAGGCAGTATTATTTGTGTTGATGCTTATGTGTCAAAGCACAACAAACAAAAAACAGATATGGCAGATGCAGATTTTTAAAAAATACTGGCTAAAATAAAGCGCCATGAGTACTCAACCAATCACAAATGTTTTGTTTTGCAAGCCAAACTTCCAAAGGTCCTTTACTTTGGAAAGTATTACCCTCTGAGCAGGGACTTTTGAGGAGGCAAAATAATGTCCCCGGAAATTTAGACCCTGGAAACTGTGGTTGAAATACAGCTGTTTGTAACTTACTGTGATCACTTTACATATGTCAACCAACAGTGAGAAATTGCTGAAGAACAAAAAAAAAAATCGATCCAGTGGTCCGCTATGACTTAATGATGATGGACAATACTTAATTTTTTAATAACATTAAGAAAGAAATTGTATCTAATGTGGATTTATTTTGTCAAAGCCAATCAACTTAATCAGGTCAGTATTAGATTGAAGTATTACAGTACTAGTTTGTGAACAACAAGTGAGGTCTATGTCACAGAGGAACGATAAAGTCAGTCTTTGGATACACAATTAATACATGTTTACAGGATTGATTTTTATTTGCTTGTTTTGGTCTTCTCACGAGGTTTGTTGAGAATAAGAAAATACACAGTGCCGCTAGCCTTTTCCTTACACACTCTCACTCTTACAGATAGCAAATGAAACCTCACAGCACAATTTAAAAAGAACAAAAGAAAAGGGGAAAAAGCAGGTTTGTGGTCAGTGTCACTCAAACCTGATATGAACGGCCAAGAGAAGTGATGATCTGCAGGAAAGAACGGTCATGTTCGGTCAGTGAGTGAACATGATTTCGTATATTGTTGGCTAACAGTTTTAAAAGTTCACTATATGTCACAGTGGAAAGATAATAAAGAGCTCTCTGTCTCCAGCACAGTGTTCATTTCCATGTTTTTTTTTTTTATGTCAGTATATGCATGCTGTCCCTGCGTCCCCTGTTGAACTAGCCATGGGGCTGTTTGTTGGAGAGTTTTCTCCTCCTGACTGTTTCACCAAGTCTTATAACGCTCACTTCATATTCAGGGTTCAAAATTAACACCTGCCATGCATCAAATGTGGGTAAACATTGGGCTTGGTGGAAAAATAAAAAAGCTAAATAATGAAATTGCAGCCTCGGACCTAGGCAACACACAAGTGCAGTAAGGTTGTGGGGGTGCCACCTTAACTTGCTTGAAAAAAGCATAGCAACTATTAAGGCTGAACAATTCATTTAAATTTTACAGAAATCACAATAGGGCCTATGACAGGAGGTGCAATATTTGTTAAAAGCATAATGTGTGTCAAATACCAATTTAAATTAAATACTCTCATGTTATAGAGATGTCTTAGCCTTTAAATCGTATTCTACAGACTTTAAAAATCCCCATAGAGATCAGACATACAGATTCCTGCAGAAATCACACTATAATCATTTTAACAGTATGTAGTATGCAGATCCTTTAATTCCACACTGTAGAAATGCTCTTACAAGAGTCCTGCATTGAAAATTTTATCTTAGTAAAACTTTATGTAATCTGAAAAGAAGTAAAAGTACTCAATGCAGAACAATGCCCCCATTAACTGTAATACTATTATGTCATTAGATTATTAGTACTCAAACATTAAGATAAAAGGAGGATTTTTCTGTTATAGACTAGTTGGTTGAGCCAGAGCTCATTTTGAACTATTTTGTGTGGGACTGCCACTAATTATATTCTTTATAAATTGTTTGGTTGCCAAAAACTGTTAAGTGACACTTTCACAGTGCTCGTTTCTCCAATCAACAGCAAGAATACATTAGTGATTTGAGATTACACCAATTTAAAGGAAAAGTAACAAGTCGTTACATTTATGAAACTGCTGTTTTATGGCAGGTTGAAAAATAATTTCTTCAGTTTACCAGCTGAAGCAGACGGACCGAAACGTGAATTTTGGGCTCATATCGGCTCGTTACTGTGAAGAACTTCATTCAACGAGTCTGGATCAGATTGCTGAAATGTTACCACTATATGTGCAGTGCCAGTAGTTGTATGTACAACATTAACACCACAACCAACGGCTGGTAACGTATGCTGAACGTTAGCTTGATTTGATAGCTTGCACACATTAGCGTCTGTTTCGTCAAGGGTCAAAACTGGCACTGAAAACTGACTTTGCCGCAAGAGTCACATGCAAACACGCTGCTTTATAATCATTTGAAAACACAGATAGGATGGGGATACATGGCACCTCCATGTTATGCCATAAACAAACTAGAAACCACATCAAATTTTAAGATTGACGCTGGGCCTGCCACCGACTATCACTCAGATTGCTAGGCTGTTAGCCTAGCATGTTTGACAGGACAGATTGAGAACAGATTTTGGGACGTGACTGGTAGCGAGGTATTTCATGACAGCGCTTAATTTTCTAAATATTTGGCTTTACTCACTATAGAAATAGCCTCATTTGTTAAGTGAGTGATTTGACTGTAAAATCAACCGACCAAGCTGAGTCGTTGTTTGTTTATGTAGCTAGCCTAACCTTTTTTCTTTTCCTAGGATGGAGAAGGAATACCCCGCCCTACTCTACCTCTGATTGGCTAGTGCCCTTTGCATTCGTTGGCTAGATTAAGGCAAAAGGAGTAATGATTGGCAAGAATATCAAGGGGAGCCAATCAGAGGTAGAATAGGGCGGGTCATTCGTTCGCCATCCTAGGCAAAAAAAAATATTTCGCCGCCTGTTAGCATGTAGTAGCTAGGAGCAGCATAACACCCCCACTCCTTCCCTCCCTCCCTCCGCCTCTCCGAGCTTTCCCCCTGCTATTCTGGCCGTTACCGACTCCCCGGTCCTCCCCGATGGACACTCACTCGGCCTCGGACGTGATCGCTGTGGACTCATGTCGATGTTGAGGTCGATTCTCCGGCGAGCTTCTTCATTTTCCTGCTTTAGTTTCTCCTCGATTCGCGACAGCCTCTGTTCCAGCGACGACATCTTGAAAAATTGAGCACCATGTAGTTCCCAGCAGAGCTCTCGACTCCCCTCTCTGGCAGGCAGGCAGGCAGGGCCAGTAGCACACTGACTGACTGACTGAATGGACACACACACACACACACACACACACACACACACACACACACACACACACACACACACACACACACCTTTACAATCAATAATAGTTAATAGTCACTTACTCAGTTTATACAGGTAGCAGGGTATCTGTCCTTAACTAGAAAATTGAATATTTTTAAACTTTCCTATCTCATACTCCTGAGAGAAGAGTCTAAGATCAATTTATCCTAATTTGATATTATAAAAGACAATCCTAACGTTAGGAATCCCATTTTATCTAATTTCATCCTATCTTATTTCAGATTAGGAATTCCTAAATACTCAGTCCAGTGAAGTTTATCAACTTTTATGTCTGTTACCTATCAACCAACATTACTTTTAACATCTCACCAAACTAAACTTTTTGACCGTTGTTCTTTTTTTATCATTGAAAAATACACTGAAACATACAAACATGGAGCAAAAACAATACTGGGCACTTAAGTTCAAGACAGAATAATCAGAGGTGTTGGTAACAAAATCCCAAAATGTTCTTTAATTTGGGAGATAAAAGAAAGCAGACAGTCTCCACCATATCCAGCATCAGCTGTGTGAAAGCAATAAAAGATCAAGCTTGCGGATCAGTGCTGTGGGCTGCTGTTATCCAACACTACCATTAGCTTATGGTAGCTAAAACCCCTGTTAGCTACTGTTAGCTAACACTACTGTTAGCTACTCTTAGCTAAAGCCACCGTTGGTTACTGTTAGCCAACACGGCCATTAGCGACTGTTAGTGAACACTACTGTTAGCTAGTTAGCTACTACTTCAGATGGAAAAGTGAAAATTAAGGCAGCTTAAAAGTTAAAGTTAGGAGACTTTATTTAAGATTTTGAGAGGTTAGGATGCTCGTGTAATACACATGCACATTTCCTATCGTCAGATAGGGATGTTGACCTAGGAACTGTTCATCTGTATGACTTTTTTCCTTAATCAGGTCTAACCTTAATTACATGGTTACCAAACAGTTAAGATAGGATCTGGAAGTTGGGAAGTGTCTGTAATACAACCATTTTTGGGGTCGAAAGGATCCGCAGGTGGGACCAACGCATTGTTTTACAAGTCACAAGTAGTCTTTGCACTGAAGTCCCAGGTTAAGACAGGCAAGTCTTAAGTCAAGGCTGACAAATTCCAATTCCTAAACTTTGAGTTTCAAGTCTTAAAGGAGTCATAATGAGCTCTTGGCCAAATGCCATACCATTTTAACAACGGAGCTTCAACTTTCTGTTCTTTTGTAACTTCAGATGTCAAAGTTTAACAACTACCAGAGTTGTTGCATCTGCAACTCTAATTTTTGATCGTTTTGCATCTTTGATCTCATTTTTTCCAACTGTCAGCCTGTTTGTAGCCCATTTCATGGCTGCTGGCTAAGATGATGTACTGGACCAATTCCAAAACTCTTTGAATCTTTAGGTCATTTAGACCTCAAAATATGTAAAACAAAATAGAGCCCAGGTTTGAAAATACCAGAATTACCCTTAAAAGTGATCTGAAGCCATGACAATTGAAAATGACAGTTTATCCTTCAATAATCCCTAAATTATATCCGTAAATAATCACAACTCAAGGTCCCCTTACTTGCTCTGGAGCTACATCACATGGTGCTCATCATGAAACTGAGTTTGCTCATTAACCAAGAAACTACATTTAAACTGTTCAGTCTTGAGGATCTGCAGGACTGTTCATCCAGACTGAGTCTTGACCTTGTTCTTTTTGACACTTTCAATCATGTCACAAGGTCTTCATCAGCAGATGTGGTTCCTGGATGCGTAGATGTTAGATTGATCTTCATGATCAATTAGTCATGATTAATAATTTGTCAAGTTCTGGTTCCAGCTTCACAAATACGAGAATTTCGGCTTTTGGAGTAAACTGAATAACCTTTTGTACTGTTTGATTGAAAAAATCAAGCAACTTGTAACTTGTGTGTAACTTTTCCTACTTTGACAACTCTGCAGTAAAAAAGACGCTCTTTGGGTTTTGTACTAATAAACACACAAAGTAGTTGTTAGTTGCAACCCTATATTTTACCATGACAACCCAAGCTCCAGTAAAAATGATGTAATCTGGCGCGTCCTGTAGCTAAGTGGTTAAGATGTAAAGTCAGAACTAAAAAGAAAAAAAAGATTTAATAATTCCTAAATAATATATGGAAATTTGAGAATTTTACATACTGTATAAAAACACAGCTTCCACAGATATTTTAATGTGAACTCAAGCAATCTGCAGGTGGGAGCAGACGTTTAGAAAAGAGATAACTGCTCTCACAGTCTGTTTATACTGCAATGTTGTAAATATGACATTCGGTTTTGTCTGTACGCCAACCTGCAGATCATACATGTAGGTGTTTGTTATGTGCCATTCAAAGGTGGAGATGCTTCACTGTACTGACCCTAAATCCACATCAATGTAGTGATCCACTCTGGCCTGTTTTCCTATTTTGGCTTACATGCAGGTGACATGCAGCTATATAAACTTGTTTTTCCATTATTGCTGCATGCTTTGATCCTCACATGGCCATCAAGGGGATTCAGGGACTTGTTCCAGGACACTTCAGCAGGTGATCCAGCAAATCTCTCTGACCTCAGGGTCACTGTTGTCCTGAAACCCAAACAAATTCAAGCAAACTGATATTGTTGTAATCAGTATCACAGTATCGTTTTTCCAGTGTTGATAATCACATTTCCCAGCTCATGTTCAGCATAAATGTGTTCAACTTGTTGTATGTATTATATGATTAGACCAGAAAGATTAGATGATTAGTTTGTCAATTTAGAATTAATTAGCGAACATTCTGATAATTGATTACCTCTTTAAGGAACTTAATTACAATGGTGCACTCAATATAGTGTAAATCCCTGCTAGACAACAGATGATGAAGCACCTGCTGCAATGTCGCCACAACTAATAAATGCAACCAGCTGAGATTTATAAAGTGCATCCAACATTAACTTGACCTCCACATACCTCTTCCTGAGCTAAAACAAGCTTTCAAACTGAGGCCGTTTTTGATCACTTGCGCCCCCTAGAGGCCACTTAAGAAGATACAGCAGTCAAAAAATGTAATTACTGCCTCACAGTTGTATGTCTCCACCAACCAGACTCGTATAACGTATGTAGTGAAGACTTTGAAGGATTTTGATATGGAACCTACCTCTGTAACTTTGAAGGAACTTCATAAAAGTGTATTTTTTGGCCAAATGGAAGTTATAACTGTATATGTGTGATTCCAGTGAATATTTCCAACGAGAAACATGCAGTCTTCATTTAAAGACTATTTTTCATTGAGAAGTACAGAGGACTGACAGAGAGCTGAACATTATGATGTCAAAGTGAATGGTTGACCTTTTGGATATAAAATGTAATCATCTCATCATTTTATCCTATTAGATATCTGTGTTTAAGTTTGTCACAATTAGTGTATGAAATCTTGAGTTATGGCCAACAATGTGTTTAGTGAAGTCACCATGACCTTGACCTATCGCTTGTGTTAAGTTTGAAGAAATTCCTTCAGGAGGGTCCTGAGATAACACGTTTACAAGAGTGAGATGACCTGAAAGCATTATTAGAATTAATTAATAACAGGTTATTCAGCAGACAGTCATGAATGAGCAGACTTCTGCTGGTTTGACCTGCTCCAAAGTGAGGATTTGCTTCTATCTAGCTGCTTTTTGTCCATGTAAGATTATTAATTTCGGGCCTTCGATGCCTTGATTGGATGGATCATTGGCTCTGGCAAGTTCCAATTAAAAATTTTACACATTTTCGTTGACTAAACAATTAACTGCTTGATCCAAAAAGAAGAAAAGAAAGAAAACAATTAATACTCGTCAAATAGTTATAATCACAATCTTGTAAAAAGATTAAATGATATGATTGTATTACCACAACAGGATTCAACTGCAAGTTCATAAGTGATACTGAATTATGACATGAATTCTGAGGTTCATATCTCGTATCATTGCTGATTTATTTATTTATTTTATGAATTTCTTTTTTTTTTTAACTTGCCTTTCTGTTATCTGTGCTTCCTTCCCTGGTTTGACTGGACACTCCCACACCCATCAACAACACAGAAATCATATTCACTGCAGGTTTTCTTTATAAAATAAGTCATCTCATACTCTCACATGGTTTTGTATTGTCATACACAAGATAAGTAAATCCACACCATCATGCATACAACTTCACAACAAACCTCTCCTGTACTCAAAACTGCTGAAATGTTTATAGAAGTTTATACCGCTGGCTCAAATTTTCCAACATTTATCTTTCCATTTCCCTCAAATGATATTGATCATTTAGTAATGTGCTGCCAACTTGGCTAATGAGGTTTGTTGTGCTTGTGGCACCACCCAGATTTCCCAAAATCACTAAGATATCACTTGTTTCGGCTGACATAAATATGATTTTATCACTGTGAAGGAAACCAAACCCTGCAATGACCACGAGGGACAGTTATTGAAACTGTTGGTGGCTCTTAAAATAGATACAAAAGCTGTTACAGCCAGTGTTTGTTTAAAGTCAGATATAATTGTCTTGGAGAGAAATTACTTACTTCATGTCCACAAAACTCTGATAGCATGTAGATAACTGGATGAACGTGTCTCTAACCCATAGCATACTGTTACTTGTACATAATGTCTTAGTGTTCAGATTTTTTTTTTTAATGTAATAACCTGCTTGCCACATAGCTTTTATGCTGGTGGTTGTGATTCTGTTTCTGCTACACCTGTTTTTATAGATACCGAAATATCCAATTAAAATAGAGTATGTGGTGGATATTGAATAATGCATTGAGGAGTTAACTGTCACAAAATATGAATACACAGAAAAATCACAAAAACTCTCTTTTAAAGCTATAATGTGCAACATTTGTCCATTAAAATGTCCAAAAATGCTAGGGGGTCGTAACAGCTAGACATATATATTTTGTTAAGTTGTGTACTTACACTATAAATTCCAAAAATGTTCAAACGTTGCTATAACTTCCAGTAAAAAGCACAGAGTACGTCAGAGTGAGGAAGGAAGTTGGAGAATGTGACTAAACGTGACATGAGTAAAATTTTAATTTTACCTCATTCACGAACATGATTTCTGCCTGAGACGTGTCAAACTTTCATCGGCAGTGGTAGTTATTTAGAGGTAGAATCAGTAGAATTTGTCTGAGCTGGTCATAAACGCACCAGAAAAAGATGTCAGGACGTCAAATACCGACGTTTTGTGTCGATCAAGAGCACAGAAAAATGAGACAGCGAGGGAATACAGATGGAGTGTACACACTTGTATTGGGACATTAGTGATCTCATCTCTACATTATTTTTTTTAGGAAAATGTTGCATATTATGCCTTTAAAAGTGAAAATAACTCCCATGATCCCATGCTTCCTCATGATATCATCAAACTACATCTTTTGTTTTAATGTGAGAGACCCTTAGCGGCAGAACTTACATATTGTACATTTAGAACAATTAAAATGCCTTTATTACCATGACAACAAGGGCATTTAAATTGTTGTAAAAGAGAGAGCCTTGGAGTTTTTGTGATTTTTGTGCAAACATCCAAAAAACGCTTCAAACAAACTCCATTTGAGTACAGAAGGTGCTCCTACCCAAACATTTTTTGAAAAAATATGACTACTTTGCGATTTAACGTTTGTTGCAGAAATTAAAATCCAAGCAGCACAAATTTTAAAAAGTAGTTGGTAAAAGTCCAAAGAAAAGTAAGACAGTGGTTCTTTACCCCATAGTTAACTCATCATCCACTGACCATCAATCAGCATACGACTGCTGGGAACGCTTCGAGTACAAGTACACTCTGAAAGTCATCATTTACACTCAAATCAGTTGAGAGTATTTATGCAGCACATTGGATTACTCTTCCCGCTGCTGTGTACAAAGGGCCACAAAATAAAAACAAAATGCTTTTCTGTGGATCAAATACAAGTACAAATGTAAGGCATTGGTATGAGTGGGCTTTAAGAAAGCCCTAAAACAGTCAACAGTTCGAAGAGACAGTGAGCTCCTCTCACAGCTGCACACGTGATCACACTGACATAGAGGAGGATGGGAGGAGGCGTTTTAAAGGCTAATATTTGTAGATACACGAGTCACTGGTGTGTTGTACAATGATTGGATAGAGGGCCTTTGTTTGTCCTTTGTTTGTGATAAAACTTTTGACCCCGACAGCTTTTATTTTCTCAGTCCTTGACCTTTGAAACTCTGCAGACACACAAAACACAGACCGGCTGCCTCCAGTCTCTCTGCATTCATTCACAGTGTAATTAACGGCACGCAAACAGTCAGCGGATAGTCAGCAGAGACTTTCTATCCGCTCCAGCAAAACCGTTGTGAAGCCTTCAAAATCGAACATTCCTCGAGGTCTGTGAGCCCCCGCAGCCCACTAGCAGAGGTCAGAGACGTAGTCAAAGTCCCGGAAGCTCTCCTGGTCTTTGCGAGAGAGCACGCGAGGCTCGCGTGGAGGCGTGAGCGTCGGAGCTTCAGTGGTGAACTCCTCGTCGAAGTTGCTGACGTCTTCCTTGCCTCCAATAGAGGGGACGAAGGGAGGGGGCACCTTCCTCTGCAGAAGCGCCTCCCAGTCCACGTTCTGGAGGGAGACAGAGGAAAAGAGGTGAAAAATTAGTAAGCTCTTCAACTAAGTGGGGACGCCCACGTCTTCGCCACCAGTACTGTCTTCCAAAGGCTGTAGTGGGCTCAGTTTGAAGGTGAAGATACTGGTATCATAAAACTAGAAGACCGAAGGAATTCATAGGTGCCAACCATGTCAGCTAGTCAGGAAGGGGGCTAAATCATCCTCCAAAGTGAAAAATGAAAATGGGTTGTATGGTACCAAAGAGTCTCCACTTTACAGAAATGCCCACTTTATGCTAATCCCATGCAATTTGGGGCAAAAACATGCAGTTTTTTGCATTCAGTATGAATGTCTTATTTTTGCCTATTCTAAAAATGATGTATAGAATAATTTTGCATACTGTATTGTCATGAATGGAGAATGATTAGAAAGCTGAAGAATCAAAAACAGCATGAACATCCAAAGGCAACAAATGCTGGGTGCTGGACAAAAATGCAGATACGAAAGTATAAAAGTATAAAATTAAGTCCTGGTCTGTGGACTATTGCCCCCTAAAGACCCTGTTCCCCTCTTAAAAGTGGTATGGTGGGGAGGTTGGAGTGGAAAGGTGAATATAATATCTGCTTTACAATTGTTCTTAATATTCATTCTCAGTTCTGCATATTGACACTTGGGATATGTGGACATGAGGAGCTCAGGATGCCTGCGATTAATGTCCTGCTCTACCTCAGAGCTGTTTCGTCTGATTCAAACTGATAGTTCCTGATGCTGCTTTACATTAAAAAGGCTAAACAACAAGATGTGGACATTTTCTGTGCTCTTTGGTGGGCAGATCAGTTTTAGATATCGCAGGGAGAAAGAATACATGCAGAGACAGACATTTTGATGAAGAGCTGCAGGTGGCCGGTTCAGCACACCTCCAACTCATCATCAACAGTTTATTGAATTGTGTTGTGCTCTCCTGTGGGAAAAAAAACACTCAGAAGGGAATCGCTGCTTTTCTCCACCCACATACAAAAAAAGCATAAGTGTACTTACTCTGAAAAATGGCTGCTTCTTCACCTCCTCTGCATCCTTTTCACCAGAGCCCAGTCTTCTCTCTGGGTTCCTCCTCAAAAGCTGCTCATGATAACAAACACAAACACATGAAAATAAGAAACGATGAGGGGAAATTATAGTCAAATATCTATGTGTGACCTCTGTGATTGTGAGTGTCAGTTTGTCAGCTATACTGCTGAGTAATAAGTGTTTGTATGTGTAGCATTTGTCACATATTGTTCATGGGTGTTGAAGCCAACAGGAGAGGGAGAGAGTGTGTGTTGTGTATTTATGTGTGTGTATTCTTACCCTTCTCATGATGCCAATGGCCTCGGTGGACAGGAAGCGTGGATAACGCACTTCATCATTCACAATGCTGTCAAACACCTCCTCTTCATCATCCCCTGGGAAAGGAGACTACACACACACACACACAAAACACACAAAAACACACTTAATTCAGTTCAGTCCATGTTAGAGATTTTATATCAAATCAAAGTGTTAATCACAGTAAACATTTTCTAATTGTTCACATCCAATTTTCCCTGTAAAGGCGAGCAAGAATATAAATAAGGCATCCAAAACTTATTCAGGAGACTTGCAATGCGCTTAATTCATTTATTGTTTTTAAAGGGATAGACTGGATTACTTAAGGTGGGGTTGTATGTCAGTGTATTAAAGCAGTAAAAATATTCTAAATATACCATACATTGCTCAGCTTCCTACACCAATATTCCTTTTGCTTCTCCAAACTGTGCATGTGTCGACTGCCATCTACTGTAGGTGATCAACTATGAAAAAGAACCTCATACAACCCCTCTTCATATAATCTGAATTATCCCTTTAAGGTCATATTTTCATATCTGACAAACGCTGTGAAATCAATATACTTTTTGCTAATGATGAGTATGATGTAGTTTGATTGGTTATTGTTTTGTTTATACTTCTAACAACAGGAAACATTAGAGACACAAGGGACAGGTCACCAGGGTGAAAGTACTTTTACAAAATTCAAAAGTATTTCTGTAAGTGATCAAATTCCAAGCTCTGGTGTAAAACTACAGATTGACATCAGAAAAATTATATATATTGAACAGGTTTGGAACTTGTGTTTACACAGCACTTTGTGCAGCTATCAAGTGAACAGTGTAAGAGCTCTGTGTATGTGAGTGTATATTAGCTCTCACCTCTCCCACCAACATTTCATAGATGAGGACCCCTAGTCCCCACCAGTCTACTGCTCTGGTGTAAGATGTATCCGTTAGGACCTCTGGGGCCAAAAACTCTGGAGTCCCACAGAATGTGCTGGTCCGGTCCCCGAAGCCCATTCCTACAAACAGAGGCAGAGAGATGAAAATGTTCGTGGCTCAAAGCTTTTAGTAAAATCAGTGCAGCGGGCAGACTGGATTGGATGCAACATGAAAAATAAAATGAGCCCATCTGTCTGAAACATCGGTATCCACCTTCTTTACACAGTCCAAAGTCAGCAATCTTCACATAACCATCTGTGTCTAGCAGCAGGTTGTCGAGCTTGAGGTCTCTGGAAGAGAGAGAGAGTAAAAAGATGTAGGTGAGAAGAAGAGGAGTCGCTTTGCAGAATTTCACAATGAGTTTAAAAGAGATACAAACAAGACAGACTTTACAGCTGTGCTAGCTGCTGTATGAGACTGTAGTGATAACATCAGCATGCTAACATGCTCAGAATGACAATGCTAACACGCTGATGTCAAGCAGGTATTATGTTTACCATGTTCACTGTTACTTAAGCGTGTTAGCATGGTAATATTTACTAATTAGCAATGAACACAAAATACAGCTAAGGTTGATGGGAATGTTTTGCAGGTATTTAGTCAGAAACCAAAGTGATGAAGAAAGTGAAATTGTGACCTGATGAGGGTGCCAACTGAAATGTAAAAAAGCTGAATTGTTATTGCAGTTCATCTTTCTGGGGACATAAATATCTGAACCAAATGTGAGGCCAATCCATTCAATAGCCATCAAGATATTTCATGCAAAACCACAAATGTGACCCTCGTGGCGGCGTTACAGGAAAAGTCAGTCAGTAAGATTTATCCTCTAGGGACCGTGCCTGTCCGTACAAAATGTCATGGCTATTCATCCAGTCGCTGAAATGGTGTGTTGACCAACAGCCCTCAAGCCCTGCTGCTATAATAATTAAAAACCAACGCCACGATAAGGACTTTATGGGGAAACAGAATCAGACACTTCATGTGAATTCAGAGGAATAGATGAAAGGTTTTGAGAGGATCCGCTCCTGCAATTCTCTGCACCTTTTTGTGCTATTAGAATTTTCTTTTTATATAATTAGCACTATGTGATCAGTTCAGAACTTCTTCCATTGGACACCACTGGACTGAACTCATACAACACATCTTCTGCACAGTTTTAGTTTTAGTACCCCCATAAATGTTATTTTACACACCTACTGTCATGTGAGCAAACAGGTTTGTGTGGGTTTCTCTCACCTGTACACAATCTTATGGTCGTGGAGGAACTGAAGTCCAAGAACTACACAAGCTGCATAAAACCTGAAGTAAAAAGAAGGAAACATTAATACCAACCCACAATAAAAGCTAATTAAATGTAAACATAAATGTACAAACTGAACAAACATTGATACTACTGCAACAAACAGTTTAATAATTTGTTGAAGTTGTAGAGTTGTGATCGTGTTTACGGAAATAGACAATGAAGTAAGTTGTTGGTTGAACAGAATACCATGGAAATTCCCTTTTTAAAAAAACGGTTTAAAATCCTGGGTTTTACAGATTTTACTTCTTAATGTGAATTTATTAGAAGCAGAAGATAGTCACTGTACTTTTAGATTTAAATAATTCACAAACTTCACAAGCCCTGAAAAAGATTAAACTTGTTTCACTACTATCAGAACTTTGCAGACACTGGAGTCTTCATTTGTGGGACTGTGCAAAGTGTGTTTACAGACTTGCTTAATGCACAAACAAATCCTAAAATATTTTTTTAAAAATCCCTAGTTTGCATTTTGTCTTTCTCAAACACACACACGGAGACGTTACTTACACAGCTCGTGGTTCTGTGAAGACGTCTGTGTGGATGTGCATCATCAGGTCGCCTCCTGCTGTGTACTCCATAACAAAACACACATGCTCTGGAGTCTGGAAGCACGCGAACAGGTTGACCAGGAAGGGATGGTGCGACATGTTCACGATCTCAAAGATGCGCTTCTCACACATCAGACTGCAGGAGGAAGGTGGGAGAGAAGATGGGAGGATACAGAGGTTGACAGAAAAAGGAAGGATCGAGGGAAGGAGAGAAAAAAATGTGAGAGATTTACACATTATTAGACTGTTTATTTTGGTCCATGAGACGCCCACATTCGTCCCACAGATGAACTGTAATCATGGTGATTCAAGCCACAGCGGCAGCACAGATTAAACACAATGAAATGTGGTACTGGAGCTCAAAGATCCCGACTGAAAAACAGCAACCGATCACACAAACATGCTGAATAATAAACACATCAACACACACCTCTCCACCTCATCCCGAGCTATGATGTCTCCTTTCTTCAGTGCTTTGATGGCGTACATCGTGCCAGTCTTCTTGTATTCTGACAGCAACACCTGCAGAATAGTGATGAGGAGAACGAGAAAGAAATGAAAACAAGATATTACAATAAACCTGCAATGTAAACTGGAGAAGTTAGCTCAACTTCTCTAGTTTACATCACTGCTGTTTAAGACTTTTCAGCAAATGGTTTTTTGAATGAACAAGGTCAATATGTATGAAACAAGGGGTTTCTGTTAGGTTTTTTCATTCCTCCATGCAGTTGTTGAAGGTTTCACAAAGAAAAAGGAAACCGGCAAATGCAGAAAAGTGGGAACATTTTGTTTTAAATATTTTAGAAGCGTTTGTGAAGAAAGCAAACATTTATACAAAATATGGGAACTGCTTTCATTTTTAGACAATTTCACAAACATGATATGGAATAGACAGAAAATAGGAGGAATACCCAACCAACCACCCATTCACCTGCCAACCCTGTACTACATGTAATTTTTGAGTTTGCATTCAATTTGTGTATTGTTAAAAAAAACATAAATGGTTACCACATTTTTGAAAACTGCTTCAAAAGTAGTAAAATCTAATGTGCTCAGTGTGTACACAAACAGTTAATGGCACAAAGAACACAAAAAGGCTGATTATAAATCGTCTTGTATGTATGATTTTCTGGTTGTGATGGAATTATAATGCTGCTGCTTTCTGTTTTGTCCTTGTTTCTAAGAATTCGTCAGCATCAGCCTCTTGATGCTGCCGGTCCAGTCCAAGCCTTTTCGTGTTTCTTGTGCCTGTAAGTGATTAGATTGTGCACATATTAAGGCTTTTTTGTTCTTTTATATTATTACTGGCCTGACCAGGGAAGTTTTTTGACAGGATTTGTGCATTTCATGTTACAAGTTTCAAGTATCAAAAAAAGGGAACAAAATGGACCATTTGCCACACTGTACCTTCCCAAAGTGTCCCCTACCCAACACAGCTATCAGCCTGAAGTCCTGGAGAGACAGAGGACCTTTCCTCTGCTTACTGGAAAGATGGACACACACAGTCAGTAAGAGGGTTTATAGTGGATAAAATAAATAAAAAGTAACAAATTAAACATCATACAAACTGTTAAGAGCAGCATAATCTGTCATGGCGGACGAGGGGACTGTGAGTGTGGGTAGAGATCTTTGTATTTTAAAATGGTCATGCTGATGAATCAGCCTTTTTCACAGCAGTTTTTTGATTTATCACAGTAGGAAAAGCACAGGTGCTCCTAACATTACGAAGCAGCTAAAACTAGAACTCGGCCATTATTCATTTTATTATTTACACCTGTGCTTTTCTTACTGTGACAAGTCAACACATCAGTGAAAACGGCCTACTACAGAACTTAGGATATATAGATGAATATACAGACAATATCAGATTAAAAGGGCAGTAATGCAGTAATTATATCTAAAAATATAATGCAGACAAGGTTAAAAAAATGTGTGTGTGTACCTGCTAACAGGCGGGGTTTGGACAGGGCACTCGGGGGTGAGGTCTGGGGGGGAGAAGGGCTCGATGACAGGCAGTCGATCCTGATGAGGGACATGCAAGGAAAGAGACACAAAGGAAATGACACAGAGAGACATGCAGAGAGATAAGAGGACACATGATGGAAGACAACAGACACATGATGTGATGGCAACAGTATCAATATGACACACCGGCAGTCTTCCAGTGAGGAGTGGACACACTGATGAAGTGCATCACCTCCCTTTTATATGTTCTGATCATATTAACTACATCTACAGTACTGTGAAATGATTAATCATGGCTCCCTTTTCAGTGTGAGACCCTTCACCCTTTCTACACTGGACAAAAACTCACGAACACCCGCTAAACACCTGGCTTTTTTCGTTAATGGGAAAGGGTACAATTTTCACCCCTCTTGGCAGAGGCCACACAACCTGCTTGACTCGGTCTGACTTGGTGCTGCAGCTCCTGCAGAGCAGAGTGTGCGCCCACTTGAAGATGTGCTTCCTATAAATTGTATGGATGGTATTTTGTTATCTAAAAGCTTTTATCATAAAGCAGCACAACCTGGAAATGTTGGATTTTAATGAGCAGTAACTTAACATGACTCCTCTGCAGCTGAAAATGAACATGAGACGCACATTTCAAAGTACAAAAAGCAACACAGAGGAGAAACTAAACTTAATACCACAGAGATTCATTCAAATTCAAAAGTACTGACAGCTGAACACAGACACTTCTTTCTCTCTGCTCTCCTGCACACATGAGCTGAGTCTCGGCGCACATTAGAAGAAAACCAAAAACAAAAAAACAACAGAATGGGTCTGCTGGCAATGGGAAAATTCCCAATGGGTTTATCTGTGTAAAATCCTCCATATAGATGCTAATTTTAGTGTATAAACGATATATGATTGTAAACTGGTTGTGTAAAGACCAGTTCAGACAAAAGATTGATGCCGAGGTAAAAGTTTCAGCTCCACTAAAGCCAGCCTGCAACTCAGCTTGTCAAGTCGCCAGTGGCTGGTTTTAGAACGTGAGGCATGGCTGGTCAAGTCAGTTATAAACTGTCAGTAACAGCAGAGTTTTGGACGGGGAAAAGAGAACAGAGGAACAGCTGTGTCTGTTTGACACAAGATTTAAAATTCAAAAATTTTACTGCTAAACCGACAACTTCCCTGCTAACCTCGTCTGCTCTGCTTCAAACACATCTTTGACCTCTTTGCCTTTTCAGCAATACTAGAAATGCAACTGTAGCAAATAACTCACTATCACTTTGTTCATTTAGATTTTCAGATTCTACAAATGAATGCTATATCCAGCTACAAAAAAGCCCTGAACAGCTGGAGGTTAAAAAGTAAGTACAGCGAGTTGTTGCTATGGAGTGAACTGGTGTAAACTGGCAGCTTTTTATAACATTGCACACTGACGCATCACAAGTAGTTTCAAGTTGTCTCATTGCAACTCTCTGGTCACATCAATTGTCCATTGTACATATCTGTTAATCTACTCAGTAGATACAACTTCAAGTCTGTCCATCCATCCTGAGAGAAGGATCTGTTCTCTGTTGCTTTTCCTGAGATTTCTTCCGTTTTTTCCATTTTTCCAAATCTAAATCAAGGGTCTAAAGATAGAAGATGTTGTGTGCTAAACAGATTGCAAACTGACCTGACTTGTTTTCAGGCACCTAAATGTTATTAAGCACTCAGTTGAACATATCGCAGAGCTTTAAGAAAATTCCCAGTCATCTCAAACAATAGATTTTGACATAATCACAAAGTAAAACCGTTTATTATGATAACTCTGATACAACATAAACACATTACGCTAATAAAGCAGTTTATTTGTTGTTGTTGTTGCCACATGTAATGATTTTTCAGATAGTTTTACAGAGTATATCTGTATGACTGTGGCTCAAAATATTGTTTTTGTTTGCAAATAAATGAAAACCAAGCAAAATCTGTAAATCTTAAAAATACAATCCAAACTGGACCTAAACTGTAATTATTACAGCCTGGATTATGGATTATTACAATATTTACTGATCATAAGTCACAACACGTCGATTGTTCATATACTGATTTACCTGATATCTTGGACTTTATTGCAGTACTGCACTATTCACACTACACAACTCGGTTTTATAGTCAAGACTCTTGAAGTCATCATGGTTTGCACACTACACACTACATGACTAATCAGAGACAGGGGGTCACACACCTCAAGATCTTTGTTTAGAGAGTAGACAAATCTTTGACTAGAAGAGTCAGATGAGTCTATCACAAAAACACGTTAGAAGTGACAGAGTATTAAATCTGAAGCATCAGTGAAGTGGGGCTAGTATGAATTAATTTATAAGGACAGATATTAAGTCTGTTCGATATCTTTCAGGCGTCTGCGAGGTGCTGGCGAGCTCCCTGATCATGTCTTTGAATAGTTCAGTTGTAGCAATCAAGCACTGATTTCTGAGCACTAAGCAACCGCTGATTTGCCTCTGATTTAAATGTTTTTGTGGAAAATCAGGGTTACAATCCAGTAGTTTGAACTCGGCATAACAGACTGGATTTGTAACTACTTTACAGTACACCCACTCCCCCCAAAAACACACCTCCCCCATTTCCTGGCCTTCCTCTGTCTCTGTCTGTCTCACCGGGGTGTGTGTGTCCGTGTCTCTCTTGTAATCGCCTCTTATCGGAGAGTCGCTGTCCAGACTTAACTTCTCCACTGAGACCTCCCTGAAAAAGTCACACAGACACACACACACAGACCAAGACGGCGATGCAGGACGGACAAATGAACAGAGACAAACACAGAAGGGTCATTAGACGTGGGGCAGAGAAAGCATCACGTGCTTTATACTTTGCCAGGAAACACAAGGAAAAAGGTTTAAGGAACACTGCTGACATTTGCTAGCAGAGTCTGCTGTCAAATGTCACTCATGGATGCTGAGTGTTTCTGTGTTTGAGCGTTTGAATGTTTCTTCGTCTGTGTGGCTGATGTGTGAGAGTCTGTTGGCTGTGTGTCTGTCTCACCCGGAGTTGAGTGTTAGGCTGTGCGCGTTGGGACTGTAGGTTCCTGAGTTGTTGACAGTGGGAATGGCGTTTCGAAGCAGCCTCACCCACGTCCCGATGTCCACGTTCATCTGACGAGCTCGCAGGAATGCCTTGCCTGGAAACACACACACACATACACCAATGTTATTACAGTTAACTAAAACTAAAAACTAAATAAAAAGAAAAATAAAATAGACTTTAGAAAGAACTGAAACAATATTGTGTGCTCACAGAACTAACTAAAATAAAAGTACACTGGAAAAGTAGCAACCATGAGGAGGCATTGGTGCATGTTTATATGACTGGGAGTCAACGGCCTTCACAAAGTGTTATATTGTATTCTAATACCTATTCTGAACTTCTGAACCTAAAACTAAACATTTCCAACAATAAAGTTAAACACTGCACTGAAACAAGCAAACCCACTAACTGAAACTAAAATTAAAAACAAATTAATAACTAATGAAAAATACAGAACTATGTTAACTCTGATGTAAACACATCCTGAGTCTCTGATATGTCTTGCAGAGCAGATTAGCATTAATCACTCACTTCTTATTTAACAAAAGAGTTTGAATTTCCACCATTCTCACATTTTCTTCAGTAGATATAGATATAGATAGAACTCAGGTCAGATTTTTTAAAAATCCAGACTTTCTCTGATTAATTAAGAACTCTTTCCTTAACCTAAAATTTGTGTTCCTTCATAGAAACTTTGTATTCCTTTTTAATATATATATTTTTAAAAGGGATAAAATATGTCTATTCTGGATTGTTATGGAGAAACATCACACACTGATAGTGTAGGAATCTAAAATGCAGTAAAAATCATTCCCTGATATTGACAGACTTCCCGAGGAAATTAAATCATATTTCAAAACTCCTCATTGCCAACTCAAAGCTTGGATGACCTCTGTAGTCTCTCAATTATTTTTTTTTTCTGCTTAATTTCTCCTTTATGCAGCTTTTGCCTGTTCTTAATATCTCTACTTTATAACCTGTTTAAGTGAAGTACATTATCTTTGTTTAGATAAGAACTGTATCACCATGGAAAATCAAGATTACTCATTCACCACTAGGTGGAGCTGTGGCCTAAATGAAAATTGTGTCTCTTCCCTTCCGATTTCTTCCTAAAAATCAGTTCCAACAAAACAAAAAGTAGAATTCTTTTTGTCTCTGATCATATATTTGTATGCGTTTCCTCCGTCTCTTCCTCACCTTGCTGCTTAGAAAAGACCTTCTTCTGTCTCTGGAGGCGAGGAACTCTCTCAATGACCGGGTTGAAGAAGGTCACCTGGAAAACAGACACACACACACAAACACTTCATTTTCATACATCCCACTCAGACCATTGAACCTTTCCAGTATGATGATGTATCAAAGCAGTTTTTCAGCCCAGGTGACATCTTGTGTGTCCGTATGTGTGTGGGCAGGTGTGCGTGTGCACATTTGAATATCTCTGTGTGTATTTATAACACATTTGCACAGATGGATGTCATGTATGCCAGACTTGTGTCCAACCTTTGCATGTGGATGTCAGTTTTCATATCATCTGTTCCTCTATGTGTCAGTTTATGTCAAGGTTTGTGTGTATGTGTATGTGTATGTGTATGTGTGTGTGTGTGTGTGTGTGTGTGCGTACCTCGGCCAGCAGCAAGCCCTGAGGCTCCAGCTCCAGCTGAACTCTGTGTTTCTGGTTGTCGAGGAACTCCTCCAGCTTCACATACTTCAGAGCGCACAACGAGCGGTAATCCTTCCAGTAAACAGCGATTTCCATCTCCCTTGACTAAAACACACATAAACATGCAACGATGGACCAGGAGCAGTTTTATTTCACGAACAGAATACTTAAACATACTTAAAACATACTCTATGACTGGGTTGCACCAACAAATAGTTCTAATCAGAGTTCAGAAAAACTAGGTTTAAAATGAGCTGCTGTGCTATCACAGCATCTCTGCTAACCTGCCTTGTTTGTTCAAGACGAGTTCTTCCATGGACGCTCCTCGCTGTCGACACCTAAAACCACGCCCGTAGCTGCCAGCAGTCCCTCACAGGATGCTGATTGACTGCACCATTTTTGATGCAGAAATAACTGGATAACTTGAAGTCTATTCCTTAGCAGAACTCTGTCTGGTTGCTAGCTAAAAACTTAGTTAACACTTGCCTGGTTATCTGAAAATTTCTCCTCCTTTGAGAAAAACCTGTTAGCTGAATTGATGGAGCAATATGGCCAAATAATATAAGATTAAAAAATGAACAACAACATAGTAAGGAACAAAAGAGACTGCAACTGGCAGTAACTGATCAGAACACTAACTTTCTTTGAGGAACGTCATTATTTTGATCAATCTACCTCAAGAAGGCACCCATTTCACAAGTCTAATACTATATCATATTTTAAATTGGAGTTTAAAATTTTGGTGCAACAGAACTAATAATCTCAGGTTTAAAGTGAGTTTACATTTAATTTTTCTTGACTGTAAGATAGTTTAGATGTTTGGTGCAATATAATTTACAGTTAAACCCTGATTAATCCTTGTTGGTACAATCCAGCCTTATTTATTTGTATGTGTGTGTTAATTGTATGTACTGACCCTTTCCAGCTCCACAGTGAAGGTCTGGTCCCAGGCCTGTTCTCCCACAGTCCTCCAGGCCGTCTGTCCCACCACTGTGTTATCCAGCTTCAGCACTGCACTCACCTCAGCTGCTCACACACACAATCAGCAAATTATATCCCCATCCATGCCTTCAAAGAACCTGTCACTTTAGCCCTGAGCTCTAGAACAATGGAAGCTGCTGTATGCTCATGCTACAATAATATAATTTAAGTATTGATTAATGATTGTCGTTAATTTCCTTAGAGACTGCAGAAAGTGCAAGCTTTAAAAAAAGCTGGATATGAACTGCCTGCTCAGAGTATTAAGGCAGCTCAGCTAAATCTGCTGATGGTGCTGTAAGATTATGTGTGTCCTACCACTAACCACACCGACCTTAAGTGACGGTAACAGTTTAATGTTACTTTATATAGATTTGCTTCATTGCACTGAAGGTCACAGTATGTGTTGCACTATTTGTGGTTTAAAAAAAACCCATACATCATAGTACAACTGATGAAAGAGCAGAATATTAAGATGGTATATAACAGCTGCACTGAATTCCATATAAGTGTGAATGTGTTAGCACTAAATGTTCTTTTCAGATAAAAGCAAGCCCTGCAAACACATTCGTGTAACCACTTACAGGAGAGCTCATCTGTTTTGCTGGGCGTCTTCCCGCTGACTGAGCCGCTCCGTCCATAGAGCCCCTTGCTGCCCCTCATGAAGGACCGGGTGTCTCCGGGGCTGTAGCAGGGCAGCATAACCGCTGTCCCTTTATTGCGACCTGGAACCACCTCCAACAAGCCCACACAGCCCAGCAGCTGCACCTGCAAGGTGCCTGGAGACAGAGGAAGACAAGTCAGGTATGACTAACTGAAGACCACAACACCAGAGGACAGATAAATAATCTGTATTCATTCTTTGAGGTTAAAATGATTTGTACATACTATTGCAGTGTTTTGTCATCGCAGCGTATTTGCAGTTTTGTTGATACCAAATGCATTTCTTTGGTACAACAGCCAATCCATGCATCACAGATTTTATGCAGACTCACTGTATGATTAACTAACATAGTACCACTGTGTTGAACTGGTTGATTTGACTATGACATGTCTTTGTAGTTTTTACAGTGACAGTACGTCAACGTTTCTATGATGACTTCCCAAGGTGTGAGCTTTGTGTTTATGTACCAGTGAGAGGTGAGGGCTTGTTGAGGGTGCTGTACTGGTTGTGGAGGTAGGGGGCACCATGGCGGGAGCTGAAGGCAGGGGAGGAGGCCAGGACTAGCTCCTCTTTGATGAGGCTGGCTTTGGGATGGTCCTCCGGCAGCTCTGCCAGACGCTGGTCCAGAGAGTCCCTCAGCAGATCCAACCGCTGAGACGCCTCGCTCAGACGAGACTGCGCCTGCAGAGTACCGACACAGAGCACCTTTAATATACATTTACATCCACTGAGGGACTGCTTACATTGTTAGGTCAACAAATGTTAGGAGATTAAACTATGATAAGTCACACTAATAAGCAAGAATAGTTCATTGAAATCTGTTTCTGACAACACCTGAGGCGAGGAATAAGCCATGCAGTTACTGAATCCATCTTCATTTTAGATTGACAACAGATGCCTCTAATTTGCATAAACTAGCCTAGACTTCAACTTTATGCAAATCATTAGTGGCCAACATGATGCCCTGTCTCTTGAAATAAACTGAAGTTCTACCAGATGCATTACACAGGTGCTTTTACATAATGGGAAGCATGGAAATGACAGAACTGACAAAATATTAGAAATGTCCAGTAAAGAGGCTCAATACCACAATACACTGCAAAGATATCTATATGATTTCCTTTTTAGTCTACGCATTTGAAATACTTTTCAATATTTGCTTGTAATACCACACTTCATTTCATGACTCTGTCTGTGTGTGTGTGTGTGTGTGTGTGTGTGTGTGTGTGTGTGTGTGTGTGTGTGTGTGTGTGTGAGAGAGAGAGAGAGTAATGGGTTTCTGTTTCAAAGCTCTCTTGTATACATAGTGCAGATACATCATATAGTATTCAAAATATAAAGCTGCCCTCCCCATTTTTTTTTTAAAGAGGAAGCCCCACTCTACCCGGCTGAATGCTTTTTCTGCATGCAAAGATATTACAAATACAGGAGGTCAGTATATACAATGTTAAAAAGATTACGAGTATTAATAAAGGAATCTCTCCCTTAGACGAATCTTGTCTGATCAGGGGATATAACGCGTTGAAGCACTTTTCCAAGCGTTTAGCAAGACATTCTGCTCAGACATTGTAATCTCCATTGAGGAGTGAAATCTGTCTGTATGACTCACAAAGCAACAAGTCCTTGTCTTTTACAGGTAAAAAAATACATATCAGGGCTTGTCTCAAAGTGGGGGGCAACTGACCTTTTGAAAATGCCCCAGAGTACATCTCTAAATGAGTTTTAAAAGTCAGAAATATGTACACATGAATGAGCTTGTTAACCACTAGCACTGATCAGAAATGCTTCCAGCACCAGCACAGATGTGGTTATTCTGGGTTGTTTGGCCAAACAGGATTTTACAGCTGCTGTTGTGAAGATGTGTCTCAAATGTTATTTTGAATAGAGAGTGTACAGTTTTGTTAGCCGGTCTGTAAAATATAGCTTTTAGTATCTTCTTAAAACAGCTTATCTTGTTCAGGCACCTTATAATGTCAAGCTGCTGTAAAAACTGTTAGACATAAATGTTAAAATTAAGAACATCACATTTTAGGTATCAACATGTCTGATGGCAGAGAAACAAGCAGAGATGTGGACTTAGACCAACTCAAAAACAGAAGTGCAACTTGACTTGGACTTTAACACCAGTGACTCGTGACTTCACTTAGACTTGGGCCTTTTGACTGAATGAAAATACTTGATAATTCCCCCCAACCACAAAGATTAAAAGGGTGTTATATAAAAAATGTGCCATAAATCAATTCTTTTCCTGAGTTAACTAATGTCAAAGTTTTCACAGCAAGTCGACACTTTATTTCCACTTTGTTTGACCGATCAGACAGCATCCAATCAAGCTGCAGGAGAGAACCATGAAGAGCTTAAACGTTAAATTACTAAGCTCCAGATAACTGTTCACATACTAAAACTGCAAGGTGGACAACGAATTGCAGTATGCAAAAAGTGCAGATAGAAAAGAACTGATGAAGACGCAACAACTTCCAACTTTGCTTTCACCTTGTCTCAACTTTTCACTAACAAAGCTGGAGGAAGGGTTTGCTGTTGCTGGATGTGTGTGTGTGTGTGTGTGTGTGTGTGTGTGTGTGTGTGTGTGTGTGTGTGTGTGTGTGTGTGTGTGTGTGTGTGTGCATGGCTTGTCTAACCTCAGACAAGGCTTTCTTATCCTGGACCTTGCTGGCCCCGAGGAGACGGAGGACATTTTTGGCCCCCTCAGCCACAGCATGCTCCACCCTGTAGTGATGCCTCAGCTCCTCAATACGCAGCTCCACCCCACAGAGGTCCTGGTTACCTGCAGTGTTAAGATGAACTCATTAGATCACTGCATCAGAGTCGACCATTTTACACAATCCAGCTGAGGCTAAAATGCCAAAGGATGCTGATTTACTCACACCTGCAACTTTTATTAAGTCATATTCTACAGTTTGATCTTGGCAGGTGCACACTGAGTCTGTAGTCTGCTGTTTTGGTAGCAGTGTGTTATGGGGAACTCCCCTGGGCATCCTAAGTTAGGTTAATGCCTTAATGCATGTCATGCATTACACAAGAGTCAGACGAAGAAAACACTAGCAAAGCCTGCAGGGAGATGAGCAGCCTCTGAGTGTTCTCCAGTAAACAACATTATTATTTCCAAATGGATTTCTCGTTCCAGTCCTTAAAAGCAAACAGAGCAATCAAAAACTCTCTACTGTCCATACTGACATTAAGTTACAAGCTTGTTATGGCACAGAGAAAACAAACAAATAAGTGATATCTCATAATCCTGGGCAATAAAAGCCATATAAAGTGAATAATAAGTAATACACACCTTATCAATAAGAAAATGGTTCAATAAATATTTAATAGTTTCACTTAAATGTATTACATGCAAACCACTAAGAAAGCGCACAACAAATATATGGCTCATAAAAATCAAATATCTTATGCCTTGATAATCGAGTATGATACAGCAACAGCAAACAGCTGCTCATTTAACAGATGTGTTGTTCAGTTGCGCCAGCGACATGTGACACAACAGTAACAGTGCAGAGTGAGAAAATGAGTGCAGACAGTGAGGAAACTGTAAAATTAAAAATATTCAGCTCACTGGTATGGCAGTTTTTGTTGTTGTTTTTTTTTAAAATATATTACATCTCTAGGTACCTCGATAAATAAAGAGGTTAAAAAGTGGTTTATTTCACTTTTGTTTTATTGCCCAGTCCCATTATCTCAAACACTAAATTCAAAAGATTTTATAGTATACCTTGTTGTCAAGTATCAAATATTTTGAATATTTCCTGTTGTTGCCACAGCGACACCTAATTAGATAGATAACTGTAACAGAAAATGTATGTGGTAATAATACTAAAACGTAAACCTCTTGCCTTTTTGTTGCTTGAAACGCTTGAGAAAAGCCCTCTATTTGATCATGATGTGACAAAGTTAATGAAAAAACCCTGCCATCATTACAAACGGTTTAATAAATCAAGACTACACGCTTTAGGAGGACAGACATTAAATATGGAAGATTTTTGCAGAAAGTATATGGATAACTTCAAAACAAAAAGGGCTAAAACAGAACAAATATGTATTTTTTGACATTATATGGTCCATACTTTCATATTCACTTCAGACCGCTGATAAAAACACTGACAGCTGGTTATTTCACCCTTTAAATGGATAGACCTGTTAACAGTAGCTAAATAACAGCAGAAAATTAGGCACAACACTATCAGTCAAAAGGTAAAAACGTACTCGAGCTCACTCACAATTACAGATAAGTGGTTAGCTTAACGGCTCAGCAGCAGCCTCTCACAGCAGGCATCAACAAACACAAAGGAGCACACATATGGCAAGAGGGAGAGGAGGTGTGAGATAAGGAGAAGGACAGTAGGATAAATAGCACTCAAAAAAGGTGAATTTGACTTTGAAATGTCAGGTTAAAGAGGAGGAAGGACAAGGGGACACCGAGGAGGGAATAAAAATGATTTTTATGACCGAGGAGCAGTTTAAAATGCTGCATTAGGCAGGAGGAGAGTGAAAGGAAAGGAGGGAGGAGGTAGGGGTGGAAATGGATGTGGATGCTTTTATCTCCTAATAAGGTGTTCTGCCTGGAGTGCAGACCCTGCTAGATGACCCCTCCACCGGGTGTGGTGCCTGGAGACTGTCTGTCTGTGTACACTATACACACAACCCCTGTGTGTGTGTATGTGTGTGTGGGTTTTAAAGGAGAGACACTGAACGACCAAGAAAGATCCAGAGACTATGTGGAACACCAATCAAAGGAAAGAAATTTAACAGTTACAGTGACGACACCATCACAGACAATAAAATACCGGCAGAGAATTTGCTGGTAAAATGCTCAGCACTGTGAGCTGCAAGTTTTGAGTAAAAAAAAAACTATAATGTCTACATTTATCAACCAATTTCAATTAGTTATTTTGATATTCGAGGGGTCATGATCTACGTGGACTAAGTAAATCAGAGGCTGAACTGAGCCCACACGCAATCCCCCGGTGCCTGTGTGAGGTGAAAATTCACTTCACTTTCCCTGTGAACATAACAAAATTGATCCACCAGAAGTAAAGAAAGCTGCGGAAATTTTAATATCAAACAGTTTTCTGACAAAAAAAAAGTACTGATACTTGAATTTTGGTATATCATGCATCACTAGTACCCAGAACTTAATTTAGACTCTGGTCTAAAGAGGCCAGAGTCCCTGAGGCAAGTTTCTGTGGTGGAAATGCAACTTAAGAATTGTGCTCCTAAAATATTGCTGGGCTCGCAATAGATAGTTTAAAAGAATGAATCAAAATTGATGAGATATTGCCATCTTTTTTCTATACATTCTTCTTCCCAGTCAAAACCTGGCACCTACAGTACCTACAGTCCAACTTGACCACAGACAGTTCAGGGTTGTCATGCTAGTTTAGTTTAAGTGAAATCATGATTGCACTATATTTGGCATGATGCTTATTTCCACCTGTAGCCCTACACTAAACAGGCAGAATAAACGCAGATGCCTTATAAAAAACAGTAAGTGCACACTGCACAGTATGAATTACAGCACGTATTAAAGAATGTTAATTAAAGAATTGTTTGGGCCCACGTGTGTCGGGGTGGGCACCAGTAGGTGCTTGGGCCCTACATACACAATCACAACACTGCTAGTAGCACCTAATGTAGAGAAATGAGGAACGAGCTGCAGAGGTGTGGTAAACTCACTTCTGTCTAACTCAACCCAGTCTTTTTTTCCCCCATTTTTAAACTTGTAATCTTCAGTCCCAACTGACACTGACTTAAGTGAGATCACTTGAAGCAATTCACGAGACTTCACACAACTCCCTCTGGAAGATTTAAACAACTTTTTCCACAGTTGCAGCAGTACTCCCCTGTAAACAGACTGTGATGTATAAAATCGGCGCATTGCCCTTAAGGTACTGCATCATTACTGCTCAGTCCGGTCATTAATATCTATAATACTATTTTTATCACATGACAGCAGTGGAAGAACTTCAGATCATTAAAAGCAGAGTAGAAGACACAGAGAGATCAAGTACATTCCTTAAAAGGCCCTTAAATCATCCTTCCAGATGGCCATTATCTTCTTTGCCTTAAAAGACAGCCACTTTCTTAACAGCCACTTTCTGGCTCAGTTTGACCTGAGCAAAAAGAAATACATGACCCACAGGGAATACACTTCTACTCTCACCCATCACTCTGTCCCTGCTCCCCTGCTGCATTTTACCAAACCGTTGACCTCACGCGACCATAATCAATCGGCAGAGGGGCCACAGCACTCACCACTGCACATAAACTCATTCACCTGCCCTGAAAAGGCATTGATCACACTGCCACAATATGTAATGTGAGTATGTGCCACTGAGAGGAGAGGGTGAACAGGGCAACATGTTAGTTTGTTTGTATGTTTAAGTGCAGGACCACACTTTGGCACATTTAATTCATTTAATCAGACAATGTTTTTTGCTCTGCCTCTGCACACAGATCATAGTGTTTATGTGTGTGTCTGTGTTTGTGTGTGAAAGAGACTTTTCATCTGCCGGTCCTTTTGTTGCAGGGTTGGATTTTCTTTGAATCTATCTTTGTGTGAATTTGATTGATTGTGATAATGTGCCAGGTGGGCCATTTCACAGGCTTTGTATCAGACAGGGTCCACTGTGCATCAATCCAAACCATCCTCTTTATCTTCTTCCCCACAGAACCGAGGCGGAGGAGGGATGTAAAAACACCCAGCCGGCCCTTTATTGATCCGTTTATGGTGTGGTGTGTCTGCTGTCTGCAGCTGCTGCTTGGGACAAATTGTATGATGTGCAGAGAAAAAGGAAAAGCGTGACGACAGATCACATGAAGACAGAGAGATGAAAAAGACTGAGCCAGAAGCATCCTGCCAGTGCCAGCTGACCACTGTCATAAAGACCACAGATCACATGGCTCATTTTCCTCTGGCAGGGGAAATAAAATTGTTCTGGCCAGGAATTATTACAGCATGTTGGTCTAAGCCATGACTATCTATTTTTGCAGATAAATGGTTTATGTACAGTATACAGCATATGTGTATTTTAAAATATATTTATATATTTTTCCTATGTTATGAGACTGTTTATCTTGACTACATGCATCTGATACTACTAAGGCTGTGCTGAATAGTTCAAAGCTTTGGTCATGATGTTGACATTAGAATTCTTGAATGCAGCACAACTGTTTTTTTTGCATGTCTCTTCATTCTGTTTAATCTCAGTATTTTTACACAGTTTCAGATAAAGATTAGGCTTCATTATTATTATGATTATTATTATTGTACTATTTGTATAACTGACTCCATGATGGCTTTGTTTCTAACTCGTGCGTCAATCCATATTTGCTGGTCTATGGCTTTTTATTTTCACTACTGCGAAAAAGGGATGTGCACACCTTTATTAAAGGGACAGTTCACCCCAAATATTTTTCATGTAGCTTGTTGTGCTTCTTGCAGAGTTTGGGAGATATAGATGTGTCTGCCTTCTCTCGAATACAATGGGGTTAAATGGCTCTTGGCTTGTGGCACTCAAAGCACCAAAAAAATACATTCGAAACATTCAAGACCAGTGTCTCTCTGCTGAAATATTAACACAGTTACTCATGTTAAAGTTACTTGAACTATTTTCTATTAGAAAGAAAGTAGACCTCTCTATGAGCAATATCTCCAAATCCTGCAACTCAATCCTCAGTTTACCAGCTGCCAAAGAGAGCAATTTATTTATTGATTAAAAACCTATTTTACTGGCATTAGGAACTTGGAAGGTGTTTGTTCAAAACCACGACCACAACAAGTGTTTTGCATTACTGGGGCCACATTATAACTACATTGAACTCATTCATTCAACCAGTCAATCAGACTTACCCTGTGTGTCGTCATTGTGCTCGGTGGCCTGCACAGCCTTGCGGATCTGCATGCGGATGATGTCAATTTTGGTCTTACTGTCCTGCAGCATCTGCTGGGCTGTCTGCAGCATCTTCTTATCCTGATTCAAGCCAGGATGAGAAGCAAATAAAAACACAGTAGCAGGAAGGTAACTATAATTAATACAAGAAACGTCTGAGCAACAGACAGGGGTAGTTAATACTTTGTTCCCTTTCTGTTGATCGATCACTGTGAGTGTTGAATTTGTATTCTGAGGTCTTTAATTAGTGAAACAGGAAGGGAAGTGGAGGTGTGAGAGCAAGGTCGAATTACAAGGTGAAACATGCTGCATAAAATAAGGGGGAGGTCATTTTTGAAGTAATCAAGGGACGAGTTGTGTGCATCTCAGGACGTGCACATTTAGAGATCACCTGAGTCAGCATATTGCAAGGTCATGGATCATGAAGGTGCACACAGACACACGTTCTCGGTTATCAGGCAGCTGGAGGAGGGGCGTAATGTGAACCACATGCTACAAAATGCCCTTTACATCAACCTGTGTTTACTATGTGTATGTGTGTCTGGTATCTACCTTATACACTGTTCTGCAGAGTCGTGTTCAGCTGTGTGAATGTGTGTGTATGGATTAAGTCAGTGTTGTGTACCTTGGTGGATCCATTTGAGTAGATGGGGATCATGTTTTCAACTCCCTGTTTGACTTTGAGCTCGATGTTGAGCTGCCTCTCCAGGGCAGCGATCCGTTCCTTGTGGGCTGACGTACGACTTTCTGCCCCGGGAGACTGAGGACACTCATCTGTGGAGGGACGGAAAAGGTTGGAGATGATATAAAAAGGAACAAGATGAGAGTTCACATAGTGCACTGTAATATTAAAATAATCTCAGGGGAATTTCATGTCAAATAACAGTGTTGCATATCTGCAGCAGCATGTACAGGGTTAATACCCTGGATTATGGGAACAGATCTGATGACTCTGTCACTGTTGTCCAAGCGATTAGAGATCTGCTTGGCAACAGACGGTACCACCCAGATGGAACAGGAAAAGACAAATCATCCGGAAAAATTATTTCTCACTGCTCAGAAGTCTTTGGCCCCATTTATCAAGAATGTGTTTGAAATTATTTAATTCACTATAAAGAAAATTTACAATGTTTAGACAGTAGTAAAGTTAATTAAAGGTGTACTAGAAAAAAAAAGGGTCACTGCATTCATACAAAATTCAATGTTGTGCAGAGGCGTGCGGATATTTATTTGTTCTTTAGAAAGTAACCGCTGAGAAACAATCTGAAAATAACACTTTATTTGATTCACTGCTTTGTTCTCGCCGACGCCACTCCTTCACTTCATTCCCTCTCTCGCTCTCTGGACCACCGCTGCTGTCTCTGTCTGTCTTTTGAGGCTGGAAGGAGGGGCCAAATTTGAATGGTGTGTTTACAAACAGTAACTGAGAAATCCTGCATATTTTACCATTTACGAATATTTGTGTGTTTTTAATCTGCCATGACTCATTTCCAACATTATATAAGTGTCATGCCTATGCAGAGAAAGAATAATTGATTTAAAGATCTTTTTTTATTTGAAAACACACAAGAAAACACAAAGAGGAAAGATTAATTCAGATTGGTGGCCACCAACCTTGCACTGATAATTGCGTTTCAATAATAACTCGGTATGGTCATGGTTTTTGTAAACATGAACATTGCAATATCTAAATTAAATCCTTTCTCATATTTTGAGAAATACACCTAATAAAATAATGGTATCATGCGGTTTTATTACCCGACAAATAGAGGTACTTTACCAATTCATTCAAAACTAAATATTGCCACAAAGCAGTCCTGCTTACAAATCTGCAACTTTTTCAGTTTCAACAGGAACCAGAGGACAATGTATATTTAACAACAGGGGTGCCAGGTTTTCACATACACACCTTTATTCTCCTCTCCTCCCTTCACCACAATGTGAGCATCCAGTTCTTGCAGCTGAGCGTGGAGGTCGTCCAGCCTGCGGTTAGAAGACCGCAGCTGGCTGTCCACCTGCAGGCAAGAGCAAACACAGTAGAACATTATTTCTGGTTATGGATGGGTTTTTTTGTATGACAACACCAGTGTGTCAAACAAGCAGTAAATTATGAAACTCTGGACAATGTGTGGACATAGCACATCATTAAATCATACGAGAATGTCATGAAAAGTAGTTGAACAAGTTCTACACAACATTTACCCTTCAATCTTTTTCTTTACATAAAAGTAAATCTGTTCAACTCTTCAGGTGTTGCTATAATGTTTCCTATTCTCATGTTAAATGTCTTAATCTTGTTTAGTGCACACGATTCAGACATAAGGTCTTTCTGCAAGCTGCAGCAGGCAAGTAGCGTCAGTACACGAACCAGTCAGTCTTAAGAAAACAAAGCAAACCTTTGCTGAAATGTTCCCCATTAATAAAAATGCCACTGCTCTCTATAAAAAGAAACCAGTAAATCGATCTTGACATGCTTCTTGAATGTTCAGTGAACTATTGCTTCCATCTTAAAAATCTATTTCAAGTTTCCAGATTGCAGGGTAAGTATTCAGGAAATACTTCATAGCAACAATATCTGTTTACAGAATGAAACCAGTTTGGATTGAAGTGAAATTGTGAATGACTGTGTCATTCATGTTCCTTGTCTGGGGAAAAAAAAACTTCACCTTTGACACATATCATTATTAGGCTGAAAAAGACGTAAAAAAAAAATATATTAAAGCAAGCAGACAAAGATGCTTTGATTGAGTTGGGTAATGACACCACAGGAGTGATTCTCCTTTGGTTGATGTTCTGCTCCTGTATCCAGCAAGGGTTGGATGTCCACACTACAAAACTTCAATTTAATGGAAAAATTGCCCAAAGTCACCACTTTACATGTGGTTGTTGACTACAATTACTATTAACACTGATGTGTTAATGGCAAATGTAATCAATTGAAGGAATTAATTCCACAGTGCATGCTATATAGTCCAGGACAGCTGCTTGCGTAGCTGTGCCAACAGTTCTTACATATACCAGGAAGAATTGTGCTTGAGCTTCTGACACCCACGCCCATATTGCCGTGTATCATCACCTTAACCTGTAGTTATTACTTTGTTGGCCAAAACATAGACAGAAACTAGAAATTCAAGCTGAAATAGTCTGTTGTTCTTCCTGCATTCTGTGACATCACTTGATGCAGAAAGAACAACAGATTTTACAGCAAGAGAACTCATCTTTTTCAGTCAATATAGCAGCACTGAGGACTTTATTGCTTCAGATGACTACATTTACAATCAACAATGATTGAACATCCCTATAAAAATGGTGAATCTTCCCTTTAAAGACCCATTCCTCCAGTAATACCAACAATTGCCTGAGAGCAAAGCATGTAATCCTCCAACTGCTCAATCCTAACAACTGGTGCCCAGCAGCTGTACTGGGCAGCTTCAGGAAGTCGATGTGTGAGCGTGTGGGGCATTCTTGCTCTGCCACATCACGTGGAACCTGGTGCTCAGTGAGCCTACTACTGGGTAAATAAAAGGTCAAAACATTGGTCACATGAGGCTTAAAAAAAGAGCTGGATCCTCCAGAAAGTCCCAACAGGATGAGAACTCAACATACCAGCAAATCTACCCACTTCCAGTGAACTGTGACTGAATCACCAGCCACTGTTCCAGAAAGCAGTCACTAAACTGGTTTCCTGCAGGGCTACTACTGAAAAATATACAACTTTTCAACTGAAAGATCATAGTGCTTCCAATACCTTCTTATTTTATTACTGACTTATTTCTTGTTATTCATATTTTGTCAATAGAAGATACATTCTCATTACAGTATCCTTGTAAAGTGTCTGCCTGACTCCAGACGTGTAACTGTGCCTGACCTGCTGAGCATTCCTCTTGTCAGTCGTTGCCCTGCGTAGGTTCTCAGCTCCCTCCTTGATCTTCAGCTCCTTACGAATTTCTCTACGGATCCTTTCTCGCTGCTCGTCCAGAAGCTGCTGCACACTGGAGTCGGAGAAATCCGAGTTCTGGTCCAGACCGAGCTGCTCCAAAACCGACAGCCCTCCTGGGTCACTCTGGATGGGACAAAGGATAAAGAAGTTAGGCAATGTGGTTATGTGAATAAAATATAAAATGTCTGTCATGACAATACAAGGCTTAATTTACGATACAGATAAAATTAACCAATTATAGTGACCAAAATGATCACGTTTTTCAGTATTATCATGGTAACTTGCTGAAAATGTTCAGAAAGTTCTGATAAACACACTGAAATTATCACAACCTTTTATATTGAAAACCGCAAAACAAACATACGTTGCAGCTGGAGGACTTTAGTTGATGCTGGACACTATTTACCACAAGTTTTTTAAAACCCAGTAATCAAACAACAATTTCAGTGGTAAGTAAAATTTGAAACGGTAATACTAATAGTCAGGGTTTACAGTGAAAACGGTAATCGTTTCATCCCTAATTTACAACACAGTCATCCTGGCATGAAGAGGCGTTGAGAGTGAGATGGAAAGAGGAGGAAGAGATGGTGAGCAGGATAAGGCAGTAATGGGAGGAAAGAGATAGAGAGGGAGAGATGATAGTGATGGCAGAGGAAAAAGGGCAAAGTTGGGTGAAAATAAAAATGCTAGAAAACGCTGTAAAAGGAAGCAGGAGGATGGAAAATGAGATGAAGGAGGTGCAGTGAGGAATGACAAAAATCTTGTGTTTATAATATTTCAAAATAAATCTCTAATGTCCAACCTGCTTACAAGAAGAGCTTTAGGGTTGCTAAGATTCTTTCAGAGATGCCATTTTCAGGACAGCCTGTCCGCAAAATGGACTAAAACTCAACACAACACACTAACATCAAAGTGAATTACAAATCTGTCCCATGACCTGTACTATCCATTGTCCTCTTTCAGCCTGTTCTCATGAACCCGTCCTTATCTATGGGGTGCGCATCGCTATAAACTTAAACGAAAAACATATTAGTACCATTAAACAACTGGGCTGCACTCCTGCTCAAGTTTCTACTCACTTCCTGTGCCTTTTCAAAAAACACTTCTAACAGGGCTACAATTTTGCTGGAAACTAAATGCAGAATCAGGAAGACAGCAGGGTAGAGAGCGTCAAATCGCTAGAAATCATAGCTATGATTACAGGAACACACAAATCAAACAAACAAGCCAACAACACTTCACCTCTGAGCTGTCCTCATCCTCCTCGTCACCATGCCAACACATAGTCTGCTCAGATGCGATGACCCCCCAAAAAACACTTAAGAGGAACAGAAATCTTTAGTACGTTCCTGAGCTTGGCCAAACACTTAATGCCACACCGAACACGAAATGGTTTGAGGGGGGAAACGATAAAAAGAGATAAAGTGAGGGAGAGGGAGAGTTAAGTGAGGGAGGAGGGGGAACGCCTCCCAGAGAGGATATCCGTCCCGACACCAAGCTGCTCAGGCCTTTCCTGTTTCCTCTGTGATTTTGCTGCTGTCAGTGGAGAGTGAGACACACAGAAAAGAGAGACAGAGACTCTATACATCAAGACCACATCTTCACTTTTATAGTTTTAGTTAATCTCTCCTGGATCTGTGGCAGTAAACATGTATGAGGTCAGCTCCTCCACAGCTGCTAATGTGGCTAATCAGATCTGGCTTGAAGTGAACTTGTGACAGCTTTTTTCTCCTGCTCTCACTTCGATCGGTGATATGATCTTGAGGGTGGAATCAAGGGAAGGATGCGTTTTCGAAGTACTGGATCAAAGCCAGAGCCGCACATTTCTGCATGTTTCCTTTACCCCCACCATCTACAACCCCCAGTGGTCTACGTATGGAAACAGTCACAGCCTCATCTGAAAATATGATAACGTCTTTATGTAAGTTCCTTAATGCTAGCCTCCACCATTATCCTCCAAATCGGAAAATGAGCACAAACTTTAAAGCCCATTTTACACTGCACAATAACAATGATTTAACAGGTGTATGGCCTGTCACACATCAAATATTGGTTGCAATATGTCTTTTGAGGCATGCCAGATTTTGAAATGAATGCCTGGTAATTTGTAGAAAATAATACAAGCACAAGACACAGCATAAATTTTGATAATCAACCTGTGCCATTGTTCAGAAACATTGCTACTGTGCTGGAACTGCTGTGTATTTATTATCCTTAAGTCAAGACTGGATTAAGGTTGTCAATTCAATTTCATGTGTTTAAAAATGCTAAAATACAAACATTTCATTGTTTTGGGAGTACATTATTATTATAAGAGGATGTAAGTGCCCATTTAAGACCCCAGTTCTGTTCTGTACTTGATGCCCTGCCTGAAATTTGGCTTGTAGCAAAACCAGATTGCTTCACCTGTCTGACCAAAGGTCCAAAACCCAAAGGTTCTTCATTTAATATCATAAATGACAAAGAGAAGCAGCAAATCCCGACATTTAAGAGGCTAGAACCAGCAAATGTTTGACATTTTTGTCAAAGAACTGAAAAACTAATGGATTAACAAATTATCAAAGTAGCTGGCAAGTGATTTTCTTTGAATCTACTACTGACAACTTTTGAGATTGGGGAAAGAAGTCTGGATTACTGGAAATGTTTAACATGTTCTCTTGTCATGGTAGAGGAATTTCAGCACACAGAGTGGACTAATTATGTTTGTAATTTTGTGGTCATTTTGTTCGGCCATCTTTCCACATAAAAATGACTCATCCTCTCTGCTCCTCAGCAGATCTGTTAAGCCTAGATAAGAAAAGAAAGGCGACACCAACTGAAGATGCCGAGTTTAACTTCCTGTCATCTGAAAAGAGGCTCTGTGAATTTAGGGTGAGCAGACTCACGTTATTTACTGGGTATAAGCAAGCAGACTCCAAGACTGTCCATGGCAAATGTCTCTTTATATTAAAGCTTTACAACTATGGATAGTTATGCTTTACTACCTCTGGTGAAACCTGTAACAATGATCTTAAGATGACAATCTTAAGTTTAAATTTAATACAATTTTAATTTTCAATTTAAACTCTTTAAGATCAGCCTTGTAGACCAAAATTAATGTCAGTTAATCAAATATTGTATATACCGAGGGATTCATCCTCAATTCAATCCGCAATTACTAGAGCTGTTGACATAATCTAAAGTAGCTGATCCAAAACTTAAGAAGGCCTCAGCCCAGTGTGAAATCTGAAAATCTTCTGAGGTCCAGCCAAACATTTATTCACAACTCTGATCAACACACAAGACTAATTCCACCAGTGACGAGATGCACGGTATATTCCAGTGTTATTGAGATGGATCACCAAATAAGGCATGACCTGTCAAACTAGTAATGTGTGATTTAAATCCCATGCCTTTGTTTTATTAGTTCTGATTACTTTCTCTTTTAAATATTCATTAATATTTTATGGTAATTCAAACATTTTAACTTTAAAATGTTTTATTTTACCAGTGGGCTGCAGCCCAAACTTTGAGAATCACTGATCTAAAGCATGCCAACAAAATTACAGAATAATGAATACGATGATGATCATAACAATGAAGTTCATAACTCTTCGTTGTGTGGCACAACCCTCAATATCTTTGAAAATCTCTGAAGGAAATGTGTCAGCAAAGTCTCTTGACTGTATGAAACTCTTTGCAGTGATGAACCTTTCTGGATTCACCGTGTCCACCTCACTGTATAAAGTGTGCATGTGAGCCACACCTGCCAGGCTGTCACTGTGCGAAACACTGATGAAATGTTTGCTTACAGCGTCGGTCACAGCGGGAGTAGCTGCTGTTGCTTAAAAGAGGTCAGAGGGTTTCGGTATTACTGAGGTTTGTTGTGGTTCTGTTTAGCTGTAGACTTACTGCCAAGTGATTGTGTGTCAGATGGTGAAGTGAAATGATTGTGTAACTGAACCGGAGAGAGGTTGTTTGAGTTCTTCTAGTCTGCTCATACCATCTTATCCACATCATTCTGACTTTAAGCAGAGATCCAATACCTAAGTCCTCACAAGATAAGAATTAGTATTAACTGATATGGTACTTCCAATTTTTAAATGTACGTACATGACAAGTGTTTAGTGTGGCCAGATTGGGTGGCCCACTTTTTATTTGACTGGACAGGTTAAGATTTATTTTGGGTAGCTTGTGATTAATTTCAGATACTTTGAGCCATATGAGTGGCATGGTGTGTACCGACATCGCCTTCCCTGGATCCACCACTTTGGTCCAGACTGAGCAATCAAATGGATGAGCATGAAATCTTAAACAGATACTCATTTTTCTCAGCGGATGAATCCCACTGACTTTGGTGATCCACTCACTTTTCCTCTGTCAGCACCAATATTTCAATTAAAATTTAGTTAAATACTTTATGATGTAATGTTTATGACTAAATACCTGCAAAAGAAATGTCATCCCCAGCACAGGAACCAAACGAATCTGCTGAGCTCATCTGGCAGATGTTTCAGTCCACCAGCCTTGGCTCCAGTTGGGCGAATCGCAGCTGTTTATTTAATTTGAGGTAGGTTCTACGCGATGATTGACAGAATAGTGAAACTGGTTCATATTTGGAATGTCACATGTTTCGTTGCTGTATTTGGTGTAGGTCTATGCAACTGTGACCAGTCGCCATGCATACAGGCTACGTCTCATACATGGCATGTTTCGTTGCTCTGATTGGTTGTAGGTTTATTCATTTACATCCAAAGGAATTTTGGCCTGGCCATGGTGATAATGCTCCTTAGAAATCAAAAATGAACTGACTAATTAATAATTGTGACTTAGTCCATCAGCCACAGATGTTTAGTGTGTCTAATTAGCAAGCATTAGCATGCTTACGCACAAACTTAACATGGTGAACATGGTAAACATTATACCTGCTTAGCAACAGCATGCTGGCTTAGTCAAAAAGCTACAAATATTCTAGAGCTGCACAATTATGTGTTGCAATCACAATATGGCAAAGTGGAATATCCAAATTACAGAGCCAGAACCAAATCACTTTTTTTTTTTAAAAAGGAAACATCTGTGAGAAAACAGCTTTATACTGAAATCTGTAGTGCTGCAGAGATGCTCTGACCTAAAAGTCTTGGTCTTCAACAAATATCATATCATCACAATTTAATTCTTTTTTTTTCACAGGAAAAATGAAAATGGTGATGAAAACATCATTCTGCTTTTTTTTTTCTTTTTAAACCATATCGTGCAGCCCTTATGCATTCCCGTGCACTGGCCTTTCCTCTCCTCTAACTGCAATATATTGAGATTGACAGGAGGTTGTCACTAGGTACAATCTCATGTGACTTTAAAAAGAACAGATTGACAGGGCACACAGTTCAATAGGCTTGACACACTGACTGACAAAACCAGATGTCCTTTCAGTTGATTACAATTAGGCTGAAATAATAAACCATACTTTCTACAGAGAAGTTTATCAGTAGGATCCCTGACTGAGACTTTAAGGCTGTGGCTGTAACATGGGTTTATCAACATCAGTCTATGTGATGCATAAAAACAGGTCCTCACCATCCACTGTCGTACAGAACACAACCTCTGGTCCAAACAAAGCAGCCAGATGACCAGCTGCACTAAGATCCATCATTCTTCAGGATGTGTCATTTGTTCAAGTGGCGGAAACATGTGGGAGCTTGTCTGCTGTCACTTCCAACACAGTGAGCGTTAAAGACGCGTTAACAGCAGCAGATGTTGACAGAATGTGTTCCGACACATATGTATGTCACTTAGAAGAGCAACACCAGATGAGCCGTCATGTCATATGAAGAAACTGACACTCGTGTTCGAGACAGACGCCTTGTCATGGAACTGAGCTCAGCAGTTAGAGATAGGAAGCAGATACAACAAAAAACTCATTTTCATCCCTCAGTCGTTGACCCAGTGTAACACTACAAAGATGGCGGCAGCTAACGGGCACGAATGACTCATCCCGTGCAGCTTGTTAGTGAACTAGCCCAAGGAGGAACATTCAGCAGCGGTGTCCAGGGAAGTAATGACGAGCTAATTCAATAGATAACGGCGCCAAGCAAGGCTAATTCAATCAGACTGTGTGAGCAGCGTAGAAGAGCCTTGGGCTAGATGGAGAAGGACAAGACTGAACATGGGTTAAAGTGCAGTTTTGTGTGCGTGTGTGTGTGTTAGCATGTCCTCCACTGTGAGGACAATGCCTGGAGTTCTGCTACTAAGTGAAAATGCCTGCCCAATGCAGAGATACTGTCCACACAGAGGTCATGGAAAGCCTTGGTCGTGCAAGCGTCCATGACACAGACAAAAATGGGAGGACAGATATTCACTTTTAATGAATGCACACACTGATACACACATGCACACACAAAACCCCTCTCACTTTGCAGTGAAACACGAGGACATCTTGGAGAGGGAGGCCACAGAGCTCTGCCCATTTCTGACTGAAGCCTGTGTTATTGTAGAGGGTGTGATCTGTGTACTCTCGGGGCTCCAGCACACTTGACTTCGGCGTGGGCTGTTGAATATGACACTAGGTGAAAATGCCATTGTATCTGTGAGTGGACACTTTTTCTACCATGAGAGAAGGACGGACAGACGAGTTCTGGCTGTGCTCAAAGTCACAGCTTAATTATGGAGGAGTAAGAAGAACAGGACCAAATCATGAAAATGAGATGATTGTAGTAATTCACTCCATACTCAACAAGAGACAGAATGGATAGATTTTTCAGCAATAGTATTGATGCGGGGCAAATTATGTTACATTTTTGTGTATTTTGTGTTTTAGGCCTATATGTTTCAGACCCACATGTTTACTGTAGTAATTGCAGTTGTCTGTAAGAGGTGCAAATCACAAGTTTCACCATACAATATTATATAAATTCTTTGGACAACAATACCATATTTGGAGTCCACAATCGATATTAGACAATATCGTACGTCCATTTAAAACGTTTAGTTACATTTAAGTTAGCTTCCAAAAAACAACTAAATTATCATTAGACAATTTTATGGCAGAACTCTTCCAGACATCAGAGACACAGACATGCCAAGGGAATTTCAAAATAAAGGCGTATCATGAAGATGACGATATAGATAAATATTTTCACTTGGATTGATAATACTGGATCACTGAATATTGAACTGATATACTGATCCAGACTGATGTATGGTTACAGGCCTATTGTCTTTAAAAACTAAATTTAATTAACACTACCTATACTTCTCCTGTAATCTGACAGGTGCTGGACAGGTACTCTCTGTAATGTTTTGGTAGAAGATTCTTGCATTTTCTTCCATTGTACAGCTTTTCACAGGTTACAATGAGGGATACTCCCCAAGGCCTGAATTCAGGCTTGCATGGGTAAAATTGGTGGAGTTCCCCTTTAGTTTCAACCTATCATCAAGTCAGAAAAAGACGACATAGGATTGGCTGTCTGACTAAATATACAGTGTGAATATTTGGATGAGTTTTTCATTTTTCATTCCTGGTCATACTGGCATGTAGGAAAAGACATGTGCATACTTGTGTCATGTGAAAAACTATGTACTGTATTTGAGAATACTGAAGCTATCAGGTTTCTCTTACAAACACACACACACACACACACACACTAACATGTACATTATGACAGAAGCATGACTCTACAAAGGGTTTTCCTCTAATGGGTTTACAATAACTTGCACATCATTTCCTGTAGATGTCTGCCATTGCCACATGGGCCACTTTGTATTATTCTGCTGAAAAGATGAAGCTGCAGGGGAATACCATTTCCTATTCTAGCAGAGAAGGAAGAAGCAGTAGCAAATAAGACAGTGTGTAGTGTTAAAGAATAGAGTGGACAAGAGGGAAGAGCGAAATAAAAAAACATTTATTTATTATTTATTTATTTTATTATTTTATTTATTTATTTTTTCCTTTAAAGAAACTATGAAAGTATAAAATACTATGACCTTAGAAGAAATGTGACATATTTTGTGGGTATAGTACAGTTCAAGTCTGTTTCTCGCAGTGCAGTAATACTCAAACACAAATGGACAATCATCAGCCAGTGGACCATCTGCAATGAGGCCGGAAAAAAAATACACACTGGCAAGAGCAAAAGCCAGTTTGTCCAGTCACGCTCATGAAAAAGAGAGAGGGAGAGTAGTGGTTAGCGAGGGGCTAAAAGAGAGGGACAGACAGACGAGGCAAACAAAGACAGAGCGGCATGGGGACAGGAAGAGAGGGAGGAGAGAGACGGATGAGGCACAGTCGAGAGGGTCACAGGGTTGAAGCAGACAGAACAGACAAATAAGCAGAGAGAGAAGGAAGGAGATAGAAATGAGGCCGAGAATCAGCAGTGAATCAGCAACCACACTGCAACTACAATGTGCAACAACTGTGCCAGCAAAGTGTTCATCGAAAATAGCTCAAGACAAAAGTGGTCACTGACTGAATCCTTTATGTATTTATAGCAATGTACAGTATTTTCAGTTTTTCAGTTATTGCTTTTCCCATAAGCACCAAAAACAAGAGGTAGTATTGTAGTAGAATGTAGTTTTTTTAACATCACCCTGTTCTGTTAAGTGATAGCTGGTGGTGGAAAAGTGCATCCAGGTAATGTAATGCACACCAATAGGCAGAGAAGAGGAATGTTGTTAACTAGAAAACATGGCATCTTTCAAAGTTAGCCGTACATAATCGATGATAAAAGTCTATGCTGGCTGTGCCATTGTTTTCCTATAGTTAGAGAGGCAGTGTCCATCTAGACAAAAGCACTACCCTTGGTGTGGCACACTGTTCAAAATTGCCACCGATCACTCCTGTCAAAAATGCATATGCTCCTCTTTCTAAACTCATGCGGAGATGTTGTATTGAGGTGATGCATTGTAGTGTGCAATTCTAGAGTGTCAGTTTCTCAGCTGGGCTGAGAAACATGGCATGTAAAGAATAAAGTTACAAGACTATCTTCTAGTAAAAAAAAGAAACATGTCTCTGCCTCTGTAAGTATTTTAGATTTAGTTCAGATGATGAAGGTAAGTCAGAAAACACTGCTAACTACTGCATGGTAGAGAGTGGCGGTGAATGTGCGCTGGGTGAAGGTGAGCAGTCAGGTTGTCTGTCTGGCAGTAAATGTACAACGATGTCACTGTAAATGTATGTTTTAGGTTTGAGTTTGTCAGTGAATAAAAGGTGCAGCTTCTCAAGACTGAAGCAAAGCTCCTGTGCATGTTTCCCAGTTTCCCAACTGTGGGAATAATGTCACTATGGCAATCAGTTCCACCTATGCTGAGGGAATACTATCTGCAGTGGAGTCCAATAAAGTTGAAGCGTTTTACAGAAGTACTTACAGAAATACTGGAAAAATACCATATACTCTGATATAATGTCAGAAAGGTATGAAGGTACTGAAATTATTTCTTTAACCTCCTTTGCTGCTGACCTTTCAAAGCCCAACCAATGAGATAAGAACTGTATGTGACGATGTAGCTGGAAGGAACACATGCAAGCGGCAAAAATAGAAAGTGATGGATAAAAGGCATTGCAGAGTTCCTTGAATTCTATCTAAAACAGAGAACAATCATAACAGGAAATGTAATGTATAATGAAATGTCTGCAGTCAGGAGGGGCAGTGGCTCAAACTGGGCCACGGTGACTAAAACACAACCACATAGGCACATATACAAAAACACCCATGTGAATGAAGGCAGGACCATGTTATCCCAAACCATGCCTCCCTGCATCCTTCAACCTTCTTTCTTCTCCATCTCCCCTTTCTGTCCTCTACTTCCCCCTCCATCCTTCACTCTCCATTTTTTTCACAGGCTCTTCCTCTTGACTAAAAATCTCCACAGTTGTTCTGTTCCCTCCAAACTTCCCTCGTCTTGGGCTCTTTCTCCCCGTTTCCCTTGTTTTTAAGCAGAACTGTAGTGAAGTAGTCTGTCTCCAAACCAAGTGTATCTTTTTTTTCCACAATAATCACTGACTTTAAGTCTCCCCACCCCCATCCTTAAACATAAACTCATGTCAAACTCATGTCAAACTCATGTTGCGCTTTTGGCAGCAAACACTAAATTTAAGAATATCCTTCGCTTCTATTATGGCAGCTGGATCTTGATGCGTAAACTTGGCTTGACCTGACAGCCATTGTTTCCCCACCTATTGGCCACTTCACTTCTTCAATTCAGGCCTGACGGCTTGGCAATTGTGGAGGAAACTGTACTCTCTGAGCTGCATCCAACTTTCTAGTGACACTATAAACATGACTGCCAAAAGCATCCATCTTACACTTCACTGACAGAAGAAGCAGTCAGTAGTCTCCCCTCAACCTCAAAACAGAGGCAGATAACACAGAAGAGACCAACTCTGCCTCAGACATTTTCTTTGAACTGAAAAGAACAAGTTAGATGGCAGGTGAGGGGAAAACAAGGCAGTAAAATAAAATCAACTGATTAACATAAGGTCTAAGGGGAGAAAACAGGGATGCGTTGTTTCAAAATCTTTTTCCTCATCTGTTCCTCTGCCTCTCCTGACATGTTGTTGAAGCTGCTGGTTTGTTATGCAAACTTTGGGCAGAGTTCATAATTCTCACCTGGATTATTGCTCATATGCCGCAACACAGACAAACAAAGCCACCGCAGAAATCCATGACACAGATCAAGCAACATCAGGCACAAAACATTCCAGAGAAAATATTTATCTGATTCTATCAACGTCAGTGTAAATGGTCTGGAAAAAATACAGGGAAAAGTTTGGAATCTGGTGCCTGTGTGTGTCAGACTGCAATCAATCAGTCCGATCAGGGGATCAGTACAATATTATTTATTCTAAAGCATGTAAAGGGCTTCATATGAACAGTCACCATCATAAGTTATTGATTATCTTAAGACAGGTACACAAGGTAGCTGACAACACTAGCATACATTTATTTTTTTTCTCAGGGACAGTGCACATTAATAAACATTACTGTTAATATGCCAGAATTAGCCAAAAGGCTAATTTCCATCCATAGTCCCTGGACAGATATAAAGCTGGTAACCTAAAATCAATATAAAAATTGAAAAACAAGTTATAACAATGATTCTAAAGGCATGCTAATTACAGTAAAAGCAGAACACAGACAGAATTAAGCAGAAATCAGACATGGGCAGCAGTAAAAGCAGAGTAAAAAAAAAGCAGAGTGGACTACAGTTCAGAAAGACCAGAAGCAAACAGCACAACAACAACACAAGCAAGGTCAACAACAACAAACACATGCAAGCAAGGACAGACAAGAGAGAAAAAAAATAGGCAAATACATACCAGCAAGGTAGTGTCTAAATTACCTCAAGCATTTAAGAATAAACAAATCTTAACACAACAATTGCGAGGTTTTTCCTGAGCTTTAGGGTGGTTTCCACCTTCCAAACCAAAATTACAGGTGTGAAACCTCCCTCACATCGCCATCTGGAACAAATAGCCAAACCTCTGTTGGACCAAAAGAGGTGGTCTCAGTCTGAATCAAACTGAACTACGGTTCACATTTTATTGGTTGGCTGGTTCAGACTTTCAGATCGATTACAGGAAGTTCTACTGCCAGAACCGGAAAAAAGAAAAACAACAAAAAAGAAAAACAACGCAACAAAACTAAACGTGCCTTGGTAACAAATGAGAAAAAAGTTTAACAGATGTTTGGTCCGGCAGCATTATGAAGAGTCAGTTGGGAAAAAACTCACAAAAACGTCAACACTTTTTAATTAATTTCCAAAAGGATGAAAGAGAGAGGAATTGAACTGAACTAACAACACATTGACGTCACATGCACGCCCATTTACAAACCAACCAACTGCAAGCATAGGGAGATGCAGCTTGTCTATGGATGATGACGACAGGATGTAGGTATGTCATGTACAGTTCTTTAGTGCAGTCACACAACAAATAAGAGTACAATAAGCAACAGGTAAGATCTAATCTGTAAGTAAAATGGCTAAAACCCAGGCAGCCTGAAGATGTTTAGAGAGGAAGAGCACAGACAGAATCAATCATGAAGAGCCCTCAGTGGAGAGCGGGAGATTTTAAATGACCAACATCCCCAGGTGGGAATGTAAACAGTCTGTCCAGGGTGAAGTGGCTCCATATCCATAACCACTGAACCTTTCCTGGAACACAGAGATAAAAGGAAGTAAAGGAAAGAACAATCGGCTCCTCTGCTGCTCTGTTCTCCATAGAATAAACACACAGGGACATTCACACCAGCAGGGGGAGGACCCTCAGCTCGGCAGGCCGTCTGTCAATCACTGCGAGCTACAGACGTGCTTAGCGAGCAGACCAGACGCCCATCAATCATTGTCCAATCCCTGCTCTGCTGAGTCAGTGAGGAAACTCGACCAGCAGCTGTCAATCATCCTCAGGCTAGTACACATAAAAAGGCCAACACACTGCTAGAGGAGCTTACAGAAAACTGAGAGAACACAGATGTAACCTTTTCAGTAATAGTTTGAAATTAATCCAGATGGGAATGTAAACACACACCGGCCTTACATGGCTACATTTTTTTTAAAAGATCTATTTATACGAATTAGCATGCAGGCTCTTTCTCAGAACTTCCTGCTTCTTATAACACTGCTTCTAAACAGACACCTCTGTGAGCAGATGAACACCAGAGTAGCACAAAGAAAAGTGAAGAAAAACAGCCACTAGTTTCAGTCAAACACCGATATTGTGTTAAAGAAAAAAGTAGGTTTAGTCATTCTGCAGCTGTTGGTGAAAACTAGACTAGTGCATCCTCTGTGTGTTGAAAAGTAGCATTAAGAAAACTGAAAACACCTGCAATTATTTAAGATGAACTTTTAAAGACGCTGCAATCTCACTGAGTCTAATCAGCTAAAGATATTACCTGTGTCTGTGAATCATGAGCGTGTACGGCCTTTAATTACAAATTTGTCTTGAAGGCATTAATATCAAGCGGAAACAAATCATGTCTAATTATACAACTAAACTGATCAGTTTTTTATTTAGTTTAATTGGCACTATAACTAAATTTTAACATGAGAAATGTGCTAAAAAACAGTGGGTACAGACTGAATACAGTTTGGAGGTTGTTGTTGTTGGGGTACCCAGCAACACAGTTTATCAGCAAATCAGATCAGATTAGTGCGGTTAGTGCAACTGAATATTCATTTTTAGATTGTATTAGGTTTACAGGCCATCAAAAGTACTTTAAACTAAGGTAGCTCTATTTGTAACTAAGATAAAAAGATCTGCAACTATTTTTTATAAATGATTACTCATTTCAGGGTCTGCTAAACACTTTCTTGTTCCTGGTCATCAGTTATGAGGCTTTGCTGCTTTTCCTTGTGGTGTATAACAGTAAACTTAATATAAAGTATTTGGATTTAGGACTGTTGGTTGTACAATCAAGGCAGGTGAAGACATCATCTTGGGCTATGGGTTTATTTACTATTGTGTGACATATTATAGGCAAATCTGTCAACTGGGAAAAAATAGTCTGCAGTTTAATCGACAATGAAAATAATCTTTTGTTGCAGTATGTCTCAACAATAATCACAGTGTCCCATCATGGTCTAGCTGCAGGCTAGCTATTAACTGCAGCTAAACTGTGATAATCCTCATTATGTAGGCTGGTGTGTGTGTATGTGTGCACAGAGCTGTGTGTGTGTGCTATTCAAATGATATCCGAGCAGTAATGCAAGCTTTCCCTCTTTGTTACAGATAAACAAAGGGAAGCAGCAGAGAGGACAACAAACATTTACGCCTTCATTCATGGAAGTAATACATTACATTAAGTAATTTACAATAAGTGCACTCAACCGCTACAAGAACAAAAGTTAATATTCTAAAATGGTAAAATAACACAGATGACAGAAAAAAAAAGCCTGCAAACACACAGTGATTCACAGTGCATGTCTTCATAGTGTGTTTGACTTGGATTTCATTTAGGTTGTGAGTGTAATTATTTTTTGTTATGTTTTACTTCAGAATAACATTTCTGAAAATTATATTATTTGAAATATAACAGGAACAAAGACAAGACATTGACCTATGTCACAAAATGTAAAAACAAAAGTCTATTTATATTCACACATCAGGAACTGAAACTACCGAGGTTTTTCTAGTGCCACATCAGCTTCTCTGCTGATGCAGTTTCACGGCAGAAACAGCATGCAGATTAAGAGCGTGATAATCAGTAATCGTGCAGCGTTTATGGTTTAGTGGTTGAACAAGAGAGGTTAGTTCAATGGCAAAATGTCAGGCACGTGTTGATGCAAATGATAATGAAATATATGAGACAAGATGAAAAACACCAAGGCCTTCCTAGTGCTGTAAATGTTTATGTTAGAAATTTGCATGCACTGTGTGTGTCTTATTAGACTATATGAGTGTCTGTGTGTGTGAAGGCAGCCCAAGTACAGATATCTGTGTAATTGCTCTGACAGGCCTCGAGTATCTGCCTAGAAGAGCTTCATAGGAAGAGAGGCCTGCAGAGCTGCATGAACGACACTGATATCAGTCTGAATGCGTGTGTGTGAGTGTGTGTGTTAACTCTAAGAGAGATAGAAATGGGTCTGCACGGCTGATTTGCTGTGCAGTGCAGATCCGATGTCAGTTTGGGTTTGTCGCTCATCATGAAAAAGCATGAAAACAGAAGAAGACACGAGCTCTTCCTGGGATCTGTTCACTATGAAGGGATTCTGAGTGCAAAGGTTGGATAGAGACTTCCACCTGAAGTCAAAACAACGTCTGCCTCACAGCGTGTATGTGCACAAGAAAGGAAATGTGTCCAACAGACTCTGTGTGTGTATGTGTGCGCGTGTGGCTGAGTCATATAAAGAAAACATCTGGAGGCATTCCTGAGACGCCTGAGTGGTGACAACATCCAACCTGGCAGGAAAGACGGGGAGGAGAGAGGGAGGGATGAAGGGGAAGGTAAACCCAGAGCAGGGAGAGACGTAGAGAGGCACTAAAGCCATGAACTCACTGAGATATAACTGGTTTCACTGCGCTCCCCACAGTGTGTCTCCACCTCATCAATCTCGACTGATTTGTATGATGTTTAATACCACATGGATGAGACTGAATCTATTCAAAGCAGGAGTGTCGTCGAATGAAAACCTCTTATTTTCAGGGATTCATGTGTTTTAGTAACAAGAACACAGTACACAGTCGTGTAAGCTGTACTTTGAAGATGTACTTAAGCACAGTGGTATTTTATTTAACAAGTACATTGCTTAGTTTAGCATGCTACCATGCTACCATTTACTAATTAGCTCCATAGTACAGCTGAGCCTGATAGCGATCAGGGTTGATGTGACAAATTTTCGTTTATGATTAATTGACACACAAATAATTGTATTTTTTGAAGAGGTGAATGGAAATATTTGTAATGATGATGCAAAATAAACAGCTCTATGATGGAAGAGTATCTGTCAATGACTTATTAATAGAGGGCAAGTGAAAATAATTGATACATTTTACATATTTTATATAGTGAAAAACACTATGATTTTTACACTGTATCACTTTAAAGTTAAGTGTCCCAGGTTTTTATTATCCTATTCACTTGCCTGGCCTGGAAACAGTGTAGACAGCCAGCCAGTAAATATATAACGTATACTTGCAGGGCTGCAACAAATTACTATTTTCACCACTGATTATTCAATTGATTATATTATCACAAATAATTATTTTAAAAAAATGTAAAAAACCAGTAGGTGATGTTTCAGATTGTTTTGTCCAAACAACAAATAATAACCCAATTAAATAATTAAAATTACTGTGATTTTGAAAGCTTGGAACCATGCAGTGGTGTGTGTATGACACAGAAAATAGACATACAAATGACTAGTTATCAAAATAATGCAACTATTATTTCAGCTTTATATATACGTTTTGTATTATTTATAATAGCTTTTGTAAGAGAAGTTTCATATAATTTTTATTTATTTGATTTTATTGATAATATTCACTTTTTAAAACAGATTAAAACCATTTCAACATGCTTTGCCACAAACATACAAATATATATATAATACTTATACGTAAAAAGTATAACTTGTATTTTTCTTTTCACAATAATACAATTATTTAGTTAAAACAGTACAATTATTGTCTTAATCGTACTGTTTTAACTAAATTTTAGCATTGAATGATTAGCCATATAATATTGCATGTCATGATAGTTTAGGTCAAGGTGATTGTACTGCAAAAATGATGATGAAAAAAGCTAAATAAAAAACTTAATTCCTTTACACTGAACTCGCTGTGCTGCCTCCACTAACAATACTAAAACGGCCTTCGGGGTGGGAGATTCTGGCCATTTAGTTTCACGGCGTCTCAGTTCCCTTGCTGACACTCCTCCTTTTCATCTCTTTCTTTGAGTGGGAGGGATGAGACTGCAGGGAAGAGGAGAAGAGAGACAGACACCACCCTTCCCCACGAGACAGACAAAGGCCAAGAAAGCCTCTGAGCCGGGAGACCGACTGAAGGAGGAGGACAGCCAGAGAGACAGGAGGGTGGAGAGGAGTGGAGGTGGGGATGGAGACAGAGAGTGAGAGATGGTCAACCAAAAAAAAAAAAAAGCGATAAAGAAGCAGGTGGAGGAGAAAGGGAGGGAGGTTCGACCCACAGAGCCGGAGGCGACTGATGGATAAAAGAGCATGTGAGAGCATGCTGGGAGGCCAGACTCGCTGCCAAACACACAGACATCAGACACATGAGGGGAAGGAGAAGGATGAGAGAGAGAGAAGAGTTCATTGAGAGCACTTTGGCAGAGTCATACTGCTCTAAACTAGGTTAACACACACAATACAAGTCTGCACATTAAATCAGCTCCTCAAAAATAAAACAAACTTGACCATTTTTGGAGACTTGAATCATCTCCCTAATATGTATTTTTCCAATTCATTATCACAATCACAATATTGTCTTTTTAAAAACACACTTCTGAGTTATGCCTCCAGACATCGCGCAGCTCCGAGGCAAAAATGAGCAAGTCACACTGTGTATGTGTTGGAGAGCAGGAGTGAGTGTGATAGCCAGGGAGGGAGCAAGGGAGAGGGAGGGATGAAGCCCTGAGAGGAGGAGGAGGGGGAGATGGAGGCCAGGGGTTCACAGATAAGTTAAACAGCAGTATGCAAGAGGCAGAAGATATTTAGCTGGACGTGAAGCTTGAAGTCAGCGTTTCCAATATGTGAACATGTTAGATTATTCTGAAACACTTTATTTGAAGGGGTATACATAAGACTGTCATTACACTGTCACAACCAGGACACCTGTTATAAACATGAAGGAGTCTATATGAAGGTTTTTGACAGCTGTCATTCTGTGACAAGTGCTCATTCATGTTATTTTTAATGCAACATTGACAATGTTTGAGGTGTCTTGACATCGAACTGTAAGACGCTTTATGTTTTAACTTGACATTAAACTGTCATATATGGCTGGATTTGACACAGACTTTCATGAGACCATTATAAGAACGTCATGAATATTTTCCATGACCTCAAGTAAAGCAGTGGATTTTGGACTCAACCAAAGTGGTACTGCTTGGATTGTCATAAAGATTAAATGTTATCATTAACTGTTATTAAAAAGTCAGACATTCATAAAGGCACCTTCACGTTGATGACAGGTGTCATGACATGGTTATGATAGTATAATGAAAGTCTTCTGCGCATCACTTCAATTAGTGTTACCAACTGTTCATACTAAAATGAAAATGTGTTAAGTAGAAATAACAATAGAACAGCAGAGAATGGCTGAACAGCAGAAGCACATAATAATAAATGAAAACAACTCCTATGTTTGGCTGAAAGTCTGATATGCATGTTCATGATAATTTGGGTGGATATTTGTCCTAATTAAATAAAGCAGCTCAAACTGTTCAGACATGGTTAAACGACACAGGGAGTGCATGGCGTGTGTGTGTGCAGTGTTGGTGATGAAGCAGTGGGTTTAGCTGAGGAGATTAACACTTTAAGCTGTCTGATGACCAGACACACAGGGTCTAACACCACTTACTAACAAACACTGACTGAGTGAGACTCCAAGCAAAATCATGTGACAAACTGTCCTGATACAGATCGTCTGAGGTATAGCTTCAGAGGAGGGGGTTCTGATCTGTGCCTTGCAGTGGTTCCTCTGGGCAGAGGGAAGTTTCTTGTATGGTGTCACATGCTGCCTGTACACACAGAATATCTTCTGTGTGATATCTGTGCAGTGAGAGGTGTCAGTCTGGCAGGAGGTACCGATGGTTTTGATTGGTTAGGCGAGAGTCTAGACATTGGTAACTCTGTGAGGCTGCACAATGGTTTGAGCTAAATGCTGATGTGAGCGTGCTCGCCATGACAACATTAGAAATGCTGATTTTTAGCAGGTTGCACGTGTTCACCATTATAGATTAGTGTGTGAGCATGCAAATGTTTGCCAATTAGTACTCAACACAAAGTCCAGCAGAGTCTGAACCGGGAGTAGTTTTGCAGGTGTTTGGTCATAAACCACAGTATTGGAGAAAGTGAAATTTTGACCTGATGATCACCAACGCCAATAGGATTCATCCAGTGAGGAGCATGAATTACCCCTGGGAGCCAGACCATTTCTTACACATGACAGAACTACTTGAGAAAGTTGTCCTTGCAAACTGTTTGGAAAACAACAGACACTCTCAAAAAATACTTAGCAGGTGAATGGATGAACTATGACAGGGCAATATATCAACATTATAACACATCATCATATGAGACTAGATATCGTGATAGATTTTGAATATGATTATATCATGATATGGGATAAGTGTTGGTTTTAAAGGCTGCATTATAGAGAAGTGATATAATTTTCTGAACTTACCAGACTGTTCTAGCTGTTCTAGTATTTGCCTTTACCCATGTTATAATATCCTCATTAAAGCCTCATTGCTTTAATATTCTGTGAAAGCACCAATAGCCATTATGAAAGATGACACTTCATTATTGCAATAGGTTTTTGAGCTGTATTGCCCAGGCCTTGGATGAACATCCACCTATCACCATTTATCATATCCACTACGATGTTTCACTGTGGACATCGTCCTATATCAATTCAGTAGACATCGCCCAACCCTAATTGGCATTAAAACACGTAAACTGCTTCACATAGTACCTTTAAGAAGTTTAAGGGAGGGATTTTTTCAATGATTAAATAGCACACAGTGGACAGATGACAAATAATAAGGGAAGAGGAAGAGGAGCTAAGAGAGTCCCAAGCTGAACTGGAACCAGGGTCATTGTGTTGACAGTCTGTGGTTTAAACCTCTAGACCAGAATGTCCCAGTTTCAAGAAGTGGTGTCTATGCAGTTTAGGATAATCAACAAAAAACTAAGACCGTAAACAAATTACATTGGACCGTTCCAATAAAAATATTCAGTGAGGTAACAATAACATATTACTCAACACATATACCGACTGATACTGTCACATAATTCAACCAGTATAACCCATAACATTTATCAAATTGCTATTTTATAATTTTAAGAAAGGAAACAAAAAACCCTGGAACACAACAAAGATCTCCCAAAATAGTCTTCTATAGAAACTGATTAGAAAAACATGAATTTTTACTGGTGAAAATAATTGATTTCTCATTCTTAACAAAACTGATTGTTTATGTGTTTGTTGGTTCAGCTGACCCATGGCTAACAGCTGACTGCAAGCAAGTCATGTCTGAAAGTTACAGCAAGTGTGTGCGTTTACTACAGCATGTGTGGAAAAACTGTGTAGAACAGGGTGTAACAGCATGTGGGCAGCGAGACAGAAACTGTCTATGAGTATATCATATTTGTGTTTTGAGAGCACCCAGGGGAGACTGAATCTAACAGAGAATGACAAACCGTGGAAGTGCATATAAATGTGCTGCAAGAGCACTCTGGGGCTTCACTGCCTTCACTGTGTGTGTGTGTGTGTGTGTGTGTGTGTGTGTGTGTGTGTGTGTGTGTGTCACAGTTATGACGGTTGGGCTCAGGTGTGGCAACAGAGACCAGTGCAGCAGGTCTGTGGCTGTGTGGACCTGCAGAAACAAGTTCAACACATCAACAGTGGTTATGTGGTCTCAGTTGGAGGGGCATCACTGATTCAGGATTACAACACAACCTTTCATTATGTAATAAAGTTAGTTGTCCTTGGCGTAACACATACAGTACAACCCAAACATTTCTGCACTGAGTCATACCTAAAGTTCTCATGAATCAGCAAAGGGAAAACTTAGTGCCTATGTGTTTCCTGTAAAACAGGCAGCTAAGCAGGGACTTATCGCCATGCATGTACTGTATGTACTTTAGCTGTGCGCCATGCAGCTAAAGTGGTCCATGGATGTGATGCTAGGAGGGAGAGTGGTCTGTTTGCTGACTCTTTCCATGAGAGCTTCTACTGAACACAGACAGACTGAGACAAAAAAAAGCCTGCAAGACCAACTGATGCCAGTTGACAGGGAGTATCTTACAGTACTGAGGTAGTTTTCTTGCTGGGTTTGGCTCCCAACACACGACTTAACAGCTTAAGCTAACTTACTTAAGCCATCTTTCTATCAGGAAACTCCATAAACACCCTCTATACTGTATTCTCTGTTAGTCTCAGAGGCTATGTTTTTCCCAGTGACCGGCCATGTTCACCGGGACACTGCTGAGCCTGGTTCTGTTGTCTGCTAACAGAATGTAATTAGAGATGTACTGATTTCAATTTTCTTGGTCGATTCAGTTTTTTGTTTTTTTTAAGGGTCTGACCTGCTGATTCCAATTTTGGCCGATTTTCAGTCTAAGAACTGTAATTGACAGCATTCACAAACATTTCTAAATGAAATTGGATATTCATATTAAGACACTGACTATTAAATATTAATTAAATACTATTTAAATTTTCTCCAAAGTCCTGCAGGTTACACCCAGGCCTTATTATATTTTTACATTAAGACTATGAATCAGGTGAATGTGATCTCACAAGATCATGGATCATCTCGCAGGATTTCGCGGGACGCGATTTCACATGATCGGCTGTGGAAGCAAATGTAAACAAACCGGAGACCGATGCGGTGACACAGTTTGCTGCAGTAAAACTTTGCCGTGAGACAAACAGATGCAGAAGTTAAACGAGTCTGGATGAGAAAATGTTTGAGGAGACATCAACACAGGTTGTTTATTCTTTAGCCAGAAGAGGAAGTGAGATTTTAACTGTCCCTCTGTGAACAGCAGTCTGCTGCTGGCTAACATTAGCCTGAAGAGCTACAAAGTTTACGGCTGTTCAGCAACACTGTCAGCTGCTCTGTCTCGTTTAACTGTCGGTCTTCTCTTTATCCTGTTATGCCTGATCAGTGTATAAATATTGACTTCATGGGAACTTTAAAAGGAAAATGTGGCTTATCATTGTAAGAATTATTAAATCACTGTGTAGGTATTACAAAAATGGAAGATTAATTGAGTTATAATGAGGTTTTATGGCATTTAATATATGTTTTGTATCTCAGGTAGCAAATAGATTCTAGCTACTATCTGAATGGTAGTGTCTAGTAATGTCTCAGTTGGCAGGAGAAACTGTATTAGTGAGTCCGTTTTCATCCATCTTTTTTTAATCTGTCAAATTTACCAGATAACATCTGTTATCTATGTTGTGTAAGAGCAGTTTTGGGTACAATAAACAAGCAGCTGTTTTCATATTAAGATTAACCTGTTGCATAATTTTAGTTTAATCTTTTAAAATGTGTCAACACCCCCATGTTTAATATTGTTAAAAGCACTCACAGGCTCAAGTAGAGTTAGAGACAATAAGTCAGAGGTTTGGATTATAAATAAAGTCATATTTTTAGGAGCCAAGTGTAGACCGACATTCATGTGGATTAGAGCAATACATTACTTGAGACGGTGGACAAAACAGAAAGTCTCTGGAAAATTGGCATGTTAGCTGATTGAAAGTATTTTTTAGGTGGGTTAGAATCAGGTTATATAAAGTGTTTGGGGATAATGGAGAGGTCCAGCCCTGATTGAGTAACCACAGCTTAATGTAAGCAACAGTTTAATCAAGCGGGAAGGGAAAAAGCATTTCAATCCAATCTCTAATTACATAGCCAAATATAATTTGACAGCCTACGCTTAGTTAATTGTCCTCTGAGAGTGCACTCTCATTAAAGCTTCCCAAAAAAGTGGTGATATGTAAATGGAGTTATGGGGAGAACACGCCGTCCCTGTCCCTCTTCACATGTAATGTTTTGTACCTGAATACTAAATGCCCCATTGACTCTAAACAGGGAGGACTACCTAAAGAAGACCATTACCTTGCTGAAAATATCCAGGTGTGTGTGTGTGTGTAAATCATTAGGTAGAAAACCGATGACCTCATCCTTTTAGCAGCTGTTTCTATGACAGCATAGCCTCGAGGTAACACAGCGGGAAACACCTGTCTCCTCCATGTCCTCAGCTATCTATTCGTCCAATACTCCCTCTGCGTTCAGGCTTGTCGACATTTGAATGAGCAGGAGGTGAATGAAGGTAAAGCCGGATGTCAAACTGACTGAATGTTAAATAACTGAAGTGACCCGTGCTGTGAGAGCTCTGGCTGCAAAGACGACAACTACCAGTACAAACATAAAATGAATGTGGTGGAAAACTCAAGACAAAGGCCAAATACAAACAAAGAAGAAAAGTCTGTCTTGCTATGACTTCATTTCATTAATTTATTTACACTGCAGACTGTTGGGAGTGTCATGTGAGGAAACCATAAACGCAGCACTCTGTTGAATCTGCAAACGTGCTGTTCAAAGGAGGATGATTTATTTTGTTTTTGCAGCAACGCCTCAATCTAAAGGTCAAGAAGTACCTAGCACATAAGAAGTTTATTCCTTACAAATCAGGAATAAAGACACAACCAATGTTTATTTAGGTGACATCACTTGAGGCAAGGTTTTCACCAGTGTATTGAAGGCCCAGGGGGATGCCTGGCCTAATTTGGCTAACCACTGGGGCTAAGCATCAGGAAATTTTTTAAAAATGTATTTCAAAGATGTTCGGAACTAAAAATCTGCTATACAAGTAGAAAACGTGTGCAAACCATCCAAGTGTGTGGTCAAGAGAGACAGTGTGTGTGACAGAGTGAACTTTGCAGTGATGTTACATCTGTGAACATAACTGTGCAGTGCAGAGTTTCCCCTGGTGTATTACAAGCCTGGCGGCCCACTGGGCTAAAGCTGCCCCTCCACCAGGCCTAAACATCTGGGAACTTTATTTTAAGTTGTTGTATTTTAAGATGCTAGGATGACAGCATTTACAGTGAGGCTGCTTAGTTGGAAACATGGATTGTTTGATGACATTGTCAGATTTCTTGTAAAACTCTACTAGAGTTGATTTTTTTTTTTGTGTGTGTTGAATAAATTAATTATAAATTACTTATTTTTAACGACACATTTAGGAGTGGGGAAAATACTTAGATTCTTAGATGCATCACAATGAAGGCATGGAAGATTCTGAATTGATACATAAATGTAAAAACTCTCTGCTCTAAATGTTAGTTAGCATGATGATGGAGCGAAAAAGGTGGAACTCAGCTGCGAGGGCAATGCTGCACCCAGACAGTCTACAGCATCCACATGCTAGTCATCAGTATTTACCAGGGAAATGTACCTAATTCTCTCAAAAGGCAGTGGTTGCAATCATGTTTAGAGATGTCATCTAAATAACTGCATTTGCAAGATGAACATAAAGGTTTTTTTTTTTGTTTTTTTACCATCACCCAACAACTAAGCAGCGATCAGTTGTAACAAATGAGAGTAGATGAGCGACACACACAACTTAAACCAACTCTGTGGTGAAGAAAAACACACTGCTTAGTCTGTTTCCCCTCAAAAACTATGTTGTAAACCCCTCTGCATCCTGGACAGTGCCTCTGATAGACTGCTCTCCACTGCTGGAGACAGTTAACAGAGCAGAGATCTCTACTTCTCCCTCACTTGTTCTTCTCATACAGGCAAAAGACTGTATGTTGCTTTCAAACTGATTGATTAAAACTGCAGACCATTTAACTGCTAGTAATATTACACATTGTATTTCAGGGAAACTGGGGCGAGCCAAAAAAATGTGTCCCCTCTTCTATTTGTTCAATTAAGAATACATTCTGAATCAAATCTGACAAAAAGATTCTCCCCTAAATGTAATATGTACACCATCATTACTTCTAAACCTGGCTACTTTTTGGAGTTTTGGTGAATCACTTTGATGCATCACGATGGATAGACAATCATTTTATCACTGAATCATAGCCCTCTGAATCGGAACAGGAAATGCATCAAATTGTGATATGATAGTAAATATCTTCAAATCTCCAGCCAGCTTTTTGCACTGACTTAATGTAGGGCCCCGTGTGCAGTGTGTGTACAGTTTTAGCTATTTGTCTATGAATAAATGTGGAGTTTGCCCCAAAGTTAGCAACTTGGACCAGGCGCTTGAGTCGAGTTTTGCTCAGTGGAAACCCAGCTTGAGGTACTTTATCGGTCTTCACACAGCTCACTCTGGACCCTCAAAAGGCTTTATGCAGCTCCTTTCACATATGCAGTGCTACTCACAACATCTGTAAACAGACTTTGATGTGTACAATGAGTGGAGTTCCCCTTTAAAAAGACTGGAGTTTTCAGAAAAACTCTATATATGGGATTCAGTCTGATTGATGGAGCGATGACTTCTGACTTAGGTAGTTACTCTGTCATAATGAAATATCTTGCCATAGATAAGTCTAGGTCTGTGTACACACTCATTTCATCTTCTTTTGTTATTACTGTGGGTTTGGTTCACATCTTACTTATGCTTTTTTTTTCCTAGTAAGAGAAGTTCAACATGTCCATAAAAATAGCCCATTTCACATTTTGTAGTGATTTAATTCAAAGTGATTTGCCTGCAACTCCACCCAGCTACCCAATCATCTAATCAGGCATGAGTTTTCAGCCTGAGCTGGGGGACCTCCCAGTAAGCCAAATGTTATCAGTGTAACTCAATCTCCAACCCATTCTAATGAGAGGGATTGTTTGTGGGGAGACTTTAATAACTCCCATGGCCTATTTATATCTTTTTAAGACACACCCTCTGTGTATGACGCACAAACACGCACGCACACACACACAAACCCCACAGATATCAATTTTGACAAAGACTGTCTGTATTGCTATAGAAGACCTTCTCATGCAAGGACATGTTTGCCTACTTTACACAGTCAAAACAAATATGAGATACAGACTTTTTAATTTTAATGTCTATTTAAACTATCGGTAAGATTTTCTTTTTGTACATGTTGATAGACACAGTCCAACATGTGGGCCTAGAAAATGTTTTCTGACTGTGGAAATACGCCAAACCACCAACAGTCTTCATCAATATACTGAACAGTCACAGACACCAATGTAATGATGCAGACAGTAATTACTTATTCAGTAAACTAAGCATGGTTTGCCTGCAAGTGTGCGATGTATTTAGCTATAGGCTGGTTAACAACAACAACATCACCTAAACGCACAAGTCTTTTCCTTCTAATTATCCCCCATGGAAGACAGCTCTTGAGGTCCAAATGGGAAAACAAGAGGGAGGGCTGTAGAGGAGGAGGAGGAGGAGGAGGAGAGCAGCTGGTGTGTAGCCTGGACAGGAGGGAGGGAGGGAGGGAGCGAGCGGGAGACATAAGAAGAGAGAGAGAAAAGGGAGGCAAGATAACAGAAGGGCAACATGGTAGATCACTTTACACTCACAACTGTCCAGAACCATTTATCAGAGGGCGTTTGGTCATGCTTTGCTACAGAGGCCACAAGATGTTTCCTTAGAAATGTGGAGAGGCGTCTGACAGTGGAAGTAAGAAAAAATTACAGCGCTACACTGAAATATGACTAATGTTGTGGCAGCATCTTTAACAGCGATGTGTCACAGTGTTACAATGTATGGCAAGTGTTAAATGTAAAACTCCCTTTGAGACATCATCACTGTGAGGACGCTTTAAAGACCAGCCAGCAAAGAACTGACAATCATTCAGCGACAGCAACGAACGCGGACTGCTGTGCTGACGGGAGAAATTGCCCAGTTGCCCCTGGTAACTACATTTGGGCCATTGTGACGACTTCCCTCGGTGGCTGCCCCTGCTGGCAACCACTTTTCATGGTAGAAACGTTCTCTGTATGCCGCTCCCTCAGTGTAAGATCTTCTGCTTGAATGAGAGCGCTACAGATTTACAGTCCTGTGCTGCAAATAGCAGAGCTTCAGCCTCAGCAGCATCACGTAAAATGGCCCGCAAAGACAGCAGAGCTCACACTGAGAGAGTCAAACCCAACTGAACCAGAAGTAGGACCTTCACTGATCATTTGGAGATGAAGCAGAGCTGAAAAAATGGGCTCTGCTTTGTCTCCAGTTGGCCTTCTGGGAGGTTCCCCAACTCAGGCTGAAAACTCAGGCCTGAATGGATGGTTGGTTGGGTGGGTAGATTGGTGGGGCTGGAGTCAAATCTCTTTGAATTAAATCAGTAAATTTTTGGTCTACATCTGCTCCGTGACTGACTAATGTGGTCATTAACATTATTACTTTAATTCTGAACATTGAGAAATATAAAATTGGCAAGTAAAGCTGAAAGCTGGCTGGTGAGTAGCTCTATACTTACTGACTTAACAGACCTGACTTAAGCACACTACAGATAGTGTCACTTTGATTATCTGATGAGTTTCCTTCCTGACAGATTATGTAATGCAGCATACTGCTGACACACACACATATATGTAATCTCATCCTGTTATCTGCTCCATGCAACATCCTTCTTCTTCAGTTTGATCATTTTTCTGCTTGTTTCAACTATTTACGTCCCTTTATTGTCAGTTTTTGGGATTTTAATTGGTCACCAAAGATTTTTAAAGGAAGAGTTGAGGCCACCACATCCTGACACTAGTCACGCTACATGGTTAGGCCGCAGAATTTCTAACACTGACAGAAAATTCTTTGGAGCCCAGAGTAGAGCATTGGGAAACTCTGCCATCAGACTGTCATCTTTTTTATATGGTCTCATTCAGGACTGGAGAAAATCATTTAACACTACAGACCTTCCTCAAACTACGTTTCTAAGACCGCATGTTTGTGCCAAATCATGCTAAATCTGCCCAGTCTACCAGGAGCTTTCTGTGGTAAAAGTGTCAGTGAGGTTGGTCTGACCTGGGAACAGAGGGTTGGATATTATTTAGAGACTACTTTTGGCAACCATCCTCATACCCTGGAAAAACTGTTAAAATTCCCTCTGAATCCATGGTGACATGGCAAGCAGGCCACAACTATATTTTTTCTCCTCCACTGGCCACACCAGCTGACAGGGTCTCAAGGTTGTAAAATACTTTTCTTAGAACATGAAAAGTAAGGGGGAGGAAATTTTTTTAGAAATTCAGTGAAGTATAGTGATTCTTTTTTTTATGACTTTCATGATCTTTTTTCTTATTATTCTTTGGCCTAACATCTCTTTTTTTATTTATTATCTTTTTTTGGCACTGCTAGAGCTGGACGATCAGGACCAGCTAAATGTAGCAATTTACTTACTTTATTTTATTCATGGATTTATATGCAATATACCAGATATGCCCCGTTTTTGGAACTATGACTCATGATATAGAGTCTCTAGCAGTATATAACAACTTTTTCCATTGTCTAGATGTTTAAAAAGTGAACATAAATTGCAATAAATTGTAAAATCAAATCACAATACTTAAGAATATCAATAGGGCATACATATCAAACCAGCACCTAAGTGTCATGATAGTATTAATAAAAATGACTCTGAATTTAGGGTATATCAACTTCTAATAACTTAGATGATAAATTAAAAACGTTTGATAACCACATGCAGGATAACCCAGTAGTGGACCAGAGTCAATTTGGGGGGTAAATCATTCTTAACATATTCAGATAATATCATTTTGGTGAGCCAACCGTTAAGTGTAATACGGAGGGATCCCCCTGACTGCCTAATGAGGCTTACATAAATGTGCGTTCTCGCTGCAGTGTCAGCTCTAGGGGACCATGCCTAGTTTATCCCATTAAGTTGGCCGATACTGCTTTGTTCACGGCCTGTTTACCAGCCAACCCCCTGCTGTGGGGGAAATCGCCATGCTTGAATCACCATAATGCCTGCAAACGGATGAGAGTATTGTACAGTTAAGGAGTGGCAGGGTGAGAGGTGGTCAGAAAATTAAAGACTTGCTTAAAGACTTGATACACATATTTAATACTAAATCCCTATTAAAACAGACTATTTCCTGATTATTTCTCCAGTAAATTTCATCAGCTGCAATACTGCATCAGTTTATCTTCAAATATCTTGTACTATTAGGGGAAGAGAACATTCTCCAAAAGTGAAAACTCTTCCCAGAGATTACACCATAATGCTCTCTGTTGATTTATTCCTTCCAAAAAACATCTTTGGCCTTTTAATGAAAGAACCTAAAGCTTGATGTTGGGTTTTACATGCACTGTACTTTCAGCCAAACCAGAAATTTGGTTCATTTGCTGTTCAAGCTGGAGGGTTCACTGAAGGGGCATGAAATCAGTTCTTTCAGCATGAATTTCACCTAAACTTCCAACTGCAAAGTCTTAAGCAACTCTTGCTTTCATAAATTCTTCATCCCGTTTGTCTGATTTAAGAGGGAACACTGTAACTACAGTTTAATCACTCTTTCTACATTTCTCAACACAGTTCCAGAGACAGTTAACTCAGCTGAGTGGTTGTTTAAACAGCACGGCAGCGCTGAGCGATGGGGCTGTGATCGATATATGTGGCCCAGGGGCTCTTCCATAATGAGGAGGGGTCAAGGGTCAAGGTACGTGAGAGCGGAAGGCTGCTGGTGTTGACAAGCCCGTGCCCAGGCCCATGTGAAGAGGGAAAGTGAGGAATTACTGCTGTTATATAATGAAACTTCAAAAGACTGAAACATGGGAGTGGTCCCAAATTTGGCCTGACGCAGACATGAGGACACAACTTCAGCATCTGTAATCTATTCAGCCTCATAGGGTGGAAACAGAGCAAAGCGACCCACCCTGACCTACTTGCTCCTGTACATCCTCCTGATTTTTCCAACCCTCCCAGTGCGCTCACAGAAAGCTGGTGGGGTTCACTGGCCAAGGGTGATAGGTGATGTCATGACAGTGTGTGAGCTCAGTGTTCGTGCTGGCCTCTGTGTGTGCATGTCTGGGGAGAAGGAGGGGTCCATCTGAAGCTGGAATGCAGGGGTACATCATGATGAGGTCATGAGAATTATGGGCTGTTTGCACAGAGGGAAGGCGAGATGTGAATAAGATAAAGAAACATCAGCTTACAACAGCTGCTGGGGCCGACTATGAAGCACAAACACGGTTTAAATACACAAGGGATTTCAGTTTTCAATCCAAACACCATTAACCCCACTTCAGCCTGAGGGTGGGCAGCTGGGTGGGTTGGTTAGTTGGTTGGTTGGTTGGTTGGTGAGGGTGTGGTCACTAACATGCTCCAGCCAGGATGAGGAAAATGAACTCACAGTGAACTGAATGTGATCTGGGCTGCTGGTGTCAGACAATACAACCTATTGTATCGCTGTGGCTGTAGAGCCTCATCATCAGCATAATGCCCTTTAGACCTCCCCTTCCCTCGACCCTCCACCCTCAGGCCCAACCAAAGCCTTACCCACATGTGAACTGCTCCCATCACAGCAGCAATCATCCAGCAACTACAGCAGGGCTTTTCTGAAAGTATCAAGGAAAGATGTTTGACTACTGTTTATAGGATCAAAAGTGGGTAGGCAACAATAAATCATGTCAGCAAACTTCCTCTTAAAACAAAGTTTTAATAGTGTTCAAATTTACATTTTTCTGAGCACTTTAAAATGGCTTTGAAGTGTGTAATATTTTTAAATAATGCATCTACAGATGTGAAAACTAATGTAATGAAATATAAAAGGGTCCCTCAGAGCGTTAAAGCTGACGCTCCTCTCAGTTTTGAAGTATTGTTAAAATGCGCTGAAAATATTTGAAAAGGAATCATGTCTTTTGCAATGTCAGTGTTTTCACTGACGCAAAAAAACACACACTGCTTTTCTGCCTGCATATGAGAGACAGTTGCTAACTTTGTATGACACTAAACCACATTGTACATAGTAATAGTGCTATAATCAGTTACAGTTATTACGATAATTAAAATTTGAAATGGTAATACTGATCGTCTGGAATTTTACTGCGGTTTATCTTGGAATCAACTATTTCATTCCTAATTCGACCTGCCAGATGTGTAAATAAGCAGCTGTTCAAGTTGCTAACAAGTTCAACTTATCAGCTTAAAGGTAATGATATATTCATATCATGTTCACCATCATCATCAAACAAAGCCATTACATCCTGACTAGATCCTTGCTTGTGTTGTATCAGCTCTCAGATGTACATCACTTTTGGATAAAAGCATTTGCTAAATGAAATTTTAAGTTGTAATTGTAAACTCAGAGTTGTCCCTTGACAAGTACATCTTAGGCCTGGACTGGGAAATGACATCTGGCTGGCTGGGACACAGATGACTGTCTTTAATGCCAATACCATATGGGGACAGTGAATAGAGCCCATCAGAGGACAGAAGCCTAACTGTGTCCAACTCTTAGATGCAACATAGACTGCTCCTACAGCAGAGGCTGTTGTATGTAGAAAGCCTTTTAAATTATAATCATGTCAGAATTCAAAATTCCAGTCATATTTTGAAAGATTTTGAAATAAACAATCATGCTGCCTCCCAAAATCATAGACAGAAATCAGTAAATGCCTACTATAACTACATTCAAAGCCAAGCCTGTTTCAATAGTTAACTTTGCTGGTAACCAAGTGGATGATATACGTTTCTCCTAGATTACTCTATATGATCATTAGCCTTGAGAGATCATTAGACATAGTGTTGGTAACTGTTTTCTGAATGCTCTAATTTCCTTGAAGGTCAGACAGCATAAGGCACGCAGTCAGCAGAGCCAATATGAGGTTATGATCATGTGTTACAAGCATAAATATAGCATTTTTCATGTGAGAGATAATATCACATGGCAGGGAGTACGCAGTTCTGTTAGACCACATTGTTTTATTAAACTGAGATGTCTGATGCATAAAAATGAATGAGAATATTAGCTCTATCTCCAAGTCTGTTCCTTGATGTTATTGTGGATTCTGTCTGCCTACATGGCCACAGGGCAGCGCTGAGAAAAGCCTACTTTGTGCACATAGCTGTCTCCTTACGTCATGGTAAGGCTTATGGGAAGTACTCCTATGCATTCCCTGGAGTGTCTGACTCTGTGTGTCAGTTGTTATATCTGTGTGTTTGAGCATGCGAACATGAACATTTCTGCTGAAGTACATTTTGTGAAACCACCCGAGTGTGTCTCAGTCGTCTGGGCTCTTTCCAGTGAACATACACTGTGCAAAGCATGCCACACAAGCAAAAACTGCCACAGAGCCTCAGTAGAGTATATAAAACAGGGACACATCCCCCCTCTATTCCATTCTTGTCTCCCCTCTAACCTTTATGAGGAAGTGTGACGCAGTTGGGTTGAGACTTCTTTTGGGGTTGTTTAATATCGTCTTCCTGTGGGGGCAAACAAACGACACACCATGGGAAGGGTGTAGAGCTCCACTGCCTGCCTTGTATCTACAATAATGGAAGCTTTAAGGGGAACTCAACTGATTTTACACATCCAAGTCTGTTTACAGGTCTAGGGGAGTGCTGCATATGTGAAAAGGGGAGGGAAGAAGTAAGGGAGCTGTGTGAAATCTGATAAATTGCCTCAGTTGATGTCAGTTGAGTCAGTGTTGAGTAATGTCTAAGGACTTCAAGTTTGAAAACTGATCAAATCTGAAGGGGTGGAATTGGAAAGAAGTGAACTTATCAGGGTCCATGCTACATTAGCTGCTACTAGCCTAACACCTAAACCCCTGACTCAACTGCCAGCCATCCATTTGCACTGTGGGCAATGTAGATGTCAGGTTTTGCAAGATAATCCCTAATTGAGGCATGTAAGTTAATTCATTCGTACTCTGTTTGTGCATATTACTATGTGAAACAATCACAGTTTGGCTTGTTGTAGGCACAAGAACTACTGCCATAGGGTAAGGCAACAAAAACATTTGGTTAGGTTTAGGAAAAGATCATGATTTGGGTTAAAATGACAATTAGCAAACCATGAACATGGTATAAAAAGAGTTTAACACATAACTGCCACACGTGAAGCAAAGCTATTATTAAACAATTATTCCTTTTTTTTCCACCATTCTTAAATATCCCACAATTGTGACAGTAAAATAAAGAACAAATCTACCTACCTACCTATGTGTACAAGCAATTACATTGCAATCTTTTGCATATGAACTAGGCCAGGGTGGAGTTGGGTGGACACATTTCCACTCTAGAACAGTGTCACAGCATCCTCCCAACTCAGAGAATGGCAAAATCTATCTCATGATTTAAAGAGTTACCAAATGAGAAATTGTGGTGGTGTGACGACTAGTTCTTTGCTCATTTCTGGACAAGTACGAAAGCTTCTGCGCGAGGGGGACAATGGCTTCCAGCGTTCTCCACCCAGCAGCCACTGAATTCTCCCTCTCCTTTCCCACTATGTCAAAGATCAAAAGGAAACCTCAAGCTCTGTCAATCTCCATCTTTCCTTCTCCGCTCTCCTTATTTTATTGACCATTCCTCTCTTTTGTCCACGAGCTTGCTGAGAGCTTTGACAAAATAACAGAAGTAGTATCCCATACGAAAAACATGAAATGTCAGAACTGCTTTTGAGCACCTTGGTACCTCTGTTTGTCTGCTGATGACTGCAGTCCTGCAGTGTTTTTAGGCAAAAAAAAGCAAAACATCACCAGTAGTTCTTCTGGGCTACAACAAAAATCAGCTGGCTTCATGGTGTAAGTAGATTGCACTGTCAGGCTCCAGCATTGAGTGGTTGATTCAAATATACAACTGTCAATCAATGATGTATCTCCCAAACTGGTCATTGGAGCAGATAAATTAATGAGGCATGGCCAAATTTAGCTGCATCTGTTTGGCAAAGATTTTCCAGCCCGCGTTGTTTACCATATGAATAAATATTGAACGGCACTTTTGCATCTGTTTAGTAACTATGCTGTCTAGACCAAGAACATTAAAGCACCAAAGCCAGAATTAAACCTGGTTGAAGTGGTAAACTAACCCAGCTCAAAGCTTATAAATGCAGTCCGATAACATCAACAGCATAATTAAACACAGACAGCGGCACAGACATGTGCTGGAGTTCATGATTTCGTGAAGCAAATTAAAGAAGACTGATAAAGGAACAGTCAGTGGTGACATCTGTGTGCAAAGACGTGTAGGATAAATGATACCAGGCTGCAGGTTAAGATTTTGTTTGGGAGTGCTTCAGGATATAGTGAAAAAAAAAAGATTGCAATTATTTTGACAGGTATTGTGAATGTGATGTGATTCACCAATTCTTCATAGTTTTCATTAATGGGGAATGATCATTTTTGCAAGAAAATGTTTTCACTGGGCTACTAAATCATGACGATGGGACATTTGTTGGCATGTGTACCAAACATATTTTCTTACATCTGGAGAACAAGATTAGTATGTCAAGATCTCTCCGCAGCACTACAATACTTCATTATAATGCAGTTTTGTTACAATTTTTTTCAGTTTCATTATTTCAATTAATTGTGCAGCTATATGGTTTAGTCTGCAGATTATTTTCTTGGGTAACTGATTGTTTGGCATTGTTGCATAACAGCTGCCAATTAATTTTCTGTTGGTCGATCAATCTGTTAATCTGCTAAATGTCTTATTATTTCAGCTCTAAAATGTTTAATTTCTCACTGAACTAAAATCGTGCAAAGATCCGAGGACAAATACTCAACAAATCACACAGGACAACTGTTTTTTTTTTGTCTTGAGCATCAAAACGGAGCACATACTGACCAACTGAGTAAACAGTGAACATCAGACTGAGCGACAGGTAGACACCAGGCAACCTCCTCTAAATCTTAGAGAAAAAATATATATATATATAAAAAAATGAATTCTTTTCATATGCGCCTGAATCAAAACAGACATCAATCCATGAACAGCACATCTGTGGCTTATATATAATGCAATGGAGGAAAATTCAAAATATGTGACATTGTACTGTTGAGTGTTTAGTCAGCACTTTATGACATCAGGAAGTCTCACGCATACAACCAGAGGAACACTGGTTGTGAATGTGAAACTGAGTCAACTATCATCAGACACAAGCCTGTTCAAACTTGTGTGTTATTACTCAGTTTAAAACTGATCCTCACAATTGTCCCATTTCTGCACGTTTACGTGCACCTGTTCCTCTTGGCTACTTCTAATTATAGAGTATGTCGTCCATGCTAACCTGTCTCCTGTTTCACTGCCTACACTTCCTTCTCAATTAAACGACATAGGTCTTAAAATGCAAACAAGTATGCTCAATTGCAGAGCAAACAGGTGAGCCATATACACCTGTTTCACCAGCACCTGCATCTACATCCCTGAGCTCTGTGCAGCTCCACATTCACATGTCAGCTGACACATGAGAAAGGCTCAGACTTAAATGTCATAATATGGAACTATGGCTCACTAAGTTCAGTGGTATTTAGTTCATAATGGTCACCTGACTTCTCATTCTTCCTAATGCCCTTTCATAGTCACTCTAAAGAGCAAAGCAAAGATCAATTAACTTATTGCCTTCATGCTACATCAGGAAATTGTGGGTGATTTACTCAAGCACACAACTATTCTCAGTAAAATGCAAAGTAAGCAGTCTTCCTGCTTGCTGATGCTTTCATGAAGGAGTAATGCCTGATGGGAGCTGGGTGTGTATAACGTGTTGTTTTATAACAAACACCACTATTGTGCCTGCATACACCTGCCTTTACTCTCTGTATCTCCACACACACACTCAAGGCACAAAGCTAACAGTTTGATCAACATTATGACAAATACAATTCAGTACAACAGCAAGGTGACTGAGCGCTGCTGCAGGTCTCTGCAGGAAAACCTCTCCAAAACCAGAAAGTGTCCCATCATACATTATTTATAAGAGACAAACTATCCATTTCCAATTCAACTGAGTGGCTGGTGGTTCCTCACAGTGGGGTCTCAGGGTCACCAAAGTTCCTTGGGAAGTCTCTAGAGAGCCCTCCAGCAAATCAGGAATACTTCACCTCGCAACAACTAAGATGCTTTAAAATACAGCCCTGTAGATGCATCTTGTAATGGAGCTTTTCTCAAGTTATAGAATCTCCCAGCTGGCATTACTCGACCATAGGAAAGTAATGTAGTCTTGTTTTAGATAACTGTTGTCGGCTGGAGTTTTATTTTATTCAGTTTCATTTTATCTGAGGTTGAAACCAGTGGTCTCCAACTTTGGGGTTGGGACCTGAGATGAATCTGAGGGGCCACATGATCAAAAAATATTTACTGCTGCATAAAATTGTGTTTATTTTTTCAAGATTTTTCTCTAATGTTTGCATTTGCTTATGAAATACTGAATCTTCAGCCTATGAGAGAAGAAGATCCTGCACACTGCTCTTGCTCAGCATCACAATTTATTGATCATACTAGCGTTTTTGGCCCCTTTGTTGATATTTTGGACCAAAGAGGACAAAATGCTAGTATGATCAATGACTTCAGATCCACAGAAGTGTGTGGGATCTTGTTTTCTCAAGGCTGACACCATACAGTCTGCATCTGAGATAGCTGGATGGGCAAATATCTCCTTTGAAATATATTTTCAGTCAATGTGAAAAGGAAACATAACGCTCTTTGGTTGAACTGACCAGGATTGGGTAGTAATAGATTACATGGAGTCAACATTACATAATCTGATTACAAAAATAAGTAACTATAATGAGCCCAGATTACATCGGAAAATGTGTCATTGTATTATAGTGTAGGATTACTTGATTATATTTTTATTACAAATGTTAGCAAATTAAGTTAACCCTCTCAGTTTGCCAGGCTGCCTGTTTTATTATTAATAATAATATGTTTAGTATGTGTAGTTTTTAATGATGATTTAAGGACAATGGAGTATTTATTTGTCTTTATTCACATTGAAAATGGAAGATGAACACTGAATAAGTTGTCCTCTTGCTCTCTTTGTTAGGGTAATGTGATTGACCAATCTTAAATGCTGAATATGCAAGACGCACTTTATTTGCATGGAAACTGTTTTGAGATGTTTAAAGAGAAAAATTATTATTTGTGGAACTCAAACTTTTTGTCTGTATCCATTTCTTAATATAATGTGCAAGATTTTAAATGTTTGATTTTGAAGTAATCCAACAATATTCATACTGGATTACATTTTTGTAATCCAATGGATTGGAAAATCTGGCATGGAATTTGTATTCAGTAACTGACTCAAGTAATCTGAACTAACCGTGCTCATATCTATGATGTGGGTCACAAACAGATATTACTTATTTTTAAGTGTCCACAAGCTCAAAAAAGAAGTTGGGAACCACTGTTTTTTGGGGGTGAGTCAGAGGACCACCCAAGACCCTACTCAAGACAAAGGGTTATAGGTCAACAGAGACAAAATGAGTCAGACCATGCATGCAGGTTGCAGGACATCCAGCTTCACCCACTTACTTGTATGGAGTCGTTCGCCATCGTTGTCCCTGTTGCTCTGTGGTCAGTCAGTCTGCAGTTTCACACACAACCTGTGCACATGTGGGACTTGTGCCTCACGTCAACGTAACGTCTTCCTTTGCAGAACAATAAAATAAAAAGATAAGTGGAGAAAGACCGGATATTTGTCCTGTGACTGTTATCTCAACTTTATACACAGTCTGTATTGACACAAAGGCAAACAGTCAGGAGGTAATCCGCATTGTTGGCTGCCTGGCCGCGCCTGAACTGAGCCTCCCTTTGCGTTTCAGTGTGTTAGACCCAAAAAATAAAGATGCGTTCAATGTCTTCACGTTTTTAAAAAGATGACAAAAAAACCATCCAAACAAAACTATTAAGCTAAGGGATCATTGCTCATCTTATTCTTTGAGTGCTTGCCATTCAACAGCTAGCAAGAGCCCCCTAAAATCCACCGGTGGCAGACAGGCAGTCCTCCTCCGTCATGTCCTGCTCAACCCGAGCGGTGATTAAAAAAAAAACCACAGTCACATCCACAGACAACAGAAAATGAAAGAAAAAGACCCTTCTTCCCTCTCTTCTTTTCCCGGTAACATCCGCGAAACATGAACACGCCTCGGTCTCTTGTCTGTATCACATGCCTCACACAAAAAAAACCGCCTGTCAGTCCTTCACAAGCCGCTCATACACACAAAATGAGAGACAATAGGGAGACAATCTGCCCATTAAAAATCCCGCTGGGTGAAGTCCTAAAACACGCAAACAAAAAACATAGCAGCCTGTGCTTGGTTTTGATTCACGGGATGTGTGAAGACACCATCTCATCACATTCAAACAGAGGGTTAACTGACGGCAGAGCAGCACACCACACAACACTTGTACGCTACAGCCCGCTGCGCGCCCCCGACGCTCGAGCCGTGCCGCCCGGGTGCTCATTGGTCCAGGGCTGGGCGGATGGAGCGCGCCCGGATGTATCACGTGACCCGCACTAACTAGTTGTCAACGGTAACTTCTGATGAACCAACTGTTGAGTGTGTTGTCATGATCAACAACACAGTTCAGACGTGGAGGAGGTACTTTATCTTATGATAGCAAAGTAAATAGTACTCATTATGCAAATATTTACCAAACTTCTCCTGGCATGCTTCCCTTTAGAAGCTGGAAAAAAGTTCAGTTTGAAACTAAAAAGTTCCAGATTTTTTTTCTGTTGACTGTTGACTTTTAAAGTATGAAAATAATCAGTGTACTGCAATACCGTTTCTACTGTTAAATACTTTTAATTTTCCCTTTAATTCTCGGGAAAAAATATAGAATAATTCTCCTCCCGAGTGTGAACTTGTGTAAACCTCTGATGTAAACTAATATTCATTAGTTTTCTTTCATTTATTCATTTATTTATTTAAATGCAGAGAGTAGTATCACGGTACACTGTCAGAAACAAGCTGTGATAATGAAAAGGAAAAAAAAGGTGGGACAATCTATCCTAGATATAGAGAGATAGAGAGGAATATAGGAGAATTATGATCCCAGGAGGAAACAGGGAGACCCAGTGGAAAACTTTGTTTATAAAGTAAAATTATATGAAATAGATGAAAAGCAGCAACTTTTTGTCCCCCGTACACAATTCATCCTGAGGGGGACATGAATGACTGAACCAAATTCATGGCATTTCACAAGCTGGGTCCCCGGAGACAAAACATGGGTCTTGGTGTGGCAGTTGTTAAATCAGATTCCTATGAAAAAAACGTTATGTTCAATGCTATTACCGCTTTCAAGTTTTATGACTTTGCAAGACCTACCTGGCACTGTCTTATGTCTGTTTTATTTTTCTTTAGTTTTTCCTTTCAAGTCTAAACTTAAGTCATTGCACAGGCAAGTCTCACTGCACAAGTAGCCATCCACTCATGCTACTACTGTAAAAAGTTACATGAATATAAACACATAATATAGTCCTTTCTGTGTTATGGTCATTTTGCCTTATTGTATAAATAATCACTAAAGACTAAACAACTGAATTTGGATGTTGATATGGTTAAGTTTGAATCTGCTACAGTGTATTTTTGTCATTAAAAAGATGCTCAAAATGATAATGTTATGTTATTACATGCCTGTATGTGTCGGTGTGTGTGAGAGAAACTCATGATAGGGTTAGGTGATGTTTTGCTGGTGTGAGTGGGTGTCTTCAGTAGATTTGATAGAGAAGTTAAACTGGACAGTATTTGCATAACTGATTTGCATAATGAAAATAAGTCGGCAGAAAGATAGGAAAGAAGCAGGAAGAGAGAGTGATCCCAACGCTCCAGGATACAGGCTTCATATCACACTACATATCCTACATGACATGAAAATCTGTCTTGTAAAAACTGAGTCACATACAGCCAGCACTGACTATGATTCAACATTGCGTGAGTGAACAGAAAAGAAGATGACACTGTGATTATGTCAAGTGCTGAGGTAATGATGATTCATGATAGGATGACATCCTGTTTAATTTATTTTTAAAAAAATCAAACTATTACCTGTTTGTCCTGTTGCCCTGCTAGGATAGCATTAAAGTTTTGAGAAACATATATTTTTAAATTAAATTGTAAACTTAAAAGACAGGCCACATCGGTTATTTCACCGTAGGTACAATAACATTAATAGCTACTACACCTCGGTCAGTAGGATATGCCTTTTGTTTTCTTGTTCAACTGAGAGCACACAATCTCAATGCATTCGCACAACTGCATTCATTTTGTGGTACAGTATTTACATTATAAAGTTTCATCCAACAATACACGGTCTAAAACCAAACAATGTACAATTTACAATAATATAAAAAAGAAAAGAAGCAAATCCTCACCTGAGAAGTGACTTAAATGAGTACACAACTATCAAAATGTTTGTCAACTATTTTTCTGATGACTAATCAATGAGCTAGCTAGACTAGATCTCAGAAAACAGAAAAGTACTTGTGATCAATATATTTCTTAACATATTTCTTTTTATAATGTTGCAATATACGCACCAAAATAAAGCAAAAAAAAAAAGCAAAAAAAAAACTTTTTAAGAATTAGTGACTTTTGACCTTTGACATCCTGTAAGCTCCAACCAGAGGAAGTGTCGGCAAGATGAGCAGAAGGTAACGGTTAGCTTAACCGCTAACTACGCAGATAATTATTAAAACAGTACAATCAATAGACTCCATCGTGATCATATATTTATTATTTTGTTGCGTAATTAGACCAAAAACCTAATAAGCCGACTGATGCGCTGTCATTATTTCAAGTTGTTTATTTGCTAAAACGTATTGCTAGCATCACGACAGTTAGCTAAGTTAGCTCGTTAGAATGGACGTTCCTTCAGGAGACAGTGGCAGTAAACAAAGCTAAAAACTTACGGCTTGTGCAGTGTGTGACAGCTCTGAAATAGCCCGTCAATGTAGACTTTTGTTTTCTGCAGGTTTCATAAAAAACACGGAATTACCTACAGAAGAAAACATGACAAACACTGAAGTTCAGATGGAGGTCCTGCTCGCCTCAAACTCACCGTCCCGACAACATCCGTTTGCGGACACGCAGGAGGACATGAACTGCCAGAAGGAGTCAGACTACATGGAGAGTCTTGAAAACACCGCACATGGAGGTAAAACAGTGTCCCCTGCATGCCACGAAAATGTGGAGATACCATTTTTTTTAAACTGACATTACTCAGTTACCATTTACATTCCCACTTAATAACGGCTGCTGAGCCACATTTGATGCTACAGTTTTTCTTAAATAACCAGGATCCTCTCATGCACCACCGCCCAAAAGGTCTTTGATAGTTATTTTGTTGTTGTTTGTTTGTTTTAATGGAAATTTTAATGGAAGATCTGAACAGACGGGCCAATAGGCAAGAGTGTTATGAGTATGTTGTAGTTGGCTTTGAGTTAAGGGTTAACTCCGTGTACAATGATCCCAACAGGAAAGAGAGGCATACAATAACACCATGACGGCATCAACAAGACATCATGATCACCTCATGTCCATATCTGTCTCAGTCCATCTAGTCCTTAAAGGAAATCAAAACTGTTGTCTTCAGACATTTGTCCATTAATTCTGGTAAACCACATTCTTATGTTAAGAGAAAAAAAAATAAATGAAAAATCCAATATTAAGTAATGATTTTTTTTTCTGTGTAATGTCCATATTCTTAATAACCATTTTCTCTCATTCTTAGAAAAAAGGACAATTTCTCCATACCATACATTCCCTGCACAGTCGATGCCCACTCTCCTTTTGTTGTTGGTTCCTTGTGTAGCCATTTTGCTAGCTGCAAGTAATACTTTAAGAGGCTGTTTATCCCGAGCATTAAATTCAGCTGGAATATTAGTTAAATATATAACAGTCTATCTCATCTTTTCTATCTCTAGCAAGTGGGATTGGATTGCTGGGCAATTCCAAAATATGTGGGAATGATCCATTAGCAGTGCCCAAACTTTGGTCTACCATTCTGTAAATATTTTCTTCTTGGATTATACAAAACATAACGATATTCTTCCATGAAAATTCTTTACATTTGCCAGAACTGGAAGTGTTAGATTGTCTTTTACATATGTTTAACCACACTTCCTTTGTGAGGGTTGTGTTTGCTTCCTTTGAAACATTTAACTTTAACATATGAAGTGAACTGCCTCCTGGAAGATTGTATACATGAGAGACTTCTATATTTTTAAATGTGAATAGTGAAGTAGAAAGATAATTCTCTTTATGTTGTTACTATTAATATTCGTTAATTTGTGTGTAGAGGTGGAGGGATCCCTGTCCTTGCTGGCTGATGTTGCTCTGGCGCTCCCCTGTGGTGATCTTGCAGCCTGCAGCTGTGACTGTGAGGCCTACAGCTGTGTGGACGTCGGGAGGGTGGATGTGGGCCTCCAGTCCATGCAGCTGCAGCTCCAGTTCCTCATGAGCAAAGCAGATGACTTACAGGACCGCGCTGTCAGTGGGTAGGGTCCTGAATAGTCTGTGCACTAATGGTACCTATTTTTTTCCAGTATTTTCTTATTCTTTTTGTGTGTTTTTGCAGACAGGATCATCTAGACCGCGAGGCTCTTGCTGCTGCCGTGCCAAGTTTCCTGTACACCTGTCAGCCTTATTTTAACCATCTGGAATCTACAGCTAGGGCCCCCATGTCCCAGCTCTCCCCTCTGACCTTTGACAACTATACAGGGGTAAATGTTTTTTACAAAGCACCATTGTACCAAAAGCTAAAAGGAAATTCTGTCAGCAGTGGTATGTTGCCATGCTGATAGTTTTGCTGAAATTAAAATTGGAAGTACTTTCTACTGAAAAAAAGTCTTTATGAAATCTTATCTGACAGTGAGATTTTTGGAAAAAGACATTGCTGATGAATTTATATAAATGTCACTGTGTAATGCTCTGTGCACCTCAAACAAAATCCCATCAACCTCCATTGTATTGGAGTGGGAGCAGAATCTGATATCTTTCAAGTGAGTAAACAGATATGCATCAGCTATATCAGTAACTTTGCTTTGGTAAGCTTTGGTAGACAAATCAGGGGAAATCTTTAGTGGAAGATTTGGAAACCGTTTCACTTTCATGTAAAATTACAACCTAAAAACATTCGAACACTGTTTAAAATAATGTATTTCTGATGTATTTTGCATATTATTGTTTTATAGTGATTAATTGTGTATGTATTATTATTAATCAGTGGAGTTGGATAGCAGGAAAAAAAAAGAAAGTTTGACAAATGTCTGAATTTGTTGTTGTTGATTGCGTTCTTCACATTCCAGCTACAGTCAAGAAACAACAAGTCGTGACTGTTCAAATAAATCCAGTTGTTGGAAACAGAAAGATGGCAAACACTGTATCCGTTGCTGAATGAGAAGGACCTTTGTGTTCACTGTACGAAAACATCATAGCATAAGGCTTTAAGTTGTCTCCGAACTCTTCTGTGTGTGTGTGTGTGTGTGTGTGTGTGTGTGTGTGTGTGTGTGTGTGTGTGTGTGTGTGTGTGTGTGTGTGTGTGTGTGTGTGTGTGTAGAGTGTGCAGCTGTTGGACTTCTCTCAGCAGCTGTGTGACAGGTTGGAGCGGCTGGTGTTGACCTGTGCCAGCTACGATCTCCTCTGCTTGGATGAAACTGAGGCAAACAGGTACGAACACACACAGGAACAACACACATTTATATTAATATGTTTCTTATTTCCTTGAATACTTTCACACTTAATTTTTTTGTTGGATTTCTGAAATGTGAATATTTTCTGTTTTCTTTAGTCCTCTATGACAGTTAACGGAATATGTTTGTGTTTCGGAATAAAAAATGAGACATTTCAGGATGTCGGCTTGGGCTTTGGACAACAGTGATCAACATTTTTCACTATTTTTGACATTTTACAGACTAAACTGCTTGATTGATTATTGATTAATCAAGAAAATAATCAACAAATTAATCAAAGATGAAAATAATTGTTAGTTGCATTCCTATACATCATCCTGTACATCACAGCACATTTGATAACCACTAATGAATAAGCTAATTTGTACTGGGGCAAGTAAAAATTTCCTTCAGGAAAAGTAGATTTCTGACCCTCTTGCCTGACCAGGTAAGTGAAAAAAAAAAAAAAACATCCTGACATTGCTTAGCTTCTGTGCTGGTTCTCCTCTCTGCTTCGCCGAACTGGGGTCGTGTCGGCTGGGATCTACTGTAGTTAATATACATTAAGTACCTCATACAGGCGCAGTTCAAATAATCCAAACTATCCCTTTGGGACTGTCTCTACTTTTTCATTCAAATTCTATATTTTTATTCATTTTAGGGACCAATGACTAATCAAGAAAATGATCCACAGATTAATTGATAATGGAAAATTGTTAGTTGCAGTTCTGCTACTAATGTTACAGTTTAACCTTTAATATATCATGGAAGGTTGTGTAAGAGGAAACACATGCTGTGCTTCACAAGCTGAGACAATTGATCCTGGCAGGATGAGTGAACCTCTGTATAGTAAAACATGCTCTGAAATAAAATTCTCCTGCTTGAATTTTCCCCCAGTTCCAGCTTGTGTAAATTTAGCATAGTATTTATACTTTTATTTACAGCCACATTTTATATCCAGCAGTACATTTTTAAGTCAACAAAGTATCTTCAGATGACATCAGGAAGTCAAATGTAGTTGCCCAAGCCTGTAATAATTGGAGGCTTTACAGTTTCCACATAAATACAATAAATGAAATCAAGCTGTCTGCTCTTGCAGATATCTCACTTGATATTGTTGGCATAAATGTATTTCCCTTAATATGTTGATTCTGTCTGTATCTTATGTTGTTGTTTTTTTTTGTTTTGTTTATCTTTTTACCGTGTGAGAGAATATGAAAATTGTTATAGCAGCAACAGTCTAACTCTCCACACTCTCCCATTTGCCTTCTCAGTGTGTCTCACTTTGGCATTGGACAGATCCAGGTCGGTCAACTGAGACTGTCCATATTCCGCTACTTTAGGCCGACGCCGTACCTGGCCCGGGTCAACACTGGCCTGTACAAACGGATGCGCTGGAACGTGGACAGACTCAGAGATGAGCAGCAGCAGAGGGATGAAGAGCAGGGAGGAGAGAGTGAGGAGAGGGAGGCAGAAACAGTTGGCGACACGGAGTAGTAAGTCTGGATATCTACATCCTCCTTATCTACATTTTTGATACCTGAAGCAGAAAATAACATTTGTAAGTGTTATTCTGTCGTTACCAATGTCCCCATGTCTCATTCAGTTACTTCCTGTGCTGCGAGGATATTTCCAGCACAGAGGCAGATGGGGACAGCCAAGGTGTCTCTCACGGTAACTTAATGAGGATGTGGTCCATCGGTCAGTGGGTGCAGGTGAACCCTGATACAGAGGACATCTGTGACTGGTACACTGATTGACATGTCTTTATTCACTTCTCTGTAGATGGTTACACTTAAAGAGATTTTTCCATCCTTGGGGGTCTCTGAGGGAGAAAAATGTTAAAGAAAGACATCCATCGCTTTAACTAAATGATACTGTAAAGGGATTGTTCAGAGTTTTTGAAGAACCTGAACTATCCCTGTAACATGATAAAACTGTTAAACAGACCATCGGCAGAATGTGTGCAATAATTGAGCCACAGTTATCTTTGTTTTCTATATATTTCTGTGTGTTCCTGTCTGTTTCAGGATCCTGTGTGAGGTTCCTCAGGGCGGCTATCACAGGCTGTTGCTACTAGGCAGCGACGAGCCATCGAGCTGCAGCGCCACAGACCTCCTGCAGCAGCTGCTGTTGTCACGGCAGACAGAGTGACATCAGGCCCTACAGGATGGAGCCATGTGTGTGTGTTAGCGCACAAATGATGTCAGTCCCTGGGATACACCGTTCTTTATGGTTGGTAGGAACAGCGAATCTGGAATCACAAGCATGTGACTGTAAACTGATACTTTCTGCCCAAGTGATCGATGCATTCAGGACCTGTTAGTTTTTCTACATTTAAAGCTGAAGATGCTTGTGTTTTCATAATTTCTTTGTGACTAGATTTGGTTAAAAAAAAGTTCTGTCTCAGGTTTTATGCTGTATATTGTTCTGAGTCTGTTGTTGTTTGCTGCATGTTATTTTGCCACTTTATTATATTCAGTGTGTTATTATTGAAAGTTTTAAGAGTTTTATAAGAGTTTGTAAATAGTTTGTCAAGTTTTACATTTTTAAAGCCTTTTGTTGTGTTGTAAAGAAAGAAATCTAGAAAAGTTATTAAAAAAAAAAACATTTTATTTACATCAAACATTGCATTGAAATAATTACACACAATCACTGATTCCCAAATAAACAAGGAAAATTTTACATTTAAAACAAGCTGCCATGATTTGGGCTCCACAAGAGTGCCCATTTACTTCATTTCAACAGGTTCATCAAGACATTTAAATTACTTTGTCCAAGCCAGACTTCATTTTCAATAAATTAATATCCAAAACATGAGACTTAATAACTCTGAGCTCCAGTAACAAATGAGATTTGTTCGCTCAGAGTTGTCTTCTGTGTTCAGTTTGACCTTGTTACCATTCAGCTCATCAGTACTGTTGACTGGACATTTAAGAAGAAGAAGAAGAAGAAGAAGGCAATTTGCTTACAACAAATAATAAAATCTACCTTTTACACCCAACATCCTTCACTCTCTAATCAATAAAAATCTATATGTGACTCTTAAAGGGCTACTATACTAAATCTCTAAAGTACAAAAGTAAAGTGGAGTTTCCCTTCATTACAGTGAGCAGTCTTTTTAAACAATATACACATAAATGTTTACAAAAACACTACACAAACATGTTGAAGAAGCACATTTAAAAAGTCCAGCTTTGTCAAAAAAATGCAGTGAGCACAATGTGCTCAACCCACAGGTACAGGATACGCAAGAATAAACACCTGCCCCCTCTTCAGCTGCTACACATACGCTTTGATAACAGAGCAGACAAACTAGTGATGGTGAAGGGAATTTTCTTTGCGAGAATTAACAGCCGAAAAAGTCGATGTTAAATCAGTGGATGCAGATTCTCCTAATTTTTTGATTTAAGTCAGTTCTGATCAAATTTAGGCTTTTATGCTATTTGACGCTGGACACCAGGCAGCAGGTCAGGAACTAACTAAGTTGGTAACACTTTATGATAACCATCATTAAAAAATGCTAAAATGATAGTTAATTAAACTTAAGTTCTTTTACGTAGATATTATGAATTATTAGTGATGTTATGATTGACATTATTTGAGATGTCTTTATGTGTGCAGCAATAAAACAGTCCTACTAATATAACCAGACTGTAATTGCTATCGTCTCATATTAGCTATGATACAAATATTTTATATTGCAAAAACTAATGATAAAATAAACTTTATTAGAAGGCTTTGTTAAATACTCAATTCTGATTGGTCAATAACTTCAACTACGACACTGGAAGAGCAATAAAATAATATTTAAATCAATATTGTGTCAAATGATTTGTTTTTTTTTAAGTAACTAATACGCAGGATAGGTTCAGTAACCAGGTCATAATAAAGACGCTTTATTTTGCATTATTATTTGCATGGTTTTGTTAAATACTCGATCCTGATTGGGCAATTACAGGATTCTAAGGTCTGTTATTTCTGTACAGCACATAGGTGCTCTGTAGAGCAGACCTTTAAAAAATAAATAACCATGTATCAATTTACAATGAGCGGTTCACTTTTACAAAATAAATCATTTTAAAATTTATATTTTGCATCATATGTGGTTGACCTTTTTTTTCATCCTGTCAGGATTCATTTCACAATAATGACCTGCTCACTGTATATAATCCCTTACTTAATTAATCATATATTAATGATTGTTATTAAAAAGTGTTACCACACCGTTAACAAACAAAATGATTCAAATGGACAACGGTACAAATGAATCTCCAACTCTTTGATAGCATTTCTGAGCCGTCCTGCTAGATTTCCAGAACTCAGAGAACAACTAAATTTCTACCTAAATTCTCCTAAAACCTGTGAGATTACAGTGAAGCTCAACATGACAGAACACACACGGTATCCAGACAACAGACTGACATCAACATACAGCACAGATATGAACATTTACAACCAGCACAACACACACTTCCATACCAAAGCTCATCACAGTTTCAATAGTAGTTAATACTCAGTAACCTGATCTCCCAGCATTCCCTCCCTTTTTAATAAATCTTTCTCCTCATATCACAAAATAAAGTGACTCCTGACCATCACAGCGGTATCGGTTCAAACCCAGAGTTAGTCACTGTCGTTCAATGTAAAATCTGTGTTCTGGACCACTGTAAAAGGCCTTGTATAATAACAGCCTATCATCTCGCTGTGATCTGAATGAGAGTGTGAGGACCTAAAGGAAGACTCCACCTATGTAAAAAGTTCATATGGGGCTACAGAGCAGCGATGACGACCATATAAGCAGAATTTCCCCTCTCTAAAATATGAATTTTAAGCCTTAAAAGATCTTAAAAGTTGACTGGATTACTTCTTTTTGGTTGCTTTCATAAAGTTGCATTAACTTCAGTCCTGCTTTTAGATGTTTTGGGGAAAATTTGTATTGATCATAGTGAAACTACAAAACGAAACCAACAAGGAATCAACAACCACCAATGACATTCAAGTGAGGAAACAAAACATGTTACATTACTCAATTTCATTTGACATAGTTCTTTAAGAAAAGAATTAATATTAATAGATTACTGCAAGTACGAATGTAAAATAGGTCTTAAATTGCATTCATAATGGTTTTAAAGAGTCTTAACTCTTTGAAACCTGCAGAGACCCTGTGTAAGGCTAACATTCAGCAGTATTTCATTTAATCACCACCAAATTCCGTCTCTTAACACAATTATATGCACATAACTAAACCCTCATTAGTGCCCAACTCCAGTGTTTCAAAGGGAAATGTTTGCACATCATCCTGACCTTTGGTAAGGAAATCTAAGATCCAAACAGCTCAGACTGAAAACATAATGATGTTCAAGGTCATTCTCAGGCCGTCAGTAAGTGTGATGATCCCCCTCATCTCTGATCAGTACATTATGTTTGACTTAAATATGCAATAAATTATACCACAGTAAGTTGTAGAAGAAGTGTCTAAGCTTCTATATTCAACATAATTGAATTTATACAAATTAAAAGGAATTTGATTAAGTGCAATGTTAAAAATCTAAGAATATGTGTTCTTTTGTCATTATTCAGTAGCAGGACATCTCCAGTGTTTTTCTCACTTTAAAATAAGGTGATAAGGTTGTGTAGCAACATGTAAAAAAAAAAGTTATGGCTTCAATTAAAGGGGCAACACGTGAAGAACACAAAGTAAAACAATCAAACCAGTCAATCAGTCAATTTTCCTTCCTTGATAATGGCCATTTGGCACTGTTGTGTGTGTGTGTGTGTGTGTGTGTGTGTGTGTGTGTGTGTGTGTGTGTGTGTGTGTGTGTGTGTGTGTGTGTGTGTGTGTGTGTATCCATCCATGGCACAGAGATTTGGCATAAAGAAAAGTGTCCAGCTCCAACCCTGTTCAGCCAGTAGCAGTGATGCATCATGGGATTCTGTCAGTAATCCTATGGTTTCGGTTGCGTCAGTTTAAAGGATTGAAGTGTAATATTATAGCGGAGCATTCAGAGTGAAGTTTGTGTTTGCAGGTGTAGGATGTCGAGTGTGAGGTGCTCAGTTTCTCTGTGGTGTTGTGTTGTTGGTCCGCTTGAATTTCTGTGGTGGAGATGAGACCCACGTTCTTCACAGGCAGCACCGGAGACTTTCTGGCCCTGAAACCCTTAGGCATCTACAGCTACCACTGAGGACACAGAGGTCATGTCCTTGGTAAATCTGGGGGTTTTAGCAACCCAAAAGTAGTTTACATGTCACTATTAAAAACTTAATTTTACAGGATGATGTCAGTATGATTATTGTAGACCTAGTATACTTAAATTTGCCTACTTTAAAACCAACAAAGATAAATGGTTTACTCAGTCTAGTCAATGCATCGTGCTTTAAGAGAGCTTAAAGTTCAGCTTTTTAAATAAAATATTTGATTGAAGGATAAGAACAGGCCCTGGAACATGACTAAATACCAAATACTTACACATTTCACTTGGTACTCAGAATTAGGTAGTCGTAATACACGGGTATTCACAATAACCGTGATATTTTAAACAATAAAATATTATGTTAATAATACACATGATAATTTCATGTAAATAACCATGTGCCTCTCATACTGTATGCTATTAAACCAGTTCCACCTCCCTACAGTCATTTATCAAGTGTAATTCACTTGCCAAAAAGATTTAAAAAGCACAGTAAACAAAGTTAAAGACTAATTTGACTGATCACATCATTTTTTTCTTCAAATTTTCTATCCACATTGTAATTACATTGTTATTTTGAATTTTTGGGGCGACGATAATCATGTAGTGAAAACCTGATGTTGAGACGGCCTTAATCAGAATGTACTGAGGCTGCAGAAAATGTGCACCTGACAGGAGATATACAGTTTGAAAAATAAATAGGGTGCATAAAGTAGGACTTGGACTTACAACCCCAACATTGTCCGAAATCTACCAGCTTACTTTGTTGGGTTTAGTGGCTGGTCTGTGGGTACATACTACCTGAGAGTCCTAATTCAGGGCATGAAAGTTTTTTTTTTTCTGTTTTTTTTTTTTTCCTTTTTTAGCTTTTATGCATCAATAAATGGCAAAAAAAAACTGTATCACCACCAAATATTGGTGTGTGTTTGTGCTTATTTTTAGAGTACAATTAGAAACTCCTGTCTATCTCAAAACCTGTAGCAGTGGTTCCCAATGTTTTTACCTCCTTGTCACAGGTTGTACCATATTTTGAATGATCTTAGGTATGAACACAATTTATGCATGGTCCAGACCTGTTGTAAGAGTCATGTTCAATTGGTTTCACACACAAGTTTATGGGTCTACCTACAGGGCCGGCCAGTATATCGATATCATTTCATTGTGATCCTATCATGGATATTTTTTTTTCCTAGTTGTGAACACTACCAAGCAATTACTGATTCCTCTTAAGTTATTTTCCTGAAATACTTTAAAATAAAATAAAGCAATGGACATAAACAAAGTTAATCTTCCATAACAGATGTTGTGATGTGTATAAATGCTGAAGAATTTCTTCTGGTTATTGCTTTTTTTTCACCTTCACATGGCCCAGTCCAAATATTTACTTCTAACAGTCGTTCTCCATAAGTAAATATTGATCCGTTTAATTTTGTGTGTGTGGGCTGTCCTGCATACATGTGTGTATCACCCTGTTTGTGTGCGTTAACAGACAGCACTTGTGTTTTCCTCCCTGTATGTATGTTGTTAATGTTCAACAGTACTATGGATGTTGTATTTAAGTGTCTGAGTGATTTGATCACACAATCCTGTCCCTTCAGTGATGCGTTTCCAGTTCTACCACTGTCCACTCTCCCTGTGGGGAGCTCCCAGTGGCCTCTGGGGAGAAACTACTGACAGAGGTGACGGTGGCAGAGGGAGGGGTGAGTGGAGGCAGCAGGCTGGGCCACAGGCTGCTCTCCAGGGGGCTCAGGGTGCCTCCGGCGCCCCCTGGCAGCAGCAGCAGGGATGAGCAGCCGTCTCTGTTCAGCAGCAGTGTCTGATTGATCAGCTGCTGGACAATGTCCACTTTCTTCCCCCAGTCCAGGTCTAGGGGTGGAGGTCGCTCTGGAGACTCAGGAGGGCAGGGGGAGGAGCTGTCTCCGTCCTGGGAGGGGTTGCTGGAAGTCTGAGGGGAGTCTGGGAGAGGAGGGAGGGTCTCGGTGGACGGGGACGAGTCATGATGTTTGTCTTCGTCTGATGCCTCCTTTTCACAGTCACCGTCCATCTCTTGATTACACATCTCTTGTATGAGCTTCTTCTTCTCTTTAGAGGGTTTCAGCTCCTTTATTCCCTCTTCATCTTCTCCCTCCTCTTCATCACTGTTCTCCAGAGCTTCATAGATGGTGCAGAGGCCAGAGGATGGGGACAGCAGCACCGTCTGTCCTTTATTTGTTTGCTGCAGCTCTTGTTGCCACTGCATGATTTGCTGTCTCTGCTTCAGCTCCTCTTGCTGCTGCTGCAGCTGCAGCTCCAGGTCTCTCCTCTGCTTCACCTCCTCCTCATCCTCCTTCCTCAGTTTCTTCTCATCCTCTTTATTCCTCTTTATTTCCTCCTCAGCTTCTTCTTTCTTTCTCCTCTGCTCCTCCTCCTCCCTCCTCTTCCTCTCCTGCTCTGCTTCCTCCAGAGGCCGGCTCTGCTGCTCCCGGCGCTGCTGCAGCTCCAGCAGCTGCCTCTGGTGTTGCTCCAGCCTGCGGAGCTGAGGGCTCAGTGCCTGCTGCCCGAGGCTTCTGGGCGGGAGGTCGGCACAGGTCAGCTTAGGCGGGGTGACGGCGGCACTGTGAGGTTTGACGATGTCGCAGTAGGCTCTGGGGTATGCTGCATGATCACGGCGGTGAGGGTGCGGTAGTGCAGTGAAGCCTGTGTGTGAGAGGAAGCGGGAAGGGAGATTACAGCAGCGTGATGTTATAAAACAGGTGACAGGCAGCAGGACAGTGACAGCAGTGCAGTGTGAGTACAAGCAGGAGGGTGGAAAGGGGGGGGGCCTTCAGAGGCAGCTCATACTCGAAGGAAAAGTGAAAGCATTGTGAAGCCAAGCCGAAACGCCTGCCAGTGACCAGCAGTTATCTGTAGTTCTGTACTTTGAACAAGTGACAGTGGTGACATTGTTTGAAAGCGGTGCAGCAGTGACAGATACAGCCTGATAAGTATTCAGAGGGGTGGAGACGAAACAGTATTTGTGTAAAGACGCCAGAAAATAGTGACCAAAAGTGGGGTGACGGGGGGGGTGGCCGAGGCAAGGCTGGGGAAATTTGTGCAGAGAGCAAATGTGCATATTTAATGTGTTTGTTTTTTTCCCCCTTCATGTAATCCTTGTAAAATGACACCCAGAAAAGATTTTTTTTTTGTGCAAATAAAAGCAGCCACCTTCCTGTATATGCAATCACTATCACAAGTATGGTGAGAACATAAACAACAACAGAAAAGCTTAAACAGTCATCACCCGTGAATGGAGTTTATAGTTAGTCAACCAGTGATACATGCAAAAGCTCTCCATGCATTTATAGACATCCAGCATCACAAGAAAACTTAAAATAATAGCTTGGCTTTAGAAGGATAGACACTATTATTCTGACCTTAAGTACATCAAGTCCTAGAGCCAAGCTATCCATCTGACCCTGAACAAACCAATCCAAAGTAAAGTCAAGTCATTGTGCAACAGTGACATGCATAAGCATAAGTTAACATTAACATAGAACAGTGCCACAAGAATGCTTAAAAAGGCAGTAGAATAAGAGCTAAACCAACAACACACCCACAGTGGAGACTGGAGGATAATTTAAGTAGCAGCAGATGGTCGATGAGACGTCAAACTTCTTTGCTGCACAAGATGCTGAAGTTCAATCCATAATGGGAAGGTCCAGTGGCGTGGATGATGAACTCCAGTTTCAGACCACTGACGTCTTTGAGGTAGTGCCTGCTGTTTATCATGTCCAGTTTTCAAAGCAAAGGCCACAACTTATGCATGTGTGTCTATGTTAGTAAGTGGCAGCAATGATAAGCTGTGGACTACATGTGTGAGATGGTGTCTGAGATATAGTGAAACGTGTTGGATGACTGGAAAAAACTCAAGTTTGTGAGACCTTGAAATGAATGCCAGTGGTGTTTGAATATCTGTCTCGCACACAGATCCATAAACCAAAAGTCTGCTTTACACTGCTTCCTAACATTCAGCGAGCGAACTTCTGAGGACGGAGGGAGAAAAAATGTCCAGATGTTCTTAGAGTGATGTAGCAGCAGCACGACTTGTAAGAGGAAAAATACATATTTGCAGAGGAAGAAATCGCATGTAGTGCTATTTATCCTCCTAAATTGTTACAGAGTGAATTGCAGAGTTTTAGAGGTGTTGGCTGGGGAGATTTCTGTCTTCTCACAAACATAATGCAACTAAATGGCACTCCAAGCACCAAAAAAATTGAAAAACTGAACAGATATCTCTACAGTCGATTATCTCCAAAACTCTGCAACTGACACCAAAATCTAGATGGATAACTAGCACTATGGGTTAATGTAAAAATATGTTTGGTTTTTTTCATTTGTGGGTGAACCGTCCCTTTGTGTCAACTTTGCTTCTCTACTTGTAACTCTTAACAGCTCAACATTTTCTTTCCTAACCTTGTTCTTTTAGATGATATTCATACAAAAAGGCTGCTTTAGATCATATCAGATGTGCCACTACTCAACCTCATAAATTAGTCTCTTAATGTCCTCATCAACTGCTTTGATGAGGGAAAACGGAAACATTAACAATAACAGCATGAATTTTGAGACAAAAAATAGGATGGGGTTGAAGCAGTTGTGTGAAACTTTGCAAAAACAGAGCCAGGCTGAGCATTTTGGTTTTTTTTGTCAGTTTGTTTGTTTTTGTTTTTTTTAGAAGTGGCTCATGCTGTTCACTGATTCACGGTGGGAACCATTAGGATATCGTAATTGTTCGCTCACTCTTCCAGTTAGGAAGCAGTGTTACACTCCACTCCCAAGTGCCCATTTCAATAAAACTGTACAGTGAGAGAGTACATCATGGTAAAAATCTAATCTTTATTTAAAGTTTTACGGTTCATTACTCCAAAAGATGGATAAACAAGGAAAATAAAGCTGGGTTACAAGTTAAAGTGCAAGAGGAGATGCGGAGTGATTCAGGATAAGGAAGACTGCCTGTACCGTTAAGGCAGGAGAGCAGAAATTAAACAGGAATATACAATGGAAAAAAAACAAACAAATTTTTCAGTTATCAGCCTTATTCAGTAAAAAGTATGGGGATAAATACATATGAAAACATGTTAACAGTCACATTTCTTTTGTTATACTTAATTTCTTGTTTTCCCTCTTTAAGAGCTGTAAACAGACAAGTCAAATCCAAGCCAGTTCAGGTCGACCACATAATTCTGTGTTAAATAAAACAGAAACCAAACCCCGGGCACGCTCACACATTAGCAGTAGATAGTAGTAGCTATTGCACATACAGGAATTTAAGCCATATACTCATGGAATTTTATATCAGAGGAAAGTGCCACTGCTGTGCTCTTTTTTTTTTTTATTTCTTCCCTTTTTTTTGCTCTCGGTTTTTTTTTTTTTTTGTAATTTAACTTTGTTTACGTCCACCCCCAGAGATTTCAGGACAAACACTGACAACGATAACTACAACAGCAAGATATTGTGGGGACGCTGGAATGGGGCTGGAAGAAGTTAGGGGACATTACTCGGGCTGTTAGGGAGATGATGAACTATACGTTACCTGCAAAAGAGTTCTCAGTCTTTTCACAGATAGCAGAATAGTATGGAGGCTGGATGTCGTCTGGGTTTTCCTCTGGTTGCTGCAGAGGAGTTGATGAAGGATCCAGGGCTTCCTCTGGCCCTGGCGCATCATCCCTGACATGCTCGGCGGACTCCACCTCCTGCTTCCCACATTCGATGTACTGCTGCTCTGCCAGGCATGGTTCTGGCTCCTTGGCCTCCTCAGGCAGCTCTTCCAGGGAGAAGACACCAGGGCTCTTGATGCAGCTCTCCCCCGTGGACTGGGCATTGGAGTTTGAAGCTGTCGTCATGGTGTCAAAGCCATAAGATGCCAACGAAGTGGCCGATGGCGGGGTAGTGTCTTCGCCTGCGCCGCCCTCCATCTCAGCCTCCTCACCCTCCTCCACAGTGGACAGGCAGCGCTGGGCTGTCGGTTGGGTGTCAAAAGTCATGTGGACAATCGCAGGAGTCTCCAAGGAATCGTCCAGCTGAGCTTCTCCCTCCGTGTCGCTGGCCTCATCCTCAGTTACCGAGGACGATGAGGGGTTGGAAGTGGGCGCAGTTGCAGGGCCACCCAGGACTTCATCAGCAGGCAGGGTCTCTGCCTCAGCCTCCTCCTCCTCCTCACCATCTCCTCTTTCCAGGTGGATGCCCAGGTCTTGGTAGTCCAGGTCAGGCTGTGGATTTTGAGGCTGGAACTTTCCATCTCGGTTGTAGTCACCAAGTTCCTCTGGCGTGCTGGTTTCACTGCTCAGGGTGCTGGAAAGAGACATTCCTGGAGCAGAGGGGGGAGCTGGGGCTGATATCTGCATCGGAACTGTGTTGGACTGATCCATGTACATCTGGGCCTCATCTCTGACAGAGGAATGATGGGATACTTGTTGGTTTTCAGGAGCAAACGGACCAGAGCCAAGTTCTAACCAGGCTTGGGCTGGGGTCTGAGTTGGGGTCTCAGAGTCTGCTTGCCAGGGGTCTGCCAAAGGGCTCATTGCTGCTGCTCCTGCCACCGCCTGTAAAGGCCGGAGAACCTGCTGTGGCTGCAGCGGTTCTGCCCAGGGATCAGCAAAGGGGTTTGGTTGGTCCCACTGAGCTGCTGGGGCAGACGGCAGCTGAGGAGGGGGAGGTGGAGGCTGGGCCACTCTGTTCAGGTTGTCCAGGCGTTCATCCTCAGCAAAGTCATCCTCATCTGCATTCCCGTAGCTCTCTAGCCCGCTCTCTGTCACCCCCTCACTCGCCATCTCCACATCTTCATCCTCTTCCTCATCGTCCACATCATTGTCGTGCCTCTGTCTCTGCGGCTCATCTGCTCGCTCTGAGCCCACATCCATGTCACATACCCGATCGTCATCATCGTCTTCATCTTCGTCCTCGTCAAAGTCATTGACTGGTATGTCAGGAACCTTCTCAAAGTCAGGCGACCCTGCAGAGGCTCCTTCCATGTCCATGGCTCCTTTGAGACTGCCATCTCCTAGGTCATCCATGCTCTCTGTGCCCTCCAGGACACCAGGGGCACTCAGTTCAGACGCACCCTGCTGGCTGCCGCTCACCTCCTCGGAGTCCAGCTCAGACAGCAAGGCACCGCCGGCCCTCCAGGCAGACCCTCCCACTGGTCCGGCTGACCCAGGACGAGACTCCTCTGTGGGCTGTGTGGTGCCGCTCATTTCAGACACAGAAACCAGCTGGCTTCCCTCCCTCTCCTCTTCATCTTCATCCTCATTTAGATTGGTGGGAGGAACAGGAACAATCTGAGGAGCAACACTTGTTTCGGCAGGTAGGTCTTTAGACATGGAGGGGGTTTGGTCCGTCATCAGGTAAACAGGCTCCTCAGAGGCCACTGGTGGCAACGTCGGCTCAGCTAGGGCAGACAGCTGCTCCTGTGTTGTTAATAAAGGAGCGCTGCTTTCTAGCTGCTCCTGAGATGGAGATGTTTGTGGTAAGGCTGTCCTAATGGGGCTTTGTGGAGGAGAGGAGGCAACTGTGTGGCTTTTAGCAGTCTCGAGAGTTACCACATCTGGTGTGACACCTTGGGCCGAGACTGGGGGAAGGACCTCCTCCGGTGCTTGTGTTAAGGACACTGAAGCTTCTGTTTGTCTTTCTGTCAGCACACCTGCTGCTGTAGCAGCTGCTACTGCTGCACCAGCAGCAGTCTGTGCAACTACAGCAGGTGTGGTAGTATTTGTAACACCCGTCTTCTTGGCTGCAGTAAAAGGTGAGACAGCCTGAGTTGGTTTGGTCCCACGTTTTGCCGAGGTGGTGCTGTTTGCAGGTTTGTTGATTGGAGAGGCAGGTGGGGTTCGGCCAAGTGGAGGTTTGTTAAGAGCAGGTAAGCGAACAGCAGCCACAGGTTTCTTTGTGGGAGTAGATTTCACAGGCTGTTGAGCTTTGGTCTGTGTGACTTTGGGATCTGCTGCCTTCACTGTTGAGGACAATTTGGAGGCAGAGTTTGTCTTTACGGTGGCTGTGGGTTTAGAGGGTTCAGGTTTTCTGGTAGCAGCAGATGCTGGAGCTGTTGGAGGTTTTTTAGCCACTGCAGCAGACGGTGGTCGACTGACATCTGGTGCAAAGAGAAAAAAAACATCAGTTCACCAAATCTGATTATCAGATGCCTCCATCAGATCCTGAGAGACCTGATGGACCAATCCACTACATGTGACGACTCCTACATGACAGCTGATTTTAGATCAGATCTGTGATATGAGAAAAAACATTTCAGCAGAAAGATGTTTAATGCGTGTACTTGAGACATCAATTCTAAATAACCTACAAAATTGTAAATAGGCTACAAAATTTTAAATGCACGAAAAGTTTCAATAGTATTGAACCACAAAACCATTAAAAAAGTATAAGAAGTCAGTCAGTCTGAAAATATGGCAGATGTGCAATTGCTGATTTGGACGAATTTTATTTAATGTGAGCCATCACATTGAAGATGAGGTAAGGAATCTATGAAGGCTCCCCAAATCTTCCCAAATGTGGGTGTTTTTCATAGCAAATCTTCTCTTGAGTATAGTATTACACTTATTCACTGATCGAGTGACTTTAAGGAAATGGGAGATTTTAGTAAAGTGGAAATCTGACCTCCCTCCCTTGCAGCTAAACTAGTAAGTAAAATGTTCTTGATGGGGTTATGTATTTTCAATGGGTTCAAGGATTTAGACTCAATGATCCTATGAAATATTCTTTTATATAATTTCAGTGGTAGTTTAAAACTTTGTAATCATGAGGCATACATGAAGAGATCTGGATTAGGAAATTTCTAGCCACAGGTGATATATTTTTGTGCAGTCTAACAGGTGTATGCCATTTTCTGTGTAACATCTGACCTTTTTTAGCAGCAACAGTTTTGGGAGGCTGTGCTGCTGTAGTCCTGCCAGTAGAGGGTGCTGTGGTAACTCTAGAAGCAGTGGTTTTGGCAGTAGAAGTAATGGAGGGCTTGGTTGTAGCTGTGGTGGGCCTGAATGTTGATGGTGGAGGTCGAGAGGTTGAGGGAGCAGTAGCAGGCCTGGAGGTGGAGAAAAAAAAATACATGTTCAGGTGACATGCAAAGAAAGAAAGACATTTTTACAACAAAACAAGTTATAGCAGATTTATTTTTGTGGTGCACTGACTTCAACTCTGCCACTCTGCCTTTACGTGCATTTACAAGCATAAATAAATGACCCGTCTTAATGTAAACCACGGAATCAATTTCAACAATGGGAACCCATTAACACAGCACCATCCATCTACTGCCACACTGTAATGCCTCCTTCATTCACTTCCAAGACACAGGGTGTAATGAGAAGGATGACAGGGGAAAAAATAAAGATGGAAGAAGAATGGAAAGCTTGAACAGGGAAAGAAAGACAAAGAAAAAAGATCATGCAGAGGTAGATGAGATAGAGGTCATGACAATGGAGGCAATGAGCAGTGACAAGAGCAGAGCAGGAAAGAGCTGCAGGAGCTGAAGGGTCCTGAATGGTGAGCAGAATGAAAATAAAACAGGATAACAGGTTAAAGAAAAGAGGGGGAGGGGGCAAGGAGACTGAAAGAATATGGTTATCAGAAGGAGGAAAGATAGAAAGGCAGATGATGTCTGAGAACACATACAGCAAGAGGGGGAAGAGGGCAAGAAACAGTCTTAAAAATCAATCCTATATTAAGCTCCTGGTCTACTGCTCAGTCTGGAGGAGCTCTTATGTGACACTGCACTCATACACTCAATCATTCCAGCTACAGCTACAACAAGCCCAAACTCCTTTCCCCACCCTCCTCTCCGTTTACATTAGGCTGCCCTCCTAGACAAGCAGAGGGATTCAGCATGTGCTCTGTCCTTAGTACAGACACACTATGGACTTCAGCCTAAAACAACTGCAGTAAACTTGACATTATGTTGGTTCACTTCACAACCTATTGTAATGTCAAACCTAGAATTGCCAACTCATGGTTGACCACTTCCACCAACCAGCCGAGCTACAGTTTACATTCATGCCTGTCCAGACACATATGTAGTGAAAGCTTTGAAGCTTTGAAGGTGTGTAAGTGTGTAATGACATGTATGATTCCAGTGAATATAGACAACTGGTTGAGAGCTTCATGTGTTTTTGTAGAACATAATGTCACAGTGAAGTTAAATTTTGGAATATAAAATGTCATAATCAAATACATGTCTTGTGATGTCACCATGAGTTTGATCTCTTAATTCTAACCAGTTCATTCTTCAGGCCAAGTGGAGTAAAAGGCACTCCTGAGAATGGGATGGATGGACAACCCAAGATCACAATAACTGGCCCAATGCTCAAGTCGCCATCCTGCTTCTTGCGTACTCAACACATGAGGTTTATGAAGCAGCTTTTGAATCAGCAAACTGCAGTTCTGCAGAGGTGTTGCCAAGTTTGAGACCTGAACCAGACTACATTTTCGCATTATTTCATTCATTCCTGACTGTTCACCGGACTAAAATAATCACTGACTACACTCTCCTTCTCTCTTCCAAACCCAAAGCACCATGTAACAAAATGGCCCAAACCCCTAACTTCATACTTTTGTTACAGCCCATCAGATTTTGGGTCAAGCCTGTGAATGAAGTAGTGGAATCTGTGGCCACATTCACTTTTTTGCTTAACTAAAGGAGATTTAACACTTATGTTTTGATTGATCCTGCCCCACCCAAAAAAAATCTAAATGATCAGAATCATTAGTTGAGAAGACCCCAAGTCAACTCACGGCACTTTTGTTTTTTAGCTGTGTCACTGTTCACAGAGCAATGCAGTAGTAACATCATGGCATGGCTATAATACAAACCACAAAACTAACAGTGATGGAAGCAGAGGGGTGCATGATGGGAGGCAGAGGGCAGCAAGGCAGGGCTGCACAACCTGTGCAACTCCAGTCTGTTGGCTACCCTCTGCTCCACTGTCAGCAGCCCCACATGAGAGATGCTCCATGGTGCACTGAGATTTTATACCTCAACTTTGAGCAGGACACACACTTTTGCTTTCTCTGACTGTTTGGAAAATCTGATATTTTCACATTATAGATGGCAAAGAAAGGCATTAAAATGTGAGGTTTGAATTGGAAGAACAGAGCCACATGAAATAAAATGTTTTGTAGAGGTCAATGGAGGTTGCCAACTTTTTAATTTACGAATTTCTTTGTTGCATTAAGGAATGTAGCACCCACAATACACTTGCACAGATCTTATATTACAGAGACAAGACTAATTTGTGATATTATTCTGTTATATATTTCAGGGATTTTTCTAAAAACAACAGTCCTGCTCTGAGCTGCTCAACTAAAGCAAGCAATTGCCAAGTATTTCCATGTGCCTGTTATGGGATTAAATTTCAGTGAAAGTTACTTGTATTGAGGTGACTGCAGTGGTATGAAGAGCAGTAACCTACATAAATATCTGAATGTTGCTTATGCTGCTATACTGGGCTCTGTGAAATCTCCACACAATGCATCTGCCTCGTCAGGCTCCAAGACTTTGACGTAGTCTGTACTGCGCTTCGCTGCACTGCTCTGCTGTGCTCTGCTCTGCTGCATTGGCTAACCTACAAACAAAGTCTGTTGGTTAAATGAGCGTGTCGTCAGCCGCAGGCCGTACTAGCCCTCTTTTCTACATTTGAAACACTGGAGTGCAAAAACAATGCAAAGCCTCAGCACTGTAAATAATTTGTTTGACATCTGTTTCTAATAAAACACATTCACTTCCACAACAATTTAATGAAATGTAATTGACTTAAGGAATTTTGTGACCCCAACACCAATTACAACAATCTCCAATATGTCTTTTTCTGGATTTGGTCTGCTGATGATGTAGACAAAGACAGATTGACTTTGATGGCTTCCAGCATAGTGGCATGCCTGCACACAGATGCCGCTCCCACATTACAGTAACCATTACAATGACCATTTGTTTCCCAAAGATCAGACAGCTACTTCACAGGCATGGACTCATAGGGATATTGTAATTGGCTTCTATTGGACAGAAGATTTGGGTTGTGATGTCAAGAGCTGAACAAAATGATGAACTCTGCCCTGAGCAAATGTTGGGTAATGATGAACAACAGAAGAAAAGTATATACATGGAGCAGGACAAAAGGGCACAGGCCTGAACTTCTGAGCATTAAAAAAACAGAATGGGAAAGATAGGAGAAAGGTGCCGTAATTGAGGCTGTTTTCATATCTAATCTTGCATGCGAGCAAAATATGAAATGACAAGACCACTCAATTATAGCAGGAATAAAGGCAGACAAAATTGAATGAATGACTTTCTCTGAGGGAAAATGACTGAGACTAAAGGATGAACTTGTACGGAGAGACAGAAATGATGATAAGAGTTAAGGGGTGGGAATAAACGGGGTAAGGAGAGGCCACACAGGACTGGGCCGATGGATGATGCCATTATCCATTGCTGATGGCTGACAGTCATCAACCACTGAGCCCCTCGACCATTCTAACATTGGGAATTACAAGCCCAAGCCTGTATTTGGGGCAGTGTGTCCCCTGAGAGTTGCCATAAAGGTAGTTTTATTTCATTTTTGACATGTGGGAGAAAAAAAAAAAAGCTGTTGTTGCTGTTCATTGCGCATTGAAACATTTTGTCTCAATGTTATTTTACTACTATTGCGTTCACAAAGGCAAGTCTCAAATGGTAAAGAAATTTTAAACAAGTCATGCGGTGGAAATGTCATTAGATTATTGGCTGTACAGTCGGTGTGTAAAAAGACAACAGCCAGATTCTACAAATCTGAGATTTATGTGCAGTACACCTTTTATAAAGCATTTAAAATGTGTCTTGTATTACCGATGAGAGGAAAGAACAAGAGTCTGGTAATGCTGTGTAAATGAGAGTAGTGTCCTGATAAGAGGAAATAAAAACAATGGGTTAGCATGTTAACTCAGTCTAAATGAATTTATTTCTCATTTCTGTGTATGTTTTCAATAAGGCATCAAAATAATATAAGACGATGTGGAAATGGCAGTAAAAATGGTCAAGAAAGTTCATTCATGAACAAATGAACAAGAATGTATTGATGAGGCTTACTATGAATGGGATGGTTTGTCATTTGTAAAAAGTGCATCCCCAGGAAAAAACAATTGTGAAACACTGTGCTCAACTGCAGCACATATCCGCCGACTTTAGAGGACCGCGCATATGAACATCTTGTAAGACAGCTTTTAATTTAATAATGCAGGCATTTCGTGAGTCCACATTTGTCCCCTTTCAGTCCACATTTTGGTAGCAAGCATCTTACCAGATCAACAGTCACCAAAACAGAAAGGGAAGCCATTTTTTTAACCAATAAAAAGGCACATACAATACTATCCTTCTGTGATTGGTTAAAATGGTGCTCACACCAGAACCACTCCAGAGTTCACTTGACAGTGGTCTGAGACCACCTCTTTAAGGTGGACCAAAGAGCGGTCACTGGGGCCACACCAGAGTTCGAGTCTGGCTGTCACTCGAACCTGAACCAACCGCACTAAAGGGGAACTGCTCCAGTGTTTGGTTCAAATGGATTAAAAAGACTAGGGCTGCCCTCTGATAGTCGATGATTCAAATCATTAGTCAGAGCCCCCGTAGTCAATGAGATTCTTCCAGTCAAGCACTAATTTGTTCTTCCCTTTGTCAGCATGCATCACAGTTAAGTTTCAGCTCTTGTTTTTTTATAACTGACAGAAATATTTCGTAACTATAAATGACCCCAACCCCGCCCCTTCTATTGTTTTATAATGAGTCATAACTCATAATAGTTGGATCCAGAGATACGACACAAAGAGAAACAGACAGACCCACTAATGCCTGTACTCCACACACTGCCTGTGGGTGGTGGCTGGTGGTTGTTGTTGGTGTATTAGTATGGATTACATTTCCTGCCAACAGAGGGTTGAAATCAATACAAATTACAGTCCAAAGGGAGGATGAGAGGCACTACGCAGCCATCGAGAGGATTTAAATGACCAAACATGAGGTCTTCTTCAGGGAAAAGGTCACCACGGGGACAAGTCATGGATACATTTTATGGGTTGCTTTACAGTCAATATTCACAAATGTTTTTGACAGATGTGAAAAACACACCCATGGTACATACAGAGCAGCTGAAACATCTGTTTGGCCAAAAATCAAAGTGTAAACAGGAGTCTGTTGAAGCCACGCCTTCTCTATCCATCACTCCCTCTTTCCTCTTGTTCCTTCTAAAACAACAGCTGTGAGGCTCAACTCCCTTGGCATACCCGCTACTTAAGATTAAATTATTCTGTTTTAATCAAGCCAAAAAGAGAGGAGAGGGCTTGGCTCAGGGGTACATTTTATCCCGGTTGCAGTAAGCTCATCCTTCAAATAAAATGCAGTCTCAAGTACACGTTCTTCTGTCCTTTCCTTTTTCCCCTCATCACTTGAAGGGCCCCCCTCCAAGACAACAAATGGAAATTGAGAACCCCTTACAATACTTTGTTTGGCTTGTAGGCCATCCAAAACCAGCTGCTTTACTCCTTCTTGAGAGGAGCACAGACATTCCTAGGGTTTGTGTTATCTCCTTGACAATAAAGAGCCTAGGCCTGAATCAGGTCATTGGACAGTTTAGATGAAGTGTTGCAGCCTTGCAATAGCATGGCAGACAGTGTTAGCTCTTAGGCCCGAGGCACCTACTGTCACTGTGATAGATGCCATGGGCCTTTTCTGCGAGAGCCGTAATCCTGCTCCCTGCCAAGACTGTCGGGCAGAAATGACAGTTTTATCTCCAGTGGGACAACACAGAAGTAATCAAGAGACAAGCCAGGGAGAGAAACAGACAAAATGAGAGCACAAAAAAATGAAGAGAAAACATGTTGTGCACAGCCAAAATAATCTCAAGATCAGTTCTATGTGTTTAGTGCCATTGTGACATACTGCCAATTCAGTTGTTCAATAATTAGAGAATATTATGTACCTGTGCAATTCTGTCTGTTTCCAATGGTGAGCCTTTCAAAGCTCAACAGTAAGGATTTCCCCATTGTCTGGATAAAGTAAAATGCCACATGGGGCACCCAATCAGGCAAGTGGCATTAAACATTGAGGACTCACAAGAAAATGGTGGCAGGTAAGGACAGTTTATGAGCAGAAACACAAGTGAGCATTTCAATTATCCTGGAGTTTAGTTGGGTGGCATTAGAAGATATGGGTGAAACTTTCCTGCTACTATGTATGGTGCAGTTTGGGTGCAACACAAATAGAAGTGGGCTGTTTTTCAAAGATATGTCAAGTTTCCGCAAAATGTTGCGGGATTGTCATAACAATAGCTGACAACATCTTGCTTGCTTGGCAGCTGAGAGGGTTGCCGATAATCCTTCCTCTAGGCCCTTGTCAGTGCTTGTACGAAGGCAAGTTAGGTAACTAAATACGACAGCATACCATATCACGTTTCAAAAAACTCTAGTCACAAGTTACACTAGTTATTTGATAACTGAAAATAAATAAAACAATTTGTAAAGGGGCAAGTAAAAATTTACTTCAAGCGAGTGGGCCAGAAATCTATTTGCTCAAAGTAAATTTTTACTTGCCTCTATACTAATTGTATTAGACAGGTGAAAAAAAAAAAGAACACTACCTTTGAATATTATTACTCAACTTACAGATTATGTCTGCATGTTGCTGGTCTGAACACTCTCCTCGCTACACAACTACACTCTGAATTTTACAGTCTCTGTAATGCATCTAAATGATGAATGAACTAGAAATATGGAGACAACTAGATGGAAGATGGGCTGTAAGGAGGGCTCGAGAAGATTCTGGCTGAATGCCCAGCACTCTACATGCACAGACAGCAGGGGAAAAAAGGGATGGGGGGTGAGAGAGGGGAGATTGAAAGGAGGGGTGGGGTGGACAAAGACTGATGGCTCAGTCCGAGCAAGGACACCATAACCATCATTGGAGGAGAGTAAAGCAAAGAAGATTCCAGATTTAACAAAAAAAGAAAACATTTTGCTTCTACTCCAGTTATCAAGGGTCCTTATCGACAACCGAGACAGAGACATCCTCCTGTCGTTCAGATGGATTCTGTGTCTACATATGTATAATGTTTCTTAGTTACATACTGTAAAACAGAAATATCAACACACAGCTGAAACAGGCCTGCCACATACCTGTGTCTACAATAAGTGCTCAGCACAGATCCAGCATTTTCCTACCTATTCAATTAAACCTTATTCCCACCTTCCCTAAGCATAAATCCTATTTCCAGGAGCTCACAGTTCAACACAATCACCAAATCTTATTTGCCCTTCACACATGAGGCTCTGCTGAAAATAAAATGATTTTTCAAAAACCCAATATGTTTCCATTCCTCCCTTTGGGATAATTAACATTAATACTTCATGAGAGAGGCTGGTCTTTCCATTGGCCACAGGCAGTATGTGCTACTACACTTTCAGTGACATGTTGGGCTTATCGAGATCTTAATCTAAGGGCTGCAACTTAATGATTTTGATTTTTATTACAGATTAATCTGCTGATCATTTTCTCCATTATTTGATTAGCTGTTTGGTCCATAATTTGGATGAAAATGGTGAAAAATGTTGATCAGTGTTTCCCAAAGCCCAATATGAAGATTGTTTTGTCCACCAAATATTCCCATTTGAAAAGCTGAAAATCAGAATTTTGGACATATTTTTTTCCTTCAAAAATGACTCAAAACGATTACCAAAATAGTTGCAGACTAATTTAATAGTTGACAACTTATCAACTTAATCATTGCAGCTCTACTTTTTGTCTATGCTGTCTACCTCAGTGCATCTATGTGAAAAAGATACACCTGCACATACTTGAGTTGAATAATCTGTGTTCCTGTGCGACAGCTTGGTCGACAATGACAACTGTTGTCTCAGCAATATGAGAAAACAATATGGCAGGGCTGGAATTACGAGGAAATGGTTGCAAAATTACAAGGAGGCGGCTCTGCAGCCATTGTGTTGCAGCTAAATAATCTCTTGGGTAATTTGCCAAATCCTTTAACACCATTAAATTGAGTTGTATGTGTTGCTATAGATTGTTAATGCCATCATTCTCAGTGTCATGTCTAATTCAAGTCACCTCCTGAGCTGAGAGAAGGTTTGTTTGTGTTACTGCCAGAGCCAGCACAAACACCAACACCGAGTGAAAAGCACACCACCACCACCATTGCTACACAAAGGATTCGACACGCCACTAACTCTGCCATCACACGCAGGTGGCACAAAATACAACACGTTTTGTCTGTCACAAGGGCAGACACCTGCTCTCTGTTCTGTTGTCTTCTGTGTCTCAATTAGAGAGGCGAATGCCTTATGTCACGTCCCCAAATCGAGGGACAGTCACATAAGGATGATGTGTTACTGTAATCAGACTCCTCTAACACTTGAGGCACACGCCTCAACTGACTAATTTAGTGGATAGGCTTCTCCTTGCACACACACACACACACACACACACACATCACCCCAAACCCAACATGGTGCCATAGTATTAAATGCTACATGAAATTGCTCATGGTCTCTCTTGATAAGTCCAATATACAAAACAATAAAAAATTCACTTGGCAATAGCCGTGTTTCAATGAAATTTTTTTTGCACATTTTGAAGTATCACATGAGAGAAGGCTGCAAAACAAAAACAGCAAAATCCAAAAACATTTGGGTAGTTTTTTGCCCTTTTCGAAAAAGAGTTAATAAACTTAATGGGAGATAGCAACTTTTTCGTGGGTAAGTTCTGGCACACCAAAGACTAACATGACTGACAGCCGTTTCCGTACTGACAGTCTCCTCACGGTATTGTTACATCCTATGATACATCCATAATGGCTCCATACAGGTCTGATGTAGCAGTAATCACATTAATATACTGAACATAAATGTCATATTTCCACTGTGTTGTCTGCATCACTTGTCACTGTTTGTGGTTCGACTGGCGCCTCTTTAATTACATCATCTTTCTCCACGATGGCAATAGTTTTGTGACTTAAGAATTCGTGCCACCTACTGTTTATCTTGATGAACCAAATCCTAAAAATCGTAAAATGGTAGTTAACGGATATAACCATTCATTTGCATTTTCTTTTGATGATTTATTCAAAATTTTATAAATTTCGATGGAAACACAGCTAACGATAAAACTGTCTAGTGCTGAAACAATTAGCTGGATAATTTATAAAGAAAAAACAAAACCATTCTCTGATTCCAGCTGCACCGGAGTGCAGATTTACTGCTTTTCTCTGTCGTATATAATTATCAAGTGGGATTGTTTTGTTTGACCAGTACCTCAAAAAGACATTCAGTCATCTTGGAGTCTAGGAACTTGGGACAAGCATTTAAAAAAAAGAAATTTCATTCATGGCATTGTCCTCTGTGTAAAATCAAATTGTATGAACTATATGCTACATCTATAACAGAAACAGGTGAGGCAAGAAAAGAAAAAAAAAGGTGCCCGTTATTTACAAAGAGGAATTTATTTTATTTCTTATACATAGAAACAATAGAATGTATTGACCCAGTGCTGATTCAGGAGACAATGATGCAGCACATTACTTTGTTATTTAATAAAAGCTCATTAAGAGGAACGACAAGTGGGCAGAGAATCTAATCAGGCATCTCAGTACAGAACATTGCATCTTGTAGAAAGAAGTTGGATTGCTGTATTATGGATCTGACCAATTAGAAATTACACATCTACACAACAGTCTAGCACATTAATAAAGCTAAAAACTCATAACCACATAATTTTACAAGCATGTTTTGTAGTTACTGCTTTGGCAACAGATTATAAAATCCTGATTTTCCCCCAAATATCTTGAATTAATTTCTTTCATGTAAAAAGTCTTTACTGACAAAAGCTTTCAAGTCGAAATGGTTGTAAATGACCGGGTCAATTCTACAAAAGCCAAAATGATCATTTGAGAGCAGCTCTTTCAGCAAGTTTACTCAAACTGGAGCACTCTCTATCCAAACCACCAGCTCAGTATGAGAGGGATTATGATCCGAGTTAATAGCTCTCTGCCCGGGGGAGGTGGGGCCACTTTCTGCCAGGGGGTCTGGTTTGGGACAAAGCGGTAGTTCTTCAGTATCACTGCCTCTGTTAAGGCTCTCTGTCTCAGGTTATTTCTGCTAACATGACTCACACTCTTGACGCGAAATCTGACTCAATAACGGCCCAAAGACCACAATGGACATCGTTCTCCATGGCTCTCTTTCAGGGTCTCAAGATAAACAGTCTCCCTCTCATGTGGTTTGTAAGGGAGATTATAAAGTTCAGATCTCAGAAAGGGAAAATGCGTGTGAATGACAGACAGAGTCAAGGCTAAACAGAGAAAAAAAAAGAGAGGACTGTTATCGTCAATAAAATGAAAAGGTCTTTCTCCACCGCAGAACTTAATTGAAATGTTTGTGTTCCAGTGCTCTTTGGGTACAGCAGCATTGACCGTTAATATTACTTTATCACCTGCTTTCAGGTTGTAAAAGGCATGCATACCTGGTGGTCTTTGAAATGGCACCAGCACCAGCTTTTGTTGTGGTTGAAGTGCTGGGTTTCGGGGCAGTGGACGCCACTGGTCTGCTGGTAGTGGCTACAAAAAAATTAGAAGAACAGGAAAATGAGACTGCTTGTATCAGAAAAGTTAAAAGCATCTAACTTGGAGGAAATATTTCAGACATAAAGTGAATTAGGGTTGCAGAGTTTATTGAATATTAATCCTGATCATCATTTTGGCTTCCCACAATTAAATGAACATCACTGTGATGCTGACGTTTGCAATGCGTGCTCGACTCATAGTTTATGAAGTGCTTGATTGGATGTGCAACAGAGTTTTCTAACAACCAGTTACCCTGCAGCAACAGCAGCCTGTGCAAAGTTTCCTGGATGTTGTGGCTGCAGTCTGGAGTAGAAGAGAAACATACACCACAGAATGGATGGCCGAAATGAAAATCAAGTCTCCAACACCATCAGTAAAAGTAAGGAGTAAAAAGGAGTAAAAAGGTTTTGGTACAATTTCATTTATATTTTGCTTGTAGTAGATGCAATGTGAATAAGGACCACTTTTACCCCTAATTTTCACCAAGCGCCTGTGCCGCGGCACTCGGACCAATTCGCGGCCATTCTAGACAGTGCTTGTGTTTCCACCAGAGGCGCCACGGCACGTTTCAGATGCTTCCCAGAAGCTGCTCGGCGCTCCACTCCATGGAGGACTTAATCAACAAAATCAGAGCAAGTAAACGTAGGGGGCAAAACGCTCCACTGCTGAAACGCTTCTGAAACGCTGCTGGTGGAAACTGCAGTCACTCGTATGATGGAACAAAACCGCGGTGCACACACGATGTCACAAAGCAGCATCTGGTGGAAATCCTGGGTTAGTTTGATGCACAGATTTGCACATTAGCAAATGTAGCGCAACATATAAGTGAATGCGGTGTTCTGTTTATGTAAAATTAAAATATTGTGTCACAAAAATCAATATATAATCACAATCCCCATTTTGGCCATAACAGTGCAGCCGTAATATGAACTGACCTTTCTCAGGCTCAGACTTACCTGTGGTTTTGGGTCTAGCTACATTAACTGTCTCAGCCCCTGGTCTCTTCTTAGCAGCAGTACCATTCACTGTTGATGGTTTGGTACCGTTTGTTGCCGTGGTAGCAGCAACAGAGGTAGTCCTGGCCGCTCCAACAGGCTTCTTGTCAGGTGCTCTCGTCTGGTTCTTAACCGTGGAGGAAACTGCTGCTACACCCACTGGTCTTTTAGGTACAGCCCCCACTGCTCCTGATGATTTTGTTGTTGTTGCTGTTTTCTTGACTGCAGCTGCAGAAGCACTGTTGGAGGATTTGACATCATTCATCGTGCGGTGTGAGGCTGTACCTGGCCGTGAGGTGGATCCAGAAGCCCCTGCAGATTTGGCTGTGGGCTGTGTTTTAGTTGCAACGGCTATTGGTTTGGTTTTGGGGTCCGCCACTGGCTTGCCATTGGCCTTGGGAGCAGCCACAGGCGTTTCGTCATTTGCAGCTTCCTCTGATTGCAAAGGGGCCTGTTCCGATGTGTTCTCCTGCAATGAGGAGGGCTCTGCTACTGCTGCAGCATCAGTGGGCTCCGTGGTCTCCATGGTAACCCCATCCGGTTTCATTCCCTCGTCCTAAGGTGTGCACACCGACGTTGCTGCTGTTGCTTGCAAGGTCGAGGGGCTCACACTCGTCTTGATTGGCCAGTTCCTCTCACACTTTAATGCCCTGTAGAAGAAGAACAAAACAAGGATCACAAGCATGTCGATGAGTTCCCTTTACTGCACACCTCCTTTTATATGCAGGACTGCACCACTAGGGTACTCATAAAGTCACATGAAAAAACATGTCACTATCAGCCAAAGGAAATGCCATTTATGGTAAGGGGCCTCCAAGGAATTTGGGGGAGTCTGAAAAGAGGAAGTGAGCAGTGGGAGATGCCAATAAATCTTCTCTCTAAACCAGCCAGTTGCTCTCCTCCACAGTGACTGGTCTGCTCATCTAACAGAACAACCATAATAATCCTGCATCATAATGCCTGTGGGACCCAAATAAACACAGGAATCACTATTAAAACACCACAATACAAGGAACAAAGATTGGTTTAACTGCACATTTTATGGTGGACAAATAAAAATACTGATGACTTGTCACTGTGTTCCACATGGTTTCCAGCATCTTGAAATTGAAAGGGAAAAAGCTGTGGTTTGGAGTGCTGAAAGCCGAGAGACGCTTCACAATCTCCTGACATGACACACAAGCCACAGAGGAGGAGGAAGGAGGACGAGGAGAGGGAGGAGGTGGAAAGTAAGCACCAAACAGCCCATTTGTTGGCCTTTGTCTTCCTCTATGTCGAGCAGATGCAGATGGCAAATCATGTCATTCTCTCACTTAACAGATTTGTGTGCTGGGGGATTGTTTAATTAATACAGTATAATATAGTATAAGAACCTGTGGTGAGCTGAATTGGTGAGAAAGAGATGTAAAGGATGTATGTGAGTCGTGAACTCATTAACCTCAAGTTTTGTCTTGCTCTGGTTGGACAGAGCTCTTCCCAGATCTGTTGTGGGTTTATTCCCCCACCCCTCCTCAATCACCCCTCCACCCACACGTACCCATTCCTTTGCCCCTCTGACCACACGAGCTTCTTCCCACCCCCTTTAAATTACTCCTCTCCTTTTTCCTTTACCCACTTGTTCCTCTATAGTCGTTGGTCATATCCTCCCCTCCTCCCACTGCTTTTAGATGTGCTACCAGTAATTGCTACACATATGGTCAAACCAGTTGAAGCTCTGTATGGACCAGGAAACAAGCTATGCAAGAGATGGAAGGAGAAAAGAAAATGAAAAAGACTTGAGATGGATTTAAAAAAAAACAGATTGGAGAACATATGACAAAATAATGGAATAAAAGAGAATCATTGAACTAAAGAGATTCATGAAAAAGTTGAAGGAACACAAACACATGCTGACAGCTTAGAAATACTACTAGGTAAGAAAGGCAGGAGTAATCAGAAAGAGAGTAATCACAACCTTTTCAGTGCAAAATATGGTGGTTATGATGCCCATAAATGTTTTATGATGATATACAAGCCATTATGTGAGATGGCTAAAAACCTCTTGGAAAAACAACCAGTTCCAACAAGCTTAAGTTTCCACAGACATCAGACTACAGAGTGCTGCCTCACAGTGTAGAATAATAAGGACTACAAGCTTTTGCCTTTAGGATGGTTAAAGCATCTGTATTCATCTCCAACTGACAAATTTCCAAGAGACTTTTAAATATTCAGTCTTTTGAAGAAGCAGCACTCCTGTCCAAAGGTCAAGAAGCATTTGTTTCCTCACCAGTTACATATTAACATCTGAGATAACATGATACTGTGACACATTTAGTGCCAGATCCAAAAAATGTCATTACATTTACACCAACATTTACAGGGTAAACAGGCTCAGAGTATTAACTCTTTGCAGCATTGTTGTTGCTTGGCTAACCCCCAGTAGATTGATACCAAAGACCAAATGCATAAATGGACCACTTGTTGCCAATTCTAGAATAACTTGTTTGGCCAGTTTAGTGCTGATAACCACTGAACCATTGAATACACGCCCCCGTAGACTCCACACAAACACACACATTTGTTACTTTTCACCATCCAACGGACAGGCCATTGAGGTATAGACAACTGTGTTTTAAAAATCTGATTATTGAGTTTTCTGCATCACTTCATAATCTTTCAAGAAAGAATCATGACAGATCCAAGATCCAAGAAACAATATTTCCCCCACCGCAAATTGACACTCCCTAATCTCTTGTATAAAATTTGTAAGTCCTCCCTTTTGGTTGAGCCATGGAAAAGTTACTAGCAGGACTCAGTGGTTCCCTTACAGCAGCTTTCACTCCTGCTGCCTTTTCTTGTCTTTCTGTGTCTCTTCTGGTCTCTGTGGTTACAAATCTCACACAGAAAGGAAGCTGGGTGGTGAAGAGTAACCTGCCTACCAACACAATGTTGAGATTGTTCCATGCCTCAAGTTAGGATCAATTAGCTAATGTGACAGTGTTGCAAATCAGATCCAGTCTCATCACTCCATTTATATGAATGGGAAGATTTTCTAGCCATTAGCAAATTGGGAACTATACAATGAACATTTAAAAAGAGAAAGAAAAAAAATCAAGTACAAATCTGTTTTTGTTTTCACCCCTTTGAAAGAACAGTGAAAGAGAGAGTTGGACTGGCACTGTGATGTGAATGGCATAGTTTTGCCAGTCCCGCTTCTAATGCCAGGGGCTTAGCAGATAGAATGAATCACATTCCTCATGTGATGACCCCCTTCTGGACAAGTAAAGGAATCATCCCCCTAACCAGCTGACACTATGTGACGCAGCAGAGGAAGTGAACTGATCGTTAAAATCCTATCCACACACACGGATCAGTGACGTTTTACTAAATTACAGTGAGGCTGCTCTGCGCACGGATGTTTGTTTTCAAATCCATGAGAGCACACTTGATACCAATAAAAAACACAATTCTGGGATTCTTCAGCCTGTTGACAACAAGCTGGGAAAATGCTATGTCAAAATATGGTGGGACCATATGGACAAAACCAAATATGATATTTCTGACCAAATGCCTCAATATGCACCAATATTACAACAATATCATTTGAGTGGCTATTGGTGCTTTCACAAAATATTAATATAGTGAGATTTTTGATTAATAATTATCCATAATGTTGATATAATGACTGAGTGCATATATATTTATACATACAAAGTCCTGCCCTGTGTCAGAGGTCCATACTTTATGTTTGAAAAAATGACTGCAAGGCAATACCAGCAGCATATTCAAAAGGTTCTGCTTGCCTGGTCAAGATGAAGAGCCTCATGCATTTTGATAAAATACTTGAAAACCTCTATTGTCTGCCATTCAGTCCACATTTGCATAACAAACCCTAGTTCAGTGAAGATTTAAAACCATGTTCAGGAAACAGCATGACTTCTTTCTAGCCAGCGTCACATAGCTAATATCACAATTAGCTCAATACCCCCAGTGACAATTACAATACGTTGCAAGTATTGTGATGATGAAGACAGAGGCTCAAAGGCTGACACAGCTGCAGCAATACTTGTTGTTTAGCCCTGGTGGGAAAAGACTGTGTTTATAAATGCAGCCATCACTTTGTAGGACTGTTAGAGGGAGTCTGTCTAGACAGAGAAAGAACCCAGTGGCCTCAGTGGTATTTACATCCCACTTCTTCTAATAAGAAATATGGCCATGTGTGTCATTAAATCTTACTCCTGACCTGTCTTGAGGCAGTTTAATTACATCTGTCGTAGCCCATCTCTCAGTCTCTCGCTCTACATGTCCAGACATCAGAAGTGGTGCCCGACAAAATGGGTCACTTTTAATACTGTGTCTAATACAAGCAGAGAGGGATTTAGTTGTGTTGAGAGCATGGCAGGGGTTTGCATTGTGCAGGCTGCTGGAGGGGGGGCTGTTGATGCTGATGCTGGGGCTTAATGTCTTCTGTAGATTTACCCCAGACTGCAGTCTGCAATTATAACATGGCAAAGAGACAATACACATTAAGAGTGTAACAGATTTATCGTGTGTCTTAACTGTGGGTAAATACAAACATTTATACAACCCAGTGAAAGAAAATTAGGAATATGAACCCATTTCAAGTCTAATTTCCCTTATGTGCACTTTGTATTAGGGCTAAATTAATTATTCAAATCAAAAGAAAAATAAGCACCAATGATTCTGGTAATTAATCAATCTATTATTCTTCAAGCAAATATAAGAAATATTCTGTTCTTCCAGCATTTCAAATGTGACGATTTGCAGCTTTTATTTGTCCTACGTATACAGTAAACTGAATATCTTTGGGTTTTAGACAAGATAAACATCGAGAAACAAGATATTTGGGGATGTCACTTTTAGCTGGTATTATGCTTCACGCATCTGCAAGTGCACAAGGGTGCATTGGAATCTGTGTGATGTAAATTATGCTATCACAGTGTGCATGCATAGTTTCTGTGCATACAACCCAGCCAGATCTTTCCATGCAGCCACTGCAGATACCGATCTACTGCCCAGGTGTAGAGTGCGTCCTCCAAGCAGACTCTAAGTACTATAAACAGAACTAGCAAGCGTCCGTGGAGGTCCACAACTGTCTGTGTGCACATTCATTAGGGACTATAATAGAGCCCTTAGGAAAATACCCCCTGTCTCAACTGCAAGTGAGTCAGTTGCATTTTTCACTCACACATCTCACACAATAAAATGCTCTCATTTTAACCTATGCAGCTGTCTGTACCAGCTCTGTGCCTCTTGTGTCTTGTAGACGTAAAGACAACTTGAAGTATTTAATAAGTTAAGTCTGTTTTTTGACAATACATATGTAAACACAAGGTTGATGCCCATTAAAAATGCACTGAACAAATATACACAATAGTAAATAAATATATACATTTTGCAAACTAGTTGGAGCAGATGTGAGCAAGAGCAGCTCACTCTGCTCCAGTTTGTAATCCCACCGATTGTCCCTTCAGCAGCTAGGAAGAAGGGTACAGGAAGCTCTTGATTTTCTTCTGCAGTGTTTATTTATGGGAAAACAGTAACCTTCACTGTACATTTACCGCCACAATTTCCCTGCTAAACGTTTATCCCTCTTCTGAGCACAACACCTGTCTGCTCTGAGCAGAGCCACAAGCACTCTCACTTTTGCCACACCCCTGGTGTGCTTATGCCACAACTGCAAGCATCATTATGGGAAAATACATCAGTAATATTCACATATATCAAAGGAAACACACTGCACACTGTACAGAGGCTTTGGCTGCTCTTTTGTTGCTGACACTGAAATGTGTGCATATGCACATGCAACCAGCATAGACAGATGCTTCAGTGTGACATGAATGGTATCATCATGCAAATGTGAACAATTAAAAGACAAAATGAATGATGGGTTTATTAAAAAAATATATTGCCAGATTAACGTATTAAATCTTGAATTGCAGGCCTAGTTTGCATGTTGAACTACAACTTCAGTTGCCTGATGTTCAGTTTCTACTTTAGGATTTATGTCAATGCCGCATCTGCTCCAGGATGATTAATAGTAGAAAGTGCATGCCTGAAGCAGCAGCGGTATCAAGAGCACATCCGACCCATCCACATTCCAACTCTGCTGACTTCCTCAGTGCTCCTCAGGGCTACACAGTGACAGCTGGCTGTGTGTGCACGTTTATGTGCATGTTTGTGACCGAATAGGGAGTGAAGGGTCAGGAGGAGTCCAATGAATGTGCGTGTGCTGTGTGTTGATGCATCAGACAGAGCAGTGTGTGAGTGTGCAAAGAATGTGTAGGATGATGAAAATGTTCATGAATGTAATTTCCACAAATTTACACACATGCAGACAAAAAAGTGAACACTGTCTGAGGAATTGAAAGAATGCAGGAAGTGGCAGGCCTCTAAATTACAGAGTTGTTTCATTTCTACATTCTTAGTAGAACTGCACCTTTAGACATGTAAAACATGAAAGCTGGCCTGGAGAACTTGACTGTGGCTATAGGCCTGGGAGTGTAGTGGAGTGAAGTAAGACCTTGTTTACAAATGAGATATGAAGCCCCTCTGTCTGTTCATTTACTCTCCTCTGATGTGTGTCAGAGGGATGTGCACGCACACAGGAAGAAACACAGGCAGTATTGTGTACATGTGTGCACATGCAACAGTGAGACAAGAATAAAAAGGCACAGAGGAAGAGGAAGGTCGGTTTATGCAGTGGAATGAGGTTTAATTGAGTTGGAAAAGAAGGGGTTTTCCTAACACCGAGCTTGAGCTTCAGTCTCAGGGACTGGAGTGAAAGTAAGCAGTTTTCCCTGCATCTTCTCTGTTTGTCTGTCTACTACTACTGCTACTATTACCAAAATAACCTGCAAAATTTGCAGAACCTCTCTTTAATGACCGATGAAGAATCTAAAAACAATCTTAAAAGAGGGTAAGTGAATTGACTCAGACGAATGGGAGGCTGCGTGTAAAGCTCTGCTGCTCCATCTGACCATACAAGGCAGCAGTGCCGTTTCTGTTTTATCACCAAGTGAGTGTTTAAGTTCACACACATCCAGAGTGACAGAGAGGGAGAGAGAAAGAAGAGAAATTCAATCTGCTGTTGGAACACACACAAAAAGCACGCTGACAGAGAGGAGAGGCGGAGTGCATATGAGCCAATGGTTTGTGAATATACAGCTCCACAGAGCACATCACTGAATATACACACCAAGAGTCTTTGCAGCTCCCTCTCTTGCTCTGACACACAAACATGGTACATCAGGAGTCATTGGAGAGTATTCACACCGTCAAGAAAAGTGAAGACTCCGATCTTACTTGTCTTGAATAAGAGTGACTTTGCGCTCAGCTTAGATCAGCATCACAAAACTAACTTGTGACTTCACCGCTTAGGATAAGGGATGGGAATTGATAACATTTTATTGATACCAATGCCAGTATTGATTCTGCTTAATGGCCCAATCTCAATTCCCTTTATGTTTCTTGATCAAATTTAGCCATGCTGTCATGATCTAAAGTGGATGAAATAAGAGAATATTTTTCACAACATTCATTTGCATTTAGGTTTTCTAAATCAAAGAAAAAAAATCTGCTAAGCATTCTTCTTACAAGTTTCCAGCAGCATAGATGCACAATGATGAAAGAGTATAGAATTGTGATTTTATTTAAATATATTGAAATATTAAATATTTGGGAATTTACATTGTTTAGAGGATCATTTTGTTCATTTGATCATTCTGTTATTGTGCAAGAAACACTTTCAAAAAGTCGCAACTAAGGCTGTTTAATCAGAGGGAATTTAGAAGAGTCAATGTGATTTTTTAAAACAAGATGTTAAATGCAACATTATAGAGAAAAAAGGTGCATTCTTATTGTTTTATAGTTAAATTCTTAACTTTACAGGTCTGACACAGGCAATGTAAACAGCTGTAAAAATTCAACTTCATTAAAAAAAAGTAACTGAATAGGGCTGCTGTACAATGAGGTTCACACTCTTGAGAGTTAACAGACTAAGGGCAGAAATTCACCATTAAAAACAGAAAACACTAAACAAGAATGCACTGTGCGCTCAGGGTCAAATAAAAATGATAATCATTTAGTTAGTATAAATAACCAAAAAAGGCAGCATTATTGTCATATTAACAAAGCCAGAGATGCTGTTTGACCATCACATTCAGTAGGCATCTCTACCAAAGTTAGACCTACAGTCATTTTATTGCACTGATTTTACTCAAATGGGATTAAAATTTGTGCTCCTCACTACAAGACCAGGCAGCACTCTCTGGCCTTGCCACACTATGTTGGTTTTTATTTACATTTCTCAAACTTAGTCAGCAAGAAAAGATAGGAATAACTGATGTGGGCAAAATAAATGTCTTTGCTGGAGAGGAGGGTATTTCACACACACTGAACTGTAAACACAAAGTGATCTAACATGATTGGATCTTAAAATGATGGTGACATCTTGCACCAGCTTAGAAGCAACCAATAAACATCAAGCCAATGAAGGATGATGTAACTTGTCAGCTACTATAAGTGTCCCTGTGACACAGCTATTGGATTATTGACTTCTGGCACAGTGTTCTGCTAGCTGTGAAGAACACCGACATGCTCAACTGGAAATGCCTTGTATCTAAGAAAATTCTGTCATCCAGGTCATGGATTATCAAGAAGTAACGGGGACAACAGCAAATGACCCTGCTGTTTTGTTTGAAAAATGTTTCATTTACTCCAAGATCACTCATCAATTCAGAATGCCTCTGTTGTGATCGGGCAAACTTGCTGCCATCTCAGATGTGTGGTCTCCTATAAGGGCACAATCTCTTTCTTTTAAAACATTATTTATATATGTGTGTGTACATATGTGTGTGTGTGTATGTGTGTGTCTTACTACAACTGTTCTACCTCATATAGATGAGACATGGTCAAGGTAAGTACACCGGAGATGGCTGTCTACATTACAATACCCATTAATCACTGCATTCCTCAGCAGCAACACATGAGAAAACACACACAGAAAGCAAAACAACCCCACTCCTGATAGGACGCCGAAGGAGGAGGGAGTAAGGAGACACTAAAATTCCTTCTCAGTCTCTCAACAACGTCTCACTAAAACAAAACCACAGTCTGTGTGTACAGTACAGCCCACCTATCCAGTAAAGATCACACAACATCTCCTTCCAACTCAACCTTATGTTGCTGCTGTGGGGACAGTGAGAGCTACTGAGGGCCCTAGTTCAGAGCATCTTTGTCCAAGCATTATGAGTTTTTAAAGATAGTTTCGCAAGAAAGAGCTTACATCTTGCATCTGCATTACAACTGACCTAGCGCAAGTCTTCTGTGTGGTTTGACTCAAATCTTACCATTCTGAATTTAGTTACAATTACAGGTGTATTATCCACACAGATCTGCCAAACTAAAGGAATGAAAAACAAAGTGAAATGTCCTGTTAAAAACAAACCATGGGCCACAGCACTCAGCAAAATATACATATATGGATTAGGGGTGTAACGATTCACTCATGCATCCGATGCATCGGACTTTAATGTGTAAGATATGAGTGTATTTGTTCAGACGTCCTGTATTGGTATAAAGTTGAACATGAATTGGAAACAAATTGATGCAGCACTAGCATATTGATACATCTCATCAGGACGTGCGTATGTTTAATTTTGGGAATCAAGGAGCTGCCACTGTAACTTTCCTCTGTTTTCTTTTGCCCCCTCCTCTGCCTGCACCGCTCTCGCTGGACACCTGCTGCCACGCTCACACAAAACAAGCGCTCCTTCTTCTTTCTCCTGCGTTTCCTCTTCAATTCATCAAAAAAAAAAAAAAACACACTGAAAACAGCAACAGAAGTGACATTGTACCACGTCGCACCACCAACATTTCTTAACGTGCAAGTGTAGAATAAGTTTGAGTCTTATAAGAAAGATGAGAAACACTGCTGCAAATTATTTATGCAAAACGTGTCAGACAGCAGAGTACAGAGCCACAAGTCTGACCCACAGAGACACCATGTCACTGTGAGAGCAGGTAACACTTCACTGTTCCTCCACATTAATCAAAACCACAGCACTATTCATATGACAGAGCAGCAGATCATCTTACTGCAAAAATACTAATATTTTAAAAAGTTTTAAAGTTTTTTTCAGATTCTCATTTAGGCTGCAGTATCTTATTTACATATGAGACTCAAAATGTTAACACCACTGTAATGTCTCCTTCTCTCTGTCTCACCTGTTACTATGTTTAGTAAAACTATCAGGATTTCTTGTGCAACTAACAGCACTCCACAAATGTAGCCTTAATTGAATCAAAATGTAAAGATTCACACATTTCATTATCTTGTATTGCATCGTATCAAACCGAATCAATCGCTATCTAAAAATTTCGAAGATATATCGTATCGTTGAACATGTATCAAGATATGTATCGAATCAGTCTCAGTCAGTGAGATACACAACCCTAATATGCACAACAAAACACAAACTCTCTTGAAAATCAAACTATATAAACTGCTCGATTTATGTGAAGTGGATCATTTTCCTTTGTCTTGATACAACAGGAGTGATGCATTTAGGCCACATTATGCCAAAGGAAGCACTCAATCATTAATTACCTGTTTCCGACTTCCATTGTCAACATCCTGTATAGTGAATGATGTATTCATCCAATCCAAGTGCAAAAAACATCACACAAAGACGGAGCACTGCTTAACACCTCCCCTCCCCCATCTAATGAACTCCCACATGGAGGGCGAGGGTTATGGCTGGGTATGACTGACTATTTTGCTGGAACACCATTGGTCAAATAGGAAAATACACTTTGGCAATATCAATTTACAATAAAACTGTGGGTGGTGTAACCACAAGAAATATATCAAATACACAAGGACAAAAGCCCAAAAAAACGAACTCTTAAAGATCCAATAGCTTAGTAGAATAGTAGGATTAATAGAGTTTCTATTAATCCCTTTATGTCTCAGCATCAGGTCCTGGCCACCACTAAAGCTGTTAGAGTTGGCACTGTGGCCAGCCTGTCTCTGTTGATGCTTGTGGATGAACCTTTTATTGTTCGTGTGTATGTGTGGATGGCAGGTCTGCGTACAGAGGCACCTCACTCCTTGCAGAAAACGATCAAGACAAATGGCACTCCATGCACCTCGTTATCTGTAGACAAAGAACCATATTAACCCTCAGTGATTTTACCATCTGACTGACTTCTTTTCATCTGTCCAAATAAAAAGTGTTGACAAACCCATATGTCATCCCAAGACTGTATTCACACCGACAAATGCAGAATAAACTGACTTGTTGTCTTATGCTTTCTCCAAAGAACATCTTTGCCATGAATCCCTGAATTACGGAGCAGTAATTTCTCCAAACAAAACCAAGGACAAATCTTGATCAAGCTACAAGCCCAACAACCAGAAATTACCCAAGATGTAACATTTTGTCTAAAGCCTAATCCTCAAAGTCCAATCAAAATAATGACACAGCCTTGTACCCATAAACCACTAGCAATCAGGCATAAAATGTAACACATTTAACACTTGTAGTTTGACAGACAATCCACAGAATTTCCATGTATACAATATCTTTGATGCTATCTGTCTCCTTTCAGAACAATTCATATTTACCACAATATACATTTTATCATGCTTTCATAAAAATATGCACCCTTAGTTGAGCAGTGACAAATTTAATTTCTAATAGGACAACACACCACATGGTAATGACAGATCCTGTATATCTGTGCTGGAGGGAAAGGCCCCTGGAAAATATCCAACTATAGGCTTGAACTTGAAGATCAATCTCAATTCTGTGTCAGAAAGCTACACGTCCCAAGTGTATTTCAGCAATAGAACTGCAACAATTAACTGATCAAATGAAAATTAATCTATTAACTATACTACTATTTCAATAATTGATCAATCATTTTGGTAATCTTTAAAACAAAAATGTCAAACATTTACTGGTTCCTGCTTTTCTTTGCATTTATGATAGTAAATAATCATGAAAACACTCAGCAGATTAATCAATGAAGTAATTGTTAGCTGCTGCCCTATTCTGCAAATTCTAATCCTCCCCCTACAAACATGATAGACAGCAGATGAAGACAAGGGTTATGGCTTATAACTATAGGCTGCCTTTAATAAGATGAGTGGAGGAAATCGGAGTACCATACTGATTGCGCAGCATTACAATATTCTGTTCACTCTGCACAAATAAAAAAAAAAATAAAGTAGAAACTAGATTTTAAGATTCTCCATGGGACAAAACGGTCAATGCAGCAGAAAAAAAACAAAAAAAAAAACACTTTCATCAAGGGTGGACGGGGCTTGACGTTAAGCATGCAGCTTACTCTAATCAATTCCATACGGGACACTAACATGTGCTAAGTGACTGTAAGCTACTCAATAAGGCCATTAGGAGCAGGTGGTTAAATGTGGCTACACGTTAAGTGGACTAAGCCAGTTAGCCTTCAAGGGAGTGGCAATCAGAACTGGATGGACTAGCAGCTACTGGCAACAGAGTGGTCTAAAAGGCTGCAGGGAATGGGCTACAATCTGTTCTAAACCTGGCAGGATTTTCAAAAAGGCACCAACCAGATCCTGCTGCCACCAGGACAGGCTGCCAGTGGGGCGAGTTTTCAGTTGGGTGGTATTATCAACCAGAGAGGAAAGGACAGAGCGTATGCATTTGTGTACATGGAATCAGATCTGGTTACAACAACAAACACGCTCACTTTAAGTGTTTGCATGCAGAAGTATAACACTAGGATACTATGAGGGGGAGGGTGGGCAGGCAAGTCCTATTGTCTACACCGCACACCACGTAACCCCCCACAGGCACGATGCCGAGGGGAGTGGGGGTGGGTTTTGAGTGGATTAACTTGTGTAACATGACGGAGGAGCAGCTGGCACGGGTAACTTCACCCAAAAGTACCCAGGGATATTGAATAGGCTGCAGGGTGATAGAGGGCGTGGATGACATCTCGTGCATACAGAAGCCTGTGCATTCGGTACATGCATGTGACATTGAGCCTAGTCTGTCACAGGTTAGGCATGCAGCTGTAGTCCCACACATATCACTGGTGCTTCATGGCATTATTAAGCTACACATTAAATACTGTAAATACCAAAATAATGCATCTGTTTCAGGTCTGGCTTAGTGACTTTTAAAATCAGTGAAGGCAGTGGATAAATTATGAAGTTATGGAGCTACATCACCAAGTGGGGTCAAAATTAGGGAGGAAAATGGTTCAAAGGCCAAGAGTGACATCCTGAAATACAGTGAAGTGGACTTAATGGGAGCTATTGGGCTTTAAGGGAATATCAGTGAATTTGAATGGTTACAAGACAGAATGTTTAATTCCACGCACGTGAAATTAAAAAAAAAAAAACCTACATAAAATAAATCTATATATGGTGCCCTAACACAAAATAAAACGGATAAATTTATTATGCAGAGAAATAATTAACTACATAAATATGAGATCAGCTGGAACAGTCTGGTAAATTCTCACACACTTCTGACATATTATGATATAACGATATTCAAAATATATCACGATATCTAATGTCATATCACAATACAATATAATATTATTATATTTCCCAGCCCTAGTTGAACATTCTCTAATTTGAGCCTCTTACTCTTTCTTTACTCTTCTCTGCCAGTAAACTGAACATTTGGGAGTTGTGGACAAAACAAGACATTTGAGGACATCATCTTAGACTTCGGGAAACACTGATCAGCATTTTCTGATATACTATGGACCAAACAACTAACCAGTTACTGGAGAAAATGATCAATAGATTGATCTATAATGAAAAAAATTATTACAGAAAAGACCTGTAATAACTTCAACTCACAAGATTATGACAACATTAATTAATTGAGAAAATAATCAACAGATTAACATGAATAGAAAGGCCACAGAAAGATTGCTAGACACCTCTGGAAAAGGAGTTGAAGAAAGAGACCATGGCTAGAAAATAGATTTAGACCAGGCATTCTGCAGTATAAAACCCATACCAATTTCCTGCCAAGGACCCTTGTCCCATGTTATCTTGCCTTCTTTTTCCAGACTTCCTGTTGCTTTCCACTGTCATCTAACTAATGAAAAGTAGAAGCAGTGGGCTGGAGAACACTGTGCACAAGAGAAAACATTTTCCAACACAAATGATTATTAAAAGTAATAATCATAAAATAAGCAAACTAAGTAATTCTATTCAGGGTGGCTAGCTGCAGAGAGGCCAGAATTACACGAGTTTTGCATATTAAAAGTCAGCAGCTCCTCTCTTGTTCACTAGCCAGTTGGCTATACTCAGGCAGATAGTCAATATAATGCTGGAGAGCCTGAGGGCCAGATCAGTTACTACGCCTCTGACAGGGCAGGGTGAGTTGAGGCCAGATGGACAGTGATCCCACACACACCCCCTCCCCGCCGCCTGCCTCTCTGACAGCCACCCAAACCCAGAGACACACCCCTGAACTGTGACACACGCGCACACACACACACACACACATTACTGAGCGCACGGGATTGACTCCCATGCACATTAAGAGGAGGAGCAGAGGATGATATTAAGACATGCCCAGCCTGCTAAACACAGACACACACACACCTTATGACTGCTGAGCACTTTAATTTACCTCAGACAGTCTTGGATCGATAACTAAATAGATCAAATATACAGCATTGCTTCCGTAGAGACAGCTGCTGCACATGGGAAACAGGACCATGGAGTGATAACCAGTTTTACAATAAACCCCAATAAAACTCCAGAAGATTAGTATTAGTGTATCAAATTTTAATTATCATTAAAAGCACAATAGAGATTGTCTGCAAGTACAATGCCATGTACATCTAACAATTCAGACATGTTTCACTACTTTCTGACATTTTATACAAAACTTTAGTCTTTGTTGTTATCCAACTGCCTCTATGACAATTTCTACAAGGGCAAGTAAATATTGACATTAGGCATTAGGATCCACTTGTGCAAGTGAAAAAAAAAAAAACATCAACGTCAAACCCGGCTATCACTTCTTGTTCAATATTTTATTCAAACAAAAAAACTCAATATTAATACCCATTTGAATTAACAGAATTTCAGTTTAGAAATGTAACAGAATACACTATACTGGAATATGACTTGAAAAAGTGACAGCCCTTTCATCTACAGTTATTTCTCTTATCGCCTGAAAATACGATGTCACTTTACAATGCTGCAATGCCACTGTAAATACACATAGCACAGTTAAATATGTCTTTGGGATGGCATTCAAGGCTACCAAAGTGAACTAACAAACAGACTATGAAAGTGCTGAATTACTCTTTCAATAATTACAGTGCACTGAGCCCAGCTTCACAGTCCCAGACAGACTGAGTGCCTGAAAATGCAGCGCCAGCGTCCACCACTTTATCCTAATGGGCAGGACAGTGCCAGCTTCAAAACCACAGTGACGAGAGCTACAGCACCACGCCGTCTCACCAGCCCACAGCTGAACGGCCAACAGCAACACCAGAGATGCACAACAAACCTGAAGGTTGGGCGAAAGATGAAATATAGTTTAACCCTGAATGTCATCTTAAACAGATGCAGTAAAGCAGGCAGGGATTAAATTTCCATGGGTGTGGGAGTGAGACTGACACTCGTTGCAGGCTGTAAAAACAGCTGACTTCCAAGCAGATGCAAATGCCCTGCCCCGTACAGGGGTTGTGCTTTCCATTCAGCTGCCCTGATTTTTAAGTTAGCTCTCAGACAAGGGACAGGCTGAAAAGTGCCAGTGTCCCTGCAGTACAAATGATAGTCTTTACAGATTTAAGTTCAGCACCATCTCTACTCAGTAGAAATTCACTAAAGCAAAGGAGAGCTGAGACAATCAGTTGGTAAACAGTTTCGATCATCATTTAAGTTCCTTATTGCCATACTGCAAAACATTCACTGATTCCAGCTTATTAAAATGTGACTATTTTAGGGCTGCAACTAACGATTATTTTAATAATTGATTATCTGTCAATTATTGTGTTGATTAGTTGTTTAGTCCATAAAATGTCAGAAAGACATTGATCAATGTTTCCCGAAGGTCAATGTGACATCCTCAAATGTCTTGTTTTGTCCACAATCCAGAGATATTCAGTATGCTGTCCATTTTCCATTTAAAAAAAAGATTCATAATGATCATTAGAACAGAAAAACAGTTGACCTTCAGTTTAATAATTGGTTACTAAGTGAGTAAACTCAACTAATTGTTGCAGACTATTTGCAGGCTTTCTTAGACTATGATAGTAAACTGAATATTTTGGTGGTTTGGCAGACATCTGACAGGATTTGCTAACATTTTTATAAAGTTATTAATCAATTAAATAAAGAAATTAATCTCTAATCAAAACAAACAATAGTTGCATCCCTGAAACAAACACCTTTACAAATGACAACACTGCAATGATTAGGCAATTAAAAAAATCAACAGCAATATTATTTTGATACACATTTTCAAATGTTCCACTTATTTAACTTATTTAACATTATAGTAAATTGAATATTTTTTGGTTTTGGACCGATGGTCTGACAAAACAAGACTGAGAACCACTATCAAATTGTGGGGTGGACCTCCTGGGGGGCATGGAGCCACTGCAAGGGGGGGCAGGGATGACCAGGAGAGAAATAAGAAGTGAAACAAAGTTAAATGAGTATGATTTATGTAGGGAAAATAAAGTCAAATTCAACTTGAATTCTTTTTTATTAGTTGCCTATTAGTTTTTCCATAATGACTATAAACATTCCAAAAGACTGGTGCTTGATACAGCAGAGAGTAACTGGTAAGTACATTCTGTTCTCACAGTGTGGGATCATAGTGGAGGACAGATTTGAACCCTTGAGCCCAACATCCACAACCATCATAACCTCTCACAGCTGTTGCACTGATGCACATGAAGCCTTGCTAAGCTGAACAAACAGCACAAATCATCAGCCCTAAGATGTATTAATCCAACAGTATATCAAAACATTTAATGGTGTGAAGCTGACATTAGAGACAGCAAATAACTTTTTGTTCAGGCTGACTATGGTTTCTGAAATCTGACATAGTTTTAAAAGCTTGAAAAAAAACCTTTGAGTAATAGAGCAGAAAGTATTCAAAGTATTGTAGGTATTTCAGTGAGGACACAAACGGGTATTTCACTCACTTAGTCAGACACAGAGCACCAGCCTTAATTTGTTTCCCAGTGTGTGGCATCCATCTTAAACAGTTGCACTACCGCAAATGTTGCAACGTAAACCACCTGCGTTTCTCAGTCTGCCATGCCTGAAATAAACAACTGCAGCCACCCCATTAGGCAACACAGAGTCATTAATGTCAGCGTTTTGTAGTACATACTAAGACCGACCAAGACAACATACAATTAACTTGAACTTGTAGCAACTCAGTGACCCAAAAGATAAAACAAAGGCATAAAGTTTTGAGATTTAACAAATGCAATCTTTTGATGATAAGACATGTAAACAAAGTCCATGCCACACCTTCTAAATGTTGTAGATAATTTAGTTTCTGTAGTACTGATTATTTTATGAAGGTGACACACACACTGCTCAGTGGAGCCAGAGTTTTTAAAGTATGACAACTTTTTTTGCATTAGCAGTTTCCTCTTTTCAAACCACCTTATCTAATCCCTTGAGCCCTCTCAAGGTTATAGGAAGCACTGAAACGAGATAATTATTTTGAGCTCCCCTTCTGGTTTGCTTTGGCTTTCAGGAAGAGGAAAGGGAAACAGAGATGTAGAAAGCGGAAGTGGCAGTGCAGTGTAAAAACACAAGCTATGTCCCAATTCACAGGCTTGATCAGGCAAAGGGTGACAGACGTTCACAGAACCTGAAAGCCAGGGAGAAGCTGTTGCCGCCTATCTAGAAATAAGGCAGTCAAAGTCGGCAGTTAATTTGGATGGACTACTGATGCTTCCCTCAAGCTTGCTGTTCATTTGAGAGTCCAGGAGATGCTGGGCCCTTGATAGCCACGTTTTATACCTGGGGTTGTCTTTTAAATACAATCAATTATCAGATGCTCTATATCTGACTTGTGCTGACAGTACTTCTTAAAACGGTATTATGCATTCCGCGTCCAGAAGTTTCCATGTGGTATAAATTTCATCATCAGAAGGTAGTAGCGTAGGTTCTGTCCAGACATCCACGTAACCCAGTTTGTTGTGACCGCACGGACTTGTCCATGCAACCACTACAGATGATGATCTACATGCGGAAAACGTCATCCAAATAGACTGAGAAAGTAGTATAAATAAAACTATGTCTAAGGCATGTGTGGTGTCTGCAGCTGTCAATGGCATGTAGGCGTCCATTCAGGACTATAATACGTAGCACTACCTCTCCCAAATCCCATTAGAGGTTAACAGTACCCCGGACCTGACATAACAGCATCAGTATGGATGGGTATCATTAGGATTTTGATACTGATGACTAGGGATGGGCATTTTCGACAAACTTTTTGATCGATAATCATGAGAATTAACGATCAATTATCGATTTAATCATTAAGAAATGTCTGATAGAAAAAATGATTAAAAATACCACAGGCAGTCTGTTTTTTCTCAATTAAGTATTTATTTCAAGAAGAACCTTTAATCCAACAATCCTCTTGCACAATTTAGGCTACAGTTTAAATGTGCAACTGTTAAACAAAACACCGCGAGGTGTCGGGCTGAAACTCCTCACAAAATAAAAGCCAGTGACAGTACTATTTTCTCAAACAAAATACAATTCCGCCTCTTTTAGACAGAATAAAAAATCATAATAAATAATAATAATTTAAGGAGAACTTTAATCCACGTCTTGCGCGATTTCAATTTAAATGTGCAACTGTTAAACAATAGAAATAGACCTACGCGGAGGTGTCGGGACCCGGGATCTTAACAAAATAAGAGCCAGTAGGCTATTCTCTAAAACAAAATAAATAGGCTACATTTCGCCTGTTTTAAACACAAAAATAAAACATCATATTATTAACTAATAGTCATTTAATCAAAGAACAAAGTAGACTCGCAGCTGACCTTTTTTTTTTTTTTTGCCAGAAGGCACGACTGAGAGAGGGAGATCCCACATAACAATAACACATTATAGGCCTATAGGTTTACATGAAGGCTACGGTGGTAACTGTCCTGGGCTATAGCTTACCTACTGGTTTTTGTTCGCCGTGCACGCTTCATGTTTACTACCTTCAGATACAGCGGCAGGGCAGAAGTCAGCTCGCAGGCGGTTTTCTCTGCTGTCCTTAGGCTATATCGCCCCCCGCTGGTGGGATATTTTACTACCGCCACATAGTGAAATTCATTACAGTGCTTTCTCGACGCACACTACATGAACTCTGTTTAACACTGTCAAAAAATCGAAAAAAAATTACGTGATCGACAAAATTCTTAATGATCAATTATCGATCATCGATTAATTGTGCCCATCCCTACTGATGACAATTCCAATACTCCTACTGATACCATTCAACATAATTTGATGCAACTGCAGACATGAAATGAAAGGATTCAACAATTATTTTATTGACATACAAAGCAAGTCAAATCATTTCTCAAGTTAATGCATTAAGCTGCATTTTCATTAAAGTTAGCAAAATGAGCCCACACATTTGGCCTATCTAGTGCTGATGTAATCTTATCTAAATGCCAGTAGCAGTATCAATTGTCCAGCAGCTTATCAATACTTTTGTACCAACCAGTCAGGAAGTGGTGCCAGTTTAATATCGGTTCAAGGTCCATCCCATCCAAGTGTCAGACTGTAGGATAACATACTGTAAATGTCTTTCTCTGTCCATCTTTGCCTATTACTAAGTTTTCAGCAAGCAAAAGGTATAAACTTTGTTGATGGAAAATTTAAGACGTGAAATACTTCATTTGTTTGGTGTAGTAACAATGTCTTCTGGGAAAAGGGAACATTCTTCCTCACACTGGGTTTTGAACAACAAAAAATGATTAATGATTAATATGAAGAAAATATGACTTCAAACAACATGGAAGTAAAGCCAATCACCACAGAACACTCGGTTTAAAAGAGCGGGGGAGCAAAGTTATGATTTTAGTTGAGCACATGATTATTGATTGGCAAGTAACTGACAAATATAATTTATCCAGATGATATTTCCCAACTTAATTTATCAACAAGGCTCAGATCAACACAGCACTAGACTGTTGACCATTACATACACTGGATTATGGGATATGGAGGGTCACAAACAGTACGCCAGCTGATAACTTCAAATTCAAAAAAGGCAGCTACATCTCTGTGCCATTGTAATAGGACACAGTATCAGTGACCCTGGACTGAGCTTACACCCTTCAAGTCAAGAAAGGCATGCGATGGAGGGAGGGAGGGAGAAGAGAAAGACCATGCACGTTTGTCATTCACGCTTGGTTTCACACCTAGGTGACGATAAACTCCTCAGCAACAACACACATCTTGGCAGCAGCAGCATGAGGGATTTCAGGAGGCGACACACTATCTGAATGTCAAATTCCGTTTTAAAGCCAATGATAGTGTCACTGCTCCCGCACCCTAACCCTGCCCACCACACCCACACATCCCAAAACACACCGATTATGTAATGCAGACTGTGAGCCAAAACAGCATCCCTCTATCACTGAGATCAGCAGACGATGCCGCCTGATAGTCTGCCTCTGAGCTCTCTGTACTCCTCTTTTCTCATGTTGCTCTGCCAAGTCAAGAATGAGATCACTGCATGTGCAGGGATGCAAATATGAAAACAGAGATGATGTTGGTTATATTGGCAATTAAAAATTGAAAAGGAAGCGCATGACTTGGAATATGCAGACAAGTAGGGATGGGTATTATTAGGACTGCACTGATACCGACTACGGCTGCAACTAATGATCGTTTTCATTATTGATTATTCTGTAGATTATTTTCACGATTTCCCACAGCCCAAAGTGACATACGAATTGCTTCTTTTGTCCAACCAACAGTCCTGAACCCAAACACTTTTCATTTAATATCATAAATCATAAAGAAAAGCAGAAAATCCTTGTATTTAATAAGCTGAAACAAGTAAATGTTTGACATTTTTGCTAGAAAAACAAATGAAACAGTTAATCGGCTATCAAAATACTTGGAAATTAGTCTCCTTTCAAGTGATGAATCAATTAATCAGCTATTTGTTGCAGCTCTAACACAATACTGATACCAGTTCATACTACTCAAAACAATTTAGTGCAAAAAATAAACACAGCACTAAAAGATGTGAAATGATCCAACATTTATTTTAAAGCTTTTTTTTCACAGAAATTAGTTTGTTTCTTGAGTTACTGCACTTAGCTGCATCCTCATTAAATTCAGTAAATTGAGCACACACTAAAGTTTTGCCCTGTCCAATGTAAATAGCAGTAAAAATTTTATGTCGATATTTTTGTATTGACCAGTCAAGAGCTAGTACTGGTTTAGTACCATTTTTAGTACCCATCCCCACAGGCAGGAAAACCAAGGTGCATGCTACTTCCTATCTATCAATACATCAGTGATGTTTGACATGCTGCTGCTCATACTTAGGTTTAAGTTAGTTTGCTAAAACGTATCTCAAAATAGATCTAACATCATATAACATCCCCAAAACAACCTGAAATCCCAGTTCATTGGCAGGAGTTCCTACAACCTTTAAATCATATGTGCACTTTTTTCCCCTCATTTTTACCCCCACCTCTAGTGTGCAATAATTTCAGCATTATGAAACTGTGCCTTGTGTTGTTGGGACTCCTGCCAAGGACCCCTAGGTGGCCTTCGGGACCCCCACTTTCGAAGCCATTATTTCGAGAGTTTCTGGGTGTTTTTTTTCAGGACTCAAGTGGAGCTTTAATAATACCATTTGTCTCTGGGAACAAACACGCTGAATTCTCCCAGGTTTAGCAAAAGGCCCCGTTTAGCCTCACAGAACAATAGCGGTGTTCGCTGCTGGGGCAGCTTGCTGAGAGAAACACACGAGGCCAGTCAATAATTTGAAGCTGAGCCCATGTCACTTAAGTCTTATTACAAACGCAAGACCGCATACACGTTTTACTCAGCGCAAAACACACGTTGAAACCACCACCGCCCAACCGTTAGTGCCATGCTAACTAACGTTACACTTCCATCATCTCATCCAGCCACAAACTGGCCACTTCCACAGTACAAAGAGGGCATCTGGCTTCAAAACAAATCATGTTTGCTTAATTTAAAATGCAGACCAAGGAGGGCGGGCTTCCCCGGGAAATACAGCCATTTTGAGGACTTTATGGTTTAAAATAACAAAGAAACGAGAAGGTGATGCAGCGTAACTTAAATAATTTCGCACGCGCTGGAGACGTTAGAACGTAACAGAATCACCGTACGTTACCTTCCAACCGCCGCTCTGCTCCCGAACACTCCTGAAGAAACAAACAGTCCCTCCCTTTCGCTCCAGCACTGAGGGAAAATGCACTTAATATGTCGACAGAGCCGTAAATTTCATCGGACTAACAATGGAGACGTGCAGTCACTCAGCTGCGGGTGTCCCTCTCTCTGTATCCTCCACGCTTTGAGACTCGGGCGCTTGGCGGCGGCAGGATACTTGCCTTCATGAAAGATGGACCCGGGCGGGGAGGCGGGGAGGCGGGGGAGAGGGAGTGACCGAGGCAAGGCATTAAATTGAAGGCGAAGCGTGGTGGTGGTGCTCGTGAAAGAAAATGCAGATTAAATCCCGCCAGCGGCCCAATCAGACGCGCGAGGCTGGTGGTTATGCAAAGCAGGAGTGACGTCAAATTCAAACCAAGCTCGAGCTCTGTCCTGCGAGACAGGGGGGTTCTCAAACTGAGGTCCGGGGCCACCAAGGGGTGCTAGGAAAAGCGTCCTGGATGAGTCTCAATGTCATCGTTTATATAATAATATTTTAATAATAATAAAAATAATAATAATAACAACAACAACAATAACAATAACAATAACAATTATTATTATTATTATTATTATTATTATTATTATTATTATTATTATTATTATTATTGATAATATTTACTCATATAATATGCTGTCTTTTAATAATATAGGTCCATAAGAAAAACAAAAGATACTTAAAGAGACAGTTCACCCCAAAATTTAAAAAAAAGCACAGTTTTTCTCTTACCTGCAGCGCTGTCCATGCCAAGTTTTGGAGTTGTCTGCCTTTTCTTGAATATAAAGTCCACGTGAAACAGAAAGCACACTGGGACCTTTCTTTGGAGAAAAAAAAAGTGATTCATAGTTGATGGCAAGAGACAAATTATTTTTTTCATCTTGTTTGAACTGTGCCACAAATCATATAATGTTTGTCAAAAACATAATTATACAAGTCCAGAAAGTCACAATTTGTAGCAGGTTTATCATAGTATAGTGTTGTGTTAAACCGCTCATTGAACATCATGTCTCATCTCACACAGCATACATCATCAACATGAATATCGCTGTCCCTTATATAGTATTATTATTACCTGAAGTGTTTTATCCAGCCACACCTAGTTCTTTAATCAGTCATGAACAGAAAGAACTAGTAATACCCTTGGTTATATGACTATATCTCTGTATGAAAACACACAGGCATCATAGCGTCAGTGGTTAGTGTCAGCTTCTGGAGGGAGAAAGTCACGATGTCTGCCTTTTGACAGACCTCATAATCTTGTATTTCAACAGTTTTACAACAATCAGGGACTTTCTTAACCTGTTAAATTAATTTTTTTTAACATGCCTGAACACCACCCCTGACACAGATGGAGGTTTACCAATAAAGAATACAGTACTGAGGTAGTTTGCCAGGTTTAGTTGAAGCTGAGCAGCCAGAGGACATCACAAGGAAAAACAGAAAGCATTTTTTTTCCTACAAATTATAATATATTTGCACCCCCAGTGAATGCAGTCATTAAGTTGTGTTTTTTACAAGTTATATAGTTATGTTTTTGTATAGTAATGTTAACCAATCAGGCCCAGTCCCCAACCCAGCACATGCTCTATGTAGTTAGTGTTAGCTGTTAAAGCTGTGTGCTATAAAATGCTTTGCGCATAATCTGCTGTCACAGATACCATTTTCCCCAAAGTGAAGAAACTCTCAGCAGCTGGATGGTCCCACAGTATTTTGGGGAAACAGAGCAAGGTTTGAGGTGGCAAACATCTTGGAGGACACACAGATGGACTATACTGTTGCTGACTAGCTAATTAATGAATCTTAGCTTTAGCACTGCATCACTAAAAGTTGAAGATTGATTGACAGTATGATGTCATTATGTTATTGCTTAAAATTGGTTGGTTCTAGCTTATGTAAACATGAATCACATTTTGTTTTTCAGGGAGGAAACATGATTTGATTTCTATGATTGACTTTGATCTATACATACAAAGATTTTTTTTTTTTTTTGACATATATTGTAAAAACAATGACCAGTGACTGGATGGCACTTGGCTTGCAGAAAATAAAACAAGATAAATAAATAAATAAATAAATAAATAAGAAAGAAGGTCATGCATGAAACTGCTCACAACAAGGTCTGTGAATTATCTTGAGTAACCAGGTCCTGATTTCAGAAGAGAGACATTGCTGTTGAGTTTGTCAAATGTATTTTGAGTGCCATCTAGTTCCATTATACACTATGTACATTATATACTACAGCTGATATGTCCAAAACTCAGCAACTCAATATATATATGTATTATATATACAATATATATTTGATTTTGGGGTGAACTGTCCCTTTAAGCCAAACTGTCAAACAGGAAGCCAGCAATTATGGTTTGCACTTCTGTAAAGTTGCAGGAGTCACAAGAGTCTATTTTTAAAAAAGAGATATCCTGATTTTTGCCCCTAGTATGGGTCAGACACCAAAAACAGGATCCATGCTATATTTCCCATAATGCAACAACAAAAAACAGCTCAAATGGGTCTTCGTGCCATTTTATGTTTTCATCTACTTTTAACATTATTTTATTATCCTTGTATTTACTTTTATTCTTTGTTAATATTTTTTGTAACCATGCTACAGTTCATTATTACTCTGATTAATGAACACCAGTTCTACCGTGTGAAATGACCCGCAGGCTGTTTCAATTATTTTAACTGTATTTTAATTTGAGGTGTCTCTGTTTCTGCTGTTTTGCGACCTGCAGAATGGATCACGTGTGATTCTTTTTCATTCGATACCAAGTGACAGAAATAGCTAGAGGAGCAATGTAGTCTCATCAAACAGGTTCCCAAGAATCTGTATTTTGGTGCTCTAGGCATCAAAAGTTCAGGAGCTGTTGCTCCAATACAGCAGTGACACTCCACAGACACTCCTTACTCCTTCCTTCCACCCACATATTAATTCTCTGTGCTTAAATTAAAATTTGAGACCCTACGATACACGAGTAATTTTCTTCTTTCTTCACGCACACAAAGAGTTTTCTGTTTCCTGAGATTTGGATAGTTGGGACCCTGCCTGAATAAATCGGATTATTTCAGAATGAAGAAAGCTTCTCTAAGACGTGCATGGTTCATTTTCTGCACTTAAATTTTTAGCAGTGTCCTCTTCCCTATGGTACAAGCCAACAATAGCTGTTAGTTGAATGCTTTTCTTTTTTCAACATTGAGCTGCAGCTGCAAGCTCCACAATAGAAATCAATGAAAAGGGAGAAGACATACAAAGACTATTGCAACTCACAGAAAGAGTGAATGGCTTAAGACATCTGACACAAACTGTTGTTTCTCTAATAAAAGTCAGAGAGGCGAAAGACTGCAGACATTTATAAGAAAAAGCCTCAGGCAAAGAGAAATCTTAAACTCTGTGAGTGGAGGGAGGAATGATGGCTTACCAGAAATCATCAACCACGGACTCAGCAGTGTACACATTCTCCATGTGCCTCAATGAAGAGTGTGAGTGTGTGAGTCATGTCTCAGCTCTGCCTCTCCATCCCTGCTCCTTACAAGACTCTGGCAGCTGTTTCATCAGCAGCCTGTCAGCCTTTCCAGTCGGCAAGAGGCCCTGTGCCAGAATGAGGGGGAAAACCCAAAGTTTCTCTAATCCTGCAATTTAAACTCGTTTTAGAAGCAGTTTGCATTTGAATTCGAATACAAGTTTAAAACATTACGGCTGGGCTGCATCAACAAGGACCACATTTTAAAATCCAATCACAGAGATGGAGGAGAAATTAAAGTTTCTCTGCTCTCTTTTTACCTGGTTTGCAAACAATTAACTCTTTTTTTAAACATTTTAGTCAGCTAGCAAACTATATAACTTTTGTTTTTGTTTTTTACTTTTTAGCTAGCTAGTGAATAAGGCAATGTTTTTGTCAAGCCATACAGAGCAGCCAAAAGTACAGAACATTTTATACTTACGTGTTCCCAACAGCTCTCAGTTTTTAAATTTATTTATTCATTTATTTTAATATTGGGTAAGCATATTGATTAAACTATTTAATGTCAGTTTACATCACTAAATGTGGATTTACTAAACTGAGATTAGTTTTATTTTAGCAACAGAGCTCTGCTTAATTTTAAATTTGGGTTTATTCATTTTAAACCTAGTTTTACTGAACTCTGATTAAAACTGATCTTAAATAAATTAACCTTTGTTGATACAAATCAGTCAATAATTCCAAAAGAAACGAGTCAAGGCTCTTTTGGGTGAGGATCCACCAGAAATATGTCAGTAAACCATTTCATGCTTCCTCTTTTATTTGACTTAACATGGAACTAATATCATCCAACATTATATCACAGACCTGAAAAAGCTACTAAATCCTCTCACATCCGGCCCATCCATTTCAGATTGCTTCATAATGTTGTTACACAAGGGTGTGTCTCAGCACTGGGCTCTGGTAGAAATCCTTAACAGAATTAGGATGGACTAATAATCTACGAGGCTTTTACACACACAGACTTAGCATCTTTCTAAATCTGTTTGTTTAGTGTGGTCTGGTCACTCATCTGCCCAAACACCTCATAGCTAAGGCAGCTGCACACACTGCCTGTGGCATTAAACACACTCTGCAAGCCCACACACAGACAAACAGACACACCAAACTGAAACTCGAGCAGCCTCTGATTCGCTGACTTATTATACAAGATATAAGACAGGAAAAGGAAACTGCTGCTGCTGCAGGCCTGCAGTTTTGATCTGAGGCGCTTTGTTAATATAAAAGGCCCTGAACTTCAAACAGAAAGTCTCAAATGAGCGACTGGAGCACATTTCAATTCAAGAGATCAAACTGGCACCAACAAAGAACCACACCCCACATCAGTGCACTGAAACTACAACTGAGAGCCCATTAGCAGCTTCTGAAACAAGACATTACCTTTGGGCTTTCAGTGTACATCAAATGTACAGAGTACAAGTAATGCTACAGGCTGTCTACACATATCAGTGGGTTAAACCGAAGACTTTTGTTTGATTAAATTTAAGGCCAATTTTGCAATAAAACTAAACATCAAATGTGAATATATGGGTGTACTCTTGTAAGTAAATACACATATTGTCAGTTCAAAGTTAATACATACGGCAAAATGACAACACCTGTTTCAGTTTAAGAACATTTGTCCAAATACATTCTTTTTTACAGCTCACAATAATTTATCCATCAATGTTTCCTGCACATTATTTAGCCAATACCAACAGACGCTACAGTGCTCACCAGGGGACAAAGTTTACAAAATAGGAATAAGAAAAACTTAAAAGACTATCACCAAATATGAAGACATTTTATGCTTGGAGTGAATTTTAGACCATCCTTGCGGCATTTAGCAAATTCATATTCAAGACATTTCCTGATTAGAATTTAAGACTATTAAATAATGTGAATTAAGACTTTTAAAGGACATAAATCATATGAAAAAAAACAACAACAGTTCTCTATTCAAGGAAACGTATACAAGCTTCATTCAAGTATGAATTCTTCCTTTCCTTTCCTCTCACACAGTCTGACATGGACCATCAAGGCACTGTTGGAGCAGTACATAATGTATGATGATATTAGGTTAAGTGGGTGGAAAGCAAAGATGTGCTACATCAGCTGCCAAGCCTCGCTTGGGAAGCTCAATAAGCAGGAAATGAGCTCATCATATCGGACTCTTCTGAAAAAAAGAATCCAGAATTGTAATTTCCCCTCTGTGAACACTCTGTGCTGCAGCGTCTCAGCTCAAACATGCAGGGTGTGCACAGCAGCTGCTGTCTCTGACTGTGTGTTAGATTCAAGGAATTATTAGCAAAAATCAAGAATCAGAATTTTTTAAAAACATCATGTGCCCTTTTTTAACTGCCAACAAAGTAGAAAAATAAACCTGTTGACATTTGGTACGGAGTTACATGCATGTGTATCTGGGCACATGGACAGCTTGCTCCCCCTTCTGACAATCCAGAGGAACTGCAACTAAAGTGGATCAAATTAGATCTAAGGCTGCACAATTAATTGAAATAATATAGAAACTGCATTACAGACAAGTGCAATATCCAAATCAGAAGCTGCAATTTTTTTATAAAGGGAAAATGTGTGCGAAAAAAACAGCATTATAATTAAGTGCTATAGTGCTGTAGAGACTGGTTCTTCAGATAAAAGAAAACATCACCAACAAATGAACAGCTTTTTTAAGTGAAAATGAATATTGTGATGCAAAAATAATCCTGTCCACTAAAACTAAACTCATGATCCTTTCAAATGCAAAATCAAAGCCACGAGCTGTGAGGTTGGATTCTCTGCCCTGCCCACCTGCAGACTTAATCACTGGCATATTTTTATTTACAAGACTCTTTCCTTCTCATCAACAGATCTACATCCAACAAATAATACCAACAATAAAAAAAGCATGGGAAGTTATTCTCTTCATTCCCAGGACTAATTTCTACCAACTGTCCCCAAAGTCTGCACGGAACTAAGAAAAAGTATGTTTTGAGTACAATGCTCCCTCGGCTTGGAATCATTTGCAGAAACACAAACTGTTCTAATTGGAAAATTTTAAAGTGTTTCTGAATGACTTGGAAAGAGGTGCATCTGGCTCTAGATATTATGAAAGTGAAAGAATGCTTTAATATCTTATAATTCTGCAATTTGTTCCTTGTTTTTCCATTTTTATCTTGTTTGATGTTTGTCGTGTGTCTGCAAGCCTGTTATCTGTGCTGCTGTGTGTCTTGGCCAGGACACTCTTGAAAACGAGATTCTTAATCTCAGTGAGTTTTTTTTTTTTTTACTCCTGGTTAAATCACTGTTAACAATGTAAAACATATTGCCATCATAATATCTGTCAAATTAATCACAATATGAGATTTTATCCCATGTCATACAGTCCTGTCATTAGATCATAATACAAAATAAATAAAATGTTTTAATATGAAAAATTATCCGGGAAACTTTAATCATAATAATTGGCAACATATATGACACCATGTAGATGACTTAGAGACAATTCATTTCTCTAATGTTTACATTTTCAGTACAGTTCAAGTACAGCTCATTCATATAAAAAGATCATACCAACAACATGTAGGAAAGGTACATCTAGGTAACACTAGACGATAGATATATGTATGTCATATAATTTAAAGTTAAGGCCATGGATGGATTTGGCACATATTTGCCATCAAGATCCAAAGTCCATCAGCATATTTAGCTTAAATGTGACACTGCAGGCTATAAAAAGATGAATGGAAAAAATACTGACATTGTTTTAGCCCACAACTACTTGGACCAGAGATCATCTCTCCTTTATAAAATAAACTATTTGACTAAAAACACCTTGCGGAGCCCAGACTGTGAGACTCCTGTAGCTATTGTGCGTTTTATTCAGTACAAAGAAATTCAAGAGCCTGTCACTGGGCTACAGTTATAGACAAGACATCATTATGAAGACAACACATGGACTAAAAAGCACTATGATTCAGTATGACAGGACATTATTACAGAGCTACAAATGTTTCTTGTTATCTATCCTAAACCCTGTTCCACTTCGTAAGGCAGTTCAAGTCTTTTTTTTCTCTTACAACAAGTCAGATACAGTTTGTAGACTGCCATCAGTGTTGTATAGAGATGAAGAAAGGGGCTTAACAATGGGTGGACTCTTTGTATCTTGCCATACTTTGGCAGCATTAAAGAAACTTGCAGATGGGTCTGCAGAGAGAACAACCTTCCTTGTAGTAGCTAACCACAGGCAGTGCTGAGTGCTTCATTAGTGACATTACACTGATCATTAAAATGCAATACAGCACACAATCAACTACAGCAAGAAAAACTATAACTTTAGTATCCACATGGGAAGGAAACATGATTCTTGTGCAGTAGAATCACAGCTCAAGACTGAAACTTTATACTGGAGGTGCAGCTCACGGGAGAGACAACAAATCAATTTGTGGTCCTATTTTTCTGGAAGTTGTCTCTCTGATTGTCTAAAAGTCTTAACTGTAAGATGGACTTTCCTCATTCTGTGATATGAGTGTAGGGGATGTTATGGTATTTCAAAATAATGAGTTGTTGGGTGAAAGAGAAAGGATACAGTTTATCCTTTTTATGTTTTGTGAGAAGTCTAAATGCAAGAGTTTAAGAGTTCTGTCCTATTTTGAAATACTATGAAAGGAAAAAAGCAAAAATAAAAACTGTCAGCACCATGTATGCACATCTGCAGTCCTCACCATGGTACCTGAGCCCACTTACATCTACTGCACCCACAATAGGTGAGTAGGTAAGGAAAAAATACTGCTTTGGTGTAAAAACCAACAGCGAACAGAGAAATGTCTGTGCATCAGTCATCCAGGATGGTCCAGTCTTGTATGAGTCCTCAGATTCTTCTTCATGGAGTCGAGGACAGGAAAAACAAGAGGTCCAATAAAAAGAATGCTGTTTACACATTCCTTCTACAGAGTGCTGGTCCAGCTGATGGTGACTCCTCCTTCACACAAGGTTGCTGAGGTTTGACCCACATACAGTGTGTTGGTACAGAGACACTGGGCATCAAGAGTGTGCAGTGTGTCCCTGTGGTTAGCAGGGGGCGGTAGTGAGGTCACCGAGGTCTATTTCAGTTCACTAGCAGGACATCCTCGTATGTTGTCGTTCTGGGGGAAATCAAAGACAGAAGGCTCATGTAAGGCTTCTTTATACTCATTATATTTCACATTATGATCATATATTCTTATCCAAAGTCACATTATATTGGTATTTAGTGAAACATAAAAGAGTACAGATCCTCGCAAGCTGAAGCACCAACTGTCAGAAGCAATCAGTGCAAATTTGCAAAGTGTAACTTTTCTTATGTATGCAAAGTTTTTAATGTTTTTGTACAACATAGTTTCAGTTTTCTTAAAGATGCATAGAATAGTGCAATGGTATTGCAACCAAGCGTGCTTGTCTCAACTAAATTAAGTCCAAACTTCTCAGTTTTAACTTTGTTATTTATTTAGAACATTTTGTTATATATTTAGAACATTTCGTTATTTATTTAGAACAAGCAACAAGGAGGTTTTACAGCAATAGATAATAGATATAAAAATCTACGTTGTTGGAGAAACTCAAAACAGCCTTGAAATTATAAATAATTTAGACTTGATCTAAAGTGTAAATTATTTATAGATGGGTGGCTGCCTGTCCCGGTAGAAGCTGTGGGTTTTCAGAACCTTAATGTTTTGGCATAGAGCTGATTAGATCAACCCCATTAAATGAATTTAATTCCAACAAGTAACCACTATCATGTGGTCATGTCAGTGACATGGCAACTATGGGCACTCATCACTCATCACAACAAGATTCATTGACTCCACAAGAGTGTCAGCTCTCCAGTCATACCCAATTCATGCAGTTCAGATAATGTTTAGGGACAGTGGTATGCAATAATTTTTTAAATGCACCATTTTTAGAATAGGTGAAAATAACACATTTATACTGCATGCAAAAAACTGCATGTTTGTTGCCTAAATCTGCATGGGATAAGCATAAAATGGGCATGTCTGTAAAGGGGAAGGTGTTGGGTACCCACAGAACCCATTTTCATTCAAATATCTTGAGGTGAGAGGTCAAAGAACCCCAAAATAGCCATGCTCGTTCTTCCCTCGCAAAAATATAGCCAAACTTTGGAGCATTATTTGGCCCCCTTCCCAAACTTGACTTGGCTAGTATCAGTGGATGTCTCACGTCATCTAGCCTCACACGATACCAGCATCTTCACTTTACCTCTAAAACTGAGCCTGTTATAGTCTTTGAAAGATGAAGACAGATGTAACACTCAACATACATACAACAAAATGCTGTGCTTTCTTGCTTTCAGGCTTACACCTGGCACAGATACAAATGTTTCCTTAAAATTTCATGTTTTCCTTAAAATTCCTTAACATGCTGGAGAAATGCACATTTTTAAAATCTGATCTCACTCCTTAAAATCTTCAGTCACTCTACCTCAAAATATTTACAAACACATGCTATTATGTGAACAAATTCTGATCTTTAAAGATGTATAATTTTTCCATTTTGCTTTTATTTTGATATGATAATGGCATATCTTACAGACAAGGTCACATGACACCTTGTGATTCTACGCAAAATGTCCACTGCACTTAAAAGTCCCTCAAACTAAAAAAATGAATGGTTGTCTTCAAGCTAGAATCAAGCCTGTCTTTCTGACACAGCTGCCTCTCTGGCTGAGATGTTGAGGCAAATCATGTCCCTTCTTTAGTTTGCTGCTACTGTCTGTTATTCATTAATCTTGCTTATGTGTTTTGATACATTTAGATATACGTAATTATTCCAGAATAGTTATTCAGTCCCAGTTTTTGATCTTGTCCCCACCTCCTCCCGTCCTCACCTGTCACAGCAGCAGAAGAAGGAGCACGGTGAGGTCTCCAGACCCCTGAACTTCCCGGAGCTCGGTGCGTCCGTACACTCTGCTATAAAGGCGTGCAGGTCTGTGATGTGGATGGGTTCTTGTGTTTGGTGCTGTGGAAATCAAAGAGTATGTAATATTATTTTAATGTATTTTAGCTCTGACACCATTCTGGCAGTCAGAAAAATAAAAAGGACCTGGTTTAAGCCAGTGCAGTTTCCTACCTTGATGGTCTCGTAGGCTCCTGTGATGAGAGCAATAAAAAGTGACAGCACCATGTAGATGAAGAGGGAGATGAAGGTATACAGGTAAACCTGGCTGAACAGCCACACCAGAGTGCTGCTCTCCTGCATCTCAGCGAATGTCACAAACATGTCGTCCCCATTAATGAGGGAAAAGAGGCACTCTGACACCATAGACAGAGAGCGGAACTGAGGGAGAGAAAACAGCAATCATTAAACCTCTGCAACGTTACAAAACTGAAATAATTCATGCGTTAAGTAAAGCCTTAAGAGACAGAACAAGCACCTAATTTTAAACCGCCAAAAAGAAACTGGTTCAGAATCTGAAAAGTTGGTTCCTTTCTGGAAACAAAAAACAGCAGGTTTTCCCTGGGGATCAAAGTGGACATGCCATATTCTACACGTTGTTGTGCATATTGCATTGACACCCTTGAATGCAATGGGTTAGCTCAAAATCGATGTAAAAGTGAACTGGCTCTCTAGTTGGCACCAAGGTTCCAAGAATCTTTAACGAAATCAGTTCAAGAACCAGACTTCATTTGGTGGAAAGAGCCCCACTTCCTGTAGGTGGAGAGGTGTCCACGAAAACCCGAGAATTTCCTATGGGAACAGGGCTTCATCTATGACACCTCAGTCACTGGGAATGGGGACATTCTTCTCTGATGAAAACTGGTTTTGTGGTTCAGACTTCAAAAGGCTCTTGAAGTCATAGTCTTTAAAACGGTACAGCTCATGTACGTAAATGGGGGAATTTATGGAGCTTTGTAAGTTCAACAAAATGGTAATTTATTGAAAGCAGCTCCAATGAACTGTCATATTGCTTTGATTTTGGGGGACCCTGTGGACAAGCAAAAAAAAAAAAACCCTCAAAAAATAGAGTGAATATGTGACTTAAATTCACCACATTTGCCAGAAACACAAATAAACAATAATGTTGGTCCATAACTGCTTGATGTGAAAATAAGTGAGAATATTTCAGTACTGTGTTTGTTTCTGCTGCCTGCAAGTGACCAAAATGAAGTTAGTTAAACCTGCAGTAAAGCTAATGCAGGTTTAAGTGGTTTTACTGCACTAAATGACCGCATCAGTGTTTACAAGACTTTCAGTTTCGCTCACCTTGACATGGTACGGTCCCAGGACGATCCAGCCACAGAAGCAGTAGCCCAGATAGATGACGGCCACGCAGCAGCAGAACCGAATCACATTAGGGAACGCTGCTCTAAGTGTCACTATCAGGATCTGTGGGAGCGCAAAGACATTAGAAATATCAAATTACAATGCGACAGAGAGCAGAGAGACAGAATTAACAGGGTTTATTACATTACATCATTATAGTAAAAGGAGCATTTTATTACCTTTTGACAAGTTATCAAATCAACAGCAGCTTGTAATTTTAGCAGCTGATACACAGCAGTGTATCTGTAACTTACGTTGTACTTTTGGAAGAACGTGAGGTAGCGAATTACTCCAACCCACACCAAGAGCGTAGAGGTTCCCAACAAGATGCCACACAAGTCATATGAGGACATGGTCTGACAGGAGAGAAGAAAAGATACTTAATGGAAACAGGAAGTACAGGTTCAAAGTAAACACGCAGCATGATAATTGGCATGCTGATGATTAACTCAATGATGGCTTACAATAGTGCTCACTGGCATCAGCTATATAAACTTAATGAATTCTGTGCACCTTACTGCATGGTAAAATTATGGTAGATATTGTCACTTAAGGCTGTGAAGGTAAACAGGACACACCTTCGACTCAATGCCAATTTTGATGATACTGCCAGTGATGGTGAGGATGTCGCTGACGATAAGGAGGATATACCAGCCGTTAATGAACTCCAGTCGGTCAGCCCAGCACACTTTACGGTCCAGAGTCTCCTTAAAGAACTGCACGAACTCCTGATAAACACAGAGACAGTAAGAGAGTAATTAGTAAAACATGAAGCATAAGGTGTGCATGCAGTGAAACATTTATCTAACGTAAATACACATCAGGGTACAAGGTACAAAACAAGGTATTCTTTTCCACGTTTTCAGACTTTTTAGTCACCTTTTTCCTTGATTTTGGCTAGAGATGCAGATATCACTTGTCATAGCCGGTCAAGCTGAAAACTATCCAATTATGTCACCAACTGATTCATCAACTCCTCTTTAATTTTTGCCCTGCACAATTTTGCATGAACTAGCCATAATGCCGTAATTCAAAGCTCTTATTCTGCTGTATGACTTCCTTCATTTAAAACAGTCTTTCGGTACCTGTTGCAGCATAATTCCTCGCAGTATGGAGCGTCCACACAGCACCAGGGACAGCATGCACACCAGAGCCACAGCTACATCAAACGCTAATCGAGTGTAGTTCTCAGCTGGAGGTCAAAGAGAGAAAGAAGAGCGGTTAGCAGTGTTTCACTCAGATGTAATGGTAGTATAACTACTGCCATGTTTTTTAACACCTTTGCTGGCTCGCAACTAGTTTAGTGTCATCTTTCTCTGCATACTAGTGCTGCAGTATTTCTAAGCTTTGAGTCAATTCCATTCACTCCTCTTGTGTCTCACCGTGTCCAGAGACACTCGGGTCTTTGCACTCCTTTATGGTCGCCTGGTTTTCTAACCGGATCTTCACCTTGCCACTGTGAGCTTTGTTGTCCAGGACTATCTGGAAGAGAGAAGCAACCAGCAGAAAATTCATATCCAGTGTAGAAAATTAAGTTTAAATTAAGTTCTAGGACAAGAAGGCTGTAAGGCACACAAACTTTACCAGTGCTGTATCAAAAAGAAAAAAGGCAAAAATCAGACAAACGATCTGCAAATTGTACTGATAGCTCCCAGCTATTTTATTGAGCCTCTTAACACCTTAATTTGAGGGGTTTAATGACATGAAGAGAAGTTTACATTTAGTATTCTCCACCAGCATTACTGTACATATGTGGCATTAAGACAATTATATGGGGAAATAGTTGCTAAATAAAATGTGAAATGTTTGCTCTGAGGGAAAAAAGGGGGAATGTCTCAAAAATATCTTAGGGAAATGGCCCATGTGTTTCATTATGAGAGCCAGACTTAACATTTAATGAGTATCCTTCAGCAAAGACAAATTGGATCAAGTGTTGAGTGTAGATTAGGATCATGTCCTCAGGAGTGGATGCTGATTGACCCAAATATCTGGGTTGGGGGTGAAAAAAGAAACTATAATAAACAAGGCATATCATTGCAGTTACTTAATTATAACCAATTAATTCTTCATAACTTTCTCAGTTCAGGTGAGGCATTTCAACTAAACTGCCCAAATAACCAGACAGCTCTGCAGAGCTGCAGTAAGCAATTATTTAGTCTCGTTATGATGAAACAAAAATAAAGAAAAATGTGCAAAATCACAGAGATGCCTTGACCAGGATGTGTATTGTTGTAACTTCACAGAACAAAACAGTCTTTGTTGAGCTCAGCATTTGAATAAACCAAACGTTATCATATGTATAACCCTGTGAACATCACCATCCCTGGATATCTCAGGCATAAGGTCTTCAGGAGTGCTGGAAATTGAACCATCGGCATCTTGAGAACAAGGCAGCTTTTCTAACCAGACCTCTGCATCATGCATGCTTATGTCCTTGCCTTTCTCGCTCACCGTTATGTAAAAGGTGTAGCAGTCTGGGATCTCATTGTTGATGATGGTCTGGATATTGATCGCCTTCAGCTGGAACTCTATGGTGACGTTAATTAACCTTGAAAAAATAAACTGATGGTAATTAAGAGGGAAACAGACACAGACTGGGAGGCAGGAGCAGACATTTCATGTTACCAGAATGAGTGACTTGCATACCTCTCTGTGTTAGTGTTCTTGTATACATACTTGAGTATGCGTGCACAACAAAGATAAGTGACTTGTTGAATGTCATCATCAGATACTACAGAGATAAATCTCACCAACGGACGCCAAAAGAAGAGAAGCCGAAGCCATGTGAAAAATGAAGCCTTACTTGTGGAACTTGAGAGTAAAGTTCTTGTAGCTGCTGGTGAATGGAGCTGGAGGCACTGAAAGCGGGTTCACACCTATACAGTCTGAAAACAGAGGAGAAAAGTGGGTTACAATCAAAGAGAGGAGTGTGATAAATTAGTAATCTTATCAGAATTACTAAAAGGAATTCACAAACAAGCATTTGAAATACTTGTGATTTGAGGTGAAGAAAGATTTTCAATGTTGGGTTGTTTCCACTGTTGTTACTTCCTCTTAATCTAGTCTAATTTGACTCAAAAACAGCGATATGAGGAAGTAAGAAACTCTGAGGGTACGCAACACCTCTCTCACCGGAACTGTGTATATGACATACTTTATAAATCAGGTTACATGGTGACAAAAAGTCATTGGTAACACTTTAATTTAACCTTATTGTTTAGCATTTACAGACACAACACAAAAATGTAATAAATAATTTATAGCTCACTATAAAGTATCTGGAAACAGGTAAGAGTGCATTTAAAGTGTTTGTTAAATACAGCATTTGTGAACAATTACAACTTCTCTATGATGACATATTACAGCTGTGTTTTACTATACTATCTCTCATGATCTGTTATACACCAGCTTGTGCAGCAGGAAACATAGTTGTATCTGTTCACAACTACAATAAAATGTGTTATAAACCACTCATTATATGTGTATATATTGTTATTAATAAAAGACTATGAAAAGGGCATCACTTTAATCATAATAACTGGAGTTCTGCCTTTTTGATTTTTGACAAAGAGTAAATTGATATAAATTTAGGTAAAACCTACATGAAGCCGATACACCAAGAAAGAAAGCACAGAATTAGATACCTGACAGTTTGAATGCAGTCAGGGATGTTTAAAATAACAATACATTGACCTCCACAGAGGTGCAATCTATACAAGACCATTGCACTCACCAAAGAAAACAACTGGAGACCTTATCATGTAATTATGACTTCCATATCTCATCATTATGAGATCATATGTTATATCAGACTCTGTGACTTGATTAGGTGCAGCGGCAAACTGCTCTAGTTTTAAAAAATTCATCACACTGTATTTATATATTTGTATATGTGAGCCTTATCACCACAAGACCTGTTTGGATGTGCTTCTGATGCATGACTTTGTATCCATGAAGCATTCCAGACTTTTCTGCTGCTTCTGAAGGAACACAGAGCACTTTGAAGCAGGTCAGAATGTACTTAACAGCAGTCCCATAGGATGTGTGCACGGTGTTGACATACTAATAATAATACCATACACATTACTCAGTGACATGTATAATCTCCAGTGTCTTGAATGTGTCTTGTGCATTAAAACAGGTAACCCCTTCATCATCTTCTCAAATAGCATGATTAATAACCTGTTTTAATTGTGACAAAACAATCAATAATTACAATACCTGTCTGACAATTATGAGATCCAAATCTCAGAATGACATAGTTTTGACTTAAAATGTAAAAATTACCTAAAATGTCTAGCATAGCATATTTTCATCTCTTAATTTTAGTAGATTGAAATATGGAAGCCAAACATGACTTTGGAATTGTCATTTCTAAATTGCCTGGACTTACAGTTATTTATATTTATTTTTAAAAAGACTTTGTTGTAGTTTGTTTGAGAATACACTTCAGCTCTGCTAGCTTCTTGTGTTAGAGCCTAAAACATTCCACCAACTCAGGTGTTTGCTTTGAAGTGATAAAAGAGATTGCTTGTGTTTCTCCCTCAGGCTAAAAACTGTCTCCTTGGACAGTCTGCAGATTGTGCCCTGTTTGACCTCTGACAATTAAAAACCTGAAATTATATGCAAAATATGCATTAAGCACCATTTTTAGCACAATCCAGTCTTCATGTGGTCTGTCTCTGCAGCGCTATCTCCACTTTTTCATGTGTTTGTTTTAGTCAGTGTAAAAGTGAATTGTGCACTTTTGTTTTTCAGTGACCTTGACCAAGTTATCACCTGCTCTGGTCAACATGCAGTGGCGCAAAAGCCCATGGTGCACAATGTAACAATTAAACTCCGTTTAATTTTCTCAAACATGTTAGAACTTAACTCACACCACAGTACATATCTTTGATGTGCTGTTCATAGTCATTACAGCCTCTACCACTGAATGTACACTGCTGTTTCACAGAACCAAAACAACTTGTCACATAGAGAAAAAGTTCACACATTGGCACGACACAGTTTATAACAACCACTAGTGTCTGTTAGAAAGTTGCATTCATGTCAGTAATTTTTCCAACAAAAATACCAGTTTCAGGGTTCAGGGTTTTGGACTGTTGGTTGGAGCAAACGAGCAATTTGAAAATGTCACTTTGGGCTCTGGGAAATTATTATGAGTTTTTCTTTTTTTTTTTTTTTTTTGACATTTCATAGACTAAGCAATTAATCCTGAAAATAATTGACAGATTAATTGATAATGAAAATAATGACTGGCTGCAGTGCCATGAGCAAATGTACAGTGTAGTTCATGTACCTGTGATAACACGTGGGTCTATACTGAAGGTGTCATTGGCTGGGTCTATGCGTCCCTTCTTGTAGTACTGCTGACAGAGTGAGAGCGCACTGCCGTTCACACCAACACCATAGACGTATGCGTAGCGCCCCACTGTGGTCTCTGGTAAGGCCAGATACTGAGAGAGGAGATGAGAGGAGAGTAACTAAGCTGGAAATGTTTGAAATTGAGTGAAAAAAAGGAGAGAGACTGAAGGAAAATTAGTTTCTTGAGTTCTGAGTTCAGTCAGAGACTGAACTGAACACAAACAGGCACATGAAGTTTATATTTAACCAATTGCCTCTTTTTATATTACTGTATTTAGTGAGGATGGTCTTCAATTCTACATGTAAGGTCTTCAATCAAATCAAATCAATCAAACAAATTGAAATTTGCAAATAATAAACAGTCAGAACATGCCGTTTCCTCAGGGCTTACCTGCTCCACGGAGTAGAAGATGTGGTCGTAGACGTCGCTCTGCGTGTAAACAGCAAAGGAGTCGTCTGTGGACTCGTCGTAGTCTTTGAGAAACAGGTGCTTGAAGGTCATGGTGTTCTCCTCCTTGAAAGTCACCACCACCTGGTTACTTAGGCCAAACAGCACCAACTGTAACAAAGAGGGCAGGGTGTTAAAATGTTGTCAGGTCAAAGGAAAAGGAGAAAGAGAGAGTGAGAGACATGTCAAGAGGAGAAAGAAGAGAGGGAACAAAGAAAAAACCCTGAGGCTGTATGTTCTAGGTGCACCAGGCTTTGTGTTAAAGAACTATGCTTTAATTTATGACTTGCCTATCACATCATCAGAATATTCTCTGTGTTTTCGCACCTCATATATCACCGACAGCTCCCATTCAGGAAGTACAGACAAGAGTTGTGCACAATAAAATAAAAAAATAAAATTAATGCCCATGTAAATCTTTGATGTCAATGTTTTTTTCAAACTGTGCAGTGAGAACATTGCTGACTCTTCCATGATCTCAGTGCACACTTCACTACAACACTGATGCTATGTATGCATGCATTATTTATAGTAACATAACTGTATTCATATATCATGCAGAGACAGGCTGAGAAAAACAACCGAGAGTGCCGATGTGGAGTTTTCACAAGGTCTGTAGAGCATAAATTTTCTTGAAAGTATATAAATCACTGCCATTATTACTAATTTACAATGCCATACATATCATTTCAATGAAAGGGCACAAAAATGAGTAAGATCCTTTCTTATTATAGTTTTATGTATTAGAGTGTATATGCAGAGAGATAATTATTTTACAACTTCGAACAGTTCTGTAATAACATTTTGATTATCTTAACTGATAATCAAAATGTTATTACAGAACTGTTCGAAGAACTTTATTTTTATAGGTACCTGTTCCAAATTGTAGTTAGGGTCCTTGCAGCTAAATTTACAAAACAATAAGTCAACCTTACTGCTGAAAAAAGGATAACATACAAGCCATGTATGGGGATAAATAATTTATGAAGACAAAAGAAAAATCATTGCATAGAAAGTCTGCAAAAAATTATAAAATATCAAAATCTACCCATCCACAATATTTATTAGAAATACTATAACTGCTGTTTGTGGCTGTGGTTTGTCAAATTATGTGCTTATTGGACAGATGTCTGTCAGTTGTCTCTACAGAGAGGGAGAGGGACGAGCAGAGCAGACACACAGACACAGACAGGGGCTGCCCCTCACAGATCATCACACAAGGTGATGGTCTGCTTTTTATCTGTAACACATAAAAAGCTTTAAATTCATGAGGTTATTTCTCTATGTGTGATTAAAAGAGCAAAATCGCTTGTTGACCAGTGCAGAGAAATGCACCTCTGGTGTGTTCAGCCAGGTTGCTGAATGATGACATGCACTTCACAGCACTTCAGCTTCCTGCGTGTCTCCAGAGTAAGGCTGATTAGTGTTTTCAGATCCTGATTAAGACCTAGAGTTGATACATGTAGGTCTGTTTATTTGCCTGTACTCGAAGACTGAATTTACGGTTTAATCTTTCCAGAAGAGTGCCTTAGTTTTTTTCCATGATTGTCTGCACAACTTTTTTAGCAAGACTTTCTGGATCTTGTTGTCTTTTTCCACAATAACTGCATACATATCAACTTTAAAAAGAAAAACATGACACAATTTAGGGACTAATTTGGGCAGGAAAAGACGAATCTAAATCAAGAGATCACACTGACAGAAATTGTGCATCCAAAGTCCATTGACAAACAATCTTGTGTGGGAAACAAAAGAGCAACACAGGATTGATATACCTGAACTGTGACAATGATGATTTTGAGCAGCTGCAGGATCAGCTTATAAGGCTTGCGGCCCTTGGCGTGATATTTATCACAGGGGCTCATAAAGAAGTATTTCAACTTTCTGCGAATGGCTTCCTCTTCCTGATCAGTCCCGACCCAATGCCCCGCTGTCGCTGTGGGAAACCGATGATTGCTGTGGTTGTTGCCGTGACTGTTACTCTGATGGTCATGCTCCCCGCTGCTGTCTGAGGAACCATAGCCAGTCACTGAGCTGGTCAGGCATTCTTGTTCTGAAAGAGAAAAAACAAGGTTTATTTTCCCATTGGTGCTCATGCTGATTTTGATCTAAGTTTTATAAGAACTTAATCTCAGTCAACATGATAAAAAAAAAAGTGTCCATACGAAAGCTTGATCAATAAATTGTCCAGGCTGATGAATACTAGTTTATAACAGATATATTGATGTTGGTGAACACTGTATGTTGAACAATGAGCAACAAAAAAAATGACAGAAATATCAGACATTTTTGAGCTAGTTTGGAAACAATTACTTAATTGTCTTTTAAAAATGTGTCTGTGTAAAAAGGTAATAATAAAACAGCCCATATGACTTCACAGATTTTTAAGCTCCAAAATGTAGCCTAAATACTCAACATATATCTCTCCACTCACAAAACCATTGTGCAAGATTTAGTTGTTTTTCCACCCACCAAACAGCTAGTGAGTGTTCAAATTTTACTTGCCACTACGATTGTTTTTCTGGCTGGTGAGTGAAGCAAATCTACCAGCCACTACTTGCATATTTTACAAGCATTCAACTGCTTATTTTGGGCCCTGTACAAACCCACAATGTGAAGTACTTTACAAATACTAACCACAGATTCTTCTGTCTGCTGGTATTTGTTATGTGTGGCAGACTCGTGACTCAAATTTAGTATTACTTTCAGGGGTTTCCCCCTGAAATTGTTTCGCTGGGGGGTTAGGGTTCTACCACCCTGATGCATCACATGTCATGAGAAATTCAGTTAATGGGCTAGATGATGGTCTAAACAATAACCACATTCATTCAAAATATTTGGTGTGTGAAATAGCTGCTCTGCTGCTTTCACCTCAAAGCTGATGGTTTATTTAATAAAAGTATATTATATTAATTTTTTGCTTGGCTAATATTAGCATGCTAACACACTAACCTAAGGAGTTAAACATGGTAAACATTGTACCTGCTTAACAGCACATTAGCATTGTCATTGTGGGCTTTTTAGCATGCTGATGCTAGCCTTTAGCTCACAGCTCTACTGCAGCCACAGCTATTAGTCGATCAATCGCTAGCCTAGTTGATAAAAAAAAAATTAGTTGCCAGGTACTTTGACAATTGATAGTCTTTTCAGTCATTTTTCAAGCAAAAACGTCAAACTTTTGCTGGTTCCACATTCTTACATGTGAGGATTTTCTGTTTTCCTTTTCATTCATGATCATAAATGTAGAGTCTTTGGGTCTTGGACTGTTGGTTGGAAAAAAGAAGCAGTTTGAAGACGTCACTTTGGATTCTGGGCAATTGTGATGAGCATTTTCACATTTTTTGACATTTCCTAAATGAAACAATCAATGGATTAATTGTGAAAATAATTGCAGCCCTACTAGGCACAGCCTCACGGAGCCGCTACCACCATGTGTTGTTTATTAGTGGTCAGGAGGACTTTGTTTTGGGTGAGGTGACACACGTCAGCTATAAAACAACAGGAAACCCTGGCTTTATTATAATTCCACTTATGAGGCATGAATAAATGGAAGTAGGTCACAAGACTGCTACACTAAAGAGCATCAAGACGATGGTAAATCAAATGCCCTTAGCAATAAAGCAATGAGGAAAAACTTGGAGACAAGCACCAGGACAAAAGTCTCTACTGTGCAGTCAAACAGTTACAACTATAACACCATGTTGCAAGGAAAAGCACCAATCACATGAACTGAGTGGGTCTTCCAAAGTGCTGACCCCAAGTATAGTCTTTTCTTGTGTAACTTGACTCCACCCTCAACTTGCTGACACTGATGACTTCCAACGACAGCATCCAGCCAGTCAGCACCTGACATGTGCCTGAACCTGACCAGTCTGTCTTCAGCTTTTACTGTTTTCACTTCAGCCTCACACCTTCTCTTTGTCTCTCAGTGTTACAGCTTTACTCCTATTTCTCTGTCCCCTCTGGCACTGTGAACATGTGCTCAACTCGGTTACATACAGTATGTGATTTAACCCCTTTAACTCCAAAGCTACAAGGACTAATTGTAATAAATATTGCTGTGTCTCGTAGGACGGAATAGAGTTAACAGTCTTTAGAACATAAATGATTTTTGAAAACACTGCTACACATCATATATTATTAAATATTGGAGAGATTTTATCTTACATGAAATGTGTAAATGTATTTCAACCAGTGACAGTGAAAGGGAGAAATTTACCTCCCCAAAGAGAAGTGAGGCAGATTCCTGGGATGGTTCGGTAAGAACTGACACATCTGAAGTTTGGCCTGACTGGGTTTGAGAAGGGTAAGAAGTTTAGAGTGTGTACGAGATTACATTGGAGGGAATTTCTCCAAACTTTAGATAAGAATGAACTGGTTGGATTTTGGAGGTCAAAGGTCACTGTGACCTCACATCCATCCCACTCTTGTGAATGCAATATCTCAGGAACCCTTGGAGGAAGCTTCTCCAAATCTGGTACAACTGTCTACCATCGACAGAATGGCCTGCTTAGATTTTTGGGGTCAAAGGTAAAGAGTCAATTTTACAAAAATGTCTAATAGGATACTAGCAGCACTGGACAGCAACTAATTACATGTAATCAGAAAACAAAACAAATGTAATTGGTATCTGTTAAAGTCACTGAGAAAAATAAGTAATTAAAACATTAAGCACTGAACAAAATGTTGGTGATTTCAAAGAGATTACACACTAATATCATTTTCAGGTTGCCTGGTGGAGATCTGCACTCTACTCAGTGCACTCCACTACTTTGTGTTGTTTCTGTACATTAGTTATCTGAATGCTGAATAGGGCTGCACGATTTGGTAAAATAGTCATATTGCGATTATTTTGACTGACATTGCAATATGATATGAGATATGACTAGTGGGAATGACCGTTTTTGTATTAAAATTTTCATATTTACTGAAACATGATTAAAATCATAATAATGTGATGCTTGCTTGTGTCTGCATCAAACAAACATGTTTTATTACATCTGGACAACAAGATTTGTTGCCCAGAGCATCTTTGCAGGACTGTAATATCTCATTATAATGCAGTTTTCGCAACATTTTTCCTTTTTCAGAAAACTGCAATTAGTGTCTGGTTCTGCAATTTGGATATTGCACTTGGCCATACTGCGATTTCAATAATTTTTGATTTATTGTGCAGCCCTAATGCTGAATACTTCTTTCTCTCTCTTGAAAAATGTTGATGATACTATCTGATTCAATAAAGTTTAATTTTTAAAAAAATGTGAAAAACATCTGACAACAGAGCAGAAAATTTATGGCCAGAAACAAAGCTGGTTAACATGCCAGGTGACTATATTGCAGGAAAGTCACAAATCACAAAGCAGGCTTATCGTGTTTAATACTTCTCACATGCTTTCAGCTGGCCAGACCCAACTGCTTTAAGGAACAACAAAGACCAGGGTCACTCAGTTTGTTCACTTTGCATTCAGGAAATTGAATGGTTGGATTAAACTCAAACTGGTCATAGTGGTTATAATTGCTATATATACTGGATTTTAAAGCATTTGATTACTGGACAGACAGACATGAGGAATTTATTTAAGTCTTAACATGTTGTAAAAAAGGCAGCATTTACAAGGTCAGAAAACTGCTGAGTCAAGATGAATCCAAACACAAACAACACAGTAGGTCAGCATAGTGAACCACCAGCTTGGGAGAGTTTCAAATAGAAATGAGAAATGAAACAAGGCGAAAACACCACTGTTCAATATCTGTCAGCACCAGCTGTAAACAAGATGAAAGTTCAAAGGTATAACATCACAAAGAAAAGTTATGAACTGGCATAACTCCAAAGTCATGTGTTATGTGACACTGCAATTAGAAAATACATGGTATTTGTTCCTGTTTTTTTTACCTTGCACAAAGCTTAAGATTAATTTCTTCACACAGTTTGTAAGAAGAACCTTTTGGCTATTTAACTAAGAGGAGCAGAGTTCTTTGTTTGTACAAGTAATCGTCCATGACACTTTTATACTGTAGACAAACAGGCAGCTCGCTACCAAAGATCAGAGATTGGAATCCACTAGCTATCAAATGAACTGTATAATTATTATAACACATACAAAAAATAGAACAATTACATCTGAATGATTCATTTTTTAATACAGTTAAAGATGCCATTGTCAGCTCAACTTTGACTTAAAGTGGTCAGACATCAGTTTCTGGTTTCATCTCACCAGCTTCAAAAATGACTTTTTGCCCGATGCTTTGTCACTGGTAGTCTGAACAAACTATTAGGAAGTAAGCAGTCTGAGGTTTTATGATAACCACATTTGGTTGTCTGTGGTAAAACAAATCCACAATCACAGGGATCGGTTCCTACATTAGTCAGCACCTGTTGTCGAGCTGTGAGAATTTCTACCTGCTGTGATGAGCAACATCCAGATGAGCACAAGAATATCAGCTCTAACAAAAATCTGCTGAGAGTGACAGCATCTTAATGAACTCCGCTGCAAACGAGGAAGGCGAGGTGCCCTGGCTGTGACAGGGGTTGCGTGCCTTGGTGACAAACAGACGAAAGAATCCAACCACTTCACATTTCATGCAGACAATAGGCAGGAGACCGAGTGCACAAATATCTTTGATCAGAGGAGTGTGTCGACCGTCACGGCAGATAGCAATCGGACAAACAGACCTGGGTGCAGGCCATTGACCATGCCACCAGATTTGACACAAGCTGAGTTAATCTGTGAAAACATCTGGCTCTTCCGGTTCACAGCCGCCTGTGCAGTGTTGGCAGAAATGCTAATGCAGCTACATGTCTGTCAATCAGAATCCTTACTGTAACTGGAAATCTGCCAGCAACCTGGTATCTGTACCTACATCTAGCCTGCAGTCCACAGACAGAGGCCACACACAGGTTTAGAGACCAAAACTTCCACTTATATTCGAGTTGAAGGAAGCACCTTGAACAAAAAAAGGTGACATACTGATAACCATGTTTGGGGTTATTTGCGGGTAGGAGGTGATACTTTTCAATGAACTACGTTCTTCTTTTGCAGCAATAACTTTTAACTTTACTTTGATATGAGCATTTGGTTCAGTGTACAGTAACAAGAGTTATTATCAGGGGATGAAACAAGGCCTCATAACGTGGCTTTAAATGGTCAGTTTATCAAAATTTCCCAACAAAACAAAACATATTTTCCTACTTATCCCTTATAGTAGTAGTTAGTGCAAACAGTTTGGAATTTATGTACCAAGATTTGAAGATATGTACCTCTGACACCTCTGCTGCCATCACAACACCATGGAGGTAAGCATGGAGGTAAACAACTAAAATTTGTGATGGTTAATTAAATGGCAGCACAAACATATAAACAGCAGGTGATCACAACGGGGTTTGTGGATTATCTGAAGCTTTTCTATTTGGAATGCCACAAAACATTTGTGTCATTAGGGTGAACTGATCCTTTAGCTTGCAGAACACATACTGTGTGTGTGATGTAGGGATGAAATGATAAACCATGATTAGTCTTATTGTTTCAAATTTTAGTTATCATCAAGACTGTGATTGCAGGGCTGGGCAATTTGGTTTACAAACATGACCTCAATATTTTATGCTATTCCACGATATATGATATATATTTTTGCTATACACATACACATTTTTTCAAAAATAACATCTTGTAGAATATGATGCATTGCTGTAGATTCAATTACCCAAAAGTATATAAAGTAGATAAAATCAACTAAACCTTAAACATCTACAACAGTGAAATGCAACATACACATTAATGCAGCTGTAATATTGATTCAGTAATATTAAAGACAACATTTATGCCATGTAACAATATAACACTATCCAAAATCTAAGACAATATCTAGTCTCATGTCACGATATTGATATAATATTGACATATTGCCTAGTCCTACATGTTTGATTACCGTGCTTGGAAAAAACTCCCAGTAAATACTGTCCAGCATCAACCAAAGTTAGAAACTTCCAAATGCAGGTGGTGCAGTAACGTGGGTTTATTTTGTGTCACTGAAAACAATGACATTGGAGGACATGATGCCATTTAAAATCAATGAACTGCTTTCAATATAAAAGTTGGTGAAATTATTTCAGTGAGTGTATCAATACTTTGAGAATATTTTCAGCACATTTTACCAATATAACTGTAATAATTTTGGTCACTATAATTGTGATATGAAATTGTAATACCGTTTCATCTGTAACATGATGCTACATAAACCAGGCCTTAATCTGTATGTGTGGCTCGTTATCTCTTAAGGCAGACCAGAAACCACAAGTTGGTATTAAAATATTTCTTTGAGAAAAACAATTAACTGACGTTCAACTGACTGGCTTTCTTCAGAGCCTTCAAGCTCTGGAACATTACTTGAGTTACAGTCTTTTTCATTATTATTAAATTACTGTTTTCAAGGTTACGTGGGAACTTTCACACTGAATTCAGATCAAAACTGTAATCAGTGAAGCCTTACTTGATCCAACCCACATCAACAATCTCTCAAAAAACTGCAGACTCAACCATCCATGAGAAGAGCTTATGAACCAGCGTTGAAACTGTTATTATGCATGAGAGAGTCAGACTGTTTAGATGCGCTTGATTTAGCAGATTTGCTGAAATGGGGGCTGAAGGTGGTGGTGGAGGATCTGGGTCTTAATGGACAGGCAGTCTTAACAACAGGCTCCTTTAGACCAATAAAAGCCATCATCAGTCATCACAGTAACCTCTGAAACTGGGATAGGATGTAGTTCCACAACCTGTACTAAACACACCTGATTCGATGCAAAGGTAGGGATACAATATATTAAGTATCTATAGATAATATAATAATATATATAATATATAATATAATATTGCAATACTGTGTTAAAAAATATCTTGATACTGTGATGATATCTACTGTGAAATTACATGGTTAATTATTTTTGCATTAGTTTTGTTTTGCAATTGAACATAACTCAAACATTAATTGCCAAAGACAAGTCGTGCCATTTTTGGCTTCTGTCATGACTACCTGTTAAAGTTCTTACAAGGAGTTTTTAACTTGTTTTGATCCAGGGTTAATTTAATACCGATGCCTCCATATAAACTACATAAGTTAATGAGACCATCCATGAAAAGATTGGCACTGGGTTGGATTGTCCTTGATATCAGATGAAACGAGCCTGTGTTTACATTTTCCCAGACAAAGTTACAGTGAGTAGTATATTAGCCAGTTAAAAACAAGCAAGAGGAAAGTTTAATTTAGATAATTTTATTTTTGATGTTAGATTTTGTATATATTACAGCGGAAACACTACAGCTTTTACACATGTGCCTCCAAAATCAACAAAACCAAAAGATGTATTCTATTAATTATAGTCTACCATACATGTAGTTGAAGGTTAACCCTCCCCAAAACACACAACTAAGACTGAAACTAATGATTATTTTCAATGTCAGTTCACCTGTCAATTATATAAGATCAAAAGACAATCATTTGGTCTAAAAATGTCAGAAAATTGTGTAAAATGGCCAGCACAAGTTCTCTTCAATTTAGGAAGTGTATCTTAAGCATTTTTGTTTGAAATAAGAATCAAATGATTACTCTATTGTCAAAACAATAATACATTTTCTGTTAATCAATTAATTGGTTGACTAATTGTGTGAGCTTTGATACAGTGTATTTACATTCTATCTAAAAAAAAAGAGAGAATTAAATCAAATACAATACCTGTAATTGAGAGCAATTCCAACTAATGTACAGGTTTTGCACTTTATTCTGTAAAAATACTACTTTAGTCCTTTGAAGTGCACTGATTTTAAAAGGAAAGAATGATTTAAGCCTAATAGCTATCTCCAAGTGCTTTTTTTTAATCAGTTTTTACAGCTGTATGTGTGACCATGTCTCACAAGCTTTCTGTTGTCGTTTCTGTATTCAGGGTACATCTCCTAAATGCTGCCAGTGTTTCTGTATGAAGACCCTACTTGTAGAGGAGCAGACGGGGGAAAATCCCACCTTATCAACAAAGATTAAAATATAGTCCTCACAGTAAAAGCCTGATGTTGACGGAGCAGTTTGGGAAAAACACACATGATGATAATGACTAACTGTCCCACAAAATGACAGAGCAGAATCACAGTAACGGCTGAGGTGACCGTAATATTGTGGACGTCTCAACAAAAACAACATTTTTGATAACGTATAAGACAACTCTAAAACTAGCTTAAATGCTTAAAAACCAACAAAACTGAGTATTTATAAGCAACACAGCATATAACGTTGTTTTTAAAAAGGCAAAATGTGTCGTGACTAACGGTTGTGATAAAAGTTAAAATTCGGCACTACATTACCTGAGGGGTCCTGCTGTCCTGTCGCCGCCATGTAGTTAACCGATTTAAAAACAATAAATAGTTAAAAAATACAGCTAAATCTCAGAGTAAACAACTGTGCATTTGTTTTATTATTTTACTGTATTGATAAAGGCTCTGTCAACAACACACAGCTGTCCTGAAGCAGCAGCCGGTCCGAGCTGCTCCGCTGCTGTTTGCTCAAACTCTCTTCCGCTCTGTCTGCCATGTGACGCACACCACGTGACCCTCTGAGCTCACGTGCCCAGCAGCGGCTAGATGGCACAGATCTTCATCCTGTGAAAGGCTCACAGCTCTATTAATTTACCTATTTTTATTTTGTTTATTTCCAAACCTCAAAATTATCCACCACTATTACGTTTGGCTTGAGGTAAACCTGCCCCAACTTGCTTGTCTGCTTGTCCATCGTGAAAAACTTTATTTTATTTTATTTTTTTTTTGTCATATCTGCTCCTAAAATAATTATCCAGATATATATAAATGTTTTCACATTCGGTACGTAAGATATCCACGTGGTCACTGGTGGACTCCAGCGGCCAAAGAACTTCCTTGAATGACCATCTGCTGAATAAAACATGACTAAGTGCCAGTGGTGTTTTTGACTGGGGTGGCATGAAGTAACACACTCATGTGCAGATTAATGTACCATTTCTCATATCTGCTTTAATTACTAACATTATAATATCTTGCAGTTTCTTACATAAATTTGTTATTTATGAAGATAAATAGTCCTACCAATCACAACACAGCAGAATGCCACTATACAAATATAGTATAAAATTTCGAGACTTAATTCTTTAAGTCCTCAAAAAGAAATTACACTGTTGTTGAACCCCCTTCTCAGGCTGTAAGACTACCTAAGAAAACTACTTATATTTTAATGATTTAGTGTTTTAGTAAATTAACCTTGTAAAAGAAAAACTTGGAAGTTGGCTAAATACAAAAGAAACCTTTTTTTAATGTATTTGGTGTAATCTGAAGGTATGTCAAACAGCATTGTTTGGCTGGCCCTCTTTCACAGCTGCCATTTTGACATGAAATATTGGTGTAAACACAGGTGTTACCAGTTACACTAATTAAGGTAAGGTATTACCAAGTCTCAGTTATTCCCCAGAAGTGACAAACCCAGATGCAAATTTAAAACTTGGCAATATTTTCTATTATTAAAATAACAAACATAGAGAAGGCAACCTTGGCAGAGGTATAAACTGACCTATTATTTTTACTTGATATAAATGTGATGTTACAAATGTTAGAAATATTTTCCAATAGGCTATAGGTCAACACAGTGCAAAATGAAAACCATAAACATATTAATTAAAAGACTTGTGCTGGATGACATCACATTGAACAGGTGTTTCTATTTGAAAAGGGCTACTGCAACATTATTAGATGAATTATACATTTAGTCATTGCTGTTAATCTAAGGATAAATGCATAAAAAGGCCACATCTTGCAAAAGACTTCAACTTCACGATTAGTGTCATACCTTGCCACCAAACGTGTCTTACTCAGATGCAGGAGCAGATTGAGATCTCATGTTGTTCTTCTCTTGGACAAATGACTCAGCTTCCCTCCCTGCTTTCTCAATACCCAATTTTCCAGTTGCATCATCTTATATGGTAAAACAACTATGACTTCAGAAACATTTAAATATTGTTCATAAAGTTAAAATACTGTTACAGAGTAACACAGAAAACACAGTAATACAGAGTTTAAGAAAAATGCCTGTATCACACAACCATCCCTTCATGTTTTTATTTACATTTACCCAAGCAAAATACAGGTATAAATTATTCAGCATAAACACACATGCCAACCATAATGCTTTTATTGCAGGCTTACTGTGTCACAAAAATAAAGCTCCTCCACCTTTGAGATAAATCGCTGTTAGACTATGTTGCTGAGATCCCACAATACAAACGTGTAGACAGCCTAAAAGGGACGCAGCTATTATTCCATCCAGCCTGTCAATAAAGATGCAGTCAACTGTATTATCTGACTAATATGGGGAAATGAAAGATTTTCCATCAGCTGTTTTGCTTGGAAATTGTTGGTGTCAGCCTAATACTCAAAAAAGAAGAACCCCATCTGTGGCACAAGATTAACCAACTGTTTCAGATTTACATTTTAGTGTAACGTTTACATTCTGAATTTGTTTCACATTCTACTGTAAATTCACTGAATAAATAATCAACAAGAGGGGCACTCAAAGAGTGCAGACTTACACCAAGGTCAACAGACTTATATCACAATGTTAACATAAGTAAAAAATCATTTGTGTATCTGCCCAACATTTTGATGGGTTCTTCCTTGGCCCATGTCATGCCCTTCCATCAAGTTTCATGAAAATCGGGTCAATAGTTCTCAGTAATCCTGGTAACAAAAACAAAAAAAAAAACATAAATGGGACCGAAAATATAACGTCCTTGGTGGATGTAATAAATATGTCTGAGTAACAGATACATTCAACATATTATATTCTTGTCTAGAGTTGAAACTATTAGTCCATTCGTTGATTAGCTGAGTCAGGGAAAATGAATCAACCTCAATTTTTATAATGACCTGTTGCAGCTTGCAAAATGTGAAGATTTCCTACATTTTTGTTTTCTAGTGGAGCAAATGGAAAATCTTTGGGTTTTGGCCTGTTGATGCAATATAAATACATCAACTTACATTAAGGGGAATTGTAATGTGCAATGAACATATTTGTTTGGTGTAGGTCTAATCTCCTTTTCATATTGAAATGTAAGTAAGTTCTCTTGAATCATTTTTAAATCCAATTATTACGTGGCCTTCACTACAGTGCAGTATATAAAGTATATAAAGATGGACGCCACAACAACCCAAAAGTGAAGCCAAAACCTCTCCCCTTGATGGCTGGCTGCAGTACAGGTCATAAATCCTGTCTCCTGAATGTTAGTAGATGGGACCAAGTGGCAACCCCTGGAGCTGAAAAATGAAACCACTGTGAAAATGCTAAAAACTGCAGTTCCTTGAACGACCACTTAAACCTGGCTCCAAAAGCAAGTCAATCACCACAGAACCACATATTAAAATGGCCAATGACCGATCGATGCCGCGGCACCAACCCTGGTCACTAATTTGCAGACTCTGGCTCCAAATGATGTCACCAGTGCAGCACTACTATCTGGGATATTCTGACTTCATTTTTGTACAGTGGGAGGAAGAAGAGCCACATCGTCCATCTTTATATACAGTCTATGCTTCACCCACACACACCCCCTCTCAGTCACTCATCTTCTTGTCCCTCCCCTATCTGCCCTCCAGTGCTTTGTCTCTGGCAATCACAGCCTCATCAAACTTGATCATGAGTGTGGTGCCCTTGTGCCAGTGGACGGTGACCTTGGCGGGGAAGCCACTGTGGGTGAGGATGGCCTCTACAATCCCTCCGGTGAAGGCTGCACAGTTCAAAGTGCTGTTCTCCTTAGGAACAGAGATGTACGTGTTGACGAGGGGCTCTTTTTCGATGATGTAGTAGGTCTTGTCATCATCGTTGGCCTGCTCCAGCTTGTCTGCCTCCTTGCCGAACAAGGCTCTCCACACAGACACCTGTGGAGGACAAAGCAAATGGGTGAGGGTGATGGTGGGTGAGGTTACGCTAACTAAGTCAGTCATAGCTCTGAAACAGTTGTGCCAGCCACAGTGGAGTACGACAACAAAAGCTCAACTAACAGAAAAATACTTCTCTGGGAAATTATATTCTTGCCTGGATGGTGCAAAGCGGCGTGACATGAACACAGCACCAAAGATCTGATGCTGTCTTGTTTTTCATGGTTATTTATGATAGTGGTAATAAAATGGTGGGGTGAAGCCATTTATAAGATTCCATTAATCTAACACTGTTTTAGTTTTAGTTCAACTGCATCTCAGGTCATAAATGTCAAATTATATTGTGACTGATGTGATAGGACGGTCTCCACCATTTTGTAAATATTGTGAACTAGATCTGTTGTTGTTTTTGTCCTTATGCTTTATCCCAGTGGCTCTCAAACTTTCTCTAGTGTACTCCACTTCAGAAGCTGAAAGAATTAACGACCCCAACCCTAGATTTTTTAAAATCAATCATAAACAATGTTAGGGGAAGCAAGTAATGAAAAATGCACGTGGTGAAAAAAGGTCAGCATAACAGCATCAGTAAACTTGTTTGTTTATTTTCCCGACATTAATTGCATTGACTCAGCATAATTTCACTCCCCACCTCCAGTGGTTCTACTTCCCAATCTGAGGACCACTGTCTTATTCACAGCAAGTGATGGAAGTATTCAGATCTGTAACTTAGGTAAAAGCATCAGTACCACATTATGAAAATAGTTCACCAAAAATCAATGTGTATGAATGGTGACCAGTTTTTAAAAGTGTGGAAAAAATAAAAAATAAAATGCCTCCATACTGCTTGTCTGGTGTAATCCAAGTCTTCTAAAGCCCCAACATGCCAATTTGACTTGAAAGATGTCATTTACACCATGTTTTTAGACCAAATTTTCACTGTAGATCTTTAGCTTCAAGCCACATTCACATGTACATACACACCACCCGGACTGTGTGCATGTGGTGTGACGGTGTGCAAATGGCATGTTGGGAGATTATGCCAGATGAGCCGTATCTTTTTTTCCCCCACACTTCAAAATTGGTAACCATTCACCTCAGTTGTCTAGGAGATTCTGCAATGCAGTTTTCCTGTGAAACTCCAGCAGTGTTTTTTGGCCTAAAAAAAAAAACTAAACCCAACCTTCAATCAGCATGAGGGTGAGAAGATGATGACTGAATTTTCATTTTTGGGGTGAACTATCCCTTTAAGTGAAAGTACCACAGTAATGAGTACATAAATAAAACTAGTCTGGACAGATTTTTTAAAAACCCTGTTCAGGAATCAAATTGAATTCTTTTGTCCAATAGCCAAATAGCTAGTTTATGTTCAAATTTTATTTTATTTATTTATTTATTTTATAGTAGATTACCATTGTTTCTTTTGGCTGGTGAGTGAAGTAAATCTACCAGCCACATGCATATTTTACCAACATTTATCTAGTGGCTAATACTAATACTAATACTAATACTAAAATAATTCTTATGTAATGCTTGTCTCAAGAACTTTTAAGACATGATAATCTTGAAAGAAGCAAGAGTAAGGAATTGTTGCTTTAAAATCAAGTACATTCATAAAACAGGTCCTATCTATCTAGTCATAGATAGCATGTTGTACAAGAATTAGACTTTTAGGGCTTAATCAACAAAATAACTCAAGCAATAAGAGAAAGACTAGTAACAATAACAATGGTTGGATATCAGACGTGGTGGTTTTCAGATATTGCACTGGCCTGGTTTGCTGGGACACTGTGATGGTGCTGAGTTATCATTAACAGTACTGGGTTCATTGCTATGACAGGTCAGTGAATGTGTACTATACCTTGATGAATAGCAGTATGTTGAGAACTTTAGTCTCCCTCTTGCCGTTCTTCTCTCTCAGCACCAGCACGTCCAGCAGGCTGCCTCCCACCCTCTGACCCAGCTCGGACAGACGAGCCTGCAGCTCGGACACAGAGTACACTCGGCTCTGGCAGTACTGCACCACCTCGGAGAACAGCAGGGCGAAGGCGCTCACACTCACCTCGGTCTTCGGTCGGCTCAGAGGCCGCTCCAAAATAGCAGACTTGCCTCGAGTGAAGCGAGTCTCCATTATTATTTAATGAACAGCTGTATAAGGAATATAAAGACAGGAAGATGACATTAACGGCTACAGCCTGCTGGACCCCGGGCTAGCAGGCTAATGCTAACCAGACCAAACTAGTTCAGTGATGCGGTGAACAACAAAATAACATCTGTGAAGATTCCTCTAAATCAATGTCAAAAACATTTTTATATGACACTAAAAAGACGACACTAAACCTACAAGAACAAACCACACGGCCACTTACTGCACCTGCTTTTGTTGTCGTTTCGATTACTTCCTGTTCCGAATGTAAACGTCACTTTGTCACATAACACCTGATTTATTCTGATTTCTTGACATACATTTCTCCAAACACACAAAACATATTAGAATGATAAAAATGACATAGGAATGCATAAATAAATAAATAAATAAATAAATAAATAAATAAATTTGGTAATGGAGACGGATATTGTATGTTTACATTTTATAATTACTATTTTTTTTATTGTTTTAGTTCTACATTTATTAATTTATTTATACATGACTACATTTATTTATTTATTTATTTAGTTAGTTAGTTAATTACACTGTTATTTCTGTCCTTCATAAACAATAGAAAAGTTCATGATATGGAATGGAAAATCAAAGTTAAGGCTTTAAAAGTAAAGAGACAGGACGAGACAAGTCACTCATTTATATCTTATATATGTCCAGATTTTCTACTTATCATTTGACTTAGTAAATGATGAAATAGAATGTCAAAATTTCAACTTAATGAATTCCATAATTTTGACATAAATTAATAATTTTGAATTAGCATATCATAATTTTTATTTCCCATTAGTATCTTTATTATTCCCTCATTCCTAACATTCATTTATTGAACCCCCAGGAGGGGGGATTTAGGTGCTGCAGCAGCACAAGAAGAGAAATTTAAAAAATAAATAAATAAATGAATACAAATACAAATAAATAGAGACAAGTAAAGCATAATAATCAGTCATAATCATAAGTATGCAAAAAAATAAAAATAGAAACTATACAAGAGCAATAAAAAGCAAGCAGTATAAATACACAACCCACAAACAGTGATGTACAGCTCAGTTTATGAGATTTATTAGCAGAAAATGGCAGTAATGGAATATGATGTTCATAAGAATGTATTCATTAGTGCATAACCACCTGAAACTAAGAAACATCATGTTTTTTGTTTTTGATGTTAAAATGTAAATTGCAAGCTCACTGCTAGATGCTAATTTTGGTAGGTTAATATAATCTTAATAACACACATTCACATTATTTTTTTTATTGTTCAATAAAATCTTAAACTTTACTAATTTTTATAATACTATAACAAACCAATAACAAATTCAGTGACAAGAGGATATTTTACTAAGTTTGGAATAAGCTGTTATGACTGCATGTCTGTGATGATAAAGCAGTTTAACAGCAGCTTCACGGTTTCACAACACCTTAAACAACAAAATCAGGACAATTGTTGTTTTTTTTATTTCCCTGAATTAAAACTTCCTGTAGTTGACTGTTTCATCAGTGACTAAATTGTGTCCCAACACTGGTGAGTACACAACTCATGCAAACATCATATGAGATGGTAAACATTAACCACGAATCTGCTTGATTTGTAATGTCAGTTGTGTTTATTTAATGACATTTTGTATACAAAAGAAGCTGTACAAGGCTGTATAATGTTAATAGATGGGGAAAGAGTGACGCAACCCAATTAGAAAAGCACTCGTGTAATTTGTGCAGTCAATCTTTTGCAGGGGCCCAGACTTTGTTTTGCTCATGACACACTTTAACTTACTGTAGGCCAAATCAATATTTGAAGCCCTCAGCGTACAAAGAGTACTCTTACCTATTGGGACACAACATTGCAGTCATGCACAAATACTCCTACACAACTCCTCTCAGAAGTCACAGGGACCACAACTGTGCTATTCAGTTTACTTTTTTGGAAAGCATGTTGAAGGCTATTGTAGGGATTCCTTCATATCTCGTGGTTTAGGTCGTCTTTTCTTCATTTATATTGGAGAAATCCTAACTCCATTTTTTTCTGTCTGGCATAAATATTGGCAAGAAGCAGGAGATTCAACATGACTTATTTTGGACTGTTGTTTTTTGTTGTGGTTGCATCCTTCTTCTCTATTGTTTATAGCAAACCAGCAGGTAAGTTCAGTTTTTCAAAATATGTAAACATTTGAGTTATCTTGAGTTAAATTCTTCATTAGGCGACATAGTTTCTTTGCTGATAAGGAATATTTTCTTTCTAGTCAACCTGTCATGTTGTGGTTCACTAATACTGTGAAATCTGTAAACTTTTATTTAAGGAACAGACTTTAAGAGTGCTTACCTCCTATGTTATTATTAAAACGTTGAACTTTCTGAATTTAAATTTAAAAAAACTACAAAAAAGTACAGATGGATAGACAGATATTATCAAATGCTAACATTGATCCTCATACATTAATATCATATGATATTAAAAAGACAAAACTATACAAGAAGGAGTATATAGTGTAGTGTTTGGGTTCGGAGAAAAGGGAGGGTTAAGTCTTTTTGACGCTGTCTTCCACAGAAAAATTATATCATCTGCAGTGAGCAAATGCCCCAAAACAACATTTGATCACATTCAAGTGACAAAGCTCTTTAGCAGCTGTAGGAATTAAAACAGCAAGTCAGAAGCAGCAAAGTCTGCATGGGGAAGAGGTCAGCGTGGGCAGATGGATCAACAAAACATCGGACTTTAACACGGAGACCACTGTTTGTTTCCTGTCACCTAATGACAGTCAACATTGGTTTCTTTTAACTGTGACCATGATCCCTCCATCACCTTTACCACATTGTAACCATGACAATGGAGGTAACCCTAACCCTGATCCTGTAACCTTAATGACCCAGACCATGTCTGAGCTATGTTGTCCCAACCGAAACCAGAAATTATTCTTAAATCAAATCATAATCTTTCCCTTGATCTAACCAAGCTGGTTTATTGTTTAAATCGAACCTGAACCTCAGAGGTCAGATCATTAAACACCTATATGAGTTGTTTTGGTGGGAGTGGATAAGCGACAAGCAGTATTCTGTTGTATCATTTGGAGGCCTCTTTGCTGAAGGAAGCATAGCTTGACTTTTATTGGGGGTGAGCAGGGAAGGATGGATGATTCTTTTACATTTGCCAAATTCTACCAGCTTAATTGTGTTTTCTAGTGGACATTGGGAGGGGGGTCTTGTATTTTTTTAAAATAAATTTAAGGAAAAATTTAAAAACACTGAGGAGGGGCTTGCTTTTTTAAGCCCCTGGCTCCATAACAATACTTTTCATACTGTCCCTAACTTAGCTGTAGGCTGTTAATTGCCAGTAAGCGGTCAGTATCATTAACTTGCCACACACATTTGTGAGGGTTTTAAAACTCTGTCTTACCCTGATTTATTTTCTTCTACCTTCTTTCTACAAGCAGAGTTTTGTTAAATTGTCTTTTGTAATGCATTCAGATGGTTCTCAACACATTTTCCATTTAAAAATTCCATATTTTTCCAGACTTCTCTATAGATTTTTCAGAGCACATTCGACCAAAGAGCTAGATGTTTATTATGCAAATAAATGATTTTAAAAACCAAACATTCCCTCAGCCAGCCCTCAGAGAACTTACATCTACCGATTGTGACCATTTAGTCCACTCTCCTAAGCAGAAGGTCAGATAATGTTAAAATGTCAAACATCTCTGTCCAAAGAGGAAGGAGAGTAGATGGTGTTGTCTGTATTTGTATTATTGTCCTTGGACATATTGAATAAATAATCTTATACTATTGTTCTCTCCATATTCTTTTTTTTATAAAAAAGAACTAAAAATGAGGGAAATCATCATCAACGCCTGAGTAGTCTTATTTTTTCACAGTATGCATAGAAATGACAATAAACGCAGTCAGTATTGTTTCCTTACACAGGAAAGTCTGTTTACTTTCCTGTCACTTTTCATTCACTGGCTGCCATTATTGCACTACAGTGTTCTTCCTTCACTTCTTTTGTTCCTCATTTGTGTTATTTTCAGGTGTCCACCTGCGTAATATGGACAGTTTCATCCGAGCTGTGCAGCAGGTTGAAGACTCTAACTCAGGTCTGTCCCCTCTGGCTCTGGTCAGGGCCCTGCGGAGGACTGCCGGCCATGACGATGCAATGACCATCCATTTCTTGGGTTCATCATACAACCTCAGTGATGCTGAGGTCCTAGAGACAGCCATTCTCAATGCCTCATCCTTCAGTTTTTTTGACAAGGCCATTCATCACATTGTGACAGATAACGGAGAGGAACGAGGGGTGGTCCTCGCTCCAGATGGCACCACGGTGGCTCTTGCACCATTGCTGCTAGGAATTGAATTGGGACTGAAGGCTAAGACGGAGGGCACGCCAGCTGTTGGGCTCTTCCCTCTCACCTTAGGCAGAACGCTGGGCCTATCCTTCCTCAGCCTCCAGGACATCCCATCATCTTTTCGCCTAGGGCCTAATGGTTGCTGGGACAACGTGGACCATCCAAAGGTGTACAAGTTGTCTCGGCCTGCCACTCTGGCCACTGATGCTGTCATTAACGGGGGCATGGATGGAGCTATACTGGGCATGGACCTCAGCAATCTTCCTGCACATGAACAGCCACAGGCCCTCAGCGAGATTCTGAAAGGATATTATAGTTTTACTCTACATGAGGGGCAGGGTCTTGATGCTGTGACCCACCATATTAGCCCAAGGCGAAGGGAAATCTCTAGATCCATTCTGGAGCCACTCGATCTCCACAGCCAGGTGATGGAGACACTAGCGTTAGTCTGGAAGTTGGAGAGGACAGAATGGATTGCTCTGGACACTGGAGTGGGGAAGACAGTGAAGGAGGGATTGCAGACATTTGTGCACAAGTACTGGGGTAAGCCATGAAATGATTACAAAAAGTGTTTGGGGGGGCTTTTTTTGCCTTTAAAGACAGGGAAGGGCTGAAATTGAAGCTGGCTGCTGGAAAGCACTGATAGCCTCAGAACATGAGGAGCACACTATACCAAGTGAACTGCAGGAGTTTTGACCATAATACAATATTGAAGGTTGAGAGTATAAAAACATCATACATCTCACAATCCTAACCCTCATCCTCTCTCCTCCTCTCCTCAGACTGCCCTCAAATCATCCCTCGTTGCCAGTGGGGGGCAAAACCTCTCAAGGGTACACCTATGCCACTGTTCCTGCCCCTCAAGTTTCTTTATGTTCACCACACCTATGAGCCGTCCTCGCCCTGTTTATCCTTCCCAAACTGTTCTCGCGACATGAGATCCATGCAGCGTTTCCACCAGGAAGATCGGGGTTGGAACGATTTAGGATACAGGTAATTAAGATTTAAATGATTTGTTTGACATCTTGGGAAATATACTTATTCGCTCTTAAGGAAAAGGAGAACATTGATACCACCTTAATGTCTATGCATTAAGTATGGAGACATGAGGCAATTAGTAAATGTAAAACAGTTTTGCAGTTTTACAGGAAGTTACATGTTGTATGCTTGGCAGATGGACAATTTTTACACCGCGTTACTTTCAGGGGGTGACTTACCACCAGGTAGAAGTTGACAACTGTTGTCATGCCTCAAGCTACGAAGGGCCCATAAAAGGGCTCACAGACTTATGCTTAAGAAATTTCTTTTTAAAACTTTTCTCTAATTAATTATATTTTTCTAAAAATCCACACATTAAAATGACATCAAGCAGTTGGTAGGGCAGTGACACAGTCTGGAGTTTTTATCTTGACAGGTAACAACAGAAGGATTGGATGTGTGATGAGCTGTGATCGATCCTGTGTAAAGCAATAAACTTTTGCTGTCTTGTTCACATGGCGTGCACGTGGCATACATTTGCCATTTGATGTTGATCTGCTGCCGTACCACCAGACTGAAAAGCAACTTCTTTCATCAGGCTGCGAGACTCCTCAATTCATTCTCCATACTCCCCCATGAATAAAAAAGTATTTTTACGACTTAATATTAAGTAAAGTAAGCATATTTCCCAAAATGTTGAACTATTTCTTTAAGTAGAAATGATTAATATCCTGTCATTGTTAGTGGGAGTATTTGTAAGAAGGCTGCTCACAGTTTAAATTAGTTTGGCATTAATTCTGATGCTGTTTGTGTCTTAACATCACCTTCAATTTTTGTGTAAAAGTTTAAGTTTAATTCAGATCATTTACTTTAATCATGTTCTTCACTATTTTTGTGCTCTCAGCTTTGTTGTTGGCTCTGACGGTTACATCTACGAGGGCAGAGGTTGGGGTCATCTCGGCACACACACCAGGGGCCACAATAACATAGGGTATGGTGTGGCAATCATTGGTAACTACACCGCCACCCTGCCGTCTCGCCATGCCATGGAGTTATTGCGCCATCGTTTTGTCCGATGTGCAGTAGACAGAGGAGGACTGGCTGCCAATTTCACCATCCACGGCCACAGACAGGTGGTGAACTACACCTCCTGCCCTGGAGACGCCTTCTTTTCAGAAATAAGAACCTGGGAACACTTCAGGGAAAGACAGGATTCTTAAACATCTTAAATGGATCTTCAGAGCATGGTATCTGTCACTGCTGGCTGTTTATTTCTCTTAAAATAAACAAAAGAACATAGAAATTTAGTTAAACATCCAAAGTCTAGATTAGGTTAACATTTCCATATAGATAGTTTAGTTCAAATCCACCGCTTCCATTGCAGGGTTCATTTAAATCCATGCTGCTTTGAGTAATGTCTGTCTGTGTGGTCACCACCTGTGTGGACACCAGTGGGTTTTATGTTGAGACTCATTCAAGTTTTGGTCTCCCGAAAGGACCTGATAACTAAAATGAGTTTAGATCCAGTAAACATCAACGGTGCAAAGGTCCTCAGGTTCATGTACAGTGAACCATCTTTATTTACCAACCGCTTAATATCTGGAGTATATTCACCTTTGTCAGCAGATTCACACAATATGAAATCTGAATCATGGAAATCACTGAACTTTTAAAAATCATGGAATTCAGTATGAGATAGGGTAAACAAAGCATGAGTAAATGTATTTGTGATTATTTTATTTCATTTTAAGTTATGCTGGTGGTTGTTTAAATTGTAATAATTGCAAACTGGGGTTGTGTATCTTTTACAAGCCTTTCAATTTATCAGTTCATACTGTCTGATCATGTCAGTGACTAATGTATGTATATTGTCTGGCATGTATAAATCTAAATCCTAATGGAGTTTCCATATAGAAGTAAGATGAACTGTTTTTTAAATTAAAACATTTAAAAAATACAAGGGAAGTTATATTTTACATTTATTGTACTTTTCCACTTTTTATTTTACAGGAACCAGACTCTCTGAAAATAGAAGAATAAACTGGCCAACTGTAATAAATGTGATAGTTTCCAATGCCTGTTTTGTTTATTTCCGCTGACGGGAGTCATTGCACATGGTACAGTCATATACATAGACCTTCTTCTGCATTTAACAAATGTTTTGCAACATTGGCATTGGTTCAAACTGTGCAAAGTAGATCGCTTTACCACAACATTAATTTTTATAAAGCAAACTATGAGCCTTAGAATGATTGCCATTCTACACGTTTTATGTTTTTGTTAAAGAACAACATTCACAAAAGTTAAAATAGGCTCAAATCAGTGACTTTTCTTTTTTTTTCATTAGTTCTTCTATCAGGTAAAATGTTTCACACATATTTTACAACTGATTATTGACTCAGTTTAGCCAACTTACATAAAAAAAAAGTCTTATATTCTAATCATACCCTGATTTATTTTTGTGTATACAATACTATTATTACCTGCTAAAGGCAAAGGGCATCTCCTGGATATGGTTGTAACTCAAAGATATCTATTATACTAAGATCACAGTTATAACAACCCATCAGACCATCAACAGACCCTGGAGTTTTCCCTTTATTTTGCACCTTAACCTGACCCACTTTTCCTCACACGCTGACACTAAATGACTTGATCTGTGCTGTGATACTCAGCAGACTGTTTACTTTGTAGAGTTCAGTGCACCACGGGGAGATGCAGCAGATGAAGAACAGGAATAAACTTAGTCAGTCATACCTTCACAGTGAGACTGCTGAGCCAAGAAACCTGGATGTCTGCTGGGACATAAAGTCACATCAACACTGATTTAATGAGACAGCGTTTAATGTGGAACATGGATGCCAGACAGTGTTCAAAGGACGATCATTTAACACAATTATTTGATTACATATTATAGCATAATGCAAAGCAGAAAGTTGAAAAATCTTCACATCTACAGCTTTGAAGTACTTTTACAGTTTGTTAAAGGGACAGTTCACCCCAAAGTCAAAAATACATGTTTTTCCTCTTACCTGTAGTGCTGATTACCCATCTAGACTGTTTTGGTGTGAGTTGCAGAGGTTTGCAGATATCTGGCCTAGAGATGTCTGCCTGCTCTTAAATGTAATGGAACTAAATGGCACTTGGCTTGTTGTTATCAAAACACCAAAAGATACATTTGAAAAACTCAACAATGTCTCTTTCCATAAATCATGACCCACTTACTCAAGATAATCCACAGACTTCGTTGTGAGCAGTTAGATGTAGGGACTATTTTCTTTCTTCTGTCTGCCAACTGTATCACCACACATAAGGAAGCATGCATTTAAATGTAAACTTTAATGGTGTCCTCCTCGGCTGCGCTGTAGATTTTTTTGTCCTTTTGAGCTCCATGAATTGAGGGCCAAGTAGTTCCATTATATTTAAGAGATGGAAGGATCTCTATGGCCAGATCTGTGTCATAGAAATTATGTTAATATACAACAGATTTGCTACAGCAAGTATCTGTAAAGATGTCACTGACAATGTACCTAATTTGTTTTCCACCAAAATAGGCAATCTTACAAGACACTATCCACTTGTAGTGACAGCATTATTCAAAAATCAAATGCAGTTCTTTCACAAAATGACTACTGTGACCCTAACCAAATTGCTTTGATTGCCCAAACCTACCCAAAATGACAGGACGTCCTTAACTTAAATAAAGTGCGTTTGTTGCAGGAGTCTGGACATGAACCCTTGACTGCAATGTTTTAAGTCCTGCACTCTGTGCACCTACCAACCATCTTACGCAGCTTCTTGCAAATTCAGTTATATAAATGCATTTTTCAAAGAAACATTGTCTGTGAACATAATCTACCAGGAATTACATTTGCCACAAAGTAATTCTGAAAACAATTTAGTAATGTACAACCATAATTTCTAAGAGACGGGGTTGGCAACAAAAGTTGGCAACTCACACCAGAACAATTTAGACGGATAAATAGCACTAGAGGTATGAGGAAAATATGTATTTCTAGTTTTGGGGTGAACGGTCCCTTTAAGTCAATGAAGAGTTAAGAGTTTTGGAGTCACTCCCTATGTCAGCTGTGCATGGTGAGTAGTTGCAGTTAGTTATAATGTCACTGCGCCATCTGCAGGTTCCAGGTGGTAGTGTTTCACCACCATCCTGCTCTGGTAGCAGAGCCCCTTAACAGCTACTACTGAGGACACTGAGGATCTTATAAGACCATCATGTCTGTAGTGTAAATAGTCATCTTCGTAAAGTCTGCTGATATGTGTGGTCTGCTGTGTACACCTACAGTAATGGGATTTTGGTAACATGTAGGGACCAAATAACAAAACTCTAGCAGGTTAAATGTTTAAGCTTCACTGTACAGAAGGATGTACAATATATACAGAGTTTGACACTTGATAGATGTCTTTACATTCATGGCAAAGTGGAAAGTTCTGCACCAAGCATGATTTGTGACATCACAAATTGTTTGAAAGTAAATCCTGTAAATCCTATATTTAACTTGCAAAAGTGTGATGTCCAACTTTGAAGTCTTCAGCACACAGACACTGATAACGGACCTTAAAGTGAGTTGAACTGCTCGACATCTGGTGTTAAAAAACCTGGTGTCAAACTTGTAATCGTAGATTCTTTTCTAGATTCTGGACTTTTAATGAAGGAATATTTTCTGGATTGTTCTCCTCTTAACAGTTACTGTTTATTTACTTTTTACCCATTGTTTTAATTTATTTACATAATCTATTGATTTTGAGTTTTATCTTGCAAGCTGGTGTTTCCTCACTTACAATAGTGTTTCCTTCGTTCAGTTCCTGTTCCTGTTTTTAGTGAGCACTCTTCCTATTTTATTTCTTTATTTAATTCCAAAGTTATTGCTTTGGGAGTGTGTGGGTGGATGGAGGTAGAGGGGAAGGGTATTCTGCATGTTTGTGTGTGTGATAATGGACTTTTTTTTGTGAAAAGAACATATCAGATGCACATTATTATTCAAAGTAGAGCAATTTAAATACAACTGCAAATGTTAAAATATATCTGGAGGTGATCTTTAAGGAACAGTTGAAACAAAGGCTTATGTTCAAAGTGATTTTGGTTCAGGCAAGCTTCCAGATTTCATATTACATAACTTTTTATTCATAGGGGAGCAGCAACAACTGAAATGTGATGTATTGGGAGGGCTTACAGTTTACAAGAAATGGATGTTTTTCTTTAACTGCTGTTTCCATTCTATGTGACTAATTAGCCCTGCACATCTGTGATAGTGTGATGGGGAAGTCTCAGAGTTGAACTCACAGCTGAACTTTTACTTTCCTCATGCAGCATACAAAAAAACAACAACAGCCCTGACCTCATCAGTGAGATGTCGAGCCACAGGCTTGTGTCACCGTTTGTACTTTTCAATTCTGCATCGTGTGCACATCACTGCAGATACAAAGGGTGACAATGATTGTCTCATATCATATTTTTAATCAATATTTATTACCTCTTAATTAAATAATAACTGTAATCAAGATCCATTAGTTGTTCTGGAGCTTTCAATCATATCACACACTCTTAACTGTATGACAAAACTTTATTTATCACATGCTACAATGTACAAACACAGTTCCAAATAAGTTGGAGCATTGTGTAAAAAAAAATCATCAATAAAAAGAGAATGCGATGATTTGCAAACCATTTTTGACTTCTATTCAATTGAATACAGTACAAAGACAAGACATCAACTGGAGTGGAAAGACACATTGTGCACGAGTTACAACAGCTTGGCTTCATGTTAATAAGGCTCAGGTAAGACTAACCTGTCTACTGTCCAGACCAGTCCAACTGTGCTGATTTCTCTTATCAAGCATTCATTACATTTAGTATAAACATACAGTTTTAAATGTCAGGAGTTACAGTTGTTCAAAAAGTACATCAGTCATAATTTAAAATAAGAATCGCCTTGTTTTTGCATTATATATTTTTTTAATATTGCACTTAGGCAGATATTGTTTCATATACATATGGTTTTCAGGAGGTTGGGGACAGCTTTGGGTTTTAAAAGCCTCCATTCCTTTTGTACCAATGAGCTCTAGCAACAACATCGTTGGAGTAGTCTCCACCTGATGTGCGGGTGTCCACCTCGGCATAAGAGTGGATATTTTTGTCCCCGGCATTGTAGGCTGCTATCCCCCCTGCAGAGACAAACATAAGTGAGAACAAAGCAAAACAAAGACTGAAGCTGTCATGAAAGTGTACTAATTCAGTAAAACAAACCTTTCAGCTGCTGCTCTTTGCTCCAGTCAGGAAATGCTCTCTTTATGCATATAATGAAACGCAACAGGATGTCAACGGCTTGGCAGAGGTGCTCCTCACTGTCCCATGTGCCTTTTGGGATGTGTCCACCTCCATTTGGATTTACATCAATCTATGGAAATATTAGTTAATAAGGTTCAGATGAACACTGCTGCTACTATATTGTAATGTAGGCTGGGTTGCATCAACAATGATTCAACATTTTAACCTGGATTAAATCACAGTTTAACTTTAATATATGTTGCACCAAACTGTTAAACTATCTTAAAATTAAGAAAGATTAGTTGAGTTTAGTTTTTATTCTAATCCTATGGTTCAAATTTAATTATGAACTTAGTATTTAGAAATAACTTTAAACTTACCCTTGAGGAGGTTTTACTTTTAAACTAGCTGCCTTTTTGAAATGAACTGAGCAAACTATTTCTTGATGACAAGAAGTAAACACTATATTGTTTGCTATCAAACTAGCAAACAATAGAGCAGCGAGAGGTTTTCCCCTCTGCTTAGGTCCCGGCAGCTCTCAAATGTTTTATTTACTTATTTATTTTAAATTTGGGTAAGCAAGTATCTCCATACTGATTAAAGACTTTAATTTCGGCTTACATAAATAAACTTTGTTGGTGCAATCGGCTACATAGGAGCTAATTAAACAGGTTTATTATTACCTGCATCAGCCCAAAGGTATTAAATGCTTTTCTCTTTTCGTCATAACACCCCTTGCCCTCCGTCAGTGTCTTTCCAGCCCTGCATGATCTGGAGATCATGGCAGCGATGAGAGCTGGATCTAATCCTTTCCGACGAGCCGTGTTGTTGATGATGGATCTGTAGTTGTTCATTTCTATGAGATCAATCTCAGCCATGGCGTATGAGGCCTCCACACCTTTAGAAAGAGAGAATAGGAACATGGCCTTAGTGCCGCTATCAGTTTGTCAGTCTATTGAGTTACAGTGTAGATAAACATATATATATATATATGTAAATATATAAGGCTGGATCAGTGTTTACCTGAGAATCTCAGTCTGTCCTGCTGAGCTGTTTCCAGTGAAGCACCAGTAGTTTCCACCTTCATGATGTCTCCATAATCTACAAATGTTCAGTTTATTTCAGTCTTTTTCATCAACACTCACATTAACATGAGGACCTGAAGATATTTTACATCATCCACAACCACTTACTAGACACAGATGTCAGTGATGCTTCACGTGTGTCCTTGTCTGGAAATATACAAAGACATAATGTTGAATAGCACTGAAATATTTAATTAAAAGACTTGCTGGTACCTTTGTATTGTTATGAGCATTATTTGAAGCAGAAGTGAATGCAGGCAGGTAAAAGATTAAATATAAAATTAAAGCAAAACTAACTGGTCAGATGCCAAAGTTAAGACAAGAAATTGCTGAAAACGGAGTCATGATTTAGTTCACAGATGCAGATGTAGCCATAACTGGTGGTGTTTTTAAGACTTGTGGTCAAATGTTTCATAAATCTGAAATATTGTTGAATATAAGAAACAAATAAAATACGTTTGTGATGTTCTGATGTTAAAGACTTTGTTTTCAAATGAAGCAGAAAAGTGGGTCACAGCAATCCAGGGCTGCTAGGTCTGCAGTTTTCCCACGGAACTGGGATACTTTTAAAGTGTTATGGCAGATGGGTAAATCTATTTTTCATGCATATAACATGAAGAAAATCTATGAATCCTTATTTTAAAGTCAATGTTTTAATTGTAACAATTCATTTTTAAAAGTAATTTGTTTTATCTTAAATATGTAAATTAATAATTTATATAATTAAGATATAAATAAATCAACAACAACAACAACAACAACAACAACAATAATAATAATAATAATAATAAATAATAATAAATAAATAAATAAATAAATAAATAAATAATAAGATAACTGGACTTTAAAAATGAGTGTAGATGGTGTGGCAGGAGCATATTTTGAGTTCTCGTATTGGTCAGGTTTTGGGGCCAGTTTTATTGGCTCTTAGGCTGTTTGGGGGCAGATTGTGTCTTGGCATATGACTGATTTTGTCAAGAGTCGATCTATCACGGTTTTATCAGTCAGTATGAGCATGTTGTCCAATATGCACTGACATGAAAATGCAGATTATATATTTGATACTTTGAGCTCTATTTGAGATTTTAATTGTCGCCACTTCTAAAATAACAATAATTTTGAAAATACTTTTGATAGATCGTGACCTTTCATATCAATCTCGCAGCATCTCACTTTGTCTGCACACAAACGCACCAAACAAACAGCTGTGGCAGGATGTGAAACTCACCCAGGCTCTCTCTTTGCGCGTTGCAGCCCATCTCCTCCAACGTCTCCAGAGCCACCCGCTTGGCTCCGTCCTCTGTGTAGGTTTGGACCAGGGCGTGTACGATCTGTACGGGAGTTTTGTCCTGCACAGCACTGCGTCTGACCTTCGGTTGATCCTTGCGATCCAAGATCGTGGCGCAGAATTCATCTATCTGATTTCTATCCAAGTCATTCAACATGTCCATCAGAGCGCGTTGAACGGTCTTGGGAGGCATCTTTGCATCTCACTGAAGAAGTGAAACGACTCTGCTGCTGCGCGCTCAACTCACTGTTGTAGAGCGGATGGACTGGGAGTAGCTTAACTTGAGATACGCCCGGGCCGGGGACCAAACTGAGGACTGAGGGGTGCAGCTGATTCAAAGTGAAACTGAAATAGAAGTTTTCCTTGCTACCAACCACATCCTGTGGCATTTTCTGAAAATTACGGTAAAATCTCACATTTAATGTAATACTAAGGGGGGTTCCAAACTTTTCCATGCCAAGACCCCCCAAAGAGCGTTATGGACGGTTTTGGCCTGATAATGGCTCTAGATTTAAAGTTAAGGGGTTACAGTGGAACATAAATGTCATCAAATGTAGAATTGTTTTTTTGTTTTTTTTTTTACTCAAATGTCATGCACAGGGATTTACTTATAATATCTGACTAACTAAAGGAAGCAATTTCATAATCCCTTGATTTATAAAGTATGCATAGAAATTATTAAACTGTGAATAGCAGACCCTTGCTAACAGCCCATTGCTATGGACACAGTTCTGATTATAGACTAATTAATAATTATGCGCATATGCATATGTGTTCCTTGTGTTCTGTTCTGCTGTTATGTAACCTCCTAAACCTCCTGTACTGAGTTGTTTCACTGCTAGTCTTGTTGTTTATTTAATTCTGTGCAGGACTGCATAAAAAGTACCTTCCTGTTAACTGCTTGTTGGAAATGTTGCATTATAAAGCACTGAAGAAAGACCAGTTAATGGAGGACTAATGGGAGTTTCCATCACTGACTTGATAAGTGAGTGACTTGTAGGACTCAGTGTTACAGTTTCAATATTATCCATCACAGGAAAAAAACGTGTGCAAGTGATGCTGTCAGTGCCTGTTGTCCTCAGTGAGGAACTTTGGATTGTGAATCAGCAGAAACATCAGGACATGAAAATGAAAGTTCCTTCTTCAGTCTGGAGTTGAAAAAGTGAAATGTCATTCATACTGACAGTGGATAGCAACACAATTGCTCAAAATTAAAGGACCAGTGTGTAGAATTTGATAGCATCCAGAATCCAGGATCTTGCAGATTGCAAACATTTTTGTTGCATCCTTTCTTTCCAAGCATGTAGGAAAACTGACAGCGGTCACGAAACTCAGGCAAAACAAAAGGCAAAAGGCTGTATCTAGAGCCAGTGATTGGTCTGTCTGTTATCTGACCTTCTGTTGAAACATAGTGGTTTAACATGACGGCCTCTGTGAAAGATGACCCTCTCTCTCTGTAGATACAGTATAAACTGCTCATTCTAAGACAACAAGAACACAATTATTCTTATTCTCACCTGATTATACACTAATGATGAATATTAAATTCCATTTCTGCCACATTCTACTAATAAATCACAGTAAATCTTACACACTGGACCTTTAAATGCACAATATGTAAATTATGCCGATACACACATTAAAATAATATCAAAAGACATAGTTTGATGATGTCATGAAATAGTGTGGGATCGTGGGAATTATTATCTTGACTTTTTAAACAAACTAACAAACAAACTGATGAAAATCTTTTTTTATGACTCAGACAGAAATCATGTTCATGGACAAGGTAATGTTTAAGTTTTATTCATGTTATGTTTAGTCACATGCACAGACTTCCTTCCTCACTCTTTGACATACCAGATGTATCCAGATGTATCCCATATTTTCCTGGATGTTCTAGCAACTAGCTAGCAATGGAGAGCAAGAAATGTACTGTTATCCTGAATAAATGACAGATTTCTCTGAGTGTTAATGTTGTTGGGATAATGTAACTATACCACTCAACAAAATATAGAACATAGGTTTAGAATTAGTAGTAGTTAGTATGTATTTGCATTTTATAGCTTTAAGCTCAGAGTAAAAGACTAAATATGACTTCAGCAGATTTCACTACCCGACCTGCAAAGAATCAGGGAGCTCATTAACTTCTAGTAAGGATTAAAAATGAAAAAATGTAGACTTATGAAAATAGGTGTTTCCAAATCTCAACATTTTTCAAATAAAATGAACTTAGTGGAATTGAAGACATGCAACATGTTTTTTTAAAGATGCATTTCGTACTTTGCCTGGTTTATAGCCTAAAGATATGAAGACAAACATGAAAGTGAAAGATTAAGGTAATTAAGTTAACTAAGATAAGATAAGTTAACTTAAGATAAGTTCAAAGCTTGTAAAATGTAAGTCATACCGAAAGTGAATAACACTAACACTTGTTCTGAATATAGTTCATGATAAAAGGCCGATTGCCTCTGCAGATTTCAGTACCTGGTCTGCAAAATATTCATTATTAATATTCATTAACTTGTATGGAGCAGTCTGCTGGGGGAGCAGCATCTCGACGGCTGACAGGAAGACCCTCGACAAACTGATCAGGAAGGCCAGCTCTGTCCTGGGATGCCCCCTCAACCCAGTGGAGGATGGCTAAGCTATCATCCATGATTATAGCTGACAATGACTCCCATCCTGTGCAGGACACCATCACAGCACTGAAGAGCTCCTTCAGCAACAGACTGCTTCACCCAAAGAGTGTAGAGGAACGTTATCGCAAGTCCTTCCTTCCTGCAGCTGTCAGACTGTATAACCAAGAGACAAGAAGACAACCACAACATAACTCACCACGTACTTACCAAAACTGACAATTAGTCTGCAGTACAATGTACACCAATTGTGCAATATTAGTAATTATTCAGGACTAGTGTCACTTCATATTTTGCAATATTTCACACAGGTGAATGTTGATTTTTATGTGCTATATTTAATATTTCAATCAGGTGATTTTTTTACATATCAAAGTACAGTAATCAGGTGTGTTATCATCATCATTCTTTGTTTAATATTGTGTCTGTGTATATTATATGTATCGTTCCTATTTTTTCCTTGTTTATATTGTTCCCATTTTCATATTTACTTTTGTTTAAATTGTTCATATTTTTAATATTTCCTCTTGCTTATATTTTTATATTTTATTTTTATTGATGCTTCTTTACATTTTTTCTATCTACTTTACTGCTGTAACACTGAAAATTTCCCCATTATAGGACTAATAGAGGAATAGCTTATCCCATCCACATGGTTTAATGCATATATTGTAAGTCACCTCGGATAAAAGCCTAAACTAAACTAAACTATATACATTTTTGGTGGCAGTCTAAAGTGCCTTTCTAAGGGAATTGGGCAGGGGCTCTGGGATGGGAGGGTGTCCTCATGGAATTTGCACAAATCCTGCACATTGCTGTCCAAAGGTTTCCTGGTTTACAGCTTGCTATATTAAACTGCTGACTGATGATGATCTATGGTCCTGTGACATGTTACAAACAAGGAGGACTCCTTCCTGTAAATCAGCTGATTGTCTCCTCTGGTAAATCTGCTGAATAGTCCCCTCTGCAGGTGGCAAATAGAATAACAGACGAGATCATAGTGAAAGCAAAAGTGAAAATGCTGGTATAAATGAAGCCCTGCTGCAGGGTTACACCAAAGAGTGGACAGAGGAACCCTGTTGCAGATCTCACGTTCCAGTTTCAAGAGCAGAACACAAAAGGAAGCAGGAAAGATGGGTGAGTGCTTGTGTTATTTTGATGTTGGTCTGAATTTAAGCTGTAGACTTGCTTGTGTTATGAATAGACAACAGGACTTCCAAACACTGGAATACTTATCCAGAGAGGACAAAAGTGTGCTTATTCCTTTATATATTAAGTCGTCTAAATTCTCCAAGATCTTTATATTTTCAAAGGAAATATTAGGACACACTGTATGTTTTTTAAACCTTATTCATTTTAGGATTCAGGCCTGAAGCGCATGAAGCTTTCTGTATTTGTTTGTTTGTGCCAAACAGCCATGACTCTTTAACTATCGTTCAGTCATCATAAAACTAAGTAGGAATCTTCAGGCTGTGTTTTGGAGTATGTCTACTGAAGCATTTTGAGCATAGTGTCATATTGATTGATGGAAGTAGAAGTGATCTTTAAAATACTTTTTGTGTGTTGCTGTGTGTGTGCTGATGAAAAATAATAATAATAAAAAAAAAACATTTGCAGGTTATGGAAACATCATGAGGGTTGAAGCTACTGGTGCTTCATGGCAAACGTCTCAGCAGGACAGGCTGGGATGCTCAGGTAAACACTGCAGATCTGCGTCCACAGTGTTTCTAGATATATGATACAGGAAATAGATGTTAGGTAGATGTAGAGTCCATAATCCTGTTCTCTGTTTGATTTCTCTCTAAAGGTGTGGAGGCATCAAACACCATGGCAGCTACCGATGCAGGCAGAATGGAAAAGTACAGGTCTAAAATCAACACAGTGGGACAGAAATATGGAATAGATCCAGCTCTCATTGCTGCCATCATCTCCAGAGAGTCAAGGGCTGGAAATGTACTAGACAATGGCTGGGGTGATGGTGGGAATGCCTGGGGACTGATGCAGGTTGTAACAGATACTACTGTTGTACTACTGTACTTATATCCACTATTAAAGCTTCACATTTCAGTACAGTAACAACAGTGTTCATCCCATTTCCCTAGGTTGATGTAAATCCACATGGGGGTGGACACACTGCACGGGGTGCATGGGACAGTGAGGAACACCTCTGCCAAGCCACCGAAATCTTGGTTTATTTTATCAAACGGATTGGCAACAAATTTCCTAGCTGGAACACAGAGCAGAGGTTGAAAGGTTTGTTTTACTGAACCAGTAGACTCACACATGCATCAGCGCTCTTCACACTTTGTTCCACTTTGTTGTCATCTGTATTTGTCTCTGCAGGAGGGATCGCAGCCTACAACATGGGAGATGGAAACGTCCATTCCTATGAAGGTGTGGATGCCAACACAACAGGCGGAGACTACTCCAACGATGTTGTTGCCAGAGCGAAGTGGTACAAAAACAATAAAGGCTATTAACAGCTGAAGCCTCCTACAAATCATAAAGGAAGCACTCTGATGATGATGATGATGATGATTATGTGTATCCTATGTCAAAAGTTAAGCTAAATAAACATAATAAACACAAAGCAAGTGATATCTCTGTGTTTTTGGTATATGCAGTATGCAGTACTATCTGTGTAACAGGGTTTTGGTAGGATTCACCAAGTTAAAGACCTCTTATGACATTTTTAATGCCACACAATTTACCTGCATTATTGTCATAACAGCAAAAAATAGATGGCCTAGAAATAAGTAGTATTACATCACATTTTTTCAGTGATTTCCAGCAGTGCTTAGCAATAATTCATAATTAAAAAAAAAAATAAATAAATAAAAATGTGGGAAAACACAAAGTTTCAAGGAAACTTACTGCAATAGATTTGTGAAATCTGAACTCAAGTAAACTGGTTTAAAGCCTGTCACAATAAGCTGTGATGATTCTGTGCCCGTTACAGTCAGTCAGGGCTGTTTCTTGTTAATCACTTGCTTTTCTGCACTGGCGACCATCCAGGTCTGCAGACCACACCTCTGCAGCTGACACCATGTGGGACAAATTACAATATAACTGTACTGTAAACTTAAGTGAAATCACTACTTTTTTTTAAAATCTTTATTTTTCTTTACTCTATAATAATCTAATGGGTGCAAATGTTGTGATAATGTGACATGATGCAGTAATTTGTGTTTTATGCACTTGGGTTGAAATGAAAGATTTAATTTTGTTATAGAAAAACAATTCAGTAAACATTGTGATGCAGAGGGCTGATATCTGGTTCTGTGATTACAGGGAAGAAAAGAGACAAAATAAAGTTCTTTAAAACCATTCATGCATGCCTGGAAAATTCTTTAACTCATCCAAGTGTGTAACATAAACTAAAGTGAAGTCATGTTTCTGCTACTTGAGACTCAGCGTCTTTGCAGGAATAGTTTTTGAAATTTTATTATTCTTGGTATTTTTTGTCTCCACATGGTTAAATGCATTTAATGTAAGTCGTTATTTAGTGTCTGCTAAATAAATGTATATAAAAAAAAAGTAATTATTTCCAAAGCTCAGATGTGTTCACTACATTGCCTGATTTAAAACCTGTCACAATAAGCTGTGATGATTTTATGCCTTTTATAGTCAGTCAGAGCTATTTCTTGTAAATCACATGCTTTTCTGCACTGGCAACCATCCAGACCACCCCTCTGCAGCTGATAACTGTTGCAGGCAAGATGAGGAAATCCTAGTGAAACCAAAAGTAAACATAATGGTATAAATACAACCATCCTGCATGCTTAGAACACAGAGAAGGAGAAGGTCGCTGTGTTGCAGCTCTTACATTCCAGTTTCAAAGGGATCATCAGAAGAGGAAACAGCAAAGATGAGTGAGTGCTTCTATTATTTTACTGTTGGAACTTAGAAATGCTGGAATACTTATTTGCAGGGAACCATAGTGTATCTTATCACTTTACCTTTACATTAAATGTTTATATTTTCAAAGATAATATTATAACATCTTTGAAACACATTGTATATGTATTTTATATATAAGTCCTCATGCTTTGTGCTAATCTTGATGTACAAGTGTGTTGATAAAAATAATCTGATAAATAAATGCCAACACACTATTCAATGCACCAAAAAAACCAAACCAAAACTCAAACTAAACTATCTGTTGCAGAAATCTGCCATCTTCTAGTTACTGCTGTAGCGCCTGTTGTAGCTACCAGACATGCCTTTTATACACACTCATGTTACTGTGGCTCTTGTTTGTAAAGATGTGTAGGGTCCCTTCCCTTCATGTCCTCGTGCTTCGTGATAATGTTGATGAACAGGTGTGTTGATGAAAAATTATAATAAAAAAAAACACATTTGCAGGTTATGGAAACATCATGAGGGTTGAAACCACTGGATCCTCTGAGGCATCAAACAAATTGGCAGCTGATGATGCAGGCAGAATGGAAAAGTACAGGTCTAAAATCAACACAGTGGGACGGAAATATGGAATAGATCCAGCTCTCATTGCTGCCATCATCTCCAGAGAGTCCAGTGCTGGAGCAACACTAGACAATGGCTGGGGTGATAATAGGAAGGCCTGGGGACTGATGCAGGTTGTAACAAATACTACTGTTTTACTTATATCCACTATTAAAGCTTCACATTTCAGTACAGTAACAACAGTGTTCATCCCATTTCTGCAGGTTGATGTTGTTCCGGTAGAAAAAGGCGGGGGTGGACACACTCCAGAGGGTGCATGGGACAGTGAGAAACACCTCTGCCAAGCCACCGAAATCTTGATTTATTTTATCAAACGGATTGGCAACAAATTTCCTAGCTGGAACACAGAGCAGAGGTTGAGAGGTTTGTTTTACTGAACCAGCAGACTCACACATGCATCAGCGCTCTTCACACTTTGTTCCACTTTGTTCTCATCTGCATTTGTCTCTGCAGGAGGGCTCGCAGCCTACAACAAGGGAGATGGAAACGTCCATTCCTATGCTGGTGTGGATGCCAAAACAACAGGCGGAAACTACTCCAACGATGTTGTTATCAGAGCGAAGTGGTACAAAAACAATAAAGGCTATTAACAGCTGAAGCCTCCTACAAATCATAAAGGAAGCACTCTGATGATGATGATGATGATGATGATGATGATGATGATGATGATGATGTGTATCCTATGTCAAAAGTTAAGCTAAATAAACATAATGCAAAGCAAAACCACGAGTGATATCTTTGTGTTTTAGGTATATGCAGTATGCAGTACTCTCTGTGTAACAGGGTTTCAGCAGAGTTCATTGAGTTCAGTTTAAAACAGGGTTCCTACACATTTTTCATTTCAAAATTCTTTACTTTACCTCACTCAAATTTCCACCCTTCTCAATAGACTTTTGCTACCTATACTCATTCTATTTTCTCTTAACATATTGAATTCCACCATATTTTTATTATGTTGTATAAATAAAAAACAAAAGCGAGTTGGAAAAAGCCGACATAATTTAATTTTCAACACATATGTGCAGCCTTCTTTATTCACTGTGTCCATGAAGGGACAGGGGATCTGAGGACGTGTTCCCTGGAAAACATTTAGTGAATTATTGTTAAATAAGTGTCTTGTCTGTTTTATTTTAAACCACGCCCATTCTTGACTGAACAGAACTTTTGCAATTAAGAATCATTAAAACTGATCTGTGGCATTTGACATTATGCAGAATGGTTTGCATATTTGATCAATGGCAACAAAAGTAAAAGTGTTCAAGGACATTTTAAACTGTAAAATTACTGTGTGACTGAGGCAGAGGCCACATTTTCCATATATGACACAACCCTGTTACTTCGACAACATTGCTTGTTGGCTGCTGGCTCCAAACATCTCCAAACATGAGCAAAAACACTTTGTGTTTTTTTAGATATTCTGAATTTTAAAATGGAAAACAGAATGAGGGCAATAACCTAAAAACACAAATATTTTTTGCATACTCCTTTTTCTACTTTACTTATCCAGACCTGGAAATAACTCAAATAAAAATCCATACTTTCCCATACTGTGTAGGAACTCTGTTTAGACTTTTTTTTAATACCCTGTGGTGTCTAAAGAGTGTGAAGAAACAAAGATATGTACATGTTTAAGATAATTGTACTGCACATAAATTATTACAAGGGATTGTCAAGAAGTTGGTACCTCTCGGTTTTGAGAGGTCCTCTTCCTGTTTAGAAGGAAGTGAGGCCCTCTATACATTTTGAGAAAGTGAGGTCTTCCCTTATGTCATAACTTATGTGGGGTGTCCTCTTAGAGAATCCTATATGTGTGGGGTTATTTTTGTGGAACAATGGACAACCAAATCTATATAAGTCAAGTTACATGACCTGTGGGCAGTGAGATTCATATTGGCTTTGAATCCTCTCACAGGCAAACCATGGTGCCTGATGGATGCTGAACTTCTTTGTAATAAACTTGTTATTATATAATCAAGTCGGTGTCAGCGGACATTTCTTTATCGTCTTCACATCATTGCTACCCAATAAACAACAACCCCTGAGAATAACTTAAAGCCTGTTTCATGGTCATACCCCCCAGAATGTATGGTCTAGCAAAACATTCTCATCCCAACTCATCACATACTGATGATTTGTCACCACCCCTCGGTGTCTGATACTGAAACACAAGATACCTTTTAGCAGCTGGACCTGATGCAGCCACAAAGCCTTTCTAACATATGCCTCATGCTGTGAACCACTTATTTAGGTTTAGGAACAAAATTATTTGGTTAGGTTTAGGATAAGACCATGTTAGGGGTTACCATAACTACGTTACTTTACATAATATGTCACGTGACATCACTTAAGCTACTCGCCACACAAAAGTCACATGTCCAAAGTCCCACATGTAACATTAAAATGTATGTTGCAACTTTGGTTTCACACGTGACACAAACCCTGGTCATTTGTTTGCATGAGTCATGAATGGTTTACACTGAGGTCACTTGAAATGTGTGGTGCACTGCTTTCTGCTAAGAATGGTGCAAATCATCGGTATCTGACAAGTTGGGAGCGAGACAAAGCTGGGCTTAGAAGAAATTATTATTTATCACTTTTTTTTCAATATTTACCAGCAGTACATAACAATAACTCATAAATGACACAACATGGAAAAACATGGATGGATTAACCAACTGAAAATTGTTCCTTTATTTTTGAGCTTCCTGGCTACTGTGGCTAGCAGATGTGGCAGTATTTATTACATGTCTTAACAACACTGCCTGAAAACCCACAAAAGAGATTATACAGTCACCTGCTGATACCTTGTGTGATAATTTGCTGTAAAGGAGAAAAGAGTATTTCACTTACGTTTTATATACTTCACTGCACTGCTGTTGACTTAGCGTTTGGATTAAGCAGGGCAAATGACACATAGTTTAATACAAATAATGGACCACATTAATTCTACAGTTTGTTTCATCTGAAGGTGAAATCATGTACATGTAGCGTCACCAGTCTGGGTCAAAGCTGCATTTCTACAGTGGTAGATCTGAGTCCAATGGAGGAAAAGTAAAAGTTCAGCTATTCTTTTACTTGACCGCAAATCTACAGAGAATATAAGAAAATTAGGTGGGAGAATTTCTCTTATAGACTGGATTTAGTGGCTGTTATAGTTGCTATTGCAAATCATTTACTTTACTTTAATTTACTTCAGCACTTCAGACACAAAACCACCCTGTGCCTGTTACGGTCTATTCCTCGTAAAGTTTTGAATCCCTTCCTATCCTGGGAGTCAGCTCTTCAGTTCAGTTGTATTAACAGTGTTTATTTATAGTGAAAGTCAATAATATATACATATCGGGTCTCACAGAGCATTTCTAAGCAACATGGAGTAACACAAAGTGATAAGGGAATTACCCCAACCCAGAGACTTCAGGTGAAATTCAACACTAAATACAAGCAGCTGTCTGCTGATTAAATCTCACTTGTGATCAGTTAGACTTCCCACCTACCAGTCAGTCACATGTGGTCAAAGGTGACAACAGGATAATTAGTCCTTGCACAGGGGCCATGTGCAGCTCTCATATTCAGCTTTAAGTGGACTGTCTGAGGAGAACACGACAAATGGTTGGAGCTTGTGCTGCATTACTCTCCTGCTGATGGACCTTGATCTTTACCCGTGAGGGCTCTTGTCAGCGGTAGGTGCAGTGGTGCTCCTGGTGCTGCCGCAGGTCCACTTTGTGCTGGAAGCCGTAGAGGCAGTGAGGACAGTGGTAGGGCCGGTCGTCCTTGTGTTTACGGCTGTGGGTGATGAGGTTGGAGCTCTGGCTGAATGCCTTCCCACATATCTGACACACATGGGGCTTCTCCCCTGACACACAAACACAGCACAAGTCATATGAATACACGGGACGCAGGTTTAAACTGTGAAGATTTAATGGACAAAACAAAGAGGAATAGCACTTTAACTATTTAATATATTAACTTATTTAATTCACACATCTTGAAACATCACATCTCATCTGTTTAATCTGTATAAAAAACAAAGTGTAAACACAATGAGATATGGTTTTACAGCAATTAATGTACCAGACTATTTCTTGGACAGGCCGTGACGAGACAAAACATAGTCCAGCACATACTTTTTATACCATTTGGCTTTTGTATGGATAAAACAAATGTGATTTAATTTTAAGCATTTCCAGCCGTAAAGTCGTTAGAGGTTAGAGTACTACTAGGGGACTGTATGGTGACAAAATACAACCCCAATTACAAAAAAGTTGGGACGCTGTGTAAAATGTAAATTAAAGTAGAATGCAATGATTTTCAAATCCTTTTTGACTTGTATTCAGTGGAGTACAGTGCAAAGACAAGATATTTAATTTTTAAACTAATAGACTTGTTTTTATTATGTTTTTAATATACACGCATTCTGAATTTGATGCCTGCAACACATTCAAAAAAAGTGGAGACGGGCAAAAAAATGACTGGAAAAATCGTGGAATGCTCAAAAAACAAGTGTAAAGGTAACTGGATGAACTGATAACAGGTGACCGTATCATGATTGAGTATTAAACAAGAGTTTGTGAAAAGCTGCATGGGCAAATAATCCAACATGATGGTATGAAGGTGTGTTAGGGCCCATGACATCAGTCAGTTTTAAAGCAACATCTTTTTCAGGGATGTCTCTGCTTATTTCAACAAGGCAATGCAAAGACACATTATGCACAACAGTGTAGCTTCATAGTGAAAGAGTTCAGGAACTAGACTGACCTGCCTGCAGTCCAGACCTGTCTGCCCTGGAAATGTGTTGTATTATGAAGCACAAAATACAACAACAGAGACCCTGCACTGTTGAGCAACTGAAGCTGTGTTGGGAAAGAGGTTTGCATTGAAAACTTCACGCTTACTGAGTGTTGATACAAGAAAAAGTGATGTAACACAGAGGTAAATGTCCCTGTCCTAACTTTTTCCAGATGTGTTGCAGGCATCAAACTCAGTGTGAGTGTATCAATTTGAACATAAAATACCTCGTCTTTGTACTGTATTCAACTGAATATATGTCAAAAAGGATTTGCAAATCATTGCATTCTCTTTTTATTTACATTCTACACAGCACCCTAACTTTTTTTGGGAGCCTGGGTTGTACAACAGACATTTGTAAACACTACACATTTGTTTGTGTTGCACATAATACAGTGAATTTGAATTCATGTGCAAAGATGGGATATATGTGCTGGAAAAGTAAGCGATTAATGCTACTGATTAGTTGATTACTGTTCAGTTCAGTAATTTCATATGAATGAAGTCAGTGGTAGACTTTCACATATAAAAACAACAAAAGGGGACACATATACCCACCGGTGTGTATGAAGGTGTGTTTCTTCATGTCAGACTTCTGGTGGAACCTTTTGCCACAGTACTGGCAGGGGTAAGGCCGGGTGTCTGAATGTATGAGCAGATGAGTGGAGAGGGTGGAAGAGCGCTTGAACACTTTTCCACACACTGTACAGCCAAACGTCCTCTCCTACAACAACAGGCACTGTAGTTATGGATTCAGGAGTGTTGTACCTCATAAGCGCCTAACACTGATTATTTCAGCATGTCCAAACACATACCTAGATAATTCCATATAAAAAGAGATGTGATGCTGACCTTGCCCCTGCATCGTGACCTCTCAGTAGGCCTGTCTGTCCTGCTGGACTTCATGTGTACCGCTGACAGAGGCGCTCTTCCATGACTCTTGCATATGTGAGTCTTCAGACTTGACAGACATGAAAATATCTGCAAGGGCAACATGAGCAAAGTTTAACACTAAAAAACAAAAACAAAATTATTACACACATTTTTTTTATTTGTTCCATTTCCTGTTAGTCTTTTGAACACACTATATGTGAAATCTGCAGTTAGGGTCTCTCTCACATTAAAACAATAACAAAATATGTAGTTTGACTACATCTGAAGTAGCATATGGGAGTTGTTTTCTTCATTGTTAAACAACCAGGACTGCAGATGAAAATCTATCTGACATGACTCAGGCAGAAATCCTGTTCACAAACAAGATAATGTATTAAAGTTTCATTCATGTTAATGTTTAGTCACATTTGCAGACCTCCAACCTCATTTTCCGATGTATCACCTGTTTTCCTGGAGGTTTCTGCAACTAGCTACCTTGAATAAATTATTTATTTCTCTGGGTTTAATCATTAATGGAAACATTTTGGATAATGTATCTATATAACTCATTAAAATATATTACGTATCTAGAATTTTTAGGCATTTTAATCACAAAAATGTTACATATTATAACTTCAGTCACTATTTTAAAGTCATGTCAAAAAGTCTTGGTTCTGATGGGGCCACACTGATATGGACCACCACAGATATTGGATTAAACAAAAGGGACCACCCACTGTTTCAACACCCCGTTATTCTGAAAACCCAACAGCCTGAAAAATGTCCCATTGGACCATTATCCCAAAACAACACACCAAAACAACATCACACTCTCTGTGAAGTTAGTACAGTGAGCACCAACTCAGCCCATGGTGCTAAATATGTGTATCTGTGCCCCTGTCAGCCTGTTGGAGCAATGGGTGTTTTCAGGATAACGGGCTGTTACTGACATTTGGGCTTTTGGCCCATTTGGACACTTTTCAAACTATGGAGGTTTTGAAATAAATGACCGTTGTAATACCAAAGCACCTTAAAAACAGTTTAGAGAACCTAGTTTAGTACTGCAAGACTGCTCAACTCACTTACTGTGTGCTGCGGCAGTACATTACCTTGACATTAAAATCCGCAAAAGCACTGTTGCCTAACTTGCAAAATTAATGACATACCCATCAGCCTTAGCTGAACTTTGTATTGAGTGGGTATTAGCAAATGTTAGCATGCTAACATACTAAACAAAGATGGCGGACATTGTAATCATTAGTTTATAGTTTAGCATCAGCAGCTTTGTCTTTGTGAACATGTTAGCATGCTTCTAGCATTTAGCTTAAAGCATCATTGAGTGTTTATGTGTTTATAAGACAAAGGCAATTAAACGTGATGAAGAGAAGCCGTACTTTGCTACAGAGAGGACACTCTTGCCTCGGAGCACTGATCTTCGAGGCGCCACGAGTCCTGGTCTCCCTCAGGATCTGAATGTGCTGAGTCAAGTCTTCCAGTCCCACAGACAGTTTGTCTGGATATCCTGAGCTCACATAAGGTGTGGACATGACTGTTGCTGTGGGAGGGCGAGACTCTACTTTCTCCACGGGGCGAAAAGTATTTGAGTTGATGGGACCGCAGGGCTCAGCAGATCTACAGTCTGAATACAAAGACAAACAGGTAAGTTGACCGGCTCCTGTTAATGCAACTTTCTGAAAACTTGGATTGATACACTTTTTAATAATTTAATATCTTATGTTAGACAACCAGATTGTTTTTCAATAATTGACCTTTTGCTAAGCCTGTTTGAGTGGTGGTGTCTTTTTGTAGTCTTTCAAAAAACATAAAATACAAGAGCACACTTGTGAAGAATGCATTAAACTCTATCTGCACTAACATGAACTACAAACATTAGCATGTCTGGCTAACTAGCTTACTTTGTGGCTTTGTGACAGGTCAGTTGTGTAATACCTCACAAAACCGTCAAACAATAAATAAACCAAATAGTCTATTCTGTGTCCTCTGCTTTACCATCACTGCTGCTTTTTTAAAATCATGTTGTTATTTATAGTTATCTAGGAAGCCTTTTGTATTTCCATGTAAACCAACATAAAACGTCTCCGTCACCCACTGTAAGATTGAGGACTGAATGGCTGAAGGTGTCCACCTCCATCAGAGTGGTTGTCGGCCTGACAGTCCTGCTGCAATAATGTGAAGGGCGCTGCATTAACGTCTGGTGTTTCTGCTGTGGAGTACTCGGGGGATGTATCCCAGGACCCTGGCTGTTTTCCTAGCTGGCTAAGTGTTACTGGGGTCAGTCCAGGGCTGGGGCTTCTTGCTGCAGGCCGAAGGTGGTGCAACCCTCCTCGCTTCACCAAGAAAGAACGAGGCATCACTCAGGAGGGAGGAAGACCAACTCTACACCCAAAATCTAAGTCACCTAGTGGATTAAAAAAAACACATTGCCAGTGTTAGTGATGACATAATGTACTTTTTGTTTTTGTTACAAATTTCAATCTTATTTCTTGAGAATTTGTGAGTTCTTGTCTGGGGCAAAGTTGTTTTCTGGTAGAGAGCAAGTTTAGAAATGAAACACTTTTGTACCCATTGTTCAATTTACAACCACGATAAATAAATATAATAGTTAATAATAAATCATTCTGCTCTCAGATGTATTTGTTTTTAACTGTCCTATTATTGCCTGTTTGTTTGTGATGCTTATTAATTGTATTAATTGTTTATTATATTTTTGTTTTGTTTTTCTTGTTGTGTTTTTCTGTTCAAACCCTTGACATCATTGTAAATGAGGGAACTCCCTCAATGATTCTTTGAGATTAAATAAAGGTTGAGTGAACTGAATGACTGAACTAAAGGCAAATAGTGAAAAGATGGATCAAAGGGTTCCTCGTGATATTTGTATTTGCCACAAGGGGGCAGCAGAGCTGTACATTCATGTTTCCTGCTTGAGTCTTAATTAAATCTATGTGCTTTGACATACAGTATACATATTGTTGATACTATTACACAGAGAAAGAGTGGGATCATCAGACAGGACAAAAGATTTTGTGTTGACAAAATGTAGATTACAATTTAATACTTAGTTACAATTGCTTAACATTTGTCATTTCTTTGTTTAGTTTTTTATTTATATGACATGTATATATAGAAAGACAATTTAAAAAAAATAACAATATAAATAAAGATGCCCTAAAATATCTGATTTACTTAAGTAGGCCCTTTATTCAGACCCATCTTGAATCTACTCCAGCGTTGTGTTGGTTTTGGTTTTGTGTGCTCTTCAGTGGTTCTCAACCTGGGCGTCAGAACCCCAAAGAGTGAGTCGAGATCATTTCTGGAAGTCACCAGATGGTTGTGAAGAATAAAGAAATGATCACAAGGCTTTGTTAAATAATTGATTCTGAATGATCATTTATGCCATTCTAAGGTCTGTAATTTCTGTATAGCAGACTGTTGCTATGAAGAACAGATCGTTGCTATGGGTGTAGACCAGATCATAGTGGAGCAATACAACCATTTTTAAATGATTATTTTGTCCCAAATCATTGATTTTCTTTTCTTTTTGTGGTAAAGTGGTTGTATGTGGAGTGGGAGGAGTTTTGAATGTACGTTCACTTCACATTATCTCTTATATAACATACTGTGGCAAGCAGCACTGAGACAGAGCCAGGAAACTCAGCAACATCAGCTCGCTCCTTAATAACATTAAACATAATGGACAAGCAGTCAAAAACATGTAAAACACAGCTGACCTTAAGAAATGTAACATCCACCTCACTAATGGCTGAAACTATAAACCAGCACAAAAATGATGAGGGCAACATAAACCACCACGTTCTGCACAGACACAAACAAAAAACTAAAAACATAAAATTGCAAACTTAGCTATTGCTTAGCTTGGGGGTAATGGTTCTTATTTAATTTTAGATTGTATTTAGTGTGTTCCTGTGTGAGTTGTGATTGGACACACACACACACACACACACACACACACACACACACACACAAACACAGACATGTTCACACACACACCTCAATAGCACGATATGGCTGACATTTTTCTGCAGGTGAATCACTTCAAATTCAGACAGCAACGTCATCAAATGAGAAACACAACTGAGCTCCGAGCCGCATTTACTTGAGATGTTTTGGTCCTAGACCTTCATCAGGCAAACCCTGATTCTAGTATCGAAATGTCGCAAACAAATGTTATTATTTTAAGTTAGACGGTAAAATATTACCCTGACTTTCTGAAATGTGTATTTTTTTTTGGTTGAAGTCACAAACACCAACCTGATTATTGTGGGATGTTGAGAACCACTGACCTATACGAGGTTTTCTTCATGGACCTCTCTGTGTTTTGCTCTGAATATGCTCGACCAGTTTACCAGCCCCTGAGGATCACTTGGCATGTAAGTCAGAGGTCAGTTCTTGTCACAGCCATGACTTTTCTTCTTGATCTGTCTTATAAATTCTGCTTGACCAACTCCAGGTGGCCTGTCAGATGGCCTGTGTTCAGCGGTGTCTTACATTACTACTACATTTTTCCTCTGGCAAGTTTTCTCATCTCATCTCCTGTAAACCTGCATTCATGCTGCAGATGAAAACAGTCAAAATCTAATGGAAACTGTCACAAAAATAACTTCGTAAAGTGACATAAATTTCCTGCAAACCTGCTTTTTGACAGCGAGGCAAACAGTCATATCAGAAGTGCAGCTATTTCACTTAACAGCAACACAGTTCATGACTCAGCGCTAGTGTTTCAACCAAGCTGCAGAGGAGGAGTTGAGGGGGAGACGACGAGGTGTTACACCACTAAGCAAAAAAAAAAAAGTGACAGTATAACTATAGATTAATATTCTGTAAAAGTTAGTGGTCAGACATATGAGAAGAATTCAATTACACTAATACAGACAAATTATGAGGCTGTATATAACACCAACCTTGTTTAACTGATTTAACACGTTCATTCGTTGATACATGTCAAATGTGGAACAAATCCCTGTTATTTCATTGTCTAAGGTTCCTGGACAGAAGATATTCTGTCTCGTGTTAAGTTACATGTTCAAGGTTGTCTGCAGTGGCGGAAGAGGTACTCAGATATTATACTTGAGTAAAAGTATCAAACCAACAATGTAAAGATATTTATAATTAAAAGTAAGAAAAAAGTGGTCGTCAGATAAATAATGGGGTAGCAAAGACAAAAAAACAAACTCTGCTACACAAATCTATATCAGTGTTTTGGATTTTTCTGTAATCTGTGTTTTCTTTGCAAACACCTCAACTGACTCAACTCAACTGCAAACCACTGGTTTAATCTTTAATAATAACAATGAATTGCGTTACTTCACTTAAGTACAATTACCTCAAACTTTTACACGAGTACAGTACTTTACTTTCCACCACTAGTTGTCTGCATGTCCTAAACTATGTATCCTTGATACCTTAAAAATTCATCAGAATTTAACCCAAGCAATACAAAAAAAACCTTAAATGTTAAAACCTAAAGCCTGAGCCCAGTTATGAGGATCATTTACCGGAACACCCCTGATGGTTTACACCATCTTTGCTCTTCAAAAATGTACATTCATGATTTATCGAGAACTCCTTACCTATTGGAAAATCTCTTTTATGAACTTTTATGAGGTGGAAAATCTGTAGAAACTGTTTTGTAGAAACAAGTTTATTCTTTTAATCTCTTAGGCCTACTTGTTACTTTGAGATGTTTTGTATTCAGTATTATTAGATTGCACAATAATTGGTGTGAGGGTTCTCATGTTCTTATTTACTTGTTTGCATGTTTGTTTGTACTGTACATATACATGCACATATTTGTTAAACTATTTGAAAAGGAATTCAATTAACATATGTTTTTTAAAAAAGAAGCTGCTGCATTAGTTTGTTTTATCACAGTTTTATGATAAATCTAGCTATGAAGAACTTAGATTTTGTGACAACAGTCATTCTTATTCATTTATTACAATCACATTTGTTTTCTTCTTCATGGCTGCACAGGCATGTGGAGCTTAGTTCAGAGGGATGACGTGTTCAAACTGCTATTGAATATTGACCAGAACAACACAATCTGAATAGTCAACAAACAACATACAAACAAATTTGGTATGATTGGACGGACCAGCTCAAGGAAGGGTCAAGGTGGTTCAGACCCTCAGAAGCTTCAGTGGTTCATCTTCTCCGGAGTTTGTTTTTGCTCGAACGTGCTGAATGAAATGTGAGTCGACATACAGACTGCTGTGTGTTTGATCAATTGATTTCTTTTTTTTTTAAATCTCAAGAATGACCAAAAAAGAACATAAATTTAATTTGCCTGTTGCTCAATTTGAAAACATTTTTTCAACAATGTGTTTTATCTGTAAAACTTGTGTGGAGAAATGGAAACTTTGTGTGTGAGTGTTGCTTTATGTGCAGAGGTGCAAAGATGTTGCGATAAAATTAACAGCTCTGTCTTCTGCACTACTTTAGAACTCTGATGTTCACAATAAGACAACATGATATCTGGCTGAGTTACTTTGATTTGAAAAAAAGATGTTATAGGCTATTTGCATATTTTTTTAATTAAAAAGGATTGTTTTGCTTCTCTCTCTTACGATAACTAAAACATAATATAAGAGTCCACATGGCCACATGTAGATAATTACAAAACTCGGTGATTATTATCTGATTTCATAAGAATTTGGTTTATTGAATGCAGACCATTACTGAAATAATTCAACACAACTTGTTTTAGCTTATTCTTTGTCTAAAAAGTACTTAAACCTAGGTAAAAGAAAAAATATACATTGGACAAACAGCCCCAAAGTGTTTCATGTTTCAATTATCATGTTAAACAAACAAAGCCAACCAAATCTGTGGTACCTCTAATATAACCAGAAAAAAAGCTGATGGTTTTCAGAAATAAATATGCAAATACTCACCAGATTTTTAGATTCCACCAGTGCTTCTTAACATCACACACAAACCTCACACAAATAAGTTAACTGAGACGAGTCTTATATCAAGTTAGACAATGTGGAGTCAGTGTGTCACATGTGAGGTCAGCCTGCTCTGAGATGGATTGTAAGCCGCTGATGTTGCCTGCAGGTCGCTGTGATGAGAGTAAAGACGGACAAGGAAGTGTTTGAGCTCTCACACCTCTGAGTCGGCAACCACACTGCTTCCTCATACACAAACCTAAACTCTGCAGGCTCGGTGCAGCCCTAAACCCGTCTAGTTCTACTTTTTTTAAAAAAGTGTTCTCTGCAAATTATGAACATGTGGCAGGTGGTGGGGAACAAACTAAACAGCATCAGATTAATCAAGACAGATAAAGCTGAAGCGAGAGGAAGAGGGAGTACAAGTGTGCTGAAAATTCTTCAGAAAGTGTTGACATACTGTGTTGAGACAGTTGAGTTACAAAACAGACCACTGAGGTCAAGTTAAAAAGAAGCCGGCTGATGCAACAGATCTTCTTTCGTACTGAATGAATAGTGTACATTAATGAGAAGGAGACACAGGACATGTGAATATACATTCAGTGTAATAAATGTGAGAAACCTATGGATGCCTGGATGTCTGATTTTATTAAACCTGCTTCAGTGTGACTGTGTGCATGCGTGCATGTGTGGTCAGGGGGCTTGCACCTTGTCTGGAGCTAATCTGGCATACTACTGAATTTATCAGACAAGTTTTCAGACAAGACTGTATGCTGAAGGACCTCTGTGATTCGGGACTTTAGAAAAACCTTGAGAAACCTTTTTTATGGCTTCACGTTGGTGACAGCCTTGGTAGGCCTTCAGGTCATCCCATTCTTGTGAACATGATATCTCAAGAACGCCTGCAGAGAATTTCTGCAGACTTTGAAAATGACCACGTAGACTCAAGGATGAGATGATTAGATTTTGGTGATCAAAGGCTGAGGTCAGGGTGACCTCACTAAACACATCTTTAGCCATAACTCAAGATTTCATGTGCTAATTATGACAAGATTAGACACAAATATCTAATACAATTAAAATGATGAAGTGATAACATTTTATATCCAAAGGTTCAACATCACTGGGACATTACAATGCACTCCTCTGTGAAAACAGTCTGTAAGTGAAAACAGTATGTTTCTCACTGAAAATTACTAACTGGACTCAGTGTGCAAAATAACTGGTGGAAGTGGAAGTTGAGTCCATATCAATTTTAATTTAATGTAATAATATTGAAGCAGAAAACAATCCACTGCTCGTCAGGTTATATGGGATAGATTTAAAAACTACACAACACTTGGATTGCAGACAATCAGCAACAGCGCCACCAGTGGAAGAGGAGCCTTATCATTAACAACCATGTATTCAATGGTAAGCAACAGTATTTTTATATGTTCATATCTCTGAATAAAGCGTATTTCAGTGTCAGTCGCAGGTGATGAATCATTAAGAAAACATTTTTTTTTCTGTTAAGGCTTTCAGGGGTCTGCAAGTGATTTACAACTACTTCAGTCTGAAATCTTGTTGATATGTGAGGGGTCATGTTAATGTTGGCTGATTTTTGCAAAGCTCTGCTGGTTGGCTGGCAGTTGTGGTGGAATTGCAGTAGGTGCTTCACCATCTGTTGTCTGGCATGGATCTGCACTCCACTTAGTGCACTCCTCTGGTTTTATATGAATTTGCTGTTCATGTAAAGAATAAAATAAATAGTCTGAATTTTTATTATTGTCAACAATTACCATGAAAACAAAAAAAAAAATCAACATTAAATTGATTCTACAACAAAGTAGCCTGATAAAGCTTAAAGAGCTCCTCTGTTGGCTTTAGAAACATGTAAGTGAGCCACACGGTTGCACTGGTTGACATGGTTCTTCAATATGATGAACATGACTCTGTAGCTTCTCCATCCCAAACCATATCATCCTGCTGCCACAAACACTCAACAGGTCGCTAAATGTGATGAAAACAACAAATGTGCTATTTACATCTGAGAAATGTTTGCTAAAAAAATACAGCGGCCAGATGTTTAGGTAATTATTGAACCTTTTTAAAAAGATGAAACTGTATATCTATCACCTTGATCCTTAGTAGTAGGGAAGTCAGCATTGAGAGATGAACAGTTTGTTAGTTTTGGTCTTTAAATTTGATAGAAATAATCATTTTGAAGGTCTTTTTGATGACATCCAGACTTTGGAGGAAGACGTGACACTGGTCAAAGTTTGGCATCACAAAGGACCTATTTAAACTAAGATTCAGAGACATCATGAGATAATATAAAAAAAAACTGCCGCTGTTGCACACAAAAAATGTTTTAACGAGGGAGACAGAGAGAGCTGTTGAGTTTGGGTAGCACATGTTAATCTAAAATTTAGAACATTTAACTTTATTTTTTATCCAACTCACACTGTAACATTTCAGACATTGATGAAACCATGCTCCTCTCAGTTGGGCTGCACCAGCTAGCCTACATGTCTATATATAGGCTAAACAAATCTATCACTAAGTCTGTGCATAAAGACCTTCCTAAGTTCTTAAGAATTTCTTGCTAGTTGGAAACTTGTCATTTACTAACAATGAACTACAAACAGGAAGTCACTGTGCTATCATCAAGGTGCCACATAACTGCCAGAAATAACCACCAGTCTGTGTTAAACTTAACTGTTAATCCTTTTTAAATTTAGGTAGATTATACATTTCTGAGTGTACGCAGAAAAATATAGGCCTGTGTTTCACAGTTAGTAGTATTGATGCAGTTCAGCAACAGTGGGAAATAACTGATTTTGCTCATATAAGACACACTATGAACTTTTTCATTCAACTTCATTTGGTCTGGTCTTATTAACATGACATTTTGTGATTTTGTGATTTTTAGACATATTGTGTGTAATTTTTGTGATATCTATGTATTTCATAATTTCACATCAACATTAAACAGCATTTTGATGAAGGCAGGTGTGTTGAGCCATTATTCTTTTACTCTTTAAGTCATAGCCTATTGTATAGTAGCAAGCTATAATAATAATATGTATAACAACAGCTTTTTCAGGTAGTTTAGTGAGCTACACAATAACTAAATATAACAATTAAGCAAACTTGGTACATGTCAGCTTTCTCCTTTTCCTGTAAATGTAACATATAGGGTCACAGCTTAAGTTAGCTAAATGCTAGCAAAATGCTAGCTAGGTAACTAGCTAGCTAATGTTAGAAAAATGATATATAACTAGCTTGCTAATGATTGATGTAGATTAGCTAGCTAGTTAGCCAGTGTATTGTTAACATTGGCTAACTTATAATGTGAATATATGTCACTTTTGCAGGTCCCACAGAAAAGGCCTTTAAACCATCTGCAAACTTTGTTTTTCATTTTTATAGACTTGCTTTCTAGATTTTTATATGATGTCATCATTAAACCTTTTTCAACTTTTTATGATTTTATTCTTTTTATTTATATTTATTTATATTGACATTCCCTTTATTTCTATTCATTTATATTAACATACTTTTACTTGTTTTTATTGTTCTTATCTCTTTTACTGTTCTGTCTTAATTTTTTGTCTTTGTTTGTGTTTTAATGTTACCTCAGTTTTAGGTCAGTCTTGCTACTGTTTGGCCTCTGATGTTATATGTAGCTTTGTTACATGGTATAACAGAGCTAAGTTTGAACTTGGGAAGTGAGTGATTGCAACCAGCTACTGTTCAACATGGACCTGAGGGAACAAAGGGCAAAATCCATAAAAGCTTTAAGGTGAATATATTCAGCCGGTAATAAACGACAACAACACAGTCAGGCCTTTGCAAAGGTGCAATGTCAAAGTTTATTTTGTATCATTCATAGGATACAGAACACTGAAATGTATTTTCCCCATCATACTGGAATTTATATAATCTTTACTGTCATTTAATATATTTGATAACAACATTGGTTGAATTGCAAGACAGAAAGAGAGAGGGTGGACAGGGTTCCTGGGTATGATGCTGAGGATATCAAACAGCCGTCACATACAGCACATAAATCTGAGAAATCCTACACCAGACTAACCAGGATGAACACTGTTTTTTTTCTTACTGTCTGTGAGGAAAAACTTGCATGTGACACACTGTTTTTCTTATTACCCACTTTATATCGGGGACAACATGTTTGGATGTTCCACTTTCTCGATGACAGATCTGGAGATACACAGTGTGATCGTATTTCAACCCACACAGTATTCAGTTTATACCACATCGCTGTTTAATGAAGGGCTGTAGTGGCTGACGTGTCGACGATCCCTCGTTAAACATACGTGAAGTCATTGAGCATAGTGTGTAAATCTACCTACTTTTATGGCACATTATGATGTTTAATCATGATCGTCTCATGTGATGCTGTTAGCAGGACAAACCAAAGTACTGATGGTAATTATAAAAATAATATTAAGGATGAGAGCTAGTACCATATTCAAAAGTAATTTACAAACATATCAAAATGTTTCGTCACAGTAGATAGAGTTGTATTTAGACAGTGGTGAGAACAGAGCACCATCACTGAACAGCAGTGTACAGATGTGTTTTAATGTGCTGAAGGACACTGAGCACTTATCAGGATCCACATTAGGGTTCATTTTGGAAATCCTGAAGAAAATCTTATAATTACTTAATGTATTAATTTTGTGACTGAAATCCGAACTGACATGTTAGTTATAATCCTTAAGATTTCAGTTGAAGTAGATCTGGCAACACCTGTGTTTAGTGGTGATAATGGCAGCTCCCAGACATCAGTTTGATACACGCTTTGAGTCATTTTGCTGTCGGAAATGAAAGCAAAGAGGAGCAACTTGTCCGTATGTTTACAGCGCAGCCAAATAAATCATGGCCTGAGAGGATTTATCCTAGAAGAAGACTAAAGGCTCATCTATGCCCCCTTTACATATGACAATAGATCTGTCCGTTTCAAATTATTCAACCATCACTGCCCACATACTTCCACGGGTCCTTTAGGTTAGCGTGGATGTTAAGCAATACTTCCACTAGAGGGCAAAAGTTTCTGACAACTGCAAACATGGCGATTTTGGAGGAGGTGGTAACAATGTACCTCTTGAGAAAGACGCAGAGGCAGTGTTGGAGATGGGGTTGGTCTTTGTGGACATTAAATAGATCACAACATGCAAACTTGTTTGCCGTGTCCCACTTGAACTACTGGCTTCACTGCTACACTGCCCCCCCACCACTACCAGTGGCACGGCTCCGTTTTGTCCATGTCTCTAAGTTCTTAGAAAATGTGCAGGAATACGGAAGAAATAAACACAGAACAAGGAGAGAGGACTCCATCCGTATCCATATCTACAATTTAGCATAAATGAGCCTTATAAGGATGCTTTCACACCTTAAAGTCCGAACCATGGTTCATGTTTTTGGTACACTGTATATATATGAGTTTGTTCTGTTGTCATCACTTAGGTGAGATGCATCTCTCTATGCTTGGCATTGATTGGATTGTAGACAAGTGTGCATCTGATGTCAGTGTGTTGTCAGTTCAGTTCAGTTAAGCAAACTTCTTCTGGTTCTAATAATAGCCTGCCAGAACTTCCTGTAATTGATGTGATGGTCCAAACCATCAAAAAAGAAAAACAAAACACCCAAATCAAAAAACGTTTTCACATTAGAAACAAACCGAACAATTACTTAATTAAATCTGGACTGAGACCACCTCTTTCAGTCGGTCAGAGGTTTGGCCGTTTGATCCAGATCATGGTCTGTTTGGTCCATGGTTCAAATGAAACAAACTGGAAAGTCCAAAAGTCTGAACCAAATGAGGTACATGTGAAAGCACCCAAAGGGCTACATTATGCTTGAAAAGACATAATTTGTACAATGTTCTGAATGGTTTCACATAAAAGTGGGTGGAAAAGTTGGCCGTCATAAAGAAGGGGAGAAAATATTGTTAAATCGAAATAGTGTTTAGAATGAGTATCAAATGCAACTTATTTTCTCATCTCTGCACAGCAAGCCAATAACAGTGACAAGATGGTAGTGGACTGTTGGTTTTTGGAAAATTGCATAAATTGTTGCAGGGCAGAGGATTTATAAAAGCTATTCAACCATCCATCAAGCTGAGTTTACTGCCATATTAAAACTGGTCCAGTGGTGCCTTGTGCTTTAAATGAAAAGGACGCATGCATCCACTTATGTCTTCCACATCTTGTCTCATACATTGATCTATCTTTTCATGTACATCCTTTGAATACCATGAGGGGAAGACCATCGGTGAAAACTACTATATAAATTACAGAATATAAATGCACTGAACGGCTATTTCCAGCCAGAAATGTGATAAAAAATGAGGTTTAATAGAATGAAATTTTAGGGATTATAACCTGAAATGAGAAATTAAGCCAGTTATGAATGAATCTGAGGGCATAAATCTCATGCTCGAAGGAGCCTCCCAGTCTACATCCTGTACATACAAAGATCTGGAAGGAACTCAACTGAAACCGTTAGGTCAACACTCATTTGTCCCGACGATATCCAAACACTGATTTCAGTGTAGAGATTTCAGTTGTTACAGCCACCCATGACCACTAAAAAGCTGTTATTTGCAACAGTGTGGTGGGCAAACCAACATCCTCTTTAGCTCTTTGATGGCCATTACTGGAAGGGCCAGTTTCCTTATTTCTTAGAAGATGGCGATAATGACCTCCCTTTCCATTCCTTTAGCACATTAGCATTGTGAATCGGAAAGTAGGCCTTTACAGAATTTAGGTAAAGTATTCCAACATCAGGCTGAAGAATAATACAGCACAATACAAAGTCCGGATGGATAATGTTGGAGTAAAATACATTGTTATCGTCAAGATCCATTTGAAGAGCTGAATATAATAAGAAATTATCCCACCATGAATCCATTAACCCACACCGCCTCTCACTGCTGATGTCAAGAGCAGAGAGTTCCTCTTTCTCTGTAGTGCAAAAAGTAGATCACCCTGTTTGATAAACTATACACCCTCAGACTTATCACTATCTTCAGTAAGACTTGACTGACAGTGATACAGCTTTAAATCTCATCTATATACTTTTGTTCTTCTTACTCTGTATATTTCATATTCCTCCATACATTTTACACCCTTTTCTACACAGAATATATTAATGTTTGATATGTAAAATATTTTCCAGCCACCGCACACTCTCCAGTCATGATGACAGCCTTTTTGTTAGCATCTTTACAATATGAACTACTCCCTCCACTCTCATTAGCCCACATGCTACCATGGTTTTAGCTGTGATATGAGCACATGAACTGGTGACTCCAGATCAACACTGTTAACTGGATTTCTTTTTGCTTGTACGGGATACTGATAATTGGAGGAATAGTTTGACATTTGGGGAAATACACTTATTTTCGTAAATGACAGGAATTTCATGTATGCAAACCATTTCCTGTCTGTAGTTTTACATTTAACTGTGTTAAATGTAAAGCTACAGACAGGAAATGCTCTCAGCTTTGCTCTGTCCAAAGGTTAAAAAGTCTATCTCTAAAGCTCATGAAGTAACATGTTACATCTCATTTTTTTAAAGAAAATAAAAAATGATAAACCTCTTCAAAGAGAAAATAACAAATTATCCCTGTTACAAGTTAAAAGTTTAATTAATAAGCAATAAAATGCTGCTACAGAATCATTGGTCTGATAAGATTTGGCTGATGTTATCAAATGTTAGCTAGATATTACATTGTATTTGGGGTCGATTTGCACCTTCCCAAGCCCCTTTTTGTTCTGTGCTCCAATAGCAGTTGCTTGGTATATGGCAGAACCTCAGTCAACTTTCCCCTTTCCTGTTTCCTGTACTTAGATATGCTATGTGCTACGCTCATCTACGCTGGAAAGAAAACAAAAATTTTGAAGATGGTTAAAAGATGTTGCTGGTGGAACCTGTAAAAGTGGAATATATTGCATATAGTCATATCTTAAGTCAGCTAATGTTAGCACAATGCTAACAAACTATCTAGCTAACGATTGATGTAGCTTAGCTAGCTAGACACACTTACATCACCACATGACACACTCCCAGAGATAACTTTCTGGATTACTGTACTTACTTGAACCGAAACTACAATTCTTTCCTAAACCTACCCAAGTATTTTTTGTGTCTAAAACTTACCATGTGGTTTAGGTGGCTAAATGTAACCAGAATGCTACTGTTTCCAGTGGGCATTTTGTAGTCGATGTATCCTGTAGTAGATAGACCTACTAGCAAGTTAGTGTTTTGCTAACGTTAGCTATCAGATGTAAGTACCTCGGTAACAATTGATGGTGAGAAGCTAGCTACTTAGCTAGTGTTTTACTGATATTAAAATGTTACAGATCCCCCAGCAACATCTTTCAGCTATTTTCTAAATCTGGTTTCCTTTCAAGGTAGACATGCCTAGCATATAAGTACAGGAAACAGGAAGAAGAAAAAGTTGACAGCAGTTCCGCCAGGTACCATCATCAGTCAATTGTTATTGGAGCAGAGAGTGAAAAGAGGTCGGACTTAAAAAGGTTCAACTGACATTACTATGCCAGTTCACTGACTTTAAACTCCTTTTTACTTGTGCTAATATTACGTTTTAGCATTTACCAATTTATCATAGTTCAGCAAAACTGAAAAAAAAAAAATGCGTATATAAAAAAAAGCATAAAGACAGTTTAATGTAGGGTTGTGTGCCAGAAGTCACTATGCCCAGCCAAGAAATAATCCAGCACATACACCCCTCTTGCTGAGCTAACTATCTCCTACCTGTAACAGACAGACATGGCAGTGGTGTTGATCTTTTCATCTATCTCTCAGCAGGAAAGTGAATAAATATATTTCCTAGAATGTCAAACTACTCTTTTGACTCACACATACACAATGTTAATGCTCAGTTTTGAAGCAAACCAAATTGTTCCCATCGTAACAATTGTTGTTAAATGTTGTGAAGCGCCAAGTTTTCGGATCAGTCTGCACAGTAGTTGTCAACCTAATGTATGGCAGGGTTACAGGAGGTTGCATCTTCATCTTGCGTCAAATAAAAAAAAAAACAGCAACAGAAAATAACAAAATGGAAGAAGTAAATCCAAATTCATAGCAGCACATTTTCCATCTCCGAAACACACACTATGTCACAGTAAACCTGCAACAGACAACTAGTTGGCACAAAGGACGGTGTAGAAAGTTTGGCCTCTGTCGGTATCTCTACACTCCTATAGTTTCATATAGATATATAAAAAATAAAAAAAATATCAAAATAAATTACAACATATAAATAACTTTAAAAAAAAACAAAACAAAAGATTTGGCAACATTGAGTTTCTTCCTTCCTTTTTTGTGGGTGAATATCTTTTGACATGAGCCATTGTATTAACTCGCTTGACCTTTTTTCAGCCACAGACACAGAAAACATACGCGTTTAGTATGTTAAAGTGTTCATTTATGAATGCCGCATTGTGATATCCCTACAGTTTGATGTGTACATATTCCTACACTGCACCTCTCGCTTGTCACCTTTGAAATGATCTTTTTAACACTTGGTCTACTGAGAGGTAAATGGATGGCTGTTTTTTTTTTCATGTGTCTTCCTAATGAGAGGCATAAAAAGGGAAAAGAGCGGATAAAGATGATTTTACCTCTGAACTAGGAGGGAGAGTTATATGAGGGTAGACAGAAGATACACTGTGTCAAGTGTCCAGTACTCAGTTTATAGGGAGAGGAAAAGAGTTATTTTCTGTCTGTCTACCCATGTTTCACTCCTCGTCACAATCACAGATGCAGGTCTAGTGTTTGATGTCTAGACACTCCTGCTGGTCCAGTTTCAGTCCATGTTGGATGGATATGTATTTCGATGGACAGTTTCCAGGGCAGTTACACGTGGGGACAAGGAGCGAGGCTTTACATTACCTCTTTTTTTCACACAGGATTGGACAGTGTGGGGTACGTGGTGGTGGAGACAATGGGTAGTGATGATCAGGAGAGGTCCATTCAATGCCACTATGTCTGCATCAAGTTCAAGGTAAACACTGGAAAAGTCGAGGAGGAGGAGGACTGGCTTAGATAATACAGTCCCGGTTGACAGCGTCTCCAGCGCCTTTTTTTTTTAGGACAAAGAAATCCAATGTAACCTTTACACACTCTCCAGGTTTCAGTTATCTAGCGCCTCGGCGCACACCATGCTGCCATACAGCTGCTGTGGGTCCGGATGTGTCCGCAGACGCTCCTCCGCCTCGCTGTCCGTGCTGCCCTCGCTGTCAAGGCGGGCAGATGGGTGACACGGGCCAGACAGGGTGGGGTAAAGGGCGCTGGGAGGCAGAGGGCTGGGGAGGAGGTCCTCGTCTGAGCTCAGGTAGTCACCCTCGGCGGAGGCGGGGCTGGCCAGACACAAATCCTGGTAGTTGGTGCTTCCCCCACCGCTAACCCTGGGTGCTGCCTTCTGTCCTCGCAACTGCCTGATCTGAACACAGAAAAGAGGGTTTTACTAGGTTTCGTTTATATTTCAGTGTTTTTTTTGTTTTTGTTTTTACAGAATTTCATTCTAGTGACAGCAGTGGCATAGACCTTAAATAATGACATTATTGTGTATTTTTCTTGTTAATAAATCTCAAGAAAAGACCAAAACCAACAATGTCTTAGTCCGTCTCTCAACACTTTCTTGTTGCCTACCCTGCCTGAGAAACACACTCTTACTGAAGATATAAATCTTTCAAAATGGCCCGAAATTTAAAATAAGAAAATGAGATTTAGTTTTTAGCAAATGTCATTCAAACAGGAATAAATTATGCATTTGTTGTGGACTGTTGTCCCTTATCCCTTATGTAAGGGATAATGTACAGTGAGCAGGTCATTACTGTGAAATAAACCATGCCTGGCTTTATTTCACGATTTCACCTAGTGTCTCGCTTATTATGCAGATATGTATCAAAAAGTATTGATTTAAGAATTATTTTATTGCTCCTCCAGAGTCCATGATCAGAACTTTGTCCATAGCAACGATCTGCTCTTCAGAATGCTGTAATTGACCAATCAGAACTGAGTATTTAACAAGTGGCAGATACACAGGTGGAGCTCCAGCAGCAGCACTGTGCATTTGTGTCGAGTCAAAATAAACTGAGGGCAACTCTCAAAGGGTGTGAGACTCATGACGCTGACACATAACACACATTCTCAACCCACACATGCCTTTTCTCACGCAAACCTTTCGTCCCTGCTTCCTCTGATGTTGTTTTTTTTTTGTCAAGTTCAAACAGGGTAAAGTAAAAAGCATAACAAGATAATGGCTGCAATTTTCATGGATTTTTAATGAGCACATGATCATCATCTGTCTGTTTGAACCGAATGCGCACAACAACAAATCAGTGCAATGCATGTTCTGGTGGAGCAGTCGATAATAATTTTGTGGTTGAGCAATTAATCCACTAAGGATGAGCACAGCAAGGCTAGAGATGCTAAGGTTAGCATTGTCTGCACTGTGTGGCACACTATGTCTGTGTTGCAGTTATACTAACGTCAGTCTAAGATGGCTCAATATTCAGCTGGTAAGCACATTCATTAATGAACGACGTATCTTTACGCGGTGAGTCTTTTTTTTGTTTGTGTGTGCATAGGTGACCCACGGAGTTCAATCACTGATGATGGATTTCAGTCATGTTAAGTTGACAGGATATCAATGAGGGAGAAATGGGCGGGTGAGGACTTATTACAGAATATTTTCTGATTATCTGGTGGTTTTATATAATTTTTGTTCACTTATTTTAAACCACCTATAGAATACATATAAGGTATTCATATTTCCAGCAAAACATCTGCCCCATCTGCAAGGATGACAATGATATGAGGACTACAGATGCCTTGTTTCCAAAGATACTCAAAAGTACATCTGTATAGGCATGCTGTATATAGTATTAGATAGGGCTGGGTATCACTTTCAAATGTTCTGGTGACATCTCAGCACGCTGAACAGCTAACTGTATCAAATACACTGCACTCAACATTACCACAGACTACGAGTTGTAGCTGCTGCAGTAGTGGGCCAATCACATATCACATGAAACTACATGCTGCATACAAATATTGGAATTAGACAAGTCATTGTGTTTGTTATTTTAAAACAGTCTTGTGCATGGACACGGTAAAAGTGAATTCAGGTAAACTTAGTTTGCAAGTAATGAAAACGAATGTGAGCTTTGTTCACTCTTGAGAGACTTAATGATGCCCACACTGACAACTCATAAAAACGTATGATGCAGACTAGCAGCAGCAGCAGTGTGAGTGAGAGAGAGAAGAAGGGGAGAGAGAGAGAAAAATATGGTTTATACATGAGTTCCTGCAATTATGAACTACAAAGTCAGAATTTCCCCAATGGAAATTACAACAGTACGTTCATGTTCAAGTTTGCTGTCTAGAGTAAAACGTTCTTAAATTGTTGCAAATTATTGTTAATAGCTATAAATAGAAGTTATTCTGCCCATTCAAATTAATACCAAAAGTGTGATATCATTATATAGACTCCAGTGTTCCTAGTAGGAGGAGGTTCTATTCGAAATATTTTATATTATATTTGAAATTAACATTAATTGGTTCATTTTTGAGGTTGTGAACTGAACTTTAAACTAACTCTTGTGAGGTGTGAATGCAACACTGCTTAAAAGTGCCCTCCCAGATCAGTGTTGATGATTTAAAACTTGACAAAAGTTCTCAGCTGAGTTTGTAGCTGAGTTTGCTGTAGGGATTTCATATATAATAGTATATATTTAAACAATAGTAGGTTTAGTAGTCTATAAATTGTGTTAAATATGTTATGTGAACCTGACAAGAGCATTAAATGTCATGTGCTGGAATTTTTTTTTTTTTAACGAGTTGTTGGGTATGAAAAAAAAAAAGCTGTGAAACCCACTGATCTGTATTCTGCTTACTGTTTTGAGGTTGTGCAAATAGGGCAGCGGGGTCTTTACAGCTAAATCTGAGCATCAGATGTCTCCCACCTGAGACGAGAGTCAGGTAAAACAGAAACATAAAACCAAGAAAATGAAAACGAATGAAAAAATAAAATGTGCTTGTATGTTTCCATTCCATCACTGCTGTCCAGCTCTCAGATGACGTTGGTTGCTTTTGCCTAACAGATGAGCTGTCACCAAAGTTTTATCTACATATGCGTGCCTTTGCCGTGTTAACTGTGCATGTACCACAGTGACTCATGACAAATCTCAGAGGTTTTTGTTTCCCCCTATCATACACTCAGGCTAGCTGCAGGGCGGGGGGAGGGGAAACCAGTGGTTAACCAATGGAAATGTTTTGACTGCATCTTACTGCTCTTAAAACTACAGACATTTCTCAAGCTTTTTAAAAGTCCTTTTCAATTATTTTGTTGTTGAGACAGGAAACAGGAAACAGGTTAGTTTATATCAAGTTTAGCAGGAGACTGGGAAAATGCTCAAATATCTAGAAAATGTGTTATCTTTGCAAAATTGCTAAATTCATGTCAAGCTGAATCCCCATAAATAACACGTATAGATATGTGTGCCACTAAATTATGTAGAGTCTGTCATTATGTGCCAGCATATCAGTTAATTTGACTGAATCACATGAACATCGCTCAGAGGACTACACTGAGATTTTTCTAAATTGTTCACTACTTCCTCATTTGTACTCACGCAAGTTTCAGTCTCATTTATAAAACCACTGCTTTGATGAAAAGATGTGGGGAGAGGAGAAAAAAGGAGAGGAGCAGTAAAGGGCAGGGCAGTCTCATCACACCCCCTCGCTTTAAACTCTTCCCTCCTTGTCACGCACTGCCACTCTCTGAATGAACAAACTCACAGCGTGTGCTGGGTGAGAACTTTGTGCCTCCAAAACAGGGCTGGAAAGATTCATTGAATTCTGTCAGCCCACAAAGTCGCCTCCAAGTCAAATTCAAATATGGTAATCAGCAACAGTTACAATAAATGTTTTAACCAAACAGTAACAGTATGAGTGAATAACTGTGTACAGAGGTTGCACAGCTGCAGTTCACCTAAGGAGACGGTTGCACACTTTTTTTTTTGGAGCTCACTCATCTTTCAGAATTAAAGTTCACTGTGGACCAGATGATGAGAATACAGTTGTTGGGGAATGGCAGCAGTCTCCTATTAATACGGCTGGGTATCGTGTGGGTTTTTGTCTAACCTGATGAAAGCCGCTGTTGTTATTATCATCAGTGGTGTCCTCATCATAGGTATTAATGTAAAGTCATTTTGAACTGTCGTATCGTAATTTTTCCTCATTTCTAAGTGGTCCAGACCTGTCGTGGAGTGAAGTGCAGTCAGTCTGCTGTTATCCAAACTGAAGTTTTTCAATGACTGCATATTTCATTAGACATTTTGAGTTTAAAAAATAAAATCACACTTCATAATTATGTCGACATTATCCTGTTTGACTACACTACAAATTATAATATAACTGTAAATTTACACATTAAGCCTATCATCATTCATTCAGTGATCTATTATTACCCTAGACCAACCCTACCTATTACAAGAAAGACACTGACACCGTGTTTTCTGGGCAGAAGTGGTGTCTGTTGTGTGGCTGCCTTTAGATGACAACGTTTTTCTGTGGTGGTTACCATGGCTGCAGGATTTCTACCTTCATGTATCTGCGGTACACGCACATTGTCTGTGTGTTGAACTGCACGCCATTCTGAAGTTTGTCAGCCAACAAAATCATTCATTTAATTTATGTTTGCCAGCTGTATTACTGTAAGACTAATAAATCATAGGGTTGTAGATTATAAATGTTATATTATCAGTGACTACTCAAACACTTGCACTACATTTTTTAATCATCTGTCACTGGCACAGATTTTACAAGAAACTGCAGATGCTTTATGGCGCAAATGCCTGGTTCCAAACCTTTAAATCTCTGCAAGCTGAAAGGTTTCAAATAGCAGACAAAATTGCAATGGTCTGGACTGGAGCTAATTAACAACTATTTCCACTGGTTGGAGAAACCATTGAGTTCAACAGGTGGGATAACAATTACAGATGTCAAATTCTAACATAGGCACCTAGCAACATAAAAAACAGTGACAGAATATCTCTTACATTGAAATATTCTTTTGGTGAATGTGAAACTTTGGTTAAGGACAAAAAAAAACACAGCATAATACACTTCCCAACAAGAAAACAACTAACATGAACGTGAATTTTTTTTCTAGTTCTTTTGCTCTTTGGAAAATTTTCGCAGGACCGTTTTCTCCTCTGTTTTGCTGGAATTTTTGGTAAATAAAACCACAGCCTTTTTTGGCATAAATTTCTGTTCAACCTCTTTTCACTTAATGCTACAAAAGTTTATTGTGCCACAGTTACAATAAAATCCAGTAACAGTGCAGGTTTTGTGCGTATCCAAACCTCATTCTTGAGCTCAGCGATCTGGTCCCGCAGCTGGTTGATGTACTGTCTAGAGTCTGAGTGGTTCAGCTGGCCCTGTATCAGCCCTTCCTCCTTCTGAAAAACACATTTTACACACAGATGTATAAGCCCACAGTCTCTTTGTTGTTAAATCAATCATCTGCATAGGGAAAGAGTGCAATGTGTCATACTCTGAAACCATGCCAAGCGAGGGCTGAAATGTTAGCAAAACGCCTATAGCCAGCTGAAAACATTAGATTTCAGCAAGTCGTAGGACTATTTTAGTACTCCATGTCAAATGGAGAGGAAAAGTTATATTGACAATCTCAATATTGTTGGTCAATCTCAGTGTCCCTTCTCCTTACCTTCCTTATTTGTGAGAAAAATATACAACTATTTGATCAAATCACCGGGTACGATCATTATTTATCCTAACAAAGATTACAACCAGGCCTTTCATAGCTTAGTTAGCTTCAAATTAGCAACTGTAACTTCCCACATCCCACAGTCTTCTCATTCTTCCTGCTAATGTCTCATGTCTTATCACCTGTAAAGTTCAGTTTTTCAGCTCAGCAGCTTAAAAACTTAGTTCTGGGTTCCTCACCCTGTTGGCAGTGCATACAGCCAAACAGCAGCTTTTAAGCATTTTTCTGTTGTTTGCTAGCAGATGGAAATGACAAGGAGGTATCTCCTTACAAGACGGGACTTAACTGCACTCTGTCTTTATACAAAGTCATTACCTACATTGAAATGTTTTACATATGTACAATCCATACAGACGCAGAGGCACACAAACACACACACACACACACACACACACCTGTATCTCGAGTTCAGCGATCTTCTGCCTGAGTTCAGCCATGGCAGCCATACTGTCTGCTTCCCTCAGTCGCACCGCCATCACCTCTTCTTTACTCTACAAGTATGAGAGGGAGGGGGAGAGGGTTAAAAGAATGAAGACTGTTTAATAGCTGAACACTGGATGACGATGATATGCAGGATTTCACATGATGGATACTGATGATGCATCATAAAATGTCTGTTTCCCTCGATCTACCTTCATCTGCCCTTCTGTTCTGGACATGAATCCCAGGATTTATGGTCAGACTCCACATTTATTGTCCATTTTTCCCCGAAACATTTTCTATTTCTGTCCTACATCTGTCTGGTCCTTCATTCCTCTTTCCATCCTTCTCTGTCAGGCCCCTTGTCTTTTAATGCTCTTAATCCCTGTTTTGTCTTCATCTCATTCACTTATTAGTGTCTCATTACTGTATGCTTGTATCTTTTACGTTTCATTATGATGCTTTCTCAATCTTTTCTCCTTGTTTTATTCCTCCCTGTTTTCTTTTGCTCTCTCCTCTACATCCAGACCTTGCAGTCGGACTCCGCCTGCTTCCTTTTCATCTCGTTGAGTTGGGCTTGAAGAGCTTTGTTCTGATTGGCCAACATCTGGAGCCGGTCCTGCAGGGCAGAGCGTTCTTGCTCGTTGCGACCAATCAGCTTGCTGTGGATCTGGTTCTAGAATGAAGGAAGCAAAATGTGACAGGGTGAGGAAAGCTCTGATCAATTTTATCATTAATACATTGTTGAGTGATTAATTCATTAATCTTTTAGTCTATGAAATAAAATTAAGAACTAAAAAATCTTGTTCATGGACAAGGTAATAATAAAGTTTTATTCATGTTCAGTTTAGTCACATTCAGCAGCTTCCTTCCTCACTCTAACTGACATATACCATTTTGTCCAGGAAGTTATGGCAACTAGCAACTATTTAGCAACAGATAACAGGAAAAGCATAATTATCTTGAATAAATTTTGAATTTCTCTGTGTTTGATTGTTGTTGAAAACATTTGGGATAATGTACGCACATAACTTAACAAATACATAACAGATTTGTATCATTTTTGACATTACTAAGTGGAAATGTTACATACTGTAGCTTTAATCATTGCAGAGAGTTTATTTGCTGCATTATCCTGACACCACAGTGATGATCCAACTTTATCATTTTATTATTAGTGTTCCCATAAAATGGCTGGAACAAAATGGTTCTGAACTTTACAGTAGAAAGGACTTATATATTTGTGTACTCTCTATGACAGATCAGCTGTGAGTACAGCATGTCTGACCTGGCTCTCCAGCTGCAGGGCTTTGAGTTTGACCTCTCGGAGCTCAGCCTGAGCCTGTGCCTCCCTTAGTCTGACCGTCATCAGTTTGTCCTGCAGCTCGTTCATGGCGTTCTTCTTCGGTGATTCCTTCCAGTGACCACCCCCGCCGCCTGTGCTGCTGCCGCGGGACATGTGATGCTGCAGAAAGGAAGAGAGCACAAGTGTTAAGTGCACTAATGGTGCACATGGACATACAGTCACAGGTAGTTTATGTAGAAGCAGTTTGTGTGTGCGTTACCTGCCAGCGCTGGTTGAGCTCAGTGACAGTGTCCTGCATCTCTCTGAATGAGCGCAGCGTCTCCAGCTCCCTCAGCTTCATCTGCTTTACCTCCTCCTGCAGAGCCGCCATGTTGTTCTCATCAGGCAGGCAGCTGCTCCTCTGGATGGACACAGATAACATGTTACATGTTTACAGTTGAAAAAGACTAACAGACTGGTGTGCATTTATAGTCAGACTCTGAAAGCCTATCTAGTCCTAGCGTCCTCTTTCCATTCTTCTCTGTCATGCCCTTTTTATCTTTTTATGCTCCTCATCCCTGTTTTGTCTTCCTTTCTTGTTATTTTTCCATATTTTTTTTTTCACTTAGGGCTACAAATACTATTTTCCTTGTTGATTAATTTCTCAATTATTCAATGAGTTGTTTAGTCTATCAAATGTCAGAAAATGGTGAAATCAAAATATTATCACAATAGTTGGCAATTAATTTAGTAGTTGACAAACTGATTAATCTTTGCAGCTCTATTTGCCCTAGAGAGGAGAAAAAACACACTAAATGTAATATAAATAGTACTATATAGCTGAAGCTAATGGGAATGTCAGTTTTTCATGAATTTGGTCACAAACCAGTATTGGACACAATACTGGTTTGTGTTATTATAGTTATTATAATTCATCTTGAAGGAGACATGATTGTTGGGACCAAACACATGGTCAACCAACAGCTGTGGACATTCCCATCCAGACAGCTCCTAGCAACTAAAGTGACTAAAAACCAGGAGTTCTAGGAATATTCTCAAATCATAAGCCAATAACAATAGGGTCATATTTGCCTTTTCGTAGCTTTCAGTTTTATATTATGGTACGATCATCAAGGGGAGGCAGAGCTGTTGTATCTCAGCACCTTATGCATTAAAACTGTAAGTTTGACACCTCAAATATCATTTGAAACAACTTTTACACTTTTAACGTTGAGTTCAAAGTAAGAGACATTCACAGCTGCACACGTCTACTGTCTCTGCTCATCTTTCTCACACTGTTCTCTCTCGCTCGCTAAAATGTGTGCATCTGTTAGCTCACCTTCTCCAGGTCGAGGACCTTGTCTTGCATTTCCTTCAGCGCTCCCAGCAGTTCGGCCTCACGCAGTCTGGACTGCTCTAGCTGGGTCTGCAGATTGTTTACAAACTGCTCTGTGTACTGAAACAAACATCATTGGTGTTACATTCATAACGGGGCAGTGGAGCTCGATACCAACTTTGATCACTGGTTCATTGGTTTTAGTAAGATGGTGTTGGTATACAGATATTTACTTGCTTGATGCCAAAATGTGTCAATTTGACCATGCTATGAAAATAAAGTCATTTTTATTGTTTTAAAAGAAAATGTCTTTAAGTTTTTGTGAAAGTTGTGTATTCTTATCTAAAGTGCACCCAAAAAAAAACTCCTTACAATTACATGTTGCACAGTAAAATCTTATTACATAGTAATCAAGAACAAGAACAACAACTAATGATGACAACACACAAACATACAAACAGACAAACAGACAAATAAAACAAACACGAACAGAAAAAATCAGGAACTCAAGAACACAAATAATAGCCTATTTAGTTAGTACCATGATTACAGTTCTGACCAAGTTTTAAAATGAGTGGAGCTAGATGGTGGAGACCTTGAGAGTTAGGTTTAAAGTTAGAGTAAATAATGAAACTACCGGAACTAAGGAGACTGTATTTATTTAACACAGTATAATGATGAAATCTTAGTGGGGTCCGGACCAAAACTTTGATAGCTTGGTTACTGAGAAATGTTAGTAATTTAATAATGGAGTCTGATGTTTGAGACCAAAAGGTTATGTGATGTGATCGGTAAGACAAAATCATTGCATGCATAAAAGTTAAAGCTGTACTAAATGAAAGCAGTGTCTGATTTGCCTGAGTTTGAAAGCTGGCCCTGTCAGTTCTACCTAACTTTTTATGTGTTTGTAAACCTTAATTGAGAGTCCACAACAGTCCCAAAGATACTTAAAATTCTGTACTGTCTCTCCTTCAGTATCTTTTCAAAGTGTCTGTGGTTAGGGTCTTTCTGATTACCACAGTGTGTCAATGGGTGTGAATTATTCCACAAGCTGCTGTTATATCTCTTTCTCTTTCTCTTTCTTTCGTCTCTTCTGCTGAGAAATCTAACAGCAAGTTGAGTATTCACACACTGAATCTTTGCATGTTCAGAGGGCTAACGTTGTCATCATGAGGGACAAATGGCTTTCCGAACACGTCTGCATTAGAAGGCAGCAGCAACACATTTGATTCCTTGACTGCTGACAAAGAGTTCCTCTTTTCTGCAACAAATAAATCAAGAGCATCGACACCAACATGCCACTTAAACCCTCTAAATATGACCATATGCAGTTAGTCTGCATGCAGAAATAAAACGAAAACTGTTCAAGTCTTACATTTTGCATGATTCCTGAGCGATATCGCTTGATTTTTCTGTTCTGTGACTGATGTTCTCGGTACTTCACAAATGTCTGTTAAGTAACAGCAACTTCAAAATAGCTGATCAGCCAAATGAAGATGGTATCTAGTGTTACTCCGGCTCTACTGACTCAGAGCGATGTCAGAAAGTAGAAAGCTACTGTACATTTCAATGTCACCACATCAAAGTGAAACTACAAAGTTAAGGGGTGTGAGAGCAGCAGGGAAACAAGGTTGAGGGCTGAGTGGAAAAATACTTTTCCTACGACGCAAAATACCAAAACTTGAAATTGGGCAAGTACATAGCGTGAGTGAAGGAGTCTCGATTTGTCATTTTGGGCCTCTCAGTCTTGGTTATCAAAGAGGACTGTGAGTGTGTGGAGGTGTGTGAACACAATCTGGGCTGGAATAAAATCATGCATCACGATGACATCATCCTACCATGCGCAGGTCCCATGTTTGAAAACCTAAATAATAGATAAATGACATGCTTTTGCTTGCTATTAATTATATGTGAAAGTACGCAGCACTGAAACGAGAAGAGGAGTATGATGTGATGAACTTTGTCACACATCATATTGTCACAGATGAGTGTGATCTGTTGAAGTGACAGTGTGAATTTTAACTGTGAATTCTTTGTAATAAACAGGGTAGGGGCTTGTTTTTGTAAAGGTTAACAAAGAAGTGGCTGCACACATTTTGAAACATATTTGTATTACTAACCTTTACATTAGAAGCAGCTGCTTGTTGAAAAATAACTGAACAGAAGCCCCTTTGTGCGCTTCACAAATTAAAAAAAAATGTGCTCTTCTATTCTCAATTAATTTGTCCTCCACAGCGGGTCATATTAAAATGTTTCAAAATTTGAGGATGGGGACAGTTTTCAGTTTCTTTACTTCATTAAAAGTAACAATACTACAACATCTACACAAACAATACAGGCTTTCAGCAGTATACCATTTCTTGGTAGTAGTAGTAGTAATTAGCTGTTTTATTTTGGTCGTAGTTAACAATTTCACATTGATAAATAGGTAAAAAGAAGTCATTAAATTGACCAAAAAGATGTAGGCTTACACTTTTGCTTATTATACCTCCCCTACATAATATGTTCTAATAGATAATACTTTCACCACTGGGTTTAAGCTATACAAAACAAAACAAAACACAAACAGAATAGAAACAATAACAAAAAATCCACTGACAAAACAGGGACAGAAACAACGTAATAAACATTTCAGACACAACAATGTCCATAGTACATTTTTATATTTGTTCAGCACCTTATTTTTAAATGAAGTGAAGGTGAGCACTTTAAGGTAGCAGTTGCTTTATTTTAATTCATAGGAATCCAGAACTAAAAAAAAAACAAAAAACTATCCAAACACTACGACTGCAGTCTTGGGTCACTGATCTCCAGGTAATCCAGGAGTAAATTACACATTTCCTCTGAGCTTCAGATGGAAACATGACTGTTTGAGTTGCTTCTTTGTTAATAATAGAAAAAAAAGTATTAAAACACAGGGAAGAAAAGATCAAACCAAACTTAGTCAATAAAGTAAACAAGGGCGGAGGCTTCTAGTATGATTACATTTTGGTGCAGTCAAGCTGATTTTCACACGAAGGAACAAAATGTCCTCTTAGTGTTGTGTTGTGCTGTCACCCTGGGTGTGCTGCTGCTGATGTGGGTGTGTTTGAAATTGCCACTGACGTTGTGGATGTTTGACTAATATGGAAGAAGCTCAGAGCGGGCAAAAAAAAAGCACATAAAAAATGCAATAAAAGCAGGTGAGCTTACACCATCAGTTACTATATAAATATCTCAATATATCACAGAGATGATATCACAGAAAAAAAAATAAATACAGTAAAAGGTTCTCTGGGGAATTCTTTTTACCTCTTGAGCTATGTTTTTTATACGTGGGTCCTTCATTCATCGGTTTCCTGCACACGAACACTGCTGATGTGATGCTCATGGTAGATTTGTCAAACAATTTCACTACTGTATGGATCTAAAAGCAGTGATAATACACTACAAAACACAACAATGCACCAAGAAAGGCAAAGAAAAAGAAGAATGCTGGAAGCCCTGCATTCTGATTTGCATTCTTTTTATTTTTATTTTTGGTACGTATTGCTGCCCTTACAAAGAATGTACTATTGCATGCGGTATGCATGAAATTTGGACATACAACATCTCAAAACATCACTCCTTGAACTTCGACCCGCTTGTTGTTTTGTTTGACCTGTGAACAAACCCATGCATGTTAATGGGAGAGATGCGTTTGTTCTGGATAAAAAGCACTGTAACATTTATTTCTCAACCCATCTCAGTGAGCGGTGTTTAGGGTTTATGACTTGTCCCCAACACATAGAGTTAGTCTGCAGATTAAGTGGAGCCTTTTTATTTATCATAATGTAAAAACCTTGTCTTTACATTGTTAGAAGAGTGATGCAACCAAAAAAAACTAAAAAGAAGCTTTAATAATCACAGGTTGCTAATTGAGTTGGGTTCTAATTTTAATCCTGTGCTACTTTATTATAGCTGGAATGTCTAGTCACTCTCATGACACAGAAAAATATAAATCTGACACAAAATACATCCTTAATTAATTATTTGATTTCTCTAACATTTTTCTTGATTTGAAATCGTTCTAATTTGTGGTTTGTGCAGTTTGAGTGCATGTTTTTATCAACCTGTCAATCATCTCTTCTCATTCTTTCATCTCTTTCTATGAAGAACTTTGAAACTACCTCTACTACAATCAAGGATTGTATATGACAAATTAAATAACTAAATGGTGACGTAAAGTTAAGCGTTTTTATTATTTCCGTGCAATGGGAAATTTTATTGAACCAACATTTTAGAAAGCAAATGTTGTACATGAGTTAGTTTGTAACAGCTGAACTGCTGTGGCTTGTTAAAGCTGATTAACATGCTCATACTAGAGGCAACAAACTTCGAATCCAATCTGTATATTCAGCATTTCTGGTGCCCTTTTCAGGACAAGGACATCTTCTTTGTAATTGTGTTGTGAAACAGTGCTTATGATTTGGCGGCTTGTGTTGCATACATCTGAACTTCTACAAAATTCCACTGAAGTCTTAAGACAATAAGTGTTGCAATTAGTTCATTCTATCAAACACCGGCTGCCATGAATCTGGCATTAATCCGACTGCCTGCTGTGATGGTTTGACATCTTGAAGAAAAGTTACAATCTTTTGTCTTTTGTCCATAGGAGCCTCTAAAATCAATACAATATTAAAGTTCCTTGTAGTACCTTTAAATACAACGCCTATAGCCAACAGAAAGTTAGCTTAGCTAAGCGTAAAGACTAAAAAAGGGGGAGACCGATAGCCTGGAATCTGGAAAAATCTGTTTATTTACACTAATTTGTACATGTATTCTATGTACTTTTACTTTGTAAAATGGACATAATATGTGTTAATTAGTGAGCTTTGTTTTTTTTAATCTTTGGACAGGGCCAGGCTAGCAGTTTGCCCATTTGTGGCTACTGGCTAGCTGGTAGCTTTACATTTAGTAAAGAGATATGAAAGTGAATCAATCTAATTTACTCTGGAAAAAAAAAAAAAGAAATAAGCAAAAGAGAAAATATTCCTCTAAGTTATGAAGACTGTAAAATGGATTTTTGCCAACATTTTCACACTATCAGTACTCCAAACTGGTATGAACTGAATCAGGAACTACATTAAAGGTTTTCCTCTTAAGGGCAGCCTTGATTTTGAAATCTGAACTGATCCCTTGACCTCATTACGTAATCAACGATTCAATTGAGAAATGCGGACTGATTGCTTCTGCCCTGAGAGAAGATCTTACGCCACAAATCTTTTGTCCAACATACCTGAAGGAAAATGACATTTTGCCTGCTGTCAATTTCTGTGTTGGCACAGTTATCATTTTTGCCACCACAGTGTTTATGCACAGACTGTGGGTTGGTGTTTACCTTCTGCTGCTGCAGCTCTCTGATGGTGTCCTGCGCTTTCTCGAGGCTCTCGCTGGCTGTGTTGCACTGCTGCCTCACCACTGCCAGCTCTCGCTTTATCACATAGTTCTCCTCCGCTTCCTGTGCCCTCGTCACCTGACCCTGAAACAGCAGCCAGAGCAGGACAAGGGTCAGGATCAACTGTGCAGTTTAAACTTTAAATTCATACTATGAAAAGGGGAATTCTGGGTAAATCTGGGAAGAAAATGCAAAATCATTATGTTTAAGGGGAATTGGTAACACTTTATTTAAAGAAGTGTGCATAACACTGTCATAATACTGTCATTACCATGTCATGACACTTATCATGAACATGGAGCAGTCTTTATTAATGTTAACGGCTGTTGTCAGTGTCATTTTCTCAGTTGTGTTATTTTTAATGCAATGATGACATTGTTTGAGATATCTCTGTTAACTTGACATTTAACTTGACATTAATCAAGACATCATAACCTGCTATTGTGATGTTATTGTAACGCCAGCTCCAGTGAAATGAAGATTGCTGTTAGCCTACTTCAGCAGCAAGTAAATTTGCTATCTGTCCATCACAAAACTCTGTAAATCACCTTGGTACTGTACTCTGTCAAACTGGCCTTGTAACATTTAATAACATCTTTATGACAAGTCCAAAATGTAACACTGTAGTTGAGGTCAATTTTAAATGTTAAAACATATAATTAAATATTTTCTTTAAATCTGATTATGTCAAGTTGTCATACCAAAGATGTTGACAGGTTATGTTGTCTTGGTTAATGTCAAGTTGTTTTAACAAAGATATCTCAAACAATGTCAACTTCGGATTAAAAAGTACATGATTGACCAAATGGCACTTAATGACAACAGTCATAAACATTCAAAAAGGCTTCTTCATGTTCATAACAGATGTCATGTCAGTCTTATGTACACCCCGTCAAATAGTGTTACCGGGAAATTTTGTTACGTGCCGCATAGCACTTAAAGGAATAGTTCGACATTTTGGGAAAACCCCTTTTTGTTTTTTTTGCAGGGATCTGCGTGTGAAGATTAATACCCCTCTCATATCGGTGCAACTACAGACAGCAGCTAGTTAGCTGCATCAGCATGAAGACTGAAAACAGGGAAAACAGCTAGTCTGGCTCTATCCAAAGGTAAGGAAATCTGCCAGCCAGCATATCTAAAGCTAGCTAGTAAACATGTGCTGGTGGGTGGACGTTTTTAAATTTGAATAGAAATAGGCTAGCTGTTCCCCTTGTATCCGGTCGTCCTGTCTAAGCTTAGCTTGCCATCTTGTGGCAGTAACTTCATATTTAGCCTACAGACATGAGAGTCATCTTAAATAATTCTCTGAAAAAAAAAGGATATTCTTGTAATGTTTTGTTTATATTTTGTTAAATGACATGTATTCATAATAAAATAGTAATAGTAATAGTGGTGATAATAATAAACTTTGACATGCCACATGCAGGGATTGTACAACCTCATATTACTGCAGATAAACCGTACATGCATTCAGGGATTACAGGACGGTCTTGTGGACTGAACAGATGTACAACATAATATTCTGTCATGCACATCTGACTGGTTACTGTTAAGAAGAGGAAGAGAAGCAGTGCAGGAGAGCAAAAAGAGGAAGAGGAGTGAGGTGTGAGTAGGGCAGAGGACAGCAAGATCTGTGGGAGAAAGTGTTTCCAGTACTCTACCTGTATCAGTCTGTCTGCCAGAGCAGCACTCTCCTACAGCGCAGCGAAGGAGAGGAACAGGAGGATGAAAAAAGAAATGAGGAGAGAAAGTGAAAGACAGCAGGACACCAGGGAGGATAAACCACCACAAAACCCAGGAGGAAATTCAAGGAGAGGACAGAGAAACGGGATCACAGGTGGAGGAATCAATCATTGGAAACAAATGTGGAGGTGTTTGTAAAGAAAAAAGAGGCAGCAGTGAGATCACTCAGAAAAAATGTATTTCAGACAGGAGAAGAAGATTAAAAACTGCAGCATCTCTGAATGCTGCAGCAGCGGGAGAAAACGGGACCAAGTGCAAGCATCCACACACACACAAACTCAGAGATAGACAGACACACACACACACACACACACACACACACACACACACACACACACACACACACACACACACTTCAACATAAAGCTCCTTAGGAGAAGAAAACCAACAAGAGAAAATGAGTTTAAACCCACAGCATTATCTTGTTACAGTGTTTAACCAGATCTGATCAGAACGTGATGAGTCCTCTGCTGAGCAACCCGGCCGTTTCATATCAATGATGCTGCATAAACTTGACTTATTTTAGCATTTAAATAAGCTGGAAACAATGTCTGGCTCTTACCTTCTCCAACGTCTCGATCCTCTGCTTCAGCAGCCTGTTTTCTGTGCGTAACCTCTGAAAAGAGAGGGGAAAGAAGTACAGAACAGTTAGATGGCCAGTTCATTTTTAAAATCCAAATAAAAAAATGTTGTGATATTGTGATATCCTTTATGTACAAATACAAATATACACACCTTGATCTCAATTTGTTCCTCCATTTCTTTGTTCTTGATTGTAGTATATTCTTTCTCAAGTCTAATAAAAAATAAACAAAACAACACATTTTTTTTTCACAGAATCACTTGGTTGCTGTGCTTCAATAATTGTTGGTCTATTTAAAAAGCAAAGAACATTGAAAAAAACTGCGTTAGTCAGACAGAATTACAAATCCTGCTGAGCAACATGGAGCTCGTCCAGAGTCTCGCTAGTCGCTTGTCGAGTAATGAGCACTCTTACTTCTTCATCCTCTTGGGGTTGTATTTAACTTGGTAGGCCCTGAGGATCAGCTTGTCTGGGCAGCTGTCAAACTGGTGTGGGATCACCTTCTGGAAATGCTGGCAAAACCCATGGGAAACACAGGATTAGAGAGCTCAAGACAGACAAAGATGCTCATTCATATTTTATGAAGACACAGGCAGACATATGGCAGCTCTGCCAGGCAAAAGAGAAAAAAATAATAATTCTGGTGTTCCATTTTCTAAGTATGATCTAAATTGTTTTGTTTTTTGTTCTCCCCTGTTTTTATGACTTAAGAACAGGCGAAAAAAGGTTTTTCCAGGATCATCTTTCTGATTTTTTTAACTTTTTTTTTCTCTTTTTTGTAAGACAGACCACGACAGGCTGGCCTCCACCACTACTCTGTGTTCTAAATAGGACTAAAAGCATTCATCCTTCCTACCAGGGCTCAGCTGATACTGGATTTTTGTGGTAATGATATTAGGGAGTAAAAATAAATTCCAATATCAATACATCGGCCAATATTGCAGTGATCCCTCAAATGTGCTCATTAAACCCTCTTATTCTGAATCTTCACTGTATCTTCCTTAGCTTGGAGCCACATTCATGTGCACATGCACACTGTCTGAACTGTGTGTGTGTGTTATTGGACAACATAGAAGTCGATATAGATATCGACCGATACAGCTGCACTCGAAACACAAGATACATTATGTTTTGTGTTAGCAAGTTATGTAGCATTTTTGCGATTTCTTTTGGCTGGAAATGTAATTTAATCCGCACCAAAAACTGAAGGCCAAAACAAAGACATGACAGTAATGTTACAATACTTGCTGACACATAACACACACATGAACCTTGTGTTAGAGTGTACAGAGAAATTAAAACTGGTTTAGTGTTGCTTGAAACATGGGGTAGCGGTGCACTTCAGCCTCTTGTGACCAATATGAGCATTACAACAACAAAAACTTTTTTTTTCACATGCCAAAATGTTTCTTTGTTGAAGGATCACCATACTGCCACATTTTGGAAGAGTGAAGAAGAGCAGCCAAGACCCAATGTTGGTCTTGTGGCAAGTCAGCAACTAATACATTTACGATGGTCCTGACATATTTTGATTCAGAGACGCATACGTTTATATAGGTACTTTTGTTTCAAGTTAAAACATCCCATATTTCAGAAACTGAGATCAGACTGAATCATGTCAGTCATTTCTCAATCAAAAATGCCAAAAGTTTCTTGTTGCAACTTCTATGGTGTGAAGATTTACTGCTTTTCTTTGTCATATATGGTAATAAAGTGAGTATCTTGTGGGTTTGGACGGTTGGTCAAATAAAGGAAGTGGAAGGACTTACGCTTTGCTGTGGGAAATTATAATGGCAATTTTTCACTATTTTCTGACATCATGTCGACAAAACAGTTGTCTAATTAATCACGTGAATAATCAACAGATTAATCAATGATGAAAATAATTATTAGTAGTTGCAGCCCTGTTTTATACTGCACATTATCCCATTAGCAAGAAATGCATCTACAGAGTATTTAAGAGAAAGAAATATAACAATTGATTGGCTGATTTATTTCTTATTAAATTTAGTCTCAAGATCACTCACAGAGATCAGTTTAGTAGGTGAGTAAGAAGCACCAAATACATTTTTTCTTCTCTCCTGCATTACTGTTAACATCATCACACATCATGTTAGCCCTGGTTTCTGTTTTGAATTAATGTGACAGAGTGAAGCAGATCTGTCGTTCAGGAAGCTTGTGTGCAAAAGGGAAAGTGGGACAAGGAGCTTTTGGCTTGCGGCTGAATCTGTACATGAAACTAATTTCTGCAACAAGCAGCACAAAGCTGCAGCTGCTTACCTGCGACATGCCCTCCATGTCCAGCTGAATGAGGTCAGTCTGGTTGTACTGCAGGATGGCCAGGCCCACACGGAAGATAATCTCCAGGCCCTGCAGACCAGGCCAGATATTTTATTATATCTGCTAAGCTGGAACAACAAACCTGAATTTACACGCTCAAACACATCATACACATCTTCACATGCTCATGTTTCCTACCTCATACATGAAAATATCAAAGATGCGCGTAGCAACAGGCAGAGGGAGGAAGGTGAGAAAAAGGGTGAGGAACCAGGATGAGGCATACATGGATGTGTGGAAACTCTGGGATCGAAAATGGACGTTCAGCTCTGGAAGTTGCTCCTAAGATTAATAAAAAAAAAGAGGAAGATTTAAAGCCTCAGTCCAGTCAGACAGACATAGAAAGAGAAAGTGATGAGCTGGAGATGTAAATGAATTATTTGCTGCCCCTCTGTGGATGAGTGTTGCACTGCAGGTGTCATGTTTGTTGATAGACTCTCCAGCTTCCTCATTACCTGGAGCAGATACTCAAACTGGTAGATGCAGAGGCCCAGCTCAGCCATGCTGGGTTTAAACAGCTCCCTCAGACGGTACTCCTGCATCAGACGCACAAAAACACAAAACGCCTCCTCCTCGGGCATCTGGAAGGAGGGGAGAGGGGTGAGTTAAGTTCCCTCATTGGGTATATATTAGACCTTGCTTATGTTGAAATGTTTGTTATACAGTGAATCCCATTATTCACTGATATACTCTAGAGACGACTTTTTGCCTTGCCAAGAACCTGCTACATAATCCACAGCTTTTAATAACAATAATCATCGGAATGGTTACAATGAAGCTTAGACACAATGCGTAAAGTCTTTAGAAAAGGTATCCTCATTATAGATCATTTATGGACCATTTTCAGGAAATCTTTGATCATTACCTGCATAAGCAGCAGACCAACAATGAATGCGCTGCCTTGGCAGTAGCCCACTTCTCGATCCACCAGAGAGTACGCCTGAAAAACATACACACACACACACAATACATTTGCTGCGTGTTATATTTATAGAAGGCAGCACAGATGACATCTGTAATCCTGACAGAACATCCAGACTGTGAGCAACAGGATCAACAAGTCACCAGAGGTCCCTTCATTTCCTCGGCAGCTGAGCTATCAGAGAACCAGACTAATGTGTAGACGTTCAACAAGCTTGTTTCCACGGCTGTGAAAAACAGCTCTCGAACAGATGTCCTTGCTTCTCTTCAGATTCTGTCTCATGAACAAAATTACATCAGGAAGGTAACACTCAGCCTGACAAAATGGAGAAGGTAATTGCAGCCATGAAATGGCACTCTGGTTTGATTATTGTTACCTTTATTCATTAGTACTACAGAGGTGCTTCGTGGAAAAGGGAAATTTAAAGAACAACAGGCAAACCAGCTTTAATAGTGGCTCTTCAGAACTAATTTATGCCCATGTGAAGAGAGACTTGTGAGTTTTGAAAATGAAATGATAAATATTCTTCAGCAGGTCTTCACATGCATGTAGACAAAGAAACTTTAAAGTGGGCAATCCAATTTGGGTTAATTAATAATGTTAGAAGTTTATTGAAGCTTATTTATTTATCTTTCAACATTTGGACTGCACCTTTTCATTTTCACTTTTTTTCAAGTACACAAAACAGCGAAAGAGGAGAAAGATTTGAAATGATGAATGTACATGATTTTTTTTGTAAAACAAATTGTTCTGATTGGATTACTGGACAATAAAATGAAATATGATAAGACTTGTAGCCTAAAATATAACGCCTTTAACTGTTTGTTTGTTCAGGTCCAAATCTTGTGTAATATTGTAATTCACTGGGTTCGCCCCCATCCCCAAGCAGGCGACCTACAGGACACACTGTCATTTTAGATTGGAAAACAGGTGAGAGTTCAAAATTAAGGAATAAAAAAGGTCCCTGACAACACCGCAATTACATGGTCAGCATATTGAACCTCTGTAGGCCAATACTGTTAACAGTATTACCACCTCTGCCTCCAGAGACTACATGAACACTAAGTCACTCGCAGCGTAAATGCATGTCAAATTCATAAATGGCTCAGCTATATGTAACTTAATCAAAAATACGGTCAAACACACATACATGTGCAAACAAAAGCATTTATTCCAAAAGACACATCTCACCTTTTCATAGCTGTAAAATATCAAGACTGACCTTGAGGTGATGTCAAACTCTGTAGCGCTCACCTTCATGACGTTGAAGAGGACTTCCTGCCCCAGGCTGTCCTGGCCTTTGAAGAACTCATGCTCGGGGTAAGTGCGAGCAATGTCTCTGCGGATGAGCTTCTCACAGGGGGACGACATCTTTAGCAGCTCAGAGTACTGGTTCTTCACCGGCATGTCCGTGGCGTTACCTAGCAGCTGCCAGACGATGGCCCGGAAATGATGAGGGATGCCCTTTCTGATCAACTCCTGGAGGGCAAAAAGAGAGAGACGTTAAAGAGGATTAATACCTTGGTCCTCTCTGTGGTGAGGGATGTAATTTTAATTTTAAGCATCTCTCGAAGAGCAAAGAGCAGGCAGATGAGAGAAGAGGGATCAATTATTCAATGATGAATAGATACAAGGACAATTTATTATTGTTTTGTAATTACAGCCACTCAGTACATTATGATGTGTCACTATAATAATTCTTCACCCACTCATGTTTTTCATTAAAAGGATAGTTTGGATGATCTGAGGAGGGCTTGTATGAGGTACTTATCCAGAGTGAGCGTATTACCTATAGTAGAGGTCAGCATGTCCCAATTTTGTTTGTAGGAAGCTAAACAATGTACTACTGTGGACAAGGTCAGCAGCAGTGTAAGTGTATGCTATATTTAGAATATTTGCACCACTTTATCTTGCTGTCAGACAGCCTTTTTATGATGGGAAACTGCTGTTGTTGTATAAGACAAATATCACCTTTTCCAAACCAACTAGAATCCATTGGAAAAACCATTAATTTTACCTCACAGAACAAGGGAGTTGCCAGTCTACTGCTGCCTCCAATGGTTAGTTTCTGTTATTTTGTGACTTTTGTGTTTTAAAAGCTTAGTTTGGTTTCAGCAAAGTCATATAATAATACAATCAAACTAACAGAATGAGGCAGCAGTAGACCAGCAAATTCCTGTCTGCGAGGTCAAATTACTTTTTTGTTAGAGAAGTCTGGTTGAGCAAGAGAAAATATTTGGTTTATATAATTAAGGTTTCTTGTCAGAAAAGGCTGTCTGACAATAAGGTACTAAAGGTATGACTAAAATACACATTCTGTTGCTGGCCCTGTCCATAACAGTGCATTGCTTAGCTTATGTGCTGGTACTCCTCGCTGCTTCCTCAAAGTGAGGGCATGCCAGCCGCCTACTGTAAGTAATACACTGACTATGGGTAAGTGAGTCATTTAATCCTACTTCAAATAATCCAAACTATCCCTTTAAAGCCAAATTCTGTCATTTTTTTGTTTTGTCTCTGTAGGTTTTGCAGGCAGGCAGTGTCATGTTGCTTGGTTTGTCTGCTCTCCTATTTTGCCCTGACTCATTTTGCTGTCCCATCCCCTCATCCATCTTCTCTTCCCCTGGGTTTTCTCTTTTTGTCACAGAGGACACAGAGAGACATGAGGAGAGAGAGGAAAGGATGAAGAGAGAGTCGTACTGGTGCACTGCATCTTAGAGGCATTACCGTAATCATGAGAAAACTATTGTATTAACACATGGAAACAAATTCATGGAAATATTATTAAGGTTTTCTTCCACAACTCTGTTCAGATGTAGGTATGAAGGACATAAAATGGCATAAGCATAAATAAATTAATTAATAAATACTTAAATAGATTAATGAACAAAAAAAAAATACATTTTTGTAATGAAAAAGGCCATTTCTGTATTTTTACATTCATTTATTTATGTATTTTTGTGTCCATATCCTGCTTCACGCTGATGTTAAGACCACCCACTCAATTAACATCTTGATGCAGAAATGAGGAAATAAATACGTGTAATATTCTGTTTAATGTAATGTAGAAATATATAAATATATAAATAAATAAATATAAAAATGGATAAATAGCCCTTTCATTACCTGAATGTTTACTTTATTTATTCTTATGTCATTTTCGGTCCTCAATAATAGGGCAATGTCAGCAAAAATATATCCTTGAGCTAAATGTTTCTGACACACACATGCACACAGCTAAAAAGGACAGATGCTGTGACCTTTTGAATAAAAACAGGCCAGTGGTAAAGTCAGTGTGTGGTTATGGACGGCCAAACAGCATCTGCACAAAAGGTGCAGTGAGTCAGGGATTTGTGGGGCCCTCTTTCCTGTGCAACCTGACCAACAAGATTTAAAAATAAAATGAGGAGGCTGATAATCTTCTTATTGATGTTACATTTTTAGTTATAATCAATGACTCATCCTGAGGAAAATGCTGAACGTGACACTATGATCTTTTATTTTCCATCTCCACTCCATGATCCCCACCTTCAGGAGTTTGTCCTTCTTGCGTCTCCACTCCTCCCACTCGTTGACGATGCGGCCCCATAGGATCCAGGTGTCCTCCTCCAGGTGTGACAGGTTGGAGGAGGCAGAGGAGCTGGACACCAGTGAGGAGCCACTGTTACGCCGTGAACCACTCATCGAGCGCATGGACTTGGAATCGGCCTCCAGCAGCCTGCAGAACGAGACAGTATATGAGGACAGGGAGCTCAAATTACGATTGATTATTTCTGATGGAGAAAGCACATGATTACAAGGTACAGCATGTCTGTCTCATACAAGATGGCACACACGCTGGAGAGCTAAGATGAGGATTAGGAGTCATGGCAGACAGACGTGACACTGAGGCAGACTGTGACATTGCGAGGATCAGTACAGTTTATGGATAACCTTGCAGAGGAAACAGAGGCCTCAGGGTTTGATTTAAACTACAGAATCAGAGGTTGACCCATGAGGATATTACACACACAGCTGGCTATGAACATTTAAAAAAGCAATATTACGGCTTTGTATACAGGCTCAGACTAATGGGAGGGAGTCAGACTGAAAGAAAGCAATAAGACAATCAATCTTGTATATCTTTCAAATGCCTAGCTACCAACTAGTTAGCTAGCTACATCTTTTTTGATGCTATCCCAGTAGAAAAGCTCATTTAAAATACTGTAGAAAATATCTCATGTGCAGTTATGGTTTTTATGTATTACTCTTTATCCCAGTCCACAGGAATCATAATAAAGTATGTTTGTCATTTTTATCTTGAAGTAAAAATGTCTTGCATCTAGATACATATTTAAAAGCCAAAATAGTAGGTTTAGCAGTGGAGCTTCCTCTGAGGTCAAGCCAAGTCACAAAGTTTTAAGGTGAATTTCTCACAAATAATCCTGAGTTAAAGGAATAGTTGTGCATTTTGGGAATAAAACTAATTATATCTGTTGCCGAGATGAAAAGATTGATCATGTGCATTAAATAAGAAGCTGAAGCCAGCAGCCTTTTAGTTAGCTAGTAAGTCACTGCTCCCAGCCAAGAAAGAGTCCAGCAAATAACCCCTTGTAAAACTACATCTTGCTGTTTTTACCTCAGTTCTTGTACAGCCTAAACAAAAAAATTTACATACCTTAATTACTGAGGTTTATGGATGCTGGTAAGCTGAGTTTGTTGCCTTTGGACAGAGCCAGTCTTTATGCTAAGCTAACCAGCTGCTAGCTTTTGCTTCACCTACAGATATGGGAGTGGTATCAGTCCTCTCATCTAAAGGCTCATTCATGCCACCTGCATGTACATAAATAAATACGTTTGTTTCAAACAATATAACCATCACTGCCCTCATACTTCCATGCATCCTTCACATGGCATGGATGTTAAGCAGTATATCCACTAGAGGGCACCACTTGGAGTCAAAAGTCAGTCAGTACTTTGGTCAGATTTCAGAGAATGTGATTAATTACGGACAGAGGGCTCTGTCTGTATATGTATGCATACGTAATGTTTAGCATAAATAATTAATGAGCCTCAACTTTTGGCAGGAAAGTAAACAATTATTTTTCCCAAACTGTTGAATTTCTCCTTTAAATCTTTTTAAGTATTTCTCTGAGTCTGGAACAGCAGACAGCACAAATGATGTGATTAAAGAGACCACTCTTTACCCTGAGGTTGTTAGGTTCAGTCCTACTTTGACCCCAAATGTCTGATTCTTTTAAGTCAGTTAAATCCTATGTTCTGCACTTAGACTCTTCTGCTGAAACATGATGGCTGGATGAAGAACTGCACAATATGTGTACTTAAAAAAATCACAGTTTTGCTTTTTCTTTCTTTTGAAAGTGATTTACTCTCTATTCCTCAGCTGGGATAAATAAAGTCTAATCAAAACTATATGCACAGACATTTCCCACAGAGAATGTGGTGTTCTTATGTGTGTGGGATTAAACCTTACCTAACAGACAGATTAAACCCTTGTATAGTAAAATCAGGTGATTACATTTTCAGATATTATTCCTGAGGAATCCCTAGATCCTGAACTGATTAAATAATGAACTTTTTGACAGAACATACAATACAAAAGCATCTAAATCCCTGTATAATGAACTATACCTTTATATATTTATCTGTTTTTAAAGGTCCAGCAAGCAAGAATTATGGGGATTTACTGGCAGAATATGGCAAAAATAGAATATAGCCCAGAACAGACAAACCAGACACCAGCTCTAAGATACTGCCTTATGCACTTTTCACAGCTACCATAGGTTCTCACTTGAAAATGCTTGGAACGGGTGAGACAAAGTGTTTTGCAATCTGCAAGCTCACTGCTAGATGTCCCAAAATCCTACACATCGGTCCTTTAATTGGTGGCCTAATGTTCTTCCTTTCTCAAATGTGAAACGTCATGAAAATAAAAGTTTTAAGTGCTGACAAAGTTCCCAATGTCTACCTTTTCAGTGTTTTCTAAAACACTAACCCATATGCCCATTTTTTATTTCTTGCAGATGTAGGGCATACAGATTTGTGCTTCTAGGTCAAATTGACATTGGCTTGTGGTCATTTTACACAAATCCCTTTGCACTGGACTGGGTGCATACACACCTTGCACAATGACAAATTTTCAAGGCCTAAAGGGTCCGTGTCTGAACACTGCAAAATACATTATTATATTACTTCTCTGTATGTTACAGTGACCACAGCCTTCAATCAGCCAAAATCTATTATTTGAGTATCAAACTCTCACAGCCTGTGGGCTTGAAAGGTGACTGTAAAACATTTAATTTAGCTGTTTAATGGAGCACAGTGGCTGCAGTCTGCTTGGATTTACAATGATACGCTGCTATTAATCTATGGACCTATACTTACTTTTTTAGTTATAGGACTCAATACACTTCTTCAATGTCAATCTTTTCATACTAAAAAGAAAGACTTATGTCTGTGTATCACTTTAAGCCTCACAAACATTCAGCTATTTCTAATATTTTCACATGCTCTGGAAAATCAGGGATTAATTCAAAATCTCTCGGATGGCGTGTGAAGGACAGACTTTCTTCTTCAGCTTAGCACACTTCTGGGTGTTCTGCAATATTCTGTTTATTTTCACCAACTGTAACATCAGTGGTTGCTATGCAGTAAATGTTCTCTAAATGGGATCACAACTCACACGGCTTTAAAAAAACAACTTTTTTTTCCTTTTCATTACAATTTCAGGATTATGATCAAATATCTAGTTTGCTGATACAATTTACCACTGTTGTTTATTATTAGCCCCTAGAGTTCATATTTTCCATCTCCTATCATGACTACTAATTATATCCTCATATATATCTCATTAATTAGATGCTGATTTAATGCTCAACTCTCATTATTTTCTGCACTTAAACTTCTGAAGTTAAACACGTTTGACTTGACCAATTTGCCCGTTCTTTAATCTATAGTTTTGAATTTGTGTTCTTGTTTAATCAAGAGATTTTACTTAAAACATCAACTATCTACAGTTTAGAAACTTTTCTTGTCTCTCGTTGGTTCTTTGATTGCTTACTCACGTACCTTACAGGGTACAACTACACTGAGCTGACACAGTAATTACTTTTGTCACAACTGATGTTTTCTGAACTCCATCCCCTTTAGTTACTTTAGCTAAGCCTGTCAAGTTTACAAGTATTTTGTGGCATATTGCATATACAGTTTAACAGTGATAATAATGTATATTTAACACTAAAAATTCGTAATCAATCTGTTCATGATTTTATACACAGACAGAGGTTTCTCATTTTCAGCTGGTGAGAAATGAAATTTTTCTGCCAAAGTGACAACTGCAACTAGCAAGCTAATGTAAGCATGATGAACTGAAAACGTTTTGTCCTGCAGACTTTAAGGTCACAATTCTATTTTTGATTTGATACATTTTTTGCACTGGTGGTCCTGCCATTGTTAGACTTCTGAGTCTTGATTTGTAAAGATCAACTCATCATTAGTTTTATGCCCCGACAACTGTCATTTACATTTTTAAATTCTTCTGTAAATAGATAATCTATATGGAATCAAGTATGATGTAATGGGTGGTGAGCTAACCGAGTCTAATCGTCTTTGGACTCACACTTGGAGAACGGCCTGCTTTTGATTTCGATTATTGAAATTAAAAGCTCATTTCAATCGATTTTCAATTTAATGTTGAAATGTGGCACCCCTACGATTAGATAAATATTCTACAGTAGTTAACAGACTCTCATTATATGCCTATTTTTTGTATTTTATCTCAAATCCATTGTTGGAATAATAAATCGACAGGCTATATAATAATATCTTCACCTTCCTCCTCTATCTCGTTCACTCTTCTTCCTGTCCAGTCTTCCTCAACACACAGTTAAAAAAGCACATTTCTGGTGACAGCCTGGGACAGGCCACCAAAAACAGGTACTGTCCCTGAAAAACAGTCTACCCAGAAGTGACTGTTGTTGGCATGACGTCACAGTGATTCGGTCTGTACAACACATGGATTGGCTAGCCAGCTGTTTTAAACATAACCTCTAAACCAAAAAAACTTAAAGTGTTGTTAGTTAATGATGTGCTACTTGGTTTCTTGATTACTGCATATAATAAGCTAATTAGCTGGACATGCTATTGACTGCATCTTAAGATAGAGCTGATTAATCCTTTGACTTTGCTGTTGTGTTTCCTGACTTTTGAATGGCCAAAACAAACAAAAAAACTGAAATGCACACATGTACACACCTTCAGCATGTGGAGAATCCAAAGCTTGACAAGCCTAATGTTTCTAGCTTGGGTTGCTAAACTACCAAAGGGCAAGGGGGTTGAAGCTGCTACTGTACAGCTGTAATAACTGTTCCAATAGTTCAACATGAAGAGGACATCTCTCACCTGTTCTGCTCTTCCAGTTTGGCCAGCAGCTCCAGTTCATCAGGACTCAAGTTCTCTGAGTCTGCTGGGGAGGCCGCTGGTGCTGACAGCACTGCATCATGAGAAGATGAGTCCGGGCTGAGCACCGGGCTGCCGGTTGAAGGGGGGTCCGGGTCCATGCCAGGAGGGGAAGAAGGGCACTCCAGCTGAGGGAGAGCACCACTGCAGCCCTCTCTTTCTGGGCTGCCGCTGGGTATAGACATGGCGGTGACGATGGAGTGGGATGGGTGAAGCAGTGCGGGTGTGGTAAGAGGGTCTTCCAGTCTCGCTGTCGGTCTCCCTCCTCAGTGAGCCTGGCTAGCTCCTGATTGGCCGCCTGGTTGGCCGTGGACCCAATATGATCAAAGGTCTTCAAACCTGTCATGGATGGAGAAAAAAAAAAAGAATCAAAATGGTCTGACCACAGATAATTGAACAGTTAACCAAAACTACCAAAACTAATGTGGCAAATATGTCCTCCAGCTGTATGAAACCTGTGGCTACGCAGCATGATATGTCCGGTCCCGTTAAGTCGTAACTTTAAAATAAGAGCGCCCAGAGGAAAGGAAAAGTTCAAAATAAAATCCTGTCTTTGCTGTTGAAAATGTTTTTTTTTTTTTGTCTCACTGTACTGATCTTAAATTTATCTTAAATAATCGGTTCTTGATATAACAGCTAGATCTAAAAGAAAACTTGGTTAACTTAGATGAGATCTTAAATTTGTCTCAGTGGTCAAATTAAAGTCTTGTTGCTCCATATGGTCATCAAGGAGAAACCTCTGAGACACTTACAAGCTCAGCAAAAGATCACCTGCTTTTCTTTTGTTTTGTTCCTTTTTTCTTCTCAGATCAGACTTCAGTAAGTGCAAAATAAGAATTTCATTTATTTCTCATAAGACAAAGAAAAGACGATTGTGAGAAACAAAATTTTCCTCAGGGTAGGACTGCAGCAAATGATATTTTTCATATTGATTGATCAGTCAAATATTTTTATTATTGTTTAGCCCTTTACAGGTTCCCAGAAGTTTAGGTTATGTCTTCCAATCCCTTGGCTTTTCTCACCAGCAGTCTAAACCCAACATGATTAAATTTACATTTATACAGCTTGTTTTTTCTTGATCAATGACAAACAATGAATTAACTGAAAATCATTGTCGACTGATTGTTTTGATTGATTGTTTCAGCACGAAAAGACTTTTTTCTTTTTTAAAAATAATGTACAACTATAAAAATGTAAAGATTTAGGTGTCAAGGTTTTTAAGCTGATTTAAATGGATGCAGGAGATCCAAAACACTTGATGTATTATTGACATGATGATGAAAAGCTCTCTTTAATTCGATGGAATGAACTGAGTTCAGTTGCAATGTGATTTTGAATAGTTCAATAAAATTGAAAAGAACATACCGATATCAGGATTACACTGTGGTGATAATAGCAATATTTTTTGGTGAATGGCGCCCACATTAGTGCTCACTAATAACTCGTATTTTCATCATAATCACAATGATGAACACATGTGAAACATGCACCACAAAACATGGCTTGAAACACAATGAATAAGAAAAAATTATCTTAGTAACACACACCATGCTTTCACACTTAGCATGTGAACACTTGACCTATCAGACAGAGCCCTAAATACGTGCATTAATACCACCTGGTTAATCAGATGAAGCCTTAGCAATAGGACAAATATATCAGCTGACTGCATCACCAGTTGATTTTTTTGGGGGAATGACTTTTCTAATTTTATTTTGCTAACTCAATGGTCTGAACGAGTGAGAAACACTGCTCCGGGACAAACTGATTCAGTGGCACAGTACAGACCCACCGAGCCAAATAACAAGTGAGAGGAAAACAGCCTGTAGAACCAGAATATTTTCACATCTAAAGCGATGAATTAAGGGTTTGTTTTGACCAAACCAGAGGTGATGATTGTTGGAACACTCCATTTCTATTTAGTTTTTCCTGTTGAAGTGAACAAGCTCGTCTTAGGTCGGTAAGAGAGAGAAACTTGGATTCAGAAGGTGTATGTTTCAATTGTATATATAGTTTTTTGTTTAACAAGGAAAATAGCTGTAAGAATATTTCCTGTCTGGACAGTTTATTTTATTAATTTATTGGACGTAGTGAACTTGGCACTTGCACACATCTCCCTGCTGAAACAGGCCAAGAGGGGACTTCTGCACTTCTGCTAATTGGAATTATTTTGGATTCAGGAGAGACTACGTGTTACAAAGGCAAGTACTGTGTAAAACATGTCGAACAGTTGTTAAAACCTCCAGGGGAAACAAGCTAATGTGCACACTTCAGTATTTACAAGATTTTCTTCATATCCTGCAGGCCAAACTCACCTCCAATGCACAAAGATAAATTAAGCAAACAAATGAACAAATCATAATCCTATACAAACATCCTCATCCTTAGCATTTTTAGTTTGTGTGTTTATTTTAAAATTAGGAGGAGCACAGATGTCATGTTTGGCTTATCGGACTGAAGACAAGTCATACTGGTCCAATCCATATGAAGATGCCAAATAATGCCTCTCCACACCCTGGCTCAAATAACTACTTAGAAGGAGTGGCCCTGAGTCACTGTAATGACATCATCCTGACTGAGAACATCAGGGCCCGTCACTGCAGACAGACTCTTTCAGAGAGCTGTTTTAATTCACACAAAAACAGTTTCCCAGTGATGCCTAACAACATGAAAATAAACTGTTGTGATGTATGTGAGTGAACAGAGGCACGAAAGAACGAACGTGTCAGCAGCTCTTTACGCATAATGACCTGATACACTGTCATTCAATTAATATCACACTGTACAGCTTTCAGGAGGATTGCACCATGGTCACACCCGCTGAGCGATTAATGTGCATTAAAACATAACGAATCAATCGAATCATAAATAAATCAGATGTATGATTGAGTGAGTTCAGAGAGATAAGGCAGGTGTCAGGGCTTATGAAGAACTGATTTCTCTGGCAAGAAACATGAGAGTTTGGGGAGCTTTTAATTATTTCCCCTCTGATGTAAACCCAAGCATGATTTCAAACCCTGAAAAAGAAAAATAAAAGAAAAGAAAAAAAAAACAGTGGAAAATTGATGTAATTGTTCTGTTTGGGCTGAAGGCATTGTGAATAGATTTTAGTTTGTTTGGAAGTTTTATAAATGATATAAAAAAACAGGTGTGTTTGTGTCTTCAAAGTTTAATTAGTTAAGGGCATACAAAGAACAAGCATTTGTGTCTCAAGTGCAACATTTAACTTGCTAATGTTAGACAGCACATCTAGAGCCTGTGATTTGTTTTCCCTCATCATATTCATCTTTACAAATAAAGGCACAAGACAGAGAGCTGAATACTAAGAGATGCTGTGAATATTTCACACTTGCCAGAGAAAAACAGACTTCCCAGTTTGGCTGTTGTGCTGCAGGTGGCAAATGGCATAAGGCTGTCAAAAGTATAAATACTTTGATACTTTTTTGGAGCCATGTATTTAAAATAATACAATATCCATTAATTATAGTATTGAAAGTACCCAAGCTGTTCAAAATGATCTAAGTTCAGATTCAAGAGTTCAGTTCAGTCTTTATGCTCCTGCTTGATATTTGGCTTGCAGCAGAGCAAACCCAGACAGTGTTCAGTGACTTTTTTCTGTACCACCACTGTGTTTGTTTGTTTATTAAGATCTCTATTAACATTTGCAAAGGAGCAGCCATTCTTCCTGTGGTCTGCATATTTTAAATGATAATAATACAAAAATACACAATCACACTACTAATCACAATAAAACAAAAACAACTGGCACAATTTAAATAACACAGACAAAGAAAATAGACCAGTTCTTACTGAATCTATTATGACAGAGGTGTTTTATATTTTAAGCTTGTACAGCACTTTTTAAATGCCCTGTATAAATAAAGTTGACACTGACATTGACATAATCGACAGATGAATATCATCATTTAACATAAAATGCCCATGGAACATACACCCTACACACCAGAGAATATCTATTAATTATTAATTGATTACTGCAGCAAGAAAGAGGTACATGTGTTGTTTTTTTCTGGACCAGTTGCAGTTTTCTTACATTACCTAATGAAGTGTTGGACCAAACTACTGAGCAATAGTCCAAATGAGACAAAACCAGAGCTTGATTTTTTTTTTTTCACTGTTTGTTGTGTCAGATATTTTTTAGTGCTAGATAAATATTTCCAATTTTAGTTACCACTCTCTCTCTGATAACTCAAAAGTTTGGTTTCTACTACCTGCTTGGTTAACAGTTTGTTCATCTTGAGATAAGCTTTGGGTTTGAACATAAAGAGCAGTTTGTTTCTATTAAAAATTTGGTAGTTTTAGACACATTCAACGTATGTTTATTACTTATAATATGATCTACAACCTTCTTCAACTCCCAATCTAGATTTACATTTAAATTACTAATTATTGCTTCTGCTAAATATACTGTGGAACTGTCAGCATACATTGATGTATGTGGCTTTTTTTTAACACTAAATGAAGATCATTAGTGAAAATCTGAACTTCCGTGTGGCAGTACATGTTTCACATGTACATATGTCATGTCTGAATAACTTCCAAAGTGCCCTCTAATATTTAAATAACCTTTATCCATAACAATGCAGAATGCAAAAAGCCATAACATTTAATTTTTCAACTTTAACTCATGATCAATTATGTCAAAGGCAGCAGAAAAATCAAGCATAACCACTCCAATTCTCTCTTAATTTTTTAAAAAGAAGAAAAAATACTTCTATTTTACCTGCCCAGGACAAAGACCTATACAACAAATGGGTTGACGAACTTAATTTATACACAAACTGCTTCTTTCTCCCTGTGTGCTGCGGCTATACGTCAGAGAGGCAGCTGAGTTGGAGTTGTAACTGGTCAAAAGAGAAAGTGAGCCAACAGGCCAAACTGCTGCTGTGTAATAGGGAGCAAAATGTGGAGCTACAGTCTACTCCCCCGACTCTCCCTCCTCTGCATTATGGATGGCATCTCTTTTACTGGGGGAGCCCTGTGGAAATTACTTCTGGCCACACACATACACACACACACACACACACACACACACACACACGGTATAGCTGATGCAGTCAGCAGTAATATGATTAATACATACAATATAATAAATACAGGGACATAAGAGAGAAATTCCAGAAGAATACTCAATAAGAACAATGCAGTGAATTGATCATTTCAAACAGTCCATGTATTAGGAAACTGAAAAACAATGTAGATGAAGAATTGATTTGGGATGTGTAATCAACCATGAAGGTCGAGGGAAACATACAGCAGCCTGTGCAATACTTTGTGAAGCATATGATGCAGACATACGCTACAAAACAAGGAGAGCAGAAAAATAGCCTGCAGGAGAGGAGAGGAGAGGAGAGGAGAGAGGAGCATAATAACAGTCTGAAGAGGGAAAACACTACATGGGGGAGAGACAAGGACCACATTCATGCACAGAAACCGGCCAAATCAAAAGAGCCATTAACAAGCCAAAGAAACCAATCGCATTTGTAAAATGGTTTGGTCAAAGAATAAATCTGAAATAAGGTCCTTTTTATAACAAATAATTCCACAAACATCAGATAATGATCGAAGAGTTTTTCTCAGATGCTTATTATCTACTCAGGTTAATCTTGTAAAGGTAAACCACCTCTTCATGGCTGAATTTATTGCAACAATCTCACAACTAACAGTCAGTCTGCCTTTTCTTCTAAGATTAAAATCATCTGACAGGCAGGGTGAGCCTCAGGCAGCGATGCATGTGCTCTGTCAGGCACACATTCACCTCAGTCCCAGCAATGAGACTGAGCTGAGCTGTGTTACTGACAAAAATGTGTAACTTTGACCTTGATCTCGATACCGAGAAACCCTTCAGTGAGTGGACAGTAAAGTTGAATACAGCTTGTGTTCTCCCTCCTGGCCAGTCTCTTACACATCAGATCAAAGACACAGGAGAGGGAGATATAATGTTGAGACTGTGGTTCTCTCTAGTCAGAGCCTTCACTCACTGCTGCTTCAATGCAAGAGTTTGGATTTTAGCAAAATGTACAAATCTTACCATCTGATTTTTATTTGGTCTGATCTGTTGAGTTTAGATTATTGTTGCAGGGACAGTTAACCACATATCCACAACAGGATTTAGGCTGATGGATTGAATTTATTTACCCAGCTGCTACAGCCACCTTCTTTTATTCAGGAAAATTGAATTGTCAGAATCCATCCGGGAATTTGTGGTAACAATTTGCAATAAATTAATGTGGCATCTACTAATCTTTTTATTGCTTGTAAGTGCTTGCAAGTTTGGCTTAGGGATGCACTGATTCATTTGCCAAACATGGGTATCAGCTGATATTTGCTTTGTTGACTGCAAATCTGCAAATCAGTCGACATTCAAAGATATCTGATGTTTGTTGCATCAATACTGTGCTCAATTAATGTCAATAAACAAAAGCTTGCATGCCCACCTGCTGTATTGGTGACGAAGCCACTGGCTGGACACAACTGTGTCAGTTTTTTTTTTTTTTCTGACTTTATATATGTCACAACAAGTTTTTAAAGGTGCTTTCCCCCTATTGAGCTTTTGTCCAGCACAATAGGGGGAATAAATAACACAAGCAAAATAAATAACCACAAAAGCACATTAGTATTAGCATCAGTTAACAGCCAAATTGTTATTTTGAACATTGGTGCATTCTTATTTTCAGCAGCAATGGTCAAACTAGATGAATGCTTGTATTTTTTTTTTTTTTTACCAATCACTGCAAATAAATGAAATGAAATCAAACCAGGCAGCTGTTACTACCAAGCTGTTCATCCCTTTCACCTAGTAGAGACATCTGACTAGTCTCATCATACCTTATATCTTAAATTTAAAATCAATAACATAATAGCTCCCCTAAAACTAATCAGTTTGATTAGTTTTATTGTGCTTGTTGAAGGTGTTACTACTTGGGCTGGGAGAAAAAAAGTTCTGAGAGTTTAGATTCATGCCAAAATAGACCCTACGTACATTAACTTGCAGGCTAACTATTTGCACTAGACCCACCAAGAGCTTGCATCCATATAACATGGTTAACAGTGAGAATCACGTGTTAAAATCACATTTCCACAGCCTTATAGGTTTTAAACACTACCACAATTTATTTTTGGTGCAAAAAACCCTGCAAACTCCGATTTGGGTCGTATAAGAATCTGGACTCATTAATGAGAGTGTCACCAGATTAAACTGTTGTCTGATTGATGAATTGCATTAAAAAAACAAATGCCATGAAAACTTTTTAAGCATCAGTCTGTTAGCGACACAGGAACAAAAGACGAGATGCTTCAGAACGGTTTCAGCACTACAGAGGGCTATTCAGCTGTGTCACTGTGGTCAGACCACACTGTAAAAGGTGTGAGTCATGCACCAGAGTGGTACTAAAGTGGGAGTTTTTTTCTGTATCTCTCTCTATCTCTCGCTCACTCTCCCTCTCCCTCTCTCTTTCTCTCTCTCTCTCTCTCACAAACACACACACACACACACACACACACACACACACACACACACACACACACACACACACACACACACACACACACACATTGGTTAATGGAAGGACATTGTGAAGGTCTCTGACAAAGCAAAACAAGCCAGATTTTCTGAGCTTGGCTGTTGTTCTTTATATGACAGCAGGCTCGCTCTAATGTCATTGTGTACTTGGGAGAAACCGCAGAGCACTGAGGGATAAAGGCAGGTTGGAGGGGCTTTCATTGTAATCCATTTAAAATTCTGTCTCCAAGCACATTTAGTGTGTGTGTGTGCATGTGTGTGTGCGTGTGCTACATGAAAAGTGATTGTTAGCATGTGCAGTGACATAACTCCATGGTTGGTGTGACTTGGCTTGTCATGAAAATAATGTTACTGAGTTATCGTATGATATATGGACATGATCACAATCATTCTTGCTGGTCTTGATACTGCCCACTGTGTTTGCATGCATGTTTTTTTTTTACATATGAATGTCCCCAGCATTTTAGCCAATGTGATGCCAAAATAAACAGCAGGGTTTCCCCTTTCGTTTTATGACTTGGGTGAAGCACCTAAAAGCTGAAAGAACAGAAAAAACTATGCTGAGACACCTTTGCTGTCATTTGTTGTCATCTGCTCTCCTTGTCCCACTTTCATAGTGGGCAGAGCTCAGACAACTCCTCAACACACACACAGAGGTGAAGACAACACGTCACTCTAGGCTAATAGCTGTTTTTCCAAACAACAACATAATTCCGGCCAGAAGGTTTAGAAGAATATCAAACGGACTTGGTTTCAAAATCATTCTCCACAGCCCCAGTATGGGAACATTTTGGGGATAAGCCGAATGAGTGTCCAGTGCTCATTAATGTCAACACGCCAATGAGCTACGCTGACTTTGTTTAAAAATAGTCCCAGTGCAATGACTCTCTATAACCTAGTGCCAAATGTTTACTGTGTATTTCAGTGCTATTCTTTTTAACAGAGCCTGAGAGTCAATTTAATTTATTGTTTTGGTTTTTGTTTTATTTTATTTTTGTCTGAGTTCCACCCCTTTTGGAAGGTTGGCCAACTTTATTCTTTCATATTTCCTGTTGTTAAATGGTTAAAATCTTGCTGGGGACCTGCAAAAGCAACATAGTCACAGCAAAACACTAGATAACTAGCAAGCTCAATCTACATCAGTCATTAGCTATCTAGTTAGCATTTTGCTAGCATTTGCTAACATACAAGTAGACTATGCCTTTTTACAGGCCGCCAGCATCTCACAGCATCCCCCACATCTTTTACTCATCTTCAAATTCAAAATTTGGATGAAGGATCAAAAGTTCATTGTTCTTTTTCATCATTATTATTATAGGTATTGTATTAGTAGTATATTGTATCAATGGCATAAAATGTTAATGTTATCTTATTTATATTGTTTTTGTTTTTATTATTTGTTTTAATTATTTCTGGTACATCATATCATCCAAAAGAAAAGTCATCCAAAAGAAAAGTCATGTATGGACATATTGTGTGATAGATGCATGCACAACTTTGCTTTTGTTTATTTTGAGTCTCTCCTCAACTAATATCACCATGCACAACCATGGTATTGTGTAAAGTCTACGCCTGAACGCATCCTTTCCAAGCTCTCACTGTCTACAGAAACAGACAGCACTATTGTTTCCTCTTCTACCCCCCTTCACACACACACACACACACACACACACACACACACACACACACACACACACACACACACCACCAGATAACCTCCAGTTATCCAGCATGAACCCATGTCCCCTTTGCCCCTCCATGTTTTTCATGTTGTGTTCGTGGTTTGCATGCAGACCTTAGTGCAGGATGTGTCTGATTTACAAAATACATTTCATTGGAGTAATGAAGCTTTTCACAGTCTCCATCTGGGCTTGGTGACGTTGAGTGGGCCTAGGGCAATAAAAAAGACAAAAGACAAAAGAAAAGAAGATACCCCCTTTGATCTTCCACCCAACAGATCCATCCATATTTTCCTGTCTGCAAAATAAGCTTAGCCATACGGTAATGTAACATGCTATCACAGTCAGTTGTGATGCATAAATAATTTCGCCAGAGGTCAAAAAACATTAACACACAAAAAATGGAAAAACCTGACCAGCATTTTATGAAAGAAAAACAGAAAAATCAGCTAGTTTTCACAGGAATCCCAGCCCTGCTGATGTGTCACCCCCTCCCTCTTCTCTTTCTATGTGTGTGTCTCACCCCCGGGGCCTTCCACCCCTGACATTGAGGGCGACCCCTTCCTTAATCCATAGCTGCTAACCTCGCCGTTATTCCAACTCATGATCTCATGTTTGGTTACTGACACGTGAACTGCTCATTTCCACGCTATTCATCTACTGGGTCCACTGTCCTTGTGACTGCTGTTGAGCTCAAAGCATCCCATTGTAAAAGAGGGATGTGTGTGTTACTCTGATACTACTTCTCAAAGCGCTCTCCCTCACTGTTTGTAAAAGCCATTACTGGAGTCAGAATGACTTGATTAGCTGAAACCAATGCATGGAATTAGTCCTGACTGGACATATTGACAAGTTAAACACTCTACAAGTAGTGCAATGGTGTGTAAAGCAGATACCAATCAATGTGTGTATGATGAAAGCAGGCTTTTAAATGACCTAACAGCATCCACCTGGCAGTGGTGGAAAGTGTATATGTATAACAAATTTATTATACCACCTGTCATAAAAATGAGAAAACTTAAATATTTTAGAAATCTTTCAAAAACTTCTTTAAAACTAAAAATGCTATTGTCATTTATTTGGCAAATAACAAACTGAAACAACTAAATAGTCCTTTTTCACACATAATAACCAAAAAACTTAATATCTTTTTATGGCCTCCTTTGGCCTTGATAACAGCTTACATTCTTGCTGGAATTGTTTTTATGTCCTTTTTGACAGTCTCTTTTGTTACTGAATTCCAAACAGTTTCTAGTTGTTCCCACAGACTTGCTTTAGATGAAACTTTTGTGCGATCAATCTTTGAACCTATGGAACCTATAATCCCAAATTTGTTCAATAGGATTCAAATCCGGACTTTGACTTGGCCGGTCCATCAGTTCCAGGACTCCAGATTCCTTTTTCTTGGTCAAATAGTCTCTGCACAGCTTTGCTTGGGGTCGTTGTCTTGTTGGTATATGAACCCACGACCAATCAGATTCAGTCCAGAAGGGATTCCATGATGCACTAAGATGTTGTGGTAGACGTTCTTGTTCATGATACCATCGATTTTCAATAATTTGCCCACGCCGTTTCCACAAATGGAGCCCCATACCATAATGGACTCTCCACTGTGTTTCACTGTGGGTGCAATGCATCTGGCATCAAAACGTTCTCCAGCTTTTCTGCAGACATAGACACAACAATGCTGACCGAAGAGTTCAAACTTGGACTCGTCCATCCAGAGTACCTTCTTCCAATCATCAACAGTGCAGTGTTTGTGCTCCCTGGCAAATCTGAGGTGTTTCTGAATGTCTGCAGGCCTCAATAATGGCTACATAGCAGCTAGTCTTCCCAGCTAGTCAGTCGTCTGCTTATGGTCATTCTGGAGACTTTCTCAGACTGATCTAGAAGCATTTATCTCTGCCTGAAGATCAGCAGTGGTCTTCCTTCTGTCGCTAGTACTTAAAATCTTGAGGTGTCTGACATCTGCGTCAGTTAACTTTCGTTTCCTGCCTCTTCCTTGGTGCATTTTGTAAGAACCAGTCAGGCAATGACTCCAAAGCACACTTGACCACACTGTGAGAACACTTTGTCTTTCCCTATTTGTCTCAGAGACCATCCAGCATCATGAAGTGCTTTAATGCGGACTCTTTCATTTTCAGTGAGCTCTCGACGTTTTACCATTTTGAACAGGAATGAGGAATTTCAAACTGAATTCAACATTTTGTACCCAAATTTGAGCTGGCTCACTGGACTTCTCTGAGAAGTCAGAAATTAATCAAACATAACATTCAACCACTAAAACTAATTTTTCTGTTAAGGAATGCAAGTAAATAACTATAATTTGACATCTTAATCAAGAAATAATAATATGCTTTACTATTTTTTTCTGGGGTTTTTTTTGTAAAACAGTAAATTTTAAAATTCATAGACAACAATAATAATTATAATTTAGCATTGAATATATCATTTCGGTTAAAGAGCTTCTACATACTGGTGTATTAACATTACAGAAACATAAAAAATGATTTTGGTAATTACCAGTGCTGTTAATTTAGGGCAGGTGTGGCATAAACCTTACATTGGGTGGTGGTCTAATAAATTAAGCACTCTATATAAATATATATAGTAGTGTGGAGCCACAACTGACACATACTCAGATGGCATCAGATTCCACTCAGCTCTGTCTGGAGTAACATGAGGCTTTATACAACGTCTTTCATAGATGCAGTTGTACACGTCACCTATAAACAGGCTCATTTACATAATAATAGGCATTTTTATATTGTTGTATTGGTGCTTGGTATTTTATATTGTAAGACTGGTTAATGGGAGGATGTCATAATATTATTGTGTGTGATCTAAAGGGATTAAACATGCCCTTTTCATTTTATCTCCACTTTAAGTAAATGATCTGGGTACTTTGTCAACCACTGCTGCCTGAGTTATTTCACAGTGAATCTGACACTGTGGTAAACATTCATGAGTCTGTGTACTGAATGACTGGCTACCTATTAACCCTGAGAACACCAGCCTTCCACCATCATTATTACAGTAACAACATCCTGTTCCCCAAACAGAACTCATGTACCTATACTGCAGTGTATACATTATTGACAATCTGTAACTCTCCTAGGTTTGTGCTATGCAACAAATACTCTCTGGAATATGCACAATAAGAACTCAGGGTGACATTAAGCATGAATGAAGACGGAGACACATTTAGGACAACTGAATCGACACTGACGATGCATGTTTTCCAGACTTGGTCTCCTAAATCTACTGACCATTTTCACTTTATATGACTAATGCTTTCCTGCTCTAAATTTAGTTTGTATCGCTCTCTAGATGACTTGGCTCCCCTGAGTGCCACTGTGAGAGGAAATTGTCTAGGAATAGCCATCCCCTTGACCCATCAATTACCTTCATGTACAGGAGGTTTTCTTGCTCTTTTCAGCCACATTAATACTAATACTGCTCAGATTATTTAACATCTTACAACTAAAAAAATGCACGCGAAAACAGACTGCAACATCCACTAATCACTCACTAATCTCAAAACTGGATTACATGAGCGTGGCAGGGAGGATAACTACTACCAACTGGGTGCTACCACAGGCACACAGCCACTGCTTAATGTGATGCTGAAGCAAAGACTAACATTAGTTTCCCTGCTGCATTCATTATATTATCTTTTAATTTCATACTTTCCCAGCAGCAGTGACGTCACGAACACTGATCAGTAGCTGAGCTGCAGTTTAATCACACGTTCTGATTACAAACATCTGTTGTTTGCCTTGGAAATAGCTGTGACAGGAGGAAACAGTCAAACAGAAATTATCCGAAAAATTAAATTCCTTAAATTTTTTTCTTGTGAGCTTGTTTTCTTGTATTTCATAATTACCTCAAGCCTCCTGGGGAAATGAGAAAATGAATCAAACTGTCCCTTTACTGAAAAGATCTGGGCAGGTGTTCACAGAGACTACGCTGCAGGAGCTTGGATCAGTTTGACTTTAAACCAGAAAAATCTAAAGATGCAAAACAATTTATGGCCTTCATTCATGCAAACACCTTTTTGGTAAATAAACCCACAGATATTTCTGTTTCTACTAATTTGAGCAGCAAAAACACGTTTTTTAACAAACACATTGTTTACTTCAGGGCACATGTGCACTGATGACCAATCAGCTGACACATCATGTTACAGACTGATTGTGCAAAGGAAGCACCATCAGCAGCCACAGTGTGATGACACAGGTTTCAAAATACCTCAGTCTTTCAGTCAGTAACACGTCTCTGTCGTTAATCATAGAACCACAGTCACCCTGTGGTAAATCATTCCCTCAGGTTTATTTCAAACAATAACAAAACCTTGCTGATGAAATGCACAGTGTAGAGAGGCAGCAAGGTTATATCTGACTACTTAAGAAATTATGGTAGATAAAGCCATAAACATGTTAAATAATGCTTATGAAATATTTGTCCTCATTGTTTAGTAATAGGCATACAGTGGTGGAATGTATTTGTACTTTGAGTACACATTTTATGCCACTTTATAATTGTGCTGCGCTACATTTCAGAGGGAAATATTGTACTTTTACTCTAATACATTTATCTGACATTTTTAGTTACTAGTTCCCTTTCAGATTAAGATTATAAATTAAAATCATTTGATAATATTATAAAAAATACAATTCATTGCTAAAGTTTACTATACTGTGAAACCTTTTGTCTTGTGACACCTCAGATGTCTAAATAGGGACCATGGCTCCAGCACGTCATGTGAGTTTATAGAGGTGGTGGGAAAAAAAATCAATTACTGATAGTGCAAATGTTAACTGAACTTTAATATAAAATATGTATTGATTTTTCAGTCATTAGATGATGCTGAGTGTTGTTTTCTGGTGAGGTCAGCAGAGGTCACACTCAGCGGGATTGTTAGGTTTTTATGACAGTGTTGATCAGTCTGTGTGCTTGACAATCCCATTTTCCTGCAATAAAAAGTTCGAAGACAAAGTTGTCCTTTGGGGACTTACTTTACAGTTGGAAAAAGGTAATAAACTGCAACATATGTTATTGCAACAGTCATTATATTGCAAAATGTTAGAAATGACAGTAACATCATTATGTGTGGTCTCTGGTGGAAATGATAACAACTAGGGGTGAGACCAAACAGACATCCTTCTCTCGTAATTTTCCTTTAAAGCTACTACAAGGAAATCTAATATTTTGTTGATCTGGGGGGCTCCTGTGGACAAATGCAGTAGTGTTTCCATCGTAATAACTGCAAAATATGTCAAAAATTGCCTCTTGTTTCTTTTTAACAGGTTAACTACCACTCACTGTAACTTCGGCTTTGGGAAAATGTAAACACAGTCTTGTTTCATCTGATTTCAACAAGACTCTGATCTGATGGCAGGCATTAAGAATAACTCTACAGAAATAGCCAGTCTTCTTGTGGATGGTTTTGCAAACGTATGTAGGTCATATAGAGGCATCAAGGGCATAAATTGACAGTTTCATTAAAAAAAATCTTGGGAGTAGCTTTATATACCTGCTTGAGCCCCAAAAAGGTAAAATATTCAGTATTTCACAATGAAGCAAATATTAGAGAAAATGACAAATAATTAATAGAAATTAGTATTTTTTTCTTTCCCCCCTCTGGTGACTCATCTGACAACCCCTCAGTTTTATTTTGTCCTCCTGTTGAAGGGGCACTGGACTAAACTAGTTAGAACTATATACTAAGTAGTTAAAACTAGCTCCACCTCAACAAAATACTTTTGACACATTAATGCATCGGTTTTTAATTAATCCAGTATTATAACATATATCAAGGTCCAGTTTTCTTTTACTTTTGATATTTTTAGTACATTTAGCTGATAATACTTGTGTGCTTGCCAGATGTTACTTGCATTGAATTATTTTTACACTGTTGTACTGGCACTTTTACTTAGGTTCAAAATGTTAGTGCTACTTCTATTGCAGCCTAAGGAAACAACATTAGGCAAGGAGACAGATCATATTACTATTGAAACAGATGAATGAATAGAAAAGAGGGCAACAAAGTAGAGCACAAATGATTTCATAATGCATTTGAACGGAGTTCCTCTACAGAATTTACAACAGCTCTGTGCATATCTCTGCTTCATTGTTTGAACATCATTTGCATGTTGGTATAAATCCAACCTGCAGCAGTCTGTAAATGAGATCACGACTCACTCGGTGTAAAATCTGCAGGGCAACACGGATCCAGTTACAAATCTGCAGCCTACAAGAACAGTAGAGAGTAGAGAGAGGAGAGCTGCAGTTGTAGTGAGCTTGAACCGCGGCAGCCAGGTCATCAAGCTGCTCCCTGTTTCCATGTGTCAGCAAACGAGATGAAGTGCAGCGCTGCGCTCACAGGCCAGGCCAGCACCACAACAGTGGACCTGCACAGCAGCCAGTTAGACCAGCAAGAGCTGGGAAAGATGATACTGAAGGCTTTAAAAATCAGCCTTTTATAAACTCAAAACTTTGACTACTGTTTGTGTGGATGGTGCTATTATAATGACACAAACTGGAACTCTGCTGTATATTACACAATGACACAATATGGTCAAGTACAATATCCAAAACACATAAGCTGCATTTTTTTGACCAAGGAAAAATGCATTATAGCATTATAATGAAGTTCTGTAGTGTTGCAGACACGTCATGGCCTACAAATGTTGTTCTCCCAATGTTCATCTGGTACAGACTCCAACAGATGTCATTTGTTTCATATGTTAACATTTTCAGTCCACTAATCTATTTCATAATGCAATCGTAGTATCTGTCAAAATATTTGCAAAATGAGCCTATCTACAATTTAAAATACAGAACCAAAAGACCTGTCCATGAGGTGGTTCATTGCGGGTGAACATAACAAACCAGGTCCATCCTCCTGTTAAAAATTAACAAATCGCTTGCTAACTGCATCCTTGTCAAACAGCCAGCCACCACTCTGAAAACATCTAGATTAACCTCATCAATTAATAAAGCTCAGATTTATACTGTGGGGAAGACTTTCACTGGAACAGGAAGAGCATCTGAGGACTTATCAGAGGCAACATTATGTCTTAAGAGTAACAACATGGGACTGAATATGAGTAAAATTAAAGACTCATAAAAGTAGAAGTACCCAAAAGAATGATGTTATTACGCTAATTTGAGTAGTTGTAATTGGTTATTTCAACACCTGCGCATATTTGAACAGCATGCCACGGTGATTATGAATGCCTACTTGAACTAGAAATGCAAGTTTAGTAAAAAGTCATAACACTCCTGTGATTATTTATCTCTGGTTTTCTTGCTGGATTTAACCATTAGTGGAGAGGATGTTTGATCTTGTTGTATGCTCAGGTGAAAGATGCTGCATCACCATTATTTAACAAAACTTCTCAAAGGCTAATACTGGAAATCAAATAACTCCTTCCATGTTATGACGTGGGCATGCAGCTCCTGTTTGTAACTGTTCTCCAACCAAACACACGGTTGCAGTCAGACAATGATAAACCTAGACAGCAGCAGCAGGCAAACTGTACAGTACGGGCAGAAGGCTGTTTCCTGTTCTTGCTGTAGGCTACACACACATGCATGCACACATTCAAATCCACACACAAACACACAAGTGCAGGCACAACTCATAGACTGTTTATCCTGATGACGCTGTCCAGAGCCGATTAGCTTACCAGTCTCTCACACAGATGAATAACGTGGCAGCAGCAGCAAAGGAAAAGGTTAGCTGGGAGAAGCTGGGCTGTGCTCATGTGTCACAGATGTAGTATGCAACCTTTTGTGTGTGTGCAGGTGATCGTGGGATCAGATAAAGAAGTTTCGAGGCTGCAGCACTCAAAAACAAGGTCACCAGGATGTGAGAATCAGATACCTGTTTCCCTGACAGTGAAATGTGTGAGATGCCTTTCGCACAGTGAGTGGATCTCAAAGATAAGCCTGAGAGTAATCTCATATGACGATATGATGAACCTGTTACTCAGTGGTACATGTCCTTAGTCATGGGGCATTTGAGATGTAATTGCAATCAACAGAGGGAGATAATTAATTCCTTGAATAGTTCCTCCCTCATAATGAAAGATAAGGAAGGGGGAGCTCTTCCATTTTGTGACTAGTCAGCTGTATCCTTAATTCTTCACATCATACCCCAAAAACTGACAGTTCTCTACTTTTAATTCCACTTGGGAGGTAAAATTATATGTGCCTGGCCTAGATTTAAAACATAAGGTTCATCTAACTTTTGCGGTTTTCAGTCCTGCTCCTCAGAATTTATAGTAGTGCCTGTTTTCTGTCTTAGAAGCCTGTTTAAACTAGAGCTGAGCGGTATGACAAAATCACCTTTTTTTAAAAAATCATATCGGTTTCTCAGTATTTGACAGTTTTCTTACCCACATTTTCTTCTACTGAGAAAAGAATTACTGCAGTTGATTGGCTTTAAATAACCCATTTTACTATCATAAGGACTGTATCATGTTTACACAGGTAAAAGCATGACCCCTTCAAAGCATGGTTGCCATCACGTCGGGGACGACTATGCGATTAAACATCCCCACCCACAGTAGTCGGCACCAGAAATACTAGTAGTTTAAAATATTTAAAAATAAAATCTTTATCAATATTTCATTCATGCATGATGCCAGTTATCTGCTGCCTCTAAGATTTTATGCAGCCGCACGCCACTAGTCGGGGCTGCGGCGTTGACCGTATATGAACCGATCGCCCTGGCAACCCCAGATGTTTATATCAGCAAAGTCGGACAGATGAATGTAGACTGTGACAGAATAAGCTGATATTTATTCACTTGACTGGCAGCGGAACAGCTGCTGCTGCTGCTACTAGCACTGCTAACGTTAGCCACACTGTGTGTCAGGCTGGCAGCTAACGTTAGCTCTGGATCCTTTACCCGCAGCACTGTGACCTTCTTCGGTCTGAAAAGGTGAAGCGTTTAGTGAGTTGTTGTCATGTTTTGTACAATAATGTGTAAGGTTTGTATTGCACAGTGCAAAGTAGCGCACATCTCAGCGGCATTTAAAGTACAATTTGGCGATTGTAGACTGTGAGTAACAGCTTCAAATGGCTCTTAATACACACAGTATTTTTTTCAGACAGTGTTTAACATTATAAATTAATACATTCTGCTAAATTCTAAATGCTTTCTGAGATTTTTCTTAGTGTTAGACTAGTCGACTAGTCTAAATTAAAATTAAATTGCGTTTAATCGACAAGGAAATCAGTCGCCAGCAACATCCCTAGTGCACACGCTCAAGCAAGCACGCCTGTGGTGTTGGTGTGCAGCAGTGAAATGTGTCTCCGCTGAAACACTTTCCCGCCATGCACGTTCCAGATGTTGTTTGGGCTGTTCACCCCGTGGTATATGAAAAATTAATATCATAACAAAAACAATAACCAGTTTTCGATAAGAACCGGTAAACTGCACAGGCCTCGTTTAAACACATTTTAAGGTATGTAGAATTTAGTGGCATCTATCGGTAAGCTTGCAGATTACAAACATCTTGTCTCTCCCTCCCCTTCCAAGCATGTAGGAGAACCTACACATAGTTGATTTGTTAATTAACCCAATTTGTTCCGTTCACCCACAACTAGTGGACTGTCTCATAAACAACTCTTTTGGTTGCAATTACAAATCCATGTGATACTTCAGCACCACAGACAGCACCATGGATTTATCAACACGCGGGTTAGGTAATGACAATTCAGAGCCATGCTCAGGGACGTAAATTCAAACCTTTACAAACCTCAGTTAGATAAAGGATGAATGAGTTGGGCAGACTAGACTAACATGACTACCTAACATGTTCAGCTAAACAACATCTCTGCCTGTCTCTGCTACTAGGGGATAGAGAAGAGGGATGGCAGATGGACAAGGGGAATGCATTTTGGTCATTCTGCTAACCAGTATCACCTACTGACCTATGGTGACCACAAAACAGGGTTGGGCAATCTCTAAATGTCTGTAATTTTCTCTACCACATGTCAAAAAAAGAACTTAGGCAACAACTCTATGGCAACTTTGAAGGGAAACACTACCTCAAATATAGAAGGATTTTCAAACTATAATATGTAATATTTCCACATTAAAAAGTCTAATGCTGGACACGTTATATATTTTGTTGAACTGTGTACTTACATTATGGTAAATCCTTCCAACAATGTTCAAACCAGAGAAATCAGTAATTTATTCAGGTAATGGTTACCTGCTATCCACTGCTAGCTTGTTGCTAGTTGTTATAACCTCTGGGAAAACAGGGGATACAAGGGAAGGGAGTTGATGCATGTGACTAAAAGTGAATAAAGATAGATTTTCATCAGTTATGGTGATTGTTTTAAAGTGAAGAAAACAACTCCCATGATCCCACACTTCTTCTTGACATCATCTCATGTCTTGTGTTATAGTCTTATAATATGAGAGAGAGACCCCTAGAGGCAAAATTAACATATTTTGCATTTAAATCACAATGTTACCATGGTAGATGGCTCTATGGTCAATGATTGTCAGCCATCGCAATGGATAATGGCATCGTCCATCAGCCCAACCCTACCACAAAACTCAGGAAAAACGCAAAAGGCTGCATCTAGAGCCACTGTTTGGTTTGTCCATTCTTTGGTACTTTAGAAAAATGGCAATTCAACATGGCAGCCTCCACAGAAAAGGCCCGGCACCCTCTGTAGATATAAGAGGTCATTCTAAGGTAACAACAACACAATTTTAATTTTCAGGTGATTATACACTAATGAAAACATACTATTATATGTCATATTCTGCCAATAAATCCCTGTTAACTTTACAAACAGGACCTTGATTACTCTCTGATTGTATGGATACAAAAAAAATGACATTTTTGAATGAGCAGGTATGAGCTCAGCGTCTCTGGTGTTTACCAAGGCCAAGCTCAACAAACATCTGGATTGAAACGCACAGGTGGATACAACATAGCAGTCACATCCATCCACTGTTGTTCCAGAGGAAAACATCCCTTCATTAAAGCTGACAGCGACTCCTACGATCCTTTGTCCTGCAGTTTCATACTTGAAGAGCCTATAATCCCATTTACTGGCTTGTTTGGACATGACAGCTCATTATCCCGGCCTGCTACTGCTGCTGCTGCTGCTGCTGCTGCTGCTGCTGCTTCCCTCAACAACAGGCCTACTACATGCTCTGCAGTCGACTCATGGCTCGGCTGGATCAACATCTGTGGCCAAAATGACACATCATCCCCCCTGTTTGCGGCACCAAATGCCCCGGCTCCCCCTCAGCACAACCCGATTGTGTAACGACATTTAAAAAACGAGGACGGGACGCTGAGGAAAGATGGCACAGAGCAACATATTCTTAAGCGATAAATATGGTTTATGGGCTAATGAATGGGCCGTGTCTCCGCTTCGCTGGCATGCTGTACAGTGGAATTTTACACTGAGATAAATAGAGCAGACGGATGGAGCTGCTGCTGCTGCTGCTGCTGTTGACGGCGCTTCAATAACCACCACTGTTTGGCTATGTGGGCCTGTGCTGCTGTGTTAGTTATAACGTTGAATTCATACAAACTAATAACCTATGGGGCCCAGTAGCAGCATCCATGCGATAATACTGATACATTTCATTTAAAATTAAACGCCTCAAATCAACAAATATAACCTTAAACGCTTACCTGGGCCGGTTTTCCATAATCAGAGCGGTGCGTTAGTCGTCGCTGCCACACCAGTCCGTCGTAAATGTCAACCGTACTGTATGTTATCAGCTAATTAAAATCTTAATAGACCACCGAGGACAAACACAGAGACACCGTCCGACGCAGAGCCATCCTCCTGCCGCCGCCGCCGCGACGCACAGCTGCTCTTCGTGTGCGAGGTGGATTTCAGAGGGTAAGAATGTGCCTGGTGAGATCCGTTAAAATAACCATGACAGGCGAGCGACGGAGCAGCCGTTCAACAGGGATGTGGTGTAAACGGCCGCATCAATCATCGCGACTACATCTCACAGAATGGCTGGCGTTCCGTTCCTTCTGCCGAGCACGAGGAGGGACGCGCCAATCGGGTTGCAGAATGAGGTGTGATTGGCATGACAACAGCCAATGGCGTGTTTAGGCTGCGGGATCCCTTTGGAAGGACAGCAAAGGGAGCCAATCAATGTAGAGCTTTATTCTGCGAGAAGGCGGGGCAAGCAGGTGTCATACAGCGGTGTCAGTTTTACCGGATTTACAGGAGTTTGTCTCTGTAGCAACTAAATGATTAATTATGTGACAAACATGTGCATTTTTTATGGCCCCTGGGCCAAATGAATTCCTCCATGTGAGATAATAAAGTTGATCTGAATCTGAAACGGAATCTGGCTTACACTTTCTATGACACCCATGGGTATGATACATTATAACGCATTGTAAACATACTTACATGCGTTGTACTGTGTGCATAGTAATTCATAATTATGGTTGTAAACTCTCGTAAGTATTTGTAACTGTTTTGAACTGTTTTTATTTCTTAAAATGTTTTTTTTCCTGTTCTTGCTATTTTGCACTGAACTATTTTATCTGTTTTGTCTGATTTACGAACCTGTCTGTTTTACAAAGGGCAGCAGAACCCTTTGTGAAGCACTTTGTGGCTCTATAAATTATTTATTTATTTATTTATTTATTTATTTATTTATTTATTTATTTTAAATATGAATCCTTATAACAGTGATCATAACAAATAAACGAGTATCATCATACTATTTAACAGCTGGTCATTCATTGGTAAGGGTCATAGTATTTTCAATTCAAATAAAATGTTTTTGTTTTTTTGTTTTTTATAGGGCTCCTTTGTATGCCGGATGTGCTGTTTATGAGTAAATACAGTATTAGTAATCCTGAAAATAACGTTAAATAATTTTAAAATTGTCATATTTTAAAGATGCAATCAAAAATGTAATCAATTAATCCATGACCATTTAACTATAATCTAATTACACATTTTTCAAATGTAATCTGGGTAATAATGGTTGCTTATTTTTGTAATCTGATTATCATCATCTCATGGTAATATATTATAACATTTTATAATTCAGTATTAATTGTTATATGGCATTAATAACACATAATATTAATACATCATTGTGTTATAAATGATGACAATGTATTACAAATATGTTTTTTGGTATTACTCAAAAGTAAATGTCCATTATTCAATTGTTCATCATCAAAAAACTATGTCAAATTGGAGAACTCAATATTTGTTATAACCCACTCAACGAAGATTATAATGACTTATAGTAACTTATAACCAGATTGCTATGTATTTATAATTTCCTATTCATTACTTTACTTAAAGCACCCAGTGACCACTTAGAGTAGCTTATAATCACTGTTATAATGCATTATAGAAATAAATTATAATGCTCTATTTTACCTTTAATTTAATTTTTGCCATAGTAATGGATTTCACTGAGAGCCAAATTCTTATTTTTGTTTTACTTAAAGCAGGCTTTTAAGGATGTTCTCAGGCTTTGTATGATGCCTATATGAGAAACATGAGCACACTTTGAATTACACATAATGCCATCTGTCATCTGGCCACACATCTTTACATTATTGCCATCAAGTGGACAAACTGGATACTGTAGCTCCTCAGACTCTTGCTGTATCAGATATAGAATATAAACACATACAGTTCCATATCTTAGATGTCACAGCACAATAATGTAAGATTCTTCCATATAATTCATTCTATGAGAAGACAAAAGGATAAAATAAAGAATATTGTCTAATCTATATTATTAAAAACAACAATCTTGTCACTGTAAACGTGTGGGGCATAGAATTTGCACAGAAATAATAAGGCAGAATAATATTTTTGAAATATTACGGCTCCGACCCTTTCGCCTGACTCTTGTGATTCTGATCAGTCCCACACCAGGAAAAATGGACAGCGTTCCTTCTGTACTCAGGTTACTGATGCCTACAGGTACTGTTGCAAGTAATGTAATTATGACATATGACCAGACAATTTGGACAATCATATAAAGAGGTAATGGAGATATATAACTATAGAGTTGCGTATGAGTTGTGTGTGAGATGGAAAGTCCTGTCATTAATTAGTGTAAAAAAAAAAAAAAGCATACATTCAATCATGTATAGCAAGTCTGAGACTGTGGCCTCCTTTCAGACTATTCCTGGAAATTTATGGGATCGTGATTATATTGTGTGATCCCATAGACATTAAATAATTGTGACAAAAAAAGCCTTATATTACTGTTTCACATAAGTTTTACACCAAGTACAAAATGTCTGCCCAAAGGCATTTATTAGTTTCTGACAGTTGGGAGAAACAGAAAACCAAAACCACTATAACTCTGAACTATCTCTTTATCCAAATCACATACATTTAGGTTATTTTATGTGATCTCCTTTCAATAACTTATATAATAACTAAATATGTGTATACTTATTATTTATTAGTCTGAGAGACAAAATCCAGCTCTAAGCTCTGCCCTCCATTACTGGATGTATAAAAGTAAACAGAAGGTGAAAGATTGACGGACAGGGTAACGGACGGTGGGTGGTAAGTGATTATTTTACACGCTCACACATACAGTAGGTGGCGGCATACCTCTTTTGACTCGTTGACTGGTAGTCTGCCAGTAAAATCACAGAAGAAGAAGAAGAACCGGAAGCTAACCTCAGCGTTGTCGCGCACATTGACATCGGCGGGACATAAAACATCACAACAAGGTAAATATTACGGTGCCTTCGTATTTTCAGACGAAACTCACTAATATGTAGATGTATTTACTTGTTATCAATGGAGAAAAGTTTTGAATACTCTGTGGCTGGGGCTGAAGTTGGGTCTTTGTGTTTTGTAGCAAGTAAGAACAGCCGCAGTAGCATTAGCTTCTTTTTGAGTTAGCCAATTAACGCTAACTTCGTTTAGCTTTTTTTTTTTTTAAACTTAAATTAAAGTAGATGCTTTTGTTTTAATGACAGTACGTCCACCACACACTAAAGATATGCTGATAGATGACTTAGCAACAGTATGTGTATTGTTTGTTTAAAGTAATTCGTTAAGTCCAGTTCAGCTGTTGGCTGCTAGCTTGCTAACTAACCGGTTTGAATGAAGGAGTAGGAGCAGAAGAGGAGGAGGAGTCCATTGTATATTGGTGTGCTGTCTTTACCGGTATGGTTCACACTGGTCTGCCATCATTTTCAGTTGGTATTATAGCTAAACGCATCCCAGTTATCACATAGGATGTTCAAGGGTAAACGCAAAGATAATGTGCATTTTTTCCTCCCCAAATTAATTCATGTTGATGTTAACCGCGGATGCGGCCTGCTAACGTTAGCCAAGTGATGTTTGAACCTTGCTACTAACTTATCTAGTTTACAAGACACCTCCTCAGGTTCAGGCTCTGTGATGAACTAGTTGCGACCTGTCCAGTGTTAACCCCGCCTCTCGTGCAAGGTTAGCTCGGATCGACTGTAGCTCCAAAGGACAAGCAGCAGCTGATGGATGGATAAATGAAAGTGTGTGTGTGTGTGTGTGTGTGTGTGTATATATATATATATGTATATGTATGTATATGTGTATATATATATGTATATATATATATATATATATATATATATATATATGTATGTATGTATGTATGTGTATATAAATATATATATATATATATATATATATATATATATATATATATATATATATATATATATATGTATATGTTATTTACACATATATATATAGTGTTTTTAGATAAATATTGCTGCTGTATTAAGTCAGGCTTATTTATTGAGCACGTCTAAAAACCGTTTCTTCAATATGTTTTCAAGCAGAATATTGAGAGGTTGAAATAAAGAGATAGAATAAGATGGCTTTTGAGGATACCAGTGAAGGGAGAGGATTTAATTGTTAATGATAAACTATTCAGTAATTTAGGGCCAATAACTGAAAAAGCTTGGTCACTTCTGGATTTTCATTCAGTACATGGAATGAAGAGCAGGGATTATTTGCTGGATCTAATGGGGACCAGTAGAGGAATACAGGCTTATATTTCCAAGATGTAGGTTTAAATGTGTATGTTGTGTTTTACTGCTGTTGATGTTTAAAGTTGAGCTATTCTTAAGTACTTTATACACCAGGGGTGGGGGAGAAATGATTCTTAAATGGATCCTGATTTTCTCTTGAAATTGATGCAGAAATATCAATAGACATCAGACATTTAAAACCCAGTTCTCAACATTATGTAACAATTTTGTAAGACTGGTCTGTGGGGTCTTTCCTCATGATCAAGCCAATTGGATCATGAAATGTAACCTTTTGGTGAGGATGGCTGAATGTGAGCAACTGCAGATGGATACAATATAACTGACACCCCTTGGCTTAATAGCTAGCGTATGGAAGCCTTTTGGCTTCTATGAAGTTCTTAGGGTAAAGGGACTTAGTCAGGAGCCACGGTGTATACAAGTTGTGGCCCACTAAACTAATTGTGGATCATTTCTAATAAAAAATGACTAGTGGTAACAGTGAGGAAAATATATAATGTATAGATTTCAAAAACTTTCTTGCATCAAGATACTTGAATAATTGTCTAAGAATCACATAGTTGCCCATTCAATCCTACAGTTTATCAGAAACACAGGTACCAGGTTTTCATTGGAAAAGTGTCTAAAGCTCTCTGACAAATGTAGGTACAATATTTTCCTCTGAGATGCAGTAAAATATAACTATAAAGTTGCATAAAATGGAAATACTCAAGTGACATACAAGTTCTTTAGATTTGTACTAGTACTTGTGTAAACTTAGGGTCCACTTGGTTACATTTCACCACTACATACCACACGGACAATTCCCAGGTGTGTGTGTGTACTTAATGATGGTAGTACCAGATGTTCTAATCTTATCATTTTATTTAAGACCACCTTCATCTCAAATATGAGCTTATAAGGTAAAGGGGACTTTGACACTGTCTATTGTTCAAGAATAGTTGTGAGACACAGATTTACATCCTGTCCATACAGATGGCTGAGACCGACGTTGATAATGAGCTTCTGGACTATGAGGAGGATGAGGAGCCACAGGGAGCCCCTGAGAGTGGGACCGCAGCAAGCAAGAAGGAGGTGAAGGGGTCCTACGTATCCATCCACAGCTCAGGCTTCAGAGATTTTCTCCTCAAACCAGAGCTACTGCGAGCCATTGTTGACTGTGGTTTTGAGCATCCCTCAGAAGGTGAATAGCAGTTTTGGGTTGTCTTAGGCTGGAAACATACTTGCAACTATGCATTCACATATGCACCCTACGTGTCCCAACACTTCATGGTTGCCTCAAGTATCCTGCGTCCATTTGGAGCAATGGTTGTGCACATCCTCAGAAATTAACGCTACGCATACACAAACGCAAATGCATCACTAAACAGCAAGTATGTCTCTGGCCATACACCTCCACACAAAGTCATGCTGATATGTTGTTATCATATTCATCCATTTTGAAAATTTTGCTCACTTACATTTGTTAATTGTTTTATTTTCAGTGCAACATGAGTGTATTCCCCAAGCTATCCTGGGTATGGACATCCTGTGTCAGGCAAAGTCTGGTATGGGAAAGACAGCAGTGTTTGTACTGGCCACCCTGCAGCAGATAGAACCTGTGGATGGTCAGGTGAGTTGGTCATTATTTGTTCTTCTTTCGTGTCAAAGATTCTCTTCTAGATTTTTGTGCTCTAACTAGGTGGTTCAATTCAGTTGCATAAATCTGCAACCTCCTCAAGACTATATTCTGTGCTTAGTTCTCCATACTGAGGCCTCAAATATATTCACTTAATGTTAAATACAAACATTGTACATGCATTGAATAAGATTAAGAAGTGCACATGTTGAGTTAGATTATCTTTTTATAGCCCAAAATCACATATCACAATCTGTATAGTGTACAGAAAAGCTGACCATAGACCTGAAATTCAGATAAGGAAAACCTCACCAAAAAAAAAAACCTTAAGAGCGGAAAACAAAGAAGAAACCTAAGGAAGAGCCACAGAGGTGGGATCCCGCCATGACCTTAAACACAGTTGGCATTTGGGAGTGCAAACTGAACAGGAGTATGTTCTGCTAATGTTTATAGAACTGTGAGTACAGACATTTTGAAGAGAGTATAGAAGTATAAAGGCGCTTTATTGCTGAGTTTGATTAGAAGACACGTAGCCTGTATGTGCCATGTTGGAAAAGAACAGCCTGTTAATCTGGTTCAACAGGAGCGTCATTCATTGTTAATTTCTTTGTTTTCTTCACTGTGTGGCAGACAGTCCCGACAGGTCTGTCTACAACAGAAGCCAAGTGCTTATAAGTAGGCTTGTCCATATTCAATTTGGTATCTGACCTCTTAGTATGATTTGCTTTCTCCTTTTTCTTATTCTATACTTGGCAGTAAAGAAATGACACAAAATCTGTGGGAGAGCGAGGTATAACATGCAACAAAGGTCCACAGCTAAACACAAATTATGGACGGTGTGATTCATGGTTGTCACCCTAATCCTAAGGCCAACAGGGTACCCTTGAGATTGACCCATTAATAACAACAAGATATTTGATTTGGTCCTTCAGGTTCTAAATCATTTAGAGGTCCAGTGTGTAAGAGTTAGGGGCATCTTTTGGCAGAATATAGCAGAAATTAGGGATGTTAATGATAAATGATTTCTCCAGTGCTCGCAGGTTGTCTCATGATATACTTTGGTCTACATTGTTATTCAACAAATGGCACAACTAAACAAAATGTCAAATGGGGCTCAGTTAAAGTGCAGCTGTTTTGAGCGAGAGCCTTTTTTTTTTACTAGTCTGTTCATTTTAATGTAGTTGTACTTCATGAATAATTTTTGAACGTGATAAATGTGCTGCCAGAATTGTTTGAATATAACTAAGATTTAGAAAAACATGGGCTTTTTAAAATTAATTTTTAATTGATTGTTAATGTTTAACTATTGCTTAAGGAAAATGCACAAAATTTTCAACCCTGGAAGAAATGGAATATAACATTCATAAGAATGTTCTCTGAGGTGTATAATCACTTGAAAATAAGAATTGTTGTTTTCATTCCCTTATAATGAGCTATTTATATCTACAGAGGGTGTGGGTCCTTTTTCACAGAGGCAGCCATGTTGCACTGCCATGTTTCAACAGCGGCCCAGAACTACTACCATAGTTTGATTCCACTGGTCACATTTTATCTGCATCATGGTTTTGCCCATTCTTCACACGGCTTCATGCCTCAGCACCAGTGTTTGAGGAGCAGAGCATTTTGCTTACCTTATTATTTTGACTTGATCAGATTTTGCTGATTTGGGTCAGTTTTGCTTGATATTTGTACTTGTACCAAGTAATAGTTCGTTTTTTGTCTGTTTTTATGATTACGAGTGTGTACAAAGTCTTTTATTTTGAAAATTGACTGTATTCTGCTTCTCTGTGCAACTTGATGCAGCTTCTGTCAAATAACATATTCTCAGTAGAGTGGAAAGCCACTTCTGGGATGCTCTAAGGCTCTTCACAAGCATTATGTAGTAGAGATGCACTGATTTCAATTTTCTTGGCCGATTCCAGGTTACAGTCTGGCCTTATTATAGTTTTTTATTAAGATTATGAATTGGGTGAACGCGTCCCAGGATCTCGCGGGATTTTGCAGGATGCAATTTCACGTGATCTCTGGTGGAAGCAGATGTAAACAAACCGTAGATAGATGCAGTGCAACAGTTTGCTGTAGTAAAAATTTGCAGTGAGAAAAACAGAAGCAGAAGTTAAACGAGTCTGGATGAGAAAATATTTGAGGAGACACATCAACACAGCTTGTTTATTCTTCAGCCAGAACAGGAGGTGAGATTTTAACTGTCCCTCTGCGAACAGCTGCGTGCATGATGTGACCATCGTGCAGAACTCGTGTGTGTGACAATGACGGGCACAGAATCGGATATGTGACGCTGACCGGTACCAGTCTCTGGACGGTCGATCGGTGCATCCCTATTATGTAGAATGGCCCGATCAGCTTCAGTGATCAAAGCACAGCCGTAATGTGACACAACCTTGAAGTTGAATACAAGTTTAAAATCCTACACACTGGTCCTTTAAACGATCATTAGATATAATGAAGGAACTTTATAGTATTATAATGATCACTGTAATAACATAAACATTGTCAAACAGTATTAAAATATGAGTTAAAAACCCATATGGTCCTGAAATCAAGGAACAGTAAAATGTATTAGCTGTTACTACAAAACCACATAATGTTCTGCACAAGGAGTAAGAAGCTGATAAGACATGTTGTTCTCACTCTCTGTATACCAGGTGTCTGTCCTTGTAATGTGCCACACGAGAGAGTTGGCCTTCCAGATCAGCAAAGAGTACGAGCGCTTCTCCAAGTACATGCCCAGTGTCAAGGTGTCGGTGTTCTTCGGTGGCCTGTCCATCAAGAAGGACGAGGAAGTCCTGAAGAAGAACTGCCCTCACATTGTTGTAGGGACTCCAGGACGTATCCATGCCCTCATCAGCAATAAGAACCTCAGCTTGAAGAACATAAAACATTTTGTGCTTGATGAGTGCGATAAGATGCTGGAGCAGCTGGGTGAGTAGAAGTATTTTGACTGTGGTCAGTATGAAAGATGGGGGAGGCTTTCAGTTGACTCGGGTATTGTTCTGTATCTCACTTATGGTAGTGTCATGTCACTGCTCATATTTTTACAATCTTTCTCTGTAGCATTCTCCCCAATAAAATGAAAAGCAGAATCCAAGTTGAAGAGCTGTCAGTGTACACTTACTGCCTAAGTTTTTAGAGATAAAGAATGAGGTTGAAATAAACATAATTTGTATACAAAGTACACTAAAAATGCAACTAATGTCATTTTGGGGTTATTATTTTTTTATTTTCTGACAGATATGAGGCGTGATGTCCAGGATATCTTCAAGCTTACACCCCATGAGAAGCAGGTGATGATGTTCAGTGCAACACTAAGCAAGGAAATCCGCCCCGTCTGCCGCAAGTTCATGCAGGATGTGAGTTATCAAGATTTACTCATGTGTCAAATTTAACCTCCTACGTTTCTTCCAGCCACATTTAAACAAAACAAGGTCTTTTTTTTTTGGCAGAGATGAAAGGAGCTGCAAGTTGAGACTGTCCTTACAATATTATTTAAATTGTATTTTATAGTTAATGATCCTAAAACTGCATTCTGGCTGTTTTGAATCAGTTGGCCTTTCAATGTGAATTTGGACCAGTGAGTTAGCTGTAAATGTTCAGTGGCTTCTCTTTTTTATGTTGTGGTCGTTGTGGTGTAGTTACAGTCCATTAGAGAGGTGAGTGTATGACCTGAAGGTTGCTGCTTCGATGCAAAATGAAAGAGCGATGCATCTACTCCTCTCTGCTCTTTACCACCACTGAGGTTCCTTCAACCCAGATCTTTAACTCTGAGCTGCTCAGTCTGTGGTTGTTCTAAAGGCCTCTCTGAAAAGGAGAGCCAGGCTCTCAGTGAAGTCACACTAGATAAGTAAAGGATGAAAATGGCTGAAGAGCCTTGTTGTCTCTGTTTATGGCTGTTTTAGCACATAACAGTGCTTAATATATCTTAATTGATTAATAGATTTTATGTTTTTTTAATCATTGGCGTATCCATAATTGCAATTATCAAGATTCCCACAGTTGTTCATGTTATGTGTACTCAACAAGTGAGAAATGTCCCTCTTAGCTTTGCCCACTTGTGGCTGTCAGTGTCATAAGTGGCCATATCAGAGGGCTAAAGTGATCCTCCTTGGCAGTTTTGGCTTGGTCAGGACAATCATTCCTCCTGGCTCTGCTGCAGTCCAGGAGAACAGATTCAATGAGTCACCATGCACAGTTCACTTGTCAGAACTTGATGCAGGTTCAGAAAATTATATGGATTTGCAGTAGAGCTCAGAAAAAAATAACTATAATAGATTGTATTTGTAGGTTTTCTGACTTCTCTGACCAAGTGTTTCTTTTTTCCTCACTTTATGGTCTTTACTATGTTGTTGTTCATGCTTATTACTAGGGAGGTAACGATGCATCATGAGACAGTTAAAAATTGATACAAATGTTTGACGACTGAAAACGTTTGAGATGAAAAATGAATCGCGATGCCATTTTTAAAGAGCAGAATGTGTAATCTACTTTCATATCTGACTGCATGAGACCGGCTTGACTCTGAGAGAAAAAAGGTATGGGTGCTTCTGACAGAGCTGGTTGGATATACTGTGTGTAATTTTGCACACTTCAAACTTCAGAAACACTTTCAAATTCTATTTCCTACGCCCACAGTAGTGGTAGCGGGATGGAGGAGTGAGGATGGGAGGAGGCGATGAGGAATAGGAGAGGAAAGGAGGAGTACGGTCAGCTGTGTAACTGCTTTGTTGAGGTGGCTGGATCGGTTTGCCTCTCCTCTCCACTGTACCATCTTGCTCCCCAACTCCTCAGCCAGCGGAGCTGCATAATAATGACGATGATAATAATGAATTACAAGGTACAGCACATTTCAAGGTGCTTCAGTGTAAAACATAACCAGTAACATATCTGCATGACATTTGCCATTCATTTGTTGTATTACTTTTTGCAAGCGTACATGTAAAATAAACTACTTCCACACGAAGCTGTTTTGGAGATGTCCTGCCGTCTCCATATATTGCACACTCTGGCCCTTTCACTCGTCCAACTGGGAGATCTTTCTCCTGGTTTTGAAAATCTTTTCTCTTTGTTTCCTTCTGGTAAATGCACTGTCATGCTGCCGTCGCTTGTGCTCCTAGTGCACCTGCTTCCCGAAGGTGATGAGAGCTGACTTTCTGCATGCATGTCGGCTTAAAATCGCTGATGAATTAATGAGGGCACTTGGGCACACCTGATAGGTGTATCCCGCTGTGCGCTGGTGGTGCAAGGGACAGGGCAGGGCAAGATACCCTGTGCCTCTGGTGCAAGATGTCAGAAGTGGATTTGGACACACCGTGAATGAAATTAAGTCCATTGCACTTTGTGCTTTCCACTTTCACTTTAGATCAGGGTAAAATAGGGCCCCTGAAGAGAGCAGGAAGATCACAGACAAGACTCAGGCTGGACAATGACCTACACAAGTAGCACAACCAACATGATGCAGCATGTCACCTGGCAGTATAGTGACAAGCGCAAGTCAACACTGCCTTAGCAAAGAAACTGTTAAAAGGACAATCCACGCTGACAAGCAGATTTTCAAACTAAGAAAACATGCAAGCCTTGGTTTGTTTTTTGAAGAGATTTCATTTATTTGTATTATTTATTTAGTTATACTGATGTGGAATTTGTTTTCAAAACCCAATTTTTTAATTTATTTTTTTGTTATTCAAGATAAAATATAGTTTCAGTTGCACTTTTAAGACAAGGACATGTTTTTTTTTTTTTTTTTTGAAGTTTACCTTAGAGATAACAAAAAAATAACTGGGACTCTCTTTAATTTGTTAAAGATAAGAGAAAATATATGTTGTAGGTTGTATTTATTTAAATATATATGTGTGTGTGTGTGTGTGTGTGTGTGTGTGTGTGTATGTATATTCATTGCATAGTTTGTGTTTTGCAGCTACACCCTACCTCAGACATCTTGTTTTTTTTTATCTGAGAAATAATTCCAGGAATATTTTTCAGTCATAATTTGTCTGCAAGCTCATTCTGTTTAAAACAAAAACAAAAACAAAAAAAAAAAATCATGAGAAAATCATATCATGAGCCAGTATCAGAAATTGTATCGAATTGTGAATTGAATGTATCGTTACATCCCTACCTATTACATTGTGTGTGAGCAAGAGAGACTAATGTTTGGCCTCCCTTCTTTTACTGTTTAGCCCATGGAAGTGTTTGTAGATGACGAGACCAAGCTGACTCTCCATGGCTTACAGCAGTATTACTGCAAGTTGAAGGACAGTGAGAAGAACCGAAAACTCTTTGACCTGCTTGATGTGCTCGAGTTCAACCAGGTATAGCTGGCACTTGTTTATTAGGCACTGCATGAAAGTCCGTCATGTACTTATTTATTGTAGTATTGTAAAGCTCTGTTAAAGTTTTGTCTTCTCCAGCATTTGATATTTGTCGATTTCAGCATGTGTGTATGTCATTGACGTCTTTTCCATTTCCAGAAAAAATGGCATCCTTTCCTTTTGTTTCCTGTCAGGTGGTGATCTTTGTTAAGTCAGTGCATCGCTGTGTGGCTCTATCCCAGCTGCTGGTCGAGCAGAACTTCCCTGCCATTGCCATCCACAGGGGCATGGCACAGGAGGAGCGGTAGGTGCTGCTAGTTTATTTATTCTGTTCTAGTCCAATCTTGAATTTGACAGTAGCTTTTTCTAATTTCAATATCTCAAGCATGAAAAAATGAAGAAAATGGCACATCACTGTCCTGTTATTAGTTTACTATAAAATGTAAATATGAAGTCTAAAGTAACCAGTGAGGGACTTCTAAACAGATTTGTGTTGAAAATTGAATAGTTTGGCAGTTTCTCCTCTTAGTCTCCCTCGCTTTGGAATGTTATCTCATTTATTTCTTGTCCTGTTGTTGCTCATCCCTCCTCCCAGGTTATCCCGGTACCAACAGTTTAAAGACTTCCAGCGGCGAATCCTGGTCGCCACAAACCTCTTTGGCCGAGGCATGGATATTGAGCGAGTCAATATCGTCTTCAACTATGACATGCCAGAGGACTCTGACACATACCTTCACAGAGTCAGTCCTGCTATAATACAATTTTATGTCATCTACATCAAAGAGCTATATGTTTTATATGAGGTCGTGTTTGGTCAATGCTTTATAATCAGGAAATTGTCATTTTAAATTTTAAGATATTAATAGCAAAGTGAGAAATAATTCAAAACATTGACCTTGGTCCATGTTTATAAGCACCCTGGTATGATAATAGAAGATTGAGCTTGTTTTGAGCCATGATGTCTTCCTCTTTACCGTAGGTGGCCCGTGCTGGCAGGTTTGGGACTAAAGGCCTGGCCATCACGTTCGTCTCAGACGAATCTGACGCCAAGACCCTGAATGATGTCCAAGACCGCTTCGAGGTCAACGTAGCAGAACTACCAGATGAGATTGATATCTCCTCCTACAGTAAGTTCTGTCGCTGCTCACAAGCTCACACTTAATAATTCTCACTACACTAATATCCTGCTATTTAGTTTTTCGGTGGGTTTGGGTGAACTACTTGTGTCCTCACGTGTACACAATATCTTCATTGTTAACTAGGGCTATATTGAATATCTTTTTTTTTTTTTTTTCATGTGAAGCTTTCATCTGTCATATATTATCCTCATTAATCCAATTTAAATCCTTAATTTAGAATAAAATTATCAGATTAAACAAGCTTTTTATTAAAATAGCCAAATAGAGTTTTTGTAATTGTGGTCAAACATAATTTGTTGATGTTAGATTGCTGCTAGACTGCAACATTGATATACTGTAGATGTGTGACAATCAGGAGAGTAAACTGTTTTTTGACTGTGGTTGAAATATTATTTTTGAAAGACTAAATGGCAGCAAATATGGACTGAAGCATACCATTCATCAGATAAAAATGTGAATTTTGTAAATGAATACATCAGTCTTTTTGCAGTAAATTTAAACTTTTGGATGTTATTGGAAATGTTTGGATCACACAAGTTGGAAACAATCTTATGCAGCTACCACTGGAATCTAATTCTACAAATAGTATGATACTAATAATATTAGTGTAGCCCAATCTTTATCTGCAGCTGTGCAGAAATAACTTAAACATTGAATGAAGCTTCAAATTATTCTCTACAGCTCTGCTTTTAACATGAAGGATCCACTGAGACTTTGTGCTCGCATCTTGTTGCTTGTGAGAAAACATTGAAGCTGAATGAAGCGGTCGGCCACAGATCAAAGTTTGTTCATCTGAACTGTTTGGGTAACCCAGTGGGGGCACAAAACACAGAAACTGGTAGCAGCTTCCAGATGTTGAAGACATCCCTGTACAGTGTTTACAGAAAGTGTGGTCAATGCTATAATCATACATCAGGATGTTAGTGTGCATTTCACCCAGCACATTGACTAACTACACCACTGGAGGCTGAAATCCAGCTTCATCTGGAAGTAAACACAAGCATCACTATATATATATGACATATATTCATTCAGAACTTTTCTTTTCCCTTTCTCTGCAGTCGAACAGTCCAGATGAGTCTGACGTGTCTCCAGTGAAGACTGTGTGTGACCTTTGGTTTTGCTGTATTTTGGTGGAGGAAAAAACCCCATAACTTTTATTTTAAAGTCTCCTCTCCCACCATAAATGTTGGCAAGTTCATCTTTCTTTTCTATCCCGTCTTTCCAGGGTGCTTGTTTTAGTGTATTCCTTATTAAAATCATGGATATATTGTTTTGGTTTAAGAAATAAAATTTTTATACCTTATTTAATGGTGTTTGATTTAATTTTGCACATGTTTTTAAACATTTAAGCATATCAGATGTTACATTAACATACAGTAACAGTACAACAGTAAAATACAAACTTTATGCTGTGTTTTGACTGCAGTTAATTATAATCACAAGCAGAGGGCGCCATCATCACAGTTTGAAGACATAGCCACTGTTTTCTCAAACAGTTGTTTACTCTGAACTGGCTGCCAAGTTTGAAACTGCACAAGTTGACTTAAAATAAAACCTCATGTGAAACTTGAGCTCAGCAGCCAGTTTGATCACATGGATGCACTAAGAAAAAAAACATGTGACAGCTACACTGTAGTGTCTTAATCCACAGAAGTGTATAAATGTGACGACAACACAAACTTGGATCCAAATAAAGAATATTTACAAAATTACAGCGTGATCCAAAGTTAATTCTCAAATATAGGTTTGTGTAAGACATTTTGTCTAAGCTGCATTTAATGCACAAACAAGAAATCAGTTGGCATTGGTCCAGTCCTTGCTGAACGCTTGTCGGTTCAAGATAGCGTTCCTTATCATTAATAGTCTTTGACTTACATGGGAACATTGTCATTCACTGCTGTGTAAATGTTCTTTAAGATGGTTTATCATGTCAGCATGTCAAAAAAAGGTTTGTCATCATGTTCATAACATGCTGAGTTTATATATTTTCAATAAAAAGTCTTTACTCCACATCTTGCTTCATACTTTGAAGTTTTCTACATAGAGCTGCAGAGGTACTCTTGCTTGCCACAGAGTAGTCACAGTGCATTGTGGGATTTGGAATCATCCACCATCACAGTATACAGTATGTGGCTAATTATCATGTTCACACAGTAGCCATCTACCTGTGATGTCACGCTCAGGGAGGGAAGCTCAAATGCCTTACTGCTGTGTTCCAGGTCACAAGTTGTATAAATGTACTGAATCTGACAAATTGTTATAGTTTTCACTGTTACACAATTCATCAGCAACTGAAAAGACAATAAATAGTTAAAATCTAGAGAAACATTTCAAAGTTAAAACAACATATTTGATAACTTCTTAGCTATTGTGAGACATCAGCTAATGTTACCCTTTTCCTAACTAACATTACTGTCAGCATTTCCACCACACAAATTATACACTACTAAAGTGCTTGTGACACTTTTTTGTTGGATCTAATGTAATCGGTAATGTTTGAAAGCAAGTGGCTGAATGCTAACATTAGCTATGGTAGCTTAGGGGCTATCAAGTATGTTTTTCATTGAAACACAGCCTGATGTCCCTCCAGATTTTCACATATCCAGATTTATGACATTTTGCTGACTGAAACGCGTGTTATGTTCAACACAAAAGTGTGTTAAAGGCACTTAAGCAGTTCATGTTTTGTGTGGCAGTACTACTGGTGGTGACGTTAGCTACGAGGGTGGCTGTTGTCTCACAGTAGCCACTGAGTTGAAATATGTTATCTTACTTTTAAATATGGCCCAATGTTCCTCCAGATTTTCAGTATCAAGTGTCTTTTCGGATGCTGATCAATCAGGAAGATGTGAAATGGTCATTTATCAGATACCCTATGTTTATATGACTTGCAATCTGAAACTCAGCAGGATGACATCTGAGCTTCGCAACCTGAGCGTGACATCAGGGAAATGGTCCTTGTGTGAATATGGTGAATTGCTGTAGGTGAGGTGATCCTTGTGCACTGCTGTCAGAGTTATTGTTATAAAGTTTCAGTGCTTAAAAAGTGCTTTGTTGCTTGCTCTCCTCTCAGGCTCATCTGAGAGTCTCAAAAAAGAAAAGAAAATATCCTCAGCACCTGAACCAGCAATCAGTCCAAAGTGGAGGAAGTCCAGGGGTGCTTCAGGGCTCTAATTTAGGTCCCACGTCTGTTTGAACAGGAGCAGGCAAGTGTACAATCCACTCCGGTCACACAATAATATTACAAGAAGGGTTTCCTTTATGGTTGTGAACCGAGGCAGCCCATCCTATCTGCTTACAATTTTGGCAGTCAGATGGGTGCCTGTGGTCTTCACTCACTTGGAGCCAGATGAGAAAAATGGCCCCTGGTCTTGAAGCGTCTTCCTTCATCAAGAAAGTTGACCTCATCACATTTAAAATAAAATGAAAAAGAATCTCCCTCAGTTCTAGTCTACGAACTTGTGTGTGTCTCCATACATCCAGTGCTGTGGAGGCAGGGCCACTTCATTGAGGTGGCCGCAGTCATCGCTGCATTTGCACGACTGGATGAACATGGCCGACCTCTGAAAACGCTCGCCGTCTGGGCACACGAAGGTCACAGGCACAGTGCGTGTGCGGCGTGGCGAGCAGCACCGCCCATCTGTACAGACACCGCAGTAGTTGGGCCGGTAGAGGCGGGCACTCACACATTCTCCATAAGACAGGCGGATGGGCTCTGGGGCTTTCTGGGCTGCAGTGCACTTCTTCCCTTTCTGAATATAAAGAAATAGAGAAAATAAAGAGATGAATGTCAGTCTGCATTGAAAATCTGCACTCAAGTCAGTACAAGTACTGTAATATTACTAAACTATTACTCAACTACAGGTAAAACTACTTGAAAATACTTAAGTAAAAGCACAATTTTTTTTTTCAAAAACTACTCAAAGTATTAGTTACTTTTTAACCACTAGTGGTTGTTTTTTTTGTTTGTTTCTCCAGATCTTTAAGTCTAAATGACTCCCAGCTCCTGAACTGGCCTGGTTAGTGATCAGTGTCTCCTTATTTTGATTTGTGTTGTTTGGTCACAAACAGGCCAATGAAAACCATCAGATACAGATAGCCTTATTGGCTACAAAAATGCAGATTGAAGAAGGCCTACTCAGTAGTGAATTATGATTTTAGAAGTAATTAAAAGCTACATTATTTGGTGTAATGCATACGTAAGAGTTGAGTGTGTAATATTTCGGAGGATCTATGGGCAAAAATGGAGTGTAATACTCATATAAATGTTTTCATCAGTGTATAACCACCTGGAAAACGAGAATGTGTGTTTTTAAAGACCGCATGTCCTCTTCGCAGGTAGGTCAGCTGGTAAATAGTCCTACAGGACACTACACTACTACACGACACCACCGAAATGATGCCTATTAGGCTATGTTTAGACAGCAGAACTACAGGTTTTTACCCAAAATACCTGAAACAGGTTAAGGAACAAAAATACTTTAGTAGGTTTAGGAAAAGATAATGGTTTGGGTTCAAATATGTGCATTAGTTATCTCAGTGGGTGTGTTGTGTAGTGAAGTTGGTGTGTCACAGTAGCCTAGAACGAACAACCTAAACACTTTTTCTAGATCTGGACTTTTGTGTTTTTCTCAGACACCTGTTTGTCCTAAACGTTTGGCAGGCGAGTTGGTTGAAATCTGCCATTTCATTGGTTGACTGAATCCTACACATTTTTCCTTTCAACAAGATTTTCACCGTTACAAAATCCAAGTGTCCCCCAAAAATGACTTTTAATTTGAGTTGTTGTAAATCATTACTTCCAGCCTTGGTCATTCCTAATTGGATTCAACAGCAAAATTCACCAAAACAAGTAAAAAAATCTAATAAACATTGACTTTTATCTGCCCTGTCCTTTTACATAACAGCAGATTTAAGCAGCTTTGCACTCAGACTCATTAGCTTCACATTAAGGGAGCCACACTTCAACTTGTTATGCCAAAACAGGGATTGGGAGAGAGATTATTTTTAGATTTAAGTGATTAATTTTTAAGATTAACCATTTATTTACCATTTGAGTGTCCTTTTCTGTCAAATACATTGACACCTATGATCTGTCTTGGCACTAGCGATTTTAACTCAGTAGAGCAGAGAAAAGAGGTCTTAGTGTGTGTCCAACATGGAGGATTAATATAGACACACCACTTCCCTGGACTCTGAGTACACAGACGTGGCCTAGCTATGGACAGTTGCTTGGCAGGAATGCCGGGGGTGGGGGACTATATTTAAAAAGGCGCCTGCCTGCCACCAAAACACCACTGAGTAAATCAGCACTGCCCAGTTCCCACTGGATGTAGAGCTTCCCAAAAGTACCGCTAAGATAATCTCTGTTCTTAAGCGCTGGATAAAGATGGCTTTAGCTCTAAGAGCATATTTACTCAGGGCCAGAACATCTAATTTTTCATTCTTCGTAGCACAGATTTGACGTTTTAAGCCTCAGCTCTTTAGTTCAAAGGAAAGACAAGGAAGCACAGCACACATGTGCAGGTATTGTTTTTACCTGCACAGTCAGACATGAAGAGATAAGAGGTGAAATAATTCCCTATCGATAAGAGTTATCACGAGGCATTTAGGTTTTACTGTGTGAGAGATAAGTTGTTGTGATTAAAAGTTATGAACATGCAACCTATGCTCTATGTCTGTCTCTGCCAGTTCAGTCTACTTCACCTTGGTGGGGGCAGTTAGGCTGTGGCATGGCCGTATGGTACAGATCCTTGTCTCTCTCTCCAGCCTGCACTGCGGGTTCTTGTTGGTGACACGAGAAGAAACGCCCATCCCACAGCTGCGGGAGCACGGGGACCAGTCAGTGGTCTGGACTGGACACTTCTCCTGCAGGTGGTTCCACTCTGAGGAGCGTCAGACATGATGGAGGGAAAAAGACAGGGAGAGAAAGAGAAATTGTAGACACAAATTAGGACAGTAGTTCCAAACTTTGGGAGTTGGGACCCCATCAAGGTGTGAAAAGATAAATCTGAATGGTCGCAAGAGGATTAATGGGAAAGAAAAGCAGGAAAAAAAGCTTTTCTGATACACAATATCATGTTTGTCTTTTCAGATTCTTTCCTGAATGTTGGTCTGTTGGTCAGTCCTCCGTTTTGGTCCAGACTGAATTATCTCAACAACTATGGAACAGATTGCCATGAACTTTGGCGCACACATTGAGGTGTCCTTCAGGGTGAGTTGTAAGAAACTCTGGTGATCCCCTGACCACATCTAGCACCAACATATGGTCAAAAGTACAGTTGCAGTACCTGCAAAACTGATGACATTCCCATCATTGGAGATGCTCCCATTCCATTTTTCCCTCCCAATACCAATTATAAACTTTTGTGTGTTGGCCAATACTGAGTACAGTTCCAGCTCAGGTTAAAAAAAATGGGACACAGGATGCTGCTAGGAAGTAGCAGGCGCCAGTTTTGGGGCTAATAAAGTACGTGATTGTAACATGTGAACACAAACATAATACCTGCTTCACATCAACATGCTAACATTCTCATTAGGAGAATGTTGAGCACTGTGAACATTTTAGCATGTTGGCTTTAGCATTTAAGAAAGGCTGCTGACTCTTACATTGAATTATTTTACCATTCATGAGAAAACAAGACAATAATTTCTCTTTGGTTAAACTTTAGACATTCATCCTTTGACACAAAGTCACAAACTGACGAAACTTTTTAGCCTGTGCTAAAACAAAGCAGAGAATCACTGAATTCTACTATGTAACATGTTAATATTGTCTGTTCCTATTCAGTATTTCAATAATTTTTTATGATTACTGTTTGAAAACTATTTTTTAAATAAATTTATTAATTTAATCTGGAAATGAGCAATTCTCTCAATAAAATTCTTATAAACAACACAACTCATACATAAAGTGTTCAAGACGAATGAAGATATGAAAATGTTTGCAGATCATTTCAGGGTAAAATTCAGCACCCAATTTAAAACAACTAACAACACTATGACAATGACAACAGCATTAATCAAGCCATAATAAAAAATACTAAATATTCCCCTGCTCAGTCTCTTTATCTCACCAGGCAGGTGTTTGTAGCCATGTTCACTCTCCCAGCCACTGGACCGGATGTCTGACAGCTCGTTGGCCAGCTCATTGTCAGGCTGGTGTGGGGCAGGATGGTGCTGAGGTCTGGGCAGGTGCTGCTGTGGCGGAGGCACCTGTGGTACGAGATAAGACAAGATGAGACGGTGCCATTTGCTGGGGATTCATCTCTGTCATATCCCTGTGTATATGTTGTGTGTTTTTCACAGTGTCACTCACACCATGGCGCCCTGATTACTAAAGGGTTACCAAGGCAATCGGTCAGAGGAGAAACATTTTACTCCTCTGTGCCTACATGAATCTTTGTCATGATTCAAAGCACTTGTTGAGCAGACAGTCTTATCTGTCAAAAAAATGTAATTTATAGTGAATTTTCAAAACTTTACTGCAAATTTTCCACCAACCTCAAAAACCCCCCATTCAGAGGAATACAGAAGAATGTAGGGTTTAATGATGTGCAGTTATTTCTCAAAAATAAGACTTAAGAATTAAGACGGAATTAAGAATTACATGAACAAAAAAAAGTTAAAGAGGGTTTCCTGACATGGTGTTCACCCTCTGTCCTTGCCCTCTGCATGGAATCAAGAGAAGACCACGGTGGCAGGTGATGAATTATTACCTCCACTATTTGGTATTGCAGAGCAAATTCCAGTTTGACAAAAAATGGCACAAATTGAAAGAAGTCCCATGTCATTACATGGAAAAACTGACCTGATGTTTTGGTGGGAGCCGCCAGGTGCCCTTATGGCAGTCCACACTGAAGCAGCACTGCCCGGGTATCCTGACCAGCCGAGGGTAAGGGCAGGATGGGGAGGCTGGGGGTAGCTTGTTGCTACAGAGAGGAGCGCAGCCAACGGCGCCATCGATGCAAGTACACTGGTGTTTGCAACCAGCACGGAAGCTCTCGCCATTCTGGTAGATCCTGCCATTGTACTCGCATGTGCGTCCCTCTGATTTTGCTGGAAAGACACATTTTACACAGATGAAACACAAACTGGCTGTTGTTATGGCATAGGGGGTATTCCTGGCACAGTCCATGAATGAGGTATTTCAGAGTGTAATCTCTCTACAGGGCATGGTTTAAAGGGATTTTCCAGATTATTTGAAATGAGGTTGTATGAGGTACTTATCTACAGTTTATGGTGACTGGCACGCCACCAGTTTGAAGAACCAGCAGGAGTACTGGTGCAGGAACCTAAGCAATGTATTGCATGGCATGGTCAGCAGCAAAACATACTTTTGTTCAGTTCAGGCAGCAGTAGACCAGAAAGTCCTGTGTTCTATACAGTAAAAATGACTGTTTTTGCCAAAAGACTGGTTGAGCAAGAGAGAGTGATTATTTGGCTTATATAACAGTGATTTCCTGACTGTCTGACAGCAAGGTAAAGTGGCGAAAATATTCTAAATATAGCGCATGCTTACACTGATATTGATGTTTTTGTGTAGGCTCTTTTTTTAGGTGGCTAAAATACATTTTGCTGCTGACCTTGTCCACAGCAGCACATTGCTCAGCTTCCTGCACTGGTACTTCTGCTGCTTCTGCAAACTGGGGGGTGTGCCAGCCCCCATCTACTGTAGGAAATGTACTGACTATGAATAAGTACCTCATACAACCCCACTTCAAAAAATTCAAACTATCCCTTTTAGCGAAGTGAGACGTACTGCTGATTGATCATATAAACAAATGGGCTGTTGTTATGCAGAGACCAAAGGGCAGCAGGTGTTTTCCTGGAACAATACATGGGTGAGGTGTCTCTTCTTCAAAGTCTAAAGGCACCAATGATGGCACTTCCACCTACAGCGCATATGTTAGGAAGAATTCACCACATGGTCTCATTACAACAGCTGAACTGATCCCGGTTTAGCAAAGTTTCTCCCGACTTTACTGAAAACATACACAATGACTTCACACTGCACCAGTTCACAAAACACACAGTGGACCACCAGGATGGAAAAAGGTCGGTGGAAATAGAGACAGGAAGTGTCAGACTCCTTGTCTCCCAAGCATGGAAGAACCAGCTATTCATAGTTAGTGGGGCAGCAAAGGCACGGTGCAGATGGACAGTGTATTTTTATCTCTGAAACCCCCTGTTGCTACCATAAAACATCACCTACTCATTAAAATACCCCCTGTCTTGTTCTCTGATGTGCAAGGTTACATGTTGTTTAATCACCGAGCTGTGATGGCTTTGGTTTTATGAAGAGTCGAGTCAATTAACATCCATTACTGTGACATCTTTTGTACATTATTGTACAGGTGTAATGACCTGTGGGCTTTTATAGCACATTCACCATGATCATTTTAAATATAGGATACTTTTTTCATGCACATTAATACTACGCCCTACATTTGTTAAACATGAATAGAGGAGCAGTGAAAATAGCTGTGGAGAGCAGCTATTTTCTCAGTGAAATTCCTTCCCTCCTCTCTCACCTCGACAGATGCCCCAGGCCATGGTCACATCATTGCCGTAATTACACTCCAGCCCTTTGTGGTGGTCGCAAGGCCTCACTGGGCTGCAGTCGTGGTTCAGCTGTGCAGCACACACCTTGCAGCACCCACATCCATCTGGCACGGTGCTGACTCCTGGAGGGCAAACCAGGGGCTCTTCGGGGCACTTACACACTGCTGGGCAGCTAGCAGTCACCTGGAGGGAGCAGAGGGAGGTCACATCATCAGACGAGACCCAAATGATCCGAGTCATGCTTCATTTTCTACAAAAAGAAATGAACTTCCCAGCCTTGCTCAAACAGTATCAGAGATCTACAGAGCAGTTTCAGGAAAGAGCCACAATGCTTTATGTGTAGTAAGGTTGTCAAAAGTATCACAACAACACAAGCAGGGCTCCAACTAACAGGTATTTTCTTTGTTGGTTATTCTGTTAATTACTTTCTTGGTTAATCAATTGTTTGTTTGGTCTGTAAAATGTCAGAAAGTGGTAAAAATATGAGTGAATATGTCTAAATCTGGGGCCCTTTCCTATATTTTATAACATGACTTCATAATAACCTTAACCTGAGTGTTAAGAACATCTCATGTGTTGTGATGCAAATAGGCATGAACTTATTTTAAACTGTAAAATATATGTTCTCTGTTACTGTGGACCACTGATTATATGCTAAAGGTGCATAGGTCTTTGGAATGGAGTCAGCGGTCTAGACACATGACCAACTCCTTCAAATAATTTTGGTTATTCTCTGTGGCCCTGCATATGTTTTGGTATGCACCAGGTGGTGCTTGCTACTTCAGAATGTTTTCCACTGAGTTAATACGAGCATACACTGGAACAGACTGGTGAATGACTATTTTTATTTTATCCTTTTTTATTATTACTGTTAGAATGGGATTTGTGTCTAGTATCTGAATAACGTTTAAATTTTTGTATGATTGTTTGTATGTTTTTTTTTTTTTTTTTGTGTGTGTGTGTGTGTGTGTATGAAGTTGGGAACATGCTTGGGGGTGTAAGAATTATTAAGCAGGTAGTGTCTATATGAACTTGTCTATGTCTATATGTCTTCTTTTTTTTTCTTGCCTGCTCTGTCTTCATTTAAAATCATCAACAAAAATAGATTTTGGAAAAACAGAGAGAGAGAGAGAATCAGAAAATTTTTACTTTTTTGCTAAATAATGACTGAAACTGATTAATTAACCTATCATTAAAAATATTTGGCAATTAATTTAATAGTTGCATCTGACACAGAATAGCTGTATGGCCACATGGAAGCAAAGTTATCATCAGAAGTGTCCAGCAGCAGAAGTTCCAGCTTTCTTCCAACATCAAAGTGTGAGAATGAAGAACTCATTTAATTTAAATTATTAATTTAATTTACACACATTGTCAGGCTACCCCAGGCGTTGTGACCGATTTTGACAAAGCACTGACAAAATATGACTCTGCTCTAAGTCAAGTCACTGCTGGCCAGTCAACCAGTCAGCCCTGAGTGTCTAGACAGCTCAGAGTTTGTACCCAGTCTGTCAGTCAGACCCTTGCTGGGCTGGCTTGTGATTTGAGTCATCTCTCAGGACCAGAGCCAACTTGTTCCAGTTAGTGGGAATCAACATGTCACTGCGCTTCAAAAAGGAGGACATGAGGAGACATGCTGATTACCAGAAAGGACAACCAACGTCAGAGAAACCATAAAGCAGCAGTATTAGAGTGATAAACCCACATGAACTCCATTTAACTAGTACACTTAGAACTGAATCCACTTTTCAGGCATAAAGTCACAGCTGTCACCACTGCTAATCAGATGCTGGCTTAATGAAAAGTGAGTCTTTGAAGATGAAACACTTCTGAGAGCTTTGCTAAAAATACATTTGAGTTTTGTTTACACCAGGGGTTGTTCATGCTGTTCATACCCTGCCTGGAGGTCAAAGTTTAATCACATTTTGACTGCATTATCCACGACTGTTAAGACATTAAACTAGTGTTTAAGCATAAATGATGTACATTATGTGGTATGTAGGAAAGTTTAAAGAGAATAAACAATTGATTATGAATTTACTGAGTAATATTTTTGTTAAGATGACTGTTAACTGTTTTTAAGTATGGTTTAGCAACTGTATTTAAACATGTACTGTTGAATTTTTTATGTGATCTGTGAAAAGAAAAGATCATCAGTAATTATATTATGTTACATTAAGGAAGGGGCAGGTAGCGGCCTATCTGGTTTTGTAAAATACGCACTGAAATGAGCGAAATAAACAAAAATAGAATAAACGAAACTTAGTAGACTTTTGTCTGCACGAGCTTTCTGTCAGGACAGAGACATCTTACCTGTGTGATGACGGCTGTTGTCAGTATGGTCAGGTAGAACAGAATTTCCATGATTAGCTGGTGGCAAGTTGAAGGAAAAAAATTGAATAATAAAATAATATCTCCAAACTACAATCCACTGAGTGATTGTTAGTCTAAGGTAGTTGCACACTCAGTTTCTGCCTCTTTTCGCAGCCTACTACTTGTTTTTCTACCGTGATAAGCGTCTAAACTCCTAATTTATACTCGCTGGTGAGCCTCTGAAAGACCCCGCCCCCCTTCATACTTCTAACCAATCAGCGCGCAGGCAGCAGCACAGACATGCCAACGGGGCGTGGCTTTCACCACGGGGATAGCGTGCTGATTGGTGGGCGTGGTTTGGAATGAATGCAGCCATTCATAAAAATGGCAGGGCTGCTCTGTGTTTATTTTATGGGTTAAAAATTAAAAAGTAACAGCCGCTTTCAAGTCACACTTAGGCACATTCCTGCCTTTGTGGCCAGCACTCTCCTCACACTAAGTAAATATATTCAGCTGGGCCAGACCAGACAGCATGGTAACATTAATAAGACCTCCACCTCTGGGGAAAAAAGAAAAAGGGGGGAGGAATTCCCTCTGTTTTTCCAGACCAATGTAGGTGCCAGGACAGAAAATTAAAGTGGAGTGTATTAAGTAAATAGTAAGATAATAGCAGCTGTCAGAGAGAGTGAACACACCCCTCTTTGTCTGTGCCCGTCATAACCTGACAAAATGTGTTTCCATGGTTGTAAAAGGTAACTTTTGATTGTTTTTCGTCTTGAATTTGGGTGCCCTGAATGTTATTTCTAACCACATGGCGCTGACATGGGAGTGACGATGATATGATCACTTGGAAAAAATGGTTAGAGTCAAGGGTGAATGCAGGATTATTGTTTTAAGGGCAGCTCATATGAGGGTTGGCCTCCTCCTCCTCCCTCTTCGTTGTCTTCCTTTTCAACCACAGGTTTTCAGCCACACCTGCCCTAACACAGAGGCCTCGTTTGATGAGAGAAACGTGATAGGCTGAGGTTTGAAAGTTGGGTTCCTGCTATTACCGTACATGAATACAGTGTGCAAAGTTCTGGCTTAGAGCTAAAAAAGGCAAACATATTTTTTCACATGGGCTGTGGTGCTCTCAGGTGCTGGGAATTCTCGGTGCCGGTGAATCAGTTAAACATATCTCTCATTCAGGAGGTAATGATCAATAACCCATATTCAGTTTCAGGCTTACAAAAATTGGTTGATTGTTTTTTAAACCTCCACCTCATGGCACACCCAGAAAATGACCTTTTAGCTAAATCTGATGTAATTAATGTGTGGTATTGTACATTGTCCCTACACTGACCCTGTTAAATAAACAATAAAATAAACCATTTTTATACAACATTTTACATAAACTTTTTAACTACTCATTCTTTGGGAAGGAACAGTATATCAAATATCATGATATTACTAGGTAAATCATTTAATTTTATTATTTTGTTTTATTTTATAAAAGGACTGCTGCTGACTGTTGCGTTGATTTTGTAATGAGACTGTACAAAGACATTTCAAACCATTTTCTTTGCACATGCGTAGATCATGGCTGTTCTATTTTCATTTGATTTAATTAAAGAAAGAAAGCAGAAGCAGTTTAATGGAAACTTACAGCATTCCCAAGAATCACTCATATGATAGACTTCATACACAATGATGCACTCCCTCAGGTCTTAAGCAATACACCTGGAGAATGTTAAGTCCATCAGATAAAGTCAGACAGTCAGACATACACCAAATTTGTCATTGTCTCTCAGACATCATATCATGTCCAACAAATGTAGATGCAATACTACAAAGCATTCAGGAGATGCACCATTTTTTACTAGCCTTGCCCACAGCATTGGAGCAAACTTTGAGGGCAGAACTATACAGCATATCAAAAATACAAAAAGTAACTTTTTAAGACTCAGTCCAGAGGTATTATGTATCAGATTTAGTAAAGACTGCTCATATTTTGGAGGAGTAGTAGAAAAAAATTATGACACACACATGACACAAAATTGCAGAAAACTGATCAAGATGTAAATGGGTGTTGCTTGTGTGGATAGCTTCATCTGGATGCACAGAAAATTTCAAGAAAATTTTGTTTTTGAGTTTTATGGTTCAAAAGTTACAGGGCAAAATGCAAAGTTTTTTGTTATAGCACCAAAATCTGGCCAGGTTGCATCAAATTCAGCACTGCATTTCCTTATGATCACTGTAATACACCTGCCAAGTATGAAGTTGTTGAGAAAACAAAAGAACATACAAACATACATACATACAGATAGACAGACAGAGATCTGTTCCTTAGATATAGTAGTTGTATGTCTTACATTGTATTGTATGTATGTATTAAATGTATTTTTCTTTGTTATAATATTACTTGCACAGTTTATAAAGAAGACAAAGTATTTCAGGGCACAATGAACTGTGTACAATTGTGTTTCTCTAATTCTTAAATGTAATTAAAAAAAAATAAGATAAAAATTATCAGATTTTCCTTCAGTAGTTGAGAGTTTCATGATTGGACACCCCTCGTCTTCATCCCACATTTAGAGTCTGCCATGTGACAAATGTTGGGTGTTTCTAGTCCCTTGCCAAGCAATGCTGTTCTGTCAGACTACAACTGCATGGCCCACGGCAATTTGGCAGGTTTCATCAATGTCCTAATGCAGTTGCTACGACACAAACACTCCTAACAAGGAAGAGACAGATGGATATGAGTTACAAACACAGTAAACATCCCCAGCTGTTTGTCTTCCCTCTCTCTCTCCTGACTAAATCTTCACCAGCCTTTGCAGTGAATCACAAAATTAGCAGATTTTGTGATTCATTGAACTGACTTCCATGCTGACAAATGTTTCCTGTGCCAGTAATTCCCAAATCACTGTAATTCCTTTAAGTATGATTCCTTCTTCAACCCATTGACACACACACAGATAAACTTTGTCCAGGTGGAAAGACTGAGGTTGAGGTAACACCACCTGTACTTATACACTTCCCCCCCTTGTTTTACTTGTGTTCTCTAACATGCATCTTGCTTTTTACCTCACTCATTGATGTACATGAAATCTGTCAAATAATTACAATTGTACATCATTTTACGCCACTATAATGCTGTTATTTAAAGAAAAATTGAAAAACCCACATAAAGCCACCTTGTTGTTTCTATTTGGCTTTTGCACTGAACAAATGAGAACAAATTAGTAAGTGATATTAAAGTAGTGAGCACTAATAATAAGAGAGCCTTACAGGTTCTGGTAGGTAGATTTTGTTTGGAATGAGCTACAACAGCTGTTTGGTGCCATGCCATTGTTCTCAAAAACCATTATTCCAAAACACCAGTAGTTAATAGGAACAGATGCTCATTTTTTCTGACAGCCTGTTATCCCGAAAACAAAGGCCCAAAGGCCCTTTGCTCCAAACTTACACTTGTGACTTGACTAATATAACTAACATACTTATTTTAATCCAAAATGTGTATTGTTGTTATCAGGACAATGACATAGGTCATAGGTAGGTAGAATGGTGTATTTTTGTCAGCCATCCCGGAAGTTTGCATCACTTTGGTTTCTTTCGCAAAAAGCCAATAGGATTTTTCCACAGGATTTTGGATTAGTTCAGAATCTGCCCCCACTAAGTGACTAGTGGTCGGTGTGAAGATGTTTAATGTCCCAACATCCTCTGTAGTTTAATTCAGCGATTTGTTTGAAACCACCTTTTTCAAGACACACAAAAGCTTCAAAATTCATGAGTGTGATATTTTCTAATGTCATTTATACATATATAATTTTTACAGAACATGCAAATATCTTCAGCTTTTTTCAATCAAAGACCTTATTCCAGGGATCTGACCTAAAATCCATTCAAAAGACCCACTGACCCTGAGACGAGGGAACCAGAAGTCCTAATATGTTAACTCATTTCTAGGTCTTAGGACTCATTCCTGCTGTTCTCTATTGTTACCATGAAGATTAAGATCAGCTGACAGTTGCACATACAACAAAATACACCAAGTTATTACAGGCAAAAACCTCCAAGGAGGGCATGTATTTTTGGAACCATGGGCCTTCAACCCGGAGCAGTGGGGTCCAATAATGGGATGGCGAACAAATAAGATTTTCCGTCCAATTTTTCAGACTATTGGGATTTTGAAATAATGGGCTATCTGAACAATGGCCTAAGCTAAGTTAACCATCTCCTGGCTCCAGCTTCAGATATGAGACTTATATTGAGCTTTTTATTTCACTGTCATCAAGAAAGCAAAAAAATGTAAGTACAAAAATCAAAATAATTCACACGTCATACATCATCTGACACATGCTTAACCATTATTTTCTATTGCTGAATCTGCTTTAGCTTTAAAGAATTTAAACTGGCTGGTTAGTCCCGTCATTCACGAAACATTCATCTTTGTTCTGCAGCTACCTGTCTGACTAATGTTTCACTGAAAAACACATTAGAGGGTGGGGACTGGAGACATGACTCTCAATTTAAAAAAGGAAACCACCTCAGGAAGCTGTCAGTCATCGCTCTAATGGTGTGACCAAAGAGACAAAGTCATGGCCCATCTATTTTAATCCTCCGGTGGTCACGGTACAGGGGGAGTTCTGAAAGTCCTGTGACTGCTTCTGTTTTCAGTTTCTCCACTGATGCCGAACAGGAGGGAATCACAAGTCTGGCAGAGATGTAAAACTAATCTTGTGCGATGAAGTCGACAGTCTTTTTTAGACAGGAAAATCATTTACTGTATGGAATCAGTGAGACGTTTTACAATCACTTCTATGCTGTCTGTCGGTGTTATTTAAATAGAGTATCAAACAATTATACTTTCTCTCATACAGGTCAGTCTGTCCTGGCAGATGTGAATAACTTTTCCCCAAGCAGAGATTCAGACCAGACTCTGAGTCATAGTCGGGGCAAATTTTCTCCTAATTTAATCAGGAAGTGTGCAATAGTTTTGCCATAATACGGTTCTTACAAATAATCATAGTTTCCAGTGTTAGTAGAAATATTCAGATCCTTTACATGAAACAATAGTTAAACATTTTGGAGAATACACTTTTTCTCTTTCTTACTAAGAGTTAGATGATAACATCAATACTACTGTCATGCAGCATCTTTTTTACAACTATTTTTTTTAAAGTATATCATATCTTATCATTGATGCATCATTTTAATGTTGGAGTTTAGTGAGCTGAAGCTAATCTTAACTACTTTATATACTGTTGGTTAGTTTGATCCCCAACAATGCACCATATTTAATAAGATTATCACCCGGGGCCATAATACAAAGATTTCCTGGACGAGTTTTGCTATTTCAGAAGCAAACTAAAAGGAATCATATTCTTTTTTTTTTTTTTTTTTTTTTTTTTTAACTCTATCCCAGTTTATCCCATGCTTGGAAATCCTAAATACTCAGACACTCAATCCAACATTGCTTATCATCTTTTTTTGTCTGTTACTGAGCTGAGCTGACAGTACTTTTCTCACATGTTAGCTAACACTAACTGGTGGAAAAAGCAAAAGTTAGGACAGTGTAATGGTTTTCTTAAAGTTAGGGAAATTTAGAAATCGTGTGTAGTGCACTTTCTTATCTTAAGTTAAGATACAAACATTGACTTAGAGTAATTACTTTTTTCCTGTATCAGGTTCTCTCCCTAATTACCATGGCTAGCAAACAGTTAAGTTAGGATCTGCAAATTAGGAAGTTTTTGTAATATGGGCAATGCAAAATCTCAATTTAATTAACTAGTAACTGCAAATGTATTGATAACATTTTTTGGAGTAGAGGAAAAAGGAAATACTCAGACATAGATCCACAGACTTGAAAACATCCTGATGTCAGAGGACCCATAACGTGCTGTTTCTCTCACATGTCCTGTCACCTGAGAGGTGCACGCTGGGTGCAACATGATATGCAAAAACATAAAGGGAGACACAGTTTTATGAGAAAGGGTTGATGTAGGAAAACAGGAAATGTCCAGAGGACAGAAAAGTGACTAGAAGTAGGTAAGGGCGTTGTGAAAAAGAGAGAAGAAAGAAGCAAGGGCAGAGGGGGGGAGGAGAAATGCGTAGAGGTGGGGGCCAACAGGTGTTTCATGGTAAGAAAGTTTATTTTTTCAAGGGGAGGAGTGAGCAAGTGCCCCGCTGCCTGGTCTGGTCTGCCCCGATGGGAATCTGGCAGTCTGGCAGTATGGTGTTTCACACAAAAACAGAGCACTGGTATTTCAGCCCACACCACTTTTAAGGTCACATGAACCAAATTACATGATACTAAGGTCATATACTGTAAAATACATAAATGCATATGGAGAGACGTGAAGAAATATGTTACATAACATAATTCCAATGTAATTATCCAAATGGGAGCTTAAAATTGAGACTTGTGGAGAAAAGTCAAGTCCTGAGAGAAATTGGAGGAAGAAAGAGTGCAAGTGGTGGAGACAGGGTGATTAAACTGGTCTCTCTGCTGCCACAGTGGAAAAAGTTAAGGGTGTGGGAACCTCCTTTAGTGTATGTGTTTGAGGTGACAGAAAGCAGAGAGGTGTGTGTGAGTTTTTTAAATAACGAAACGGAAGCCTTCATCCACACAAAAGTGTGGGAAAGCTCAGAGTAAGACTGTGTTTGTGAGCACGTGTCAGACTCCTCACTCCTCATATAATATTATAATATGTAACAGGATATGTGCTAAATCTGGCACCGACATTTGGTTCCTGTGTTAATGAACTGTGTGGTTCAAACTCACAGAGCATCGTAAAGTTACATAAGACAGCAGGACTCAGCTTGCTGGGTCTGGCAAAGACTGAACTTGAATCAAAGACAGCTTCCTTGGAGCAGTTTCTCCCCCTAGTGGAAGTTTCAGAGGAAAGCAACGGAAAAAACAAAATGAATAAACTTGTAACTCAAATTGGTCTGGGCAACACCGATACTGAGTTATTTTTATATACAAGTGTATATGATCTACTAGAGGTGGAAAACCAACAAATTAATTTTTCTCTGTATCTGTATTCTGTACATTTGCAAACTGTCCCCTGACAAATAATGTTCATTTTATAACAGTTGCACACTCTGGCCTACACCTTTGTTTTAAATCAGCTGTTCCAAGAGACAGTTTACAAAAGAAATGACTGACACATGGTCTGCTTGCAAGTTCAGAGAATAGTTGTACAGGGGATAAGTAGTGGTTTGATCACAATGCGTAATTATGTATCTGTCACCCTATAGTCTGTAGGTCATTACTGATTTCAAAATCTGCACCTTTTCTGTGGCGTTAATTTCCTAATGATCCCTACTTCTTGAATTCAAGCAACAGAGGTTAAGACCAGTATGTACCAGTTATGCATCTTAAAATAAGTTCTACGGTACAAACAGTGAGTTGGGACCACAGACTGTATATTAAATAGGTTGAAATTCTATTTAATATACGATCTGTGGTTGAAGTGAGTTGCTTCCCCCTGCCCCCTCCTCCCCAGATTCGAGGAAGCTCAGGCAGGCTGCAGGAATGTTGAAGGAGAGCAAGACAAACACAACAATATAATCTGACAATCACAAATGACAGCGACTCATACACTGCAAGTTGATCATCTGTTTATAACTGCGAATTGCCAGTCTATCAATGTAAAGTTAGGTCCCTTATCCTGAAAACAAATGCCCTTTGCTCTGAAAATACACACTTCGAAGTTGGAGTTCAGTGACTGCAGTGATATTGTCAGAGAAGCGAGTATTTCAACTTAACACTTTTCCTTAATCTCTGTTGACATATGGTCATTTTCTTTAAGTGACAATGTGCAAGTTGCCCATTTTAAGGTAAACCAAATGATATGTTATGTTATATATATAGTTATATGTCACTTTTTATAACACATGATGTTAAAGATGGATAGGTGACTTTAAAATGAAATTTGAGGTGTTAATTAAGAATATACACAGGCACCACCACACCAGTGGCTTTATCCCTGACATAACATCAATCAACTTTTTAAATGTGCCACACAAAGAGGGCTGTGTTTTTTCTTAAACCTCCACCAGATGGAGACAAACGCTACAATATAGAAAAAAAAGGTCCATGCCTCCAGGGCAGGATTTGATCCAATGCTTTGCACAAAAGTACTGAGCCATGAAGTCAACATTGGCAATACAGACCCCCAAAAAAGCCAGAATGAAACCATGAAACTTGTTGATAACACACCACTGCTCAGTTTGCCTTTTTCCATGGTTCTGGTGTCAGAGACCACAGTTTCGGCCTGGGGTATACAACCATGTGTCACTAAAAGATAGCAAGTTTTCACACCAGCCACACCAACATCAAGCACAGGTTAGAAAACCGGTCTGAATGATCGTGGTCATATCAAATGATTTCATAAGAACTGCCACGGCTGCATGACTGTTAAATGTTGAGTCGGTTTCATCTTTCCTCCTTCACTTGTGCACTGCCACTTATATTTAATTAAACTTTTCTCAGCAGACTGTGAGTAGGTGGTGGAGCTGAGGGATACTGGCTCCCCCTTTTTCTCCTCATATTTGCTATTTCTACCCATCTTTTTTCCCAACCCTCTTCCTATTTTTTTCCCCTTCCAATTCATTTCTTTTTACTAAACACAGCTGACTTCTGTCTCTCCCTTCTTATTCTCCTCTTCTTTCCCCCCCTCTCTCCTTGTCTTTCTCCAGACTGTGACAGCAGAGCACAGCCACTTTGAACCTGGTTTTATTCGGAGCACGCTCTTGTCTCCCATCACCCGTGGTCTCCTGATTAGACTGCCCCCCTCCCCTTAGCAGTCACTGGGGCTCTGACAGGGAAGGAAAAAGCTTTTCCCAGGCAGAGAAGCAGCACTGCCTGAAGACTTGTAAGCCAAATATCCTACTCGTATGGGAGGTGGGAATTACCCTTTGGCCACATTCTACATCCTTCGTTTCCCATATGGGGGCAGTGAGTTTGAAAAGCACGAATATGGAAGCTTGTTCCACATAAGCTGCTGTAAGAGCACATGTATAGTGTATGCCAGGATTTTAGCCCGCAGTAGTTAATACCCAGTTACATGAAAACTCATTGATTGACACTGAAAAACAAATCATTTAATGTTGGTTGGAGACATACGCTGGCCTGCTGGCATCTACGCTGCTCAGGGCGCTCAATAAATGTTGAATAGCCCCTCAGCTACCTTAAAGCTATGATTAGCCATTCATTTACCTGCCTTAAATACTGTACTGCATACAGGCTGAGTGTTTGGAGTATATTTTAACAAGAAAAACAGAGTTTGGATGGATATATATGTCCTCCAGTGAATTTTGATGCCTTTCAGCTTCAGCTTGTGCTCATTACAGCAATGTAGTGTAATATATAAACAGCTGAGGCCCGTTATTTATTCTGTTCATACATGACTGTGTGCCTGTCCTCCAATCTAACGCCATCATTATGTTTGCATATCATACCACCGTGCTGATGAGTTGGCCTACAAGGAGGATGTTCAGCACCTTTCAGAGTGGAAAGAGAACATAGCAGCTGTGCTCAGGGTGGATCTGAGCAGCGCTGAAGGAATATTCAGATCCTTTACTGAAGTAAAAGTACTTATACCACACAAGCAAAACTTCTGCTTTGAAAATATTGAAAATATTGAAAGCATTAAAATTACAAGTTTTTCTGCAAGTACTCAATGCAGAAAAATGTTGAAAAGCTGTTATAATTAGAAAACAAGAAATAATTCCAGGTAGGCTTTTAATGTTGGTTTGTTTGAAAAATACCATACTGCCCCTGAAACCAGACAGAAATCTCAATTATTTAACAGACTTTGAGAACTCCTCATGGTTAGCTTCAATCTAATTTTATGTGGTGATTTTAATATTTATATCATAAAATGACAATAGCTGTCCATTTTGTATTTGGTTGTATTTCTATGCTGAAGTGTTTATAGGTGTTTCTATAGGCTTTGTGTAGCAGAGTGGTTCTACTAGTGCATCATTAGATGGTCAGAGAGTTACAAGGTTCTGTAAATGCATCATGAAAACAATACAGCATGTACTGATATTAGAAAATATACTTTGTTATTTGTACTTTTGAAGAGTATTTTGAAAAGTATTTTTAAAAGCAAGTGCTCTAGTACTTAAACTCAAGTAAAATTTTGACTGAGCAACTTTCACCTGTAGTTGAGTAATATTTGAGTATCTATACTTTGATTCAAGTACTGGAGTTGAGTACTTTGTCCACCACTGAGAATAAGTAATGGAGTAAAAATAACAACATGGATTGTTTTAGTTTAGATAAGCAAGGTTTCAAATACAAAACAAATTTTGTTTTTTGTTTGTTTGTAAAAATGAAATTACTGCATTTTGTTATGCTGCTACTATAAGGCTATTAGTTACAAACAGCTGGCTGCTGGAAACAGCTATATGATACTGAATTATTATCTAGTGTATACCGGCCTAAAGTGGCTAGACGCCTTCTGGTGGATAACAAAATCAGTATGCATCCTGGAACATGTAGGTTATGGACACTGTATTTCTATAATGCAGTCTAGACTTGTATTGTGCGAATTATATTTTTTGAAAGCTCTTGTGAGCTACATAAAATATGGTGTCGGACCCGGCCTTCAGTTTGACACATGTCTCTATGGGCCCTTCTGTTCACACACAGCAATTTATTCTATTATCTTTGTGGGGCCTCCTCACATGAGGGCCCTGCATGCTCAGTCACCTTTCACCTCCAATACTACACCTCTGTACCTCCCACCTAATATCCTGGTTAACCTTTGTTGAAACTGCAGTGCCCGGGTGCATCATCATCATCTATTCAGCTTGTCTGAGAGGAACAGTTTGACTTTACAAACTTCACTGCTCTGCCTTCAGGGAGGTGCTGCAAGTGTCTTATTAGCCCATAGATCCAGGCTAAGAAGCAGCGTTGTTCATATGGCTGCTGTTTTGCTGAACTCAGCTAGCTCTACCTGGAGCCATGCTAGTGGCAATGTAGGTCTGTTGGTGGTTCAGTCTGCTACTTTGGCCCAGACTGAAATATCTCACCAACTAATGAATGGATTGACAAGAAGGTTTGAATGAATCCTATTGACTCCAGTGATCCCCGTACTTTTGCTCTTGTGTCACCAGCAGGTTAACATGTTGGATTCAGATTCATTTGTTTGTTTGTTCAGTAATTTGTTAAAGTAACTGCAACAACATCAGGTTAAATTTCTATTTGTTGAATTCTTTGCATTATGATCAAATACCTGCAAAACCTTGACATGTTGACATGTTGCTTTCTGTACTAATAAGCAAACCTTAGCATGGTACCATCTCAAAGTAAGATTGCAGTGACCAGACCCCCACTTTCTCCTAGATTGTCCCTGTTTCAGGCTGGGTGTCACAAGTCCCAACAATGTTTTCAACGTTCACAACCAAATTTTCCTGCTTGTCACCACAATTAAAATAACAGTTAATTCATCATCATACTTGTTTTCAGCTCCTTTTGGCATTTATTTTTTTCTGTCCTGCTCATTATACCCTACCCTAATATAAAAACAATGCACCACATGTCTGAATTCAACACTGATTTGTGTGTCAATCAATGCTTGTCAAAGGCTGTTGTTAGCCTATGAGTCAGTTCTGACAGAACCTCAGTATGCTAACAGTTAGCTGTCATGCTGGAGTCAGCGTGCTGAAAACATCTATGCTGTATACATAAGTTCATACCTGTGCAGATGCATGAACATGTAGCGCACTTAAAGCTATAATATGGAACATTTCCACAGTTTCCGTGTTATATATTTAGTTGAGTTTTATACTTACATTATACTAAATGTTTCCAACAATGTTTGGATGTAGAGAAATATGTAATTCATGTAAGGTAAAAGTGTGTTTCCTGCTAGCCATTTCTAGATAATTGTTAATTGCAACAACTTCCAGGAAGACACAGTATACACCAGATAAACTGAATCAAGAGAGTGAGGAAGTCAACTCCTGTGACTAAATGTAACATGATTAAAACAATAATATTCCTTGTCCATGAGCATGATATCTGCCCGATCATATCTGACCAATAATGCCGGAATTTAAATATTGTGCATTTCAGGGTCCCCAGTTGAGGATTTGAAAATATGGTAACCCTAGCTATGATGGTGAACATGGTAAATTTTACACCTGCTAAAAATCAGCATGTTAACACTGTGGGCATATTAGCATGCATATGTTAGTATTCAGTTCAAAGCTGCTGTGCCTAAATACAGTCTCACAGGGTCATAACTTTTTGCTGCTTTTATGATCTTTAGCTGCACTATATTGGGATGACCAAATCTTTCCGTGTGTGCAAAAGTAATGACAATAAAGTTGGATTAAATTAAATTCCATGCTTCCTCTCTTTAGCTATCTTCTTACTCCTGAACCCCCTCATCCTCTCTCCATCTGTCCCCAGCTATACATCCCTCGCTCCCTTGGTACTTCCCTCCTTTTCCCCTTCCTCATCCATCACTTTTTTCCCACCTATTCCTCACACGCACACATTCTTTTCTTCCCATCCCTATGGACACACTCTACAAGCTGACAACGAATGCAACCTTCCATCAGCAGCGGCGGGCTAACACAGATATCTCAGTCTGCAACATTTACAGATAACCCACATCTCTCTCTGCCCCTCCCTCCATCGTTCATTTTCCTCTCCTCTGTTTCCTCCTCCTCCGCTCACTCCGGCCTCGACGGAACGAGGGTCTTATGAAGATGAATGATGCCTCTCAGCTTCCTTACCCTACTCCCATCTGCTTCCTTCGCAGCTGCGGAGGAGTATTCCATAGGAATTCTTCCGTTCCTCTGAGCGTCTTGCCTGACAGATTCACAACATAATTTTTATGTCCACAAGAAACAGTGAAAAACGGTCTAACCATGGTTGGCTGGAGTAGCAGAAGACATTAGGCAGCAATGATAGTGATTCAGAAACTTGAAGCTCATCAGATTTCAATTACGGAGGAAATGAAGTAAAAACCTGAAGAGGCTATTTGATTATCAAGGTTACTGAATATTTTTCTGGCTCTACACCTCTGACAGGATTTGGCAGATGAAGAGACGGTCAGATGCAACATAGTACTCTTTGATATTAGATTGGGCAACCTAAAAGACTAATTCAACATTTTGGGAAATATGCTTTTTCTCATTTATTTTACAGACAGTTAGATGACAAGATTGACACCACTCTCAAATGTGCATGACAAATATTAGACCAACAGCTGGTTAGCTTAGCAAAGAACAAGCACCAGAAGGAGGGGAAAACAAACAGCCTGGTTATGTCTGAAGATAATAGAGTCTGCCTACCAGCACCTCAAAAGTTCACTCATAAACATGTTATAAACATGCATCTTCTTTGTTTAATCCATACAAAACTGGAACCAGCAATGTCTTGCCTGCTACCAGCCATGGTATTATACTTTTACTTTTTTAAGGAACACATAAGATATAAGCTTTAGAGGGTGTCAGTCCAAAATTAAAGTATAAGGTGTCTATTCTCTTTGAAGGTTTTATCAGCAGTATTTCACAAGGGCATGATCTAGGGTAAGGTTCACTAGAGTTCACACTCCATATAAATAAATCATATATTGATATTAAAGCTACTGCAAAGAGTTTTCAGCTGGTTATGAAACATTTCTCTGTCTCATGTCTCATTTTATTTCAGATATCTCTATATGGCCTGAACTTACCAAGATGATCTGCATCCATTTCTGTATTGTAACTCTTAATGTCTGCCATCAAGTCTGATTCTTGTTGAAATCAGATGAAAAAAATCCAGTGTTTATATTTTCCCAAACAAAGTTACAGTTAGTTATAGTTAAAAACAAGCAAGAGGAGATTTTTAATAAGATAATTCTGTTTTGAACTTTATATTTTGTAGAATTAGAAACATTTTCTTATCCTGTTGTCTTTACTTTTCATTTCTTCATAATGCCTCTGTAAAGTTGCTGATATTGAGTTTGGCATGTGACCAAGCAAAGGCCTTTTGAAGCAGCGTCCACATTTCATATTGATTTCAGGTTGCCAACTTTACATCTGATCAATAAAAACAGCCTTTTGACCAATTCGGGTATATTTATAGTAATGTTTAATAATATGTACCGTCCCTGGGTAATTCATTAATTAATTATTGAAGTCCACACAACTGTCACCTGTCCATCCTGACAACCAATCACTTGCTGTTTTTCAAGTAGTCAGCCCACGTCTCTTCCTTCATAATGGAGGTAAAAGGGAAGTGATGATGTCTGAAAGACAGCGTGGGAAAAACGCCACGTGAGTCTCTGAAAAGACCAAATATCTCCGGAACCAGCCGATCAATAATCTCCCTTCATGGCAGGTGAGTTGGAGAACAGCAGGTCTTCATTTCCCCTTTTTCTCTGTTTATTTTCTTCTCTCACAAACTTTTGGTGTTTGATTTTCTGTTTGAACATGGACCAAACAACTGACACCTGTCCACAGATCTCTAATTAACTTTGTTGGCGAGTTAATTTACTCTTTTTACTCTTTACTAAACTGAACCACTAAAATTTTCCCACAGATCCTAATTTGATTTGTTTTGGTGAAGAGGGTTTACTCGGGCCAAATTTTGAGATCCTGAACTGAACAACCTGAGTTCTTTTTGCTGTTTATTGCTGAAGACCTGAAAAGTTGTGTTTTTATGTTGAATTCTGTAGAGTTTCAGGGATCATTAATTTTGGACTTGATTGAAAATTACTTTCTCTCTCTCTTTTCTGTTCTGTCTCTCTGGTTAAATGTGTTTTTTAATTGTCCCGTCAATACACTGATTTATACTGAACTGACTTGTGCTGCATTGTCACCCTGATTATTTGTGTGCTGTTGGTCTGGTGGTTCATTTTTATGAAAAGTGGGTTTATGATGGAAGGTATTCATGCATCCATGTGGAGGAATGACCTTTTAAAATTTCAAACAGGAAATTGTGAGATGAACTCTGGCTGACACCATAAAAACAATGATGAAATATTTTGCTGACAATCAGCTCATCATAGTGCTTTTTGCAAAATGTTGAGTGAGGGGAAGTAATGAATGACAACTACTCAAACTGCCATGATCTAAACATCTTTTCATAGATTAGGCCTCATTCAAGAGAGTTTTCCCCACAGTTTTAAATGTACTTACTCACATCCATCTTTTTAGACGTTTTCTTATCATTCCAGTCTACTGACCTACATTTTCTGTTCTTTCACATGATCTGTGCTGCAGACTGTCGTCACTAACAGATCTTCTGTGGATGTAGGCTGCCTCAGATCCTTCTGTCTCTTCATTTAATCCCAGACAGACTCGACGATGTTGAGATCAGAGCTCTGTGTGGGCCATACCATCACTTCCAGGACTCCTTGTTCTTCTTTACACTGAAGATAGTACCTACTGTCTTTGGCTGTATGTTTGGGGTTGTTGTCCCGCTGCAGAATAAATTTGGGGCCAATCAGACGCCTCCCTGATTGTATTGCATGACTGATAAGTATTTGCCTGTATTTCTCAGCACTGAGGACACCGTTTATCTTCACCAAATCCACAACTCCATTTACAGAAATGCAAGGCAGAAAAAAAATGGCATCCATACTGCTCATCTGGTGTAATCCAAGTTTCTTAAAGTCGCAACATGCTGTTTGCACATCGTTTGTCACTTTCTACTTGTAGTCCGCTCAACCACATTTCATGGGAAAATTTTTATTTCTAAGTAAGCCTAAATATAGGCAATAGTGTTATTAACAAATTAAAAATCTTGTATGCAAAATACTGTAAGAACTTATAAATTATCATGTTTCATCATAAACTAAACTAAGTGCAGCTGAAATGATCGGTTCATTAATTAACCAGAAAGATTTTGCATCTACTTTTGCCCTTTTATTTCACAGCCTAATAATAGAAAGTGATCGTGAATATCATGCCACTTTTATTAAGGCATTATAATGCCAACATTTTACACATGAATGGTCTGTCTTGTTTATTAGTTTTCTTTGGCTTGTTTTTAAACATTTTCATCTTTTAAGCAAAGAGAACAGTGAAGGATCTGCTTCCTCTGCCACTGTGTGATCTGCTTTTTTCAACATTCAGACACGTGCAGATCACTCCGCCTCTTGGTGTATTACTTTACTCTTAAAGACGCCTGGACACGCCAAACTTCTGGTGGATGCCAGTTCAACAGCAGTGGCCATTCTTGTTAGCATTACTGCGATTCTTGTGTTTGCTACACTGATTTGATGAGTAAATAATTTTATGCTGTCTTGTAGAAATTCAATGCCAGGTTCATGTGCTTGCTGGTCAGGGATAGCTTAGCTTATCCGTTATATCTCCAACAACATGTGGTCATACTGCCGCAACGTGACTAACAAGGATAAAAATGTACAACCCAGAACTTTGAACACTTTATGTAAATTCCTCACCTTTTGGCAAACTCGCCATTCTAAGTTCAAGACGAGAAAAAACAGTCAGTGACTGCACTGGTGTGGATCTGATGAGAAACTGGGTGGGGGGTTGGGGATGAAGGGTGTTCAGTTCACAGTGTTACATCAGGTAATACTGTGAACTGAACACCCTACATAAGGTAGGTAGTTATCTGTCCAGTACCGTCAACAAAGAGTACAGTGTGTTTATAGATACATAAAGTGTTCATATTTTTTGCACACTCAAGCAAACAAGTTAGTCTAACTATTGTGCACTCACAATTAACAAATTAGTGTAGTAAGTAAACAAATTATTTTTACTTTAAAATCTTTACTGTACTTGGGATTTTTTTTGAGTACACCCAACTTATTAGATTTTACAGTGAGGCATTTGATGACCTGGGAATGATAATGGGCTGATGAAGACCAGAATGGACAAGGTTACCTCAGCAGAAACATCCCAGTGGGATTCCCTCATGTGGCTGTGGGTGTCACAGCATTTTAAATATTCAAGACACAAGCTTGTTGCAGCATCACGTGGCTCACACAGCCGACATTTTTACTAGGAAATGCACAGGTGTTATTAAAAACATTAACAATGGCTTTGTTCTATTCATGTGTCCCTGTGAGTCGTGACAGTGAGTCAGCATGAACAATTCAAGGACCCTGAAAGCAAAGCAGCTTAATGAAATTCATCATCAAGTTTATTATTTACACCTTTTCCTACCATGACATGTCAAAATGCCTTCTGTGAAAAAAGGCGAACTCTGCTGTGTTTTTTGACAAACCAAACTGCTAAGACCATGCATTATGAATTCAGGTTCATGACGAATTTAATGCTTGAATGAAAGGATAAGACAAAAAAAAATGCCATGTTGTTACTTTAGTTCCCCTTTCCACATATTGAGCAGAAGGGCATGAATAAATCAAAGAATGAGCAAACTCTTTAAAAGTCTGCAGTCATGAGCACTTGTGTGCATGTGAGGGTATGTAAGTGAATCTATGAGACGGAGAGGGAATGTTTAATTTAAAATGAAGACAGAAAAGCCTCAGAGGGAAACAGTCTATTCCACTCACCCGGGCACCTTGAGCTACTTACAGAGGCAGCAACCCTGAATCCCAAAAAAATTCATCAAGGACGCAGTGCAGCCTTCTTTTTGCTCACCAGAAAGTGATAATACATGCAGAGGAGTCTTCGCTTTTTAGAATGAGGCAATATCTCATGGAAAGCTTCTGCTACATGTGTTACACAGTGATGATCCAGCAGTCACTGCAGTGCGATCACCGAACATTAGGTTTAACTGGCTTGATGAAGACAGATGTGAAAATAAACACATGAGTGGGTTTATCAGTGGCTTCCCTTTCTTTCCCTCTCTTTCCAGCTCGCTCTGTCTGTTTCTGTCTTTGTATGGCCTGTCCTCACCTTCCAAAAAGCTTACTTTTCTCTTTTGGTCCTTAGCCATTCATGATTAAGCCTCATTTGTGCACAGAATTGAAAACAGTGATTTTACAGAGGTGACGTCAATTTTAAGTCAATTTGAGATTTATAGATAACGTGTGCATGTTAAAATGGGCCTCTTAAAATTTGTGTGAGCAAATTTTTTTCAGTGCTCAATGTTTTTATGACTTATCCGCAAGCACAGTGTCAAACATGATCTTAAGACTAAGTGAAAGTATAAATCTAAGAACATCTTTAAAAATGAAGTCCTGGCAGAGTTTTCCTGGATCCACATACTTCACATACATTTTATAATCCACGTGTATCAGAAATTTTGATATAAAAAATGTACGCTGTATAATGTATATTGCATGTCTTCTGTGGCTATTCCTGAGGTTTCCATTTTTTTGCTGTTAAAATGGGAATTTTTCCCTTACCCAAATCGAGGGTCTCAGGACAGAGGACACTGATTTGTGGTTTTAGGCTAATAAATAAAATTTGGCTTGACTTTGACAAACAGAACATCCTCAATTTCTCCCTCTGTATCTTTCTCACAAAAATAAGTGTGCAAAAACACACACAGCTTTGTTTTCCAGGATTAAACTGAATCAGGTGTGCATCTTTATTTGCTATTTCATTTGTGTATGATTATTTTTGTTTTTTTTCAAATGATTTTTTATTAGCGATTTTTAAATATCCTTCACTTTGTTCATTGATAATATACTCAATGCATTTGCTGCGTTTGTGATCAATTTCTTTTGTACTCAGTGTCAGTGTAGTTTACATCCTATTGAATCTGGCTTGCAGGAACAACTTGCTTCAAAACTATGTGTTAAGTGGGATTTCAACTATTAAATAAGATTTCAACCTATTTAATATACATTCTTTGGCTCCAACTTGCTATTTGGACTACAGACCTCATTTTTGGGTGTGCCATTGTTACATAGCGTTCTGTAAGTCTTTTCCTTCTGTGACAGTCAGTTTGATATTTCTGTACTTGATGAAGAGCCAATTTGGCTTTTGAAAATTTCTTCTTTTTCTAAATGCATGGAATTAAAATGTTTTAAATGGAGCATCCAATGTTGGAAGACCTTTGGAAGCAGAAATCTTTCTTATAATAACACCATATCTTTACACGCGCACACACACACACACCTTGTACTAGCTATTAGTGCAGATGGGAAAATCTTCAGATGGGAGAGGACTGGGAGGAGGTGGTGCGAATGAAAGCTAAGCTGGCCACTTTGGCAAATGGTACAAAGTGCTTGTATAATGGGCACATTGATGTGACCAATATTTTCTTTCCCTTCTACTCAGATTGAAACATGGCAGGAATGAGGACATTTATGAATATATTCCTTTGACTTCCCTTGCAAGAAAAGAAAGAAAAAAAAAGACATTTATAGGGAGCGAATGTGTGTATGAGTGTGTGTGCGTGGGTTTCTTGGTATAACAACAGGCTGAAAAGCACATTTTATGAATGTCTCCAAGTGTAATAGAATTTAACACCATGAAATGACTGAAAAGCGTATTTGATACAGCACTTTGAGCTGGCAAAAAGAACCAGAGGTGCACTGTTTGATCCCTGTGTCATGGCCTCCTTGGTCAGGCAGAGAGAGAGAAGGGAGAAATGTAAGGCTCCTGGCAGCTCTTTTCTCTCTTTTCCGGCATGAAACACAGATCTGTGGACGGTGGACAGAGGTGAATGCACAAAAACACTAAAGAAATAGCTGGGTGTTGACACAGAGAAGAAGAGCAGTGTGAGAGGGGTTTACCCCTGGCAGCTGTCAGTTTTCTGTGAGGGCAGATGTTTCATCTGATCTCACACGACTGAAATCAACGAAGATACAGCAGCACAGCATTTTCTGACGAATGCAACCTTTGCCTTGATGCAACCATAAACAAGCCATTTATTCAGTTCAATTTAGTATGCAAAAGACTGCAGGAAAAACAAACCACAATGAATAATAATGAATCTTTAAGGAGGCAATTCATCCAAATAATGAAAAAAATTCAAAGCATATTCTGTCTTACCTCAGGTGGTATCTGGCTATGCATAAAGTTTTGGTTTTATTTGCTGAGATTTTGTGACATCTGCTTTTTTTTAAAAAAAAACAAAAAACTTTTCCTTTATGTCATAACCAGTCAAGGCCTCAACTGCAGGGATAAATAATTATTTTTTTTACCACATCATTACTGTGATTCCTGCTTCAGTTACAACTAAGAACTTGACTCATTTCTGATTTGTTTTTTTCTTAATCATTACTGGCTGTCACCCCTCCCTGCCCCCTTTACATGCGCTTCAAGAAAGTGAATGTGACATGTGGAGAAGTTGTGGCTGTTGAGGTGTTGGCCAAATCATCAGTTCAGTCAGACAACTCATGTTTAAAAAATGTTTACTGCAGTAGCAGAACATAGTTAGAGTTTGGCGTCTAGGCGTGTGACCTCATCGCTCCTCGCAGACTGTGTTTACATGGAGATATAGAGGAGTGATGAACAAATATCTTGGGCCCAATGTCGGAGCCTGCAGGTGGATGCTGGGGGGTTGGTGGGACTGAATGAGCAAGGAGTGACGCCGTTGCAGGGCAGCAACGGCACTGACAGGTAGCGGGAGAGATGGGAGGTTTAGCAGTTTAAATAGAGCGCCAGATCGGACGGGTGCGTTTGGTGTGTACTACAGAGAGTGAGGCGTGTACATGTGTTTGCAGTGCAGCTCGAGTTGACCACCTGAACTAGCTTGCAGGTGTCACATTAATAAAACTAAACTACGGAAACTACAAATTGTTCAGCGTCCATGAGAAAACACACAGCGGTTGTAATTTCTGCAGTACAGCACTTATTGAGCTGGCTGGGATCATGTCAAACTTTTTTCTGCACTTAGAAAGGAAGTATAAACAAAAGCAAGTTAAGTATAAGTCATGGTAACTTATGTATTTGTTTGTGTTTAAACAATGATGAGACAGATCACATAAACATATGTAGCTAATGTGTTTCTAATATAATGTTATGTTACATCAGTGGGGAGTAACAAGTAAAAAGTAACTTATTACTCTTCCTGAGTAACTTTCCCAACACTGGTCTTGATACACTCTTATCTTGGTCTTGACTTGGTCAGGGCGGTCTTGACTACAGCCCTACTGTGATGTCACTACACCACATCAAACAGAGACAAACAGAATACCATGTTATCTGTGTGGAACATGTCCAGCAAATTGACTCAAGAAAGTAGTATAAACAGAGCTGCCACACATCTGTGGTGTCTGCAGCTGTCTGTTTACATGTCTGTTTTTTGGAGTTTGTTTATTTATGCAGACTCACACTTAAAAGCAACCCAGGACTACCTGGCCTTTGTGATTGGTGCTTTTTGTTTTGTCTTGTTGTGATTTGGTTGAACTGTGCCTTTATGCATTCGGATAGTGGGAATTTGTAAGCTGCTTTACAAAAACAACTAACCGGTATACTAAAGTAATTACAGCCTAAAACACTAATTCAAAACCTGACAAAAAACTGTCATTATATTTCCCGATAAATGAGCATTACTATGGCAGGTGTAATTTAATTTTGCCACTAATGCTCCGTGTAACTTAGATGTTGGTGGTTGCCATGGATGCATGATTACCACACAACTGAAGCACATTGTATTATCATTTATATTTGTATGGCTTCGTGCCAGGCTCTATTGTTTTCAGTATGTACAATAGACCGTGGTATGTTGACAGTAATGGCCTTGAAAATCATTAATAGGCCTTTCAGCATGTTTCTGTCTATCACACGCAAACATGCAGCTTCAACAAATACACAGTGGGGAGCGAAGTGATGGCATGTTGTTTTCTGTTTTGATCCTGTAATATTCATCTGCTGCTGAATTCTGAGTGATGAGTGAGTGACGTGTTAGAAATGATTTTCACAACAGAGTGCTAAAGGGTATTTTTTTCCATCAGCAAACTGGAGCGAACTTCTTTTTATTCATTTTCAAGAGGTTTAGTGGGAACTTGTGTGTGTTGTGGTGCATTACTTGTTAGTACAATTTCAGAGGACCTTGACCATGTCTGACAAAGATATTTTCTTATCTGTCAGTGTGATGAAAACCCTGTTATTTATTTCATGGAAAAATATTTTGAGAGTGATCATCAATGTTGCTTTGATCTGTACAACTTTGTGAAGGAAATATTAAATTAGCAATTTGACCCGAGCTTCACATTTAGACAGAATGTTTTTCATTTGTTCTTGAGAGAAAGAAAAAGTTGAAAATATGTGTCCTGCTTGCAGCAGGTTTTACCTGATATATTCCTCCAGTGTTTAAATAATCAACCATTTTGCTTTCAGAAAGGAAAAAATTGTTTTAATAAAGCAAACCCCGTAAGATATTAGTTATATAAGTTAAGGCAGATAAACCAATGCAATGCTACACTCACTACACTATATACACTTTACATTACAGTATTCAGTCTATCAAATACAGTCTTTGCTAAAAACAGTCAACTTAAACTCTACATCCTTCCTACTGTTTAACTGTTAGTTAATATGCACATTTGCAAACTCTGTTATGACACTGCTGCAATCACTTGCTGTAAGAGTCATGTCACAGTTCATATACAAGCTCACCGGACCACAGTCTGATCATGGGGATACTTTGTTTTCCTGTCAGCAGCTCAGGACCATGGCAAGTTGGTAATTCCTCCCAATGGATTTATTGTTGGTGGATTAGAGAAGGCATACGTCACAGGTGAAAACAAAAACGGCCAGTCTGTATGTATGTCTATGACAAACACTTCATTGTAGGTTATTTATTGATGTTACTGAGGAAATGACGTGTGCTGATTGAGCCTGTAGATCAAAGTGGATCCATCCACCTTTCTTCCATTTCTTTTCTATGTAAGAACAGTGATGACGATGTTGATTGGCAAAGACATACCACATTTACTCACCTAACTGAATACATGATTTGGGCTTCTAATAGTAAAAATGCAATTCCGTTATCTTATTTTATGCATTTGAATTGGCAGAGACTTGAAAATAACACTGAATGCATTATATTTTAATTATTCCATTTCAGTGCTTTGCTTGCAATGGTCTTCATTTACTATACTACTGTAGTTGCGGAGAAAAGGAGGTTTCAGGTAAAATGGATCTACTCTATTTCGTCAGACCTCAGGGGACAGATAAAGTGATCTGCCATATCTACAAACAGGTGAATTCAGTGAGCAAAGGATTTAAACTTAAACACTGTTATGAGTGTTTACAAAAATCCTATCTCATGCTGGCTCCTTAAATTGACACCAAGTCTTCAAAACCTTGAGAACCACTGGTCTATTGAGATGCCACTGTAACCTGCAACTTGTGACTTTTTTAGCCAGCTGGTGGCAGCAGAGACCCAACACAACACTGACATATCATCACCTTTTAAGTTGATATAGTTGTTTGGAAAGTTTCCTATTGCCGCATCCAGCAGTGATGGAGCAATATTTAGAAATCCAATATTCACTTTCTTTTAACTCTGTGTTTTATCTCTACAAACTGTTGTGGAAAATATCTGCCTCTCTAGCTGCTAAATGTTTCACGATGTTCATTGTCTCATCGATAACATTGTCTGTGTGTTTGCTGATGACCAGGTAGTGTATGGTGGGGTTTTAGAGCTTTTTTGCTAAAAACGTCTGGCTGCTGCATCTGGAAACAATGCTGAACAGTGAGAGTGAACCACAACATTCCTGTTTAATACATTATTATTATGAAAATATAGGTAATAGCCTCTTTAAAGTGCAGGTAGTTGCAAGTAACTCATCTCATCCCCCCTTTTCAATTGTGTAGGAGAACCTACAGTGACAGCAAAATTAACGAGAGATGCCAAAAGGCCCTCTGTACACCGAGGCGACCTTCATGGAAGAGTACCTGCGCTCTCTGTAGATATAATCAACTCATTCTAAGGTAACACAAACACAATGATTTATCAATTTCTTCCATATTCTGCCAAAAGATCTTCCTAACACTTACACATTGGTCCTTTTACATGCACTAAATATTTGCTGTTAGTGCTAACATGCTAAATATGAGTTGATGTCTGAGCTCTGTTCAGTTGGTGATTGCACTTGGCAGCATCATTCACCAAGAGGCTTTGGGAACTGACAGAATAAACAGACAGATTCTGCTTGAGGTTATGTCTGTCTGCTGTTCATTCCTGATTTTTTGGTATTATTAACCTACTGTATGTACAATATTTGCATAGATACACACAAAGACAAAAAATAGAGAGTAGGAAATTTATTGAAAACTGCTTTTAAACTCAAACAGGCTGTCCATCAGCTGATCAAATGTTTAAGACCATAGCCTTAAAAAGTCAAAATCTGCGCAAAAATCTGGCCTTCATGTCATTTTCTTTCAGATACTGTTATGACCTCTTGGTGGCAAAGGCAAAAAAGCTTTCTGTCTTTTAATGTTGCAGGATTGTTGAGCTGCACAAGCAAGGCCTCTCGCAGAACAATAAATGTCTTCAAAGGCCAGGTCTCCTCCCACACCACAAACTTTCCCGTTTGGATTTTGCAAGGGAGCACGAAACATGGAACACTGAAAGGTGGAAGAAAGTTTAATTATTTTGTGTTCCTTGACACTTTTAGTTCTGTTTTTGGGTTTTTTGGGCTATGGTCTTAAGCCTTTGATCAGCTGATGAAGTGCCTGTTTGAGTTTAAATCCAGTTTTCAATTAATTGCCTGCTCTCTATTTTTTGTCTCTCGCTCCTGCTGGATTGCCTGTTTACTGGCCCGCCGCCAGGCTCAGAGTGTGGCCTCCATTGTTGCTGTGCTTGTGTCAGTGTATTTTCCTGCTGACATTATCGTCTTGTTAAGTCATCAGATGTTCAAGGCTGCCTGGTTTTCATGCTATGTAAAACCTCTCCTTTCATGTTAATGACTACTGTTACTGTGTGTTTATGTGCTCCACATCCTGCAGAAATTCCACTGTGAAATCGAGCTTCATCAAAGCTCATGCGTCCTGAAAATCAAATGCTTGCTCCTGCCTCTGTGATATATTAGGACTGATACTAGACAATATATTAGTTTTACTTGTTTATTGAGTGTATATATGGCTATTTTTGTAAATTGATACATGAAAATAAATATTTCTAAGGTGAATTTCTGACGCCATGATTAATATGATTATTAAGTTTTTAAGCCCAAAATTTCTTTGAATTATAGATTAATTTTCAAATAACTATATGTGAATAATTTTCTAGAATCGAGCCACAATGCTGTGTAGGATCCTTTTTCTAATAACCCACTTCATGTAATAATCTGTCTTCAGTTTTCATTTATTATTTGACATTTACATAATATAAAATCAATAGTTTCCTTAAAAGGACTCTAGTGTAAACACTGTAATATCAACATCAATATGCACAAACACAGCATTCTGTATGCGGTTAAATCTTTTTTTAAAGATGATGTCCAGACATAGAACATTTTGATATTGTATTTAATCTATATCAGATGAGCAGGAATCACTTCAAGATACTGATCAAAGTATCTACATGACAAATTAATTACATATTTTTGTTACATGTTTTGTTACACGCTAAAAATCTAATATTTGCCTCAACATCAGGTTTACAAAGGTTTATTTAGAAGGTGTTGAGTGAGTAGTTGTACAGAATATGGAAACTCAATGAAAGGATGGTGATTAAAGGGTCAAAGTTCACCCCAAAACTTTCTGCTCTCCCTCCTGCCAACTGAAGGTCGGGTTTAGTGCTGCAGGTTCACAGGAAAACAGCGCTGCAGAATCTCCCAAACAATGGAAGTCAGTGGTGACCAGCTTTCAAATGTAAAAAAACAAAAAACAAAAACAGAATAAAAACATATAATGCTTCAATACTGCTTGTCTGGTGTTGTCCAAGTCTCTTACTTCACACCATGATTTTAGTCTGAATCTTTACTGTAGATCCTGAGCTTGGAGTCATGTTCATGTGCACATTCACACTGTCTGAATTGGGTGGTGACCTACGGAGACTTGGATTATGCCAGACAAGCATTATGGAGCATTATGTTTGAAAACTGGTCTCCATTTACTTACATTGTTTGGGAGATTCTGCAACACTGTGTTTTCTTTTTTTCTTTTTTTTTGTGAAACCCCAGCAGTGTTTCAAAAAATGAATTTTGGGGTGAACTATCCCTTTAAGAATCCAAATGACACTCCTGAATGACAAAATTATTTACAGCAGTGACAGTCATATACATTTATAAATATACATGGTACATTGTTTTTACATGTTGTTATTAGACTAATGGTTGTCTTATCCCTATTACTAACATAATACATTGTCATTGTTAAAATCACATTGACATTTTGCTAATAACTTGATTTGATTTAATAATAATTTGATTATGTTGGTAATTTATCATGATACAACACAGTTTTGCAAAACGAAATGAGAGTTGTTGTCCCCTCATGCTACACACACATACAATACAGATAAAATATAAAACAAAGAAAAGTAAAACATATAGAGTTATTAAATAATTTAGTGCATTTTTAAAATTTGCGTCAGGTTGAATGTTGGACAGCAACAAGATGGTGATGATAATATGTCTTTGTGCACGAAACATCATCAGTGTAAACACAGAGTCCTCCTCCCCTCGTCCTTCGGGAGTCTTGCATGTTGCATCATGTCAGCTCGGAGTTCAGTCTGCCCATCAAGTGCAACGACTTGATCTGTGATGTCGTAGTGGAGCAGGTTTCTCTGCGTGGACACAGCAGTCTCTGATTTCCCGTTACTTGGCTGGTCCCATTTTGTCCATTTAATTTTCCTGACCAGACATTAGCCAGAAGCAGCATTATATGGCTCTTTCCCCACTGTCCTCCACTCCTCCTGTGGTGGTTCTATGCTGGTATGTTTGTCTGATCTGACTGGTGGTTGTCGAAAGATGTATTGTGTGCATTGCTGACCATCTGCTGCATTTTCATACAAATTCAGACTTCATTTTTTCAGTGCCTACCAGTGAATTTTGGTCATAGGTGATATGTGTTTTAGCAATAAAGCCAAAAAAAAAAAAAAAAAAAAAACTGATTAAAAGAAAAATGCAGCTACATTTGAATGAGCTACTGGCTGCAGCATCTACACGCGTCACCACTGCCATATTGCGACATTCATATATATACAGCGTGCATATTAGGTATGCAATGATACGAGAAGAAGCAGTGACATTTGGGTTCTTGCTGAAACTGAGTACCGATAATCCCATTACAGTTTGTACAGTGACTTTAAAACGTGTTTTATGTTCATCAGGTTTTCCTGTTCACATGAAATTTTTGGGTTATTTGTGTTAAGTTACTGTATTATTTTGTGTTCCTTATTTAGCTGTGCAGATTACAGTTACATATGATGTTCCATATGTTATTTCATTATCATTAACAGCACTTTAACCATTGAGTGTTAATATCACTAGTGCCAGTATTAATAGCACTACTTGTATCATAAACATTCATAGTGAGAGTTCAGATTTCAGTTTACAGTATTCTGCGGTGTGAAACATTACTTCTTCCCCAGACATTTTGAATGTATCTCTCATTTTATCAGCTACGTTTAGGTGTTCACGAGTACTCCATAATCTATACATTGCAGTCTACCAGATATAATATTCTGAATCAGTAGCAGATAAAGCTGAGCTCATCCTGACAGTCCCGGTTCTCCCACTCTAGTCGCTCTCTGGATATAGCTCCGCACCGTTTCCGTATCGGACACTGGTGGTCTTGATCTCCTCCTATGTGCCAGGCTTTGTACCCCAGAGGGTCACCATTCACCCACAGCCAGCGGTCAGCCAGATAACGCAGGCCGATCCACACCCGCTCAGTGACGTCGGCACTCTGGATCACTTTCTGGGCTCGAAGGTTGCTCTCCCTGGAAAGCAGGCTGATGAGGTCAGTCTGACGACTTCTGCAGTCCCTCATTGCCCTCTCCCAGGTCATCTTTTCTCCCACCTTGGTAATATTGAAGCAGAAAAAAGGGTTGGCGAAATTTCCACTTTTATCATCCCAGCGTCCATCTCCACGTATTACTGCATTGTACTCACTGTTCTGATAATTATCTGGCTGGTTAGCACTCCAATGTTTGTATACGGCGTATGTCCCTCCTGACCACTGCCAGACAGTCACATTGTTGGGATCTCGATAGAGACCGATCCATGCCTCGTCTATTGCTTTACCTGCAGCTGCAAGGAGTTTGGCTGTATCTTCCTTGCTAATAACAGAGGACATGTCAGTGTAATGGCGTTTACAGTATGCCCGAGCTTCACTCCATGGCAAACTCTCCTCAACAAAAATGTTTTTTCCTTCAAAACCCTCAACAGCTGCGCAAAGAAAAATGAAGAAGATGATCCTCTCCATGGCTGCTCCTCTGCAGCTCAAGCAGAGATGTCTTTGGCTTTGACTGTTTCTTCTGTATAAACATGTCACTTAAGTCTCAGGGTTGTTCAGGATCTGACTTTGCATGTGCTTTGGTTTGTTTTAACAAGCAAAGCATTTTCATGGTAGGCTTAACTCCCAAAGAGAAAAACAAATGAATTATACAAACACATGAACGACATTCAACAGAATAGCTAGGTGGTGGAACCAGGTGTTGCATGTTGCCTCACGTTTGTTGACACTGGAGGGAGTTCATAAAAACAAATGCAGTTTTCACTGCAGCTATTTGTTTACTGTAGTACCAATTTTAGCATTAGCTTTCATATGAAGACTATTACTGTTTTGATTTTAATGAAATTTCAGCATGAGGTTAAGGTAACATGAATGAAACAGGTTAGATCAAAATGGATGTAATGGATTGCATGTATGTAATCTGGAAATTAAAAAGGGTCGATGTATTCCCTTACACTTACAGAAAAAAACATGCAATCAGACCATGGATACATTAATTGTACAAACTGGGATTATTAGTAGGATTACAATTTTAAAATAAAATCCATTATACTACCATGCACAGTGCACCAATTCATTATCATAACCTCTAGTGAAAATTTAGTGGAAATTTCACAATTTATTGTCTTTAAATCAATAAGTCGATAAATAAATTGCACACAACAATGGAAAGAACAGCAGTACAAATGATACACCAAACAACAAACATAAAATACTGCTGCAATGATTAATCAGTTATTAACGGGCTACTAAATTAATCTGTATCTATTCTGATAATCATTGAATTCTCTGATTTCATCTTACTCCTCTCTGACAGTAAACTGAACATCTTTGAGTTGTGGACAAAACAAGACATTTGAGGACGTCATCTTGAGCTTCGATCAACATTTTTCAACATATTTTGACTGTAACAGGTAATCAGTAACTGTACCAGAATACATTTTTGAAGTAACCCTCCCAACCCTGCAAGAAAGTGCCATGCAGCAGCAACACGAGTGATGTCTTCAAACATTTAAAAACAACCCACCCTGAAACTTATAAGGAGGCAGAACAAAAGCAAGATTATCATTTGATTATAATATTCCTGTAAAATATAGGCCACCAATAATACAAATATTTTTTTATTTAATTGTACTTATTTTTGCTTTTGTAACATATTTATTATTAAAGCTAATACAAGGAGTTTTGAAGTGGTTATGAAACAGTCTCAATTTATTGCTGTTGCCTCTGTATAACCTGCAAAACTGAAGAGGAGCATACACACACACACACACACACACACACACACACACACACACACACACACACACACACACACACACACACACACACACACACACACACACACACACACACTATTTGACTATGCGAGCAATTGTGCCCAGGGGTAATTTGATCAACACTAATTCTGCTGCAACTGGCTATGTCATTGGCTGCTCCAGTTGAAGGACAGATCGTTTGTAAATGGAAAGATCTTGAACTGTTTCCTTTATAAGTATATATATGCAAAACAGGAGCTTGAGCAGATAATGCAGCACAGAATAATGTTTGTCACTCAGGCAAAGAGTTCATACAAAATCTCTGTGGTTTCGGTTCGAAAGGTGAACCAAACTGAAGCCGAAAGTGGAATCATTGACTCATCACATTGACATGTGCCCATGAACCCAAACAGTTCAGTTCTGTTGCAGGTAATGGTACCACGAGGGAGCAGGCCAGGTGGAGGATCGAGAATCAGGTGACTAGACAGATGGAGCAGACGAGCTGACAAGGGACACCGTAAGTAAAAGAACTTACGGTGTTCACAAGTCTTGAACAACACAAACAGTCCTCTCTAGAGCCAGTGTATGTCCATTCTGGGCCACTATAGAAACATGGTGATGCAACATGGTAGCCCCCATTTAAGAGGAACCACCTCCTCTGTACATATAAGGGGCTCAATCTAAGGTAACAAAAACAACTAATAAAAACACTTGAATATTGGATACTTTATTCCATTTCAACCATATTCTGCTAGTGAATCTTAATAAATCTTACACACTGAACCTTTAAAACATTCATGAAACTGCCTTTAAGAGGGAGTTGCAGGTTAGGAAGATGGAGTTGCATTTCACACATTTGGTAGACATTATATACACAATAAATTGAGAGAAAAAAAGTGAAGTGAGAAAAAATTCAGCATAAAGAGAACATTACAGATGTTTGTTGACAAGATAAGTTGACAGGGCTCCTTTAATTTTTGCCAGTACAGCAGAAACAGCAATAGTGAACACATCTGTCCAGGTCAAATTGATTTACTATAGCGAATGATTATAATATTTTTTCTTTCTCTTTATTTTTCATGCAGATTACCATCTCATTGACATTTAAATTTTTATTACATTCATTTAAAGTAATGCAATAGACAACTATGCCATTTACTGAATTTTATGGACAATTTGAACTGCCAGTTTCACCAGCCTCTCCAAGAAGTTCCTTAAGCACAGTGATCTTCATTCATCAATATCTCCCTTTTTGTCCTTTAATTTGCTCTTAAGAAAGGTCCAAAGAAAAGTCTAACTCAGATTAATGGAGGAATTCTTAAACCGCAGAACTGTTTGTAATTGTGTTCTTAGAATGATGAATGCTATTGGCCTTGTGAGCGCCAGTTGTTCCTAATTAGCATAGGTAAATGTTACGTATAAGGGCATGAGACTGCAGTGCCGTGTGCACACAGAAAGCACAAACAGAGAAGGAGGGAAAGAAGTCAGGAAATCCTAAACAAAAATTTATAGATGGTGGAGCAGTGTCAGTGGTTTCATCTTGTGATTTTTCAGAATTAAAACAGTTTAGCGGTTCATTTTTATCTAAAAGCTGTGCCTGTAAAATGAAACATGCTGACACAAACACAAAATAAATAAAAAGCTAAAATCAGGTGATTATTTTAGTGAATAAATGTTCTCTTCTTCAACATGTTTGTGTTTAAAAAGTGTGACTTACATGAGTCCTTAGTTTGACTTTAAAGTTGAAACATTTGCTTTTGCAGTATAAACCAAACACGGCATAATTTAACCCCACAAAACGGTAAATACAATGGTTTCAGTTTTATAATTTATTTACAGATCAACATCTACTGGGGCAGTCAGCCTTGAAGAGATACACCCAAGTCCCATTTCAACTGCCCCACGTCTGAGCTCAGATGCCATCCTAGACACTCCCGGAAATTAATCACCATAATGTTTTGTAAAATACTGAAAATAATTGCTGAAAATATTAGAAATGATAAAAAATAATTTTGTGATTTAAATCCTGTAATGCTGTACAACTATGGAATTGACCAAAACACAATAACCAATTATTTTCCACAAACATGTCAACACTGAAGTGTGTGTAAGCGTGCTCTTGAGTGTTCGCAGATTTTGTTCTTAACTGAGAACAAATCCCAGAATAAAGACATTAGTGAATGCCAGATTTTTTGTGAAAACTGCTTAACTAGATTTTATGAAGAAATTTCTTTTTAAGAAGGGTAAGTGAATGAGGCGCAATGTTTTCTCTCTTTTAAATAGCTAAAACCAGCCCATGGAAACTTTGAAAGTGTCCTTTCCCAGGCTCACTGCCAGTTCTTCTTCCTTGCATTATAAATCCATGTGATGAGGGTGGCTTCAACCACAGGTGATTTCTCTGTGCTTATTCGTTTGAGTAAACTACACAAAGTAGCCAATGGGAACAAGGTTCAGTGCTGCATTTTGTTTATTATTCGGTGGTCGTGATTTCCATCATGCCTAGTCATGATTTCAGTGTGCACGCAGCAAACGGAGGCAGAAGCACACTGGTTACTGTGAGGCATGAGAGTAAAGTTTAAAAAACAGATTTAGTATACTGTACTTTTAAAATGTTTTTCTGTATAGTATCATGCCCCCAAATGAACTCTGTTAGGGGATTACATGATTTTATAAGTGAATTGGTTTAACAGCATTTGTATCTGAATTATTCTGTCCTCAGCTTTTTGATCTATGTAAGCGGTTTCCACTGTATAACAAACATGTTCCTATGATTTTCTCTCTCTAAATTTACAATACAGCTTGTTTTCTTTGGCCTCTGTGTTGATTCATTTACAGTAATTGCGGTGTCATCATTCCTCTCCATTCATGAGGAACTGGTTAAATGCTGGTCATAAAGTTATCATCACAACATAATTACCATAGGTTTATACTGCACTGAATCTCCTTATACTGCCTTTTCACTGTCTCCAAGTTTAACCCATTAGTTTTAAGTGTCCACCAACACCACTGCCATAAATATACAGCATAGTATAAAGAGACCACAGCTTAAGGCCTCCCAGTCTCGGCCTATTAATATGACAACTAAATCACATGGGTACTATGGGCACTTGAGAGGCCCATGTTCTGTTCCAGCGAGCTGGGGCCTTGGACAAGAAATTGATGTTTTCCTGCTTAGTGGGAGACAATTATGAATAATGGCTCAAGTTGAGGAATCTCAAAAGCAATAGGGGGGTTGGGGGCGGGAGGTGGGTGAAGACATGCCACACACTGAAAAGCAATTATCAATAATTGAGAGAATGTAAGATGAATAATTGTGATCTGACAGATGTGGGAAGCGTCTCTGAAGAGAACAAACACAAATGATATCAAGGATATTAAAATGTTGTCAGTGGTGTGTTGAAACATGCCAGAATATTACAGTATGGCTTTCTATTAAAGTGTTACTGTGACATAGATAAATTGAGTGAATAAGTTCCATACATTCTCATATGGGAGGAGTGGAAGATGCTAACATAGCATCTTTTAGTCTGACTAAGCCCATTACAGGAGGCCATAACCAAATTGTTGCGATTGACCATGTTTTGCTCCATGTGCCATTGATTCATGAAAATTAAGTCCCAGAGGTCAAATAGGATGAAAGCATGTCGTGTAAATTAGGCGCCCTGAGCTGACTCATAAGCACATTTCTTCCGCTGCTCCGCTCTCTGTGCTGAGCGCTATAAAAATGATTTAATGATGGTAATTGGGTTTTCTGGATGAAATGATATTTTTTGCTGGACAGATTTCTGTCTTCGGCTTGGATAGGAGTTGCATTTCGTTTAAAGTGAAAAGGTCAGTTTAAGAAAAGTAGGCAAAGTAAAACGAACTGACTGTGTGCTAAATAATCACTTTTTTACCTCCCGTTTCTGTGTTCTCTCCACCTCCTCCCCACTGTGGCACAGAAAAGATAATCAACTGCGAGGCAAGTGAGTTTGTATGTTCAGTATGTTTATTTATGAGTGTGTGTGTGTGTGTGTGTGTGTGTGTGTGTGTGTGTGTGTGTCTAAAGAGTGAGGGGGTCCGAGCACTCTTTGGCTCCAAGGCCAACTGCATTATTCAGAAGAGAGATAACAGGCTCCACACTCTGGACCTTTCTGATACTGTTTAACCTCACCACGGTAATACAGTAAACACACACACACACACACACACACAGACACACACGTATAACAGCCCTTGTAGGAGTCCTTGATGAGTATCTGCATCAGCTCATCAATTCGCTTCCTCTCAAACACTTCCAAAATGTGTCATCAAAAAGCCTTTGCAAAGTCAATGATAGATAGATAAGATAAGATAGATAAGATAGATAAGATAGATAAGATAGATAGATAGATAGATAGATACACACACAGCAGTGTGGTACAGCTGTGAATGAACAGGGCAGCACTGTGCTCATCAAAGCATTTCATCACTTACTCCAGCTGCCTGAACCTGCTTGCACAGAAGAGGCAGTGGAGAAACCGGCAGTGGGAAACGGCATTATAGCTCCTCCACCTGTTACTGTACACAGCAATGCAGAGTGCTAGCTATGTGTACATGTGTCTGTGATCCACTGAGTTTAAAAAGGCCAAGTTGGCGTCAAACTAGCCTCGTGATGAGAGCTCCTGCATACTGGGACATGACATACCACTGAAACAAGAGTATCGTCTGTGCCTGACCACTTTCCACAGAAAGGTCTCTGCATTTTATGGAAATCACTGCAGCTTCTTTGAGCATAGCCAAATGAAGTGTGCACAAGTTTGAGGTGCCTATGGTGCTCTCAGGCGTACCAAAATGGACCGGGGCAGTTGCTTTTGTCAAGGCCATTTGCTTGCTTCAGTCCTTAAAATATCATCTTGGCCTTTGTTTTTGGTATCAGCAACAGCGCCTTCCTAGTTCCTCCCCATCACACCCATCACTGTGGAGATGCCCTCACAGTTTTGTTGGGGCTATTAGCCCTTGTGAGCTTCCCTCTTTCTTCTGAAGGGCTGATATTGCTTTTTTGAGTCTTACCAGGACCTTTGTTTCCTCTTTCTCTCTCTCCCTGATTTCCTGTCATCTTTCTACTGTCTGTAATAAAGTCATAAATATGCCCCCAAAAGCACACTCATATGTTAGCTTGCAAAACCCATTTAAAGGCCTTCTATTGTAATGTACTTCCAAATCAAGATGAACTAAGAAGATAAAATTGAAATTCTTAAAAAACATAATACACTAAAGCTGACATGTTGAACCCCAACCTCAAACAAATTTGAGTCTTTCCATCTAAATCTTAGCCAAATGCAAACAACTTTGTAGTACATCTTAAAACAACATTTACTTTTACATATTCAGATTTAAAACATTATGGTCATTGTAGTTGTTCCTTCTTTCATTACTCCATTCAAAAAGCAGTGCCAATGTAAATGAAAGGACAAACAGTGGACAAAATCCACAGTTTTATTTCTGAGAAAATATTAATTCTGAAATTTTGCAATCTTTAACAATCGTGTGATAATCACCACAATCCAATCACAATGGAAGAAACCACAAACATTATCAACAAAAGTAAGTCAGACCATTCGAAAAATGTTCAAGCCCTTGGGTTTAAGCGCCTGTGCAAGTACACCTCATGCCAATTTAAAAAATGTGTCACCTGAAAAAACATTCCTCAAAATGAGTGCTACTAAACATTTTGACTTTGAGCATACACTCCTCTGCTGACAACCAAGGCCTTTCCAGTCCAGCTGTATTTCACATCTCAAGCTCTCCGGCTCACGCCTCACGCCTGTGAGGTTGTCATAAGGTTCTAGAATGTGATGTATCACATCAAAAGTTTACAGAATTCTGTGACACACACACACACACACACACACACACACACACACACACACACACACACACACACACACACACACACACACACACACACACACACACACACACACACACACACGAACATACACCACACACTCTCTACACTGGTCATCTGACTGCTACTAAATAACCTTCAGAGGCAAAAACATTGTGTGAAGGACAGACAAGCCCACAGGGATTCAGACTCTGGAAGCTTTCCTCTTAAAGCTTATTGCTAATCCTACAGACAGAAATGGTAAGCTAAATAAATATTTTTCAGACTCACTGAACTCATTTTCCTCACTCACTCACGATGTCAAACTAGATTAGGGACATGTGCACATGTCATGAACCTTTACATTCTCCCCGTGTGTATATATATCAACACTGAATATCATATTATGTGAAGCAGTTTACACAGGAGGACTGGAGCTAAAGAAAGAGTGAGCCAGAATAATTTATTTGCAATCCTGAAAACTCTTCTGTCCTTTTTTATCCATTATGTCCCCTACATTACTGATCCATAAAATTAGCCATTAATTTATAATGAAAGGAACGGAAACATGAAAACTGTGGGTATTGTACTGGCATACCACTTGGACTTCTACTGGTTTATGTTTATTTTAGTGGTGTTTACAGAAATTAGCAGATGCAACCAATAAAACCTGATACAGTTGTATGCAAAGTATACAGAACTTCTTTTAGTAAGATTAAATACATGCATTGAGCATTCATCATAAAGGTCTCTAATATGAATTATTTTAATAATTAATTTATTATTAATTATTTCTGGAGTATGGATGATTAGACAACAGCATAGACTGGAGGAGGCACACGATTTGATTTGGTTTGATTTGCTTGTGATTATGCAGTAAATAATGGTGTAATATCTTGTAAAAATTCCTGCCTATGTTACTAAGAACATATTTAACACAACAAAGGACATCTTTGGGTGTTCCTCTCTCTGGGAGGCTTATGTAATTAGGCATCGACCCAAGGTGACACGGTTACTTTCAACAGGCTCAGGATGTGTGTAATTGCAGGTCCAGTGGAAGGTCAAGTGACTTTTCTACCCAAAAAGGCTCCCTTGAGGTCAGATAAGCTTCACCTCATTAACAGCAGCCACATACACAAAGAAGCACGGGGCCAAACCTCTGTAAGCAGCCCTGATGAGCATCATTAGGCCCAATCAAAGCAAGTGATTAGCCTCCGTCTGAAGCTACAGAGTAAGACAAAGAGGCTTTAAAAGGATGATGTCTACTAAAGAATGGAATAGCAAATATTGAAAAACTGTCAAATTCAAAAAGGGCCCTCTGTCTGCCACCTCACCAGGGATTTGCCATGACTGAGTGATACAGTGTCGTAAAATAAAACTACTTAAGATAACATGTCTCAAGACAACATGTGAAATCTTACTGCACATAGTAGCTAAGCACTAAAATGACATAAAGGGAAGAATGCATGACTTACTATCTCATCTCACACTTAATATCTCAAGGATGAGACAAGTATCTAATAATATTATATTCCCCACAATAAATGTGTTTACATTTCCTCATGCACTTTATGGTACAGTGTGACTGTGGGCTATACATGTACAAACTGGAGTTACATCCACATAACTTCTATTCCACCTTGTCTCAACTGGAGACTCTGGTGGACTGTTAAATGAACTGTATTAAATATAGTAATTTTCTAGTCTACTGGCCACTCAAAGCACTCCACAACTACATGTCACATGTGCATTTGCTTCACTTTCTGTCATCCATTGTACCAAACTGTGATTACAATGACCAGTAGGTTTTTAGAGCAGGTGGTTTTGATAAGTGTGTGTTACTGAAAAGAAGAGGACTCCATTCTCGTGCTGGTCAGACTCAGTTCTTGTGGTCTCCATGTGTATCTTCATAGCCACCATAGCCCAGCAGTGTAGTTACATTTTTGAGGAAGTGCACGTCAGCTCTGACATTGTTTATAAGCACAATGAATGATCCTCTTCTTGTTTTACATTTTAATCATGAGCCAACAGTGTTTGGCAAGTTACTGAAATTTAGTAAGTAGTTATAGTTACTAGTTATTACTCTCAAAAGTGATTGAATTACTTTACCAATTACTGCATATAAAAGTATTTAGTTACTAGGGAAAGTAACTTTTTGCATTACTTTATGTCTGCTTTAATGATCTTATTAATACACAAATGGCTGTATTGTTTTAATGACAACTGTCAAAATTTTTATCTATCATTGCACCTATTACCATTGTTAGGAGTCGTTAATAAATGTCTAACCTGCTGCAGGACATGAGTCAGTAATTGTTCATATTGATATTGCCAGCTACAGAATCAACTTCTCTTTAAAACATTTTCCTATTCATAGGATGTCCATTTGATCTACAGGCATCATCTGCTCATTGGCACTGTAAGTCAGAAACTGGACATGAAGCAGAAAAATCTAAAAATTCTAAGTTGAAGAAGGAAGTAAAGCAATTGGAAAAGTATAACTTTAAATAAGCAGTATGTCATGGTTTAATGGTTTTGTGTTCACAGCTTGACCAAATGAGTGAATAAATAAATAATGTCTTTACAAACTTTTACTGTGAAGACAGTAAAAGTTGTGAGACACGATTTTCTTAACTTTTTTTTTAAGTTACTATGTTCTTTGGAACCAAATTAAACAAAATTCATGCTTGGTCACAAAGAAAAAGGCCTGAGCTTATGTTTCTACATGGACAAAAGTGATGAGGTTAAAAAAAAAAAAAAAAAAACTTGATGGAACTGTCAATTTTAGATTCTGTTTCTGCCCAGCTGGACTTCTCAGACACACAGCTAAATAAAACTTGAAAGTTAATCTGCCATGGAGCAGGCTAATTCAGTGGTATCAGTTACCATGGTTACTGAGCAGGGATTCCTATAAGCCACAGTCATGGAACAGATCTCTCACTTAATTTAGCCAGACTCACCAAGATAAGCCAAGATTTTCCTTTCCTTTCCTTCCACGTTGATGGAGTACCCCTCTGGTCTTTTTGAACTGTAATTGGCTCTGCTTTTATTACTGTTGCTGCTCTGTTCTCTGCTTAATGCTGTTTGTGTTCTGCTTTTACTGTAATTAGCATGCCTTTAGAATTGTTTCATAATTCATATTGATTTAAGGTTGCCAACTTTATATCTGGCCAGGGACTAAACTAGCCTTTTGTCTAATTCTGGCATATTTACAGTAAAGTTTATTAATATACACTGTGCCTATGAAATAAATAAATAAACATGTAAATAAATAAATAAATAAGTATTTTCATAAATTTTGTTAATCATATTAAACTGATTATCTTTGGGTTTTTCAGCTAATAACACCAGACATTTAAAGACATCACCTTGGACTTTGAAAAAGTGGAATTCTTTTGGTGACATTTTATATACGTTGCAGCCCTAGATTAAACATGGCAATCAACTTTAGTCAGAGGGGACAGTAAAAATTAATGTCAGACAAGTAGATTTTTGATCCACTTGAACTGAGAAAATACAGGGTGTATGTATGAGGAAGCAGACTTTCTTTTGGCCTCTTCTGTGCATTATTTATTTTTACCCAGTTGTGGTAAAAATGTACTTATTGCACTATTGTATTATACATAAAGAGCTATTACATACATCGGATGGACTAAAGAAACAGCAGTGTATGTGCAGTCCAGTTCTACCATGTATGAGCTCACAGAAGGCAACAACCTTGCCACAGCGTCTGTAAGACACGAGCCCACGGCCCTGCCTGCTTCATCATGGCTCACATGCAAATGACTTCATTAACATGGCATGTTGCGCCCTGCTCTCATTCACATGAAACAGGTGATTAACTTAAGTAAGGCGTGACTTCTCAATGACACAGACCATGTTAAAGGCAGCAGGCTCACATCCTTTCTGCCCTCACTCTGGAGGTAATGTGTTCAGTCACAGAGAAATTATTGATGATGACTTGATTAATGTACATGCAAGCGCAGCTGAGGATTCAAATGCATATGCATACATTATATATGTGACTAATGCAGGTCTTATATCACTTCCCCCTGGCTCATTTGTAATGATTAATCATACTTTGAGGGATTGTGGGTAATTACCTTTGAAAATATTAATTTGCAAGGTCACAGGGTGTTCGCTATATACTAAAGGCATTAAGGGTAATATATACAGTTCTTCAACCAGTGGGAATAACTATCATATGTATAATATGTTACAGAAGGTTTTATGATGTGAAGAAATCAGAGGAGAAATGTAGCTGGGAGAACACCGCCGTCACACAGAAATGTCTTGAGACAGGAAAACTGGAAAAAATATCTTTGAACTCAAGTGACATGAAGAGATTAAGTACATGAGAATATGTGTGATGTAAAAAGCTTTTTTTTTTTATTGTCACACACTGTCATTTTTCTCTTTTTATCTTCCAGTAATCATCCTGTGCTTCAGCTCTTCCACGCTGCGTAGCAGCATCAGAAGAAAATTCAAGCTGCATTTGCACCAAACTAAAGTAAAACATCGTCCTGATATTTTGAAGCTTTTGTGTGAACAGAAAGAAACATCCTTTGGGAGGCTGTGGCACTACTAGTTCAGTGGAGACACTGAGAAGACAGTAGAAATAGAACAGGAGACGCTCCACATACGAACATAATCTATAGATAACGCCCACCATGCACCTCCACATGCAAACACATATATACACATTCATTGGCACACAAACACCCACACACACAACACTGCGTCTCTCGCTGCTCAGGAAATCCCTGCTGAATTTGAAGGATGACTGCAGTTTTCCCTTAGGAAAGCTTTGTTGCTTCTCCACCACCTGCTCCTCCACTGTGTTGTGGATCCTTGTCAGAGACAGATAGCCCATCCAGATGTGTCATGATCTGAGTTATACGACAGAGGTATTCAATTTGTTTCTCAGCCAAGGACCCCTTACAAGATAGAAAATATACCAGGGACCCCTGGTTTTGACCTAGCCTTTTTTTAATATTAGTTGCATATTAAACATGCATTAAAAACATATGCACCATATCCTTCCTGTCTACACTTCAGCTATCCTACCAATTAAAGGCAAGAAAAGCCCAAAAACATAACTTTAAAAAAATTAAAAATCTGATTGTAATTACTTTAATAATGGCAATATATATTTATTATTTGATATTTAGCACCTTTCAGATCGACCAAAGCAATTCACAAACAAGGACAATTAAAATAGAGCAGATGAATAATGAAAAATATATAATGAATATATAAAGCTTAATGAAAAAAATGTAAGTAATACAGGCCTATAAAATGTAATATAAAATATAAAATAGGCCTTTTAAAACATAAAAGAAAGAACAATAAGAGGCCTATCCTGGGACTTGAATATGCTATAAAATTGTTTGTGGAAAGGAAATACTTTGTGGAAATAAGTTCCTTAATGTTTGTGAGAAATCTGGTTGAAGCTTATTAGTTTATATGCTGAATGTTCACCTAAAGGACAAATTAAATCTAAAGAGTCATTCCTGTTATTATTATCATGTTATCATATTATGTTTGTTAGTATATTATTAGTCTTATTATTCAGTCCAGTGTGCCACACTAAATTCTTATATTAAGCTACATGAGTATGTTTTACGAGTTTATCAAATACATCATTATTGCCATTCCCATTATTATTATCACTATCACTTTTATTTTTGCTACTGCTACTATTATCACTACTATCATATTTTTTTATTAATGTATTAATTTATTATAATTCATTTCTTTTTCTTTCTTTCTCCTTTGGGATCTGATCTATCTGGTGAAAACACTGATCCACGCAGTGCTTGGCTATCACTATCTCATGGTCTTTTCCCTAATAATGTAAATGTAAATAAATATCATAAACTGTCTAGTATGTTCTAAAACAATACACTATAATGAAATAATTGATCAAACTAGAAAACATATGGAATACCTGTCAAAAGTTTGGGCATAACTTACCATTCATTTAAATAAGAAAGTGCATCCAAACTTTTGTTTTATTCAAATTTACTGTATTGCCATAAATGACCTCACTTTGCACAAGATCATGTGGACATGTGGATTACAATTTTTCCCTCAAAGTTTGAACTTATTTTCACAGTAAGCTTGATTCTCCAAAGGAAAATGTTGACTTTTATAATAAAAACACAATCAGAACATTGTCCTTATGGGAGTACTGACTCCTCTGGATCTGTGAAGCCTTATGAGGACATTCAAAGTGAAAAACATGGGCACATCAAAGTCATAAAATGCAAAAAGAGTCCGCCAAAGATTTGCAACCAATCAGACATGCATGATTTCCTCCAGGGCACAAGAGGCTGGCCTCTAAAAAGTATGATCAGTGACACCCATCACCGTCTCCTCTGAGCTTGAGTATAACAAGTCAGACTAACCTCAACCTCCAGCTGATTAACTCCCCCACTTAAGGCTAGGATATGCTTGAAACAAAACAGTATAACAAAGTATTTCCAAAGGGAGAAGTGAAATTCTACCACAATATAGAGGTGGCTCCTCTGTACACGATAATACACAGGAAAAGTGACAAAGGATGTTTTGAAAATCATCAAAAACTACTTTCTTACTACCAGACAGCTAACCAAATGCTGCATGAAGTAGGCTTTATTGTTGAATTGTTGGTTTTGGATCAGATTAAATTCCGATGTAATTTCATGATGCCAGTTGTTAAAAGTCCCCGACCCCCCAGAGTTTATTAAAGTGATCAGTCTGGAAGACAAGATTCTTTTGTTTCTGTGTCGACAGATGTTTTATTGAAATAAAAACCTGAACTGGTACCCATGGTTAACTGCCTTGTTCCTCTGTGGGGTGTTTGGGTTTAAAGTTACTGTAATGGAGTGACTGTGGTCATGGAGGGGAGGTGCTGTGGACATTAAATGCACCTGTGCATTATGAGGAAAAAGTGACTGATGGCTTCCAGCTGATGACTTGTAGTCGGCACACTGACACCATTGGAGATGTGTCATCGGGCCGACGCTGTTTTAGCAGTAAATCTAATGTATCTCACCTCGCACATGGTCAGATCATTTACTTGCATTGTTTCAAGGACAAAAATTAGCTATTTTTGGTAAAAAGAAATCTCAAGAGGCTAAAGTAAGCCCTGGTAACCAGGCTCCTTCATGAAAAAGCAGAATATCAAGTTAAAACTGACCTGCCTGCTGTGTGTGGACTCTGTAAGTTATACTGCAACTGAATGGTGTTGTTTTGAGGTGTTTTAATGAGCATAAACACAGTGAACAGTCATGTGTGCCATGGCACAGCGCAGTGCCTGGTACGCATGTACTGCTGTTCTGACTCATAAAGCAAATAGTCACTGAAGAGGAATGACGCACTATAATTATTCAAGACCGCTTACAACTTTTCTGTTCATCAGGGATCACATTTGTAATGGGCCTGTGGACGTGGGCAGAGACTTAATCTGACTATATAACTGTGTATGTCAAAATAAAGTTGACCTTTCACCTTTAAATACATCGGGAGCAATAGAAAACCGTATGTGTGCACATACCTGGCCAAAAAAAGTTGATTCTTATTCTGAGAATGTGTGTCACAGCCGCTGCTGCTGCTCCAACTGCTGACAGAATGAATAAGTTGGCCAAATCAACAGCCAAATTACAATAACTAACCTTGCCTTGTTTTTAGGACACTGGCATGCACCTGTCCCTCTCATGCAGACACAGCACAGCTTTACAACCTCTACACTAAGCCACAGGGTGATGACAGACAGACCGATGTGTTTTTGGACTCACATACTGCTGCACCACCATAGAAGACTAAACCTTTGGAAATTTAAACACTGTTAATGAGGTGTCTTGATTTTCTTGGCTCTATTTTTGTTGGTATTTTTTTTATGTACCAACCATCCATGCACACATATAGACAACCAAGTCTGTCTTTTCTCCACTCTGCTCCTCCCTCCTTCCCTGCCTTCTGTGCTCCCCTACCCTCTATTGTGTCCTGCTCTGATAGCCCTGTTTCTGTTAATCACTTTATAGTGCAGACTCACTCACACACACACGCACGCACACACGCACACGCACGCACACACAGAAACTCACACAAGGGCCCAGGAAGGGGAGTAATGAAGCTGGTTAAATGTTTTCAGTCGGGCTTTCCATCATGTCACCGTGGCGACCTTGGCTGGAGGTCAACCCACTGGAGACCAACCAGAAGGGGGGGGGGGGATGAGTGTCTGTATACTTACTGTGTGTGGACACACAAAGAAGTATGAAGAGTGCAAGAAAGTGAGAAAGGGACAGATGATGGTGTGTGTGTTTGTGGAAAAAAAAGAGATAAAACATTTCCATCCCAGTCTGTGTGTGTTTAAAGGCAGAGAGAAAATGGAAAATAAAGGAGAAACGATCATGAGATGAGATACAAGAGTCTAATAAAAAAGCTCAGACAGGAAAAATGAGAAGATAAATGAAGAGGAAGTTGGAGAAATTGAAACAGTGTTAGATGATGAAAAACAAAATACAATGAGATGACAATAATGACAAAGAGGTATAAAGCCTTGCGGTGTGTTTGCAGTGTGTGTCTGAGAAAGAAGACAGACAATAGATGGTGAAAGAGTCCATTAGATATTCAAATTACTCCATGCTGCGCTAACTTTTCATAAACAAACCAATCTTTCTTCGCTTGCTGCTGAGGGTTTGGCTTTTTACCCAGTGACAACAAGGAAGAAGAATTATAACAGGAGGACAGAGCTGAGACGCTGCACAAACTTTATATCTGCTGCTGGCACAGCCTTACTGCATTATCTTGATATTCAGGCCCTGAAGGTTTTGGCATTGTGAGATATATAATACTTAAAGGGCAACTTTATTATTTTTCACCCTCCCCCCTTCAGAAGCTGAAAGAAGTCCCCCCTCCCTACAATTACAATCAAAACACAAAAGGGATTACAAAAGGGATTCAAGTTGAATTTTAGTGAAATAAAGATCAACTTCATAGCATCAGCAAATCTGTTAATAACCCCAACATAAATCATATTTATTTCTTTCACTCTATATTTCTCCTCTATTGGGAACCACCGGTCTAAGTGACTATAGCGGACAGCAATTTTTGAAATTAGTCCAGTGTTGAGCAAAAATACTGCAGCCATCAGTAGAAAAAAATGAGCTACTATCAGGTTAGACCAATAAAGACACGTAGTACAGTACAGTACAGTACTCAAGTAAATGTACTTTGTTACTGTCCACCACTTCCTGTGTCAACTCGGTGCTTCTCTGATGTCCAACCTCCCTCTTGCTCCTCTCACAATATTTTCACATCTAACACCATAAACAAAGGGTTCATTTCAACCAATCCTGGTTGTTGATTGATGAAATGGTGGAAAGATGAGCCAACATGTTTTTGGCGAGTTTCAATGAAGATGACAATGACGATAATAAAATGAAAATGATTTTGGTGAGATCAGGAGCCGAGTAGGCCTGTGCATAGGCATGGGCCCCTCCGCACATCCACAGCTATTCATTCTAGTATGTCTGTATACTCAGTCCTGATTTTCTCCCAGTCAGATGCCCCTGGATGAGAGCAATAAGTCATCTGTCTGGTTAAATAAAGCAAGTCTTAGTCCTTGACAACATTATGGACAGGATCCCTACGGAGATAAACTTTCTTGTCAGACACTTAGTATAACATCCTGAGTCTGTCAGTGGCAAAAACAAGGACTTCTTGTGGAGGTACTTTGACGGTGTGCAGTTGCCCATGAGGATTACATTTTGGTCTGATTCAATGCTGTCGGCTGAAGCCATCTTGCTCAACACTGGACCAGTCTAAAGTATTGTTGTCCCCATTAGTCACTTAGAAATATGGGAAAATATGGTTCAGGTTGAAAAATACCACAGTTATCCCTAAGCTCTGCAGGTGTTTACTATGTGAAAGAATTTCACTTCTGTAGTGCATCCTTCTTCCATCTTGGCCTTGTAAGCACAAAGAGCTTTATTGCAGCTGCATTTTACATTCAGCACATGCATGCATGCACACATCCTCCTGCTTCTTTATTTGAGTTTTATAGGTTATATTTATTGTGTTGTTTGTTTGAGTTGTTTTAATGGGGTACAAGACTCAGGCCTTTGACATCGCCTGCACCATGTCTGTAATCATATTTATGGCGGTCTCAGGCCTAATGTGAAGAAATAAACTTCTTTTGCCTCCAGATTCTACCTATAAAAACACATCAAAAACATAAATTCAGCAATATAACTAGCAAATTGTAGAATAATGTGCATGTATTTTCAGCTCCAGGCTTGTAAAATACTACTTTAAATTTTGTTTCAGTGCTTGTACAATTAGTTCATGCCAGAATGAATCACGGTCTCCTTTTTAAATGTTGTTGCCAAAGGAGATGTGCTGCTTTTTCTTTTCTTTCTAAAATGTCACTTTTACCCAAAATGGGAAAACAACAAACATTTAATCAAAATATTAATGTTATACAATATAACTGCCTAGTTTTATCTCCCAAACAAAGACATCTCCTTCCTGTTGCTCAATCTTCTACCTAAGAGAGTTCCTCAGTATGCGGGGTGCTTAACATCCAACTCTCACCAAACACCAATAAAGACTCGATACCAGCAGCAGCCTCAGCCCCGAGCCTAAATAAATTTCCCTTGATAGCCTCCGTCTCCCCCTAAACCAATATATGTCCATCACTTTAAAGTTTCACTTCTTTTTCTTACCTCTGTGTTCATGTTTGGACAGAAACATTTGAAAAGGTTTGGTATCCAGTGTGTTTTAGTTTCTACAGGGAGTATATCTGTATATACATCTAGAGTTATACTGTAAGCTTGAGTCACAGCCTAGATTGGGAAAAGGTTATTAAAGGGAACTGCAGTAGAGAAGGTAGCTGGAGTATTTATTGTGGCCAGGGCAGGTCACACAGAGCCTTCACTGGGGGGACTGGGACATGTTTCATACCGGAATAAAGTGTAATGACTTTGTCCTCTGAGGGACGACCGCCAGAGAGCAGATGTGTTTATACGCTGTGTGTTTGTGAGTGCAGACCTAACACAATACTTTTTGTGGCGATGTGCACACATATACTGTATATTCAAACCACAAAGTATATGTTGTAAAACAGGACTCATGACCCTGGGTGCCACTTGTCATGAAAACTGCTCAATGCACTAATTTTGTCAGCTCACTTAAATTGATTAGCACTATTATTTGATTGAAAGTAAACAGCGGCTGTGGCTAAGAGGGCAGGTTGTCTACTGATCACAAGGTTGGCAGTTTGATCCCCATCTCCTCCTGTCCACATGTGGAGTGGTTCTTGAACAAGACACTGAACCCCAGATTGCACAAGCCAGTGCGTTTATTGCAGGTCCCAAGCCCAAATAAATGGGGAGGGTTGCGCTAGGAGGGCATATGGTGTAAAAAACTTCTGCCAAATAAAATATGTGGACCATAAAATAAGACCCGCATTGGGCGGAACCCGGTTTGCCAGTGAGACATAGATGATTCGCTGTGGACAGATGATCCACCTAATTGGGGAGCAGCCAAAAGAAGATTTTATGGAAAGTAAACATTTATTCCTGGGTCTCTTGGAATTCATAGTCCATATTGGGCAGTCCTGTCTATTACAATTTACTTCCAGTGCCACTGTTCAGTCATTAAGAGGAAAGAGTAGAGAGGCATTTCTGTTCTATTCTGTTCAGCCATTGTGGAAAGTAGTCCGCCTTTTATGTTGTGAGGTAAAGTACTCTAAGGACATGTAGCACATACGACTTTCAAATTAACATGGCCTAACCTTAAAGGTCCAGTGTGTAAGGATTTATTGACAGAATATGGTGTGTTTATCTTTTTTTTACTGACAGACACAGAGGACATTTTATCCTAAAACACTCACAGTTTATCCTTCAGATTTCAGAAGACAATAATAAGATAATCCAAGAACAGCACAGTAAACCTCTAAGTAAAGCGTCCATGGTAAATTTGTATTTTCACGTCATTCCCCATTGTGCCTTTCCTCAGCGTAACTTCAGATGACATGTTGCCGTTGGCCCATCTGACCCCTGTTGTCCATGAATTACATCACAACACATCTCTACCTCAAATGGCTGGCAGTGAGGGGACAAAGTGTCACCCAGCTTGCAAAACACACTGTTAGTTCAACTTAAAATCATGCTGGCTGCACTCTCTATTTAAAGTCAAACAATATCAGCATAATTCACAGTAGAGCTGACAGTGACTGCATGTAAAGAGGGAAAATGGGGTTGAGGGCCGCAATGCAATACAAAAAATAAAGCCAAAATGAAATTGAAGATTTCTTTAATTTGATGTGACATGAACCTGTGGATTAGTCATGGATAGTGTCAAAATAAAGTTGACAGTGAAGTGTGAGACACACGTCCATGAATGCCTGAGTGGGTACACCAACATTTTTTTCTACGCCACCTAGTCTTTCACTTTTAAGCAGAATAAGTTAGATTTTTTGCCACTTGGGGGCAGTGGAACAACCTGTAAAGACAACACAGGTATTACCACCTAATAAAATTGTTATGGTAAATGTTTTTGTGCACACTGAATATTAGACTTACATTCCTTAGGGGGACAGAAACATGATTCCACTCTCCTTGCAGATTTGTTTTTGGTCTCCACCAACTCCTGAAGGAAATATCTGGCTCATTAGTTACTAAATGCTCCACTATGTTCACCAGTGAGCCACTAACTTTTTCTGTCTGTTGTTCTGTGCCTGGCAGGCAGTGTATGGTAAGTTAATCTGAGCTTACTGTTGATTGTAATAAGGCTGATGATGGCACTCAGAGACAGAGAAACGGTGCAGCTGCAGGACAGAAAATCAAAACAGGCAGCTGAAGCAGCCTAAAATGCTCCTAAGAGCTGAGGGAGTATGGTACTTCTCTGTGAATTTGTCACTATGAGCAACTTCTTTCACAGATAGGAAGTTGATCCATTGTTAATAATGTCGATATCGATTAGTGCAGTTTTAATCATTTATTTATTTTACCATTACTTCATATCAGGCTTGAATCACACAAATGCGAATTCAGGGAAGTGGCCATCGCCTGCTGAAGTAAACAAAACACACACACACACACACACACACACACACACACACACACACACACACACACACACACACTTTGTTGATTGGTTGAGGCTGTGACTCCACCCTTTCAAACTTTACCAAAGTTGAACTCGAAACAAAGAAAGGATGTGAATTTGTACATGTGTGAATGGGCCTTTAACATTTTACCAGTGGTGAAAGAAGTACTCAGATTTTATCTTAAATAAAAGTCCTTGTTCTGCAAATTCTATATTGTTATGGACCTATTTTATATTATAATATATTATTTTATATTATTTCTGTAATTCAGTCCTGTGGTTACCAACTTTGGGGTCAGGCCTGAATTAAATAATGTGAAAAGTTGGGAAAATCCCATCAACAACTTATAGACATCTGAGACCTTACACTGGGGCCAGACCAGACCAGACACTATTTTAATCTTCAAATAACTATATTTTCTAAAATAATCATATTTTTAATGGAAAATATTCACTCAAAAGGTACCTAGTAACTACAGCTGTCAACGTAACCCAGTGGAGTAAAAACTACAATACAAAATGCAATTTATGCCCCAGTGAATCCTCCCGCTGGCCTGGTTGTGCTAAAGAAAAAGTGCAGGAAGTGGTTATAATCAAGGAAGATTGATGTCCTGGATCCCCATGTGTTCCTAGACAGGTCAGTCTCCCTTGAGGTCTACAACCTTCCATCAACGTTTGGTGCATCACTGCATCCCAAGTGGAAAAAGACGTTCACACTAGAGGAGCAGGTGGTCAGTGTGATGGTGGCTTTACTTGTGCCAAAGAAGAAAAAGAAAGAAAACACCTCTCCTTCAGCGTAGCAATCAAAGCACAAACAACAACTGCTGTCGTATTTTTGCTCTAAAGCTTTGGCAGCCTAGTGTGTACATAGTTACGTATACTACAAACTACAAAAGACATTTAAAGATGGTCAAAAGATGTGCCTGGATGATGTATTACAGCAAGAGTGTCAACAATTTAGTTAAATGTCATGAATTAATTCATCTGCAGGGGATGCCTCACAGTCATTTTAACATCAGTACCTGAACTGAGCACACTTAAGGACTCCTACATCTGTTTAAGGGTAAAGTTAGAAGACATGTTTACCCTTTAAGTAAATAATGTTAGATGACATTCACTAGTTAACAGTCTGCCTGCAGTTAATAATGTTAAACTGATGTTGACTGAAGTTGGCCAATGCTTAGAATCACCTTTAAGGTCAATTTCTTACATAGTTTTAGTAGAAGAATCAATCTTTTCCTCCCAGGAAGAACAGAAGTATCACAACTTCAGTCAGTCATCTCCACTGCAGCAGTTGTAAAAAGTCAGTGCCTTGTTGCTCTCTGTGTTTGTGCAGAATGGTGTGGACGTGACACTTGAGCATCATTACTTGGGAACAGATGGGCCTCTTGCTGCATGAGCTGGTCAAAGGGCTCCCCGCATACAGTAGCAATACTGTGATGAGCTTAAAGACATCTTGGAGGCTGTGGAGTACATTGCTGCAGTTTTATCCAACATCTGGCTCCGTCTGCCTGAGCTCATCACCCCAGTGCACCATGAGGGAAATATTCCACTGACAGAGCTCTTCAGGGAGATCTCTACATCTCTTGTACCTCTGCATGCTTCTGACACAGGCTGTCATGATGCTCTTTATTAATGTATACATTCAGTGGTAAAAATTTGTTAATATTTGGGGAAAAAAAGAGATGAACTAAATGTTTTTCTCTGATGGAAAGACTCATAAGAATTAAGAAATAATCATTTACCCCAGTTATTTCACAAATCATTTCCTCACTAGTTTTAAATAATAGAAGAGGGAGGGAGTCCTTTAAACCCAGCCCTCTCAGTTTGGGAGTTTGTGTCACAACCAGTGAATTTCAGCGACTGGAGGAGGACGACTCAGGCAGACAAGCAGACACCACACAAATTTTGCAGGCTGCAGGTAAATGTGGGGTTCAGGTGACTGGGACAGGTAGAACATGAATGGACACACTGCAGCCAGCCAGAATCAAGTATTCACCCAGACAATGGAATAAATAAAAAAAAAAAACTATGCTATTTATTAGTTTAAACTCTCAGGGTACAACATAGTGTTTCATGTTATTATTACAGGGGACATATATTGTGTTTTGAGCATTTTCTGCAAATTATGTTTTCTGCAATTTTCTGTTGTACGTTACTCTGACATTTCACACTACATGCACTTAAAGGTAGAATTAGTAGGATTTGTCAGTTGCTGCTTGTAAACACACCAAAAATATAGTTGATTGTTGAGTCTGATTCCCAGAATGTTAAATACCGAAGTTTCACGTTGGTAAAATGCTCTGAGCACAGCAGAATAATGAAAAACATAAGAAGGTGCTGGCAGAGGATGAGGTCTCTGCAGATACAGGCACCTCCACACTCTTCTGGTGGGTCATGAGTGATGATTGAGAGGGATCATTTATATATGAGTCTATGCATTGTTTTTTGGGCATATTTTGCCTTTAAGCACAGCAGTATTCTGAAAATCTGACTGACAGGTTTGCCTAATCACCCCCTTATATCAAACAAGCAAGATAGAGAACTAGAAAAACTGTCAATTTATTCCATGATTGGAAAATTGTCTGTAGCAGTGAAATCTCTTGAAAAATCGTCCGGTGTAAGGCCGGCATAAATTGTGACCTACGTAGGGATCTGCCCATCTGTCAAGTTGGTCTGATATTTATTTGAATAGCTTAGCTAATAAATATGTGCGAAAGCTGAGACTCTGTCCAAAATTGATCATATAGTAGGTGCACTTTGTATTATTTTGCTCACTAAATATGTTCACCACACAGTTATGTTGCAGAAGCAGAGATTTTGTGTTCATTTAGACTTTGTGCTTGGCCACCTCAAAGTGTCACCTGCTCGCTGGCTATGACCACGTGTATCCACGAGGTTAGTTTTTTTTTCTCAGGACAGTGATGTATGTTATCCACGCCTACTCCTGCCATTTCCACCCATCTGCAGCTCTCTACGCCATCGCCTCCTGTTGAGTTAGTGGGACAGATCGGAGTAATGGAAGAGAGAATGAATCTAGACACTGATCAGCTCCCCCACTGGACTTAACAAAAACTCTACTAAACTGTATAAAATCTCATTACTGTGGTGCCTGTGGGAAAGAAGTCCAATAATGTTCATTGGGATATCTGTTTTAGAAGGAGAGAAAAACGAGAAGTATGGAGTGATTATTCTGCCAAAACTCTGAGAGTGTTGGTAGGTGAGTCTTTCTGTATATATTTGTTCTTCAAAAGACATTACTTATGTGTTTATTGCTTTATTTGTTACCTGTACTTTGACGGATAATCAGAATCAAATCAGCATACAATGAATTTGACTTGCATGTAAAGAATACACAGGACTATTAAATATATGAGGGTGTGTGAAGCACTCAGGATTGCAACTTTCACAGAATGAATGTGGAACAAGCACTAAATGGTTGGGCCATATCAATACTGTATGGTGTCCCAGCCTGTTCTCACTCCCACTGCAGCCTGGTCTGTGCCCTTCAAACTATGAGGCAGTAGGTAAACCTCCAGTGTTACGTTTTGCTGTGTCACCAAAGGCCACATTCAGACAGTGTTCATTGTACCTGAGTCAAAATCTAGATACTCCTGGTCAAATATTACTCAACTACAAGTGAAAGTTGCTCAGTCAAAATTTTACTTGAGTTAAAGTACTAGAGTTCTTGCTTTTAAAAATACTTAAGTATTCAAAAGTACAAATTACAAAGCACATTTTCTAATATCAATACATGCTGTATTGTTTTCATGATGCATTTACAGAAGCTTGTAACTCTCTGAAACTATCTAATGATGCACTGACCTGCTTGTAGAACCACTCTGCTACACAAAGAAATGCAATCAAAAACAAAAAGGACAGCCATGTAACTGAATTAAAATCACTGCATAAAATTAGAGAAGAAGAAGAAGTCTGTTAAATAACTGAGATTTCTTTCTGTCTTAAGAGGCAGTATATACATGAATTATGTGGTATTTTTCACCCTGATAAAAACAATCCAACTTTAAAAGCTACCTGGAATAATGAATAATTATAATAACATCTTGAGATTTAATTTTGTCTTTCTCCTGCCGTCACCATTGCCGCTTTTTGTTTGAATGAAAGAGGGAGAGCTTGTTTGTGCTTGTTAGTGCGCCTGGACGTATTTCTGCTTTTACTTCAGTCCCATTAGAGAGGAGCTACTGTGATTGGTTTCCTTTTGTGAGGAACACAGCATGTGACCAATTGCATTTTAGAAAAGAAAAAACAGCAACAGCTGACTTCAAAGCTGTGCTCAGTCGAAAAGTAACAACAACCTTCCTAGAAATGTAGTGGAGTCAAAGTCAGAAGTTTCCAAAAAAAGAAATACTCAAGTAAAGTACAGATACTCAAAAAATGTTAAGTACAGTACTCAAGTAAATGTACTTCATTACAGTCCACCACTGGTGATTAACCGCAGGGTTGTGCAGTTGTGTGAGGTGTGTACGGTGGTATATATTTGTATTTAGAACATAACTACTGTAGGATGTCCCTGTAGCTCTACATGGAGCATTTATAGAACATATGCCCCATGCATTGATTCCTTCAAAGTGGCCATGGGTTTGATACCAGTCTGCATCCCTTTGTTGCATGTCATCCCTTCTCTGTCCCCCTTTCCTGTCTTCACTTCAGCTGTTTCTAACAAATACAGGTACGGAAAAAATGCACTTAAAAAAACTGAAATATCTGCTGTGAAACTGAAAATCAGTAAATAATGTTTTATTAATTCACTGGTTTTCATGCTACCAGCAGTCCCTCACCTCATTCAGATTCTACCTTCTACACAGTTCTGTCTGAATGTGGCCAAAGTCAGGTGACGTACAGGCCTATAAAAAGTGAGAACATCCATGTATTGAGGAAGTGGTGGTTTGGAGGGATGAGTCAAACAAATACATTCACCCAGGATACCTGGGTTTATCTCTTGTGTGGAACCAATAGCTAAAGTTCACTTCTATATTACATATGTCAATTATGTAACTAACATGTTTATTTCAACCCAAACAATGATCTTTTCCCAAAACCAACCAAGTAGTTTTTTGTGCTTTTGATCTGTATGTTGTATATTTATTATTGCTAACTCGACCATGTAGTCATGCACGTGCAGCCTTAGTTGGGTACCTACAGCATCATAGTTTGAAGCACACAGGGCCACTAACCAAGCTGCTGTATTCAAAGACTTAGAGTAAGATTGTGTTGGGTGTTCATATATACATTTGTATGTCTGTGTCCAAAGATGAGACACAGGCAGAGAGCACCATTATTATGTACAAACAACACTCTTTTGCTGAGTGTGATTCTGCTTTGTGTGTCCCCTGCTGACTACAGTGGAGGGGAGTGTGTGTGCTTTAGTGTCTGTGTGTGCGCGTGTGTGATCGGAGTTTGAAGGCTGAACAGCGTATCTGGATATGTTTCTGACTTAATCAGAGGGTTGCGTCCTGCAGAGAGCCTTGCTGCTTCACAGTGAACATCAGAGGCAGTTGCTGTGGTGATCTGTCACCATGGGGACAGGTTTCTGCTCTGGGGTTCTGTAATAAAATGAACCTCCGCCCTCCTCTCCCCACCTTCTCCGATTCTCATTCTCTCTCTTTCTTTCTCTGGAGTTCTGTAATGAAATGAATCTTTCTCGTCAGGATATGGGTCAGTCCACCTCAGTTCCCCCTGTGCACGCGTGCACGCGTGCACACGCACACACACACACACACACACGCACACAGACCCTTGCACTCCCTCTATACAATCTAGCTGAGATGGACTGCTCCATCACTGTCACAAGGTGCCCAGATTGGCTGCCAAAGCCACTAATAAAGACAAGAAACACATTTCACTGCCTTAGAAATACGTTTGCTCGGTCCAGCCTTAGATGAATGTGTTTGCAGGTGAGTGTCTGCAGGTGTGTAGAAACTGTAAATATACTATGGATCAGACTATAGCTCCAGGTAATTTAACCCCTACATTCTCTTCAATGCACTAACCTGCTTAATCACACAAACATGTCACCTTCAACTTACTGCATTCAAGGTCTGTAAGAGCATGAGGGGAAAAGCAAAACACACTTTACACCTTCTTAACCTCAGGCTCAAGGATGAAACCTCAGAGTACTGCCATGAGAGAATACTATAAATGTTAGCATATAATAACATTAATTGAACAGCTGAGCTGTAGTTGATAAGACTTTACTGAGCCACAGGAAGATTTTTTTTGGCATATTGAGATTCTATCCAGACTGATTTTAGAATAGAATAGAATAGAATAGAATGGAATAGAATAGAATAGAATTTCTTTTTTGTTGCAGAGTACAAGAAAATGAAGTAGCAATCCTGATGGTGCATTACCACATAATGACAGTTAAAAATGGAGAATAAGAAATAACAAAATATGAACATATATAAATATGACAAATAATACAGTGTAACCTATAAAAACTGTAGAGACAGTTTATTGATGGTCGGATTGACTGTACAATATAAAAGAGGTGTATTATAAAAACTATAACAGCACTGAGAGCGCAATAAAAAAAAACAACTGATAGCTGATCTTGCAGTTTTGGATATTGCACATTTACTGAACATTTAGTAAACTGTAGTGGCTTCATACACGTACTGCAATTGTAGTGGCTTATGTACAAGTAGAAATTTGGGAATAAATATAGAATATATATTAATATGTCTGGACATTACAAAAAACCCAACATGAAATGCAATTTTTGAAAATCAGAATCAGTCTCCAGCGTATGTAGGTTGAGTTACTGATGCCTACATCATTACCACAAAATGATGTCTGGACACAAATCTGATCCAAGCTCTCAAAATAACAGTGTGGACAGTCTGTCTTAAGACTGACTATCAGACTGAAAAAAAAATTTGCCTGCAGTCTGAACAAACCTGAATCCATTAAAAATTTTTTGTTGTGGCTTGCTTTGCATCATCTTTGACGTTTTAGTGTCATCCAAGTAGCCTAATTCTCAAAAACTGTCTAGATCCGGATAGCTTTTGAAAATGTGGTAGGCTTTTTTGGAGTGATCAATATCATGTAATAATAATTGTTACTATAACCATGTTTGGAGACAGTGTGGCACTTTATTTGCTCATGTGAAAGACAATTACGCAAGACTGACTGTCCATGGCATGCAAAGGTTTTCTGTGAGTCAAGTTTTATTACATGCAGCCTGAGCAAATGAAATAGCCACTGCCTTACAGAACAACACAGTGTATATCATGTGCAGACTGTTTAAAGCCACATTCGTGATATGTGACGTTAGCTAAACTAGCAACCATTAGTTAACTCCATGGCATTTCTCAGCTCATTTTTTAGTAGGGTCTATTCATGCACGCTCAAACCCACTGATTTGAATTATGTATAATTAATACCTGCAACCACTAAATATAATACCACTCATATTAATTCTAAACATATTTTTTATGACATACTCTTTAAAAAGCTAGTTCTCATAATATAAAAATACCAAATCAAAACAAAAACATGTAAAACAAAGTAATTGCATGTTTTTTGTAACTGAAGCCCCGTGGCACACCGCAACCCATTTCTCTAAGTGAGCGACCCCAGTAAATACCCCTGTTAAACATCAAACTCTGGCTCTGACCTCAGCACAGCACCTTAATTGCAGGTCAACAGGGTTTTGACTGGACAAATTACAAGTCAACCCCTATTTACTTGATTAGTTTCTCCTGCATGGGCAGAGTGCCACTTGGCTCTCAGGGGGACCTGCTGTCATGATCCAAGTGATTACAGGAAATGGAGTTTGGGGGATGAAGTCGCTCTTGAACACGTACAGTTTAATCAGCAAAACCAAGATGAAATAACGAATTGTCACACTGTATCTATCAGAGCGGTCATAAGTACTCAAGTTATGCTTTTTTCTGGCATCTGTCGGGTAAAGAGTTGGCACATTAACTCGTTATGAATGTTTAAGTCATAATTCAAATCCTAACATAAAAATAGGAGGCAACTGTTTGCTTGATGAGTGGCTATAAAATAAGCAAAATTCTTCATCACCTAAAATGTCTGTAACAGAGAGGTCTTAAAGCTAAAAAAAAATACAACTTTGTAGACACCAAATTTATCACGCATAAATAAAATATACTGTTTGACACTGTGACCCTGTTAGTAAAAGCCTCAAGGCCATAATTAGAAAGCAGACCATGTGGACTGTGACTATTTGGTATAAATGTTGCTGTACACCAGTTGTATACACCATGTATCAATGCTTTCAAAGCTCTGCACCCTCACACTGTCACCCTGTACCAAGCAGGCTACAGGGACACAAGAGGTAGGCTCCGAATGCAGACACTGAAGGCATAGCTGAAGCAGTTCAATGAATTTATTCACAACATGAACAAAGGATTACAGCATAATGAGGCAGGCAAAGGTCAAGTCCAAAGAGGCAGTCCAAACAGTAGTTAGCTCCCAAGAACAGGAGTGGTTCTTAGTGTTTCTGGTGGAAATATAAGTGTGGAAGTGTTGTGACAAGTACGATCCTTCTGACAGCGGGGATCCATGCGCCTGAACGCATCAAAGAAGCTGAAGATACAGTATCCATTTTTGTGTTGGTTTTCATGAATAATTTTTACAAAGGTGCAAAAAATAAACTGAGCCAAAGGGAGACAGACAGTGAGCACAAAAATAAAAAGGAGAGGCGAGAAAAAATAATAAATGATCACAAAGGAAAAAAGTGAGCCATCATTGTGTTTACATTAGTCTTATTGTGTCATCTATGTGATATTGGCGAGCTGGCTCTATTAATCAAACATGGATTCAGGTTTCCATTAATTATACGAAAAAACAATGCAGGAAATTAAAACAGGGCACTGTATATGGAAAGTTGTTCAGATTAGTGGATTCCCATCTATGGTCTAAGCAACTTATGTCTCATACATCCCATTTTTGAGCAGCTGGCGTTGTCTGACTTCCTGACTGTCATGCATTTGTCTATCAAGAAGGAGACAGAATCTTGTGTAACTACGTCCATTTATGAACCCATTGGTCACTGGTTTCTTTTTTCTGTCCCTCAGCAGTTCCTCGGCCCGACTGAACTTGGCCTGCCTGGAGTTTGTTTTTGATTCTCTTTTTTTATGTGTGGGCAGGATGCACTGACTGCCTTCTAACCCTCAGTTACCTCATCCTCTATTTCAAAGTAAGTTGAAAGGTTGAAGACAGGAGCAGGAGTTTGACCAACTGAGCACAAGGATGGTGAGAAAAACATTACACTTGAGTGCCTTGTGGTTATAAAAACCATCATAGCTTGGTTGGAAAATATTCTCATGTCAGCTCTTAGTACAAACAACCAAAAAAAACACAACACATCATTTTGTAAAAGGAACTGCATGTGACCAAAACTTTAATTGCCACTGTTAGTGTGGTTTTATATACATATATACACACACGTACACGCAAAATGTTTAAAAGTTTATTCCGCTGTATGGGAAAAGGCTTTTATACTGTTGTTGCATTGAACTGCATTACACCATTTTGGTTCCTCAAATCTGTAAACAAAACAAACTTATCACAAACACCCACTGAAATGCAGTTAATAATGCAGTACCTCGATATAAAGCACAACTTGAACTGTGTTAACACAGCACTGAGTCAACACACAACACAACAGACATAAAGCTACGAACAAAACTGAACATTTTAAATAAGGTAGGATTTATTGCTGTGCAGCTGTGTTGCCCTGCATTACATCATATAGGTGTCTCTTCTGTTATTTCTCCCCTCACTCAGCGTATAAGCAGGGTGACGATGTAATCAGCATGTAATACTCAAAATCATTCCTGTAAATGCCTCACCTTGCCAGGTGCTAAATGCACACTTGTGATTTCTGTTAACACCTCACAACATGGTCTTTACCCTCTACTCCATTGTCTGGCTAATGATATCACAACACAGAGGTGCCGATTAAATGACAAAGGGAGGCTAGCCACCTCGACACAAACAGGAAAAATCTATTTTTGCCACGACGACCTGCTCCCTGTAGTTGCCAAGACAACCACTGCGCCATTGTTTAATCAGATTTTGAGAGAGAAATTTATACTGGTCCTATAAAGACACAACTATGAATGGTGTCTGTCTCAGAAGGGAAAGGAAAGAGCAGAATTTCACGTATTCCTTCCTTCGGGCTCAGACTCCATGCTAACATTGAATTTGTCACAAGATTGCACTTCTAAGTACCTTCTGCTTAAAAAAGAACCATGTTTATCTGTAGTGCTCCAAATTGCGATCAAATTTGAAAGTATGTGGTTATTTATGAGTGAAGTGCTTCCTGATTGAGTCGCACTGAAACGGTACTGAGAGCCACAACACTGTGGTAACAAAAGGCTTTAAGCTCCATGAATATAGCTGAAGCCCTGCAGTGTAACCCGATTCAGGTTACTGCAACACTGGTACTTATCAGCTGGGGGTGAGCACCCTGGGTGGTTCTCCGCTGCACGGGGCAAGTTGCTGAGTTCAGGAGTGAATTTTGTTTGGTGACACATCTGATTGAACTGTGCTTCCATATCTAAGATTTTAGTCATTGACAGTCTCCAGTTGTCTTATTGGTTGATCCCTTCGAGTTAGATAATGTTACATTCACCAATTGACTCATATGAACAGATGTAAATCTCTCATAGTTGACATACTACTCTAACAAGAGGAGGAAGTGATTTCTTTAAAAACAGCCTTAACTAACTAACTTAACCAATAACTTTTTATTGGTTGAAGCTGACAAAAGTAGCCCAAATTAATGAATAAGTAAACAAAATAAACAAACATACCCTGGGCAGATGAATAAATTGTTACTCAAGAAATGGTTTCAGCATCTCTAAAATCACCCTCAAAAACACAAATTGCACATTCATTTTTGTGTACTGATTAAACAAAGGAGAAACACTATTATAATACTAACAACATGTGCTGGTAGATTCTCTCTGCAAGAAAGTCAATAAATGTAGCCCTGAAAACTGTCAAACTGTTTCTTCAACTTCCAATATGTTGTTGATGAATCTTAAGCAAGAAGTCCAAGGGTTGTTTTCCGAAAAGACTAAAAGAAAGAGTGAAAAGCCGGTCATCCTGAAAAGGTGGGAGACACGTTGCCATTTAAAAATGCAGACAAAAGTGTACATTTTTAGACCGTCTCTCTTAGGGGGAAGTCGCAATGTTGCACTTGGTTGTAAAGTGGCCAGAAAATAAGCTGGATTTGAACTTATCTTCCAACTCTCTTCATCTTTACTCTTTATGCAGCTATTTTTGTCAATCATGGCATGATGTGTGCGTTAACTAGGGTTGGGCAATATGATAATTTCTTCCAACCAGCCACCGTCAGCCCATCAACTACAAATTACTAATACATTTGCACATATGTGTGTGTTCAGCCACCACAGGTTGTTGGTTTCTGAAGTTATTTGAACATCTGACAAACAGTTTTTAAGCACAGACCTACAGTCAGCTGAAGTTACCCTTACCGCCTCAGTATGCTTTTAACCGTATACTTTACTACATCGCTGGAATATAATGCATCGACTCAGTACACACATAATACAAAGATGCATGAGAACACACTGTCAAATTCTTGTTTAATTTCTTCAGTGCAGTCAAGATTATTTTTGGCTCGGTTGACAGTCATGTCTGCCTTCTAGGGAGGAACAAGTTGGGGTTGAAAGGGAGACAGACAGACAGAAGGTAGAGACGGATACAGAGACTGGGGGATCAGTGTTATTTGATTTTGAGAAAGACAGAGAGAAAGACATGCACACAGAGACAGACAGACACGCACACAGACAGAGGGAGAGGGGCTGTCATCAGTTTATGAGCCAGAATGTGGGTGGTGATATTGACTGGTGTTTCATTACCCTTGAATAGGCTATTGATCAGTCTGTTATGAAGCTTTGTGTAGTTCTGTAAAACACACTATACACACACACACACACACCTATGCACACACACAAACACACAATGCTGGCAATAGGCTGTCTGTCAATACAGTGATTGATTGGCAGACATTTTGTCTCTCTCTCTATCACTCTGATGACACACAGATGCCCACACACAAACACACAATCTAACTGGTGTACAAGATTCCTCCCACTCCAACATTCGCCTTTCTCTCTCAGATGCACCCACCCACCCACGCACACGCACGCACACACACACACACACACACACACACACACACACACGCACACACACACACACACACACACACACACACACACACACACACACACACACACAATACCTTCAGTCTCTCTCATCTGCAGCCTCCCATCACAATGCTATCTCTGCTCATTATGTCTCCTTTGTGTCCTTGCCCTACTGCCAAGAGTGATGGGGCCAGAGCTCCTATTGTTCCAGGCCCTGTCTATCAAGCCGCCGTGCCGGCTTATCAAAATGAACATTACCATAACACTGGACCCGTTGGCATCTCGTGTGCAAAAGAAAAAAAAATAAAGAAATACCAAAGGTGAGCTGAGCAAAGACCACAATGCAGCTCCACATAATGGTGTCTTGACATTTCCAGAGCGACAGGTAATAGAGGGCTAATAGCATTCTTGGTATGGGAATGTGTATGTGTGTGTTTCTGTATTTGTTTTTTTTTTTTTAACTGGTGTATGCTTGTGTGCATACAGAATCTTTGTAAATGCACACAGCTGTTTAACTACACTTATAAAGTACTAGAATTTACAGTAAGACCAACTACTGGCTAATATAAGGAGCCACATTTTGGTGATAAAAGGGAGGAGAATTTAAAGTTTGACAGCTTAGTAACTACAGTACTTCTATCAAGCTGTTCTGTGTAAGCTTTGGATTTTGAAGCAATGTACAGGAGATTGTAGTAGAGATACCAGTATCCAAAGAGTCATTTTTAGCATTTCCAACACCAAAAACACAGAGTAAAGTGTAAGGAAAATATTAAATACTAGGTTTATCTGCTCTAAAGAAATCATTAGCATGTTTGGCTAACTCTACTACCTATAGTCGTCATCAAGCATTATTCCCAAAGCCAAGAGCTAACAAATCATTAAGATAAGAATGTGGCATTACAGTTAGGCCTATGAAAAGAAGGCCCCACTCATGACTTCTTCATCCACTTTGTTAGCTGATCCTGGATACTATCTCAGATAGCATAAGGGTTAACATTTACATTCTTTATTTACGTGCAACGTGGATCATAATAGATTTTTGCCTGGATCAAGATTTTTGTTTTAAAACAAATCACCAGGAAACATTAAAAAAGCAGATAGAGACAGCATTTTTAACCTGCCCATGGATCTAACTTCAGCTTCAGCAGCTAGCTATACCTAATAAAATGTGCTAACGACAGCTATCATATAAGGAGGTACTTATGTTGCTGACATCACCGTACTGAGTACAAAAGAGTAGAGGCTGCTGAGTGGTGCACCATTTGTGGAGCCCACAAAGGCTATGACATGACGAAAGCTACAAGAGTTAAAGGGCGAGTCCATCATTGTTCTTTTCTGTGTTTTTCAAATTGAAGCGTCCACACAGCCGTTACAAAAAGCAGTGATGTAGGTTACAGCGCTGATCCAACTTCAGTGTCAGAGCTTCTGCATTGCGTACCAAGTGAGACAGACTTCCTTTGGCTGAGCTGCAAACTTCTGATTTAGCCTCTGCTAACTTGAATAGGACAAAATGATTTAATCATATGGTTCTGTGACACTTTCCAAATGTCATTGGGTCAGATGAACTGAATTCTAATAGTGAAGCAGTGGGGGTTATGAAAACATGTTTGGCCTTCTTTCGTAAGTTTGTGGGTGGAAATTTTTGGGCTGCTGAGCATCATGTGATATTGTCATTACATAGTTTGGCCACAATGTCAAATTGGCTTCAAATCACTTCTTGAGACCTTGAAGAAATACGAGGCCAGCTATTTTCTAAAATTTGGCATTATTTTTGTAAACTGTGTGTGCAAGCATAGCAACAGTAACTAAGGGGGGCAGGGCATGGTGAACTGTCAGTTGAGAAACATCATTCAGTTTGACCTGGTTTTTAAAACACGGCAGAGACAAATGACAGCTGACACGGAGGAAGTTTGCAGTGGCTGATGAAATACGAGACACATGAGAGTCAGTGTGAGGATTCAGTGTACAGTAAATGTGTGTTCATTTATGAATATAGCATGCATTTCTTTGTCTGCATGGCTGTCAGTCAGTGTTTGTGCTGTTTTAAAATATTCATTGGTCTGTTTTCCTCTATGCAAACACCAGGGTATATGCAGAATTTTTTTCCATACTGTCAAACTAACACACACACACACATACACACACATAGAGCAGTGGCCACCCTGTTGAGAATTCAAAGTCACTTCAATCCAGTCTTGGACAGGAGGACTGTGTGGTTATGCTTTGCTCTGTCTCTGGCTTGACACACTCTCTCTCTCTCTGTATCTGACTCCCATCTGTCTGTCTATCTTCTCTGTGTGTTTCATTGTTAATCAGTCCCATTTACTCACAACACTTGCCAAAAGACCTCTGGCTCTCAGCTTTCAGTCTTGGCTTTGCCTGCGAGGATAAAAGGACGAGTGCAGACATGACTAAAATGGCGGGGTGTCTGTGATTAGGTGCATACAGACATAACATGGTGACGTAACATTACTTCTAAAGAGCTGAAAGCAAAACTGAAACAGTAAAATAAAGCAGATACCTGAAAGTATACAAAAAGCACAATGCAGGAGATAAACTAAATTTCAAACCACAGAATTTCAGTTAGAAGCTACAAAAGGATTGAGAGTGGAACACAGAAACTTCTAAAAAACTCTCTCACTCTCTCTCTCTGCTCTCCTGCACAGACAAAAGTCTCATAACACATTTGTCTGTGGGGAGTTAGCAAGCTTTGACTTAAGTGGTCTGGGGTTGGCATCTGCCTGTCTTTGGTTTTAGATGGTTAATGTATTAGTCTTGTTGGTAGGCTTTTATTGCTTCTAAATTAACATATAACGAGTTGTTGTCAACTTGAGTAAGGTTGCTGCTCTGCGCTGATCATTTGTGAAGCACACAGAGGAGGAGAGAGTGACCAATGGAATAATAAATGGTATGCTTCTGTGATTGGTGTGAATGGTGTCCACATTTGACAATGGTCCAAGACCACCCCTTTAAGATGGTCCAGAGAGCAGTTGTTTGAGTCCAGTGTTCACACCAACCCCAACAAACTGCATTATGGGGGTAAACAGTCCTGGCTCCAGTTGATATGGATGTGACAAAGTTGCTTTGAACAGGTCCTACATACTAATAGTTTTTATATTGCAGCCTAGATTCATGATGTATGTCTGCAAGTTTTTAATATAACCTCCTCTAAATTTATACTTAAAAGTTTTCTTTTTTGCATAATTGAATGTATTTAAAGTAAAGCAAATTCCATCTACACTGTGCTTGCTCTTATGGCTGGGTCTCATACCAAAATTAAGAAATTCAAAATCATATGCACAGTGTTGCAGCATGGACATATGCAGTAACATATGGAGGCAGAGGTGCATAAAGGTAAACTGACACACACAGATGCACACGGATCAGATACATACAGATGGAAACTCCCAAAAGTGCATCCCAATGTGCCAGCACAAATACATGCACACACGGTGTACATAAACAGGCACAAAGACACACAAGGGCATAGCGTAACAATCCTCTTAAGTCTCCCCCTGCACCTTGAGCTGTGATCAGTATCCTCCACCGTCTATGACCACCACACACATACACACAGTCTGCAAGAGTCTCTGTCTCTCTCTTTAGGCAGAACGATCACAGTGGAGGTCACACTCCCAAAATTTCAGGCTTTCTGGGCGGATGATAGTACAATTATGCACCCCTGCTTGCTGGCCGAAGTCACCAGATACACACATTTCCATATTCATGCCTGTTACTTCCAGTTAAAAAGGTCATCTGCTCAACAGCTATTTGCATAGCAGAGGGGTACACAGGGAGGTGAGCCTCAGATGAGTCATAGAGAACGTGCCAGGGAAGCTTCAGATGCCTCAAGTTTTTGTTCCTCAAACTCGCTGTCTCTGTGCCAGCACTGTGATGTAATTAATTAGCAAATTCCTGAAAATAATAATAATAACATTTTCAACCACAGTTGTGGCTATAAGTTATTATCTTGATATGATGTTGATAAAAATGTTGCAGCTTTGTTTTGAGGCTACTTGAGTAAAATAATTCAGTGTATGCTTTTATTAGAATTTGATTTTGATATTTGAGGGTTTAAGAATCTGATGATACCTTAGCCAATATTTGGTTTTTTTAACATAAACATACAACACAAGGACGCATTTTTGAAGGATCCCTTATATTGTATCATTATTATTCCCACCAGGAGATCATGCCATTGCTTATATATGTGCTTTTGTATGTGCATGACTAATCATCCTGATTTTTTTGGTGCATATTCATGTCTGTTTGCTGAAGGACCTCTGTGATTCAGAATTATGGGGCTGTGAATGATCAACAACTGCATACAGTCATTAATGTGTCCAGGAGATATTAGTCTGATAGGTCCAGTAGTATGAAAGATTAGCAGTGGACATGGACAGCAGCTCCAGCCACATTAGTCTCTCATACATCCATGCACATGACCTATTGCATGATTCCCAGTGGGCGATAATACACTTTTTAAACAACTTTCTATGTTGTGGTATGTGAGGGCAGTAGTTTTATATCAGTGGTCAAAACTGAACATAAGGGACTGGAAAAATCTCATTTTGATGTGTGTCTGTGTTTGAATGCTTCCATGAATGTGAGCATGTGTGTTCTGAAAGCAAACAGACAAAGAAATCTGGAGGCCATAAATAATCACGGACCCGCCAGTAAAATAAAGAAGCTGAAGGAGGGAGATACAGAGAGAAAGATGATAAGAGTGAAAGAGGCTGCCCACAGAGACCTCTGTGATGCTGGAGGGGAAATGGTACCCTGTTTTTGTTGAGCTGGCCTTTTCTCCTTACTTCCTCAAAATGAGACCTGCTGAACTCTTCTCATACCAACTCACACAGCAGCAAGCAAGTCCAGGCTACAGGAAAATATGTCTCACATTAAAACCACACAGAACATTCCCTTTTTTAGAAGACACTCTATTTTAACATTTCATTTCCTATGCTATCTTGTAAGCCCTTGAAAGTCTGCACAAACACTGACACTCCCCAATGGCGAATTTCAGAATTTCAAGGATTGAACCAGAGTAAAAGATAAGCAAACAATTCTAATAACCTATCAGGAGACTGTTGTTTGGATCAATAATCACATTAATGACCCTGATTAGCATTGGTGGATTTTTTTCATTTAAGTAGTTATGCTATGAGCAAAGATCTCACTGGAGTAACTGGACAGTTTTTGCCAGTTTCCACACATAAACTTAAAAGCTTACTTTCAGAGCTCATAAACCTACAGACAACAAAACTTGATTTGAGGAGCCGATTTACTTTAATTATGAGGTCCATCAACATTATTGTCCAGCCCCATGTCCGCTCACAGGGTTATTTCTGCTCTAGAGTCCAAGATATTACACAGCCGGCAATGGAAACTACTTACAGCGTGATGTTCTCACAGCCAAGTTCAAAATCTACACCCCATTTAATCACCATAGTCATTATCCAAACTGAAGACTCACCCCGCCAGCCAAAACTCCAGTCTGTGCTCCATTAGTCGGGCACTGCCAGCCAGTCCAGATGGCCATTGCCGGGCTCAGCCACCATGTGGCCGGCTTGGACTCATTGAGACAGAGTGGATCATTTCACCATCCCTCTCTGCATCCGTGCATAGCAAACACAAACACACACATGCACGAACACACTTCATACACAGACGTACTAGAACAAAAACTCTCTGATGAAGACAAATGGCAGGTTGCATCAGGGTCACTTTTGTTTAGAATCACAACTTTAACTCCTGCGTCCTAGCAGTGGCAGTGAGACAATATGCCACTGAATAATGCTTCAACATGCTCAGTGATACGATCAAATGTGATGGCAAAATAAACTATTTATAATATGCCATCTACTACGTGTTTCACAATTCTCAAAATCCACGATTCGACTTGACTACAGATTTTAAGGCCACAATTCAATTTGAAATCACAATGAAACATTTGTTTTTTTCAGTACTGGCTTTGTAAAAATCAACACATCATTGATTTTATTCCCTGACAATAGTTATTTGCAGCAGATTCTTCGTTAAAATGGAAACTACATGGTAGTTAGATGTAGAGACTTAAGTTAACTTAGTCAGCTGTAACATGGCTAGATAAGCATTATAGTTGGTGAAAGGCCACATATTGTGTTCACAGTCACAGAAGGGAAATAAAAAGTCCCTGTTCATACAATGTCACTATGGTGAGTTGTGTGAAACATTACTTACCATGTCGTGGTTAAAACTACTGAAAAGTCACATTCATGATGACTTTCTTCTAGCTAAAATGCATTTCGTGCCTCATTGGCAGCTTATTTAGCTGCTTAGGCCAAGGAGCGCACAAATTTCTCTCTTTCTTTTTTTTTTTTTTTGTTGCAGGTTTACATCAGCATCTGTTTCTGATATGGAGGTATATATTATTCTCTGAAATAAATGTGTTTCTGTCAAACAGCAACATGTTGAAGGCAGAGCAGATGTCGTCACCCACTGCTTGATGGAGAGTCTGAGGGGAAAAACAACCAGGTCAATTTTGAAAATGTGTGTTTTTCCAATGACTATTTGGACTATGAAAAACTTGTCTTTTTCCAACCTAATAATCTTGGTTAACGTTTTAATTCAGTCCAACAAATTTTAAGGCATTAACTAAAACTGGCATTTATGATACCATAAGTTGTTGGGACAATTTTTTACATGTACAGTATCTTGAATGTTTAAAGCATTTTACCCTGTTTTATTTAGTAAATGATGTCTTAATGTATTTGCAAATCATTTTTTATTCAGTTTCTGAATTTATTTTGAAGTTGAATCCAAATCCCAAAGCTCATCTCAGGTGTTCGAAGGATTCTGAAAAGGCTAAAAACAAAACAGTGTTTTTAACAACCTTCAGGGTTTTTCAAACAATGGATTATCTTTGAGAACATATCTACAGAAATTCCTACAGTAGTTCAGATCGTGAATGCAACACTCTGTGTAGCCTTGCAGCACTCAACGTTGTTGTGAAAATATGTGTGTGCTAGTGGTAACGTTAGAAGTAGTAGTCCTATAATACAACCTCTAAAAACAATTCTTTCTCAACCCTGAAACGCAAAATTGACAATGAAAACTATTGGTTTAACCCTGCCAAATACTTATATATATCTATATATCTATATATCTATATATCTATATATCTCTATATCTCTATATCTCTATATCTCTATATATATATATATATATATATATATATTTTACTTTGCTGCCAAATACAAGCGCCCAACCAATGTCTTTAATTTTCAAGTGCATTGCAGTGTTTAAAGATTACAATCTTCAGAGGCAACACATTGAGAAACACCAGACTTTCCAGACAAATTTTCCCGATGGATCACAGGAGAGGGCTGCAAAAGAGATGTGCTTGTGTCAGATATGACCAAATTTAAAAGGGAACAATGAATAAACATTGTTTGTTTTTCATTACATAAAATTGCGTTGGTTTAAAATTTGTCATTACCTGCTGCTTACCAGTCACTGAAAATGTCTGGCTCAGCTAAATTTCTTAGTTTTAAAATCTGGACTGATTGAATTTGTAATTGAACAGCTCTGCTGTAAGCCATTATTTCTTGCATCAATGTTGGCGGAAAACATAATAAATGTGCTGCTGTTAAATCTGTTCTGATCTGTTATTTCATGTTTTGTAGAAGCCTTATATGAAGACAGTTTTATTAATTAAAAAAGTATACCATATTAAAAATGCAAGAAATTCATATTAGAATAGGGCTGTAAATTAGTGGTGGATGATAAAATATTATGTAAATGTTACTTAAAAAAATAAAGTAAAGCTCATAAAATAACCCTGAAATACCAAGCATTATTTATAGGTTTTTTGTAATTATATACAAAGGTAGTCTGAGTAAAATTTACTAGCAAGGGATGAGTACATTTTATGTCAAAGAAAGAAAATTGCTAGTAAAATCTACTTGAGTATTTTAGATTTAACTATGGTGTAAGTAAACTTTACTTGAGGATTTCTCAAGTAAATATTATTAAGAATATATGTGTGGAAATTGTTACCAAGCTTTTTTTTAACTAAATGCTACTCCACATTTGTTTCAATGTACCTGTCTAGCACAACATGTGAGATCAGCCTCTGTCTGTAGTCTGAACTATGTAGTCCTATTTACCCTTGTTTTACCTGTCTTCTTCTTGTTCCATAATTTTCTTAGGTCATTTGGTTCACTTGTATTCTTTACAGGGACAGCCTCAGTAACAGAGCAAACAGCAAACACACAACATCAACAAATAATCGTGCTCCATCATAAGTGAACAATACCAATAGTAAACAATACAGTGGGTAGCCAGCTAGTTGCTCGACTTCCCTCTTCACCCTTTCAAGTATAATCTGTTGTTTCCTGTGTTTTTCCAAACGTTATAGCAACTAGATGGGGTAAAGCGGATATAACAGATGACCAAATGAAATACACAATTAAGTTGAATAAAATTACAAATCTTTCTGGGTTTGAACAATGTTGGAACCATTTGGGGTCATGTAACTAAGCATACATAACACAACAATATACATAACACAGGTCTAGTCATTTTTAGACTGTTTAATGCACAGATGTTACATATTATGTCTTTAATATCACATACTTTAATATAATCATGGGCAATGTTACAAGTAAAAGAGTATCTAAATTTGTCAGGTATTAATTCACTAGATCAGCCAAAAACTGGAATACCTGGCTGGCTATCCTATCCATAAACATCAAGTACTCTACCATGAAATACTGTATATTATGACTGAATACAATTGTTGTTTTTCAAAAAAGGTATAAACCCCTTTAGTATCTTGGTTCAGAGCTCTGAAAGCTCTACAAAGTCATTTGCAGGAGTAGATTTTTATCAATGTGTAGTGTATATAAAGGAAAGTATGCAAGGGAATGAGGAATAGTTGCCTTACAAAACAGCAATGAATTGTGTTTAAACTCAGAAATAGAGAGGCAGATACATCATTTTCATATTTTGGTGACTCAGCTGGACCTGTGCATTAGCTGATGTAGAACCATCCATCTTTTAATGACTGTTGTCCATTCAACCCATGTGGTGCAACCCACAGAGAGCCAAGATGGAAGCTTTATAAGCAATACAATGGGCTAAAAAAAGATCACAGGGAGCTGGTTGAAGGATGATGAGTTGTGTCAGGAATGTGGGCACTGGATAAAATGTATATGTATGCATCTACAACTTAAAATGTAGAAGTTACTGGTTTATAGCACATGGTTTAAAGTGCATGGCGCAACTGCATTTAGGGCGTGTCCAACTCCACTTTGTTGTTTTGACAGCGCACAATCTGAGCACAAAGCAAGGTGTAATGTGCAAACAGGTTGTATTTAGTCTCTTAATCAATCATATGTGTGTTTTGGGCATAACATGAATGAAACCAATCAGAGTGTCATCTCCCGTTCTGTTTAAGTGCCAGGTGCGCCTGCCTCTGGCGCATTGCTATTTAAATGATGGATTTGGCAGACTGGAGAAGTGAACAGAGATGCTGAAATGACCCATTTGCAGGCACTGTGTAATCTGCAGGTTGGATATAAAAAAACAACAGGTCATAAAAATTAACAATCTGATTAATAGCGTATGTCGTACAGGTGGATGAAATTGGATAAAGCCTGTGCCTCACTGTGCACATGCACGAGTGCTGTAACATTACTGCGTGCATGGAAACATTACCATGTTAATGCCTGAAAGCAGACTCTCTAATCATTAAAGTAAATCACTGAAGAAAATACTCATACGTCAATAAAACACACAATAAAAAATCACCTGGAAAGCTTAACATAATTTAAACGATGATTTCATGATTAGAAAAGCAGATTTCAGTCATTTAAGTGTTTCCATGCACACAGTTATGTCACTGAAGCAAATATTGTTAATATTTAAGCAGCAAAACTACAAACTGTAGTTTTAAGTTTGACAGGACAGAGAACTCTTTATTCAAAGAATTTTTAAGAAGGTACCGATAAAAGTAAGAATTTATACTGTTACCTTACTCCAAACAAAATTACTGTGTACACTTCGACTGTGTGTGAAGCTTTTTGGATGTGTAGAGGAATACAAAACATTAATTATCAGAACAACTCACCCGTTATGTACCAGAATGTTCATTTTTATGACCCGTGGATTAACTGTGGTGCCCTAGAAGCAGAGTGTGCACATGCTGAGAGTCTGCTCATTTAAGTGCATCTTACTGTCTGAATAATGTGTCCTTTAAATAGCAGGAAAATAAAGAACAATTGACTTTAGACCAGGTTTTTGTTGGTCAGTGGCACAATTGCTTTCTGCCGCCTTAAGGCAGGTAAGTGCCAGCAATACGGCTAAGCACAACTCATGTTAGGACCAACATACCCATGAGAGCACAGATGGGTGCGCACACCTTTGCTGCCTATATAACACGAGCACTGAGCAAGAAAATGACAACTTGTCGGTCAGAAAATAGCAAAGTTGTGCTGTGCACCGCTTTTTGCTTTTGGCAGAAGATAGAGCCCACTGTGTTTGTAAAATCCATTCATTTTGACTTTATTAGCCGAGTCTGAGGACGGACTGGGAGAATGAACAGAGCTGTCTTATGAAATCTGCAAATATGTCATGTTTTGTTTGGATCACAGTGCAACAGTGATGCCTCTTCTGCCATCTCAAAAGAAAACACAGCATTTGCCAGTCTGATCACCATACAATCGCACAGCATGACGCCAGATTGAAACAACCAAACTGAAGCACAGAGGAACCGCAGAAATCTCAAACATGACTGGAGCATCGTTCGCTCTGGTTGTATTGTATGTTCCAACAGTAAACTATATGAGCTGATTCACATTGCTGGGCGTTGGATTTGATCATGAGGGGGCACTTTTAGTCACTGTGTGTGTCTGTGTGTGTGAGTGTGTGCATAGGCATGGATCTAATTAGGATTCAGGCAGTTAATGGGCAGAAGCCTGATGGTGTGTGATTGCCTGGGTCTAATGTGTAGCAGACTCTTGGGAAGCATCAGCCCTCATGTCTACACACCAAACTGCAGTGAAGCATTCACTTTCTATGTCTCAGTTCCTTTGTTTTCCTTCCCACACTTTTTGTTTTCTTGTACTTTTCTGTTACTTTTATACAAAAACACACAGCAACTTTCCCCTTTACTTATCTTACATGCACACTCGCACATCCTAATGAATAACGGCTGCAGTGAGGGGTGTAGAGGTTATTCATTTACAAAGCACTTCCTCAACTTTCATCTCCCTGAAGGCGCATCACTCTCACGCTCAATGAATCCCAAGAGAGTGAGAAAGGTAGAGATGGAGAATTTAATATGCTGAATATATGGTATGTTAAGCCAACTTAGACACACGCAGTCCACACACTTACATCTTTACAGTGTTGGTCATTAAAGCTGTTGTTGTTTAATGTTGTGTTCCTTTAGCATGGAGTGAGTTGATTAGGCTAATGAGTTTGTTTAAGGGCAGAGGTTCACAAAGACACAGCATCTGTATGAGACCCACCAGACTTTCAAGTAACTTCGGTGTAAACCCACTCATGTCATGTGATATAGGATAAAGAGTGAGAAAGTCTGTGTATAGAAGAGGTGGAGTGGATAGATGGGTCAGACAAACACAGATCCTGTGGAAAACCAAAAGTGAGCATAAAGTTACCTACTGGGATACAAAGACCTCTATACTGTATACTGTATTCCTTTTATTCATGTATATGAGATGCAATACACATGTCTGCTAACTCACAGTTACAGCTTGCTCTGTTTTGGACTTTCCTTTAAACACAGGCAGTGTTGTGGTCAAGTGCAGATGGCATCTCCAAAATTTTGTGGAAGTTCCCCTTTTTCTGGAAAATCTACAGACTTTTAAAGCATCCATTAGCTTTTGGGAGTCATTGCACCTCTTTCCTTTTCTAAAGTCACGGCCACAATATTAGAGGGCTGTGATTTTTAATCACCTGGCTTCCCAAATTTAAAAATTTGCTAGTAAAACTACTTGTGTGTTTATAGCAGTAAAGTAGAGGTAGTTTAGGTAACTATATGTGGTTCCCTCATCAGTCTCAGTCCAACTACTTGGACAGTATCTTGACCTTTTACATGATCTGATTCATAAATGGCACAAAAACAAAACTTCTCATCATCAGTGGTCTCAGGTACATCTCTATCTCCAAAACTGTTGTCATCAAAACTCTCCAGTACAAATCAAAATGCTGTTCTGCACCAAACCTGAATACCCAGGTGCTACACCATAATGTTACTGTGATCTAATATCAACAAAATAAAAAATGAACAAATGCAGTCAGTATTTTGTCTGTATTTATTCACAGTAACAGAGATGCAACAGTACCATCATGAAGCCAAACAAGAGAACACAACATTTTACTCACTTTTACTTCATCAAGCAAATAAAATGTCTAACACTGCGTACTCTGGGTCTCCAGTGACCATGTAAACCTTTTCATGAAAAGCATTAGAAAAACTAGAAGGACACCTGGAGAGCACAGACCTCCACCAAGGCCAAATGCCGAAAGTGAAAAATAATTCATGTATCCACCCCATGATCTGAGTCCTTCCTTGGCCCATGTTACACCCTTCCACTAAGTCACATGAATAAAACAGGCCAGTAGGTTTTCTGTAATCCTGCTGACAAACACAAAAAATGGGACAAAAAACCCCCAAAGATATTGATGCTTTTTAACATTTTTCACATTGTTAGACAAGTGATTTGAGGAATAGCATGTAAGATGTATAACTGCACGAAACAAATGAATCAGACAGGGCGTAATGTAGCCCCAGGTCACTAAAGAACCGAGGTAGGTATTTAAAGGTTAAGGTAGTGCCACCATTTTCATATAAATGTCCATCTGCAGCTCCATATCTCTGACTGCAGGAAACAGAAGAGTCTCTGGCAATCAGGGTGTGGTGTGTTTACATTTGTGTTTGCTTGGAATGACTACAGGGAAACCTGTTAGTTAGTATAAACATCAATAGCACCACGACTCAACAGAAAAACAAAAACAAAACAAAGTGCCTGTTTGATTGACAAGTGACCTCTGGGAAGTACAAAAGCACGGCAGAAGCTAGAACTCAGTACCAAGATAACTGCGGACAAACAAAGAATTTAAAGGATTACCAGAGTAAATGATGCAGCAGAGAAGTTTGCATAGAGGACAGGGAACAAAGAGCCTGCTCGCAGAGAGCGGAGTAGGGGTCATAACTTCCACATCTATTACAGAGTTGCATGAAAGTACTGAAGGATGATCTGAGCCAGTAGAGGGGAAAACAATCTCTGCATCTCCACTAAACACAAAAATAAAGACAAATATAATTGTCAGGACACTAAACACTGACCTTCAGATGATATGGATCATTGTGCTCTTTAATTTATAACTATACTGACTCATCAATATGAATGTTTCTGTAGGTAGAGACCACACATGCCCTTCACATTTGTTGTTGTTCTCTCGACTAAATACAATGCTGGCAAACGCTCCTCTGTCATTCAACTCATTTGTTTTCTTTGTCTCCAACTGCCAGAGGAACTTTATTAACCGCACACACACTCAGACACACACTCAACACGCACCTTTTCCCTCCCCCGCGACCCTGCCTGCTGTGCCAATGTGTTGCTGTTCTAATTAAAGGCAAATTTCCATCGGGGCACGGCGACTGAGGTCATAACACCACCTGAGTGACAATAGAACTCAGACGGTGTTGTAGCACCATCAGTATGCCATGCAAAATTGCGCCGCCGTCCCCCACAGAAACACAAACACCTCAGCTTATTAATAAAATTCCTGTGACTGAGATGGAGGGGGGTATTGTTTGGTCTCAATAAGGTGTTTATAAGTTTGCATAATGTCTGCATGTGTGTGATGTTTATACAAATGTCCGTGTGGGTCGTTTTAGTTGTTTGTGCGGACACGCACATGTGTAAATGCGTATTTCAAGCATGTCTTTAGCATGCTTCTCTATTAAAACAAGATCTAACACATCGGTAACAGCTGCATGGGAGCTAAGAACAATGGTTTTCATGATAGAGCCTCTGTAAACTGTCAGTAGAGAAATCAACCAGCTATAGCAGGAGCACAAGTACTTGTTGATCACAATTAGCCTACTGTAAGAGAGATGAAGATAGATATCCTCACTGAACAAGAAAATGGAAAACTTGGTCATTAAAGTGCCACAGTTTGGAACCTGAACAGCCCTATATAGTGAATTAATGTAGTGTGAGGATGGCTTGATACTGCTTTTTCATGTCCAATAACGCAGTCTTGTGTATCCGCCAATACCAATCCAATATCGTTTTTTTCTTTCTCTTAAACAAGCAAGCTGTTAATAATACATTTGTATGAATGTGCTTCGCTGAACCTAGCAATCTAAAGAACATCAAGCTCAAACTGTGATCAAATATTCTACTCCCGTGAAGGAAGAGACACACAACCCTCAACGCGGCTCAAGGCCTTTTCAGACTGCTGCACAGAAAATCGCTGTCTCCATTCATTTCAATGTGAAGAAACTGGCAGAGTGGAGGTGGTTTTGATCATGGCAGTAGGGGAAGGAGTGGTTTCTGACTATGTGACTGCACATAATGATAACTGCCTGGTTTTGGCCAATCAAACTGAGGGATGAAGAAGCTCAAAGAAACATGGAGGAGTTGATACTGCTGGTGTGTGAATACTCAGAGCTGTACAACTTTTTTTTTTTTTTGTTAGGCGGGTTCTACCAACACAATGTTCACTGGAACACCTGCCTGTCAGCCACTTTTAAAAACCCTTTGAAGGCCCTTTCACCTGTAGAAGTGTTCCCCCAAAAAGCAGTTATACAGTACTGCCGCCTCTTTTCATGCACAGAACTTACAGCAACAATTTGATTGGTCAGCATTTAAATGAAATTTAAATACATATAAAAGCATAAATTGTGCTTGCCTGTTTTTCCTTTTTCCTCCTTGCTGCTCATCTGTGTTACTCATTGACACATCCCTTTACAGTATGTCACACAAAGGTTAGTCAAGCATATTTGATCCTATCCCAAAGTTTCTTGGGTAAGAGTACGTGGCTGATCAGTCTTAATTATTAAGTGGAACTGCACCAATGTCAAGCATCCCATCCTTACTAAGTCCCAGTGCATATGATTGTTGAATATATTTACTATTTACTATTTAATTATACTCACTGTTTCCATCTACTGCAAGGAGTGGGATGGAGGAAATGTGTTTTCCTAACAGAGTTCAGTCCATTTTATATCTGTAATGTGTCTGACTGACAAATCCTTACTCTGACACAATGTGTGAAGCTACATGGCCAATTTCAGGCTTTTCTGCCTGTTCCTACCTCAGGAATGATACAATAAAACATGTTGGATTACATAACATTACAAAACATGTTGAATGTGTCTGTAGGACACATTGGTGGAAGACTGCAAGAATGATTGACTGATCAATGGGTGTATCATTACCACATCCTTGTATCAGTTACATTTTTGTATTTGTTTCTGATGGCTACTGTACATTGTGTATCTAAATACCATGTACTGTAGTACTTTTGTTTCCTGTTTTAATTGCAATATCTTTTACTTCTCTAATAGCAATAATAAAGTAATAATAATAAAATAATAAATTGTGTCATTTTTTGCAAAATAAGTCCAAATACCATTTTAAAATGCTCTGCACCTTGCCTTTATTCAGTATTCAAGGTTTCATGAATATGCAAATACCCCCCACCCTCTCCACATCCTCCACACCCTCCAATCCCCACCCCTACCCCTGAGTAGCTACATCTGGCTTCTCCTGTGGGTTGGGGCATCACCACTAATGACATCTATACTACCACCCCCTTGATTAACAGGATTGGTTCCATAGGTTTATGGCATCATATACGCAGCCTGACTGAATCTGTGTTTATTTAGACTGCCCTTGCTCATCTCCTTTCAAAGCAAATCATGCTCAGACATGACATTTACTGGTTATTTCGCTCCTGATATGTCTTGTAACACATGAAAAACACCACATGGACATGTTAATAAGATTAAATGTGATTTTCACTGGAGGGGGTCTTAATTTTTTTATTGGGGTATCATCTTTCAGTGCTTACCCTTCCCATTAGACTCCACTGTAAAACTGTTTTAAGCAGAGCACGTTATATCTGCAGTGACTAAAATATTATCCTTTTCTATGAATGTGCTGGCTGAAAATACAACAATAAAAAGCATCTTAGTGCAGATGATGAAGTCCTGTGAAACACACTTAAATATGCATTACAACCTTTAAATTCATCGATGTAGACATCTAGGTCTGTGTGTGTTGAATAGCCTTCTGTGGTTTTAAAAGGAGCTTAGCAGTAGGTGACACGTTTTGACAGGGAACAAAAATGTATGGAATACAAAAGACAGTATCTCTGGCTCCTCATTTTTTCAATTTTGATTATTTTTTAAACTGTCAATCATGAGCCCAACAAATGCAACAGAATATCAGTTTTAAATAGGTGAAGTACTCATTTAATTCAAATGTTTTCTTTGCCATATTTGGCTGTTACAGCTTGAAGTTTTTGCTTCTCTCATACAATAATATGTATTTCTCAGCATTAGTCACCCAAGACTCCATCTAATTTCTTGACAGGACTAATAACTGTAATGCGCATAGAGTGCAGCTGTAAGAGACGTACCATAACAGAGGAAAATATGTTTATGATTGGATGATGTCTATTAAAACACCACATAGCTGGTCAACAGCAAAGTTGCATTTCTAAATCAGTTCTCATGTCAGCTTGACTACAAACTGTAGTAAACTGGATGGTTTTCAGCTTTTTCTGGTTTTTGGTTTTTGAGTGTCTATTCTATAAACAAAATAATGCAGTCATAGTTGTTCCGATGAAGGCAAGTGATGGATGAGTCAAAGCGGCACGGAGAGCTCTGATGTGAAACAGGGGAATATATAATGTCAGTTCTGTTACATTAGGACATTGTGTTGGGACACTTAGTTGCAGACACAAACACAGTGCCAGTGCTGTTCCAATAATATCATATAAGATGTGTGCACCGGTGCAAAATGACAGTTACTTGATGTTTCAACAGACCGTTTAGTCTGTTTTAGATGTGATGGCCTGATAACAAGCCAACATATTGTACTCGGCTGCTTGTTATACAGCATTAAGCAACAGAGGGCTTCATGACAGTCTTGCTTTACTGAACAGGCTAATTCTGCTGTCTATCTGTCCATTGTCTCTTTCTGCCCATCTGTGTGGCTGCCTGTCTTTCCACCAACCCTTTTCTAAATGAATCCTTCTAAGACCCCTATTGTTCATGGTATGGCTGCTCCACAGTCTATGCAGTGGGATCATAGTCATTTATAGCACTCCGGCTGTGCGTCACCCAAACTGGGACGCTTTTCACTAGAGCTGCACGGAGAGATTAATCTGGTGAGGAGGAAAGAAAAAAGGGAGAGGAGAGGAGAAGTGAGCCAGAGAAGTGAAATGTCCCTCCAAGGACCCCAGCTGTGCACCTGTCTGCATCCTGAAGTGATTTATTTTGTGGAGGGAAGATAATACAATTATAATATAGGGCAAAAAGACTCTGTGGTACCAGTTGACAACAGCTCACTGAAAACAGAGGGATAAAAGAAAGAGAGAGAACAACTGTGTACAAAATTGAGATGAAGAACAGAACAAGATAACTGCTGCCTTTTTGTGACTAAATTACTTTTGTGAGCAGCGTGCATTTTCAGTCGCTTTATATCCTTAAAAATGTCCCGTGGAGTTTCCTGTACAAGTAAAAATTACATTTCCATTCTGTCTTTGTAACCAAAAACCAATATGTGTATCCAGGCCACACTCCCCTCTGCTCTGCATCTGATACAGATGCGTCTGATAGAGATGCACAAGGTACCTTTATAAGACACACCAGGCTTTCAAAAAGTATGAAGAGCAAGGAAGTCTGTGTATGGAATCCCTCCTTTCCATACACAGACCTCATGGTTGCATGGTTTGGTCAAACAAACACAGGACTTTCACCCAGGAAACCAGGGCTCATTTCCCACATGAAAGCAAATGTTCCATCCATTCATCAATCCATCCAGCCATCTTCAACCGCTTATCCAAAATCGGGTCGTGGAGGTAACAGTTCTGGTCGGGGGCCCCAGACATCCCTTTTCCCAGCTACATTAGACAACTCTGACTGGGGGATCCCAAGGTGTTCCCTGGCCAGGGCAGAGATATCATCCCTCTACTTAGTCCTCAGTCTGTCCTATGGCCTCCCAGCTGGATGTGCCTGGAACACCTTTCTAGGGAGGCGACCAGGTGGCATCCAGATGCCCGAACCACCTCAGCTGGCTCCTTTCTGCACAAAGGAGCAGTGGCTCTACTCTGAGTTCCTCACGGATGAGGAAAGCAAACATTAATGTTAAGTGAAGTTTCAAGTTACATAACATAACTTTTGACTCATGTGATATGTTTACCCCAAATCATGATCTTTTCCAAACCTAACCTAGTAATTTGGTTCCTAAACCTCACAATATTAGGCACATATCTGGCAGTGTGTCATACAGACACTAAAGGGTGGCTTCTGCATCAGTATGAGGTGTCGAGGGGCAAGACTAAGATGTCTGTATTTGACAACGTGATGAGAATGGGTTGGGGTATCGGAGGTCAAAGAAACATGTTGAATGAATGAATCCTTCCTCATAGAACATTTGCAAAGCTTATTTTTGAAGTATTTTCAATTCAACAAGGAAAGAAAATTTGATTATTTACAATTTTAAAGAAAGACACAACATCATGTATCCAAGATTTAAAAGATGGGGAAAGGGAGCCTGGTGGAAATTAGGGGTAAGCCGAGCACAAGAGGAGGATGAATTCATGGCTTCTAAAGCTTCCGCCAGAACTGGTCAGAAAGGCTAATCTGTAGTTCACTTTCCCAGCTTGCTCTTACTCTCACAGCAAATGATTCACTTGTCAAGAAAACAAGGTTGTTCAAATAGGAGACATAGCCTTTAGTTAAAGCTTGTCAGCAACAAGCAGTGGTGGACAAAGTACTCAACCCCAGTACTTGAGTCAAAGTATAGATACTCCTGGTCAAATATTACTCAACTACAAGTGAAAGTTGCTCAGTCAAAATTTTACTTGAGTTAAAGTATTAGAGTACTTGGTTTTAAAAATACTTAAGTATTCAAAAGTACATGTTTTTAAAAATACTGAAGTATTCAAAAGTACAAATTACAAAGTACATTTTCTAATACATGCTGTATTGTTTTAATGATGCATTTACAGAAGCTTGTAACTCTCTGTAACCATCTAATGATGCACTGACCTGCTTGTAGAACCACTCTGCTACACAAAACCTATAGAAACACCTATAAAAAATTTAGCATAGAAATACAATCAAAACCCAAACGGACTGTTATCGTCATTTTCTGATGTAACTGTATTAAAATCACATCATAACATTAGATTGAAGCCAAGTGTGAGGAGTTCTCCAAGTCTGTTAAATAACTGAGATTTCTTTCTGTCTTAAGAGGCAGTATATATACATGAATTATTCTGTATTTTTCACCCTGATAAAAACAATTCAACTTTAAAAGCTACCTGGAATAATGAATAATTATAAAAACATCTTGAGATTTTATTTTGTCTTTCTCCTGCCATCACCATTACCGCTTTTTGTTTGAATGAAAGAGGGAGAACTTGTTTGTGCTTGTTAGTGCGCCTGGATGTATTTCTGCTTTTACATCAGTCCCATTTGAGAGGAGCTACTGTGATTGGTTTCCTTCTGTGAGGAACACAGCATGTGACCAACTGCATTTTAGAAAAGAAAAAACAGCAACAGCTGACTTCAACGATGTGCTCAGTCAAAAAGTAACAACAACCTTCCTAGAAATGTAGTGGAGTCAAAAGTAGTAGTCAGTACTCAGTAGTCAGAAGTTTCCAAAAAAACAAATACTCAAGTAGAGTACAGATACTCAAAAATTTACTTAAGTACAGTACTCAAGTAAATGTACTTCACTACTGTCCACCACTGGCAACAAGTACATGGTCTGCGCCACTAGCAGACGGGATTTGGGGGAATACTGAAGAATGGGTCCTTGCAAAGTCCCATGGCTGAAAATACTTAAAAAAAATGTGAATCAAAAATTGATCAAAAGTAGCAAAAGACCCATCCACATACAAATTCTCCACGCAGCCCAGTCCTTTTTTAGCTAAGGACACAAACCTTGGATCAGTTATAGTTGGAAAAAAAGGTGATTATTGCATAAGGGAGTTGACCATGTGAGGGTGGACCACTTGAAATGCTGTCCTGTTTGTGATGGGGTTAGTAATATATTGTGAGAGACAGATGGGTAGGGTGCCACGTCCCACAGTCTGGAGTGAAGAAGAAATACACGAAGCAGCCTCAAGTTGGCACCAAATACTCTGTGGGGAGGTGAACCACAGCAGCAACTTGTGCATGTTTGTGGCCCAATAGTAGCATTGGAGGCTGGGTAAACCAAGTTCGCCTGATGACAGAGTCAATAAATATGAAAAATGATCTGGGCAAGAAGACAGGAATACATCGGAAAGCATACAAATACCTGGGAAATATGTTCATCTTGACTGTTTGCACACTCCCTGCCAGAGAGAGAGGCAACAGACTATTTTTGTAAGTCTGTTTCCATAAAGAACGAATAGAACGAATAATGAAGACACCAAAATACTTGAACCCTGATTTGGAAAGCTGAAATGGAATTGACGACTGTGACCTGTGTGTGACCTGTGTGTGACCTGACTTTGCCATGTTTCATGTTCTTCATGCTGTTAATTTCGCAGGATAACTAACTTGGTGTTAGCATGCTGTGTGGATAACGTGGCTACTCCCAGACTGGTATGATATTGGTTTAATGTTGTAATATTATGGGACAGTGAAGAGAAACTAAAAGCTAAGCCTCATTTGAAAGCATTTAAATACCTATTTTTTTTTTCCATGGTGTGTTTTGTGAACGTTTATACTGCAGTACAGGCTGTATTTGCATTATTGTTATAACCTATGGAAACCAGCTGGTTCCTCTTTGTGATCCTTGTCACTCGTGTGTGTAATTGTTTGTTTTGCTGCTGTATGTAGCATTACATTTACTTGATAGACACATGCCCTGGAGGTAACGACATGTGAAAAGAAACTGCAGGAATTAATTTTCATTATTGTATATCTATGACTAGCACCCAGCAGTTAGCTTGCTCAGACTATGAAGTTGCCTGCTGGGCAGTAAGATGAGATGCACAGTGAGGTTGTACTTAAATGGTGTTAATATTTCATACTGCATTGTTGAGCCAAGCTAAATGCACTATGTGCTATATCTTTTTACATAGCTAACTTGATGCAAGCTTTTATAGTCTACATTAGCCTGTTTGATGTATATTTTTCAAAGTAGCATCATCTTCTACATTTTCTCTGTGATAATGTACAGTACCTCATTTTGTGTAGGATTTTACAGTTTGCTAACTGCCATGTGCAGATACAGCATTGTGTTTACAGAGTAAAGGAAACATAAAGGGCTTTCTGTCATTTAAACTCCTTGTGTTGACACCGGGCCACCTCGATTCAACATCAAAGCATCCTGCTAAGACACTCTGCAAAGTGCCCTTCCAGCACTGAGTCAGCATTTGTTCTGTTAGCTATGTTTAAGTACTGTTAAGCAGTTTAAGTATGTCTAAGAACTGTGGTGCTTCAGAACATCATATGAAATACACTGATCTTATGATGCACACAACTAAGGGCATACGCATACTGTTGTGTGCATACTCTCATTTATGACAGACAAGCACACAGTGCGTATGTATGACACACAAACTCAGAAATCTAAGCTGACACAAAGTTCCACTCTGAAAAGAAGGTTACCTGGCTTCTGAATTAAGTACAGAGTAAGTATCAGAGGACAAACTCATGAAAGAGATAAAAACACCACATCCACTGCATTTTCTGGAAGACAAAGATAATGCGCAGGTAGAGTAGTGACCCAGTTCCAGCGGATGTCTTTAGTTTACAGTAGTTTCTTTATGCACTAGAGGGCATAGAAAATATGCATCAACAGTATAGTTAAATCCAGGAGACCTCAAACAGACGAGAAGGAGCAGAGTGGGTGAAGAGCATCAAGGACAGGAGGAGGACAATTCTTTGAGTCATTTTTCACACATTGAGTGGCTTTTGTCCATCCTTTCATCAGGCCTCAGTGAAGTTAAAAAGCTTTTCTCAGCTCGAGATGAACATGAAATGCAGTGTGTGTGTGTGTGTGTGTGTGTGTGTAACTGTCATAGAGAAAAAATATCTACTATTTTCACATCTCTGAGCTGTAAAGATCAGTGTGTATCCAACTGTCTGTAAACAACAGAACACAAATGCAGTGTTACACAATCCTGAACCCCAACACACAAACAGTCTCACTCTTCTGTCTCTCACTCCCCTTCAATCGATCAGTTAGGTTTCACCTCTGTCAGTCTGGCTGGCTCTGTGATTAGTTGGTCAAAGCTGGCCGCCATAAAGTTCAATGTGGCCCAGCAGATGTTTCTATTGAAAAAAAAAAAAAAAAATTGTATTTAATGCTTTATATTGCTTATATTTTGTATTTATATAGCTTAGATTCTGTGCATTTTATCACTGGTGTTTTATATTTCCATCTCATTCCTTTCTTATTTATTCCTTGTGAATATGTGTGGTTCTTAAATACAAATGCACCATTTGTGGTTTTGTTGTGTTTGCATTCTGACAATAAAGGTCTAGAATTTTGAGTGAAGGATCCTTAAATATTCATTATTTTTCATAATCCAAGCATGGCAGGCAGAGTGACATGTTATGCAGGAAGTCACTCAGTTAAGACAACTAGTACCATTTTGCAACTTAACAATACAGTAGGTGTTTACCTTCAGCCCCTGGCCCAACATTAAGTTTCAGGAAAAAAAAAAAAAACTTTAAGGGAAAAAGTTAGACACCCTTGCTCTAAGTGGACATTCAGCCTTGGTAACATCTGTGTTTGAAAGCAGACGGATCAGCCTCTGTCTGCCTGCCACTGAAAGGTCTCTGCAGAAGAGGAGGCTCTAATCACTCTGGAGGCCACAGCTCATGGTCAGATGAAGCTGCAGGGTGCCACATGCTGTGTGACTGAGAGATGACATGATTGAAGCAGTGTTCACAGGGGCTTTTAGTGCAGTTTTTACTGTTATACACAGCAGAAAATGTTCTAATCTTCTGTAGGGGGCTGATGAAGGTCACTGGCTTAGACCCCTACCTTTACTGTTACTAATACAGGTGATGAAATATCTAGAAAATCAAGAAACTCTTGATTCCACCCACTTGAATTTTCATCCGATCGCTAATGGAGAACAGGGTTATCTGTGAAGGTTAAAGAGAGAAAAGCTTCTGATATCATAAAAGCAAGTTTTTTTTTTCTGTATTATGTCTTTATCAGTTAAGTCTCTGCTCTGCTGATCTTATTATCTGGGCTTTTTCTTATCATTGACACTGTCAGTATCAGTGTGACAATAAGACTTTTTTTTGTCTTGTATCAACTGTAGGTCACTGGGAATTAAATCTGTGTTAAGAATGATGTAATGGGTGTTTAGTTTTAGTCTTGGTGCAGTTTTACTGCTCCAACAGAGATGATTTTTAAGTGGCAAAGCTGATGGGGAGAGTTCGATAACAACTGCTGTAAGTCTTGGCTGTCTAAAGTTTCCCACTTTATGAGGAGTTTTACCTCCTTCCTGCAGGGCACCAGCACAGGATAAAAAGACAGTGACCTCTCTCTTTTAGTTGCCTGGGTGTCAAAAGGAAATCTCTAAATGTAATACAGAGACATCCACAATCTGCAGTTTGTCCTACTTAGAACAGCAGTTACAGTTATATGCATGCTGTGAGTGCTAATCCTACACTTAAATCCAAGATGGTTAATCTGCTACCAGCACTTATTTTTTTGTAGTTTTTTGTTGCTATAGCTACAGCTACCAGCATCCTATAGTGGTTTCAGTCAGTGGGGAACCCTAAGGACCTTCTAGGCCTTTAGAGAAGGTCTAACATATCAGTATATCAAATGTTATATTTAAAAATATTCTAACTGATTTATTTCATTTAATTATTAAGATACTCTCTTCTAATTCCAATTTAAACCTCATAATCTATCAATCTTCCTTCAGAAATGAAAGGGTTACTAACTTGAAAAAATAGAGAGTTATCTGATCAGATTTATTTTTGTTGTTGTCTCTCGGCAGAGAAAGGTTAGAGCTGGTTCACTCACTGGTTTAGGGACTTCATCACTGGGACAGAAGGCCAGAGTCTGTGTGTTTGTTTAGAAAGTGACCAATGAATTAACCAATCATACTTTGATTTACAGTGGGTTGGACCAAAAAATAATCCCCAGTGATATCATGTTCCAGACGAAGCAGTTGACACTGACGCTGTTGGTCGTTAGCTTGATAGCGCTGCCTTTTTCAAGTTAGACTTTCGCAGCGGTGGACCTGCATAGGACTGTGTTATTTAGGAGACTAGAAATACACGTGTCCCAGAGTCAATTTTCAGACACTTAAATATTCTATTGTACAACAGTGCAGCACAGCAGACATAGGTACACAGTATGCTACATGTAATGGTGTGTGTGGTACTGAAACGAATGATAAAAAATAAGACAAACTTAATTATAACTTATCCAAACAATCGTGTCAGAGTAAATGGCTATTATCTACTGTTTAGTACAACTTTCAAAGAAAACACTCAAAAAAACAAAACAAAAAAACATTACTTACTCTGCTATCATTTTGCAGTGTTTGCTGCCCTCTGCTGGGATTTTTGTATATGACAACTACACACTTTAAACACGTCACAAGCTACCTGGCTGCCTGCTGCTTATTCCAGCAAAAATCTTTTTGCAGTTTGCTGCATTTTTGGTGTGTCTGGGTAAGTTTTGACTGAACTGAAGAATCACCTCTAATAGCCATGGTTCGCCACTGGTTTCACTGCAAGCAATCCATGTTGACAGGTAAACAATTATTTAACATTATACCTGTGATTTGTGGTTGCTGATTTGACTTATTTGTAATTATAACTGTTTTTTGTCATCACTGCAAACCAGTCTTTTTTGATGAACAAATTCAAATGAAGGTCTGACAAAATCAATGAACAAACACAAATAATACAACAATGAAAAACCATGTTAAAATAGACTTCCACCATGCTCCTTAAAACCTCATTGCAGTACTTTCCTGAATCATGCTTCTATTTACTGTCATCCTCAGTGTCTGCCCCACTGTTACATTGCTATTCTAGCCTTGATCACCATGGTCACAAATCCGTAGACGAAGGAGGGACAGAGAAAAAGAAAGAAAATGCTGGGCTGCCCTGAAGAGCTTCTGTCTGAATGAAGGACAATCTGACAATTGAGGGGAATCACAGAAGCTGTGGCAGCCTTGAGGGAGACACAAGAGCACCATCACCCACAGCTGAGGGCTCTTAGGGGGACAAATCTGTCCTTAATAGAACAGTGAGAAAGAAAACCCTCATTGTCACCAGGTTTTCTCCCTCCAGAGTGAGTACAAACTCAATTGTATAGCATGTAGTATTGTAAGAGAGAAGAGAGGGGAGGCGTACAGTATGACAGCTATGGCCTACATTATTTAGGCCCCTCATGAATCCTTTGTTGTTTCCCTGTCATGCTTTTTGCTTTTTAAGGATCATATTTCAGCTGAAGTTAACGGTTTTCTTTGTAAGCTAAAAATAAACCATCAATGGACTTTCAAAATATGACAGCTATTCAGTCTGGTCCTCACTCCTACATGCCATCCCTTTACATACCTGCCATACAGTGTACATACAGTAAACACACCGTTAGTCAGAGGCTGAAAGCTGTCAATCATGATATGTAATCCCCTTTTTATAGCATCAAATAACTAATTAAAACCAAGCTAATCAGAAAAATGAACGATGGGTGATTTATAAGCTACATGTACTGCAGCCAGCCACTGGGGGGTGATCAAGATGTTTCGGCTTCACTTTTGGTGAGCTGTCCTGTTGTGCACATGTATATAAATATTTTTATACATAACAGACTCTGAAATGTACTCAAAGTATAAAAGTAAAAAGGAGTCATCTGAAGGACATTTCCTCCGGCTGTTTTTTAACAGGTTCAGTAAGCTAACAGAGCCTCACCTTTTCTCTGAAGTTGAGTATCCCTCTCATCTGTTTTGTTTAGTTACGTCTTATATGTCATTTTTGTCTTGTTATGTCTGTCTTGCACTGATGGATACACCAAGGAAGCGTCTTTTCCATGTGTTATTGTCCCATCTGTTTAGGTTGAAGTCGGCTTTGATGTTAGGAAGGCTGTGCAATGATGGAAAATAAAAATAAAGAATTCCCTTCAAATGCAGTAAAAGTAACCCTGTTTTAAAAACGTAAGAAGTAGAAACTACAAATATTTGCGTTAAATGTAAGGAGTAAAATAAATAGCTGTCAGAAAAATAAAAATTCTGAAGTAAAGTACAGAAACCTGAAAACTATTTAAGCACATTAACAAACTATTTGTGCTTTATTAATTCCCACTTCTGATCACTTTAACCTCCCCCCTTTCATATTACATGCAGTCCTTTGCTGATATAAAAATATTTACTTGTGTAGTGGTTCCCAAACTTTTTCTGGCACACAACCTTTCAAAAGTGACAAAAAAATCACCCCACAATTATCAGTCATTGACAATAATTGGGAAAACAACTGATAAAAAGGAGTTTAAGTTGAATTTTAGTGAAATTAAGGTCAGTATAATTGTATCAGCAAACTGTTTATGTACCTAACGTGAATCATTTTAATTTAACTTTTCACGTTTCACTTTATTTCTCCCCTGGTCATCCACTCTCCACCCCCAATTTGGGAAGCATGGCATTAGTGTCCTCATAATTGCCATTGATTCACTTTTACATTAACAGTTGAAATACTGAAGAAGTCCTCATATAAGTGACAAACATTTTCCACAATACCTGCCTTACAAAGAATAATGGGTTCTGGAAATTCACATGAAGTCTGATGGCTTCACAGATCTCAATGACCTTGAAATCTGAGGAGATTAAGCCATCTTATTCAACAACAACATTCCTTCTGCCAAAATCTTTCAGTCACTTTCCTTGGATGAATGTCATCTTGTGAGGGCAGCAAGGTGCAAGTACGCCTGGAGGCCTGTAATGTAGCTGTTAGCTGTTCTGTGCCGCAGTGCCACAGGGAGCTTCCTTGAAGTGCCAGGTGGTTCCCTGGATCTCAGTGACTATTCTGTTTTCGCAGCTGTTAGAGCAGTAAAAGCTTTGCTGTAGCTGCTGGCCAACAATATCACCTTCGTTGGAGCAGCAGAGGAGAGACAGGAGGTTGGTATCCTGCAGCCAACATTTGTGATAGATGGCACTCCGATTTCTGTGAAAATTGTCTCTATAGCTGCCAGAGAATTTCACCATTATTGCCCGATGTTATTTACAGCCGCCATCACATGTTCTCTGCCAGGGCCAATTCAGAATTGGAGATCACAGCTTCAGCAATGGCCAAATAGAGGAGGATTGTGGTTAACCACCCCAGCCTTATTTTCTCAAATACACTAAGAGGAGAGGTTCAAATAACCTCGAGGGTGGAAAGGGCAACCAATGTTTGGAAGCAGCAGTTTAGCTTTCTCAGCAAGTCTGCCGAACACTGCCACATGCTGTGCTAGTGAGGTCTGGAGAGGAATTCTTCATGATGTTGCAGTTTAAGTCAACAATGTTTCAGAAGGGAATTTTGTTGATAGGTGTGTTGATTCGAATCTGCGAACAAGTTGAACTGAAATATTATTAGGAATTATTATAAATATAATTAAACCTTTTATGGACGTAACATATAAAAGCTTCTTTATTTTATAGGAAAAAGTAAAATACTGGCCCTAGCCTGAGCTTACCAACGGTATGATCATATTTCTCTGTAACAATCAGGGCTGTGCCGAATGCTTCAAAGCTACGTTCATTGCCATGGTATTCAAACAGCAAAATTAGTATTTGGCTATTCATACATTTTCCCTGCTGGTCACCTCAGTGTGGCTTATGGTAGTCTGACTCACTGGATGCCTGCTGCACATATATGCCTGCCACTGGTTGCTTGGTTTCAGTCGGCATCGCGGCATGTGTCTTTACATTTACAAAGTCTCTGGGAAAGAACAGCAGCCACCGAGCTGCAAGCTACAAGCTGAAAATAACAAATTAGCACCTGCAACACTAATGGTACAAACATAAACAGCTGTTACCTTTTCTATTGCAGTCATTTAGTAATTTTAATGCCAAGGTTTGATTTCAGTGAAGCAAATGTTCCCCCAAAACAAGTCCCCTCTCAGCCCTATTTTGCAGCAGCACTGTCACTGTAATCTTGGGCTTAACTCCGCGCAAGACGTCCGTGATTTTAGAGAAATGGAAACAGCAAAATGTGCAAGTGTAAAGCAAAACCTGCAAGTGTAAAGCAAAACCTTTCTCCAGTGTTGAGTGCTGTGGAGACTGGGGTGACTATGATAGACTAGGTTGTCAGTATCAAGTATCTGAAGTTGTAGGGAGCATCTTTTTTCTATTTGTGATTGAAGATAATGATATTCTCTTATTGTGTAAGCCATGTTTGACCTTACAAATATAGGTAATTATATAAGCTACAGCAGCCAAGTTTTGATTGACATACAAAATGAGTTAGAAATTAACAAAATAAAGGAGCTTGTTTTGTTTTTGTAAATTGTATTCAGGTGAAATATTCTGCAGGAGAAGTTAGTATGTCAACCAAGGTAAGGAACTGCTGGTATAGCCTAAATTTAACAAAGAACTGGCAAGGAAAATACACACCCTGTACAGCATCAAAAGAAAAAAAGAAGCTAAAGCAGTGAGATTTTGTCTGTGTATATGTCCAGGGGGAATAACAGTCCTCAGGCAAATGAGTTATGAGGAGACAGTGCCAAGAATGTCAAAGACTGTGTAGTCAGTCACAAAACTTCAGCAGAGAGAGAAAATACACATTGGGATTTACAGCCACCACTGTGAAAAGATCAGCTAGGTGCATACAAAGGGAGTCTAGTGTTCGATGTTTCTTGTGTGGCATCAGCCTTGCAGACTTCTGATTATTTCCCGCCTCTGTGTCAGAAACCTCAAGGGACAGCAAAGGGCTGAGAGCGAAGCGTAGTGAATGTGAAGGATAATGTGATAGAAAATGAATTGTCTCGGGTGGTTGGCTTTGTCTCTTAGGGAGTGACGGCATCCCAATATTGTTTTTCCACAACACCAGTCTAAACCCAAATTCTGCAAACAGAAGACAATTTTCCTCTAAATCTTGGGTGCAGTAAATGTCATCATGGTGTGTTGAGCCCTTTTCTGGGTACTCAAGCTCTACTCTTTTTTTGCTAAAATAATCAGCCAATTTTACTTTATGTAAATTTGCTTGATGCAAATTTGAGCCTCGGTATCATTTTGTATGCAAATAACTTTATTTCAACAAGTCCTTCCAGGCAGCTGCCTATAAGGGTGATGATCATAGATGGGCCATTTTCTGCAGTGATTAACAGCAAATGATAAGGAAACTGCGCCACATTAAAGGAAGAGGCAATACCACAGATTCTCTTTTTGATTTGACAAAAGTCCTCATAATAGCAAAGCTGATACCAATACCTTTTAAGCGGCCTGAACTGAACAAGAAAATGACTGTATAGGTTGTCTGTGCAAGCAGTTTTATTTATTGTTAGGAGGTGACTTCCTGTGGTGATAGCAGTTATGAGGAGTATAAAGAGCAAGAGAGTCTGTGTATGGAAGAAGTGGGGTGGGTGAATGGGTCAAACAAACACAGGACTGAGGTTGAAGTATCAGTCAAAATACAGGTGCTGAAAGGAGTTTAAATGTCAAATTAAATGTAAGTAATAAATTTAGCTGGAACACCTTGGTCACTGGTCCTGACCTCCTTAAAGAAAAGGGTTAGGAGGAGCCCTCCTGACTGACTGGAGAGCCATGTGAACACAGAGTCACACCCCAGTGCTACCACAACAGTCTCCCCTCCTTTAAAACAGTTCATTTCCATCTTGTACTAGTCCAGAGTTGTAATAAGTGGTGGACTATAACTAAGTACATTTACATTGAGTCCTGTACTTCATTTGTACTTTACTGGAGTTCCATTTTATCCAACTTTATGCTTCAACACCACATCCCAGAGAAAAATACTCTACTTTTTAAGACACAAAGCTCAACAAAGGCTGTTTTCTGACTTTTTAGAGATACATGGTTCTCACAGGACAGTGATGCTACAGATATTTGATGATCTTCTAGACCATGATGCATTGCTATAGATTAAACTAGCCAACAGTGGCCTATATATATATATATATATAAAGTAGTTAAATGAGCTCAACCTTAAACATCTACAGCAGTTTACAGCGGTAACATTAAAGCAATAATACTAATCCAAAAACATTTACTTCAGGGAGGTTTTCTGAATGCAGGACTTTTACTTGTAGTGAAGTATTTTTACAGTGTGATATTAGTACTTTTGCTCGAGTAAAGGATCTGAATATCTTTTACACTCCTGGCAACCTATGAGGAGTAACATTATGTCTTGTCTGGACAGACAGACGGGTTTCCACAGAGGCTAGTGTGCACACGCATATAAACTCATGCTCACATGCAACACAGTTCTCTTTTCTGAGCTACAGATTATAAACGACACTGCACGTTGGCGCTCATCGAACATGAAAAATTAGTTGTATTCCTCTTCATTCTCACTGACACAAAGACACACAACAGCCCTGGATGTGTCTGTAAGCATGACACAGACGCACTGCCCAGCACATCTCACATCAGACAGACAGGAAAATGCATCATGCACTGCAAACTATCAAATCAAGTTAGCGTTACTGTGAGTGAATGACAAACTTGGAGAGGAGGAAACACAAGTTTACTTGATTACTGTTAACCCCGTTCACTCTCGGGATGGTATTTTCTCTTTAGTTCTGCTTCATCCTCTCATCAGAGTTGTAAACACTTACACCTACTTTGACACAAGGGGGAGGCGGGGCCCTTGCGTACCTCACTGGGCCCTATGCAACTTGCGTAGTGTGCATATAGGACCAACCTACTCTGGCTGGAAGTGTATAAGTTAAGTACCTGAACCAAATTACTTATAAAGAGTACTTTAAAGTGTAAAAACCGCCAACGATGGGATTGAATATTTCTGTTACTCTAATAATATGCCTTTCAAGATCAAGGCTGTGTCACAGGGTCGTCAAGGGAGTGCATCATCTACAGCACTGCAAGCTTGTGTCAAATTGCTGCAAGCTGCAGCATGCATTTGTCAACCACAGCCATCTTAAAGAGGGCCTGTTACGCTCATTTCCAGCTTAAGATTTTCATTATGAGTTTCCAGAAGTTAAAAAAAACATTCTCATTTATGTTATACTGGCACTTTCTGCAGCCTCAGCATTTGCCTTCTGTCTGGAACAAGCAGTTTTAGCTCCTGATTGATAAAAACTAGATCAAATTTTATGGATAAAATATTTTCTCATTTTCCATCTGATGTCCTATGATCTGTCTTAACTTTCAGTGATGTATGGAGTTTCCGGATGGCCAAAGTTTTACTTGTTATTGGTGGTTAACTACTTTAGCCGCTAACTGCTAGTTAGCCTACATGCTGCTGACTGCCTAGGGTGGGCTGTCATGTCAAAGCTGAATTCATGGCCTGATACGAAGCTCACTTGCGGACAATAATAAGAAAACACTTTGAGGACAGAGCAGTAAAGGAAAAATTGAGCACACCCAGCAGGAGTCCAAACTGAGTACTGGAGTTGAATAACAACGCAGTATGTGTCCTTAACTGTGTTGTTGGTGATGATGGTGTCTCCCTGTGAGCATCTGTCAGCTTTTAGTGACTTGTCCAGACCCTGTACACACTATCCAAGGCCATTCATCACAAGTGTGTGAGGAATCTGACAATGAAAGGTCTTTTCACAAGCACGTTTGTGCAATGTTGATGGTATCAAAACCATTCATTAAGACGGAGGCTTTCTCTGCTCCGATAGAGGATGCCACAGAGCAGAGGGTTAACAAGGAGCTATATGCCTGCAAATGGAAACACAGCCTTTCTCCATGTCGCCGTTTGATATCCTTTATCCCAAATCAACACAGTGACCAAAGCCTGCTGAGCCCAGAGGTTGTCAACTGAAACCTTGAGAAAAGACTTTAAAGGAGTGAAGGATTATCTGCAGCAGTACAGAGACACAGATACAAGCGAGATATCAGAAATAGCTTCAGAAGGGAGTTTTCCTGCCCTCACAGATGCTGCTCTCGTCACCTTCAAGCAAGACTTTCACACCCAAAAAACCCTTCTGACTCCTTTGAGATGTGGAAAAAACACTGTACAGAGGGTGAAATCGGATGTGTGCTGACAAAGGTTGGAGCAGAGGAACGGATGATGTTGACGCAGAGGATCTGCACCTGCAGGTCACACTACTGTTACGAAATTCCCCTCTGATGTCTCCACAATCTCTGAGATACTTTTAATGCCTGCAGGGAAAATATCAGAGATCTGAGTATACTTCTCTGACTGTTTCTCATGCTCACTGTGACAGTTGCTTCAGGTGACAGAAGGTTTTTTTTTCGATGTTTCATTCTGAGTCTTATTAAAACTTTCATCTAAGTAACCAGAGAGGCTGTCAGCACCGGTGTCTCTATTGAGGATAAAGTGAGAAAGTCATTGCATATACAGAGTCTGTGATCAGATATGCAGAGGACATAAAGCTTTTAGGTTCAAGTTCTGAACACAATCATCCAAATGATGCCAGCCACAGTCTATAAAAACAAAGCAATATGATGGAGAGACCACATAAAAGTGTTGTGGGAGCCCCATAATCTGTAAATACAGCATTAGTGGAACTGTAAAAAAATCATTTGTTGCGCTGTAAGGTTCCGGACTATCACCTGGAGTTTACGCACAGCAGCAGAAAAACAATTTCCATTATGTCAACATACAAAGATAGCATCTTGATTTCATACATAGGACCAGCATGTAACACTGCGCAGAAACCATGCACCATGCAGAAACCAAAAATACTTCACACTGAGACTAAGCTATTGTTTTATGGTTTAGGGAAGGATAGGGTAAGGTTTATGAAAAGGAGAGTTGATGTTCTCATTTGTTTCTTTTTTAATGTTTTTTTTTATTGAACAATTAGAAACATTCAGCATACAACTGGTACACAGTGGTTAAGTTTTCATGTGCCATACAGGTGGATTAAATCATAATAATTCGCACAATAAATCCATAAATAAAAGTGGGCACACTTTGTCTCAGTCATTGTTGTTGCAGGACTTATAATATCCATTTAATTATTATCCAGATAATTGTTTAGAAAGGGTCCTAAATTTCCAATCTTAGAAGGGGGGGCGGGGGGGTGGGGGTGGGGAGAGAGAGAGAGAGAGAGAGAGAGAGAGAGAGAGAGAGAGAGAGAGAGAGAGAGAGAGAGAGAGAGAGAGAGAGAGAGAGAGACCACTATTTATTAGTTATTATGTCCATATTAATATTTCACACCTAACCTGTTTGGTTCATTAAAATGAAGCTTGGTGTGTTTGCCAGTAGACCATAAAGCTCTTATGGTCTACCAGGGTATTAAGAAATCCCAACCATGTGGTTTTCAGTGCTGTTAAAATACAGACACTCCTCCTTTTATTAAACTGATATAGAGACACTGTATTGTAATGCACAGCAGACACCACTAGGGGGCAGACTCCAGTGGTGGACAGTGTTGGGCAAATTATTTAGGAAGTGTAACAAATTGCTTTTTATATATTAATCCTTTAAAAAGTAGTATTAATTTACTGTTTACGTCTAGATGTAAACAAACAACTTTCCACCTGTGGAAAGTATGCCCCTGCCTAATCATGAAGCATTCGTTTATCTTTTTGGCTCGCAGGTGATGTGACCTGACCTGACCTGCTGCACATACACGTCATACGATAGTCTGCACAGGTCAAAAGGTAATTTAGTAACTCAGAGTTACTTGGATTATGATGATATATTCTGAAAATTGTGTCCCTTACACTACTCATTACTGGGTAAAGTAATAATATTACAGTAATATATCATTGAATATTTCTTTGTGACACCAAAGAACATAAAAATATACACACCAGAAGCATTAAAGTGTTGCTCCAAACGAGTTACCTGTCAGTCTGAAAAACATCATGGTTACTCCTTTTGGTTTGTTTGGAAAAAGTCAGTGTGAACTCGAACCGGACCAGTACTACAATTCAACAATTGTCCAGACTAAATGAAGTAAACTAAAGGTGTGAAAACAGCTTTTGTTTCGCACTTTGTCATGAAATTTTGTTTACATATCAATAAAAATGTATAACAAAAAAAACAGAGAAAATGTAAACAGACTGATACTATTATCCTCATTGTAAATAAATGTAAATACGAGTGCACAGCTGGCACAGAGAACAATTACAATAATTCATATTATGGATGTGTCACCAGTATATGAACTTCCACAAACACTTGTAGATGCACATATTTGCACACTTATGCAAATCATGATTAATGAAATTTACAGAAATGTAAACACATTTCTATCTGTAATACACCTACAGTTTGCAGGTTCAATTTTCTGTAGGTACAGATACATGAAGTGAAACTCATAAAAGGAGAAGATGATGAGGAATGATTTGAGTTTATGTGATGTGACGTTATTTTCCACCATCTGCAGTATTTGCTCCTGGTCACATTGTACAGTCTTACGTTCAGTGTTGACATTTATTACAGGCATTTTTAATGAAGAAAATGCAAATTCAGTGCAGCCAGCTGTCCTGCTTTGTACCAAGTCTGAGGGACTACAGGGAATATACTGTACAAATAAACAGCCTGAGGCTTTAATACATAAACTCGTTAATTAAACACTTGTGTTAATATCACCTACAATGAGTTTCATTAATGTTTGTATCAATTACAATGATTCTCTGCCTGAAGCACTCATGGGGCAGGGTCACCTCAAAAGAATGTAAAATGTCAACTTTGAATAAATGAAAATTAACTGTTGTGAATGGCCTAGGGCTATTTAAGCCTCAAAAAGAGCTTGAATCAATAAAATTATGACCTTGATACCAGCACCAGTGGGTTGCAAAGATTTTCTGTTTAAATAGAAGCACCAGCCATGGACTCAAGAGAAGAGAATTAGTTTGTAATCTTAAGTGCAGTTTATGGTTACTGCAGTGCAGACGGTCTGCTCCACAGAGCGCAGGTCCACATAGAGCTCCACGCTCTACTAAACATATGAACTCCACAGAGGCCTCTGAAAATGATGCTGCTAGTTCCAAGTCTATGATTGGCTAGTGGTGCTATGTTAGTTGATTAATATACAGTATACATTTTAAAGTAATTGAGTCTTCTTCGCTGACGTTTTACGATGTGGGGAGAGGTGGGGTGGCGCCCTAGCGCCCTCTATTGACCAGCCAGGACCAGAAAGAGAGCACACATTGCACCAATTTTAAAGCTCTGCATTGGCTTCCTGTGTGCTTCAGAATTGATTTTAAGATCCTGCTATTGGTTTATAAAGCTCTTAGTCCTACTTATTTATCAGATTTGCTTTTATTGTATGAACCCTCTAGAACCCTCAGGTCTTCAGGTAGTGGCCTTTTGATCATCCCCAAAGTCAGAACAAAAACTAATCATGAGGCATCATTTTATCACTACGGTCCACGTCTGTGGAACGACCTGCCTGAAGACCTGAGGGCTGCAGAGTGTCGATGTTTTTAAAAGCAAACTCAAGACCTACCGTCTAAGCCTGGCTTTTAATTGAACTTTATCTCTTAATTTATTTTGTGTTTATTACTATTATTGTGTATTTATCTATTAATTTACTTTTATTAATCTGTGTTCTAGCTGGTATATTGTTCTATTTTGTTACTTATTTATTTGATCTTATTTGATCTTATTTATTGATAGATTTAAAATTCTTTTCTATTTTGAGTTTTTATCCTGCCTCTGGTGTGTCCTCATTTATGATAACATTTCCTCAGTTCCCATGTGGTTCTTAGTCCTTACCATTACAAAGTCTTTACTTTATGTGTGTGTGTGTGTGTATGTTTTATTGTTTGTATTATGTGAAGCACTTGTGTGTTGCACTCTGTTTGCATGAAAAGTGCTAAATAAATAAAGTTTGATTGACTGAACTCTAGGTGGTCCAGCTGTCCACCATAACCACCTTCTTACTACTTTTTTGTGGCACTTAAATCAATTCAATATTATACCCTTTCCTTTGCGATTGAACATAGATGTACTGCATTTCATTTTAAATGACCACTTAACAAACTAAACAGAGCAGAACTCAAACATAATAAGCAACTTAACTACAAAGTGACTCCAAACAAATCACTGGGGAACTACAAATGTTGACACAAACAATTCTGCATATTATCATTTGTTTGTTCAGTTGAAATTACACTCCCACATGCAATAATGAGTATATATTAAAAAGTTGTTGTTATCTCCTTTTGTAAGTTCACAGATGATGAGACTGTGCATGATCCAATTGATATGATGAAGTTTTTAAACCATCTGCTGTTTTTGTAGAAACAGCCTGAGAACAGAAAAGCCTAACAAGATCTTACTCCAAAGCAGTATTGAATGTTTTCTGTCTGTTGGGAAAACTATTAGTAATAAAGGACTTAACTGCGAGTTTTAAAAGGAAAAAAATGAAACTCAGAAACTACAATAGGTTTTCTGCAAAGCACAGAATCCCAAATGATCCCTTCTGAGACTTACACACAAATACTCTGAAACTCAGGAAATAATGTTATGATTCTCCACTATATACTTAAATGCCCTAAAGACTATAATGGTGTACAGTAAGTAAATACATTTGGCTATCACTTTTATTGCCTTACTGTTTCCCCAGTGGGAGTTTGTTGCCTCCAAGCAATCCTGTATGCATCTGTCATGTGAAGATGTATAGCTGGCCTATTTATGTCCCATCCTGTCAACACAATCTTAAACGTCCATCACGCGTCTCCTGGGGATTACATGACCACGCTTTTTATTTTTAAATTGAATTTACAATCTGTGTGGAATATGTACATTATGAGACAGAGAGAGGGAATCAGAGAGATACAACTGTCCTTTTTGGGATAATATACCACAGCAAACCAGGGCTACTATAAGTGTCTCCGACTGTGTCTACCCTCTCCAACATAATCCACAATTTCTCTTTCCATGTTGCCTTGGGCTGATCAAAGCTACTTTCTGCTGTAGAAGAGTCCCCAAGGTCCATGCATGAATAATACTACACACACACACACACACACACACACGCACACACACACACAGTCACACAGCCGTACACCCTGATTCATAATAATCCCGGCTATAATTAAAACCCATGACTATTTCCTGAGCAGCACACACATTAAAACATGTCTTACTACAACATTTCATAAACTAGAGGTCACTACTCAAAATAGGTCACGAACGTGCTTTTAGCTTGTATATAAAACTTCTTGAAAATAAGTTTTAAAAAAGAAAAGTCTTGAGAGTGTTGTCTGTGTTGGAGAAAGATGAAAAATCACTTGAGGCTTTATGCTTAAGAATTCCTCTTGTAAACCCTCTTACCTTGTCAGTCTCCCCCAAATCTGTGTTTTAGCTAATCTGGGTGAATTATTTCTTATATAGGCATATATGGTTCCTTTAGGATGTAGGTAAGCAGATATGTAGTGTTCAGATCTGTCTTACAACCGTTAGACTTCTGTCACTTTCTTTTTCTTCACTAAAACTATACAGTAGAAGAGAAGTTTCTATATGGCGCTGGACACTGACACACTGACACACGTGTCTCAGAAATCTAGACCAGACCAGACTCACCCCAGCCACAGCCTGTTCATCCTGCTGCCATCTGCCGAGCGATACAGAAGTAACCGCTGCTTACAACTAGACTGAAGAGCAGCTTCTTCCCTCGGGCTGTCAGCACTGCACCACGTACAAAAGTTTGCTTCACTGTTATCACCTCACCCAATCTACTGTATCATTTTTTGTAACATATATAATAAAATATAACAGAATATATGATAGCACTGTTTTTGTGAGTAGCAAAGAAGGAACTAAAACTTAATTTTGCTATAAAACTTTGTGTGAATGTTACTGCATTACATTTTGAAAATGATTGTGTGTGTGGGTGCGTTTACATTAAATGTCACTGCAAAAACAGTGGAACAACATCAGGCCACCACACCCTGATGTCTAAACCAACAATAAATTCAATTTGTGTTTTTCATCTCATTATCAAATATACCGCAGCTTTCCCCTTTTGTAGCCACAATTTACAAGAACATAAGGCAAAACTCAGGAAATTAAACACGAAGAAAAAACAAACATAAAACATAAAAAGAGCTGTGGACCACGGCGGGTGCAACAAAAAATATCAGGCTACAGAAATGAAATAACTGCCAGCAGAATAACAAATCACCAAAGCAGAGGACACAGAGGTGTATAAACAATATAAACTCCAAAGCAGCTGCAGCTACAAACACATATTAAAGCAATCAGAGCTGGTTAACATGCTGTGTAGCACGACGCAGTGGTTGTACTCACCTGTCTAAATGCCTTTCTTTGAGTCTTGTGCGCTGCAAAGTCACTGACGATCTGCTCTTGGTGCTCTTAGCCTGGATGTCCCTCTTATAAGCAGTTCCCTCAGCAGTAGCAGTAGAAAAGCTTCGCTGAAGGAAGAAGATGATAAGAAAGAATTACTGCTGGTGATCAGGCAGATTAAGTGGAAACACCTGTGTGTGTGTGTGTGTGTGGACCACACAGCTGCTTCAGTGTCTTCTTCAGACCTGCTCACTGTCACACTGTGTCATGGCTTTTTGGGACACTTGAATGGAACAGAGCCACACTTAATGTTATTAGTAATAGCTGTGTTTTTTTCTGCGATGACGAGTTAAAATGTTGGGAAAAGGCCTATGAAACTCATAGGAGGTCTAATGAACCGAAAGAATTAAAATCATCTGTGGATCTGGATTTAACATGGCCTCCAATCCAGACAGACTCTTCTGCACCATAATAACTGACAGAAAAGCTATGTCTGAATTAACTGACTCAATTGCCAGTGTGCATTGCCTTAAAATGTTTTTTTCTGTTTATTATGGCGTTTAGAGTGCTAATACACCAGGCAGCGAAAGTGAGCAGAGCTGCCATTAACAGAATGCAAAATGAGACTATTGATAGAGAGAAATGCAAATGTTTCCAGCTAAACCAAAGTTCCTGTTTGGGCTTTGTTGACCTCATTATTGTTGTATATCATTGCCTGTAGACCGTGGGAGAGGCAGATAGAGAGGAAGACTGAGGGATCAGCAGAGGTGGCACAAGTGTACACAGTCTTTACTCAAGTAGAAGTATGGATACTTCTGTAAAAAAGACTGGTAAAAGTAGAAGTACTGATTCAAACTCTTTACTCAAGTAAAAGTGAAAAAGTACAGTCTCCGAATTGTACTCAAAGTACAAAAGTAAAAAGTTCTGAAAGACATTTCTACGGGCTGTTTCTGTGTAACATTAACTGAACCTCACCTTTTGTCCGTGGTCAAGTCTCCCTCTCTGTTTCATCATTTACGTCTTGTTACGTTTTTTACGTCGTTTTGGTCTTGTTATGCCTGTTGTGGATTTTATTTGTTTTTGTCTGTCACATCTTTTACGTTGTTTTTGTCTTGCTGTCTTTTTGCATTGTTTTTGTCTTGCATTAAAACTAAGGTAACAAGTCTGTTTTGAAAATATTAGGAATAGAAAGTACAAATATTTGTGTTAAAATGTAGGGAGTAAAAGTAAAAAGTTGTCAGAGCAGGAAATACTCAAGTACAGTACAGATACCTAAAAAATCTACTAGTCTCTAATCAAATATACTAATCAAGTACAGTAACAAAGTATTCCCATAGTTTAAAGTTAATGATCAGGGTAATTTCTACTAAAAAATATGTCTGTCAATGAAATGTTCCGACATTTTAAAAAATTTACTTACAGTGACATTTACACCACAAATCTAAGATGAATCTTTGGAGGATATATTGAACATGATGAATAAAATGTTGACATAAAACACAGGTTCATGTCCAGCCCTGCTGGCTTAAGTTTGATCACTACATCTCAACATACGGTGTTTGTTTACCAGGGAATTTTGGGGTCTGTGAACACTTCAGCTCGCTGTTTTCAACATGATCGCTCCCTGCAGGTAATTGCTGCTTTCTGTCTTTGTTCATTGCTTACTCGCTGCCTGGCTTGTTTGCTTTCTTGTTATGTGATCTGGTCAGTGCGAGAAGTGATGGGTGTTCAAGGTTGAGACATCAGACGGGAGGCGTTGGATGGATGTTGAAAGACACTCTCATCCTTTTCAAAAAGGGCCTCTTCCTCTCCCCAGCCCCCCCGCTGAGCACCCTCGCTGGGCAAGAGGAAGCTCAAGGCCAGTCTCTCTACCAGCTCTTAGCTCCTCCGTCGTCTTTCATCACCCTTTCTTTCTCTTTTTATGTTTATTTTTCTCTTAAAGCAAACATTTTCTGCTTTAAACATAGACTGTATAATAGGCTTTAATCAACATAAGAGGAAAGAGACAATTAGCAAACGATTCTTCTTTAATCCTCGCTGGTGACTGATTTGACCTTGTGTTTTATCTTGAAATGTGTTTTGATGCTTGTCAACCTCAAAGGCACATTTTAGGCATCTCTTTCCTCAGATTATGTAATGCAAAATGATGCATTTGTGCCATTGGCTGTGGAGACAGTTTGTATTAGGAAAAACTATGTATACCGTTTATACTTTTGGACTTTATTGCAGTGTTTGTGCATTTGTATGGAAGAGCACCACTCAATCAAGCATCAAGGGACACAATGATGACACAAACTTTAATGCTCCTCTTCCTTTACTGTTATGTTTACTCCAGTAAATATCTTGAAACAAAGTGCTTTCTTAGTATTTGGTGTTTTTTGTTGACTTTCAGCTAAGACGCTGTCTGGGATGTTTGTTGAAACCAAACTAAATCTGGCAGAACTGTTAATTAATTAATTTTGATTAGTTATGTTATTTAGAAGTTAAGATATTTAGGTGACTATATTTCATATTGAAATGTAGTTAGATGTAACTTAGACAATTAAAAAAAATACTTTTCAATATTAAATTTTTTCTTGTTTCAACATAGCAGTTTTGATCAAAAATAGACAAATGATCTGTTCATTATACCAGCAACATGACACCTTTCACCACTACACTGCTTCCTGATTACAACTTTTTTTTTCTTTTCTTCATGACTGTCTGCAAACTAAAATGCAGAAAGATAGGGTTGTCAGTAGCAGCGTGGCAGGAGCTTAATGAGTTCATCAGTGTAGCTGTCATGCACAAGTGTGTGTGTGTGTGTGTTTGAGTGAGTGACCAGCAAGACTGGATCTACTGTCTGTGTTCACAGCTAATCTCGTTCAAGGACCTCTCGTGGTTGCAGTGATTAATAAGTTTTGAAAAAACAGGAAAAACACTTTTATTAAGTGTGCTGTTTTAGACCGACCTCAAGAAAAGGTATGGATTTCAACTTCTGAGTGATATTTGTAGCCACTGCAGTTTCTCCGACAAGCTTGGAAGGGGAGGGTGAGACGTGGTGTATTTGCGATGTGCTAGCCCAGTGCTGATGTCACTAAATGCTACACGCTGGTTGCGTAACTCCTAAACCTTTTACATTTTTCAAATTATTCTGATAGTTTTGTTAAGTTGTTTGTTGAGAAATGAGACAATTTGAGTAAAAACAGGTGCAGACTATGTTGCTTTCAGCCCGTTCATCTCAGTTTTTCCAAATTCTGCATCCACTGGTGGTTGCAACAGTATTCAAAGTGAAAAAGTTTGAAATGTTCAAATTCTGCACATTGTGGCTTTAAAAGAAAATTCACAAATCACAAAAAGTCAAATGCACAAACTGTTTTTAATGGTGTCTTTTGAAGAACACCACCTGAAGGTTTATCCAGCATTAATTTACCATTTTATCATTCCATGTACCTTATTTTGCCACTGCTACCACTACTGAAAAAAGAAAAACTCTTTTTGCATCAGACCTTTCCATTTTTTTCACTCGCTCTCTACCTCATTACTGCAGCTCCCTTAGGGGGTCCTTATCCGTTTTAGCTGGCCTCACCTACGCCAGCGCCAAAAGATGCTGGAGGGAGGGAGGACACACGTATAGATCGAGGGGATGATGCAAGAAGAGTTGGAGAGAGAAGTGAAGAAAAGAGAGGCAGAGTTGAAGAAGAAACCTGGTTTAGGGAAAAGATAAGAGTGGAGAGTTGCTGTGGGGGGAGAGAGAGAGAACAAAGATGCAAATAAGTGCACACACTCACTTCTCCTAAGGTGTTATCTGCACCGCTTTGAGCCACACACAGCCTGCCTTGTTGTTCGATACTAAAGGAAATAAAGAAAGAAAGGGAGGTGGGGTGGAGGAAGAGGGGGGAGGGGATTTTCTCTCCCTTTCTCCCCTGCTCACCTGGAGCATCTCTCATTGATTTGCTGCTCTTTTTGAGCAGCTCTTTTATTTACACACAACTTTATTTATTCAGGCTCACGTTGGCACTCAGGAGGAGTCAGCCAATTACCTATGCATTATTGACGAGAACGCTGTCGACCTCTCGTGGCTCCCATCTCCACCTCTCCTCCTCCTTTTCTCTACCTTTCCTGCATTACATCTCATCCCACCTCTTCTTTTCTCCTCCCTTTCTTCCTTTCTTCTTCCCGCCCTTCTATCCTCTTCTAATATCCTCCAACCTCATCACCTCCTCTTCCTTTAATTTCCCTTCTTCCTTCATCTCTGCCTCCTCCTTTTCTTTTTTGTTATGTCTGGAGGTGTTTTCAGTGGTGGAAATGTAAATAAATACATTTACTCAAGGTTGCACTTAAGTACAACCAAGTGCAAAGTCAAGATACTTGTACTTTGCTTGAGTATTTCCATTTTATACCACTTTATACTCCTACATCTCAAAATATTGTACATTTTACTCCACTACATTTGTCTGACACCTTTAGTTACTTGTTACCTTTACAAATGTAGTTTTTCATACCAAATTTACCAAATTTTTTTCTGAGCTCATTAAAAGTTGAATATGTAGAGATACGTGGTTCTCACAGGACAACAACGTTGCAGACATATGAAGATCTTATAGAATATAATATATTGCTTAAGGTTAAACGCCCCGACAGTATATTAAGTAGTTAAAATTAGCTCCACGTTAAACATATACATCAGTAAAATGTAAAATGCAGCAGTACTAATAATCCAAAAAGCATCATCTATAATAATAAAATGCTCACAGAGAACATTTTACTGCAGAATGAGGTTTACTTTCAATACTTTAAGAACATTTTGCTATATACATTTACCTCAGTAAGTACTTTTGCTTTATACTTACTTACTTTGCATATGATAATTTAAGTACATTTTCCAGAGAATACTTGCATACTTTCATACTTACATACTTCTGGATTATTATTTAGTTGAAGTGTGTACTTACATTATCCCAGATGTTCCCAACAGTGCTCAGTCCCAGACAGCTAAGTTATGGAAAACATCAGGTACACCAGAGAGTGAGGAATGACATCTGCAAACATGACTAAACATAAAATGAACAAAACTTTAATACATCACCTCATCTGTGAACATGATTTCTGCCTGACGATGTCAACAGTGAAGGAAACAACTCCTGTGATCCAACGCTACTTTAGAGGTGATCAGAATATGATTTTTATTATTGTTTTAATGTGAGAGAGACCCCCAGAAGCAGAACTTACATACTGTGCATTTACTGTGAGTGACTTGGACTTTTACTTGTATTACACACAAGTACTTTCACAGTGTGGTAGTGGTACTTTTACTTAATGTAGAATCAGTAGGATTTGTCACCGACATACACTTCTAGTGTCATAAGTGTTGACTATTCATTGTTGTTTTTAGAAAAATGTTGCATATTATGCCTTTACAGGAGCAGTGTGTAAGATTTAGTGACATGGTGGCGAGCGTGTGGATTCCATGCATGTAGGAAAATGTACAGTGGCCATGAAATTTGAGATAAACATGAAAGGCCAAATTGAGAGCCAGTCTTTAGTTTGTCTGGTCTGGACTACTGTGGAAAGTTAATGGCTCTTTCTAACATTACAAAATCACAACGATTCTTATTTTCAGATTATTAAACACAACTAAAAATATACTTGCAAAAAAATCTTAAGCACTGGACTTTTGAGGGATCTGAATACTTTCACCATTGTGTATTTCACTACAAAACAAGGGTGAATCCTTACGCTCACTCTGTTGGAGATAAACACAAACATACACATCTCATATTTATATCTTCCTGTAGTTCTCGAGTGCTGTCACCCCTCAGCATACTTACATACATAGATACATGCATAAAAAACACTGCAGCGTTTCACCACTGTTGTCTCCCAAGTTTGAACCCTGCGTAATCCTCAGTGTTGGCACATTAGTGAAGATTTCTTTACAGAGAGAGACACTGAGATAGCAGCACATCTGAGGCAAACAGGAAACAGACCCACTCCACCTTGATGTGAAAAGCCCAGTGGGGATCTGACCACATGACTAAAGGCGCTGGATCCAACCATCCTCCTCCTCCTCCTCCTCCTCCTCCTCCTCCTCCACTTCAAAGGATGTCGGGTTCATTAAAGAGCTGTGCCAGGAAACATGAGAAAGTACTACAAAGAGATGAGTGTTTGTCTTCACATCTCTTACACGCACGCATACATTCACAGAAAGGCATCCATTAATTTCCAGACATCAACACTTTGGGGCATATGTTATTAGGCATGTATGTATGTATAAATGAAAACACACAAACATACACATAAACACACAGAGCAGTGTGCGGAGGTACAAACCAGGGGGAAAGGTAATTAGAGTCACACAAACTGTACCAGCTACCGCGTACAAACAAACAAAGTGTGTGTCAGCAAGACTGTTGCACCAAAGGTTTGGTGGGCAAATTGGACCTCTGAGAACTCTCAGAAAAATGACACACAAAACACAAACAAAAGACAGAGGACGGAGGGAGGAAAAATGTTTTAAAAATGTGTGTTTACAGCGTGTGTGAGTATTTAGTGAATTTTTAAAGGACAGACTGTGTTCCCCAGAGACATTTAATGAGTGCGCGTCTGTGTATACACTGTATGTGTGTGTCCGTGTGTGCAGGCTACCATGACCACACAATGCCCACGCATTTGTCAATCTTAAACCGAGGAATGGCAGGTTCCGACAAACATGCTTCCCACCCAGTTGTATATTTATTATCTTCATCGGCTCAGTAATTATTCAGCTGTGTACATCAATCTGTTCCTGTACTGATTAATTATTGTTTAAACAGCATAAATAATATGCTTGGATGTGGTTCTAATTCAAATTCCTTAACAGCTGACAGACCAAATAGGACTGATAATAAGCTCATTAATGCTGCTTTGTAGATACAGTCGCCCACACACTGCCTGGAAACACAGACACAAACAAAAATAAGACGGAGACATGCACGTGGACTATAGACAGGATAGACAAGCACATTTACTTTGGTATTGCACTGAAGTGTCTCTATTTTATCATTAAGTATTTACCTTTCTTGCCACTTTATACTCAGATTCCAGCTCACATGAGGTGTAAATATTGTATTTTTGACTTCATTTTCACTACATCTGAAAACTAAACTTAGTATTTTGTAAATTATGAGTGTGCATTAAAAAAAATGCACATATGAGATGATCTAAATTAGGGCTGCTTAAGTTGAAAATCATTTCTAAATTGATTAATCATGTGGTTTTGTAGCATATGGAACAGAAAACCAGTATCCCAGTCCTCACACCTGAGAATGCACCAGCAAATGTTTGATAGTGACATTACATGTGCAACGAATCCAATTCTTTTCAAGGACTCTTTGGTGCAAACAAACAAAGTCGTATTTGGTAAGAGAGGCGTACTTTTTAAACATTTTGCCCATATTTCACTAACCTGACACCCGAGACGGTTTAGATACACAGAACCATCTGAGAGCTTGTCAGGCGAGCACTTTCAAAAAATACTTAGCAAGTGATTGGATGTACCATCTGTCTGTCGCCATCTATTACAAGCTAACCTTCAACAGATAAACTCAACAAACCATATGATGAAGTAGAGTTAATTAGTAAATCAAACTCTTGCAAAACCCGAGCTGGTGTGTTTTTATATAAGAAGCAGAGGTGTAGGTGGAGGCAGATGGGTGTGTGTGTGTGTGTGTGTGAGAGAGAGAGAGAGAGAGAGAGAGAGAGACTAAAACTAAATCAAAATTTTCTGACAAAATGAATACAGGTGTAAATCTGATCAAGTTCTTATCCTTTCATCATCCTAGTAAAACATAGTAAACCCTTAAATATCCCTTAAATAAAAAGAAAAAGGGACAATGAGATGTCTCTCAGAGGAACAGAGCCATAAGATCTGTCTCACTTAAAAAAAAGCTGTTTGGTAGTTTTGCTTGAAAAAAAAGTCTCAAAAGATTTGATCGTAATCATAATCGTTGCCAATTAATTGTCTGTCAAGTGACTAATACATTCATACACATATGCACACAGTCTGGCTGCTGAGAGTCTCACTGACAGTGTTAATATCTTGTTCTACAAATCTACAGGTGAGTCAGGCTCCCTCAGCAGCAGCCTGCCAGCACCTCTTCACTAAAGTCAAATTCAAACTAAAATTTAATTAAGATCAGCTGCACGGATGAAGGATCATCTCTGTCAGATTTCCTTGTTATGAGCCACACGACAAATACACGGTTTGCTGCCATGCATGTGAAACACAATCATCACTGTGGAACCTGATACAAACAATTAAAAATTATGCATGTGCACTTCTCTCTGCTGGAGAACAAAAAGCAGCGTCAGAGTAATTGTTTAGTGAGAGTCTTAGTCACGCATGAACCTCCTTTAAACAGAAGGCAGAAGAGCTGTTTTCACTGAAGGAGGCTTGATTAGGCATCGCCCTCAGCGATCAGCCATTTTCTGTGTAAATGTTCCCCACTGTGAATTCACTGGCACACAAAAATAACTTGCCCCCATCTTTATACTGAGTGGTGAATATTACTGTGATAAATTTGATAACTGATCCTGGCTGCTGCTGGATATGCTTTTGGTTTTTGATGGCACAATAATAGTTCTCCTTGGTGAAGGTGTAAAGAAGAATAAATATGAACCAACAGATGTCTGACACTGACATTTAGATTCAGTCATGACATGTTTACGCACTATTTGTTTCTTTTGATTTACGAAGTGTTTGCTTTAGGTCTTTCGGTCTGGATGGAGCCTTCAGTCAAAACAAACTGTAGAAACTCACAGCTAAAAAACATTCTGCTGAAATAGTAGCCTGAAGGCATTTTGATGACTATTTAGGCTCTTGCTGTGCAGCGTATCTTCTCTCTCTCTCTCTCTCTCTCTCTCTCTCTCTCTCTCTCTCTCTCTCTCTCTCTCTCTCTCTCTATCACTCACTCACTCACTCACTCACTCACTCACTCACTCACTCACTCACTCACTCACTCACACACACACACACACACACACACACACACACACACACACACACACACACACACACACACAGCCCGTGTCATTCAGAAGCAAGTCAAGAGGTTTTTTGATGGGGCATCTACAGAAAGAGGGAATGCAGCTGTTGGGAAAATTCCCCATCTGGATCTCAGGCACTAATGTGTAAAGTTTGAAAGTCACTCTGAGAGCAGATAAAGACTTTCAGAGAGTGATGGAAGCTCTGAGTTTATAGGCTCAGATTAATATCTGACGGTAGTAATAAAACTATGCTCAGCCTGGTTTAGTTTCATGTGCCTGCGCCTAAAGTATCTGGCCGTTCACACAGACACAACCAAGACCATAAACCTCTGTCTCCCACGTTTTACAATCATATTTATCTAATTTGAATCGTTTCTGTCTATTGCCAAATAGGAAGCACTGTGAGGTTCATACAATGCATTTAAAGTCTTGTCTCACTGTAATAGTGACATTTTACCATTTAACCATGGCCACAATCTTTTCTTAACCTTAAAGAAATACTTTGACATTTTGTGAAATACGCTTATTTACATTCTTGCCGGGACTAGAGTCCCTGGAGTCTCCCAATTGCACCTAGGCAAGAAATAGAAATAGTCCGACACACTTTAATCTACACAAGAACCAAAGTTTTAAAGTGAGCTTTAGAGGTGCAGTTAGGCAGATTTTGTTAACATTGGACTAAATCAGCTGCTTCTCTCTGTTACCAGTTTTTATGACAAACTAAACTAACTCACATGCTACATCCTCATAATGAACAGATTGATAAGAGAGTGGCAACAATTATTTCCATCTACCTAAAATGTGACTTGCTCCTTCAATCAGAAAATCATACTGCCTTAAACTTGCAGATTTCAAACAACTCTTCCAAGAGTGTAGGAGGACCTATGGTGGGTACAAAAGTTGCAGAGGAAAGAAAGGCTGTATCTAATATGTACTCAGCTTTTAATTCATATGAATGATTGAGATGGATTTAGATGTGACAGTACTTCACATTATGATCATAGATTTGACACTGGTACGGTTCTCTTGGCTGTTGCCTGCTCTCAAGTGCTGCGTTCACGCAGGGAACTGAACTGATTTTCTGCACAAGGCCTAAGTGTTTTTTTATGATCATCGTAAATATTTCACTCAAGAAGATGGATGGATCACGGAGATGAAAAGTATTCATTGCAATTTGAATTGCCCCTGGTGTTAAATTGAAATCACAGTGAGCTGGTGAATAGGGTGACATTTTTTCCCCTGTGGTAGTGCAGGTCAATGAGGATTTGATGAATCTACTTTGGCATTCACACTTGTGATTTATTATTCATTGAATTCGCTTTAGTCACTGCCATTCAGACCGAGAACGGCTGTGTTTGTCCAACACACATACAGTCAAACACACATATGATATGTATGACACACAGGTCATCATTTAATAGTTCATCAAAGACCCATGTGTTAATTATACTGATGGCCTTCACCACAGTTGTGGTTAATCTCATTTGACTTGAAAAAGACAAAAAACCCTAAATCTGTCCAAAAATGTTTGCATCAAATACTTAACTGACTTTTTGAAGGTTTTTAAATTAAAGTTACTCTTTAGGAGTATTTTGCATGGATCTGATGTTAAAATATAACGAATTAAGGAGTGAATGAGAAGTGCCCATAAATAAAAAAAATAGCCACAAATCAATCACTGTTTTCATAGTAATAAAAGCTGTATCTCTATACACATGGGAAGAATACAGCATGGAGATTTTTAGAGCATGTGGTGTAAAGGAGGACAGAGACGTCAAAGATCTGGGACACCTAGACATGAAGCCATAAATCGGGACTGACCTGAACTAACCAGGACGATTGGTCACCACAGACCCACTGAATGTCTCTAGATAGGAGGCCACAGTGTGAAAATATGATGCGGAAGGACCGCGGCTAACCTGACTGAGATGCTACCATGTGTTTGTCATCACTCTCATAAAAGGAGCAATCTCTGGTAGAATATTGAGGACAAGACTAATCATGACAGTTCATCAAAATATGTTTAGAAAACTAGAATTCTTTTTAAACGAGAAGAGCTGCAATCGACAGGTTGCACACTTGAATCTCCTCAGCAAGGTAACCAGCTCTTTTTTTTTACATTGTCCTGCAGTGGAGAATATCCAGCACTTTAACTGCTTAATACTCCACTATGTTCACCACTTAGTTGCTAACTGATTCTCTCTGCCGTTTGGTGCTGAGCAGGTGGTGTACAGTGGGTTTTCAAAGTCTTCTTCCCTGAAAACAGCTGCCTGCTGAGGCTGAAAACAACACTATGAGAACAGTGAGAGTGAACCTAAACAGCAACGTTTTGGACCGGACAGTTTAACAATGAGCTGAAACCCACTGTTAAGCTCCACAGAGCTGAGGGGAGTTGCAGACTGAGGTGACAGTTTCTGTTTTTACATTATCATTATCATATAAAAATATAATTTATAGACCTACAAAATAAGACCACATTATATTCTAAATCTGAATAAAAAAAAAATAACTTTTACCAGTAGCTAAAAAGGCTGTTGTATTATTCTTTTGCACTCTTCAAGTGTGTTTTCACTGAGCCATGATCCAGGCTGTTACACCTCTTCTGATTTAGCAGTTTGCTCTAAATCAGTTTAAACTGTTACCAAACTGACGTCACCAGTTTCTGATGTTTAGTTTATTCCAGCATTTATTTTGTAATGTATTGTTGTAGTGTGGTCATGACAGTTTCTCTAAACCTGCCTTTTTTGATTTGCCAGTGATTTCCTATGTTAACTGAAACAGGCAGAAGCGCGAAGCACAATAATAATAGGAAATTTTTATCTATTTTCTATTTTCTATCTATCTAGTCTGACCTGTGCATGATGTGTGTGCACAGTGAGGTAGTATTGGGACAAGACAGTTTTCTTTTTTTAAATTCTGTCCTAGAATTGGAACAGAACAGTGAAAATCCACTCCTGTGTCATCCTCTAGACCAGAGTCAAGACAACTGCAGATATTGTGTTTCATCTTTATCAAGTTCAAAGGAGGAAGCACATTGTTGACCCCTCCTTCCTCTGTCTGTCTGTCACTTGCTCTGTCACTTCTCATCGACAGCTTCGACCTTTTTCACACAGAGCTGACTCTGTGTGAAAAAGATCAAACGTGTCTGCCTGCAGTCGGATGGATTGATCGAAATCCAGATGAATGTGAATGGTGGGAGGTTCGTAACAGATGGCTGTAAGAGCAAGAAGAGACGAAACACTCCAACCTAAAAGAATAAAGGAACTAAGAGAAGACGACACTCAACATAAAAACTACCTCAACACTTTGATTGTTCTGATTTTTTTATTTCGTGATTTGTTTTTTCCATCATAAAGCCCAGAAGACTCTTTAAAAATTCAGCATAGAGCTCTGAAGGCTTATTTATTGAAAAATAATCTTGTACCCTTTATCTTTGTCCTCTTTCCTCCTCCTCCTTTCGTTTTTTTTTTTTTGCGACCAGAGATGATTGCATTGACCGATGTTGCCTCAGACTTGGGGTCTGGTCTGATAAATGACTCTGCCCATCATTGGAGGAGGGGAGAGAGAAAGCGAAGGAGATAACCTGGTTGTCCATCATCCTTTGTCCAAGTGCAGAGAGGAGATTGGATATTGACCCGAAGTTGCCTTCTCCAAGCCGAGATATTTGAAGTCTCTGTCATGGAATGACACTAAAGTCCCAATACTGAATTTCTCTGCAGTCACACGCTTCTTCAAGTGTATCATTTTCAAACTTGAGCCCCTTAGTTTTAGTGAGACACAGTTCCAAAAATGACATGTTGTGGATCATATCACCGGTCAGCATCTTGTAGAAACTATTATCCTGTAGTCGGAGGGTTAATGTGAAAGTTTGTTGGTAATAAAAGCCTTTTCCCCTGCTTGTAATGACACCTGGTGTCATTGGAGCCCTGATGTACGATGTCGAACTGCTTTTTATTTCCAGCAAGTTACGTATAACAACTACAGTCAAGCAGACTATTCAGGCCATCCACGCATGCTCCATGTCATCCTACATTTACTGTTTTGGGAGGGAAGCTGCCTCTCTGCACCATTTGTCACAGCTCTACACCCATTTTGGCCTGTGGGTGCCTTTTATCCCCCACCAATCTGCGTCTAAATCTTCTGCGTCTGACCTTCACATGTACCGTTATTATAGACAGTCTCTGCACAGCGCCACCTGGCCACGTCGGAAGTCCCTGCAAGGGCAAAGGCGTCTGTATTTGGGGGAGTGTCCTGCACAGCTGAAGAGGAGGGGTTCCCGCTGTAGGCCGCATTCACGCCGAACCACCGAGAAGGCTGGGAGGATGTGGTTGATCTCAGAGTCTACGACTTCACACTGCACCTCCAACCTGAGGGGTGAAACAGAGGAGCAGAGGTCTGTAAACACCTGAAAATAGCAGTTCACCAGGTTCAATCACAGGGAAAATGTTCTTGAAAGTGATAAGAAACTTAAATAAAAGTAATAAAAGTTATTTTTTATTTGGGACAAGTGGAAAGTGGAATTGGTATAACCTAAAAATAAATGGAAAGTAGAGACATTTGATCACTTTCATCACACTACAGATGCCAATTTAAAAAAGAGAACGACAAAATTTTGTGGAAAAGTAACAAAGAATTTGTAAAAACTGCAAGACAGGTATGAGTGAAAAAGATAACTTGAGGAAACCTGGGCTATGGGGACGAGTAACAGAGCAGAAACAAAGGAGAGCAGCACTGTAAACCCAGACAGACGGAAAAAAAAGAAGAAAACACAAAAGATACTTGGAGGATGAAAGAAAAACAGAGAATAAAAGCTGAAAGCAGCCAGGAGGAGGGATGTTTGGAGGAGAGACTCAAACACCAGCAGGCGTTCTAGTCCCAGAGCTCCAGAAAAGGCTGCGTCTGAAACTTAAGTTTGTGGTTCAACTGCCTGGAGCTGGGACAGTAGACTAAATAAATACCTGGTGAGGTGCAGCCTGTTCACCTGTTCTCAGTGTCAACTAGTGTTAGAGAAGTTATACATTGAGGCAGCGCAAAAATACACAGTAGGTTTAGATGCTAGATGTACTGGTAACAAACCAGGAACTTTTCAGCTACAGAGCTGTTGTTTTTCTTCGAGGGGATCTTGATTTTTGTGCTTTAAGACAAAAAAATATCCAAAAGCTTTGTTTCTGCTTTGTCTTTCTATTCTTGACAGTGTTTTGACCACAGGTGGTCCAGCTGAGAGGAGAAAAGATTTGTAATGAGACGTCAAAATCAAAAAAGTCAAAAGACTGTGTCTGAAGGATTCAAAAAGTATCAAAAAGTATTTAATAGGGGTGTAATAATCCATTGATCTAGTTAGATGTATCAATTCAGTGATTAACAATCCAATATCATCAATTCAAAGTAAAAACATCAACCCACACCATCATCTTTAACATACACTTTTATTTTGAAATTCCCACAGCTGTTTGTGTTACTGTTTCTGTCCAAATGCACCTCCTTTCTAAACATTCAAACAGCACAAATGCCAAGCAGATAATGGACAGCAGCCAAGAAAAAGACAATGAGGATATTTTCTCTGCGGGAATAAATCAGCAGTGTAGAAATATATGCAAACATTGCCAGTACGAGATAAAATACTCAAGAAACAAAGCAAACCTGGCTGTGAATACAGTACACTAACTTGCTCTTGCTACAGTAATATTAGCTGCACTGGTTAATTGGTATTGGGCTGAAAAAATGTGCATTCAGACTGAAATTCAACAGAGGTTTTCTATCAGGAGATTCAGTGATTTAAACCAGTGGAGAGTAAGGAAAAATATAAATAACATGTAATTTCCACTAGCTGTTTTTCTGCAGTGTAAAATGCCATCGGCTTAAGATAATTATGTGATTAGCAAAAAAAAAAAACAATTGTTTTGTACATGAACAGTTACTGAGCCGAAGTTTATACTTTTGTCAAATGCTCTTGTCTAGCCATTGTTTATGTGTGTTAGTGGAGTAAATTTAAAGTAAACTTTACTGCACGTAACCACTCACAATTATTTTCAGGTTGTTTTTTGTTTGTTTTTTATGGACCAAAAGAACAAAAGAAGAGGGTTGCAGCTTCTTCTGTACTTGATTAAATTAAATGGGTATGTGATATTGTCTCATATTGATCGCAAGCCCCTCAATTAAAGTGAATTGAAATTATATCATTGCCGACTTTGTGATATCAACAAATATTGCTGTCCAAAGAATCAATATAATTGTGTTGAAATTTCATGTGATTTACACCCAAAGTGTTCAATCGCTTCTTACCTCAAGAATATCCCTCTAGGAAAACTGACCGAGTGTGTACCTGATTACTGCGACTAAACTTTTAATTAAAGTTTGGTTTAGAAACAGAGAGGTTTGTCTGTGTGCAGCTCTCAGCCAGGTTGGCCCAGTGTTACCCTGACAGACATTGCTTCTGGCTGACTCACCCATGCAGGGCCTCCTTGTTGTTGATGAAGCGGAAGTGAGCGGGCTCACAGATGAAACCAGCTGAATGGCACGCCTCCACACAGGACTGGCCCTCTTGAGAGACGAGCAGCTTGAGGGAGCTGAGAGGAGGCCAGGCAGGGGGAGCTGTCATGTTGGACGCCCAGCCAAGGGCTGTGGAATTGGGCAGCGGCACAAACAGAGGTCCTGTAATCCTGCTGCCCCCCGCAGACCCCTGTCTGGAAAGGTTGGCTGGGATGAAGGGAGGCTCTGGGACGCAGAAGTCCTGGAGGGGAAAGATATAGTGGCATTAGTTTGTCCAATTATATTATTGAGGTAGACTGTTGAGAGAAAGTGTGTTTTATTATGTTTATAGGCAGAATAATTATGCAGCTAGGTAAAAAGCATATTAAAGTGTTTGAAAACAATACTCTCATGGCCACATGCACAACGAAACAGTTTTCTGTAATCACTCTACTTTCATCATCATTCCAAGAGGTCTTTTCCTAATGTTAATCCAATGCACGTGTTTTTCCTTTCCCTGTTTTTGTTTCATTTCCTTGTCTTCTTTTTTTTTTGTTTGTTTGTTTTCAAAATCCTTGCGAGCTGCTGAAGAGGGGCAAAAGAGTCGCATGAGGCTCTGGAGCTGCAGCTCACTGCCCCCTGCGCTGAATGATAACACTCAGAGGGAATCGTATAGAAAAACTTTGAAAGATCACTCACTTGATATGACTGACTTAAACATCATACCAGCTTTGGTCACACTTTGGAATGTATCTTTGCACAGTCTGAGGATTTCACTTATATTGAAATTTCTTAAGGAAGGAATCACTTTGTGGCAAGAATGAAGAGGATCAATCATAGCAGGTAGACACTGTTTTAATGTACATATCTGACTAAAGCTTAAGACACCTATGAGAAAATGTGAACCTATCCTTTACCAGTGGAGGTTCTTAAAAATAACAAGTGGTTACTGGTGTGTTTCCACCTCCACAGTTGGTTATATCCAATTCTACAAACAGCCTGTATCATATGCTCCAGGTTGCTGCTGCCCACCTACTGTACTCCAGTCTCACTGCATCAAAATAGAGCAGGCGGTAGCTTCACTTTGAGGAAATTACTGATATCATAAAGTATCACTGGCCTGGATGATTACAGACAGACAATTTTTAGTGATTAATGTCTGTTTGTCGTTGGAGTTGGGGTGTAATTTAGCTGTCTAAGACATTTGATAACCTGGTAAAACAAGCTGATTTGTATAGCACTCTTCAACAAGCGGCACAGTATTTCACTGGGTATGCTTTACAAAGGAGTAAATAAATACATCAAAACATACAAAACATCCAAGAAAATATGTGACAAATTAAAAGAAGGTGCTTGTCAATGGCCAGTGTATCATTATGACTAATGCATATGTGCTGACAAATCAGCTTTTTTTAGTACAGTAGACTAATTCTTGGCTCAGACTCCGAGAGTTGAAAGAATATCTGGAGCATCACACACTACAGGATGCTATTAAGATTATCATGCCAGAGGGAGCAATGCACATCTTCATGTGATCTCATGGGGAATCAGATGTAAACAAAACGCAGATTGACGTGGTGCAACTACTTGGTGAGGTAATGCTGGAGTCTTAACAGAACCAATCGCAAACAACCCCTGTGTATGAACATACAATGTAATGGCACCAATATGTTGAATATTTTCTATTTTCATGATGTTATTTCAAAGTATAGACATCTCATTCATCTAAAATGCACATTTTATGCTTTCATCTCACATTAATAACAACACAAATGTTAGGTTGGGACAAAAAGTTCACACAAAAGGAGTAGTTTGTCTGACCAGCAGCGGGATATCACTGTTAGTTTATTTATAAAAATGTTAGCAGAGAAACACAGTGCATAAACACAGCAGCCACATCAGATAGGTTGGACTAACGTCTTTAACTACGTATGTTTAAAAGTTATAGTTGGCAAAACAAAAATAAAAAAGTTTACCAGTTCAGATTACCTGACAGTTGTCTACTCAGAAGTGTAATGTCATACTAATTATTTTTTTTATCTGAAAACAGTAGTAGTACTTACTTAGTGTAAGTACTTAGTACTAAGTAGTTTACTTATGCTTGGCAACACTGTCAGCTCTCATTTGCTATTGCCGTTCTGCTCAGAAAGTACTGACATAATCATCCAGATTTTAACTCCTAAATATCAAACGTGTTTGAAATTTCTGAGTCTGCTAGCAGTTCAGGAGATTTAAGACTGTATCTATAAACCCCTCACATCAGCAGGTAATCTCAGCCAAACATCAGTACCAATCAAGATCCCGAACCAGAAACCAAAAACACTAAAGAGAGCACAAAGGTTGACCAACTGTAAGCTCTGGTCTCTATGTCACTCAGTAAATCTCCTTGTAGACAGGAATCTAGTTGAAGTTCCTCCTGTTTGTCTTTTGACCCGTCAAGAGGAGACAAAAGCTGTTAAGAAACCCCTCTACAGTTTGTCTGACATCTAGCGCGGGATTATTAAAAAAAAAAAAAAAAAAATGCTCCTTTCTCCCAGCCCTCCATCATCATCATCATGCCCACACTTCTGCTCTGCCTCTTTACTCATCCCTCCTCATTAGTGTCAGCAGACCTTCTGCTTATGAGCCGGAGGGCAGATATGTGGTTCGTAATGAGAGTTAGCATGTAGATTAATCATAAGTCTACATACATGGAGTACAGAGACACTGACACACACACACACACACACACACACACACACACACACACACACACGATATTCTGGGTGTTGAATGCACACAAATGATGAAATATTGAGCAGAGCGGGGGGTTTGAGGACTGCTGAAAAGAGAGTAGGCATGTGAGAGAGACAAAGGACGAAAAGACAGAAAATTTCTTTATGTACATTTTGTCCGTCGCTCTGCGTACACTTGTCTTCACACGGACACGACCTCACCTGATGCTGTATGTAGGAATGGACTCTCTCCAGCATCCCCTCACAGGTGTACTCATAAGGCAGATACGGTTCAACCTGAAAAACAGACACACAAAAACACACAGTCTCACCCCGTTATTATTTCTGTATTATTTAGCACATATTAAAGCGTAACTTTTTTGCTGTCACTTCATTGTTCACACTAATTGCAATAAATTGTCTCTTCTCCTTGTTAATTTCAACAGATGAATGTTTCTATTGTCACATTTATGCGAGGTCTAATCACAGTGTGTCACTGCTTGGAAACTCATTAGGCTTTATTTGCATACCAATAGATCATACGCTGCTGTGATGTGCCAGTTTTATAACTAAAGCACACTTCTGATTGGCCCAATTAGAGATGAGCTGGAGACACTATATATATATTCTTTTGTGTTTCTCGCTAATACCAACATGTTCAATACACACTAACAAACTGACGGTCACAAAACTGGATGAATATGTGACTGCAATGCCAGGGTGAATACAAATTAAATTAGCTGATTTTAAAAACTGCTTGATATTGTCGATATCCTAACTGAAAATCTGCCACACTCTTAAAATGTCAAATAAAGCTTCATGATTGACTGAAAAGAGGTTTTTACAAAAGTGGAACAAATCAAAAGACTTTTCTCCTTGTTGAACACACAAGACTTCACAGAGACGGAAGTAGCTTGTCTCTACACCCTAATGCAAAAGACCTGCCTTTGTAAATGATAGCCGACTCACTAAATTGCATTTCCAATCTGAAATCAAAGCAGTCTAATGCTCAACCATGTGTGAAATCAGACTTGGCCCATTTCAAGTGAAAACCACCGAGAAGCAAGTGTGCAGGGATGATGCAATTTAAAAAGTTACGCACACTGCAAATCTGATCAAAGCCTTATGTTAATCTACTTTGTAAGCTGGAGCAGAAAGTAAACACGTGGACACACACAAGCTTCCTGCAATTACAATCTACTGTATGTAACAAAGTTTTTCCCTCCTTTCTCTGTCACTTCTCTCGCTTGGCTTTACTTGACAAGGCAAGGTGACTTAGAGCGTGTTTTTATTTACAGCAGTGACCTCGGAGACTTCTATTGGTTTTTAAATTTGAAGGGATGGTTCAGATTATTTCAAGCGGGTTGTATGAGGGAGTGATGGATAGTCAGTGTATTACCAACAGTAGATGCCAGTCTCCATGCTCCCAATCTGGGGAAGCAGCAGGTGTCCCAGTGTAGAAAGCTAAGCAAAGTTCAAGTGTATGATATGTAAAAATATTTTTAACACTTTACCTTGACAAAAAGCCAAATATCTCTCGTTCAACCAGACTCCTTAGGCAAAAACAGTAATTTTACATTATAGATCACAGGAGTTTCTGGTCGATCACTGCATCAGTCTGTTAGTTTGTGGTTTTGAGTGGCTTTGGTGTTAAAAAGAATAGTGCAGATACTAACAGAAACTCCCATGTTTTGCTATTTAAAATTACTGTATTTGGAGTCTGGTTGGTTTGGAGAGAGTGATATTTGGCTTCTATTTAGATGGTTTGCCACAGGAAAAGGCCGTCCTACACCAACCCATAGTAGTGATAAAATTTTTTTAGGGGTCTAAAATACTTTTTGCTGCAGACCCTGCCTACTACAAAGACAGTATGATACTGGTTTATATAATGGCAGTTTACAGTCCGTAAACCTTTTAGTTATCAAACTTTTTCCTCCGTGGTTTGAACAATTAACCAGACTTTCTATGAACAACCCTAACCCTAACCCTAACCACAGTGTGGGAACATACAGATTAATAATTTGGACAGACAACATATCTGAGGGACTGAGGGAGAAAGATTAAAGGACTGAAAGTGAAAAATACAGACAGGGGGAACAGAGGAAGGAAAGGAGATAAAAAAAAAACCAAGGATGAGAAGGAAAGACAGAAAGAAAGAAAGAAAGACAGAAAGAAAGAAAGAAAGAAAGAAAGAAAGAAAGAAAGAAAGAGATGAAGAAAGGATTTATTGGAACATGAGGACTTGTCAGCCAGCCAGAGATTGCTTTGTCCTGCATGACTGAACATGAGCCTCTGCCACACGCACACACACGGCTGACACGCCCACACATACACAGTGTGTATGTTTGAGTGTGTGTCTTGAGATTAATGGCTGTAATGTGCAGGTAAGGCTCTGTGTGCTGAAATATCTGATCTCTTAGATATGTGTTAATATTTGGTAAGATTCAAGAGAAAAATATTATCTGTGTGTATGTGAGTGTGTGTGTGTGTGTGTGTGTGTGTGTGTGTGTGTGTATGTGTGTGTGTGTGTGTGTGTGTTTGCTGGGGCATTGTGCCTCTAGTGAAGGGTGAAGGGGTCCATCAGCTCACTCACAGCAGTCTGACAGTGCAGACGGAGACGGAGCAGTCAGCCAGTGCTGCTGAACTGTAGCTTGTCTGACAACACAAACAAGATGCAGAGAACAGACACAGGTACACACACACACACACATGTGCACACACACACACACACACACACACACACACACACACACACACACACACACACACACACACACAGACACACATCATATTTCCTATAATCTCCACACTACTGTCTAATCTGCTAAAGGCGCAAACTATTACAGAACCTTTAAAGGCTCATGCAGACAGCTGTCCTCCTGCTGCACATGATCCCTCTGTGAGACTGGTGCTTTGTTGGAGTGTTACTGTGGCTCTGGCCCTTGATGAAATGCAATATGCAATTAGCTAGATGGCTAAAATGGAGAGAAATAATGCCAAAGCCATTAGAGTTGGAGAGTTTTTTTTAAATCATGTTTTTTGGGCTTGTCTTGCTTTTATTTGACAGGACAGCTGAAAAGTAGACAGGAAAGGGGGGTGAAGAGAGAGGGGATGACACGCAGCAAAGGACCACAGGCCAGAGTCAAACCAGCGGCCGCTGCAGAGGACTGACAGCCTCCACACATGGGGCGGACGCTCTACCAACTGAGCTAAACAACCACCCAAACAGTTTAACATATTTAAAAAACAAAATATGACTAACTTTATTCTGTTACTGTTTAAATTCGTGGTATCGTGAATACAGTTACTGCATCTTAAATAGACTACTTAAAGGTATTACTTCATTTATCTTGTGTTTTATTTGCTCCAAAATTCATATGAGACATGCTTTTACCATTAACTGCAACAATTTGTGCACGTGTAGTACACCTCCTACACACCACATGAGAAGAGACGCACAACCAAGACTCCGTTAAGTTTTTTCTTATGGACAATATAAAGAACATCGTCTGTGAAAATATAAACACAAGCTTATTTCATCTGATGTTATAGAACCCGACCTGGTGGCAGGCATGACAAACAACTACACATGAAAACAGCCGATCTCCTCAGTGATGGTCTTGTGTGGTTATGTAGGTCATATAGAGGCATCAGTAATAATTTGAGACTGTTTCATAACCATAACAACTCCTCGTAGTAGCTTGAAGTACTTTTTGTTATGGTAGTGTGCTAGTCTGCACGCTAATGAGGGTCCAATATTAATGACAGAGAGAGGGTGTCACTGTGCTGATTGTAAAGTCCCCTTAGGCAAATTGCAGTTTGTGATTTTGGTTCATAGGTCTATGTAAGTAAAATCTGACTTGACTTGCTTGTTAGTTTGCTTGCTTACTCACTAATTAGCTACATATATGATCCGTATCCAACACATGATGCATGTTATACTCTTTGGATGTATGTGGTTTGCAAAAGTTGCTCTAATGCTACAGTTTGTTGGCAACGGACAGCAGAACCTGCCTGTATTTAGTGATGTTAGTGCTCTATGTGACCTAGTGAGAACAGTGCAGAGATCTCTCCAGTGAGCCTGACACTGAAAGCCATGGCATCTAATGACAGGTGGCTAAAGTATCATATGCAGTAAGTATAATTCCTTCAGCTGCAAACAATAATCACTTTGTCAGATCTAAATATAACTTAATGAATAGTTACTGGATAGCCACGGTGCTGTTTAGAGCTCTCCTGTTAGCTTTGTGCTTGTAATGACAAAAGGCACATTTCTTCCTGCACTGTTCATGCGTGGGTGCACTGCCAGAGATAACGCTTCCTCCAGACAATTACAGCCGAGCACAGAATAGTGATCCACCGCTAAATATCTCATTCAAAGTGTCGATTTCACACACTTGGTGCACCTGCAATCTTAACGTTTGTAAACAATATATAGTTTGACATATAAAAGGGTAACGTTGCACTCATTTTAGAGTCTAATTTCCGCCCGGCTGGCACATCAGTCTTCCTATTTAATGAGAACTGAAAGCTTTTGTAACCACGCAGACGTTTAGTCGATCCGGGCCTCAGATTCCCTCTCAATCTCTCTGTTTCTCCATCTGTATGTTCATCATTCTCTATTCTTTCCCCATTTTCTCCCCGTTTGTCGTGCTTTCCAGAAAGATTTAATCTCCACGGTTGACTCCTTAATTAACCTCTCTCCCACTCCTGGCAGTTCCTGGCATCCTCATATTCTCTATCAGCCCACATTTCCCGCTTGGAAAAGTTCAACATTCTGCAGTATCAGACAGCTACCTACAAGCTGGCAAAACTCCATTTTGGATAAGTTGTATCAAATTTTTTAAATGCTTTATCTCGGCTTACAGCGACAGCAAGAGGCCTAGAACTTTATTGTGACTTCATCACAACTCCCTGTTGGCAAAGGCAAAAAGCAAACACTAGAAAACAGAAACAAGGACATCTTGTCTCATAAATCTAACCTCACTGAGTTAAAGAATACAGTGATTTATTATCACAACTCTGCACGCTACATTTTAATCTTTTTTTTATTATTGTTTATCTTCTTATTTCATGCCAAACAGCAATGATTTGCATCAGAGACTGGGGTTGTATTAATGTTGCCATATGAAAAATCTCTTCTGTATAATGCTGATGACTGCTTTGACTGTAGAGAAGCTGAATGAATAGTGAAGCTAGTGAACTTTTCTTTTTTCATTTAATGTCATGGCCTGATCGCTTAGCTGGGGAATCATAAGTACTGTTACGCAATGTACAATTGTCGTTGTCTGTCCCTCTGAGTTAGAGTGCACATTGTGAGTACCTTGGTCCTCATGATTTCCCTGATGGCAGAGTCAAACTCCAAGGAGTTGTTGTAGTCCACTGTCATGACGTGAGGCCTGCCGATGTACTGCTCTGCATACGGGTGCTGGGAGGACACCTTCGGAAGTAGACAGAGAATGTAAAGGCATATGAGGTGCAAGGCTAAGGCAAAAAAAAAGCCTGCACATTATGTGACAAACGCTTAATAATGACAAAATTTCAATCACATCGGGCTCTTTGTCAGGTCAGAATGACCTAAATGTACTATTCCAACATGATGAAGATGGTGGGATCAAAACAATCTCAGCACTTTTGTGGCACTGAGTAAGTGTGTAGGAAACATACAGAAAATACATGCAGGGCATATAGTAAGAGCTCTATATGTGCTTTCACATCTGAAAGTCCAAACCAAGGTCTGAACCATGGTTTATGGTTTTGTTACACTAAAAAACTGTAGATATCATGTCATATCATCATCACCTACATGAGCTGCATTTCCCTAAATTTGCAATTGATTGTTTTTTAGACGGGTGTGCACATTGGTGTGTTGTCAGTACATTCAAACTCCTCTCCCTTTTATCCTCTTGGAAAATAACTAGAAAGTGTCAGAATTTTCCTTCTCTCCCCATGTGCTACCATGGCTTATTTTGTTTTGTTGCGTTTATTTCCTCTTGCCAGGTTTGACAGTAGCCTGCCAGAACTTCCTGCGATTAGTCCAAAAGTCTGAATTGTCCAGGAAATTGTTTTCATATTAGAAACAAAGCAAACCATGGTTCAGTTTGATCTGAACCCAGACCACCTCTTTCGGTCTGTCCAAAGTTCACCTGTTTGGTCCTGACAGTGGCCTGGCAGAGGTTTCAAACCTGTAATTTTCGCCCAGACCAAACAAGGTAGGTTCAAAAAGCACCTTTAAAACACATCTAAAAGGTTATGGTAGGTAGGTAGACTGGTTTGTTTATTCTGAACTTTTTCTTAAAACAATGGGTATTTCCTTGTATTAAATGTATATATTAAATGATCATTTTATATGTTGAAAGATGCAAATATTTTATGACAAAACTTGGAAACTTTCTCTAATGTGAAACATTTAGAGCAGATCAGCAGATCAACTATTCATAGCAATTAAAATATGTTCTTCTCAAGGCTGTACAGAACACACTGTGCTAGAAGTAGATCATATAAGACTTTCTTCAACACAGATCTTGTTGTTCTTGTCCCAGCCTCTTATCAAGCACTAACATGTGCTGTCTGCACCTACAGTTTGTGCCAGTTCTTTTAAAGGATCTGCTGATGAATATAGTTACTTGGCTGGTGGTAAAACTGCACCGGCCAAAACATCCTCATCAGTGACTTATGCTGGGAAATATGAGCGATAATGAACAATAATGAGGTTACCTCTCTTGAAGTGGGCTTGCCTCTGAAAAACTCGTGATTGAGTGAGCTGTGAGGTGGGTGGAACTTGGGCTGCAGGAAGATGCAGCCATTGGCTATTGCTTCAAGAGGGGCTGGGCCTTCATAGGGGAAACCAAAGCCAATGAAGAGCTGGAAAAACAATCAGAATGTTATTTTGTAATTATGGTAATTAACTTGTCTTTAGATCAGTAATTATGATGTGTTTGTATGTGTTCCAGGAGAAACAGGTTGTGTATGAAGAGGAAGACAGAACTGAAGCAGCAGATGGAGACTCTGCACTCATACTAACACCAGCAGTAAGAATTCAGCAGATATAGGATGTGTGTGGGTGATATTTTCTCCTGTGTCTTGCCTTGGCCTTGCGCAGTAGTTGCTGCAGCTCATGCTGGGGCAGCAGGCCGTGGTTCTTCACAAAGGCCGGGACCTCCGGAGGTCTCTGGGTCTCATAATACACTGTGCCGTGGACCTCCATGTATCTGTGGAGAATCTGCAGGAAACCTTCCTTACCCTGCTGGGAGAGGAGGGGAAAAACATGGGTTGGTGAAATCGAGGGCAGAAGGGTGCAGAGAGGAGGGAGGACGGTGTGTCAGAAAAGAACTGCATAGAGGAGAATATGATTAAAGAATATGTGTCCAAGTACAGCGTGTTGTGTTTGTTTTCTCTGATCTTTGTGTGAGCTGTCTGCTGTCTGTGTGCATAGCTGTCAGCCTTTTGGTGTCAGTATGTTTGTACAGAACATTGTACTGTCTGTAAGTTCCTTCAAAATCTAAGCCCACATCTGTGGTAGATATGTCTTAAAAAATCCTTATGAAGTTCATAGATTTCTGTCCAACAAAAATACAACATGAAAGAGAAAAACAGACCCTTTTTCTCTTCCTTCACCCCTTCAGTTCAAAACACATAAAAAATCTACAATCAAGTCATCATTTATTAAGTTATAGGCCAGATACAAACAGATTACTCAGTTTCAGCGGGTTAAACCTCTGTTTTCTCACCTCTTGCTCTTGTTTAGGATTTAATGACGTCCAGCGGTGAGGTTTCAGATAGAAACCAACATGTTGCACCCTCCCCTTCCAAGCATGTAGGAGAACTTATGGTGGCTGCAAAATGTGAAAATCCATATCTAGAGTAGGGTCGTCCTAGGCTAAGACATTTTTCAGCTGGATCAGATTTGTCTGCGTAATACAAATATTTGACAGCTTAAATGAGTATGTTTTACCACTGAGACTCATGTTTTAATACCTTTCTTTGTCATCCGTTACGTGAAAATGTTGATGTTAAAATAAAAATTTCATCTCTGATGAATTGGGTGAAAGTAATTAAACAACTGTCTCTGGTCAAACAAACTTACTCTTTAAAAAAAGGTCTCTCACTGTTGCAGTCCTTTCCATTATGTTGTCAGACACTTAGAATAACAATCACAGCCTGTCAGTAGCAAAAACTGCAAGCACAAGCAAATGAGCAAGGATTACCTGCCTTGCGTGCCCCGCAGCGTGCTTCTGGCTTCCATCACAGTTAGTTTTGTGGTTTGTAGGGATTTTGAAACTCAACTGGTAAAATTTAAAGCCTGACATACTGTTGCATTGCTCTGTGGGCAATAAGACAGCTAAAAATAAGAGCAGAAACTTGTTTATCAACCACTTGTTTCACCCTCTCTCATCAGTGCATATTGTCTATCAGGGAGCAGACCAAATCTAGAGTGAGTGTTTAGTTTGTTTACTTCTGCCTACTGTAGAAATATGGTGATGCAACACGGTGACACAACACAACAATTCTTACTTTAAGGTGATTATACACAAATGAAAACATATTCATGAATGTTATATTCAGTTTCTGCCATATACCAACAGATCCCCCTAAATTGTAGACACTCAGACCTTTAATATAGGCAAAGCTATAATTTAGTCATTTATGTTTTATAATTTCTAATTAGAGAGGATGATCAAATTATTTTTATGCCTGAAAAACAAGTCTAGTGAAATAGATGTCAGAGCTGACTAGACCTGAGAGATAAAGAGGAGAAAGCGACACATCTGTTGGCTGTCAATGATAAACATGCACATGAATGAAAATATAAATATAATCCCTGAACCACTCTCTACTACTGCTCTGTTCTCTCACTGTGTTTTGATTTGCAAGACACGTACTGGATGCACATAGGACAGCTGTACCCTGCTTTCTCTATTACCTGGTGAGAGGTGTCCTTGCTAATGAAATCAGGTTGATCCGGAGATGCAAAACATGCTTTAAAAGCCTTGGTATTAAAAGCAAAAGAATATAATTTATTCACAAAATAAAAACAGGTTATTTACTGAAAAAGGGGAAAAATATTTTTTTTTTTAAATACAAATATAAAATGTCATTGAACTCTTTCAGCAGATATGTATCTCCCTTATAAAATGAATGGAGGCTTGTGTGGGTGTGAGAGGTGTGATAAAACATTACTTTGACTTACTAATAGCTGTGTATTCATTTCTGCTTATATTTTTAAGGGTTATAAGCATTAAACTCACCAGAGGGGAACACTTTCAAAGTCAAGATTGAGCATGATGACTGGAAGCAACACCCCAACCAGCACCAGTTAACAACCAAAACTGAATCATGTGAACGGAGCGTAACCCTGGGCCAGACTATTGACCGGCCGTCTGGTGTTAAGCAGCTTACTGTATCCCTGAACTATGGTGTTGCCCCCCACAGCCGTAATTGGAAGCTGTAGCAATCGATAGCTTCCTCTGCAGGATTTTCCCAGCCAATTAGGAGATTAGCTCAACCGCTAAGTGCAGCAGACAACATGAATTAGCAGAAGGAGAAACACAGGCGTAGAAGAGTGCAAATTCCATAACCTGCACTTGCAGCTCTGTGTGTGTGTGTGTGTGTGTGTGTGTGTGTGTGTGTGTGTGTTCAAGTTAACTCTGTCAACATGCTTTGGATTAGGACCAGTAATAGGTATGTTCTGCTATGGTGGTTTTTTATCCCCCACCTCATTTCTTGTCATTTAAATTCAAGAAAACTGTTTGCTGGACATTAAAATGTTGCATTCAGTTTGCACAGCATGTTGGACGGGTTCAATGACAAAACAAAAGCATATTTGCTTCACCCTTTTTACTGTTGTTACGCTTGTCAAGCTCTCTGTTTTTGCATGCCACATATGTGCTTTCCAAAGAAAACAGTGGCGGAATGACACAAAATTCTTGTTAATTTTAGAAACAACTGGCCCTTGATTTTACACAGAGACAGACGGAAGCAGGCTTCTCACTTGTAGCCAGTGAAGCAACGAACTGATAGTAGAAAGATGATAGCTATAAATAAGTTGAGAGCCACTTGTGAGGAACAACATTGTCATTAGTGCTGCATTAGACACAGACTTGGGAGGTAAAGTACACTTTATTACAGTACTTAAGATGAGTTTTCAGGTATCTGTCCATTTAAGTATTTATTTTCCTGACAAATTTTACTTTTAACTCCCTACATTTAACACAACTGTACTTTATACTCCTTACATTTTCAAAACAGGCTCGTTACTTTAGTTTTAAGTCATTACTGATTATTTTTATTTTGCATTATTGCAAGCCACCTTTCCAACATCAAGACCAATTTCAACCTAAATGGATGGAGCAATAACACAGAAAAGACAATTCATTGGTGTATCCATCGCAGAGACTTGACCCCTGAGAAACAGTGAGGTTCAGTTAACTTTGCATAACTAGCCGGTAGAAAAGTCCTCCAGAGGGTGACTTTTTACATTCACACTTTGAGTACATTTCAGAGCCTTTTTTTTTCAACAGAAGTATCTGCATTTTTACTTCTGATACCTCTGATTAGCCAAATTAGTATAGACTATGTTCTCAAATGTTTCATTTATAATAAACTGAATTGTAATGTTCCACCATAAAAATCCTTCAAATGACTGGCTGTCTGACCAGCCCTTTGTGCCTTCGAACAATTAAGAGATAAAACCATAATCACTGCTGTAGATAAAACAAGGAGTGGACCCTGCCTCTGTGAATGCTGCGATGCATTTGAGTATACTTGTGAAATTGTGACAAGTAGCTTCTCATAAATCACTTTTCTGGATCCAACTCTGACAACAGCTGCTGTGTTTGTAGAAATGTTTGTGTGGATTCCTTGACATGTTAAAAGCTCAGAGTAACATAAGCATGTAAGCTGTGAGATGGACATAACAGGAATGTGTGGTGGAAATAACAGGCTCTTACCTGAAGCTAATGAGCATCCAGCCGGATACACCACAGAGAGACAGAGAAAAGAGAGATAGGAAAATAAAATCAGATAAAAATGTAGATAGAAAACAACACAATAATGGGAAAAACAAAGAAGAGAGCAGAAAGAATTGTCTGCTTTTTTACCAGGCTTCTGTAGATTTACAGTATTGTACTTTCATAACCCCTCATCTCTGTTTTGTGCTTGTTTCTTTCACAAACCACAACTGTAAAGAAATCCAGGCAATTGTACAGCCAGGCGGTGGAGAGTAATGGCAGTAAACAACATCTTTATAATCATTTTAACAATGGATGCACAACTGTGCCCCTCTGCAGTGTGCAGAGGAACAAGCAGACAGCTTTGAGAGGAAAATTGCCTGTAAATTAAAGCTGTACAATTGTGTATATAGAGCCACATGAAGCTGAGCTGTAATGGTGCAAACAGCAGGGTGTGCAAAATGCTATCATTGGATTTTTCTGTAACACTGCAGTGTATTGTTGGGGGGTACTGTGTATGTGTGTGTGTGTGTGTGTGTGTGTGTGTGTGTCTGCATGTGTCAATGTTAGAAGAGATCACTGTGTGAAGATTTCCTGTTCTGACCTGAACTCATCTCCTTTTTGAATCTAACAGAGCAACGTGCAGAGAAACCTTTCCACGTGTTTGTGAGATGCTTTCAATGTATATGCATGCATTATGCATTATATGTACAGTATACTGCTGTAACCTGAACGCATCAGAGGTGGGAGCAGGTAATCATTTTGCAAGTCACAAATAAGGACCAAGTCAAGACTGAAGTCCCAAGTCAAGTCCTAAGTCCTAAACTTTGAGTTTTTGAGTCATAAACACATCAGAATGCACGTTTCACCAAAGGTAAAGCCATTTCAACCACACAGCTTTTAATTACTGTTCCTTTTGCAACTTCAAATGTCGAACAAAATTAGACGTTGTTGTGTCGCCATCAGTAATTTTTGTCCAACACATTTTGTATAGTGCAATTTGTGCTTCCTTGAGCCTTGCATAGTTTTTGTCCATGAACAAAATTATCTTTGGTATCTTTAGCTCGAGCTTGGTAATGTTAGTTTTTCATTCCACTTCTCTCCAGTAACTTGATTGAATGCTGCTGGCTTGGCCTTTGATCAAAGGAATTATGCTGTGTTCCACATAACTCAGAGTCTAAAACTTCCACTCTAACACTAGAAAAAGTACAATAGAATGAACTCCAAGTCTGAGTTCCTACTTGTGAACTCAGGACAAATCCATCTACCCTGCCTTCATGACAAAGCAGACGTCACACAACAATGACAGCACAATGGAAGCCTAAAATAACATGTACTATCATATCGTAAATATGTTTAAATTGATGTCAAAATATGTCACCAATGTTATTAAGTGCTGTAAAACAAAATGTATAAGGGCATCTCATTTTTTCCTCCTCTGTGGAGTTTATAAATTCAAGGCTGACGGTGTGTACACTTGCCATCAGTTGCCAAGAAACATCATTTTGCCAGGGTCACCCATGTATTTTGATTGTTTTTGGCATTGTGTACCTGAAATGCTTTGAGGTCTGAAGACGGAGATTTCAACTGGGAAATTCCGACAGCCACCATGACACACCTTTTAAATACCATACCTTTTAATCTTTGGGCTTGTGGGAGGGTATCAAGTATTTTCAAATCAAAAGGCTCTAGTCATGAGTCACTGGTGTTAATTTGTAACAATATATAAATTCTCCCACTAGAGATCATTTTCACATCAAAACAATAACAAAAGAGGTCATCTGATCATCTGAAGTATCATGGGATCATTGGAGTGGTTGTCTTTATTGTCAAACCACCACCACTGCTGAAGACATGCTCAGACAGAAATCATGTTCATGGACAAGTATTAAGTTTTAATCATGTTAGGTTATGTTTGTCGACTTCTCACTCACTCTCTGGCGTGTTGTTGCATCCTGTGCTTTCCCAGTGGCTATAACAACCGGTGGCTTTAGGACATGCACTGTTACCTCGAATAAATTAGGGATTTCTCTGCTTTTGACCATTGTTGGGAAGTTGTTCTAACAGTCAAGTCAGGTCTAACGTCATCAAATTTGTGACTCCAGTCTGAGTCATGTGACTCAAGGCTACACCTACAGTACACATATAAGAACGTGTGCATGAACATAATGTATATGCTATACGATACCTTCCACATGCTGGCCTCCTTCCCGTACACAACAGCCATGTTGTTCACTTTGTTCTGCTGGATGCTCCTCTTTTCCGTTTCATTCAGCTCCTCCGAAACGAAGCCCATGAATGAGTTGTCTGGTGTGTGAGCTGAATGTGAGCATGTGTGTGTGTGTGTGTGTGTGTGTGTGTGTGTGTGTATGAGAAATAAGTAAAGGCAGGATGGTAGCAAGTGAGGCACAGAACAATACACAAAGAGAGAAAGAAAGTTTTATTGTTAGTGAGAGGAAGACAAAGAGAGAAGACGGAAAAAGAGCAATAAATTCTTGTTTGCTTCAGTTCAATGGCAAAGTCGGAGTGATTATTGGCTCACTAAGTGTGATAAATAGTGATTGCCATAGAGCCAGCTGCTGTTGGCTATGTGAGATGGTTTTGGCAGTCCTAAGGTGTGCTGAAATGGTTTTCCAAGTACTTAATATAATCAAAACCAACTATATTCATGATTTTATAGCTATTTACTCTTGTGAAATTGCTTTTCCAAACCACCTATTTATCCTCAAAGTTAAATTTTCTTTTTCTTTTTTTTTTGCCGTACTCATTCTCATATATTGAATAAAAGTAATAAATTACGGCCCATGCTGCTTTATCTGACAAGTATTAAGCAGCTGATAAAGGTTGAGTCAGTCACAAGAGCTTATGACAGTGGGAAACGTGAGTGTCTACAGCAGGCCATATACTGTATTGATGTTATGATGATCCTGCTGTTGAGTGCCAACTATAGCTAAAAGGTCAATGACACTGTCACCGACTGAATATGCAAGTAGAAGAGAAGCAGTCACTGTTTCGCTCAGGAGACAGACAACAACGAGGGCTTGGAAAACAGCAGATCAGACATATTGTGTAGCATGAAAAAGAAGAAAAAAACCCAAAGAAATAAAGAACAGAACAGCTTGAAGGGATGCTAGAAGCTGTGGTGGTGCTGAAAATAGCTGCATTAGACACATTACTCCAAATTAATGTGAACAGGCAGCCAAACCTGTCAAAGAAAGTGAGAACATCGAAATGGAGTCATTTCATCATTTTTAGAATGGCTGTCAAAACTGATGACAGGTCTGTGTGTATGTGTGGCAGGTAAGAGTTTTAACTTTTATGTTTTGAAGCTCATAGAGTGTTTTACTAGTCAAAAGATAAGAGGATATTAAAACAAAAAAAAAAAGTTTACACATTCTATTTATAATGTGGTGTGTAAACCAATGCTATGAATTCTGTAAAACGACCATCGGTACACTATTATCAGGTATAGTATGTTACAGAAAGAGAAGTGGTCTTGGTTCTTACGGAACATGGTCATGTATTGCCGAGCGTTGAGGTTCCAGTAGCCCCAGTTGGTCCGGTAGCCATGCAGCGTTGCGTACTCTTCATGATTGTAAGCTGGCTCCGTCCCAAACGTATCAATCACACGAATGTGACACCTGTAAAGACACAGAAGAGCCAGTTTTAAATAAAAGGTTTTTATTGTCTTCAGTGTACAGTCAATAATGCAGTTTTAAGCAGCTATAGTTTTAATCATTTGTCATGACCTGTCATTATGACTTTTGAACACATTTATAAACAATCTGCTGTATCCAGCATTCAATAACAGTTTATACCCTCATTATCATTATGGATGCTTCAATATGAGGTCACACTTGTTGACAAAACACTTATAAGCACTTAAAATACCCTTTTATTTGATTGCATGTTCATTATAAAATGTATAAAACATTAGTTACTGTTTATATAACGTGCTAAATTATAAAAATAAAAATATAAACATACCACATAATTAAAAATAGAGCATTTTCATTGTGAATATATACTTATTTAAACCATCATTAAATAATATTAGCGTTCTTTTGTGCATCATGTGTTTCACTCTACACTTTTCTCATTTTCCATGAAGTTTATTAACGTCTTCAATTGCATTAATTATAATTTTAGGAATAATTGGAACATTTTTTCAGGTGCAGCTGAGGAAATGAGATTTGTTTTTTTCTTGAATCTGCATCACAACATATCATTTCTTTTCAGAGGTTGACACTGATCTTAAAAATCTGAGCTCTGCCTCACTTGCAAGATACACATGGAGGGTCATCTCAGGTGCAGACTAAACTATGTGCCCGGCTTATGCAGATTGTGAGCACAAACCACAAATCTGTCTTGCCCTTCTATTTGGTAAATTTGGCTCTGTGTGACGTAAAACATTATGATTTCTCCTTTAAGAAGAGGCTTAATGACAGAAAACAAAACTTAATACAATACTACAATAATAATAGTGCATATCTATAGGATTGTCAAAAGTGAAAAAAAAGACAAAAACAACAGAGTAGAAGCCAAAAAAATAAGACCAGGAGCCAGCAGTGTTGCCTGCAAGTTGCCAAGTGCAGCGTGGGAGGTTTGACAGGAACAAAAAAAAAATCACTTTGAGGTTTTGTTGGATTTGTGATTGGGCACTGATAGGGGTTCCAAGTGAATGCTTAGTGGTACAGCACTGAAACACTGAGGCTGTGCATCAGCACACATAACACAATCATATGCATGTGCTCTTTAACACACACATGCATGCACACATGCACACACGCAAACATACACACAGTCCTTGTCTGAAGCAGTGTGTGTGTTCAGTCTGGCCAGTCTGTAACCTCAGTGAGATTAACAAAAGCTAAAGGTGGCCTTGTAGCAGTACACAGGTATGTCAGTGACATTCGATGCATTAGCTTCTCACTGTAGTAAATTTCCCTTGAGCTTGCAATGTTTTGTTGTTTTAGAGTTTGTAGTCTTGTGATACCTAACTATCAGAGATCTTGCCGCCTGCCGGCCATCTGGGGGTTCTGAACGTAAGGTAGTTCCTTGAATAGTGCTGAGTGCAGCCACTAACAAATCTAGAATGCTTAAATTTTTTTCCCAAGGACATGCCTACTGGAAATGTTTCTCTCCTCCGAGTCTCCTCAGTGGTGGGCACACAACCTCTGCATGTCACCGCCCCAATATGAAGGGCTGCCCAAAAGACTTTGGATTGTTTCTACAGTGGACGTTTTTTTAGAACCAAATATTTTTAGAACCAAATATTTTAACAATGAAAGCTGAAAAATCATCCTCCATCTCTACTCAGCATTTAGAGATTGACTTGTGAGTTCATTTAGTTAGTCATTTCCAATATGTTCTGGAATTATTGTTTAAGAACTGCAATAACGGACCATAAAGTGGTTGCTTTCATGTAAATATGTAAAATTAAAGTGATTATCGATTTGACTGATAAACATAATTAGAGACAGACACAGCGATAGTGACTCTACCTGTGAAAGGCTTTTATTACATTAGTACACTGGTATGATAAAATGGTTACATTTTATTATGAAATTATTCTTCTTATAAAATTACCAAAAAATATTGTGTTTGGACTGTGGTATTATTATTAGATAACAATAGATAAATAATGCAATATTTTAAACTTTTTATGATATCTGTCTTGTTTGGCTCTCTACAGATTACAATTTTACAACTCTAACTTAACAGTAAAAAAAATCATAGCCAGCCAGGCTCCAAAACGTTGCCTACAAATGCCACTATTTGCGTGACACATGACCTTTGTGTTTTACATCATAGTGTCCCAACCAGTGAAAGGTCTGAAAAGTGAAGCCAATACAGAAGTGCCTCAAAGCCTGCATTCATCTTAATGGACAGAAGAGGATGGCTCTGCTGGTTGCAAAAAGAAGGCCGCTTGTATGGAGTTTTATGAGAAAATGACCCTAGTTATCACTTAATTTATTACCTCAGTATACAGTTTCCTAATGAGTTTATGGTCTTGAGTCCTCTTAAATATAGCATGATGTTTATTTTGTAAATGAAGGTCCCATTTAGAGTAAAATAGTTGATAAAGCAGGGTATGCTTTAAGGCAGGGCTACCCGGTGACTGACAAGTCATTCTCAGTGGGTCCAGTGCAACACAAAAGGCTCACGAAACTCAAACAGTCAAACTAGACATTATTAATAAAACAGGGATCAAGATTATGTCACTACATTTCTCATTTATCACTAAATAGGTTCTCGGAAACATTGTTTAATTGTAATATGAGAAAGATTCTTAATACATCCACTGAAAGTTTGCAACCAGGCGGCTGCCATTGTGTTTCTGGGTTCCAACAGAGGCACTGTTGATCAAACATGGATCAATATTCTGTTACTACATTCTCACTTAAAATGTTTTCAGACATATGTTTTAATGACTGTTTAATTGTAAAATTAGAAAGATCGTGTCCAGGCAGGAAGACATTATTTCCTGATAAAGGGATGAGCCAAAACCAAGGACTGTCCAAGTCGCAGTACATCACTCACCAGCTCCATGCTCTTGTTGGTACTCCACATGCTCTGGGTGCAAAAAAATAAAATGGTGAACCCAATGATGCCAAATTTGGGGCTTGGTGACTTATGGTCTATTGAAGATGCTCACAGTGGATAAACTGGTTTCCCTGCCTGTTAAGTGATGGATTTCTTACTGTATACTTGCGAGACATTGGTGGAAACAGTGAGTTTCACTTTGATCCTTATAAGCTGTACTCTTGAATTCTTGGTTACAGCTGCAATGAAATGAGGTCTCATGTTTTCTATACTTGAGGCACTTTAACAGTGCATAAGTGTTTTACCTGTTTTTCTGTACTGCCATCTTCAGGTGTTTCCATCATCCACTTATAAACAGGATGATTGAAATTGCAGGCTCTCTAACTTTCAGTGTTCTCAGTATGATTTCCATTTATCTTTGCATTCAGATATCCTCTGCACTTAAGACAGGGACCTTGGGTGATTGTTCACAGACTTTCAGGAGCTATAATGCAGGAAAAAAATCCACTGAGCAACACCCCAATCTTGTTTGACACTTCTCATATATTTCTGTTATTGACAGCAGTGATAAATCTTGCAAAAGAGCTTATAAAAACAGGCTTATCTGCAAGAGAGAGTCAGAAAACCTGCACTTATCTGTCCAGCCTTGTTTTGAGGCACTATGGATGAGATTCTGCAGAAAACGGTGTGTGTCTATTTGTAAGGGTCACAGGAAGCAGACAATGAATTATTAATAACAAATGTTAGTTTCACTTGTCTCTGCCCTGTCTCCCTTCCTCGCTCTCTCCAACCTGCGCTATCACATATCGCCAGCTCTGAAACGGTGAAAATGTTTCTGCCCACAGATAAGAGGTCCCGAAGGGAGAGGAAAAAAGTACAAGTGGAGAAAGAGGGGATAAGCGGAAGAGTAGCTGAGCTGAATATCTATCGGGAGATCAGAGTATGGGGCTAATCTGGGTTAAACGGCTGCTCAGCAAGGCTCAACAGTCCTTGGGGGTGAGGAAAGTATAACAGGGTGGTGTGTTGTCACCTACAGTTTCAGCTTTAGCTTTGGGGAGAAAGAAGAGCCTGGACAACCACAGACACTCTAATTTTAAGATGCTTTTGTTATTATGCTATATGTTGCCCCTCAGCAGTTAAGAAATACATACAGCCATCTATCAACTACTACGGATGTCCCCTGTTGATTAAATGCAAAAAAAATCTCAGAAAGCAGTTATAATTGAGCACAATATATTAATTGATAATGTTAAAGACTGTCCAAAAAATACTGTGTGAATTAAGAGCCATTTGAAGCAGTTAATCACAGACTGAAATCACCAAATTGTACCGCTGAAATGCATGGCATTTTGTGCTGTGCATTACAAACATTACACATTAACCTACAAAATATGACAACTCACTAAATGCTTCACCTTTGCAGACCAAAGAGGATCACAGTGTTGGCGGCTAAATGACCCGGAGCTGACATTAGCTGCCAACCTGCTTCACAATGTGTGTACAGTCAACATTATTTCCATTTTCTACATTAAAACACTGAAAAACCACGCTGGTTTTATGAGCTGTCATCTGCCCAACTTTGCTGATAAAAACATCCGGGGTTGAGTGGGCCATCAGGGCATACGTGCTTACTGTGTACGGCGAGGGTAGCTACCATCTGACCCGTCTGCAGCCCTGACTAGTGGCAGGCAGCTGCATAACACCTTAGAGGCAATTAACTGACATTGTACATGAATAAAATATTGATAAATAGTTTAACTGACTAGTGTTTCTGGTGCTGACTAGCAAAGGTGGCGACACTTAATCGTGTAGTTGACTAATTGCACACATCCCTATCATCTACACGCTGAACACATCAAATATGGATGCAATGATTATTTGTATTAAATCAGCTCAGTGGATCTGCTGAATATTTGGCTTGTGATATGATAGGAGAAAGTGGATTAAAAAAAACATACTTTCTAAAATAATCTGCTTGCTATTAAGTCTCTCTGTCAATATTCAATCAATGTTGATGGTAAATGAAGTCAGTTGAAGCAATAAATTCCTAAATGCTGCTATACTGACAGAGAAACAGAGTTTTTCTGCTCATGAAGCAGTGCCTACATGTACCAGGATGCAGTGTGTATTGAGCTTCTAACTCCCACACACCCATGTGGACATTGATCACCACGCAAGCCTATAGCTATTAATTTGCTGGCAACAACACAGTGCTAGGTAACAAAAATATTCACCTAGCGTGCCCCCTGGCTACCCAGGTGAAGAGACAAAAAAATCCAAGCTGAAATACCTGGTTGTTCTTCCTGTAACCAGTGACATCACTGAGACGTCAGTGGATGCAGGGAAAGCAACAGATACTGTATAGCGGGAGAACTCAGCATTCTTGGTCAATATATACACAGAAATGACTAAAATTACCATCCACACTGACTGAGCATCTGCATGAAAAATGTAGAATTTTCCCTTTAAGATGATCTGTCAGTGTGCCACCAATATAATCAGCTTCCTCAACATGTTAGAACACTCTTTAATAAGAAGATGAGACTGCATCACTGATCCATCTTACTTACTAATAATACTACTATTTTAGTGACAGAGACAGTTTAAGGAATGTAGAGTTTTGTGGAAAAGTCTCTGCTCTTTGAGGGAGCGCTCAAAAAATACGAGCAGCAAAGAGCTAATCCCCCTTTCATAAACATATATGAAGATTAAATCTTAGTTTAATTAACAATAACAAGAACACAGCACGTCAGTGGGGAGGTTGGGGCGGTTGGAGGAGCAGCGGGAATGAGTGTTGACATGAGCATGAGTCAGCAGAGTAATGAAGTGGGTGAATAGGTTTAAATACCTGGAGGTTGACTGAATTTCACTGAAGACCTCACAGAGAAAACGCAGACCTAAATAAAGATCTCGTTGATAATTTTCAGTTGGCTCATTGCCCGAATAAAGTGGCAGAGTCAAAATTTTAAAGCATTTTTTTGGCTGTCACAGCCTGTGCTTCAGGTCCAGAGGTCGTTCAAATACAGAGGTATACAGATGTGTTGCCTGTTTGGCTGTCAGTGGAGTATTTGTAACACGCCCAGTGCAGTAGTTACGTGATAGATGCAATATATTCCTTTACTGCCTGAGCACAATTATTGCACTGCAGAGTAATCTGCTGTTTGTGCCAGTTTAATTAGTTTATTGCCATCATCTCAGAAGCCTCTGTCCCTTCTCTCTGTTTGTTTCCATCTCTGTCCCTCAGAGAAACAGCGTGATAAAGCTCAGACCGTCATACACACTTGTTATATACATTATTTCACTGTTATATCTTTTGTTTTCTTATCCTAATGACACGGATGAATGAATTAAGTTTCAAATGTTTCTGTTTAATAGTAATAAAGTGAATTGTATTAAAAAAAAACTTTAAAAAGATATTTATCAATCTTCATTCTTTAACCGTGAGCAATAACAAATTAGTATTACATCGATACACTAGTATCCTCATACATAGACTTGCATCACAGAGCATCATTTTACAAACCATTCAGAGTTTTGAATTCAAATTTGCTCGTCACTTTGGGAATGTCACGTGACACACCTAACATAAGTGAATTCTATGGTAATCCCAAACAAATCTTACCTCACCAAGTAGTTTCAGTGCCAAACAAACCAAACTGCAACCCTTTCACAGTGTAAATCACAAGTTATAAAAGGCTGTTTCTCAGAGATAATCACATGTTAAAAATGGCCTTCTGACCACATCAGCTACAGCCGCTCAAGCGTACCTTTTGCTTCAGTATCAGGTGCTGTGGAGGCAGTGACAAGTAGTCAGCATGTAACAAGCTGAGATGACAACGTGTTGGATATTCTGGCACCAAAAGAAACTGATGACACTCTCCATACAGCATTTTATTGTTGACCGCACATTTGTTGCAGCATTTTAGTGACATCTGTGTGGATAATTAGCTTTAACATAGTTGTTGTACCTCAGGACATGTGGTTATCTCGGTGTTTAACAGCAAGAATTACTTGTTAAATGACTTTATTAAAATAAAAGCCATGTGCTCTTAATGCTGTTCACAGGCACATTAAATTGCTATGTGAAGTAGAAATAAAGAAATAAAGGAACAACTTGTGCTACAGGCAATTTTTAATTTTTCATGTTATGTTAAACTTTGTACCTTGATCTTAGTGACTCCTTTCTTTCAAAGCGCAGTGATGTGTATAATACTCCTGCTTCCATCTATCATTTATCCTCCATTACTTTAGCAGATGCTGTGGCTTACTCACTGCGCTGCATCCATTAGTCTGCCTCAGACTTTGGAAAGTAGAACTACTTGAGCATATTGTTATCCTGTGAAACTCGAGCCACGGTAATTTTTTTTTAAATGTCTTCATTTCAATTGAAAGCAGGGTCACCATTAGTTGAGGAAAACCTTGAACGATACAAGGATACAGAGCTGGAAAGAAGCCGAACAACATGCCGGGGATTATAGATATTAATTATGTCAGTGGAGCTGTTTAAGTGTTGCCAAGGAGCCTAAAGGCTGTGCTTCTGACAGGACAATTTGTAATCCAAAACTTAACTAAAAGCTAGTGCCAGGTTGCATAAAATCACTTAGCTAAGGTTGCCCTTACAGTTTCATCTAAGGATGCCTTGGTAAAAAATTTGTTGCATTAAATAACCATAAGAATTTCCTTAGGATGATGTTGTAAGGGAAAAGCCCTTGATCTCTAAGTGTTTGCACTTAGCTACTTAAGTATTCCCTTATTTGTAGTGAGAAGTTTCTTAGTCCTGAGAAAATTTTAAGGGACGTATACAAGTCAACTTAAAGTGAAATAATCTGACAATCGCTACATTTATAGTGACTGAAGTGGAGGAGGAGATACCATGTCATTTTTCAGGACTGGACACTATGACGCACAACTTGTTCAGCGGGAGATCTGAGGTTGGCAATATCACCCTTTTAGATATCAAACTGTAACATAACTCTGACTCACATATTAACCTCAGCTACATCATTACCAGTTTTTGTTCATGTCGATGTTTGGCTCTCTATCTCCTTTCTTGCTGTCACAGTAATATTTTCATATTTCTTCACTGCTTCATCTACCATTTGCTCACAGCAAGACTTCTTGCCTTGATTTTGTCAGTTACTTCTTGCTACATCTGCTTGTACAAATTTGTTATTGCTTGGTTAAATTTACTTTGAATAATGTGCTTGTGCTTTACACAACAACATTATCATCTTCTGTCCCATTTAGCTTTCTTTTTCCTGTTGATCTCACTTTGTTGTCCATTTTGGAAAAGCTAGGTAACAATAACAATAATGCTGTCAAGTAACATTAAAGCTACAATATTTAAATAACATTTCTGCATTAAAATGTCTAAAAAATGCCAGAGATACATTATATATTTTGTTGAGTTATGTCCTTACACTATCCCAAATGTTTCCAGTAAAAAACCCAGAGAAAAGTGTAATTTATTCAAGGTGAAGGTTCATTTCTAGCTGCTAGTTGCTATAACTTCTGGGATCCTTTGGATATGTATGAGAGTGAGGAAGCACGGTGAATATGACTAAACATGACGTGAATAAAACCTTAATGTTGTCTCATTCATGAACATGATTTCTGCTTGAGTCATGTCAGATTGATTTTCATCAGTTATAGTGGTTGCTTAAAAGTAAAAATAACAATTTTCATGGTCCCATGCTACTTCCAACATCATCAAACTATGTCTTTTGTTACTGTTTAAATGTGATGAGATCGCTATAGTGACAGAAATCACACACTGTGCATTTATAGAATGATGTGAGTGAAGCATTTCAATGGTAAGTTCACATTAAACCTAAATGAATCCCTCAGCTCAGAGAAATAGTTTTCTTAAGGGACAAACAAAAGTTTAAGACTCAAGGTAGTTGCAACACCATTCTTTGATACTGGAAGAAATATTTGGATTTTTTAAATAATTCTCCTTGAAGATGAAGCATCAGTCATTTACATTTTATGGGACAGCAAACAGGACTCCCAAGACATCAGTAGCTGTGTTGTGGAGAATCATTATCTCACCTTGAAGAAGGATTCATAAAGAATTAAAGCAAGTCTAAGCAAAATGACAGCTGTACCTGACTGATACCTCCATGAAACTTCTTCTTTTACAAGCTAAGATGAACCTGAAGTGTTAGTGATGTGTCCCTGAAGAGTCAGCAGGCTCCAGGGATGTACAGTCATGTAGCTTCTCTTGCGTCTTAGTAAAGGAGTTTTTTTGTTTGTTTTTTTCGCAGGCCTTTCTCTGGATATCTTCCCTCATCCGCCTCTATCAGAGCACTAAACTCAGCATGCAGAGGAAATCAATGTGCCAGTCCTATTATCAGATGAGTGGGTGTGATTTAAGACTATCTCCTATCGGCATTCAGCATCTCTAACAGTAGTGCATGTGAACACACACAGACATGCAAACACACAAACACTACAACACACCCAGGACAGGACAGCACTGTGTTGTCCAGGCATAATGAATGAATGTGGACGTCGGTGGGAACATAAAATAAAAGTAATTAAAGGGAGCTGAAGGGCCCCAAAGCTCAGAGCACTTGATTAATGATGCCTTTCAGCACACAGGGCTCAACTAGACTGACCAAATGCCTGATGAGGTGAGAGCGAAGGAGGCAGGGAGAGATGAGGGAGAGAGAGGTGGATAGGTATGTCATTGACCTGCCCTAAACCTCTGTGGCAGAGTGGAATTGTTGGGTCAAGATAAATGCAGGAAGAGGTTGCCTGAGGGGGAAATACCGGGGAGGGGTAATAGAAATAGAAATGTAGCTTTACAGTAGATCAATATTAATGATCGGTGTATGTTACATATCACACACCTGATTGTAAATATGAGTGAATTTTCTAAAGCTTGTAGTGTGTTGACAAATAGGCACCTCAGCTCTCAACCAGGCTGCAACCAGGATTGGAAATCAGTACCAGCCACCGGCCAAGTGCTGGTAGATTTCATACATAAAATAATGATTTACTACTGAGCGGCTAGTGAATTTGTACATTTATTTGTCGGTGGCTGGTGCAGCAGATGTTCAGACTTTAAAAAGTTAATTTCCCACCCTGGCTGCAACTAATGATTATTTTCATTTTTGATTAATCTGCTGATTATTTTCACAATTAATCAATTAACGCAACAATATGTAACAACTGCACGTCCAAAAATGAGCACTGCCGTCCATATAGCGGGTTGGAACCATGTATTTTAAATGAAATCCTATTTAACATGTAGTCTATGGTTGAAGTAAGATGTTTTACCCCTTCTTATAGCTCATAAACAGACACTTACATGGCAAACATTTTGCATTAAACAAATAACACAAATTACAGGCTGAAATAGAAATTTCAAAGGACATTGATGCTGTAGCGATGTTGTCAGAGAACCGAGTATTTCAACTTAGCATATTTAATCTCTGATGGTATATTATTGTCATTTATTCCAGTAAATATATATTACAGATTTCTCCTTCTATCTGTCAGTCTGTAAAATGTAAAAAAAAAAAAAAAAAAAAAAAAACACAAAAAACTGCTCATAACAATTTTCCAGAGCCCAGAGCGACATCTTCAAATTCTGTGATGTCTTCTTTTGTCCTACCAACAGTCGAAAACCCAAAACCTCTTCATTTACTATTATAAATGATAAAGAAAAGATGCAAATCCTTACATTTAAGTAGCTGGAACTGTTTGACATTTTAGCTTGAAAAATGATAGAAACAATTAATCAATTATCAAAACAGGTGGAAAGTAACTTTCTTTCGAACAACTAATCAATTACTAATTGCAGCTCTGGCTCTCAATTTCGCAAAGAATTAAATATCCTGGACAGTTTTCTTCATATATTAATTTATATATATACTATACACTATATCAGTGAGGCACGTCCCTCTCTGGAAAAGTGATGATAGAAATTCGCCGTTCTATCTGTATTGCTGAAACATTCAGATAATTCCTTCATGGCGAGCTCCCGGGGAGGCGAACAAAAGACCATCTCAAACAAACACTACAAGTCACAATCTGTTAGGGAAAGCAGAAATCAGGACTCCCACACGGTAATGATGAACCAGAACCGCTGACCTCAGCAAGCAATTAGGTGCAGACTGTTGGCTGAGTGGCATCTTGTCGTGTGTGTGTGTGTGTGTGTGTGTGTGTGTGTATGTGAGAAAGACAGACAAATCGTGAGAAAGAAAAGAGACAGCAAACCAGGTTGTGTGCTGGGAAAAACGCTCCCCTGCCTACCCGTAATGCATTTCTCTCCCTCTCATAATTGGATTTTAAAAATACATGGAGCGGCCCTTTATATGTGGTGTCAGGTTGACTTCCGACACGTTCCACTCTTCTGTTTTTGTGGTCTCTTTCTCTGTTCTCTCTTGTCTTTTTGTTGCCATCTCTCAACACACCTGCACTGTTTTATCTCTCTGTTTCACGTCCTTGTCACATTTGCCCTGTCCTCTTTTATCGTTCATTGATGCCTCTGTTCACTGGAAATGTGAACAAGGAAAGCAAAATGTCAATTGCTGTCGTCACATACGGGGGGGGCAGACAAGGATGCCAATTTATTGGACCAGGAAATATGGGAGTGGGACAGAGGGGGGTGGCTGCAAGCTGTTTTTAAGGGGCTGGAGAGGACAAGACTCATACCGGATGTTCAACTTTATGTATTTCTGTGGGAACAACAACATGGAAGACCTCTGAAGATAATATCAGCTGATACTGCTGTGCTCTGCAGGGTTGTGCAGCTGATTTTTTTCTCAAATGCACCGTGGCACTTTAAATTCTTGTTTTGTGTGTTACTTTACTGTTTTGTTGCCTCGGTCTCATGGCTGTCATGGCCTACTTTCCAAGTTGTTCCATCTTTGTAGCAATGCCAAAAGCCATTAAGCACACTTTTGTAACAGCACAAAAAATCTCTCTGCCTGTTTCTTTTTAACGTCTCACTAATGTTTCCTCTTTCTCATGAGGCAGATGTCTGTTTCTTTTTTCTCCCCTGTCTTCCTTGCTCCCCTTCTTTCTGTGTTTAATCACCATACTCCTGATGACAGTGAGCATCTGAGAGCAATAAAACAACAGCAAAAATAGGCGGCAGAGACAGGGTCTGATTGGAAAATGGTGCAACACATGAACTCATGTTTATGTGAGTTTGGGAGAGTGATTAGGATGTGTGTGCCAGTGTGCATGCATCTTGAGCTGTCTGTATTTCATAAGCCTATCGTGCACCACACGTGATATTTATCTTGTTCTTGCTGTGTAGAGTAATGGTGTATGACAGGTTGTGCAGTAGCAGTTTGAGCATGTGGGGATGGTTGCCCCCTGTTGCCCCCAAATGCTGCAAAAGCGCCCCCTTGGATGCTCCAGTGGTAGATAAAATATGATGAAGTGCATGTCCCAAGCCTCGTCCACCACGTGTCATGCAGCTAACCGGCTGTTTATATCACACTATTTAAGTCAAAGCTGCCCTCCCTCTGCTTTGCTCACAGCGTGCCCTATTGATGAAGCAAAGTGAGGGAGTGCAGCGTTGACTTCAGCAGGACATAAAAAACTGCTGATTAGCTGTTAGCTGCTGAGCTTGATCCTTGCCGTTCAAAAGCTACGTTCCCAGTAGGGGTGAGCAGATAGATTGCAAAATGATTGATACCATGATACCTATTCTTGATTTGAGTAGCAACACTAGCATCAATAGGCTCGATATAAAAAAAATAAAATATTCATTGTATGTTCGATAACATCCTGGGCACATATTCTTAGTGCTACAAGATCCTCATGTCTGCTACTGTTGTGTGCATGGGCGAATATTTCTTTATTTACCCTTAAAATGTCATGTGTTTAAACAAATTAAGTAATTTACAGAGAATAATGAAAAGATATGTCTGACATTGGCCAAATTATTTGGTGATAATTTATTCAGAAATATGTAGATCAAAAGTAGTCATTTATGACATTTTATGTGAGTTGATGTAAATATACCGTATCGTTATCATTATTGATGTTGGTGACCCTGGTTCTGGTATTGCTACTGGATCAAAAACAAATTTTGTGGTATCGCCCACTCCAAATCTTTAGCTAACAAGCAAACGTTTGGTGATAACCCCGTCCCGGCCCACAGTGGTGGGAAATGCTACCACCGACACACGGTGCACACACGAGTCAAGTCAAATTTTATTTATGTAATGTTAGTCCAAAATCACAAAACAATTTGCCCAAGGGTAATTTACTCTGAAGTTTCTGTCATGTCACCAGAGTGGGAGCAGGTAAAGAGTCAAGGGTGACAAAGACATGACAGTGCACCTGTGCAAGCTTAGAGGATACACCATGTCAGGCTTCTACTATGATCATATCTCATGGTTCTGTTTCAGCTAAGCTGCATTTTTTTAATTAGGCACAAAATTAAGTTATTTGTCAAAAAATATTTGCTGAACAGTGTAGTTAAGATATAGATGTCTGATCTGTAAAAAAAGCATGCTAAAGTAAGAGTTTCATGCCCTCTGCCATCTCTGCCCTCAACAAACTGTAGCACTAACAATAATGGATTGTGAGAGTCTGCCTCTCTCTCTGTTCTCTCTGTTTTTGTGATTTTATTGTGTATTGTGTTCCCTGTGGCTGCTTTGCATTATTGTCGTTCCATAAGTCTTCCTGTGAGTGTACAAGCTGTGATGGCAAATTTCCTCTATGAATTATCTGCCCAGACAGCACGCATACGTCCGGCCGACCTCGGCCTCAGATCATGCGTCGGCATTCTACTCCTAAAGTCTGTAAATACATCTGAGAAGCATCGGCCCATAGCAGGGACATGGTTTGCCAGAGGGCGGGTTTATGTGCTATGGAGCTATAGATCGATACATTGCACGTTATCCAATTGGTGCCAACGGAACTGAGAGCAGGCGTTGGAGACAGAGAGGCTACTTCATGTCAGCCACGACTGGTCTTCAGGTAAGCTCACTTTAAACAAATATACATAAAAATAGATATTTTATAAATATGACATGCAGGGTTAGCAACATAAGTTGTTAAGCCCTGACTGGGTATGCTAACTTAATTTAGCCATTGCTAGGTAGCCATATTTCTTTCCAGCACATGAACAATCTCCATCTGGACAACAAATCAGTGTTGAATTTGGGACAGGGTCAGGTAACGTTAGTTAGCGTCAGCTGCTAGTAGCTGGTGGGCTTTGGTGTTTTTACAGCTGCGGAGCTAACTTTAGCAGTAACTGGCAGCTAACGAAGGGAAGCTATGGCTCTGCTCCATTTGTAAACATGGCTCGATGTAACAATTTCTCATAGTTCGGTACTGGTTATGGGCTATTGTTGGTGTGTTTGCACTGTAAGTGAAGTTAATATCCACTTCACGTAGGTGTGTCTGAGTTTAGTGCAGCGTCTCTGGAAAACACAAGAGACACCAGTTGTTTCTGTTGTGTCCCTCCAGTACATGTTTATTTGTGAAGTATGGGTATAGTATTGTATAGTATAAGTTAACTGAACAGCCTGGGCTCATGTGTTTTCTGTTTTTTCTCTCCCTTGCAGGCTCATAAGTCTGCCAGCATTCCAGACCGTGCTGTCTGTGTGCGTCTCCTGACCGGCCACCTGTATGTTTTTATCTGTTCTATCTTGTTTATCTTTTCTGTGCTGGAGTGTTTTTTGACTATGCAGTCTGAAATAAATGTAAGGTTATTAACTTGAATCGTTCGTGTCTCTTTGTTTTATTCACACACAAAATTAGGAAGCTATTTTGATGGTCAAGCATATTGTTTTTTTATTGTCATATTGCCATATTCCTACGTGCTAATATAATATAATACATGCTAATTTGGACCATAGATAGTGAGATATTTGCTGATAGAATGATCCGACCTGAATAAATAAAGGTCATAGAAGCTGTAGAGAGACCGCACTGTACAGCTTTGATACATTGGCCAAACATTACCTGGAGAGCATTTTTGACCAAATGTTGATGTCTCTGCGACATCTTCCCAATGAGCAAATGCTCTCCATATGACGTCTCGGCGTTGCAACTTTATTCATCAGGCCAATGTCAGCAAGACGTGCGTGTGCTATCTGGGTATCTATCTAATCAGCCAGGCCATAGCCAGGAAATGACTCAGAAAAACATGAAATATGATAAAAATGCCAAAATACACTGGAGTGGGCCTCAAACTGGATGGAAATGAATGGTTAGAGGGAGACAGTGTATGTACTGTGTGTGTGTGTGTGTGTGTGTGTGTGCGTGTGTGTGTGTGTGCGTGTGTATGTACACAAGTGTCTGACAGATAGGGTGTGCGAATTTAACAAACTGAATGAGTTAGTGAGACATCTGGACAGAGACATAACAGAATAATTAATCCTTAAACACAGCCAATAAACCGACGTGCCTGCCTAGCTGGAACATTGCTGATGCGCACACACACACCTACGGAAACACACACATAAAAATATACACAGGTAGAGTAGCAGAGACACACAGTGAGAAAATGAAGCCACATACACAAACACAATGCTCAGCCACTAACTTGTGTTTCTTGAGTGAGAGCCCCATGTGTTGCTTCATCTGCTGCAGGCCATGGTAGTCGGTGTAGATGAGGTCGAAGGGCAGCGGGCCAGTCAGTGGGCAGCTGCCTCTGCCTGGAGGCACACCGAGGAACCTGCAATACACACACACACACACACACACACACACACACACACACACACACACACACACACACACACACACACACACACACACACACACAAGCAAAAACACAGAGTTTAGGCAGGCAGAGGAACATGACAGACAGTATTTTTGTAGTGAATCTTCTCTGCGAGTACATAGGCTGCAATTCAGCCTTCCCAGCCACAAGAGCATCGGACCATGTATTATTAACTTAGACAAAAACATTCTGGTTTTGTTACTAAAAGGATCTACAAAGAGAAGGTGCACATACAGTAGTGTTGGCTGGGAGTCACATTCATTCATCGACATATGAAATGGGCTGCTGAGGGTGTGTCACCTTTTCCTTTTTAATTAAATTAAAGGTTTGAAATGCTTCTCTGGGGCTTTTACATGAACTACATACCCACCAGTGAAGGATATTACTTTTACTTTGATTTTATTCATTCATTGATCATGAAAATGTGTAATAGTCGATAATCACATAATGTTACAGGTGTTCCAGAGTTTTCAAGTGTCGTTAAATCAAAATAACCAAAGAGGACATGAGTCAACTGCTACCTGCCTATGCTCCATCTCTGGTCATCTGTCAGCCAGAAGTCTAATAATAGAGAACCGAGTTCAGTTCAGCCACATCCAGCAGCTAATTAACCAGAGTGGAGCCTGCAGTCCACATTGTCAGTAATTACTGCTGCTGTGCAGTAATCAGGTACATGTCCAGGCCAGTTTCTCTGAAGTATGCACACAAGGATATATTCTCATTGCGCTGCATTTTTATGGAGTATAATAACCTGATAATGAGTCTGTTCTCTCTTTCTGTTGCTCTTGCAATTATTACCATTTGAAAACGGCTTTGAAAAATAGGTGCCGTTGCTAACTGCGGCACTGTTGTGTTAAACATTCTGAGAGGTTCGCAGGATTGTAATTATAGTTGTATTACAGTCATTTAAATGCCCCTATGTTAACACATTAACATTGTTTACAACTTCTACTAGTGACTAGTGACTTGTGGCATCTGCATATGACATAAATTGGCTTGGCTTGCTAAAAGTTTGATGCAATGGCAGTCTGTTCATCAGTCCACTACTTTAGTTCAAATAGAAATAATATAAACTGATGGATTTAGAGCTGCAATGATTAATCTATTAAGTTGTCATCTATTAAACTAATTGGCAACTATTTTGATAACGGATTAAAAATAGTCAAATTTCTCTTTTTCATTTCACCTTTTAAAAGGTTAATATTTTCTGGTGACTTTAGTCCACTTTTGACGGTATTCTAAATATCTTTGGGTTATGGACAAAAGGAGGTTGAGGATGGCTTTGGGAAACACTGATTAACATTTTTTCACCATTTGCTGACATCTGTTGTTTAAAGTATAGCTTCAGCTACATGTTGTGTTTAGTGCTAATTAGCAAATGTTAGTCTGCTAACATGTTAACATGTTAAACTAAGATGGTGAACATAGTCAACATCATACTTGCTAAATATCAGCAGGTGTCATTGTGAGCATGTTAGCATGCAGACATTAGCTTTTAGCTCAAGGTACTGCTGTGCCTACAGCTCACACTATGCTTGGGTCATAAAACATTGATGATATGTATAAGCGACAAAAGCTGAATCAGTAGCAATAAGTAGATTGTTCAATAAAATGTTTAATAGATTCAACTTTGATTACATTAATTGGAAACTGCCATGAAAGCACATAATAAACACACCCTGGCTCATAAACAGCATATCATATGCCTTGATAATGAGCGTGCTGTGAGTGACATGCTAACAGCCACTCATTTAACAGTTGTGATGCTCAGTTGCACCATCAACAGTGACACAGCAACAGAAACTGTGGACTGAGAATATGAGCGCAGCGAGGAAATTGTTAATAAAAAAAGGACAGGTGAGCTCACCAGTATGGCAGTTTTTACCTGTGCTCATTGATAAAGTAGTTCGATTGAAAGTAAGGCAGTTAGATTTAAAAACAAGCTGTTAAATTCAACCTTTTTTCTCTTTTGGTCTTTACCACAACTGATCATTAAAAATGCCCAATAATTACCAATATCGACTGACGATTAACATTTTATCATGATAGATGTGTCAGCTATTTAGCCCAGTTCTACCTCACAGAGCTGCCAGTGCGGCTGTAGACTCTGTTATATAATGGGGTGGAAGAAGCAATTTTGCTAGTAAGAAGTGAGAGGTAACTATTTAAAATGGAAGGGTTTAATTGTTAACAAAATGTTACTTGATATCAGCTGGAATCATGCGGAAAACAAGGAGTGCTGAATTACACATTCCCATCCGCAGAAAAACTGAGTGGTTAGCATGAGCAGTTATAGCTGAATAGACAAAGAGCGTCAGCTTCAGAGACTGAACTCCATCAGCAGAAAATCCTGTTTGACTGACAGGTGATCTCTGAGTGCAGATGCCACAGCAGTGAAATTGCAGTAAAAAAAAAACTTTTTTTTTTAATTCATGCCACTCTAAAACACGAGAAGTTTTTTTTTTTTTTTTAATGCATGCCCCTTGAAGAAATCAAAGCCCCTAACCCTGGAGCTGTAACACTCAACCTGCCTACTGAGCTACTCAGCAACACAAGTGAGTGAAATAGACTGTATAGATGGCAGTATGAGGCCAGAGCTGCAGCACAGTTTGAATAAAAACTGCAGTAGTCACAGCTGAGGGAACCCCTTGCATTGTGTGCCAAAACGATACAGACCGCTAAAATGCCCTTCAAAGAATTTGGGTGACAAAGTGAAGTTGATGTGAAATAATACATGCTCATCACTGTTTCCATCTGCCCTTGCTTGGGGAAAGACTTTCTCATATCAAAGTTAAAAATCTAATTCCCTGGAGTAAACTAAAATTGTGTTTTGACTGAAAGTTGAATTAAAAGTGTGTTTGTTGATCAGATAGTATCATATGGGTAATGCTGAATTCAATCAAAGTCAAGCCAAGGGGCGCCAGGGAGGCCTTTGGCAAAACATAATTCAAACAAACAGGATGAAAAGAGCTGAATGTGTAATGACCTGTCTGCTGTACCTCACAGCAGCAACATCAACAACAACAACAGATGGTCAATGGATGGAGGGAGAGAAAATAGAAAGAGATGAACTGATGTATTGAGGTTGTGTGTGTGCGTCAGGTGCTTGACTGTAAGTGCTTGTGTGTGTGTGTGATTTATGCTTGCTGTATGGTTAGATTCAAACGTCTGCCTGCCTGTCTATTGATACACACAGTCCTCACACTTCCCAAAAGTCTACTCTTATTACAAGAAGACCTTCAACACACACACCAGTACAACCCAAAGGAGGGAGGGGATATTATTCCTAAGTATGTGGTGCACTGCGTCCAGTTCCACATCCTCGTTTGACTCAGTTTCATCTCATTGATCGACTGAGGGCCTCTCTGTTACCGTGCCGACAGCCCTGCTATTGGATATCTGACCTGTGAGTGGTCTGCAAGCTCTTACTTAGCTCTTATTTCTGTGACAGATGATGCCAAAGGCTAATGGAGACTGTAATGCAATTCGTACCCCAAGTGAATTTCATCTCGCTATGCTAGTTTTACATTGGAGTCTTTTTGGCTGCGCTGCTTATCCACAGAGTCATTTGATAGTGTTGTGAGGCAGCACTTACAGGAGCTCTGCCGTCAGCTGCCAACTGCCACCCGACAAAACACACAGATGTGGGTAGGGGGTGTTTTCATCTGGTGCACTAATATGAATGACTGCTGTAACCACAGTAGTAGCAGTACGTTAAAATGATCTTTTCTCCAATTTTGAACTGCATCTCTTAGACTTTACTGCTGAAGACTGTGAGATGCTGTTGAACACCAGTACGGAAGTGGATCCTTAGTCAACATTATTTTGTCAAACTGATGTTATATTCCTATGGTCAAGAATGAACTTTCAAGTTTAAGTTGCAACAAGCAGTAGGCTAATGAATATATTAGTAATGCATGCACATTTCTCTGTATGTACGGTATAAAACCAAAAGAAACTGAAAAATCAACTCTACTTTCCTGTGTAGTTCTGTATTATTAAACACCAAGAGGTTTCAACTATTGTTAAAATTTCCAGGTGCCTCTAAAGATTTTATTAAAGGGTACAACCCCCCCCCCCCCCAAAAAAAAAAAATCTAAAATGCATAACTGAAATAAAAGCATGTTGTAGTGACATTTTGTTGAGTAAAACTGACAATATTTAAATGAAACAATGTACTTTTATCAAAGGTCTATAGCAACATCAATACTATTTTCAGTGGAACAAGATTTTCTAAAGGATAGACAACTCTGTGGTGAAGAATATAACACTCTGCTCAGTCTTTTTACCTCTAAAAAAAATGTAGTGCTTGCTTTGCATCTTGGACAGTGAAGGCTGTCCCCAGAGCTTGTGGTGCAGCTGAGAGGCTGCTCTCCACTGCTGGAGACATAACATTTATAACAACACAGTGCTTCCCTGTCATTTTGTTATTCTCATACAGGCAGGAGACTATAAGATGCTCTCATTAATGCAGTTAACGTAGCTTTAAAACGGCTATGGTCAAATTATGTGTCAGTCGAATAAGGAAATGATTTGGCACACTGTATACTGTAGCAACAGTGAAATGTGAAACTGTGCCCTGTTTCAATCAAGAATTCAACAATCAGATGCCAAAAAATTGGATTGAAATTGAATTGGAAAATTTCCAAAGATTCCAACCCCTATATCTAAATAACACTCCATATGTACATTGATACTGTTTTTGGTCACTGCTATTGCTCCTGTTGTCCCAGAGTGAAAACAATGTGAGAGACTGGCCATAAAATCCACAGTCCTTGTTCTCATTCAAAAAACACTTTCTAAAGTTCAGCTGAAGCTAATATGAGGCTTCAACTGTCAGAGAAAAATCAGGCTGATATCCTCCAAAGTTGTAGTCTTTCTTTCCTCTCTGTGTTAAGGCTAAAATGCACAGGTGTTGCAGCATCACAGTGCGTATGTACAGCATACTGTACATAACTCAGGATATTTCTCAACTTCCCTTCCCCCCCTTATATAAGTTGTAGTGAGACTCAACTCATAGTTGAAGAGGACAGCAGAGAGACAGGGAAAAACACAGCATATTTTAAGGTGCCAGTGCTCTCAGCTCTCAGTTCTTTTGTAGCTTCTAACTGAATATCTGTGGTTTAAAGTTTAGTTTCTCTCCTGCATCACTGTTCATACTTTTTCAGATATCACCTTTATTTTACTGTAACATGTTTGCTTTAGGAGTCATGTTAAGTTACTGATTTTGCTGCTTCATAATAAAAGCCTGTAAATAACACAACATGATGGGGGACTTTTATTGTGAAAATTTTAGAGGAAATGAAACATTGTTCTTCCTCTTCTTGCTCTTTTACAGTCACATGACTAAAGACAAGCACAGATTATTTGAAAGACACACCAGGGGCTATAGTCTCCCCACTGTTTTATGCATGTGAGAGACAGAGACAAGGAGAGGAAGTCCAGCTGCCATGTGAGCAGAGGGGGACAAGAGCTGCAGGTTGAGTCCGGCTGCAGGCAGGAAGAGAGTGGACTTGGAGAACAAGTGAAATAGTCAAACAAGCAAATAAAAAACATTTTCTCTGGAAATAGGACAGTGGTGTGAAGTTCCACAGGGCGGCAACTCGACTGGCTGCTGCTGGTGTGGGCTTTCTACACTACAGCTCAGCCAGGAAACACTGTCTGATAAACTTTACAATACATTTTCATTCAAATAATGGATTCTGTCCCCCATCTCTTACTCTGGAATTGCTTTAGGAGGGGACCTCATTACAGCCAGTATGGACAGGGACATTTACAGTGCACATGTATGTGAGTGTTGTATAAAGGCAGACATGAAAATTGTAAAGCTATACTTTATGTATATTCACAAAAGTTTCAAAAGTCCACATTTCTCACATTTCCACCCATAGTGGGCGATGTAATCCTTCAGGTTTTAAAATCGCAACTGTAATGTTGCCTGTATCCGAGCTTTTTAGAAGCTGGCCACCATCTGCGGCTTGAAGCCCTGTAACACATTATGGAATAGGATGATGGGATTTCAAGTGTGTACTCTGCCTGGAGTGTGGTTCCCCTCATTAGTCTTGTTTCCATTAGTGATACAATGTCTGCCTCCATCCTTATAGATAATGGAGGACTCTCATAGTTAAAGAGGCCTATTCAAAGAGCTCACTCGGTGAGAACCAATCACATTTCAGAGATGACAGGGGAAAAGCAAGCTTTCTACAGCATTATTTATAGGTCCTAAACCCAGACTTCTCGACTGAAGAATGTGGGAAACTACACTGACACCAGCTGCCACTTATTGCTTTCGGATTGTTAATAATCTCTTTTCTTATAAAGCTTTGAACAAAACACTTAAACAGATGCAAGCAAGAGAGCTTGCTTGCTAAGTAAGTGTACTTAGTGGTTTTGTCAAATCTGCATACACAAATGTCTTGTCACAATCATTGTTACTAAAACATTTATGTGTCAAAATGAAAGCAGAAGGTCAAAGGTGAGCTCTCTTTGTCGTGGAAACACTAGAGTATGAGCCGTGTAGTGTTTGGGTACTGTTTGTTGAACATACTCTACACTTGCTAACCCTCCCAGTATAGCCTCAAGTTTCCAGATTTTCTTTCCAACTCCTATTGTCCTCCCACATATCCTCACATTTTTCTTCAATAATAGAACACCTTCAGTCACATTTGCACATTCCCTCATTTTCTCACAAGCCTGCTTCCTCCTCACTGCCTGTGAAAACCTCCTGACTTCGGACTGGAGGGCTGTGGAGTGTGACAATGAGAAAAGACTCAGAGCAGCCTGAGTCATATGCTGTAGTTCCTACTGTCAGTACAAAATAAGAATAATCTAACTCTGGACATGCCTTGCCTTTTATTATAACAAGGTATCTAATGAAAAGGCTGTTTTTTTCCATACTGTCAAAGGTTTTGAAGAGAGTGTCTATGTTTTAAAAAGAGTGTAAAAGAAGACTGTTAAATGTTAAGAAGTTTTAAAATAGTAACTCCAAAAAGAGTCAATAATTACATTATATTAGTGTTAAGATACCAACTCTCCAAAAAGAGTTAAATTACCTCTTTGTGGTGTAGATCCATATTGACCCTTCAAACGTGTTAAGCCCTGTAATGTGTATATACAACTAATTTGCAACAGCAAATATGTTTTTGAGGGAAATGTAATGCCAACCACAATACATTTACGTCGACATAATGAGGAAATGTTCACATGCCTGGCAAGTCACAAAAAGTATTAGCATATTTAATCTATCTGCCAAAACAGGCAATCTTGGAAGACACAATCCAAGCGTAGTGGCTACAGCATTATCCAAAAGTCAGCGGTGTTTTTAACATCCAATTGTTTTGTATATATTTAACCAAAATTACGATCTTTCAATAACCTTATCCAAAGTGCCCTTATCTTACCCACCTTATCCTACCTAAAATCACTGGATGCCCACCCTGGACAGTGATATTAAAGTCCTGCACTTTGTATGTCCACCACCCACCCAAACTATTTCTTTGAGAATTCAATGTCCTGTTTCAAAGAAATTGCATGAACATAATCCAGGGAGGAATTCTGTTTATTAAATTATTATGTTAATTTCAGTATGTATATTTTGCTGTGTATCTTATGAAAGTAGGAGGTTGAGTATTTCTAGTTTAACAGAAATGTGTTTACTGTAGTCTAGAACTGTGTTTTGTTTTATAGATTTTACTTAAACAGAGATGTTGGATCAAAGGGAATAAAAGAAACAACTGTTTTAGCTCACAGTCTATTTCAACTCCCAAAGCCGTTGCTCAGTTGTACTGAACATACACAATATATTCTGAGTCTTAATTAATTTTAAATGTGAATATATTGACATTTGGGAACCACTGACAATGTAACATATACTGTCAATTTGTTAAAGCCTCAGAACTGAAACATAATACATTTAGTAAATTAAATTCATATAAGCCCTCAACACTTTGTATCACACACTCCATTGAGCACACACACACACACACACCCAGCATTCCATCAAAAGCAGAAAAAGCTGTAATTCACAGTGATTGCTATGCCATCTCTGGGTATTCATGGAGGAAGCAATAACACAATATGTACAATCCATTTTCATTACGCAGCGTTGGAGCTCCGTCGGTCCTTTTGTTTGCCTGCCTGCAGATGTCTATCAGTCTGTGAGTGTGTGTGTCCGTCATAACAGAGAGGCAGGGGGAAATGAGGGCACCGAGAAAGGGTTTGGCATTAGTGCTAATTGGGATTCAAGTTAATAAAAGAAAGAGAAAAGAAGACATATAAAAAAGAAAGAAAACCAAAAGCTGAGAAAACTACAGCACAGGAGAATACATGCAGCTCTCCGGTTCTTCATTTTTCGTCAGCAGCCCATTTCTCTCATTCGTTTCTCTAATCCCTCTCTTTTGGCGGCTATTCAACCTAAGCGTATCGGCCAAGAGTGAAAATGATTTGTTTATTCTTTTTTTCTCTCTTTTGTTAAAGAACACTGAAGAATAATTTTGGTGATGAAACAACCTTGAATGGCTGTCCTCTGAATGGTGTATTCTTTCAAAGTCAACTGAACCAGCTGTCCATTAAATGTACCCTTTGATAGAGGTTGGTACGGTATTTACACCCTGTCCAGACCTTGTACAGGACAACTCAGTGGCATTCAACTAAATTTGGATGTGCTGCTAATTAGACACGCTGTCCCTGTGCTAGAAAAAGACAACAGAGACAATGTCAGTCTCGTTAAAAACAACCTTTTGTGGGTCTAAGTTTAGTGATGACATTTGCACCACTACGCTTTGGTGCAGATCCCAAGAGGGATGTAATGAACGAGTCCCCCCCGAAAAACTTGGAAGTCTTCCTCTCCATAATTCACACATAAACACGACCCTTTTTGAAGGTTTTGTTTACATCACTGTATTTGTTGTTGTTGTTGTTGTTGTTCCTGTAGACTGAAGTGAATCAGAAAAGAGTCTTAGTGATGGTGTAACTAAACTTTCAACTTAAAAAAATAAAAAAATAAAATAGCTGCTTATAGAATGGAGCTTGGTTTAACAGTCGGTCTACTTGAAAGAACGCCAGGAGCAGAGGAAATTTTAACATTAATTATTTACATAAATACCTACCAAACCTTCCCCTAAGCTATAGTCAGATCTGCACCGTCACCATTAATTCAGTAAAGTTAAATTACACTGAATGTCCTAAATCTGTGTTTGTTTAAGTGAACCTGAAGGTGGTGCTGAGTTAAGTTTGAATTTTGAAATTAAATGAAAAATATTTCCAAAGCTGTGGTTTTATATTCAGAGCCTCAACAAACTTTCAGACTGTTAACATTAAAGCATGAAATAAAAATTACAGTTGCAGTTTGGTGAGGTTTGATGCAAGTACATTTGCACTGTCACTGCTCATTGCAGTGACAGTACAATGCAAATGTTTCCCACATACCCTGATACTAGCACAACTTTAAAGGGAATTTGAAGGATTATTTGAAATTTGGTTTTGAAAAACGAACTATAGTCTGAAATTGTTCACTTTCGAAATACTTAGTTGATAACCTTATTAAGATTGTATAACAGGGGAAAAAACAAATACAAGATCAGTTAACGAATCAGATATAATTCCCAGCATAACACCTAATATAAAATCAAACCATTGTTGTTGTGGCTCAAACTTTGAAACATTTAGATTGAAGTCAGACAGTTATACATCTCAGCACAGTACCGTAAATCCATGAGTGCTGACAAGCAGAAAAGACCCTGTTCAAAGATTCAACACAGACATCAGTGAAACAAAAACACACGAACACACACACACACACACACACACACACACACACACACACACACACACACACACACACACACACACACACACACACACACACACACACACACATTTAGGATGGCAACCATCCCAGAACACAATTCTAGTGCCATGCAGGGCCACACAGGAGTCCAATTACCCAAGGTTCTCTTGTCTCCTGGCTGGCATGCAGTCAATGAGCCCTCAGAATGAACACACACACATACAGGCACACACACAGGAAATTAAATAGCATGAGAATACATGACTAAGGGAGGGTAGGAGAACAGCATACCAATTTATGTTTCCTCACTAATATCTATTTATTATAAAGAATATTCAAAATCTCTGTAGTGTGCTTAAAGGGACAGTTTCTCTCAAAATCACAAATACACATTTTTTTTCTCTGGCCAGTACTGCTATTCATCTGCCTAGACTGCTTTGGTGTTAGTTGGCAGGCTTTTGAGCTATAGGCTGTAGAGATTTCTGCTGTCTCTCAAATATAATTGAACTAGATGGCACTCAGCTTACTGCTTGATGCTCAAAGTGCCAAAACCACCAACATCAACAAATAAAAAACATAAATAAATAAAACTTAAAAAAAAAAACAGTGTCTCTTTCTACAAATCATGAACTAGTTACTAAAAATAATCCACATCACTTGTTGTAAACAGTTTCATGTATGAACTACAGATGTTTCTCTTTAAAATGTAATTTTTTGGTGCTTTGACCACCACAAGCCAAGCACCATCTAGTCCCATTATATTCAAAAGAAGGCAGACATCTCTACAGCTGATATCTCCAAAACTTGGCAACTCACAACAAAACTAAAAGGACAGCAATAGCATCACAGGCCAAAGGAAAAAAATATGTTGATTTTGGGGTGAATTGTTCCTTTAAATAAACCACTGTTCATATAGCAAACCAGCAGTGTTGTTAATGCATTTGTTGACGGTTCACCACAATCTAAGAGTGACAGGGCATGGCTCAGCACTCATAAAACGGGGCAATGCTCACTGTTGACAGGACAAAAACTGGCAAAATTGGAAATACAAGGACATCTGTAGGACACAGCAGAAGCAGTTATTCCACTGCAGTCATTAATCAAACTGAAGCCTTTTGACTGTTACAGAGGAAGACGACTCTGATGGGAGGTGCACCTTTACAGCTGAGAAGTGATTCCTCAGACCTCCAGATGTCATGTGTTCATTAGAGTCCGATGATATTTAAATATTATCGTTGATACTGTGTTCTCTTTTAGAAAATTGTGTTGTAATTCAACAACACATAATCTGAAGTGAGGTGCTGAACACCAATTTGATTACTGTATTTGTGATTTTTACATATTTGCCATCTTATGATAGACAGTAGATTAATAAAATATTCTGGTTTGTTTCATGAGTTCAACCATATGACACAGCCTTTATGTTCAGGACACAATATATTAAATCCTGTGTTCACACACTTTATATTTCAGCCTTGACATTCCTTTCATCTCGCTCTCATGTTATCAACTGTCTCAGCTCTAAAAAACCTTGAAATCTTTGGTCATTCAGTATATGAGCAGTCAATGGAATCTCAGTGAAATGTTGCATGTATGTGTTTGCAGTTGTAAGTGTGTGTGTGTCTGTGTGTTGTATGTTACTAGTGGTGTTTTCCTGAGCATGGTGCTGTATACTGTAGCTACTCTGTTCGATACCAAATGACTGTATTGATCTCCTAAGGAGCAATTTAGCAGGGTGTTATTAAACGCACAAAAGCACAAACTGAGCAACAATACACAGTGCTTGTGGAGAGCTAATATCTGTCATTTTGCCCATATACACTGTGTGTGTGTGCACGCGTGTGTGTGTGTGTTGGTCAAGCGGTGTGGAAATAGAGATATTTTATTCTTACTTGTTCCTGCTCCTTGATCTGTTGTATGAGCTGATGCATAGGTCCTGTTATGCCTCTCTGTCCTGTCCTATGTGTGTGTGTGTGTGTCTGTGTGTCTGTGTGTGTGTCTGTGTGTGTGTCAACAACCAAACAGCTGGCTTTGTGTCACTGTGAAGTGAAGAGATTCCTCTCAGCTGGCAACATTCAGAGAACAGATGATCCATACTGGCTACTCCGTGATTTTTGTGTGTATAAGTGTGTGCGTTTGTCTGCATGACAAAAAAAGTTGAAGGGCATTTTCAATCAGAGCTGTCAGCTAATGTCAGTCCCACTGTCCTGTCTGACAGAAGGCATAGGCAGAGGGTGGATGCAGATGAGACTGTGACAAGCACAGTCTGTGAGTGTGTGTTTGTGTGTGTGTTAGTATGTGTCCTATGATCCTGTTTTTACCTGGCAAGAGGGAAGTAGCAAGGTATGAATACTTTGTTACTGTATTTAAGTAGACTTTTTAAATTATCTGTACTTTACTTGAATATGTATTTTTTTGTTTTTAATCCTTACAGTTTAATATAAACCTCTGTACTTTCTACTCCTTACATTTTCAAAACAGGCTTGCTACTTTAGTTTTAATGCATTAGAGGGTATTTATTGATTATTTTTATTTTGCATCATTGCTTGCCACTTTCCCAAAATCACGACTGATTTCAGCTTAAATAGATGAGACAATAACACTTACGAAAGATGATTCCTTGGTGTATCCATTAGTGTTTATCACACACAACAGATGCAACGAGACAAAAACATCGTAAAACACGTACAGTAACAAGACGAAATGGCCTATGCCCCTTGGAAATAAAAAAAATTAATTGAGAGTTCCCAGGCTAATTCACATTTACTCACATTTGTGACTAAGTCAGGCTTCATCCACAGAAGAAACCCTTAGAAGATATTCAGTATATTCTGGTACACAGTGCTTTGTATTACATGAACTATGTTGTTTCTGTGCACATTTTCCTCGATTATCAAAGAAAAAATAATGGCACTCGCAGAATGATCTCTTCATTGCACATCAATGTGATGAAAATGTTTTGGCATTCAAAGCTAAGCGCTTTATTTTAATCACATTTTTGTTTTAACATTTTTCTTCTATTATTCATGCAAGTCAAAGCAAATCAAAACAATTTCCTGGATTTTACAGGTTTTCAGGATTAGCATTTTCAACTTCAATTGTCTTAACGTCTTACCATTGACCAAAATCGAGACAAGTATTATGCATGCAAAAGAAACGAAAGAAAGCCAGGAAAGAACACAAACACAGAAAACAATATGGTAATTTCATCTATTTCCATATGAGAGAGTGATCAAGCCAAAGGAGCGCATTCAGAGGGCAAAGACGGTGTGAAGCAGAACTGCTAAAACTTTCATCAGGATTGTTTTGCAGATTTTACTTTGAGGGAAATGTTCACTTGGAATGCAAAGTGTTTACATGTTTACAAGCCTTACTGGCTATTCACAGAGGGGCCATGTAGACATCAAAAAGTGAAACCACAAAATCTCAGTCCTAAATGTCATGAAAATGTTGCCTTGGTGTTGCATAAGGTAACATCAAAAAAGTTTCAGCCTTATAACTCGCAGAGTTGAATTTGGTTAAAAAGTTTATCACCGTGACATGATGACAAAATTGTGCAACACCAGCTTGATCCTCTTATGTGTGGACCCTGGAGGCAGCTGGAGGCTTTATAATACTCCCGTTTTAGGAAGACAAGTCTACTTTACATGTCAGGAAGTGGTGTGTGTGTGTGTGTGTGTATGTGTGTGTGCACTCTTAGAAATACGGATCCTGAAGGGCTGAGGTTCTACCCAGAACATTTGCTTTTCAAGAACCCTTTTTTGAAGAAAAGGTTTGTCAAGGGTTCTTTGTATGGCTAGGGGTTCCATGAAGAATCCTTTTCATCCAAAGAAGTTTTTTTTTAAAAGAAATAGTTCTTTGAGATTTTTTCACTTCCCGAAGTATCATTTCATCAAGTATTCTTTGTACAATAATACTATAAAATGCTTCTAGGTAGAAACCTCAGATGAGTTCTAGATAAAAACTTTGGAATACAAAAAAGGTTCTCAGAAGAATCCCCTCAGTGGGTTCTGTATAGAACCCATGGAAAATATAAAAAGGTTCTACAAAAACCCCTTGAGTGTATTGTAGATAAAAAAACTTGGAACCTCCTGTGTGGGTTCTTTGCTAATAAGAAGGTTACAGAAGGTTCTGGGTGGAACCATTACACCTTAGAAAAGGGTGTTCTGGGCTAAATTTCGACAGACGGTTCTAGGTATAACCATTAATATTGGGTTCTGGGTAGAACTGTTTGATAAGGTTCCAAGTGGAACCTCTATAAAAAAGTTCCACCACACACCCAATAGGGTTCTCCTACAGGGAAAAGCTAAAGAACGCTATATGGTTCTGGCTAGCATCTGTATTTTTAAGAATGTGTGTGTGTGTGTGTGTGTGTGTGTGTGTGTGTGTGTGTGTGTGTGTGTGTGTGTGTGTGTGTGTATGTGTGTGGTGGTGTAGATAGCTAGAATATTAAAAACTGCTGCCTGAAAAAGTAAATACTCTTGTAAATCAACATGTTCTTAATTCTCAGCTCAGGGAAATGATAGTTGGGCGCGCACACACACACACACACACACACACACACACACACACACACACACACAGGGAGAGCATAATCAAACACTCAAACATCCATGTAATCATCTATTTCCACATCCGCCTCTGATTACACCCAGGGGATGGCAATCTGCGTGCGTGTTGGCAAAGTTTCTTACTTGAAACACACACATGCACAACCACACACACACATACACAAACAGATACGTACATACCATTCAACACAATCTTTTACACACAAGCACTCACATGCAACAAAACACACGAACATATACGGCAGTGCTCAGAGCAGCTGACAGGCTCCAGTTATCAGCCAAGGCAGGGTGCACTAGATAAGGGAGCTGCAAGGCATCATAAACACCAATACACAGAGCGAGAGCAGCAGAGGGAGGGATGAATCAGAGATGAAAGGAGGAAGAGGAAAAAATTCAACACTCCTGTCAGAGATAATAAAATTCTCAGATGAAGAGCTCCGGTGCAGAGAGGGGAGAATTAGAGACGCAGGGGGAGAAAGATAGAGAGAAAGATGGGGGAGCAAGGTGAAAGGAGAAATGACAAGTTAGACGCAAGGGGGCGGGTTGTCACAGGGGGTGAGCGAGAGGGAGAGAAAAAACCAAGTGAGACCGAATAAGAGGAGAGACGACAAGGAGCAAATAGGAAGAGGAAGAAGGAGAGGGGAGGAAGAGAAATCAGGTAATGTTAGATCGAAAGATTAAGAGGTTTAAAGTCGTAGTAGTATTCAGAAAGGGAGGCTATCAATTTATCAGAGAGGAAGTGTGTGTGTGTGTGTGTGTGTGTGTGTGTGTGTGTGTGTGTGTGTGTGCGTGTGAGAGAGAGAGAGAGAGAGAGGGGGAGAGAGAGAGAGAGAGAGAGAGAGAGAGAGAGAGAGAGAGAGAGAGAGAGAGAGAGAGGGAATGAAGTGACAGTATGGTAAGTATGGAAAGTACACCTCTACACTAAGAAATAAAGGTTCCAAAAGGGTTCTTTCTGTAGGACTACACAGAACAATTTGCTTCTGAAGAACCATTTTCTTATGAAAAGTGTTATTTGCAAGACTAGGGGTTCCATTAAATGTTGAAAACATGGGCATTACAAGATATTTTCTAAATTTAAAAACTGGCAATCATTTAAAATGTTACATGATCGTTAAAATGATGGATGAACACAGTCAATTCAATCATTTTTGTGTCATCTGTGGAATGCTATTTGGTTCTTCATAGAACCCTCAGAAGACAAGATATATATAAGTTGCAGGTGAAACCCTTATAAAATATATTATTGTTCAACCTGGGTGGGTTCAACATGAAACCCCTTGGAATTTAAAATAGTTCCTATAGAACACCCTATGTGGGTTCTAGATGAAACCCCTGGCAAAATAACGGGGTTCTTGGTAGAAACTCCTGAGTGGGTTCTAGTTCAGAAGTTTTCCTCAGAAGGTGGAAAAGTTCCCTCCTCCCCAGAGAGTGTTTTTCTGGGTGGAGCCATTACACCACAGAAGGGTTCTATGTAGAACCTAGATTTTGATCGAATTTGAATATTTCCACCAAAAATTCATTGGTTCTGAACCCAAGACCCAAACAGCGGCTTTTCCTTGGGAACCAAAGTGGGCGTATCATATTCTACAGGCTGTTGTGCAACATCCTCTGTTGATGATGAGCCTTGATTTCAAGGGTTCCTCTCAAAACTGGTGGAAACAAGTGCCAGTTCACTAGTTTGCACCAAGATTCCAAGAATCTTGAACAGAGCCGGTTCAAGAACCAAAACCATTTCGGTGGAAAAGGGCAAGTGAGGTTCTACCTACTACAAGCCAAAAGGGGATCTTCTATGAGAACTAACCAAAGAACCCTATATGATACTAGTTAGCACTTTTATTTTTTAGGAGTGTATAACCTCTAAGGTGTGACTTTGGCATCGGAAAAAAATGTGAAATTACAGAAAAGCATACACACACACACACACACACACACACACACACTGCATATGCACCCTTTGCTAATAAAGCCAGCTCCTTCTTTGTCTCCCAAGACGTCAGGCGCTCTGCTCTTTTCCCTTCGTCAGCAACTTTTGATCTAATCCCACTAAATCAAGAAGAATAAGAGGCTGCATTGGTTGTGACGGAGCAAGTCGAGGGAATTGAAAACACACACACACAGCCTCAGATACCCAAGTGAGACCATACAGCACACACACACAGGCACATTTGAAAATACATATGGTGGGATTTGTGTGTGTAAATAGATACTTTGGCAGATATACATATCATTATGCCCTCACACATGGTGCAGATCAAATAAATCCAATTTGCAACCTGCCACCAGCACTCAGGATGGAATGAAACAGAAGCAGAGTGCTGCTCTATGATACAGCAGGCAGATGCCTTTCACTCAAGTGTGGAGCGCAGCCGCATATGGATGAATGTGTAGGAACAAACACTCAGGAATCATCTCAAGTCAAGTGGACGTGTGGAAGCCAAGTGCCATCCCACCATACACACACACACACACACACACACACACACACACACACACACACACATCGTGTATTGAAGTGAACTCATTAGTATTACCCAGCTGACAGGGCAGAGCACCAACTGAACTAATTTTTATTGATGTGTTGTAGACCATTGACCCTCTGAAGTTGCACTTAGCTGCCTGAATTGAATTCGAGCTCACACCTGAAATTAGACTTTCAAACCCACACTGGCACTAGATAAAAGAGTTCTTTAGCGGCAGTCAGATGACAGAGAATAAACCCACCTCTCATCCACGCCTCAATAACATGCCAGAAAAGTTTGCAGTGTTTGTTTCCTTCAGTAAACATCACTCTGATTTGATAAGTGTTAATTAGCAAGTTGTTTGTCTGCACATGAGCTGACATTACTGTGGGACAGTCAAGCAAAAGGATCAATAGTCTTAAATCTGATGGGGTGGAAAGAAACAGCGGCACAGTTTAAATGACACTGCTGAGAATTTTTGAGACTGTCAGACTGACAGCAAATGCACCCAAACAACATTTGTTTAAATTCATGTGACAAGGCGGGAAATAGTGTGCAGAAGGAGGATGTTCAGTTGGATGGATTGGTCATCAAAAAAGAAATCTTTGACATGGGAGACTACTGTTTGCTTCCTGTTTTGTATGGACAGTCAGCACTGGTTACTTTAAACATGATCACAGTTGAGTCCTGACCATAACCAAGTTTATTTTAGCCCTCCTTGTGGCGTGGCTCTAGTCTTGGCAGTGTTTGTCCATCTGTTGGTTGGTTGCTACAACTACTTTGGTCCTGACTGAAATATCTTCTGTTGGATTGATTTTTATATTATTTTGTAAAGACATTCATGGTCCCATGTATCCACAGACTTTCCTTTAGCACCACCATGAATTTTTAACACCTTTGGTTTATGATCAAATATGGGTTGTATTACTATATTGCACATTTTAAATATTTAATTAAATATTCAAATATTTATTACTTCAAATTGTGAACTTTTGCACACCCCCGGTGAATACTTTGCACATTCCTGCACAAAATCAGTACAACTCTTTCATTTACATAACATTTTGTATATATTATTCTACTTTTTCCATACTGTATGGTCAATTTCTATTTCCTCTTTATGTATTTTGACTTACAATACTTGCTTTTAATTGTTCTTTATATTTTTCAACTCACTGTGTTTACTAGTATGCACCAAAAAACCAAGGCAAATTCCTCATATGTGAAAACCTGATTCTGAATACTTGCAAAACTAATTACATTGCCATCACCCTCAGCTGTACTTTGTGTGCAAATTAGCAAATGATACCGAGCACGCTAAACTAAAATAGTGAACATAGTAAACTTATATGTGCGTAACTTGTTTGCACTGTCTCAGTGTTTAGTTAATTTAGTTCAGCATTTAGTTCAAAGCAATTATGTGCCTGCCTCACAGAGCAGCTAGCATGGCTGTAGACCCTACCATAACCACGTTATTTTTATACCTACACCTAACTAAACCATGAGAGTACTTGTTGTAAATTTTCCAAATAAACTCTTTTCATGTTAAAATGTATACACAACAGAAGAGACCCAAGATGCATTATATTTCAGTAACACATCTGTGGTAAATGTGAAAAAAAAGGCCATGAAATGGGAGAGCTGCTCTGTCTGTTCACACTCACCATGAGAACTTAGCTCGGGTCTCAGCCAGGGTTAAAATCCACCATGTTATTGATTTTAACTCAACAAAAGATACAGAGAAATAAAAACAGAAGTGGTGGAATATGGTTTCTGTAGGACATAGATGTTATGGACTGCTCACATCTCTCCATCAGACAAATGGAGCAGAAACACAATGTCGGTTTGCTGGTGATGGAGCTGTAAAGAAGCTGCATCTGTCCACACTGATACTGTAGGTATCCACAAAGAGAACTGCCAATGTGTTTTATAACTCCCTTTCCCTGCTTGAGTTCAGTTATTACCCAGAATTTGCTGCACAAGCCAGAGATAGAGTGAGAGGAAAAGGCTAAAGTGAGACAAAGTGGGAAATCAAACAAAAAAGTAAAGGTGAGAGAAAAGACAGCAATCTATTTAGATTTAGTGAAATCAACACCTTTCCTCGCTCAGCCTAATTTCAAGGCTGGCTGCCCTAAAATGGCCCAATTTTCTCCTCAGAGAGGGCACAGAAATATCAGGTGTACTGACATCAGTCTGAGCCCAGCGCTGACAGCCTGTTGCTTTTTAAGCCATTAGGAAGAGGAGCCACTGACAGCTTCACTGAGCGAAATGTTTTGGGTTCTTGTGTTAACTCTTAACAACTCTGAGGACGCCTTGTGAGGTAGAGTATGTAGGTACCGAACCCAATTATGTTTGACTTCGCTCACATCAGCTGCACTCTTTTCAGTGAAATTGGAGATAACAAGGGCTCTGATAGAACTGGCAAGCACCGGCTTTGCTAAAGGAAAATATGGATAATAAGAGGTGTCTAACCCCATTTTTAGACATGTTTCGCATGGACATGATAAATTGGTGTCTGGTCTGAATGTCATTTAAATTTAGGTTTTAAAGATGAAATAAATATTCTGAAGGAATACAGTGGTGACACTGACCTAGGACATAGATAAAGCGCTCTTAACAAATCGCTAATAAAAGTGGTAAGAATAAGAAAATTTGTTGGAAAACAAGGATAAGAAACCAGAGGGTCAAAAAAAAAGGTGGTGTATTGATCTCCTTCTGACCGTTCAGTTTTATGATGCTCATAATTGATGATGTTACTATTGATATTTTCCTTTAATGCATGACTACATACTTTCCCTCTACATCAAAATTGATGACGATGTGCTTGCTCTGCAGGTGCTGCACACTAATTTGTCAGTGGTGGTCATGCACCATTGCACTGAGAGCCAATTAACGACCATTATGAGGTTCACTATCTTCCATGCAAGGGCTCATTATTTCTCTTAACCCAGGAAGGAATTTAGTCCCTCTCCCTAAAGAATCCATCATGTTTTGCCAGATGTTTCACTAAGTCAATTCACCTTTTATGCCACCTAACTCAGTTGCACAAGAACCATGCCTGTATAAGCTGTGACAAACTTGTTTGATACATTTGATGGGACACTATCCAAAGTAATGCAGTTATAGTGACACATCTAATTGGTTTATATTCATATTTTATATTTGATGGGTTAATTTGCAGAAACAGACCCACAGCATTCTTGAAATTAAAAGTGCACAAAAATTTTAATTTGGTGCTACACCTTGAGGTTTGTCTTTTTTGACCTGGGAAAACTGGGAACTACACACAGACACACACACAAAAAGAAACCTGTTAACTGTGCTGAATAAATTTAAAGCTAATACACTAAGTCTTTGGCTACATCAGACAAACACTGGATAGAAGGTAAGCATATGATGTCACAGTAGGCAGAGTCACTGTGGCTACTCCCACTGAGCAGCAAAAGTGGCAGCAATAGCTTTCACAGCTGGAATGCCCAGGAAAAAAAAAAATCTAAAATGGGAAAGAGCTGTTTTTACTGACTGCCAAAAGCTAAAGAAAAGAGTAGCACTTATATTCACAGAAACAACTGGAATCTAGGCACTGAAATGTGGATTCGCAGAGACCATATGTTGATTTTTTGAGTAAAATCATACCTTATGTTATATATCACTGACTGATGTTACTTTTGAATGAAATATTTAGCATCATTCATTTATATTCCGTGCAACAATTGAGCAGCACATCACGCATTCTCAATGCTGCTGCATGTGAACATGACTTACCAATAATGTTACTGAATAAAAATATCGATACAGACCATCCACATAAAACATTTCACCAATAAATCCTGCCTTGAAATGACATTACAACCAAACAACTGCTTTTGTATGCCTTCTTTCCTTTGTGTATTTCCCCAAAATCAGGGGCATTTAAACGTCTGGAAACCCGATTCCTGTCCACATGTCCGTGGACTACTGAAAGTGACATCAGTGCATAACCTCTATAAAGACAGTTTTACAGAGGGTTTACCATTTTTAGCAATTAGTAGGCTATGCTTTTGTCTGATTTCAAATAGTTGTAGTAGGAACTGTGGGTAGCTTCCACTAACACTCTTAAGTGATAAGCTAACATTACTGTCAGGCAGTTGCATTTTAAGGGGTCAGCACACTTTAGATTGCGTTTGCCAAGATAACAGCAAAACCTTAGTTTACCAAGGGGTTGAGGGCCATAACGGGTCAGTCAGACGGCATTTTAGGAAAAGCTAGATATGTCACTACATGAGATTACACTTCCTCCACCCTCTCTTTTCTGTCATTTTCCTTATTTCCTTTTCTGTCTGCCTTAGGCAACTTCTCGTATGAAATAAAGCTTAGTGAGGGAATGAAGGTTGATGAATGGCTGATAGCGTTGGTTTTACTGGAACTCAGCTCAATGTGTCCCCGGGCCTTGGAGTCTATTCAGCACTATATTCCCTTCCCCTGCTTCCGTTTCCCGAGTTAGAGGAGATTGAAAAGCCCTCAGCATTTGGGTCTGGGATGATGAAACACACACACCAACACACACCCATGCAACACACACACCTGTCTCTCACCCATGCCTTTGCTGTACCTGTCTGTCCAGCTTTTTCCCCCTTCACTTTATTCAGCCAGAGCTGACTGTTTTGGCCCTGCAGCCATTACAGGCTGACCTCCTTTAGCCTTCCGTCATGTATTCAGACAACTAAGTCTGCCTTTACTGCCTTAGCTTTCCACTCTACCCCTCTCTCTTGGTATCTCCTGGTCAATTGCTACGTTTCTTCACGGGGACAATATACCTTTTTCAATAGCAGTCAAAACTAACTAATACTGCTGATAACAACTACATTCTTTTTATGATTATGTGCTTTTTTGACAGAAAAAAAAATCCAGATGTGACTTTGTGCACTTTCATTTACACCTAGCTACATATATGTGTGTTCATTAGCCAGATCACAGATCTGAATGCATCCATCTTGGTTTTACTGGGCTGCTTGTAAATCAAGATCGGCATAATACTTCAGGGTGGTGGTAATGCAAGGTAAATGATAAAAACAATAGAAGAATAACTCACTCAGTATGCACTTAAGAAATTTAGTCAAACATATATAGTCAGCAGTAACAGCTAGCTGGCTAACAACTAGCTAAAGAGTCAGATTAACACATTTACAACACAGTACAAATAAACACAGCCACACCTCTGCACAACGTGATTTTTTGTGAATACAGCAAGAGATCCTCTGCTCTGCCTGCATATGTGTATGTGTGTATTTCTCTCTCTGCAGCTCTCACATACAGAGAGCAGAGGAAAGAGACGAAAAATGCAATGTAACCCAGTCGCTATGCTTTAATCAACCTCACAACCTGGCTCTGTACTGGCTAAAGGCTACACACCGCAAAAGAGGCTGAAGCCCCAGAAACATCCTGAATGTAACAAAATATGAGGAAAAAAAAAACCAAAGTACAGGCAGAGGGCAGGACACCTCCGCTCACTTCTAGTGGGTCATAAATGATGGTTTAGACAGATTACTTTTATATTGGTCTATACATTGTCGGAAAATCCTGCAAATTCCCTGTAAAGATGCAGTAACATGAAAAATGCCTACTTTATTGTCTATTCCAGTATTAATTGTTCAGTTATATCTTCTATCAAATATATATGCCCAAAAAATCCAATCACTTTAAAGAATTTTTATACAAAAAAACCTCTCTTTCTCTTTCTTCATCTTGTAAAATGTAAACATATTTTTGATGACTCGTTTACTTAAATTTATCCAGTCAAATGTGATTTGGGGTGACAAGCTGCCATTTCCTCCTCATTCCTTCATAAAAAGACAGACTTGACTTTAAGCTAGTGTGTAGCTAGCAGGGCAATATCATATTAGGAGGTGGGTTTTTAGATTTCAGCTGACCAGAACTTTGCAAACAGTTCCAAAGAATGTGGTTGACGTCTCATTTATCCCTTTCTAGATCTAACAACATGGTGAGGATTGTGTGTGTGAAGCTGAACAATCCATCTGTCCACAACTCTGTGTAGCCCAGCACTCTATTTGCTGAGCCACACTTACTTATTTGGCAGTCCATCAAAATTTAGGGATTTGACCTAATCCCTCCTGTAACTAAGCCCACATATGGTCCGACTGCCATTTCCCATTACAGATGATACTTTGTGCCATATCATTATGATCAAGGATTTATTCAGGTTATAAAACTGGCCCCGTGTTAAAGATCTAAAAACCCAACTTTATAAGACTAAATGTATTCCACAGACACGTTCATTTAGGTACTGTGCTAAATTAGCTAAAAATGCTAGCTTGTTGTCCTATTTGTATTTTTCTGAGTCCTATTTGTGTTATGCAGACCAATTAGAGGTAATGTCATGCGGAGAAGTGAGTCAAAGCAACACCAGTAATGAAAGACAAAGTCACCCATAGGCCACAACTGTATTTTTCCCTTCAGTTTTTTTTAAATCTGAAACAAGGGATAAGGCAAGTCATTACCAAGTGTATGCTACTGTGGTCTGTGGTGTGTGTGTGTCTGTGAGGGGTTAGAAGTGAGGGTACAGGGTGATGAAATGTGGAAAAATCTGGGAAGTTGCTAACAAGCACATTGATTTGAGCGTAGAGGGGAACAACTGGGGGAAGAAATAGAAAAGAAACAGAGAACTAAAAGACAGAGGCAGCCAGACTGATAGAGACAGAAAGGAAACTATTTTGTATACTGTGGGACTGCAACTAATAGTTTATTTACTTTCATTATCGGTTGATCACAAAAATAAGGAGAAGCTTAAATATTCTCTTCATTCTGTGCCTGGCAGGAGCAGTGCATATTTATGGTTCATGTTTACACGATGGAAGAAGTTCCTGGTATGCTTAATGTTAATGCCTATATAAACTTTTTGAAATGTAACTAAAGCATTTACAATTATAATACAGCTGCAGTCATCAAACGCACTGAAAAAAACAGATTTGTCTATCATTCCTTATTAATTTATCTTATAAGAGCCTTTTAATATTATGTGTAAATGTATTCATTTTATCTGATAAATAATGTTATTATTATTATTATTATTATTATTATTATTATTATTATTATTATTATTATTATTATTATTTGTTTATTAATTGGCCCCTGACCTTATTCAGCCAATTGTACAAACCTCAAAATTATTAAATATAAATAACAAAATATCAAAATGGCCATGTGTGTCAGATGTCTGTCTTCTCTTGAAGAAAAATGGAAATAGATGGCTCTCACCTTGTGATGCTCAAAGTGCCAATAATTACATTTGAAAAACATAAAAGAAATGTCTCTTTCTTGAAATCATGACCAGGTTTCTCAAGATTAATACACAAACCTTGTTGTGAGCAGTTTCATGTAAGATGTACTTCTCTTCCTCAAGTAGTTCCTATATCTCATATCAAAACTAGAAGGATAAATAACACTACAGCCCAGGGTAAATCTGTATTTTTGATTTTGGGGTTAACTATCCCTTTAATTTATAAAGTAATCATAACTAAAGCTGTTAAATAATTGTTGTGATGTAAAAAGTGCAGTATTTTCCTCAAATTTGTACTAGTAAATATACTAAGTAAATGTAACTAAGTAAATGTACTTAGTTCCATTCACCGCTGGAGGAGAGGGGAGGAGTTGGCTTGTGGTTTGTTTCTGCTAACACAGACACTTTAAGCAGACAAAATGATGCAGACTGAGCGTACTACTCATTTGCACTCTCCAGTTTTTAACAAAGAGACAAGCTGACGCTTTATCTCACAAACCCAACACACAGACAAAACAGCCCCCACAACTGATTAATGTTAATGTGCTACCGTTTCTCTTAAAAAGCGAGCTACCTCACAAGTCTCTTTAGGAGTTTCACACACCTCAGCAGGTTCTCTCAAATAAAGAGACTGAATACATGCTTACTTCATAACTCAAAGTTATGTTATTTTTAATCGGAGATGCTTCTTGCCCCATACTTATTGCCAAGTTTATAATAATATTTCGAGTCAGCTGCTTTACAAGTTTTTTCTCTTGTTAACAACAAAGTCAGACAAAACAGAGTATTTAAGTTATGAAAAAATAAAATAAGAGAAAGCAGCGATGTAAGTAAAAAGAGAAGAGCCTAATTGCCAGGGAGAAGAAAGGAAAGCAAGATCAGGGTTTTAAAGTGGAGACGTGTGCATGTGTGTATTGTGCGTGTATGTGTGTTCTTATGTGCTTTAGGGCAGGTATAATAAGGCAGCTCATAGCCAGACTGTGAGAGAGCAAGAGGTGACCTGAGGTCACAGACTCGAGTCTCACTACAGGCCTCACTTTAATGATGGCGGAAGGTGAGGGAGGGAGTCAAGTCGATGGGGGGTGATGGAGGGAGAAGGGACATGAGAAAGGAACAGGGAGCAGGGGGGGTTTATGAGGCAAAGAGTCAAACAGAGCGAGACAGAAAAACAGAAACACCTCAGAACAAAAAGAGGAAGAAGTAGTAAACAGCAACTCCCACAAACACCCGAACATTCACTTTCCTGTGTACTAAAATTTCTGAGACGAAATACATGTTTTCCTTGGTGAAAGTGTGCAGAGAGCAACCAACACCTCTAAGTACGATGTCTTTGACCTCTCAGGGGTTGGCACGCAGGTCATTTAACAAAATCAGGAAACATTTAGTCCTCTGATGCTGAGTAAACAGAAAAGCGAGACAGAAAATTTTAGAAGGAGAAGGAAGAAATAAAGTTTCCCCAAAGAAAGCTGAAAAGCAGTAGTGGTCAAACTAGAGCACGCATAAGAGAGAGAGAAAAACAAGTGTGCAACTAAGAGAATCTGAAGACCAATCCAATTTTATAAGGCATTACGTAACCTCAGCAGTGGATCGCTCTTTTTGCATTAATCTCTTGGGTTATGCAAGCCATTTCTAGGCCAAAGCGCTAGATTTATAGCAATGAGCTTATGATGCAAACTAGCTTTAGTTCTTTTACAGCATGCTGTAGTAGTACATGCACACACACATATTCACAGGCACATATGGAGTCTCTCAGAGTTACACGCTGACCAGTAACCGGTAGATTAAGCTCACACACATACACACAACAGCTCTGCTGAACTGACTTAAAGCGCAAAGGTAACACTCACTGTTGCCCTGCTTTACAACTAAACATCAGAGGCTCTTTAGGCTTTTAGTATTGATGACCTGTCCAAAACATATAAGATATAAAGCTGTCCTGACCAGCAGATTTGACCTTCATACAAAGAGCTGACATGTCTGGTATATCTGTGGTGGTGTGAGCATGAACAAAGTTAAAAGAAAACCAGAACATAAAACCCAAAATATGCCAGTGTGAAGGGTAAACATTCATCATTGTGCTAGATAAAACAGATGTCTATTCACCTGCTGAACCTTAAAATGAGGGAGAGCTTAGAGCAATCAGGGGATTTAACTCTGGGAAAGTCAGACACTGATTAAGATTTGTCCTGTTATATGAGCTTGGCTTCAGTAGTTTGACTGGCAAGACAGGGAGGACAGGGATGAAATAGCACTATGAAGGTAGAACTAGCTGGCAGTGTACAGAAGCACATAAAAAACTTAACATAAAGGTTTTATGGCACTGATCAAACTTAAAAGTGCAAAAGATTTGTGAACAGATGGCCATTATAGAAACTGCAGTGAGGGAGGTGTAAAAACTGATCTTAGCCACTACAGAGAACCATTATCTTGTCTCCTGGTGACCCAAAAATGTCTAACGCATCAACTTCTGTGATAAACCAAATAATTAGAAAACAGACACATTAACCCACAACAGTGACAATAAGTGACCTTGAGCATTAACTTATAACAAGAGCATTAATCAGTCATAACAACATTATCACTACAACTAATAGCTGCATTAACAGCGGCATTACTAAAGCAGTATTAAGTCACATTAAAGCCTCTGGAAATGTGGCTTACATCCCTGTCCCATGAGAGCAGAGTTCTCCTTCATTGGGTTGAGACAGTGCTCCCATTTCTTAAGCCAAACAAACAATTTACAAAGCTGGAATCATGGCTGTTTTCCTTAGTCCCTGAAAAGTTGAAATTTTATAGATAAATGGTCTTCACTGGACACTGATGATATACTGCATGATATCAAAGTTGAGTGTCTCATTTAGCATCAACAAAAATCTGTAAGTATTAAATTAAGAGCACATTTTGCCTATGCCTGTGTGGTTTGAACTGTGTAGGCACAGTAGACGTTTTGATTGACATCTGTCTCTCAGGAGTACCAGCACAGAAGTTAAGCAATGTCCTGCTGTAGACGGTCTCAGCAGCAAAATGGATTTCAGCCACCTAAAAAAAAGGCCCACATAAAAAAATCAATATCAGTATAAGTGTATGCTGTATTTAAAATATCACTTAAACTTTTGTATTATTGTGTGATGGTGTTTAAATGTGTTAATTTGGATCTAAATTTAAAGGCAGATTGCTGTGGAGGTGGCAGTAGACCAGCAACTCCCATGTTCTGCAAGTCAAAATTACTGTCATTGTCCAAGGAGTCTGGAGTGACTTAACAGCTTCATTTCCCCATTACTGATTTGGCTCAAAGTGTGAGCAGAGAGGTTTTCTTGCAATCATTTGAGTGAGACAATGAAACAGATTTTTATATGATTGCATAATCAATTGGATAATTTCGCAATAAATGTCCAAGCATAATCACACCCAATTCAAAAACAATGTCAGGAAATATACAAACACTTCAATGAAAATGTTGTGACTCTGAATTAAAACTCATTTCTAATATTTTTTAGATGCTTTGTATTATATACAAAGGACCCTAAATTACATCGTTAGAAGGCTATTGTAGATTTGGGTTCAAAGACTTTGAGGTGGAGGGGTAAAATTAGAAATGAACACCATCACTGAATACAGGGCTAGGTTTATGTTTAGGTAGGTTTCATGTTTCCACAATGTCCAAATTGATCAAAACTGAAATTTTGTGGACCAGAGGGGCACTTGGGCTAACCAAGGGGGCACATGAGGGCTGCAAGTGTGCTTCAAGGGCCCAGAGAAGGGCACTTTGGACTTAATAGATTAGCACTTGGGCTCTCAAGTGCTGTTGTAATGTGACATCAGGGTAAAAAAAAAGAAACATGGTATTGTCTAATAAAGGTAGATATATCCCTTTTCAAAGGGCACTTTAGCTCTCTCCCTATGTCCTAGATTTTATGCAGTTTTTCTTTCTAATGACCAGCAGAATGGTAATTTCAGGTGTAAATGAGCTCACAGAGTTAATGGAAAAGAAAAGGCAAGTCCGACTGGGCATATGCATGAGCAGTGTAACGTATGGCTCTGTATTTTTACTATGACTATTATGCAAAGTGAACTGATCCTCGTAGTCATTACTTACATACTGTCATTCATGTGTTTTTTATGTAATAATCCATAATTTCGAGAGATGTGAAACCAGGACAAAAATACAAACTACAGTTATGTAACTATTCTTTCGTTTCCATTGTTTTAATTTTTTACAAATACATAAAAAACTATATGTTTGTGCATGATAGGTGTACACAGGAGATACACTAAATGAAACAGGGCTTCAGCTTTACCTTAAAAAAATCATTTGATTCTTGAGAAAGAGTATTAGACTGAAGGATATGAAGATCCAACCCCCTCACCCCCTCACACATTTGGAGGGGGAGGTTAGAGCAAACGTGCATCCCTGCTGCAGGCCTTGCACCTGTCCAGTCCGTTGATCCAGTTACCACATCCCAGCTTCTGATTTCACTACATTAAATCTCTCCTGTACTGTATTGGAGGTGTTGATTGACTGATACCGAGTGTCTCTCCACCTCCAACCCCCAAAAAGCATTAAGTCTGATCTCCATAGCAACTGAGACATTACCTGCAGTTGGGATGAGATTGTGAAACTTGACACTTCAGAGAGAGCACACAAGATGTCAAGAGTAAGTCACACACAGCATGGGAAGAACATTTAAAGGTGGGTTAAGTGATTCTGGAGAAAGATGGTCGATAGGAACCGCATTTCTTCAAACAAGTGAAACACTGCCAACCCTGTTTGCTGATGCATGGAGCAGGTTAGGACTTCCTCACTGGGCAAAACTAAAGCAATCTAAAGTTGGCTCGCTCACATCAAGACTGGGGTACATTTTTATACAGTCTCACCTGGAAGCCATTCATAGTGTTGCATTTGGTTGTTCCCATGAGGAAGTTAAAACCCTGGCTCTTTCTGAATGTAGGACCAGTGGGTTCTGAAAGTTACCAATATTGTCCGACACAGCTACACCTAATCCGATCTGAAGTTATTCAAAGCAGTCTTGATGTAGCATATAGGCATCGTCATTCAGTCCAGTTTCTAATTTGTCCTTTGCATCTTGCTTTGTCAGCTGTCTAATAATGACGCCTTCACCGTCTTACTGCCTTTGGGTTACTCTGATAGTCATTACAGAACGTAAAGTCCAACATACACATTCCCTGGATCTTTTATCTTTCAGTCTTACTGAGCTTTCTATACTCTCTATAGTAGCGACAGGATCAGGCACAAAAGGTGCTGACCACCCACCTTCACACTGACAGCAGCAGCACTCACTGATCTGGACCCGTGAGTCTGTAATGTAGATCAGGCAGAGCTCTGTCTTTTCTCCCTCTTGCACTAATACATCTCAGGTGCCTTGCCAATCTAATTGGCACCAAATTCAGCTTCATTTCCATCAGGCTACTCAGTTAGTCCACATTGTGAGGAGTGCCCACTCAGCAGAAATGGGGAGATGCAAAAAAAAAAACTGTATTGAATTAAGTCAGGTTTGTGTGCTGCTGTGTGTGGGCAAGAAAGCAGTGTGAGTAAAATTTCTACTTTGCGCAGAAATGAAGGACAGTCAGACATCTGAAAACAAAGGGGTGGCATTTATCAGTGAGCTTTCAAAAAAATAAATAAATCCAATGCAAAGAACCATTATTTGCATATTTGAATAACAAGAGTCCCCGCCCTGACTCCACAGATGTCAACTCAGCACTTTGCCGTACTCCCATTTCTTTCTTCTACTTCCCTACAGGCTTCTCCAACACATTTTCTCATCAGTCCTTCCACCCGCACAGTGACAGCCTTGAGAACAAGATATGTCTCTACTCTGTCACAGACAACATTAGAGATTAAAAGTGAATGATTCCCTGTATCATTAGGACCTGCAGGCCACAAGACAACACAATCACATATACACAGAGCACAAAACAGACATCAGTTTTGTAATTCAGTTTAGCTCAGTTTTTATCTATACAAGTATACTACATCTTGGGTTATTTTGCTCATTTTCACTCTCAGCCATCATCTGTGGGCCACAGCCTGGAATTAATAATTTTTAGGACAAGGCCTGGCATAGAGGCCAAAATGAAGGGCACCGAAGCCAAAACCAATGATTCAATAACAGTAAGTGATAATAACATTACATGAGGACAAAACAGTATTGTACAATTCGCTTAAACAGCCACCATCAGTAATCAATACAAACACATATTAGACTGTAAACCACTAATCCAAATTTATCAACCAATAACTCATGAGTCGGGTCATGGGGCTTTTATATTGTTAGGAGACACTGGCTCGGAAACGTCACCGAGCCATGTTTCAGGTCCGCCCAAAAAATCTTGAGCACAGAAATCATGAATAACAGTATAACACAATAAATAGTTCTTTGTCTTTTTATACATTTTCTAACATGTTTAATGTGTTTAGAAGAAAAAGTCTGAATTTCCTCTATACAGATAAGGATACAGATGTCAGTTCAAAACAGGGCATGCCAAACTGGGTGTGTGGGTAGAAGGGGCGTTATTATCACTCTGGGACATCTACAGCACTGGCTGTTTGCCCGAGGTATAATTCCTGCCTTGCCTTGGTATGTTAATGTGTCCCTGTGTGGTCTGACCATACATCACTAGTCAATAGTCCAGCCACCTGATCATAGTGCTGAATGGAAACTACAAATTGGGGTGTTTGTTATACAGTATACAGTAAGACCAAATCATCCCCTCAGTGGCCAATTACAGCTACCTTCTGCTTCCTTCTCAGCCAATTACTACTCTCGGATGTGGCCATGAGAGCAGTGTATCACAGAGTATGAACACACACACACACACACACATATGCACACATCATTGTGAAGCTGTGGAGGTGGATGGACCCTGGGCACTTTTTGTTCAGTTATGTACTAATGCTGGTCAGTATTGCCCAAAGAAAACAAAGAAAACTTTCCAGGACTACGTGTGGACTGAGCTGAGCCTCTTTGGGACAATTGTTGTCTTTCTGCCTGACTCTCCATTCATCTTGGTCAGCCTTGCCTGTCCAGATTGTCAGAGCATTTATCTGTTATTTTATCTTTGTGTCCAGTTACACCTTTGTCTGTCTGCCCATTTGTTTGGGTAAAATGCTGCATGACTACAAAAATGGAAAAGTTTGTGAGAGAAAGTGGGGAGGAAGAGAAACTATGCTGGAACCACAGTTGGCACAATTGTTGTAAGAGACACAAATACGAAATTTCAGGAGTTTTGTAGGACTGATTGATTGTAACAGAATATTATTTATGTCAGCATACGTCTTTACTCTGGCTCAGTACCACAACACAACCGCATCAACATCAGCAGCAACAATGAGATCAACACAAAAACATCTGTGTGGGAATAATGAGTTCCTTGAAATTTCACAAATTGGTTTGTTGATTTTCATCTGCTTGATATTTTGCTTGAAATGTTGATTGTAAGCTACTTGAGGTGTTATCACTATGGCTTCCTCCTTTTCTTGTCTGTTAACTGACAAAACGAGATGATTGCATTTGCATGACACGATGTGAATATACACAAAGCCAATATATGAGAATACAGAGAAACAGCAAGAAAAGCAGATTGTTTGTGTTAAGAGATAATAGACTGATGTTTTGATGTATCTTACAGCTCCAACAAACAAGAAAATCAGTACTCTGGCAGGAAATGTTGTGGATAGATATGCACTGAACTACAAAGCACAGCAGCACAAAGGAGCACATCATAATCTACACATGATGGTGCGCCAAAGATCATTAAAGACATTGACAGGTGTGTAGAAATAAGCACCTGATAATTAGAGTAAGTGGGGCAAATGCATCCCCATTATTCAATTAGGAGAAGCAAAGTTTGATTGTGCTACTCCACTTTGTCTTTTTAAAAATAAAGTTCTCATCATTCAGTCCCTGCAATCAGTATATTATATTTAAGGAGTATGGACTGAAATTAGAACATAGGGAAAGACAGACTAGCATATATTGTGTAACCTGCTTGTCCAACTGACTCCAGCCAAACTTTTAATTAGTTAAAGCTATAATATAACACATTACATTATCCCAAATGTTTCCAACAATGGTCAAATGCAGAGAAATCCATAATATATGCAAGGTGACAGTGTGTTTCCTGCAAGCTGTTGCCTCCAGGAAAGCACAGAATATGTTGGGTATGACAGAGAGGAAGGATGGAAGGTAAGAAAGGAGGTCAGCAAATGTGACTAAACATCAGATTAATTAAACTTTAATACATTATCTTGTCTGTCAACATGATTTTGAGACGAGATAGATTTTCACCAGTTATAGTGATGGTTTAAAAGTGAAAACAACAACTCCACAATCCAACACAAAATCATCAAACTACATCTTTTGTTATTGTTTTAAAGTGAAAGAGGCCATAGTGGCAGAAATTCTATATTGCACATTCAAAAGTAGGAATGTATTGCTGTTGAAATGCCGAACTGATTTGTGAGTCAATGTCAGTTAAGTTTGACAGCCTGCCCACCTAATGTCAGCTTGCTGATCAGACAGGATTTGACTGTGGAGGTGGGACGTTTGCAAAGAAGATGAATACAAGAGTTGGCTGTTGTAAACCTGGCATTTAATATTTTGCATTAGCCCTGTTGATTTTATTATGTAGTGGAGGCTAAGTTTACAGCAGCAGTTTACCCAACTTTTTTAAAATGCTACACAGGCTTCACTTAGCTTTTTATGAATTAACCATTGCTTAATACTAGACAGTTTAGCTGAAACAGTAATCCATCTCATAATTATTTCCTGTCCTGATCCACCAAATTATATCCTGTTCTTGATGCATTCATGGTTCTCATAGCACCCTCAATCACACTAATCTAGAGTAGTGCAGCTTGACTTAATCCAAGAGGTTCGGCTGTGTAGAAATGCAAGAAATCTGTCAACTATATATTATCTGTCTGCGTTTGTTCCTCCATTTTAAAACCGACAGTAACCAAGTGCCCATGTGTGTTGAGTATGGATTTCCTGTTGATTAAACAGAAATGTTAACTAGTCTAAAAGTAAGAAAATACTCAGGAAACAGTCTAGCTGAGCATAATTTATTAATCAATATGGTTAAACATTGTTCAAAAAATATTGCAACGCATTATTGAGAGTCACCTGAAGTCATTAAACATATTCTACAATTACAAAATCTTATTTTAAAAGCTCCTGAAATGTGTAGCACACCATGCATTATGAATGTTGCATATTATACAAAACATGACAATTAAATATGCTATATGTATAAGACTGGGCAGGGTCACAGCGTGTGTGGGTAAATGATTTCTGCAACAAAGAGTAGCTGACATTAGCAGACACTGCTCTCCTTGCAGGTTAATTTCCACATTCCTGTAATGAATGTGGTTACACATTGTTCCAGTTCAGTGGCCAGGTTATTCTGACACAGCCTACATAAAACCTTATTTTGATTTCCTAGATCAAACTACTGTTTGATCCCTGTTGGTTTTACAAGATGTCATCTGTCCCCCTTTGCTAATTACAACATCCGGTCAATCTGGGCGTTAGCACGAGAAGACGGGGCTGCTGTCTGCTGGAGCCGCAGCCCCATTTAGTGGTTGGTGCTGCATTACATCTTGTGCATTAAAAAAAATCTCTGGTGCTGACGAGCTAAGGTGCAACGTTTAATCGTTTAGTCGACTAATCACACACATCCCTAGTGTCGAGACACTGGAAATGGGTAACAGAATTTTTATTTTTATTATAGAACTCCATGACAACCAAACCAAACCAAACCAAACTTATCACCTTAATTCAACCATAACTTTCTTTTTTTTGTCGTACAGAGGGCAGGGACCAAGAGAAATGAAAGGTGTGAGAACAAAAAGTGACACATCAACAAAAAAAACAATTGGACACACAGCATAACAATTCTCTGTTCTACTTTCCCTCAGCAAACCATGTGGAAGGACTGACATCAAAGGCAAAGTTAATGTGCTATTTCTCACACCAGTGTTTTTAAAGGAACTGAGTCAGGATTCAGATGCAGTTTGAAGAAAGATTAGATTTCCCAGAGTAATCCAAAGCTAAAAGCTATTTTTCCCTCCAAAGACATTTCATGTGAGCAAGGTGAACAAAATAATTCTTCATGCTGGTATGTTAGATCATACTGCACAGTTGCCTAAAAAAAAAAAAAAAAAAAAAAAATCCAATCCCGGGTTCTGAGAAAGACCAATTTTTAAATGGGGGTCCCAAGACATTACAGTGACACGAATGCAGTAAAAATGATCCTGCCATCCATTACAAGTCTGACAACTAAACTCAGCCTTGTGGATGTCCCTGCCATCTCTAAACTCATTTTTTAAGTTTAAAATGCCTCTAGATTTTCCCACTCTCTGCTGCTCCCTGCAGAGGTGTTATATGTCTACAAAATGACTGCCAAAGGCTGGGGGTCAATACAATACTTCTTCTATGATTTGTGGGAGTTGTCGCAGGCAGTGCACAGTGTAAAAGAGTACAGCAGGGTCTCTGTAGACATCATTTTATTGATCTATACTCCATACATGTGTCATCACAGTGATCAACGATGGCAGAAAGACAAAGACTATTGGCCCAATCAAGGCTGAACAAAGACGTCTCCCATCTGCAGCACAACGCGGTTGTCTCCTCAGACTCATTCCTATTCATAATTCCACTGTTCAGCATTAGCGATCCATCTTCAGGGAGCTTGACAACCTGTGTGATTTATTCAGTCTCGGTCATGAAGTAGATATTGCACAGACTGGACAGAACAAGCCTGAGGGACCTCTCCCAACAGGGTAGATTTACATCCATCCACCCGTGTGTGTGTGTGTGTGTGTGTGTGTGTTGGCTCTACAGCTGTATCCGTCAGCAGAAACATGTAAGCGTGCTGACGCAGGGGATAAAAAGACACACACCAATGCAGTCACACTGACAGGAAGCTGTGGAGTGTGTCGATAATGGATCAATACAGCAACAAATAAATCAACAGGACCTTAGGGCCCTCATACCTAATCTTTAGGTTAAGTGGGGATGGGGTGTAATTAGAGCACAATCCTCTTGTGCACACACTGTGAATACAATATGTGGGAGCAAAGGAGGACATTCAGCATAACAGTAGGATCATAAAAGGTCACTGGTTTGTTATTACAGCTTCATTGGGAGGTCATTTTGTGTCCTTCCGAACAAACAAATTAAATACAACTGTGACAGGATGACATGAGTGAAAATAAGCTATACACAAGACAAAACATGCCAGAAAGGACCAGACTCTGGTTCAAGCAACTGTTTACCTATAGCAACCCTGCCGATCAATAACCTTTCTCTTTTCAAAGCAAACATGTTTCCTTGTCTGGATACTCCTGATATTAACGTACAGCAGCAGGTCAACTGCACTCTGACACATAAAGGCGCTAACTAGAAACATAAAGGGTTCTTTGGCTTGTCCCTATAGGAGAAGCCTTTTTGGTTACCGGTTGAACAACTTCTAAAAGTTTCACTTGGAACCCTGTCAGAGAGTTCTGCCTAGAACCCAACATATAGTGTTAGACTTAGAACCATCTGTGCAAAGTTTTGACACAAAGTTTTGTTGTAATGGTCCAACCTAGAACCCTTCCTGAAGGTTCTAACTAGAACCTTTCCACTGTCTAAGGGTGTTAACAAGACCCCTCCCAGGGGGGTTCTACCAACAACCTTTTTAAATTCCAAGTATTTTACCTAGAATCCACCTGGGAGGGAACCATCAACTGCCAATCTATATCTCAAGGGTTTTACCTAGAACTGACCCAACGATGTCTATTGAGAACCCTTTCATATTTCAAGCATTTCATCTGGAACCTGCCCGAGGGGTTCTGCCAAGAACCCTTGTATTGACCAAGGATTTTATCTAGAACCCATCCAGTTGGTTCTACCGAGAACCCTTGACAAGCCCTTGACAAAACAGCTGTTCAAAGATTTCAACAATTATTGAAGAGCTCTCGCTTTCAAAAAGGGTTCTTTGGATGAAAATGGTTCTTAATGGAACCCACAGTCTTACAAAGAACTCTTGATAAAACCCCTTGAGGTAGAACCTCTTCAACAGGAACCCTTTTAGAACCCTTGTTTCTAAGAGAGTGGTGAAATGTCACCTACTGGCTGCTATTAAGACCAGTTCAGATGGAGGCTCATTCTGATTTACAACTGTGGCACTAACTCCTTGATCTTCAGCAATTATAATAATTCCAGCTGCTTTGACTGCTGGGATCTGCTGCTTTTACAGTCAAACTAAGTACATTCATAGTTTTCTGCAGAGAAGCAAACACTGGGTCGTGAAGGGGAGATATCATAAGAATGATGACCAGAGAGTATATTTTATGAGTGAGAAATGTAGTCAGCATCATCAGGTGCACCATAGCCTGTTAATAACCCAGTCCCAGTAACAAGTCAAACACTCCAGCATTCGGTAACATTAGCATAAAGGAACTCACCCCTGCAGCTCCTTGACAGACATGGAGATCTTGAGGTTATGTCCCAAAACATGGAGGGCAGTAAGGATGTCGGCCCACTGGACCATTTCTCCCAGAGGACCTCCCTTCAGCACTTTGGGGCTAAAAACATCCCCAGACTCCTCTGTCAGGAAGCCCACGTGGACCAGGATCTGAGGGAGGAAAGGGACATATTGTGCCAGAGAGTTAAAATGAAAGTCTGCAGAAAAGTTTCACAACAAAGCTCCACTTGAAAAGAGTATCAACTGCAACAAATACTGTAGATCAAAATAATGCAGGAGCTTGTAGATACTTTAAATTCTGTTAATGACTACTTATCTTTACATCAGCTTCTAACTGACGTGACTATAACTCTTTATTAAAACTTCAGTCTCAAGTTTAGGGTGTTGGCCATCATTTTATTGGATATTAAGACATTGTAGTTGGCAATGCAACTGGAAGGCCAGTTTGGTTGTTTTAAAATGGCATGGTAGCTAACCGGTTTACTATTGTAGACAGGGTCAGCAGAAAACTGTATTTTAGCAACTAAAAATAAATAAATAAATAAATAAATCAGTCTGTGTTATATTTAGAATAATTTTACTGCTGGCTGTGATAACACTAACGACCTAAAATGTCACTAATAATCCCTCATTACACAGAACAACTGCATGTCCATCCAATTAAAGCATGTACAGTAAGTAAATATTGAGATAAGAAGTTGGTCTATAATCTGACCTGTGATGAATATGTATAATTGATAGTTTAGTAACAATTTTACCTTCATTTCTTATTCCAAATGAGTTTGGCTAACCTTGTTTGCTTAAACTTGTACAACTGTCTCGCTGCTTAGGTCTTTTGATTGGTCTAACTTCTTCTGAGCAAAGTCTCAGTGTCTCAAGTTGTAATAAACCAACTTCCTCTTAATTAGAGGAATCATTTACTACCATTAACAAATCTTCTCCCAATACACTTTACCAATTAGTAATGATGTGCTGCTGTTAAGAAGGCCTAACTTTATTTGTTAACTCTGTTTCACAATTTCACATTTTGCCAAGTGGCAGCTCCGAACTCAGCAAATCTATTTAAAAAGTGTATTTTTCCTGTTGGATAATAAGCCTGAAAACAGCCAGTTATTCTTGATCATGCACCATAATGTAAAATGATTAAAACAGCATCCTTTAGAGACAGCATGTCTTGCTGGTGATGCAGTAATTCATATACACATAATGTATGATGTGTGTATTATAAAGCTCATTTAATTTAATCTGATTTGCATTATATTATTTATATATGGGTGCATACTGTGTAAAGTTAAGCTCCTTGAAAGTTAAGCTTCTGCAGTGCAAACTGTTTTAATGAGTTTGAGGATTAGAATCATTAGAATTTCAGACTCCTCCAAAAGAAAATTATGGAAACTGAAAAAGTAATTCTTTGAAATCCCCAACGAATTATCCCCTTATGCTCCAATGGAAAAGCATGCACATGTAGAAATCCATCATTATGGACTTTACTATCAAACTCATTCCACATGCACCATATGCCTATACAGATAACTGCTGCACCTCATTTATAGGCCCCCGGTGGGAAAATTCCCCTTTGTTTTAAAGCATCATATAACACGTGAAGGAATTATCACAGTTTATATGCCACACTATTATACAACTTTGCACTTATAGAATAAAGTCCTGTCGTGCATGTCTACCTAGCCACTGCATAATCAGCGCAACCCACCGAGAAATGAGCAACACGTTGCCTTTCACAGTGGATTAGACACAGCCATGTCCGAATGTTGCTCTGCTGAGTAATCCTGATTAACTAACGCAGCATGAACACCTCCATGCAACATAAATAATGAGCTTAAAGCCAGCTGTGCGAAGTTTAGCAGAAAGTTTTGACTGTGATTGCTCAGCTAGGTCTATCTCTGCTCGTATGTGTGTGTGTCCCACGTCTGTACGTTCACAGCTCTGAACTGCAGAGGTGATGATTAAAAGCTTCAAAAAGGTTTTTAGAAGTGTGCTGCAAGCGTGCACTCTCTTCCCCTCTTCATCATCATCATCACCATCATCATCAGTGCCCTCTCGTAAGCCCCGGAAGCAGTGGTACTGACAAACAGATTAAAATCTAATTTTCTTTTGTTGGTAATTTACAAAGCTATATATATATATAAATTTGCTCAATAATGAACATAAATAAAAAATGGGAAATTAAAATGCATAATTTCAATGATCAGTTATGTTTGAATACCATATGTTTTCCACTGTTGGGGAAAAAAGGATGTGGTAGGCAACTGTGCACCAGTAAAAACTCATAAGTGTGTGTTGAGGAAATATGACCCTGAACATTTGGATTCATAATGGCAGACAGAAGCCAGAAGCATAGTATGTTAAATCTTTTGAAATCACACAGCCAAGTTATTTTTCTCCTTTTTTTATCATATTATTGGAAATTTTGCTCATTTTTTAACAATCAGAAGTGGGGCTTAAGTTACAAACGGTTGAGAAACTCTGCACTTATGTATACATACTGCACAAGCCTAGATATCACTTATTTATATTTATATTATTTATTATTTTTATATATAGTTCTATAAGCACCATTTATTAGTTAATTTTGGGTGGGAAATTTAGGGTGTCATTTTTTGGATATTTTCATGTGTATTTGTTTTGTTTTGTTGATATGTCTTCATTGAGATGGTAATAAATTGATCTAATGCCTCCATATGGCGTACATTAGCAAATGAGACCATCAGTGAGAAAGTTATTCTTAATGCCAACCACTAGGTCAGTTGAAAAAAAAAACCTGTGTGTACATTTTCGAGGCAGAAGTTACAGTGAGTAGTATATTAGCCAATTAAAAAGAAGAGGGAGGATGTTTTTTTTTTTATTTAAATCTTTTTCATTTTGATGGTATATTTTGTGGTTATTATGGTGGAAGCAGTCCTGCTTTTGTCCAACAGGGTCTCCAAAATCAACAAAATATGAAAAGCTCCTTGTAGTAGCTTTAACAATAATACATGACAACAGATTATGATTTCTGGCTCCACCAACACATTTACTTCCATCACTGGCCTGAGACTGAACTGTTGCCGACCAGCATGTAAACATTTTGAAATGAACCAACCACAGGATTTAATGATAGCAGATGTATGATTTTCACATGATAAATAATAACACATCCATCTGTTCAGGAAGGGATTTTATAATTGATCTGTATAAGCCATGTATGTATTTATGCAAATAATTTCATAACCATGGTAACATATGCTAGCAACGGCTGGTATTTTATGCGCTCAATAGGTTAAAATCTGGTAAAACTGTTGTTTTTGTATCCTACTTTGTGAACTTTGACAGGTTAAAAAGTGAAAGCAATAGCACAGAAATAAGTCCCAAATCATTACTGAACAAGATGCCTCCTTTTCGTCTCGTCTCTACCTGTAAGTCATGATAATGTCAATTTTACAGTTATTAGAACATGGAATGTCTCTTGGCCAATCAAATTACTTGGTCATAACTAACTGTTGTATAAAATTCTATATAGTGATGGGAGTTTCTTTTGTATTATAGCTGTATACACGCAGTACAACTGCTTAAGTCATTGCACTGATGTCCAAAATGTGTGTAAAACATTGGACAATGGTATGTGTGCAGCAGAGTCAAGCTCCAGTGACAGTCCAGCTGGCGTGAAAAATCCCCTGATTTAATAAGCCTGCTCTATTAACTTCTGCTTCATAAAAAAAGATAAGTGAAATTTAATTACAGTTTGGGTGGCAGATGGCAAGAGTGAGAATTCATGGCGCCAATACTATTCACTCTCTTGGCTCAGCGGTGGTTGTGGTGCTGGTAAGGGTGTATCACACAAACACTGGCAACCACGCAGAAATGGAGACAGAAGGAGACGACTTTCACAAACTGGCAGCAGCACAGTAGCGCTGCTAAATAAATACGAGAAATATCACACAGCGGCGGCAGAGCTGAATAACTGTGGATTGGATTCTATAAACCTGGCATCCAGACAGACATGAGTTAATAGGGAGAGAGGTAAGGGTGCTTTACAAAACCTGGCAACTTGGGCCCCTGATTCAGACTGCTGAGTAGAGATTTCACTCTCTCTCCTACAGACAATAACAGAATTAGAGTGGAGCTCAATGACACATATCAAGACAACGCTGGAGAAACAACCTTTATATCACACAAGAGGAATCAATAGCTAGAACGGAGAAGAGAGGGGAGAGGAACTAGGGTCTGTGGTTGTCACCGTGTTTCACTGTGCAGATCACCACCAACGCTCTCGCATATTTGCTCACGCACTCACTTGAAAATAAAGCTGAACAGGTGGAAAAGCCACGCAATGGGAAGTCAACAACGCCATGAGGGAGTAACTCTGAAGCTAAAGCTTCCTCATAAACTCCTGCATCACGGCCAGCTGCCTCCCTCAGGAATCTAATCACACACCAGAGAGCGGAGCTCTTTATACAGTGGACTTATGGTACTCCCAGATGGTGTGTATCTGAGTGTGTGCATCTGTCTGAGTGTGTGCGTGTGTCTGAGTATGTGTGTGTTGATGGATTTAGAATTTTGTTTGTTTGCGAGCATTTGTTTCACACTGACATACATCAATGAACTCAGTGTGTGTGGATGTTTGTGTGCGTTCAGCGTGGATGTGAGCTCAGGGGATTCTCGAAAGGATCTGAAGCTGCTCTCTACTGTTAACATCCCATGGGGATCGAACACAAAGCCCCGTCAAACCCGCTGAGAAGGATAGAGGGGTACAATAACGACGCACTCACGCTCAAATCTACCCCTCACCTTTACAACGCCCCTTCTGCTGCTACATGTGTTCATGCCCCATCCCTCAAATCAACTTCTTTTCACATCATCCCTTAAAAGTGTGCATTCTCCTGCAGTTCAGTCAATAAATCAGCGGACCTGTGGAACGTCTTGCCCGAGGCTGCAGCCACTGTCCAGCATCACCCACGCCGTGCACTCATGCCATGAATTAAGGACTTCTTCAGACCAAACCAGAGCTGGTGATCGCTGGAACAGTGAACAGACGAATCAAGACATTTTTGGTGAATTGTATTTGTTTCTTTAAAGTTCGAATGAAGCTGAGAATGATGCAAAAGGATTCTAGTGAGTTTGGTGAAAGCAAACAGCGGTTTCTGGTTAAACAAACTATATCTTACTCTTTAAAATAAATGATCTCACTGTTGTGATCCTTTCCATAGTGTTGTCAGATGCTAACAATACGATAAGAGTCTGTCAGTGGCAAAAACGAGCACAAACAACAAGCAAATAAGCAAGCATCACCTGCTCTGTATCTTCTATGTTCTCCGCAGGTGTGTCTTGATGAGATGTCAGTGTGTCGTGCTGTTCTGCATTTCTATCACTCTTCTTCACTTCCATCACAGTTAGTTTTGTGGTTTGTGGGGATTTAGAGACTCATTTTGTAAAGTTTGCAGCCTGTCATGCTGTTACATTACTCTGTACAATGACACAAATAAAAAACACGAGCTGAAACTTGGTTACCAGCTACTCCTTCCATCCTCTAATATCAGTCAACTGATGTGGTCCTGAGGAGATTTTTTAATAAGCGCAACAGCTAATAAGAAATACATATTTGATTCTCTTTAATTCCTTTGTAAAATGTTCTCCCTGTGTATTTTTGTAAGCTTGTCTGTTTTAAAGGGGAAAAAAAAACAAATGCTCGACTGGAAGAATCTCAGTTTTATGTGATGTAAGTGTTAGGAATGCATGATACTGGATTTCAGACAATACCCGATATATATTAATATATATCCAACTCAATTTAGCCAATTGATGATGCCGATATTGACCCACTGGCAGTAAAATACAAGGCTTTTCAAATTGAAATACAGTGCTTTTCAATATGCAAACCTTCACTAATTCATCATAATGATTGCGATGTTAAGATGGCATATTAAAAATTGTAGATGAAGGAACATGATTTGGCTCCTTCTCACATGATGCTGAGCAATCGTTGCAAATAGCAACTCTGACATCCGTTCGGACATTTTGTTCAAAAAGCCTCCTCACCACAGACACACTCGTGTCCCATGTGCATAATTGAAGGGTCATCTTATTCGTATATTTCATTTTAAAGCCTTTAACTGCCGATGCCAATAACACGCCTAAAATATTGTGCATCTCTAATAAGTGTATGTCTAAGTACAATCATTGGAAAGTCCTTGGTGCACATACATGAGAGCAGGAGAGGAGAAGTGGCTCACAAGTATGAGGTACCACTCCACTGCTCTGCTTGGCCCCACTCATCGCTAACAGGCTAACGACAGAAGAATGCTAATGCTTGTTTTTTCAGCATCTGTTAGCACAAGATCTCGCATGAATGCATGTGTGTTTGAGTGTGAGTGTGTATGTGACCCTGTTCGCTCATGCACCATGGCCCTTATGAAGGTCACAGCTGTCCGATGGAGGGCCACGGGTGGCAACACAAGCTGGCACTGCCAACCATCACTACTCTACCCTTACTTTCACCTTCTCCGTCATCCTCCTTGCACGCTTCCACAGACTACTTTGCCTTTTTTTATTTCTCCTCACGTCTTTCCTCCTAACTTTTACTTTTCCTTACTTCCGCCTCCTCACTTCACTCTCCATATCCCATTAGTCTCCTGCACTTCATCAGTCAGAGGTCAATTAACTCTCAAGAGGGCACACACAGGGAGAAGGGGAATTAGCAGTTAGGCATATGCTGACAAACACACAAAATGTGCATGCTCAAAGCACACCGAGTAGGCACAGATGCACACAAAGTCACTCGCTGACACTTAAACCAACACCAGACAGACGGTCAAGTCACTGCAGCGGGTTAACAGGATAAGGTCAGTCTCTTTGGATCTGTACTATGGTCTTTTAAAACCTTTCCATTATAATACGGCTTTGCTGAATGTGTCTTCTTTGATGTCTAGTAAAAAGAGAACAGCAATTTGTTATACACAAAATGTTCCATCAGCTGTTATAATGGCTGAATGGGTTGACCCAGGCTTTTCATTAAGTTTGATAAAAGCACTAAAAAAAAAAAAGAAAAAAAGATGAGTTCTCTCAAATGTCTACTTTGAAAGGGAAGTGCAGCGAAAGGTTGATTGTATTATTTCTGAACTCCACAAGCGTTGAGGAAATTGGCAGATTAGTGACAAAAAAAGAGATTTCGCAGAATATCTAAGGCAGGCTTCTGCTTCATCCCTCACCACGGCACTCTGCATACAAAATCTCTCAAACATCTATCTTTCAAATATGTTTGACAGAAGAAAATCTCTTTTGCTCCATCTTTCACGTAAAAATAACCTTTCAGAATTACATTTCAACTTATGCACACACAGTGCTTCCTGTCCTTGTGTCTGGTGCTGACAGTAAAAGAATCATTCTTCTTTTTTTTCTCATTTTCCTCCACCCGCTATCCATCCCCCCTTTATACCCGCCTCTCTGCTCCGCTAATTTATTCTTTTTCTGAGTAAACATCCACTCTGCTTACAATCAAAGAGAAAGCCAAACAAGGAAACAGAACTAAATCAACAGAGCCCCATTGGAATTGTAAAGACTGCACACTCAAGCAGAATGCTAAAATTGCTATTGGAAGCGAGGGATTTTGTCAAAGACAAAGGTTAGGCGAGTGCAAGGCCAAAGTCAATTCACATCAGGCAATGTTTTTTTCTTTTCTGAGTCAAAGTTAATTAAAATCAAACAGTGTTCTCCTTCTCAATGTTTAAAGTGAGCGCTTATTTTAAAGTTTAAATGAAAATGAAACTTGCTGTGAGGGAGGAGGGTAACAGTCAAAAATGGTCAATTTGACAGAAGGAGATAGGGAGAGATGTAATTTCAAAATAAAATGTATGCGACTCTCAGTTTTGGATTTATTGCAATGATATCCAATTAGCAGCCATGCAGACACACACAGACCCACATAGCCACAAATGCACACATTTTTACATCCGTTTCTAATTATTATGATATACAGCTTTTGACAGCCATGGCAAACTCTTACAAACACCAGGACAGCTGCTGTTGAGATAGCAGCAGCACGCTGTAAAGGCATATAGGCTGTTCAAGCAGCCCCGGAGCCGTGATAGAGGATAACAAATCCCCTCCGTGCACTACAAGAAAGGACAACATCAATCTTGGTGACAGAGGACCATTTCTACCCTTGTTAACTTATTTCAAAGAGAGATGGGGGCAGAGAGAAACATTTTGGGGAGAAGAAGCAGACAGTGTGCTCAATCTGCCTTCTCACATTAACTCATTCATTTATCACTATTTTCTTAACTAAAAGATTACGAGTCCACTCAGAGCAGGATGAGAAATGTAAAAGATAGGGAGGCCAGACAAAACTAAAATGCGGTGTACTGAAAGGTTATAGACAGCAAAAAAAAACTTTCTAAGACTCCCAAAGTTTTAATTATATTGGTACCTTGACATTTGAAAAAGTAAGACTTTAAATTACAACCTGGTTTTGTATCATTAACCAGTTTTTAAAGGGTGACTTTGGTATTTTTCAACATGGACGCTATTTTAGGATGCATTTATGTCTAAATGACTAATGAGGACAGCATTTTTTGAAATTGGTCCTGTATTTAGGGCGAGGGCTGCAGTCAGCAGAAGCAAAACTAAGCTACAACATGAAGTACGTTTAGTGAAAGTCCTTGTTTTTGCTCCTGACAGGTTAAGATTGTCATCACAGGTGTCCGACAACATTATAGAAAGGACTGCTATTTTATTAGCTTCAACAAACTAACTGGACTCCTTTTGCAAAACTGCAATTTTAACATTGTCATCATATTCAAACCCAACAGAAACAAAATAATCCATCCATCAAACAATAATAAAAATAATAATCCATCAAAAACATTTTGCCTCGTATTTGCATTGCTCTAACAATCACCAGCTCTGGTTTGGTTGAAATAATAAACCCTTAATTCATGAAGTTAGATTTAAAAACAATCTGACTTCACACTGCCTTTCTGATATCTAACCTCCGCTCCTCTCCTGATATTTTCACATCTAATACCATGGATAACAAATTAATTTGAACTACAACTGAGTTGGTGATTGTTGGAACAGTGGAAAGATGAACCAAGAGGTTTTTGGTGGTTATATTTCATTTTGTTTTGTTTCTGTTGCAGCTGAATGAAGACAACAATTTTAAAATTACAGCAACAATAATTACAATTAGAGATTTTTTTGGTTAAATAAAATCTATCTTTATCTCTATTCACATGGGACAAGTATTACCCGGGGACCTCATGAGCTTTATAAATTACCCCCTGATGTCAGTGTTTCATGTGCATGTGATAAGCAAAGTCTTTATTTTGAGTTTACTGACATTATCCCCCAGATAAGCGCTGTGTACTATCAATATTTTAGAAGTGGAGCATCTGTTCTTTGGCAGCCAAATTCATTCCAGAAAAGCCCAGATCATTCACTCTCTCTCTGTGACGCTCTCTCTCTCTCTCGATACATGTGACCAATCAGCATCGAGTATCAGCCTTCTCACTCAGTCATGTCTAGCAGGGGACCCTTAATTTCTAAATTACTTGCGAGATTTGTACACGTTGTTTTTTGAGTGTGCACCTTGTACAAACATATTATAACTGTTTATAATGTGACAGTGCTGCAGGTGAAATCTGAGTAGGTCTGGGGACAGAAAACACTTGGTTTGGAAAAGAATAATTTCTCGCAAGATCTTTGGTGGATCTGGGATTCCCAGCACATCTGTGAACTGCTGTTTAGAATGTTATGAGCCATGATCAAATGTCATACTTGATGAAATATGGTAGGTAATTTGCAGTAGATGTTTTACTTTACAAATTACAGACATGACACATTTGCACGTAAGGAAGATTACAGACAACCTCTGCAATTATTACAAATTAAGGTCCCAAGGTAATACTAGTCCCATGCGAACAGGTCTTTACTCTTTAAAAAAAGGTCTCTCTAACTTAAGCCATACTTTACATAATGTTGTCAGACACTTGGTCAGACAATGATCTAACCCTGTCAGTGGCAAAAACAAGCACTTTTGGTGAATTTACACACATACTTTGACAGCATGCAATTGGAGGGATTATGTTGTAGCTCAGTTTCGTTTCTGCTGGCTGCAGCGCTCTCCCTCAATCCTGGACCAATTTCAAATATTGTTGTCCTCATTAATCACTCAGACAAAAACATGGGAAAAGAGGGTCCAGGTTTAAAAATACCAAAGTTATCCTTTTAATGAAATACCCACCTTGGCCATCTAGTCTTTGTTGCTTGCTCATCTCAGCGGTGCCTCACAAATCTCCTCTCCTCCCCTATCAATCCTTTCCTAATCCATATTCTACTGTACCTCCCGCACTACCATCTATCCCCCTCTTGTCCTTCCTTTCTCATCTCATTCTTCTCCCTCTGGCACTGGCACATTCATGCCTGGCATTTCATCATAATCCCAATCATTCATCATCATCAATTCTTCTCTCTTTTCTTCCTTTCATTTCTTCTCCCTCATCCATCCTCACATCTCTTTCTTCCTTTCTTTCATACTAAGCCCTTGGTGGTTATGGCTACAAACTGAAAGTAAGTCCATACTGTGCCGCTCCGATGCCAACCAAAATGAGGTTTAACAATTTAACACTGTGATGCCGCAGAAAATTCTTATTTTACAGCACACAGCTTTGAACAGCATTTTAGAGCGGGTACATAAAGACAGTTACACACCAATTACAGAAGAAGAATGCAGACAGCAGATGGATGACAACCTATCATTACCTCCTCTATCATTTTTCTGCTACTATCATTCAAACTGAGAATCCTCAAGAGGCATCTGAAAAAGGCTTTTAATGCACAACTACTTGAGTGGAAAACAGTGATGCTTAGCTTCTTTGAATTGAAAAACTAACCTCAAATCCTTCATTTTGATCATTAGTAGATAACTTCTCCTGTTCAAACTCGTACTTAAGATGGTTTTGTCATTCTTACCCCCTCGTTTACCTTTTTTAACAGACGTATAATGTACTGTAACACAATTTATTCCATTTAAGCTCTTAATCTCTCAATTCTTGCCAAGTTTTCCTCAGCTGCGCTTGTTATTGCAGTAGACGATCAGAGTTGAACAAATAAACACTTCACCCACTCCATTTTTATCCCACATCCTCTCTCTCACCTTCTTCTGGTCCCTCCATCGTTGCTCCAACTTGGCATCCAGACGGTTGGCGGCTGTTGCCCACTGCTGTGCAAGGCGGCGGATTCGTCGTTTCATGAAGCTGAGGGACTCCTTTCCTGTCCCGACCTGGTCCAGCAGTACAGAGAGGTCTGTGCGAAAGGCAGCCTGGGAAGATGACAGATAGAAAGTAAAAGGAGAGATGGACAGAAGTGAAGATAAAGTGTGAGAAGGTGGAAATTATGCATAAAGAGTCATTTAAAATTTTGGCATTTGACAAGCAATATGGGTATTAATGGCAGTGTCAGTGAGTCCACTCACATATCTCAACAACTGTGTGACTGGATGATTTCCTATGAACTTTCAACACATTTTTATTTCAGCTTGTTGACTACAGGTGCATCTTTGTCACGTCCCTCTGTGTCTCATAGTGGCTGTATGAGACAATTTTACAGGTGGTTAAAATAGTAAACAGGCACAAAAATTATTTGGTTAGGTCTAGGAAAAGAACATGTTTTGGGTTAAAATAAGTTATGTTCCGTACCTCACATGACGTCTGTGAAACAAGTCCCAAGACGAAAGCCGCATAAGGCGAGTCATGTGACACATGCAACGTTGTGTTTTAATAGCATTTTGTTTTACATGAACACGAATGTCAGTCTCATGGGTGGAATTCCTGGGTTTTAGGTTTGAGCCATCCATCCATTCCACCTCGTCCACAGAAACATAGAAAGCCTGATGTCACTTCAAAGCCCAGTGTGTCTCATAGAGCCACTAATGCATACCTCGTGCATCTGTTTGAGTCAATCAAGGGACATGACAAAACCTCAGCATTCACCTACTTTGGAATGAGGATGGAGTGGAAGTTTGATATAGATCTAAGTGGAGCCCAGGGGGATAAATACTACTGTCTTTGTTGATCCCCTGACTTTTCCTCTCACGTCCCAGGCAGGTTGACGTTTCTGATTCAGAATAAAGTGTGTTTAGAATTGCTGGACAGATTTGCATGTTTATGGTTCTTTTGAACTTTGGCAATTTCATCTAGTACCTTCATCAGCCCACATTTCAATTTATCCAATACTTTTGCTTATCTATCAAACTGTTTAGTTTTCTTTACAAAGAGCATTGCAGCCTCAAAGGCTGTAGATTCCTTGGTTTTACTTCCTTCCTTTTACTGACTTCATTGCTGTTAAACCACATTGGACTGCAAAGAAACTGAAAGCAAGTAAGAAAAGAAGTGAAAGAGGAGTTTGTCGTATGCAGATTTAAGAACATCAGCTGATGTAACCTGTGCATGTAGCCTAAATCTTTTTCTCACGTGTGATGGTAATTCTGTATTCTCTGCAAAGGCAGGAAAACACTTACTGGTAGATTTTTAAAAGAATAAACTATTTTGCAACATGATGCAATATTTGCCTTGTCAAACCTAAGTTTTAGAGAAATATTTTGAGAAATTTTTTGAGGCCAGCTTTAGTTTCCACTGTCAAAGAAAACATATGGAAAGAACTTACATTGGCAAGCATTTTCTAACTAATGTTTCAAACTATCAAGACTTTTCTCCTCTGAGAACAACCTTGGCTCAGCCCTGTTTTTGTACCAGATAAAGGCTGTAATCCACTGTTCAGTAATTTGGGTCACAAGGTAAGATGGAGATAATAGTCTTCATTTACACTGACATTCTGCTTTACCCACTGAAAGTTTTAGTGCTGCCACAAATAATGTGTAGAAAGTGAAAAGGTAAAAGCATACACACAAAGACATAATGTGCACACGTCACTGTAATAACTACTTTAAACATTCATGATTGCTTTGTGCTCCCAAGCAAGTCCCGTAAAAGGCTGACCAAGCCATTGTAACTGGGAACAATAACAAGCACTATAGTCAGTGTGAGTGTGTGGTGAAGACTTTTCATACGGTGAACATCCAAATTCAAAGACACTTTTTATCACTGCACAGGTTTGCCCCAGAGGGCACCTTCACCTCTACTGTGGCACCAATGTGAAGAACAAAGAAGTTAAAATTAAAATAAAGACATTTTCATCAGTCAGTTTTAAAAAGCAGCTTACGTTAACTATAAAATTAAGAGTTGAGGATTTTAGTGTTTTTTTTAGAGGAACTAGGGAATACTTTTAGTACTCAATTCATGACTGTATCTATGTCACATATGTCGGTGTCGGTGGAAATCTTGTGCGCTGGTTATCTTGTGATTGAGGAGACCTTGATGTCTCGGACAAAAACATTTATCAAAGCTAAATTAAAGAGAACACAGAAGAAACACAAAGCGAATCCCTGCTGGGGCTTTTCTATCAGCACTTTTGGCTGTGTTGAGTCAAACCATGCTGCAATGATTTGCATTTCTATCACAACTTTTAACGCGCCAAGCTGTGCCAAGTCACACCCAACATGGACCTTCTCTGGAGGGGGGGCCAAAGTGAGGCGGACCCACCTCAACACGGACTGCAGTGATGTCTTGCTGACTGCAACCAACCTGTGATGACCACCCATCTCCCCTAAAATAAGCATGTGTTGTGAGACTCTACAGCTTGTGTCCCTGCGGAGTGGAGAGTCTCAGTACTTTTGTAGCTTCTAACTAAATCTCTGTGCTTTGAAGTTTACTCTCTCCCCTGCATGGCTGTTTGTACTTTTAGGTATCAGCTTCATTCTTCTGTTTCATGTTCGCTTTCAGCTAATAGGAGTCGTGTTAAGTTACTGCTGATGAAAACCCAAGATTTCCTGCTTTTGCTGCTTCATAATAAAAGCTTTTACATAATAAAATAACAGGGGACTTTTATTGCTAAGAATTTATAAGAAATTAAGTGTTTATTTACCGTCTGTTTGGTCTAAGGTAAAGCACAGACAAATCCTCCGATGGCATGCAACAGCTCTGACAAGCTGCACAAGCTGACCCAGAGACAGAGAGGAAGACAGTTGAAATATGCTTTTATGATTTATATCTGACCCCAGATCTGACCTGGTCATATTACCTTGGCTAAAAGGAGGAAAATTCCTTCACATTAAGAAGCAAGAGAGATAGTTTGACACAACATGGGTATGACCCTGCAAACTGCTCACAGTATGTTATTGTTTATTTGTTTGACTGTGTAGGGAATTAAAGTATTAAAGTTTTCACTGCTCCATGACCTCAAAGTCAATGAGAAAACTACAGGGTGGAGGATAATGATGATGGCGGTCAGGCCTGTTTTAATTAGTAGAGAGTGAGGAGGGTCAGATGAAGGTTAACCATTATGTAGTTAGAAGGGCAGACTGCTCACACGCCCATTACTGAACAGCATCATTTGAGTGGAGGGAGTGTTATCTCTTTATTCTCCCTCTTTTGATTGGTAATGTGGACATTAACCTGACAACCTGATGACCAATAATCTCTCTTCATTTTTAATTTTCTGTCTTTGTTGTTACTAACAGCTGTATAAAACTGAAAATATAAAAAGCAACAATGTGACAGAAATAAAAAAGAAAAACACTTTTGATGATATTTTTTTCTTTTATTTTAGTTTTTGTTCTGTAAAAATACAATTATAACACAACTATTTGTTATTGTCAATTCCAGCAGCTGACTAGAAACAATATTATTCGTCTGAAGTCTTTTCTTTTCCTTACTCTGACAATCTCTCTTCTGCTCCCTCGATTCTAATCTCTATTCATTACCGACTGAGTATTTGAGTTTTCATTTTACTCAAAAACATTAAATATTTAAGCAAACAAGTAACATTTAAGGTCTCTGGCTGGTGAATTGATGTTTATTTAGGCGCCGAAAGAACAGAAAAGATTAAAGAATGAAGGGCTTATAAGAAAAGCAAGTATATACATGTTGTTAACATGTTTTATTCATATCATGAGATAAGAATCAACATTTCCTGTTATTTCACACTGTGCATTAAAAACATACATTTTCTTACCCTTAGCGCAAAAAAGAAAAAAAATTGCAGTCTATGCAGCTTCCACAAAGGCATACAGTGGCCAAAAGGGGACAGTAGTTACATTCATTCTTGAATATGTGACAGCTGAATGAAACAAATGTGAAGGCGGTGAAATACAGCCGAAGCCACTCCTGATAATAGGCTGTATTCTTTGGCCCTCATGTCTACCCTCACAGCATTTTATGAATTTACAAGGGAACTGATGCCCCGATTGCACATTAATTTGTACCAGTGTGGCATTTCCACACAACCTCAGTGAACTGAGCAGTCTTCATAAGATAGTAGCCTGGTTATTTATTTATTTATTTTAAGTAGGAAACAGGAAATAGAGCAGATCTGCAGCTGGAGCGTTTCTATGTGAACTTAATTAACAGAAAATCTGAGGTTCAATGTTTATCCCCTCACCTGTGAGTTATGGGTATTAACTGTGCAGGTGAGGTCCCTGTGAAAGTAATGGCCACAAATGGAGAGACTAATACTCTGTTCATAGAGCAGTAGGTAAAGATCCTCAACTAAATTCTGCAACATACAAAATCCAGTCTGTATTGAGTCTGTGAAGTTCAAAGTGCCTCCTCAGAGCTGTAAAGAAAATTATTTTTTTCTGTCATAAGGACAAAATTGTAGATAAGTTATTATAACATCTATAGGACACTATATTGTCCATGGTACTGTATGCAGCTGACTACTGAATACTACATTCCAGGCTAAAAGGGTTGAAATACATTCAGCATCTTTTGGTTTGTATACTCAGACTGTGTTGTGCAGACGATACTCCCACACACTGTATCTGCTGTCTCTCGTCACAGATAGAAGAGCTTTAGCTCTATTGTACCCTTCATACATATACACACTGTTTAGATGATTACTTTCAAAATTAAATCATTTATTAATCAAAAATACTTAATAAACTTTGTATGTTTACAGAATTAATTTGGGGTCAAATAAAATGAGGGCTCTCAATACTTTCAAGCGGTCATAAAATTACTGTAGTAGGCATTACCTATGTAGTTATGTTTACTTAAGTATAATCACTTTTGTACTGTGCATATATCAATTGTAAACAGGCAGCCTTCCACCACTGTGGCTGTGTGTTTTTGAGGTTGTCTTTATGTATGTTAGACATGTCCATAGTAACGTTTTATTAAGCTGGTGTCTGTTTTCGCTGTGCGTGCTGTTGAGTACTCCCCTCACCTGTCTCTTTGGAGCCTTTGCTGGCTGTGCATGCTGTGTGGGCAGGCTGCTGTGGTTCCTCCAGGCCAGTGGGGGGCAGAACCACTCCACCTCGCTCAGGTAGATCAGGAAAGAGCAGTCTGAACCGTCAACACCGTAGAAGGCATAGCAAGGGTCCGATGTCCAACGTGCACGCATCCACTGTATGGTATACAGAGAATGTATTCATTAAGTGCATTTTATGTACATTCATGTAGCCACAAAATCATATCAACACATGGAAAAACTGAAAATGGAATTATGGAATTATTTTCAATAGACTGAAAACCTCTACTGCGCTGCAAGGAAACTTCATAACTCAGCAAAAAAATGAAAGATATCTAATTTAAATGCTTTATAAGGCCGTTTTGCTGTAATTACACTAAATGTGGCACAGTTTGTCTCAACTGTGTCTTTCCTCATCACAACATGTGATGTCTCCCACCAACTGGGTTTTGAACCAAAATCAATACTTCAACTCCAGCTATTACTGTTGCAACTGGCTATCTAACACGCTTAAAAAGCAAAACAAACTGAAAAAACAGAGAGTTTTTAAGAGTTTCTTCAAAGGAAGTAGCGCAGATAAAAGTCCTAACATGCGACACATGGAAGTTGGAGCAGAGTTCGGTCAGTTTTCTAGCAGAAAAAAATGTCAGAAAAATAAAACTTAAGAACACCTGCTGCAGCATCACATTCAAAATGAATAACAGATTGAGACACTCACATCGACTTTCCCTGGACACTCCGGAAAGCGGGGGTCTCGTGGTACTTCACACTGGCTTGACGTCCCATCTCTCACCACTGAAAAGACACAGTAAATAAAATTTTACCTTCAGTAATAAAGTATAACTATATATTTTGAGGGCTGGGAACCTTCCAGGATTCACTCCCACTTCAAAATACCAATCTAAATCAAAATATTCATCTTGTGAGTTAAATATAAGTTGTATGCCTTTTCTTCACCCACAGTCACTGCTTCATTTGTCTATAGGCTCGCTTGCTTAGCTCACTTAAATCAAATGGCTTTCATATGAATATCTATCCTCCAGTGAAGATAGCTGTTCCAACAGCAATCAACCAGTGTAATAATATCTATCAGCTCATTTAGCAGCATATGGTGCATGTCAGAACCTCTTTAAAATTCAGGTTTTAATTCCTAACTCAGATTATTTTCACAAAATGACTGCAGACATGAACTCATCTGACCTGCAGGCTCACCCCTCACAACCTCCAGGTCACAGCGCCGCTCACATTAATAGCTTTTCTCCACTTGCCTGTGGACATTTTACAGCAATACTCCCTTTCTCCATCATCATTAACATCGTCACCTCCGGCGTATGCAGTGCGTGTGCCGCTGGAGCCCATAAATCCCTGTGGTTTCCCCTTTGCAACATCACACCGTATCTGCTCTACTGCAGTGCACACTACTCACTGGGCTCTGACAAAGCGGCGCAGTCTGTCTCCTGCTGCTGCCAACCATCCTAGGGTTACGCTAGCAAGTACGTCTGCTCACTTAGGCTACACTCACTGCATTAATTGCTCCACTGACTTAGTTAACTGCCTTCTCTGCTGCTGATGTGAGGAAAGAAGGGAAGAGAATGACAGAGAACTGCAGCTTCAATTTCTCTGTTTTTTTTCTGTCTTTCAAACTGTTCCTCTCTTCTTCTGCTCTCCCTCTTTCTCTCCCTGGACCCAGAAATTTGCCATCTCTCTAGGTTGTGTCTGTTTCCATTTGCCTAATGAAAAAGAGACATTTCTCCACATAAGTTTTTCCTGGGGCTTCTCTGCCATCAAGCGAAAACACACACACTGAGAGACACACCGCTTACAAATATGATTACAATAGCATCCACTGTAACAACAATTGGAAATGTGGTCAACTAACTAGATAAAAACTTGACTCCTGTCGCTGCAAGACAGAACATAAAAGCCTCGTCAGTGCTTCAGGGGAGGGAAAATTTTAATCACGTCCTCTTTCTCTCGCACATGCCTGACCACGAGATAAATAAACCGCCACTGAGCCGTATGATAATAAAGTCTGCCGGCAGTGTTTCAATTCATCTGTGATTAGAGAAAGCAGCAGTGTTTTCATTTTGGCGTGTGCCGTCGTCCCTGCAGATGCAGCGAGGGAAAAAACAAAAGGAGATGTAACGCTCATTTATTCTCTTGTAAAGAATTGGGCAATTACCCTCAAGAGAAAAAGTGAGAGAGGAGCATAAGGAGGGAAAAAAATGATCATAACGGTGGTTTTATTACGTGTGTGTGCGCGTGTGTGTGCAGAAATGTCACAAGATTATTTTTATTTAGGTTTTGATTAAAAATGTGCAAGAGGCAGACAACAGAAAACACCATGGTTGGATGGAAGCAATAAAGAGATGATGAGATATACAGAGATGACCAGTGTCCTGCCTGCACAGCACTGCTTCCCAGATGACTTGATTACTCACATTTATCTTCTTACTTTCCTAGAAATAAAATCAATCTTCTATCTTACAATAAATTCTTCCTGGTTTTGACTTAAGTCAAAGCTAAAAAAAAGAAGCTGCAGTAGATGTTCTACAAAGCTATGATCTTAATGTTTTCAGATTTTGGAGTGATGTTTTTGATAACCTATTTTTAACTTTTCAGCTGTAATCGAATTTTTTTTATATAGTTTACTGTTTTTCTGTGGAGAACAGAAACAGTCAACTGTTTATTTTGGCAAGGTGTCTGAAGTGACTTGTGTCAGAGGAAAAATCAGCTAGATTTTCTGTGATGGTGTGTTTGTGTCTCTCTCTTACTCTGTATGTATATGTAAACTTCAACTTTATTTTCCTCTCAGGATAAAGTAGTGTAAATAGTGAGCTGGAACAACAGTAACTTTGGGGGTACAACCATTGCAGTATATTCAACCTCTACAGTAAAGACCTCTAAAAAAGTTACCGTGCAAATAGCAGCTGGAAGAGACCATATAAAATCCAAAAAAAGCAAAAGTAAAGAGCATTTAGACCCGGCATGTTGGTCACAGTTGGCCTGCAGATCTGTTTTGTATTCTTTTATGTTCTGTTGTGTTGTACCAGTAACAACAGCAATTAAAGTTTTGCTCCAACACAAACCGACAGCTGTGCTTCAAGTTGAACATTACTGAAGAGTTACACTTGCTGATTTTTTTTTTCTTTTCTTAAAAGATGTTTCTAAGTTTACAGTCACTCTTCTCCCCACAGCCATTGTCTAATAAAATAATGATTAGAAGCCAGTACATTGATTTTACCGTCTGCATCACATAATACTGTACAACAGTTCAACCCAGTGATTTGCCCACCTCTGCATTTACTTTGTGAGCAATCTGTTATCAGACAGAGTGAGAAAATATTGTCAGATCTGATTCCTGTGCTTCACTCTGAACTCTGGCTTTAAGGTAGTCGATTCAGGACTTCTCAGTGAGAGCATAACACTACAAACATTCATTTATACAAATGGCAATTAAGGTACTTAACACCAAAATATAACTATTGTCCTTATACATACTTAAGTAATAGTTAGTATTAGGGATTGTGGATGTATTGGCAAGAATCTAGCGATACAATATGTATCGTGATAGACTGGTCCTGACTCAGTGTATTGTTATATACTGAAATAGTGTAAGTAAGTGGACTTATTGCTACTTTTCTATCTAATCTAAACACACGTCATAGTATAAAGAACACACATATCTTTGCATGTATCACAATCTCATAATACAGTGTTTTGAGAATCAACATAGTATCACAAAACATATCACGATACTAAAGATATTTTGTTACACCCCTACTAAGTATTGTGTATAATTCTATTTATATAGGGTATTTTGCACTCTTTTTTTAGCATTAGTTTCTACTGTGTACTTGAATAAGTACCTCAGATTGGTGCTGCTGCGTAGTATTGTGTACAAGCCTGATATCACACTCACTTATCCCTCTGGGATAATGATGTGAATCAATGAACTACTTACTTTGAGTTGCTTTGTCCAAAAGCATCTGCCAAACAAATGCAATGTAATTTAATAAACGGGCTGCAGGGGTTGCAACAGGACTTTGGTGTAAGTAGTGAATGTACACGTGTTTGAGATGAGTGGATTGGATCAGATTGTTTGGCATTGTGTAGATGTGTGCGCGTGCAAAGGCTTGTATACTTATTTATTGTTCTTGTAACTGAATTGTGCTGTATATCTTTTATATGGCTGTTTGGAATAAGGGCTGATTTACAGTGAAATGGAGCCAAAGAGTGATACACTCATGACATCAATCATTTCTTTTGTCAACACTGATGGGATTGTTCAGATGGTTTGAAGTAGGATTATTTAAGGTATTTACCAATAGTCAGAGTATTACCAGTAGATGGCAGTCAGCATGCAACCAGTTTGAAGAAGTAGCGGGAAAACTGGCATAGGAAGTTAAGCTATTGCTGTGGACAAGGCTGCAGCAAAATGTAAAAAGCCGCACCTAAAAAAATTAAATATAATAATTATAACTAATACTATATTAGAATATTTTCACTGCTCTGATAGAAAACCACTGTTATATGCACCAAATATCACTCTCTCTATTGGCAAAATCAGTAACTGTACCAGGAACTGCTGAACTACTGTTGCCTTGGTTAGTTAGTTTGTATCATTTTTGTGACTTTCATGTTTTAGATCAGATTCACCAAAGTCAAACAAACAAACCAACAGATCAAAGCAGGGATGGACCAGCAGCTGCCTTTTTCTGTAAGGTCAAATTGTTTTTGCCAGTGGAGTCTGGTTGGTTTGGAGAGAGCAATATGTGGCTTATATAACTGTATTTTCTTGACAGTAAAGACTGTCAAGGAAAAGGGGTGAACATATTCTATATTTAGTGTACACTTAAACTGATATTGACTTTTTTAGGTGGGCCTTTTTAAGTGGCTAAAATTTGTTTTCCTGCTGACCCTGTCCACTGTACATTAGTTAGCTTTCATGCTGATCTTTCTGTCTCCTTCTCCATACTGGGGGCGTCGACCACCATCTACTTGGTAATAGACTGAGTACAATCCAACTTCAAATAATCTGAACTTTCCCTTTAATGCTTTCTATATTACATCTCATATTTGGTGTGAAGTAAAACAAGGGAGTAAGGCATTTCACACACGATGACTGGTACTGTACCTCTTCCTTGCACCATGCTGTTTTGCAGTATCTGCTCCACCCTGATGGCCATGTTAGAGACATTCTGGGCTATAGCTTGGATCCGCTCCACCAGGCCGGCTGGTTGAAACCTGCACATACACACAACAACAACACAAAAATGAAGAGTGAAAAAGAGATAAAAGCTTGTGGAAAGGAAAGATAACCCTCACTCTGTTGTCACACAATACAAAGTCAACTGAAAACAAAGTGATTTGGACAAAAACATGCACCCTTGCATCAGTTAGGTCCTCTAATCTCACACTACCACACATCAAACACCTAAAAATTCTTCAAACAAGTAAATATCTCTCATCACTCATTTTCCTCTCATGATTAAGTCTCTTCCCTGCTGCAAATTCCTCCTCCTTCACTTCAGTTATGGCCTAGTCTCACTCTTCTCCTCTGCTTCCCCACCCTCCCCGTTACATCTCAACAGATGTAGAAGTGTTAGTGGGAGATGCAAATTGTTAGACACTTGGTTGGAGCGTGAAATAGAAAAAGACCTGCGCTTCTAATACCACTTCCTCTGTAGAGTGAGAGACTTCCCATTCACATAATAAGATGTGTGGGGAATGTGTGTTGATTTGTTGTGTCCTTATTGTAGTTCTGCATATTTCCAAAGCATCTGACTGCATGATTGCACAGCACGCAGAGTTAAGCCTGCATAACCACACATGCTCACACTACTGTGCTCATTATGTCCATTTAAATGATGTGATATCAGTGTGCAGTGTTTGTGTGTGTGTGTGTGTGTGTGTGTGTGTGTGTGTGTGTGTGTGTGTGTACCTTCCTTCTGTCTCTCTGGATTGTCTAATCAGCAGATGGTATTAACCCTCATTAAAATCCAGAGGCTTAAATGCAATGTAATAACACATCAGAGTCGATGATCAAAACTATTGATTGTGTGTGTGTGTGTGTGTGTGTGTGTGTGTGTGTGTGTACAGGAGGGAATGCAAGGCTGCTTAACTAACTAAATGCCAACAGCAGCTGCATGAGAAAGAACTAAAAGAAGAAAAAAAAGAAGCCATAAAAGTCACAGGAATTCTCAACAGACCATTAACATCTTTTTAAGTGTCATTTAGCATCACTAAGTGTGTTTGTGCCCTGTTTACTAACTAATTACTTATTCTCTAGTACAAAAACATTTTACAGATGTGCAGAAATGAATTTATGATGCAATGAGTATTCCTGTTGCATAAAATAAAAGCTTTTACATAAACATGATCTCTGTGCGTCAGCCTGTCTACTGTACATTCAGGGATCCTGGAGACATTTTATTTGTCAAAATCAGGATCTACATTTGAAATTTTTTTTATTCATTTTTTTTTTTATTGCTTTAACTTGTGTAATTCACGATTTCTACTTTGCATTTATATTATGTTTTTTGGGTAATTTGTCTTTTCCCTAGTCTAAAACTCAGCTGGCTGCACAAATTTCTGTGTGTCTGGCTTACATCTCTCAGTGGACGTCTGCAAATCACCTGAAGCTCAGTCTTGACAAGACCAAGCTGTTCTTCCAGGGAAGTCATCTCCCATCCATGACCTCTCCACTAACACTGAAAAACTCTGTGGTGCCCCTAGCTCAGATTGCAAGGAACCTGGATGTAATACTGGATCACCAGCTATCATTCGCTGCCAACATCACTGCTACAATGTTTCTTGATGCCTATACGAATCCAATTCAAGTCACTGATGCTTGCCTACCGTGCACACAAATGGCTCAGATCCATTTTACATCTGGGATAACAAAAACTCTTTCTATATCTCCCATTGTTCCCAACTATATCAGCTGAAGCAGTTCAGCTTATTTGTTAATGTTCTTGCATGATTCTTGCAATTTTGGGGTGTATCCACGTGTTTGAATGCACGTATTGTAAGTCACGTTGGATAAAAACGTAAGGCAAATAAATGTAATGTAGTGTGCTCCTGTCTTGTGTATGCTTGCCATAGATCCATCCATCAACCCATCCATTTTTGTTATGTTATGCAAGGTAGCTCATACATCCATCTTCCTAACCAGTGTCCTCCTGCTCTTCCTTGGAGATCCCAAGGAATCCCCAGCACAAATGGGGTACATTGTCCCTCCAACATGTTCTTCTGCTGCATGCTCTTCTTGAACAAACCAAGAAAACGTCCGCGGAGAAGTCTCCAAGATGCATCTGAATAACTTGCCAAACCACCTTAACTGACCCCCTTTGAAGTGAAAGACCAGCAGTTCTTCTGGATATGTGAGTTCTTCACCCAGTCTCCATGGGTGAACCCAGCCACCCAGTGAGGGAAATGTATTTTGGTAGTTTGCATCCATGAGCTCATTCTTTTGGCCAATACTCCAATCTTTTGAGCACAGGTGAGTTTTGGAATGTAGTAAATCAAGAGCTTTTCCTCCAGGCGCAGCTCCCTTTTCACCATAACAGTGTCAGCATTAGTGGTAATGCATCATCAGTTCACCAAGACCACAGTATACTTGAACCCCTCCACTTGGGAAACTGACACTCTCTAAACCCTGAAAAAGGCAATCCGCTGTTTTGTGGCAGAGTAGCATGGCCTCAGATTTGGAGATGCAGACCTTCATCCCTGTTGCTTCACACTCATCTGCACACCATTCAGTGTTTTGAATAAGTATACTTCAATGTTCAAACAATGTAGGAACATATAGAGCATAGCTGCACCTTTTGACGATGTGGGATCACTTCATGGTTCTTGCATTGCTCCACTGATGTTTTGGGAAAATAACTTTTTTGTCAGTTTGGCTAATAAGTGTGACTAAGTGCATTCCACTGACCCGATAAAAGTAGAAAATCTTCATAGAGTAAAGAAGCCTTTTCAAAGACACTCAGCATGAAAGCGCCTGAAAGAGTTGTCTAAATAAATGCTTATGACAGAACTAATTATAATTTCACTCCTTCATTACGTGCAAGTGAGGCGAATACAGTGTACACGTTAGTAAAAGTTATTACCTTATATTGTTTTATAATGAGAGCCAGCGTTATATTAGACTATAAAATTATATTAAAACATTAATATTATTACATGGAGCATTGCACAAGTTCCCAGCTGTACAGTATTACAGCTGCCATGGCACCAATCCTATAAAAGTTGCAATGTATTTGGCCTGAAGGACAAAACCTTGGCTTGGTAAGCTGGGTAACTCCTGTTACTCTAAATCTGTCTTTGGGGGGGTCTGACTGTGCAAGACTTGACCTTCTAATCTCACCTCTAATGCCGACTACAATGTGAACTCATCCCAAGAGAAGGACACACAGAAGCAGAAAAGAGTCCTAGGAGGAGAGACTAGGGCAAAGAAATGAATAAAAGGATGGGAAGGAGGCGAAAGCACTGCACAATAAAATCCAAAGAGGGCAAGAAAAAAAAGGACTGACAGTCAGAGAAACATACAGTGTAAAAGTTGAGGGTAACTGGAATAAAACCAAGCAGAAAATGAAGAGAAGATCAACTATCCACAGTAGACAGATTAAGAGTATCATGAGGACCTTTGTGTTAAAAAAGAGCAATGATAAAATGAAGAGATCCTCTGCGCCTTTGTGTGGAAGCCAACCAAACAGCTTGACTGGAACATTAAACGATGATTATGATCAAAGAATACAGGGATATGCATATTTGATAGACCAGTGTTGTGCACTACTTGCAATGAATACTCCCCCCCCCCCCTTTTTGATGAGTGTAGACAGTTAGCTCTTTTACAAATGAGGAAAACAAAACAGAAATGAGGAAGAGCAAAGGGACGACAAAACGGGAGGAAAATGTAGAGGGAGAAGAAATGACGTGAGGAAATCCACTGACAGATGCCAAGCAGAAGTAGAACACTGAAAAAAAAAGAAAGACAGAAGTGGTAAGAGAAAATCAATGACAACTAGAGGCAGAGTTTCTAAGGATACAACATCTTCTCATGTTCTCCTTATTTCTCTCTCCCTCCCTCTCTATCTAATGAGTTCATCCTCTTAAGGGAAGTGGACACTTCTGGCAGCATCCCATCAACCGAGGCTGACCAGGGCAAGAGGAAGTGGGTTTGTGGGTTTAGCTGATGATCCAGACTTGTGTTGTGGTGTTAATACTGTACATCACACTTATCAGGGCTTGTTCCACACTGCTTCACAAATTCCAACGCATATGTATAAATGCACACAGAGACACAAACTCTGTTCTTTCCAAGTGTGAACTAACCATGATAGCATCCACTGGTTTGTGCACAGTATAACATATGGCAACTTGTGCAGTGCTTGAATTCGACTCATCCATTCAACAGGAAATCATGGCAGCCTCCTGGGTCACAAAGTTTCTTGTACTACAACTAAAAATTTCAAAACATTTTAGTCCAGAAACAGGCAATGTAGTAACAGAATATTAATCTAGATTTGATCAACACTGAGTTTTGGGAGGCCCTGTAGGAAACCAAAACACAATGACTTCCGCCTGGTCGCAATCCTTCTCATATTATAACTAAACAGTACACTAAAACATGTACTAAAAACATTTAGGTCAGAAATATACAATGTAGAAGCAGGTTTTGTGAGCCCTGTGTGTTGTACTGGATGGACTCACTGAGGATGACTAGTCAATTATGTGGAAGCCCCGCCCTAAAGCATACCCTGCTTTATCGCATAATTTGTATGTTGGGAAACGGTTTCTCAAGGTTTTAAATCAGGTGACAAGTGGGGTCATTTTGCCATAAGATTGATGGCCATTAGTACGAATTCTGGTTTGAGGCACTTGAGCACTGGCTTCACTTTCCAGACACGGACACTCTGTCCACCAGAGGGTGACGGGGGTGGGATTTCCAATCCCATGAAAGAGTAAAAAAAAGAAATTCCTGACTTACTCCCTTTCGACTCCACTTCCATCCAATCACAGTTGATGCACTGGTCAGACAACAAAACAACATTATGTTCCAAATAAAGAAAATAGCATTTATTCATATCAGTACTGTATATTTATTTTAAAAACTGGCCTATCTTTATTTATTTATTTATTTTATTTTATTTTACCTTTATTTAACCAAGTCAATTCTTATTTACAATGGCACCCTAGCAAATTATGATTCCCACTCCAGTCCACTCCCATTGGCTCTTTTTCCTGTTCAGTCCCAGTCCCATGATAAATAGTGAAATTGACTCCCATCCTGTGGGGATCCCAGAGAAACCTCATGTCCCATGAGATTTTCGAAAAGGTCCATCAAGTGTCCACTTTATACAGTCTATAGTTTTTTCATATACACTGGTATAGAAAATTATGTTTGAACAGCATTGTTTATTCTTCCCTCTGATCTATGCACAGAGGAGCTAAAATCAGGAGAAATGAAAGGAAAGGAGAATTTAAGTGTCTGCTTTGTTGGCTACTTCCAGCAAAGCTGGAACATTGACTCGAGTGCTGTGGAGAAGAGGGCCTCCTGGGATAAAGGTTGTTACTGACAGAGCTTAGATGGGTGCTTAAGGGAGGAGAAATAGGTAAAGCCAAGCCAGAGCAGTGATCTTCAGAGAGCGTATGCCTAAGGGAAGACTTACCAATCTCCCCTCTCATCCGCTGCACAGTAAAACGTAGTGAATCAACTGCGCATCCTTTCCCCTTCCTTCATCTCCCTCTCTCATTTTCTCGGGCGCTTTGCTGTCGCCTCTCCTTCCCTCGCTCCCTTCCTCCCTTGTTATTTTCCCTCCGTTTTCTGCTCTAACGAGTGGCTGCCCCGTGGGCGAATCGCAGGCTGGGGCCTCAGACATCAAGTCCCATTCGCCGCTACACGAGAGTGTGTCAGCACCAATGAAGCTCACACGGAGATGAGACTCCCGCCCAGTCTGTGTGTGTGTGTGTGTGTGTGTGTGTGTGTGTGTGTGTGTGTGTGTGTGTGTGTGTGTGTGTGTGTGTGTGTCTTTCTGTGAATGCCTGCCTGACTGGCCTGGATTTGGGATATGTTTTTATAAAGCTCTCTCTTCCCATTTGCTCCTCTCCCCGCTGGCAAAAATCACACTTTACCACGTCACTCATAACTGACTACCTTTCTAACACACACTCACTCAAACCGTGTGTATATGTGAGTGCAAGTGGAAGAGACAGAGTCGTAAAATATAGTAAAAAGGGGCAGGGGGCAAGAAGGGAAAGGCAGAGAGAGCAATTATTAGTAAGAGATAGAGAGATGGAGGCAGGAAGAGAGCGGAAACGAGTGATGGAATGAAAATCATTGGACTATAGAGTGACTTAGGTCATCCCTGTCCCCGTCTGTGTGTGTGTGGCCATTAATCCTGCGGGCTACGTCCACGGCCAGGGGTCTGTGCCCTGGTCTCACGCCCAGACTGGTTTTTACAAGTGTAACCTCAAATGAACTAATACGTAGACACACATGCATGACGTGTATATACACTCACACACACACACGCAGACTCACACTCATTAAACACATTTTATTCTCCCTCAGCAGGGAGCCATCAAGGAACCTCATCAAGACAAGGAATGCGTGTATACGGTATGTGTGTTTGTATGTGCCCACCACAGTTTCTTTAGTCAACATCCTTTTCATTCTGTTCCCTGAATCAAAACTTTCACTCCATTTATAGCGGCTTCGCTTCAAGGATCCATTCAGTCCAAACCAAACAACACTGTATTCAGAAAATAAAATGGATTTTTTTTTCTTGCACTATGTTCTAAGTTTGATTTCATATTGTTCACAAAGCACTGCTGCTGTCGAAGAGAACAACTTTCAAGGAGAACTCATTTAAGAATCAAACAAAGAAAGGTGAACATCTTGTAGGAGAAGTTTATGTGCCCAATCTCTGAGCTTGGAGAAAGTTTTCTTTGGCTCGCCAAAGGATGTTTTGGTCTCTGTGGGGGAGTTTGATGTTGACTCAAAATGTTTCATGCTTTGCATCAATTTGTATAAACATAATTTTTTAAAAACAAGTCTTCAGATGCAAGTCATGTTTACAAGTTGCACATTTTAAATTCATATTTTTGAAGCTTAGATTTTTAAAGCTATTCAGAGGAGTTTTTCTTAACTGATTAAGAAACAGTCTCAATTTAATGCTGATGTCTATGACAACAGCAGGATTAGTTATTTCTATAGTTACTTACATCATGCTGAGCCTGTGTCGACATTTTCTCAGACACAGTTACAATGAGTAATATGTTATCCAGTTAAAAAGAAGCAGGAGGATTTTTGAGATATTTTTATTTTTGACGTCATATTTTGTGGTTATGGCAGTGGAAATACTAGCAATTTGTCCACAGAGGCCTCCAAAGTCAACATAACATAAATTTCCTTGTAATAGCTTTAAAGTAGCAATACTTCCAGTGAATAAAAATGTAAACAAAGTAAATCAGTGGTGGGGTGATGTAAATGTAAATGTAATATTTTCCAGAAATATTTTCTAGATAAATGTAATGTAAATGAATAAAAATCATATATTATTAACTAGATGCTGTTATTTTCATTATTAGTAATGTATACAGAGGGTAAACAAATAAACAAACATTTTGTGCAAATGGACCTCAACTTCTAAGAAACTAAATCAGCATTGCAATCTCTGCCATGAATGTGGGTAATAGGTTGAATGTAATTGTAATGGGGCTCCTGGTCAGGCTGAAGGCAGTGCTGCAGGGGATTAAGTCTGGGTGTCTGCAGCAGTGGCTGACTTTTTTTTTCCTTGTGCCACTCAGGCACCACAACTAAACCTTAACATTATGCTATTTTGATGAGCCATACTATAGTTGACACCCCCAAGACCAACTGTGCTCAAAAAAACAAACAAACATGCAGAGCAATTCATTAAAGGTGAAAATTAAACTAGATAGGCTAATTCAAACACTGTCAATTGAATAATCCAAATGCAGGAACATTTTCCATCTTTATCATCCATCCCACACAAAGTGAACCCAGCATCAGCAAGCTCTACTGGTATTCATAGATGATAATTTAAACATGATAATCATCAATTACACCAATTATGGTTTGTTAAAGACTAACTTATCTTATGTTCCTTCATTATGCTATAATTAAAATAACATATATTATGTTTCTTTCTTATGCTGTCATTATAATGATTTTATGGTATACTACAGCAATTTGTTAATATATTTTCAACTAATTTAAGGAGATGCTGCACTACAGTGGCCTCATCAGGCCTCAGAATCTGGGAAATTTATTTTCAAGGGATGTATTTTAACAACAATTACAGTGGGGTGGCTTCTTTGGAAACAAAGACATAATAGTTGCGAACTCACCAATGACAGCTGATTGTTAAAACGTGAATGCACTATAGAGAGGCAAAGTCATGCACCTTCCAGTGGACGACCATGGGACCTCATATAAGAAAAAATATGATTGGCAGTTAACAGTGAGAGAGGCTTGAATTGTGCCATGAATTACACATATGATGTTTGTCATTTTAAAAAAAATTGCAAGTCAAGAAAGTCACTGTTTGTTGTAAAACTGTTTAAGTATAAAACTGGTGAAAATACATAATTAGAAAGACTACACACCCCATGCCTTTCTCCCTCCCAAAGCTAACGTTAGCTGCTGAAGCTACAATGCTGTGAGTTCTTGTACCGGATATGTAGTCACACAAGTTATGGGTCTTGCTTGTTCTTTCTCTTCTCAGCTGATAAAAGGACCAGGCGTTGCTGGACATAACACATCAGGTAAGATAATGTTACAAGGGATGGGCATGCTGGTGTTGGTGATGTTTATTGTGCAAGAACGGTTTCAGGCTTCAGGGACTGTCCCTCCCTTTCCCCTTTCGATGTCCCCCATGGGACCTCACTTTTGAAAGCGTATATTTGGTAGTCAGTGGTGAGAGACAAATAATTTTTTATCCCGTTTGAACTGTGCCATGAAATACACATGTGATGTTTGTCAATTTAAAAGATAATTTTATAAGTCAAGAAAGTCGCACTTAAAGGTCTTTTGTTGTTCAAAACATAGCATTCCAAGATTGTCAGATTCTTTGTAAAACTCTACTATAGTTTTTAAAATGTGTATTAAATTAATGACATATATAAAAACAATAATATTTCCAAATCTTGAGTCAGCTTTTAGCAAACTTAAAATCTGTATTTTCAATTCCTCGATTACAGATGTGATTATGTCATCACAGAAACTACACGGGCCTACGTTAACGCTGCCATCAGTCTGTCACTGGCCCATGCCAACACTTGGTTGCCGATTCCTGTCAAAAGATACTTGCCACTGGGCCTAACAACTCTGCTGGGGAAACCCTGCTATTTGTTATTTAACCAAGTCGTAAGTTGACAGCAAGTCTGTTGGCTGAGGGCAAACTGTTCATTAAGCATACTCAAAACAGGATGGTCACACAACATTGATTTCAGCTCTTGTGTTTGACCCTAATTACATCCTGACCATAACCCTGTGTCCACTCAAACTACCCTCGAATTCATGGCAATAACTAGAAATTGATTTCTACTACAGTAACACATGCATGTGCCGTCCCACTGACAACAGACAGAGTTACACCCTTAGCAGGGCACTTCTCCCCAGTCGAGGCCTAAGAGTAGAATGACTTCCCCCACATTAAAGAGCCCATTACTAGACATTGATTGCAGTTAACACCAACGCCAGACCGTATTAATCGCTCCATCCTTCCGCTCTAGTGCCTCCGTGCAGATCTGAACCTGAGCGCTTATCCGGGATCATTTAACAAGGTTCGTGGTAGTGAGGGGATTTCTGTCAGTGTGTATCACATCACTCCTCCTGCACTGAGTTTAGTCAGGCTGTTTGAAAATGAAAGGAGTCTGAATGAAGAGGACGTTGGATAGAAAAGACAAATTGGATGTTTTGGTACTAACGGGGCAAAGAGGGGAGCAGCTTGATAAAAGCAGTAGCAAGCAAGGTCATACAAGTCTTGTCTGTTGCAGCAGCGATTTTGAGGTAATAGGCGGCAATTTCCACAAGCGATTGTAAGAGGGGAAAAAAAATGAGAGTGAAGATGAGAGCCAAATACAATAAGGCGAGGAGTGGAGAGGAGAGACGATAGAAGTCCTGACTGCAGTGAAGATAGAGAGGTGCTGTACGGTATGAATGACAATGAGGAATACATCTTAAATGTGATGGTGTAATTACAGTATTTTATGTGTGTCAGCTACAAAGGATGAGCAATCTTACAAAGCTCAACCAGCTGCATGCTTATACACACCTGAGCAACCAAATCACTCTTGATATACTGTATAATAAAAGAGCTGATTAGCATGTGTTATCTCTATATTAGCAATGCACAATTTGCATATATTTTTTCATCTATGGGGGGACAGGAATCTTATCCATATTTATTAAATCATTGGATTTTTTAATGTAATACTAAATACTACAGCTTTGCTTCAGAAAAAGTAATTCAATTTCATTTTAAGTGAATTTTTAAAATGAGATTAAATCTAATTAGGTGTTTTCACAGGAGGATTGAAAAAGAATGTTACATACGGTTGCTTTATTTTCAGCTAACAAGATGCAATAGGGAAGCTGATTAAGTGTTTCTTTTTACACATTTTCTCATTGCAAGGTGAAAAAAGATTGATCTTGAATTACTGTAACTCTGCTGAGTTGCGCACATGCAGACACTATGACAAAATGAAGTCTTATCAGTAACATAGAGTATCGTGAAAATTACTTAACTATCATTTTAGATATTTACAATTTGACAATAAATAAATAAATAAATAAAAACAATGAAAAATGAAAAAACAAAAAACAAAAAAGATTGTAATGTGATTAAACATTTCTGAACTATTTAGTAGAAAAAATAGAAGTATCAAACTATATATAAACTATAAAAATACTTCAACATCCAATTTTTTTTGCTATAAACTATTGTTGTCCCAATACTGGACTTTCTAACTTCTTTACTTTGAAAAATGCTGATATTCAATACCATTTTCAACAACATGTGTAAATGTAACAAATATAAAATACAAACAAAAGTTCAGTGTTTCACTAATCATTAGAAACAAAATACCTAATTTATGTTATGTTGTAAATTCTTCATGTTCAGACATTTATGTTCAGAGACCTTTGCTTTGAAACTGTATTTTGAAATTATGGGTTTGTTTTCTGCTCGTGAGTTATGATCAGTTGTTTAAGTTAGTTGGTGTAGAAGTCATTGATGATTTAAATTGTATTACAGCCATTAGGTTCATGTAGCACTCTTTGTCGGTTGTTCATGATGTGGCATTGTCTCATCCATGTTCAGTACGTTCATTGTATGTTAGTAAGGACTTGTTTCGGTAATTAGCCTCACTAGGTGCTGACTGGCTAGCCTAGCTTGCTTTCCCTGGATTACAGTGAACACAAAGTTAGCATTGTTTTCAGTGTGATATCATAGCAATAGTAGTTACTGCAACAATTGATGTTTAGTATTCATACAGTCACACAATGAGTATGTCATTCTCATTTTACAGTCTTTAAATGCTTTGATATAACTGGTTAGAAGCTGGCTTTCCAACACTCACCCTTGCAACATCTCCTCTGTCACCATCAGAAAGAGGAGGGAGTGAAAGAGCACGTCTAGTACTTGTATATTGACACTGCAGACAATGAGTATTGAAACTGTTTCAAATATTCAGAATCAATATGTATTTAAACATCTATATTTTTAATGATTACCAAATACATTAAGAACTGACAGAATCAAACCTCAACCTCACCTGTTGATAGCAGAGCTGAGCTCATCCAGGCGCCGTGCTTCGGTGGTGGAGGTGTTGTCCAGTTTGGACAGGCTGTCCATCCTCTTCAGAATCACCTCCAGCATGTCACTGATCTTCCTCAGCACACCACGAGACTCGACGCCCCCCAGCACTGAATGGAGGGAGACATGGAAAGAGAGACAGGAGATGAATGAAAAGCTGGACGGTGGAGCACATAACACACTTATAGAACAGCATGCACATTAATCACAAAGCCTGCAGCTCTTCTGGCTAAACATACTGTAGTTGACTTTAGCTTTGTTCTTGTTTTGGACAACTGTCTCTTTCCACTCCACTGCAATGCTGATCAAAAGGAAATTTCTGTCTGCTGTCTGCCAAACATCCACAGTGAGATTTATGGGAAAACATTCACAATCTACCTTCCTTACTTTAGAACGAAAAAAAAAAAAAAAAAATCAACAACTTCTTTCAACTGAGATTATAATGGCTTTTTAAATGTAATAATACTTTTAGCTGATAACTATAAATGAAAAAGGGAAGAAAAGGAAGAGGTTAATGAAAATTTAAGAGGGAAATCCAAACGTTATCGTTTAGTGCAGTCAAATGCTCCTTGGATGATCTCAGCTATTCTGAATTCAGGGAATGTTATATGCTGAATCCTTTCATGGGCTTCCTGACTTGTTATCAGGGGTGATAAATGTGAGTTAATAAAAGGTTATCAGCCAAACATTTCCAATTGTCCACCAAAATTCTGTGTGAATTTCATCAACTCATTTAACAAAATTTTCTCTGATTTTTTTCTGACTCTGAGTTGTTGTTCTGATTTGAGGGGGCATGACATGAATTTTTCAAATGCAGGATTTAAAAGCCACAAGTATCCAAAGAAAAGTGGAGTCACAAATGTTTGACCACACCAGCATCTGACTGGACCAAAGTGACATTTAGAGATACATTTACCTGCGGTTTAATGTGCTGTAGCTGAACAGCTTATTAACTATCTAGCCTGCAGACTGACACTAGCAGTGCACTTTTCCACAGTGAACGGTCACTCGATCAACAAGCAACATTAAAGTTCAGAACGAGATGTGTGTTCATGTTTGTAGGTTAGCTAAGAAGGAGACTGAAGAGGGAAAGCTAATGTGTGTTGTTTTTTCGAGCAGGTGGGTCTTATGTTGTGTAGCTGCTGTCTGGCTCAGGGTGACTGAGTGATCTGCTCTGATGCTGACATTGCAGCTTTACGCAAGGCTGTATCAAAATAAGGTCTCCGTTTATGCAGACAGACAGTGGAACCATATTCAAACACAGGTCAAGGTATTTACATGGATACGTACTGTGGCAGACAAAAAACACTCATTTCAGTTGGACTTTCGAGAGTGATCAGTTCTTTTTAAAAGGTGACAGTATTTTTCAACCTTGACCCTATTTTGACCAAGTTTTTAAATTGGTCCAGCATGAGAACACAACAGCCGGCAGAAGCAAAATGAAGCTGCAGTATAATTCCTCCAGGACACTGCGCACAGACAAACAAAGTCCCCTAAAAGTGCCTGATTATGCTACTGACAGAGCAAGATTTTTACATGTCCGACAACATTATGGAAAGGATCGCTAAAGAGATAGACCTAGAGTAAGATCCTTTTTGTTTAACAAGAAACAGCCATTATATCGCTCTGTTCAAAGTGGGGTTCGAAGGGAGTGGTTAATGTTACCTCTTATTAACCACTGCCCTGATTGGTTGGTTTATTAGTGTTATTTTGTTACACTGTTGTTTTCGTTTGTATGTGTTACTGTGTGACTTTTGATGTGTTAAAGGGTTGAAAAGCAATCCAGGCAGTGGTAGGCCAAAGACGTAAAATTATTGTTTCTATGAATCGAGTCTTGTTGCTTTGAACAAAGTGATGTATTAGCTTATAAACAAAAGCCAATTTCTGCCAAAAAACACAAATTTTCAAAAAAAAAAACTGTTGTCTCCATTAGTCACTTTTTTCATTCAATTTAATTTATTTACTTTGTTTTCTCTTCGTGTATGCTCTGAGTTGACGTCATGCTGTCATTTTCTGCAGCTGAATTCAACATCCAGTATGCTGACACACGCAGACAGTCCCTGATTTCTAAAAACAGAACATTTTCTGTAGGAGAAAGACCACCCCTACCATAATACCACTTTAACCTCATTAGAGCAGCTTCGCTTCACTTGATCCTGTGTGTTTTCTTCTCATCTTTCGGTCTAAAAGCCAACAGTTTGATTATCTCAGTCTTTAACCTGTATATCTTCAGCTTGATCTCTCATTTCCTCCGCCAACAGCAGAGCACATTGCACCCAGTGCTGTATTCTGATCTCTTGTCATAAACTGGCTTTTGTTGGGGCCAGACACCCAGACACTCTGGAGACTGATGTCTGAATATGGGCTTACTTTTATATCCTTTGATACCCTTTGATATGAGAATGAGACTTCCACCAAGACTATGAGTTATGAAAAGCCAGGAACTAATTACGCCGGGGCTCTCTTTTTCTTGCCTCTTTCTCAGTCTGTGTCAGTGTGATGGCCAATTTATTTCTTTCACCTAGCGTAGTAGAGAGGGCTCTCTGTGGACAGACAGGAGGAGCTGTAGTTGTGTGTGTGGAGAGATGAATACATCATTGGCCATCAGAGTTGAAAGTGAGTCTTAACATATAAGCAGGCACACATAGATGGTAGCTCCAGAGACAATGAGTGAGAGAGGTAGAATATACTCTGAGTGCATAAAAGGTGTATAAGACCTTATTAGGATAATTACACCCACATTGCAAGGGTCAGAGTGTCTGTGAATCCAACTCCTAATGGCCCAGAACAAGGAAGCTGAGTAAAAGGCAGAGAAACAGATGGAAAGCTTTCTCATTTAGTGTCTTTGCAGAGCTGTTCTATATGATATAGGCCTCTACTTTAAGAAGAGGAGTGTGCAGTTTTTGCACTTTTTTCCACTTTTAGCATACCAACTAGATGTAGTGGGAAGTGCTTGCTCTATAATATATATAATAATAGTATAAAGCCATTTTTTTTCTTCTACAGTATCATCTTTCATATTGCTACAATTCACTTTGTTTTGTACAAGGATATAGCTGCGTCAATGAAAATCTAAGACCCTAAAATTATATTTACTCTGACCGATGGGGTGCTATATGAACGCACTATCTTCAGCCAAAATCCGATGAGTTTTGGTTATTTCAAATGTAAGGTTTCTCATGTAAGGTTTCTCTCTGAGATCTTTTGTCTCTGCAACACAAACACCTAAATTGCAGTATCTCTGTTTGCTTAAGAAGATCTGTAATCTGTCTGCAGTGCATTTATCTTAAATTAAAAAAGGTATCAACTAAATAAATATACACAGGTTATCAAAAAAACTAAACTTTTGGAATGAAAAACTATTAAGATAAGGTGCAATTAACAATATCTTTGAGTGTGAGAGAAAACTTTCCCACACACACACACACACACACACACACACACACATATATATGTGTATACTAGGGGTGACAACAAGATTGCCATTAATGCTTACACTCCAATACAGTTCGTATTGGACATGTTTTGCCTAGAAGAGGAGGAAGAATTGGAAGAAAAAGAAGACATCAATGAAGATTAAGAGGTGATAGAGTGGAGATTCTGTCCTGCAAATCCATTACTATCATTAAACACTGTGTCAAGTAAAGTTGGTGAATTGAAGCACACACACACAGAGGGAGAGAAAAGTTATGTTAGCTAGAAGCCTATGATGTTTGTTCTGACACAGACAGCTGAGGCCAGAAGCAGCATTCCTGTAAATGATACCACAACGTAGTAGAGATGTGAAGTACAGTTTATCATTACATGACTAATTTGGTACAAACACTTTGTGGTGGATAGCCTTGCAAGATTTATCTGACAAATTGAAAGTCTACCCACATTTGGCACTTGGTGAGTGTTAATTTGGGACCATGGTCATGAATATTTACAGCCTGTACACGTTTCCAGCTCATCAGGTATCAACATTTTGTGCGACTCACACAGAGGTGCACAGTACCTGCTTACTATGAATGACTGCTTACTATGACTTCAATGTTAACGCATCTGCAGCTGTATGAAACACACCAGGCTTTCGACGTGCTATAAAGAGCAGGGCAGGTCCCCCTCTGAAAGAGGTGGGGTGGAGGGATGGCTCAAACAAACACAGGACTTAAAGTGATAGTTCACCCAAAAATGAAAATTCACTCAATATCTACTCACCTCTCTGCTGGTGTGAGGATGGGTGAAGATCTCCAGTTCACAAAACACTGAAACAGCTTCAGCAGAAAACAGCATTGCAGCCAAATCCAGTACAACTGAAGTGAATGGTGACCAGTTTTAAAATAATAAAAATAAAAAAACTAACACAAAAAACCCCACAAAATGTCTCCATACTGCTCATGTGGTGTAATCCAAGTGTCCGTACCTGATTTCCCTCGTGACCCAAAAAGACGCCATTTACACCATGTTTTTAACCTAAATATCAACTGTAGCCTCTCAGACCGGATCTGCGTGCGCACGCCTGAAGCGGGTACACAACCAAGCAGCGCAACGCAAGATATATGAGTGATTCAGACAACAGAGAGATCTGCTCAGAAAGAGTGACTTGTTACGCGTACAGTTCTCGCTTCGTCGAGAAATTGTGTACCTGCTTCCGGTCTGAGAGGCTACAGTTGACATTTAGGCTAAAAATATGGTGTAAATGGTGTCTTTTTGGGTCAAATTTTAATCTCGCGGCTTATGGACACTTGGATCACACCACGCGAGCAGTACGGAGACATTGTGTTTTTTTGTTCTTTTTTTACATTTTAAAACTGGTCACCGTTCACTTCAATTGTACTGGATTTGGCTGCAACACTGTTTTCCACTGAAGCTCTGGGAGTGTTTTGTGAACTGGAGATCTTCACCCATCCTCACATCAGCACAGGGTTGAGTAGATATTGAGTGAAATGTCATTATTGGGTGAACTATCATAGACCAGGTTTTTTGTCCCATGAGAAACCAGAACATTATTAAAAGTTTTAAGGTACATAACATTACATGCATCATCATGTGACTTTCATCTAGCAAGTCGCTTCAGTCATGTCATGTGACTTCCGTAACTCACTTATTGTAGTCCAAAACATGGTTCACAACTTGGTTAACTAACATGGAAGCAACTTATCCTGAATCAACCCAAGTTTTTACTTCCTAAATCTAGTAAATCTGCAATAGTTTCATAATGTCAACCATGTGTTAAAAATGGCTTTGTGGCAACATGTGATACAGCCGAGGGTTGGTGACAAAAGTTTGGTTTGTGACAAGTTGAGATGAGAATTTGCAGAAATTTGATGTGACTGAGGAAAGCTTTTCAGTGGCTTCAATTCCTGGAAACAGTACATGTCCTGGATGATCAGATGAGAAAATTAAAACCAACAGTCAGAGAGACATTTACTAACATGAGCAGGCCTCTGTAATCTGCAAAACTATTGTGTGCAAATCCAATTAAAGAGATAAATAGTAAAATGCAGTACCTGTCAAAAAATGTACTGCCAGATGTAGGCAGATGGTAAACAAGCCAAATGAGGTGTTCATACTGAAACTGACAGTTTCAAAGAAGGAAGGGAAAGCTCTGTAACTTATGTCTTAATAATGAAAGATGCATTTTAATGTCAGGTACAAGTATAACTCAGGTATATAATACATCAGCAAAATCCAAATGCTGTCACACATTATATGCAGAGTAAAGCAGGCCTGAGGGATGAAATCCTCAGTAACTACATATGATGCCATAAACAGCCCCCCTAAGATACACCTTGGGAGATAAGGGACAAAAAGGTCAGAGTGTATTCCTCTAGCTTCCTATCAGAGGACTTGGCAGGGCCCATATTGACATGGCAAACACCTGGATTACGCCATCCGACCACTCTGTCAAACCCCATGTCTGCTGCTTGACAGGCAATTACAGCCAATGGGCTCCAGTGCCTAACAGCTCCGGTGCAAGGTCGTTGTCTGCCTCGATCTCTACCAACAGCTGAAGGAATCCTAAGTTCAGTGAGTTATCTCCTCCGCGACAGATGTATTCGTCTCAGACTGACAGTGTCGCGTCCTTTGCCTGTGATGGATTGCTGTGTCAGAGTGGGCCAGTGGGTCGCTCTGGTGACATCTCTGTGATTGGCTGATAATGGATAACCTCCATGTTAAGGATCAAGCAAACTGAAAGAATGACCATTCTGAAAAAATTATGGCGTGTCCCTACAGTATGAGCATGAATAAAAGCGAGCAATTTTCTACTTTTACACCTACTTTTTATGTAACATTACTTTTGACGACAATATATAAGAAGTTGGGAAGAATCTGAGTTTACAGACGACCACGATGTGTCATAGTGGATCAAATTGTTGTAACAGAAAGAAACTTTTTCCTGAAAATCTTGAATGCCTGATGAAAAATGTGAATTCACATATATATTTTTAATATCTATTACACAGTTCTTCATCACTTTAACATGGTGGAGGTGGTCCATTTTTTCTCTTCTCCATCATCCATTTCTGACTATTGTCACAACCAACATGTAACTACTATATGCAAATTTGGGGTTCCCTTCTAGAATCAACCAGCAGACGCCAAAATGACAGACACTACATGCCACGCAGTAATGGCACACAAAGCGGTCACTGGATTCATCTATATGTATTTAAGTATTTATTTTTCTGGAACACTTTTACTTTTACTCCCTAAATTTGAACACAAATATCTGCACTTTCTACTCCTTACATTTTCAAAACACTTACCTACTCATTACTTAAATACATTTGAAGCAAATTATTGATTATTTTCATTTTGCATCACTGGACGCCTTCTTTCCAACAACAAGACTGATTTAAACCTAAATGGATGGGACAATAACACACAAAAGATGATTCCTTGGTGAATCCCTCAGTACATATCACTCTTGACAGATGTACCAAAACAAAAATAACAAAACATTACAAAAAAGATGTACAAGATGAAAATGATGTAAAGATGTAGACGTAACAAGACATAAATGATAAAACATGAAAAAAAAACATAAGATGAAAACAACGTAAAAGAACAAACAAGATAAAAATTATGTAACATGACAAAAATTATGTAAGATGACAAACAAGACGTAACAAGTCAAAAATGACGTAAAATATGTAGCAAGACTTCTATCCAAGTACAGAACATGTGCACTTTTGCCACCACTGAAAATTACTAAAAAGGTATGAAATGAAAAGCGTTAATGAATTGATCTTTCATATGATCCCATGGTCTAATGCATCAAATGTTATTTCAAGTCAGGGGGTTAATTGCTCTCTGCAAGCCTTTTTCTTGACGAATCTGCGTGTCAAAATTTAGTCAGAGAAGCTGCACTCCCATGGATGGCAAATGACCAGCTGTTATAAACGAGCTCTGCCTTTCAAAGCTGATCCTCGTTGTGATTTCATTGCGTACGTTGCTGAAAGACACACCGGAAATCTTTTTATAATGTGTTTGACTGAGGTGACCAAATACCAATTTAAAGGACAAGTGGCAATATTCCAGTAGCTTGCCTAAATGATACCATTAGATGGAAAATGACTGCCCCTTATCTTTCCTCATCATATGAAACCTCATTCAGACTTCAGTCATGTAATATGGTTGCGAGTGAAGGACACTGTGACCACGCATACTGTATGTAATGGACAGAAGAGGAAAGAAGATACATAGCTGCAACATTATTGCAGAGACAGAAATGGTTTGACTTCCTCAAGCTCCAAGGGCCATGGAGTGTCATTAGCATTAGTGGCACCTGGAAAAAACTGATAACAGGAATACGCAAATCTTGTGACTTGATTTTACGGAAATCAACACCTGAGGTCTCTCAGAGTTAGCCCATTGTTTAAACGATGCACTGACATGTTCTGACTGTTCAGTACAATAATTGTTCTGATGTCAGAAAAACCTTAGACTCAGTTTTAAGGGGGTGGAAAAGTCATTTCACTGCTAATCACGAAGACTTTGCTAAACACAAAAGAGACAAATGAGAAAGGATTAAAATAAAAAGGGCCAAAGTGGAATTAGAATGTCTCTGACCTGCAGCAGTAACTGATACTTAAAATGCTATGAACCAAGAATTTGGATCTTGTATGCATAGCTCCACTCAAAGAAGAGACCGCAACCGACACCTCACCAAAGTCTACAATATGAAGGAGAAAAGGCCAGATGTCAGAGATGCTTTGAAGTAGGGCTGGTCGATCTATCAATATTATATTGATGATGAAATGTGAAAGTAGATATTGTCTTAGATTTTGGATATCTTTACATTGTGATATGGCACAAGTGTTGTCTTTTCCTGGTCTAAAATCTGCATTACAGTGAAATTATGTAATTTTCTGAACCTACCAGACATTCTGTTATTTGTCTTTGCCCATTTATGTGGGGCTGCACCAAATGCTTGGGAGCTGTTGTATTCAAATGACAAAATTAGTATTTGACTATTTATATAAACATTCGTCCCACTAGCCTGCCTGTTTCTAAAACTGTTGCATCTAAAACTTTGAATATTTGCTGTTGATTATTACCAAGCTTCACAAAATATGACATTTGGGACACCCCCATTACATCAACATTGCTGAGGGTCATTTATCGAAAATATCATTATGTTAATAATTTTGTAAAAGCATCAATAGTCATCCCTACAATATGGTTGCAATATTAATAAATCAATATTAAGATATTTGGTCAAAAATACTGGGATGTTGATTTTGTCCATATAGCCCAGCCCTACTTCAAAGCTTCAAAACTTCCACCATGGTTGCTGACTTCCAAAGCAGTATTCGAACAGTATTTTTGCTTTTTGTTTTTTGCTTTTTGAAGAGAAATGTTGTGGCAGCTACACCAAAAAAACTGCAAAAGACTGATGAAGAGTTAAAACTAGATCCTCTCTATTTCTATAGTTTGTCTCACAACTGTTCAACACTCGCTCACTCATCCAGCTGACTTTGGAAGCAGGGGACAGTGGCTGATGTCTCCCTTCCCGTCCTTGACTTTTGTTAGATTTATAATTACAATAATGTATGCAAGTAAATAATGACTGCAAGTTTCAGGTCGTCAAAGGTTCAAACATGCAGGTGATTTTCACTGAAGCTTCAAAGCCCCAGAAATTGCATGTGGTCCCTACTTCCATCACTGTTAATGTCCATGGCACTATGTTAAAGAAACCTTCCTGATTATGTGCTGATAGTGTTATTCCCACGTTCACCTCTGTACAACCCAGCAAAATCCAATCCCAGCCTCCATGAATATACATTTTAAAATACATTTGAAAATTACCATTGCAAATGCCATCATAAACATGCATGATAAATATTCCATTACTTGTGAGCGAGGTGGTTGTGTCCCTTGCACTATGACACACTGAGGCTTAAGTTATATTAATGTCTGAGTTGGATCTTGTAGTTGGAGCTTAAAATAATGATGGTTGTCTCAAGGACTAATATGGCAAATTTAGCATGTTTGAGCAAAAGATTTAGCAAAAGGCATCATGAAATAGACTAATGGAAATGCAGTCAGCAAATCATATTTGTGAGTTGGGACAGTTATAATGCAGTGTGGCCCAGTTATTTGTTAGTGGCAAACTTCATATCGAAATTGCTCATCTTGATTAATGCGTATGTTTATTTAGTATTTGACTGATGTGTTATTGCCTTGTAGTTCCAATCATGCTGTGAAGGCACCTTAAATCCCAAGAAAAATATAAAAGGGAAGATTGAGAAGTTTTTTTTAAAAAAAGCGAAGCCTTCTAAACTGGCACCAAAAAGCAAAATATGTACTTTAATTAGACTTGTGCTGCAAGTTATTTACTATGCATGAAGGAGCAACTTGTCTCAAGAGATCAAACAAAAGTTGTTTTTGGGCCTTTAGTCATGAATCTAGCACAGCGTTGCTGTACCATCTGAGTGACTACCTGTTTGTGTTTGTGTAAGATAAATGCAGACTTAAGATTCAACGGGAGTAAAAGCGGTGAGCTAACAGGGCCAAGCCACTGGCATACTATTTCATGCCATGTTTGGCTTCCCCCACCGGCACAGGGTGGAATAAATCAGCACATACACACATACACAGTGCCCTGCTTTAGCCACCATATTGGACTGAATATTTAGTGTCACGGCACATCATATTTCTCCTGAGGACTGAAATGCGTGAAGCGTGAACAGAATCCTTGTTAGTGTCTCTAAACGGACTACTGAAAAGTGAGAGGGAGACTTTTTGTGTATATGCACCGTATGTGTGTGTGTATATGGGTGTTCAATACTGTAGCATTGACAGGAAAGTTGGCACTTTTCCCTCATCCAATTTCAGCATCTGAGCAGCACAATTTGACAGTGGGAACAATTAACATTAGCAAGTGGAAATTAAATCGTGAGCCAGATGCAGCTTCTCTACAGATCCATACAGAATACTAAATGTAATCACCGTATGTGTCTGTGTTAGAGTCTATGAAATAGCTACAGCGTGTCCGTCTGGTCGACTTTATGGTAATGGAAATGACAGAAAGGGTCACACAATACAAAGTAGCTATGACTTCCTTCCATCAAATCCTTTTCATGTCACTTACTCTAAAAAATCATATTTCATCCAGGCTGAGAAGTATATGCCTGTGTCAACTGCCTCATCAAAAAATGACTTTTCATATACAAGTGGCGACAGGACTGGCAGGGGTGTGTTTGTATAGCACAGACAGGAAGTATTTCTATGACTAAAGCATCTAGTGTGTGCAGGGTTGAGTACATAATGCATTCCTCCATTACGGTTGAATGCTGAGTAAAAAGAAGGGTTGAAAGCAGCGGGGTTCCTTCCATTAAAAGACTGTGATTGTGCCCTGAGGTGTTCTGGCAGCCTGTGTGTGAGTGTGTGTGTTTGTTTATCTTGGTAAAAAGGACAGAGGTCACACAGGGGACACTATACAGCAGGATGAATAGATAGGTTTTTGCTCTGCTTTTGTGCTTGTCTAATTGAATTACACTGAATTACACTGCACAAATTATGAAGGCAAATTATCCACCCAAACCTCACAGAATGGGCGGGTGTGCTGTAATTCAGTGTATTACAGACATGTTTAGATTTGGATTAGCGAAGCTCAAGCACACCAAACGATTAATATCGACAGTCTAGAACCACAAATGTCACGATCCCATAAAAATAGCATTTTGAAAATGATGGAATCCGGTGCGGAAAAAACTCAGCTGAAAAAGGTGAGGAATGAGTGTTCACCTGCAGCGGAGTTATGGCACTTTGAAAACGCTTTCCTGTCTCCACATATCAAGCACGATCGAGCTCTGTCTTTGAAAATGAAACTGTCTTGAAGCCAACTCTCGATCATTTGATATGTGGTGGGTTTGTGAGACAGCTGTGAACTATAATCCTTCCTACGGAGAGCCCGCCAATCATTTCTTTGTATGTGTGTGTGTGTGTGTGTGTGTGTGTGTGTGGTGAACATCCAACACCACACAATTGTGTTTATACAATGTCTCTTTAAGCATGGTTGTTGCTGCACACAACACGCAATGAGTGACTTACACATATGTGAGTGCACACAAACATCACGCATGCACACATTTGCGTGTAAGAGGCATTGTGTGTGTGCCAGAACAGAATAGTGTTTTGATTGGCTGGGGGGGGGGGTGGTGTTTGCATATTCATGAGAAGAAAACCATTTGTGGTTTGATGAATGCTGACAGAAGGGCCTGCTGGATAGGAGTTGACACAGCTAAATTAACTGGAGACCGATGTCATTTTGTCACAGGAGCACACACACACAGATGCACACATACACGCATATAATGGCAGGACTGAAGGCTGCTTAAACAGAAAAAATCCACCCCAAAATTAAAGTTGTAATATATTCTCAAACAGAAAACTCTCTCTTGGCTGGAAATCAGAGATTCAAGACTCAAATTGATGGTGTCACATGATATATTATGGAGATGTTTCATCAGTGCTTAATAACTCTGTGGGCTCACAACTGTTTTGTTTGAGATATTCCACTCCAGTGAGTGTAATTTGAATGCACGACTTCCAGCTGTGACTCAGAAAAGGCTGCCGCAAACCTTAGTAAAATCACCATGGGTGCTGTCATGGTGTCGTGCCTGCCATTATTCACCGTCATCTCCACAATTTGTCTCAAGATGACATCATCATCCCAGTCTGTCTCGACTCATGTTAAGCTGAGACTGTACAACACCGATGAAATACACACAATATTCTCCAGCTGATGCACACATACAGACTTGCATCACATTATCAAGCGCCAGTCGCCAAGGCCACACCCCTTTTGAGGGAAAGATCACAGTTATACCACAAAAAAATCATGATATCCGTTTGCCTATGCTTCTTGGAAAGGAAAGGGATCCCAAAAGGAGAGCAGTTAGAATCTATGGGCCTCCAGAGAATAGTAATTCTTTACTTTTGCAAACAGGGTTAATTCCTTTTTGATGACAACAGATACAGATTAGCCTCTGTCATTTAATGTCGAATAAGAAACTTGAAACAACCTTATTATTAACTAGGGCTGCAACTGAGGATTACATTGTCAATTAATCGGTCAATCATTGCTTTATCTTCAACCCAAAAATATTCAGTTTACTGTCATAGAGGAGTAAATAAACCACAAAATATACATGTTTAAGAAGACGGAATCAAAGATTTTTTAATTTTCTTAAACAATTACTCAAACTAATCAGTTATAAAATTAGTTAGTGATGGATTTCATAGTTGACAACTACTTGATTAATTGATTAATCTCACACTAACTTTTGAGGCACCTGCATGATTCAATCTCAGTGCTGTAAACAGCTAAATGATGTCAGTGAGAGTTACTACTGATGGATACTTTGAGTGGACGCCAGCTGGAGTTCAGTCATGACATCACAATACAGCACTGTCAGGCTGTTGTGTACGAGCTAAATCTCATTTTGTTATTTACAGACAACACACATCTAAATGATACCGAGCAATTTACTATTAGCAATATCTGTCCACTGCTGGATCATTGATCCCCTTGGACAGAGAAGACTGATCAAGCATGACAGCTGACGAATAGACCTGAATTCATTAAAGCAGCCATTACCAAACTTCAACACACAAGACTAATCAGACCAATGACAAGATATAAGATATGTTCCAGTGTTAATCTGACAGGTCACCAAATACTGCGTTACAACTGTTAAAGTAGGTCAGATATATGATGAATAACACTTAATTTAAATCCCATGACTTTGTTTAGTTACATAATCATACGTATTTTATGGTAATTTCAGACTTATAAAATTGAAAATGAAAAACATTTTAGTTATTTACTTTTCATGACCTCTCAAGGCCCACCTGAATCATGCCCCATACTTTGAGATTCACTCCATTAAAGTATCGCAGACACTTAGGTTCAAATTGCATTAACAACAACAACAAATTGCATTATCATCTATAGGATCTTCAGTCTTCTATCCTCCAAAAGGGGCTGCGACCACAACATTTTTGTGAAGTAGCCGTATGCATATTAGTCTGATGCATATTAATTAACATGACATGTGTTTACCTGCACTTGTTCCTCCACCTCTCCTCCATCTTCTTCCTCACTTCCTCCCCACATCATCTTTACTTGTCTCTAAACCTTTCTTCCTCTGTGTTTTACTCTCGTCAACCTCCTCATGCCCTAATCTTACTCCTTCACCTAATTCTTCATCTTCCCCATCCACTTCACCCTCCCTCTAGTCTGCAGGAAAGCAAACAACACAATCACCAGTAATACTCCCCTCTCATCCCTCAGTGGGCAGACATACAGACATGCAGACAGACAGAATGGTGCTTAATGCCCCGCTACCACTCCAATCTCCAGTACATCTCCTCTCCTCATTTCCACACCCACATTCAATTACTACAAATTACATGCAGTTTAATTATTATGGCGCAGGAGCTCCACTGTTCATTAGCTAAAGAACGGCAGGACTGAGTGCAGACAGAAAGAGTGGGATGGGGTTTTTTTAAGCTTCCCAATGGGAATGGAAGTATATGGTGGGAGTAGGTTTTGGCAAATGAAAATGCGGTAAATGAAGCATGAAGGAAGTGAAATATCACACTGGCAATAAAGTAAACACAATGAATGGCAATGATCTAAAAGACAATTTAAAGGACCAGTGTGTAAGATTTAGGGGAATTTATTGTCAGAATATGGCAGAAATGGAATGTAATATTCATACGGATGTTTTCATTAGTGTATAATCAAATATAATGAGAACTATTGAGTGTTTGTTAGAATGAGCCCTTTGTAGGACGGGGACGGTGTCTGGTTCTACCAGTCCAATCCAGTGTACAAACCTAAACCAGTCTAATCTCATGCTAAACGGCTACACCGGACTTTATTTGTAAGTGATTTTCTAGTATATTACAAGGTTTACAGATGGCACTTTCTACATTACTAGCTCCTACACAATGTTTAAAGTAAGATCCATTATGTGTGCAAAGTATTGCTGACCTCAAGCAATTTAACAGCCACCTCCCTCATGGTTCGCTATAATCCTACACAAACATAAATCTGAACAGACACATCACAAACTCTAAGAAAATATAATTTGCATTTTGGAGCACGTAAGAGCAAACTTAACAAAACGACTGAGTAGTAGAAGTGTGCATATATCATATAATTCACGATATATCATTTAAATTTTTTACATGATAAAGAAAAATATCTTTCAGACACACAGCAACAACAAGTGTGGCTGAAAGTGTGGAAGTGGTTTACAAACACAATACAATAAAACATGTTAATTTGTAGAAGTACAAGAAGACTTTACCAGCAAAAGGGGGCAATACATCAAACTAATTTTACCATCTCAAGCAGATGCATCTGGCTGAGTACAAGGAGGCCAAAAATTTTGCAAGGAGGGTTCAACACCTAGTTCTACATCCAAAATATTTATCAGTATTCTGCCATATCATCAAGAATATTGCTATTGCAGAATACCCTGAAATATCATCATATTGATTAATGGCCATATCGCCCACCCCTACTGAGCAGTTTTGTGAAGTTTGCTAATGTGTTCTAGCACAAGAAGGCCTCATGGGAAATGTGGGTGGTCTCTGCAGCACTTGAGTGCGCATCATAACTGAGCAGACAGTGGAGCATCTTGTTTGTGAAATACTTTGCTGGAAAGTTAATAACCATCGTTTTTCTTTTTCAATAAAACTATGATATAACCCTGACCCTGACTGTCTGCTCTGTTACTGAGGTAGCTTGTCAGCTATAGTTTGACAGTATTATAGCAGATGGACAGATAAGCCCAAAGCTTTGTTTTGGTCTGTTTGCATTACTGCATTATGCTGTGAATACAGACATATATGGCATTTTAGTGGACAGACGCCTTTTATTTCTGAACAAGTCTTTTACTGTGAAACATTTACAGGGCTCGTTCATGGGCTCTTGGCTACACTAACCTAGAATGAACAAACCAAGCTCTGCCATAGTAAACAACCTTTTTCATTTTGTGTAAGTAATGCAGCAATGGTAGTTTCTCCTACACACTTAGAAGGGGAGGATGAGGCAAGGTGTTTGCGATCTGCAAGCTCACCACTAGGTATCACAAAATCCTGCACACTGGTCCTTTAATAGGATGTAAGACCACATATAACGGATTAATCAATTTTATTTTGTAAACAATAGAATCAAATAGAACCAGCTACCGTTGGTGGAAAAAAATACTTTGCTCAATGTTAATTCCCCCTCTTGATTCAGCTTTTGAAATATTTATTGTTCATCTTGTTTTGACATTTTCTCACCATTCATCCAACGATGTCACGGCAAATTGGATTTCATGAAGGCAGATGGGATAGATGAGAGGATATTAAAAGACACAAAGAAAGAGAGACAGCCACAATGCCTATTAATACTGACAGTTTCTGTCACTTCTCTTTTGAGTGCTTCTCTGTTTCAAAGTGATTGAGGATGGGATGAAGAAAGACTCCATGTATGGCTGTAATCTAGCGCTTTGTGTCTCCACAGTTCAGCCTCATCCTCTCCCCCCTCCTTTCTCAAACCGTTTCACTCAGAGTCTCTCTAAGATGCTTTTTCATTTGACTTGCCCTCTTTGTTTTGAAGGTGGACAAGAACTTTCTCTCTTTTTGAAATTTTCCACGCCTCGTCCGTCAGCAATATCTTTGTAAATTCTTCTTATCTTTCATTCTCTGTCAGTCTTTAGTTTTCTGTTTCCCTCTCTGTCGTCTTGATTTATTTTAGTTTATCTTACAATGATGACAGAGAATGAAAAACTGGCATCAACACACCCCCACACAAAGCACTTGAGACAGACAAATAAAACACAATATTTGAATAGGGACAAAATTGCATATACACATATGCAGCGTAAAAGGCTAATCTGTTTACAAGTGCAGTGTGTCTGCGTGTGTGGGTGTGTTTGTTTCTTGATGAAACTGTGATGAAATGGGTTGATAAGGACGGCCGTTTCAAAACCACATTTTCAAATTGAATACAAAACAACGGATTTCTTCAGATAGCATTATTCTTCAGGGAATTACGCATGAACAATTCAGCGTTTATCTGCTGAGCTGAATGTTGACATTTACGAGTGATGACCTCCCTTTAATTTCTAGCACACACACACACACACACACACACACACACACACAAAAACACACACATACACACACCATCACACACCATATACACCATAACATGCAGGCCACCCTCATCCTCGTGCACTGTCCTGACAGGCTTGACAGACACAAGTCGTGACCCTTATTACCATTTCCACCACCTACTGAAGTCGCTGTCTCTCAGAAAACATTCCTGTGTTGACTTTCACTTCTTCAGCACAGCTCAGACAGACACACAGCTGCAGGGGCTCCTTTCACCGCAACCACGTCAATGTGTGTTAGTGTGACGGGGCGTTGTGTTCTACACCCCGACTGGCAGAGATGGAGAGGTGGAGTTTAGAGTGTGTGTGAGTGTGTGTGCACGTTAGACGAGGGGTATACAAGAATTTAGATGGGAAGTATGTGTGACGTGACCTTTTCATTGTTCTGTGTGTCTGAGTGTGTATATTTGGCTATGGTGCTTTGAAGAATGTATGTGTATGTGTGTGTATGAGTAGTATGTATGAGTAGTAGTATTTTCTGGAAAGAAGAGGTGGAGCAAAGAAAAGAACTACGAAAAAATCCCACGTCTATGACAACTAGATTTACATTGTATGATACAGAGTTGGTGTTATGAGTTAACACCATATCCATTAAAGTCAGGTTTAATTACCTTGAACAAACTTTGGCTGATGTTAGGTGTCCACATTTGTTTGGTTTTCAGGAATTACCATATTAGGTGCCAAGGCCAATATTATAAAACTTTCAGTTTTAAGTATAATACTGTCACTACTCCCCATAACAGTTAGAACTGAAGAAGACTCACAGATGGACAGCAAAATGTCTTAAATACCAGCAGGGTCCAAAATTAGCGCCCACCACTCACCAAATGTGAGTAAAAACCTACAATGGTGAATAAATGGCGTCAGCCATCATCACTGGGTTATGAAATAGGCCTACTTCACTACAGACTCTAAACACTACAACACATAGGTTGATTGATAATATTTTGTTTTGTATGAAATGTGCCCTCTGGGGGAAGCATACATCACGTGACTGTAGTGACTCTGACGTAGTATTGCAATGCCTTGATCGACCCTCACTGTCCACCATTGCAACAGTTATGCTTTCTGTATCAAGCTAGCTACACAGCTCAGTTACCAGCACAGGAGTGAAGAATTTCAACTGCAGAGTCTGTGCAAGTAAAAGAAAATTACCAGAGGAGATCAATCTAAAATAACCCTCTAACTCTAATTTCTATTATGCATTAGCCTGTGTAATAATCAAGTTTGTTAACAACAGTGATGGTGAGGGTGATAGCTAGCTTCCAAGATACAATGATACAAGATACAAAGATCAAAAAAGTCTCTGAATTTCATGACAACATAACAGATGATGAAGGCTCCAGGAGCAAAACATCGCCAGAACCAAACTGTAAGTCTGATTACCTTTGTCTACGGGGATTATTTGTCATCCAGGTCATGACTGAGTCAAACTACATCAGTTGTGTTGCTATGGCTATGCTGTGCATTTCAAAAAAGCTGCATAGGTAAACTTCAGATTGTCAATAAGCAAAGCACTAGATATCATTTAAGAATGAATCATCATCTTGTTCTGAGAGGCTTATTTGGCCTGAGGAAAACAATGTCTGAGTGAGGGACAAATAGATGTACCATAATAAGATGGTCCAGTAAGTTTGTAAAAATGTAAACACTGAAAGATACTGATGTTTTTGACATGTGTGGCTGAGCCCTAGGCAGTAATTGCATGTGCTGTATCTTCTTTGCCTCTGTATTATCTTTCACTGCATCACCTGAAGCCTTCCTATCAATCAACATCACAATGAAACATGGTTGCATTGCAGCCCTGAGGGAGGAATAAGGAAAAGATCGAAGAGCAAGAGATGGACAGCAGTAGAACTGGTTTAAGACAAGTGGATTTCAGCGGTCATCCATTGGCTTCTTGAGAAATGACAAGATAGCAGCTAGAAGACAGTGTCACATTTACTGTCATACACACACAAAAAATTTTGCATCCAATGAGAAGAGACAGAAAATCTGATTTGTAAAATTGCCATTAATGGGAACTTTCCTAATGTGTGTTTTCAGTTGTGCTTTTTACAAAAACGCTGAATCATCCTAAACTTTCTACCCACCTTGTGCTGTATATGTAAACATTTCAGACTACATGTTTTGGCATCTTTTGTATAAAAGTCATAATATGCCAGAGGGCAGTTTCTATGGTGATTATGTGTAATGTGGGAAAAAAAAAAGGATTTCTCCATCACTTTTCGCCTCTCCTTCAACTCTTTCACTGCACATTCATCCTAAGGCCGAGTACAGATACTTAACAGCTATGAGTGCATTCACCCTCCTGAAATCAATCTGTCCTGTGACCTCTAAATAATCTTTATGTCCTTTGTCTTTTTTTTTGCTCTCCCCCTCCCTTTAATGTGGTCACCGATTCTCTCTACATACTTTTCCTCCTGACATCTCCCTGTTCCCCTTAAATCTTAAACAACAGTCTCTTCGTCTTTCTCTCTATAGACCTATAAGTGTTTGTCTCTATAACTCAGCCCTCAGCAGATACATTAGCATCTGTCAAGGCTTTCCTCTGTGCTGAGAGCTTTGGCAGAAGCTGCTCTCTCTCTCTTTTTTTTTTTTTTTTTGCTCAGTGGCACACGTCAGCACCCTGGCATCTCCACTCATCCCGTTATTTACTCTGACTCACAGGTAATGAAGCAAAGGACTGATGAAACCGTGTGTGAGGGAGGAAAGACATACCACTCTTGGAGCCAGAATGGACATCTGGCCTTGTGATACTGGGAGGCTGAGTTGCAATCTAGGGATATACAAATGTTTACAGTCGAAATGAACAGCTGGGCTGGGGGCAGTTTAGGTGTTCTGTGCAAAAGGTGTTTATGTGAAGGCTTCTGGCCAATAGCAACGACTGTGCCATGTGTTTTACAGAGCCAAAATAAAAAATGAACACGCTTTAGACCAACAACACAGTTGTTATCTCTAATTTGGGAAAACACTGGCCAAATGCACATATTTCATTTATTCATTTGTTCAGATTATTAACAATTATTTTCCTTATAAAATAATCTGAGCTTTATGTTTATGATTAATAGATTAATTGTTTAGTCATGTAAAAAAAAAAGTCAAAAGAATTGTGAGAAAAAATTCTCATCATAATTTTCCAGAGTGAAATTAAATGGCTTCTTTCATCCAACCAACAGTCCAAAACCCACTTCATCTGCTGTCATAAATGGAAAAGAAAGCAGAAAATCCCTCCATTTAAAAGTCTAATCGTTTATCAGAATATTTGAAAACTAATTTTCTTTTCATCTACTAATCGACTAGTGATTGCAGCTCTAGCTCATATTAAGTTCAGTGTATTCAGACTGGGAAAACAAAATTCCACTACACTAGCAAACATCTTGTTAGAGTGCAAGCAGCCCCCCCGCCCCCCCCAAAAGGATGAAAAACAGCACTTCTTTGGAAAAGCCTTCAATGCATTTTGTACAAACTCCCAAACTTCCAGTCACTGATGGAATTTTAAAGCAGCAAATGTTGTTTTTTCCCCCAGGATGATGTAAATCTGATCTGAACAGTGGGCACTGTTTAAATTTTCAGGAAACAGCTAGCAGCAGCTAGCTAATCTCAATGCTGCACTAAATTATTAATGACTTTTATTATGATTTTATGGATGACTGATACAGCCTTCGTCTCTGTATATTTTCTACAACAATAAGGATGTATATCCAATCAAGATTATAAACTTTCTGTTTAATTGGATATGAATAGTCCGAACATGTTTGTTTATGTGTTATATAGTGTCGAAAACCTTGTAGTTTTCGCCATGATAATGTGGAAGCAATTAAAAAAACAGAATCATAGAGCACTCTAAGATCAGACACACCGATCAGGGACAACATTATGACCACCTGCCTAATATTGTGTTGGTCCCCCTTTTGCTGCCAAAACAACCCTGACCCATCGAGGGATGGACTTAACTAGACCCCTGAAGGTGTGCTGTGGTATCTGACACCAAGATGTTCGCAGCAGATCCTTTAAGTTCTGTAAGTTGCGAGGTGGAGCCTCCATGGATCAGACTTGTTTGTCCAGCACATCCCACAGAAGCTCGATTGGATTGAGATCTGGAGAATTTGGAGGCCAAGTCAACACCTCGTGTGTGCTCCACAAACCATTCCTGAACCATTTTTGCTTTGTGATACGGTGCATTATCCTACTGAAAGAGGCCACAGCCGTCACGAAATACCATTTTCACAATGAAAAATCAAAAATGATTTTTTTGGCCCTGTGGTTATATCCTTGATTGTTTGTTTAAATCCTACAGGAAATTATTATTTAAGTGTTTTTATTTTAAAATGTCAATTTTTATTTAATAGTTTCCATGAAAGGGTGTACATGGTCTGCAACAATGCTTAGGTAGGTGGTGTGTGTCAAAGTAACATCCACATGGATGGCAGGACCCAAAGTTTCCCAGCAGAACATTGCCCAAAGCATCACACTGCCTCTGCTGGCTTGTCCTCTTTCCATAGTGCATCATGGTGCCATGTGTTCCCCAGGTAAGTGACACACACGCACCCGGCCATCCACGTGACGTAAAAGAAAATGTGATTCATCAGACCAGGCCACCTTCTTCCATTGCTCCGTGGTCCAGTTCTGATGCTCACGTGCCGATTGTTGGTGCTTTTGGCGGTGCACAGGGGTCAGCATGGGCACCATGACTGGTCTGTGGCTATGCAGCCCCACACACAACAAACTGTGGTGCACTGTGTATTCTGACACCTTCCTATCAGAACCAGCATTAATTTCTTCAGCAATTTGAGCAACAGTAGCTCGTCTGTTGGATCGGACCACACGGGTCAGCCTTCACTTCCCAGGTGCATCAGTGAGCCTTGGACGACCATGACCCTGTCGCTGGTTCACCACTGTTCCTTCCTTGGACCACTTTTGATAGATACTGACCACTGCAGACCACGAACACCCCACAAGAGCTGCAGTTTTGGAGATTCTCTGATCCAGTCGTCTTGCCATCACAATTTGGCCCTTGTCAAACTCACTCAAACCCTTACGCTTGCTCATTTTTCCTGCTTCTAACACCTCAACTTTGAGGACAAAATGGTTACTTGCTGCCTAATATATCCCACCCACTAACAGAAGCCATGATGAAGAGATAATCAATGTTATTCACTTCACCTGTCAGTGGTCATAATGTTATGCCTGATCAGTGTATATGCAAAGTCACCTACAAAACCTTGCATAATCAAACACATAAACCATATTTACTGTTGCATTTTACATATGAACTTTAGTGGAAGACTGTTTTTAAAAATGTTGCTGAGAACTTTTAAAAAGTAGGCCTGCACAAAATGGTTAAAATAAACAAAAACAAACAAAACAAAAAGAAACCCATTGCAATATGATTATGATTGCATTGTGTAAAATCTGAGCTAACTGAAAGACCAATTAAAACATATTAAGAAGGATTTGATTAGATTTTAAATCAGCTGAGTAAAGCAAACAGAGGCTGAGGGATAGAGGAAAATCATGATGCTGAAACTAGGCCAAATGACAGAGGCCCTAATAGGTTTGTGTTCAAGTGGACTAAGACAAGAGCGACCTCCGTTTTCAATTGACACTCTGTTGTGTAATCTGCAGCAGGCTGCTGTGTCTGCCCGCTCTGTCTTTGTCCCCCAAACACTCGCACACAAATCAACACATATACTAAAGCTCAGACTCTGATCTGTCTTTCTCCCAGCTCAATCTGACAGCCATGTCAGCTTCGATAAGCCTTTGTTTGCAGCTGTGGCTCTGCTGTCTCTGCCTAATTGCATTATTTTTCAGCTACCTGAGACACTACTGTGTTTTATTCTGCTGATACCAATGCAGAGATGAGACGTTAGTAACTGTAGGGGGAGATTCAGAGTTGAGAACATTGCTGGCCACTTAAGGGTGACAGTGTGTGGTGACTGTAGTTGGCTGAGTAGTTCATGTGCACGTCACACGCACATTCACACAGCAGCACAACACGCAAATCATAACACCATGCATGCAAATAACACAATTATTGAATCCCACAGGAAGGCTAATCAATTATTTATTCATTTTCCTGTGCTGAGGATGATGTTCTTTTGAAATATTGATGATTGCGACTAGACAGTTTCAAGTGTTTGTATTATTCCTATGTGTCTGAATGTAAAGGCCAATAAATATATAACTGTATAACCAATTCTTTGTGTGTGGCATATCAAATTAGATTGTGTGTACTTCTATGTTCTGTAACATTGGCCCTAAGAGATCTTCCAAAATATGTATGACTTGTGTAAGATTTACAAGAATTTATTGCCATGATATGGCAGAAATTTAATAGGCTTCAAGTATGTTTTTATAGTGTCACCTGACAATAAGAATAGTTTTCGTTCCCTAGAGCCACATTTTTGGCATATATTGAATGAGAAGAAGGGCTGCAACTAATGATTATTTGAGTTATTATTTGAAAATGCTGAAAAATGATAAATCTATTATCAAAATAGTTGACATCTCGGTCGACATATACACACTACAATATTTGTAGCTGTGTAGCTGATTGCAGCTGATTGCAGGACTCTCTTTCAGTGGTGTGGTTTTGGTTCCAAAGTTGTGATGCTGGATATAACATGAACACTGTGTACTGCTTTAGTGTCACATAACAACATCAGTATATTGCCTTTGAATAGAGGCTACTTATTCCTTCCACATCCTACTTTTATCCAGCAGATGCTGATAAATTGTCACAAACAACACAGCTCAATCTTAACAAATTTGGTCTGGTCATTGACAGCAGTGACACTAATTGGTCTGGTAATGGTGGTAAGGTATTGATTTGTTCAACTGTAGACATTTAGCTTAAAGGTAGAGGTAGCGGTCCACTTTCTGCCAACATTTTCTCCTTCATAGGGATACAAGAAACAAGACCCGAGAAAGGAAAACACATGAGACACACTAATGGTTGAAGGTATGGTTGTGAAGCGCAGCAGCGATGACCAGACACATCACGGCTTCTACAAGACATACAGAGCAGAAAAATGCACCATGCCAGCATGAAGATGGCTGCAGAGACAGAATGACATATACATTTATATTGTAAGAAGCTCTTTGTCTGTAGATAGAGGAGGGGGACTAGTGTGTACTTACAGGAATAAAACAGTCGACAGGAGGTGGGTTTCACATAGCCAGATCTATAATTTACACGGGCAGAACACGGGATCATAAAGAGGTTACACTAACTGCTCTACAGCTGGGTGCATTTAAATGTAGACGTAAGATGCATTTAATTGCTGTGAACATTTTTTTCTCGATGTGAATGTAGCATGGATTTTATTTGCACAAAGCTGTGCTGAGGGGCTTGAGGCAATTTTCTCCATCGACTTGCTAAACTGTCTGAGCTCAGCTGCTTCGAAAGCTTGTGGGTATAGTTAGTTGCTTGTGTGTGTGTGTGTGTGTGTGTGTGTGTGTGAGAGAGAGAGAGAGAGTGAGAGAGAGTGAGAGCGGGGGTTGGTGTACACACACACATGCGATGTGCTATATGTATATATGTTTGGAAATCTTAAGACGACTGGTTTATGTGTGTAAATAATCTACAGCTTGAACTACAGATTTATATGAATTCCCAGAGTCCCCAGTGACAGGACGCTGACTCTGACACATTTCTTTGTTCTCAGACCTGGTGGAAGCCACAAAGACCGACGGCGCCTTTAGCAGGTCCATTAAGGAAAACAGATTAATCTTACTTGATCTCCCAAAGGCAGATAAAGAAATTTAAATCTGGACCAATACACCCACATGTGCACAGGGCAAAAATAAAGCATGTTGGCATGCATGCCAGCGTACATACTCACTCCCACAAACACTTACATACAAGCCATACAGTGCAAGATTGAGTCATTTTGAGATCGCTAATATGAGCCAAAAGATGTAATTGGTATCTGTAAAACACTGTAAATTTCTCAGGCTTTGCCTCAGTGACTGCAACTCAACTTGTGCTTGAAGTGAACAGGTTTAAACTCACACTATCATTTGTAAATCCCGAGAAAGCAACTGTACTCCACCACATCGATTGCAAGGTGAGTGTTTCTGACAAGAAAAATGGTTGCGCTTGTTAAAGCCGTTCTCATTCAAACGGGATGCATTCTCAGCAGACAAATCTACTGAATGTTACATGACAGAAACAAAGAATGAGAGATTTGGGAAAACCTTTTAGAAATTGCTTTTTCTGTTGCGCTTCAGCACGTCTTTTATTTACTGAGAAACGGATGGGCCCTATCATCCGAGCTGACAGGTAATGCCATTTAAACTTTCCCAGGGAGAGGAAGAGCCCAAGGCTTGGCAGTACAGCACACACACACACACATACACACACACTACCAGAGCAACTCAGTAAGCTGCTAAACAGATGCTTGAGTGGAAGAAAACCGTCACCAGCCAGTGTGTATGTAAGGAATTTAAGTGCCTGTTACCTTTCAATATATAGGAGTGGCAAAGGATTAAATGTTTTTCTTTATGCATGCTGTGTACATGTAATCTATCTCACAATCACAAACATTAAGTACCTCATTATTAAGAAGGTAATACACAGTAATTAAAGTATATTTTTCAGACGCAGCATGTTGTACACTAAAGGTGTTCAGTGAAAGACTGCATGATCTTTCCTTCCATACCCAATTTCTATAGATATAGGCCTATACCCTCTGTGTTACACCAGTGGTTTGATAAAGTTAATTCTTATGTCTGAAACATGCAATAAAGTGATTACATTCATGAACTGAATGTAAACCTTGCCAGAAAAAGAGAAAAATTTAACGGCAGAATTAAGCTTACGTCAAAAAGTCACATTTTTAAAGCATATTGTCCAAGCAACTCCAGCTCACAGGGGTAAAAACAGAAATCGGTTATTGGACACTGATGCTGATAAGGCAGCCATTAGGGAGGGCTTGTGTGAGTGTTTGTGTGTGACAAGACCGGCGGCAAACATCAACAGCTTTGTGACATTATCACACACTGCTGACAGATGTGCAACATAACAGCTACGCTGCCGGTGTGATTACTGCTGCCACACGATTATTGGAAGCAAAGGAAAGCTTGATGCATGTTTGTAAGTGTGTGTGTGTGTGTGTGTGTGTGTGTGTGTGTGTGTGTGTGTGTGTGTGTGTGTGTGTGTGTGTGTGTGTGTGTGTGTGTTTGCATGTGAGCTGCGTGGCAGATCGAGAGAAGGAGACAGAGAAGCAAACGGGAGAAAAGAAAGATTCAAGGAGTTTGACCGTAATTTCAATTGACTGCGTGACGAGTGCCCAAAAAGACAGTGTTTATGCATTTGTCTTTTCAGCCCACATGCATCTAAATTTAGCTTTGTGCCCATGTGTATCCCCAGTTTTAAAATAAAAACATCTCAGGATGCCCTCAACTAAGCTCTCTCCTCCTCTCTTAAACTCTGAGCAATCACTCTCCCCTGCTTTCAGCTCAGCTTTATAGCCCGACCCAGAGACAGCTCGTCTCCCCAGGTGCTGCAAACAGGGCCCTCCTCTCTGTCTCACACACACCAAGACAGATAAACAAACACACACCAAGATGAGGTTAAGTCCACCTGTCTGGCGCTTAGAGAGACTCACTAGAGCTCCCATTATTTCTCTTCTCTTTCAGGTCTTCTTTCCTGTGGTCAAACTGCTTCCCTCATTCTCTGCCATTACCTGTCAGGAGGAGCTGTTTTCTGTGTTCATCTTGCAGGAATGGAGGGGTGAGGTACTGTAGGGTCGTAGTCAAAAGATTTATGAAACTGTGTGTGAGTATAGCTTAGAGAAAGGAGGGATTGATCCATCTATCCTTGCAGCTGGCTGTCTTTATAATCAAGGCAGACACTGTTATTAGTCATTTGTTTCATTAGTGTCTCTAAAACTAAAAAAAAAAATGCTTGCAGTAAAAGCTCAGGCTATATGTATGAAAGTATATTTTGCTAATTTTTATGTCTGCACATTGATGAATCCCAAACACTTATATTTGGGAAAGAGTGCTCATCAGACCATGAATGGTATTTCACCCCAAACAACAGAAGGAAGTCCAACATTTGATTATACTTTATAATTTTTAAACTACCATATATAAAATATAAAATGTTTTCTCGGAACTAGTCAGCTGCAGTAAAACTGATTTAGCTGATGGATCTTTACAAGCCAATGTGCTAGAAACTTGTTGCTGGCTTGAAATGTCATAATTTGTATCATTACCTTACAGCATTGGTTCCCCCCCGGGGTCTGAGCCCCCTTTTGCTGGGTGCCAGAAATCACAGGGGGTCCCCAAGACTTTGTCTGCTCTGAGGTCCTCAAAATCAGATTTGCACTTGTCAAGTAAAATCACATTTTCAGGGTTTGCACACCTTATCCAAAGTCAAATTCATGCACTTTTCAAGAATTTTCAAGGTGCATTTTAAGCTTTCCCAGCACTTTACAGCTGTGGTAAAATATATATTTATACACAAAATTATTTTTTTTTCACCTCTTCATCACATTAAATCACAAGTTATTGTGCTATTTTCAACCAAAATTATGTTTTGTGGTAGAATTCTACAAACAGGTGACAAATTAAAGGAAAACACAACAAGGTTTCATGTTTCAAAATGTATCACCTGTCTGTAAGTATATTTGGCTTCCTATTAGGCTCGCAGATTTTGTGCATTTTTCTTAACCAATAATTGAAAATGCTTAAAACTGATTACTCATTAATAATTAATAAGGTATAAAACAGACCTTTTTTTTCCTCTTTTTTTCTGATTTTCATTTTTCTTTTTTCGTTTTAACCCTATTTCAAATTTAATTTTAAGTTTCTTTACCCAATGAACTGCTGCACCAGACAAAACAATGTCAAATGAATGTGAGCTCTCAAGCTCGGTGATAATGAGTTATTATTGTCCTTTTGGTAAGAATGAGTGTGTATAGGTTTCCTGCTGGATTGTTAAAAAAATGTTGGAATGAAACACTTATTCTTTTAGTGTGTGTGTGCATGTGTTCAGAAAGGGGGGGGTCAGTTTTCCTTAGCTACAAGAAGCGGGGAGCTCCAAGGAAAACATGTTGGGAACCACTGCCTTATAGGGCGGCACATACAACTAATTACTGTATTCTTGATTAACTGTTGCACTGATTGCGCCCCAGCATGTCAAACTTCCAAACCTACTTCTTGCACTGCTGACAAACATTAACTGTACTGCCCTCAAACTGAAAGCCAGAGCAAAAGACAAAACAACAAGAGGAAGACAAAGATGAAAAGAGAGCTGCAGTGTCAATGCAGCAAACAATGCAAATCAAACAGGAGTGAATTGTGATGTGAAACAAACAAGCATAGCAGAGCAGAGTTAACTCTTATTAGAGCAACCTCTCTCATCCTTTGTTTTCTCCTCATCTGTCTATCTATACTGCATCTCTGCTGCCCTCAGAGACATGTCACTTCCTCCTTGTAGCGTTTCCTGAAATAGCACTACTGCCCTCATAGGCGTTGCGCTGCTACATAAGCACCATAACCAACAAAGCACTTCAGATACAGTGCATGTACATACAGTGTATGGGATTTACTGTGCCACAGTAATCTAAAATCAGTGTTGGTAACATTATTTATTTATGGCAGCTTATTCATGCATTCCTCAGCCTAGTTCTGCTCTCTGCCCATTTCTACCAGGGGCACTTTCATTTTTGTATTTCATACAATTACAGAGTGGCATGTTATATACCAATTTTACAGCAGTCCATCATAAATCCCCCTTAAGGCTCTTTTCAATGTGTGTCATCTTTTGACAGGGACATAACTATGCATTAATGAGTCCACTCAATTTTCTTGTTTGAGTTTAGAGTTGCATCATTTTGCATTTTGTCATTTATCAGTTGTCAGATATTACTGTCCCATCGCAGCAAGAAGGTTCTGGGTTTGTTTCCTGGACAGGGCCTTTCTGTGTGGAGTATCCATGTTATTCCTGTGCTTGTGTGGGATCCTTCTGGGTGCCCTGGTTTTCCCCACCATCAAAAACATGTATATTAGGTCAGTGCCGCTGACAAAGGCACTGGTTTAGACTGCAGTTGGTCCCCAGGCTGCGCAGCGGCTGCCCACAGCTCCAACACTTAGGATGGCTTAAATGCAAAGACAGATTCTCACTGTATGTCATAATATGTCTTTTTAAAGTGTCTGTGTGTTCAGTTCTCACTACTTTTGTAGCTTCTCACTGAATTTCTGTGGTTTGAAGTTTAGTTTCTCTCCTGTGTCAGTGTTTGTACATTTAGGTATCTGCTTTATTTCACCATTTCATTTTCACTTTTAGCTGATAGGATTCATGTTAAGTTTCTGCTGATGAAAACCCAACATTTCCTGATTTTGCTGTTTCACAATAAAAGTTGTCAGATAACAAAATAACAGGGGACTTGTGAAAAAAATTAAATAAAATAAAAAACTAAAGATGAGCGCTTCATCAGTAAATATATAAATTCAAACTATTACAAACTCTGCTGTGAGTAAGACTGAGGCAAGTAGCACATGTGAATGAAAAAAGAGCAGTGTCACAGAAGGTATTAATGGAGGTGACAGGACCTCAAAATTAGCGTTTTCAGCCAGGTGTCATGACTGCAGATCAGACCTGGACTTGATAAATACCTGTGGGCACTACAGAGTCATTTGGCCTGGGAGTGAATGTCGATTGTACACTTTCCCAGTGAGGACAAAAGCTAGATGTTAATGGCTGTTAGTGAGTTTTTGTCCAATGCAAAACAGGAATTTGGAAAAACATTTTCCAACACTTCCTTCTTGCACCGTGTGTGTTTTTTTTTGCAACAAAGCAATATTCTTTGGTATATTTTCCAACAAATAGGCCTAATAAACTGTAGAAAAGGCTTTCAAATGTCATGGCAATGATCTCATTTGCTCACAGTATTCTGATATGACAATACAATAATAGCAATGATTTGTCGATGTTAAAATGCTATATTGTGGTCAGCATAGTATCTTACAGATGCAAATATCTATCTTTCAAACAATCTCAAGGAAGATCATTTTTGATCTTTTTCAACTGGCAAAATGGCAACAAAAGAGGCAGAGTCCACTGCACACAAAAAGGCTGGGAGACTGTCTTTCTGATATCGTCTCCAACTGATGGTTGTCTGCTAACTATCTGAAGCTAAGCTCCATTATTTAGAGTCAAATCTGTCACTTTGAAGATAGTAAAATTGTTCAGAAACATTTATTTCCTTTTTATCATTCTTCCATTACATTTTGTGTCAAATAAATGAATTCCCCTGCATTGTCACGATCATTACTGTCACTTTTCAGACAAAGGCTTTGGCTGTGAAAGAACTGTCCAACTGTGTTCAATGCAGGCATGCATGTGCGAGCAGGAAAAAGGGGGGCCAAGGAATAAGTAGAAGTGAGCTGAGGAAACAAAGAAAAAGCTACAGCTACCCTGCAATTATTCAGTCTCACACCAGGCACTTAATATATTCATCTCTGAGGGAAAAGAAATGAGGAAGAATGAGAAGCAGGAAGAGAAGGAGAGAGGTGGGAAAAGAGGTGGCTCGAGGAAAGAAATAATCTCAAGTCATGCTTGGTCTGCTTTTATGACTTTATCAGCCCACACCAGTAAAGAAACCAGACAAATGCAGCTGCCTTTTTTGTCAATGCAGATATAATACAACCAGTAGTCTTACCAAAACTGTCAGGCAACAGAGGCCGTGGCGTCCTGAACACCATTAGTGTATCAGCTATCAGCAGAAAGGAAGCACAAGTATCCTCAAGTACGACACTATCAGGGCCCGAGAAAATAACCAGCTTATGGCAGAGGAAACGATGAGCTAGCGACCTGTAGACAAAGCTTGATGCAGGCTGGGTAATTGAGACAGCATATTGCAGCAGAGTAACCTTCCCAGAGACATAACCATAATATAATGTGCTGTGGAGAAATTTCTCATTTACGGCCGGGTAATAGCACTTAGGTCAGAACAATGGCCCTCTCTACTTGGAAATTGGATAGGCTTTCTCATTAATATGTATTGTGTTAAGAATGGGCTCAGGATGGAACAACACAGTGAATGGCCTGAAGTTTGCACAGAGGGGAAACAAAGTTGGAGAGGAGAGTTACAAATGTAGGATAGTACAGGTAGGTACTGTACCTGTGAGGGGGAAAGATGTTGAGCAACTGAGAAAAAATGTATATTAAGGACATGATTATTAGCACAATGACCGACGCACATGCTTTGATAAAAGGCCACAAAAAGGCCACGGGACTCCAGCGCAGATGCTGGTGAGTGTTAGTACCAGGTGCAAAGGGAAAATGGAGCATAACGTTAGTTCAGGCAGAACACTGAACTTGTACTTGCGTGAGCTGATTCATCAGATGTTTCATTCATGCTTTCCCATCAGTGGCTCATTCAACAGCTGTTTGGCAGCTGACTACAACAGACCTGTGAACTCTAGAGTAGTGAAAAAGGTGACATGATCCAAAATTAAACCAAGGAGGGGGGTGTTTCCAATATGGAAATAGGGACTTTTGGAGCCTTCTGAAATTTGAATAGAACGAGAAAACAACATTATTCTTTGATAAACAAATAAATTTTACACAAAGTGGATATGCATACCAATATATGCCTATTAATTTACATACTGCTCAGTAGTTTATGAATTTCCCAGGCATGGGAAAGAATAAAAACACATATTGATATAATAATATCAGATTTGATTTATTTATTCTATTTTGTATTGTATGTTAATATGAATCTGCAAAGTAGTAACTAATGTCAAGTTGAAGTATAAATTAGAGTACAAGTATAAAGTACTACATCAAATTTGTACTTAAGCACAAGGGCCTACTTCAGTAAATGTAGCCTACTTAGTTATTTTCCACAACTACTGGTGAGGTTGAAGATAGCTAATGCTAATGCTGAGCCAACATTACAACGAAAGTTGCACTAACAGCACAGTAGCCACTGCCTTTTACGCCTGGGCCACACTGCCTACCTCAACCTGCGTATATACTATTACACTGAACTGCTGTAGCTCTCACAAATGTGGTGGCAGCTACTGGATAGGGATGTCAGAAGCAGCACGATATTTCTACACTGCGTGTGCAGAAGACTTGAAGACAGAAGTGTTCCAAAGCAGTCACGTCCAGTGCCTACTGTGCCATTACAGGAACTATAGTCTGCAGGCAATCAAACTTGACTCACAACAAACTCTTGCACGCATGCATTATTTTTGTTTACTGGTTGCACAGTAAACATTTTGTAGTAACAAACACTATAGTAACAGTGAACACGAACTAGCATGTGCAATAGAAGGACCTCTCCTAAGTGGAATGCAGCACCTGTGAATTTTCTGGCATGACAAGTCAAAATGTTTGCTGTGTAACGAGACCATTTACATGAATGACCCAATTAACACTAAAAATGGCAGGTATGCTACTAACATCCGATTATATTCATGCAGTTGCTGCTAGGGTTGGGCGATCTGATGAATATTTTGTCTATGGACAATGGGCTGAATCCATCGCCGATCACTTTTTTGGCCGATTTTTAGGGTGATATTTGTCATTTTATTTTGTTAATGTAATAGTCTGCAGGGTGACAGCCTCTGCTCTGCACCATCCAGCGGCGCAGTACACACCCACTCAGCTGATCATGAGTGCTCTGAGCTGGGTGACGAGTGAGAGGAAAACAGCCTGCAGAGTCAAACTCTTTACACTCTTTTCTTTCGGTGAATTAAGGATTTATTTTGACCAAACCAGCTGCTGATTGTTGGAAGAGTGGACAGACTAACAGAGATGGTTTTGGCGAGTTTTACATGTTTTTCTGTGGAGTTTGAAATCAAGTGTGTTTTCCGAGGCGTTAACAAGCCAATTAAGGTCGTCTTAGTTCGGCAAAAGAGAGAAACTTGAATTCAGAAGGTGTACAGTTGTATTTCTCAGTTTAAAATGGAAAATAAGTGTGAGAACATGTCATTTCTAGACACTTTGTGAGTTTATTTTGTCTATTGGATGTAGTGAACGCACACAGCATGCATAAAATACTGAATTTGTCACTTGTGCACATCTCCTGGCTGAGACCTGAGAAGATGGAAGGAGATGGGAGAGGGACGATGATATCATTAATCACCGATGGATGGACTGACGACGATTATTTGGAAAATTTTAACATATCGCCCAACTCTATAATCATATCACTATTACCCTGCTGATCCTGTGATACCACCCTGACCTCCTCTTCAGTGCTAGGTTCTTGTTAGTGTTATTTAAAGATTTAATGTTTGTTATGGGGGGATTAGTTCTTCCAGCAGAACCCATAACTTAAGAGGTCTCTTCAAAGAGAAGAGTCTTTTCCGCAATAGCCAACAGTATTTCCATATATTACACACAGTAAACTCCTCGATGCAAGTGTCTCAAACTGAACTGGTCAACTTTGTCTATCTACACAGCATTGAAACTGTATAGGCCAACAAACGTTTTCCTTTTCTGGATCTTCATCTCATGACTGAGCCCCTTTTTCTCCCCTTTCAGCCAGCTCACACTACAGCAATTTTTCACCTTCAAACCCTCAAAGCTGTTAAGAGCAAAACACAATCTTCTATTTCCCCCTACCGTGGAGCTCTGCTAGAGCAGTTGAGGTTTGTATTCCTTTCTCAAAAAAACACTGAAGAGGGTGGTGAATATTAGTGAACTTCCAGTCCAGTTTGTTTACCAGTCAGGTGATTTATACTTGAAGAATTCAGATCATAACTTCTCCACTGGAGGACTGTGTTCAGTTCCTCGCAGAGTTGTTTTTGGTTTGGCCTTTAAACACAATTGGCAGTGTTCACAGGTGGGAAGCTGGTGAGGGATCATCATGTCACAACAATAGTGTCTCCTGCTGGTTGTTCCCTGTGCAATATCTCTCTCTGAATTGCTCCCTACCCAGGCCAAGAGTGAAAGTAAACAACAAAGCAGCAGCAAGAGGCGTTCTTAGCGATTTCACATTATGGTCTTCTGGGTACATACTAGAAGTGCACTTTTGAAGGAAAGATTGTTGCGGTAGAAAAATAAATGTCAGAAAGATTACCATAATGTACTACAGTATGTGTACTGCCCCTCCAATGAACTTTTGTACTTCTTTTGCACTCCACTTTCTGAGTTCTCTCTGTTCAATATGTATGTTTTTCTATGAAGAATGCTCCCCATGAATCTCATTACTAACAGATACAGCCAAACATGATTCACCAGCTTCCTTTACCAACGCACACACACCACTATATATTTATAATACCACTCATGTATCCAAAGTCTAACGTTAAACGCGGCCCAATGTTGACCCCGTGGAATATTTTTTCCTACTTACCCACAAACTTGTGGATGCCTTTCTTGTGTCACTGAGTGCAATTTGAGTGAATGATGCTTGGTTTTGCTTTGCTGAGTTTATGGATGTGGATCAAAAAGCAGCTCCTCTCTAAAGAGAAATCAACCAATAAATCTTCTCCAAACCCAGAAGGCTGGCATTTAGTAGCCTTCAGGCTGCAATTTACACATTTTTAAAATCAGTCAGTCAATAAATCTCTGATGCACTTCATAGGCAGAAATGATGTGATGATTTTGATTGAACTTAAAATTTGATAAAAAATAGACAGCCACTAAACTGAATTTAGCTAAGACTTACATTAAGTATTACATATCACTATCCTTGCATTTGTATGTCTAAGTGTCTGATAACAGACAGTATAGGTGGGAAGTAGTGAAATTCAGCAAAAACCTTATTCAGTTGTTATACTAATGCTTCATTCTAAATTATATTTAATCTTTTATCTGAGGTATGTGACCTGATGAAGTAAGCAGGAATTAGGACAGGACATACTACTGACATTTTCTCATTTTCAGATCCTATCTTAACTGTTTGGTAACCATGGTGATTAGGGTTAGGACATACTTCAGGAAAAAAGCTATCACAGATGAAGTGTTCCCAAGTCAATGTTCCTAACCTAACTTAAGACAAGAAATGTGAACCACAAACATTTCCTGACTTCACAAAATCTTAAATAAACTCTCCTAGCTTTATCATAATTTTAAGTTGTCCTAACTTCCACCTGAGTAGTACCTAACTTACTAACTAGCAAACAATGGCTTTGTAAACCAGCAGTTACAAAGTTGTTTAGCTCAGCAAGATGAGAAAAGACTCGTGCCTAGAGGAACCCAAGACCTGTAATCATGTGAGAGTGATCATTTTAACCCAGACTATTATCTTTCCTTAACCAAGTGTTGTCTGTCCCTAAACCAACCCAGAATACAGAATTCATTTATACAAGGTGCACAATGAGGAACCATGCACACAGGTGACAAACAGCAACTGTCCAATCATAGCTTAAAAGTAGCTAGAGCTGTCAAGCTTTCCATTTCTCTACATGTTGAAGGTGTGCAGGAAGCTCTGAGAGGAGTGATACTCTGCATTTCACAAGCTGCAAACGTTAGCATGTCCATCTCACTAACACTAGCCAACTAGCTGCAGTAACTTCACCTCCAGTCAAACTTGATAGATACCTCTGTATGTTCATTTGTTCTGCAGGGATTTGAGGAGGAGGATGTGGGCTGATGCAGAATCAAAGAGTCGACGATGGATGCATCTTATTCTGGCTCGCTGCCTTAGGTCTAAGCCGAGTTAGCTTAGCTCTTATCCTGGCTGTCTTTCACGATTGTGGTCCAGCTGGTTTTGCTGGGTGACCCATGTCAAAATCCGCTGCACTAATCAAGTCCCTTTCTTTTCCCACATTGATGAGTGTATTCCTGTTATATATCATGTAGCTATACCTGCCATATTTTACCATCCGACCAATGTTTCCTGAGATGTAACCTACACTTTCACAGGGGTTCTTGTTTTAAAACATGTCAGATGGAAACATTTAATGTCAGTTGAAGACGGACTTCTCTGCTGACTCAAGGAGTTAGTAGTAGCTTACATCAGCCAGCTACACCTATAAAATCTGCTTGAGTCATTATTTTAGCCGACAAAATCCACTGTTGTCAGCTAGAAATCAGAAGCTGCTTTTGTTTACATCTCTAAGGAAACAAAGACCTCATATTTCAACAATTACCAATTGATGTTAAATCTGCCAGTTATCACTGTAAACTGCATAAATGCAGAGCGAGAATGGAAAATTTGGCAGGCTTAGCAACAGTAACTAAGGAGGGCAGTGCTTAGCAAAGGATCAACCGAGTATTTAGGATTTCCTATCCTAGATAAAATGAAGTAAGACAAGTCAGGATTTCTAAAGTGAGTTAGGTTTGCTTCTGCAATATCAAATTGGACTAAATCTTATCTAAGATTTTTCCAATCATATTTAAGACCTAAGATAGAAGTTTATGTAATATTGTAATATTAATATTGTAATATGTAATATTTCATATTCTATATATAAAATGAGTAAAAGTTTCCAGCACTCTGAATGATGTTAGTGCAAACATATACTATACTGTATAACAACTAAGCTAAAAGACTCCGGTAAGTGTGAAAATTGGCAAATTGCCCCAATTCTGGATTTGAAAGATTTTCCTGATCTTTTATCTCTCTGTACTTGTGAAGACAGAAACACACAAACACACTTTCAAAAAAAAAAAAAAAAATAGACACATACACATTCATGCACTCTTAAAACATTTTATATTTTTGGCACTGAGTTGACAGTCTTATCCAGAGAGAATCACAAAAAACCCATCTACACACACACACAGTCCATTCAAACTCCCCAGGCTATGAGTGCACTGATAAAGTGTACTCCCCGAGTGACTCCCCTGCTGCACCTTTTGCCAGCGTCATGCAGAAGATTGTCATGCCAGATTTGTTCGACATGAAGCGATGGGAAGGAAACATAACTGCAGGGAACGTGTGAGAGAGATGAACATCCAGTGTGAAAAAAACATGAAAGGGGACCACAGAGTCGGGGTGTCTGATGTGCTCAACCGGTACCAGTGACTGAATACTGATGGGCTGAAATGTACATGTGCTGAATCACACACTTTATAATAATCACAGAAATTTGTGAGCTGCAGTTACTTTCATGAGCATAAACTCTCAGCTGAGGTCCTCTTAGGACACGAGTAAAAATGTCTTTTGGGAATGTGACACACTGGCGTGAGTCTTTTTCTGACTGATGGCGTGAAAACTTTCAGACAAACATCACAGAAGTGAGTCAAACAACCATTAGTCTCGGCCCCTGCTTGGATCCAAGCACAGCAGCATTTCCTAATAGTGCTCTCCTTGTGGCGATTAGAAGTCTTCCATTTTATAAATTACAGTCTCAGATTGACAGCATTCACAAGCAGTTATCCATTAAACATACAGAGATTATAGAACTGCAATATTTTAAACTAAGGCAGAAATATAGTATGGTATTCTCTCTCCCAGCAGGGACCCACCTAGACAGAGAAAGCCTTGAGTCTTTCAGCTAGAACAAACAGGGTGAAGGGACTGTCATGGGTCCTTGTTAATGTAATAAACTGCAGAGTATGAACAAGCTCCATAGGGAGGGCCTTTGATCAAGCTAACATCTCCCTCATGTCTGATGTATTTTAATCTAGAGAGAAAAATCCTGCAAATGTTCCTTTTTATCCCTCTTCTCCATCCAGTTCTTTTGTGAGCAATGAATGCAACCTCTAGAAATTTCATTCTCTGGCTTAATCACAGATGCACACACAAACATACAATCTCTTTTCTACTTCCACCTCCTTCCTCCTCCTCTACTTTCTCATTTTCTCCATTGAGCCCCTACCTCTCCATCTCCGGCTCACAGCTCTTGATGAGTTTGTGAGTCACTGAGGAGAGACGGGGATTTCAGAGAAAGCCCGGTACTCTGAACCTCCAGTGGAAGCTGATAATCCACGGAAGCGGGAGGTGGCGACGAAATTCAGCTAATACCCATACAATTGCTATCAGCGCAACTCCCACTAAGGTGACAAAGCTCAACACAAATTTGGATGTTATTATGTGCAAACAGCAAGCTAATATCTGTGTAAAGATGACTATGGCACAATGCAGGATGAAAGACTGCAAGTTTGATTTATATACAGAAAAGCAACTTGTTTACTTGTCCTCCTGTTGGCCTTGTTGTCACCACACCATGGATTAGCCTTAGATGACAGCTGCTGAATCACACAGTCATCCACAACTCAGCATGTACAAAGCTCCGTTAGATGATGACATCTAAACATGGCAATACATGTGAATTTTGAGAGAACGTAAGAGTAAACACTATGAAAAATTTCTGTGAGCTATTATTGTGGGTAATATTTTCAAAAAAAAGAAAACTGTTTTGGATATGCTGCCAAATCAGCTGTCTTCATTTAGCTCACGTCACCTGTCATAGATTTAAAATCCCTGAAGTCAGTCATCATTATTAAGTCAACACTGATCTTTTTAAGAAGGCATCTTTCCCATTACTGCAGTAAAGCACTTCCATTTAGAGGTCAAGTTTGAGAAAGAGCTAAAGGCAATGAGCAAGACAAAAAAGCCTTTGACAGTTTGCTGTGTCATGACAAAGTACCCTCTTAGTAAAAAGGCTGTGTTTTAACTGGAATAAAGCTTTTGCAATAGAGAAATAAGCACACACAACATAATGTATGGCCTGAGTTGAAAAAAAAACTTCTCTTTCATTGGAAACAGTTACATCGGTCTCTCCTTAGCTCTCTGTGTAAGATGCAGAGAGAGCCACACACATACACACACACACAGGCAGAGCAGACTGAGGACACAGCAAGAGGGTGACGGTTCGCTTCCGCTGAATTCACACAAAATCCGATGTTGCACACAGATGTGGGCTTGTTCATTTTGTGCTTCAGAATGTAACCACTGTGAAATAATCCGAAAATAATGATTTATTTCTCCAATTCACAGCTTTTTTGTCGCTAATGCCGCTCCCTCGCTATATTCACTCTCTAGCTGCCTCAACCATTGCTGTTGTCTCTCTCTTTCTCTTGTTTATTGAGCCGTGGAGGAGAGGCCAACTTGATGTTGATGTTTTTAAATGGCGCATTTACAAACACTAACAACAAATCCTGCTCATTCTACCTTTTAAGATAAATCAATTTGATCAATCAATTGATCAAATTGATCAATACTGTTGACAGCTTGCTGCTTCAGCTAACAATGACATTAGCCTCACAGACTGGCAGAACAGACGGCTTCATGGACCTGAATCTTAGAGTTTGCAATTCAGAGCTTTTAATGTGATAAGCTTAAAACAATGATATGATATGCTAAAAAATTAACTTGGATATTCAGACAGCTGTGTTCAGCAGTCGTCTTACATTTATAGTAAACAACTGCCAAGCCACCTACTCTTAAACTGACATGAGGCCGTCACCTGGGTCTTTTATCTCGAGAAAATCCGGCCACTGTTGGTCTTTCAAGAACAGCAAAAAGCACACAGCCCACTCCTTTATTTCAGTAGTGTTTCTGGTTGTGCAAACCATTTTTGGCCAAGTGTTAATTGCACAGACAGAGAGCGAAAGTATAAACAGCCAAGGATTTATTTGCCCTGCTCACAAAACTGACATTAAATTTCTGCAGCTAAATTAATTTACCAGCTGCAGTTGTTATTATAGGCAATGAAATCATCAATCACAAGCTTAAACCTTTACTTAATTAAGTTAATTATAATTAAAACTGTGGGCCTTGGGTTTTAAATTTGCACTCTTTCAAATACAACTTCAACATAAAAACAATTAATTGTTCAGCCCTAGCTTGTCCCTAACCAGAAATCCCAAATTTCTTGTCAGCTGATTACAAACAAGGTTATGATTAAAATGTTTAAAAACGGTTTAGTAGAAAATAAACTGTTGGATTATTACGTAATAAACAGAGAGTTTATTTGGAAGTGAGATGCCTTCAGGGTAAGTAACTACAGCATAAAATCATTTTGCTTTGCTTGTCTGTGTGAGAAAAAAAAATGTGAACCCTGAATTTTGGAGGAAAATTTTTAATTTGGCAATGTCGTATATTTTCACACGGCAGGCCTGCCAAAAATTACATGTACTTAATGAGACACGGACGTGGAACTGCGTTTGTGCATGTGTGAGTGCGTGTGTGTTACTCTGCAGGTGGTGAGCAGAGACTTAATGAAAGGGCCAGTTGTTTTGCGGGGCTGATTTGCCGAGAGCAGATGGATCGGTCTCTCAGTCTCTCTGGTCTCAATCTTGTCCCACATTGCTGCTGTCGCCCCATTTAACAGCCGATTTCCTGCCAGCTCATCACAAACACACATAAACACACACGTACACACTCAGAGGGAGAAAGCAGCGAAAACAGTGTGAGGTAAAGACACGCATAAAAGGAGAAAAGAGGGTGAAACAGTGGGACATACACACAAACAAATATACCCACTACAGATGATAGAGATATGGGCATCTTTTACGCATAGGCAAGCACAAAAGTATTTACGCACATAAAGGAAAATACACACACGTTTAGAGACACACACATGCATAGTAGACTCCTGTGGGGAAGCACAGTTGGACACTATACAGTTTTTAATGAGCTTGCTCCAGATGTCTTCCCAGGCAGTAGCGCATGAGTAGTTGGTTAATCAAGTACATCTGACTAAGGAACAGTGACACATACACACTAATCCTAATTTATCACACAAATGCAGTAATCTCAATTTATCACAAACACAGTAATCACAAATGACCCCCCTGCTGGCCCATTATCTCTCTCTTTCTCACTCACACATGCCTTTTATATATGCTTCTTCTGCATCTATCCGTTCAGTTAAGCCCGCCATTTTCTATTTCGATTTTCCCCTGCTTCATCTTTCTTCTCTGACAGATTACAGCTGTCTGATTCACACTTAAAGTAGCACTTCCTCCATCTTTCAGTTGCTCTCGCACCCACATAAACTGACACACGGCATGCTTCAGCTACAGTTGAGCCCACACACATGCTACACGCATGTTGAGGCAGCCCTCGCAACAGGAGCGCTTATTTTAACTCCAGCAGTAGTGAAAAGTGGCTGGCCTCCACAAAATGACCTCTGACTTTCAATCTTCGCACCTTATACATCGGGAGATTACAATGGCGCTCATTTTTTTTCCCCCCTTGCCTTGCCTCTGGCGGTCAGCCTTCACTCCAGGTCATGTGCTATCGCTAGTCGGCCAATGTGTTAATGACATTTCACCGGTGAGATATGGCTTTGCAGGATGCAGGCTTCAGTGTGCATGCAACACCAGTACAGCATGGTGTGCAGTGACAGAAATGAGTGGTTGCTAGGTTCATTATTTACAGAATTTGTCTGTGTACAAATGAACACACTGAGAAATATCTTAGAATTACTGCGGAGTCTGATCCTTCACTTCTGGTATTTCTGATGTATTTTCCTTTCTCAGGTTTGCTTTGCATGCAAATTAAAAATTCTAACCTCACTTGCTCTCAAAACTTGCTCTGCTCTTATGGATCTGTGCATATTTTACCTTGCAGACTGTTAATAAATTAACTCATTACAGGGATAAATGCTAATATTTTTAGCACTGGCTCACGGGCTATGGGCTACCAAGCTCCAGAAAAAAAAACAATATAGAAAAGGCAATTAAACACAATGTAACCTTAACTATAACACTTGTGTTGTCCACTTTTCCCATGAATGGTGATGTGGTGTTTCCTTAGGGCATTGTTTCCAATGAAAAATGAGCAAGACTTATCTTGTTTAGCACACTGGAGGTACACACCACAGTGCATTATGTCTTTAGATGCGTCATATTCTGGCCAATTAAACTCCTGCTCCATTCCGTCTTACATTTTCATTGGCAATTCACCTTTTCATCACCTGCCTTTTGTGTTTCTGGTTCTTCTGTAAGGATCATGTTAACAGTTTGACTAGGCTTAGCAAACCCATACTAAGGTTGGGTGATTGAACAAATACATAGTCTATTGACGTTGGGCTGAATCCATCACTAATTGTTTTTTTTTTTGGCTGATTTTTAGGGCGATATTTGTCATTTTATTTTGTTAATGTAATAGTCTGCAGAGTGACGGCCTCTGCTCTGCACCGCGCTCTCATCCAGTGGCGCAGTACACACCCACTCAGCCGGACCATGAGTGAGCTGAGCTGAGTGACGAGTGAGAGGAAAACAGCCTGCAGAGTCAGACACTTTACACTCTTTTCACTCTGTAAATTAAGGATTTATTTTGACCAAACCAGAGTTGGTGATTGTTGGAAGAGTGGACAAACTAAAAAAAGTTTTAGTGAGTTTTACATGTTTTTCTGTTGAGTTTAAATTAAGTGTGTTTTCCAAGAAGTTAACGAGCCAATTAAGCTCGTCTTAGTTCGGTAAAAGGGAGAAACTTGAATTCAAATTCACACAATTTGTGGCCACGGCCCATGGTCAATGTCAAACCTTGCACTGTAACTTTATTATATACCTTAAGTTTAAGAGCAAGAACAGGCCTCACCCTAATTCAATTGCAACAGTATATATCAGTGTGTCTGACCCTTTTACTCTACCAAAAAATTGAAAAGGTAGCACATCTCAAGTCTTCAAGTCAGGAAGGACAAAATACTCAAATTTCACCCATTTATTTAGCTCACAACACAAAAAACCAATGCTGACACATTTCAGCACAAAGCCTTCATCTCCCATTTGTCTAAATTCTCACAACCCCCTTGCCCACACCCTGTTTCTTCTCCTCTCCCTCTCTCAGTACAGGAACCACAAGGGGATGATGAAGCCAAAGCTCATCATGCCCCTCGTGCCAAAGTGCCCTCACCCAGAGTGTCATTTCCTGGGTCCTCAACACCTCCACACCTATTTTCAATCTCCATTCAACCCTCTGTTCATCCATCTGTATACACTTCTCATTCAGCCCTTCATGATCCTACCTGTTCTTCCAATAATTTCTGTGGTCTTTGTTGGTTCAAAATTGTTTTTCTGCTTGCGAGAGGTTAATGCCAGCCTTCTGTACTGTAGTGAAATTCAGTGCATCATCATACCATAATCTCCACTTGTTGTTACAGCTAAAGTTATACAGGCTTCCTTTAATGGACTTCCATATAATGGAGAGTCTCACAGAGAATCCTGAGAGGCTTCAAGGGAGCTGTAAAAAACATTTTAGGCTGGATTGCTTATTGTTGCTTATTGAAGTGATCAAAGAAAGTGCAAGAAACAACAGGAGTGATTTTTGCTGTCAGTCTATCAACATTAAGTGGATTAATTCTGTTGTAAATTATGCATAGCTGTAAAGTACTGTCAGCTGAGTAAATAACATTTCACCAAACATGCTCAGTGGGTACTTAACTTGGTACACCTGTACAATTTAATGCATTATTATACAAGAGCTTTACCTTAAATTCTACCTCTACGAAGCCTATAATGTTCAGTTTTTGTTGACATTCTCAGAAATGTGTAAATTATTACTGTGGTCATAGTTATGATATAATGTAGTATTAAACCACATGATATTGAGAAGTCTTTGATGGCAGAACAGTTAAATCGGATTTCATTGGATTGTACAGGTGTTCATAACAAAGTGACCATAGAGTGCGTATTCACATGTATTTTCATAGATATGTCTCATGCACAAAACCCCAGTATGTACTGTTTAAGACAAAGAGAGAAGAAGGAAAAATAGTTTAATCTTTTGTGTTTCAAATACTGTAATAAGTATACAATTTCTGAAGGTTTATCTGTTTCAAAGTGTGTAATCAATATTGTGTTTAAGAAAAGACTGACCTTTGAATCTATTTTCTGTATTCTGGGATACATTTAGCAACACAGACCCTTAGCCACCCTTCACTGAAGCTGCTTAAGGTTATTCTTTTTAGTGCAAGGAGATGTGTTGTGCTTCAGTGGATTTCAGACATTGTTCCTGCTGTTTCACATTGGATCTGGAGCACTATGGAACTTATCCCTTTAGAAGCAATTCTGAGATTCTGGCTCAGGGACAAGCCATTGAAGTTTTTTCATATTTGGGACCCCTTTCTGGATTATATCGGGGATGACGGGTCCAGAAGTTTAGACTAGCATGGACTGATGTTTTGACGTATATCTCCTTGTAGATGCAAGTGTTTAATTTAACAATATTGTGATTATACAATGGTTACCAACAAAATGAAAGAGGTATGTAAAACAATGTAATGAAACTGTATTTACATTGTAGTGCAATTTGCTCTTAAAATAAAGAAAACATTTCCAATAACTCCCGAGATAGAAGATAGACTTCCAAAATTTACAACATGATCTTATCTGAATAACTGTTCTGCTTCAATCCACATTTGTTGGCATCTAACATTTCAAAAACAAGTTCACTGCGATTACAAAACTGTTTGCTTGCCTGTTTGCTGCTGCAACCTGTTCTCGCTCCACCTCATTCATTGGCATTCTGTGATGCGTTGGGTTTTTATAAATCATACAATAAATCTAGCATTATTTTATAATGAACCTATTTCTAGCAGGCTACTTCTTATTTTACCATTATCATTTTACTTTTCCCCTTTTTTGTGTTTAGTAACTAACTACAGTAATATGCTCACCTTGCATTTCTCTTTTTCCCCTTCTCCTTTCATTACTCACACGCTAACACCCCTGGTTGGTCCTGCGCGCACACACATACGCTGGAGCTCACCCTGCCCTCCTCCCTCCGTTTCTCCCTCTTAACTTCATCAGCAGCTGTTTTATAAATCCACCCAAAAACTCAAGTAGCATTTTGGATTTTTTCACTCACAATTCTGTTTTTACAGCAGCAGCTGAGCTGTGAGGAGGAGACCTGTTGTTAATGATGGAGTCTTTTAAAAGGATCAGAACCACTGTGGCACTGACTGGTTGACACCCACCAGGTACACATACAAGCTTTTACAAAACTGCATAAATAGACATATACATTAAACAGGAGACTCTCCCTGTGTGTGTGTGCTACTGTGCACAGTAGAGTGTGTCTATCATACAAACCGCAAAAGCCAAGCGAACAGGCGAGGGAGGAGGAGAGCTCAGCAGAGCATGCACAGATTGTCTACTAAACCAAGTTGCTCGATTGCATATGGCGTCATTTTCTTTTTCATTAAAAAAATAAAATAAAAAAGCTAAATGAGTCACTAAATCTACTCCTTTGTTTTTTTTTTAACCATCCACTCATGTTTCTCAGTTTATTTATTTAATCATTTATTTCATTTTATTTATCTATTTATTCTTCAGTAAGTATGGAGAATGTGTTTTGTGTAAGTATGTTGAAAGACAGGATAGGCCTGTGGACTGTATTTCTATCATGCCCTTTCATATGTAATTGTTTGACCGTTTTGAAATCACTAAATATACTCTTGGAAAATGCAGAGAAGAAGGCTGCCCATCAGTGCAGAATCCCTCAAACTGGTGGCAGTGAAACCCACAGATGCAATATTAGCCACCCACTGTGCTGCCACCGCCTTGGATCAAACCAATAACTTCCAGGCCACTGTCTGGCCTCTCTACCTCAGGTCCCACCTACCATATCAATCTTCTTTTACAGGCATGTTGATTTATCTCACAGCACTTGACCAAAAATATAGAAAAAACAGCTTCTCTGCTTGAGGTTATATGCCTGTAATTCACTGGTTATATTGGTTCTGCAAGGGAATTTACATTTACTGTATGATTTCTTAGCCTCATCCTAATATTCCAGAGCATTTTTATGTTTCCAGTGACAGGGGGTGCAGCTTTGACAAAGTGGCACATGGCAGTGAAGCGCCAGCAGGACCATGGAGAGTTATAGCACAGCAATATGCAGTGACATTACAGCATTTCAGCTCAGTGAAGGAACTGTATACACACACATGCACTCACACACACACACACACACACACACACACAGACACAGACAGACACATGGCACATGTCAGTACCTTCTGTGCGGATAGTGAAGGGGGAGTCCCCCAGTCTCTTGGCTGAGAATTGCCCCCCCAGAGAGGTCATTAGAAAGCAGAGGCTGAAGAAGCCTATTCCCACCACGAATATCCTGCAACACAGAGGGAGGAGAGAGGGAATAGATGAAAAGGGAGTTGAGATAGATAGACATATTTATAGGGAAGGGCAGGTAAATAGATGTTTTGTGCGAGCAGTTGGAAAATATGAAGATGAGGATGGAGAGAGGAGTGGATAGCGAGAGAGTTGGAGGCAGAAAAGGGAGTGGATGAAGTGTGAGAGGCTTGAAAAACAAAAAGGAAGAATAGAGGCAGACAAATAGGCTGGCAATTATGGAAGACAGGTTTGCAGGGTGGAATGATCGACAGTGAGAAAAAGAGGATGAGGGAAAATGTGGAGGAGAGGAGAGAGACGAAGGGACAGTCATGAAACAGCAGGAGGCACTTCCAGAAGGCAGAGCCTAAATGGAGAAATGATCACACGTAGAAAAGTAGAAAGTTGAAGCCAAAGGGCACTTGAAACATTTTCATGTTTTGATGTTCTCTGTTGGCATACATCTAGGACAAATGACAAAGTAAGGGTGAGCAGTTTGTCCCTAAGTGCAGGCAAAATGGATGTGTTTATTTATGTAATATCAGGGACACACAGAGGGAAAAGGGAAAAAAAAGGCAAGAAGAGGACAGAAGACAGCCAAAAACATTCAGGCTTTAAAGGTGAGCGTAACAGCGTTAAGATGGTTAAAACACCAACTTAAGTCTCTCAGCACACAAACTGGTCTAAGCCACACCTCTGTCTGAACCACATAAAATTAGGTCAACAATGGGCAATACAGTCCTGAATTACTCTGTGCTGTGTCAGCCTTAGTTATTGAGTGCTTTTACATTGAAAGGCCAGTTCTCTGGTCACTGTTTTGATGTGCAAAATGTTCGGTGGGTGACAAGGTGTTAAAGGGTAGGCTATCAGTTGTTACATTAGATTGGTCTCATACTGAACCCAAAGAGGTCCTTTTTTAATGTAGCTGACCCTTTACTAAGCTTTGCACTCTTTAGTTACTGTTGCTAAAGCTGCTGACAGTAATTTTTGAAATACTAGGTCCTCCAAGTCCACACAGAAATAAACAGGAGCAGGGTTCTCATTTCTAGCTGTTGACCATGGATTTTGTCAGCTAAAATGACTCCTGCTAGCATTTCATGAGTGTAGCCCATGGCTGTGTACATGATATAACATTAATGTTAAGAGAATGACACCAAGGCTACATCACAGTTAACTCTGGTTGGACAGTGAAATTCAACACATGTATACGACAGACAACAGAAATACACTCATTAATGTCAGAGAAGGAAATCCAGGGATTAGTAAGTACAGCACACCTTGAGGTGGTCACCCAGACTAGTCACACCGCAATCACCTCAGGAAGTGAGCTGTGATAAGAGCTAAACTAACCCAACTTAAACCTAAGAGCAGGGCTCTGTAACTCAAATTGGCTTGGGGCCACTGAGAGTACGGTCACTGCAATGGTCACCATTCAAGCCCAAGAAAGCTCAATATTTCTGAAAATTTACTTCTGTATTTCCATTATTAACATTCATTAGACTTAACAATGTAAACAACAGTTTCTATCTTTTTTTAAATTAGCCACGCATTGGACACAAACTCAGCAATTTGTCACTTCGAATTGGTCTTTAAATCCCTGATGAAAATGGCCAGCTGAGCATTGCCTGCTTTGTCAATGCTTTAGTCAAGCACCAAATTTTGTTTTTATTGCAACTGTATAAAATGAAGGAGTTTAAATTAGCACAAAAGACCTAGTAAAAATAATTAAATAAGACTAAATGTCTAGAAGGAGGGGGAGTGGTCAGAAATGGCCCCCGGACCATAAGCTTGAGACCCCAGCCTAAGAGTGCAAACCAGAGAGAGATGTGTTATCATCAGCTGACTTTGATTATGCACCCGCCCACACCCTCCTCCTCAACCCCACCAAATAACAAATCCCAATTTAATCTCTAGGAATAAGCTACAAGTTTGGCAGTGGTATCTTACACAAGTTTGGCTGGAGGTGACGTTACTGCAGGTAGTATGCAAGTTAGCTGGACATGTTTGCATCTTACGTTAAAGCAGATAAAGACAAAGTTTAATCCATTCTTCACACATGTGCTCTTATGTTAAATATTTCTGAAAGACTACAAAAAAAAAGACACCACACTCCAAACTCATGAGACACGGAGTATCCCTCTTCTTAAAGCTCCATGAACACCACTTCAGCTCAAGGCTTGATGGGACATGTCTGTCATGCTATAGTTGCTTATCTGCGATTGGACAGCTGCTGTTTGGAGGAGGGGTTTAACAAGGGTCAACTCATAATTTATAATAAAGCTAATATTAGGCTTCAGCACCTTGCGTTATCCAAGTCACTCTTTCTATAAACATACAGGCATGTCAGTATTGTTTTAAGACAGGCTTGAAAAAACGTGGACCTATCCTTCAAACTAGCGTTAAAATGTAAAATCCATCAGAATGTGGGTTTCGATCTGTGGTGCAGATCTGAGCTTTGAAACATAAACTTCTGCTATACCCTGCTTTGTGGAACAGATCTGATATTTGAAACGCTACCGTGCCTCAGAGGGGAGAATAAAATGAGACTCCATGTGGGTTCTCTCTTGTTAGACAGCCATGAGAGAATCAGATCTTTGACTTAAAAGAGTTGAAAATCAGGTCTTTTGTATCTGTGTAAATCCTGCCCTAGTTAAGCCAGTCTCTTCAGTGTATATGGATCGAAGGTTATCTTATGATGCCAAGGCTCTTTGGGGAACCAGGGAGGCAAAGCTGTCTGTGATTTTCATCTGCTGGACAAAATACCAGTCAGCCTCCATGACTAATAAGTCAAGTCTCATTTTTAAAATGCGAGCTGCTCTGCTGCTAAACCTTAACAAAAGAACAGTCTTGGAGGATTTTGTAGAAGCAGTGCAGTACAAAGACAGGTCTATGCAACGATGAATGACTAACACTCCAGTTCTTATACTACATATTTTAGCAGCTGAAGCCGTTTTCCCAAATGTCCTCATCATTTGTTTGGGTAAATGCATTGTAATTTTTCAAAAATATATATGCATCTAAGGTAATAATGGCCTAAAACAGCATGAAGAAAAGGGTCTTTTGTGATATAATTATCACACTTCACTTCATAATTTATTGCCAACCTTGCACAGGTAACCTTTAAACTTTTAACTTGCACAAGAGGTTGGAAAACTGAATCTTAACATAACAAATGAATGAATTATTCATAACTATTGCCTTCTCTTCAAAGCCAGGCAAAGAGCTGTTTGCTTGAATGCACGGCCCAGTGTGAAAACTGACAGTGCTTCCTGGAAACAGTGCGGTAAGCAGCTCCGGTCACGCAAAGTTCTGGAGAAAACCTTTTAATATTGATGAGGCCATGAGAAATGAGTTCCTATCAACAGCAAGAAAGAATGGCCACTTAAAAGAACATTTGCTGAAGTGATCTGATTGACCCAAAGGGATCAAGATGATGTTGAATAATCTGTTAAGTATAGAGCGTGGTGGTTTGGCAAGCTCCCAGGGTGACTATATTCCAAGACAGAGCCAATGTGTCTCGTCCTGAGTCGTAATACGCTGGCTTCAAGGACAGATGTGGGATGTGGCTCTTTGAGAGAGCAACAAAAGAAAATACTGAATAATCATCATCATCATCAAGGCTCTTTTCTAATGGGTTGCATCAAACATGCTTACAATGATCACTTCAAATAGTAATGCATCTATGCAGTCATTACATTTCAATAACTCATTTATCTTAATTTTATTTACATTTATAGGCAAAGCGATCAGAATACAATCTGAGCTGCTCTCTGATGAATTACTGTACTGATTACACTTATAACAAGACAAACTGTAATTTGTCCATGAAAACATGTTGAAATTAGACTTCCCAATTATGATTATCAACTTAATTTGCTGGTGATGGAAAGATATTATTAGTCGACACTTTAATGTGATGATCACTGTGATCAGTAGTCAACATGTCAGCGACCACTCCCGCATTTATTTATTGATTTACAGTGAAAAACATGAGGAAATTATGCTGTATTTACATTAAAGCCCCAGCATATAAACAGCTGACACATGCTCATTCACTGCGGTTTCTCATTTACCTCTCTGTATCTCCCTGGATAATACTGTAATATTATGAAATAATAAAATATTACCCCCATCTGTTCAAGGCATATTGCAGAATTAATTAGAATAGCTCCATCATTGTCAGAGGACCGCAGAGCAGCAATACGTTAACTGATATGAATCCAATCCCTTACAATCATTATGATCAAGGGATTATTTGTCATCCTGAATATTACGCCACAATCCAGATTTATACCTGCTTGGATTATGGACTTACTATGTTTGCTACCATCTGGTCAGCAAGCCAAGTAGGTAGAAGGTGAAAATCAGGTTCGCTGAACTTAGACATCATCTTTAGTGCATTGTATTATTACAGTAGGGGAGATCGGGGGCAATTGTAACCTTTTTTACATTTTCCTTCATAATTCACATACACAAACATACATGTGCCACAATTAATAAGACAATTGGTATATTTTCACTAATGAGAACAAAAGTGTTATAAATTAAACACAAAAAGTCAGAGTGGTTAGGGATAATTGTAACACTGAAAAAATAAATCATGTTAAACCAATCTTGTTTCTGGGTGTAGGTTTTTTTTCCAACATGTGGGGAGACATATTAAGCAGGCAGACAAACGGTTCTGCCCCTGAAAATTGCAGGACAGAATGATCGACAGTGAGGAAAAAACAGATTTTTACATACTGCTTCTTCATTGTGCATATTGCACAAATTGTTTTATAATGTGACAATGCTGTGGTTAAAATATGAACCAATATGCACAATTTCCACAGGGGAAGAATCCCAATGAGCATGTATGTGCTATGTGTCATTACTGACTCTTATTTCTGATTGGAGGAATTAGGTGTGTCACAATTGCCCCCCGTATAATAGCCCCCAGTCTCCCCTAAGGAAAACTAATGAGGCACAATGACAGGTTTGAAAAGATAAAGGGGTTACACAGAGGACACGAGACAAAATTGGTTGCTTTTAACAGTAAACCATTATGTTTTCTAATTTACTTTATCTATTCTTCTCTCTGTGATGGAACGATTAATAACGCTTCTTGTTTGTGTGTGTGTGCAGCACAGGGGAAAAGGTAGCAATGCTTGGAAGCAACACAGATTGATGGAAAGCAAAAAAGGGGGGAACACAAATATTCAGAAGTTGGCCTCATGCTGTCCTAGGGCGATCGTTTCCTCTCTTATCATTTAGCCGTTTTCCAAAGTGGCGTTAGGTGGGTGATATGAGAGGATTAGGTCCTGGTCCTGCCTGACGAGTCTTTAATTAACAGGCTTAAAGTAAATGCTCTGCTCCCTATAATTGGATCAGAAGGAGAGATCTGCTATCAGCTAATTGGCTTCCTCACACATATAGACTTATCAGATTTTGCCTCTAGGTAGATGATTTTGAAGTGAGAGGAGTTCTGCCAGGCGTGGAGGAGCCGTGGTGTAGATGTTAGTTATGGTGTTTTTCAAGAAACTTTTCCTGGCGCCTGAACTAGCCTAAATTCTGGAAATGATTCAGATTTAATGGCGTTCAGACACAGATGGTGTTGATTTTGATATTTCACATTAACTACACTGTGCCAAGCAGCGTTTTTTTTTTGTTATTAACACTTTTCTGCTTTAGTTCTCATCAATAGGTTAGACGTGCCAATGAATATTACTGTTATCCAGTAATGAGGACATCATTTCTGCACCTATCTTTATTGCCTGGGTAATACATCTACTGGGGCTGTCTAAAGACATGTTTCTACAGCAGGATTTTTTTCCAGGGAGTAGGAACCTGTTGTACCTAGTGCTTTTCCACTGAAGGGCCAAGGGACAGCTTTGTAAAGATAGGTATCGAGAACAGTACTAAACTGGTGCTGGTCTGACTGGTCAGTACCAAAATAGCCTATAGACAGAAAAATGATATTTCTAGTATGATCAGATAAGATAAAATGTACCTTTATTGACCAGCACAAAAAAATGTGGCAGTGCAAGGGGAAACGTAGTAAGAAAAACGTATTTATGCAACTTTACATAAAGGCCAAAATATTTTCAGAACTCAGGAAACAATTCAACTTGTTATTTCTGTAAAAAATAACAGAAAACTTTTCACATCTTTTCATGTCATGTCTTCATTGTTTGCACCAAATTACGGCAAATATCAAGAAGAGCGCTGACATGTATCTGCAGGCTGTTGACATGCACCATCAGCACTGATGCTGTGTCAATAAAATCCCAACAATACCCAACCCTAATTGTCACAAAGCTGCTTAATTGAGCGTGTTTGAATGCATGCTTGATCTGCTGAACAGACAGCGGGTGAATTACAGGGACCCACTTCTTAACAGAGCTTTGCTGCACAGCTGCTGCATCACTGCTCGAACTCAAGTGGAGAAATTGTTTGTAAAATTCAACAGTACGAGCAGGTGGGGAAAATGGTGAATGGTAGGAGACCCTCTGTTTTTAAGTCTCGGAGTTAAAAAAAAAAAAAAAAAAGCTGGATTAGTTTAAAGATTTAAAGCCTGCCAATATTCTGCGAAGGCAGAAAACAGGTTTGCACAGCACGGCTCAGTGGACTGTGAAGTATCAGCTGTTTAAGCGGTTAACATGTTAGCCCCTTTATATCTACACAAACACAACCCAGCAGCCACGCAGTGATAATGGAGCAATCTGTGCAGTAAGAAAGTAAGTTAGCGCTCGACTGACTGGTACTACAGCTCTTTCATGATTTATCGCTGCGTGTTGTCCATGTGCATCTAAAACTAATTAATCTAGCGGAGAAACATCTGGTGTGCGCGTTTAGGAGACACACCTCGGCTCCACACAATGTACACAATGCCACAGTAGTGCATTTTGACAGGGTTTTACAACTCAGCAGACCCATTTCAATCAGTGCTAACCAAGCACAGTGCTGGAGGCTAAAGGGAAACAGCTCTTTGTCTCTTACCTGAACGGTTTGAACGTCACTAGACATCTTCTGACCATTATTTTACCGTCGGTGCTGCCAGTAATCATTTTCCAAAACGAGCGACCCCTGACATCGTTGCTACCCTCCCAAACTGGAACTTGAGGTGGCCAAACATTTTATCTGCGTCCCATCCATCCACAGCGGCAGTCAGCTCGGGTTATTTTACACGCGCCCGACACCCATGGGCGCTGCTTTATCCCTCCGGCAGAAATGGGACAAAGTTTCATTCAGCAAGTCTCCTTCTCCGTGCGTGAAAATGTCATTTAAAGCGTTATTCCGTCGTCAGGCAAACACTCGGAGTCTGAGGTGAAGTCGCCGCCGCAGGTTGTGTCGCCCGTTGGAGTCATGTCCGACGGGAGTTCGGTGCAAAGATGGCGTTGTTGTTGTCAAACATGTGTGTAAAAGTGTGCGCAGGATAGTTTGAAGGCTGCGTTTTCTCGCCCGGAGGAGAGCTCGCTTCATGGACGGATTGAACTTCGCCAAGGAGCCAGCGCGAGTGAAGCAAGTCGGCCGCGCTGCTTCCGTACTCGTTCACTTCACAACAGGCAAGTTAGCTTCAGGGAAGTGTTCAACGTCCGCTTGACCCCTTCAAAATAATAGCCCGGTTAATGAGTTCTGAAGATGGCAAGAGGCAAAGAGAGAGAGAGAAAAAAAAAACACGATCATGTCAAATCTTGTAATTTTCTTTCATAAAGTCCAAAATCATTAATTCTGCCCCAGGGGACTGAACAAATAATAAATTTTGTTGTGTCAACTGAATTTGAATTTCATATTGTTAACCGCAGGTCCACATTTTTCTTTTTTCGATTTTATTTTAAATTGTTTATCAGTATTTATAAAGCCATATATTGCTAACAAAATCACAATTCTTCTGTTTAAGTGGATTTATTCTTTTGTTTTTATTTTACGCGTGCTTTGGCAATTTAAATACCTATTTCCCGTAGAAATTAAGCCCATTTGAATTTAAGTATAACTTTAATATGAGAAAATCCTAAAAGAATTTTATAAATCATGACTTTTATTTATTTATTTATTTGTTTAGTCAGTCAGTCAGTTAGTATTGTCTATTTGTTTTTGTGTATTTTTTCATCAAACATTTCATGGAACACATACTTTAAACTTTACATAGTCACCAATAATGTAAGGACAGTGTACAAAAATGAAAAAGAAAAAGTTCGAGGTGTGTATGCTGCGACATTAAAAGAGTGGAAACGAGTCACTTTACTTTTCACTGCAGCCTGCTGATCCTGTGGACCAGGATCCTTTGCTTACAGTGTCTCTGTTCTGTTGTGTTTAATGTTCTTGTGCCAAAAATGAGAAACAGATCATTCCACAAAGCAGGTCTAAAGAGGGTCATTGATTTTAATAAAAGGCTTTTAATCGATTTCAATTGTACAATTACCCCACAGGCTATAGGCTAGAGCACTCAAAGTACAGGTTTTGTTCTTTTATTTGTGATGAAGCTTCCCATTATTTCCTGTACGGTCGTAGCTTCCTCTGGCTGACTTGACGGTAGTCCAGCGACACCGTGATGGACAGATCCGGATGATCTGAAACCTCAGCAGCTGCATTCACCTTTGTTTGGCTTTTAAGTTGTGATATAAGTCGCACTCAAGTAGCGACTCAAAACCTCAGCTTTCTTTGATCCTGTCACAGTACGAGCAAAGCCCTCACCAGTTTACTACAGCCTGTTCTTCATGCAGCCTGTCAAATGACTATTTCTTTATGGAGCTCTGAACTGTGGCCAAGTTGAAGTAGATCACCATCTTCTATGAGGACCAGGGTCTCTTTGGGTTTGTTTCAGGGGGTCTCTGAAAGTGGACTAAGTGATCCACATTACATTAAGCACTTGCTTTGGCACACTGGGATCTATATGTGTGTTTCTTTGGTGGTGACTAATGGGGAAATTATGGGAAGCCCTGAGCTGAGCTGAGCATCGCAGATGACCATTTTCAGCACCACGGACAGTGCATGTGATAAAGTTGCAGCAGCGGCACCCAGCGGCAGGCAGTCTTACTGCGGCGGAAACAGTTATAGTAGAATACCATAAAACCTGAAAAACAACAACAACAACAACAACAACAACAACAACAACAACAAATTTACAGGAAAGGATGCAGTATTGATACCTGAATATAATTAACACTTTGTTGTTTTAGAGCCCATCCCATACTGGATTTCTGGGGCCAATGCCAATAATGATATTAAAGAGTTAAAAAAAAAACAATAGTGACAAAGATATGTAATAGAGGCTTTAATTGAATATATATATATATATCTTTACAGTCAGGTAGAAATTTTGTATGTCCAAAACTGTTACTTTTCAAGAAAAAGGGGGGAGAAAGTGTTTTTAAAGTAATTGAATACTTTGTCATCAAAGTTGGTAGCCAACAGGTAGACAATCTGTGCATAATTATTACATATCCATTTTTTCTTCTATTTTTTTTTGTATATAATGCTGTTTTATATTTATATATTGCTCTTCTATATTGAAGAACAAGGCACATATTTTTTCATGCTTCTTACTGTATATATTTTATTATATTATTGCTGCATTCTCTTTGTTATATATTGTATGTCTGCTTCCATACTCATTATTTTCTCATCATTTCGCTATGCTTATATATTTTTCTATTCTTGAATGGGAGCATTTGTAATGTATAACATTGATCAATGTCTTCCCAGAGATCAATGAAATTTTTCTGATATCAGATCCTAAAAGGGTGATCAATAGCACTAATTCGTGAAAAAAAGCAACTTGAATTAAGAAAGAGGATCAAATGTCCATAAAATGCTGCTTTTATAAACAAACAAAAATAAATAAAAAAACAATAAAACAATAAAAACAAGCTGAGTATATTCTGTCAACAAGTTTTCATATCAGCACATAACAGACAATATATATGCTGATAATGATATAGACTGATATAGCTGTAATAAACCAGTATCAATATATCTGTCCACTTAGGAAAATTACACCCATACAACGCACAACTCGTACATAGAATTAGCTCAAACAAATGGGGTGGGACTTGAGTTTCTCGTCTTCTTCGTTCAGTGAAATGATTTGCAGTCAGCTTTAGTCACGGCACAGATTATACAGTCTATGTATGTGGTCAGCAGAGCGTTGGAGCAGGAATGGAGGCAGAAGGAGGGGTAGATCTGCAGGGGACCAGACTGAAGATGACAGTGAAATCTCAAACTCCCTTCATGCATCACTTGGCCTGGTACATGTGGATTTGACTGACAGCCCACCGCCCACACAGGCTGTCCCTCTCTGTGGGTTGTGGGAATAGTTCTGCTCTATCAGCGGGAATCCACTGGGCAAACATAGGATTTTTACACCTTTTGTTTGTGTGTGTGTTTGTGTGTGTGTGCAGCATGCATTTTCAGTCCACACGAACACGTGAACACACGCAAGAATGCAAGAATACTTGTGTGCGTGTACACACTGCGGTAGAAATCACTGAAGTTTAAAAAGCGTTCTGTCAGACACAGAGAAGAATACCCAAAGGCACAAGGCTTAACCTTGCTTCAGATATAAATTTAGACATTATCCCTGGCTCCATTTTAACAGATCATTTGGAAAATGTTGCCCTATATGTAGGAAAGATGGATTTTTAAAAGTGGAGCGAGCTGCCCACTGCAGCAGTGAATGGTTTTATTTCAGTGGAAGAACCGAAGAGGTATTAAGCCTAGTTCTGGAGTGGGGAAAGTGTCGCAGGCCCTGTCACAGCTATAATATGCAGCTTTTTTGCTTTTGCTGGTCCAGTCCTCCTTCCCCTCAGCTGGTTAGGTTCCCTCCACAGCACTTGTCACTATTCTTAATGAGCTGTCTACCTTGAAGCAGCATCTAGCCCGAGGCTGAGCTAACCAGCATCTGTAAAGCAACCACAGGCACAGAAGACGCAGGCAATCTGTAATGAAAACAAACAGCAGTCCTGACATGCAGAGCGCTTATTATTGCTGTGCATTTAATGTCTATTTGTTGTATTTTCTATTTGTTTTGTTTTGCTTTGTTATTTTTGATGTTAATATGTGACTTTTCCCCCCCTAGCTCATTAGTGGCCACAGCAAAACATAACTACACCAAAATGCCCTGATGATTATAAAACTAGTTTCAGGCTAGAAGATTAATGCATAATCACAATGTGTAATTTATCTTACTTATACATTGTTATATTTGCTAAAAAAAAAAAAAACCTTCGCATATTGTAGCTTTATAATATGATACAGTGGGTATTGTGCCAGTTTTGGATTGACCCTAAACTAAAACTGGCACTGTATCCACTGTTTCCTGCAGGCGTATACACCATGCCAAATGTAACTACATTAATCAATTGTTCATGGATGTTTTATGATCTATCAGGTAATCAATATGGCATTTTGGGAAATGTGCTAAAACATTTTAGCAGCCAAAGACCCACCAATACACTCTTTAAGGAGGAATCCAACACAAGATACTAGAGATCTCTTTGATCACACGAGATGGTAGGAACCCATGCTTTTTTTTTCATTTTCTCATCTTCTCATTTTCCAAACTAATTTTTCAAGTTAAAAAGTGAAAATTCAGATATCCAACAAATGTCAAACATTGCGTAGCACCATACAGTGTAAGCAGTCAACAAAAACAACGGCACTGCAGAACACAAAGTGAACGGTAATGACCCTTACACAACGAGACAAAGACAGTCACAAAGAGGCGCACTACTGGGGAAATAAAGATCAAGAGACAGCGTTTCTTACATATGCTATTCTTTACACATTTCCCTGTGGGATGGATGACTAAACAAGAAGGAGAGCATCATCCATCTATCTAACAGACAGGGACAAAGTGAGGAGAGCATACAGGGACATTTGTTTCAACTGTTTCACAAGAACTTCTTTTATCCGCCCCACGAGTTGTTATCAGATTTCTACCACAACAGACTCCCCAAGTCTTACCAAGAGAGGATAATGACTTTTAAAATAACCAGCCTCTCACATGGTGTCAGTTAGTGACTGGTCTTGGGTGCAGTTAAGCTAAAACTGAGTCAGGCAACATACAAAGTTTTTTATGGGAATGCTTTATATTTATGTAAAATGAAAATAAATCAATTTAGTGAGACTGGCTTTAAAGCAATTGCCTTGTTGCATGCAGTAGTTTTTTTTAAAAGCACTATTCTGTTCACTTATATTAGTATATCAATTTATTTTCAGTTTGCTTGTTTACTTACACACACAAATAGACTGATTAGACTTCCAATGCTGAAGAATCAGCTGACTGTTAAAACAGTCTGAACAGACATGCATTGGATGACTGGTACAGTTAATCTGGTGCTGTGTGAGGGTTAAGGAACCACTTTTGCTTGCAAACGTCGGGGCATTGCCCACAGAATTATCTCAAGCATGTTTAATTTTCATATGTTAAATTATCTAAACAAATCTGGATAGACTGAGCTGAGAATGAGATAATCACAGATCGTAATGTGCAGAGAAACAAATCATAACAGTCTTATGTATAATAAATTTGCCCTCAATTAGTCTGAATTAGTCTGAATGGTCTCGTTTGCAAATATACTTTTGGTTTTTAAAGAAACAGATAAAGTTAAGTGCTTCTTGCAGAAAAACGATTACATTTTCTTCAGACTATATGATGATAAATTACACTGCAGGATGTTTTTCATGCCAGTCAAATATGAATTACCAAATGATCCCACTAATTGAGTATTTATCTTAAAAGCATCTTGTATGTAATCCTGGCTATCTCTAAATGGTGGTATGACAGACATTATGTGTCTGGATGAGGCTGATGATCCTTTTTAAAAGCAGATGGAGAAGCTATTTTATCAGGACAGCAGCATAAATTGATTTTTTGTTTCTGGGGCCAGCAAAAGTCAAAGCTACGTCCCCTTTTCTAAATGCATCTCATCGGAACAAAAGTGTAAGAAGAGTCAGCTAAACAAAATGTGATCTTAATCGAGTGATTTATGCAGGTCATTATAAAGGTAAGTTGTTGTCACAATAGGAGTTGAGATGAGGACAAAAGACTAGGATCAAACTCCAAACTCTGATCACGTAGACAAATTGCATATCAGTGTCACGCACCCGTGGCAGCCAATCTAATTTAATTTTCTCTGCCACTGAGGAGAAACTGGGGGGCAAAAAAAGGAAAACGATGTTAGTGTTGCAGTTCTTAAGATATGGCAAAAATCAGACAACACCCAGACAGACAGATACATTAAGGGAAGGAATGAAATGACTTTAACAAACAATCTATGAAAATATATGGGCCTAAAAAAATTCTAGGTTTAATGCACTTCTGGCTACAATTAAATAAATTATGTCATAATGGGTGTTTGTTTAATCGGGTGGAGGCAAAATCCTGCTGCCACATCACTGAAAGCTGGGAGGCCACAGGAGCAACACAACCCATACAGAGGTATTCACTTATTATATTTACAACTGACCCAAAATTCATTCAACATTTATGCCAGGTAATTCTTGTATAAATATAGACTTTAAAAATTTGAACACATCCTTTAACTGCAAAACCTTGTGTGCTTTTTTAAAGCAGCTACGATAATTATTTTTCAAATACTTTAACAAGGAATCATCACATGTTCATGATGAAAGAGGTTGTTTGTAGTGATAAACCTGGATAATGATCACCCTCCTCTGCAGTTTCCATCAGCACTACAGAGCGTCTTTTAGCTCGTTTTTTCCAGCCCACAACTTAGCAGTAGCCTGCTATTTTCTGTGAAAGCAAACTAAAAGCCTCACTGTACTCTACCTGTCCAGCATCAAATGGCAGACAGACACAGCTAAACACTTAGCAGGTGAGGACTTACATGGGTCCCTCAGGGGTTAGTGGAGACCAAAAACAGAGCTAAAAGAAGAGTGAATATTGAAATTACATTCATCAAGTTGCCAGAAATCCAGCACATGAGGGATGTTAACGTAACTTTGTAAGCTGGAGGCAAGGTAGTTGTTAGAACTTCCTTAACTTGCAAAAATCAAGCAATACAACCTAAAGGCACTGTATATCTGCACCATTTCTACCATTAACATGTTTGTCAACTTCAGACAAAGGTGCAGTAGGCCTATTGAAAATGTAATTACAGTTAGGGAGTAGCTGGTGAACATAGTGGCACACTTAGCAGCTAAAATGGCAGATTTTTCTCTCTGGAGTTGGTGGAGACCAAAAACAAAGGTAAAAGAAGAGTGACTGAGTTCTCATCTGTCCTTGAAACAGAAGAGCAGATGCAATACTGTGTATGAATTGTGTATAATCCTATTACTTATTGCAAGAAGAACTGCAGTCTACAGTCTTTCTTCTGGTCCACACCACAAATCAGAACAGACTTCTGTGCCAACACAGGTTACATTTCAGCCACAGGATTGATCTTCAAAAAGAGGAAATTAGAACAGGCAATGAACTCAGCCTCCCTTTGTTAATTTAGACCCACTCAGTTTTTGTCTGAACCCCACTCCTTCCATCCCGCCCTCCCTGGTCTCCCAAACAAAGATGGGCTAATTGGGAGTCTGGAGTCGATCAGAAAAAAAAGAAACAAAAAACAATCCATTACCTCTGAACTGTAATTGAAAACAGAGTCTGGACTTAATTACTGACCATTAATCATCCTATTCACCTTTAGCTACCTGTTGGCTTTATCGTTTGTCATTCCACCAACTTTTTTTTTAAACAAATTACAAAATCTCCCTCTGGAGATGGGAAGGGAGGAAACTGTTGAAAGAAAGGATGGAGGGATAAAGACAAAACAGTTCAAACAAACTGAGGAATGACAGAAATCGATGGAAGAATAGAGGACGGCCACGAGATGAGAACATAACAATAAGGGAGATTGATTTATCTGTAATGAATGAGGGAAATAGCTTGGTGGAGCGATTTGTCCCAGTCACGTCCGGGTTGATTGTGGGCCATTTTATGAGAGGTTGAAAGGCGGTGGAGTATTGTGATGCTGATTGACAGCGCAGGTTGACATGAGAAAGACAATTTGCATTCTCATTACATTGGAGATTGACTTCCTTCTCCTGTGTGGTTTGGCGCTCACACACAGAGACACACACTCACTCACACGCAGACACACATAGTGATACAAACATGGAAAAATCATGGTCCTGTCCCCTTGCACAGCCCAACCCTCAGCATCTCTACAGCGGGTGACTGACAGCTACACCGTGAGTCTGTGTGGGATTTGGAGACTCACTCTCAGAATAGACCAAGTGGAGCCAAATTATTTGGTGTAAACAAACCCAAATATTGAAAACAAGGTATTGCTTCAATATTAAATCAAGTGTCAAACTGTAGTGGAAAGTGTGCAGATACAAAAGAAAAAAAAAGAATTTCTTATTATTATTATTATTTTGCAATGGTCACGTGCTGATACCCTTTTCTTGAGGACCTACAGAAAATGTCATTGCCTAAATTTACAGCTCTGTGCATCTTTCAACAGCTTTGAGTTCATTTTTTGTTTTGTTTTTGATAATGGAGGAGTTAAAATGAGATTAAAACAAATCAAACAAAGAAATAAAGTCATCTACAATGCACATTGGTATTTGTGTACAATATATGTTACAAAACATTAATCGTTAAATGATATTCGCTTCCTTTGAATTGTTGTCATTAATGTCATTTCAGAAGACAGAAAACATGAAGGTGAAGAGGCGTACAGTGTTGCCCGGCCCGGAGGGGCATGACGTGAGCACAGATATCTGGAAAGATGGGCTGAGCGAGAGGCAACAATATTCGTAGTTTATTGTCACTGGATTTGAGGTTCACGCACACACACACACACACCGTTTCTTTAGACTAGCACTTTTGTCAAGCAGACTGTTTTGACAGCCAGCAGCCCTCAGACTGAAAGGAGCAGTCATCTGAGTGTGGCATCACTAAGGAACGCCAAAGGGGAAAAGGCCTGCAGGGGCCACTGAGGGCCCTAATACTGACACTGTGACTGACAGACCTACAGTCCCATTCTGTGACAGGAGGGCAAGATACGGAGGCGACAAGCTCCCGAAAGCATCTTCCCAGAGCAGATCCTCACATTGTGATCCAAACAGAATCTCTGTGTCGCTTACTGTCTCACACAAAACACAGCGAACAGCCAACAGACAACAACAGACGGCACACACACTGTGTCCTGGCAGGAGAAACCACTGGCGATACATAAAAAGTTAAAATTAGATGCCAAAGTTATACATGCGCGCACACACACACACACACACACACACACACAAGCAAGGCAGAAGAGTCTCTCCCCTCTGCTCTTCATTCTGAGGGCAACTAAAAATATTCTGAATGAACTGATTCAGGCAATCATATCACTTGATGCTGAAGTACTTATACTTTTGTTCACTTCTAGTGGTGGTTTGGTCTAAGCCACTTTTTTTTATCTCAGTGCTTTTGTTTACTTTTAGTTGTGGTTTGGTCTAAGTCCGTTTTTCATTGAGAGGAAATCTTAATGCTACAGCACACAATTAAACTTTAGACAATGGCATGTTTCCAATTTCAAGGTTAGAGTCTGAGGAAGGCCCCATCTTGGTGTGGAAGAAAGTAATGTAGCTGAACACGGCCCTAACATTAACCTCATCCAACACATTTGGAATGAATTGGAACGCTACTTATAGCCAAACATCAGTGGCCAGACTCATTAATGATCTTGTAGCTGAACAAAAGCACATTTTTTAAGCTATGTTCCAAAAATCTTGTGGAAAGTTTCCCAAAAGGAGAAGTGAAAGCTGTTATAGCAACATATTAAAGGGATAGTTCAAATTATTTGAGGAGGGGTTGTATGAGGTACTTATATACAGTAGTGTATATATTTCTAGCAGGAATCCAGCATTAAGCCAATTAATTAAGCCAAATATTGCTCTTTCTTGATTAACCAGATTTTATTGGCGAAATCAGTAATTTCATCTCAAAGAGTTGCTGGTCTACCACTGCCTCGATTGATTAGTTAGTTTGTATTATTGTGTGACTGAAGCTGAACTAACCTTTTAAAACTCAAAGAAAAGTCCTGTGCTCTGAAAGGTAAAATGATTGATTTTGCCAATAGAGTCTGGTTGCGTGAGAGAGAGTGGTTGGCTGGTTGGTGGTTTGGCTTATATAATAGCATTTTCCTGTGGAAAAAGGCTGTTTGATGGCAAGAAAAAGCAGTGAAAATATCATAAACACAGCATACACTTACGCTGATATTGATTTTTTTTAGGTTGGGCTATTTTAAGTGGCTAAAATAAATTTTGCTGCTGACCCTGTCCACAGCAGTTAATTTCTTAGCTTTCATGTTGGTACCCCTCTCTGCTCCTCCAAACAGGCATTGTCAGCTTGCATCCACTGTAGGTAATACACAGACTACTGACAGGTACTTCATAAAACCCTGATTCAAATGATAAGTACTATGCCTTTAAGGCTGAAAGGGAGCAAATTCCCGCAGCCGAGTTCAAAAAATCTTGTGGGAAATCTTCCACAAGGAGAAATGAAAGCTGTTCTAGCGTATTCATGCCCACAGATTTGGAGGGTGATGCATAACAATCACATATGGATGTATGTTTAGCTATCCACACAATTTTGGCTATCTAGGGTATCATAGAGGATTATCTGTACCCCACAAAACAGAAATACATTCCACAAAAAATGTGACATGCCATTTTTTATACTTATTGTTATCCAAGACAAGAAAAGAAGTAAATTAAAATTTCCTGTTTGTTGGAAACAACATGAGAAGCAAAATCTTCTCCCTCTTTGAAGTCTCTCTAACAGAATCTCTTGGCTTCCCTTTACGGGAGCTGAACACTGGTCTCCACCTCACACACTGGGAGCGAAGCATCAACGTCCCACAGCATGTAAACCCTGCAGCCTCCGCACTGCTTGCCCTACTTGCTGCTGTTCTCAGCTCCTCTGGGGCGACATCCCAGCAGTTTCGCACCGGCTCACCATGACCCACCATCACATCTGTGTGTAATTTGCTGCACTGATTTTGTTGGGGGAAGACAGTGCAGGAAATTCATTCAGGCGATAAATGAAGTGAGGAAAGCAAACTGGAAACCATAGCAGTGGGAGTGAATGAGCAGTCGCATCCTTCTGGAGCTGACTTCAGATGAACGTCTTATCTCTGTGTGAGAGTTGTGTCCCAGGATGACTTTGTCAGCCAACCACCATCCTACTCGCCACATACAGTACATGTCGGTGTCCTTGTGTACTCTGAGAGTGAATCACTGCCATCTGTGAGGTTTCTCTCCCTTCAGTGTCTCACAGGTTTCACCAAATAGTGGCGCAGTAGCTACTGAAGCTAGACACCATACTAGTTTTGACATATAACACAAACACTCACAGAAAAGATAACAAAATCACCCCCAGTTCTCTTACAGCAAACATATCTGGGAAATGATGTAGGCTACATCCACACTACTTTTAGTATGGTTTCCAGAATTGTCTCAAGAATTATCTCCAGGCATACTAACACAGTCCTGTCAAATTTAGTACTTATATTTAGGGCCCGAGCACCGAAGGCGGTGCGAGGCCCTATTGAAACTGAAGGAATTATTCTTCTTCTTATTATTTATCTTTTTCCCCTAAGATCGCATTTTTGAGGGCCTAAACAGGCTCAAAAAGTCCCAGATTTTTGCACACTCATCAGGTCTTGCGAAAAATTCGATATTTTATGGTCGTTACAAAGGGGCGTGGCAAAATGGCTCAATGGCGCCCCCTAACAGTTTTCAAAATTGAAGCCCCCTGCTTTAACTTTGACCTAGGCGTACGAAATTTGGTACACATATGTATCATGCCGGGACAGACAAAAAAGCCTCTTGGAGCAACCCCCTAAACCCAACAGGAAGTCGGCCATTTTGAATTGTATTTTCAAAATAAGGTCATTTTTGGCCATTTTCACACGTCATACTTTAACGAACTCCTCCTACAGATTTCATCGAAATGACTTCAAAATCGGTTTGTGTGAGCTCCACAACTGTGTGATCAAAAGTTATTAAAAGATCTTCGTATCGTTGAAGGGCGCGGTCGCTGCGGAAGGGCGAATTTTGATATCTCGCAACACCCACATCAAAAACCACGAAATTGCTATAACTTTAGCATAAATGGTTCGATCTGCACCAAACTTGCTGTGATGGATAATAGTCCCGCCCTGAACACATCTATGTCACAATATTCTGTGATTGTCATAGCGCCCCCTGGTGGCGACAGGAAATGACATGTTTTACTCTTTGAGGTCCTGCTCCAAGCACGTTGACCATATCCAACTCAAACCTGGTCAAACCGTCTTTAACATGTTGATAATCGTGTATTATGAAAATCGTGCCATGATGTCACACTGTCTTTCCGTGACGGAGCGGCAAAGTTGATGTTTCGCCAAAAATGAAAAATTAGCATTAACTTCACTATACTTAGTCAAATCTGCCTGAAACTTGACATGTGCGTTAACGGTCCAGGCCTGAACATGTGATATGAGTTTCGTTAATGGGCGTGGCCAAATAGTTTGGCCACGCCCCTTAAACATCAGCCCCTGCGGCACGTTTCACCGACATGCACGAAACTTGGTACACATATGTATCACACCCAGACGCACAAAAAAGCCTCTTGGACCCATTGCCCAAACCCAACAGGAAGTCAGCCATTTTGAATTTTGCGTCCATTTTTGGCGTTTCTCACGTGTCGTATTTTAACGAACTCCTCCTACAGGATTGATCAGAACGGGTTCAAAATCACTGTGTACCATCTAGACAACATTGTGATCAAAAGGTATTAAAGATTTACGCCCTCATTGAAGGGTGTGGCCGTCAGGTGGCGGCGAAGTTTGATGTCTCGCCATGAAACACGAAATTGCCATAACTTGGGCGGACATGGTCCGATCCCCACCAAACTTCACAAGTGTCATAGAAGTCCTGGTCTGAACACATCCACGTGACAAGCAGGAGACATACTCACAGCGCCACCTAGCGGCGTCAGGAAGCGACGTCGAATTCCTTAAGGGGACGTCAAAAGGCCGTGACAATCACAGAGCCTCTTCGCCCGGGGCGAATCCTGCCACGAGGCCGCGGCCGCCGGCCCCCCCGAGTGGCGCGGGGGTGCGAGGGCCCGTAAAACGCTGCTTGCAGCTTTAATTTATATTGTTTTTCTAATTCTGATATATATATATTTCTATTTTTTTTTAACTTTATCTTCATTTTGATCAAGTATCCTATTGTCATTCTCTCCTTGTTTGAGCTGCTGTGACATGTGAATTTCCCCAGTGTGGGATCAATAAAGTTTTATCTTATCTTATCTTATTTTGCACCTGAAAATGTAAATCACATGACCATTCATGTACACTGGGCGTGCACGTGCTGGTGTAAACAGGATGGAGTCAGACGCCAGTATAACAGGACAAAAATGATGAGGCAAAGAAATGTGACTGCTGTTCACATGATCCTCCTGAATAATGTTATTTTTTAATGAAACAGGCAATGACATTACATTTTTTTGTCTCTTTTATTGCTGTGTCTGTTTGTGTCTGAAGATATTGACAAAACACATTAACAGCAGGCTAACCAAAGCTAGCTGCTAACATATAGCAACAAATTGGTGCATCAAAACGAGTCGAGCATTTACACATGCGCATTTATGACTGACAGATGCATTAGATGTTTTTCATTCTTCCCTCGTCACACAGGTAATACAACGAGCATGTTAACTATTATTAGACTCGGCAAGTCCAACAGTTATTCCGAACTGTAGATCAGTTGTTGGTCAGTGGTTCACCTTTACCACAAAAACCATGAGCCAGGGCCAGCAGTGTTCACAAATATCTCAGTTTTGGAGTAGTGTGGACATGAGGCATACGTGTTTTAAAACAAAAATGTAGTGTGGTGTTTATACAGGGCCACTGAGGTATGCCTTTAGGTGGCAAATGGAGAAAAGAGGAGTGATTGATTTTATCTACTCCTATCCACACCTTATGTAGCAATAAAATGACAGACCAGGGCAAAATCAATAGAGGTTCATAAAGGTTGCTGTTGTGGTGTGGATATAATGTTATGACCAGCAGGTTGAGGTGGAGACAAAGCGAGAGGGAAGGAATTGAAAGCCAAATAGCCAGACAAACTGCCTTGGTTTTCGATAAGAGCAAATCACATCAACATGTAGGATGAATATCAGAATCATAATACCAGTTTCTGTGATATTCCAATGATGGGGTCAATGTGGTGTATGACACAGGAAGTGTACAAGAAGCCCACCCTCATATCAGTGAGTTGGGGATGATCACCTACCAAATTCACAGCAAATCAAGTGGCCCTGACTGTGCTGTATTTTACTAACTCTGTCTGAACCCCCACTATCTAATTGTCTACAGGAGTAGAGACAGTGTCCTAAATAGGACAAATGGTGCGAGTGCTCTGAGAAGGCAGTGATGTGTCAAACCCTGCCATGGTTGGTAAGAGGTTGGAGAGCCGGAGTGATTAAAGCAATGAATCACCAGTGGGGAGGTCTCAGTTGCTGGCGTCATCTCACACGCAAGCTGGCAATTCAGGGGCACCCATAAGCAGCAACAGCAATTCTTCACTACAACTACAGAAGTGTGTGTGTGTGTGTGTCTGTGTGTGTGTCAGAGAGAGACATTTCGGTGCAGATGCATTGTTTTTCACCTTCTTGTTTATACAGCACTGTATAAATGTGTTCAATTTCATTCTCATTCTTCGCCAGCTGAAACAAGCCTCATAAATCTAGATAGTAGATGTGTATGGAGGGCCGCAATCACTTTGTAAAGCTGTGAGTAAATGAGCTCAGGTGTTACCTGCAGGTGTGCGGTGGAGTGGAAAGAGTCTCTTCAGTGTTTACGCTTAACGCAGCAAGATAGAATCAATTTGATTACATTTATTTGATTATCCTAAATGTAAACTAAAAATATGACAAAAAACATTGCTGTAGGCTGAATTTAAATTCTTCTCTGCATGTAAAAGAAAACTAAAATTATAAACATGTTTTCAGTTTAAATACAGTACATGAGTGTAAGACTTGAAGATTTAAACTACACAATAAGACAACCAGTTTGCATCAACCCATACACTTTTATGTTGAGGCTTCATATGCATAATGTGTCACCAATACACATCAGACTGGCAACGGACTTGGCATTTTCAAAAAGAGCTGACTGAAACAATTCTCGGTCTGTATGCAGCATGAAAATTTGCTGACCATGTCTACAGTTCGCTGTCTCAAATCAAAACAGAATTTTTGGTGCACAATACATGGAACAGGAACGGGACTACAGGCCCCATCTTACACCTGGCACACAGCAGATTGGTCAGGTGACACATGTGGCATTGCTATCTTACAGCTGTCATTTTTTTCACCTTATCAACCAGGGGGTATGTGTACTTCTGTGAGAGTCTGCTGGTTGTACATACCCATTGGATAATCCATGCGAAAGGAGATCTGTCTCCTCACTTGAAATTCTTTTCCTTCCGGTAATTCAGCCATCATAGTGCAAATGCTTGTGCTCCAGGTGCAGCTTCTTCTTAAAGGCGTTGGGAGCTGACTTTCTGAGTGGTTAATTAGATGCTATGGCCAAAACACACCTGTAAATTAATCAAGGCACTTGTGCAGAGTTGATAAGTTGTATCCCACTCTGTGCGCCAATGGCATAAGATGGCAAAGGTGGATTTGGACATGCCCTGAATAAATTAAAGCCCTTGCACCTTGTGCTTTGATCCATACACTTCAGATCACCATAAAATAGGGCTGTAAAAGTCTAAACCCATGCTAGTGGCTCTGTGAGGCTGTATGCTAGCATCAGCATGCTCACCATGACAATGCTAATATGTTAACCAGACGTGGACTAATTATTGAGGCCAAGAATCTCAAGTCAGTCCAGTCCAATCTCTACATATGTTTTTTCTGTTTACTGTTTATGCCGGTAACATATCTTTTATTTTTAGTTAAAATACATATAGCAAAGCAGTCCTGTCTTCAGAGTTGTTGAGAATTAGTCAATTCCACTTCTCTAATTAAGGCAACAGGAGTAAATCTTCATATACAGTATATCATTTCTGAGTGTGTGTTTTGTGCCTGGCATTTCTTCAGCGCTCTGAATGAACTGTTTATCAGAGTAGCTCTGAGTAAATGCATCCTTCCACCTGACAGAAAAGAGTAAACAAGATTTTATTTTCTTGATTATATACACATGTTCCGTTTTTCTTAAAACATAGAATCAGCTCAGGACAAGTAGTTGTGATATGACATGCTGAGGGTGGCTCTGCTAGTATGTGTTTTCTTTAAACACCAACCACATCTCTCACCAATTACATATGATAAGTTTTCTTTTAATGCACTCCCTCTCAGCTCTACCTTTTCTCTTTCTCTCATTCGGTTTCTCCTGTCCTGTCCACTTTTTCTGCACAGTTTGTCCATATGTACATGCTTTGACAGAGAGTTGTGTTGATGTGTGTATGCATGCAACCAATTGCATTTGACTGGCTGCTATCATCAGGTTGAAAGCAGACAGGGGCTGATGGTTTACAGATATATCCATTACATTTAGCATTTTTAACACTGGCTTGGCAGAATTCTTGCAGTACTCCTGATGGCCAGTCTGCATCTGAAGTTAACTGTCATTCCCTGGAGCTGCACTGCTAGCTTAGTAACTAAGTAAAATACAATAAAACTACCTAAGTCATGTTAAAAAAAAACAAAAACTAACCAAAACAAAACTGAATTGGGTCAAGTCAACTTTATTTATCTAGCCTAGTATCACAAATCACAAATTTGCCTCAAGGGACTGCGCAATCTGTACAGCAAATGACAAGACTCTATATTTCAAACATAAGGTGCAACAAAAAAAAGAAAAAGGATCAGATATTAGAAACATAGGCAGCACTGCTGGCCATATTGACAAAGACCCAGCCGATCCATCCTTGTTCTTCATTTCATGCCGGTGCCTGCATCATTTATCCTATTCAAGTGAGGCGTCAATGCCAATATTTTGCAACATGAACTGTGATTGATGATGACACCCACAGTCTGCCGCAGTAACTATCCTCTCCACAACAACAGGATACTTAGGTCTGCTTTAATTGACAGAACAGAAACAACACAGCCGTCCAGCTTCTGTTATCTGACACCTGGGAAACTGACAGGAAGGATAATGGTCCAGTAGGAGCCAAGTATAGTGCAAAAATTCAATTCTTCACAAAAATGGTGCTATTTTTCGCCACGACACCACATCAGAATTATATTAGCTCTTTTTAATTTCCTCCAGACGGAGCCTATTGTCACTTGCATTTATATAAAGTTGCAGCATTTATTTCATGACATGCAAAGTCCTAGGATCATGCTAACTCCCTTGTTCCCCACTTGCCTCCAAGAACATTATGATCATCTACTGCTGCTTTATTGGAGGTTTCCAAACACAGACAAAAGAAAATCAGGGATGCAGCGTTTGTCAGTTATGCCCCTCATGGCACACAGGTAGGGAAGCTTTTAAAACAAAGCTAAAAATATTATCTATGCTATGATTTTACAAGCTATACAGCTATACAGGCCCAGGACTCTATTTGCATTTCCTTGCATTTATGCTCTGCTGCACTATCATATTTTCCTTGGCTTTATGCATTCTATGTGCTCTATATTTCACTTTAATCTTATAATTATTATTTAGTGGGTTTTATTTTTCATCTTATGTTATGCTTTCTATTTTCATCCTCACTTTGATCATACTTTTACTAGTATTATCAGAATTTTATGTATTCTGTTCTCATTTTATCTTATTTTTACCAGTGGGTTATGTTTTCCATATTATTTTACATTAATTATTGCATTCTGTTTGGCTTTTATGGTCATTCTATGTATTTCTCTGCCTGTAATTTCCTTGTTGTAAAACACTTCGGTTTGTATTTCTTGAATGAAATGTGCTACACAAGTAAAGTTTATTATCATTACTTCCACATATATGATGTCTACATGAAAGCGGGCAGCATTCATCATTGTGTCGAATTATCCATATTTATATATTAGTTGAAATCAGTCAAATTATGTCATACGCATGTCACTTAAAAGTCTGTTTTCAACCTGCTTTAGCTTTTGCACTCAAACTACACCAACATTATTAGTATAGAATGGGAGGGTGCTACAGTACAGCACTTTCTTGAGTGACTTTCTAACATACATGACATAAGACTAAATGAAAGGAAAATGCAAATGAAATGATGTTCCTGGCCACCTGCAGATAATATCTGATCTCATGCCAAGCCAGCCCAGTGGTTGATCTTGGAGATGGGCACCTACTACAAGCTGCAAGATGCCTTGATCACAGGCCTGTGCACAGCGGGTGATTTCAGACTGAAAATGAATCAACAGTCATATTCATCCGTTGATATAGCCTTGGATTCATATCTTACCAAAGCCAAAGCAGAGTTTATTATTAAAAGACAGAGTGCAGGTTTTTAATTATTACATTGTTTGACTTTTTCACTGACTTGGTGGGAGTGGGGTGAAACTTAAACTTAAAGCAGGCATTATGATGAAATACAAACGACAGTCAAGTATCATTTCACGTTCTCTCTTTGCAGGGCCGTGGGCATCAGTCAGCTGGCAGGATTTAAGTTTACTCGTGACAATAAATCCAGAGGGAGAGAGGATCAGAAAGTAGGAATGCTGTGAACTGAAGCCAAGTCCATTTCGTTTTAGCAGCACATCTTACTATCTATGATGCTCAAAGTCCAAGTCTGTGAAGTGGCTTGGAAATACAGTAAGTATTAAAAGTGGTTTGTTATTTTTGTACAAGCATCACACTTACAATTAAGTAGCAAATTAGACTGTGATGAAGATGCTGGATAGCTTTCTGTGAAAATAATTCTCAACTCATTTGTCTCTCATCAGGGCAAAGTGTGTGTGCGAATTACACTGGAGAGGGGCCACAACAGAGAGATAAAGAGGAAAAGGAAGAGGAAAAGGAAGAGGAAAAGGAACAGGAAGAAGAACTGGTGGAAAAAAGGAAACAAAAGCTGATAAGTTAAGTTTTGAAGTGACAGATTCACACCCCTCATTTCCCTCATAATAACTTTGTGGTTGATGTAGTCACCTTGGACAGTGTTCACCTGTGTTTGTGTGTGTGTGTGTCTGTGTGTGTGTGTGTGTTTCTGCTTCCTCTGTACTCTGACTGTCCATTAGTACAAAGAAGACTGTTTCTTTTAAATTGTCATAAAGGTATAAACATGCAGCAAGATGAAGGGAAAGAGAATATTCCAAATAAAAGCTAACAAAAGTACATGTGTGAAATGATATTAAATAAGATACTATTACTCAGACAGTGGGATCACATTTAGGTATTATCACATGTCACCCAGAATCGTAGTGTCCACTAACCAAAATAATCAGTAGCTCTTGCTTTTATTCAGGAACTTGTAAATATACACTAACTGATCTCATGGAAACTCATCCATTAGTACTTATTCCTCACCATTACTGCCCAAGTTAAATTTCCCAGAGCCCAAGGTGACGTGTTCAAAATAAGAAAACACTCTCAAGTGTGAAAGTGGTACGAGGACAATACAATAATTCTCTCTTGATCACCCAACTGATTAATCAACAAACTATTTCCAGTCTAATTATCTCTCACAATTCTGCAGAATTAGTGATTTTGTTGACACAAAAACATTTTTTGTGAATACCTTATTAAATGTTGTGTGAACATCACATGGGCTTAAAGGGACAGTTCACCCCAAACTCAAAAATACATATTTTTCCTGTAGTGCTATTGTAATACAGGGTACTTTGTGTGTTTTAACTATTGCCTTACTTATTACTTAATTAAACTCTCGAAGGGCTGTGGGTGAAGAAGAGCACAGGGGAGCGCTTCGACTATTTTTACTCGATCCACTTTAATGTCCCGAAGGAACGTAGGACAACTGATTACTGACAACAAAAGTGACATTTCACATCTAATATATCACTCCGCCAATCTCGATCACAACTCACATCACCTGCACATAAGGTGCGCCACATTATATAGGTCCAGATTAAACTTTAACATAAGAATACATCTGTAATTACCATTAATGAAATTATGTGGACACAAAATAATGAACAGTGAAAAATAAGACAATCTGCTGAATATATCCTCACAAAATGAATCTCATCTTACACCATTTATCCATCTAGAGTTTTTGGTGTGAGTTTTGGAAATATCAATAGCAGAGATGTCTGCCTTCTCTCCAATATAATAGGACTAAATTGCACTCAGTTTGTGGTGTTTAAAGAGCCAAAAAAAAAAGAGAAACTCACAAAAACCATAATGTCTTATCTGAAAAATAATGACCTGTTTAATCAAGATACTCCACAGACCTTGTTGTGAGCAGTTTCATGTAGGAACTACTTTCTGTCTGCAGCAGAATCTACTGGAACTACTTTAGAATTTACCAGAAGTACTTTCTCTTGTACTAGAAAGAAAGTAGTTCCTAATTCCAAGGTCTGTGGAGTATCTTGAGTCACTGGGTCATGACTTTTGGAAAGAGACACCCATTCTGAATTTTTTCAATGTATTTTTTCTGGCTCTTGGAGCACCACAAACCGAGTGCCGTGTAGCCCCATCGTGTAACGTTTCTTCACCTGATATCTCCAAAACTCAGCAACTCACACCAAAAAAAAATTAGATGGTTAAATAGCACTAAAGACCAGGGGAAAAATATGTGTTTTTGATTTGGGGGTGAAACATGTCTTTGAACACTATCAGCAGTGTTTCTGGTTCAGCCTAATGACAGGCAGCCCACAGGGACTATAGGTCATTGGACAGGCTTCTCTTTGGCCATGGTCTGGACAGTTCTTATCTTATACACATTTGTCCTTTGGAAAATTGGTATAATTCATATGTTTAGTCAGGACAGCCTTATGTGCAGACAACAGCCTGTTTCAGTCCTTAGTTAATAGAAAGGCAATGTTGAATACACTGTATGTACATCAGTTGATCAACTGTCAGTTGTCTGTCAAAGTAAAGCAAAATCTGTTATCCCAAAAACAAAAGCCCAAATTTCTGAAAACACACACTCTGGTGTTGGAGTTCAGTGACTGCTGTCTTTACTACTTCTCAGACTCTGTTAACGTATTGTTTAATTTAACAGCTATAACTGGCTTCTAGACTTCCATACAAAAATCAGTGAGCTTTGACAAGATGACTGCCAGATCAAACATTAGTGAAAGACATGGACTCAGACGTCATGGTCCTGCTGTGACTATATTTGTCACATATAGCAGCTGGAGGACTTCACCCATGGCCTAAGGACTACTTTTGACGGGGAGGGCAGAGTCCCTCTTAGTGGTGTGGGGGGTAGTGGCCCTGTCCCTGGTAGGTTGCAAAAGCAGACTGGGTAAATGCCATGTTCCACCTCTCTCGTGCAGCTGGATTTGTTGATCTATCAATAATTGTTTCTCAAAGAAAAGACTGTAATCTGAAGGCCAGTGCACTCAGAAAATGGGTGAAGTTGTTCACTGGCCAATTTCCAAATACAGCTGAAAAAACAGGACTCGCAAGATATCTATAAGTGCAATGTGAAACAAGGGATTACATGAAGACAGACTGGCAACCGATAAAATGTGTGCAGACATCACGCAGAGATAGTTATTATTAATCTCTGTCCAATTTCATGAATTAATCCTTTGTGACAGTGTTACAACTCCAGCCACCACCTACTGTCTGGGTGTCATTTATAACTATCACTGATTTTAAATTTCAGGAATGACTAGGGTTGTCGATGTATGTATACACTGTATGTCCCATGTGTCAATAAATTTACATTTTAAGTCTTGATCCTCTAATTTCTTCTTTCTTCAGGAAGTTTGAAAATGACAGATGTCATGAATAACAAATAATGGATGCCAGTCCACCACTTTGGTCTGTACTGAAATACCTGAACAACTCTGGTGATTTGGCTTTTCTTCAAGTGCCACCAACAGGTTGACATATTTTCTTTTTATTTAACTGTCTTGACAGCTATTAGATGTATTTAACTATGAATCCATATATTGCTGTCTTTTTGTCTATATGCATGTAATTTGGATGCAATTTGGACAGTGACAGTGACATGAGAACCACTGTCTTATCCAGCACAGTGAAATGGTGAATGCTTACTGTATTATCAACTACTATAATTTAACCTTTCTGACCACTGGCGAGCACATTAATTACCTTTATTTGCTCAAAACAGCACTCTTTTGCTTCCTTGGTCAGCTTCTCTCAGTAATGAGTCTTGCACTTGATCTTTGCTCAGTCCAGTCATGTTTTTTTCCTGATTGTTAGTTTTGTCTCTGTGTGCTAGTGGTTGCTGTACACAAAATGAATGTAAAGAAAGATGTGTATTTACATCATTAAAGAAAAAGTTTCTTCTGAATCTATGTTGCATGTTTAGTTTGTTTCCACTAGCAGTTGGAGATGGAGTGACTAACAGCAATATCATCATCATCACCACCATATGACATCAGCTCCTCTCACCCTCTTTAATCCTTTAAAAGCAGCTGACAGTTTAAAATTGCAACGAATCCGGCAGGAGAATTTTTTCAATCTGGGAGAAAGAATATACAGTAGCTCAGCATTTATATTACAATTAATGAAATTACTTGGAATAATGTTGAGACTGAAACTTCTCTTGGTGCGTGAACATGATGTGCACAAGGTAATTTTAAACATTAGTACTGTATCTTCAAAAAAACAGTTAGATAGTTTATTGATCTCATGCTGAGGAAAGTCACTTGCTGCAGCAGCTCAAGGATTCAAAAGTACAGGCAGAAAAAATTCTACCAATTTCTACCAACTAATTCTTTATACGCAACATGATATAGCCTACTGAATAAAGAATAATTAATTTTTAATTATTCTAAATCTGTAAATCATCAATTACTGTAAATCATCTCACGCACACGCGTGTACGTGCGTCCATGGCAACAGAATGGTGACGTCAGCAGATGCTATATAAGGAGCTGAAGGCCTTAAAATTCTCATTTGCACTTGGACTTGACACGAGTTGACCCGATGCAAAGCTTGTCTACTGGAGAGTGAAATCTGTTGGAAAACTATCCGTGGAGAAAAAAAACGAAAGTAAAAGCGAGAAGAAAACTTTTTTGTTTTTAAAAAGTGACTTCCGCTGCTGGATAAATGGCTGTTAATGGACCCCCTGTGGAGGAGCACCTGCTGGTCAGAGTCAGCGCTGGTTTAACTACTATGCAGGTAAGACAACTTTTAATATCACACCGCATTTAGTCATTCACCTGCCTGAGATGCTTAAAATATTATTTCAGTACAAACTGACTGTTTACTGTTTTTAAAATATGGATATTTAGTGGTAATGTGTGGAAAAAATACATTATTTAATGGAAAAAGACACAAACTCATCGTTTTCTCGGTTTTGACGATCGGAATGTCCCGGGTAAAGTTTAGACTGTGTAAACAACGGAATAGTAATATGAAAACACTTTTATTTTGGTTTAAGGGCATTGTTTTTTACTAATTTGTCGTGGACTATTTGAGAAAAAAGATGGCGACTGGGCCACTTTTCGAATGATGGCACCATGGAAACAATGGAACTTTGAGGAGTTAACGTCATAATGTTAGAACGTTCTAACGTTCTAGAACGTTGGAGAGTTCTAACATCAGGACATTAGAACGTGCAGGTGTAAACAGAACAGAGGGCCTGTTCTTCTGTGTGCACAGTTGAGTTTGCTTGTTGTGAATGTTTAAGTTTTGCTTCAGATGTATCCGGAACTCTTATAGGTCCTTTAAAGTCAACGTTTAAGAGATGACTGAGGATTAATTTTCAGAAAATATATTATATTAACATATTATTAATTAAACCTTTAAGCTTAATTTTGCCTAAAAATGTCCAGAATGTGAGTTTTTTATACTTTGTTCCCCCTCAGGTGGCTTCCTCCAGCTTTTAAACAGCGGCATTGCTCGCCCTGTTACTGAAAGTCCTTAAGACAACCGGATCATCAACGATTCTCCACTCCTCCCTGATAACGAGGACGTTGTTGGTTGTTTTTATCCTTCTCTGCTCTTCTCTCCCTCATCGCCGGAGCTGCTGCTGTCTCCTGAGGACAAAAAAATATAAATAGAAGTATCTTTTTATCCATAAAATATCACTTAGACAATAATTGAAAGATGACATGTTTTACTAACTTTTTTATCCTTCTCTGCTCTTCTCTCCCTCCAACACCGGAGCTGCTGCTGCTGTCTCCTGAGGACAAAAAAATATAAATACAAGTATCTTTTTATCCATAAAATATCACTTAGACAATAATTGAAAGATGACATGTTTTACTAACTTTTTTATCCTTCTCTGCTCTTCTCTCCCTCATCACCGGAGCTGCTGCTGTCTCCTGAGGACAAAAAAAATAAATACAAGTATCTTTTTATCCATAAAATATCACTTAAACAATAATTGAAAGATGACATGTTTTACTAACTTTTTTATCCTTCTCTGCTCTTCTCTCCCTCCATCACCGGAGCTGCTGCTGCTGTCTCCTGAGGACAAAAAAATATAAATACAAGTATCTTTTTATCCATAAAATATCACTTAGACAATAATTGAAAGATGACATGTTTTACTAACTTTTTTATCCTTCTCTGCTCTTCTCTTCCTCATCACCGGAGATGCTGCTGTTCCCCGAGGACAAAAAAAATAAATACAAGTATCTTTTTATCCATAAAATATCACTTAGACAATAATTGAAAGATGACATGTTTTACTAACTTTTTTATCCTTCTCTGCTCTTCTCTCCCTCCATCACCGGAGCTGCTGCTGTCTCCTGAGGACAAAAAAATATAAATACAAGTATCTTTTTATCCATAAAATATCACTTAGACAATAATTGAAAGATGACATGTTTTACTAACTTTTTTATCCTTCTCTGCTCTTCTCTCCCTCCATCACCGGAGCTGCTGCTGCTGTCCCCTGAGGACAAAAAAAAGTAAGTATGAGTGTCTTTTGATCCATAAAATATCAGTTAACCAAGAATTGAAAGATGACTTGTTTTACTAACCTTTTCACTCTCTCTTTACAGACGAAAAAAGTTAGTACAATTGTCTTTTGATCCATAAAATATCAGTTAACCAAGAATTGAAAGATGACTTGTTTTACTAACCTTTTCACTCTCTCTTTACAGACGAAAAAAGTTAGTACAATTGTCTTTTTATCCATAAAATATCAGATAACCAAGTATTGAAAGATGACATGTTTTACTAACTTTTTTATCCTTCTCTGCTCTTCTCTCCCTCCATCACCGGAGCTGCTGCTGTTCCCTGAGGACAAAAAATATAAATACAAGTATCTTTTTATCCATAAAATATCACTTAGACAATAATTGAAAGATGACATGTTTTACTAACTTTTTTATCCTTCTTTGCTCTTCTCTCCCTCATCACCGGAGCTGCTGCTGTCCCCTGAGGATAAAAAAAAATTGAGTACGAGTGTCTTTTGATCCATAAAATATCACTTAACCAAGAATTGAAAGATGGCTTGTTTTACTAACCTTTTCTCTCTCTTTACAGACGAAAAAAGTAAGTACAAGTGTCTTTTTATCCATAAAATATCATATAACCAAGTACTGAAAGATGACATGTTTTACTAACTTTTTTATCTTTCTCTCCTCTTCTCTCCCTCCATCACCGGAGCTGCTGCTGTTCCCTAAGGATGAAAAAAGTTAAGTATGAGTTTCTGACTTGTAAAATAATTGACTTAGAATAGACTGTCATATAAAAAAATAATCTGCCATTTTATAAGCTACCTACATACTTGATGCAGCACCATATAATTTCCACTGATATAATTCCAAGATGACTCGTCTTACTGTTATTTCTTTCTCTCTTCTTTTATTCCTCCACCACCTGAGCTGCTGCTGTTCATTGAGGACGAAACAAGTATGATCTTCTGACTTGTGAAGAAAGTGACTTAGAATAGACTATGACATTAAAACAAGAAAAAGTAACATATGTTATTGTGTCACTTAGCCACATACTGTACGTCTTACTAACCATTGTTTCTATTTCTCTCCTCTCTTCCTCCATCACCTGAGCTGCTGCTGCTCACTGAGGGTGAAGAAGGTGAGTGTGAAAGATTCTGACTCGCAAAGTGGCAGAGAACATGCTTTAATGTGAATTATTATACATTTCTTAGACCGAAACTGACTTTGAATACACTACTGTACAATATAATATGCCTGCTAATCCATATAACATCACATAGATTGTACTTCAAAGATGACGTGTTTTACTAACCACTTTATATCTTTCTCTCCTCCTCTGTTCCTCCACCACCTGAGCTGCTGCTGTTCACTGAAGATGTAGAAGGTGAGTGTGAGATTCTGACTTACACAGAAAGTTACCAACAAGTGGTTTAATAAAGAATGTAACAGCTGTGATTGTGTCGAAAAGCTACTTGTTGTATGCTTCCTCTTTTTATGTAAATATCACAATTTACAGTATATATGTATATATATATATATATATATATATATATATATATATATATATATATACATATATATATATATACATATATTATTTTTTATTTTTTTTAAACTTAAAAACAACTATTTATCTTTTTTATTCTACCACCAGAGCTGCTGCTGTTTACTGGATGAGTACATCCCGTGTTTCCTTGACAACAAAGAAGAAATTATTCTTCCTGACAGGACGAGAAGGACGACTGACTACGAGATGGAGAGCAGTGGTTTCCTGTGCACTAAGTTTCTAGGTAAGCAAGCTGCATATTAAAGGAAAAGTTCAACATCCTGGAAAATACACTGAATCACTTTCCTGCTGACAGTTAGATGAGACGATTGATACCACTCTCAAGTCTGTAGGCTGAATATGTAGCTACAGTTAGCTTAGCATGAAGACTGGAAACAGGTCAACAAGTAGCGTCACTCTGTCCAAACATAACAAAATCCAGCATCTCTGAAGTTCACTAATTAACACCTTATATCTTGTTTGCTTAATCTAAAAAAAAACATTGTAAAAGAGACAAACAGCAGCTAATTATGTTAAAGGGATAGTTCAGATTATTTGATGTGGGGTTGTTTTAGGTACTTATCAGTAGTCAGTGTATGTATATGCCCCCAGTTTGGAGAAGCAGCAGGAGTACCAGCACAGAAGCTAAGCAATGTACTGCTGTGGACAGGGTCAACCACATAATGCATTTTAGTCACTTAAAAATGTTCGAACTAAAAAAAAAATTATATCAAATTAAGAGTACACTTTATTTAGAATCTTTTCACTGCTTACGTGAGACAGCCTCTTCCCACACGAAACTACCATTAGATGAGCCAAATATTGCTCTCTCTCCAAACCAGCCAAACATCATAGGTAGAATCAGTAATTTCACCTCAAAGAACATGGGACTTGTTGGTCAACCACTGTCTCAATCTGTTAGATTGTTTGTGTTATTGTGTGACTTCGATGTTTAAAAAGTACTATTCAGATTCACTGAAGTCACAAAATAACACCAACAAAGTAACTGATTGAGGCGGCAGTAGACCAGCAGCTTCCTTCTTCTGAAAGTTAAAGTTAGATTTCACCTATGGAGTTTGGTTTGTTTGAAGGGAGTGATGTTTGACTTATATAATGTCAATCTCCTGCCAGAAAAGGCTGTCTGACAGCAAAGTAAAGCAGTGAAAATATTCTAAATATAACATACACTTAAAATGATATTAAAGTTTTCAGTGGACCCTTTTTTAAGTGACTAAAATACCTTTTGTTGCTGACCCTGTCCCAGCAGGACATTGTTTAGCTTCACTGCTGGTGCCCTATCTGCTTCTCCTAACTGTGTGTGCAGATCACCATCTACTGTAGCTAATACACTGTCTATCAATAAGTACCTCATACCACCCACTTCAAATAATCCGAACAACCCTTTTAAGCTAGGCTAACCAGTTTTTACTGTACAGAAAAGAAAGTATCAGTGTGTTTTACAAAATGTTGAACTGTTCCTTTAACATTATGAAAATATAATAGTGACGTAAAGTAGTGACAAGCTAAAGTGAAACTGTTTTTTACAGCTACCATCTTTGATAATGTTTTGTTGCTTCAATAGAGGAAGCTTAGAGATGTTTTAACCTGTGACACAACTGATTCATGTACATTTATTTAGACTTGACCTGCAGACCAACACGTCTTTATAGTAAATTATTATCAGTGAAGTCTGTGAGATACTGACAGCAGACCACAACAAGGATCCATGTTCATGACTTGTTTTTGATATCACAGGCCAGAACTCTTCCTGGAGCCTCTTAGAGTGGACTTCAAGCAAAGCCACAATCGCACAACCAGTCAGACCAGTCACCACAGCTGTTCACTGAACACACTGAAGCACCTTCAGCTTCAACTTTGCACACTTTACTGCTTTGATGTTGAATTCAATCAAATAAAAGCAAAACTCAGACATGTGATCTGTGAGATCCTTTACCCTCAGTGAGGACTTTTCAGCCAGCATACTTATATAAGATGATCAATCAAGAGTAACAGGAGTTTTGGAAATCTTTTTCACATCAGCCATATTTGATCTGAAATAGCTGGGTAAAGACCTGCTGTCAATAATATGAATGTAATTAAGGTTCTGTTTAGTGATGCAGAGCCTCTGAGGAGGTTAGGGGCCCTTTAAAAATCAACCATTAACAAGATTTATCAGATAAAGCTCATCTTACAATGAAATTCTTTATCTTCAAATTGACTGACTTGTGCAGCTCTGGACCACAGGTTTCAGACCCCTGATATAAGCCATATGGGGGTTTCCAGGAGACTAATAGTAAAAATTATATCTGCAGTCGTGTCTCCCCTAAAATCTGTAGTTACAGAGGTGGCTTGGAGTGTCTTTTGAGCAGCACAGACACTACTGTATGACGATGGAAATAAATGAAAATTATAGGAATCCTACAAGCAGCAGTGTGTCTCTATGATCCTCTATTAGTTAGTCAAAATCAGAGTTGATTCTATGTTGATACTCGGGAGAAATTAGTCACATTACACCAATATGTATGTAAACATATAAATACAATATATAGGAAAAATAGAAGAAGAAATGGAAAATAACATAAGAAATGTAAGAATTCTGTGCATAAATTGCAGCATGCTATAATATATAAAAGTGTAAATAATAACGCTGTATGCATTGTACAGTTGAATCATTGCACATTATTGTCCTGTTAAATCAGTAGTGTACAGTTAAATTATTGCACTGAATACTGGGAATGCACAATGATAATCCTCATGCAATACTTGTGCAATATATCAGTTGATTATAATGTTGATGTGATGTTTGTTTCTTAAGGATCAGCCCACTGCATGCTGGTGTGTGTGTGTGTGTGTATGTGCGCGCTACAGTAGACTATCTGCAAGTTAGTTGGCAGTGGTATGACTTGGGTAGGTTTAGGCACCAAAAACACTTGGGTAGTTGTAGGTGCCAAAAGTACTTTGATACAGGTTGAAGCACCAAAAGTACCTGGGTATAGATTTAGACACTAAAAGTACTTGGATATAGATTTATGTTAAAAAAAAACAGCACTTGAGTAGTTTTAGGCATCAAAAGTACTTGGGTAGATATAGGCACCATAGACAACAAAACTGCTTAGGTAAGATAAGGAACAGATCATGGTTTGGGTTAAAAAGTCTCTAAAAGTTAGGAAGCCTTTCAGGCAACAACTCTATTGCTACTTTTTTTGAGAAAATGACTTTAAGTTGAGGACACGGTCATCTCTGAAAAAATTCTCCACATACATACACACAGAGAGAGCAGAGTCATTAACGTTGCCTTAAACTCTGATATAAAATGTAACCTAATAGTGTAGTCAGATAACTCTTGGTCTTGGAAAGTTAGCAGGGCATGCTAACATTAGCAGCTTTCGTTAGAGCAGATATGCCTACTGCACTCTGTTCATTGCACTTCTGCTCTTGCGTTTTTGTTTTGGAGGAAAGTTAGAGGAAAGTCAGCTAGCCAACTTGAGCTAACGTTAATACATTCTATGCCTTGTGATTTCCCAAACTGAATAAATACTACACATACAAAATACAAAACTGTTTCGCTACCTCAATCTCACTGTAACTATACCTGCTGAATTGATTTTCAGACAGATTTAGTTGCTAAATCCGCAAACTTCACATGTAGCCTGTTTTTAAGCTAGCAGTGCCTGTCACAGACCAAGGCACTGCTGATGGAGGAGGTTCCATATGATCTTCACTTCACATTCATGTTTTAATGTTAAGAAATTTTCTGCTTCAATCTATATTTGTTGATGTTTAGTCTTTCCAAAACAACATGCTGACTGTGGTCACAAAACTATTTTGCTCTCTGGTTTGCTACACCTGGATTAAAGGGGTGGTGTAGCAGCAAAAGCACCATGAATTATATTCATTAAAGAAATCCGATTTGAGCATGTTCTAAATGTCTAGTTGACCAATCTAACTGTTATCTAATGTGACTTTATCAATGTAATTTAGTCATTGATTAGTTTCAGCAATTACTTTATATTCAGTTTGATAGCTTGAACTGTAAATGAAGGTATTTTAAATTCCTTATGTCCTTTTCTTTATTACTCTATTGCTAGTCACTGTATATTTTGTGTTTTGTTCTTTCATTGCCAGACCACATCAAAGTATTATTTTTAATGTGTTAAAACCTTTTATCCCTGCTTTTGAAACCAGGTGTACAAGAATAATGTAAGTGATGACAATGACATGCACAATGTGCAGGCATCCTTTTTTTTTTACCCAGAGGCAATGTAAATATGCAAAAAGGCTCTAGACATTGTAATCAATGCACCATGGGTAGCCTATGAAAGTCATGCATTTAAAAAAAAATGTATTCAGATACTTCATCTAGTTTGCAGTTGAAGCACCAGCTCTCGAGCTCAGTCCTGAGGGAGGACCCCTGTCAGCAGTGATCGATCACTGAGGGACCACCCATCAAAGGGTGACATTGACAAGTTGAAACAGCTTTTTGTTTTGTTTTTTTCTAAGATGAATGGAAGTTTGAGTTTACTGACACTCAGCTGTAATCTCCACAGCTGACAGTGTCCTACAGTCAATGAAGAAAGTCATTTTAATTGCATTAACTTTAATTATCTTGTTTACGTTCCTGTTATAGACAATCCGATGCATTTTTTATAATTGAAGGGCTTAAATCACAGCAGTTTTATTTGATCATGTAACTTATAAAATGTCAGTTTATATAAGCAAACTGTAACTACTACAGGAGAACTTTCAAGTCTACACCTCTATTTTTACAGGCTAGACTTTGTTGTAGGTGACAGCACCATTCAATATTGTTTGGCAGTCAGTGTTGGTTGGCTGTAAAGCAGTAACATTTCAGACACTGGGAGACAGAAATAAATGGATTCTATTTCGAGACACCTGCTGTGTCTAGACAACCTAGATATGCCAATACTTGATCTGGCACACTGTCACTGGCTAAATATCTCTCCTGGCCAAGAAAGATTGTACTTGAATACACGTGGGTAGATGTTTTGTGCCCCTGGGTTGTTTGGTGAGATGAAAAGAAATTCTCTTCTCTCAGCTTTTATAAGTCTCGCATGCTTAAGGGGAGAAATGCCCACTCTGTCTGGGCCTTAAGGGCTTGTCGTCATACAAGGTTTCCCCTCCTGCTCCTAGTTCTGGTCCAGAAATACCAATATCCACACACTGTAGTTATCCCAACACTTAAACAATAGGCTTTGCCTTTTTGTGTGAAAATTCAAAAGTGTGGAAAATACCACCTGCTGCCTTATAAAGCTTATGCATGTCTCTTGGCGAACAGTTATCCTCTTTCCTCTGGCTGGTAGAAATTTCTGTGGTGGCGTGGGGGAGGACTAGGTCTGGTTTTGCACTTTTATATTGGGATGAAGAGAAAAAAAAACACTGATATTCATAACGACACATTGCTCTGACCAAAATACTAAAAAATACAACAAAGCTGCAAACAATGTCAATAATGCTGATCAATTTTACTGTCATTACTGACAAGGTCAAATGAGAAATGTAAGAATATTGACAAATTCTGAAACTATATCTTCATCTTTTCTCTAAAATATCAAATATAAAGGGAAAAAAACAGCCTTTTGAATATAGCATATGACAACATTGGAGGCAGGACTGAAAACTTCTCTGGGTGGCCTGGCAGCTTAGTTGGTAGAACGTTAGGTAGTTCTTCAGCGACGTATGTTTTGGGTTGTTGTCGCGTTGGAAGACAAAGCGACGACCCAGACCCAGTTTTGCTGTTGACTGCTTGAGGTTTTCTTTAAAAATCTTCACATATCCTTCTTTCTTCATGATTCCTTCCACCTTGACGAGATTCCCAGTTCCAGACACACTGAAGCATCTCCACAGCATAATACTCCCACCACCATGTTTCACTGTGGGAACAGTGTTCTTTGGGTTATATGCCTCTCCCTTCTTTCTCCATCCATGACATAAGCAATGTCTCTATGGCCAAAGAGCTCTAGTTTCATCTCATCTGACCAAAGGACACTCTTCCAGTATACATAATCTTTCTCCAGGTTGTCCTTAGTATACTTCAGTCTGGCTTGAAGTTGTCTCTTCTGCAGAAGTGTAGATTTTCTTGGTCTGTAACCTCACAGTCCATTCCTGTGCAGGATTATAGTGATTGTCTTCTTTAAGACTACAATTCCCAACTTGGCTAAGTCATTCACTAGTGTCTTGTTAGTTGTCTCTCACTAGTTTTCTTTCTAGAGTCTTTGAAATCTGTCGCTTCCTACTTCTACCAGGCTTGTTCTGTACTGTAATAATATTGACCCTGGTAATTTTAGTTTTTTCTAAAATAATTCTGTAATTGTGTGCAAATAGAAATAATTTATGATTTCAAAAGAAAACTAGTATGTTTAGAAATGCTAGAAATTCCTTGCTCTGTCAAAAAAGCACCTGGGAAAATTTTGAATTTTTTTTTTAATTTCATAGGGTGGGTAATAATTTCAACTGTATGTATATTTAATGTGCTGTACAGATACTGTATTGGCTAAATCTTCTCTAATACGACGGAAGCTCAGATTAATTCTAGCAAATGTTGCACAAAAGATGTAGTTCATCAAAATTGTGTACATTGGTTTCTTAGAAATTCTTAGAATTAAGTCACAATTATGAGCTTAATCTCAGAATTCAGAAAAAAATTACATGTAGCCCTATCTTTTTCTTTATGTACCTCTCCTGTAGGAGTTCAGTCCATCCTCTTTAGAATGATTTACCATAATGGTCATATTTTTAAAGGAAATACCTGCCTTGTTCTTCATCTTTTATCTGTCTGTTGACCAATGGGCTATCGGTGTGAGATGAGGGAACTGAAGTGAACTGAAATAAAATGTGCTCTGTTAAAGATGAACTCTACTCCTAAGACTTTTAGAAGGAAAGTAATTTGCAGTGTGTTGCCAGGAAAAGTCACCATCCACGTCTCCAGACACAATGTGTTCATCACCTTCAGCCAGTTAGAGGGGAAGAGTGGAAAACAAAGACTGAAAACGGTGCGCTTTCATGATGCTGCTGTGGCCCTATTCGCCTGCTTCTCTCTCACTCTCTGTTTAAACTCCATTAACCATTCATACTTAATGGTTCTGGTATTTCAGACAATTTAAGACCCCTCTCCAGCAGAAAGGACGGCGCGATCGAGCGTGGCGGAGAGCTAATTGAAGTCCGCTGACACCATTAGCAAACTGCCATCAGCCTGATAGCCAATCGTATAACAAGAGGCTGAGGGCCAAGGAAGAGAGACGGAGCGACAGCTGATGATGAACAACACAACACTGATTTCTTTCTCACAGGTCAGACCATGTCTCTCTTAACAAGCCGAGAGAGAGAGAGAGGGCGGACACGAGGGCATATTTACACACATACAGCTTAATGGTGTATTTTCACAGGCTTACATATCGATGTCTCCTTTTCATTTTAACTCACAAACATTTTGTAGTGCAGCATAATCTCATAACTAATTCACCACTCAGTTGGTGCACAGCAGCACTTACTGGTCCAGTACTCTGCTACAGAAAGAGAAAAAAAAAAAGCTATCGGTCCATATCTACAAAGGTCATTGAATACAGTGGCCTGCCAGCTTCTGTCACGTACTGGCCTTTATCTCTGTGGCCCATACTAATGCACCATGACTGCTGCCTTTGCTCAAAGGACTAACAAGTGCACTATTGCTGAAAAAGGGCTTTACAGTGTCAAAGAGATGAGAGTGAGATAGTGTTTGTGTGCAGTGTTTATAGGGTTAGGTTCTGTGCACATTTGAACCAACATGATACCAGTACCTGGAATTCCATACTGGTATCCAACAGTACCTTTTTTTTTTTTTTTTTAGTACTTTAATCTCTAAACAACAAAACTTAAATTTCAGTTGTAAACACAAGTTGTCAAAGTTATTTAGAACATTTTAACTATTTATTCAGAACATTTTTACACACCACAAGAAATAAAAGCCTTGCTTTCGCCTCCCAAACCCATCCCTACAGCCACAAACCTGTCAGTCTGTCCCAAGAGCAGTTGTTTTGGTCTTGGAAGAAGAACATGTGATATCTTTCCTGTTATATCGTTATTGTTGTTACCACTGCTGTACTGCAATATTTCCCCATCAATAATATGCAATTCACAAATATGGGTTTCACACTAAGGTTTTGGACATACTAATACGTTTCACATACTGTTTTGGCGTGCTGAGTTGCATGTTGGTAAGGAATTTTGGATGGCTGAGTGTTCGCTAACACTAGTAGAAACGCAAAGCTAACATCAACCAAGACAATGAAAACAATCTTGTTATCTACAACAGCAACTTATCCAATGAGCTAATTCATTGAATTAATGTGTCAGTGAGCTGCGGAGCATTTTGCTGCTGTTTTGCTGCTTTCAGAAGCTTTTCAGCAGCGGAACGTTTTGCCCAACTGATTTACTTGCTCAGATTTTGTTGATTAAGTCCTTTTTCTTTGCTCTTTGTCCTTCTACCACGTATAAGCAGGCGACGTGGTTAAATAGTTTCTTTTTTGTCTGTCTTTATGATCATGAGTATGCACAGGGTCTTTTATTCTGAAAATTGACTGGATTGTCCTTGTCTTTTCTGTGTCTGACTTTCTGCCCATTCGATCTTCTCTGTGTTAATTGACACGGCATCTATCAAAAATAGACTCAGTGCATATTTGAAGTGGAATGGAAAGCTGCCACTAGGACGTGCCGAGGCACTGCTGGTGGAACCACAAGCATTGTGTAGAATGGCTCCGATCATCTCCGGCTGACGTGGTGCAGCCATAATGCGATGCAGCTGCATCTGGTGAAATTTAGCCGTCACTGTGACTTAAACAAACTGCAGCAGCAAAGTCACTCTCTTTCCTTCGCTTCCTTTCTATCCTCTAAGTTACTCTCTCTGATTTAACCTGAGCTGGCCGTCCGTAGTATAAACATAATGCGGTGGGTACTTTTAAAATCACCGATTTCAGTACACAGCCCAAGTTATTTAGCTTTGTAAGAATGCTAAAGGTGTATTACAAATACAGACAATGTATTAATATGCATTGGCTAATGACTTTGTAAAGATCTTTCAGCAGCATCTCTGGCAGTTATCCACAGTGGAAATCAAGCCTGCAGCCTTGGCACTGTTAACAATATTAAACTACCCCCAGCCTGGCTCAAGAAGCACCACAGAAGGAGCCTAAACAGGCCAGTAACATGCTGATCTGCGCCATCGTCTCCCCCACCGCGCTGTGGATTTGATTTGGCTGCGACTGTCTTTATTTCCCCCGGGCTGCACGGCTATCACAGTGAGGCGAGGAGGTGAGCCATCTTGCTGAATAGAAATGCCCCCATAGATGTGCAGTATGTGAGAGACTGGCCCCTGGGACCAATACTGGCTAATGGCTATCTGATTGACTGGGCAAAGAGAGGAAGAGAGGCGAGGAAGTGAAGATGAGGAGTGCAGGAAGGTGACAAGCCTGTCTGTCTGTTTGTCTTGCAGAGCACTCCAGTATAATACTACGTACTGTATGAAAAGCATGCTTATGCATGCTTATCAGCCTTTGGTGTATAGTTGTGTGTGTTTGTGTGTGTGTTCTGTGTCCCCCCTATGTCTTTCAGCCCATGGCTCTAATGAAGGCTGCTTACGGTATAATGAGAGATGTGGTCAGATAATGGAGGAGGTAATTACTCCAGCCGCTGGTTAAGAATTACATTATTGATTGGCCAGATGCAGCAGCATGACAGACCAGGGAGTGATGCAAAAATAGAGAAGAGAGAAAAATCAACTCCTAAAATAAACAGCTCGTCTCTCTAGCTTCCAATCAAGGCTGAGGAATGAGGCACACAGGTGAGTGCAGAGTGTGCATACACACACACAAACACACTCCAGCTGAGCAAGTTCCCTCGGCAGGGAACATCTGCAGTTCTGCATCTGCAGTGAGTGTGTAGTGATCCAAACAGCTCTGCTGGGCAGGGAAATTAGATTGCAGCTAAGTCTGGTTAAATGTTAGTGTATGTTCTCCAAGCATGACTAAAAAGAGAAATATATTCAGAAAATTTAATTTACATCAAATACTGCAGTGCTATTTTAATTTGCTATGTGTGACACTGAAAAACTACACTTAATATGACAGCTTTGCCCAGAACTACTGCACTGCCCTGAGCAGCAATTTGCACTGAGCACATAATGTACAGTACTTCTGCACATACTTCATATGTGCATACTTCAAAATTCAGCAGCAGCTATTGTTGATGAAAACTGCAGAGGTCTGTCTAAAGATATGTTTGCTTGTTAGAGCTTTAAAAATGAAAAATGTCAAATCTCGTATGCCATTACTAACAAAGTCAACTGAGAAATGTATGAATACTGACAAACTCTAAAATGAGAGGTGAGAGGTAAGAAATGTCTCACTATGATAAAAGCCCTGGTCAATTATACCAAACATTGCTCAAAATGTACAGTACAGTAAATATGTCTACCTCTCAGGTGGAATTTTAGTCCATCCACTTTAGAACTGGAAACTTTTTGGTCTTGACAATGATTTAATATAATGATCATTTGTAATATTTGGAAATACTTATCTTATTCTCTATCTTTTATCTTTCTTTAACCTTTGCATGAAAGAGGGAAACAGTCCCAAAATGCAGGGGTATAATACACTCGCTGGCCACTTCATTAGGTGTAGGGTTGGAGCCCATTTAGCCTTCAGAACTGCCTTAATTCTTCATGGCATAAATTCAACAAGGGGCTGGAAACATTCCTCAGAGGTTTTGGTTCACATTGACATGACAACATCATGCGGTTCCTGCAGATTTGTTGGCTGCACATCCATGATGCAAATCTCCCGTTCCACCACATCCCAAAGGTGCTCTACTGGACTAAGATCTGGTGGCTGTGGAGGCCACTGGAGTACAGTGAATTCATTGTCATGTTCAAGAAACCAGCAGCAGAAATCGAGACTCATCAGACCAGGCAACATTTTTTCCAACCTTCTGCTGTCCAGTTTTGGTGGGCCTGTGTGAATTGTAGCCTCAGTTTCCTGTTCTTAGCTGACAGGAGTGGGACTTGGTGTGGTCTTCTGCTGCTGTAGCCCATCTGCTTCAAGGTTTGACGTGTTGTGCGTTCAGAGATGGTCTTCTGCATACCTTGGTTGTAATGAGTGGTTATTTGAGTTACTGTCGCCTTTCTATCATCTCGAACCAGTCTGGCCATTCTCTTCATACCTCTGACATCAACAAGACATTTTCTCCCAGACAACTTCCACTTACTGGATATTTTCTCTTTGTTGGACCATTCTCTGTAAACCCTAGTGATGGTTGCGTGTGAAAATCCCAGTAGATCAGCAGTTTCTGAAATACTTAAACCAGCCCATCTGGCACCAACAACCATGCCATGTTCAAAGTCACTTAAATCACCTTTCTTCCCCATTCCCCAAGGTATTGGTGTGTTTCCTACTAGCTGCTAGTTGCTATAATCTCCATGAAAATATGGGATACATCAAATACATCAGATGATGAGGACATAAGTCGACCGCGAGGTAAAGTGAATGAAACTTAATGGGTTGCCTCATCCATGAGCATAATTTCTGTCTGAGTTACATCAGATAGATTTTCATCTGCAGTGTTGGTTGGTTAGCATCGTGTAAACTACAACCACCTGTTGAAGGTCAATTCAAACCAATAGGGGGCAGTCTGTCACCACAATAATTGCTAACTACTGCTTATTATACTCTCTGCTCTAACTATCTTGGGCTGCAGCTAGCCTGCAACTGCTGTTAGCTCAGTTAGTTGTACAGCTAGAGGCCCTATTATGACTCACGTCTGGCCAGATCTGCAGCGCAGATCAATGGCAGAGTATTTTTGTTTCATGGAAACGGAACCAGGCTCAGCAACCTCTTATGAACACACATAAAACACAATACTGAGGTGATTTACAACAGTTCCAACCAGGACTCTGACTCATGATGGCATGAAACAGAGGGGAGCAGGAGGGAGGCTGGGCATCAGAAAGGCAGCCAGGGCACCAGAATATTTTCACATCTAACCTGGTGGATTAAGGATTTATTTCAACCAAACCAGAGCTGGTGAAGGTTGAACAGTGGAAAGACAAACCAAGACTTTTTGGTAGGTTGTTAAGTTTGTTTTGTTTTTGTCAAGTTTGAAATGTATTTCACATACAATTTTGTCTTAGTTCATTGATTCATGAATTTAGAAGGTGCATGGTTTATTACAGTATATAATAGGTATAAATATATTTTCTTTCTTAATATTTTGTGAGTTTATTTGGTTTATCAGTTAGACTAAAAAAAAGCTCAGCAAGCTTGTGAAAGTAGTAACCTCGCTGCTCACAGCAGATCCCAGTTTCTCTCTCTTGAGGCACCAAGTGGATATTTCTGCAACAGAGGACCTAAACATCTATAACAAAATGCCATAGCTGTTACTTCACATCCTGTTAATAATGCTCTTTTTTAATGTTTTAAATTTAAATTCTGGCCATACCCTACACATTGCTCCTTTAACAGTCAACAAAACAACTCCCATGATCCCATGCTACTTCAGATGACATGAGACTACATATTTTGTTATTGTTTTAATGCAAGAGACATGCCCAGCAGCAGAACTTACATATTGTGTGTTTAATTCACATCAAATACTGTAACACCATTTTAATTCGCTCTGTGTGGCATTTGAACAACTACTTAATCTGACAGCTTTGCCCAGAGCTACTGAACTGCCCCGAGCAGCAATTTGCACTGAGCACATACTGTACAGTACTTCTGCATGTACTTCATAACAAAGTTGAACTGCAGCTATTATTGTCCAGAACTGCAGAGCTCCCTCTACAGACACATTTGCTTGTTAGAGCTTTAAAAATTATATCACAGCCTGACAAAAGATTTTAAAGAAATAAGTCCAGAGACATTAAAGCGTGACACATTTATGGATTTAGTCAATATTTATATGATACTGTAGGATAGTTAAGGATGAAACTGTTCGTTTGTGGTGGTTTTTACGACCTGTTGATATTACAGTGAAGCCAGCTGTCTGTGGTTATTATAGTAACACAGTACTTAAAGTATACAGCCTGTCAGCACTAGTCAGTGAACACACATATACACATGCTGTGCACACACCAAACATTACACTGTGCAGGCAGCACACATTATCTTGACCCTCAGCCTGTCATCCCCAGCAGCAATCAATACATTATATTGATTCCTTCTTGGACAGTAGCTTGTAAGACATTAGGATCGTCTCAAGTTCCCCACTTCATCTGACCCCGCCCATGTTAGAGCATCTTAAGGCATCGCAACGTGACACTGAAAGCAACATCCTCCATCCAGCTTACACAATTGTACTTCCTTATTTCTACACAGATGAGGGGCGTAATTTTCACCACAAGCACTCACTCCTGCCATAAGGCGGGATTGACATTCCAACATAATTCTCACATTCAGCAGGCAAACAAGGTAGTAAGTCCAATTGTTAAATGCCAGTGGGACTCCACACAGCAAAGGTAATTATGGTCCCAGATATGCCCACTAGCTAGCTGCAGTGTGTGTACATTATGTGTGTGTGTGTGTGTGTGTGTGTGTGTGTGTGTGTGTGTCAGTTTGTATGTTCGGCAGCATGTATGAGGGCTTTGTGAGTGTGTATGTAGGTGATTGCTGGGGCTTTAGCTTTTCATTAAAACAGAAAGCCTGCCAGACCGGTGCTTCGGTGTTTGTCCCCAGAGGCTGCCTTCTTCCATGAGCTCAACGCAGAAAGTTAAAGGGTCGACTGAGGGATGGATGGATGGATAGAGGGAGGGAGAGACAGGCAGGGACTTAAGCATGGCAAACAGGATTGATGACAGAAAACTCCACTAGCATAGAAATCCCTTCATTTTTGCCAGGAGGCCTCCTGCGGGCAACCGGGGGAAGCAGAACAAAGTCAGAGGAGCTGCAGAAAAGTGGAGAGAGGAATACTGAGCAAGGATGGCAGTAAAACTCCTTGTTTCCTCCCTCCATCCGTAAAGGTGTGTCACTCTGTGTGTAATGACCACAGCCGCATAAATGCTCACACTTTCTGCAGCCACCAAACATGTTCAAATAATAATTTTTCACAAGTCTCATAAAGCTAAACTAATAATGCATGTACTGTAGTGTCCATAACATTTTTAATCAGCAGTTTGTAACATTTATTGGTCTCTAATGTGGAGAGTAATCTCAAATGTGTAACAATTATTGTTAGTGTACACCACCCTGCAACTTTATGGTCACATTTCTTACTGTGTACAGATCCTAATAAATACTGTCATGCATTCAGGTTCATTTATTTTTTCCACTTGGCTATGTCTACCACTGTGTCCTGGCAGTGGTGACAGTAATACATTTTCAGGTTGTCTGTCTGTCCCAAGAACATGATAACTAACACATTGACAGAATTTCTTCAAATGCGGCACAAACATCTTTGACTCAACAATGAACTAATTTAATTTCGGTGGTCACTGGGACCTCATGTTTGTCGCATTTTCGTAAACAAAACAGCTGGATGGAATCTCTTCCAGTTTGGTACAAATGTCCACTTGGACTCAAGAATGAACTGATTAGATTTGAAGATTTCTTTCCAGGTCACTCTGACCTCATAAATCAAGTTTTTATGCCTCCAAAGGTCAAAGGTCAAGATCACTATAACCTCAAGTCTGTCCAATTCTTTTGAACATAGTATCTCAGTAAAATGTGAGTTGAAATGTGGAAATGTGGGATTTCTTTGAACTTTTATCCACTTGGACTCAAGAATGAAGCAATTAGATTTTGGTGGTCAGATGTCAAAGGTCAAGGACACTGTGACCACATGGCAGTCCCATTCTCATAAACATGATGTCTCAAGAACACCTTGAGGAAATTCCTTTAAACAAATATCCTCTTGGACTCAAGGAGGGACTGATTAGATTGTGGTGGACAAATGTAAAAGGTCAGAGTCATGGTGACCTCACAAATCACATTTTTGGCAAGAACTCAAGAATTTCTACTCTAGTTATGACAAAATTTGACATTTGACATCAAAGAAGACAGCATGTTTTCTCACTGAAAATTATTCACTAGAATCATAATTGTCAATGTGATAACTTACAGTTTTGTGAGAAATACACTTAATAACTTTTAGTTTGACTTACTTTGATTCCCTCAAAGTCTTCAATACATACTGTATATTATATGAGTCTGGACAGACATGGATGTAAACATCAATTTGACCGGTTAGTGGAGGTATATGACTGTGAGGCAGTAATTCTAGTTTTGTTTTATTATGAGCAGGTCACACTTCTTTCACATGTCAAAAGATACTAAATCAAAATACAGTGCAGGACCTGCACACAAATAAAGGCTTCCTTTTCAGTCTCGCCTCCCTGAAAAAAACAACCCTGAGATTCAAAATAGCCAACATCCATCTTGCCAAGTTCCTGATTAGTCTAGCAACACTCTAATCCATCCCATATTAAGTTGGTTGAAAAACTAGGGAAAAAAAAAAATAAGAAAAATAAGAAAGAAAGGAAGGAAATTGTGGCAAAATGTTATTGACAGAAGCCCATTTAAACCTCATTACATTCCCAGACATACAGTAACAGCAGCACATTGTGGCCAAGTAAATTGGGTTGGAGCTTGGTGGTGTGGTTGTAGGTCTGATTAACATCCTGATCAACAGGAACTCGTTGTTGCACAGATAATCTTAATGAGGACCCCTCTGAGGTAGTGAAACCTCTGGTGAAGAAAGATTAGCACATCTACAGCAAATAACACAGCCTTATCAATCCAAAATAGCCTTCCCTGCACCTTATATACCAGGCACCCAGCATGGTGCAACTATTTTGTGACAGTTGTCCCCTAAATTCAACTATTGCTGGAAATGTAGGCTTTAAGGGAATGTTAATGTTTGCTTTGAGTGAGGAAACTGTTAGTTGCTCTGATGTTTAATATGTTGTTCTTTTTACTATCTTGCCCTCATCCTGCTCCACCTCCCAGGGAATTACAGTTTTATTTTGTCAGTCTGCTAGGTCTCTGATTTTCCTCTTTGTCTGAATGATTTTACACCGATTTTAACCTTGGGTGTGTGAGTGCAGAAATACTGCCCTGCAATATTTTGCCTGTTGTGGCAGAGTGACTGTTTTTATATTGTGGGGGCACACCTCACAGTCCAGCACAGTGTTTCTAATGTAACTTTGATAAAACTTAAGTAAGTCAAAGGGTTTCCCTAACTTTTTCAGCTTGTGATCCAAAACAGAAATTTGGTGTCTCACTGGGACACAAACTCGCAAAAATACATCATGAATTACCATAGCATCTACATTTATAAACTGAGAAAGGACACAATGCCTGACCTCCCTGTTTTTTCTTTCTGCTTCACCCCCCTCCTGCCCCAGCCTGCTGTATTCATTGTCCGCGGAGACTGGAGCCATTGTATATCCACTTGATACAGTATTCCCTGTTGTCAGTCTGGTCCCTGTCAGTCTCAGAGACTGTGTTTGGTCTCCATTCAGTCATGTTCACTCAGAGGCAGCTCAGCCCAGTGCATTTTCCAGCGGTGTAAACATAAACACTCCCTTGGTGCTCCAAGTTGCAGGTCCTGCCCTTTAAGGCATATTAGTGCCTTTAGCTACACAGCTAACTGAGCTAACAGCAGCTAGGAGCTGCAACCAAAGACAGTTACAGCAGAGAGTGTAGTGAGCAGTGGTTAGTGGTTACTGTGATGATATGCTGTCCCCTGTTTGTTTGGAGCTGACTTTGATAGGTTGTATGTGATGTTATGTGGGAAAAAGTTTTAAAGTGGCTTAGAAAAATAACATTTTGAACCAAAAACCTATGTATATCAACCAAAAATTGAATGTTCAAATTTGTACATGTGAGAAACACAACTGGAAACTTAGAGAATTATATAAAAACCTCAAAAACCCAATGAATAGTTGCCGTTTAACAGCATAGACTAATACAATAACTTTAATGGGCTACGTGGGAGCAGATCAAAAACGTGGCTTTGTACTAGAATAAATTTAGTGACCATGATGTCTGTACTGAGTCGTTATTTTTGCTGTTTCACGTTCCAAAATGCTGAAGTTATTTTTTGTTTGTGTTTGCTCTGTTCAGAAAATGGGGGTTTATGTGGTAGCCTAATTGTCATTTTTAGGCCTTGTGCCTACCAGTTTTTTCCCAGATGAAAACACTCAGCTGGTAGTGCATAAGAACACTTTAGAGGTGCAGTGTTATTTCAAAATGTTGGCACAAGGTAGAGTAGGGTTGACTGACAGCTGTTCTGTCTCCTATTCTCTTATTCTGTCTCTTATTCCATGTAGTTTGCGACCCAATAAAAATGGGTTGATGGCCCATTTTGGCTCCCAGGCCTAAGTTTGGGAAACACATGTCAAAAGGTCTATGTTAGTGATGGTTCCTGACGTTATTTTTTTTTCTCCTTATAACAAAACAATGTCTACATGTGGCTCATCACCTCCTCATTTTGTGGGTTATGACTAATAATAATACATGATCATAATTTTTTTGTGTCCGGTAAATGTTTTTTGTAACGCCATGCATTTATCTTGTGACCTCAAGGTTGGAACCCACTGTTTTACAGAATCTAGTGGCATCTGGTGGGGAGCTTGCAGATTGCAAAGGTGTTTTTAGAGCAAGCGTTTTGTTTGTCTGTTCTGGACTAGTATAGAAACATGGTGACTTCTGTGGAAGAGGACCCGCGCCACTGAATACATAAACAGCTCAATCTAAGATAACAAAAACACTGTGATTCTTATTTAAAGGTGGTTATATACCAATTAAAACATACTTATGACTATTATATTCCATTTCTGCCTTATTCTGCCAATAAATACCCGTAAATCATACACACTTGATCTTTAAGTATGTATTTCAGACACTGTGCAGGTTTATTTTTGACGGTTGCTTAAATTGCAAAATTCCAAAACTCTGATAACAGCTGCCCCTTCACTTACATGATAAACAACAATTGTCTTATATGGGAGAAAGCTTACCAGGCACAGAGGAGACCACTGATCAAGAGGAAAACAGACAGCTACAGGCATCCATTAGGTGTAAAGGAAGGAAGGGAGAGCGCTGCGTTTGACACAAGTTAATTTATGGTTATACTTGAGACAGGAAGTGAAGGTACCACTGAGACAATAGCTTCACAGGAGGATGTGACTCAGCAGTCCGCATCTTTGATGTTATGTTGCAGATGTAAGTGGTGCAGCAGTAGATAGAGGCTGTAAGATAACAAACAGTCCAGGAGAGATATGTGCATTGCAAATTAAACATCATTCAGCAGCCATCAGACAGAAAAGGCAAGAGGTAAGAGGAAAATTGCTTTTGTATTTGGGAAGCTGGTGTTGGTGCTGTAGATAAAAACTTAATGATAACCCACGTACCTTTGACCATGATGCTGGTGTGTTTTGACTGGCATTTTTTAATGTGTTGTTTAGCTTCAAGCACCAGAGCTACAATCTTCCAACATTGGAGGATAAGCTGTCCTCATAATGTTTGTTGGCAAACTTTTATCAAGCCCTGAAGCCCTGAGAGAGAACTTTCTCAAGTGGATTAAAATGACATTTCTGATGAGTTTGTTTTGGCCCAAACGGCCATGGAGCTACTCCCCTGACACCAAAGTAATATAGCCGACTTGTTCTGAGTTGACTGCCTCAGCATGGCACACCTTTCAGCTTTATACAAGTGTAAATTTAGAGATATATTTGATTTGCTTCATGAAAAGAAGCTGCTGGAAATCTTCTCTCAAACTTACAATAGCAAACATGAGTGCCTTGGTAGGAAAACGGGAAGCACTAAGCTCAGTTTTGGCATTAGCTTTCCTCCCCTCCCTCCTGTTAAATGTAAACACGATTGTTTCTCATTCAAAGGTAGATAACAGAATATGATTAGAAAATGTGTTCCACAGAAAAATTACAGGAAAAATGAAGGAAACGTCTGTCTGTCCCCTGGAAAACAAGTATCAAGCTTTCAAGTCATGAATAATAACTCTTTCATGGTTTGTTTTTACGGCTGATGCAAAATCGCCTACAGTCTATAGTCAAGTCTATTATGACTTTCTTTTTTCAAGTATTAGGATAAGAATGATATACTTTACCTCTTGCAAATTAACATTTAATTCAACTGACATATTTCAGACAGATCAGACAGAGATTCTCCACATTTTGTAACTTAAAGCTGCAGTAGGTAGAAAGCCTGAAAACGGTTGATTTTTGAGTCTCATCTGAGTTAGGTTTTGTTTTCTGTGTCCTCAGTCCCTCCCACTAGACGAGCAGCATGCCCTTCATGAGCAAGCAACAGTTATTTTTATCATTCTTATTTTTCTGTTTCAGTACCGCACACACAGTTAAAGTAATGTAACATAGATCTCCTGTTATATAATTACTATCCATCAACATACTTCTGTCTACTGCGCTGGACTGTCAGAAGTAGCCGAAAAGAAGAAGTTATCTATAAAACTAGCTTTGTAAATTACCCCAAAAATATTTTTTACTTTTAATCGAACTACAGTATTCGGTAGCACCACTGCCCACTGGTGGAAAAGGAGATAAACCTAATAAATTGTGTTCTGAAACCCACCCTTTTCCAGTAATTTAAAACTAACACTTGTAAATGTACTGTACAATCAGGTTTATTTCAAAAATGTGAAATTTAACCTGTAATAATGTCCTTCAAGCTACATTTACAGATTGTCTGGTCATGAGGGCAGCAGAAACAAGCTGTGAACATAACACTGACAATCTGATCACTAATTAGGTTCATATAGAGGACGTTTGAGCAAGCAGTTACCTATTTACACCATTCAGCCTTCATCTGGTGTTTTTGTTCAACTGACTACAGTCAGTTCATGATGTGTAGATCATGATGATGAGGATGATGATGAAGAAGTAAATGATGTAGATGATGAGGATGATGATAAGGATGACATGGATGATGAGGAGGTTGAAGAGGATGATGATTTGGATGATGAGGAAGAAGTAGTAAATGATGTAGCTGATGAGGAAGATGATGAGGATGACATGGATGATGAGGAGGATGAAGAGGATGATGATTTGGATGATGAGGAAGAAGTAGTAAATGATGTAGATGTTGAGGAAGATGATGAGGATGATGAAGATGATGAGGATGACATGGATGATGAGGAGGATGAAGAGGAGGATGATTTGGATGATGAGGAAGAAGTAAATGATGTAGATGATGTAGATGATGAGGATGGTGATGATAAGGAGGATGATGATGATGTGGATAATGATTATGATCTGGATGATGATGATGATGATGATGATGATGATGATGATGAGGAGGAGGAGGAGGAGGAGGAGGATGATGATAAGGATGGTGTGGATGATGATAAGGATGGTGTGGATGATGATTATGATGTGGATGATGATGATGATGATGATGATGATGATGATGATGATGATTATGATGTGGATGATGATGATGATGATGATGATGATGATGATGATGATGATGAAGATGAGGAGGATGATAAGGATGATAGTAGGATGAAGAGGATGATGATTTGGATGATGAGGAAGAAGTAAATGATGTAGATGATGAGGATGGTGATGATAAGGGTGATGATGATGAGGATGGTGATGGTGATGATAAGGAGGATGATGATGATGTGGATAATGATTATGATCTGGATGATGATGATGATGATGATGATGATGATGATGATGATGATGATGATGAGGAGGAGGAGGAGGAGGAGGATGATAAGGATGGTGTGGATGATGATTATGATGTGGATGATGATGATGATGATGATGATGATGATGATGATGATGATGATGTATAATCCTGTAGTACAAAGAGAAAACTGGACTTTCCTTTACACCGGACCTTTAAATATCAGTCAGTTATGTTAGTGTGTTGCCTCATTCTCAAACATCACATCCATGCACCAACTCCTTCTGCTGTGTCCCAAAGGAAAAAGGATAAGGGTCAGTGACCTATTATCTAATGTTCTTTTCCTCTGTAGTTCCCGTAATCTTTCGCTGTCTGAGAGGACGTGCTTTGGCATTTACTAAGACAGCCCTGCAGCCATTCTTTGTATTGCTTTGGTAATTTAAGGTGACTGATTTGACCAGCCAGCCTTTGGCAAACACTCTTCTCAAACTTCTATTGATTCTGACTATCACCAGGATTTCCTGCTGCTACTGCTGTCAGATGAAAATGTAAAAGTCAGTGGGGAGCATAACCACTACACTAATTTTGAGACATGTTTCAAATGATTGTTAATATAAAGAATCCATATACTTCTGGCATTTGTAAAATATTTCCCTTCAGTGTAGGCTATGAGGCTCTCTTCTTTGTTGTAATCGTAATGACTGGAAACTTCACACCTCTCTTTCCACAATGAGTCCCCTATAAAAATGGTAGCTGATGTTTTTAAATGTAGCATGGTGGGATGCGTGTGTGTTGGATGGAGGGGTTGAAAGGGAGCATTTCTTGTCTTATGCTTGCAGTTTTTTTCCTTTCGTCCGTTTGCATCCTTCATACTTTCCACTCACCTATTCTTTCGACCACCCACCCTCAGGTGTAAACCACTCTCATCTCCAACAAGGACACCATTTAACACTTCAAATCCACAGGACTTGTTGTCGCAGGAACATATTATTGATGTTTGTCAGGGTGTTCTCCTGTGTTGGTGACCTATAAGGAAAAGATAATGGATGACACCTCTTCAGAGCTTGCTCCCACTGGGGAAATGATCCTCAGTTGCTCGGTCATATAGAGGTGTGGGAGCATTGATAGAGGCCATTTTCATCAGCAGTCAAACAGCTCATTTTATGCACTGTCACTAATGGACAGGGCTATCATTTATGAAGGGTAATGCCTTTAAAGGGGACATCAATGAAGGCTAATGATCTGACCGGCACTCTGTTAGAAGCAATCCTTTGTTGGATGAAATTTAGACTCATATCTTTATGGGGTGCTCTCACTGATGAATGCTGAACTTATCAAAGTTATATTGATGGATGAGTATTGTCAAGAATTCTTATTTTCACTGCTTCATTTACAATAGAGATGCATATCTTGCAGCTGAATAAAAAATACTATAGGATTTGATCCCAGAGGTGGGACCAAATTATTGTTTTGCAAGTCATAAATAAGTCTCAAGACTGTTGACTCAAGTTCCAAATCAAGTCCTGAGTCCTAAACTAGTCACAAGTCATAATGTGACAGTGAGTGTCCTGCCTCATTGATTATTTTTTGGGGAATTTTTTGCCTTTTTGCCTTGCCTTTTTTGCCAGCTGAAGATATGACAGGAAAGGGGGTAGAGAGAGAGGAGATGACATGCAGCAAACGGGCTTCAGGTGGGAATTGAACCGGCAGCCGCTGCAGAGGACTGACAGCCTCAATATATGTTGCACACACCCTACCAACTGAACTATAGGGGCCCCCTGCCTCACTGATTTTACTTAGTTATTTAGCTGTTAAGCTAACATTAGCTAGGCATTACATGGTTGTATAAGGAGAACTGGATACAGCATTGAAGACAGGCCTTCTGGCCTTCGTTCGTTCCTATGAGAGCTGCTCAATGGTGCATGAACCTTCTATACTGGAGCTTCAGCATTGTATGGCTCATAGAGACTTCCTTCTGCTGAGCGGCTAACTTTAGTCCTCCATTACTGTGAATGGGGATAAAATTATTTGGTCTTTCATCACATCTAGACTTTACAAATGTTATTGGATTGAATGGATCAAATCCCGAAATTCAAAAAATGTATCTGCCATTTTACAGTTGCTTCTTTCTAAGTGTAAGTCTATGGGGAAAATACATTTTGGGCTGCAGAGTATCATGTGACGTTGTGGGTACACGGTTTAACAACTATCTCAAATTTGCTTCAAAAGCTGGTGCTCTTACTGTGGGCTAGAAGCAATAGCTCACTAACTATATTAACAGCCTGAACTTACAATTCTTTGTGCATCTTCAAATGCCAAGCAAAGTTGGAAGTTGTTGCATCTCTGTCTTAAAGTTTTGCCCCACACATTCTTGTAGTTTTTGAACTACTGATGAAATTAGCTTTAGTATCAGTTTCTCCAACTGGAGCTCGATAACTCAACATTATGGCTATGATTGGATGCTACTGGATTGGTACAAAACGAAGTGGATCTGGGGTGTCAACCTGCTAGTAATGAATAGCGTTAATGTTAGTTGATTCAGGAAATAAATTAAACTTAATTGATTCGTGGCACACTTTTTACATACCATACTCTTTGATCTTTGGGTTTGGTGTACAGTTTCAAGTATTTCCAAGCCAAAAGGCTTAAGTTCAAGGTAGGTTTTTATTGATTTTGTCAGTTCTAAAGTCATCAACTGTGACTTCAGTCCACACCTCTGTTTGATCTGCAACTTCCCTCTGCTTAGCACATCACCTTTCTCTCTTATACCACACAGTTTGGTTTGTGATGATCAGCTCTCCTTTTGAAACACATATGCTTCTCACACCCATCTGGGATGAGCTTCTCCCCTGTGAATTATATATTTTCTCACTGTTGCAAAACTTCAAATATATACATAGATGCTCCCCGTCTCCAATCCTTTCTTCTTTTCTTTATGCAGTTATTTATTTATCAGACGCATATAGGTTTGCGAGCATTTTCCCATACACACTTACACAGTATATTTACTATAGATGCACCATCTCTCCCTCTCATCACTGCCAGATTAAGGTCCCAACAGCCAATTGTAAACAAAAGCATAAATCACTAACGCTTCTCCTCAATTGCCTGACTAAAATTCATGGTTCCCAGCTCCACTAAATCACAGTGGATGAAAGCCCAGGAGAGGCTAGAAGGCTAATACCCCCTGTCCATGAATACCATCGGCAGTGAGGCCAGTCCTCTATGTCTAAACATAGTCAATTTAGAGATGGATGAGTCTAAGCTAAGCAGCCATAGGGGAGAGAAGAAGCCTTTTAAGCCTTCCAAGCTGTTGATAATTATAGTCAAGTCAACTGTATTTGTATAACTCAATATCACAAATCACAAATTTGCCAACCTCTACCCTCAGAGCCTCTATTCTGGTTGAGGAAAAACTCCCCCAAAAAGCCCCATTCCTCTCCCAGGACAGACAGACATGCAATAGATATCTGAACAGAATGGCCAATGGTCCAACACAGAGAAGCCTGAATGAAAAGAGAGGACAAAGAGGAGAACTAGGGAGATGCTCATATACTTGTGGGAAAATAAACGGAGAGTCAGAGAGATGCAGCGGTATTCAGAAGCTTACAGTATTCTCATTGGCCGGATAAGCATTTCTTAAAAGTACTACAGATTTATTGATATTGAGACAGACCCACCTGAAGGATAACAGTAACAGATCGTGCATCAGCATTCTACTCCTAAAGTCTGTAAATGCATCTGAGAAGCATCAGCCCATAGCAGGGACATGGTTTGCCAGAGGGCGGGTTTATGTGCTATGGAGCTATAGATCGATACATTGCATGTTATCCAATTGGTGCCAACGGAACTGGGAGCAGGCGTTGGAGACAGAGAGGCTACTTCATGTCAGCCACGACTGGTCTTCAGGTAAGCTCACTTTAAGCAAATATACATAAAAAATAGCTATTTTATAAATATGACATAAGTTGGGATTTAGCAACATAAACTGTTAAGCCCTGACCGGGTCTGCTAGCACAGGTGAAGAGCCCAGATGCTGACTCCTAACAGGCTAGCTAGCTAGCTTAGCAAAGGTTAGTTGCTTGTAAGTCACAGACCTGACCAGCAAATGTATCAACTAACTTAATTTAGCCATTGCTAGGTAGCCATATTTCTTTCCAGCACAAGAACAATCTCCACCTGGACAACAAATCAGTATTGAATTTGGGACAGGGTCAGGTAACGTTAGTTAGCGTCAGCTGCTAGTAGCTGGTGGCTGCTAACTGGCAGCTAACGAAGGGAAACTCTGGCTCTGCTCCATTTGTAAACATGGCTCGGTGTAACAATTTCTCATAGTTCGGTACTGGTTATGGGCTATTGTTGGTGTGTTTGCACTGTAAGTGAAGTTAATATCCACTTCACGTAGGTGTGTCTGAGTTTAGTGCAGCGTCTCTGGAAAACACAAGAGACTCCAGTTGTTTCTGTCATGTCCCTCTTATCAACTACGGTGGCTCTGTAAGGTCATACAGTGGCCGGGAAAAAAGGCACAGCAACGTTTTCCTTCCTTGGTGTGTCTATTTGTACGTGTTTATTTATGAAGTATGGGTATAGTATTGTATAGTATAAGTTAATTGAACAGCCTGGGCTCATGTGTTTTGTGTATTTTCTCTACCTTGCAGGTTCATAAGTCTGCCAGTATTCCAGACCGTGCTGTCTGTGTGCGTCTCCCAACCGGTCACCTGTATGTTTTTATCTGTTCTGTCTTGTTAGGGTTCTAACCCCGAAGGGGTAGAACCCTTCTAAGATTGTACCGGTTTATTATTATTTTTTGTTGTCTGCCGCTTGAGCTCAAATTCCCGTGAGCTGGAATGAGCCAGAAACCTGAAACTTGGCTCATTGATTGGAAATGATGTGCATCAACTTTTATTAAAATATGAGCCCAGTCGGCCACATGGTGGCGCTGTAATTAAGGCTTAAAAATGACTTTTTGGAGAGGCCACGCCCCTCACACCATAAGTCTGATTGACTTGAAATTTGACACACAGGTCCAGCTCAATGTCCTCTACAAAAAAGCCTCTAGGACCATGAAGGTCCGTCATACTACGTTTTTTGCTAATTTGCATAATTTGAAAAACAGTAAAATGACATAAACTTTTACAATTTTGACTCCATCAACACCAAATTTGGTACAGAGCTTTGGGGGATGACCAGAGACATTTCTATTACAAATGAGCCAGATTGATCAAAAAACACGGCCGCCACGGACCAATGAATCTTCGCTGTGGGCGGAGCTTAGAATTGATTGGCCATAACTCCCACACCCTTTGACCTATCATCACCAAACTTGGTGGATAGGTCCAAAATGAGACTTGGCAGCTGCCTACCAAAGCATTTTGAGCTCAGCCTATAGGGGGCGCTATAAATGCCACACATCTGTATCTCAAAGACCGTTGGATGGAATTTCACCAAATTTGGTATGCATGCTCTAGGGGTGGCTATTAACCAATATCATGAGTGCCATGTTGACAGGTGCAAGTGGGCGTGGCCTATTCGTCATTAACCGTTCGGAAGGACCTACGGACATGAAACTTGGTACATGGACTTTAAATGACATCCAAATATTGCTCAAAAAAATTGGTCCCAATCGGCCTCATGGGGGCGCTATAACATAGAGTTTAAGTTTGAAAGGGTCTGCCCGCCGCACCGCAAGTGCTATTGACTTGAAATTTTACACACACGTCCTCCCGATAATCCTCTACAAAAAAGCCTCTTGCACCATGAATGCCGCCCTTACGGAATTTTTGCTAATTTTAATAATGTTAAAAACAGTAAAATGAATAAACTTTTACAGTTTTGACTCAATCAACACCAAATTTGGTACACGGCTTTGGGGGATGACGAGACACATTTCTATTACAAATGAGCCAGATTGGTCAAAAAACACGGCCGCCACAGACCGATTAATCTTCGCTGTGGGCGGAGCTTAGAATCGATTGGCCATAACTCCCACACCCTTTGACCTATCGTCACCAATATTGGTGGGTAGGTCCACAACGAGACTTGGAAGCACACCCTAAAAAAGATTTTCAGATTGGCACATAGGGGGCGCCGCCGCCATTCCCAGATACTCCCGTTTTTTCCCCAAACCGTTTTCCCATTGAAAATGAATGAGGGAATCTTCAAAGATCACAAAATTCACCTTTTTTCAAACGGTAACTACCGATTCATACTTTCAGCTAGAAACTCTATTCAAACTGGAAAATGTTCAGCAATTCCTTGACTTTTTACATATGATTCAACTTTTCAATACCATTCAAACTTTCCAAAATATTCAGTGTTTTCTGAAACTTGGTTATAATGGAAGTGGATGAGAAAATCCTTCAAACTCACTCATCTTCACCCACGCTTCACCAACTCATACATTCACGTAGAAACTCCATTCCAACTCTGAAACGTTGACATCGCCGTCGACTTTCAGTGACCGATTCGTATTTTCCATATCTCTTTTAGTTTTTCTACACCAGCTGTTTAAAAATCATGAAATTTTCAGCCCTTCTCAGAATTTATAATGGGTGTGTATTGCGTGGAATGTTGCAACTTAGAGTGGGTGATGTCATCGCTAGAGTGCACAGCACCTCTGAAATCATCAAGAAATTTTCTCTTAAACTCGCCATTGCGGCCACATCGTTCACTCTACATACACAAATTGTACACCAAATTGTAGGAAAAGCCGTTCCGGTCGCAGAGGTGCGACCGCTGAAGAAAACGGATTTAGGGTTTTGGCCGCAGGCGGTCTGAAACAACAACAAGTCTGACCGCCTGCCCCATTCGCTCCCATGTTAAGGGAGAGCCCAAATTTCTGGAAGAAAGCAGACCCTTCCAGTTATGTCCATCGTGGCTCTGGCCTCATTTTTCACACCACAGAAATGAAATTTACACCTTTGCAATCCGCATCCCGTCCTCTCGCCGACGGTGTGCTTTTTGTAGCTGTAGCACTTACGGTTTTTCATTAAACAGTTGGAGTTTGAGAGCAACTTTTGGCTCAGTTTCTGCCTTTTCTCGGTGTATTTAAATATGACTGTGCCATTGCCGACCGGCGATTGGCTGAATCGACTCCAGCCGTTCGGCCAATCGTCTGTGTGTCACAGCACAGAGGAACTTTTGGCTCAGTTTCTGCCTTCTCTCTGTGTATTTAAAGTAGACTGTGCCCTTGCCAACCGGCGATTGGCTGAATCGACTCCAGCCGTTCGGCCAATCGTCTGTGTGTCACAGCACAGAGGTATACTTAACTAAAGACATGCTCTCCCTGTCTGAACTTTCACTTACCTTCATTTAGGTCAAATCATAATAGTACACTCACATCTGTGTCTTTAGCCTTACAGCCTCTCTCATACACAACCATTATTATCTCCACATTTCTCCCAAAATGATCATGATCGTGGAACTGTGATTGCTTAAACATTAAAATACCTATTGAAACTTTGAAATACACATCGATAGGTACAATTTCAATGTATGTTTTGATGTTCAAATGGAGTCTCTGTGTGAAAGTATGCCACAAATGTCATTAGCGTGTAGGCTGGCTGAAAAGCCGATTTCAAGAAATGTGTGACTTGGAAAGAGTATGTGTTGCTCGGAGCTTTCGGGGACAGGGTGGGGAACGTCTTGCGCTACGGCAGATGAGGGTCACGCTGGGTGGTGAGGGTCACGGTGGCTGGTTTGGGGCGGAACAGGTTAGAACCCGCAAATTGCCGCTTGCGGCTATATTTTATCTTTGCTATGCTGGAGTTTTTTTGACTATGCAGTCTGAAATAAATGTAAGGTTATTAACTTGAATCGTTCGTGTCTCTTTGTTTTATTCACACACAAAATTAGGAAGCTATTTTGATGGTCAAGCATATTATTTTTTTATTGTCATATTGCCATATTCCTACGTGCTAATATAATATAATACATACTAATTTGGACCATAGATAGTGAGATATTTGCTGATAGAATGATCCGACCTGAATAAATAAAGGTCATAGAAGCTGTAGAGAGACCGCACTGTGCAGCTTTGAACCATCAGCCAAACATCGTCTGGAGAGCATTTTTGACCAAATGCCGATGTCTCGGCGACATCTTCTCAATGAGCAAACGCTCTCCATATGACGTCTCACCGATGCAACTTTATTCATCGTGCCAACGTCGGCAAGACGTGTGTGCACTATCTGGGAAATTGAAAGTGAAGGCAAAGAATGAGTTCTGACAAGTTCAAATTAAAACGCCTCAATAAAGTCAGTCAATCTAATGTTAGCAGGAATGTTATTCCAGAGGAAAGTGTCAAAATATGAAAGTAAAGTACTGCAAATCAGACAGGTATCAAATTATATTTTTGTAAACCATCAGAAGTGCCTTAAAGTCTGATCTGTCATGAATAGGAAGGCAATGAAATGAAAAAAACATGGTGTGATATGGTTGAATTTTCTGGTTTCAGTTACGACTGTAGCTTCAGCATTCTGATCCATTTGAAGATTTTTAGTCTGGACGTAAAGGGTTAGTTTAGACAAAGCTTGAAAAAAATAGATGTAAAATTTGTAAGAAAATAAAATAACTGGAATTCAACATAGTATATTGCACTTCCAATCCTGCAGGAAAAAAAACTAAAAATAACTTACTGGCAGCTCCTTTTGACTAACTTTGGCTAAGGTGTCAAAAAAGAAATCTAGGATTGTGTTTATTGTAACTGATTAATCGAGAGAATAGCAGACAATGCACCCTTGTAATTAAATACTCATTAGTGCCATGAGAGACAGGAAACATCCTGATTTATGTCATTTGTGTTTTAATCTCCTGCAGGCGAGGTGCAACTGAATCCAGGAGACTAGAAAGAACATGAAGCTGGGGCTTACTCTCTGGGTCAGCCTTAACAATAGAAGGTTAAAGGATGTGGGTTTCCGTCCCTCCCATGCAGTGAAGGCCTTTACACACTGGAAGAGTGTGTGTGTACAACCCCAATACGAAAGAAATGGTTGTGTTTACTTTGATAGTGACGAAGGATGTATGGGACACAATCAAATAGCTGACATTCCCAATCTGGGAGGTGCTGGAACAGCAAATTAATCCCTGGATGGAGGCATGTTTACCACTGTGATACATAACCTTTTCTTTTAACAACACTGCATATGTGACTAAAAGAAACACAGGACTAGTATGAAATGGAAAGTAAACATGAGTTATTTGAACTTTGATTAACTTAAGTTTCAGTATGTAGGTGACCCCAACCTCAACCTTCTTCTAAACCTAACCAAGTAGTTTTTGTGCCAGAACCTAACCAAATTGTGACTGTTTTACAATGTAAGTCACATGTGTAATGTCACACAAGTTATGTCACGTGACTTACATAACGTAGTTAAGGTCCAGTAAGTCTGTCACTGCTAGTACTTTCCGCCAGTCATATATGTTGTCTTGCATAGCCAGACCCCTCTTTACAGCACACAGCACATGTTTGCAATTCTTTAAACCAATCGTGAACGACTTGGGTGCCGCTAAGACCAGGATGCAGCGATGTAGCTGCCACCAAAATAGTGTTGAGGCAGAACTTGTTTTGGTGGAACATTTGCACATTGGGACATGAACTCTGGCATTAAAATAGCTACATCACTGGTAACAGTTGTTGGCTTGTTAACGTTATTACCATAAGGATCCCAGGCACTAATTTGCCATTTTCAGTGGGTAGGTTACAGCTCTGAAGTTGTTTGTTGTTTCCCCGGGACTTTGAAAACGTACACACAGATGCCACGTTGCAGCAAGTAAACAATGGCAGGATTTATACCAGCAGTGTGCATCCAGTGAGTCAGACAATTTTGGGAGTAATTAATAATCAACCTTTCTGTCATGTAGGTATGAAGATGTCTTGTATTTTCTCCACCATGACTGCTACTAGTGGTAGCTTGTTACTAAGCAAATTACCTCAAGTACTGTACAATTTTGAGCCACTTTTACTATACTTGAGTATTTCCGTTTTTTGCTGATTTATACTTCAACTACCTGCCTTTTCAGAGGTAAATACTGTAACATTGTACTCCACAACATTTATCCAACACCTTTAGTTAACTTTGCAGATTCTAATAATTAACAAAACATAATTGACAAATAAAGTATGATGTATTATTACTGACAAAAAAGTAGACTTGACTGTATAAAGTAGTTAAAATTACACTCAGGTGGTCACTTAGTAGAGTGCAGATCCCCACCAGGCAACATATGGTGAAGCACCTACTGCAATGCCAGACACAACCAGCAGAGCTTTACAAAGCTCTGCCAACATAAACATGACCCCCACATACGTTCCCCTGAACTGAAACAAGATTTCAACTGCCCCTTGTAGACTGTTAAGAATAGTGAAAATTTAGCTGTAAATGGTCGTATAAAACAAAATTACAGTTTTATTTCTCTACCAACCAGTCAAGTAGCAGTGTACATCCATGTCTATCCAGACTCATATAATGTATGTGTGAAGACTTTGAAGGAATCTAATATGGAATTTTTTTGATCTATAAGTTTGAAGGAATTTAATAAAAGACAATTTTTGCCAAACTGGAAGTTCTCACTATATATGTGTGATTCCAGTGAATAATTTCCAGTGAGAAACATGCTGTCTTCACTTAGCAAGGACTGACAGAGAGCTGAACATTATGATGTCACAGCAAAGTTGACCTTTGACCTTTTACTGCACTACCACAACCTCCTTAAGTACCTTTGACAGGACAGGAAGAATAGAAATAGGGCAGTAGTTATATATCATATCAGATCGTGATTCCCTGATTTGAAAATTAGCGTAACGGCATAATTGCTAAAAACAACTGTTAGTACACAGCTCATTAAAATATAGAATAGGTCCATTTATTTTATACATTCTAGGGCAGAAATTTTACATATTATGCCATTTATATAAAATATTTGTGTAGAGACCTTTCTTCCACCACTGACTACTGCAGATCAGAAACAAATTTTACAGCCTCAGAGCCGCTAGGTTGACTACATATCGTTCCTCCTTGTGGTTTATCTTTTGTTTGCGATTATGTTGCAACTGGGATGCAGATTCACCTTGTTCAAGTCCAGGTGAAGCACTAAAGCTTAATCAAGGGAGCTGCATTATAAGCACCAGCATATGGACATCTGTACTACCTTATTATTAAATAAAAAATATTTTTTCTGCCAGTCAAGGATGGCTCATGAGGGGATGAAATACGTAGACATCCCTCTGTGCTTTGACTGTAATTACCATAATCATTTCCTTTTTATAATTAAGGCGAATACACCCACTTTAAATGGCAGTGAAAGCATTCTGTCTATAAGCACTTCAGTGTGAAGTGGTTGTCTGAGTGTTGTTAATCACACAGAGGGTCATCTTTTTCACTCAGGCAGGTTGAACCACATTTAATCATTCCATCATAAAACACCTTTAGAAGCGAGAAGCTCATCTGGGAGTTGCGCCAAAATAAAGGATATGTTTAGGCCCAGTAATGCTGCAATAACACATCAGCAACTTCAAAGTGCAAGCAAACAGAAGAGACTAATCCTCTGTGTTAGCAAACATTGGCGTCAAGTTTGAGCATGGCCCTACCTTCGCTAAGAAGGTAGGCCAGCTACCCCGTGTGCTGTGAGCCAGATTAGCTTCCTGATTCTGCAAAAAAAACATGCCTCTGATCTCCTCAGAGCTGGTTTCAGAGTGATAAACTCTCCCTCAAACATAAATTTTTCCTGCATCAAAGCTGCTGACATCACCACTGGGCTTACAGGAGACAGGGGAAATGCATCCAAATATTGTATTTTTACCTATTTACAGTCCAAACAAAAGATAACAAGGATCCCTGAGATGGTTGTTGCTTTAGAGATTAGGGAGAATTATGGCTCAGATAAATCTGATTATGCAGGACAGAATGATGTTGAGCTGGACAAGAGCAACAACCTGAATCTGATGAATCCACACTGTGACAGTGACAATGCAGATGGAGCTAATAACAGCAAAATGGAACACAATAAAAACCATATAGGAATTTAGTGGAATCAACTAATTTTTTTCAAGAACTTAATTAAATTATTGTATTATTTATTCATGTTAAACAAACTTAAAATTTCTAGTATTTGTTTTGAAAACACTTAAGAACTGATAACCATGAGTTCTTCTACTTGAAGTCTTGACTTGAAATGATGAGTTGAATGAATGTGGTCTACAGAGTTCAGTCAACTCATTAAATTAAGTTTCTAAAGAGACGATCAGCGTATTGACAGACTTCCTGGTGCGGTGTATTTGAGACCCTTAGACCCTTCATTTTATAGATTGAAGAAATGATGAAAACTTGCTGTGGGTCTCTAATAAGCGTACATTTCATATGTCATGGTTGTTTGTTTTCACAATAATGAAAACACTGTAAAACATGATGAAGTATTGAATTCAGTCCCTACCATTCAATTTTTGTCTTTCACTAAGGTTCATTTAGTGAGAGGCTCATAACTGCATGTCACCGGTACTGAAACTTAGGATTGATGCATCTTGTTACTGATTGGCCTACTGACAGTCAGAATCAATAATGGAGAATAATGTGCCCACTTGTACTCAGGTTTTGTCATTACAACACAGTAATGCAAATAGTGTTGTTTCTACTGATCTGTCAGTTCTAACTTCACAAAATGTTATAAGGATTTCTTGATACAAACAATGCTGTGAAGTAGCAGCACTGGTCTGGAGTTTCTGTCAGTTGAAACTGGTTTTCTAGTCCAGTGTCTCTAGCAGTTATGTGGATGTGTGTCATTATCCCCTTGGTCATGTGATCGCTTGTGTGTATGTGTACATGTGTGATCAATAGACCTGAAGCTCGTATCTTGAAAACTACTGGACCAATCAGACTATGTGTTTTTGTGCACATCCATGACTGTATATTGAAGAATCTTTGTGATTTAGAATTCTTGAAAAAAACTTTTTTAATATCTTCACAGTTGCAACAGCTGTGACCTGAGGCATTGTGTTTTCAGGTCATCCCATTCTTGTGAACACAATATCTCAAGAACTCCCTGAGGGAATTTAGCACAAATGACCACTTTGACTCAAGAATGAACTGATTAGATTTGGATGTAAACTCTAACTGCAAAGCATTAATTCTATTTTCTGACTGCTCTGTTTTGTACAACTATTGACAGCTGACTTCTTTCTCTTCTTAACCACTAGGGGGCACAAGTGATCAACAACTTTATAAGTAGCATAACATGTACCTTACATAAGTGTGTACGTTATACTGCTTGTGGCTAATATAGCCTCAAGCTGCTAGCCTCAGGCAGAGATGAAGAATGAGCTACAGTTGTCTGAGGAGCTCACTTCTTTCTCCACACCTCTTCTTCCTCTCATTTGTCTTTTTCCAACTTGTATCTTAAAGTTTGTGGTCTTCAAAAATGCCTCAAGTGACATCACATAAGGCAACTTAACAGATTTTGTGCAGCCTATATGTGCAGCAACATATTCCCATGGAACTGCAGTTTACAACGACTACCTAACTAATTATGTTTATTTTGGGCTTTACTGAAGGATACTATTATGAGAGCAGCATAGCTCCAGAGGAACAGGACAGTACCTATTGTGTGTGGAGCGTGCAAGTGAGGAAGAGTGAGCAGCAGACCGAGTGAGAGTGACGATGCTGCTCATAGCTGAGCAAAAATTTGCCAATCTGGCAGTAAATGTACAGTATATGTTACAGCATGTTAGTTAATAAAAGCTGCAGCTTCTCAGCAGCAAGAAAAGTGTGATCTGTTATTTCCCAACTGCTGGAAAGTGAGAAAAGCTGTGCAGGAAAGACTAACGTTAAGCTCATGCTAACGGCAATGGTGAACCTTCACGATGTCGGCTCCAGTGAGGTAATATTCCTCTCAGCAGCTTTGTAATCCAGCCTCGAAATGCAGCATGTTGTTGGCAGTCCACTGGCAATCCCATGATGCCTTGGGTTTAGTGTCGACCAATCAGGGGCTGTATTCCTGACTTGTCAACCAATCAGAGGCAGTGTTCCTGAATTGTCAAAATGAAAGCAAAATGAAAATTGCAGTGATGACGCTAATGCACTCAACCCTGCGGTAAGACTCATATGGTTGTGGTAATGCAGTTACTGCAACCATTCTTTTTTTGTGTAAAATTGGTGGAGTTGCCCTTTAACCATGCTGTTGCTGAAAGAATTTTAAAAGCACTGTCATGTCTTTAAGACTCTTCCTATATCAGTGCTGTTGTCTGGCAGTAATATTTGGCTCTCAGGTTCAATCAACCAATCAATCAATCAAGTAATCAAACAATAAAAATGTATTTGTATTGGCCCTTTGATACAGGTTAGTGCAGTAATGAACAAGCTACTACTGAAAAAACAGGAAATGATAAAACACCAAATAATATCTATTGAAACGCAGAACAGCACTTTGCTGTACTAAAGGTATTGCATGTTTTTCATGTTAGTAACAAAATAAAAGATATGTTGTTATTGACATGACGGTTTTTGCTCGTCTCAAATCCCTCAAAGTCCTCTTCCTGCCAGCTGCAGCAGACAGATGCACTACAATCAAGATTATTCAGTTGGATCCTTTTGAAGCCTGTAACAGCCTGTAGATTATGGTGAGATTGATGTATCATGAGTCCACAGATGGCAAAGCACAATACTCCCTAATGTCTCAATGTTCAAGCACTCGCTGCAGCTTTGAAGGTAATTTCTGCTACAGTAAAGTGTAGCTTTATACATCTACATCGATATAATGATAGGCCATTTCTAATGGTGATGTTGAGACCTTTCAAACATGTTAAGAGGAATGACCTTTAAAATTATATGATCCCAGAGCGTGAACCAATTATCTGCATTTATGGCTTTAAAAATCCTCACATTTTTCATTGATCTGATGGGCTCTGTGGATCTTGCCACTGAGAGGTGACATAAAGTTGATGAATTGCATGTCAAACATGGTCAAAAACTATATAGCCTATCAACAATTCACCATTAACCTTTCCTGTCTACATTTTTTTCTGGTCTGTCACTGGTCTGCACTTTTAAGTTTTTGCTCCTTTTCATTGAAAAGGTCGTTTATGACTGCCGGGAATAAAAGCTAATGAATCATTCATGGTATCACCTCATTTTTCTATTGCGTTGATATTTGCACCCAAAATGCATTTAAAGATATGTAGAAAAAAGGAAAAATGATGGCTGATGCCAGATGGCTTTCTGACATGAAGTACAGTATAACTCTAAAGCAGCAGTGAGCAATTATTTTTAAGAAGGTGGGGGGGGGGGGGGGGGGAACATGAAAAATTGACCAGGTTCTCGTAGGCCTGACAAAAATCTGATATAACACACATCACACTGCCTTACTGGCAGCTTCAGTGAAAAATGATTTGCAATCCATTTCTTATTTAATATCATGCATTCAGGATTCAGTCAACTTTTTGCTTTTTACCACTCATTTGTGCCACTCAACTACTGTACAGTGCAGTTGCTATGAGCAGATATTGGCTGCGATATTAGCTTGCATCATACTTTTTAACTGTAATATGTTGGACTGTGACCACCAGTGGACACAGATGCCGCAAAACTCTTAATAATGACTGAATCTCTAATAATGGCATTGTCAGAAGTGTGCAACATAGGTATTGGTAATAGAAATAGATGTCTATTAGCTTATAGCTGGCTAACACAATCATACACTTCGACTGTTGGCTACCCTTCTTAATTGACATGTGATATCATCATGGTCATCACCATATTGTTTTTATTTGCTAGACTCTAACAAATGTGAGTTGTGGTTCTGATCGTGTTTATCTATAAAATTTCTGGAAATGTAAAACCTGGTGCAAAACAAAGCAAAAGATGAGGATAAAGTGTTACATTTGTTCATGCAGTGTCACATATTATTATCTATTATACATGTATGTATTTCATTATTGTGTGAATTCTCATACCCTTTTGTTTGAAACAAGTGTACAACAGGACCCAGTGGGGTTTGCCAGATTCCCTGCCAGCTCAAAATGCTGACAGACACAAAACATCTTTGACATTCTTCCAATTAAATTAGGAGGTATGGGATGTGGTAGTTCTTTTGTATTGAACTGAAAAAAATTTTTCAGATAGTCATTAAAGTGACTTTTTGCTCAGATGTCATTGTATTATACCAGACTGAGTATAGCCTCCAGATCAAACTTCCTAAATTGGCAGGATTCTGATTTCTGTTCAGTCCAAAACTGACCACAATTTCCGTCAAACCCATTTAGAACAGTTTGTCCCATTCCTGCGTACCCTCACTCTGTACCCTCCAACAAACCCTCCAAAAGACATTAACTGTGAGACAGCCATCTTTATGGGTGGAGACTAGGTCGGGTGGTGTGTTTATGAGTGCAGCAAAGCTTCCAGATCTGCTCATAAATGTGATTCATGATTGTGTGTGATGGAGATGTCCTCAAAGTTAAAGGGCTTAAAGGGCACACACACACACTCAGAGATAGCGGGGGGAGAAGGACAGCGGTGGAATCATATCATGTGTTGTTGTGGTCTGTGCAAGGCTGTGAGCAGAAGATTTCAGGCTCATGGACTTACAGAGTTTATTGGCCTGTGCATGCTGGACGTGTGTGTCTTTTCAGTATGTTAGTCTATCTCAATGTATTAAGGCTATTTATTTGCCACACAGGTATGCACAATCAAATGAAAGCTGTAGTCACATCATGCCATACATACATAGCACATAATTAAGGGTAAAATAAAAATAAAAGTAAAAGTAACCGACTGAAGCAGCTTTAGGCAACTCCCATGTTCTGGGAGGTAAACTTACTAATTTTGCCAGAGGAGTCTTTTTGGCTTATATAACAGTGGTTTCCTGATGGAAAAAGCAGTGAAAATACTCTGAATCCAGCACACACTTAAAATGATTGTAATGTTTTTTTTAGGTGGGTCTTTTTTTAAGTGGCTAAAATAACTTGTGCTGCTGATCCTGTCCACAGCAGTGCCAGTGTCCAGAAGATCACATGCTGGTACTTCTCTCTGCTTCTCTATAACTGGGGGTGTGCCGACCGGCATCTACTGTACCTAATACACTGACTATCAATAAATTCTTCATTCAGCTCGACTTCAGATAATCTGAACTATCCCAAGCATCACCGATCTACACACAGAGTCCACCTGCCCTCGAGACTATAGACATCCCAGGGATGATAGACAGTGTGTTTGGGACAAACAGATTTCCCCCCTGATGCCCCTGGGACAGCTGAGCTAGCTAAAGTTGCTTTGCAAATAACCAGTGGTGGACAAAGTACTCAACCCCAGTACTTGAGTCAAAGTCTAGATACTCCTGATCAAATATTACTCAACTACAAGTGAAAGTTGCTCAGTCAAACTTTCACTTGAGTAAAAGTACTGGGGTACTTGGTTTTAACAATACTTACGTATTCAAAAGTACATGTTTTTTAAAAATATTCAAGTATTCAAAAGTACAAATTACAAAGTACATTTTCTAATATCAATACCTGCTGTATTTTTTTCATGATGCATTTACAGAAGCTTGTAACTCTCTGAAACCATCTAATGATGCACTGACCTGCTTGTAGAACCACTCTGCTACACAAAGTCTATAGAAACACCTATAAAAACTTCAGCATAGAAATGCAATCAAAAACAAATTTCATTTTAATGGTGTTTATCCAAGTAATAACTAGAAAAAATTAAATAAACAACATTTTGATTATGGGGTGATTTAAATTCTCTTCTCAATGGTTAAAATTGTTTTTCAGCACAGTTCCAAGAGTTGTAAAAAAAAAAAAAAAAAAAACTTAGTCTAGAGCTCTGATTGGGTCTGGTCTGGCTAGGTGGTCAGAAGATGTCGTGGAGACTTGAGTATAAAACCAAACCCCATTTGAGTGCATTTCTGTCGTAGGTCGTATGTGTCTCAGCAATAAAGCCAAAAAAAAGCTAAGCAGCTCCCAGCCACATCATCTGCATGTACCACTGTTGTTATGGAATGTCAGTCGCTCTTGCCACCTGCCTGTCAGTGTTCATAAAGTTTGAGGATAATGGTCTCTTCTTTGAGTATCTGATCATATGTTTAAGTGTTTCGGGTTCTGAATGATAGTCAGCATATGTGTCTGTTTGTGAGTGTAAGGATATGTCTGCCATCTTGACAGTTCCAGGTGCATCTTCACAGATAGTGTGGTGTCTGCAGATTTAACTGAGTGATTGTATTTGCTGCTGAGCCAAATCCTTTATTTCTGCACTGCATCTACATATTAAATGCTCTTGAACACTTCTGATTTTATGCAAGTATCTGACATATCTGGTCAAAGAGCGTATAAAGGCTATAGTAACAGCATAACTGTACGACAGGTAGATTAGTATTTTTAGAAGCTTGGGGAGTCATCCCATGTGACCTTGAAACTCGGATTTTAACACTATAATTATACATTTTAGAGGAAAGCAGCATCTTCAAAAGTTTTTTTTATTCGTCTACAGATGTTCATCCAGGATGAAATGTGTTTAGATCAAATTTCCCACAGATTGTGGTGGATTTTCCAGCAACTCAACTCTAAACATAGCTCTGCCCTTTTCTTCTGTGCTTTGTGACCTGTAAACTGTTTGTTACTGTATATGGACGTCCATGCCATTAGCAATAAATGTTATGTATAGCCTTGGGGGAGGTCACGGATTGTGCTATAATAGGAGAATTACTTTACCCTGGTTAAACATGTACTTGTTTCAGTAACCCAAGTGATTATTATGATCTGAAAATTTGCTCTCAAGTTTGCAGCAGCTTCATTTCTGGGAAAGTCAGTTTTGGCTAATAAATGTTTAAGGCCACATTCAGTCAGAAGACAGTAGCAGGTGGCAGAAAAGTTGAAGATTCACCTTTTGGAGAAACGCAGCCTGACGTCATGCTGCTGTGGCCAATCACCTAAGCCAGTGCTATTGAGGCAGAGTTCAGGGACCAAATGCTGATTTTCTCCTAGTTGTGTACAACAAGTAAAGACTAAATAAAGCAGATTACATGGTAGAGATTTAATTGTGCATGTTGCAGAAAAAAACTGAAGTTCACTTTTTCCTAAGAATTCAGAGGTTAAATATTAACAAGTGGGTGTCTCTTTTCTGCACCATGTCTTTTTGCATTTTACGTTTTCATTTTGCTCTGATATATAACAATAAGCCAACTTTAGGCTGTCCTGATTCAAGCATACCTGACTTCAGTCACACTTTACGTCTCTCTCATGTTCACTGACTACACCATAAATACAAATTAAATCAAAGTAGACTCTGGAAACATACTTAATGCTTGAAAATCAATATTGAATTAAATTATACTCCACACTGAATAATCATGTCATATTAATGGTAAAAATCAAAGGCAAATTGCCTGTTTTAGCTTGACTGTATAATGATACATGTTCCAGACACAGGTAAACAGAACTGACTTGTGTTGAGGGAAAGTTCCAAATACACACTGCACCACGCACGTTCAACTCAAACTTCAATTTGCATAAAGAAATCTTGCTTCTCACAGCATGTATACACTCAGTGTGACAGGAATGAGAACACTGTTTGCCTCTAGTCTCTTCAAACTCCTTAAAAAAACTCACAACAGCTGAGGCCTACAATCATCGCCCTGCAGAGATCCACTGAGGAGCTCCTGTGACAGTTTGGGAAAATTGGCTCAATTTTATTTGAGTGGCGAGTCACTTGCTACCTGCGTGCAACCACTCCAACAAAGAAACAAATCTTTTGCTCAAACTGCTTCGCTTCTTCACTCGCAAGATTCGGTACAATTTAGTGCCTTGCACTTCTTCTCCTCTCCTCCACTCACTTATGGCTCTCGCCGGAGGAGGGAGGGTGGCATCGATTGCATCCTGCCATTTTCTGGATGTCACTAGTCACCATTAATGGCTGTACTAAGCACTACAACCATGCCGCCGATGGTTGGAATCAGCAGTCAAACATGCTGAGAAGGGAGGGCACGTAGAAAGGCTGAAAGGACAAGGATAAGAGTATAATGTGAATTAATGCTTATTTGAGGGTGTACTTGATAGACCTGCTCAGCAAGCTTTCCTCTTTATGCGTTGCAGCTGTTCTTCAAGGTCTGACTGTAAAGACAGAGTAACACCCTTCAGATTCTTAGTGCAAAAACATTAAAAAGGAAGGAAAAGTTGAAAACTGGCTTTCAACCTGACCCAGAAAATACCATGTTATTTTCGATGCGAGATCACCTGTGTGCTTATGATTCATTGTCCTGTCATCTGGCCCAGATCCTCCATGAAATAAATGTACTCTAAATTTTTCTGTCAAATGAACAGGGATTCCCAAAGAGCTGAGTTTATAGTGAGATGGTATTGCTTTATAAAGTAGTCATAAATCCTAGGTTCTGGCGGGGCTGACCCGAGCCTTTACCCCCCCACCACCCGCCTCAGCAGCCCCAATTCTATTGGCTGTTGTCAGTGCTTGATCATTTGCGCACGCAATGTCAATCAAACATGCCCAGAATCAATTGTATTTGTTGTAGCTGTGTAGTTTACATCATACCAATGTCAACCTGGCGTGCCTTCACCCTTCTACACTTTACACTTGAATATTCAAAGTAATACAATATGTGGATGACACCAGCACTTATGGAAGCAGTGGAAATCAAATTAAAACAGTAGTATTAACTTGCCACTGCATTACATAATATTGTGTTTTTGTATGTTTGCCATTGACATATTGATATATTGATATAAGACAAACAAAAAACAAACAAACAAAAGAAAAATTATTTAAAGCTCTCTTGTGGGCCCTCTGGTGGCCATGGGGGCCCCTAAGTATGTGCTTAATGCCACGGGCCGGCTTTGGTTTCAGGGGTTATTAAACAAAAAAGTTTTCAATCAGTGATTGGTCTGGCACTGCTCATTAGTAAACAGGAGCTATTTTTACAAAAAGAGTGTTTACTGCACAGCTGACCCAGATAAGAAATCTGTATATCTAAAAAGGAGGAATAAATTAATGTTAGATCTCAGCACTGACCCATCTCTATACAGAGAATAGGACCAGGAATTCAAATGAATTAGCAAGAAATAGTGAATGAATGAATGTGTCAAGCCCAAGTCAGATTTATTGTCTCAACAGGTTTTACACGACCCAACCCAAGTAACTGTCTGGGAGAAACTGAAAGAGCCACTGACTGTTTATATACAAAACAATATTATGACTGAGCTTGAGGCAAAACTTTTATTTTGATGATTCATTTCCTGTTCTGGAAAACCCAGAAAACTACTGCATGTGCTCATTCTGTGAGGGTATCGGTAACAAACTAGAGATCTGGGACATTCAGAAGATGCAGAGATGGATACAAAAATACAGAAAAGAAGTTAAATACACTAGTTCACAATGAGCCTGTTGCTGGACCCCAACAAGACATGTCATGTGATTCACCTGCATTTAGTTCACAGCTGGTTACACTAGTTGGTGTACTACACGACTGCTGCACTAATTATTGTGCAGTTTTTATTTTACAGTTTAAACCTGGAGATAAAAATGTATTACGTAGCACATAGGACGTTTTTCTGTCCACCAAAATACAAACTACAAAATACTCAAAAGTAATTAAATACTTATGAAACATCATATACATCCATCTTAAGTTCTAAGCCCTTATACAAACTTTCAAAATATGACTATGGGCCAAGAAGAAGCATAATGTTTATTTATGACTAAAGAAAAACTTGACAGCTGACACTGAGCTGCAACTCAAATTAACCTTCAGGTTCCCAGCTTTCAGATGATCTGTATCACTTATGGCATAATGTTGACCTCTTAAACCCTGCTGCCTCTGAAGTTCCCCTGCCCCCCACCCTAAAAATGACAAATATAAATGTATGGTAGGGATGAGTGGAGTGGAAGAGCTTAAAATGGAATTTCGCAGCAGTATACAACATATTTTAACCGAGATTCGTATTGAACTTTTAGAGTTAAGTGCCAGCACAGCTTAGATTCTTTAAATCTCGTTGAGGCTGAGCTTTAGTGGGGCTTTGGGGGATTTTAGCAGCTAAAGTCTTCAACAGGAATTAGATACACAGGAATTATGAATGCTACTTGTACCAGCATCTTCAGGACTCTGATGCAATGGAAGATCAACAGCACATGTAGTGCAATAATCCTAAAAACAAGTTTCCATTTCTATCATTTAAGAACCTCACAACGTCTGTTTGGTGTAATTTTATTCTAGAAACACCATTTCATTTACACCCACAACTCCATAATTCCTGTTTTCCATTAAAGCCCATCCAAATCATTTTATATTCGGGGTAATTAGAACATAGTCATTGTTTACAATCTCTGAATATTTGGAGCTGATTCATGAAACAGAAGTGACATCTGTCACATAAATCATTCTTTATCTTGAGCTTGGTGACACTGTGACATTATCCAGGCTCTGTGGAAAAAAGTTTTGTCTAAGTGTGACAATTTTTCAGCATGTAAAAAGCATGTAATCCTTTAACTTCACCAATCAGTAAACAGGTGTTGTGAACTTTTCAACTTAATGCAACAAAATCAAAACGGGTGCAGAGTGCAACTCAAACTGCGCATCTCTCTTGAGTGCAGAATTAGTGTCAAACTTTATTTACCAGATGCTTAACATCTCCAGCAGTTTACCAGACCTATTGCAAATCATGTTAAATCCACAGATAAAACTCAGCATTATGGGTAATCTGGTCCTCACAGCAATTAAGTACAGGATAAAACTTGACATGCCATGTAAATAAGCCGCAACACGGCTGTCATGCAGGGCAGGAAGGGCCTGAGAGTTTCACACCATGGTTTTCCTTCCTAGTATGAGATAGTGAACTGAAGTATAACATTTATGTGTATGGATGTGAACACACAAACACACACAGATACTGCAGGTCCCCACGGTGTCAAATGGCTCGAATGCACCAGGTTTATTTGGTGTCATATAGTAACTGTACCTGGGGGCTTATGTACCCTTAACTCACAATATGATTTCAGTTTATATTTATGCGGGCCTTAATGTATAATTGTGATTAATTGCAAGTCGGGTTAATAACAAAAATGATCTATTAGTAATTAGCATGTGAATGGCTGAGATCTGAGAATGCAACTTTGTTTTTATTTTGAGGAAAATTATAAGAAAAATAAGAACATCCCTGAAAGAAAACCTTGATTTGAACTCAAGTAAATGGAAATTTATTATTTATTGTTCATATTAAGCTTTTATTTTTCCATATATGTGGAATGGTACGCTTGTTTCTTGACAAATTTTATATTTTTAATGTTCAGCAGACCTGCTGTGTACTGACTTAACCACTGCAGTCAAGGTTATGCTTGCAAACAATTGGAATACATTTATTGGAAACTACTAATTAACTAATATTATCATTTTAGCACCAACTTACATAGTCCTGTCACATTCTAGCAAATGATTAAGAATTAAGAAATTAAGAAATCATGGACCTGTAAAGTTTGATTAGCTGAATGTATGTCACAGGTAAATTGAAAGCAAACAATGCAGTTATAACTCAAACTGTCTGTTACATATACTGTAACAGCAAGCCAGCATGAACAAGACCAGAACCCTGAAACCAAAGCAGCTAAATGGAATTCAGCCAGGATTCATTTTATTGTTCTTACACCTGTGCTTTCCCTACTGTGACATTCAAAGTGTCTTCTGTGTGAAAAAAGACCTATGCCAGACGTTATCATTCCCCCACTGTCCAGCTCTAACCCTCAGTGTCTCTCGACTTAAGTCATCACCTGACTCCAGTACCCACTTGCACACCTGTTCCATAACACCTTATCAGCTCCCCAGCATACTTATTGTCCACACTCCTGGAAAAAAAACACACAAAAGTGCAAAGGAACAGTCAGAATTCCAAGTAAGAAAGATCCTTCAGCCCAAGTTCACTGACATAAACACACTTGAGGTCACAGCAACATACACATACATTTTATGAAGCGTTTGTTTTGTTAAATATATATTCAGTTTTCCATTTTCATTCAGTTGATTTATGCTTGAAGTCTCTGCGAGCATGCCGTACCAGCCTCCTCTCATCACATTTTAAGTGAGCTGATCTAGTAAATCAGCTGCTGTGGAAACTTGTGAAGTTCAGAAATGTGCCATAAAAACATCACTTTGCTGCAGCCATCCATGATTTCCTGAGCAGATGCACTGGGACACATTTCAGAATACCAAATTGGAACTACTGATTCCCAACTTGCAACAGACTGCAGCACAAACACTGCCTTATTCTGAATTCCAGACAACTCAGAACTTACAAATGTTCAACCTGTGAAAAAGTACAGTGGAAAGTCTTTACACAAGTATCTGTACTTCTGCTTGAGTAAAAAAAGGTGTGTACATTTAATGTGTGAACTTTTGCCATTGTTTTATATTGTTTTGTTGTCACAAAACAATGGCAGCACCCGTGGAGGTGAACATCTGACTGTCCACACTGCTGACAGTTCAGTTGTGTGTTCACTTGCCAAAGAAATTCGCCACACTCACCCACGTTTTGTTAAGTTTTGGTGTTGCCTGTTTTGAAGTGATAAGTAGGAAACTCCTACCTCTGATTCTGATAGGAGCACAACCTTATCCACCACTCTTCCTGTTTAACTTCTTGCCTTGCATTCTTTCATTGTTTTCAATGTTTTGACAGACCACCTGTTGGAAGACACCGTTTTGAATTTTGGACATACCAGTCCGTCTCTAAGTCATGCTTTTGAATCCATTACTTGTAAAACAGAGGCTTCACAGTGATACACTGCAAAACCTGGGGGCAGGTAGTATTCCAGCACAAGAGCTCTGGTTGATAGAAGTCAGGTTACTTACAAAAAGCACATAGAATGGTTAAAGCAGGATGTCAACAACACACTTCTTCCCAGGGCCCTGTATACATAATTAAATGGGTCAAAGGTTGAATTCAAATCAATAAGTGAATTTATTAAACTTTACAAAAGCACAGTTGATAGAAAGAGGAGAGATAAGCTTTTATTGATGTCCAGAGGGGAAATTAAGCTGTTGCCACAGCACAAGGACAGAAGTAAGTACAACTAAGTAGAGAAAGTTATAGAGAGAGCTATGAAATGGTAGCTACAAATGTACAAATTAAGAGAAGATTAATATTTCAGCAGTGCCACTTGCAGGATTTACAATTGGAAATATGAATCAGCCAGTACTGTATGTGACTAAAGTGTTGGTAGACTTGGTTTATCGGGTACATGACGCTGTAATGGGTTGAATGTGCTGGGTGAGATAAGGGTCAAACTATTGAGTCAATATTAGATAAGAGCCAGCCAGTGTGATAAAAACATAAAAAGTTATTGTCAAAAGCCAGGGCAAAGACCAATACCACAGAAATCAGATTTATGTTAATAAAAGAAAAACTTACAACACAATGCAACAACTAACTGGAAGGGTCCAAACAGTGATGGAGATCCACTGATGGCTCTGGGCAGACTGGAGGTTTGCAGGGCTGCAACACTAAAAGCAAAAGTAAAAGTATTCCAGTACCGTTAGTAATTACCTGTTTAAAAAAAGTAGTCAGTAATCTTATCCAAGTATCACAGTATATAAGTAATACATAAGTAATGTAACTTAATTATTTTCCGTTACTTTTGGATTCCGAAATATGTTCAAATTGTTTAGTCTAATATATTTTGTGTTCATATATGTTAGACCAATTGCGGTAATTATCAAGATTTAAATAATTACATTAATTAAATCTCTTCTTCTTCTTTGTTTAGTAGCTATTGACACTCTGGGACTTGTGTTTTTACCCACACACCATCCTGGTCACCAGCATCACCACCTACAGTCCCAACATATTTTTTCAGTAGTAGTAGCATGGACAGGTTAGCGAGCTAACTGGATATCTGTGTAGCTAAAGTTAGTGGCTGGTCTAACCTGTAATGTTTATTTAAATTAGACATCCAATCTTGGATGATGACAAAGCTGAAGGTAAAACTGTCACTGAACTGTGACGTTGTTCCTCTTTTCTGAATTAAGAAAGTAATTAATCCAAATTTTCCTTAAATGTAACTGTAATCTGACTATGATTTTTTTTTACCTTGTTTTTGTATCCTGACACATTCACTATTTGTGCAGATGCATGAAGGCGGCAGGTAGATGACATCAAGAGCTGTGTCTGCTTGGCTTGTGGAAATGACGCTGTTGAGATGAGGCTGCCAGTGATTAAGTTGTTTAGATTCTGTTGAATCTAAACAACATGAATGCTATTTTTTATGCTGTATGTGGGTCATAATTACCAAAGCTGCTGCAGCAAGAAGAGTTCATTTTGCATAAAACATGCATATTATATGTGCATATGTAAAGTAATAACACAGAGACGCTGATGTTGTAATGCTGACAATAATAGATCATGACAGTAATGATATTAATTCTTTTTTCTTCCATATTTTCAGTAAAATTCAAGGAAACTGGTGAGGGCATTTGGAACACTACATGTACCACTATAGAGTATTACTGCATGTACAGTTCTATCATGACAAGGTAAGTCAAAATGAAGTCCTCGCTAGAAAAACTGCAGCATCATTTAAATGTTCAAATCAAATGATATTTATGTTTTACTCAGAATTCGGTGGTTATGTGACTGTGGTCTCCAGGAAGCGATGGCAGGATCAGTATGACATTATTACAGCACTTCAAAACCTCTTAGGGAGGAAGGACAGTGGGGAATTAAAAGTGTCTGAGTCTGTCTCCACAGTTGCTGTTCACATGCATAACCCATTAAAGACGTGGGAGTTTTTTCAAGCCTACATACCTTTGGTTTCTAATGATCCTATAAACTTTTTTGAGAAAAATATTAGAGAAAGAAAAAGATGATTAGGTTATTGTGAGAGATTCTTCAACATGTGAGCCTCAAAATAGATCAGAGATAAAACCATCTAATCCACCTCATCTGTAAATACTCACCACTATCAATTTCCTGGCCCTCCAATGAGTGTTTGGTGACTGGTCTGACATATCCCAGTCCACTCGGTACTAAAGATGGATTACTTCCAAACAGACGCACACAGACAGCTGTGGTCACCACCACGACACCCCATGTTTCTACAGTTAACACTACAGAGTTTACCAACTGCTGCTCAACAGACCAGATAAATTCATGACATTCATGTGTGCACTGTGGTACCATCTCCATATCTGTTGCCTTTCCCCGACAGGTAAGAATCCATTAAACCACAACCCAATTAAACATTTCCTGTCAAATGTCAGTGATTTGTTGCTCTGTGGTTTGAACACAACAATTAAGTATGCTGCTCTATTTGGGCCTTTTCATGTACTAATTGCAAATTTCCTAGCACACACATTCAATTTAAACCGTAGAATTTTCTTATTTTCCTCTTATTGTTTCACTTAAAAACAAATATAGGACAAAAATAAAGAAAAAAACATGTATGAGACCCACTGTTAAAAACAAAGTGCTACAACAAAGTGCTTAACTTAGTGAAATAAACAAATTAGACAGGATATAACATAGTCACTAGTGTCCAAGGTCCCATGGTACACAGTTAGGTGTTAGCTATAATCATGATCACCTCTTACCTTATCCACGTAGTTGTGGCTACCTAAACTTTAAAGAGTAAGCCATCGATTTCACTTCTATAATATGACAGACTCACAATGGATATTTTCTATTAACAATCAAAATCAATGCTGCAGAACCAGAGATGTCTTACATTTCATTTCACACAAGTCTTCTTCTTTGTCAACACCTGCCACCTACATTACCCACAATGCAACTCAACCACCCACAGTTCAGCTGGAGATGCAGATTTATTATAAAAGCAGCCCTACTGTGCCAGTGCAGTGGCCTCATTGAAATAAATGAGGATGTTATATCTTTCATGCAGTGCTGTTTTCTGTCTGTACACGGACAAAAAGAGGTGGCTTCTGTTTGGAGAGTGGAAACGATAGTTATATATGGTAACTCCGGTCCTGTAATCACATCCCGAGCCTGCTAAGTAGGCTGCATGAATAGGATTTATGCATACTGGCACATTCAAATTTGCATGTGTTGTTCATACTCAGCAGTTTTGTGATTACCCTCACCAGGGGGTCCCAGCAACCTGTGAGATCTTCCTTCAATAACTCTTGTAACCACATCTAGGAAATGTAGCTACAATCAGTTTGTCTTCCATTATTTTATGATTAAAAAAAGACTAATAGGAACCAAAGTAAGGTTTACAAAGAAGAAGACACAGAGTAAACAACTCCATGCTTGAATGACTCTTTAAAAAACAACATTGATTTTTATTTTTGCAGCTGAAGTCTGCTCAGAATTGTTCTGCTTTAAGTGTCTGAGATGTCTTTGGCAGCACTGCTCTGCTCCCTGTCTCCCAGAACTCAATTAAGTAAATGACTACCAGTTACTTTGTCTCTGTCACACACTGGACAAGCAGCTCTCTAATTAACACTCATACTGTAAGTGTCCAAATAAGTGCCCTTGGATTCAATACTTATTATGACTGGAAAGTCTTGTTGAGAAACTTGTTAAGTTGTTTTTAAAGGATGAGGCTGGCATCACTTCACAATTTAAAAAATAATCTAATCAAAATAAAGACATTAACCATGAAATAACATGTGGCAACAACAAAAATGAATAATTTTATTATTTGTTTAAATTGATTTTGCTTTCAATCATTTTATATTTTCAGACAAAATATCACCTTTACATGGACATTTTCTTATGATAAAGAAATATAGTTAATGCGACCACACTATAGAACTCTATTACTGACACTGAAGTCCTCATCTTAAACACTGAATCCCCAGCATCCTCAGTGATGTCTGTCTGACATGCAGTTAAGATGCTCTAAGATTAAAATGTTACAGTGGACAGTTTCAAAATAAATTACATTGGTCATGTTCCCTGCAACAATTTCCCTTTTTGGACAGTAGTGTATTGCTGTGCCAGGGAGGCACACGCAAGTGAAAATAGTTGTTAGGATAAATTCAGTGTTGGTTTTAGGCTTATATATATAGCCCTGTCCTGCATTAGAGAAGTCCACAATTACAACAATGTGTGTGTGTGTGTGTGTGTATATATATATATATATATATACACACACATATACAGTTATTGAGGTCACTATCTGGGTGAGAAGGTTGGGTAAGAAAAAGCATCTCTTCTTTATCTCTTCTCTTGAGGAAAAAACTTGGAAACCACCGTGCTAATCAGCTGCAAGAGGAAATATAAAAATCTAAAGAAAAATACCAAAAAAAGGGAGAGGGCACTTTCCTCCATTTGTTATGTGTTGATGTAAGGTGGTGCAATTATGAGTGTGCTCTTGAAAACCACAAACATGAGTCAGTGTTTTCTCACCACTCAGCCTTCAGGTCACTTGCATATATCTGCCACTCGAGAGTTGGTTTCGCTTTTGACCAGTGTGTGTTTCTGTGTCACTCTTCCATGACTTCTTCCAATGAAATGACTAATGAACTTACAGTAAGTGTTTAACTGAGATAGAGTGATCCTTTGGAATATAACAGATAAAAGGGTTTCCGCTTTTGCTGTTGCCATGGATTTTTGAACAATATTCATAATGACCTCATGGGAAAATTCTATATGACAGTTGAATCCCGGGAACTAAAGAGCACATCAAAGGCAGTTGTACAAGTCTCGACTTGACTGGTTCATGAATAGGCCGCCATTCTCTGTCTGCCTGTTGTTCATTTAACTTTCGCTTGCCCTCCCTCTCTCCCTCTCTCTTTCTCTCTCACACACACTCAAAACATGAAACAATTTCTCTTCGCCTGGCTCAGCACACACCCACCACAGTGATAAGCCTTCCTTTGGTTCCTCTATAACTCTGTAATCATTAATGTTTGCACTTAGGGACAAGAAGGAAGGAGAATATATAAAGGCACCATAAGGACAGACTTTGAGTACTGGAGAAAAACCGAGAAGCACCAATCCTCCTGAGGTCAGTTCCTCTCTGATATAAGATGTAAGATGTGGAAATACTGGGGGTAAACCAGCCTGCCAAGATCAAGGTTTCAACCTGCCTGCACCTCCCTGTAATGCGAATGAATTTAAATTTGTTTTAATCTGTTGTTCTCCATGTTACAGTGAAATGTAAAAGAGGTGACAATGGAGCTCACAGCATCGCATACACTTCTCTGGCTTCTAACTGCTCTCACTCTTACAACACAAGGTAGGTGAAATTATTTCAGATGAGTTTGAACTCATTTCTCATATCTTTGCAAACATGTTGCAGAAACGAATGTTCAAAGTTATCTGGGCTATGCAGGAGGAAAAACAACTTTGTCTTTTAAGAGTTGAAAGGACGATCAGGGTGCAACATTATAATAATGTAACAGCGTGACTGTGATGATAATGCTAACTTAAGGGAATGATCGCACTTTATTATACAGCACACTAATAAAACAAGCTGTACTTTGTATTGAATTAGATGAAAACAATTAGTGTGTAAATAAAGACAGCTAGACCCTTATTTGACTTCATTAGAGGGTAATTAGGGACACATTACAACAAAACTGTCCTGTAATCTTAAATGTAGTATTTTCTACAGTGTGGCCCGGATTAGACTTCAATAAATGGTAAAGAGAAACATCTTACAGCATAACTTTACTGCACACTAAAGAATATTATTTTGTACGGTTTGCCCCTTATTAGATTTCATTAGAGGGTAATTAAGGATGCATTTCAACAGAACTGCACTCTGAACTGTATTAGCTTTTGTTTCTATTAAATAACAGTACAATATTTGTTTTTTGTTTACAGAGTTGGTGAAACTAAATGTGAGCCCCAAGATTACCGCAGAATGTGGCAAACAGGTCACCCTAAACTGCAGTGTGTCCTCATCTCAACATCACCTATCAATCAAACATATGGAATGGTCACGAAACACAACACAGTTATGTGTTGTGGACAGCGACGGAAAGGTTAAGAAACAGACAGACAGACAGAGTATGAGTGACTTCCGTTGTGAGTATAAACAGGGACATTTGTCCCTCATCTTTCAACAAGTGCAGCCACTGGAGACTGGAAAATACCTGTGCAAACTACAGTCAACCCGGGGAGCTCCACATGGATATACAACAGTGGAATTACAAGGTCAGAGTCCACATTTACTCAAACCAGAGCCAAGAGGAGGAGCAGAAGTCTAGTTTCCTCTCAGACTAGTTCAATTACATGATGCTTAGAGGTTAAAATGTTTTGTTTTGGTTTGGTTTGGTTTGTTTTTGCCCAATTCTAAGATTGCCTGATGAATTAAATAGCTCTGTAAAGATAAAGATAAAACAAGTTATGCCATGAACGGGAGCAAAACTGATTTCTTTTAACCACTTGGCAACCCAAGGGTTGTCTGTTTTAATGAGTTAAGTCTAATCTATAAAGCATAAAAGGTCTATTGTGTAAGTTTTTATGTTTTTATTTGAGTATTGTAACTACACTGGTCCAAGGAAGTAATGGGCATGCACCACACTGATGTCTTCTTAAGTTTTATTTCCCTCTTTCAGTCCTCCGCAGACACCATGAAAACTAAAAGAATAAAAGACATAAAAAACAAGGTTTGAAATACAAGTCTCTCAACAAATGCCCAGCCTTAGACAGGCCCAACAACAGTCTCTCATGTGATTTTTTCCTGATAGACAGGTCCCAAAAAGTTATTACAGTAACAGAAAATATATTGAATTGACCTTGCAAAGCCACTGAAACAAATATTACAAACAGATACGAAACAAATTAAGCGCAAAATGACAATTACCATGTACACCTCTTGGACCATGCAGAATATGATTATTTTGGGGCTGTATGTATTTCCTCTGCAACTATGTTGGCTCTCTCTGCAGCCATACTGTCTCTGCCCATAATGCAACAGGAGCACCCTCCACCAAAGTCTAGTCATGTGACCTATTACACTATAGATCAAAATATTTTTAAAGGTGGTACATTTTAAATTTCTTTTTAATTAAAGCTACCTTTTTAACACCTATTTCTTACATGTTTAATCCGTTTTTAATGACAGTGAATTTAAACATTAATGAAATTATGTCAGGAAACAAAATAAACATTTCAATTAATTTTCAATGAAAAAATGTCTCATGGAAAGTTACAAGTGTAATCACCTGAAAATTAGAATTGTGCCTTTGTAACCTTAGAAAAAGCTGTTTATATCCAGTCAGGGAGCGGGTCCTTGGGTGGACAGACGATGCTATCTCGCAATGCAATTATTCAATGGTAGCCCACAACAGGCAAACCAAACTCTATGGCCTTTCGCGTTTTGCGTGAGTTTTACAACGACCACAGGTTCTGCTACACGTTTAGAACAAGAAAGTGAAACAAGGTGTTTGCAATCTGCAAGCTCTCCACCAGATGCCACTAAATCCCAAACACGTTGTTTAATTAATGGTTTATTAGCTGTTAAAGACATTAGTTACAACTTAAAGATCCTTATGAATTACTATAATGCCTAATTAGGATGTTTAAAACCTCAATATTCGAACTTGTCAAATCAGTAAAAAGGAGTAAAAAGTACAATTAGTCCTTATAAAAATGCAGTAAGTATTCCAGTATTTAAATAAATGCACTTTGTTACAAGTACGTTCCACCACTGCTCCCTTGTGATTTGTAAAGATTTGATCATGAAAATCAGCGAGGTGTGGTTGATTTTTGATGGTTTCACATGCTAAGTGTCAATGTTTCGTACATAAAGTGCGTTATTGAAGTTTCAAAACTCGTTCCCCTCAGAGTGCTCCGGGACGTTCGAGGGATTCTCAACGGATGATGGTGTTCACACCTGCATCTTCAACCATGTCCACCCAGACGGAGATGTGGTTTGGCTGCATGGCTCCCACAGAGTCTCAGACAAGTCTCCACACAACACTACTAAACAAGTGGACCAAGGTGGTTGGCTGACTATACGAAGTAGCCTGAAGCGGACAAGTTCACGTGTGCCCTACAACTGCTCTTTGAAGGGCGCCACATCTGGTAGATACATTGCAAGCACTTTGGTTAAGACCCCTGGAGTCTTGGGTGCACACGGGTTCAGGAATGGAGTTGGATCTCTGGGACCTGTGAGGACATTTTTATGTATTTCAGTCTTACTTGCTGTCGCACTGAAATAATGGATTTTCCAAAGTAAATCCACAAGTCATGGAGTGTGATAAGAAAAGCAATGATTAGCATTGATTTGGAACAATGAGGTACTGAGATTTGTTTATTTCTTTCAAAATCCAGGTCAACAGCACAGTCAGCTAAGTGAGTCATCTTGCATGTTCCAAAGGTTTATTATTGTTCCTTTGAACTCTTAGCTTAAGTGAACAAGGAAAGTACAGACTGTTGAGTAGCTGATAATCATTTTATTGTATAAACTAACTTCCTTCTTTCGTTTCAGTACATAATCATGGATGAGGGAGATGGGAATATTGGTTTCATTATACTTCTTCAGAAAACAGTGAATACACACACAGAAACACACTCAAGTGTTCAAGAAATCATCTTGACTACTGGTTCAATTCAGACTTGAGCCATATTTTCAGGAGTAAGTATTAACTTCTGAGAGAGTGAGATGAAAATGTCTGTTGACAGGTTTGTCCACGGCCCACATGGGTCTCCGGGACGGTTGTTTATGTGTGACTGTTGTGTAAATGCACATTTTCTGCAAGAGCGCCATGAAAAGAAGATCTGTCTATCTTGAACAGAATGAAAAGATTTCAAAAGTCAAGTGAATTCCCCTTCAGAAACACAGACACCCTTTGTGTGCAAAATGTCAAATAGCTGGGCACCGGAAGTCAAGCAACAACTCTGTAGTTTGTGGGTAAATGCTACCCTCTAGTGGACTAATGTGATCAGTGAGACATGTAGCTGCTGTATTTGACTACTGTTTCAGAAACACTGAACCACACACATCGGGGGTTAAATAGATGAATTTAAAAAATGTTCACTTAAATCTTGTGGTATGTGGTCATGCAAGCAGATTTCCGATGAGCTCAAGTACAATGGAAGTGAAAGGCTTGTGGTGCTCACAGCAGAGCTGTGGATTTAATTCACATGACTTGGAATCAAGTCACAAATCTGATGATTTTAGACACGACTTTACTTGCAACTCAAACTTGCGCTGATGACTTGTGACTTCACTTAGACTTGAGCCTTTTGACTTGAAAATATTTGATACCTTCCCCCCGAGCCCAAGATGAAAAAGTATGTTATTTTAAAGTATGTTAAATAAAAAGACAAAAACTGTGAAATAACAGACAGAAACACAACAACTTACAACTTCATTCAACATTTGAAGTTGCACAAAGCTAATTAGTCTGTAAGTAGTATAGTAAGTAAGTACACATTGGCAGTTTGAATTAAATTAAAGCTCCCAGGCTTGAAATGCACTGGAATGTTATGTTTGTTGAAGACCCTTCTGAGTTTCTCAGATAAACCTGAGACATATGGAATGACAATGTTATTCCGTCTGTCCTTCTTTACATCCTCCACCAAGTGCATTTCAAGCCTGGTAACACCCTCAGACAAAGGTTGGTACACCCTAAAAAGCACACTCCTCATACCGAGAAGAACAATCTGGTGTATGCGGTCCAATGCAGCGAGGAATGCTCCAGCCTTTTCATTGGGGAAACAAAACAAAAACTAAGTATGCGTATGGCACAACACAGACGAGCTAACTCTTCAGGTCAAGACTCGGCTGTCCACCTGCACCTCAAAGAGACAACACACTCTTTTGAAAATAAAAATGTACATATTCTTGACAGAGAAGACAGATGGATTGAAAGAGGAGTAAGGGAAGCCATCTATGTCAAAGTTGAGAAGCCATCCCTGAACAGAGGGGGAGGTCTACGACACCACCTATCCCCAACCTACAATTCCGTCCTTTCATCCCTTCCCAAAAGATTCAATAGTTTAGCCTCTAAAGCTAACAACACAGTCCAGCCACACCTGGCTCCAGGTGCCTCCAACGACCATCGTTAGAACAGAATGGAACACTAACGAGTGGGGCCCCCCCCACGACTGTCGTTGGCTCACTGGGGTTTCACCCCACTCAACCCTAACGACTGTCGTTAGGCCTCACAATAGGGAGTGAAACCATTCCTGGTCTGGAGGCGGCCTCTCTTAGAGGATAAATATTTGAATCCAACTACTGTTCATCAGACTAGAGCTGTCCTATCTAGTCTGATGAGCATGAACTGATGAAGCCTGCTAGGATGAGAGGCGAAACGTCTTCCAAGACAATTTTTACCAGTCCAGTTGCGATCGATTCAATGCCCTAAGATAACTATGACCTGGATGAATGAGAATATTCACAGGGATAATATTAAATATGTTTGATTTTTTTATTTGGTCTGTTATTAATATGGACTATTTTTTTAGTTTGTTTTTTTTTGTTTTGTTTTGTTTTTTGGTCCTGTGAAAGTCACAGTCCTGAGCAAAACTGTCTATTTTAAACCTGACCAGCCATCTGTGTCCCAGGTACAGCAGACTTGAGAAGACAGATACAGATTTCTCGAAGCCCCCTGTCTCTTTCTCTCAAGGTATAGCTCAAAGCGGGAAGAAAAACCCAGCTCAGAGGCCAAAACTCTGCCTTTTTAATGCTTCGGTGCACCCTCTACAGATGGGACATTTGAGAAACCTTTCAAGTCAGAATGGCTCTCTGCTAATGCTGTCACTAAATCGGTGCCACGCAGGGCCAGGTTGAGCTCTCAGCTTTCAGACGCTGCTGCGGCTTAGAGCTCACTGGAGAAACAAATACAAGGTCACCTTGACTATTCCAGCACACAGGGATGCATCCAGGCATCACACACACACACACACACATATCTATATATATACACATACACAACAGTTCAGACATGCTGACAACTGGAATATTATGAGCTGTTTTGTGAAATAATGATCTCTCAAAGGCCTCATTTTGAGAAATATTGCACCTGATATTTTTGTGAAATATTACTACTGACTAATGACAAAATATGATGTAATCTACTCCTACAGACACTTTGCATGGCAAAACTAATCAATATACATAAATGGTCAATAAACTGCTAGGTGATGAGGGAATCATTCAAAATGGCTGTATTTTTTATGTTTTTTTTTAACTGTGTAATTCAGTCACAGCGATTTATGTTAAATCTATTGCAGGCATGTTTTGGATCTGTTTTACAAGTAGTAATGTCTTTTTCCTGCTGGATGAGAAAGAACAGAGAAAGTTTAAATGAATCACTGTAAAATGTTTTGATTGTAAAGAAATTGCATTCACTGAGCTGTAGTTTTATAATTCCACCTCGAAAAGACCACGTTTAGCCTCAATCCTGTTAAAATGAGCACAGTTAGGAACCTTTTTGTTTTGTTTTTGCTTATTGTATGGAATTTTCAAAACCTTTTAGTTGACATAATTGTTTACAAAAAAAATCCAATGAAGTGCTTGCTGCTATAAGTTTCAGAATGAAGCTTTCAAAGGGAAATAAAGAACAATTAATAAAATGAGCTGTGTAGTTTATTCATGTCATGATTAATGCTTCACCTTGTGGCTTAGATTGTACCTCATTTGTATATTGCTTTGCACAAAAGCATTTGCAACATGAAAGAAATGTAAATGCAATTTAAGTACAAAGCCAGAAAAGTTGAGACATTGTATAAAGAGTAACAAAAACCAGAGTGCTTTGCAAATTATTTTTTGACTTGTATTCAATTGATTACAGTCAAAGACAAGATATATAATGTTAAAACTGATAAACTGAGGGCCAGCGCTTTGTGAAAAATTATGTGGGTAGTAGTCCAACAGTTTAAGAACAATGTTTCTTTACACAAAATTGCAAGGAATTCAGGTAAAATAATTGAAAGATTCAGAGAATTTGGTGAAATCTCTGCATGTATAGGGAGCAAGGGTAAAAATTTAATATGGGCCAAACAGTTTTTGCCTATTATTGCATTATGTTTCCATTTATATTTTACACAAAATCACAACTTATTTGTAACTGGGGTTTGTACAGTAGTGTACATACAATAAATAAAGCCAGGGGTGACTATAGATGTGCCAGAAAGTGATATTTATTTTTCAAATCCAAATTTCGGTGCTCCTTCATAAATGTAACCTTGTTGTAATTTAGGCTACTTTAACCCAAAATGAAGCTATACTTCATTCTGGTAGAATAATAAAAAAAAAAAATCTCATCTGAAGTCCCATTTAGTCACCGTTCTTGAGCTTTTGATGACATTACATGGTCTTCTTTATGCAGAGGGAGTTGACTCAGTTGTCATGGGATCAGAATGAACAAATTCATTTTTTGTCTGATATTTTGCTTTAATCCAAGCCACCATGAACAAGAAGTCCTTAAACAGCTCAGAAAAACAAAACATGAACAAAATCCATGGGCCAATGACAATCATCCAATATGATAGAAAGCTCCACAACAGGTACTTAATGGACCTCAAGACGAGACTGTTTTGTGAGCTGATCTTCAGATTATATTCCATTAAAGTAACACTTTCTTGTGCACATCCAAGCTTCCTGGTTTTCACTTATTCCTAAAATAACAAACGGCGTCAGTGTCTCTCTCTGTACTTGCAGTGTTCACATTTTACCACCAGAGGGAACAAGTTACACATTAATGATTCTGGTTTTCAATCTGATACAAAGCTGCAGGGTTCAGAGGGGCCAAATTACTGATGATTGAACTCAGAGAACCTTTTTACCCTGCTTTTCACTGTGTTGCATGATGAAAGTTGGTGTCAGTACAGTTCAGTATATCACAACAGAGCATACTACAGATCAGATGCCTTTGTTTAATATATATATAGATAGAGAAGACTACCTCATCATATATATCCTGTTTTTATCTTGTTTTATTGCTGCTTGTCTTTGAGAGTTACCCACATAATTTTGTTGTATGCCTACAATGACAAATAAAAATGTGTTTATCTAATATGTTCTACAATTAACTGAATAAACACAAACATAAAATATACTTCTCATTTACAAAATGCCTCTATACATAATTATAGGGCAATAAGTGACCAACAGGAGTTTGTTTGTTACCTCTGGTAACAGCGGCCTTGTTGCGCCCTGCTGCCTTGTTACATCATCTCTCAGTGTTTGAAGTTTGCATCTCCACCAAGCACCTCATCTGGGCAAAGTACACAGTGGGGGTTGTTCACTGAGATGTGTGTGTGCGAGCATGTGAGTGTATACAGGGGCTTCAGGTCAAGTTCCCATGGTTACTGAAAGGTGTCTCACTGTGTGCCCCTGGCTTCATTTGTGTGTGTGTGTGTGTTTGTGTGTGTCTGGCCAATTATCCCAGTGGCCTGTGTTATCTCCTCTCAGAGACGTTTACATTATCACCCTGACAGCCTGGTGGTCATTGGTCAGGTGAGCGTCCACAGATGGTTATATCATACTCAAGAGCAGAGGGCGGGGGGGGGGGGGGGGTGGACAGATAAAACAAGACAAGATAAGAGACTGACTGACCGGCAAAGAGCGAGACAGGATGGATAGATAGGACAGAGAAAGAGGGAAGACAGATGGATGCAGGAATGGAAAGTGGAGATAAAAGCCAGATTCTGTCAACAAATGGGGAGATTTATGTGAAGCACTTATAGTCCGTTACCTAACGTGACGGTAAATGGGAGCCAGCTTGCAATTAATTGGCCCGAGAGCTGATGTACACAAGGATCAGTGTTGTTAGTGACAGCTGTATCGCAGTTTCTGTAGACTGCTGTGTTTTGTCTTACCGTCTCTCTGCACTCTTCCAATGATTTTTAGATCTTGCACATGCTGCTCATGCACACTTTATATATATTGTATAAAATGCTTGTCTGAAAACCATAAGAAACATTGATATTAGTTCAAAGCCTGCAGCACTTGATGTTTTCATTCAGGTCAGCATAAGAGCAAAGTCAAATCAAAAGCAGAGATACCACACAATAAAAATATCAACTATGTGTAAATGTCCTGTACTTAAACAAGCTTTACTTAATAAAAAGTGCCTACTTGCATCCAGGTGAGAATATGCACATGGTAGCCCTTAGTTAGGCTATAAGCAGCCATAAATTCACTGTTAGGCTGCAGTTGTTTGTTGTTATTATTTTCAATTGTCAGTCACACTTTGGTTAGGTTTAGGTAACAAAAATACTCAGGTTTAGGAAAGGGTCATGGTTTGTCTCAGCCACATAGGCTATTTTTACCCAGCCGCAAATAGCATTGTTGGCTATGGACACCTGGGTGTTTTTCTCTGCCACACTAGGCTGACACCTGTGTGTTAATAGCCACACTGGTTATCCCACCCTGGGCTAAAATTGCCACATTGGATATTTCCCACCTGGGTGCAAATAACTAACTGATAGTTAACAGCTCAAACTAGCATGTTAGTTATTCATATGTTCCTTATTTGTTCCCTGGTAACCACTCAATTTTTGTGTATCTTATTTAGCAGTGTTCCTGAATAATGTTGCCCCGTAACTATTTGATTAAATAAAGAACTGTTTCATGTTCACCACATCAGCTTGAGATATGTCAATGTTGCATTCAAGTGGCCAAACAGAGTTCACCATGTCTAAAAATATCTCCAGCAACAGTATTCATTAAACGTTATCCCTTCTTTGCGCCATTAACATAGTATAGCAGATCAGAGAGCATCAGTGACTCAGCTGCCAACATCGACTCAATTTAAACTATCTTGATATTCTATTCTGAATTTTTTTGTACAGACTGTGATCACTCCTGAAAGGCTGCTTCATGTAACAGCTGCTCAATTCATCCTCTGCACTCCGTAGCTTTTTGTTTTGTGTGTAGCATGAAGCGACTGCAGCTTGCATCTCACTGCACAACCCCGTGTTGCTGACTGTTAAATAAATGAACCTTGGACCTTTATAGAGATCAATGCATGAACCCAGCAGGGAGAGCTGTACTGCTTTCACATCTACCACCAAGAGGTTACAGCAGGAGAAATACAAGTGTTGAAAACTATGAATAAGAATAAACGTCTATGTATATTTTCTTAAGCTATGCGCTAATACTGATGCCCCGGTTATTCAGAGCAGCTGGAGACCAGAAACAATGACTGCTGTGTGAATGAAAGATACCCAGTTCATCTGAGTACACCGCCTGTAGAAAGCCTCTAGGAAGACAGAATATGAAGTCTTCTGAGCGCCATAACAAGATTTCAAAATATTACAGCTAAGTCTTACCTCCAGGTGAGACAGCTGAGATCCACTTGTTTGACAGACTAAACACAAAAGTTGTTGCAATGTGTCCTCATTTGATCTTTCTATACACACTTAGAAATAAAATGGTTAACAAGAACCATAAAGGGTTCTTCAGCTTTTCCCATAAGAAAAAAAATCTTTTTTGGTTCTTTTCAGAACGGTTTCTCTTGGAACCCCATGAACTCTTCCACCAAATGAAGTCTGGTTCTTAAACCTGTTCTGTTCAAGATCCTTGGAATCTTAACACTATCTGGTGAATCAGCCTGTATTTCCACCAGTTTTGAGTGGAAACATTGCAATCAAGGATGTAATCAATAGAGGGTGTTGCACACTGCACAACTACCCGTAGAAATAAAACCCCTGCTTTTCTTTAGTACCTGCTGGGAACCAACTTTTCCGGTTACGAACCACGTTTTGGTGTAAATGCACAGAACGAAAATTAGGTACCTAGGACCCAACATAAAGTATATACCAAAACAATCTGTTGAAGGTGTCACCCAGAAACCAGAGAGGTTGTAAAGGAAAACCCTTCTGGGGTTTCTATCCAGAATCTTTCCACCTTCTAAGGGTGCTAACAAGAAGCCACCCAGGACCTTTTCATATTCCAAGGGGTTCATCTAGAACCCACTGAGGAGGTTAAACTGAGTACCCTTTTATATTTCAGTACAAAGAACCCTTGATGAAAAAGGTCTGAACTCCTTCTTTTAAAAAAGGGTGGTCCTTGGATGACAAGGGTTCTTCGTGGAACCCTTAGTCTTACAAAGAATGCATGACGAACCCTTTCTTCAAAAAAGGGTTTTTCAGAAGCAAACGGTTCTGGGTAGAACCTCAGCCCTTCTGGAGAATTCTTACTTCTAAGAGTGTTTTCTCTACCTCCTGCATAATTTTTGAACCCTCCAATGTGGACACAAATATGGATGGCATATGGCACCTAAGTCATTCAATGCCTAAGGCCTAGCACCCATGTGTGACAGTACACGTTCTTGTCCATGTTCCTGCCAGTAATCTGTGCGGAAAGCTATACGGTGAAAAAGAACCACTGACTGAATGTTCCAACAGCAGACAGATAAGCAAGATGCCTCAGATAACAGGCATCATAAGGCTTATGTGTTCCTCTACATCTTACATTTAACCTTTCAGGCTTTGTTCTCACAAGGACATTTCACACCTAGCTGGCGCATTCATACAACTCACAGATAGCAGCCAGGCATGTTTGCTTGGTCGTGCGTGTGTGTGTAGGTGCGCGTGTATCGTAAACATAGTATTTCATGTACTTTCATGCACTCCTGGCCTTGGTTGCCCTGGGAGACCACACATTGTAATAATCCTCACCTCTCAAGCTCTAGTTCTCATTAACATAATGCTCTTCAGAAAATCCAAGTCCTGTGCAGGAATATGCAGCCGAGCAGATCTGCAACATACATAGACAACAACATTTAACATTTAAACATCATCATTTAAACATCAACAACATTTAAAAAATTTCATACATTTAGGTTATTTCACAGCAGAATTAAAGCACTGGAGAGTGACAGAATTAGCCGTGTGTCTTCATTAGTCCTCTGTGTTTAGTAACAGAGTGCTGCAGGGATGATGTATTTTTGTAGGCCGATTCGGAAAGTAGCATCGCTCTGGTACTTTTTCAGTGGATTTCAGATTAGTGCAGACATTACACTTTGTGGTGAACAGTAGTTTGATATTTATACATTTTTGTTCCTCACGATAAAGAAAGAGCCATCTTGACATGAAATAGCAAAGGTGTTATAAATTATACTAATTAATGTTCTGTTTGATTCAGATCAGAGTTTTCGTATCATGCATGTTGGAACAGAACCTTAATTAGCATAATTGGTGACACCTGTGTTAAACCTGCTATTATGTTTCAATATGGCTGAAAAAGGCTTATTAGTCTCTTTCTTTTTTCAGTTAGTTGACTGATTAAATTAGATTTGATTGATTAATATTGATTTGATTTGATTCTTAAATGTAACTGCCAGTAATGGTGGGTCTAAAATCATTCCCCACAGTCTGATTTTTTTGTGTGTTCATTTGTTTTTGTTTCTTTCGTTGTTGTTGTTGTTTCTTGTGGTTGTAATTACAGTATAAACAATATGACATGACCATTTGGTATAAGGCATGCTTCATTTCCACTGATATGAAACAACTGACATATCAGTGACTGACACATTTTGGGCTGTAGGTGCCCCTGAATGTCACATGAGTGAACATTTTGATTTGTCATGCCTGGAAAAGCACAGGTGTAATCAATAACATTTATGATTTATGATGCCATTTAGGTGCTGTGGTACCACGTCTGTGTACCAGTTATTACAACTAAACCTACTGTCACAACACTTTTTTTTTTGTTTTGTTTTGTTTTGTTTTTTTTTTTCAGGGAGAGTTTGCAGGAATGATCACATTGACACCTGGGAACTGCTGTGGTTAAGGACCTCACTCGAGGGCATTTCAGTGGTGGTTATGAGGGAGGGACACACACTGTCTTTCACTTTCTCCACACTGATTTATCAGTCCCAAGCTCGCTTCTCTAACCTTTAGGCCACCACTACTATAACTAAGTAATCATCCAAAATAAGTGTGCCCATGAACCATGTCTTCTGGTGAAAATATGTGACAGACTCAAAACCCGCTTAGCATTAGCTTGTAGTATGGATTTTGGACACAGCTCAGAGCTGCCTGGCAGCGACAGTAAGTAGAATGGATGCATCTTTAATGTCATTAGTTACACCTTTACTTTCCTGCTATGCACACAGTCCTGCTTCCAGGATTTGGAAGTTATTTATTACATGTTCCTACACCACACCAGAGTTTACTTTCTGCTGTACTTAATATCTAAACTGTCTTAAAGAAGTTAGATTACATGTAAGCACCTTTCTAAAAGCAGTGAGCCATCATACTACAGAATTAGCAACACATTTGCTACTGAGGCACAAAATATTCCAGGCATGTTCCTGATCTTGAGTCATGGCTCTTTTTGTAAAATTGCATCCCGAGTCTCAAAGCATGAAACGTTCAAGTTCAATCAAACTAATTAGCTTTTCAGTTCCCACTGTAACAGGATGTGATGTGACATTTTTGAACAGAGCTGAGTAATTTTAAGAAAGAAAAGGGGAGCGGGGGTGCTATTCCTGCCTCACAGCTGATTGTAATTCGAGCCTGTTTGTCATTCATCCTGCAGTGTGTAGCATGACTGGATTGGCTGATGGGACATATTATGGACTTCATAAGAAAAGCAATAAATAGTGTTTGAATCACATACCATTTGGGCCCCAAACATACTGAAACCTATGTGCACATTTTGAACCACAGCTATTTAAAGCTGTTTAAAAATGCCAAATGTGCACCAAAAGCATTAGAACACATGTCAAAGTGTCTTGAAGTCTCTACTATGTCTCTTGTCTCAATTTTGGAATGTCAAATGAGCTCAAACAGAGGTTTTAAAATGTTCTAAAAACTTTCTTTGATCATGAAACTTAAATTCACTCTACAATTATCTATTTTTTCTGTGCAGTTAACTACACTGCAGCCTTGAATCTCTGTTAACAGTAACAAACACAAAGATCTGTGTTGTATGCACTCGCCTGACTGTCCAGGCACTGTCTCTGCCTCTTCATCTCCCTGAAGTTCTTGTGTTTTAGCCCCCTTTATTGACTGTGTAGATGCTATGGCTGATTTAACATACAACACTGTTGTGTAAAATGTTCTCAAATTGTTGTAAATTGTTGCCAGTGATTATTAGATATAAGTTATCCTAACAAAAACATGAATATCGTGCACCATTTAGTATGATGTCATTATATAGTCTAACCTTCATCAGTGCTGTAAACTATGACTGACCTCCAGGGTCCCTGAGAAAATGTAAAAAAAATGTTCCTGATTAGAATGCAACTTTTTTCTAAAATACTGTTGGTTCTGCAGGGTTTCAAATCTGATACTTGCAGTGCAGTATAGGAAAATCTATTGACAAGCGTCAAATGAAGCTTCCGATCAATTTGTACTTTAAATCTTAATGTAAGACATGGATGTACAAGCATGACTTTGTGACATGACAGCTACTTTGGAAGCAAACTGTGGCCTAGAATTCAGCTTTGTGAGACTGAAAAATAAAAGCCAGAACACATGGACAGGAAAAATGCAGGGTCCTAGAGTTTCTGTAAACTTCTGTAAACTTGTGAAATTATCAATATTTGCATATCCATAGATAGGTCCTGGATTTTTCATTGAGGGGAAAGGACTAGATGTAATTTTAACAATTTGTGGAAAAACCATAGTCCACACAAATTATTATTCCATGTAGAGATTCTGTGTGGAGAGGATCTTTTCATACAGTACTGAGTTCATTTGTGATTCATACGGTGCACACTCTGAAGAATCTGCTTCCTCTGCTGAATGTGAGTGGACTGGACTGCAAAATAGTAAGATCAAAGATACTATAGACCTCAACACAGAAGTCATTTAAATTATTAAAGATTCTTTAGAATAACACACAGTAGTGTCTTCTGATCTGACAGCTATTTCAGCAAGACAACATAATTTGTTTGTGGTTTCTATTGGCTTCTATTCATTGTTGGAAAAATAAATTGTTTTTATGATGTGACAACACTATGATTAAAGTGTGGTTAGATTTAGGTACAAAAAAAACTTGGTTAGCTTTAGGGGAACATCATGATATGGATTAAAATAGGTACTCTTGCTGGACGCCTGCTGCCTCACTCACACACCTGAATTGTATCGTACCAAATCATTAGCTCTTTAAGAATTTTTAAGATGCATTATATGGTTGAACACGTATCAAGATCCTGTGGGATTACAACCTGCAGCGGTGAGCCGCTCCACCTAGTTAATGTGGATACATTCATTCAGTGCCTTTTTGTTGGATAACGGCTTCGTGTTTACACAAAATAATCCACTTGAAGTGTGATAAATAATTCAGAACATATTTACGCCAGCCTTTCTGTTGTGCGGGACATGCAAGTGAAAATCACGTCTGACTCACTTGTGGTTGAGACAAGGGGTTACCCATGTTTAATGAAGAGCAATGTTGGACAAAGTCATGCTTTTTGTAAAATATGCCACATGGATTGTAGCATATCACATGATATAGCGTTACAAATCCACCTAGCATAAACACACCCAAGTCACTTACTTAGGAACTAGTTAACCCAGTCCTTCTTTTACACTAATATATAATAATTTTAGGATTCAATCTGTGTACCCTGGTCTAAACATAAGGCATATATGGACAGTGATAGGGGAGATGAGACAGGCAAGGGTCGGGCACCAGTAAAAGAAAGGGGGAGAGACAGTGTGGGAATGACAAGCAGCAAAGGACCTTATGTGGGAGTTGAACCCACTGTCACTGTAGAGGACTCACATCTTCAAGCGAACACTTTACCAACTGAGCTATCATGCCACGAAATTCTCTTATTTACAAAACCCAATGTCGACAGATATAGAGGTTAGCACTGAGCGAGCACTGTTTTCAATTAAAGCTCACCATCAAGACAACTAACCACTGTCCAGCCAGTCTTGGAGAGTGGGTGTGATTGACCTTGTTCAGCAAAATGTTGATTGCTGTTATGTCCTTGTTTATACAACTGCATCCTGGAAGTAAACAAGCAGAAAAATAGAAGAGATGGTGTATGGATGGCGCTGGGTGCAAAGACAAGGATTGGAGGGTAAGAAAACATGCATTTGATAAAATAATGGATTGGTCTCATCCTCTGGGAGATAGAGGTACTGTAGATCATTCGGCCATCATTTACATTACCTCATCCTTAAAAAAAAGCTCCAAGGTCACATTAAAAAAAATCAAACATGTAACAGGAAGAAGCACTGGCATCTGCATGGAATTGCAAATAAAGTGGAAATATTGAGAGACTGTCTAGATATTGCTGTGTCCACAGTACTTCATTAGCACATGCAAACCAATTATTCGTTTAAAAATTGACTGCATCTTTCACTTTGCCTTCCTATGGAGCGGGTATTGGTATTTACAGGATCACATCTATGCAATATGAATATCTTATTGAGCCATTCTGAGTAATATGGAATCGATATCTCATCTATCTTTCAGTGTAGTTGCATCTAAACACATGAAACCAAGCTTACAAATGGTGAGCATCTTATCATATATTGATAACAGTAACAAATTTGAGGAGGCGGACTGTGAGATAACAGTCTGGGCCAGACTTAAATCAAGCCCTTTTGAATCATATATGGATCAATACAGTTTCATCTGCTGTTCTTGTTACATAACACTCGGTCTCTGGAGGATTGCAATCCCCTCCAGGTCTTCCATGAATGGGCTGTTGATTAGCTCATGTCAAAAAGTCACCTCTGTCTTTTCTCCATGTGCGTTACTTTCCCTTTTATCTCAATTTTCAGCTTCAAGAAGAAAGGGAAGAATCATGGTAATTTGTGCTCATTCTCAGAGTTTCCTTTCAATCTAACAGGTCTCACCACCTGCCATCAATTCTCTGCATGAGTGGACGGGTCCGTTCACCAAAGGCAAAACTGGTGTCTGATTGACACGGTTCACTGTGCTCAGAGGATAACACTCAAATGGTCCTCATTACTCAGAGACCCCAACAGCTTTACCATATGTTCTACTGCTTCATTTTCCTGCCACTCTGTGTGTGTCTGTCCAGTTATGTAAGCTTGGATTTATGTAACATCTGGTAACCCTGACCATTAAACTGGCAAAGCCCGCTCCGTATCTTCACTTATTCTAGTAATTGAGTGAAGGCTGGAGAAGCATACCTGGCTCTCAAATACCGTATCCATTAGATGCTGCATACTGTTTTCCAAGTACAACAGATGACTTTGAAGTGGCCAAGGGCATTGGAGGAAAGAGAGGTGGAGTTGCTCGGTGACTGGGTCTAATGTGGTTTCCAGTTTTGATGAAAAAGCAGGACAATTGGTGGGTCCCCTTTGAAAAGCAAGAGACCTTTAATGGAGGTGGCTTACTCTTCAAAGGGGATCATCATCTCAAGATGACAGAGCCAATTTAAAGTCCATTCTGAAATTATTCTACGATATTTTGCAGTGGTAGAAGTTTCTTGAGAGTCACTGTGATCATCTCAACTTTATTTTCACTTTCCATCTGGTGGATGACTCACTCCTTGAGTACAAGTTCAAAAGCTCATAAGGAAATGAATTTATAAAAGTCGAAGCAGGGAATGAAGATCCTCTTGGTAATTAGTCTGTGTGTTGTGTTCTGAACTGTTAATTTAATTCCTGCAAATGACAACCACCTAATTAGTGCACAATAATGACACAACAGAAATCAAATGCCATCTGAGTTGTTCGTCGACAGATGGTGCTCGATTTTCACACCTGTAATAAAATGATTCTTATTTACATACTGAATTGTCCACATTCAAAGGCTTAAACAAGCAAAAGTAGGTCTCTGACACAACCGTTAAATGAATACAGTCATTTTAAGGTTTTCAAGATTTAAAAAAAAAAAAGGGATGACTTAAAGGAGAATTGTGTGATTTCCAGTCGCATCTAACATTCAAACCTTAGATTGCAACTGAGAGGATTTACCCCGACACCGCCCCTCTCTCACCAAGAGTATGGTGGCTGTCAGCAGACAAAATGGCGAGCGAAAGCTATCTCACCACAAACTACAATTATGTGTGTAGGATGAATTACCTGTCCAGCAGAAAACAGGTAACCTCGGCGTCACTGTGAAAACGTTTGTCCTCCATCAGCGATTTCCATCGTGTAAACACTATGCCGATGTTGATTCGTGTTTTTGCCGTTTCCTGTGATGCTTGCGTTTACTTTCTTCGCGTCTCCGCTTCTTGGATGACGGGGATTCACTGTCCGCTGCTTTTTGTTCTGGTACAGTGTATGTATGATCCTCCATTTGTCAAAACTGTGCCAGTCAAGGTTCACAATGCTAAATGGTCTGCCAGCAATCACCCGCGTCTATCCTCCCCGTATACTTCCGTGTTTACGCTTCGGCGTCTACGTAAGGTCGCCATGGGCTTCCCAAGACTCACTGTTAGTGCAGTTTGTCTGCTCTGCGCTGCCGTAGACGGCGCAGGATGATGATCTCCGTAAGTCGACTCGACAATATGTAACTATAAATGGCTATTTCCAAAGTAACGGGAACATATAGATTATGAGTTTACGTTGATTGATAATAATAAATAACATACTTATATATAATATATCTCATTTATGTACATAAATTCCTGTAATTATTACACACTGGTCCTTTAATACCACTTTTTCAGGTCCAATACTGATAACATAACCTTGAGTATCTGTAGATACCAATGCAATACCATCTTTTTTACCTCTCCTAAAAAATAATTGAAAAATATATTTGTATAGATGCATTTTGCTTAGCCTAGCTATTTAAAACACATCGTGCTCTATTATAATAATATAATATAAAAAATATTCTCCTCCACACAGTTGACATGATGTTAATGCTGCTGGGTCTCACTCACACTTAAGCTAGTGTTTATACATGCTGCTCATCTATGTTACTCGAGACAAGTCTCTCTGGACTGAAAGTTCAGTCCTCTAAGTGTCTTGGTTTACACATTGATATAATTTTAACTTCATTTTTGAGAATGTAATCAAGTATGGAACGGTTGTACTGGGAACATTACTGTATCATCAAAATCTAAGTTATCACATTTGGTTAAGGCAGCAATGAAAATTATCAGTCAGAAAGATAATTGTAATCTCCTGTCTCTCTTTGACCAGTGTGTACATAAACATGTAAACAGAACCATGTGGGTTGTCCCAGTTGCTCAGCTGATAGAGTGCACCCCAGATGCTGAGGCTGAGTCCTCTGCAGCTAACGTCTTTCAGTATTAGGGATCAATTATTTCTAATGGGTCTAAACATAATGGGAGTTGATTTCAGGATTGATTTTCACCTCCTGACCTTTTTTCTTTTTTGGGGGGGGGCTGAAGAAATGACAGGAAAGGAGTTAGAGAGAGAGGGGATGACATGCAGCATATGGGCTGCAGGCGGAAATCGAACCAGCAGCAGCTGCAGAGGACTAACAGCCTCAAGACATGGTGCGCACGCCCTGCCAACTGAGCTATAGGGGCTACTGACCTTTTTTTCTAAGCAATCAACTTGACACAGGTGAATCTGGTTGAATGCAATGCTTGGTCAATTTTCATTTTGCACAATTCTCACAAGTCACACTACAGATGAGAAAACCAGCAAATGTGTTAATTAAATGTTAATGTAAACAGTGATATTGCAGGTGATTATACATATAAATAAATACACACTCGGTGTTCTGGACAAATCAACAGGAAATCATCTGATGAAAAGACAGTGGGACGAGAGCAAAGACAGCAGGCCAGACAGAATGTTCTTTGCAAGCACATACACAAGACAAACAGTCATTCACGGCACGAGCAAGCACACAAGTAAACAGACACTCATTACAGTGCACACGCAGAAAAAAAATCACCCACACACACACAAACACATATTTAACACCTCCGCTAGACGTTATGTTTCTATTGACATTGCTGTAGCAGGAGGAAATGTGCATCTGTGCAGTCTTTTCATGATGAGCAAACAGTCTGATTTCATTCATACAACCTATTTTTGGGCTAATGTTTACACAGTGCACAGTACAATACACAAATAATAGCCCTCACATTTCTTTTATTTCCCATACAGACACACAAGATGCAAATGCACACCTGCACATGTATACACACATATCTGTCTACCAGACTAAGTATTGATTTGTGGCAGTCAGTTGTTTAATGTACTAAATCTGTCACTGGACATCCTTGCACAACATCATCTGGCCAATGATGTTTTTTTAAGACAAATCTGCACATGTAACAAAGTAGGTCAGTGAACAGAATGATGCATTTGGATCGCATTCACATCCTGTGACAGTTCATGAGTCACCGCTTCACATCCGACACCCATACACAGAGAAAACAAGACACACACACAGCAACCCTTCAACCAATCTGGATTTATGTAAAACTTTACACCAGTTTTTGCATATTTACATGTTTTTCTTGTAGTTTTGGGAAAACTTTGTGGCGATGCAGTACTGTGAGAGAATGTTTGTCCAAAAACCCAAAGTAAGAAGGGAAAGCAAATGTGTGGACACAACACAATAGTAAGTAATTTTACAAAAAAAAAAAAATTATCTATCTATCTATCTATCTATATATATATATATATATATTTAGACATTTTATAGCCAACATCAGTTACAGATGGACAATGGCACTTTGGATGGCTGCCGTGCTGAGAGCTCACCCATAATTCTCTGTTGTGGGAGAGCTTGAAGCCCAAGCATCTCATTGCCAGCAATGACTGCCACACTTCTAATTAGTGTGCATTTGACAACTAAAAGTTTAACAAAGTTCACAAAACCAATAATCATACACATAACAGATTTTCTGATCTATTGTCAATGCTGTTTATTATTGAAAGGAAGACAAAAAAATGTTGTGAAATGCCCCTTTTGTCTACAAAATTGATTAAAATGGTCGACTTGGTAACCAGCCAACTAGAGTGCATATTGATGTTAGCATGTGCACTATTTCCTAATTGGGCAATTGTTTGGCAGCTCATCTAACAAGCTAAAGTGCAAGTCTGTCTGAAATCTGTCCATGCTTGTAGAAAAAAGGAGATATTTCCACTTAAAAGCTAATGTTTATTGAGTGTTGGGGGCTTCTGATTTGTCAGTGAGTGTCATACAGATGATTACTGCTTCATGCAAATGCAGTAAAATGGCTAGAGCACAATTACTCTATAGCCTATTCACAGACAGCAGCCATTTTCATGAGAGAAACAAATTTAACTGATACTTAACACATGACAACTAGTTTCTGAGCTCTACGCAAAAACCATGTCTTTAAATTACACAGATCAAACTTCAGGGTTGTTGATTTGCTTTGAGTCTTTCTGTCTCCTGGCGGCCAAAATTATTTACTGTAGCTTTAAATGATGAAAAAGGGCTTTTACAAAAGAAATCAGGTTTATATGTAAGTATCTTATCTTATTGCACATCTCAAGTTGCCCAAAGGAATAAAAAATCTATTCAAGGAAGAGGTTGTAATGTCTCAAAATGCAGGTTTAGACCCAAAAGAACAACACTTCATTTGGCGCTACAAAAAAGGCAGGAGTAGGAATAGGCTCGACTAAACTATAGAATAGAATAGAATAGAATAGAATAGAATAGAATAGAACAGAACAGAACAGAACAGAATAGGGAATGAGACACAGGTGAGTAGGAAGATGTAGGAGTCAGTTGACCTTTTGCAAAGTCATCTAGGGGACAGGTAATAAAGCTTGATAGAGATGCAGGGTGCTGAGGAAGTGGACGGTGACTAAAAGGAGGGAAAATGAGGTACAATGGACAAGAATAAACATAACTAAGGCAGACTGAGGGTCTCCTTCACAAACAGTGCATACGCACAAAATTGTGCTTAAACCATGTGCATGAATATTTTACTCACAAATCTTCGATTCATCAATATTTTCCTCCCTGAATTTGTTTGTTCTCTTCACACAAATTTAGAACTGCTCCAATTTTTTGTGCCATGGAAAAAAATGGGAAATTTACCCCACTCATTTGCAGGGTCACTCTGGCCCTGTCACTCAGTTTGCAGTGATATATCAGTGAAAGATATAATAGATTGTACAAGATTATATAAATAGTTTGAGAAGCATATATTTCATAATCCTTCAAGTCTTCACATCAGGGAAAAAAGAGTTAAGGAAAAGTCCTTCTCTGACTTTATACAAGATTTAAATTCATTCGTCTGTGAATTAAACGTCAGGTGGAGTTAGAAGTCCTGGTTGCACAAACAAGTAGACAGAGCAAAAAGCCCAATGTCAATATGACCCTTCTGCGCAACACACACACAACAAATCTAAGGTAAATGCCCAGCTAGAGACCGTGCAGCAGAAGGTAAATGAGGCTGAAGAAGTCTAAGGAGGCTGGTCGAGGTTATTCTGACCTCTCTACAAAGAGAAATTTCTGAGATGTGATCAATCAGGCCTAGCTCTCTTTGCAGAAGCCCTGCAGCGCTTTCCAGATGGATTAAGACCTCAGAACTATAGGTCATCATCTCACACACATGCACACACACACACCTAAAGACACACACACACACAACTGATGAGGAGACGCTGCTGTCAAAACCCTAAATCCTCACTCTTATTACCCAGAGTCACAAAAGGTTTTCTGTTTGTGTGACATTTGATATTTATGCTTGATTGATGTTTAAGGACATGCAGACTGATAGGGGGAGTGTGAGTGTTTAAGCCGGTGTTGTCATTTTTAGTTCTATTTTTGTTTCCATGTCTTAGAATTCGGCCACAGTTTGTGAATTATTATAATGGTCTTTTTTTACCAGCAAAAAGCTGCAAATAAATTGGTGATGAGGAACAAGATGATCACATTTCTTTTAACATGGCAGATACATGTAATTGTGTTGTATTTTTCCAGGCAGCTGTTCCTGTTAATGATTTCATAACCTTGGTGACATGTGATGGTGTTAATATATGGGTGGATGTACATATCCTTCCTCTCTTATGGCAAGTAGAGTGGGAACAATTATACAAGCACAGTGTGTACAGTTCTGTGTTTCCCCAGTGGGGAAAAAACATGCATCACAGGTGGACACAGGTCGAAGGAAATCTTACAGGAAACGTAAAGACCTCAGATGTTAGGCTCTTACATAAGCAGAAAATACAGATGTCACTCAGGAGTGCCACAACTGATATATTGCCAATAAACTGTAGAGGCAACCTGTCACAGGCAGTAACATCACACAGTGTGCACAACAAACATTGCACCGACAGGCCTGCCACTCTTTAAAGAAATACTAAAGAAAAAGCATAAAGTATACAGGGTTAGAACATGTTTGCAGTAGAACCTGCCAACATCAAGTAACTACCAAGGGCACCATGATTCCAGCCCAACTGCAGGAAGTGGCCCAAAAATCAAGAGCTTACAGGTCTAGCCTATGGAGCCTTATCTGTGTGTAAACTGATGTTTTGCTGGACTGATGCCAGGCTGCTGCCTCTATTGATTTTATATTCAACGTTTTCTTCTGTATGGCAGAAGAAACCCAGGGCAAAGAGGCAGACAAGTCAATCATGGTAAGATGAAGCAAGAGACAGAGAATTAGATTTACTTTGACACCCTGACTTCCCTGACAGCCAGAATCTCTAAACTGGCAGGATGGCAGGTTGCAAAAGCAAAATAAAGAAACAAGCAAAACGTACCTTGTGAGTCCTGGTTATTGTTGCAATACTTCAGTGGAAATGTAGCTAGGGCTGGAGCTAGTTCTCCTGGTATTTCTGTTACGTTATCCTTGTTATAACTTGCTGATTAATGTATTTTTGTTCATGTTAAGGCTCATGCTGGTTTGGTCATATTGTGAACAACTCCCCCTTGGGAAAAGCTGTTTAACTTCAATTTTTAAAAAAAAAAAGTGATGTAATGACAGAATAGCAGTCATACAAAAATTAAAAACATTGTACAGTTGTGGTCCTGGCTTTTCCCTGTCATTGCTGCTGATGTCGTCCCCTGTGTCGGCTGCAGTGGTCTGTGAGTGTGACTTTCCAGCTGACTAGCGAGCCTCTCCACTCCGAAAGCATTGGAGCACATTTTCAATTTTCCATCATTTCAAACAGTAGATTTCTCCAAAACCAACCAAACTGGATTTTTGTTTAAGTTTACACCACATTTTGCAGGTTTATCTGTTTTTCTTGTTGTTTTGGCCATAGTTTGTGGCAATGCAGCATTGTGTGAAAATGTTGGTCCAAATGGGAGAGGGAGACCAAATGTGTGGACACAACCCAACAGTAAGTAATTTTTACAAAAAAATATGCAAACAGCAGCAGCCAGCATCAGCTACAGATGGACGATGGCACTGTGGACAGCTGCCATGCTGAGAGCTCACCCACAATTCTCTGTTTTGGGAGAGCTTGATGCCCAAGCTTTTCATTGCCAGCACTGACTGCTATGCCTGCAACTGCTGTGCATTTGTCAACTGAAAATGTAACATTTTATGATCTTTTCTAAAATACAAATGGTCACAAAACCCAATAATCATCCACATAAATAATGTAAAACAGATTTTCTGTTTTATTATTGAAAGGAAGACCAAAAAAGTTAGATCAGAAATGCCCCTTTGGTCTCCAACCCAGAAGAGTAACGAGGCACTATGTCAACAATATTGCATTTATAACAAGAAATGCACAGTTTAAGGTTAGCAGTGGAACTAAAGAAAAACTAAATCATCTTTCAGCATAGAGCCTGACTGACTTTTGGTCAAACAAGTCACCAACTTACTATCTAGCCTGCAAATTGGTATCAGCATGTGTGTTTTTTTCCACTTGGACAATTGCTTAGCAGCACATTGGACAAGCCAAATTGCAAGTCAAGAAACCAATCTGTGCTTGTTGACAAAAAAAGAGATATTTCTACTTGGAAGCTAATGTTTGTTGTGGCTCTTAAGTCTGTGTTGTGAAATTCTGACTTGTCAGTTGGTGTCACACAGATGATAGTTAGTGTTAGTGCCTTATGCAAATGCAGTTTAAAGTAAAATGGTTGTTTGCAAAGCACAAACGCATACACTATCTACATGGACTGTTACCCAACAGCACAACTACTGTATAGCCTTTGCTGATGAGAGCAACAAATGTAAGTGATACTTTGACATAAAATAAAATTATAAAATGACACACACTTGACAACAAAATTAGGAGATCTATGCAAAAAGTATGATCAGTATGAGGTCTGTTTGTTTGTTCTGTCACCTAGCAGCTAAAAAAAATACTGCAGCTTTAAGACATGTGAAAAGGCTTTTACAAGGAAAATCATGTATGTATAGCAGCTGGATAGGTCAGTGGTTAACACTGCTGACTACAACATGAAGCACTGAGGGGTTTGAATCCTGAGTAGGGCAATTCAATCTATACAGTGTGGGCCCTTAGGCAAGGCCCTTGGTGCTGTTACTAATTAGCACTAAACACAAAGTAAAGCTGATAGGAATATCATTAGTTTTGTAGGTATTTAGTCATAAAGCAACACATTGGAGTAACTGAAATGTGATCTGATGAGGGCACACAATGAAAAGCCACTTAATCATCAAAGTCATGAGGATACGTCTCCTGGGAACCATGAATGTAAGTACCATGGCAATTCATCCAATAACTGTCATAACATTACTAAAAAACAAAAATATCAACCTGCTGGTAGCGCTAGAGGGAAGGTCAGGGGTGTCAGTAGACTTCATCGCCTGGAAATCATAGATATTTGTACAATATTTCATGCAAATTCATCAGATAATTGTTAAGATATTGAAGTTTGGACCAAAGTTATCAAGTGATCAACCAACCTGTTGCACATTCTGCGGTTAAAAGCTTTTTCTGAGGAAAAACAAGTAATTGAGGATCACTATTTCTCAGTGTCAACACAAAACACTCTGGCAACACAGAGATCTGTCTGAACTTAACAGCTGACATTTCTTTATGCATTCATGTTAGGTTCATTGTGGTGCTGCTATCTGATATTATTGCTGCGATAACCAGAGCAGACTGGCCTCTGTCTCTGGCCAGGTGGACTGTGTTTCACCTCATTATCCCATTTGCCCGTAAATCAGGTTGGTGCAGAGTTGCCATGGAGAGTGATAAATGTAACAGGTATTGATCGAAGTGGTGGATACTGTGTGAGGGTGAGAGAGCAAGAGAGGCGAAAACGGATGAAAAATTAAGTATGGTGGCACTGATCACTCCCCAGAGCTTAGATATGCGGACGCAGTTCTGTACACTTCATTTACACACAAACATGGAAGGAAGGAGGAGAATGAACACACAAATACAGTGTGAAATAGCTGCTGGCAAACATTCTCCTTACCAAGTCCTCCAGTGTCCTCACACATGCTCAATATACAAGATTTCATAGATGCAAGCCAAGGCAATCAACAAGGCACATTTTGCACAAACATCACCATGAATAACACTCTAACAATGAGGTGATTCACACAACTACACAACCATGCAACAACCCTGCACATGCCACTGTACAACTTTTCACCTAATGCATAGAAGGTCTATCACTATTTAGTCAGAGCAAACATAGGAGATCGAAAAATGATTTTTCAGATTTTTCCCCCATAAGTTTGCTGTTGAGACTTTCAGGGAGTCTAAAGTGTCAATCAAGGATCTCTGACACAGCGATTCGTTGTATTTCACACAATGCACAAGTACGCTGCTACAACTCATTAGCTTGGATCATCATAATCATAGATAATCAATCAGAAAAGTTCACCCCTAGAAAGTCATGTAGGCTTCCCTTTGAAACTGCAAAGATGGATGGTGAGGAGTTTACTCACCTGGGTTCTGGTATTAAATCCTTTTATGAGGTTGTGATTGGCAGCACTTTATTGCGGCGTTCAGTCTTCTTTTGTGTACAACAGATGTGACCTTCGAAGCTGATATTTTCAGTCAAGGCCTGTGGATGAAACTGTAAACAGAAAAGCTTCTACACGGTCAACCAGGCAGATAATTGTGTCAGCAAACAAGAGACCTGTGATCAGTTTGTTTGGCCAAGTGTCTCTGCCTCTGTGTGTAATCAGCAGTTCCCATCTTGGTGGAGAAAATGTGCATGGTGTATGGTAATAAGGGACATTAGCATCAAAATGTGCTCTTGCTATGCTTCTTATTCGAGTGGATGTCCTTTCCACTCAGCACGCGTGCCCCTTTCATGATGTGTCCCCTGCATGCTGCTTTGAATCACATGGACTCTTCAGTATGCAGGATGAACTTTAGCCAATGCCTTTAAACCTTCATCTATGGCTTTTAGCTGAAGGAGCTTTGGGCCTTTTGTTTGAAATAACATGATTAGTGATTGCAATCAACAGTGCATCAATGTGCTGTATAGCTGAAATATCAACTCCAACCACCTGCACGTGGACATGGTGCGATCGTGAAAGCGTGTTCTACATACAGAATGCATCTGTGGGGACCTGAACAATATATGATAATTATGTTCACTGAAGAGTATGAATGCATGCAGTGCACACAGTTGCACACAGCAGCGAGATCTACATGTATTAGCATTTCGAGTTCAGTGGGTGAGTTTGAACGCAGCCTCCATTTTCTGCTTCCAAACGATTTTAAAGTCTGAAATAAATATGTTACTCCCCTGACTTCTCTGTCTGCTCCATAACAGACGGCCACACGATAAATCCAGCCAACTCTGAGTGAAGGCTGTACTTCAGCTGAACTGCGCTGATTTTCACCAGAGCCAAGGATGCACCAGATGTTTCATTACAGTTACACAACAATCCCCCAGTTATTCTTTACATTAACACAACAGATCAGCACACTGACTGAATCAATAAGTCATATACTGCAACAGTGGGTGTAGAGGTTGTATAGAGGTGGTAGTTTAAATGTTTCATGTGTGTAGGAAGGTTCATGGGAATGTGTGTGTACTCTATACCTCTGACAATTTGTGTTTCTAATTTGAGGTTGTGAGTAGGTTGGAGTCGTGAGAACCTTATCGAGGCCACCGGGTCATTTCACAGCGGGATGGTCATGAAAGAGTGCAACGCAAAACCAGTCAGACAGACAGTCACTGTGTTTACATGCATATTAATTTTCCACCATTCCCAATATGACAATTGAATTTAAAATTACTCTGATATGAGTTATATAAACAGCATATATAGTTTGGATATTCCTAACTAGGCCTTATTCCAATTGTAGCATTTTCAAAATAAGACATAGAATATTTTGCACGTCAACTGCAGGTACACTTTGCAGTGGTTTAGGGGGCTCACTGAACCCCCTAGTTGCCGTGGCCAAAAATATACTATTTATACTCTCAGGACTCGAGCGATGACCAACATGGACACAAAATGGAAGCCCTTGTTTGTCCACAATGAAACTGCAAGGCCAAATGACCTGAACTGATTTGAAAAAAGGTAACACCAGGGAATGTTGGTTAGATTTGGAGGATATAATCTGTAATGTGAATTAGGACAGAATGGTAATAGATCCACATTCTGTTACCAAGGTTTTTAAAACTATACACCCTAACAAAGCAACAGGGCCAGACAACATATCTGCTTTTCATCTAAAAACATTTGCAGAGGAACTCTCACTGGCTCGGCATCAACTCTTTCAGTTCTCCATAGACACACACTCAGTGCCAGAGCTCTGGAAAAAATACATTGTAATTCCAGTCGCCAAAACGGTGTGTCCACAGGAGGATAATGATTGTGGGCCGGTGGCTCTGTGTTATGAAATCACTGGAGATGCTCATAACAGATGAACTATGTGACGAGGTAGAGCCATCCATAGAGCAGTACCAAGAAACTACAGTATAAGTAACACCATCTCCACAGTACTGCACCTTGCCTTGAAGCATTTAGAAAGTCATGTTGCTGATGCCAGATGGTTTTTATTGATTTTAGTTCTGCTACTAATTTGATCCATCCACACATCCTTTAAAAAATGGCCACTGTCTTTCTTAGTTTACTCATGAATAACTCCAACATGAGCAGCCACAAAACCACAGTGGACAGGTTTGTGGTGTGATGAGCATTAAATGCACATCAGTACACACTGTAGAAATGTTGCGAGACCCCAGATCATTTGGAGACCTGACCTCTGTAGCCACACATGGTTGTGACGTCAAACAGGTCCATCTTAATAATGATCTTAGCTGGTACACACAGGTGGAAAGTGTCTGTGCAAGAATCCATCAGTGCCTCAATTTTCTTTGAAGACTTGAAGAGTTTTTGGTGTCTGTAAGAATATTATGTTGATTTTTTTTTTTAATAGAGTGACAAAAGAGTCAGTTCACGTTATGGTATCAGCAGCAGGTTTGGTCAAGTCTAAACTCTGATTCTCACTTATTATGGGATTGCCCACACTCCTCATCCCGAGGATCTGTTGGAGCAGCACACCTTTAAGCAGTCCAGTAGGATTTTATCCGGTTTCATTTTTTCTTTTTTCTTTTTCATATTACCTATCTGTGTGAGACCTAATTTGCGCAGAGCTTTATCACCATGAGCTAATGTTTTGCACATGTGACCTATTTAATGATTTTATTTATTGTTTTGTAAACTGTAATGCCCGGTTTGATGCAGCATTTTCCATTTGTCCGAGACAAATTTCTCCTAAGTGAGACAAATAAAGCAACCTCAACCATATATCTTTTATAATAACAACACAACAACTGACAGTATCATGATTGGGTACTAAAGGGGCTTACAGCCTTAGTCATACACAAGCATAGATGGGAATTCACGATCTACCATCCACAAAATCAATTAAAGATTCAGAGAATCCAGAGAAATCTCTACACATAGGAGGCAAGGCTGAAAATTAGCATTGAATGCATGTGACCTTTGACCCCTCGAGCAGCACTGCATTAAAAACCTACATCACTGCTCAGGTGCACTGGGAAATTATTGTCAGTTGTTGTCAGTGATTGAAATTGTCATTCCTTAGTGATTATATCAATTTGTTTGATGATTAGTAGTAGTTATAACACTGGCTTCAACACTAGCGATAACACTAGCTGTAGAATGACTTCATCACCTTGAGGAATATCAGAGCAGGTTGTGATGCATAGACATCAATATCAACTGGTTGCTGGTCGGCCTGTGTCAGCTCGATGACGAGCACGGCTCCTCCATGCTGGCAGGGAATACTTCGGTCCTTGGTTAATAGCTATTTCATTCTAGAGATGGATGCATACAAAACTCAAACAAAACAGAAAGAAACCATGGGAACATTAATCACAGTCGCTGGCAGGAAACTCTCTTTAAGTGGCTGATTGCTCTCTCAAAACTGACTCAGACCAATTACAAAATCCAACAGGCATGAAAACAAATCTGTGTCACAACAAAACCTACATAGCCACAAAAACTCTACAGTCCCTTAAATAACTGCTTACTGTATCATATCAGTTAAACGTATGCTCTAAAATCCTCTGCTCCAGTGCTCTTTACATACACCACAGTCTATTAAGTGTCCTTCGCATTAAGACATCATTTAGATAATTTAATTTACATCATTTACAATCATGAAAATGGATTAATAAATGGGGTAAGAATTTCTCATTATATCAATGCTCTGTTGCATCATCTGCATTAATGGTCAATGTGGAGTGCTTTTTATAACGTATGTAATATTAATGATCCTTGATCATCTGGGGCAATCGTATGAAACCATTTACTAATTTAGAGTTATTGTTTGCTGTAATTGTCCATTGTGTCCATTCTGTCCTAATAGTCACAAAGACATCCCCTCCTAAAGCAATTTCAATTTAAGTAACTGGAGATAAAATCCACAGTCTGTGTTCTGTGTAAAAATGCTTTCAGGACTAAAATCAAATGGGTATTTCCCAAAGTTGTAACCTTTTAGAATGAAATACCCTTTAATTTTATTATCTTTTTAAAGTTGAACAAATTCTAGAAGAAGTAATAAGAAATATTTACATCTCTGCAGGAGTCAAATTAATGCTTCTGGATGCTGAAGAATATTAAAAAACGAAACTCAAAATAATTTCCCTATTAATTGAATTCACTTGTAATGGTGGGAAATCTCCTTCTCGTGACCAGCCCCTGGAGAAACGACTACAATGAAATGTATGAATGTGTGAATGAATAGGAAACCCTCTGAAAATGCCATGGAAACCGATCAGTGGGGCTCATTATCTGCCTCAGTGAAAAGATGGAGAAGGAGGCTGGGGGTTGGTTGTTACAAGAGGTAAGAGACAGGATGATGAGGAGGCACAGATGAGCGAATGTGAAAAGGGTGTGGGAAGAAAAGGAAGAGATAGAAAACGGTAAGAGAAAGGCGAGTGAGGGAATGTATGTCATCAATATTCCCTCTGCTTTCCAGACCAGGGAAACAATAAGACATGCTGAACTATCAGATGTGGGGGTTATAATGAGTTTTATACATGGGAGAAATGATTTATCCTGTATGTGTTGTACACATCCAGGATGAATCACAAGTCATTTTGTCACGCAGTGTGTGACCCTTTGAAACGTCCTGTATGGAGAATCATAGGGTCCAGCTGTGGCAGGAGAGATAGCTTTATCATTTATGAAAAGAGATTTATTCATGGGGTAGAAGCTGGATTATTGATTTAGGAACCTGCAGTGCAGTAACTATACTCTGAGCTGTGTTTGGAAAAACATTGCAGTATGATAATAATTCAACTTTCACTACATATCTTCAGCTTTCCCTGATCACTATGCATGTAATACTTTTCATTGCTTCATGAGTCTAATATAACTTTAAGCTTTTTATGGTAACATAAAACTAAATGACTGTGTAAGGTGGAAGGAGTCGCTTGCGGTGACTATTCATCCAAGATTTACCACTCAGCTGATCGCTCACTGATTTCATCGACCTCTTCCTCAGCAGCATCAGGTAGCTTTTTTTTTTTTTAGCATAAAAGAGATTGTACCAACTCTGCCCTGCACCAAATGAAAAACAGACAAAATGATGAACTAACTGAAGAAGCTAAAACTGCTACCAAAGAAGACCCAGGTATGTATCCCTGCAAGGTGTAACCCAGGCATGCATGTGTGCACGAGTGAACCTATAGCTTGTCCGCAGCTAATCTTTCCTACTACTGGACCCATCAGCCTAATTTCATTGGTGGGAATTCATGACTGCATGATAAAGGACCTCTGTGATTCAGAATTTTTGAACACAATATCTCAATATTAATATCCCCAGAACTATGACTGTTAATTGTACCATAAAACATGCCTAAAATTTATATCAAACATTCTGACACAGATTGAAACCAAGACTTTATTAGACTCATCTTGTACAGTGTGACATGCAATGCACTTTAAATATCTTGATAATGTACAGTGTATAGTTTACACATAGTATAGTATACTTTTAGAAGAGTTGTTTATTAGTTTGCAAACTAATCTTAAGGTAATGATGCCTGCCCAAAATTCAAGCTTGTTAACTGGCTAAGTAAGCAGCAGACAAGCTAGTTTGGCATTAGCTACACATCAGGTGTCCAAAGACAAGTCAAAAGGATAGCAGCATCCGATTTGTTGATAAAATGGGACATTTGAATTTCAATTTTCATCAAATGTAGTTTATATATAGCATATTAAGTCATTAACCTGACATGCCAGATGGTTTGTTATATAACCATTTGGGAAGCCGTCCACAGTAACTGTTTAGAAAAGGGCAGGCACTTTTGTAAAAACAACAAAAACAAAAACCCTAGCAGGTGATTGGATGAGCCATCTGTCACCTCTAACACAGGCTAACGTCAGCCAATCAGGTCAGCTCACCAAGCTGAAGCTGGCCAGAAGAAGAACAAAAACACATTTTACACCAAGAAAAGCTTTCAGTGCCATTCTTTGCTCTTCTTTCAATGAAGAAATAGTCTCCAGTTCTGATATAACTGATGCTTTCACAGTATCTACACTCACCTCTTCAGGAGCTGGCATTTTTTGTTCAAGAAGAGTCATTTCCATGGACACTGTTGCCGCACCTGGAACCACGCCCCTAGCTGCCAGTAGTCCCTCCTAACTGCACACTGATTGGCTCAAAAACCACCATAAACTGATGAAGAAAAGGCACAAATTTGTGCAGAAAAAAATCACCAAAATTGAACAGAATTTCCTGAGGGAGGACCCTTAGACCCCCATTTCATATGCATTTTTCCCAGATGCTAAAACAAAACGTACGCCCTTGGCACGTTTTACAATTCATTGAGTTTAAGTCATGGCTGTGGGTGTGTCAGCTTGTGTAGTTGCCAAAAATCCTTTACTGTAGCTTTACAATTGGAATTAAAAGAGAAAGAAGGAGTTCAACTAAGACAATTTTGAAAAGCTGGGTTGGTCATTTGTTCCTTGTAGCTGGTATCCTCTTTCAAATCATAAAATTAAATTAATACAACATTGTCCCACAATATCAAAATCTTCTACACGAATTACATTTATTTTTATTTGCCCTGGGGACAAACCTGTAGAAAGCTATATCAGTTTAATTAATGTAGCAGGTTTGGTTAGTCTCTTCCCCTCACAAGAATTACCTCAATTTCCAGCAAAGACTCCCATTTCAATTCCACACAGAAGCAGGAAAAGGCAATTCCAGAGCTGGCAATTCCAAGTGGAGTACACCATTCATCTTAAAAAAGTGATTGTCGTCCATATCCTATGAACTGTCACATGCACTTGATTGCTTCTTCAATTGCAGGACTTGCACAGTGATACGCTGTGGCTTTTACCCAGTCACTGAGGTACTGTTGAGAAGCTTTTCATCACACAGTTCAGGTTACAGAATTGAGGTAGCATGATCTAATTCAGCTCTTTGTGTTGGCAGGAACCTTTTTCTGCACCAAGGTATGTAGAAGCTCCCACTTGCCCTGATAGATGACCAACTTACAATGCACTTCAACAGACTGTAATACGCTTAAAGATGGAGCACAGAGGGCAGGATGGAGCTGTCAACTGCTGCCTTCCTCCACATCTTTGGGAAGTGTTCAGAGTTTACTGCGTGCACGAGATAGAAGGAGCCTGAATGTGTACAATGAGAGGGAAGATGGAAAGAGCGTGAAACAAAATGAGGAAAAGGCAGAGGGAGAAATGAGAGGACGAGGTGGGGGAAGAGTGGAGGAGAGAGCAGTAATCAGGATTAAGGTAGACAAAGTGTGTGCTGCTTTGTGTGATAACACTGTGCGTGTGTGTGTGTATGAGCACATATAGGAGCTGATTTCTTCAGATATTTTGCTTCTTCTACTCTTTGCAGCGACACACCTGCTGTTCAGCCTATGGGTTTTTTTCAGGATATCAGTAAGAATGCGTAATCTCTCAGTGAGCGAGGTTTAAAGAGGCCCTGCGGGGCAGCTTGTTGTCAAGGACAACATCATGCTCTGCCGTCAAAGCTGATGTGAAGCTCAGTGTGGTAACAGGCAAAGCATTTATAGGATTTACCTCCATCTGGTGCGATTCAATACAACATTTAGTTGTCTGCAGCAACATTTGGAGTGTTGCTATGCATGCAGATACACACTATGTGACACCCACACTTTCACTTTGACCTTCGCAGGTTTTCTCTGCACCTAAAACCCTGATCCTGGATTATCAGTGTTCAGAAGAGCCTTTGCTTAGTAATAGTGGTTATTTGACGACTGTCAGAACCATTTGTAAGCACAGGTCTAAAGATCATTTCAGTGTACTCTTAAAAAAATATAAACACTTTTGTTTTTGCTCCATATTTCACGAGTTGTAGTAAAAGACCTGAGACTTATTCGAAGCAGACAAAACGTTTATTTCTCTCAAACTTGTCCACAAATTTGTTCAAAAAAATCTGTGTGCACACTTATGACATTGGTGACATGTAGAGATGCTGATTAAACAGTATGATGTTGTACATGCGTGCCTTGGACTGGTCACAATAAAAGACTACTCTACAATGTCTCTATATGCCACATCTGTCAGGCGGATGGATTATCTTGACAAAGACCGTGACAAATTTGTGATTTTTTTTTTAGAGAAATAAACCTTTTGTGTGCATAGATAAAATATTGTAAAAAGGATGTCATACTTTTGCAATGTGCCATTCAAAGAATTTACAACCCTGATTCCAAAAAAGTTGGGATATTGTGTAAAAAGTAAATAAAATCAGAATGCAATTATTTGCAACACCCTTTCAACATATATTCAGTTGAATACATTACAAACACAATATATTTAATGTTAAAACTGATCAGCTTTATTTTTCATTGTAAATATACACTCATTCTGACTTTAATGCCTGCAAAATGTTCTACAAAAGTTGGGGCAGGGGCATGTTTACCGCTGTGATACATCACCTTTTCTTTTAACAACACTCAGTGTTTAGGAACTGAGGACACTACTTGTTGAAGTTCTGAAGGCAGTATTTTTTTTTAAATTCCTGCATTATATATGCAAGAATATTAATATGAATGTTGACGTCAGTTGCTCAACACTCCACTGTCGTGTTTTGTACTTCATAATGTGCCGCACATTTTCAGTGGGAAACAGGTCTGGACTGCAGTCGAGTACCTGAACTCTTTTACTGAGAGGCAGACAATTGTAACATGAAGAATCTGTCTTGGCATTGTCTTCAGAAGACCTTTATAATTCATGAAGTACACACAAACAATGCTGTTCCTTTCCAAACAGTTTAACACTAAAATCCAGACTGAATCTTTAAAAGATGGGAGCATGCTGGGCTGTGGAGCCTTAGGGATTTTGTTTCCCACAAATGTTTATAATATGCATTTATGCATAAGTCACTGTTTTATGCGTAATAATGGATTCTGAGTATACAGAGGAATAACAATACTATAGGACTTTGGTGAAACATGCCCAAACTAAAAGGAAACAGATCAAACTCTATATCAATGCAAAAAACAAAACAAAACAAAGGATTATCACTTATCTGTCCGATTTCTTCTGTATTAAGTATTTATCAGACACAAAACAGTCTGCCATTTATCAAAGCACATGTCGTAGCATTAAGCACCAAAAGTGAATACAGCCAGCACAAAGCTGTCATTAACATTCTTTAATGAGATTAGACCAGCACTCCTTAGTCTCTGTACTTCTGGGCATAAAATAATAAGACTGTTTACATTCTGGCTGACACACCTCTGCATGGTATGTGACAACCAGCTTATCCATTTACTATATGTGAGGCTGAGAAACAATCTGATTAGTTTGTGCTGAGTCCTTTGAAAATAAAACACCTGAATAAACATGTTAATAACAGATTCCCTCCCCGGGCTTTATAGTTTCCTTTGTGGAACCTTGATAGGAACATTCTGTACGTATCAAGAAACACTGTGTGGCATCTTTTCTTCTCCAGAGGCTTTAGAGTTGGCCGGGGTTAGACGTTAGACAGCGGCCAAAACACAGAGAGGAACAAACCCTGAAGAGGTGGTGGACACTGATAATTTGACTGACCTGACAGTCCAAAATCTCCATCCTCTCATTTCACTAATGAAATGTTTACAAAGTGAATCCACTGAGGATAATGGGCATCATTCTCTCTGTGCCTCAGAACACACAGACAGTAATGTTAACATCCCTCTGGCTGCTTCTCAACTGTGTGCTTCATACATCAAAGCCCTTAATCAAAAATAATTTTTAACAGACCGTTACCAACGTCGTTGACCTCTTTGGCTAACGATGACTCACAGTTAGTTTGCCCGGGCATAGATCTGAAATGTATTTCAAAGCTCCCATGGGGCATCTATAATACAGCTACAAATTCATCATTTTTGAGACATAACCTTAAAAGATTCAAAACAACTGAGAGTATGAGGTCAGTTGTGTCCTTTCTATCCTGTCTTTCTTTCTTAATTTATGTATTCATTGCTGACTGTGTTTTGTATTGTCTGGAGCAGATATGGTCTTTACGTATTAAATCTGCAATAACAGACTTTTTTGGCCACTTCAGGGCAGCGGGAACTAGCTGTAAACACATCATTAAAATATAATTACCTGGTAAGTTGATAAGGTGAACTCAATAGCAACCAGTTTCTTATTTGAACATCCAACAGCTTTAGAATTAATTTGGAGTAAAGTCTTCTTTGAAAAAAGTAACTCCAATATACATTTTCTTTCAGCTCTGGTTTTGGTCTCTACCAACACCTGCAGGAAATATGTTCCTTTAGTAGCTAATTGCTCCATCATGTTTCATCAGCTGTTTGCTAACTTCACCTGTTTGCATATGTGGTGTTGGACAGGCGGGGGACTGTGGGTTTTTAGAGGTTTTTTCCCCATGAAAACAGAAAACTCCATTGTGTAAAATGATGCTGATTAGAGTTGTGAGACTGAACCAAAATAGTTAAATGACCAGTGTGTAGGATTTCGTGGTATCTAGCAATAAATTTGAGGACTGCAAACCTCATCCTCCCCTTCCACCTATGGGGACTGTGAAACTTGCAAAAGTTGCAAAAGGGAGCCAGTGTTTGCTTTGTCCTTTATGGGCTACTGTAGAAACATGGCAGTGAAACATGGCAACCTCCATAAGAGAGGACCCGCGTCCTCTGTAGATAAAAATGGGTCTTTCTGCGGTAATGAAAACACAACAATTCTTATAAACTGATGAAAACATACATATGATCATGTTCAATTTCTGCCATATTCTGCCAATAAATCCCTGTAAATCTTACACCGTGGAGCTGAAGGGAAGTGTAGATTCAGGTGATAATCTCAACAAATGACCTCTTTCATATTAGACACAATATGCTGATGCATTGTTCATATAAGAATATGTGGAGTTGTGTGTAAGGCTGTTATTTTTCTAAATCATTTTGTAAAAGGGTGCAGAATGAATTCACAATATTCTTTTTTTCTATTTTTATACATTAATTATACTAATTTATGTGTTCATGACACTGTAGGCCTAATGATCTATTTTACAAACATATATTTTTATATAATTTAAAATGAAGAGAATATATTCCATGTCTCCCAAAAACAATGCACACAAAACAATCATATGCAGGTAATGATCTAAGGGAATACTATATGTTTCAATTGTGCAGCATTACAGAATCAGAAAACAAATGTGTTTAACATTTCTGACACATGCTACCCATCTTCTCTGCCTATGAATGTCCCCAGGCAGTGTGAAGCTGTAAAAGAGAGATGGAGAGAGACTTCAATGTAGACTTGAGATATCTGACAGTGTTACACAACCAAATGTGACTTGTTAGCACATGGATGCCCAGCAGGCTGTTTCCCTCTGCTGCGTCTGACAGCTTACCTGTCAGCAGCACTGTGTCGTGTAAAGGGACTAATGCGAAATGAAAACACCACTCGTCTTAAGCACATACACATACAGTATGTGGCTGTGCACGGGCACAAACACACACACAATGTTTTAGAGAAGAAAAAAGTTATATTAGAAGACAGATACAATCTGGAAGATAAGAACTTTTGATTGATTGATTAAGACCCATTTGTTTAACATTTGATTATCAGTGTTGACAGGACAAAGCACGACCCCTTTTCTCAGCCAAGTGACCCACTTCTGTCCCTGTGTGAACACCAGACCAGGTTTTGATGAAAAAGTGAAAAGGGGGGAAAAAAAAGAAAAAGGAAAAAGCCAAGTGTTTGAGGGAGGTGAGGTTTAATTTTTCAACACCTCTCACTTCTCACCCCAAGAAGAATATTTAAGAATTTTTTGATAAGAATAAATACTTAGTTTACCACAAACTTTATTTGTACAGCCCTTAAATGGGATCAGAATGTTCAAGTACAATAGTTGGTGGCTCATCATCACAAGGTTGCTTTTCCTCTGACTTTTATACCTGTCAGGGATCATGTGATCACTTCCATGCTTGCATGCATGCAGGCGTACTACTGGACCAATTTGCCCAATTTTATTTGAGCACATTCATAACTGAATGCTGAAGGACCAACTGCAATTAAAAGTTTTTGAAAAACCTTGAAAAATGTTTCTTTATGGGTCACACCACACCACAGGCATTATGTTTTCAGGTCATCCCATTCTTATGAATGCTATATCTCAAGAACAACTTCACACAAATGGACTAAAGGATGAATGGATCAAGGTCAAGGTCATGGTGACTAAATATGTTTGGTCATAACTCAATCATGCATATGCTAATTATGACCAAATTACACAAAAATATCTAATAGGATGATGAGGTGATGACAATTTATATCCAAAAGGTCAAAGGTCAGCTTCACTGTATCAGCCCAATCAGTCCTCTGTACTCCTCTGTAAAAATAGCGCCTAAGTGAAGACAACGTTTCCCTGGAAAGACATATGTATAAAGTATTATCGACAAGTTGGAGCTAGTTTTAATCTCTCAGAGTACAAGTAATATAGTCCAGTATATATGAGGAGTTGTAAGATGATTGATGGAGGGAGAAAGAAGAAAAAGTTCTGCTTTACAGTTTTGTTGGCCTATTAATTTTCTTAATTTTCTATTAAGTACAATACTTGTTAAATGCACTTTGAGTACTTAGATGTACTTAGATGTAAATGTACTTAGTTACTTACTAACTTAGTCACACAAAGCATCTACAGAGTAGAAAAAGCAAATTTCAGGTTTCTTTTTTCTATAGCTGCCTCTTTGCACCAACACTCAATAATTCTACAAGATGAAATCCGTCATAGAAGAGATGAAACTCGCCTCAGTAGAGCTGAATACAATGCAGTCAGTGCTGTGAGGGAATCTCTATAATCACAGACACGCTATGAATGAGGCTCACACATCAGCTATCTATCTGTAACTCATTTCCATTGAGAAAACAGTCATTGTTTTTCTGGGGTTTGCTGAAAAGCATCTGGGAAATTTAGGAAGTCACAGATGTAAATGAAGCAAATAAAAGATGACACACACACGTGCACACAAACAAACTGAAGGCTTCGTCACACACTGCTAGAATATACTAAATGTCAGAGGCTGATGTAAAGCTGCGTTAAGACTGACCACAGAGTTAAAACTAGATGGTGTTAATGAGTAACAAATCATCAATAAGATATAGATTCTCTTCTTAATGCCTGAGTACAGAAAGGACCCAAGGAGAATAACAGAAACAGCTGGAGTTCCCAGTGCATCTGAAATCAGTCTGTCTGTACTGTCGCTCACACAGTCAGTTTGTGCTGTTAGCTACAGTTCCTACAATGTCTGCACTGTCACATCCGTCTTTGTGGTTAATTAGTCTTCCATTGTTAAAGTGTTGTTGTCACTATATTCATGCTAACGAACACTTCAGCACAATCAGTCAATAGTCCAGTATGTTGTGATTGACGTTGCTACACAACAGAGGCATTTTAATTAAACAAAATGGACCTTCCCAGCAGCGATGACGAGAATTCCAATTTGTGGAATCGGGTTTTCTGGAAAGGCCAACTATTATGCAGCACAATGTATCTGCTAAGAGAAATACACGGTGTACCTAGTTAGTGATTAAATCTCTCAGCTCGTTGTTTCACACAGCCATTAGAGCTGAGTAGATCTGTTGTTTTACTGCTCTGACCTGGTGAACTCTCACAACACCACAGACCCGCATTCAAACAGGACTTTCCCGCAGATTGACGCACATGTGTGTGAACTCATGCACAGCTGTTATATTGATCTGTCACATAATGAGACGAGGGGAAGCATGAGAGAAGGTGGAAGCGTGCCTTGTTTACGCTGATTAACGGGAGCTATTCGCAGCACTCGCTGTGCTCAGTTATTATTATTAATTATTTTTTATTTTTCAATTCATAATGAGCTTGATTAAATATCTCTGACAAGCATGCAGAGGCAGCTCTGTGTATGCAAGAGCCCTGCTGAGTCTGCACTCTTAGAAATAAGGGTTCCAAAAGGGTTCTTCCAGAAGAGCTGAGGTTCTACCCATAGGCATTTACTTCTGAAGAACCCTTTTTTGAAGAAAGGGTTTGTCAAGGGTTCTTTGTAAGACTTTAGGTTCCATTAAGAACCATTTCATCCAAAGAAAGTGTTTTGGAAGAAAGAGTTTCAAGAATCCTTGAAGAACTCTTTGATGAGAGGTTCTTTGTACCAAAATATAAAAGGGTGGGTTCTAGGTAAAACCTGTGGATAAAACCCTTTGAATATAGAAAGGTTCTTGGTAGAACCCCGAGTGTGTTTGTGATAAAACCCCTTGAATATAAAAAGGTTCTCAGGAGAACCCCCAGGTGGCTTCTTCCTTGCACCCAGAAGGTGGAAAGGTTCTGGACATCCAGGGAGCATTCAGGGTGGAGCCATTACACCACAGAAGGGTTCTCTAGCACCTCTTACAGGCAGTTCTGGGTGAAAACGTTCATAGATGGTTCTAGGTGTAAGCCTTTATGTTGGGTTCTAGATAGACCGGTCTGAAAGAGTTCCTTTATAAATGGCTCACCAGGGGTTCTCCCATGGATCATGGAGCATCTTTGTTTCTAAGAGTGTTGGTCGCAGACACAGCGAGGGCTAACAGTCTAAATGAAGGACAGCGAGACAGACAGAGGAAAAGTAAACCCTCTGAATCATGCAGTGAGCATGAAATACAAGCCTGCGAGCCACGAGATGATGTACTTTTGGAGGAAGTTGTCATCTGCAGTATTCTTACTTCCACTGAACTGTATGAGCCAAACTGACGCCTCATACATAAAGAACAAGGGAAGCGCTTGTTAGACGATCTGAAACTCTGTAGTTTCAACAGAATTATTTATTAAAGCTCAACCATGACTCATCTGGGCTGTCCGGTCCCACTAGATAATCTGGTAAAAGTACATTATTACAAATGAAAAAACAGCGCAAAACTGAAAACAGACACTGTAACGGGACATGTTTGTGGAAATGTAGGAACGTGACATATATGCAGGTAATGCAGTTGCATTAGGGCCCACAACCAATTAGGGCCTGTGTGCACAAGCCTTGAATTACTCATTAAACAAATACAGGCCCTAATTCTCATCAGATAACATAATATTGCGATGTTACAGCTCCTTCTTCTTCAAACTGGCTGTGGACAGCATTTAGAGAGCTTATTCAGTCAAGACACTTAGGTCATGGTGCAAGATAGTTGCTGTCATTCACCAAATAAATAACATTACAATAACACAAACACAAACAAGTTTTACATATATGAGCTTATAGTTTATTGACTAATACGCCTATGTCACGTTTCTAAATTAAGTTTAAATGAGGATTAATTGGCGACTTCTTGTTTGAGAATATACAAAGAGCACCTGTGTGGAATTCTGGGTTATTGCAGTTATGGACGTGTGTGATACTACTGCGAAAGAAAATAAACAGAAAGTTAGTGAGTAAAATGTCAAGACAGCAAGTGAGAAATGAGCAACATACAAACACAAAAGTAAGTTTGAGAAGCCAGAATTGAAAGAAGCTGCAGAGAAAGAAAAAGTCGTTTTCAAAATTTGTTTTCTTTCAGAAAGTTTCAGAAAGACGAGCAGCACAGGTTGTTCCCACGGATGTATTAAAGAGAGTGTACCTATGATGTAAGTGGAACTTACGTATCATTTTATTTGACAAATAATCAACCGACATACTCATGTTTCTGTTTATTTGCTAAAGCCAACATGTAGACATGAAGACTGTTATCAATGTGAAGGTGCACCATCACCGAGTTTACTGTATTTGCAGCTGTTTCAAGGTGCGCTGTCACCTGTTAACCTGTGTGTTTTTCATCCATGTAAAGGTGCACTGTCACTAGTTAGTTTTTATATATGAGGGGTTGCTCCGACAGTGATGATGCTTTAATCTGTTATGATGCTCCAACACCAAATTTTGTCAGGCAGACTAGTTTATCACTGTCTTGTCCTATTATGACTCCTCTATATCACTGTGATGCATTTCACTATTGTTGGTCATTTAAAGCTGCATAACTTCATTTCTTTCATTCACTGACATTATGTTATATTATATCTGATTGTGGTGAGCAGGACCTGGTTTGATAATCTTGCATTAAGGCCTGGTGCTGACTCGTTACGCCATTGCATATATATATTTCACATTTACAATCATTTGTTTCATGTTATTTTTATGGTACAACAAAAGTAAAAAAAAAAAAACTACTCAGCCTCAAAAGGTAATGATTGTTTTTAATTGTTGAAATATTTAAATTCTGGACCAAAGTGGTGAACCAAGCAACAGTGCAACTTGAAAGCCACCATCTGATTATTTTAAAAATCAAAACAAACTAAAAACAAATCAATAACTAGCCAATATTCTTTGTGAAGGTTAGATGAATCCATGAAAATAATTTTAGTGGCCAGAGTAGTATAGATTATCAGTTGGTCCATCTATCCATCCATCCATCCGTAACAGAGTTATAGCAACAGAACTACATAGAGTTGACTTAACAGACTAAACCAACTAGCATGCTACATGATAGACGACAACTGATGGGAGGACAGACTAGGACTGGTTGTTTCGTCAGAGGGGTTCATTCAACATGGGTAGCAAAAGTACACAAAGTAGTATCACACGAAAAACTAAAACTTAAAATACCATGATATGTATTTTTTGTTTCAGTAACAGTATTTATTTCAGAAACCTACAGAACTGCCCCAATCTACGGCCAAAAGGCTGGACGTCTACTGTAATGTAAGACACACATTCAAAACACTTACAAACACACAGTGTGAAAGGAATGTAAGTAACAAGTAAACACATTGGAAAAATATGGACATATTAATAGGACAAATTATCATGCTTTGCATCCAGTGATACAATGTTGAGTCATTCTGTCTCCTGCCTAAATAAACAGGAGCATGAGATTAGTGACAGGCATGGAGAGAAACAGATGAAATCCAGTGAGCCAGACGACTTTGATACTCTCTTCTCTAACGTCATCCCAGAGAACTGGGTCAGACAGGTGGCGCAAAGTTTGACGGATTACAATCCGTGATGCCCACTTTGGACAGATGGATGAATGGTAGCACGTGTGCTTGGGTGTATTTAAGTTAAAACAAACAAAAGTAGACTGTGTGAAGTGGTGCTTGTGCAACTCATGCTGTAGATTTTTATTTATCTATACAAGTAGCATCCTGTTTAAGTTTACAGTTAATTTGTGGAATCCTTAGATCAGCTAGGTGGTTTGGCCGTCCCTGTAGTCAACTGCAATGCAATGTGACAACTTGTGTTTTGAGGCATCTGAAAGCTGCTTCACGCCTCTGAAATCTATGGTCAAGAAAAGTAGGTCAAAACATCCCTTTTACCCGCTATTATCGAAGAAAAAATATTCAAACCACACACACATTCAAATATTACAAGCAACATTAAAGTGATTTTATAGACGAATTATAGTAATTGATAAATGATGAATCAAGGAAAAGTTGTGGTGATGATGACTATTTAGATTAGCTTTTTTATCTTTATCTCACAGCTGATGACTGCATGGCTATCAAAATATCCAATGTAGCCTAATGACACCGTGCCCTAGATACGTCTCCATTAGTGACTCCACTAAATGGCATTCAGGCACCAGCGATCACACACAATTAACACAATAATAGCATAATATAAAGTCAGTAAACGCCAGTGCCTCCATAAGGGGCTGTGAAAAATAAAACTAATTTACATGTGGAAAATGAAGCCTGATAAGGGCCCTAGATGACGCATCAATCTGATGTTTTCTGGGTCAGAGCTTCAGATTTGTGTGTGTGTGTGTGTGTGTGTGTGTGTGTGTGTGTGTGTGTGTGTGTGTGTGTGTGTGTGTGTAACTGATCATCTACCTGAGGGCTGATAAAATGTAGGTCACTGATGATAATTTTTTTTAGTTTTCACACACAAAGTTTGTTTGCAATTTTTTACAAATTTCTATAGCGTGTGAGTATATGGCATGTCATGTTCCAGTGCTTAGTGACTAAACAATCTCTTCAGTTGCTGTTCTTCACATGTCATCCAGAACAAAGGCTGCATTGCATTTGAACATCTGATAATTTTAAGGCAGATGCTAATTACACCCTGGCTATTTACACCCTCAGACACACTTCAGTGATGCTGCGGTGAGCGTGGCAGAGGAAAGCAGGGCAGAGCATCTCAGAGACAAGCACCCAGGTACCACTGACATGTAATTTCATACTACTGTCACATCATTGTTACAGGAATCAGACTCCACTCTGCTGCACAAAAGCTCTCTGCCTGACCCATTCATCCATCAACAGTGAAGTTGTTGTTCTGTATAGTTAAAATAAGGTATTTGGGTGTGAATAGCTGAATAGGTGCTATGTGCCTGTTCATACATGGGTACAAACGAATCGTATTGTAACAAGGACGGTGGAAGGACTGAGGAAAAACATGTTAAGAGCACACAGCACCACCTCCATCTCAGCTGATCAGACCGATTATCTGGCCTTTTGAGATTGGCATCAGCTGATGCCTGTACTCACAAGGCCAATAATCAAAAAAATGTCTGCAGACACCTGCAGGCAGCCTTTTCAGTGATGCTGCTGTGGAACAATGTTTTCGCTCCCCTGGGTGTGTGCAGGAGCCCAACACAAATCACCCTGAAGGGGTTTATTTAGCAATAATGACACACTCGCTGTACATTATTCTGCCTATTTCTTGTCTGCTGACTTTAAAAAATCAATACTTTGACACAAAACATTAAATTTTGAAATTGATTTTATTCATTTAAAAATTATTTTTAGAGTATATGATCAGAACTGCATCCACAGCAATGGTCTGCTACTCAGAGATAACAGACATCACTTCTGACATATCATACCTCACTCTCCCTAAAATACCAGTGTACAGAAAAAAAACAATCTATTTTTCTATTTAATTAATTAAAAATAATTCCATATAACACAACACGTTACTGGCTAAGATAACTATGTATATTGGATTGTACTGTGCATGAAATAATTGTCATCAATCATCACGTATCAGCTATCAGCCACCCCGCTCTCTAAATATCTGCATGAGCATCGGCCTTTGAAAAACCTTTATCTGTCAACCACTGTGTGTAATATTCCCCCTGGGTTGCTCAGACGCCTATTCCAGAATAAAGTAAATCTGTTGGTGTCCACGTCCTTGATATACGTCAACGAAGAATGCCATTATAGTGCCATTATTATTACAATGCCATTACACAAAAACACAGATAGGCAGCAGCGGAAATCTTAGCCTCATTTATCGACTTTAGTGTTTTAAATTCACACTGGACTAAAAACCCCACAGTTTCATTCAAATTGAGACTATAATGTCAAGCGTGGGGGGGGGGGGGGCAGCAATTAGCCTTGCAGCACAGTCTGAGAAGAGAAACTCATCTGTACAGCTATGCCCTGAATCTAATCAAAACTGGCAACATTATCTTTATTTAAAAGATAATCCAGCAATATGCCACCCTGAGTGGCTCATTAGCTGTATGCCGGGGGCAAACGAGCCACCAGCTCCTCTCTTCCACATTCAACTTGCTTCACTTTCACTGCACAGGAAGCACTAACAAAAAGTAGCATTTAGGAGTGCAAATATGAAATGAATGTCTAGTATTAGAAGTGAGAAACAAAATAGTCATATTAAGTTACACTTTAAAATGTTGAAAGCACCACAATTTGAATGTGTTTTAGTTTAACCAGGTGTGAAATTTGAAAACGGGGTAAGGAATCAGCATCAAAGAGTAGGAGGTATAATATGTAGGGCAATGATGTGAGGCAATTACACAACACAGTCCTACTCAGTGACTAACAGTGTCACTCCACGCACACTTACACCCACAAGAGGACTCTTCTCCGCATTTGATGGTGGATGACACTTTTGCTAAATATATGAATATATGACACTTTGATCATTTTCTGGATGAGTGAGCAATTTTACTCAGGTTGTTGTTTTTCTGTGAGGAGGGATTATCAAACTTCTGTCCCGTGGACAGATCAAACAGCCAAACAAGGACACGCAGTTTCATCAGTCTGCCTGCTGAGGTCCAATAGCAGAGAGGTTAACTGCGAGTGGGAATGAGTGACCGACTTACGGATAGATGACATCATTAACACTGTAGTAAAATTTCTAGACAGAGGTCAGTCAGACAGACTTTTCCCTTCTCCTTCCTTCTGTCAGTGTCTCTTGGCTCATAACCTTTTATAGGTCTTCCTGCTTCCCTCTATTGTCCTATCAGCTTTAAAATGTGAAAGACAACTGCCTACTTTGGTCCATCCAATTAAGTGAAACTTCCTCTCACTTACCCACATGGGAGCGAATTACTAATCAGCATGCCCTTTATTAATCCAATTATCTGCTCCATCCGCAGTCACAGTCATGATGGCCAAGGGGAGTTACTGTACGTCGCTGTCCTTTTCTGGGTTCCATCCCCCTCAACTAGTTCAAACATGTACACCAAAATCTAACCTTAATTTGATCGATGACACTACATCTGCTGTCTCCCCCGCTGAACTCAACGCCTCAGTCAATTTGCTACACGCTAGAAGCGAAGTCATCAAATCTGCGTCACTTTTAGTTAAAAAAAAAAAAAAAAGATTCTTCTTCTCTGTCTAAGTCTCTGTTCCATGTGATTTAGCTATCCTTTCTGTGTCATATGAGCCAGATTGGTGGATTTGGCACTGATTGGCTGTATTCCCTCGAAACCACGAAAATCACGACAAACTTTCAGATTACTGAGAGACAGATTTAAGATTAATCCTCGTCAAGAAAGGAGCTGTGACTAAGTTTGCACCTGTAGATGCAAATACAACATACAAGACTGCAAATGCACACACACACACACACACATATTTAAACAGTATATTTATGAAGGAAGACTGGCATTAAATTTCCCCCACATTTTCATTTTCATGATGCGAAACCTTGGATCCTTGGAGCTGCTGTTGTGATGAATCCGACAGGATGTGGCATGACTGATCATCAAACTGTCACACTGTTGAGCTCAATGCAGACTGACAAGCCATCTGACTGCTGCTGACTCACACGTGCACACATACATGTAGACTCTCACACAGAAAGTGGTAAAAAGCTGAACCCACTGCCAAAAGCTCTTTACCCGTTTTTGAGACCATAACTGAAAATGATGAAGGTCAGAGATTCTGAGGTTCATGTGTATAAAATGCATAAAACTGTGTGGACTCAAGACTGAAACTCTATTTACAGTAAAACAAACATATGGATTCACATTTATATTATATTTATAAAGCCATAAATTATTCTGTTTTGTAAATGTCATTGTGTAATTGTGTGCACACGCACAAACCTCAGCATTACACTCCTTAACAAGGATACAGGGTGATTTTATTTATCATTTACAACAAGGTTGCAAAATGAGATTATGATGTAGTTCCCTCTTTGACAGATTAATTGGTTGGAAAAAGTCGTGGAAATAAATAAAAATATGTAACAAATTAATTCATATGGAGTGGTGAGGAGGAATTAAGCAGGAGGAGGTGGAAAGAGGGAAGAAGCTGATCTTGACTCTGGTGGTACAGCGGTGGATATTTCTGTATCTCCTGCCTGATAGCAGCAGGTTGAACAGGCTGCGGCTGGCATGGATACTGTCTTTGAGTATCCTCTGAAACCTGCACAGGCACCTCACCTCCTGATATCACTGGTGCTCAGTAGATGGGTACCAATAATGTTCTGGGCATATTACTTCTTTCTAAATACACATCCTCTGATTTTAGTTAGAATTTTCTAACTTGTTATCTCTTAACAGTGTCATCACCAGTGATGTATGTCAAACATCAGCCACCATTCACAGTAATTACAGCACTAAGTGGAAAAAAGTTAATAAACAGCTAATTAAAAGATAAAATAGATGTAGACATAGGCACCATATTGGCATTGGTTTTTATGCCTCTCCAAAGTTGATACTGGACGTTCAGCAGCCCCCCCAATCTTGAGGCAAAGCAGGAAAAAAATGCAGCTGTAAATCTGTCATAGGCTAATGAATTGGCATTTGAAATAACAAATAAAGTAATAACATGTGCTATAATATGAAATAATAAATAATGTGAAATAATTACATTTTACCTTCAAGCCATTATGATACTTTGCCTGCATGACCGCGAGCAGACTCCCACATATCTCCAATTTGTTATGAGACTTATCCGCGTGGCCACAATCCTTCAATTGCCAATCTACTGTGCATGTGTATCATCTTAGCAGACTCCAGACAGCAATATACACAGAACTACTACACATCTGTGGTTGATTCGTTATGAACACATGCAGATGTATTGCTGTAATCCATTGTAATTCTTGTAAAACCCCATTTGCCCTGCAAAGCCTTAAAATGATTTACTCCCTAAAGAAAAGTTAATGTTAAAAGAAACATTAGTGAAGCCTTAATTGACCCACATTCACCTAACTAATTAGTTGTTTTTAATTAAGATATTCATACTCAGTGCCCCTCAGATAGTGTCACTCAAAATGTACAATGGCTTTGCTTCAATGACTCACATCAACAGAAATATTCCACCACCATCAGCTATGGGAGATAGAGATGTTTTGAATGGCTCCTGGTGTCACTTAACATGATTTTCATAGGAAACATAATACTTCTCTGGCCTGTGTGTGAAACATCAGAGTGTAGCTGTGATACTCTGTCCTTACTTTAACCTCTTTTTGCTTTTAGACAGGCACACAGATTCAACAAGCAGGCATGCTGCTTGCACCGTTTCCAGAAACATTTTGGCACCGAGTCACAGTTCTGCCAACAGGTTGATTGTTAAGCAGGATACATTAATCCAGACTTTTGGTGGTGAGTCATACAGTTGAGCTGCCTGCTTTAGTGCTTTTTGCCTGTTTATGACTTCCTGATGATTCTCCATTCCAGTGTGTCCACATTTTAAATGAAGATGAGAGATAACATATACTTAAATATTTGATTACAGCCCTCTATTTTAGCTATTTATGTTTTCAACTGACTATGCTAATGTGATTTGAATGATAATGAGTGTGTCATTCTGCTGAAATTCAATACAGCTTCATTTTCCAGATTGGTCTCTAACAGGACCTGACAGCAGTGACACCAAACAGTTGTAAGTCTGCCTCCTCTTAAAGCATACCCACAGTGGGGTAGGAGGTCAAAGTACACAATTACTCAGTGGTGGACAAAGTACTCAACCCCAGTACTTGAGTCAAAGTATAGATACTCCTGGTCAAATATTACTCAACTACAAGTGAAAGTTGTTCAGTCAAAATTTTACTTGAGTTAAAGTACTAGAGTACTTGCATTTAAATATACTTAAGTATTCAAAAGTACAAATTAAAGTACATTTTCTAATATAAATACATGCTGTATTGTTTTCATGATGCATTTACAGAAGCTTGTAAATCTCTGAAACCATCTAATGATGCACTGACTTGCTTGTAGAATCACTCTGCTACACAAAGCCTATAGAAACACCTATAAAAACTTCAGCATAGAAATACAATCAAAAACAAAAAGGACAGCTGTTGTCATTTTCTGATGTAACTGTATTAAAATCACTGCATAAAATTATATTGAAGCCGACTGTAAGAAGTTCTCCAAGTCTGTTAAATAACTGAGATTTCTTTCTGTCTTCAGAGGCAGTATATACATGAATTATGCTGTATTTTTCACCCCGATAAAAACAATCCAACTTTAAAAGCTACCTGGAATAATGAATAATTAGAATAATATCTTGAGATTTAGTTTTGTCTTTCTCCTGCCAGCCTGTCTCAGTGTGTTGAAACCTGTATTACTCAATGTCAGTAGCACTTACAGTGACACTGGCCATTGGGGAAAAACTTCAGTGTTACCTTTCAGAATGGATCAGTACCATGCATGTAGTCCAAATGGTTCAAGATAGCTTTACTTAGTTTACTATAGGTATGCCTAAAATAATATTCACCACAAGTGTGAAACGTGAAATAATCCCATTTCACTCTTAACCTGTTATTATACTATAGACTCCAGAGAGTAGTATAGAGAGTACATTCAAGCCTTAATGTGGGGTATAAATTGCTTAATTCCTGTAAAACCCCATTTGCCCTGCAAAATATTAAAATAATTTACTCTCTAAAGAAATGGTTCTCATCAGTGACGACTTAGCACCATCAGCTATGGGAGAGTTGTAGATGATCTTAATAATTCAACAACTTTACCGCAGCATTTTTGTCTGGACCCCCATCCTCCAACATGATTTATCACCTGAGCACGTTTCACTGGGAATCAGTATTCTGAAGTTGTAGCTTGTGAAACCCAGCTATTAACATAATGCCCATGAGTCACTTTTCAGGCATGAGGGCTTACATACTGTACATGCACACGTGCAGCTCACATCCAACACCATACATAATTCAGGCACATTAATTTGGGGATTTTCTCGCTGATTGAGAGGACGCTGTTGCTCCATAATGGTATTGCATGTCTGTTATTATTACACCCAGGGGATGTGTGTACTGTGGAAAGGCAGCTGACATATTTGCAGGACAGAGGGATGTTTGTCTCGTACAACTCCCTGTTGATTTATTGTCAGCTTCCTTAACCCTTCTGCTGAGCTGCTCAGGAGGGCCAGTCAATTATGGTGCCATGGGTGTCTCCGCATGGCTTGTGCAGATTTTTTACAGCAGATGCAGGATCACTGTGTTCTCAAATATGTTCAAAATGCACTAGTTTGAAGTTTTTGGCATGGTTTTACTTTGACATTTCATTATTAAATTTTTATATTGCTGTATTTTTGAAGCAACATTGTTGGAGGTAACCACCAAAAAGAAAAAAAAAATACATGTTCAACATGTCTTTTCTCCATCTCACAGATGCCCAGTGAAGCAAGGATTGTGTGCAACAAAATATTATGACATATGTACACTGCAGAGAAAACAATTTTAGCATACCACATTTGAATGTCCAAAATATATAACAGAGCAAGTGAGGCTGAAAAAGTGCAGCCTCAGGAAACAACCCTAATCTGTTCAAGTAAGAGTGTCTTGAAAATCAGGTGATATTGTGCTTTACTGCCCTGAATCACAATACAGTTTAGAAACATGCAAAAGTGGAGCCCTATAAATAAAGAGAAAGATAGCATCTGTGTAACCTGCAGGACACACGATGAACAAGAATATTAAGTGCCTTCTTTTTCCAGTGCTTTTTGTATAATCTCTTTGTGCATATCTTGAATTGATTTGATTCAGTCACACGAGGAGGGAAAGGCAGACGGGGCAAACATCAGTGGTGTGTGACTTGAAGAACATTTTTATTCCAGTGCTTCAGCTTGTGAAATATTTCTGTTTGTAAGCAGCTAATGAGCCGCTAAGGATATATGTTGTTGGATAGAACAGGTGTCATTCTTGATTAAACTGAAAGACAGTATTAGTAAGCAGTAGATGTTTTTTGTTTCACTATTTCTCCACAGTAAAACTATAATAGTGTTTTTATTGATAAACAAATCCAATGAAAAGGCAAACCCAGTGATGTGTTCCTCTCCAAACACTTCCAGTTTGTCTGCCCTGTCTGTGGCACTCAGCCTCTTTCTACTGGTTCCTATTGAAGACACATTTTGTCACAACTGTATAATTTTGTGTTTTTATCTCCTTCAGAGGTTAATGTGTTTGTTCATGTGTGGTACCATCGTATCATATTACCTTTGACCTCAATGAAAATGGCTTCCATGGGTAGACTCCCCTTTACAGACATCACCACTTCATGACATGATTTAAATCCAGCAGTTTTGTGCAAAAAAACATTTTTTCCATACAGTAAATGTGTTATTTTCTCCTATTCTACAAATTGTGTATTTGAATGTTCCTGCATATTGGGGTCCCTAAACACTAGTGGAATTGTGTAAATTGGATATGAATGGAAAGCTGAGTCTCTTGTGAATTCAAGGAGCCCAACAATATTCATGTGTGATACTGTCGGTAGCCATTTCATTCTTCTTTTTTGAAACTTGAACTTGATACTGGCTTCAACTTGAATCAACTCTGTGATAAAATATTAACATTCTGAATAACCACAACTTCCACTGGGATATGCAGAGTCTGAACTATGAATAGGCAACATCGAGTGTATTATGTTCTAAGTAAATAATCTTAAATTTGAGACGTTTTTAATTATCATCATGTTTATTGTTTCATTGTTTCAATGAGGTGAACCCAGTTCACTCCAATATAATACTATTACATTATTCTATACATAGTAAAGTAAACCGAAACTGTGATATACAAAAACTATTTCTCAAAAAATGTTGCATGCATGTTGATGAGATGCTATACTGTACAAAATACTTTATTCCAAACTTCGCAAATCTTTGTTGGTTGCATCTGGCAGCTGTGGTGGCATCGAAGTAGGTACCTGGTGGAGATCTGCACTTTTCTAGTTTGAAAAGATTAAGCACTTTCCTGAGACAGCTGGGTAATTTTTAGCAAAACTTGCACAAACAGAAGTAAATTTGTACACTTTAGTCATTAGCTTTTTTCAGCTGCAGATTAATACACGCTCAGTGCTCCATTGAGTATTTATGACAGCAGGATGGTTTATGTGGGATTATCCATCATAGTGAACAAACATGTCACTGAGTGCAACAGTGTGGATCACTGATGTATGTTCAATAGTTTTTGGGGTTTTTTTTTTTACAACAAATGAGCTCAGAGGAATAAGCTATACTGGGGTCTAGATACACAAAAAAATCTTGTTAGGATAATTTGATTGTTGGTTTTGGTCTTTTCATGGGATTTGTTGATAATAAGAAATATACAGAATATCACCAGACTTATCTTTTAAAATCAGGCCTATTGGGAAAAGCTGTAGTTGATTTACAAAGGAAAGAGGGTCATCAACATCATTTGTCTTGTTGATACCATGATTAGCCAGGCCAAAGTATAAAAATAAATATGAGAATACAGGGCACATGACTTGCAGTAGCATATGTATTTGGCAGGAAACTCTTGACCCAGTGTTTAGTAACCATTATCACTGCATGTCTATCTGCACACTGACAAAGATATGAGGGCACTGATAGAGGTTGTCTAGTAAGACGTGTGATTGACTGTTGACGTACAATATCCTGACAGACATCCTGTCAGTACATCAGTAAGAATTACACTGCGGTATGATCAATCAGGCTGCAAGCTTCACCCCCAAATATAATAACAGTAGCAAAGATGGCTGTTTTATCAGCTACTTAGGATTATGACTTTACTTTCCAAATAAAGCACTTCTCTTCCAACATGTGAAAGGAAAAAATACATAATTTTTCTACTTAAGGAAGTCATGAGATAAATGGAAGGGGAACAAAAGCCAGCTGTGCAACCATAAAGTCAAAACACAACCATAAAGGTGGTATCATTTCTCCCATTATCATTTACTACTCACTATTTACTCACCTACTGTACATATACAACTCAATTTGCTTCAACAAAGTGAGACGATGAGCCAACACAGGCAGACTGGGAGGCCTTTTAGAATACACCCTGGCACCTTATCAACACGGCATTACAGCCGCTGGAGAGAAGATTTTACAGCGGCGACAGTGGGCTGTCATGACATGCATCAGGGTGGGAAAATAACAAACATGGAAAGTATGGGTTGTAGAAGGATATAAAAAATTATTTCCTTTAACCGATCATTGTGTACGACCTGTACTGCTCTAGATTCAGTTCTGACATGCGGTTTTTGATGGACAGGAAGATCTCATGCTCAGAACTACACAAACACAAAATCTACACAGTAGAAAGGATAGATGGTTCTTGAATGTTATATACAGGTTTCACACAGTCATTTATACCTAGTCAGTTGGATTTGCGCAGCAGCACAGCACCACTGCAATGCCAAGCCCAAAAAGTAAAGCCTGGGGCTATTATATGAGCATAAATTGTACTGTAATAATGTACAATGACTATCAGAGATTGTAAGCATCAAGCTATCAGGCAATAGGGCAGCACCGGGGCAGCCAGAGCACCAAGGACAATTCATAGAGTCAGTGTATGAATGTACTCTCTCTAGACAGTGTGGAGGGGAACTGGGATTTCTCCACTGTTTTACTTAAGGTATAAGGCTGAAGAGGGGCTTTCTACATGCTATTGGTGTAATATTTTTATAACACACAGACAGGCATGAAGCAATAGCTTTGTTTTATGAAATGTTGCATGTTTTAGATGTTTCCCTGCTCAAACACACCTGATTCAAATGATGAGCTGGTTATCAGGCTTCAGGCTGTCAGGCTTCATGATGAGCTGATCATCTGAATCAGGTGAACAGGACTGGTAGATATATGGCATCATCAATAGAAATGTCTCATTTCAATCTCAACACATAAATGTATGAAAATATCATATAAAAGTTTTTTTTTAATTTATGCCTTTAAAAAAAGAAACCCAGGTGGGCTGTCCAAATGTTAAGTCGGGCAGGGGAGTCAAAGTACACAACTACTATGTAAACATGTATACTCCTGCAACGTACCGCTACAATGCTGAGATTCTTGTGTTTCGGAGCCGACCATTTTGAGTTACAATCACAGCAGCAGATACAATCAATGTAACAAACAAACAAACAAAAGATTAAAGTAACTCACATTTGAAGACTCATAGTAACACATCAATCAATAATTCTGACAAAAAAATCAATCCAATCCAGTGTTTGTACTCATGCGACATACTGAGATTTCTTGTGTTGTGTGTACAATCAGTGCTACAACCAAACAATTACAAAACTGAGGCAACTTCCCATTAATAATATTCAGACAAAAACAGTCCTGTTACATTTGAAAAGTCCACTCAATCCCATAACATGTTTAGTCAAGAACACAACATTTCCAGTGATAAACACCCACAAACTGCACGAACAAGCCAGCACAAGTTGTAATCCTCCACTTACAACCATCTATGATGGGATTTTTCATGCAGATAAAGGCGACATCTTCATCTCAAGATGGCTCCTGCAGTCTGAACTTTTGATTAACATCTCACTGTCAGTGTACACAATTACTATGTGAACATGTGTACATGTGTCCCTTGATGCCAACCATTTTGAGAAAAAAAATCAGCAGGTGCAATCAGCACCAAAACAAGCAAACAAAGAATTCAAAACCAAAGCAACTCACCATTGAAGCTCCACAGTAATCCACTTATTGATAATATTCCAAAAAAAAGGCCCCTCTTCATTGACAAAGGTCCAGTCGATCCAATCCAGTGGTGTATTTAGTCCAAAACACTGATTTTCCATCAATAAATAACCACAAACTTCACAAAAGACCCTAAAGAAGTTGTAATCCTCCATTTAAATCCAGCTGTCTTCAGTTTGCTTGCAGGTAGGAGCAACATCCTGGTCTCAAGATGGCTGCTGTGGACCGGCCTTTTGATTGACACTCCACTTGAGCCAACAGGAGCTTCCACTGAAAGGAAGAGCCTGCCTCTCTTCTCTCATGTAAAGACAGAGCCAATGGGAACAGACTGTGCAGATGACTGGCACTTCATTTAGCCAATGAAATCCTGAGAATGACAGCATGCAGTTTGTCTTCTGGATTTTGAATCTAGAACAGAGCAATTATGTAAATTTAGATAGTTTGTTGTGAGTTGCTTTTTATATGAAGTGATTTTCCACCATAGCACTCTTTAATACCTTTTACATGCAAGGGAAATAACACTATAATGTATTTGTGCTTCAGGTACTCTGCAGCAGGTATTTTTTTGGAGTTCTCCAAGTGGCCTTTGTTTTGAAAGATGTCTACATATACCCCCAGAAAAAGATGTGCAAATATTCATTTTCTTTGGTATTGCTATCACATTTGAATGTGGGACTAGGTAAGACTAAAGTGTGTGGTCCCATTATGTTTTCACTCTTCTTTTCCTCATGCTAGAGGCACTTTAACTGTTGTGGAAAAACTTCATAGTTTTGCCTTTCAAAAGCAATCAAATCCATGCATGTACTTTACTTTGGGTATGCCTTGGGGGAAAAAATCATTCTATAATAATAATCACCCATTGTCTTAATTTCAATGGCTTATACAGGAACATAATCCTTCTTACCTTCATGTGTGCGTACTTCATGTCCACAGATTGTAATAGAGATAATTTTATCAATGACAACCAAGATCACACAGGGAAGGGAAACTGACATTGTAAAGAACATCTAATGTATTACCAATTTTGGTATTTTGATTAGTTGAAAAAAAGAAAATCATAAAATAAGACCAGCCTAACCAAACTAATCATACAAAACTTGTAGCTTTTGAGTCTAATGGTGTCATTAAATGTTCCTTCTGTACCCACATCACACCATCAGCAGCCCTCCTCTGCCCCTTCTTAAGAACAAATGTAGGGAAAGAATATTCCAGCAGCAGTGAAGGTTAATTCACATGTAGGGGAACATTTATATTTGGCATCTGTCAGATTTCACCTCCATCATCTTGTGGCATCGTCTTGACAGGATGACAGTGCGGTGCTCATGTTTCCCCACAAGAATGTAGATGCAGATGTTCCAGCCCAGGGGCCAAGACACAAGACATTTTTCATCAATATTCAGAGCTAAGGCTATTCCTGCTACATAAAACACAAGGGGCTCATAGCCACAAGGAAATCTATTTCAAATAAAGATGCACAGAAAACTAACAATGATTGACTTTCTTTGTTTGAAAGTCAGATCTCTGACCAGTGTAAGAAAAAATAAATAAATTCCTAAGAGAGGTCTGAATTTTATTTTTCTTGATTACAGCAAAATAGCATGGTGACTGTGTGGTTTTCCAGTATGTGAAGAAATGAGCAGGTACAGACTGAAAGGAGAAACACAAGCAACACGAGGGCAATTAACTAAGAAAAAAGAGGTTCCATGTGCATACAAAAGAACACACACAAAGGAGAATAACACATTCAGTGAAATAGTGTCACGACACAGGTCATGCCTGTTGAATAGGCATTGAAAACCGAACAGCAGAGCAGATAAATGAAGAGAGAACACAACACATACAGCTATTCTTGAATCATGCAAAATGTGTTATGGAAGCCTTGATCAGAAAAAAATACAGCCTGTAAATAATGATATGTAGGTGTAAATGAATACATTGGAATTAACAGCCATGACAATTTTATAATGTGCAATGGTGTACAATAGTGTCTTTTGTTAACACACATCAGGGCTGAACATTTGCTGCAATCCAACAAGTAATGCCATCTGCTCATTATCTTCACCACAGGGCACCATGACCTTAAAGAGAAAAACAAGAAAAATGTCTGAGATATGAGACATAATAAAAGTACACAGGAAAACACTGTGGCCACAGATGGGAAGTCCATTTTTTCATTTAATTTTAAGCTTTTAATGGTGCTGATTTTTAAGGTAAATGGATTTGTTTATTACTTCATTATGTTTTTGGCATTTCTCCAGTTGCTAGTGGAGTATTAGGGTTTGCAGTATATGAGAATAGACCTTTTTCACAGCAGATGTTTTTAGATTGTCATAGCAGGAAAACCACAGTTGTTATAGCGAGCCAGCATGAACAACACTAGGACCTGAAACTGAAGCAACTAAATGGACTTCAGCCATCATTATTTTTTATTAATTAAGCCTGCGCTTTCCTTTAGTGAGAAATGTCTTTTGTGAACAAACGTCTGAAAGGGATTCTTAAAATGTTTTAGTAAAAGTACAATATACTGCTCTGAATCGCAGAGAAATAAAAATATGAAGCAGTATAAAATGGACAGTAGAGCACCGTAGGTCTTGGGTAAATGTACTCAGACCCACAAAGACATTAACTGTATATTGAAATGCATTCTCCAGTATTTTGTCATTTCAGAGCCGTGAGGTGTGACTACTGTTTCTTCACCAGTGCCAGTCTTCGCAGTCAGAACAATCATTAGCACCCCTCACTGTGTGTCAGGACAGTGGAGGCCACAGCTAATATTCCCACAATCAGCTCTGCTCCACTGCCCATCAGGTACCGCAGCCCCCTGCAGAGACAGCGTATGTATGCATATTAAAAGTGTGTGTTGGAGGGACAGGGGTTAGATTTTTCCCTGCGGCTTATCGTGGTTCCACGCTGTTGCCTAACCTAACAAGGCAGGAAGAATCGCAATCTGTGAGACGATGTTACTCTCGAGGGAAATTTAGGAGGATCATGAGTCAGGCTCACTCCTCTTGCACAAACTGTAACAAACCGGAGGCAGGCAGGACTCGTTCTCAGATGCTTACAGGCAACACATCACTTCTAATTGGACACCAAGGACAACTGAAGGTGATTCAAACAGAATCATGTGTCGCCAGGTGTGACTGAACAGATCTGTAAGCTGGTCTCCCGACAATTTGCATAAGGTTAAGGACAGATACGCATTTTTAAATCATTCAGAATTAATGCCACTGGAAGCAGATCATATGGTTTCAGCTCAGGCCTTTGATCTTTTGTGAATTTTCCTTTCATCTTTATTTCCTTGCTTGGTGATAATCACAGTATTGACATTGATGCTGCTGCGTGCAGTCAAGCTTTTTGGTTACCAGAAGTTAACTCTGTAAATGACTGTGTCTGCAACACTTCACACGAAGATGAAGAAAGTGGAGCATTTTACTCGAGGTCTTAGATCCTTGCACCTGCTTTGTGTGTGAGAGAATGAATTTTAAATTAATTCATTTTAAAATACTATTATTTGTGTTTAAAGCACTGAATGGTTTATTAGTCCATAGTCCACTATGTTAACCATACAAACCTCTTAGATTATCTGGTAGGATACAGTTTTTATGCACCTCATATCTTGGTCTGCACCAACTCAGTGCTTGACTCTGCCTTTTATTTGTATTAGTTATTACTGTTATTGTAATTATAATAATAATAATTATTATTATTATAAGAGATTATCACGCTGCAACATGAAGTGATGCCGGTGGATAAATGGCACGACAATGGGCATCAGGATCTCATCACAGTTTGTCTGTGCATTCAAACTGGCATCAATAAAATACACCTGTGTTCGTTTTTCATAGCTTATCCCTGCCCAAACAACTTCCACTACATTGCACTCTGTTCACAACATTGACATTATAAAACCACTCGCCCACACGACACCACACACTGTCTGCCATCTGGTACAGTGTAAACTAGGATTCATCCATTTAGAGAAGTTCCAGGCACTATTGACGGTGAGGACAATGAGCATGCAGATGAGCTTCTTTGGTTTCGAACAGCTTGTCCAGAAAAAAACAACTGTTGCATCAGTTGTCCTGGTGGCTGGTCTAAAATGACCTTGCAGGTAAAGATGACAGATGTGGAGGCCCCGGGCTGACATGGTTACATGTGTTCTGCTGTAGTGAGGCTGGTTAGATGTACTGCCAAAATAAATTCTCAGAAATGACACTGGAGACCTTATGGTAGTAAAGTGAACATTGATTTTGCAGGCAGCAACTCTGGATAGTCCTGCAGTCAGCTGCACACTCCCTCAAAACTTGTGGCATTGTGTTTTGTGATAAAAACTGCACATTTTAGAGTGTCTTTTGTGACCAGCACAAGGCACATCTGTAGATTAATCATGCTATTTAATCAGCATCTTTATGTCTGTCAGGTGGATGGATTCTTTTGGCAAAGAAGAGGCACTCACTAACACAGATTTTAAGAAATCTATACTCCAGGTTTGAGAAGAAAAAGTCTTACATCTTTTACTTCCTCTCTTCCTCTCTTAGAGCCAACAAAAATCCCACAGCAGATACACAAATTACTTTTTACTTTTGTTAACATTGTGAGATAGGGGATGTGGCCTTTAATGACATACATCACAAAATTCAGCAGATGTTTGAAATGTTAAATAGCGACAAAACATAGCTAACTGTACCAGTATGATGACTCCATCACAATAAAGATTACAGGTACCAGTATTCCTCTGGGGTAGCCTCAGCACTCAGGGACAGTGGTTTCATGAGAAGACTGGTACAAGTAACACTGGCGCAACAGTCCTTTTTGTCAAACTAAGATGTAACAATGGAAAGACACAGAATATACACACATATCATGCAACTAAGTTTACTCTTACTCACATCCAAATGTGAACTCTGGAATAAACTCCACTAGAGATACAAAGGAAAAATGTTCCAACTTTACGCTTCACAAGAACAAACAATTATGTTGACAGAGATGTTAACGCATAAAGATTTGCATATTGTAGAAGATCAGATGCTGATATTGTTTTGTTTGTGTTATGTAAAACACTTAGGAATTGCCTTGCTGTTATGTGAATAAATGTGCCTCTTTATCTTATCAAAATTTATAGACAGCTCATTGTAAGTGTGTTAGTACAAGATAATAGGAAACAAGATAATAGGATGTGATGTGTTTTTCAAAACAGGAAACTGACCTTCAGTGTCATCATGGTTAGAATAAACCAATCGATTCAGTGTCTATTTAATGAAATATCACCTTTCATCTCTCCACAAATGTGAGCAGGACATTATGTAGATTTCCATTAACAATACCTTGCAGGCAATTGTTTTCAATCATGGCACATAAAAAAGGGATCTTGGAAGCAAATGTAAATTACATATATTAATTATTCACCTGATATGCCAGTTAGCATTCTCTCTGCCCTCAGATTTTTACTGCAGTCTAATAATCGGCTGCAGAACACGCAAAACATGTTCATAAAAAGAGACGTCAGAGCTTGGATCATCTGAAATTATGACATCTTGCAGTTGAACAAAGGTTTGTTTATTTATGAGATTATCCTGTCTAATAAAGAGGAACCACCGAGCTCATCAATCAACCATGAGAGCAGGATGGATTCCCCCAGCAGCACTCTTTGTACTAAACTCAACAATAGAAATGGATTTCCTTATATTCACCCATATGTCTTTGTTTCCTTGTATTGTTAACGATGGTCAGTGATGTGTTTCCTCTGAAGTACTCTGTGACTGTCTGACATTATAATCAGGACCCTGCTCAAGCATTTTCCACACTCTGCTTGCTGTTAATTCACTTTCAGATATCACCTCCGTTCTCCCCGTGTATGATTTGCATGCTCTGCCATCATTGGTTGCCTGGATGTTACACTCAACAGGCTGCCCTCTGCTGATAGGCTGCTACTGCAGGAGGGCATGGAAGCTCTCTCACCAAAACAGGCATAAAAGGCTGTGTGTGTGTGATCAGACACAGAGGAGCATCCAATAAGCAATTCTGAGGAGCTTTGACAGAGAGCTGCTGGCAGCTTAACCAAAGTGAAAGGTGGAGAAAAATCAAAGAAAGAAGCTCAAGAAGAAGACTCACAAGAAACCGCCAGAGGGGACATTTTAAAGGCAAACTATTCAGAACAGTCAGTGACAGGTGAACACTGAAGTCAGATTTACAGCGACTTAGACAGTTTTGGGGACAGTTTTCTTTGTTCATTTTGGCCAAAAAAAAAATCCCAGCATGTCTCTAGAGGTGAAGGAGAAGACCCATGTGCGTCTGGTGTTTCTGGGGGCAGCAGGAGTGGGCAAGACTGCCCTGATCCAGCGTTTCTTGCAAGACACATTTGAGCCTAAACACCGGCGCACTGTGGAGGAGCTGCACAGCAAGGAGTATGACATCGGTGGAGTCAAGATCACAGTGGAGATCCTGGACACCAGTGGCAGCTACTCTTTCCCCGCCATGCGTAAGCTCTCCATCCAAAACAGCGACGCTTTCGCTCTGGTGTACGCCGTGAACGACCCGGAGTCACTTGAGGCTGTCAAGAGCCTTCGAGATGAGATTCTGGAGATCAAGGAGGACAAGTACACTCCAATTGTAGTGGTGGGGAACAAGGTGGACCGGGAGGAGGAGCGTCAGGTGTCCAACGAGGACGTGCTGTCAACCGTAGAGATGGATTGGAACAACAGTTACCTGGAGGCTTCAGCGAAGGAGAACGCCAATGTGGTGGAGGTGTTCAAGGAGCTGCTGCAGCAGGCGAACCTTCCCAGCAGGCTCAGCCCCGCGCTGCGCAGACGCAGGGAGACCTTTCCAAAAGACACCAACTTTCGGCCGCCCATGAACAAGACCAACAGCTGTATTCTGTCGTAGTGGGAGTCGGGGCAGGAGAGGCGTTGATTTGTTTTGGGAAGTGACAAGAGACGGAGGGTATGTTGTGCAGCTCAGTGCTGAGGGACAAAGAGAAATAGTAGCAATAGGCTGACTAATTTGGGGGGTGAGAAGTGAAGAGCTGCCTGACTGAGAGAAGTGATTCTGGACTAACAGAGACACTTAAGGGTTCACAACTGGGAGGAAAAGAAACTGGAGAGGTGAAATGAGACTGAACTCGAACAGACTACAAGTGGAAAGAAGGAAGAAGCATTAATTACTCCGTTGTTTACTTGTTGTTGCTGCTTATTTGGTGACATGCTGCTGGTGTTTAGATCAATGTATAGCTTTTGGATTTTAAATTTAAATTGTTGACTTGCATCAAGATATTAAGACTGTTGCTAACGGATTGTTTACTGAGAGAAAGTGTGTGTTTATATATGTGGTATGTGCAAAAGTTGTATGTATGTATATGTGTAAAACTGTTTCAATTTAAAAATTCATCTGTAGCACCTGTTTACAATTTTTTGTATTCAACTGCAATTTGCGATTAAGCATGACATCATTCTTATGTTTTTAAAAAGTGGCGAAATGCAAATGTAAACTGTTAATGCACTTTTCATTTTGAAATGACCATTCAAAATGTTTTTAGGTTGTTTTTTATAAATTGTTCTTTTTAATTATTGCATATTCACACAAATGTTATCGTTTTGCTTATTATTTAGCAAATGTAAGTGGAATGTGGTCCTAAATGTGTAATAAAAGACAGAAGCACAAAAAAGCTATATTTTGTTGCGTGAAATAATTGATGTTTATGTAGGTGTATAGACATATTAACTGATGAGAACCAAATTAACTTTTAAGTAGTAAATTATTAAAAGCAAAAAACAAATAATAATACTTACATGAACATCTAAATAACACCTTAAAGGAAATCATGTCAGTGCAGCAATTACAGGTCATTTCTAAACATAAGTGGACAAGTACAACATAAATTATATTCTCAGTCATCCAGGTCACGGCATTTGTAGGATTATTGTAGGCAACTGTACTTGGTTGGGTACTTGAAGACGTTTCACAAACAGATTATAGATTAAGTACATGGAACATGCTGCAAAAATACTATTTTATGACTACAGTATACAGTGCTGTACTGTAAGACTGCGCCATTTTCATTAGATTTATACATGTTACAGTTCTGGGTTCTCACCCGCTGTTCTCCCCTGTCTGTGGGGGTTTCCTCCCGCAGTCCAAACACATGCAGGTTAACAGGTTATCTGGTGACTCAATATTGTCAGTATGTGTGAATGTGAGCGTGATTTTATCTCTATGTATCAGCCCTGTGGCCACGCTCCAAAGGTCAAGCACTTATACATGATGAATGGGTGAATACATACATATGTTTGAAGCTGGAAGAGTTATGATCAACATCCCAGAACAGTGGGGCTACAACCAATAATTATTTTCATTCTCTATTATTTTCTCAATTAATCAATTAGTTGTTCATAAGGTATCAGAAAATTATCAAACATGTCAACGAATGTCTTGTTTTGTCTACTACCAAAAGATATTCAGTCATAGAGTTACAGAGTAGAGAATCCCTGTCATAAAGGGGTAAAGAAACCAGAAAATAGTCACATTTTTTCTTAAAAAATGACAATTAATCCATTTTCACAATAACTGGTGATGAATTTAACAGCTAATTAATAATCAATTGTTAGAGCTCTACAATACAGAATTGTGAGTTATTTATTTATTTTTACACATTTGAGAGTTGTATCCTTAATGGGGTCATACAACCTTTCTAAAGAGGGCAGCACCAAGATCTGCTACTTTCAGGATAATGCTTGTTAGAACAAACAGATTTTTCGAGGTCATGGATATTCGAATGTCCTTTCAGGCAGAAACAGGAAAAATAATAAAATAAAACTGTGAAATATAGAACAGTAAAGAGGCAGTTCATATCCACAGTGGGAAAAGGGAGCACTGCATGGCTCCGATGGCTCTTTATTTATAAATGCAAAGACAGCAAGATCCAGTAAGTCTTGCTTGATATAAAGTTATGCAGACAACCATGAAAAAAAACCCTAGAATAAGGCACTGATCTCCTAATGAAATAATACAAACAGATCTATAGGCCTTCAAACGGGAATGGTGTTATTTTACCAAAAGAAACAGTCCCTAATCTTTTTTTTTCATGGTTCTCTGCATCACTTTATATCAAGACTTCCAGGACTCTATTGTCTTTTTGATGTAATGCATGTTACAGAACACCGGATACTGATTATTTCATGAAAATGTGACAAAATATGCCAACAAAGAATATTCCCTGGTGTTCTGGTTCCTGTTGGTATCCTATAATATTTTCTGATATCTGTCGCCATCTGTTGATGAAGAACGCACATTACACCCACTGAAACTAGGAAGAGCTCAGCCGTACGAACAATGAGGGTTCAACCTAAAGCCTTGAAATTACATATCAAGGAGAAGCCCAGTGGTTTTGTAACATTAATATTCAACTGTCCCACACAAACTTAACCGAAGAACCGCTGATGTTTTGTTCAACATCAGTCTGGAGTGACTGGATTTGACAGTATGTACACAATGAGTTAACTCTCAGAACTGGCAATTCTGAACCATAAACCACTTTAACATGCAAGAAACAGCTGACAAAAACACTTCTATATCTCTGATGAGATAAGTTGAGATCAAGTGTGACATTCCAATTAACAAGGCAAACGCAAAAGTGCCTTGAGGCCTGAGGGGATTACAGTCAAAGTTCAGTCAAATAAACTGAACTGCCCTTGAGTTTAACATAAAATTTGAATACTAAACTCCTGTTTAACCAGTTGATAAAATGGACCATTGTGCAGTTCCTGAAATAGCTGTGCACGGTTCCCCTAAATGCAACCTGCAGAGCAGAGACAGTTGAAATGCTCAGGTCCGAGCCACCCCCCCCCACCCCACCCCCTCCTCTTCCCCCATCACACTCTCCTCCATCAGATTAGACTGAAACAAGTTTCCTGTTTTAATTTGAGGAAGTAGCCGGGTAAACGTTTGCGGGCAGTTCCTCTTTCAGTCCACATTTAAACATTCTTCCGCACTCCACTCTTGTTCATTTGCGAAGGGAGGGAGGCCTAGCAGCTTCAGTCACGCAGGTGTGTAGATCTGTCATCTCATAACACACAGTTCTACTTTTAAGTAGAAACTTTTAAGTTTAAGTAGAGACTTAGATATTTATTTATTTATGAGATGTTTGAAGTTTTCTGGACAGGCATTTTATGTACAGTACCTTTATTGTAGTATTACTTTTATTGGCATTCAAAGGTCAGATTTTAGTTGTAGTGAGAGAGGCCATTCATGTGGTTAGAACTCATTTTTTCAGATGTCTTTGCCCCTGGACTTGGTCAAAGCTCCTCAGCAGATTAAAGCAACTCTGAGGCGTTTAGAACAAGTTCAGGGTCCTGGACAGAACACAGCAAGATTATTAAATAGTGTAATGAAATGTCAGCACTACGTGTAAGCCCTGAACATAAACTAAGTAGTATTTAATCCCATTCAGATTACTGCAATGAAGGTTTTATGGCTTTTCTTTTTCTTCTGTAGCAAAGTAAAAATAACTGTTGAATGTGTCAGATGTATATTTTTAGTCTGAGCTTTTATGGGTCATGGGTCAGTGTGTGAGACGCATTAGTCATAACTCATGATTTGAGTACATAAGAGAACAAACATATTTAGGATTGTATTTAAAATTGGATAGTATCACCTAAAATGTAATTTAAAATGGCAACAGGATGTCTACATCTATCAGCGAATTAAAAGTAAGACTTTTTAATGCCACCATTTAATTAATTAAGGCCAATTTTGTATGTGAAAAAATACATATATTGTAGGTTAAAATTTTAAGTACGGCAAAATGACAATAACTGGTTGAGTTAAAGAACATTTTTTGAAATATGTTTATTATTATTATAAAGACTAACAGGGTAACAAAGGCATTTAAACTAGATTCTTGCACTTGGAGTGCATTTTAGACTGTTTTATAACACCATGACAGCATTCAATAAATCAATATTTAGGCCTTTCCCTAAGGTCTGTTATTAGTCAATGTGAATTTAAGACACTCATACTATTTAAATAATCTGCCGCCCAGGGTAATTTTGACTACCATCTAGTTATTTATAAAAAAGATTATTTACCTTCTGTGTGAGACATGTCACACATGCACAAGGATTTATTGAAAGAGGAACATTGCAACAGTCAAATCCAAGCACCCTGCTTACGTTACACCAAATCTTTTTCCTTCACTCTGCTGTATGACCTGATAAGTGCCGTACTGTATAATATATTGCCACCATAAAATGACACCTCGTTCAGTGCAGAGCTTTTTGGCAGAAGCCTCGTGGTGGGCACTTTAATCTGACTGTAGCTGAAGCCTGCAGTTTGACAAATCATACTTTTCCATGCTTCATAAAGCAGGCAGCCTCAGCTATGACTGAAACTGCTACTGAAAGTTTAGGTTCAGGTGTGAAGCCACTGTACTGCACACATCTGACAGTTCTAGAAATTACACTTAAAATGCAAACTATGTGTGTACCTCATCAACGCCAGCTGTGACACTGTGCTACATACATCAAGTCATTCAAGTTCATCTAAGCACTTGTCAGTTTAAGTCCATGTGGTTCAAAAACAAAACGAAACTTGACTCATCCAAACATAATTTTTATTTGTCAAATTCTGCAGCGTACTGAGAAGCTGCATTTGGTACAGTATGTTGTGCCGTTTGCGTTCAAATGGTAAGAGGCATGTATAAGTTCAGTGTAACAATTTGAATTGTTTGTACAGTCCCACTATGTAACAGAGCAATAAAGCAGAGTTTGGGTTGCTTCATATGTTACATACAGTAAATAAAGTCAATATCTGTCAACATGTCTATCAGCAAAACAAACAGGAACAACAGGTTAAAGCAGAAACTGCAGTGAACTTGATTCTTGGTCACTGGTGTGTGCGCTCGGTAATGTTTGTTTTGTGTGTGCAGGAATGTAAATTTAAAGTGTGTGTTGCCTCAGTCGTCCACAGCGATGTTGCGGAACAGATAGGCCATGGACTCTCCATTGTGGATTCGGCGGATGGCCTCAGCCAGGATCATACTGACATCAACAGTTTTGATCTTTGGACACTGCAGCTTCTGTACCTCATGAGGCACCGTGTTGGTCACCACCACCTGGAGGGACAATACAACAGACAAAGTTAATTCGTTTCAACCTTCTTCCATGACAATGAGGACTTTGCTGCCCTGAGTCTAGGCTCTCAGGCAGCCACTTCTCAAGCTAAAACTGGCAAATTATAAGACCAACTGTGGGGGTTCTTCTTAACCTAACTCTCTGCACCTTTATGAACCTGTAAATCTAATTATGAGCATTTGATTGGTGGAGCTGGGTGAGGTAGTACATACTGGGCCTGGGCGGTAAAACAACTGCAATAGTGTATCGTAAATTGTCACTTTATTAACAGCAATCTGAAAACAGTTCAATAAAATGTACAACAGATTCATTTAAATGCATTAATGCAAATGGTCATGAAATCACATAAAAAATACACCCTGGTTCATAAACAGCCTGTCATATCCCTTGATAATGGAGAATGCAACAAGTGACATGCAAACAGCCAATCACAGGTGTGTCGTTCAGTTGCCCCGTCGACTTTGTGTCACAACAACAGAAACAGCATAGAAAGCAAAAGTGAGCGCAGAAAGTGAGGAAATTGTTAATGAAAAATGACAGGTTAGCTTGCCAGTAATTATATGTAGCAAGGTGAGGCTACTCTTTTACCCATAATATTTATTTTTCACATAAATGTATTTTTGATTGTGTTTGTATTGTTGTGTTAACAGTACAATTGTTTCCAATGTGCCTTGATAAATAAAGTGGTTAAATTCAACCTCTATTAATGATCCTTTATTAATGATGTCATTAAAAATGACCAATAATTACTGTTATCGACTGAAATGAAACAATTTATTGTGACAAATCCTTCAGCTATATTACCCAGCACTAGTCGGTATCTTGGGAATAATCTATGCATGACAAATGCCACATGGAATGATATTATCATATAACTGTGCATGTAAATCATTTATTTAATGTCAAAATCTTCCCTCTCACAATAGGATTTCCCAATAATTAAAGCCATTCTTCACACTGTGTCTTGCCAATTCAGTGGTCAGGAGGCTGAATTCAGGGAAAACAATCCTTTAACCTCTTGAAAGGGTTTATAATAAATTAACACCAACAAAAGTCAAGACATAAGTCTGCAAGCTCATCACACTGTTTAACTTTAAGTCTATCTGTCATCGGGAAAAAAGTGCAAAAAAATGTGGCATTTGTCTTATGACTGATGCTTTTTGAATTTCTTTTTTTTACGTCTTACATGCTTTTTCTTGCTGCACCTCTCCTTGATACATTAATCAAGACACTTGATGAATGGCATGCATAAAGCATCTTACAAAATCAACATGAATCATCACAACTGGCACACAAAACCAACCTCACCCATTGCTTAAGAAAAAGTCAAAAGATATTTGCAGGGGTGATTAATTATATTATTAATTACTTGAGGAAGGCTGATCTGATCTGCAGTATGTAAGTATGCATGTTTACAAAATGTATTAATTAGAGTTGTTTAGTTAAAGTAGTTATAGGTCAACCTTGTTTGATATATTCAAACACATTTGACATAGCCTACATTTTTCATGCATCTTTGACGTCAGTGATAAGATGACACACATAAGTTTGTTATCCACACATGATTTCACCTCATCGATAGCAGACTCCTCTATTAGTCTTGGTGCGTCTGCAGACAGCAGGCCATGTGTAGCCATGATGTAGATCTTGTAGGCTCCCCTCTCCTTCAGGATCTCTGCTGCTGCAACAAAGTCCTCCACATCATCTATGATGTCATCCTGAGAAAGTGACCACAGGGTGAGGCTTTAGAATAAATGTACATAGATTAGGATCGATGGAAAACTGCTGAATGTTTTATAGTCTATGTATATTTATCATGCAAAATAAGCTAGTTTTTTTAACTTCTCTTCTTGTCATTATCTGTGATCTTTAAAAACCTAATATTTCTTCTTACACCCACCAAGTAGCAGTTGTTGCGTGCTCAGAATGACTCTGTGTTACACTGTGCATTTGACAAACAAACACTTTGAACTTGATGGAAAGCTAAATGTCAGCATTTAGTTTTCTATGATTTGGGTCAACATGAAAAGGAAGTGGCATGACTAACGTGTAGTATTCCTGGTGATTACCACAAAAAAATTTTAAAAAATAAAAAAAAACACCAGAAAAATGCTGGGTCTTGCTGTGATATTAAGTGGTAATCTCCACCTTTTGAGAAACATCAGCAGTCAATTTACAGAATCCCACAAATATAAAACATCTAACAAAGGCCACATGGAAAATTATCTGTCACACAAGTTTGTATATAAGCAACCCCCCAACTAAGTTAACTTAATAATTAATATGTAAAACTCTCACTCTACACTGTACAATATCTTTCCAGTACAGACATTGTGTAAGATCCCATGTTTGGATGAGGAATGAATGAATGTTTTAAGTAAAAGTAAACCACATAAAAGCTTGAGGTCTTACAACAATGATGGCGATTCGGCCTCCTACATCTCCGACAACAGTGATTGGTGGCTTCTCCTTTGCCATCATCACTGAAAGAAACAGATGGGGGAATGTTACTTTCCAGAAAATAACTACCGTCTTTGCCGTGAAGCTCAATCGGGAACGGATTCTTGAGGTGAAGCAAAGTTAGAGGAGATTTGGTGAAAAGGGATTTGGTTAAAAACCTGCAAACATCATGCAAGACAGCTCTACCCCAACAAGCTTCCAGCTACCACAGCACCAGTCCAATAACTGCAGGCCTTTGAAGACCATCTGAGGGACAAATTTGTGCTGCCAATAAATCAAAACAAGAGACTTAAGGCTTACATGATGCAGCAACATGTGACTTTTGGTATAGTGGTAGATGGACAAGTGGGTGTAGAACTGAGCCTCTTTTAGAAACCACAGACCAGGATCGATCATTATTTGTAATCAATCAAACACTATTTTAAACAGTTACATTACTGATGTGACTTAAACAATAACTCTTCTCAAAGCTTATCCAAAATTAAAACCTATATAGTGTGACATGTGTGTTCAAATGTTTAAAGTGCTTGAAGGGATTTCAAATTATAATCGATCCAGATATAGGACCCACCGCATCCGAGTTGTATCCCCCCCCCCCCCCCCGGACATACAGAGGCCCTGACCATTAACCAGTTACCTTCTTCAAAACAATAGCAAGGCACATTCAGAAGTCGGTTCCCAAATCCATCACAAGACCATCCAGCAAGGCCTTTGTGCAAAATGTTTGCATGGTCAAGGATTTCCAGGTCAGCAAGGGAGCTGAGAAATTAGAATCTAAATAGTTTTCTCAAAACTAAATAAAGTCAAGCAGTTTCAGAGCCCACAACTCAAAACTTATCGAGCGAAAAGATGCAAATAGAAAACAGGCAGAATTTTGAAAAATATCTTAAATGTCAGGTAAGGAAGGATATTATTTGGCATGATTATGTTCATGTTAAGCAATTATTGAACTACAATCTCTAGTTCATAATTAATAGTCTGACAAGCTACATGTGATTTTATAACCTAAATATAGTAGGAGGGTTAATTAGTTTTAGTCATTATAAATAATGTTGCTCAATTTCAGACTGCTTGGTGTCTCTACTGGGTCTTTACTCTCTGTATTTAACGGCCTGAGGATTTCACATCTGTGGCGATTGAGATAACAAAAGTCATGTCATTCCCATTTCTCTCTCCAGGAATAATTTGTACTTTCACAAGAACCAGAATAATTTCAACTGAGAGGATGTGAGACTGAGGGCTTCCAATAAATATCACTGAGATGTCAGGAAAACAATTTTCATCTAATGATCCAGATATGCCTCAGTGGATCAGGACGGTGCAGCTCCCTGCTATTAAAACAACTTCATGTATTTTCCCTTGGCAAACGTAAATCACAAACAGACACTATGGGTCCTCGACATAGCTGGTTGATCTGCTGTCCTCACATGTAGAGTGGACAAACCTGGGTCAGACCACTGACTGTATAAAGAGATGAACGGCATGACAGCTCCCCAAAACATCTCTATCGGTCATAACCCTCGACCCCTCCATGTTAGTAGATAGGCCATCTAAAAACTCATGGTTTCTGCTATTTTAGGCCATTCTTATCACGTGGATGTACAGCTGCAATTCCAACAAAGCTGGGACACCGCATAAAGCATAAATAAAAACAAGCTGCAAAGATTTTCATTTTTTTGACTGATATTCAATTGAATGCAGTACAAAGGGAAGACATTTCATGTTCAAACAGTTCTTCTTTGTTTTTTGTGAATAGAAAGTGTGAAGTTAAGACTCTACCATGCAAAGCAAAAGCCAGATATCAATAACATTCAGAAATGCTGCCAACTTCTCTGAGCACATCTGAGATGGACTGACGAAAAGTGGAAAAGTGTGCTGTGGACTGACAAGTCTACATTTCAGACTGTTCAGAAATCATGGAGGATGTGTTCACTGGGCTAAGGAGGAAAAGGACCATCCAGATTCTTACCAGCACAAATTTCAAAAGCCAGCATCTATGATGGTTTAGGGGTGTGTTAGTGCCTCGTGCATACAGGATTTAGAGCTACAAGTCTTTTTCATCCCTGCTTATTTCACAAGACAATGTCAGGACACATTCTGCATGTGTTAAAACTGCATGGCTTCGTAGTAAAAGAGTTTTGGTACTAGAATAACCTGTGCGCAGTCCAGACCTGTCTCCCATCGACAATATGTTACTCTGTTTGAACATTAAATATTGTGTCTTTGTACTGTATTCAAACATTACATTTTGTTTTTATTTTACACAACGTCCCAACTTTCCTGGAACTGGGGTTGTATGTTCAAATTTTCATTTTCCCAACCAGTTTGGTTCTTATCCTGATTAGTTTGGTTTTAATTATATATTTGATGCTATAGAAAGCATGTTTCACATCATGACTAACAGCTGAGCTCCGCGACTGTATAGGTGGGACCTCAATACCGCGGACACACCCTGATCACTACTGCACAGACTCTGACTCCAAGTGACGTCACCAGCACCAAGATGGCAGCACTCATGTCTGGGACATTCTGTCTTTTTTTCACACAGTGGGAGGATGTGGATACAAGTAATCAATCTTTATCTCTCTACAGGTCAGAAGTGTTCCAGTTTTTATTTTGTTCATTACACATAATTTAAATGTGTATTCCTGTTATTGAAAAGTCAAAGTGCTGGTTGAGAGAACACAGCTGGGAAAAAGTGATGCATGCCCTAAATTCCTTTAAACCTCAGCGGTGATGTTGGGGTCAGCGTGTGAAATGCCTTACGTCAATAAGGATGCCATCAATATTCAAGACAGCTTTGATTTAGCTCCAGGAAGAAGCCAAAAATAAAATGGGCTGACAGATTTGCTGCACTGGGAGGAGACATAAACCAACTTGAACTTGTGATGCAATGAAATACTGATAGGATAAATAACAACTTTTCCATATTTTATTGTCCATTTAGGCCTATGCTTCTTGATTTGTGGCACTTATATTTTAGATTTTTCTAATTCCTATCTTTTTTGTTACGCACCAAACACCAGAGCAAAGTCCTCATACATGTAAACCTAATTGGCAATAAACCTAATTCTGATATTTAGATTCTACGTGGTGTGGGGCAATTACTCTCCTTTTGCTGCACAAATTGTTTTCAAAAACAGCTGTTTATCACATTTTGTCCAGCTTAGTTTATATTACTGTTAGCAAAGTTATTTAGTTTTGGGGTTTTTCCCTAGGAGGGCACAGAAATATAATTAACAGCAATCCTAGGACCTTTGTCGCTTTAATTCCCAAATATCCAGTCATGAAATGAAGTGGAAGCCCTCAGTAATTCATTCTGTCAATTCATGCAGTCAAGCATAAACAGGAAGGTCAAGCATTATGATCATACTTGGGAGCTCTATCCCAGGGAAAGGGACATGATGTCTGCCGCCTGCGTTTGCAAAAGATAGGATGGTAAAGAAAATATTAATGCACAATTAAGACATACAACAAACAGACAAAACATTACAAAGCAATTAGAAATGTCCAAAACATCCAAATCCCATCATTTTTCTGTGGAGAAGGAGGTTCTAAATCCCCAAGCAGCTGTGTTCAGCGATAAGAAGCGTTTCTGTACCATGAATTGACATTTCACATAATCAGTGCATGTGTAAAGGCAGAGAGGGAGACGGCTGGAATGAGTGTGATTCAGCATCTGCTGGAGAGAAGACAGAGATGGCTGGCATAAAGCACATTTCTGAGCCGGCGAGCAGGAGCAGGAGGATGGTAAATTCAGCTGAAAAAGAGAGCAGACTGGACAAGATGAGATGAGGAGGGAATAAATCTAGCTGAGAAAGAAAAAGGAGCCAATGTCAGTCACTGCCTGCGGTATTTCGCAGCTGGCTACAACAAGGCCTGAGGGAGAGCTGACCTGAAACATGCTGAGAAAACTGTGTGTGTGACTGCAGGGTCGGTATGGCCGTTACTCTTGTCTTAAGCTGACCATTTTAGGCAGCCTTAAGAGAAACTGTGAGCTGAGGTCAGCCCTGCTACTGGTCCTTACTCTGAGGTATTTGGATCTTTTAAGAACAAGACAGAAAATTAAAAGCAAAACAAGCTGTTTGGGAGTTCTTATGTCCAACAAAACTTTGCTTTATGATTTCCGTGTGGCTAAAGACATCAGCAGAATGTACCTTAGCATTCATTCTTCTCACAGTAAGGTAACCACACCAGCGTTGCCATGGACATAGGCTTTGTACGGTGTTCAGGCATACTCCAGTTACATCATTAGCCCAGTGCCTGCACCATCTTACTGTGTTACTTAGTCTAATGATGGATGCTAGAACTATAACCTCATAGCGTCTCCTCCGTACAGCAGCCACAGCCGAGCTGCAGCACAGAGTAGCAGGAGTCAGATTTCATATAGGCTAATCACAGCCTGACATGAGATTACTTGACAACTGGATGTGGTTGTACAAACTGAAATCTATTGGCGAGACAAGAAGTGAAGCATTGTGTTACTGAGGTGTGGCCAGGCATGAAAGTGAGTAATCTGTTGTTCAGTACATTACCATGAAGGCATTAACTTGTGCTATTTGTCAAAACTAAGGCTAACTTGGCTAAACCAAGCTAATCTTGTCATGGAACTAACATTAACAACCCGCATGTGATTGAAGCCACTGTGGCTAGAAGTGGTAGTATTTTTTCATTAAAACCACAAAATTTAATGTAAAAAATAAAATAAAATCTAAAGCCAAATCTCCTCCTTCTTCCTTTTTAACTGGTTAACTACTCACTGGAAATCCACCTGTGAAAATGTAAACAAAGGCTGATTTACGACTGGGTAACACGCTTTAAGAATAACTGTATAGAAATAGCCAATCTTCTCGTTTGCTTACGTAGGTCATATAGAGGTATCGCTATCAAAATGAGACTGTTTCATAACTGGTAAAAACTCAATGTGGTTGCTTAAACTTTAGTGTTACTTCACAACTCATCTGTAGACATCAGCTATAGCTGTTAGGAACAGTGTGAGTTGAACTTAGTGAAGAACCAACAAAGTAAGGGGAAGTTGGGGGGGACTTTAAAGATCAAAGTGCTATAATGGTACAGACACTGAGCGTCATCACTCATATCTTTTCTTGTAAAATGTCCAGTGAAACCAGTAACTTTACTGTTGTAAAGGCTTTGTTACCATTAGGAAAAATTCTTTACCGTGGCAGCTCTACACCACACTTGAAATTCAAGTCAACTAACGCCCTTGTTGGAACCTGAGCTCTCCACATCACACAGCTAAAGCACAACTGTCTGTCTGTTACTAGTTTTATGAAACCTTGACATTACGGAGGTCATTTCAAAGGAAGGATTTCTGCCTGCAAAGGAAATGGCATTAACAATTTATAACATCCCTACAGTTGTATTCCAGTCTACGGCTGTCTTTATGCTAACTTAATGCTTGTGCACAATGAAATTTTAAACAATTACCCTCTTCGGATGAAGGTGAGTATATGGCTTTCATATCTTGCACACATGACCTGCACTATGAAATAAACAGACTGTTCTAACATTCTGGGGAGAAACAGTTTGTGATTGATCAGAGCAAACACAAAAAGCAACCTTGTTTATATTTACCACAATAGCAGTGGACCACACAATCAGTCATAAAACCGATTTGTTCTCAGTAATGTCAAAACAAATATCTATAAATGTCACAAGTTAAAGAAAAAGAGAAACAGAAGCTGGTATGCTTGTATTGTTGTGCATCTTACATGGCAGCTCCAGGCCGGTGTGTCCTGTGGTGGTGCGGGACAAAGGGGGAGAGTGTCGACCGTCTGCCATGTCCGACTCTGAGTGATGGGCCTCCCCGTGCATCACTGCCAACCCGAGTCGCAGCCTCTCAGCGTAGGACTGAGCTCTGAGACGGGCAGACACACAGGCACACATGAGTCAGAAAGACTGACAAAACATACAAACAAATACGCAGGCAAAAAAGAGAGGAAAGAAGCTCCCACAGAAGCTCGAACATACCTACCTACAAAGACATAAATCAGTAACATGAAAAGACAAAATAATAACAGTGTAACACTTTAAAAAGAAATTATGACATTAGCAGAAGGGAAGCACACGTGTAAATCAGAGAATGAAACAAGAGAGCTTGTCGCAGGTTTTCCCGTTACCTCTTGGCAGCTGAAGGGGACTTTGCAACAATGATGGCATTCCTGTAGTCTGGGATCTGAGGACAGAGAAATATTCTTTTCAGGGATGACATATAAAGCAACCTTTGATCTTACATAAAAATAAATATTGCTGAACTATAAATTATTTCCAAAACTCATTCTGTGTGTACACTTGTATGACACTGGGACACCACCCTGTCCACTGCCCAGTGTAATGCTGTCTCACCTCCTCTTGTATGTACTGGATGAGGAATGGAGAAGCTCTCAGGTTGTCAACAGGGAAGCTGAAGAAGCCCTGGATTTCTTTCTGATGCAGGTCCATTGTGATGATGTGAGTCAGTCCTACAACAACACAAGCACGAGATTTAAATAAACATACACAATAAAAATAGCTATAAGTAACGTTGTGCACTATTTAATACCTCCCCTGGTCAGTGCCTCACACATAAATAATGCAATCAGACTGGCACTCTGTGTAATTTATACCCAGCTGCAAGTGGCTGATAACTTTGTTATGTGCTACTAGAGCTTGAGATAAACCTGAAGATGAGATGAAACTAAAAAGACTGATCAAACTACACATAAAGATTGTTTCCACTAGTGGACTGCAATGGGATTGTGCCCCCATGCAAATCTATGGGTGGGAGTGGGTGGTCAAACAGTTCACTGCAGGTTTTAGCAACATATGAGGTGGAAAAGAAGTTTAAAGTGGATTGCGAAGCAAATCTAACATTTGTGAGGCTGCCCCCTTAAAGTCAACTTAACTTTTTGTTGGTGCCAAGAGTCTTGGTCAACCAATTTTCATTTATTTGTTAGTTGCAGGAAAAAAAACCCACCTCAAATTCCATTTGGGAGCTGCACCTTGGAGCAGCGCCTCAGGATTGTTGCAACACAGACCCTTTTTTCTGGCGTACTGCTGCTAACTGTACAGTAGCTGCCATTAGCAAGTTAGCTCATTCGTACAGGGATACAGCCTCTGAGGTCAATGGAGGCCAGCTGACCAGGGGCAAATTTGGTACATGTGGGTTAAGCATGCCTGCACACCTGCTTTGTCCCTGTGGGACAGGAGAAGACAGGATCCATGGTGCTCTATTATTGTGCCCAAGTGAATTACCAGAGTTTTCGTAGGAGTGGACATAAATATTACAGGAGCAGGCTGTAATAGCCAGAAATTAACAAAACATTTCCATAGACTTGCACAGATTTTATAGCCTTTGACAGTCAGGAAGGAGTGTTAACCTTATGACACTACACGACACACTGAATGACTTAAATTTTGACATTAGACAACCTTGTAAATCACACAAGAACGCCAACTGTTAATGTTCTTGTACCAAAACAAACATGGATGGAAAATGACAGCTTGTATTGTTTATACATACCAACATTTTTGCTGAAAAGGCCAAAATGGAGGGGAAAAAAACTAAAGTTTGGATGAGATGTTGGATAGGGAGCCTGCTTAGCCTACAAAGCAATTTGGGGATTAGTGGACCTTACACAACAAAGCTAACTTCAGGTAGACCTGTTTATTTACAGGTATGTTTCCCTCGGACAGCATACAAGGGACATGAGTCACTGATGTCAGTTGCAAATATCTTTATGAGAATAACTGGCAATGACTATATTTGAAGGTTTAAGAATAGAAACGTTACATGTGACAGACTACATGATTGAATCTGCTGGCTATCAACACCGAGTAACCCAGACTGAGGCAGACCAGATCCAACTTGGTTAATCTGACTTTAATCTGTGCATTCATTCAGTGGAAATAAATAATAAATCAATAAGGAAAAATAAAAGAAATCAAAGCACACAGTCTGTACCAGCTTTAGCCAACATGGATGCTAGCAGCTTGCAAACGATGGATCCTCTCTTCCTCATCTTGCACTGCTTGCTGTACGGAAAGTAGGGAATGACCCCAATGATGTTCTTGGCACAGGATGTCTTCAGGGCATAAGCCATGACCAGCAGCTCCATGATGGCGGTGTTGACATCTCTGAGAAACAACACATCAAGTAGACGATATCAGATATCACAACCCACAGAAGCATTGTGCTGGTGCACAATTAGTCTGAGCCTGTGGTTGTCCACAGACGATGCAAAAAGGCACAAAAGGAAAAGCTGATGGGGACTGATGAGTCAGCATCGTAATGTTTGTTCACAATATCATCATGTCATAAACTGCTGTAAATAAAGAAAACAATGTCCTGTTTTCAACCCCATTGTTTTCACATGGCCTGTTATTGGACTCCACCAACCGGCTTTTCCTCTGAGTCCAAAGCCAAAAATAACCTCGAGAGTTAGACTATGGTAATATAATTGAAGCTTGATCGGCTGCAACATAAGAAACACACAGCTAACTGCACAACTAAATATGACCTAGATAGACATTCTGTTCAGGAAAAACTCTTGGAAGTAAGAAAGGATTTGCTGACAGGAAATCTTTATCCCACTGGCTGGAAATCAAAACTGTTACTGCAGTGATATTCTGATGCACGACCATGATGGTTGTTATTTTGATGACTAGGACAGTTTCACTACTTTAGAACGTCGAAGAGCTGGTGGTGTAACAGAACACTGTATGTAGCCATTTTGTCTTTCACGGCTTGTTGAAACCAGAGACCCCAGACAGGCAGGTCGGTCAGTTGCCTACTGGATCTGCACACACTCAATAAAGGAAGCTCCACCCACTGAACTCGAGGTAAATAACTGATTAACGAGAACAAACAGAAGACCCAACTGGTGAAAGTGAAAGTGACATATTAAGTGTTGCCTTTCATTTTTAACATGCTGCAAAGGTAAACTTTATTTGACCTCAAACAGCCCAGGCAAATGGATTCTGCTATGGGATTCTGCAACATGAAAGACACTTAAGATGTGTTTTGACTTGTTGCAGTTAATTTCACAGTAAAAAAAAATGCAGTGTACTGGCACAGCTACTAGGAATGTAATGATTGATATAAATTGTGCAAATGCTTTGCTTGTCACAGACTCTTTGTCATATGGGTGTAATCATAAGAAGATTCTTAAAAGCAGGTTAAAAGTGCTCAGTCTATTACAGTCGTTTGTCATGTAAATGATGCTTTTTCTATGTAAAACTGAGGTGACAGATAAAATAATAAAATAATTCTTGAATATGACAGACATTAGGAAATGGTATTTGCATGTGTAAATTGGTAAATGGAAAAAAAAAGATCCCAAATTCCATAAATAAAACCAGAATGCAATGATTTGCAGAAACCTTCTCAAACTATATTCAGTTGAATACAGTATAAAGAGTTAAAGTTATTTAATGCTGAAACTGATTCATTAAAATAATTATTTAATTATTAACTTCACTGTTTTTTGTTTGTTTGTTTTTTTTTTAATACACACTCATTCTGAATTTAGTGCCTGCAACATGTTTCAAAAACATTTGGACAGGGGCATGTTCACCACTGGAGTTTTTCTTTTAACAACACTTCGCTCTCATTTTAGCTGCTCTGACCTCCATCAACTCCCAAGAGAAATATCAAGGCCTTCAGCTTGCTGGATGTTCAGTTTTCCTCGCCATTAAGTTGCTAACGTTATCAGTTCGACAGTGGGTTTATCAGAGCTTTTATTTATTTTATTTTTTTTGGAAAAAGCTGCCTGCTGCAGCTGGAAATAAGGGTGATGACAACACTGAACTTAATGTTCAAGTTACAGGCTGTAAATTGATAAGGCAAAAAGATGCTCAAAAAAAAAAAACAGTCACAGAGTTGGGTGACAGTTGGGTGACTGGCCATCACATTTCACAGTGATATAATTCTTTGTTAAAATAAAACATTATGGCACCAAGAGTCTCTTTCTGTCTCACCTGGGAATGGTCTGAATGATGAAGATGTCTTGACCACGGACAGACTCTTTCACATCCACTCTAGTTTCTGAAAACAAAAGAAAAAAAGACCAATCATTGTGGGTTCAATAACCGCAAAGTCAAATGAGATGATAGCTCATTATCATTATCTATCTATGGGCTATCATTAGCCCATAGCTCATTTATCCGTGATGTTCCATGTGGAACTGAGGGACTTGGGGATATTCACTAGCCTTACCTGAGTTTGACTCTTGATAAACCACCGACTTGCCCAACTCCACACCCAAGCGTCTGGAGACCAAACAGACCACAGAGTTAAAAACGTAAACTGGTTAACAATGTAAACTTTCTAGCTTGTATTAAACTACTGACTTTATTATAGTGACCAGCAGCTTGTCTACTGTTCAGCCAGGAGAATCAACTAAACAACAAAATGGAGGAAATTACTTGTTGACTGTAAGAAAATAAAACCATGCCAATTTTATAATGAACAATTTACCTAAGTAATCTGAAAAGTTGAAATGTTTAGACAATTGATTAGTCAATCAATACAAAAATCTGTCAATATTTTTGTACTCAATTCATCATATTTTTTCTGCAAAAACACTCTGTAGTTCAAGTTCTCAAATGTGAGGATCTGCTACTTTTGTTTTTATTTATTGTAAATTGTATTTCGAACTGTTGATCAGACAAAAAAAAAAAAAAAATTAGAAGATGTCAGTTTGGACTCAGAGATATTGTGATGGTAAATTTTTTTCCACTTTTTTGACAATTAATACACCAATCGAATGGATTAATTGAAAAAGTAATCATCAGACTGATTAATAATGAAAATAATTGTTATATAACTTGGAAAACTGTGCAACCTGTACCATGCAAACCTTACACAAAATGTATCGTATCCACCATGAAAAGCAGTGAACTAATGTAACTGTTATGGTAATTTATTCATGGGAGTGATTTGGGAGAAAATGCGTAGGGCATTAAGTTTTTTAATTTTTGTTAGGTTCAGCAGTGTAATTTGCAAAAACACTGTAAATCTATTACCAGGTAAGTTGACAGCAATATCAGCATGTAGTACAGAACAGTCCAGTAGCACCAAGTCAAACTCTAAACAAGCCCAGGCATTACGATTAAAGCTGTGCCTTGGGCAGAAAATCATGCTGTTAATTTACAACCAAACTGCCACATAATTGTGGCAATTATGGAAGAATGAACTCGATGGCTCTATAAAACACACCGCAGATGACTGAGGGCTTGGCTTAGTGACAGTGGGAGGCTCTGCTGATACAGGTAGACATTTGTCTAACAAGAGATAAACCCTGTCTGCAGCCTAATAAACTGCTTTTTATTAATCATATTAAGTAAATTACCTGATTCTAAAAAATAAAAATGAGTTCAGTTCTAGGCATATTTACACACAGCCTGGTCAGCACGTGCACCTCAAAGTTTTATTGAGTACAGTATTCATTAGCATTTTCGGTGTCCTCATGTTGTTATTTAACCTTTGCTCCACAAGAAAACTCGACTTGGCTCCAGAATAGCAACATAATCCCCCTAATAATGTTCTGTAATGTTGGCAAACAGTAAAAACTGAGAAAGCTAAGCTGTTTTTCATTGTGTGAGCAATGCAACTTCTATTTGGCTGTCAGTCAAGTCTGCAGGGCTGGGAAAAAACATGGCTGCTCCCTGAGATCAGCAGCCCAACAGCAAGAGAAGAAACTGGTGTTTGCAGAGAACTCAAGTCAGTCAGTCCACTGATAAATCAATCAGTCAGTTAGTCCATCTGTCAATGTATTCATATACTCTACATGATTCTTCCTATTGTTTTAATTGTATGTTCTTAGCTGGTTTCACTAGTTTTACTACTGAGCCAATACCCATTGAAATGCCCCATGAATCACTGTCGGGTTGCCACAGTAACATCCAGTGTACAGTTTGCATGCCCTGCTTACTCCCTTGACAGAGCAGTGTCTGCACAGTAACCTCCTTTGATCACAAATATTCTCCCTGACAGGTCCTCTGAATCTCCCATGCCAAGAGAAAACCCCAGATTAATATCTAATAATCTTCACTGTGCTGCGGATGTGCAAAGTATGCCTTTCATCTCTGTTTAGGCTTTTATAGTAAGTGATGATTAAGGGAAAAAAAAACTTTACAGGTTCAGTAGGGTCAGGTTCAGGTGATCAATACTTTGACAGCTTGACATAATGTCTACTGAAGTTATTAGATTTTTCAACTAATATTAGTTATTAGTTGAAGCAATATTTTCACAGTATTTTGTACCAACATTCAGTGTCTTAAAGTGGAAAAGCCACTGAAATAGCAGCTGGAACATCAAAGAACACTAACCTCTAAAGGTGGTTAAATAGCAGGGTTTACATCACACCGTTAAATACAAAGAAGTGACACCTATCCTAGAACAGTGCATGTGACTGTCTGGGCGATATACAATATTTAGGACAATGCCGGCAAAGCAATATATCAGTCTAACCTACAAAACCTACAAAACCCACATATCAAGAGCTTTGTTTCAAATTGTAAGTGACAAACTCAAAGTATGGTGCATTTAAGATCGGACAAATAATACATGTAATACAGTCTGACCAATATTATTGGTCCGATATTGGCCTAGCACAGCTATATCAGCCTATATTTGTATTGGCCTATATAGAGAGTTTGATATTTATCCAGCTATGTGAGTCCTTATCCATTACTGTGTACATTAGCCAATTAATATCATCTATAATAATAACTGTGTTGTGAAATTATTATGAATTCTTAGGCAAATGTGTTATAAATGCTTAAATATACAGTATAAGATCTTTGACTAACGTTATTAGAAGAACTAGATGAACATTTGAAAAGTCTGAGCTTTTTCTGGTATTTGCCATAAGTAGCAGGTAATTACTGGTTATCGGTATTAGCTGAAAAAAAAAATCATATCACGTGTCCCTAATAAGTTAAAGGTTTGATCATCCCCTCTGCAGTGGTTTACAATAACACTGGGATGAGTTACTTAATGATTGCCACACTAAACTATACAGTGTGTGTCTGTTTTATTGCCTAAGTGAACTTAATTAAATTCAAAACAACACACACCCACTGGCCTCTTGGCACCTGCAGCTGTGACTCCCAGGTCTGACTGTCAGGACTCAGGACGGGCAACAAACACAAGCCTTCAACATGACACGCATTCACTGACATTAACTGTGATGGTAATGTGTAGTTAAACACCACTTACTCTGTGATCTTCTTGGCTAGCTCGGTGCAGGCGGTGGTGGAGTTGGCAGAAAAAACACGGTAGCCACTTCTTGAAATATTCATTTTGGTGTAACCATAGGACAACTTCGGAGACTGAGAGACCAGAGACCTGTGACCCCCAAAACGCCTGATGGGCATGTTTCTGTGGCGTCAACGTGATGTTTGAATACGCTCCCCCCCCCAAAAAAAACGTCCGTTGTTTCCACACTAGAATCTAAACTCTGGATGGTTTACACTTCTACCGTGCATCCTACGTCAAGTAAGAAAATACAGAGCTCACTGGGGCCGTGTAACTCAACACTGTACATAAACTAAAACAACAAAGAGCACATGCTCCACATGAAACGTGGGAGCAATACTCGTGTTGCTGATAGCGAGTCAACAACCTCCTTCACATCGACCAGCAGCTCCACAGAAACCCCGCCGGGTCTACCAATAAATCGACAGCAGATGTGTTTCCATGCGGCTCACTGAGTCTTTATCGTCTCCAGGACGCACACAACCGTTTATGTCATGTACACGAACTGAACTGTCACTAAAACTTGTTGGACACTGCTACGGTGTGATAAATTCAAAACTCCGCCGGTAGCATTCAAATGTAGCTGCTGTAAACTTTGTAGCAATGCGGTCGCAGCAGGAGAAAAAACGCCACGAGCACACGTTCATTGGCTGGACGAGAGGGAGGGAGTGACGGCGAAGAGAACCAATCGGAGACTAGATTGAGGGCGTGAACGACATCATTTTGACCAGTCAGCGCGTGGAATTCCTATGACCTAATATTAAAGCGCAACGACCAAAAAATGGGGTGGGAAAGCTTTTTTGCGTTAGATTTATGGGATCTTGTCTAGAAAGGAACCCCAGACCCGCGAAAGATCTCGCGAGAGAGAATTTTTTCATAAATCTTATTTATTTTATTTTACTTTTTTGCTCCCTAACCCCAACTAAGTATTTTCTCTCTCCAATCCTCCTAAGATTTTAACCACACCATTGTCACTTTACATGTAATTAGTTTGAACAGGTTGCACAACGAAGAAACGGCGCGGTCAAATCTCGCGAGAGTTTCACAAATCAAGGTTTTCCTTTTTCACACCGTTAATTTATGGGCAACAAGCAAAAAACTGTGAAAAAAAAACTGGACTGCAAGAAAATCCTGCATTAATGCAACTATTACAAGGCAAATAACAATAGTAGACTACTCACTGTGCAGAATTGCAGAATAACATATTATATAACATATATAACAACACATAGTTATGATATAACTATGTGTTGTTATATTATATTATATATGTGTTGTTATATAGTTATGATATAACTATGTGTTGTTATATATGTACGTTTAAACCACATAAAAGTAAAAGTATCTCCGCCGCAACATTCAGCCAATATATTAAGTTATCATTAATAATGCACCAACAGAGGTTCTCATTTTATTTCTCTGCTAAGGACCCTTACAAGAATATATACTGGGGACCCTAAGGTGACACAGCCTGTTGTTGTTTTGACACGTCTACTTGGTTACGGGGAAGAACAACAGAAGAGAAATATATTAGAAAGATATTAGAGATGTATTAAAAATATTTGCACCATGTCAACACAGAATACCTGTAACATAACATAATACACACACACACACACACACACACACACACACACACACACACACACACACACACACACACATATATAATAATCTATAGAACAGGGACACACACTTAATGGCTTGTATTATTTGCAGTACAAAAGTGCTTACCAGTCTATATACAGCAGTTTCACAGTCAGTAAAATATAGTTTTATTTCTATTTTAATCAAAAAGTGGCTGAATAAAGCACATGTAAAGTAATTATTATGTTAATGCTACAGGATCATCAAACTTAACGTCAATTGCTTAAATACAGCTTTTTAGTCATACCGCAACTTTTTTTCAACACACAGCTGTTGGTTTCACATGAGGACAAACCAGTACAGCACACCTGGCACACCTGTCTGTTTTGGCTCAGTGGATTACCACACCTAAGACACAGCACCACACCTTTTCTGCATTCTTTCTCAGGTGACACTGGTTATTGCAGCGCTTTTAAATCCTCATGCAGACTGTGGGATCTGTGGGACTGTTGGCATCTACTTGGATCAGCTTGAGCAGCTGGTTTAGGAAAATACTGCAGCTTTTAAACACTTTGAACAGTCAAGGTTAACAGTGGCTGCAAACTCTGCATTACTGCCCGCCATTTCAAACAATCTCATCAGTTCAAACAGTTCATCTCTTTGATCGCATTTTGTTTGGTTATTTTGCCAGGTTAGTGGCCTGCATTTAACAACCAACAACCATTGATCTTTTCACTTCTGTTTCCTTTGTTTCCTTCCTCTTTTTAGAGGAGTCAGCCATGTTTTTGTCCCATTTTTCATGCTTTGACTGTTTTCAAAGATGGTATTGAAATGCAGGTGATACAGTTTTTTTCTGTCAGCCTTTCAGCACCTTCTCTTTTAGCAGGTCCAAGATGACCTGTCTCTCTTGGCTCTCCAGTTCAAATCTCCGTTCCCTCTCTTTTCTCTCAGCTCCCAGACGTTCTCTCTCCAGAGCAATCTTACCTGAGAGTAAAAAAACAGAAATGAAATCTATGAATCAATGCCTGTTGAGGATGATGACAGCATACAAATCAAAATATGCTGTAATTACTTCCTCCTTTATTTTGTTATCAGTTTTAAGATGACTTTGATCAATTTATCTTCAATGATTACACTGATATGTGACATATATGACAGGTACGTGACTGTAATTTCGCTTGGTTCCTCGAAATCTGCCCACATCTCAGATTTTAACACAAAATGGAAAGTTAGAATAACTATCAGGGCATCATTAATTCAAAATTTAATAAAACTGGTTCCACATTACAGCAGTAGGAAGGATTTATTACCCATTTTAGTCATAATTAAACTGGGTTGCACCAGCAAGAATTAATTGAAAAGGTTAGTTCTAATCAGAGTTTAGCAAAAATAAGTTCAAAATGTATAAATCCACATTTAAAATTAAGCTGAGCTCTGTTGCACAATTAAAAACTAATATCTGTTAAATCCAAGTTTAGTGATGTAAACTGCAATTAAAGTGTGAAACCAGTATGGAAATGCTTGCTTACCTAAATTAAATTTAAACAATTAATAAATTTGGGCGCTGTCAGGACTCAGTAAATATAAGAAGGGTGGGACCATTGACTTTCGGCTGCTTTGTACACCTTAACAAAATGTTAGCCTACGTTGTTAGCTAGCTAAAAGGTTAACAAAACATTATATTGTTCGCTAGATAACTAAAAAGTTAGTCTACAGTTAGCTTGATCAGAGAGCAGAACAGAGAAGTTCTCATTTCTCCTTTGAGAAAAACTTGTTAGCTGAGTCAGTGGAGCAATACGACCGAATAACATAAGACTGAAAATAGCATAGTAAGGAAAAAAAGAGACTGCCTGGCAGCAACTGACAGATTCTTTTAAGGGAACTGGAAAATAAATCGGATTGAGTACGTGCCTTAACTCTCTTCCAAACCTTCAATCCATCTCAAAAAGGCAGCCATTTAAAAATGTAAACTTCTTCAAGTGTATGTTTAAGTTAATACTGGATCACAGTTTAAATTGGAGTTTAACGTTTTGGTGCAACAGAATAAAATTTAATATAGAGAAAAAAAATAGAAAACAAAATGAAGCCATTAAGCCATTAATTAAATGGGCTTAAAAATTAATTCTTGTTGGTGCAACCCAGTAACAAAGTTCTGACAACATAATCTGCAACAACTAACATCAGTGGCAATTAATGAAAACCTGCTTTGCGAGATAGAATTATCAACATAAAATGACGCCTAAAAAATATCTTTACCTCCCTGAATTTAAAATGACATTACACTGCTCTCTGAAAATCTTACTCCGTTGGATCTCGAGCTCTTCCCGGCGCAGAGCGAGCTCCTCCTCCCGCAGCCGCTGTTCCGCCTCAGATCGCTTCTCCAGGAAGCTGAGAATCTCAGAGTAAGTCTGGCAGCAGCACTGGCAGGGCCGCTTGGCCATGGGCGCTGCTGAAAGCTCTGCCATTTCCTCGCGGTCGTCTTCAGGTTCTGCTGTGACAATAATGCCATGAAAAAAAAAAATTACAAATTACAAATGAAGCTAGCACAGATCACTACTTGAAGCACACTCCCTTACACATGAGTTTGACCTTGACATTGAGGGTTTGGGTTGAGGGATTTAAGTTATAATCTGGTAAAGTCTGTATTTAGAATAGGACACACTCCCCTGTAGACCTGAAAGAGGCGCTAACTGCTGGGAATCCAAGCTTACTACAGCCTTTATTCTCCTTAAAAGTAAAACAAAACATGCTCCATTTCAAGATTACAGTGGGTTAATGACTGACTCTTAAAAGGCAGATTTTGAATGGTGTATATTATTATAATTTGTCTTATTAGTTGATTGTCTCCGGTCTGTGGGCAATATTTCAACTGTAGTTGTTGCATGAAGATGATTGGGTGCTAATTTCTGTTTAAAGTAACTTAAAGGTTAAATATAGTTTTCATCAATTTAATGTTTATAGCCTGCTGCCACCACAACGCAAACCCAGTGGTGCTAAACTGATCCAGTCTCTTTAAATCTTCCCCACAGTATAAGAGATACAAACCATGTTACTCACTGGATCTAAAAGTATCTAAAATGAGGAGTTAAAAAAAACATGCAGTATCTGTGACACCAGTGTGGATCACAACCCTCATTCTTGGCAGCATTTCTTACTACAGCCACATTATTCACTGAGTCATACTCCATTAGTAAACAAACTTGCTTCTCAGCAGAATGTGCTGAATGAGGATGATGATGACTTCGGAGGCAATAAAGAACAATTTTCTTTTGAACGTTGCGGTGTGTATCAAGTGACAGAGTCTTGTCCTGTCTTGTGTTCTGAATCAGTTGTTACCTGCAGTGGGCGTTTGCGTGATAGTGATGTTGGGTTTGTCCTGCTCTGGTAGAGTTAGTTCTTCTATGGCTCTTTTTCTCAACTCGTCCTCCTACGCGAAAGATGACGGCAAGATTAATGGTCATTTCCACAACCATAACAGCAAAGATAATAAATCAGGGTGAAGAGCAACAGCTGCAACTGCTTTTGTTGTTATAGTAACAGCAATACTCATGTTAAGAGTAGTAATAGCCTGAGTAGTTGTAGCAGCAATAACAGGGGAAGTTTACTTGTGACTGAATGCCACCATGAGGGAGAAAAGGGAAGTGGCCAAAAAAAGTTATATGGAACATAAAAATATCTGCTGAGCTGAACTTCCAATTTCTCCTCTAGCCTCACTTCTCATGAAGTGCTAGAACAGATAATCTATCACCAACAGAGATAGAGGAAAGTTGTGTATCAACTCAAGGTTTAGTGAAATAATAGGTAGCCCTCATAACAATGAGGGCTACCTATTATTGTGGAAATAATTCGACTCTGAATATGAGCTATACCCAAGGGGAGTTGATTAATCAGAATAAAAAGTATTATCTGTGTTATCTCTGGACTTTAACCAAACCCAGCTTTTTTCATGTGAAATGATCAATACTTCTGACCTCTAACAATTTGTTTTGGAAGAAAAAATCACCCTGGTAGAGCTGCTCATGAATATACGTGGATAGAGAGATATGCAACCTGTGACAAGGGGCTGAAATGGACGATTCTTAATTTTAAGGGGTCACAAGTTTAAAAAGTTTGTAACCACTGTTCTATACAATAATCTGTAGTTTTAATATTCATTTTTTTTATCTTAATTGTGAGAAATAATACACTTTAATTTAATCTTTGGCCAAGAACAACGTCTGTCACTCAGGTACCACTGTCACACATAATCATCTCAATTCATTCTTCATTCATTTTTTTGCCGTGGTGGTTTCACATATGTTTACCTGCTTTTCCCTGCTAACCCACCTGGTACTTTGTGCTTTCCCCACTGGCCAGGAGCCCCTTCTCAGCCTCCAGCTCCAAAACCTCATGGAGCAGATCCTCCTTTTGGGCGTACAGCCTCTCTGTTCCAAACCTGAGCACACCAAGAAGCACACACAGATTAAACATGTTTCTTCTCATTGAGGCTGAGCACATCTCCAAGTCACCGCACGCCTGTTCAAAATAAGAGCTCAAATTTGTCTAGCCTGTCTCCTCATATTAAGACCGATAAAAGACTTTGACCATTTTCTATTACTACTTAAATTCAGCTCGTGAGAAATAGCCTCTGTCTCGTCTCAGCCCGAGACTATTTGAACCCAACTGAATAGTCTCACTGCACTGATCTTAAATGTGTCTTGATTAATCAGCTCTTCATATAACAGTGAGATCTAAAAGAAAACTTGGTTGTCTTAACTGAGATCATAAATTTGTCACGGTGGTCAAATTAAAGTCGTGTTGCTTCATATGGAGAAGCCTCTGAGACACCTATAAGTTCAGCAAAAGATCTCCTGCTTCAGTTTTGAAAAAGTTCTACCAACTACTGGTCTTTTGTTGAGATAATTTACTTTTCTTCTTTAGATAAATTTAAATATTTGAATTTATAAACCCCAAAATGTTGTATTTAAAAAAATATAGCATAAACCATTTAATTTTACGGCAACAAAATAGTAACAAATCAGGTTCACAGTTAACTGTGACCAAATTTTTTAAAATTGGTCAAAATTTTAGTTTCTCTAACTTTAACTTTACTCTAAATTTTTCTAAGGAAGAATAGTAAATTAACTCGACTAAAGGTCAGCAGAAAGTTTACATTTGAAAACGTTTGAGTTGGACACAAAACTCAAAAATCTATCAGTATGTTGTAAACCAAATATTCAAAAAATGTGCTGATATTTCATCAACTAAAATATCAAAAACTATGTCTATGGCTCTGTGTCTTTTCCTCTAAATTATGATGGTGGCTCGTCTTCTTGAGGAGAGTATTTAATAGTTGCGGCTCCAGACAGATTTTTTTCCCCCCTTTTTTGGCCAAAAATGTCTCTTTCGATGGTAAAGGTTGCGACCCCTGGTTTAGGAGAAACAGACGAGACTTCATTCTGCTCTAAATAAGAATCTCATTTATTTCCCATAAGACAAAGAAAAGACGACTGTGAAAACAAAATTTTCCTCTGGGTAGTGAGTGAGTGACTGAACCAACCTGCGCAGACTGGGAAAGTCTTGTTTCTTGTAATAGTCGAGCAGCAGCATGGTCCTCTCCCTACACCTCCTGGCATCCACCTCAAAGTTTTCATCTTGGAGGGCTGCAGTGATAATTTCCCCCACACGGGCCCAGATCCGTCCTGACAAAAGACAAGTGATATCACACATGTGAATACAGGTGAAAGGCCATTGGCTAACATGTCTGTGTTGACAGGACTTGACAGGACCACTCAGTGTCCACATGTTTCATGCAGGAACCGCAGCTCTTTCTGTTTCCTTTAAAGTCAGCACTGACCTGGCTCTTTGGAGGCAAAGGGGTTCTGGGCGATAACCTCCCGCAAAAGGATGATGTCATGCCGCGCCGAGAAACGCACCTGACGCTTTCGCGGGGTCGTGGAAGGGCCGGCGAGGGAAAAACCTTAAGTTAAGAAAAGAATACAACTGAGTAGAAAAGACACAGCCGACAAACATGTTGAAACACTATGTGTGTTTTCCTACCAGAATGTTGTCACACGAGCAACGGTTCTAGCTGGTTGTTTTGCTTCCCAGCTCTTAAAAGGACCAGTAGTCGCTGGATAAAACACTTCACATAAGACAATGTTATGTCATACTAATGTTGATACCGGTGATGTATATTTTGCAAGACAAGTGATGAAGTTCAATGTTTCACACAAAACAACTAAACTACAATAAACCTATGACAAATTGCAATGTTCTCGTCTTATAAAATTATCTTTTAAATTGACAAACATCATATGTGTAAGTTGTAACACAGTTGAAACCACATCAAAAAATTGTTTGTTTCTTGCCATTTACTACAGTTCATTTTTTTCCCATGGGGCACACCGAAAGGGGAGGGACTTCGCCTCTCTACAGTAACTAGCAACTAACTACAAACAGGTGGCAGGAAATGCACCATTTATAGTCACATATGTGACCATATGCGGGCAAACAGAATCCCATGGGGTCACCGTTACCATGCACTGTTACCTTGAATAAATGACAGATTTCTCTGTGTTTTTGTTGTTGTTGTTGTTGTTTTGTTCTTATTTAACATGTCTTTCATTTTTATGTTAGTGTTTTTATGTTTTCTTATGTTGTTTAGTGTTTTTTGCAGAAATACAGCATATTATAGATTTAATATTGTGATTAAAATTGTACTGTGGACTTTTTATTGTGATAATATAGTACCTTGAGTGCATGGGATAGTTATAGTCTTTACATCCTTTATCATTATCATTATTACAATGAACCTCTCCATTTTCATGAACACCTTTGCATTTGATTGACTGCACAAGACATCCATTAAAAATAAAGATAAAAAAAATCCACTCACTCAGACTTGCACTTACTCGTGTTGTTCTCTCACTAGACTAGATTATTAGACTCTTGACTAGATTCTTGCTTGTGTTGTATCAGCTCTCAGATGTACGTTGTTTTGGATAAAAGTGTCTGCTAAATGAAACTTGACCACATGTCAAAGAGACAGAGGTGGCTGAACACACTGTAATCTTGGTAACCAAGTGTGTTTATTAGATCAAAAGCACTATACCTCCTGCAAGTGGTATTAAAACTATGTCAGAAGAGTATTTTGGTCTATTATTTTACTCAGTGGATTTTACAGTCTGTTATAATCACTGTCTCCTCGTGTTATATGTGCATGTAACTAATTAGCCATGGGGAACACACTGGGCCTGTACGTGTTTTGGTGCAGAGAGATGACAACAGCAGAACTAAACTGCTGTTTGACAGATGACAGCAGCTCTGTCTCAGCGCACAAGTGCCCGCAGCCGGCAGCCTGCAGCTACACGAATCCACACAGAGACGAGACAAACAGCCTGCTCAACACTGATGGCCGTACAGAGGCTATAACACGTCCAAAGCCGAACCTATGCGTCAGAGGAGGAGGAGGAGCGTTTGTGCGCGAATCGACAAGAAGCATCAAAAACGCCGTGTAGGAGATGTTTATATAAGTGGTGTATATATAAGTGAAAGACGCGTTAGACGTGCAGGTGGTGTCGTATCTCACCGTTGTTGATCGGTACTTCCACCACCACCCGGTCCATGTTTGTGTTCGGTGCATCCGGGAACCGCCTGACGCCGCAGTACACGTCCCCTCACCAGTACAGGTTCCCCACTGACGTGTAACTCAACTTGGCGGAGGATCAGGATCTGGCAGAGCAGAGGTACCGCTCTTCACTCTGAGCTGCGATTACTCAGTTTGTCCACAAGATGTAGCCAGAGAGCTGCTGGTCACTGATCCTGAGGAGAAGAGGTTTCCAACTTCATCTGCTGCTGACTGAGCGAGGCTGCCACGTTATACTGAAACTCCACTGTCCTTTTTACTCACTACATTTATCTGACAGTTTTTGTTACGTACTACTTTATAAATAAAACATTTTTGCATGCAAAACATAAAACATATAAAATATTTGTCTTTAAATTAAACTACCCAACATTTTACAGCTGAAAGAATTAATGAATTAATTGGTTGAGTTGGTTAGTTGAATGACAAAAACTTAGTTGGCAACTTTTTTTACAAGTTATTTTAAATGCAAAACATTCAGTGGTTGCAGCTTCTCGTATGTGAGGATTAGCCTTTCATTTTAATTATTTTACTATTTTTTCACTTTATAATAATTTTGAGGTCTGGACTGTTGTGAAGGTGTCAGTAAAGGTGTTGTTTTGTTTGTTTGTTTGTTTGTTTGTTTGTTTTTTTTTTTTACAAACCAAGCAATTGAATAATCAAGACAATAATCAGTAATAATCAACAACAATAATAAGATTATAACAATAATAAGAAAGCATCAATAATAATTAAAATAATCACTAGTTCCGTAAACAATTACTAAAACAAAGTAGTTGCAGTAAGGGAAGATGAGAGTGACCTTTCTCAGTGACAAGGATGCTTTTATATTATTCTGTTTTATGACCGCATATTCTATAATACTTGTTACAGAGCAGCAAAAAGAATCACATAGTTTTTAACTGGACATCAGATGCTTGCAACCAAAGCGGATTACCCTTTGACTGAAGAGTAAATACTAACCATAGTTTCATTATATATACCTATATACATTTATATATACAATATAGATATTTTTTAGTTTATCTCTCTGCAGGGTTACTGCAGATTTTTACAGAACTGGAATAGACAGAAACCAAAGGTTAACTGGAAATCAATTGTTGTAACCTTTACTTTGGAATATGGTCAGCATGAATATAAAGTTTACACAGTTTGTATCTATTGCACAAGACACACATAAATCTGTCAGTATATCAATTATATTTACTACTCTGTGGTTCAAATTGTCTTAAGGTCATATAATCCAGTTTTACACTGGCATATGTTTAGAATAATCTCAGTTGAAATGAATTTTGTATATGTTGTTGGACGGATAACACTTTATGTTAAGTTCTGACAAAAACACATATCCTGTGCTGGACAACTGTGTGATTTGGTAGTTAACCTACAGTGCTTATCAGTCTGTTAGACATTAAGATCATAGCTGCTCATCATAACTTCTTTCGGCAGCCGAACATAAATGAAGGGGCAAAATCAGGAGTCAGATTATTCCTCTTCTGAGCAATCATTTATTATAAATAAGAAAAAGGTGAAAAGCTAAGAAGACAACAAATAAACAAGGGAAAAGTAGTAATGTTTCTAAGAATAAGAGTCCTCTGGTCATTAAAAAAAACTCACAGAGGTCTGCAGGTGCTCAGACTCTCACATTCATTTCTACTTTGGGATTCTTCTGAGCAAATGCACATTTGCATGACATTGCTGTTGACATAATGAGAGGGAGATAAGCAAGGAAGCAGACCTGGCAACCTGCTACATCGTAATCATTTGATTATTTGGTTAGAGATGCTGGGGGAGTGTTTTGAGGACACATTGGGAGGGAGGGAGGGAGGCAGGGAGGGAGGACAGGAATGGAAGCAGAAAGAGACAAAGCGGGGAGGGAGGACTGACTGGAGGATGAGTCAGAGCTGGGATTTTTTTTGTTTGTTTTTAAAGAGAGGAAATCAGTTTTGTTTCCTACATTGGTGACTTTAGGGGATAGTTAATGAAACATGGCAACCTTCCAAGTAAAGGTGCGAGTATTGCCCACACTCTCATTACTGGTGACTGTGATGTTGAATGTTGCTGTTATTTAGAAACCCCTGGACTATAAAGAGAGACACGGGACATGAATGAGAAACAGTAGGAAACTTTGTTGAACAGAATAATGACTGACAGAGCATGGTAGGGTGAATCAAATTACTTTTATTGGATGTAATCATAGCCTTCATCACCTGCTACACCGGGTATGCAGTACAAATCATCACTGTGGTTGTGTACATGAAGGAAAAGAGAGCAGGCAGGCTCCTCCAGCTGCATGCACACACACAGCAGCTGGTATCCTCACTGCTCCCATGTCACTGGATTGCTAATTAGCCAGGACACACAGTTCTGGTCTGACTAGGATCAAAGAAGTTTTCCCTTAAAGTGCTTCAGAGCAGATCGACCTTCACAAAAGAAATATGAAGAGTTCTTCCTCTTAGCAACAATCTGACAGCCCCAAATTGCTCTTCTCTCCAGGCTTTTGCAGTGTTGAAAAAGCCTAGGTCTGCCCTTGGACATTCTTCTGTGCATCTGCTCTCCTACTTTGCAGCATTATTATTTTGTGGATTGTACTCACTGTGCTCAGCTGTAGTTATTTCAGTATTTTTTTTTTTCATCTGCTATAACAAACAACCTTTATCCACTAAAGACATACTATGCAGGATTTTCAAGAAAAAAAAAACCTCTCCACACTTATGCTCTACTAGAAGTGTCTGGTGATGTCTGTATCTGCCCACTTCCTTTCCTTCTTTTCTCGCTATTTTGCTGTCCGTGGGAAGCTTCACCAACCCCAAAGCATCTGTATCTGACAATCGGAGAATGAGGTTCAGGTGCATTTACAAACAGCACTGACAAACCCAATTTTTTCGACCTGTGATGGAGGTATCAGTAAAATATTTACTGTTTCTTTGACACAATGTAGTCCTTTGAAATGTATTTTCCGAGCTGAAGTAATTGTCTTTGTATGCCCGTTTCATATTAATTAGACTTAAAATTAAGGCTAGTGTCAAATCATTAATAATCTTTCAGAATGTTTTAACAGTTACATTGAGCAATATCTTTATGGAGTTTTGCAGGCAGTGAGACAGGCAGCCACTTAACTCAAGTCCAGAGTGTGTATTTTCAGAGCAGTGGGCTTTTGGATAACAGGCTTAGTTTTACGTAGCCAGACAATTAACATGGTTAACATTTTGGAGGTTGTTGTTTGTGGTGATGTTGAACTACAAAGTCTACTGCTTTTTCTATAGAGGTGTTTCTGTTATTTACCCTACCATAATTGATATAAATGGGGAGAACATAATAATAAAAACATCTGTCAGTAGTGCAATACAACAACAGTGCCACAAACTGCAGCCTTCAAAAGGACCATACAGCTGAATCATTAAATGATGACGAATCAACTGCACCTTCCAGTATAATAGCTGCATATTAAACACAGAGATTCAGGGATTAATTAATTACACTCTGCAACTGAAATTTACATAATACCCACATTAAAATTTCAATGTATTAGATAAAAAGAAAGATTAATTATGTATAGTGTAAATCAATAGTAAATATTGTTAAGTCACAAAAATATGCAGCTACATTTGTTTTAGTTAAGAACAAACTATGAGAAGCAGAAAAACATACAAACAGAGAAAAACGGCTCCCAGAAACAGACACAAAATAACAAAAGAAAGAAATGTATTAAACAAAACATAATATCCATCCATCTGCCCATCCATCTTCAACCGCTTATCCAAAATCGGGTCCCGGGGGTAATAGTTCCAGCAGGGGACCCCAGACATCCCGTTCCCTGGCTACATTAGCCAGCTCTGACTGGGGCATCCCGAGGCGTTCCTAGGCCAGGGGAGGGATATGATCCACCTAGTCCTTGGTCTGCCCCGTGGCCTCCTCCCAGCTGGACATGCCTGGAACACCGACCAGGTGTCATCCTTACAAGATGCCCGAACCACCTCAACTGGCTCCTTTCTATACAAAGGAGCAGCAGCAGCTCTACTCCGAGTTCCTCATGGATGACTGAGCTTCTCATCCTATTCCTACTTGAGATGCCAGCCACCCTTCTGAGAAAACCCATCTCACACTGCATTGTCCCCTCACTAGAGAAGAAGACCCCGGGATACTTTAACTCCCTCACTTGGGGTAAGGACTCATTCCCTACTCGGAGTAGACAATCCACCGCTTTCCTGCTGAGAACCATGGCTTCAGACTTCAGAGGTGCAGATCCTCATCTCAGCCACTTCAGAATCCAGTGAGCGCTGAAGCTCACAGACCGATGATGCCATCAGAACCACATCATCTGCAAAAAGCAGTTTTGAAATCCTCAGGCAACCAAACTGCACACCCCCTTCCCCATTTCTGTGCCTCGATGGGACCCCCAGTCTTCACTGCCACCCAACTGGCAGTGCACCAGACCCCAGCGGTTCCTCCCGCAGATGGTGTAGTTTTTTTTTCGGGCTGTGCCCGGCCAGGCTCCATGGTGTGCCCGGCTACCAGACGCTCACTGTCGGAGTGCTACAGGCAGTAAATCTGGTATAAGGTCTTATCCAGGTTTCTGAAAGCAGGATAAGCTGTTTAAATGTGCAAAACAAAACCAGGATACTCCAAATCCCAATCATAAGTGTGCATGTAAATGCTTTCATTAATTTTTTCCATATTAATCAGACTGCAAGGGATCCGTACTCATGTTGAGTAATGTGGTAATATTTCCTGTGTGCTCATTGCTCTTCAACTGTACATGTGCTGAATGTCAGCAGGCATTAATAAAGACAGCTCAAGAAGAGGACATTATGAAATATTATTGCCAACAATTTTAAGAACAGGAAAAAAAAAAATATCTAGCTCTTCTATTAGAAGTGAGATGCTCCTTATATAAGAAAAGCTAATCAAATATCAGTTTGATCTCACTGAGCCACACATCATCTCAACTTACGCATGAGTATTAATATGTGGTTATTGTGATCATGTCAGTTTCTGGTGTCATATTTTGTCCTTGTGGTATCCATGGTAACCAGTGGAATGACAAGGCATTTCCCAATTGCCCTTTTCATTCAGTCTCACTCTTCCGCATCATTGTTGCAAAGTCACACACACACTGAGCGCTTCAATCAGAGTCAGATTACATAAAACTACAGTTTGGATTCAGCAAGTGTCTTTTTGAAGGACATACCAGCAGACGGAGAAGATGTTTTCTCACATGCAGCTTCCTCCAAACATACCCAGTTAGAAAATAAGCCTTTCTAACCATCAAAACACCCTGCTGCTACTGAAGAGAGTCAAATTCAACATCAAACATTAAAATTGAGCTTTAAATTGAGCTCTGAAAAGATAAAGCAAATGGTTTTGTGATTGATTTGATTTCTTTTTCTTATCTGTGCAGCCAGAAACCCGCATCAGCTGCTTTGTTAATAACAAGCTGAGAACACATCTGCAGCTTACATAGCTTACGTGTTTTTGATAATGGGGGAAAGTGAAGGACTCGAAGGAAATAAACACAGGGACAACGTGCAAACTCACAGAGAAAGACCCTGACCAAACCGGGATTCAAACCCCCCAACTTTCTTGCCATGAGGCAAAAGTGCTAAGCACAGTGCCTCCGTGTCACCACTTAGTATTTTGCTGGTCACCGCCAAAGGTGGAGAAAATGTTTCTTTGTATTTTTTCCATTCCGTTGCGATATCACAAGTAGCCACTGGGACAAATTAGCAGCAAGACTGAGTGGTGGTAGTTTATCCAGCTCTCTTAATGCCTCTCATCCATGAGCAGGTTGCCAGGCAACCATGTAGCAACTTGACATGTTAATTAAGAAGCTTTAGAGGTGTTTTTATGGATGTATTTTTAAACTATGGAGAAAGCCAGGCAGTTTCCTGCTGCTTGCAGTCTTTATGCTAAGCTAAGCTAATTGCTTCCTTGCTTGTTTCAAATATCTGACAGAACCATGAGAGTTTGGCAACGTGATCAAATTTTTCATTTTGAAAACTTTCAACCTGTGAGAAAAGTATAAACATGCTTTTCTTGTAATAATGAGACTGTATCTTGAGACAAGACTTAATTTATTACATTTTCAACTTTAACTAAGAACATTTAAGAACCTTGTACCCTGAACATTATACAGTATTTTTTTTTAAAAAAAGAGGTCCTTATAGTCTTCCCCCAGAAGATTTACAACACATGCAGCCTTGCATTATAATCCAGCACTTTATTTCACGGCACGACTGAATGAAACAAAAAGTGAGAGTGTACCATCACGTCACAGTAACCATAGTAACAAAGCACTGACAGTTACAGTATTTCTCGTTCCCACCCTTGTGTTCACAGGCACGTAGACGGGCACAGGTGCACAATCTGCACACACACACATACACATTGTATCGCTCATTCATTTCTGCACACACACATACACACATTTATACCATCCCCTCTGATACACAGCAAGGTCTGCACAAGGTGTTCAGGATTATGGTGTTTGAATGACAATCCTGCCCTTTCCACGTGTAGCGTTCACAGGGAGCTGCCCTTATGGGACCTCACAGTGTTTTCACTAAGGATGACTCACACTCAAAGATTAGACCCCCTTCTCAGCCCTGTGTGCCCTCCCACTCTTCTCCCTTTTTTCTTCATCTCCCCTGCTTACGGCCACTTCAGCCTCTCTTCTCATATTATTTTTCTCCCTCTGACTCTCTCTCTCCTGCAACACTGCGTCTCTCCTCAGAGGCTTCATGGTCTTGTCCACGTCTCTAAGAATCTACCTCAGAAAATTGTTGAATCCTGTCTAGCCTTGTACAGACCAAAGTTAGAGGATGTAACAACCCCCCCAGCTGGTGTGAACAGCTGGTTCTGTGTCTAAATGTGAAAAGTGAAGAAGAGGAACATGTCAAACACTCAAGATCCCCACGTAAAAAATAATTACCGATTAGAAGAAGGGCAAAGAGCTATATTGGATTTATTCATGATGCAGCTCAGACTTTTCATTTCTGTATCACCTTATTTGCCTCAGATGATAGATCTTGTGTTTCCAAGGTATTTGTATAAGTTAGCACCCGTTCATCAACCATTACTGTTTCTTTTATTAATCTTACACTCTTAGAAATAAGAATCCAAAAAGGATCTTCATGCAGGGCTGAGGTTCTACCGAGAACCATTCGCTTCTAAAGAAAGTGATTAAGGATTTCTTTAAAAATCCTTTTCATCAAGAACCCTTTTTGGAAGAGGAGTTCTTTAGGTAAATCCTTGAAGAACTCTTTCGTCAAGGGTTCATCAAAGCTTCTTGCAGTACAATATAAAAGGGTTCTCAGTGGAACACCCTTGGTGGGTTCTAGGTAAAACAACTGGAATATAAAAGGGTTCTTAATAGAACCCTCTGAGTAGGTTCTAGAAGAAATCCTTGTAAACTGCTGGCCGGGTTCTTCTTAGCACCCTTAGAAGGTGGGAAGGTTCTGGATAGAATCCCCAAAGAGGGTTCTGGGTGCAGTGATTACACCATAGAAGGGTCCTCTGTAGAACTTTGACACATTGTTCCAGTTACAACCTTTTATGTTTGGTTCTAGGTAGAACTCTCTGAAAGGGTTCCAACATTTATAAAAGGTTCCATTTTTAATCTATACAGATTCTTCTTGGAACCCTTTCAACAAGCTCTAACTACAATCCAAAAAAAAAATAAAAAATTGGATAAAGCCTTTCACAGATGGTTCAAGGTATAATCCTTTTTGGGGTTCAAGGTAGAACTTTCTGAAAGGGTTCTAACCTTTATAAAAGGTTCTACTTTATAACTTTTATAGAGGTTCCACTTGGAACCTTTTCGGAGAAGCAAACACAAAAAAAATTCTACAAGGAACCAAAGTGTTCTTCTGTGGGGACAAGCCAGAGAAGCCTTTATGATTCTAGTTATCGATTTTATTTCTAAGAGTGCAGGTTACACAGTGGTTCTGTTGTAGCAGAATGGATTACACGGTCATCAAACTACACACACTGGAACAAATTTCCTCATGAGAGTGACCACCTCTTCAGAAAATACTTACACATACCCATATAAAAAGTCTTTTCCTGATACAGTCTTTTCTTGTTCTTCTACCATGGCTGTTACACACAGTATTTCAGCATTGCTGGCACACATCTAATTCCCCTGTGGACCCCCATGACAGCACCAGACATGGCTGCTGGGTGATATGTGACCCAAAGCCTCTATGACAGTGCTGAGACTGAATATCAAAAGATCTGGCCACTGAACAAAAGAGACAGCTGTGTCCATTTTTATAGGACTAGATAAAAAAAAAACTGGGAGCTTCACTGAGAAATATATAATCCATAATAATTCAAGAGATTTATTAAGAGACTTTCTATTATCTCCCGTAAAAGCTGTAAAATCTCTGATATGTCTACCCTCCAGTCAAGCAGAACAGCCTTGTGTTTACTTAATCTCCAAATGGCTGTTAGTTTATTTAAAAGGGTCTGACAGGGATTCAGAAGCTTAATTATGTTTTTTTTTTGCAATTTATCAATCTAAGTTGGTTTTGTTATCCCCAGAGTGAATCCAAAATATGAAAATCACCACAACTACAAGAGCAATTTTATTCTGCCTCCTGTTTACCTTTTATTAGGTAACTATGAGAGCGCTCGAGTATTTGTTTTGTCACATCGTCTCTCCGATGCATCCAACCCTCCTCATTGTCTCATTGTAAAGATATGGGGTATACAAGGTTGCTATGGCAACTATTCTTCTTGGCAACACAGAGATCTGCTCAGTAGTTTGATTGGCCATCCCTGTGCCCAATGTAAAGGACGCTGATACACCTTCTATAGGTACACACTCAGACCACATTAAATGATAAAATACAGAGTGGTAACAAATGTACTGTGTTTATTCATAGTGGCAGTGGGCTGAAGAGTTTTGCCCCTTGTCAGCAGTTTAATATGAAGCATAAAGTACACACTCAAAACACGTTGAAGTGTGCCTTAGTGGTAGGTATGATCACTGTTTTTGTCATTGGAGTGGTCTTCATGTATATGTTAAAGTAGGTCTAGTGGTCTACAGTGTCCATATCATTTGAGGAGGCACATACAGATGATACACAACTGAGTGCAATAGAATAGTAGTCTTTATGTGCTGTTACCTCAGTTTGCTCATGTGCTTACAGGACACCATATGGACACCCATGTATGTATTAATACTGTAAATGTCCCCACATAACACTGCTATCGCTATCTTTCCCTACCGTAGTGAACTTCTTACCTCCCTCTGTACTGTACTATCTATTCTCATCAGATATATTTCATAAAATACTGAGGCAGGGTGACTGCTTTCTTTACAACACAGTAGACAAAAATGTGAGTAGTTACTAAGGAGTGAGCGAGGAATGAATCAGGAACAATCTGATAATTAATGAATCATTGATGAGTAATTCCTGAATAACCAGGGTCGCTGGAAGTCTGTCACAGCTGTGGGTGCTGAGTATCACTGTATATAATGCCATCATAATAACTGGTGCAGGATATTTAAGTTTTTTTGTATTATTTTGAATGGCCAGGGCAACTTATATCTAATCAGTGTTATTACAGTACAGCAGACCAAAAACATGAACACCAACATACTATATGCCAAAGCAGCCACAGAAACTATAAAATCAACACAGTGCCTGGATGCAAGCAAGAGATGTGACCTATGACCAGTTCATCATAGATATTACTGCAGCACAGTGAGTATAAAGATGTTACAAAGAGGAGACCATGGATCTGTCTGTCTGTTTGTCACTGTTAACAGAGACTCCAGTTTGCAGTGTGGTTCATACACTTTACTGATAAACTACTGAACTGCAGAGTAACTTTTGGCTTCATGATCAAAGCAAGTTTTTATATCAACGTGCATCACACATTTATCAATTAACATTTTTTATAATGGCTGGTTTTAGGGGGTGCTGCAACCCCCTTAGTACCCCTACTTCTCGCAACCATATGGATAATTGTGAACTGAGGACTATATAGAAAATAATGACTAATTGTCAGTTCATATAATAAACTAATCATTACTTAATGATTTCCTAATGCTGTATCTCCCAGTCTGTTCTCTTGTGACTTATCATTATCTTCCAGGGTTTGGTAGTAATGCTATGCACATGAGTAAAAAAGCAGTTAATTTATGGAACAGGTTCCCTTTTAAAAACTGTATTTTGCCATTTATACCTTGGTTACACCTAGTCATCTCTAAATGTGAGGATTCAGCACGGGGGGGTCACTGGGAAATTAGAAGAAAAAAAAGGACCTGTCTTTTGACCATGATTTGATGATGATGGAGCAAAATCCAAAATAAGAGTCTTCCTAACCAGATCTGGCCTTTCTTCTTATTCCAAAATCTTAAAAAAGATAGTTACAAACAGTTCCAGATCTTTTTACAACTTCTTCTTCTAACCTTAAGCAACTGAAGTATGTTGTAACCTACATACTGTAGGTGAGAATGTAGGCAGTTAGCTCGCATTAGCTATGTTATTTTTGATGTGTAAGGTTAATCTTTGATGTTACTGACATGAACTTTTCTTGTAGCTAGTCTTATGCTGGGCTTTTAAGTTGGTGTGCTTTCAAAAAGCAGTTAACGTAACATACTGCCAACTTCAATGTTTGGTCTTTCTCCTGTCCTTGTGGAAGCTAGATAGAGGACTGTATCTTATGTTAGCTAATGTTAGCAAAACACTAGCCAACTAGCTAGCTAATATTAGCAAAATGCTAGCTAATTAGTGAATTGCAGTACACCATAAAAAATATTAAAATGGAAAGTAATCTTTACCTTCAATAATTTATTAACCAGGTACCTTAGTACTTTTACTTTAGTTAGATTCTAAAAAGGTAGTTTTCACTTTTACTTGGGTCTTTTTTAATGTAATAGTAATTGTACTTCTACTTGAGTATAGATTTGAGTACTTTTTACGTTTTCAGTACTCTAGCAACTACTGGCATTTAGTATATAGTTATCAAATCACAGCTATTCAGGAATGACTTATTAATGATTCATTAATTATCAGGTCATTCCTGATTTATTCCCCACTTCCTTGGTACCTACTAATATTAATATTAATATTAATATATATTTTTTTAATAGTATAAATGCACAAACAGCACGGCAGCCCTCAGTGCTCAGTGTGGACATTGTAAATTGTCACTGACCGAAAAACACTGAAATATGAAAAAGTAGACATCAGTCAAAATTAATTAATTATGATTAAAGGAAAATGAAGCGTAATGAAACATCCGCTCTTTCTTCACAAACCACCAATTTTCAAAAGGTCATACCAATTAGGATCTGGAGTCACATCACAGGCAGCTGCATCCTGACAGAGCTGCAGATTAATGTCAGTTTCATTAGTGTTTTTTTTTTCTCTTAATGCTGAGTTCCGGCAGTGCGTCTAGACTGGCCTGCTGACTCCTGCAAAAAGCAGCTACTTTTTAATGAGGAGATGACAGTTATCACGGCTCAGTTAAGTCTTTAAATATAAAACTTGTAGGCGTGTCAATCCAATTAGTGTGTGTACACTATACGTGCCTGACTTGTGCTATGCTGTTTCTGTCCTTCAAATGCTGCCCTCTCTGCCTGAAAAACAGAAATAAATACAGCATGTTAGGTTGTTCCTTCTGGAAACTGTTAATCAGAAGAAGCTGGCTGAGCAGCGATCATTAAAAGAGTAAAAATGAAAACAGGAGTGGCAAGTGAGGCGTGGGATGAAAACGAAATCAGATATGAAAGAAAACAAGACAGATACAACATGAGACTAACTCGGGTCTTGGCATGAAAAACACACCACATGATCTTTGCAACATCCTTTGCTCTCCCACTGGGAAATTCTCAACTTGCGTCTGTAGTGCTCCGTCCACGCTTCAAAGTCTTTCTCGGACTGAAAAGCTGAAACTGGAAATATTGACTCCTGTGGAATGGCCATTTTGGTTTGTGGCCCCTGTGTCAGCCCTGGTGTGGGGCCTGACATTTTGCATCCAGGCTACATGATGGAGCACGTGAAGCCACAGCACTCCTTCAGCAGAGTGAGGCCTGTCTTGGTGAAGGGAGAGGAGGTCTGCTGAGCCCTGGATGGTGGCCGTCTGGTCGATACACCTGAAGCACAGAAAAAAAAAAAAACAGGAGAAGTAAAACACTTTAAAAAGTTGTGGTGTATTGTGTTATGACAACTTCATCTACTTTATCCAAAGTTTGGCTGATTAATGACTCGACTAAGAGGAGCGCAAACAGGGATCTTTTTTTCAAACACGTCTAAAGCATAGCCTCAGTGCTCCCATTTCTATTTTATGGTGAATCAGTCAGTGGGTGTGTGAAGCGTCATCCTTCAAAGCCCTCAGGAGGAAAAATACCTTGAACAAGAAAAACATTTGGAACAAGGAAAATATTTGCCACTACTTATTTCCTCCTCAGTTCTCAGAACTTGCTATTACTTGTTGATACTGTGATGGGGGACAAAGTTGCAGCTCTGGTTATCCTGAAATACCTGTCTTCTTCATATTTCTTGGGAATTTGGACTTCAGGAAATCTGCCATTTCTTTATCTTCTTCCTTCTCCCTGTAGAAATCAATAAAGATTGATTTAAAATATGTTGGAATACAGGAATACATAAAGACTCAAATTTAAAGTGATCATAGCCTTAAAGGGATAGTTTGGATTGTTTGAAGTGGGGACGTATGATGTACTTCTCCATAGTCAGTGCACAATACAGTAGATGGCAGTTGATGCATGCCCAGTTTGGAGAAGCAGCAGGAGTACAGATGTAAGAACTTAATCAATATACTGCTGTGGACGGTTTTAACCACATATATATATATAAAAAAAAAACACTTAAAAAGTCAGTATCAGTTTAGAGGTACTCTATATTTAGAATGTTTCACTGCTTTACCTTCAGACAGCCGTTTCCAGCGGGAAATTGCCGTTATCCAAATATGCCAAACATAAGTCTCTCCAAAGCCGCTAGACTCTGTGGTTAATCTGAACTGACCCTTTACAACACCAAAGTCACACAATAAGAAACAACCTAACAGATCGAGGCAGCAGCAGATCAACTAGGTTAGGTTAGGTTGCAAGGTTAAATTACTGGTTTTGTTAAAGGAGTCTGGTGGCTTTGGTCAGGGCAATATTTTGCATATAATTGCGGTTATCTTTCAGAAAAGGCTGTCTGACAGCATGATATAGTGGTGAAAATATTCTAAATATAGTCTATATGTTTAAAGTGATTTAATCTTTTAGGTGGGGCTTTTTAGGCGGTTAAAATATGTGTTTCTTTGCTTAGCTTCCTACACTTCCAACAACTACTTCCTCAAACTGTGGGCACATTGACCGCCATCTACTGTAGGTTTAAGATCCCAAATCAGAAGTTGGCTAAAACACACCCTGAAGGGAATCCATCGTTACACAGATGTAAAAGTCAAACCTGGTGTCCTTTACAAGCTTTACACTTGCTGGACTTCCCATCTCTTCCACAAGTACTGAATGAACAATTCACCGAGGGCTGAGTTTTACTGAAGTGGAGAGATGAAACACCTTCCCAAGATACCCACTGGATAAGAAACCTAATACAGTTCTTGCTATCGGAAAGGATTAGATTTACTTGGAGAGGTTCTGTGGATAAATTCGATAAATCTGGCAGCCACTGTGTGTCTGCAAAGACATTCTCATACTGGATAAACATATCCCGCATATGTGAATATGTGGACATTAGGATGTATGTAACAGATATATACTGATATCAGTTACAAAGCTAACTGCCATGTCTGTCCTGCTTTGAAAATAAAAACTACAGAATTTTCTGTTGAAGGACAGTCAGGGGTAAAAAAAAAAAAAAGAGACATGGGCCTAACAATAGAAAGATCCCTATATTTATCAGCATTGACAACATGGCCTTGAGCGCCATCACAGCCGCTCCTCCCTGTGATCCATTACCACACTGTTGTTCTCCTGCTTCCTGCCTCTCACCTTCCCAACAGCCCTACAGCCTTTTCTCAGTTGCCAGCACAAAGTGTTGATCACACAAGCGAACAGCGTTTCATACTGTCTAAGAAATGGGGTGGTGAGAGGATTAAACCTAACAAATTCTGTCTACCACATCTGGTTGTGCGCTGTCAAGTCAAATTAGATTACAAACTGAGCATCAAGTTGAAGGGACAGTTCATCCCCAAATCAAAAATACATATTTTTTCCTATCCCTTGTAGTATTATTTATTAATCTAGACTATTTTGATATGAGTTGCTAAGGTTTAGAGATATCAGTTATAAAGATGTCTGCCTTCTCTCCCATATAATGGAACTAGAGGGCACTCTGCTTGCTCAAAGCACCAAAAAATACATTTGAAAAACTCAACAGCAATGTCTCTCTCCAGAAATCATGACCTGGTTATTCAAAATAATCCACAGACCTTGTAGTAAGCAGTTTTTTCATTTTCTTTCTTTACAGTTTCCGACCATATCACTGTGCACTGTTACATCCTACTCTTAGGGCCATTCATGACGTGCTGAGCTGTGCCGAGTCACTTCCACACACATCTCAGTACTTCTGTAGCCTTTAACAGATTCTTTGTGGTTTGTAGTTCTGTGGCTCTCTCTGCTGTTTTACATCCAGGTATCTGCTTTATTTTACTGTTTCATGTTGGTTTTAGCCAAATAACAATTGCGTGAAGTTACAACTGACGAAAAAACACAATTTCTGGATTTTGCTACTTCATAAGAAAAGCTTTTAAATAACAAAAAAGCAGAGAGCTTTCACTGTAAATTTAGAGGAAATTGAAGGTGTTTGTCCACCACTCGACTCAAGATGAGCACGCATCATTTCAGAGGCACTTGAAGCGGACTATTTTCTGCACAGTGATTCGGTTGATGGGTGCAATTGGATACAAAAAAAGCAGTTCCTGCATGACAACTGTGTCTGCGGATTATCTTGAGAAACCAGGCCATGATTTCTGGAAAGAGACATTGCTGTTGAGTTTTTCCACATGTCCAAATGTTTGTTGTTGTTGTCGTTTTTTGTTTGTTTTTCTTTGGTGTTGTGAACATCACAAGCTAGTGCCACCTAGGTCCATTATATTTGAGAGAAGCCAGACATCTCTATGGCTGATATCTCCAAATCTCAGCAACTCACACCAAAAGATGTGAGATGGAAAGATGGATAAATAGCACTTCAGGTACGAGATCAGCAAGTAAACAGAGATCTATTCATTTCCTGTTGATATTATGTTGTGTATCAGTGCTGCAGCAAAATATACCCACTATGGTGAATATCAGCCTGCTCTCATTCCAACTTATCACATGCCAACGTTTTGTTACTGCCCATCGGCATCTCATTCTGAAGCACCTGATACCTTGAAGTGGCTCAATGAGACACTACCAGAAAGTCTCTTTTAACCTTTGGTTAACATGGAGAAATGGTCACAGTTTGGGTAGGTGAAGACACAAAAACTACTTGAGTAGGTTACTATGTTACATTACATTTACATTACATTACATTTTTCACACAAGACATGAGGCTCACTCTCCTGTGTGAAAGTCCTGTTTGTCTGAGCCATACCATGTCAAAAGCAAAATTAATAAGCAGTAAAAACCTGCATTTAACAATGTGCAAAACAACCTTTTTAATATTTTGTAAAGATTTCTGTAGTTTTTTGTATCATGTGTGTGATGACAGTGAAATTGATTTGTTGTGTCTGGAAGGATTAAGACTTTATTTTTATTTTTTTAACCAATGGCAGCTCAACTTGCAGTTCTCACTGACACATGTTGACACATCTTTAATTAAAACGGCTCTCTGCTGTGCGCTCTGCAGTACACTCCTCACAGCGCTGTGCATGTTTCAGTGTTTTAATGGAGCGCAATGGGGCAGCTTTGTGGAAGCATGCATATGGATGACACTGAGCTAAGATACAACTTCAGCAGCAACGGAGACTCCAACCTGAGCCCTATCAGTCACTGTAAGAATGTTAATGAACGATGAAAAGGTGCGATCAAAGATCTGCGCTCCTCTGCATGAAAAAGAATCCCCTTTAGCCTTTTCTGGGAATTTAATGTGTGAACTGCTGGTCGGATTTCATTTTTTCCATTTTTAATTATTAATTCACAGCCTATAGTGTGAGACACCGAAGGACTCCTACCCAGCTGTAATGAGACCATCGAGGCAGAAACCCACCTGAGTCGTTCAAACTCCACATCGTCCACCAGGAAGTCTCTGGTCTCGACCAGCTTGTGGATCTGCTGCAGTAGTTCCTCTTCCTTCTGCCGGTCCTCGTTGGACTTGTCGTTATCTGCAGCACAAGACAATTGAGTATCTAGTGTTTGTTTAGGGTGTGTGATTATTAGTTTCCTTCCTGAGAATTAGATGAGAAGATCAATACCACCCTCATGCTCTGGGCATTAAAGGACCGGTGTGTAAGATTTAGTGACATCTAGTTGTGAGCTTTAAGTTTGCAATCACCTCATTTCTCTGTGTGGGAGAACCTGGCTGAAAAACTTAGGAAACATGTGAAACCATGCAACAATTCTTATTTTTAAGTATACACTAATGAAAACACACTCATAAATATTCTATTCAATTTCTGGTATATTCTGTCAAAATATTCCCTCAAATCTGTGTTTATGTTTGTGTGAGGATTAAAAAAAATGAGATATAACAAGTTAATTGCTGAACTTTAGAGGTGTTGGTAAATTTTTGAACTCTGGAGATGCTAAGCTAAGCTAATCACCTTCTGGCTCCAGCTTCATATTTAATGCAGAGCATGAGAGTGTTAACAATCTTCTCATCTACATCTCAGCTAGAAAACTAATAGTCATATAATAAATTAATGGATGAATTTTCATGTCAAGCTGGCAGAAGTAACAAATACTTTGTTATTGTTTTCAGGTATCTGTATTTTACTTGAATATTTATTTCTCTGACATTTTTTTTGTGCTCCCTGCATTTTAACACAAATATCTGTACTTTCTACTCCTTTTATTTTCAAGACGTTTGTTACTTTAGTTGTAATGCATGCATGTAATGCAATGCAAATTATTGATTCTTTTAATTTTTCAGAGCCTGTACTTTTTCACTTTTACTAGAGTAAAGAAGCTGAATTAATACTTCTTTTTTACTGTCTGTACTTCTATTTGAGTAAAGAATATGTATACTACTGCCATCTCTGAGCAAAGGTAGTCATGAATGTGGGATCTATATTCTCAACTAATTCTTGCAAGAATGTGAATCTCCCTTCAACTTGTTTTTACCCTTTATCCGTCAACATCAGTGTCCAGAGGACTCTTACCTGGTACGGACACTAATTTGTGCAGCTCCTTCTTCAGGCGAGTGATCTCCTTGCACAGCTGAATGTCATCCATCCTGCGCCAGCATGATCAAACACAAGAAACACACAGACACTTACAAGCACTGCACATGCTGCATATCAGCTCACTTGTACTTTAAAGGGTAACGAGGAATGCAATCTTGACTCTACTGTTTGGGAAAATGAAATTCAAACAAAGAAAGCGTGATTTTGGTCTTACAGGCTGTTTCACACAGGAGATGACTTTTCTGAGCAGAAATCCCTGTGACGTCTCTGATAGCTTTCACTCTCTGCCTTTCTGTATCACCGTCTTTCTCTTTCAACGGCCCTTCAAGTCAGTGAATCATTACTGACACTGAGGTGGGGTGGAAGACTCTGTGCCTTCATCTTCTGACGGAGTTAGAGGCCCTCATGTAACCCCAGTATCACAACAACCGAGTCTTTCTTTGAGACACAGACACACACATATACAGGTACTCACAAGGTCAGACACCAAATCTCCCACACTTACACACATTAATCAATGTGCTGCTCGCTGCCACCACTGGGCTTCATCTACCTGTCTTGTAAAGATGCTCTCCACAGATGTGTGGGTGGAGAAATGGCCATGAGGTTTGGAATACAAATGATTCGCTCACTCGAGGTAAACACACCTTGGGGTTTTGTTTGTTTGTGGGCTGCAGGGAGAAAAAAAGGTGCTTCAAACCGTGACTCTCTCTCATCTCCGTCCTGTTCCCTTCCACCTCCTCCTCCTCCTCCTTCTCTCATGCTCCCATTTTATCAGCTTGACTCGCTCTTGCTACTCCTCACACGCCACTCCTCCCAATCCCCCGACTGTCTGAGCAGTATCTTTCAGAGGAGTGGGTGAATAAATATCCATGCATTAGCCTGCATAAAGGAAGCAAAGGTAAAGCCATGGAAATTTTGATGGGTGATGGGGAGAAATGAGGGGAGAGAATAAACGGCAGTGGTGTGTTTCTGATACCAAGGTGTGTCTGGAATTGAAAAATGGCTGAAATAATTTGAACAGCTCTCTCAGGAACAGTGGGAAAGAGAGGGGATGACATGCAGCAAAGGAATGCAGGTTGGTATTGAATCTGGACCACTGTGTTGGGGACATAGCCCTGGACACATGGTCTACCTGGTGAACTACTGAGGTACCCCAAGTTCAGAAACCTGACCTTTAATTATAGTGCAGCAACTCCGTCGGTCAGTATGTTGTTTTATCAACGATGGATATCAGTCTGTTGGTCCAATACTTTGGTTCAGAGTGAAATATTTTTTGCACAAATAGTCATGGTTTCCCTGAGGACAAAATATTTTAATCCAGCACCACAAATAAACCAAAATTATGTCCAGCGTACTAACATTAGCATGTTTACATGGAAACATCAGGGCATTACTTCAGCTCAAAGAAGAGCTGTAGAAACTGTAGAATGTAAAGCTGAGCCTGAGGTGTCCTAAACAACCCCAGTGCCGTCAAGAACACTGGTCAATGAGCGATTCCACAATGACACAGGTTGTGTTCAATGACAATCTTTTGTAATGTCCAGCTGTTTTTATATGTTTGTTTAATTGTTTAATTATGACTAAGGTGTCCCCAAAGGGTTAGACAATGGAGGAGGTTGTATATTAGTGGCATCTAGTGGTGCGCTTGTAAACATCTTGTCACACTCTCCCCTTCCAAGCACATAGGAGAACCTACGATGCCCACAAAGCTTGTGTAAAAAACACTTAAGTCCGTATCTAAAGCCAGTGTTTGGTTTGTCCATTCTGGGCTACTGTAGAAACATGTCGGTCTGCGGCAGACTTCTTGGATGAGGACCTGTACCTTCTTTAGATATAAACAGCTCATTCAAATACAACCTTGTTTTTGGGTGATTAAACACTTATGAAAATATATTAAAAACAACCAAAATTTATGCCAGGATGCAAACTCCAGGCTCCTGAATGAAAGCTTTGCTCGTCCACCACCCTCACCTCCACAGCCACACTTTCCACCTTGTCACATTATTTTCTGCACTGGCTCTGAACTTTGGCAGTGGACTGAGCTGCAGATGGCAACCATGAAACCAAATTAAAGTGACTCACATGTATCTGAGCTCTGACTCCCTCCTGACCAAGACGTCCCTGATCCTCTCGATCTTAAAAAGCTCCCCCTCAATGTCGTCCACGGTGATGGTGGAGTCCGCCATGGATATCACGTCGTCCTCTGACGGAGAGAGAGAAAAAGTAGAACAGATTTTAGTCTCGGTGAATGTTGTAAAAGACCATGTGATAGACAAATATGCAAAATATCTGACAAAAACTCAAATATATTTAAATTCTTTTCTTTATTATAGCGTGTTAAGAGCATGCTAGTTTAACTGACAAATACTATACAGAGACAGGCGACATGCTCAGGAGCTAAAATTATCCAATTCACCGCTGCAGAACAATAACTGCATATGAATGTGCATTCTCAACTGTATAAACAGCTGCAGCAGATGTACTCTCAAATCACTGCTTGTTGAGGTGCAGAGCATCACAGCCAAATTACCATGTGTCAGTGGTTGGCATGACTCAGATGGCTGCTCTGTCTCTCTCTCACACACACACATGCACTCATGTACACACACACACACGCACACACACACACACAAAACTGATTAACTGCATAAACCCAGGTTGGTGGGTCAGCCCAGGAAATTATCCTCCCTCCAGTATAGCTGTCGGTTACAGACTGCAGTCCTGTCTACCTGCCTTGTTCTGCTGTAGAGAGATAGCAGTTTACTGTTCAGTCATTCAGTGTCAATCTTTCAGCACAACATAATCTCCCTGTGCAATCACCACCAGAGCTGAAGTTATTGGTGGGATAATCAATTGGTCAGCTGACAGAAAATTAACCGGCAACAACACTAGGAATACACGATATGGATTTTTTTTTTTTTAGCTGATATAGATAACCAGTAATAACCTGCTTCTCACGACCAACACTGATAAGATAAGTGATCATTTCACATTTAATATTTAAATCTAATTTAATATTTCATAGCTCTGACCAAAACAAATCTAACTGACATCACCTTTACAACAAAAACAAAGAGCATTTCTTACTGTTCAAATGTTTTTCAATTTTTCCTAGTATAGCCCATCAAAAAATGCAGGAAGTACTCAACAGAAAATTAAAGGCTTTTATAGAATCATAAATCTATGACTGCTTAGTCTGGAGATATAACTAAGCAGCCTAACCTTCTCTTTAAGCTGTGGTCAGCTAAAGAAAATCTTGGTCAACTTAAACTCTACCTATTCAAGCAATCAATTGGTCCACGGGGAAAAAAATTTGATGTTACCTCTAGATTAATTAAAGCTGCCACAGTGCACTGAGTGTGTTGCTGGTAGCCTAACAGAGGCTAATCAGAGTTACACAACGCTGGCAAGGAAATTAATTCCTGATGTTTGACCATTTCTTTTTCACACTTAGCTATATTGTTAAATTCAGTGCATGTCTATCGTTTGACCAGAAGGCCTCAGCCGTTACTGGCAGATCACAAACCAGCATTAGACTCATAAATATGATCCTTTTCAATCATCAGTTTTGACCCACGACAGTGTGTGGTGGTGTCTGTATTGGTAAAGACACTGCCCTTTAGTTGCACAGTATTTCCTTATTTTTTCCCATTGTTTTGCTGTATATGGGACTTTGATTTTGTATTATTGACTCTATTCATCAGCTGCTTTCATTATCAGAATATTACATAATAATAATTTATTAACCCGATATTGTGGAGTCCTAATTTATATCATTGTTTTGTCATTTACCAAACAAAAACTCCTTTTATTTCATTGTAAACTGGGTTTTGTTTTGGACATTTGGATATTTTCCACTATTTTCTGCAAACTTACTGCTAAAAAAATTGATTAATTGAAATAAATTGTTAGTTCCAGCTCTAAGTAACATTACTTATGAGTAATTGATGCAATTAATGGCAAATCTACACACAGAAGCAGTTTAATGTGATATAAGGATTCACCTTGCTTGGATCTTGGTGGAAAACACATCTGTAATTACAGGTTATTCTATGTTACAGTTTGCTGTCTGACCATGGTACAACATTAAATGATAATTTAAGACAATTGAATGTTACACAAAACCAAAAACCAAGAGACACAACTTTTTGTTTGTAGGGTCAGAGTAAAATCAAGATAGAAAAAAGTCTACATCAATACTGGTTTCAAGCATAATCAATGGGCAATGAATAATTGAATGTACCTCGCCTCAAATAATTTCACCATACTGTATGTGTATGGGAGCAACAGAATGGTTCATGATTATTTCAACAGACCAATGAGATGATAGTAAGTAATCCCTGTAGAAATGTCTCACACACAGCAGCTGTGCTTTCAAGCAATTAAATAATCACATACTAACTGCATAGAGGATGACTTGGTGAGTAGAAATAATAAACGCAATGTTAAAGTCTGTGTTTCAAATAAAACATACATTTCGTAATGAAAAATCAATCCAAGATCTAACATAAAGAATCTGCTCCAAACAGCTCTGTAATACTTTTTAATGAATCTGTCCCAGGGTCCCTGCAGTATAAAAGGACATCAAAGCGTTACACACAGTTAGCTGCATGAGAGGCAAATACACCAGCACATCAAACATCTCACACCACCAGCTTGTACAGGAGTATCTGTTTTAGTCATGCACATTAAAATATACACAATAGATTTAATTTAACCCAGGATCGAAGCATGGTTGACCTTGCTGAATGTAGATGATCAAAGACCTCCAGTGACTGTCGCGACTGCAACTGAAGGAAATCACCACCGCCTGCTCTCGAATTGTTCCATTTAACAGTCCTGGATAACTGTCAGCTCCCGCAGAGAGCTGCACAACATGTGAACCCAGACAGACACAAGCAGGGAGACACCAATACCACCACCGACAGACTCATCCTGGGGCCCTTAAATGCTCCTTACATACACACACCATTACTTAGTAGAGCTCCAGCATGAAATATCTCTATTCTAGTCACATTTAGCCTTGGGGAAGGTGGGAGCTGACTGGGTTCAAAGTGCTGTGAAGACACATCTTCTGCACTGGCATGAAAAGAGGCAGAATAGACGAGAACTGTATCATAATCATTCAGACTGGGATTGTATGACTGCGGGGTTGTAGTAAAAGCACCCTGGGAAGCATTAACCATGCTTGGTGATAATTACTGGTTTACATTGACTCATAGCCCTGCTGGCATTAATTCTTTGTTTGGGGGCTTGTGACCGCAGTTTGTTTTGTGTGGCAGACAAAAAAGGGACCCTGAGGTACAGGCAAACATCTTTATACACACTGTTACTATGACAAAATGTGGCTGACATCAGTGTAATGTCAATTCAACCTTGACGTCTTAGAGGAGAAAGCACTGAGTGAACTGCACAGTGACTGTTAGACTGTGTTAAGTATCTTTGCTTCCCCATTTGTTTTGAAAATGTTTAAGTTAATTAAAGTGCATTGCATAATAAAGTAGTGAATAATCATTGTCTCTAAGGATGCTAAGTTAAAATATAAAAGATTATTTCCCACTAAAATGTAAGAGGACTGCTTGAAAGCAGCATAATTATGGAGTTAGACCCCGAGGGCGATTAGCCAAGCTTAGCACGAAGACCAGGAGAAGGAAGATTCCTTTCCAAGATTTTTCTTTTCAAGTTTACAACTTTAAAATGACAATTTGCTATTAAGTAGGCCTACAATTTGAATTATTATCCAAACTATTAACAAAGTGGACTTTCTCACTCTCAAATAAAACAGCTGAACAGATGCAGCAAACACTCTTAATTGTCAAGCACAGGTATCATGCATCACTACTGATTAATTGCTGGAACGGAGCCCTCGTTAGTGTTATTAGTTTCACTTGTGCTTTTCTGCTGTGCTCAGATCAGTAAGACAAGTGTGAAAAGGTGATGGTTCTATGATTCTAACAGACTGAGTGGACTATCTGATTCATGACATTATCACAGAACATGTCACTTGCACGGCAGAGGAACACATAACTTGTCATAATGATTCACGTCAAAAACCAAATGTGTGTCTCACAATTCAGAAAGCTTTGACGAGGTAAGTGTGCACATTTTACCTGGACAGGAAGTTGTGTTTAGTTCTAGTTGTCAGCATTGATTCTCTGTGTGGTGTGTTTTTGTGTGTACCTGAGAGTGAGAAACTGAGAGTGAAAGAAAAAGGAAAAGTGTACACACTGTTTGTATTCTCATCTCAGACTGCGCTGTGTTTTCACGCTGCATACTCATTACTTTACAGCTCTCGAGATGTGGTGTGAGATAATTTACCAGCAGTAACACCTAACTTTATAAAGCAGATGATCTGCTGACAAAACATCATATCTCAGCCATCACCACTTAATTAGTCATATACTGGTCAACAAACTTCAGTCACTGAGTTCAGGTGTTTTTTTGTTTTTTTTTAATGAATGAAATGTACGTCCTGAGGGTTGTTAGTATATTCATCCATCATTATAGACAACATGTTTTGCTGCAGAGGCTCTCAAGGACAGGTTATTCTGCCACTGAGCAGTTATGACTCATCACTAGACCTCAGTGAGACGTTCTCGTCTTTACACTTTCTCCCCTTTCTCACTCTCTCGCAGTTTAGCGTTGCTCATCATCTCCTTTTGCTTTTCCTCATTTCACCCCATACCTCCCCTCCTCTGCCCTCTCTTCATCCAAACCCCCGAAAATGCTGCGAATTACATCATGGGCTGAGTTTACAGTCTTTTTACGCCGCCACAATGCGCTTAACGCCTAATGAGGTAGAACAGCATCCTGACAGACAGATCAGCCAGATTAGAGACCAAGAGGCAGAAGAGGAGGAGGAAAAGAGGAGGAGGGCTGAGGAGAAGGGGGTGAGATGAATAAAGACGAGTGAAATCTTCCAGTGAAGAGGAAAAACAGATTGACTATGATTCTGCACAGGTTTCTAAACTTCCCACCTGACTGATCACATGAATGCTACAGATGGTGTGTTAGTATCAACTGATTAACTGTTTCACTTTTCCTTTTTTTTTATTGAATTTCTTTGGGTTTGGAGCTTTTGGTTGGACAAAAATTTATATTTTCCTCTATTTTCCGACATTTTATAGGTCAAATGTTTCAATACATTTATGTTTTTAGGCTGTTCAGCGATATACAATATATATCTCAATATACACAGTGTCTAAAATAATTCTCACATAGTGCAAATAGATGATGATCTTAAAGAATATGATGCAACCCAAACATCTTCTTAAGTATCAAAATGAGCTCAAACAGCTACAGCAGTGAAATGCAACATGCACATAATGCAGCAGTAATATTAATCTGAAAACATAATATATAGTACAGCTGTCACAATACCAGAGTTTTAAACTTCAATACAACATACAACAACGTATAATATTGATAACTCTTTCAAAAAAAAAATGCCCTCTGCACAATATTAGGTAACTTATTTCTTATTTCTTAACTGAAGGCTTCGATGAGTATAGATGTTTTTTGTTTGTTTTTAAATAACTTTGGTACTTATGATACTATAATTAACACACATTGTATCCTTTTAAACACATGATACTGAAAAAGTACTTAAGTATTGTTACCTGGAAAAGTCAACACTTATGCCGTATCCCAATATTACAATATCCAAAACAGTATTGAGTCTCATATATTACTATATATCTATATTATATCAATATACTGGCCAGCCAAATGTATTGTGTTTATTTTGTGAAAGCACAAATAGTCCCCACAATATTGTTGCAATACTGCTAAATATCAATATTAATGTATTTGGCCAAAATTATTGTGATATTTGTTTTTGTCCTTCTTGTCCAGCCCTACTCAATATGCCATAAAGAGCTTCAGTGATTCCTGACCTAATAGTCTATTGAATGCTGCAGAGGGGTTCAATGTCCTGCCAAGTCCCACATGTGGGTCATTATTTATCATTTGAAGTGCGGGACACTGAGTAATGGACCCTCACTGCTCTCTTACACAAGTCTGGACGCACACACACACACACACACACACTAGAAGAACAGACACCTGTGGATTCTTGACATTTTCAGAGCTGCTGGTTGTGATGCAACTGGAAAAATACATTGATTGGTTCTTAACTAGGACAACACAAACCTATGACAGGAATATCAAGGTGATGCAATAGATTATATAAAAAATAGAAACAGATCGAGATAACAATAAATCCACTCATGACAGCACCGAAGACACTGAACTCAATGTAGCAATGACAATAAGAACATCAGTGGAACATCAGGAGAACTGAGAGTAATATATTTCTTAGTGAATAAACCGGCAAGTAATAATAACACTGCAGAAACCTGATTTGTTGGTATCTCTGCTCCATTGTGTGCGCTCCAGTGATCCGTACTGGTGAGGAGGTCCTTGTTTCTTCTCCATGGCTCCAGCAGCTGCTTCTCTCCTCTCTCCAGTGTCAGTGGCTGGGAAACAACTACAGGGGAGGGTCTCGCAGTCTGCCGTATTTCATTGAGTCATCAGCAGGCAGTGACCAACCTGTAGAGGCAGAGAGAGGAAGAGATGCTCCGGTGTGGCAGCCTCCAGCAGCTCTGGCAGGTGCAGGCGTGTGTGTGTGTGTGCAGCACTGAAGAGTCTCCTTGTGTTAACCAATGCTCAAGCTGGTTAGATAGTGACTTGATAGTGCCACCTGGTGGCCATGAGAGGGTTCATTCACCGAGGCAAATCTACTAAAAAAAAAACCCACTTCCTCTGGTATTCAGCTCAGAAACCATGGTTTATTCAGAATAAAAATAATTTCTGAGTTTCAGGTAGATATTTACAGATTTACTCTAAAACACAACCACAGTTTTTACAAAACAAAGTAATTTATTTACAGAATTACATTTGTCTTTAATGGCATCATCTTTACACATATATATGTATATGACATTGAAAATAATGTGCAAAATTTATCATGAATTTCAAACTCACGATTTTGCCCTGCCAGGCCTGCAGACACACACACAAACACATGATTTTATGCTGTGCACCCAATAATAACACATCACTTCCAGTTCCTGAGGCTGCTGACCTTTACTGCCTGAGAGCTCACCTGTGGGAGGGAGTTCATCAGACTGTGTAAGCGAATGATGGATATTATAGCTATAGAATGTGGTTGTGAAGCATAAGAGAAAAAAAAAAACATCACAAAAACAATGCCTTTATCTTTTTCATGACTAACAGCTGATCAATAGTTGTGTTCTTGTTGTATCTTGAACAGCCTTAGAGCCTTTTTTCTTTAAAGGAAGCTTGTCTGTCATTGATTAAATGGACGACCCCTGACTAAGTGATAGATTTCCTGAATATTTCATATTATATTTAAATTGAGATTTATTTTAAGTTTATATAATCTAAACTTTGGAAGTTGAATCAGTAGGATTTGTCAGTTACTGTTTGTAAACTCACCAGAAAGATAGTTTATTTGTTGAGTCTCACTCCCAGGATGTCAAACACAGACAGTTTGGGTTGGTAAAGCATCTAGCACAGCAAAATAATGAGAAAAATAGCGAGATACAGGCAGAGGGCAGGGTCTCTGTGGATGCAGGCATTGCCACACCCTTCTGGTGGGTCACGGCTGAGAGATGATTTTTGTATGAGTCTCTGCACTGTTTTCTGGATAACCCTGCATATTTTGCCTTTAAAAACAACAATGTACACAGAAATGAAGTGGTGGTTGGGAACCAGTGACTTAGAGGATATCATATTATAGCATAATGACATATCAAAAATGACATGTAGTCATAAGTCATATTACTTTACACACAGTAGCTGCACTGTTGCTCCACTCCCACAAAGAAGTGATTTAAAAATGCAGTTTTAGTGCAAAAATGTGCAGTTTATCATCTTCTACTGTAACAAACGGCAACATCAGAGGTGATTTTCAAAGCTTCAGGCTGATACACTTGAATGTGTGCAAGTTTCACTTTGAGTGTCCCCAAGTTCAGCAACTCATCTAGTATATTATCATACATGCAACACAGGATCATGCATGTCTGGTTAATAGTCAGTGGCTCCAAAACAAAGTCAGCAGTCTTTAGTCTGACAGCTACTTTATATGTAGCTCAGTCACTCTGTTCATGATCCATGTGTCTGTCTGTAAAAACACAACAGTCGCTTCTGTTCTGTGGTAATAACAGACATTGCATGTGGCTCTAGCTTCTACACAGAACATAGTGTGGTTCTAGAAACTTTCCACGACATTTCCAATCATTACACACAACACCTTCACCTTGCAGCTTGCATTGCAGCAGCTGCAGGAATAACAAGTTAATTGAATGATTCAGCAAGACAAAGGCAACAATGAGCTGCCATCTGTCATCGTACCAGTCTTTCAACAATCTGCACGCTCCGAAGCTGACAGGCCAGCAGAGTCTGTAAGTCTGTGTGTGTGTGTGTATCTGTGTCTCAAGGAGGCAGAGAAAGGTAGTGTGTCTATGAAGCAGAACAACTGTCACAATCAACCCTTCAAATCCGATTTTTTTCCAGATTGCCTGTGAAGTTTTAGGAATATGTCATGGCATTAGTGATCTAATTGTCAGCAGGCCTGAAATCTTTCATGAAAACAGGCGCTTACTTGATTTTCACTGTCGATCGCTCCAGTATCACAGGCAATATTCTTCTTTGGCTTTATTACAATCTATGTGCAATTACTGATTGTCTTTAAAAAAATGCAAAGTAGTTCACACATGGAGAGTGAATCACTGTTCAGAGTTCAATCAATGTAATAACATTTGGTTCCTGTTACTGTAAAACAAGTCAACTGCTTATTCCATCAGCTGCAAGTCACTCATGTGCTGTATGTGTTGAATCTGATGTGAAGACGTTGGCCTCAACATTCTGGTTTCAGGAGCAGCTCGGTGTGACTCAGAGGTGATGCCTTTTGTCTTTCCATGTTTCATACAGTACTTCTGAATTCTTAGAAGCAAGAACCATCCCTGCCATCGAAACACTCAGTGTGGATGGTTATTTCTCATGATTCTCTTCGGGGTTACACTTCATCATGTCAAGTGATGATGCCAGCAAATGTGTTGATTGGTAGAGGAAGTCCTTTGTTCATGTATTTGCTCAGTCCAGCATCTTTGTCCTCTCCCAGCTTGAATTTGGACCTCATGGTTTTCTGGACGCAATATCCAGGATCAAGACATGGGGAGATCTCGATGCTACAACAAAAAGAGGTACAAAACAGACCCATCAGTTTGAGTTGCACAAAAACTGGGTCTAGATTTACCAATATTAAGATTTAAAAGGTAATATTAGCTATTTGTTCTAAATTTGCAAACTACTCTTGATATAAAGAAAAAGAATCCAGTTGAGAAAGTAATGAAAATCAAGCTGTGACACAAACTAAACCCCAGCAGAATGATTTCAAATACAAATTGCAAGGCTCCACTTTAAAACTGTGGAGGGTCGTTTGATCTGCTGCTGCTTTGATCACAGTGATGCTATCACTGATATATTTTCTAACCAATGAAACGGCAAACCTTTATATGACCTACGATCAGTGGTGTAACAGTCACTTTCAGTAAAGCTGAGTGTGGACTCTCTTACCTCTGCACATCTCTGTAAGTCCTGCGACTGTCTCTGTCCAGAGTAACAGTGAAAGATCGACTCTCCAAAGTGCGAATCTTAATGTTACTGGTCCGAATCTTTGACTCCTGAGAATTCGAAAATAAAAGGATAAAGGGATTATTTACATTCTATGAGTTGTTTTAATATAAACAGCATCTGTCAGGATTACTCACTACATTTTGAGCACTAGGGTTTGTTTTGCTAGTCTGGTCTGGTGCTCAAGGTTTGAGTTTACGCCAGCTGACTGAACTGTCATTTGTCATTTTGTTCGTAAATGCACCAGATGTAAATGCACCAGAATGACACCAGGATGTCAAATACAGACAATTTGCAAATTTAAGTATCCTGAGCACAGCAAAAAAATGTCAACAATACAGATTTACAAGCAAAAGGTGGAGTCATTAACATTAACATTAACCCTTCATTGAAAATTACTGCAGGAAGTACAAACTTAAGAAATTACTGCAGGCCACATAAAATGCAACAGCCACTTAACTCATGGTTAAAACTATAAACCAACACAAAAAATACATTTTTCAACATAAACCACCATATTCTGACCATTACAAACACTAAAAAAGTAAAATATGTATTTTGGAACACAAAACGGGAAACTAGTGAGTAGTAGTGAGTAGTGAGCAGTAGTCACAGCTGAGCAGAAGAACTAAGTTGTTAACTAGCTTATGAAACACACTGCTGAAAAGTTATTAAACAATAATCCCAACCTTTTCCCAATATAACACTCATCTAACCCTGTCACTGACTGCTATGTTAGCGAGGTAGCTAGCCAGCTATAGTTTCAGTGCAGTCAGTGACATAGCAGATGAAAAGGTGACAGGACTTCCTGGTTGCCCTGTTAAGGTTACTGCATTGTGTTGTTAATACAAACTCAACACTTCCAGTACCTGTGTCTAAAGTAGACATAAGTAGACATCGTTTTCCAAACAGGTCTTTTATTGTGAAACATTTACAGGAACATGTTGTGGTAAACATGCAACTCCACTCTATTTCATGGACCATTATGTTCAATTTGGGAGCAGATAAGTCACATATGAAAATTCATGGTAAAACTCAGAGTTTCTAGTCTGGCATTTAGCTTAATATCAAACCGGTATGTAAATTTTTAAACCGGCCCTGCCCTATTATCAGTCAACAGTTTGAGAGGTATTGCCATGACTCACCACAGTGTTGTTTTTAGTTTTTGTTGGCGATTCGTTCAATGTCAGTGTCAAACAGTTCAGATCTATGAGACAAATGTAGAGACAAAAGTCAGCATGAGAGTAGGACACAGTCATAAAATACACAAAAACATAGACTGTATGTATGAAATACTGAGTGTGTTATAGATAATACTGCACCTTCGGTTTCATTGGAAGGAATAGCGCTGATCTGAGCGCCTGATGTCCTGACTGAGAGTCCTTTGTCAATGTCTCGGCCACTTAATGTCACCTGGACACACACACACACACACACACACACACACACACACACACACACACACACACACACACACACACACACACACACACACAGAAATACAAAGCATACAAGCATAAGAGGTTATGCATTCACACAAAGGCAACCCGCACAGAAACAAATCTGATGTGGAATTTCTGAGCAATCCTTCCAGTAACTGATATGGAATTTGGCCACAGTGATACACCCATGGCAGTAATCTCAAAAGGAAACAATGGATCTGAGAAAACTACCTCACCTAAATGTACTAACTTACCTTTCTGTAATTCATCGAGACAACAGCTCCGCATACCTCCGCTGAACTCTTTTTCTGTTTATCTGTTTGAGAAACATGTATGTGGTTAAACTTAGATGTGCACTCACACATGCAAAGCTGTGCACAGAAAAACACAAATAAAAAAAATAAATAAAAAAAAATAAAAAAGGAAAAAAATTCTGTACATGCATGCACAATTCACCTCTAATTGATGCTGAGATCTGTCTGAATTCAGGAAACTCCATTTCTAGATGTGTAAGAAACACATCTTCCACAGGATCCTTAGTCATCACGGTGAATGTGATCTATTAGAAAACAAAACAACTTTTAAAAAACAAACAGACATTTGAAAAATGTGAATTTGAAACGTGGATATTTTTGTGTTAATGGTTTTGGTATAAAGCTGATGCTCCAGATTCTGTTTTTAATGCTCTTGAATGAACATCTACATATAGAACGACTACCTTAACAAAGTAGACGGTGAAGTAGACGGGCTGCTGGCCGGTGCGCACGTAGTAGGAAATTACATCAGACACGAAGGGGTCTTTTGGCCTCCCAGGGTTGGCTTGTTGCTGAGAAGAAAAAAGGATTGTGAAATGAACTGTCTGACTGCATAATGCTCTAACCACAAGCTCATTTTGGTCATACGAAGTGAATATAATGAGTCACTCAAAGGTCAACTGCTTGTCAGGTTATACAATTGCTTTTGGTAACATGCTTCTGTTCGGTAAGGAGCCCAGAGTCACTTTACTAACAGAGATTACTGTTGATGCTCTAAGTTTAAAATTACTTAAAAGCATAATAAGCAACATTTGCATAAACAAACAATGTATGGACTCACATAAACATAATTCCTTTAAATCATCACTTATGACTCACTAGATGCATGTGGTGGTGGCTATAACTGCCTGTATTTTCTTTTTTCTAATTTTCTTGATTTTGCTGCTGTTGAGAGGCTTTACCAACCAAAAATGTCAGCATTTGACGTCCTGTGAATGAGACTCAACAATCGTCTATCTTTCTGGTGCCTTAACAAACGGCTAAGACAAATCCTACTGACTCTACATTTAAAGTTAACGGTTTTGCTATAAATGCATGTTTTTCAATTTAGTCAGTAACTTCAGAAGTTCTAGCAGACAGCTGAGGATGTAAGAATTAGAGAAACATATTTTGAGAAAAAGACACTTTGCTTTGCTGTACAAATAACAGGCCTCAACAACAATTCCCCCTTTGAGTGGGGCAAGTAAAATGCCATATTGGGCTAGTAAATCTAGCAACTCTCTTGCCCAGTGAACAATCAATGCATTGTTTTTTGGTGCAAATTTGAGAGCAAGGCAGATAAAATGGGATCATTTTTTTTCAAAGGCACGTCAAGTTTCGGGAAAATGTTGTTAATAATGAGTCAACAGCATCTCACATGGGAGCGAAGAAGGCTGCCAACAAACCCCTCCTCTGGGGCCGAGCCAGTGCTTTTATAAAACATGAATGCTGAGGCAAGTCATGTAATTGCAAAACTGATTACCACAGCCTATCATGTTTCACTATACACTGCACAGGGGCAAGTAAAAAAAAAAATACTTTGGACAAGTAGATTTCTGACAAAAAATGTTGAGCCTAATTTAATGAGGTTAGGTTTCTTTTTTGTCCCCTCAATTTCTCTAATAAAACAAGGTTCTCATGAATATCGTCTTGTAGTGCTGTATCATCTCCTTATTATTACATTCAACTCATTTTGTTTTCTGTAAGTTCCTTTGCATTTCTTTCCAGTTTCATGGTAATCCTACTTCCTGTTTAAGAATTAGGGTGTCAGTTCAGAGTCGACTTTTTCTTTGTTTAGATCACTGTAGCCGTGGTTTCAGTGAAATCAACATATAGTTTCCTCGCAGTAAAAGATGTTGTGCAACTTCCTGTGCTTCAGGAACAGTCTTGCATTGACTAAATGAGATGCGGTGATGTTATGACATTTTCGAAGAGTGTCATATCATTCACACAAGACCAGGTGCAACACAGAAGAAGAGAATCGAGTCTCCATTAGTCACTCCGACACAAAGACTTTATCTAACATGGCTCTGCTGTGGAAAAAAGCGGTTTTCCTATAGACAAACTGTGAATTGTATCGTACCATCTCAGCCAGTTTGGGGATCATGCAGCCTAGACTCTTAATGTTAGAGTTGTACCACGGGTCCACCATGCTCAAGTAGGAACCAAGAGTGCAGGGATTCCGCTTCAATTGATGGAGGTTTTCCTGGAAAAAGGAACATGAAAGTAGAACCAAAAGTCAAACCAAAACTTGTCATCCAATCCACATCAACAGCAGTGAGCTAAATAAGTTTAAGGTTTTCTTTTACTAGCTACTGTAGGTTTTTAGCTCTACCACCAGAAGAAAAAGCAGCTAAAGTCAGTGTTTTGGAATCTCTTCATTTCACTACTAAGTGTTTCCCATGCAGAGTCACTACATTATTACCTAAAATAAACACACAATGAAAACACTATAATGGGCATTTTGATATACCAATCCTCTGTTACAACAGAAGCTATTTGTCTTGTTATCTCTAGAGGTGAGGTGATTTTCACACACCAGCAGCCTGGTGGTGTGCTGACAGGAGGAAGTTGGCTTACCTTGACAGAGGAGGTGGGGGTTTTATCCCTGCAAACAGGGATGTAGTAAAACTGGAGGTTGACTTTCATTGTAAGAAAAAGCCTCCGCGCTTCCCTTTTCCTGCAAAGACAAACCAAAGATTCATGAGAAACTCACGGTGTGCTGCACACTTGACTGAGCAGTTTGCCAATCATACTCCAACAAAAAGGTTTTGGATTTCAACATTTGACATTTGAAATTGAAGAAGTAGTGATTTTTCAAGTTCTCCAGTCACTGTATTGTTTGTGCTTAAATGGAAGTGTTTCATATAGTATATAAGAAAATTTAGGATGAGATCTTAACATGCCACGCCTAGTTTCCTATTACTATGAGAAAATTAATATCCTGTAAAACTGGCCATCGCTGGTCTCTGAGATTGTGCTCAGTCCCAGTCTGGCCAGCATCTCCAGTCACTTGGTATCGCACATGTACACTCTTAGCAGAGATGAGAATGGAATGATGGACACCCTGTCCACTCATTAGCTTACTTCCATTATTAGCTCCGAAAAACACGATGTAGTGGTTTTGTTGCTGGGTTTGGCTCCTGGCACCCTTGAGTCTGAGTCAGCTAATCAGACAGCTAGCTAACTGAGCTAACTAGCTAACACCAGCTACAGATAGCAGCAGACAGCAGCTAGCCTACATTAGCAACAAGTAAACTATCCACTATCTGTCCTCTGGTAACTCTGTAAGCTAAATCACCTCACAGGACTCTGTCATCAAACTGGCCTTATAACATTTTTTTTTAAGAGGGGAACCTCTTGTTTCCATCCTCTAGTTTCCATCATTTTACTGTTTATTGCTTTAATATTGAGATACTGTGTCTATAAGAAAGACCAACATAAATGATAACACGCAGATCTCAGTTACTACAGTGTAATAGAAGTGTAAAAATCAACTGCAACAACTGAAAGCAATATATTCTATCTGCTCAGTCACACACAAATCTCATCCATCATCTTGTGACAAATGAGTCCCTCACCTGAAGAAGTAGTAGGCCTTGGCCAGGCGGCCCAGTACCCTGTCGTCCCCCATGACCACTATCCTGGCAGTAAAGTGTCTCTGCTGCTTGGAAAAGGAATTCTGCATGGCGCTGCTTCCGGCCCGCCTCTGCAGAGTTGCTCCTCTTCGTCCTCCCCTCCATTCATTTCCTCCTCCTCCTGCGAGGCTTGCGTGGTCCTCCAGGGTGTCCTGCATCAGCACCATACTGTCCTTCACAGATGGTTTCATCTTGATGCCTCCACGCCGTGACAACTTTGATGGATCTGGCTCACTGGGAGAAGGAGAAGGTTTACTGTCATACTCAGAGTCCTTATCATTTTAAAATGATGCAAGACTTGGAAACCAAATCAAGTGATGCAAATGATCCTCTGATGAATGTCACTGCCATAGTTCAGCAAATGACTCTTAGAGTAAGTTTTCCACAGTAAATGTTCTTGGCGAGGATTACTGACCTCATATCATGTGAATTTTAAGTGTCTTCAAGATGATTTACATAGAAAACAGTGGCTCAAAAAATCTAAAAACCTAAGGTATGCTTTCAAAATCGGCTGGCAAATACAGCAAATTAGTACACCAGACGAAACTAGCAGTCAACCTTTAATTAAAGCAAAATACCAGATCTCAGATTTACCTTTTGCATTGTTCCCATGATGCACTCATGCTGGCAGTGTCCAGAGATGACAGCAGTGAGGGATCAGCACTGGGGGGCAAGTCTCTTTCAATGCCACTGTCGTTGGACATGACTGAGAAGCGAGTCATGTCAGACGGCATCAGGTCGCTGGGAGACTCACCCAGTTCAAAGTCCTCCTGCTCCTGGCTGAGGGAGAACTGCTCCGACATGGAGCTGGATCTAAACCACTTAGCCAGCTCTCGCCCTGCAAACGTTATAACATTCATCACATGTGAGTCAGAGGTCGATGCTCACATGCAAATGAAGCATGAACAACACTTAGTACATCTCATGTGTACAGAAACAAAAGCACATGCATAGTTCACATGCAGACATAAACCTCATTAAAAACAGACATGAGTTTTGTGCCATGTCTAACTGTTTTGTTGTGGAGCTGCAGGGTACACATGGCTGATCTTCCTCTGGGAAAGAACTTCAATTCATCCACATGAGAGGAAACTGTTGTAACTAGTATAACATTAACTTTTAATTCAAAGTCTATATTGACGCTGGGATACATTACACCCTGTTTAATCAATTTATTTTATTGAAGTAAGCATTCAAATCCCTTCTAAAACCATTCCTAAAACTAACTGTCTTTAAAAATGTTTTGGGGTCAAAACATCAAAAATAAATTTTGTTTGTTTTCTGATGTTTTTCTTTTTTTAAGTTTATAGGGTTGTTAGAGATGCAAGATGAGTAAGAGCATTACATTTATTATTCACAGCATGCTGGGCACATGTGATAGCAGTTGATGCTGTTTGGCTTCATGATCACACTATTGTCTCACTGTTGATATGAATAAATATGGACACTGATAATTATCTGATGCTATTTGTTCATTGCCACTATAACATGACGGTGCATCATGTGGATGTTCAGGTTTAGTGCGGAGCAGCCAGTTCTTTGATACTGGAGAGTTTTGATGAAAACAGCTTTGGAAATGAATGAACCTGAGGCCACTGATGATGGAAAGAATGAATCAGATCATTTAAAAGCAGACCTGCAGCATGACATTGATGAAGGCAGCTCAAGATACCACCCAAGTAGTGGAACAAGTTAGGACTGATACAGGGGAACCTTACAGCCACAAAAACTGCTTTTACTTTACTGCTATAAACGTGTGAGTCATTTTCCTGGCCAGTTCCAACTTTGGAAGCCAGAATATCACAAAAGCATCACATTTTCCCGGAAAAACTTGGCCATCAGCTGTTGTGACCGTGGCTGCAGAAAAAGCAGGAGGTGCCATGATTTCCCATGGCTGATGGATGCTCTAAAAGGCTTTAGTTTGTCCAGAAATAGAACTGTTTCCGCTGCAGAACTGTCACAAAAACTGAGATTTTGATTACTGTGCTGACTAATTTAGGTTTGGTAGGCGTTGGTACAGTTGGTTCTGTGACAGATTAAGTGCATTATAAATATAAAAATATAAAAAAATATATATAAAAACAAAACTTTTTTCACATTGATAAATTATGCAAAATGTAATAAATAAATACAAAAATATATGCATATATAATGTATATAGATAATTTAATATGAGGTCTGATCTGCATTATATAAGTGCTGGATCACTAAAACCCGAGGTAAGAGGGGTGAAAAACCTCCTGTGTGTCTAAAGGTCATTAAACTCCCATCTGACGAATATATTCACAACCCTGCAGGGACAAAGTGCACACATATGGTCAGCTACTGTCTTGTGATCCCTCAGCATTAAATGCTTGTTAATGCAGCCCTGTATACAGTATAGTACATAGGCAATAATTGCTGTCCTTTATTTACAGTACACAATGCATGATTTAGACAGCAATCTTTATTGATATAGTATGCAGAAGAGGTCATATCTCCTTCATTTAACAATCACATGAAGCTAAAAGTACTTTTCACAGAATATACAACTATGATGATTTATACCTTTACTATACGACATCCTATACTGAGAATATAAAGACCTTACTGTTAGTGTACACGTCTCAGTTGCAGTCAATTTCACAGCTCCACTGATTCAATTTCAATCTGTTCTGGTTAAACCAGTTTGATGCAGTTGGTGATAAACTTTGTTAGAGGAGCAGTCTACTCCTCACACTGTGACACATTCTCTTCTAAATATTAAAATTAGCTTTTCAATGATGTTTGCACATTCAAGCGGCCTCATATTTCCACGTCAGTAATTTCTGACATATTTCAGAATGAATTTCAAAAGGTCTGTGACACCATCAAGCTACACTGAATTTAATTTATGCAAACCATCTAATGAGGCTACTGTTGGTGAAAATTTTCTCTGTGTGATTGTTGAAAACAGTGCAAAATGGCAATGCTCAAGAAAACCCATGATAAAGCATATTTTTGATCCCTACATAAAATATTTTTTGCAAAAATATGAATGTAAAGATAGAAGAATTATTTCCAGTAATTATTTAATTGAATTTTAAGTTTTCTTTTCATTTTATCGCAGGTTTCTTCACTTTATTCATTCCAGTTTTGAGTAAATAAATCCAGTTTCAGCCTAATTCAGTTCAGTTCAGTTGTGGTAACAACTTCCTCAAGACCCCCCACAGTGCAACTCACAGATATCCAGATCTTCCGTCCACAGGTGGAAGCTCATCTCTGGGTTAGGAAGGGGGCAGTCGCACAATGGTCCACTGGACAATGGCTCTGGAACCCACACACACGCACACAAAGAGGAAGAGAGATAGGAAGAGACCAAAACTGTCACAATGACACTCAAAACAAAACACCCCCACAGCTTCCTCTCTGCAACCACCACTGTCTATCTCTGAATCTCCCAGCTGGGATGAGGAGGGAAGAGCAGGTTCATCGGATGGGTTGCTGACATGATAATAAGTGTGGAAGTGTGGATGTCAGTGTGGATGTCATGGAAATAGATATCCGGAAAATCATAAAAATACAGACGACTGACTCGACTGATCTGGCCATGAAGGAAACCGTTAGATGGAGAGGCAAGGCCACATGTTTGATCTGTGCTACAGCTGGCATATCAAGCCTTTGTGAACACTGACAACATGTTCATCACTGACAATCTGTGCTTGAAAAGTACACTGAACACTGCACCACTTTACAGTGAAGTGGCTCAGTAAGAATGAGTATGATCTGGATAAAATAGTCATGAGATAGTCATGAGATAAATTATCTGTATGCCTGTATTATCCGAGATTCTTACAACCCATGCATGAGCAAATGAGAGTCCTGTATCACTCACTAATTGATCAGTTTTTGCAAGCAGCAATTATTTGTGAATTGTGACGCAGCCACTATTTGTGATCTGCTTGTAAACAGTGCTCCCAAATCATCTTTGTGAAACAGACATTGATAATGTGGTAGTTACAGATGTTTGGTTTAATCTAATATTACCATGGCATTTTGCAGCCCTGATTCAGGATTATTACTCACAGAAACTATCACAAGTTTTCTAGGTAAGAAGTCACAGCATGAAATATATAATTTGTGCAGTATTACCTTGAAGCAAAAAGGAATGTACGGAGCATGCAGGGGGATGTATTTCAGAATTATAATATAGAAATGACCAATTCTGACTTTAATTTTAATTGACTTTAATACTTTTCTTGTGATTATAAGGAAACCATGCTGATAGCAGGCTATAATATTATGAAAACATCAGCCTACATTACTTCATTATATAAAATGTCACCCCATTAATGCCAGCATATTGCTGATTTTTAGCTCTAGTACTGCACTGATATAACCATTTTATTGTTAGCAGGTTACCATATTGATACCAAAACATTATTATTCTATCACAATATAGTTTTGCCCCATCACTATCCTTAAATGTATTTCCCCATTATTAACCTTTGCTTTTGTTTTACCCTGTTAGGTAAGTTTCAGTCTAAAATTGTCCAGGTATACCCATTATTAATACCAAACTATTGCCTGGTATTTACACAAATTACTTAATTAATACCTATTTATTATCAAACTATTTGCCTCATCTATTACATAATAAGAGAAACACAAGAACTGCAGGTTCTTGTGGTGAGTCAGAGACACCTCTGTCTTTTTGCTGTATTTCCATTCAGAGAGCTCCTACCTGAGTGTGTGTCTGCGATGATCTCGCTGTACAGCTGCTGTAGACGGCTCTTCAGTGCGCCCCCCTCTCCTCTGCCGCCCTCCTCCACACTCTGCTCAAGAGTCGCTAACACTTCCTGAAAGTACGGCTCAACGTCTTGACCCATGTCCTGTTCCAGTACACACAGACATATATGGGTGAACACACATGCACACAGGAAAACAAACACCTACAGAGCCTGTATTAATAGCAAAGAGGCGAAGGGTCAGTAGCACATGCATGTGTGTCTGTCGTTGCGTGTGTCCTGGTCCTACTGAGGTGTTACTTTAGGATCAGTGCCAGGAGACGTTTCCACCGCCAGACCAAACACAACAGACCTTCATTCAGGATGTTTCACATGACACGTACATACGGGGAAGGGACTCTTAAACTATTTTTATTCCAGGAGAAAAAACTGAAAAAAGTACCACCATCTCCAAAATCCTCACCTGACAATATCAATCCACTAAATCTAACACTCAAGTGTCATTCAGGTAATCTCCTGACATGCTCTACATGTAGTAACCATAGGGGTTATATACATGCTTTCACTGTACACATCCGCTTCCGCCCTTAAGTAGCAGTGGTCAGCATATGTAATTGTGCATTCACATGAGAAACATATGGAATACTGCTAAAATTGCAAAAAGATGTTGCACAATAGTCTGAACCCACAGTTTTGATCTGCATTTTCCCCAGACTGGAGATGACTGACGAGAAGAAAAGAGAAGCAAAGCGGAGTGATATTTTCTGAGCATCTGCAGAATGTAAACTAACCGAGCACACGGTTTTCTGAATAAAACCTGCAATGAAATGCTAATATTTTATCAAACTGTCCAAAAAAAGTTATTCATACTATATGTTTCAGGAAATTAAATTTTCAGCCATAATTTCTGCGACCACAAAGCACTGAATGCCCGGCATGTTATACAGATCATTGTCATTTCTGGTTCTTTAGCTCTTTTCCTCCCAGTATCACAGATCTATACACTTACTGTGTAGATATGGACATATACACATCCTCTACAAAATGAAGCTTGCAGCTTGAAGCCACACTAGTCAGTGAAATAAAAGAAACTTTCTTCTTGCATGATCTACTTCAGGCCATTTCAATTATTTTTAAGAAGGACCAGATTAAAAATAAAAAGGTGAGGAGCAAGGGATGTTTTCATTCTGATCATGATTTCAGTCTGATCTGTAAAGTTAGGATTTTAAATGTCTAAAATAATACACCTGTTTCTTCCCACTTCATTAGTTTTCACAATTAGAAAACAAACATTATGTGCAAAAGTGCAGGGAAAAAACAGCAACTTCTAATTTAATAAAAAACAATGTTGACATCTTTTTTTATTCAGTTTGACTGCTTAACAACAGACATAACCAGTGGATGGGCTGATTAGCCTCTGTCTCATTTGGAGAACTAATTTAATAATAATTTTTTCATATTTATAAATTATCAAAGGGCGGAATTGAGGTCATTAAAGAGCCAAATTTAGCCCACAGGCCACCAATTGAATAGGCCTGGTCTACTTGCTTCCTCAGATTAATTCAGAAATGGATTTCAGGAGCTAATGAGAAATTATCTTCTTCCAGAGCAGCTGCTATGTCAGAAACAAACACTATAAAAACACATCCTTTCAGATGGATTAAGCGTTAATGTTGAGGTCTCAGTGAAGGAGAGCATTAGTCAGTCAGGTCTGATTTATCTTTACTGAAGCAACAACAAGGTGAGTGTAGGCTCAAATTTCAAATGTAAAGTCAAGTCACATTTGATGAAAATGATTAGAAAGTAACAGGAAATTCTGACCCAGGCACCATGCAGAAAATTGCAAGTATTATGTTTACTTTACGCAGCCTTGTCAGTCAAAAGAAAAGTTTACCTAAGAGCAAAATCTGCAGTCAACTGAGCAGAACAGTACTCAGGAAGCAAACAGACCGTGACAATTATAGCAGTCTATCTACTGCAATGACCACAAAAGATAACTAGAGAACTGAAAAGAGTAGGTAATAAATGAGCACAGCCGAACAATTCTGCACAGTCTCACTGACCTTCAGGGCATGAGCCAGTTTCTGCCCGTGGCACTGCTCTGCTCCTAAAGCAGCCTGCATGGAGTGTTGGACCACACTGCGCATGTGATCTAGAGGACCTAGAGATCCACCTGAAGCTGAAGCAGATGCCTCAATATCACCCAGCAGGACTTGTCCCAAAGAACCAGAGAAGACTTCTGGGTCAGCCAGGACGAAGACCCTGCAGGGATTAACACGACACGAAATTAAATAAGCCTTTGTAAATCTCCAGTTCCCTGAAGTGTTTATTACATCCTCAGACATGTGATACAATATTTCATATTTATGACTGACCTCTCCTGAAAGGGATAGTGCTCATTCTTTAGTCTCTGCTCTGCCGTGAGCATCCTCTGGTACATCAGACCTGCAGATCAAACTGGCATTTAACGACAAATCCTCATACAGATAAAGTGAAGCATGGTGAATGGACAGTTCATTTAACATCACTGTAAACATAATGTTTTGGTTTTTTTTTTGAAGTGATGGCCTTCTGCTTGTCATCTGCTCTGATTGGCTGGTAAGGTCTGCAGACAGCTGCCTTCCAGGTTTGTTAGCTTTGGCTACATTTGTTATTTCGTTTGTTGTTTTCAGTTTGGTTTAGCGCAGTGCATGTAGTGTAGTGTTTGTTTGCATTTTTTAATATCATATCTTTACAATTACAAAACATTTGTTGTCTGTCTTTTTGCCCTTTGCTGGAAAAGGCTTAAGACACATACAATATCAGTCCAGTGTCAACAGTATGAGTAATAGATAATTCATGTTTTGCTTGACCTGTCTGAATGACTGGACTTTGTGGGAAATGACAGCCTACAATCACAAAATCATGACAAAAGACCTATAAATATTACAGCCATCATTTTAATCATCATCATCATCTCCAGTTTGTTGAGCCCTATCCAAATTATATGTTGTGTGTACGGGCTGTAAGTGTTGAGTGAGCTTAAAGGTACTTGACTGGACTGAAGTGTCAAGCTGAGAGCTGAATACCTGGAATGGAGCGTTCAGTTTTTATCTGTCTCGTGTAGCTGAGGCCAACGGTGCAGTAGGGATGAGGGTACGTCAGAAGTCTCTTGCAAAAGTCATAAACCCGCTTGTACAGCTCGTCAGGAATGTAGGCTGTCTGGAATATCAATAACCATACACACACAGTACACATGACACACACACACACACACACACACACACACACACACACACACACACACACACACACACACACACACACACACAGGTTAAAACTAATTAACAATTAACTATTTTCCTTTTACAGATAGTGAACGGTAATGACATTCTTGTGCTCAAATATGAGGAAAAACTATATCCACGGGTCTAAATGACGTCTTTTCAGGTGTCCACTTCCTTGTTGACACTGGCTATGGAACAAAAACACATTCTTCCTCTTGTTGGGTACTACTTATAGTAACAATGCCAAAAGTCCCTAAATTTTATGCCTTAGAAACAATACACAAGTGATAAAGACACTTCAGTCTGGGAGATTTATTTGACAAGGCTGTGTAGCTATGCCTGTGGTGTCAGTCAGGCTAACAAGATATATGTGTATCATGTCACACCCTCATTAAGGAATAGATGAAATTGAGACAGTATCAGCTTGATTCCACTGGGTACAGTTGTGCCGCCGAAGCTCCTCTCAGCCTTTGTGGACAGTACTTGTGATTTTGACAGACATATACACCAAGTCTTTTTTTCAAGAATGTCAGACAAAGACACAGCATAAAGACACATAGCCTACTTATCCCATGACAGAATTACAAAAAACAAGGAAAAATTACTAAATCAAGGTAATCTCAGCAAGACAACATAATCATGTGATCAAAATGCTGAAAGTTTCTGAAATGGCAGGGCATGAACCTGTGTGGAAGATGAGTCAAAAGCACACTGCAGATGTGCCCAGTGGAATGAAGAGGTAACATTACTGTTACTTACTTAGTATTCAGTACAACTCTGGAAACTACATGTATGAATTCAATAAACAGTGTTACAAAAAAGTATGTAAAAGAAAGTTAGAGGCAGTTTTTCACAGTGCCATAATGTGGGAAGAGTAAAGTACCTGAATGATGGCATACATCAGTGTGTGGAGCAGAGGAATGATGCATTTGCGAGAGTCCCATCTCTCAGCCTGCAGAGAAAACACATACACACACTATGTCAGGGCATCATTTGACTGAGGGCTGCGGCTGAAAAAAAATAATCAGCTTCTTAAATGCAGTTTTTAATTTTCCTTTTTTTTTTTGGCAATGTTTTAATCATATTTCACAGACCAAACAATACTGATTAATTAAAGACATAAAAATGGTCAGTAAATTGAATTACAATCACTAAATACTGGATTTAGTGGATCTTTTTCTGGATGTACATCAAGATGTCAAAATGTTTTTTTTGGTTAAGTGTTCCTAGTGCCACTGCTGAGACCACGTACCTTCTCCAGCTCTTTTATCAGCACCCACACCAGAGATAAGCTGTTGCCGGGATTGTTCTGAACCTTCTTATGAAGTGTCCATCGCAGCATGCCTGCACAAACAGATGAACACACAGGTCATCGACTGATGCACAATTTCCACACGGCTAACACAAACTTGCAAAATGTGTCACAATTTTCTCCATGACTGTGCTAATCCAAAATATGTCTGATGACTAACAACTGAACAGCCCTCACGCTGACACAGCTCAATATTCCACTGTGTGATTAGCACAAGCAGGCCCGGTGTCATTAAATATCTTCAGGGTGGAAAACTTTACAGGGCGCAATAGTCTTGGATACAGAGAAACAGAGAAAGTCCATTTCGTGACATCTAATCCTCATGGTCAAGTAAATTTCCCTGGTGTAGAAATAATAACATTTATCTCATCTCATCTCTTATATAAATTGAACCATTGTGAATGTGAATGCAAATGACAAACATCATAAAGTTGTTTTTTGTTGATTTTGCCTCTTTTTGAAAACTCTTTACCATAAAGTAAAAACTGGGTAATGTAATCAGATTATGTCGACAGTAAGATTTCATATATTACATGTGAGCAGGGCCAACCAGCAAGACAGACAGAACCACATCAGAGCTGAGAAAAAAAATCTTAATCGCAATAATTCGCTTATTTATTTCAGTGTGTCGTATATTGTACCTTTGTTGAAACAGTCTGGGGGCTGCTGCTTGTCCGTCTCCCTGGGGAGCACAGCCTGGATGCTGCGGTAGAGCTCTGGCTCTGGAACTGTTGGGGAGCAGCCAGCTGACAATAAAGCCAATATGTTGGATGTATAAGACTGAATATAAAAAGGTTCTGCTCAAAAAAAGTACCACTTTCTTTTGAAACACACATGATGCAAAACAATGATGCATTCTACTTTAATTGAGGATAAACCAAGCCAGAGACATGTTACTAAATGACTGTAAATATATATATTCATATATTGAGAACATGTTTAAGTGAACATGTGTGTTGTGTGTACCTGTTGGCTCCATGCTGCACATACTGCTTGACTTATCCCAGGGGGCCTTGTTGGTCATGTCTCACATGCATTGTGGGTCTATCAGCTGTAATCAGAAAAAAGACATGGACAGGAAGTGTCAGTCATGTCCTGTCATGTCTGACGTCCGCAGTGGGTGGACAGCTGTTCACTCTGGTTGAAAGACAGAAACCCACATTTACTGATGCCAGTAAATGTGGGTAAGCAATGACTGTTTTACTTTTTCTTTCCGTCAGCTTACTGACAGTAGAGTGTAAAATTACACACATACATTGAATGGCACTCAAACTCTCTCTGTTCACAGGCAGGCTGACAGTAATATCATCTCCACCTGCAGCAGTGGAGGAAGTATTCAGATCTTTCATTTACGTAAAAGTACTGTACTAATACCACACTGCAAAAGCACTGTTACAAGTAAGACTCTGCATTTAAAATGTTACTTTTAACTACAAGTTAATAAGCACAATCAGGAAAATTTACCTAAACTATTAAAAGTAAAAGGTACTCAATGCAGAAAAATGTCCCCTGTGACTGTTATACAATTATATATCATTAGATTATTATTACTCATGCATTAATGTAAAAGCAGAATTTTAATATCATGCTGCAGTTGGTTGAGGTTGACTATTCTGAACAGGGCTGTTACTAATGATTATTTTCATTATAGAACAATGTGCTGATTATTTTCTCCATAGATTGATTAACTGATTAATTGGTTTGGAAAAAATCTGAAAACAGCAAGAAATGCCATCACAGTTACCCAGAGCACACGAGGACTATTGCTGACTTGGTAAGGGTTGGTACTTTGATGTCCTTTGGTCAGTTTACAGAGAAGCATAATCTTCATCGGAATAACTTTTTCAGATATTTGCAGATACACAGTTTTATCTCTTCTGCCACAAAATTACACCCGTTGGGTTCTCTCTTTCAGCAGTAGAAAAGGTTATTCAAAGTCTTGACACCAAGAAACTTACCACTAGGTTTTATGGGGCTCCATCAATCCCAAATAATGAATGTGTGGGTCAAACCAGATCTCTGTGGGAAGCTGACGTTGGATAATGATAAGTGGGACAGTACCTGGTCATGCTCTTCAGGTTATTTATTTACCAAAAAAGCTAGGGAGTTGCAATTTAAGGTTATATATAGGCTCCAGATTACCCAAGTGAAATGCAACAAGTTTAATCCTTTGCTTTCAAAATACTGCAATAAGTGTTAAATCTCTGAAACTTTGTATTTCCATTGTATCTATGACTGCCCTCTTATTAATGACTTCTGGGTCAAAGTGTGTAAAGAAGTTGATATTAAGACTGAAAAGACTAACTCTTGAACTTGGGTTTTGTATTCTAGGGATACATTCAGCGGCAATAAATGTTAGCCCCTCGTCACTGAAGCTGCTTAATGTGCTTCTTTTTAGTGCAAGGAGATGTGTTCTTCTTCAGTGGGTTTCAGACACTGTCCCTGCACTTTCATATTGGATCCAGAGAACTATGGAACTTATCCCTTTAAACTTCAGGCTCAAGGACCAAGCATTCAAGTTTGTTTGGTTGGCTGTTTATCACAAAATAAAAAAAAAAAACTATATATTGTTTGATTCCTTGCCTTATATTCTTTTTGTGTGGAGAATGTGTTCTGTGTTGAGTTGGAGAACATGTTGGAAAAAAAGGATATATATATCTTCTATGACCCGCCTTGTTTTGTCCAACTAACAAACCAATATTTCAAATAATTAAAAGGAAATGCAGCAAATCCTCACATCTTTTAAGCTGCGACCTTGAGATTCTTTTTTTTTTCTTAACTCAACTCATCATTTCAGCTATACTTGTACATACATATACACCGCAAGAGTCATAATCTATTATGTAACTAGTAGCTAAAGATAAATATAGTAGTGAAGTAAAAAGTAGCATCAGTAGTAGTAGTAGAAGCATTGCATTAATAGAACTAGAATTAGTAAGTGGGTAAATCACATAATAAAGTTTTATCACGATACAATATTATATTGATTCTTTAGACAACCAGAAGTTATTTGCTGATATCACAAAGTCTGCCATGATCCAATTTCAACTCAGTTCAGTTCAGAGGCCTGTGATTGATATCAGGCAATATCATATGTTGTTTGTAGCCATTCACTTACATTTATGTCAACTCTAGAAAAGTAACTAAATCATGATTTGGCAATTTTATGAGTGAACTCTTCCAGACATTAGCGACACGCACACACGCTATGGGAATTTCAAAATAAAGGTGTATCTTAAAGATGACGATCGAAATAGATTTAAATTTTCACTTTGCATTGATATTGATTGATATTAGATCGTCCAACATTAAATCGACATGTCGATCCAGATCGATGCATCATTACATATCTATTAGGTACAGTACTTGAGTAAATGCACTTGGTTACATTTCACCATGTGTTTCTCTGTCTGTCTTTTTGTATTTGTTAGTGAAATATAGTTAATTAACATTTATACCAGTGTAGTCACTGCTGAGGGATCGAATCAAAAGTTTAGTTTCTACCCCCTTACCCCCACCCCACACAAACACACACCTGCACACACTGACTAACACACAGTGATGTTTGAGAGGTCACAGAAGGTACAGTGGTCCCACACAAATCCTCCCCAAAATGTGTTCCTATAAATAACTCCAACCTACTTGTGAAGGGTTGAGTCACCTCTCAAACCTCCACAACACTAAATTTGGAGTAATATTTGGACAAATCTACCTCAATTAAAATCACCTTTAATGCATTAAGGCATAAATGAAATGTGAGATCATCAAAACCACAACAAACACATCACTAATTACCACAGGAAACTGCATTTCCTGCAGCATTTAAACACACAGACCGGAGACTGTTTCTTTTAAATACAGAGTGGTGGATAAGACTTCATTTATTTTCATGCTTTGGTCCTCTTTGGCAAATTCGTAAAAACCTCTACAACTCTGCTCTCAATATACTGATCATAACTCAACCTTATATCACCATTTTTGCATAAATGTAGACCTCGTGAAGTGTAAAAGAAACACCAGAAGTGTCCCACAATATTGTATTTTAAGATTTCTAAGTAACAGAAACAAGATAACAGACTTGAACCGGGTTTCACTTTCTGGGACTGGTTAGTTAACTTGTTAGCCACCAAATAATTGTCTACGCCAAACGTACACCTGTTGCACCACATGAGGCAATAACCAAAAACCATCCTCATCTTTTTCCAATCGCAAACATTTAGCCGTCAAAGCATAAGAGAATATAAACTCACCCTGTTCTGTACAGGCATGGAGCAAACGGTGGTGAAGGTCCACACACTCACACTACGCTCTCTGTACTGAAACTAACAAGTGTGCGACACACACACACGCACACAAAGAGGGAGGGGGAGAGGGAGGGATAGAGTGAGAGAGAGCGACTCATAGTCAAGTGAGGACAGCAACTCATTGCTGAGTGTATTTCCTCTTGTGAGAGGGTACGAGGCAGCGACACGGGACGAACGCTGTGTGTGCGTGTGTGTCAGCAGAGTTGAGGGGGAGGTGAGGAGGAGAATGAGGGGGTGAGAGTGTCTGTATGTGCAGGTGTTGGAATGTGTCAGAGAGTCATAACCTGTTTGATCTGTGTGTTATTTGGCTCAAGGCTGAACACATTTGGATTTATTTCTATTTTTGGACTCCTGATTCATGGCAGAACTAATGATTTTTCTAAACTTTTACTTACAGCATTTTGGTCTCTTTCAATGTCTCTCATTCTCCCTATTTCTCTTTCTCCCTTACACACACACACACACACACACACACACACACACACACACACACACACACACACACACACACACTGCGCTTGGGGTCATTCCACAGCCCGTATGTGTACAATGAAAGGGATTTGTGCGATGTGATTTAGCCTTGATCCCTCTAAAGACAGCAGTACTTTCAGAATCTGCGAGTTAACAGCGCTGCCTCAGCAACTGAACGCTGCCTGTTTGACCACAAGTTTCCGGCTGCCTCTGTACAGTACACTCTTTTGTCTCTCTTTCGGTCTTTCATTCTCTTCCCCCCCATCTTTTCATCCCCCTGTTTACATCTTTAGGCCTCTATTGGGGCTCTGAGAAGCTCTTTTTCTTTTCTTTGTCTTTTTCTTTCATACATACAACACTGACACAAAAACATACCGGACTGAATTGATATACAGCACTCACTATACATGCAGATACACATACATGCAAAAAGCATTCATGTGCAGCATTGACTCTTGCCCACACAAAGCTTCAAACTTAGACTTCGTTTTTACCTTACGAACAGAAACGATTAACACGGTGTAGGGCTTGACACATGCGTAGCATTTCCTCCCTGTCAGAATGAGTGGGCAGATGTCACTCTATATTTAGACACACATACACACACACACACACACACACACACAGACAGAGAGAGAGAGACACTGAAAGAGAGTGAGACAGAAGGAACCAGAATTTAAAAATGTCAAAAATAGACCCACCACATCATTCACAACTTTCCAAATAACTACCCTGGAAAAACCAGTCTGCAGAAAGTTTTCTGCAGAAAGGTAAGCCTCTTAAACAAAACTGCATAATCATACCTCTTTGTTTGTATACATACGTTTGTTTGACTTTTGTTCACATGCTTTTGCACATATTAATCTCATCTAAAAGTTTGCCATTAAGAAATGAACTTGAGTTTTTAACTATTGAAACGGAATCAAATCATCAAACAAAACAAAATTAAATGTGTATACTGAGGCAATAGCAATGTGATTTATTGCACAAAGCAAACATAAAGCTCTTATCACTGCAGCTGCACACAGATAATATAAAATGCCTGTATGCAAAAACACTCTTGCAGAATGCTCTGTTTCAAAGCATGAAGAAAATACAATGTTACAGAGTTGCAAACTAGGGTTGTCCAGTCATGTATCAGTCAGAAATACAAATACAAAACAATATTTTGAGAATCAATACAGTATCACAAAACATAAAATCCAGATACTCAATATGTTCTAAGACACAATACGTCACAATATATTGAATCATAGCCCCTGTATTATGAGACGAATTTTATCACCAGATTGTTGCCAATACTCATCCCTAGTATCAGCATCACATAATTTATTAACCCCAAAACAGGATCCTGCTCCTTCCTGGTAAGGGTGGATATGACCCTAAAATAACCATAATATTCAAACCATAATGCAAAGTACTCTGCAATAAATATATTCTTGATGATGATTGATAATTCAAACCACTGCCAAACTACTAAAGTGGCCTCATTTCTTGGAACTAAGTCCTCCACCGTGATATTGCCATTATCACGATATGATTTTTTTTCATCATAAAAAAACAATATATGCAAATAATAAGATATGGTACACCACTACTTCCCAGCAGTGCCCTGTATGCAAGTCGTGTTCTAAGACATTCTTTCCCTGTCTTTAGTTGTTCATGTTTTAGAAGTGGTTTAACCTGAGCCAGGCCATAAAAAATTATGTCAATCATACCACATCATACAGAGGTTAATATATAGCTGTTAAAAAAAACTGAATCATGATGGTTGTTGGCCGATACATCAAATTCAGGTATGGGACTTGATATTGGAAATGAAAAATTGCTATCGAAACATCTCTACTGCAAACACTGCAGAACATGACGTAAAATGTGAGATCATGGATCCAAACATCACCAACCAGAGTCAATCTACCGACATGTCTTAACTTTTTACCTACCACTGTAGACCTTACAGCAAAATCCCCAGTTGAGATTTTTCAGGAACATCCTCTATTTTCATTTTAACAAACCACGCAACTGGTCAGGTATAACCTTTAACATTCCTCACACGTTTTTCACCACTGAAACCCATTATTTCTTTGGCCATTAGGGCCAGTAAAACCTGTCAAATGACCCAGGTAAGTGCTAATAATTAGGGCACAACCTGAAATACCATTGCAGGTGCCAAGGACACATGCCAGTGAAACAAACTTCCCCTATGACTGTTGACTATTTACGGCTAATGTGAGTCAGTTCCTAATCTAACTTTGAGCTACGTTCCACATCTATCCACACCTTCCCTATGTGGGCAGCTGCCGCCACGCAGCATGGTGGACAGCCCAAGTCTCAAACAATGCCGCTAAACAGAAAACAGGAGCACTAATTTCCGTTCGGGCATGCTGCAGACATCTCAGAAAACAGGAAGGACCTGACAGCAACTTGTGGAAGTGCGTTCATAGAGCATAAGAGTTGTGGTGCTTGGGTGCTGCAGTGGGGGTGGGGTTGTTTGCTTGATTGGAAATCCCCGACTTAGGATAGTATGGGGTCTTATGACACAGATGGGCTTCACCGTCTCTCACCTATTGACCTGGCCAAAGTGGAGGAGTGATGAATCACCTGCAGAGTTTATCTCCCACATAACAAGCAATGCCTGAAAAACAGGCTTATCGAGTTACAGCACTAAAATTTCCTGACAGGGAAATTACTGTGTGGAAGTGAACTGACTGTGTACAATGTGTTCAATGAGCTTATGGCAACAGCAGCATCATGAAATCTTCTTCAAAGTTTTCTTTGTCATGAAGATACCAAATACGACTGCATATGTGGAGAGAAAGATGTAGATACAGCTGAAAAGTTTCTGCCCTTCTCTCTCCATGGAGCAAACAGTCAAATGGCATGTCATCTTTGATTACACTCATGCTAAGGTTCAATTCTAGGAGGAATACACATGCAGAAACACACTCAAAAGTTGCAAATGGAGGTGGGCAATATATCACTATTACATTGATATCTTAATATGAGACTGGAAATCATCTAGGATTTTGGACATTGTTAGACTATATTGTGATAATATATCAATATATCCATCCAATTTTAATTTTTTTTGAAAGCACCAATAGTTATCCCTACAGTATTGTTGTAATGGTCAAAAATATTGTGATTTTTTTTTGTCCATACATACAAACTGGGGTCTAGGGACTTATAGGGGTCCTTGAGTGGGTTGCAGGGTGTCCCCAACAGAAAGGGGAATAAAATATTTGAACTTCCATCACATTTTCTGGAAGCTGAAGAAATAAAGTTGCCTGTTTTGATTGTAATTTACAGTGATCCTAGTTTGATCTTTGACCATTTAAAAAAAAATAGTCAGAAGGGATTTCTTAGGACAAAGTCCACTCAATTTGGTCCTTGGTTTAATGTGCATCTATTGTAGGGGTCCCTGACATGAAAAAGGTTGGGAACCCCTGGTTTAATCTACAGCTATGCATCATATTCTGTACGGTCATCATATGTTTGCACTATTTGGAACTTTACAGCATTTTATTTTATACACACACACACACACACACACACACACACACACACGTTATGACATAGCCTAAGAATATCAAGATATTTTTATACACCATACGGCCCAGCCCTAACTGCAAAGAGACACCTATAACTGACAACATGTAATTGAGAGTGAACACTGGGGGATATCAATCAAAGTGATTTCCTGCATCAACATGCTGGACAATATGAGGAAGTTCTTTTTGACTGGTGCGTGTGTGTGTGTGTGTGTGTGTGTGTGTGTGTGTGTGTGTGTGTGTGCGGGGGGGGGGGGGGGGGGGGGGCTGACTTGCTGGCCCTGAGGAGGAAACAACCAAGGATTGTTTCCTCCTCAGGGCCAGCAAACATTGCATAATAATAATGCTGAAAAACTTCAGCTAACAGGTAAATTTGTCATTAAAAAAACTTAGATTTAAGAGTTGGTGTGCATCAAATCACTGACTCTGAATGGACAGGAGGAAGAATTATGCTGCTGTGGGTAGTGTGCTAAATCCATCAGGCAAGAGGAAGACAGATAGGAAGAGGTAGAGATAGAAAGGGGTTTCCCAAGAGGGTGTGTGTGCGTATGTACGTGTGCGTGTGTGTGTGTGTGTGTGTGTGTGTGTGTGTGTGTGTGTGTGTGTGTGTGTGTGTGTGTGTGGTCCCTTTTGTGGGGCCTTCAATGGTGAGAACTGGGTTAATTGGTCCATTAGGGGTCAGTTTAGGATGTGGCATTTAGATTGGATTTGGCATCATACGTCAGTTTAACAGTTTTGAACAAACACGTTATGCTAAAACACAAATGCAGATCCAAATGGACACAAATTCATATTACTGTGTGGTCACACATGAGCACATACAATTCTGCACAAGATGCATGCAATTTAGTGAACATGTCAAAGTCAAGTCAAATTTTATTTATATAGCCTTATATCACAAATCACAACTTGCCTCAGGATGCTTACATGCAGCTCCCACTGACCTACACATTACTACATCTTATCAGTTTTTCTGGTTTCATTGAGCCTTGCCTCACAATGTATCCTGTACTTATGACCACTTAATGTAGAAGTTTCCATCAGTGTTTTGGAGTAGTGATTACATCTATTATTTACGCATTAAATACTTTGAAGTTTATTCTTATCAAGAATAAATACAACGAACAAAGACAGCATTGTTACCATAGATACAGCTGTGACCTGAAGCAGAGGGCCTGTGGATAGCCAGAGGGCTGTGGGGTAATGCTGAGTATGAATGATTTATTTTTAACTCAAAGTCTTAATAAATAAAAATACATTTTTGTCATAAAGAAGGTAGTGTGTAAGCTATTTAGTCATCTACTGCAGTTGTGACTTTAGTTTGCAACTTCTCGCCATCTTGTAAAGAAAAATTAAGAAAACTTGGGCTGTGAAGTTCTGTTTCACACATTTTGTTCACTTGTTTAGACAGAAATATGCAGATTCCCTCTCACTGCTGTTCTAGAAACTGTTATGGTACAGTTGCCATGTGGTTCCTGTCCTTTTGTGTACCTGTTCAATCAAGTGCAATGCATCTCAGATTTTCTTCATATTTAAGCAACACATTGTAAGTTTCATACAAACTGTAAAGTCACTCTACTTCAGTCAGCACACAGTGAAGCACAGTCCTCTGCAACATTTGAGACATTCTCAGACCAAATATTCTGGATATTCTGCAACTGACGTGTGTGGAAAAACAAACATTGTTTCCAGACATGCTGAGGACAAAGTAAAAAGACAAATGTAAGAATTCCTGTGGATCATCAGTCTCACCACACACCAGACATTATTTAGCTCCTGTGGGCACAATGAGGCAACGCAGCAACATAGCCGTAAACTTTCACAGGAGGTCACTGGGTGTAAAGTGATCCAAACGCTACAAGCACAGGATGTACTAAGTGCGTCACATAAACATGATCAGCAGCACAAATAGATCCACACACACACACTTGGTATGCCATAGCTGTGGCTGCGATGGAGACGTCTTTCCAAGAAGCCCACAGGCACACGACCATGCCAACAAACGTTGCCATTTGTGTTCATATTCCTCACAGGGCAAACAAAAGGGTGGCGTCTTAAATTGAAGAGTCTGTGGCTGTCTGCATTTTGGGAGCTGCAGCATGTGGAATTAAGGGTGTTTTGTAATAACTTTGAAAAAGGTTGTCATTTAAAATCTAAGGTCAGGCTTTCTGGGAAAATGTTGGGTTAGCTAACAAGGACCCAGCACTCAAGACAACGTCTGCCTCAAGAGGAAAATGTTGTCCAGAGCTTTCAAAACAAAGCTCTCAGGTTTGAACTGATGATTGTTTAAATTATTAATGTTATGAGTTATGTGTTAAAGTTTTATATATACACATATATGTGCTTTGTTGATTATTATCCAAATCAAATCAGAATAGAATTAAGAATTAATTGACTTTGAATTAACTGACTTTTCCAATCATTTCAGCTCTATAAAGGTCCTCAACACTGTGCAGATTGTGAATGACTGTTAACACTGGTATGAAGGTTTCTGCTGAGCACTTTGTGTATGAGGCATCGTGTCAAGTAAGAGTTTGAATTAATCAGATCATCTGACTGAGCTGAAATAGTCAAAGCGTCAGTTGTGGTCTACTTGTCTTGTGTCGACACAGCCTACAGACATGGCGAAGTCTGTTTCATTCAAGTGCTGCAAAATACTGTCTCTCTTAAACCCCAAGAGAAAAATGGACTACAAAAGGGTTTGCTGAGTTGTATTCCTCTGCAGCAGGAGAAACTACTCAACAACTCCTTAAAGTCCTTAATGTCAGTTCTTTGTGTTTGCAGCATGATCAACAGACGGTCTGTTCTGGTTTATTCTTCTAAATCACAGTTAAAAACAAATGAATTTTTAAGTCTTAGCTGACTTCCTGGTCAGGTTGGTAAGAGAAAACACTTAGTACTGGCTCAAGTGCCACTGCTCATGTTTGCCAAACTGCTTCTGCGACTTCAGCATTGCAAGCAAAGGCCAAACACTTCTTTGTAGCATACAAGTGTTTCTGATTCTCCAACACAGCTGACCTCATATGGGGTAGTTTCCAAGCATCAGTTTTTAATCTACTCTACAACAAGAGAACAAAGATTATTTAAGTGTTAGGATGCCTTTGGGATACCCCTCCAAACATTGGTTCAAACATTGCTTTTAAGTGGCTGACATTTTGTGGTCGACTAAAAGGTCTTTGTATAGATAGGTCAAAGTCTCATGATCGTGACCCTCATGGGATGGTGATTCGGGATGTCACAAGAACCAGTACTCCCATCAGTCAAAGCCATTCATTCATTCATTGTCCGTAACTGCATATCCTTGATGGGTCAGTCAAAGCCACAATTTTGAAAATATGAAGGTACTTTTTTCCATTGCCATAGGTGCTGGAGATACTGGAGATGCAATTCTGGACATGACAGGGACAGTATAAGCTTTCAAGTGTTGCAGTCTGCTGTTAAATGCCAATGGAAGAAGTAAAATGCCCAGTGGGACTGAACAACAACAACTACATGTGCAACACAGCAACATGTGGAGTTGCAGCAACTGCTCCACTTCAACTCGGTGAAAAGAAATGGTGATATATGGCTTGGGTTGTGAGTTGACCTGCGGGGAAAGGTGGGTTCGAGTCAACCCATCTGTCTCCGTGTTTCTTAAACACACACACTGGCTGCAGTGGTGCACACAGCAGCGCATCTAGAGCGCTCCGTCAGCTCAGCCAACAAAATTGTTAAAATCCTCAAACTGTGGACTCAAAATGAACACAATCAGGAACAATGCATCTGCTTATTTAATAGACTAGATCTTCTCACCACTGTGAGAAACAGTGCACTCTTCATGCCTTTCTGTTCCCAGCTGCATGATCATGCATGCACGACATGACCCTGACAATATGTAAAGGTTGTTCAGCAGAAATCACTTTTGCACTCTCGCATTAGGACATAGGCAACATACTCCCTTGACACTGATTTGCGTCAGACTTAGTAAATATGCCCCTCCAGTGATTCTTCTACCATTCTACGGGGGGTGGCCCTGCCCCCCTTGAAAAAAACAAAATAGTTTATGTTGTGAATTCTTCACGTTCAGACATTTTCTTCAGAGACTTTTATTTTGAATGTATTCTTCTTTTCCTCTTTCCTGTTGCTCAGTCTTCTTTTATGTTTCTGCCTCCGTAGCAGAGCAGAACTCACTGACGATGTGCTGTCAGGCTCATGGAGTACAATAACTGGATTCTCTGTCTGCATGTCATAATGGTACAGTGTCTAGTTGATGTTAACTGTATGTTTTTTGCACTGCTGTAATGTCTGTAAAGGCACATTTCAGTAATTAGCCTGATGACTTTTATTGGTTTTGTTTTTTTACCTTTTCTGTTCTCTTCGTAGTAGAGGGGCTAAAAGCTAGATAAGTCTTGTGTTTAGGGGTGTCTTTGCTTAATTATTTGGCAACGGTTTGGTTTTGCTAATGTGGTGGATTATTTCTTCATCCAAATCCCTGCTGAGCTCCACCCTGTATCCCAAATTTCCATTATCCAGTACTTGTTGCAATCTTGATACATTACTGTTGTTTTTTATTGTCTGTGCCTGCTGCCAACCTAGAACTAACTGGATAGAGGCAGCTGCAAAACAGCAGTATTTCTCAGAAAAGGGCTGTAAATGATATCCCACCTGTGTAAAAAGTTCCCTTGAGCATGAGTAGATCATTTTAACTTGTACATCATGTTACCTATATTTGCTCTAAGAAGTTGAACTAAAAGGAATAAAGCACAGTTTAGTGTTTTCATTATCGTTATTACGTAAGAGTCTTTGGATCAAACCTATGATTACTGTAGGTTTCTGTTCATTTCAGTCCTGTGTTTCATGGTGCACCTGTTCCAGTCATCACCTCAGTTATCCAAAACATGTAGTTTCACAGCATTATCTCACTCCTAGATGTTTGTGTCATCCCAGAAGCTGTATCTGAGTGTTTCACTGTGTGGTCATAAGATATTTTGACATCATGATCACACTGCCAAATGATAGCATTACCACAGCAGACATCCTATTGAACACAGTTTGCTCATCGTGTGTAGTAGAATATGTGATTGTTACTTTGAATTTTACAGTGTTATTTATGTCCTCATATGTTTCAAGTTATTCCTTGAGAACCTTGCTCAGTAATAAATTACCAGCATTCAGCTAAAAGGCTAAATACTTTAAGCCACTATGACATTATTTTCTCCTGGCTCGCCCAATAGTTGGCATCACCAGTTTGATTTTGATCTAGATTATAAAGCTGGGGCTGTATTACAGAAACTTGACAATCCTATTGTAACTGTTTGGTGACCATGGTGTGTTTCCACCTCCATACCCTTAAAGCATTATGTCAAAAGTAAAATTAAATTGAGACTGTTTCATAACCAGTTAAAACTTTTGTAGTACCTTTAAGATATGAAATGTGTATTACACGTTACGCATCCTAACTTCTCCAAATCTTAAATAAACCCTCTTAATTTTCAGATAACTGTAGGATAAGCTGTACTAACTTTTCACTTCCACTTCTCATATTACTTTACTTATTACTTGTATCAAAACTAATTAGTTACACCATTCATCATATTACTATTACTACCTTGTTGGCGGCCTTGTTACGCTGCAGAGTTAAACTGCTGATCCAGTGAACTGCTAACACCCTGAAAGCTTTTGTAGTCAGCTGTTCAGATGTCGTCTGTGGTGGAAACAAAGTCGACCTCTCCTTAAATTAGATTCCATCAACACATATTCTCTCTGGAGGAGCCAAACAAACTTAAAGGAGAAGTGTGTGATTTCCAGCGGCATCTAACGTTCAAACCTTAGATTGCAACTGAGAGGATTTACCCCGACACCGCCCCTCTCTCACCAAGAGTATGGTGGCTGTCAGCAGACAAAATGGCGAGCGAAAGCCATCTCACAACAAACTACAATTATGTGTGTAGGATGAATTACCTGTCCAGCAGAAAACAGGCAACCTCGGCGTCACTGTGAAAACGTTTGTCCTCCATCAGCGATTTCCATCGTGTAAACACTATGCCGATGTTGATTCGTGTTTTTGCCACTTCCTGTCATGCTTGCATTTACTTTCTTCGCGTCTCCGCTTCTTGGATGACGGGGATTCACTGTCCGCTGCTTTTTGTTCTGGTACAGTGTATGTATGATCCTCCATTTATCAAAACTGTGCCAGTCAAGGTTCACAACGCTAAATGGTCTGCCAGCAATCACCCGCGTCTATCCTACCCGTCCACTTCCGTGTTTACGCTGCGGCGTCTACGTAAGGTCGCCATGGGCTTCCCAAGACTCACTGTTAGTGCAGTTTGTCCGCTCTGCGCTGCCGTAGACGGCGCAGGATGATGATCTCCGTAAGTCGACCTGACCGTTTGTAACTATAAATGGCTATTTTTTTCTAAAGTAATGAGAACATATAGATTATGAGTTTACATCGATTGATAATAATAAATAACATAATTATAAATATCTCATTTATGTACATAAATTCCTGTAATTCTTACACACTGGTCCTTTAAAAAACTGTCAGTCCTTCCACCTGTGGAAAGCATGCTTCTCTCTCACTGAGGTCAGAGATAACTCAGTAACTCAGAGTTAGTTAAAATAGTAAGTATAATATAGTTAATTGCAATCTTTTTCACTACTCATACAAATACATTACTGAGGAATATATCACTGCCCAACACTAGTGATAAAGACTGCAGTTAAGGACAATGTTTCCATACTGTGGGTTGTTGCCCTCAAAATGAAATTGCTATTGACTAATTTCATGAACAAAAAACACGACATACAAGTGGACACACACCCAAACAAACACACACTCACATAGACTGGAGCCACCCTGCATCCCATTAACCCCAAGGTGGTGCCAGGAAGCTCGGATGTAAAACAAGGAAGCTTAAGGAAATACAGCTGCGCTCTTAGACTCCCAACAGACACAACAGACAGCCAGGGCTTCAATCAGATCAGGCACTGTTATCAAACCCCTGTTATTATCTCAGGAGAGAAAAAATAAACCCCCGTCTCTCGTGTCTTCCTCTCGTGTCACAGGGCACGATGGAAGTGTTTTTTTATAGCCTGACTCGCACGTAAAAGAGCCCATTGACAAAAATGGATGAGGGGGGAAAGTGGAGCCCCTTTTAGCGGAGACATGTATTATAAGATACTTCAGTCAGGTGCAGTACAGTGAAGCACAGTGTCATATCAATCTGCATCGGCTCATCAGAGCAAAACGTAAACATTAAGACAAATATAAGTCATGAAGAACAGCAAAAACATCTCTCAAATTTAAACAGGTCAACTCAGAACTGAAGAGCAGCGGAGACAAGATGACTGACAGGTTTATGTTAAACAGAATTAAGCTAAATGTGCATCTAGCCACATACACAGAGCAGACTTTCATCGTCCGAAACATTAGTTAGCAACAATTTATAGTCGTCGACATTAACTTTTCCTCCAGTAAGTAGACAGCGACCTTTAAAGAACAAATGTAAAGACGTCTGTAATACTTAAAACATCTAATATTTCACTATTTTTTTTTTTTTAATTTACCCGCAGTTAAGTTGTTCAAACAGCTCCATTCGTCTGCGTTAACGTCCGTCTGTCGGTGACACTTCACTCAGCTCCACTCAACTGACTGACTCAGAGTGTAGTCTTCTGACCACGCCCACCACAGCAAGCGACCAATAGCATATCATGAAGCATCATGTGACCACGCCTACTACAGCAACCGACCAATAAACGAATGCTTTATTATAATATGCCTGCATTTATGAATATGACATCTGTGTTCTTAATATATATGTATGTACTGAATATGTTATGAATTTCATGTAAAGTGATTTGGCAACAACATATTTTGTTCACTCCGGGCTATTTTGATTTTTTTTAGTACTACTTTCCTCATATATGTAATTAATATCAGTCAATATATATATATATACTTAATTGCTAATTTTAAGTAAAGGTCCTGCATTCAAATGCTGTCCAAAGCCAATTAATATTGCTGTATCAGTGAAATGTTCAAGTATCACAAGTAAAAGTACTATATAAAAGTACTATATACGTATATTCTTTGTATGCAAAATCTTTACCAGAATAGTATAGCTGTCACCTTGATGGAAGGGAAAGTAAAATTCTTTAACTTTCATCAATGTACCTGTAATTGCTGTATATCTATATAAAAACAAGTTGTCAATATACACATACACGCTTACATACACATCTTCAAGTATAGACAAATATTAGTTGAAATCAATCTCCAGTTGAAGACATATATTTTATTAAGATTATAAAAACAATATTGCAATTGAAAAATGTCAGGAGAGGGCAGATGTGATTTATCAGAACATAAAAGTACCTAATTCATGAATGTTCAAGTGCCTCGATTCCATAAAAAATATTTATGCGCAGTGCTACTATTTTAGTATCAGTCAGGTGACCAGGATAGTATCCATTTACAGCAACAAAACAGTAAGATTTTTTAAATGTCATAGTTTACAATATACAAAGTGCAATGAATCAGTTACTTTTTTTATACATATATATAAAAGAAGCACCATAATATGAAATTTATATTTTACATCTGTGCCCTTAATTGGTAAAATAAATTTTATCACTCTGAAACCGCAAATATATGGCTTATACATAATTCCCATTACAATTATTACAAGTATACAAGCTCTGTGTTGTTTAAATAACCTGTACTTCAAGTGAAGTCAAAAGGTCAATAGAGCCCCCTGCTGGTCATATTTACAACTCCAGTTAAACTAGACTTCATTAAAACTCCTTAGGAGAAATGTCATCATTAAAAGCCCATGTATAACAGACATAAAACATTATGGTGTAACATTCATGTATAGCATGCAATACAATATTTTACAAACATAATATTTACATATTGTGAAAGTCCATAGTGTCCATTCTCAGATATAGGCACATAGTCCAATAATCACCCCACTGGAGGCATTACATAGTCTGGTCTGGTTGATATGTATAAAAAATTCTCCATGTAGGTTCATCCAGAGAAAAGTTCATCAGCTTCGACTCCAAGATGATCTCTTAATTTTTACATTCCATCTCTCGGTAGGACCCGTGTTGGTGCCTTTTTACCTGAGATCCTGTACTGTAGATTCACCCTGTTTAACCAAATTACATTTTAATGTTACTGTGGTTAAGGTCACTTCTCTGCCAACAGAGAACTGAAACCTATGAAATGAAACTTGAACTGTTTCCATCACAACAGTGAATAATTTCTTTGTGCGGAGAAAACTGGACACTGCATCAATAGAATAACTGTCTCTCAGTCATTCTTTGTCGCTCTGGTTCTTTGTTAAGTGTTTGTATTAATGATCACAGGCCTGCCAGGTCTGCAGTTTTCTGCCCCTTCTGCACAAGGCTGTGTTTCAAACAGCTATGTCCCACTGCTGTTTGAGGTCGCCATCATGTGAACCGGACCCCCATAGCTTCAAGACACCAGGCAGAAATTTAAAAAAAAAGTGTATTTCCTGTGTACTTTCCCTCTGTGGTCAGTGTCTGCTTTCAGAGCATATAAATAACAGTGGACAGAACAGTTTCCTTTTAAACCAACTTTCAAACCAGTGGTCACCAGTCTCATGGAAGAGCCCCACTGAAAGTGACTATGGGCAGGCAGAGGAGCGAGCAGAAGGTGGGGTTGAGAGGCTGGATTTGGGCCGAGGTCTGGGATTTTCTTAGCTTCCAGTCAGTAGAGCCATCAGGTTTATAGCATACTGAGATATCACATCTATATGGGGAAGAGACAGAAACATGGGTGGGATATTAACAACACTTGCAAGGGTTGTGAGTGAATGCTGTAAGTATGTGTAACTTTTTATGTATTTATGTACTCTGTGTTCCCTGAGATGAAACTAGGTTGTGGCTGCAGACCATACATGTGAGAAAAGAAACTGCTGTGAGAATACGAACAGATATAAGAAGTCTGTCTGACGTGTCATCCAGATGAGAAATTATTTATCTGGCATGTGAAACTCCTGAAAGATGATGCTTTAATGTCGCTATAATTGTGTGGAAGAAATAAAAAGAGCAGGGGTAGAGGACTGAACCATTCAAATGATTTATTATTATTTATTAGTTGTTGGTAGTGTACATTCACACACTGTGTATGTCTACCAATTTCAGTTTTATACCATCGTAGTGAGGACATTTCTCATTGTGAGGATATTTTGGTCAGTCCTCACCACTATACGCTGTTTCAAAGGCCTGTTTGAAGGTTAAAACTTGGTTTTGGTTTTGAATCAATTTTAGCTTGGGCTTTAAGGTTGTGGTCTGGCATTTAGTTGTAATGGTTAGTGTGTGGGTTAGGGGCTTGGGAACACTGTAAAAACCCATACAGGAATTTAGTATTTATCTTCAGAACACTTCAGAACACATAAACATGAGTTCCTCTAACTTAAATTCTTTTGACTTAAAGTGATGAGCTGAATAAATGTACTGTACAAAGTTCAATCACTTATTGAATAAATTGGGAAGATGTAGAAGGAAATCAAATTTATTTATGTCAATCAGTATAACTAAAGAGTTGTTGGTTCAACTTGATATCTGAACCTCCCAACCCCCTCCTTCCCAGACTCAGGAAAGCTCTGCCGGCTGCAGGAGCGCAGGACACACACAACATTGTAAACTGACAATAACAGGGGAGGATGAGTCCTACATTGTAAATTGATTAACTGTTTATAACCGTCACTTGCCTGTCAGTGTGAATTTAAGCCCCTTTTCCTGAAAACAAAAGCCCACTGATTCAGAAATACACACTCTGGACTTCATGTAGTGGCCTGTTTCTCTGCCTGCCTGATTGAATTAACATATCGCTCAGTTTGGCCTTTATAAACATGGACAACTTCTACAAGATGATTAAAGATTTTGTAGAACTCTTAGACAGACGCTCACTTACTCGGCTAACATTCAAAATTAATTTTGACACTAATTAACGCGAGACAAGCAAACTAAAACTGGGCCAGAAATTTCTAAGGGAGAGAGACATGTTTAAGTTTAAAACCAGTAGTTTATTTTTATGGTGCATTATGTCAGTGAGTGTCCATAGGAAGATAAAAGTATAGTTGTGTGTGTTTATGTTGACTCCTCACCTGGTGACACTCTGCAGTATTTTTTTCTCATCCTGGTCCAGACATACAGCAAAGGTTGTGTTTCCAGCCCCGCTGACTTGAACCTTGTCCACCTTCACCTCTGTTGTGCTCAGCTGCTACAGAAGGAAGGAACAGAGCAAAACTGAATGCATTTCACCTCGTGGAGAAAAAACAGACGAGAGACGCTAGATGCTCCCCTCAAAACTGTGCTGAAATATATGCACATTTTCATATCACTCGATGTGACGTTCATTGTTATTGCAGCCATTCTTAGTTGCTTTGATGTTTTGAAGTGTTTGTTTTTGTCTCCGAGTTGTAAAGAGAGCCTTCAGCCAAAAATCAATCATTTTAGTAGGTCTACACCACTGAAGTGTGTAATGAATGTTGCAGATCAGAGCCTGAAATATGAACGAGGTTAAGAGATTAAACTGCAGTGTTGAGCAAATAATATTATTGCCAAAACAACACAAGCAAAACAGACGCGAGTCTTGCCTGTGTTGTGGCTTCTTGTTCCGTGAAGCTGTCAGTCTGAAAAGCTGTGTTCTCACTCTGCATATGTGAGATGAGAGATTCAGCTGAGATGAGTCTGAGCTGCTATCAAGAACGTATCGAGGTCTTTGACTTTAAATAGGGTACGTGCTGCAGAGTTGTTTGTGAAAACGTGCTGCTGCGGCGCTTCTTTAACCACAAACCACCGAGACAGACTGATGTTACATCTATAGCTTACCTGGTTGTAGCCCTTCTTGGTTTTGCCGTTCTGTCTCTTCAGAACTTCAGTCATCGTGAGCTGCAGGCACTCCATCTTTGAGTCTGACAGAGATCATTTTAGTTAAATTATGAACACACTTACAAATTTTCTCCTAATGCAGAAAACAAAATATCAGGAAAGTATCAAGGCATTTCCATTTACCCTGAGATGGAACTACAGTCTGAATGATATTAATGAATGATCATCTTTGTTTATATGTTGACTTCCTATTGAAACATATTCCTTTTTGACCATGAGCAATAATTATCAGAGGTGGGACCGAGTCGTGCAAGTCACAAGTAAGCCTCAAGACTCCTTCTACCAAGATGCACCACAGAGAGCCACAAGAGGTCATTCATGCCTGTGGCTAACTGTGTGACTCCCCCTTCCAAAGGTCAGACACTCATTATTCACATGATCACATTGCTATTTATTGATCATTTAGTTCTTCTGCTAAATGAAGAAGAACTAACAGTGCAGTAATTTTGTGCAGTAATTCAACGGTGCAATGTGTTGGTTTACACTGGCATCAATACTGCCTTTATTTATCTATGCTGTAGATTGCAACCGACCAATACATTTATTTATAATAGTCTTACATCTTAACACACTAATTTATAGACGATAACAAAAGATGCAGTTTGACGACATTGTGACATTACCTTATGTGTAGTCAAGTGCATTGACTTCCTTAATCATTCTCTGTGTTTTCTGAGAAGTTATAGCAACTAGAAAGTAACAGCTAAGAGGAAACACAACGAGTGAAGTTACAAGTGACTGGTGTTAAAGTCTATGTCAAGTTGCAAGTCTTTTTTGATTTTCTTAAGTCATGTCTAAAGTAATCAAATGTTTTACTCAGATCTGACATGAGTCCAAGTCATGTGACCCGAGGTAGCACCACTGGTAATTATTACTTCATGCTGAGTCTCTGCATTGTCTCAATCAAGCAGTTAAAAAAAAAAGAAGCTAGGAGCTAAAACTTACCCAGTTCCTCAGGATTCTTGCATGCTTTGGTTAAGTTTATTGAAGTACAGACTTTGTTCTCTCTTTTCCACTGGCTTCTCCCACTAATCACAACCTGAATGGGAGTAGAGGGGAGAATAAGATGATTGCTGTTTTGAAAAAACACTAAAGTACAGGGAAATGAAGCCAACCTTAAAGATTATAAGTACAGCCTAACAACCACACAGCAGATATTTTGAATTTGGAGCAATGTTTCCAAAAGAGGAAATTTACAATTACAATTTACAATTTTATTTAGCAGGCACTTTTATCCAAACGTGATACAACACAAGCAAGAAATGCAACCAATGAAAGATAAGGGACAAATAATCGATTAAGAGCTATTGTATATCAGTAAAAGAGGAACATCATGTTTACGAGTCTTCATGCTTCATATCACAGGAACCACAAACAATAACTTTGTCAGGACAGGGCACGTGCTCATTGCTGTTTAGCAGACTTTGTATTTTATCATGAAGTTTTTGATGTGTCATTTCCTGTGGGAGCAGAAGTGACCATAACTGAAACCAGCTGAATTTGGGTAAAAGCAGAGAACCTGCACTGTCTCCAAAGGGGCAATGGTATGTTTTTCTGCTGACACAAACATGGTTAGTGAATAAAATAAAACTGAATCTTACCCTGTTGTACACCACCTCCAACATCAGAGGCACTGCTTCTCGGTCACCATCAATACCGAACCGTTTACTGGCAGCACCTTCATGAATACAGAAAAAAAAAAAAAAACATTAGTGATCCGTGTCAGAGTAGTTTCAGTTACACTGTTTGACAGAGCACAGAATAACTCTACATTACTGTTAAATGTGACTACTAACTTTAAATTTTATGGAAGGCTGAAATAAATTAACACTTTTTTTTGATATTTGTGTGAACAATATTGTAAGCAGTAGAAAAAAGTCACTACCGGACATGAGGCATGAAGAGCCTTCCCTTGAATTTTTACTTCTCAAAGGAAATAAAAAAAATAAGAAGTGCAAGTGGTGGTGACGAGTGAAACCAAAAAAAAAGTAGAAGTAGACTGAATCATGACATAGAAATAGCAGATGTTCCTCTACCATAAATTTAGTCCAGCCTCGACCTCATAAAAACTGATGATGCATTTCAGCCTGCCCTGAAAATGTGGAGGATTTTATTTATTGTGTCACGGTTGCTAGGATACATGTGTGTGTTTCAAGTGTGTGTGTCATTCTCACCCATGGCCTTGATGGCTCGCGTTCCTGCAGTGTGCCCCAACTCCAGGGAGTGGACGAACACCTCAGTCCTCCTCTCTCCACCAGCTAACGTCAACTGCAACAGCAATGATCCTCAGTTAGTCACTGAATTTTGGAACAATTTGATTAGTTATTACAAAGACCCAGACGACATCAGGGTGCTACTTCTGCTCACAAGGGCGACAAAGTCTGGATACCAGGTCTTCCAGACTCCAGATCACAGAGCAGAACACAAAGGTTTGAAAGGCAGGAATGTACGTAGTGTAGTATAGCTGTGTGTTGGTGTAAAAGTGTCTGACCTCCGCCTGGTAGAGCTGGATCAGAGCCGGCCGGGCAGCATAGCGGCAGTAGTACAGGACCAAGTCGGCCAAAATGGGCAGACGCTGCTCATATGAACTATCATATGACTCTGACTCCGTCTTTGAGGTTTGCTGCAGCAATATAAAACAGTTTCACAGTTAATATGATTATGTAGCAGGATGATTTATGTATAACAAACAAAAACATTAAATTTGTTAGATTTAATTTGTTGAACGGTATTTATGCTTCAGGCTCTATCATTCTGCTAACAGGCTTTAAAAGGGAAACATTGATATTTTCCAACCTGGAATTTTCTTTTTTTCTGTTTTTCATTCTGAGCAACTATGCACTGTCAAATTAAGTCCACTAAAAGTGTTTTGCATTGCCACTGACAGGCTCAGATTATTATTATAAGTGTCCTGAGTGATAAAATGTGGAAAGGATCCCCAGAGATAGATCTTTTTTTTTAAAGAGTAACATCCTTTTTGAAACAGCCATATATCACTCTGTTCAAAACCAGACTCCATTGACAAAAAGAGTATATTTTCCTCTCTGGTCCATCATTGCCTCAATATTCTGCAGGGGGGCGCCAATTTATTTAAGCATTATTGAAACATATTGGCCAGTTAGCTGTATTATTATTCTTCACAGCACTCTTATGTGTCACAATGGATCATTTGCAAGAAACTCTGACATTGGAGGATACAAAGAGAAAAGAGAATAAAAGAAAAAATAGGGTCCAGGTTGAAAAATACCATTTGTAATTCACTATCTTGGTAACAATTCAATATATATTGGTTGAATAATGGACCAAACTAAAGATAATTCATGTTCTTAGCTGGATAAATGACAGACCTTTGGATTAGTTTTAGTTTGGCAGTGTAAAAGTGAGATTGCAATCATACCTGGCAGACGACATTGGGAGGCAAGTTGAGCAGGCTCAGGGTGTTTCTTTCGTACCAGGGGTCCAACATACCAAGCAGATGGGCAATGTCATTTGTACTGTCTCCTATGCCCGTGAGATGAAGATCCTGCTTGAGCAAAGGCAACAATTACAACCAAATTCTCATAAAGGAACCAACTCCAATCACTGACTATGGAGTTAAATGAGTGCCATAGAATGAATAAACCTTTAAAAGAAAAAGAGAAAGAATATAAAGAATATATAAAGAATTCAAAGAGAAAAAAAAAACAAAAAAACAAATATGTCTGTGTAAGTTCGTAATAATCAGTGAAACAATAAATTAATGTGGAAATATTATGACGAGTAAAATATGAAAGAATAATTATAAGCATTTTTATTTATTTGTTCATTTATTTTGTGTATGTATTATATATATATTTAAAAAATATATTCTTATGTATTTTTTGCTTATAAATTACTGTTTTTTATTTATTTATTTATTTACTTACCTGTCATATTATAATGACATTTATTTTTATTTTTTTTTTATCAAATTACTTTTCCCTATTGCTTTTGCTATTCCTTGAAAGCCCACACAGTCAGTCAACTGGCTTTAGGTGGGCCTTCCTGTCTAGGCTGAGTACTTAATTTCTGCACATACTCAAGCAAAAGCAATTGAAAAAAAAAAGAAGGAAAGAGGAAAGATTAAAGAAAGTGAAAATAAATGAAAATGCTTGTGTTTTATATATATGTATATATATATTCTCTTTATAATTCCATACTTGACAGCTTAGTTCATATGAAAAACTTTGTCTTCCAAGTATGAAGCTTGGTTGGGATATTCTAATAACTTACGTTTGACAGGGACGCTCCTTTTAGAGTTCCGGTTTGAATCACCCCTGGTCCTGCTGCTGCTGAGTCCCTCTTCACAGGCACAAAGTAGAACTGCAGCTTGAAGGCCCTGCTGAGACGTGGACATGCGCTCTCCTTCCTCCTCAGGCTATTGTAGGCCCGAGCAACCTTCCCTGCTACATGATCAGCACCGAACACCACCACCCTCAGTGTGGTATTCTTACTGTCCTCATCGCTGCTGAGAATAGGCCTCCGTCGGAAGCAGACATGTCTCAGAGTTTGACTTTGTGGTTGGAGGAGGGGTTCGGGACTACGCAACTTCACTTGCTGTGGCAGAGAGTTGGAGCGCTTCTCTCGCACCACTAAAAGGTCTTTTGTCTCTGCATGTCCTAAGCTCTTAGCCCGGGACAGCGGGCTCTTGGGTTTGATGAAAAGACGGTAGAAGTGCTGACTGAGCCGAGCCGAAGCTTTGTTGACAGACTTCGGTGAACATTTTTCAGCCACCGGAGAGTCGTCAGAATCTTCAAAGAAGTCACTATCAACACCAGACGTGACAGAGAAGAGCGATGGCGCGTAGGACTCTGAGGTTACCGATATGGTGGAGAACATGGAGTCTTTGGAGGCGGTGGACACGGTGGAGATGGTGGAGAAAGTGGAGGCACGATGGCCGTTAGCGATGATAGAGATTGAGGGCAAGTCTACTCCATTTTCCTCATTTTCTTTATCTCCTTCGTCCTCCTCTTCTTCTCCTCCATCAATCGCTGCCACATCCTCTGCCATCCCATCATCATCAGTGTCTTCCTCCTCTTCCTCCTCAGCCTGGTCATTAGTGGCCAGGTCATCAGGGTCATGCTCCAAAAGGGTATTCAAAACATCTTTAGGAATCAAAATAGATAAATATCAATCACATTTAGCACCAAAAAGACACAAAAAGTATAAAAATAAATTCAATATGCTTTGTGCTGGAAATATGGCTTGTAAAACTGGGGATGGATTTCATGGCGCTGAAAAAAGGAGGCAAGACTCCTTCAGAATTGAATGAATTTAGTGGATCTCCATCAGCTCAAAGAAGAAAGATAAGTCCTATATGTGAATCAATAATAGATCGTGCAGAATACTTTACCAAAATTGTCTTTTTCCCAGTGAAACATGTGACACTTGGCAGTAGGTAATGGTAGAGTTTGAAGCATTCCTGAGAGGGACGACAGACGAGAGAACAAAATAAGCTGAAATATCATCATCATGTGATGCATCATGTTATCATGGTTCTGTAGTTTCAAGTGCTGTATAACATTCCTTAACTATTAAATATAACCGGGAGGTTGTGGGTTTTCTGGTTAAAGAGAATTTGCCCCCATGCTAGTAACATTATAAAAGCTGCCACTGTGTGATCTGCTGCCTCCAGAGACACAGAATATGGTAATCAGGGGACACCCAACAAAATCAGATGGAGTTTGGAAAATACTTTTCCAGTCATGATGGTAATTGTGAAATATTTTGACGAGTTTTACTTGTACTGTACTACAATGAAGGCGATGTAGTACCTTGAACAGTACTAGCCCATGTCTATTGCATATTGATGCTGTATGTACTTTCAGGGCATTTCCCCTCTGATCCTGTGTTATGTGCGATCCAAAATCAAATGTCAAGTTTTGATACCAAATCACAGCATGGATTTTCATGGTGTTCCTCAAGGTCATGGTGTCTTGTGGCATTTTGGGGGGATTTTTGTTCACTTTTATCCGTTCTTGAGTGGTCAAAAATGGTTAAATTGTACCCCAAATCTGTATAAAAAATAATATCAACTCAAAAACTGTTGTTCAGCAGCAGCCTTGAGTTCATGAAACCTCTCCACTTACCATCAGACTTTCTTCCATTGGATACTGGGATTCTCATCCTCTCCCTTAGTTGCTCAAGTTCATGGATGACATGACTGCGGCCCTTCAGAGGGTCAGTCATGGCAGCGGCCATCTCTAAGACATCACTCACCCTGGAGAAGATCTCACCCAATTCATTCACAGTTTTTGCCTGCAAAGAGACACATTCCTGTGCTGTTAATCCTGTCTGATACATCTACAGCTGTATATTAATAACAATTGCTTAATAACAATTGTCCAGAGCCTCTGAACCACTCTGACCACATACCTGCAGGGCTGTGTGGATGTGATGTAGAGGGTACTTGGTACCAAGAGTTGACTGGAAGGCATGTTTGATCAGGGTGGTGTAGGTCTCTTTCTGTGAGTGCTGAATGCAACTGAGTTGCTCAGCCACTGAGAGAAAGTCAGCGGGCACCTCGCCTGGGTTCATGAGCAGCACAGTCCTGCAGGCAGGCGGCAGACAGACAATTGTATCACTGTTTAATGTGTGAACATGTATACAAATTCACATGGGAGAGGATGCCATCAGGATTTTATAGTGGTGTTACTGTAGGTTGTGGTCTTTGATGAAGAAGGGAGATGAAAGGGGACTTTCCTACTGTACGTGCTCACAACTAATGTGCTATCAGTCAATTACTCAAGCTCAGTGCTGTTATCTAAACTTTAAATATGTTGCTACAGATCAGATAACATTACTCTGAACTGCTGTCCTGTATGAAAAAAGCAGAAGGTGCAAGAGTGCAAAGATAACAGTCTGAACTGGGCTCAATATAGATTGCCATGAGCACACAGCTGTTCATAACAAGCTTTTCCCAAACTGTATAAACACAGGGTACATTTTGAAACATGAAATTGTTTTGTTTTCCTTTAATTTGTCACCCATCTGTAGAACTCAGTAACAAAACATAATTATGGTTATTCGGTCTGATTTAGTGTAATGAAGAGGTGAAAGAATCACCTGGTATAGAAATATCTGTTACAACAGCTGTAAGGTGATGGAAAAGCTTGAAAATGCACTTTGAAAATACTAGAAAAGTTTTGAATTTGACATTCGCAAAAGTGTATGAGGCCTGAAACTGTGATTTTAGTTAACATGTACAGCTGATTTTGAGGACCTCTGAACAGACAGAGTCTTGGGAACCCCCTGAGATTTCTGGCATCCCCCAAAAGGGGCCCAGGACCCTGGGTTGGGAACCAATGAACTCAACAGTTACATGTCATATAGCGATAGCTACCAGGTTTATAGACTAGTAGCGTCTATTTACTGGCCATATTGATGCTGTGTGGATCTGCAATTTGAAAGACTTTTTTTCAGCAGCTGCACACAGATCCAGAGTCAGACCACCTCTTGAGTAGCTGCCTGCACTTTTTTACCATGGATAGCTTAAAAATACATTTTCAACATTGTTTTTGAAAAAACAAAAACAAAAAGTTGAACACCTAGTAATATTTGTTGATTTAATGTAGGTTATATTTTTTCTATCCATGCGTAATATGAACTTGAGCTGCTTCATTAATTGAATGTGGACACATGCCATATTGATATTCAAAATATGCAAAGATTGTTTCATTGTGTGTACTTACATGGTCTTGGAGTACTGGCTGGAAGTACTGAGGCCCTGCTCTTCTCTCACCAGTCTCTGGAAGGAAATCCCTGTGAAGAAAATAGAAAAATAATTCTATTTTATTTGTTGATGGTTTTTTAACAAAACAACTTGACAAAAACATGGAATGAGAAGATGTAATTACAACAAGTAGGACATCATGTAATACTGTTGGCGACTGAGCACCGGCACTGACTGTGTCCAAAGACTGCAGTCAAAGCACCTGCTAGTGCCTACCAGTGAAATGACTGTATTAGGCTACTATTGTGTTCTGATAATGTCTTAAACATCAATGAAATCATATAAAAACATCTTGGGCCTGTAATTACTGAATTAAAGTAATAACAGTTTGAGCTCAAAGCCAAACTAACACAAGCAACCTTTTTTTTAAGCAACCTAAAACACCAAATCACCATTTAACACTCATTCATTCAATTAATTTAAATGTATTCATTCATGCTGTGTTTTTCGCACTTCCTTTGACCCTTCCTGTAAATTTCACCGCAAGGTACGTGGCTTCTGCTTTTTTGTTTTGTAAATGCTGAAGCTTCATCCGCTTTCAAATAATAATAATAATAATTTCAGGTTAGTATGAAGAAGTCCCCAGTTTAACCAGAAGCCTTATCGTCTTCCCGTCATTGTTGGAGTCGATACTGTTGTTTATGGTGTAAACACTGTCGTCATCCTGACTGCAATTCTTTGACTTGCCACTCGGGGGAGAACTATTACAAAGGTTGAGAGACAACAGAGAGTACTACAGAGACTCAGTGTACAAACACAAACACACGTACACACTGAGTGGCCCTTACTGAAAACAAAAGGATTCCATCTATACATACCTGGGGCCTTGATCTCCAGCTGTAGTGTGGACAGGAGGTTTCTACACACACTGCTGTAAGGCTCAGGCCAGGTGAGGAAGCAGCGAAACACCTCGATAGCTTCCTCCAGCAGCTCTGTGTCTGGAGGGCAGTATGGTGTCTGCAACCAAAGTGAAAATTGAAAGCACCTGTTTGAGGCTTCAGGGGGGGATTGTTTTGCACAGGGCAGAAAATACATCCAATTCAACATGAATGTACTAAATGTATTCAAAGAATGTACTACAGAATTATTTCCAGGGTGTATAGGTGTATCTATAGGCATATAGTGTATATATGTAAATAACTGGCTCGTCATCACTGTTTCGGTGTGGGCCAACCACACTGGGCCCCGTTTCCCAGAGACTTCATAGCACTACGTGCATCTTAAGTTGTATCTTAAGGTCTCCCTTAAGCTTATGGGCTGTTTCCCAACTCTCGGAGACCTTAAAATACAACTTATGACGCACGTAGCGCTCTGGGAAATGGGGCCCTGGTCCGCTGAAGAGAGGAGGTCACCTCACAGCAAGGTATGTGTAATAACTCATCAAATATTTTGTATTAATGATCCTCCTGGTGGATCAGGTATGTCTAAAACCTTTTAAAGTTATGAATTACACATATTTTATTACATTAACTGGCTTTTAGCACTTGAAACGAGGTGTAGCATAACTTTAAAGGACCAGTATGTATGATTTAGTAGCATCCAGTGGTGAAGTTGTTGAACGCAACTAATTGAATACCATTTGCCTCACCTTTCCCTTCCAAGCTTAAAGAAGAAATTATGGTAGCTGCAAAACTCACAAAAAATGTGAAAGTCCCTGCCTAGAGTTTTTGTTTGATTTGTCCGCTCTGGGTTACTACAGAAACATGGTGGTTCAATATGGCTGCCTATCTGGTAAAGGGATCCGGACCCTGTCGATATAAAGGGCTCCTTCTAAGGTAACAAAAATACAATGATTTTTATTACAGATGATTAAACAATAATGAAAACATACTTATCACTATCGTATTACATTTCCTCAATATTCTGTCAGTAGATCCCCATAAATCTTACGCACTGGCCCTTTAATTGATGATACATTAACAACATTAGCGTATGTGACATTCTTCTTGTTTAAAACGTCACATTAACCGAGTTTAGTGTAATAACATGATGTTATTTCATGATCCACATATTACAGGCTTCATGACAAACAACCAATGACACATTTGTCACGTCATTACAAAACCTCAAAGCTGTAACAGTATCAGTTGCTACAGAGCTCAGATTGAACTCTGGAGTTCTCAGTTCCTACTGAAAAAACACAATCAGGACAGTCACAGGAAGAGTACTGCCCTCTCATCAAAGTAATTAGTATAAAAACTGACAAAGAGAATCTTGTTAACATATTGAAGCAAACAAATAGTTTTGGTTTTGGCGGCCCAATGTGTTTTCTATTTTCCAGCAGCTGTCTAACCAGTAATAAACCAATAAATCTAACTTACAATGACAGGATTTTTGTGGATCACCTGATTTTAGGATATGTGCATACAAATAAGCCTGACCGAAAATCAGTCGAAGCAATGTTTAAACCAAATCGTTTTCCTCAGATGTAAATGTATTGCTTTAGTCACAATATATCACCTCAGAAACACGTTACAATGGTTTGAATTGGGGAACTATCTGACCTTTTGATGGAGTTTCCTCTGACACATGTGAAATACTCATGTATCAAACATTGGGTTGACTAAAAGTTAAAGGCTTTGGTAACAATCGGAGGATTGCGACAATTTGTACCTGAAGCAGCGTGGAGGAGAACATGATAGCAAGGGGAGCCACCAGCTCATACTGACACTGCTCCTGAACCTGAACACACACACACGAGACAGAAAGAGAGCAGTGAGACATTTCTACACAACATACACAGTGGACAAAATATTATCTTTGACCTTTGTCCTCTCACCTCTTTGGTCTTTCTGATGATCTGTTGTAAGAGGATGAGGAAGTTCTCAGGGTCCCTCTTCACCATCTCCTCCAGGCTCCAGCGGTTCATCGACTGACCCGCAGAGCACATCAGCACTGAAAAGCAGCACATGCGGATTCATGTTAATACATACAATTTTTTAACATCATATTTGTTTTGTCCTTTTGCCTTTATTGATGGATAGGAGAGGCGAAGATAGACAGAAAAGGTTTGAGACCTCTATAATAAGAACTTTTGTTAGTACATGGGTCACATGGGACAAGTGAGCCACTATGGCGCCCCAGTGCACTAATTCAACATGCACAGAAAGCCACACTGTAAACACAGAAACAGAGACAAAAAGTCGCATGACTGATCTCACCACAGCAATTTTTGTCAGCCCCTGAAAGACTAATCACTGCGTGTGAAAGCAAACACAAAACAATTCTGACGGCGGAAAAGCTCATTTTACTGCAACTCCTAAAGCCGTGATCCATAAATGTGGATGTGAGGGCCACATTGCATGTACTTGTAATGATAGATCAATCAGTGGGTTAAATTAAATTAAAAATAACTTCACCTTTGTCAGAATTAATCACCAGTGTACATGTACAGAGGATATTAAACACTTCACATATGTTTGTTGTCAGGGTCACAGCAGACTTGGAGATAAATTCCATCATTAAGGATATTCAGTAAACAGAGGCACAAGCAGCAGCACCACAAGCCAGGATGATTGAAAAAAAATATCTCTTTGACAAACCAACAAATGATGCTGGGTAACGTCTCACCTGTTGCCAGCTAGTACGAGGGAAGGGTTTTGAAACTTTCTAGAAATACAAACTGAAAGTGCGAATTGTTTGTGTATTTGATTGTCTTCAGTAGGCAATTTGTTAAAGTCTGTGTTTTCTTCCAAAAACATTATACATGCAAGAACATAGTTGCTGATAACATGTGAAAACACTGAAAACTATGTAGTACTGAACTGTGGACTTGGATCAATTGACTACAGTTTCCGTGTTCAGAATTTTTTGGGAGGACCTGAAACATGGGTATGGTGACCAGGTGTCCCACTTTATCACACTTAGAGGTGATATGTGCTGTTCGCAGTGCTGACTCGAGCATAAGGCAGTTGTTTATGCTCTGTGTCTCAGCACAAGGGCAGCGTGTGACAGACACACGCTAGCTGTGCATGAAATAGAAAAGTAAGCAAGTGTCAGAGCTTGTTGTTGGTTACATTGTTGGTGTCATGTTATTGAGCGTTGAAGGAAGCTGTGTGAATAGACAGCTGGAAGGAAATAGGACTGCACAGCATTTATACTGAGATGATGTCCCACACATTTACTGGCTCTAATTCTCAAAGCCAAACCACTAGGATAGATGGGGAATGGGAAAATTGGGGGTCCCCCCAAAGCTATATAGATTTAGCTGGAATATTCTGTAAACTGCTGGAAAGAAAAGGAAATAGAGACTGGGAAAATACTTACCTGTTTTTATCTGTTTATTATGTGTTACCCAGAGGGCAAAGCATGAAGAAATGAGATATTTTTTAATTTAAATAGATATGTCAAAGCTTTAGACCTCTCATTATTGGTAACGTGTCACACATTGTCCCACACAAACATTCTCTTTGTCCCACATTTGGTTTGCTGGAGTTTGGTCACCCTCACCATGGTTCTGTGACATGCCAGAGTCATGATCCTGCAACGCTAATATAAGCCCCACAAATCTCTTAAAGCAAATGTCTCAGTCCAAATCAGCCCAGCAGTTCACTTTATCTTACTTCAGATCCAACAACCCAGCACAAACCAAAAAAAACATCCTGTCACTATCCCCTGGATCTGGTGGCTCAAACATGTCTGGATATGTTGAAGAAAGTTGCTAGACGGAGCGTCCATGTTTCAGGTCGTTTTCAGATTGTAGTGTCTGACAATGAGACAGTGAAGCAGACATGTTCAGTGTTTCAGAACTGTTTATTTTTACATGATTTGGATGCCTAATTCTACATATTTAGCTATTTTTTTAATCATTCAAATTTGGCTACATGCTTAATAACACGTTTCCATGGTGTGACAAACTAAGAACACAGATTTATTGTTGTTGGTACTGTTTACAGTACCTTTAATTTACTTTAAGAGACCAGATCTATGAAAAGACCAGTCCTTTTAAGTAAATCATTTCTTTTCGTTTACCCACCACTAGCAAACAGTCTCTTGAATGACTCATTTGGTTCTCTCCCATGGCTATATAGTTAAGAGAATATTGTAGATCCGCTGCAATTTCAAATCTACTATTTCAGCACCACAGAAAGCGCCATGGATTTATCAATACACACCACAGTTAGGCTACTGATATTTCAGAGCCATGGTCAGGGCCATTCTAACTTACAGAAACCACAGTCAGATAAAGGAAAAATGGGTTGGGCAGACTAACAAGGGGGATGGTATCCTCCTCATAGGCCCTCAAACTGCCAACTGGTTATCACTGCTAAATGTAGATTATGTATATTCTCACAGTTCTGGTCAGCAATGTATTAGTAGTTATGTGCTGTAATAATATAAGTTAATGGTTGTGTGTTTGTGCTCTTAACTTGCAAGCAAAGACTTCTGAGAGAGCTTTTTAAAGTAAAGTTTGTTTAGCTGGTTTACTCATTACTCATAAGTTCCCTTTTCAATAAACATTTGGTCAGAAATGCAGCACCATAATACCTGTGTTAAGACAAGAAATGTGCAAACAGACAAAAACAGACATGGAGATCATTTGAATTTTCCAGCAATCGTCCAAATAGACAAGAAACAAAAACATCAATAGAGTGCTAATTTCCACTCTTTTCTCTTAAAAGACACGAGGGCACCAGTAATTATCTCTTACAATTTCTGGTCCTTCTGCACATTGTTATATGTTGAAGATGCAGTGTAAGACTTTATTTGGCCTCCAGTGGGAAGCACCATTAGCAAGATATTTTGAGGTTTTGGTTTATGAGCATATATATGCAGGAGGAACCAGCCCAAGGTGGAATTTCTGAGTCAAAGTCACCCAATGGGTTTCCTTATGCATATACATTGAGGGCCACTCAATTGTCACATACAATGTACAAAATTGTGCAAGCTTTACCCTGTGATAAAGCATAGAGCACAGCATATGCAGTATCCAATATTCACAGACAGGTAAACACAGATGGGCTGTTCAAGATTTACCACCAAGAGCCTTAATGAAAATACAGACTGGTGCATTGTGCTATGTCACTGTGGAAAAGGCTCAACTCTGATTATATTGTCAAGAACAGGTGTAGTTTCAATATAATACATACAATAGACCACCAGCACAGCTTCTATTTGCACATAATCAGTGAAAATGTTTATTTTACCATGAATGTTTGTCATCTATCAACCTGAAACTTAAGTTCATGTGCTGCATTTCCATTATGAAATCCTACAAATCATTACCTATAGGAAATTAAGTGCATCTAACACAAGCAGATAAACAACGCTGTACAACAAAGTGGGTGTTGGTGCTTGGGTCTTGGATAGGCATGAACCAAATGCAGGTTTGCAGCTACTCGCAGCAGGCCTGCCAACCGTCAGAGCTCGTGCGCTTCAGGGGTGTGTTTTATCACCTTTTGTTCAGTATGTCAGTTAGGATGTTTGTACACTGCCAGGACAGATTTCCTGTTGTGAGAAAACAGAGTTAAGGTATCCTCTCGGAGGAGGTGGTTTGGTACTAAATGTTTCAAAACTAAGGGAAAATTAAGAGATGTGAGACTAGAACTTTGCAGAACTTGGGATAACAAGACTCTCAGATCATTAATGGTCAAGTTAAATACAGTGTGGATTGAAAAACGCTTTTTTTTTTTTTTTTTTACAAAAGATCACTGAAAACTTTTCATTTAAATATAAAAGCATTGGACTATAAAGGAAGGAAATCAAGCTCTGATTACAAATTTTCTATTACAGGGCAAAATGGAAACATGAACTAGAGCAACAGGAGAGAGCTGTGTATTCAGTATCTCAAACCACACCAACCTGAGGTTTATCACACTCACAAAAACAACCGAGGGCGATTGCTGACTCCTCACAAGCACCTTAGTTTCCATGTGATCCCTCGCCCTCAACGACTGTATAAATCTGCGTCTTCAAGGAGCTCAGTTTCCAAGGAAGTAACACATCAGCAGTTGAGTTACACAGATTTTTTTTTCCAACAAAACTTTCAGTTGTTGTATTTCTCTACAGCTCTTTCAGGAGTTTTTACTGCAGAGCTATTATTTTGATTAAAGGTCAGCTCTAGAAATGAAGCTGCAAGTTTCAAATGACTTTGCTGAGATGTAAATTTGATTATCTCTGTTCTTAAGAAGAGAGCAGCTGGCATACAAGTTGACATGAATGTGATGACACTCAAAGACTATACATCCTGGAAATCTACTGAACAGACACTGGAGTCATGAAGGTCCATCCAATGAAAAGGAGTGAAGTCATGAATCATGGTAAACAAACTTGTTTTAAACACCAACAAAGGCCATGACAGTCTGTCAGGGTATAAAATCTAAAAACGTATGTATGCGTCACTCTATCTGTCACTGCTTGACGTGTGGGAGGCTGATGCCTATTTGATTATCAAACGTGTTTTTACACCCTGCACCACGATGCCTCACTCATACACTGCGGTCTGTGCCACCATTTCCTTCCAGCTGTCTATTCACACAACTTCCTTCAACGCCCAATAACATGTTCCCCGGATGATCTGACACCAACAATGTAACCAACAACAAGCTCTGACACTTGCTTACTTTTGTGTTTCATGCACAGCTAGCGTGTGTCTGTCACACGCTGTCCTTGTGCAACTGCCTTATGCTCTTGTCAGCACTGTGAGCAGCACATATCACCTTTAAGTGTGATACATAGAAATACAGGTTTTACCCCACAACTGCTCAGTCGTGAAGTGCCTACAGATGAGCATGCCAGCCAAAAAACATGAACACAATAATTACATTTAATTTTGATTAATTTGACTATAAGGCACATGAGTGCTGGAAGAGCCAGGATTGAACCACCAACCCAACAAGAGACCTTTTCACTGCAGACACTTTGACTTATCATAGCAGGAAATGCACATTAGCTTTAACAATGCCTCAGTTTCCCAGTAAGGTATTCCAGTGGGCCAGTACTCACAGGACCTCCCCTAAACTGAATGCAGCCATCACTTAAGGAGCTATAGCTATATAACTTTTTACAGAATTTAAAACTTTAAAAAAAAAATCACAGAAAGTTTTGAAAGAATTAGAAGAAGAGGAGGAGAAAGAAGAAGAAGAAGAAAAAAAAAATAGCTAGGCCCAGTCTGTCCTGTCTTGTAATACCACTTTGTACCTCAAGGGGCAACATTACATCTCTGTAATGTTCAGTCTGCCCCGAGTTCAACATGAGAGGATGAAAAAGAAGCGCTGCCCCAAGGGCATGAAACCACACTTGGCAATAAGAACTGATAGAAATAAAAGCTGTAATAAAAGGTGTTGTGCTCCGCTGCTGGAGTAAGTAAGGGGATGAAGGTTGATGCTGAATCGTATACTCTAATGTTAGTGATAGTGTTAAAGGGATAGTTCACCCCAGAATGAAAATTTCAATCATTGTCTACTCACTCAAAAACCCGACCCCCAATCAGCATGAGGGTGAGTAGATAATGACTGAATTTTCATTCCTGTTTGCAAAGTTAGCTAACAGAATGAAATACCTGTTATGACAGGGGTGGACACCCATCTTTCTGGTTATATGGTTCCCCAATTTATTTTGAGTATGAATTCAAGTGAAGACAAGTGGTCAGTGTCCACTTTTCCTGCAGTGCCAGAACAAAATTCCTGATTCCTTGATCTAACCTGTTTTACCACCTAAACTACAGCCTGAGCTGCAAACACACACGGTGATTGTTAGTAACTGCTTGTTAGTGGACATGGACCAAAGAACTAGTGATTTTTGCATGACTCCAGATACAGGAGCACATCTATGACATTTTTGAGAATATTTTAACATTTACTGAAATCCAGCATGCACCTCATGATTACCAGCCAATGTTCTTATTCTATTTAAAGCTGATCTGGAAGCAGACACAGGGTATAAACTGCTATTATTAATTAAAATAATTTAGAGAGTGGTGCATATTGGCAGAGCTATGTACTGTCTGACATTTTTTGTTTTTGTCATTTGTGTGTGTTCTGTTTTTAGTACTGAAGAAGTACATGAACGGTGAAAACATTCTTTGACCACATGGGCTTAAAATCACAAGACACAGTCAAACATATTTTGTAATTATGCTAAAAGAAAACAAGCCTGTTCTGTTTTAAGTTCTCATTTATGAAAGGTTTTAACTGAAAAGATACATCACAGTTACACAGAAATTCAATTATCCTCATTATAGCAGTGCAGAAACGTAATTAGTTGTTACGTTCTTCACTGCTACTTGCCCTGACTCCAACCGAATCTCAGCTGTGGTCCTCATCACTAGCTCCTGGAGTCTTGTCTTACCGTTCCAGTGGTGTGCTGCCGTGGGACTTTGTCTCAGCCCGTCCAGGCACCTGTCCAGAGCATGCTGGATCCTGTCCTCCGTGCACGAGGTGTGCTGCATCTTCACCACCCGCTCAGGTTCTGTGGAGGGACGAGAGATAGAGCTGATATTAAGTATCAAAATATGTTACATAACTCCTTCCCCATTCAAGTTTTCTGTGGAATATTATCTCCAAACTCGTTTGTGTGCATGTGATAATGGTCACACATGCACACACACTAACATGCTCCTCTCTTTTCATGGACAGTATGTGTTATCATGTCTATGTTTTGCATGGGAGCAGATCATGCGCTAAGTATGAAAATTAGTGTAGAATATTAGATACACAAACCATAAATTTTCTAGGGGAAGGGAAAGCAAACACGGGCCTGCTTGTTTTGCTGTTTTGTTGCCATAGTTCCTGAAATGTCACATTCAGCACAACACGTACAATTGGATGCCTGTTCTGCCTCATTTAAGACAGTTTCATGAAAAGTCACGAGGACCACATTAGGTATCATGCTCTATGATATATTTAAAAAATCATATAACAACAAACAACCTAACTTTAGCTCCATATCAGTTATTACACACGATGTTAAGTAATTTGTGTGAAATACATGACAGTTATACCGCAGATATATGCCTATTGGCCGTATTTATATGGTCAAAGGAGGATGCATTTGTTTATTGGAGTCATGACATTAAAGCAAACCAAAAAAAAGCCCACTATTTTCACCATATGATTTTTATGGTGGGGTCCTTAGTGAAATATGTAACTCCAGAATGACCACAACATTGTAAGTACATCATATCTTTACCAGTGACTCATCAGGACATGCTGAACTTCAGTTTTATAACTTTCAGTTTGTCATTGCATGTGGCTGCTTTTCTTGTAGCATCTGAGGACAACCCAGGTGTGGCAACTTGTTTCAGTTCTAATATGAACACATCTCATCAGAAGCTATATGCATACTGAGATGCCAGGGAAGTCCCAAGTCAAGCCAAGTAACAAATTTATAAACACTGGCTTTATTTACGGTAGGTAAACAACATTCATGGTGAGTTCAATGACATAGTTTGATAGACCCCAACCAACCAAAACCGAAAGTCAGACGAGACTGCTGTGCAACCCAAGAAAAGTGTTACAATAAAAATAGAAGCTATGTACAGAGACCACTTCTTCATTGGTAACTTTAACATTGCCAGACTTTTGAATTCCCCTGGAAATTGTGTGTGTTTTTGTGGAGGGCTGCTTGCACCCAATACCATCGATCACAGAATAAACTCTGTGAAGAAGCATGCGATGTTCAACAAAATGTGCACATACAGTGTGTTGCTGCCCTGTCACCGTTAAGAAAACCCTGTCAGCTCCTTGAGGTTTCGGAGATGTTTTCTACTGGTGATCGCCACCATCACAATCACTAGTCTTAATCTACTGGTTCTCCATCTTTTGCTAACATTTAGTCTTTTTTGTTTATTTCTCCAGACCTCCACTAGCTTGCTGAGATGAGATCCAGCTGCAAAAGAACTAAGTGACACTACCAAGAATGTAATGTCATCCATAGATTAAACCTTTTTTTAACTTGACAAGGCTAAAAGAAAGAGAAATGTGTCCTTCCAATGGCAATTGGACAGACACAACAGTTAATTCATTTGTTTGTCACACAAGTGGCATGTAAGTTGTTATGTGAAGGGAGGTAAGGCAAATCCTGGCTCACTGACTGACTGTCTCTGGATCAAAACAGGGTAGTGACCTGTGATTGGCTGAAAGGTGTCTATTAAAGATGTCTCTGGACAACAAGATATAAACTTTCCCTGTTAAAAGGGTTTTTGGGGGGAGTTTTTTCTTTCTAGAACAGACCTCTGTCTAAGGACAGTGTGGTGTACACAGCACAGATTGTAAAGTCCCCTGAGGCTGTTTTTGTTTTGTGACTTTGGGCTATATAAATACAATTTGTCCTGACTTAAGTCCGAAATATCAGCATCAGTATAAGAAACATCTGGGTGAGTGGAATATATCAACAAAAACAAAACAAACCCATTTACTTCGTCTCTGAATATACATAAAGGCACATATCTGTGAAACAAAAGGGCATGAGACTTTTGTGTTTTAGACAAATACTGGAATTACAGAGGCGTTCGATGATTATTCATTGCAATGTGGTCAGAAGAGAAGTTACATGATGGTTGGCAACACATTATGTCACCGCTTGATATATTTTAAAGCTTCTCTTTCCTCATATTAGAGTTTTTAATGGAAGTACAGTACATGCAAATGTGCAAATACTGAGAAACATCCAAATTTGAGAAGCAGAAAAAACAGACTTCCCCAAAGAAGACATGGCAAAGGCTTTTTAAAGATTTGTTATTTTAGAACATGAGCACCTCAGCAGTTTTTTGTTTGTCACATATTTAGCCAAATTCTCTGAAACTTATATACTTATCATTATATTAATTCAAGCTTAACACACACACATAATTCATTAGCTTGTTTCAATAAAGAAAATTAAGCATTTTGTGTGTTCGTTAACTGAGTCCTTATAGAGTGAAGTCTGCACACACGCAGGAATGAGCAGTGACATCAAAAGTGCTTTTGCCTGATTACATCTTGTCAAAATTTCCCCAGAGTGTGTGACGAATTTCCCATTTCACATGAAAGCCATAAATAAATGAAAGCTGTAAAAAGAACAGTGTTAATGAATGACTCACTTACATGACTCTTACACACCCACTCACCTAATAACTCTACCTGACACACACACACAAAAAAAGAGAAAATATGCTTTTTCGGCTCTTTCCAAGAGTGAAGCTAGTTAGATCAGAAGATTAATCCCACTCACATGTTTGACTACAGATGCTACAGGCAGCATCAGTAGCCAGTTAACTGTGCATTAGCTTAATTTACTGTAACATAAATACTGGAAACAGCTATCCTGGTTCTGACTGAACCAAATCCATCTAAAAATCACTTCTGAAGCTCACGAACATGTTATATCTTGTTTGTCAAAGTCAGTGGTTCTCAAACAGTTTTTTAAAGAATTTGCCCCCTTTGAAATATCTTTTTCAGTCATGTGCCCCCTGACCAGCGCAAAACATTTTTGGTAGAAGAATATTGCCTATTTAAAGAGGTACAACACAACGCTACCAATAGTGTCAGCTGGTTGAAGTACATCCCATTCAAAATATTCTTCCTTATACTGACTATATTTTGTTGTCTCTGTTTTTGCTTTGTTTTTCATTTCTTCTCTGTTTTCAATTGTAATACAGCTAAAGTTTCAAGCTAAGCTGAACACCTGTTAACAAGACAAGAAAGCTAAAACGAAACCATCAAACTGTTTAAAAGTGTGAAAACCTGAAAATCAACAACACAGCAGAAAATCACAGCCATGGAAATGTGTGATACATGTGTTACACAAACAATTGTCCATGTATTCACACACACACAAGCTTGTTCGCAAGCTTATATACAATAGTGCCACACACGTATACAGTACTGTCACACACATGCAGTATACTGTACAAACATCCAAACACCAACTTTATCATTAACACTTGTAAAGATGTGGGGCAGGAAGCTCATGCAAGCTCAAGTTCAGGAGGCCAGAGGAACGAAGCTCAATTATCCCCCCACCACTTCAGTCTTTTTCCTACAGTTACCTTTCCACAACAATACCAATAGCTGAAGACATAAACACAACCATGTAGGCCTTTTTCTCAGCGGTTTCTCCTCCCCAGAGAGGCATTGTGTCTAAGAGGTGTCCCGAGTCGCACCGACCAGAGGTACAGAGCTGAGCGTGTTGGACACTTGTGCTAAGGGCTCCGGTCATTGTCAGGGTCGGACAGAGCTGGACGAGAGCCCGGTGAGAGTGGAAGGAACTAATAAGTCAGAGCCGTGATGACTCCTGCATCCAGGACGGGGTTCAATGGAGACATGTAAAGGTAATAAAGGAGGTGAAGACCTTATATGAGGTGGCACGATGCAGTGAAAGTGTTGTTCTCGAGTTTATCAGCACCTATAGTAGTGATAATTCTGCTGATGGCTTCAAGTTACTATTTTGGTGTTTGTGTTGGTATGAATCCCCTTTACAGCAGTAGCCTTTTTGCGCTGTTGTTTGAAGACTGAATGATTTATATCACATGTTACACAGGGGGGCTCCAAACAGCTTCAGGGGAACCTCAATGAATGCGAGCAAAGTATATTGTGTCATATCGCATCGTATTGGATCATTTTTATTGTCAAAGAAAAGTTAAAGAAGATTATAAACAAAGATTTATTACACTGATATAAGCCTTTAGTCAAGTAAGAATCCTTTCAAGTCAGCTGTTTATAATTCGTATGAACAATTCAGTAAGAGTAGGCTGGCTGATGGACAGTTAATTTATCTCTGTAAATGTACTATTACAACCAATAAACTACAACCAACACATCTTTACTGTAAATCCATAACTACAAAGCTTTATTAGTGACAAAACATCAAACATTTCATCAGAAAGCTGTGGTAACATGTCAGTGTAAAGTTGTTCACTGACTGGGACTTTTAACAGAAAATTTCAATCCCAGCTCCAGAGTGTCAACATAGTTGTTTACGTAGAATTGCTGGTGGTGTTGCAAATGCATGAGTCTGTGAGGTTTCATAAGAGGATGTATGTAGCACATCCCTAAGAGTCAACAAGGTCACTTCCACTTTTTCATGGGCTGCAACCCACAACAGTCAGACAATAACAAGCAGCGGTTGTGTGACAGAACAATTCGAAACAATCTCCAAAAGTGAAGCAGTTTTACGCAGAGGCACAGAGACAGTCTTGTAGGCCTGTCAGAAGTAGTCCATATATGGTGCAGCATTTTAACCTTCGAGGCCTCTGTCAGTCAAACATGCATGTGAACAAAAACAAACAGGCTAAATTTAAACCAGGAGATCACATGATACAAAATAACATCCACCATCAAATTCTAAAAAGGGATATAGCCTTGTCAGCTAATTGCAACCAAAGTTAGAAACCACTGATTCTGACCGCAACAATCAAAACAATTTAATTATAGACTCGTGTCTGTTCATCTTAGCCTCTCTCTCATCACATTGCCCATAATTGCTCTTGTTATCAATGATGCTGTCACTGTATATATTTCATGTTTACACCTGATGTTTATACTTAATTTTATTTGGTGATTCACTCAGTCTACTGTTAATTCTCCACTTTGGCCACGTTGTGGTTTTAATGTTGTCTCCTGTCTGTCTGTACATTACTGTATTTCTATTTTGTCAATCCTATGTTGTTATCTAGTGATTCTAATGTATGATGGGACCACATTGAAAATGAGATGGTATATCCCTCATGGTTTATCCTAATAAATAAATTTGAATCAAATATCTTTCATGCCACACTATCTTTCACCCGCTGATGTACGTTTCCCTTCAGACTTTTTAGAATTTTTATAAATGGTTAATGTTTTGAACACATTTGAAAACAAAGCATTTTGATCCCTTGTTACTTAACTGTCTAGAACTACAAGTACCAACATTTCCACCTGTGTCTCTCTGTCTCTTTCTCATGCTGTCCTTCTTTTTCCTCTCCTTCCATCTCCTCACAGGCTGCTTCCCATCTCTCCCACTGATCCCATTACCAACTGCTTCCTCACAGGAAGAGAGCTTCCCTGCTCGGCTGAGGAAGCAGGTGCCTCCCTATTGTTGTGGTGTGATCAGACTCTGAGATATACTCCCACAGACCAGGGACAAGAGCTTGTGTGTGTGTTTGCGTATGTACAGTATGTGTGTCTGTCATTTTTACTGAACCCCCCCCCCCGATAGAGTCTGATATTCACATCCAGTCTTCCTCTGCTGGCCCAGTCAAAGAGCTGTAATCCCCCCCTTTCTCTCCACTGACCTACTGGATGTGAACTGGCCTCTTATGGCTTTAGGAAACAACAATGGTCCAACTCCAAAGCTCTCCTGTAACTAAGTGCTTCCCTTTAGTTCAAACAACCGCTACCGGTGAGAACTCGGCAGTCGGATAAACTAAGGCTGGAGCAGAAGGTGGACCGGTGTGATAAATAAAAACACAGCTTTTGTTTCTGCAATTACAAAGCACTAAATTTCACAGATAAGTTTTAAAGAATCTAAACAACGTATACATTCAAACATAATCCATCCCTCTCAACCATCACTTATGCCTGTTTTTATTTATTTTCTCACATTTAGTGTCTTTGGCGTGTTTCTGGTTGTCAGACTTTAACACATGCATGTTGTGAGGTTACATCGCTGTCTGCGTCTCTCTGCCCTGCTCTCTGTCTGTTAGAGGTGCAGAAAAAGATATACATATATGAGAGGATCGCTTTGTGCAGAGCGTTGTGTGGAGGTGGAGGTGTGTTTATTTGTGCTTCAGAATATAACGGCTGCGAAACAGTCAGAAAATAATGTCTTATTTCTCTGATTCACTGCTTGGGACTTGGAAATCACTTTGATGCTTTATTTTGGTTTAGGTTAATTAATTTATTTTTTTCGTGTTTTAGTTGCAATTTATTGTGAATGTAGAATAATTTTCAGCTGAATAAATGAATGAATAAAAAGTCAAAACTCTTGTTTGTCAAGCTGCAGAGGAAGGGCCAATTTTGCATGGTGCATCTACAAACAGTCCTGTGTATTCTACTAGTTCTAGGACACAGTAGCTGACAACAACCTCACATCAAGGTGAGCTTGTTCTGTTGTTTTCAATAATATGTTTGTCATCAGCAGACAAAGTTTGCTAAGTTGTTGTGGAAATGCAAATGTTCAAAAAATGTTTTCAAACACTAAGAAGTTCTTGTTCATGTTAGCATCAAGTGAATTTTGTAACTTAAGAGCCAAAGGTCAAGGATAAACTTTACAGATCTTCTTAATGTGATGTGGAGGTTATTCTTTCATCACAAGCATAACTGTCTTTCTATATTTCTTTGTGTGAAACTCTAAACAGGCCTACAGTATGTGCAACTGCATAGCGATGAATTATGTAGGAAGTATTCACTTTAAAAATAAACTGAGGTCCCACAATCTGCTCTCGTACATCTAACTACAGCACCAAAGCATTGAGGCTGGAGAACAGAGGGGCCCTCTTTATAACCTCTGAGCTTTACTTCCTCAATAACACTGATGAAACTGTGATGAAACCATCATGAATGCAAATTTCAGGTGCTGTAATATCAGGTTATGGCACTTAACTAAACAACAGGGAGCCAGTGGTGGCTGTGCTACACAAACAGGACTGAGTAAGTCTTTGTCTACTCAGTTTTGCACAGAACGACACTGGGGTTTATCACTCAACTAATAATGAGGATGCAGATATGATTTCGAGTAAAAACCCATATCCTGTAACATTTGTTTGAATGCGATATATGTAAAAACATTTTGGGTGCTTTACATCACTGATTTGCAACAACAGATGTGTTGTGCAGGTGCAAAAATGCATATACTCACACACACGGGGGTGTTGACCTCAAAGTATGTGCCGTAAAGGTGAAAATGAAGATTTTACTGATACCACAGCCGTAAGGAGACAAACAGGAAGCAATGTTGAGAATAACACACAGTGTTGCACTTGGATACTGCAATCAACCTCTGCTAGATGTGAAATAAAAAAAAAAACAACAACACACTGTGACAACCTCATTTTCATATCTAATATCTGTGGTAATCAACAAGGGCTGTCAATTATGTGCCACCTCCAACCAATGTCATCAATCTGTGTTCTTTTTCCCCCCCTGTTTTGTTCTGTAATTTCAAGCCTGACACATGACCTATTGTGGCAGTTTTTATTTCTCAACAGGATGAGAGATGACTGTATTCAAAATGATTGCGTAATCGAACAATTTCGAAGAAGAATAGATGATCCACTGCACAGGAAGGGTGCCAGCATGACAGGCAGGATGCAACAACGAGGTGTTTATTACGTTCAATACTTATGATTTTCTGTTGGTACTAAGTAATGGTATTTATTTAAAGATAGAATCAGTACAATTTGTCTGAGCTGTTTTCCCATATCATTTCCAGGACATTTTGGGTGGGTAAAGCATCCCAATCATGGCAAAATAATGAGAAAATAAGAAAATACCAGCAGAGGGCAGGGTCTCTGCAGATACAGACAACACCAGACTTGGAGTGGTTTATAAATGATGATTGAGAGAGATTGTGTTTATATCAGCGTATACATTATTTTTAGGAAAATGTTGCTCATTACATACCAGGCTACCACTGAGAGAGAAAAATGTAGTTTAGTTTAGTTTATAAATGGACATTGTGCAATGACATTAGTCAGACTACAGTAAATCCAGGGGCCTAACGTAGTAAAAGCAGTAAATTGTCATTAAAAACAAGGCAGTAGTGTGGCTATAGAGATGTGTCAAAGCTAAGTGAATCCTGAATACCCAGTCAGCTGGAATATTTAAATATTGGATCTATCTATTGAAATGGCCAGATAAAAAAAAGCAAAAAACTTTGAATAGCTTTGAAAAGAACACATTCAGATATTATTAAGACAATAGTCAGCATTCTGACTAAAAGTCCTGCAATTCTCTTGAAGACTTAATAAACTTATGAAGATTTTAAGTTTCAAAGTGAAGAAAAATCTGTAAGTGAGAAGTGAGCTTGCCTACATAACACCTGAATCTCCAACTGAACGGGTCGGGTTACATTGTGAGCAGAGATGGGAAGTATTTCAGTGACATGTATTTAAAATATGTATGTAATTACTTTTGTGTATTTTCTTATTTGTATTTTGCTTACTTAATACTTGCTTGTATTTGAAATAAATTTTTTAATAAGTCATTATATTCTCAAATTCAATTCTCAGGTTTAAACTGTAGAAAAAACTGGACAACAAGTAGCCTAATCACAGTCTTTGACTAAATGCAAGTGAATGAAGCGACATGTCCCGTCAGGTCCAGCAACACACTCACTGTGAACTACATTTGTGTTTCTCATGATAGCTTGAGGAGAGAAGCTGCTTTGGTCTTTGACGTAAATTTACCCTAAAATGAAAGTATGCGATCAAATGATCAGATATTGCTGCTAGGGCAAGATTACTGCATGACACTAAAATGCAAGAGAAGAAAAGAGCGATTACAAAACACATGTGCATCCCTGAATTTGCAGCCTCAAACCTCCAAGATGTCCTGATTTGACATTTGTGGGAAATTAAAAGAACTCATCTTTCGATGTAGGGTGAGCCCTAGGGAAGTGCACTTCAAGGTCAATTTGACCAAACTGTGTAATTACAACTCACATGATGAACAGTGGCCCAAAAACACTTTTCCCTATAGACTGACATTGCGAAACAAGCATCTGTAAAGGTGTAGGTAAATTATTCTGAGCATCACAACCCCCGCAAAGTGACTCGTTTCACACCACAATTTGCCACCTTCAGTTTTCACTGGTTATGACAGCCTGGATTAAAAGTCAGCTTCATTACAGAAAGCACCTGCACTGCACCTTTAATCCACATGTGGCTGACAAGTGGTTGGTTAATGTAGTAAAAAGGATGTTGAGTTCAGGCGTTGGCTCAGCGCAGTTTCTGTGGGGTGGAGTCCTCAAAGACCACTGAAAGACTGACAGTGTCGTATCAGACTGTACCTAGTCTTCAGAGACAGTTAACAGGATTCTTTGCCTGCATCCCTGGTTGCAGTTTTGCTCCTATCCAGATAAATTAATTACAACTGCATGTAAATGTTCAAATCAATTACACTTCACCTGCTCTGTAAAACCAAACACAGCCACTGAAACTATCCTATGAACCCATATCTCCTTATCATGCAGTTTCAGCTGCTGACACAGATATCTGAGATTAACAGATCACATATGTGTTCCCATTTACAAACACAAACAAAGACATTTAAACCAAGATAAGGTCCAGATGAGTGACACGTGCTTCTGCCTCTCCACTTCCTCAGCATTTATAAAAAAAAACATGAATCATAGCGAGCATCTGAAAAAGCAGAAGTCCCCAAAATGGTATCACAGCAGGGGTCTGTGAGCTCACAGAGGGTGGCTGTCAACACATCACAGCCCTGCTTTTCCCATCACTTTGAGGCTGCCGCTGCCCATCAGCCCCTGAGAGAAAACAAGACGCACCAGAGGCATTCACATTGCAGAGAAGTGAAGTCTGATATTATACAACACATTTACATGAGTCAAAACGAGATAACATGAAAAGTTGACTGTGAAAAAAACAGCTTATAAGACGAGAGTCCAAAAGATCTGAATATACCATCGTAGTAGATAAATAGATGAAGAAATATTCCTATAAATCATCATATTTATGCATATTTAGGCGCAAAAACTTCCAAATTAACAGTCTAGTGTCAGTCATGGAAACAATAAACTCATTGGGCTCATAAAGCTCACAGTCTGTCCTCATCTAAGCACTCAGAGCAGGGAGGAGGTGCCCTTCAAATTAATATCTCATATCATCATCAATAATATCGTCACTGCCTCCGTTGTCTTACCTGCAGTTCACTGTCCAGCATCCATAGCCTCTGTATGTGTCTGAAGAGTCCGAAGAGTCCAAGGCAAAGTGTCTCCAGTTCAGTGTCGCTGCCATTCATTCACCACACACTTCACGGTTTAACAGACAAACCCACATCCTGGGCAGAGCAGTGAAATGAGGGTGAAATCAGCCTCTAGTATCTGGTTGTAGCTCTCTGCCGCCTGCACTCAAAGACGTCTGTGCTCCTCACACACACTGCAGCTCACAAACAGGGCAAACAGGAAGTGTATGAGAGAGGTGCATGTGAGCACAATGAGGGAGGCTGCTGGTGTGCATATAGGTGGGAAGTATAACTGTGTGTGTGTGTGTGTGTGTTCGTGCGTGTGTTTCTGCATGCGTGTTTGAGAGGTTGCATGTGGATTTTGAAGGGATGTTGGCCTCTGAAAGGAAGTCATCTGTTTGACGTGTTTGTTTTCATGCTATTTTCACACTTGTGAGTGAAGTGTCTTTGTTTGTGTGTTTGCTTTGTTCATTATTTTCTTAAGATGGGCAACTATTGGTAGCACTCATTAATTATTTTAAAACAATAAACTTTTAATTTTCTGTGACTTTGACTGTGCATTTCAAAACAGTGCACTTTAAATGATCAATAATTGTCTTCTGATATTTTGAATCCAGTTCAAATAGAAATTTCAAGTCTTAACATGCTGAAGTTCGTAACACAGAATGTTAAGACAAATGGCAAACTATTCCATAATGACGGTTACTTTGATGCAAGTAATTATGTAGCACAGCATATTGCTGACACACCAGAAAAAGAAAAAGAGATCAGTATCATGTTAAAACATGAAAAGTCTTTGTTATAACCAGATATTTCCATGTTATTACAACATGCAAACTCATCATATCATCGTAACGTCATAACTCGTCATAACAAGGAACTTTTCTCTATATAAGAATATAATATTTATCTGGTATTCTGGTGTTACGTGTTGTAACACAATAACTTATATTTTGTAACATCACACTATAAAAATACAAGATAAACTGTTTAATGATATAATATGAGTAAAAAAGTATGTTATCACACTATAAACATCTTGTTACAATGTGAAAAACATCTTTTTAACAAGATTATTAGTAAATTGTTGTAAAAAAGAAATGTTTATTGTTACAAAATGATAGGTTTGTATGTTGTGGTAACAAGAAAATGTGAGCACAATATGAGAATTTTATATATATCAACTTGTGTATAATAACTGAGAATAAAGTGGTCCATTGTTTTTACTTCTACAAAGCCTGCGAGGTCCATATCCCTGTGTCGCTTTCTCTCTCTTCAGCCCCCTCAGTCAGTCAGTCAGGGAAACACTGGCCTTACTTCCCCCTCCTGCTTTGCCTGTCATTTACATTTCATGTATTACTGTATCTGTGAATTCCCCTTCTCTTGAAGAGAGGGAAATATGGTGACAAGCCACACAAAACAGTGGCAGTAAACATTCAACAGTGTGTCAGCTCATGTGGCTCTGGGCAGAGGAATATCTGAACATCTGAATTCAAATCTCATTTGCAATATACCTTTATGTGAATGAATAACAGTTATTTAAACAGTGAAAGCTGGGGAAGGCAGTTTATTTTTTATGTATGTGGGCAAAAGCCCCAAAATAACCTTTCATCACACTGTAATTTGGGTGGTCTAAGAGAAAACTAGACTTTTGCGCCTCTTCCTGCCTCTCTTTGTCAGGCTTTAGAAAATCTAACCTGTAACAGGAGACTTTGGCCAATCACAGGTCAGTAAGATAGTTGGTTGTTGAGTCTTAAATCCAGGTTGTCAAATACTGATGCTTTGTGTTGATAATCACAACCAAAATGTTAGAATTTGACGACCTGAGAATGAGACTGAACAGTCAACTGTCTTTCTCCAAAACTGCTTATTGCACCTTTAATGAAACATATGAAAGAAAGATGATAATCATTTGACATTTTATTATTTGTATATTAAAAACATTGTTTTGCTTCAGTGGAGGTTCAAAGTATTTTTCTGATGTTATTTCTCTTACATGTAAAAAAAACAACCTTTTGATTGTTACATTTGATTATACAACATTGTATTTTAATTTCTTTAAGTATCAGTGGTATATAAAACTGCGAAGTCTAATGATGAAAAGGTTAAAAATTCATTTTAGAATTGATTGATCAGATTGTAGTTACAATCAGATCGTGCAGGATTGATGAAAAATGTAATCTATAAAGTGGTCTTCAGACACATCATTCCTCTACTGCTCTCCCTTGATGATCGCTGTCCCACAGGATGTCAAATAATGTGCTGGACTTCTAACAGATTTAAATCTGCAGCCAGGCAATTTATCCCAGCTGTTCAGAGTTTCCCTAAAAAATGAACATGTTGACAGGAAGATGACAGAATGAAAGCAAACGAGACAAGAGCAAAACCAGGTTGAGCAGCAAGGAAAGATGTAAACATGATCCTGAGCAAAGACACAAATCTGTCCAGGAGCACTAAAAAGAGCAGAAGCTAAACTCTGCTGATCATGTTTATTCTTTTTTCAACTTCTGTTTGTGTACTTTTTTACACCCATCACAGGAAAAACATGTGGCTTTGTACAAAAACATGTTTTCTTGAGGTTTCTTCATGTTTTCTGCTCTCTGGTGGATCATCTGTGTTCTGCAGTGCAAAATCCAACATGGCTGCCTTCATGCAGTAACTCACCTGTTTTTGTGAAGGAAATTAATGCAAATCTTTAAAGATATTATGGTCAGAATAACAGGCACATTGTTAGTAGCACTGAAACAAATAATTACTTAATATAGATCGTTATAGAATTAATTTAAGATTGAAATGTCATCTTAAGCTAAATTCAGAGTGGACACTGAGATATTTATATGCATTTTATATGCGTTTTTATGTAATAATAGTTTATGTAATCTGCTCTCATTATAATCACTTGGAAAACTTGCAAGTAATTGTCTTTTTAATTGATTTACACTAAAACAATGCCTTGGCTATGATAAGCTGTAAATTCTATCGACCAGTTCAGACTATATTGACCAAGCTGTTGTAATGTGCCAAATTCTTCAAAACCAAAGAACAAAATTTGTTTTTGTTTATAAAATAAACATTAATGTGATCACGTAATTTTCATGAATGCCCAACATATCAAATAATAATATCATATCAATAATATCACATGTGCTTCTTCTTTTGATTTTTATCAAAAGGTCCAATTAACACTTCCATTAAAAAAATAGAACTTTCTGGCAAATATTTGATACATCAGGCTTTACAGTTAAAAATCTCTCTTTGACTCAATTTCCTTGTGAACTGTAAATCATTTCCAGATAAGGGAAGTCACTTTGTTTCACAAAATTCAATTGAATGCATATTCTGTGTTGTGACGCAGAAACTAGTGTTTGGTGTGGCTCTGCTGAATTTGCAGCTGTCCAACAGATACCAGGTCTCATTCCTCTTTCCAGCTGGTGAAGTGGGCTGTGTGTGTGTGTGTGTGTGTGTGTGTGTGTGTGTGTGTGTGTGTGTGTGTGTGTGTGTGTGTGTGTGTGTGTGTGTGTGTGTGTGTGTGTGTTTGTGTGTGTGTCCACCACAGATCAGAACTGACCAAGATTAGATAAAGCAGTTTTTATTCTTCTTTCTGTGCCAGAGCAGATGTGAAGCAAATAGCAAATAAACAGTGAAACAGATAAGTAAAGCAAGAGTAACCGCTGCAGGACTGATAATTCTTCACACTGGAGGATGAAATAGCCATGAAAAACATGTTCATCCTGTGTTGTTTACATGAGTGAACCAAATTTGACTGCGCCCACATGGTTGTTTTGCCTACAAATTCTGTACCACTATAAAACCCTTTTTGTAGCTCAGTATTTACATAATGATGTGGCCTTTTGCCCTGGCTTCTTTTTTAACAAAACACAATGTCTGAGACATGTGGCAGTATTTGTAAGTTAATTCTTAAATGATCCTTACTGTACATTCGTCTTCTTCTCAGTTTCATAATAATCATTGAATCCCTTGAAATAAATCCAGCAGTGCTTCTTATTCATTCTTATTAATTTGCGTGGTTTTGGTACTTTGTTTTCCCTCTTTAGATCCCTTGGATTGTTTCTTTATTTTACCTTTTTATCAGGGGATTTTTTTGGGGGGGGAGTAATGCTCTTTTTTCAAGCCCTGATCACATTCTCCCATCAACCTCCCTTGTACTGGTACTATTTTCATGAAGCAGTTCAGTAATTGTTTGTTTTATTTTCATCTTTTTATTGGTCCCACCCTTGAAGAGCACCTGATTTTTTAATTCTTTACATTACAAGACGACTTTTTTGACCCAGTGAAGCGCTGACTTGATAATTTCTTACATGTTACAGCCTACATATATTCACATTGGACTAAATTATTATGAGCTTTTGTGACTTTATTATGAATATTAACAAAGAAAACATTACGACCTTTAAAATCTCAGTACTAAAAGTATCTAAGAATTAAACTCAGAAGTCTGCAGCAGCCTATAGTGGTATTGTATCTACCATTCAGACCAGGAACCACCAATCAGCTTCATGCTCATTAAATAAATAAATGGTGTTATGCCTCCACCGCCTGGGGGAAAAAAACAGACGCGCTCGCTGCACAGACGGGCTGGTATGTTTCTCTACGGCCACGAGATGGCGCTGTTACTTCTGTTGCCAACATTCAACAGGTCCGGGGAGGCAGAAGCTGCGTCGGGATGGAGACACAAATACAGGAGGGATGTATCTTATCTGACAAAATGCGGTTATACTCGGTCTGCCAGTGTTTTATTTTTTTCAAGACCTGATGTTGTTTTCACGTAAGTAGAAGCTTTTAGTGTCATTTCATATCCTAATGGACTCCCAGTGGAGACTGCTGTCCTATGATGATCAGCATAAGTGTGGGGTTTGGTTTTCAGTAACAGTAACCTCATGCTGAAGACAAAAAACTGCGACACACTCATCTAAAAATACCTGAAAACTGTGTCACACAATGCGAAGGGAACTTTTCATTTGTTAGAGTCAATTACGTTGCATTTAAATTAGGAACACTTTGCATTTTAGTGTTTGGGACATTTTATTTTGAAGGGATCCCTTTGCATATTCGAAGATGGACAATATTTAATTATTTTGACAACTAATTTGACTATTTTTATATGATACATATCATCTGGTGTTTTGTGTTTATGGTTTTCAAAGAGACAACTGGTTAACATACCTCACTTTATTTGATTTTATCTTCTAATAACACCAATACGATACTGTTCCTTGATTCGTTTTATTTATGAGTCTTTCGCAGAAAACTTTTTTTCTACGGACCCCCACTCTGAAATGATTTTGTCTTAAGCATCTCCTCTGAGCGATTTTGCTTATTTTTGGAATTGAAGATAAAGTCTTTGTAGTCAATCAGTGATCAAATTAGAATGTTTATAAATTACAATCAATCAAAACGGCAGATCCTATTTCTCCCCTTGTTGTTCCAAACTCAAAATTTTAACACAAACTGTGATAAAAGTTGAAATATTCTTATCCTACTTTTGCTGGGGCCCCCTACAACCCACTCAACGACCTCTGCTGGTCTCTGGACCCCAGTTTGAAAAACACTGGTCTATAGATACAAATTAGAGCCTTGAGGAGACATGACAGCCATGCTTTCATTCAGAATTATAGTATTTATCACCAGGATAAATAAATAAAGAACCAGAATGCAAGCATTAGGAAAGAATTAATAGAGAAATTATAGTAATAATTAGTAGTATTTCCTGGTCCACAACCACAACTTTTAATGTGTTAATTGTGAAAACTGTAATAATAATTAAAATAGTTTTGCTTAATGTGCTAAACTGCATATCCTGGTGATTAGAGTGCATGATCATATCAGGTGTTGTTCAGTGTTGAATCCATGTCATTCATTCCAGTTGTTTCCAATTTTTCAATTTAATTCAGAAGAGCTCTATTGGCATGGGAAATTAATGTTTACATTGCCAAAGCAAGTGAGAAAACAACAACAACAAAACAGTACATTGCCCGAGTAAGTGTGAAATAAAAAACACTAAAGTGTAACACACAGAAGATCAGAAACAGGACAGAAGAAATGTGGTTTTGTTCTTAGAAATATATGTATAATGAGTTCAAGAATGGCTTAAAGAAGAAACTGCATAGTGCTCATAAAGTGCACTTAGTGTGCAAACATGCAAGATGTTTGGTGGGTTCCAGTGTGTTTCCCAGCGTCAACATGCAGGTCTGAAGATGTACAGACAGAGCAAGACTGTGCAAAAATAACTGGATAGTGCAAAAAGTTGTTAACACAGTGTAAAGTTTAAAGACTGATGAAAATAGTTAAAGGGAGCGTTCACCCCAGAATAATAATTTAAAAAAAAAACATATCTCAAGGGGGCAACTCTGTCCAACAACCTGCAGCTGGTGCTCTTGTGTTGTTTGTTGTTTGTCAAGTTTCCTAACTTTCAACCCCTACTCCTGTTAATAAACAGCATTTTACATATTGTTTTAATGTTATTACATGTAATGATTTGTCATTTTATGTTCTTCTGATGTTTTTATATGTAAAGTATTTTATTCTGTGCCATGCACCACTGAGAGAAAAATTTACAGTTTTGCATGTATTAATGAACAATAAAGTTTTTTGAATCTTGAATCTTGATATTTTTCATCTGGTCTGCCCTGCTATTTATGTCTAGATTGTTTTGGTGTGAATTGCAGAGTTTTAGAGATATTGGCTATAGAGATGTCTGCCTTCTCTCTAATATAATGGGACTAAATGGCACTTTGTTTTTGGTTCTCAAATTGCCAAAAAAATATATATATATATTTGAAAAATTAAACAGCAATGTCTCTTTCCAGAAATCATGACTCAGGATAATCCACGGACCTTGTTGTGAGCAGTTTCATGTAAGAACTATTTTCTTTCTCTTTGTCCCTCAAGAATCTGCCAGAATGATTTTCTTTCTCCAATAGAATCTAACAGAACTACTTTTTTTCCCAACCGGAAAAGAAGTAGCGCCCACATGAAACTGCAACAAGGTCTGTGGATTATCTTGGGTAACCGGGTGATGAAATCTGGGAAGAGATGTTGCTGTTGAGCTTTTCAAATGAGGTTTTTTGGCAATTTGAGCACCACAAGCCAAGTGAGATTTAGTTCCATTATACTGGAGGGAAGGCAGACATCTCTACAGCCGTTATCTATAAAACTTGGCAACTCCCACCAAAGAAGTCTACATGAATAAATAGCACTAGGGATGAGAGGAAAAGTATGTATCTTTGATTTTGGATGTGAACTGTCCTTTTAAGTTTCTGTCTTCAGTTGAAACACTACTGTACAAATATTGCAAAAAGCTGCAATAAATATGGAGGAAGATAGTAGAACAATACAATAGTTATAAACTGTACCATAACTGTGTATATTTACAGAGTTCAGGATAATGCAAATGGTCAGTGCAGGAACACACAGGTGACTGACTCTTGGAGTTGTAATCCACTGAAGGTCCTTCCTCTCTCAACAGCTCACAAATCTTGCTGTGTGATATGGAAGATTTTTTTTTAGCATCAGCCATGTTTTCAAAGTCGTTTTGTCTAGCTGTAAATGGGGGTAGTATTTATATCTTTTAGCTGTCTCCTGATGCAGTAATTTGCGCCTCGCCGCGCGTCAATCTTCTGACGCGCCACCAGTGGATGTCGTTGTTCCGCTCGCTCGCATAGTGTCACCCCTCAAGATAAACTGACCTGAAGCTGAGTGCCAAGAAGCGAGATCCCGATCCGAGAGAGAGGGAGGGAGAAAGAGGGGGAGGGAGAGGAGAGAGGGAGGGAGAGAGACTGTGAAAAGACCGGCAGCAGGAGGAGTGGGACTTGCTATAAGGACACTAGCGTCTCTTAAAATCCAGCCGCTTCTCTTATTTTTACGCAGGAGATTTGAAGAAGAAACAAACAACTAAACAGGAGGAGCTGCTGTGGGAGAAAAGTAGACTCACATCGCTGGCATCTTGACATCTTTGTAAATTCTTCTCAGGTAAAGTGAGCTTTTAATTTCACCCAACCTGACATGCATGCTACTTTTTGATTGTTGCCCCAGTGTTTGTTTGACACCCTTTATCCATGGCTGTGTCATCACCAAACTTCACTCACTCTCTCCCTTCCCACACGCTTTCCTTTCTCCTCCAGCGGCAGAGACACTCGGGGGACAGACAGAGACAGGACCTACCATGATAAGGACTCTGGATATTGCGCTCACTGTGCTCCTCGCCGCGTCCCTGTCCTGCAGGAGCGTCCTCGGCGGTTACGGGATGAGCCTGTTCGCGGCGCAGACCTCTCCCCCGGACCCCTGCTACGACGAGCACGGCAACCCGCGACGCTGCATCCCGGACTTCGTCAACTCCGCCTTCGGAAAGGAGGTGAAGGTGTCCAGCACCTGCGGCAGCAAGACGCCCAGCCGCTACTGCGTGGTGACATCTGCGGAGAAAGGAGACGAGAGGACCAGGAACTGTCACACCTGCGACGCCTCGGACCCAAAGAAGTATCACCCTCCCGCCTACCTGACGGACCTCAACAACCCGCACAACCTCACCTGTTGGCAGTCCGAGAACTTCGTCCAGTACCCGCAAAATGTCACCCTCACTCTGTCCCTCGGCAAGAAGTTTGAGGTCACCTATGTGAGCCTTCAGTTCTGCTCGCCTCGACCTGAGTCCATGGTGATTTACAAGTCCATGGACTACGGGAAAACTTGGGTGCCCTTTCAGTTCTACTCGACCCAGTGCAGGAAGATGTACAACAAGCCGAACCGAGCCGTCATCACGAAGCAGAACGAGCAGGAGGCCGTGTGCACGGACTCCCACACAGACATGTATCCTCTGACCGGCGGCCTCATCGCCTTCAGCACGCTGGACGGCCGACCGTCGGCGCACGACTTCGACAACTCGCCGGTGCTGCAGGACTGGGTGACGGCCACCGACATTAAAGTCATCTTCAGCCGGCTGCACACTTTCGGCGACGAGAACGAGGACGACTCGGAGCTGGCCCGGGACTCCTACTTCTACGCCGTGTCGGACCTGCAGGTCGGAGGGAGATGCAAGTGCAACGGGCACGCGTCCCGGTGCGTGAAGGACCGGGACGGGAGTCTCGTGTGTGAGTGCAAACACAACACCGCCGGGCCCGAGTGCGACAGGTGCAAACCTTTCCACTACGACCGACCGTGGCAGAGAGCCACAGCCAGGGAGGCCAACGAGTGTGTCGGTAAGTCCATCACTCAGTCTGTCCTCCAACACGGCTGTCTGTCTGTGATGCTGAGCGGAGCTACTTGAGGAAACATTTTATGTGTGGTTTTTAGACGGAGTGGTGTTTTAACATCAACTGTCGGCTACAGTGCAAATATTTCGTAGTAAAAGAGAGATCAGACTTGTTAGATGGATAAATTCAATGTTAAACCAGTGGAATTTAGTCATATAAAATGATGCGTTTCAATCTAAAACTCATACTACTACTATTAATAATAATGATAAGAAGAAGACAAATAATAATAATAATAATGACAATAATAATAATGTAACAATATATTGTATTTTATGGCTAATCTGAGACTAATTTAACAGCTTCAGTTCATTAATTTCCAACTTTAAAATCCCCTTTAAACAAAACCACAGCAAAGCCGCGTAATTTCCTGATATTGTGTTGTACGTCCACGAGCATAAAATTGGGTTTAAGTCACATACAACATGAAAACGCAATTTGACAGTCCATTTAGCTTGCTGCAGGCCATAATGGAGGCTTTTAAACCACCTCAAATGGAACCACTGAGCCTGATCACCCACAGGAACATTTCTTACAGCGACTCGACTTTATGTCGTTGCAATAAAGCGATGGGTGCCTTTTCATTTACTTGAGGAATCCTGTAACAAACCCACCGCAGGTAATTAAACACATATTTTTATTTTATGGTCACACTGTTATTTTCAATAGCAAAATCAAGCTGAAAGGATGTATCAAATCTCAGCTGTTGTGGCCGAGAATAAAAATAGAAATTGATAGTTTCTACTGTATAAATGATCAGTTTATTACTACACTAGTTTATTTTACTAGTTTATTATTATATTTAAGATAATAAAAATCGTTTTCATAATTTTTAATTTGAATAATGCAATTTGGATCTAGTTTTACTGAATATTTCTCAAATTCTATTTAAATATATTAGGAATAATAACCGTAAAATAGCTTTAATTTGGATATTTATAATTATTATTGTTCACTTACAGTTATGATCAAGGTACAACTGAAAAACAAGCAGAGAAAATGGGCAGTGATGATTTAAATTTGTTCAAATATGAACAGATTTTTTTTTATCCTAAAAAAAAAGAAAGTGTAACAAGGAACAAAAAAAAAGAAGCAAATCGCTGTTCATCTTTCTGCTGCTGCTCTTTGTGTCTGAGAGCCAACATGTTTCTTCAGCTGCTGAGAGATCAAAGTGATCAAAGTTACAGTAGTTTTAGTAGTTGTGTTTTATTAGGCCTGGCACAGACACACATGAACCTGTAGATTACAGATTCTGCTGAATCCAGGATCACTCTCCAGGTTTCTGTCCATTTCAGTCCTGTGTGGTGCATATATTCTTACAAAAAGTTGGATAATTGTACAGATTTATGATTTTACAGAATTATGTTATTCCAAGTAGAGTGAATAGCACAAAATTCTTAAAATATCACACATACCTAAGATGTCCATTTTCCCAAAATGTGCTTTTAGTGTTTCTATTTGATGTTTTATGAAATCTGGAGCCCAGATCTGCATTCACAATCCGCCCTCAGGCTTCATGTGATGTTTGGCTTTTCATCAAATTCCCTCTTGGAATTGTTCTTTTGAATTATTTTTATTATTCATTATTGGACTTAATGTTTGAATTGTGAAAAGCAACAAAGGCAAAAAGATGTTCATGAAAACCTCTGTGTGACTCCACACAGTCAACACAAATCCAAACCTGCATATTTCCTGATGTGCTGCAGGTCTGCAGGGAAAGAGGGTCCTTATTGTTTGACAGTCACGGCGCACGTCAGCCACTTTGACACACAGCAGCTGTTTAAAAGGTTTTTGTGTGCTGGTGTTGTTCATTTCTAAAGCTCTGACATATTCTCTCTGGGAGACTCGAAGGTGGTTGCTAAACCAACAGGCACAGTACATTCTGTACACACTGTGTGACTCTTGAGACACAGCAATGGAACTGAGGCATGAGGTGTTTTTTTTTGTTTTTTTAGCTTAAAATTTTGGTTATTATCAGGTAACCAGTGCCAGACTGCAGCATTTTTTAATTATACAGACTGACTTTGTCTACACCTCATCCAGCCTTTAATATCAGTTATACCTACTTTTCCCTGTTGTAATATTAGATGCATTTTTTAAATGTGGGACACACGCACACAAAGGAAAGAGATATACGTAAGTAATTATACTCAACAGAAATATAAAGGAAACACTTTTGATTTTACTCTCATTTTGGTTTCACATGTTCTGCGGTTGTGGGGCCTGTTGGATGCACTGCCACAGTCTCTGGCAGTGAAATGAATGTTCAGTTCACAAGCAACAGCTCTGGTGGACATTCCTGCAGTCAATATGTCACGATCCCTCGAAACCTGTGACATCTGTGGCATTGTGCTGTGTGATAAAACTGCACGTTTTAGAGTGAAAATAATCCTGCTGTGAATCAGCGTTTCTGTATGTCACAGATCTGTCAGGTGGATGGATTAATTTGGCAAAGGAGAAGAGCTCACAAGCAACGACTTTAAGACAAAATTTGTTAGCAAAATTGTGCACATAAAAGTGTGTTTAGAACGAATGTTAGATCTTTTACTTCAAATTATAAAAAATGGAAACAAAAACAAAAGTGTTGCATTTATATTTTTGTTGTGTCTATATCTCTGTTGGCATCACTAAGGTGAAAATCCCAGAATTCAGACAATTCACAAATATTTTAATATTACATTTGTTATCAAATTTAAAACTAGTAGAGATTTTGAATTTACAGATTTTGAATATCTACAATCTGTGCCTAAACTTATGCAAATTAATTAAGTAGTTCAGTCATATGTTGCACTTTCATTTTTTTAAAAATCTAATACATTTCACACTGGAGTGTTTGTGTGAGCTAAAGCAAATAGTGAGAAGAGAGGAAGAAATAACAGCTTTTTTTTAGGGCAGTGAACAATGAAGGAGATGAACTTAAATGATCGCAATGAAATCTGAGAAGATGTCATTGCACTCCTGTAAATGACAGCACTGAGAGAGACAGCCACTGGACTCTCATAAGGATGCAGTTATCACAGACGTGTAGTAAAAGGTCTGGCACTGTGCACAGATATTCCCCGATCTTTAATTCCCACCAACAAAAAAGAAGGAAAAGAGAAAAAAAAAAATCACAAAAGCACGTTTGAACACAGAGTAGAGGTCTGTCTCTGTGTTTCTCTTGAAGTGCACTTTGCTGATTACTTCCATCAGGACACTCGTGCTCCTGAGTGTGCACCTCGGTCCATTTGGGTTATTGACTCCCCACAGCGAAGAAGAAGCTTCTAATGCAATGAGTTCAAAAGCGAGCACCAAAGACAAAACAGAGACTTGTCTCAGTCTCAGTTTAGAGGTGTTAATGATGAGGTTTGACAGGAGTTCCACTGTGAGAAAATTATAAATCCTCCTGCAAGCTTCACTGGCTAAAAGATAATTTCCTCCACAGAAATCCCGCTCAACTCCGGTAGCAAGGAAGAGGACATTGTTTCAGCTAATTACTGTATGATGAGAAAGGACTGCAGCCAGAGTGTCCCTCCAGAGATAAATTCTCTCAATGCAAATTAACTGTAAATGTCAATTTTTATCCCCTCAAGTTACCCTGTTTTCAGGTTTGTGGAGTTTACTTGATGTGTTTCAATGAAGTAGAAGAAGTGGAGAAAGTGTCTTGAATAATTCAAGGAGATTAGAAAGACAGCTTGAAGGCATGCAGAATGAGGGGACTGCACCACAGAGAGGAGCAGGGACAGAGGGAGGGGCTGGAGATGGAGCAGGATGACAATAGTGAAAATGAAAGAGTAACCCTGAGAGGGGGAGCATGATGAGGAAAGTGTGTGAAGCAGAGGAGCGGGTGGAAAGAAAGAGGCAGTAGAGTGACATTTCCATGGCCTGGAGTGGGCCAGCAGTATTTTGACAATTGTCTTTTTTTTGCAGGTGCCCCTTATTGGGCCAGTGGGAATGTAAAAGCTGTGGGGACAGGACAAAAGTTTTCTTCCTTTCTTCTTTTCAGAATTGTACTGTAACCTATCAGTGACTTGGAGGAGATTCACTGTAGCCTTCTTCCCAGCCTCGCCGCTGTTGCTCCTTTATGCTGTTTTGCACACGAGGAGTCTCCTAATACTAAAGCTCAGTGTCATCTGGATGATTTAAGTAGGTCCGCCGCTTGTTTTGTCTTACTATCTCATAATCTACGCTGCAGAAATCACAGAGTACACTCAAATGTTCCCAGGTGCTGCTCAGAGGCATCTGACTGACAGGAGCAAACATGCGGTGCAAGAAGTTGACATGGTTGATTTGATACCCATTAAAATAATTGAGTTTAAAGCCACAACCACTTGTATTGGCACTCAAAAAATACTTAAAGATGTTTTTATGCCTTCTTGATATGTGGGTGCATTTCCAAGTTTAAAAATAAATCTTGAACAGTTCTGAGTTCCTTGACTAGAGGTGAATTTTACCTCAAACAAAATGTCCAAGCAAACATACGTAAACACTTAAAAACAGCTGTGCCCTTACTGATGTTTGGTGCTGTATTTTTCTCATTTTCATGGATTACTGCCCAAACATTAATGAGGTTTAAGATTATTCCAGAACAACTGCAGTGAAGTTTGATAACAGAACATTTTCCAGCAACAGTCAGTTGCAGGATTTCGTGTACTTTATGTGACAGAAATAAAAAAAAAGAAAGATTTTCTTGCTTACGTTTGTGCACAAAGTTCCAACTCTCATACAATCCCGCACAGAAAATGCAGCACTGTAAAATGTGTCTTAAATAGACCAGGAGACAATGTTGTCATCAGATAAGCAATGGTTGCTGCAATCATAGAGATTCCCCAGTGTGAAATATAGTAGTGATAAACCACTTAATTATGGCCGATAAACAAAAAATGTCTGCAGACACATCCACAGGTAACTTAGCCAGTGTGGCTGCTGTGGAAAGATATTAGCGCTCCTCCTTTTGAGTTTTTGGAAGGTGGTGAAAAAGTTAGTTGTCAGCCACGTACTTTAATGTCCTCAGCCACCACCGTCTTTTCTAACATGTTTCTTCCATCTCATAGGGCAGAAAATCTAATCCAAAACTTACATATTAATCTTATAATGCATAGAATAATGCAGTTTAATGACATCTTTTCTGACTGAATATAACATACACAACACAGAAAAGTGGTCAACTCTGGCGACAAAAATATGAAATAATGGCAGGATATTTTACAGCTTAACAATAAACCTTATTGTCCAAAATCATATCATATCAGGAAACCTTCTCCAATATTTTTAATAATCATAAATAATCTTAATTTAAAAAAACACCAATAGAGCAAGTAAAAGCATATATTAAACTTGAATTATTAAGATGCTGCCTATAAAGCTAGCAAATAAAAACAAGCATGTTATATTATGATTATAAAAAGAAGTTTTCATGTCAGCACATATTGGATAACCTATATGCAGATACCAATATAGAGCGGTGATGGGCCAATATGAGGCCAATAATACTGGTTAACCAATATACCAGTCAGACTGTATTTCTGACATACTGTACCCTGCTTACCCTTAAATACCAGTCACATTCTGAAATCTACAGCCTAATAACCTAATGTATTTTTCTATTTAAATGTATTTTTAACTAATATTAATACATTATAAAAGTTTCACATTTCATGGTAAGAAAGAAAAGACGAGTGATACCCGACGGAAAATATTAGAGGATGGATTTTTCCTTTGAGAGAATTGTTTCTCACTTAGGTGAGGTGTTTACAGTCATCCTGCACATGCCAGATGATTACAATTAAACTGTAATCAAGTCTTAAAAACAGAGGGCATAATCATCTGCATCGTGTGATGACGTGAAGTGATACTTTTCATTTAAAATACGTTGGGTCAGTCGGGGACCAGAGACGTTCTCCAGGCCTCTCCTCAGATGTCTCTAGGCTGTCAGGTTCGTTTGGTACCTTTCAGACGTGACTGAAGGTCTGGTTAATGTTTGAACGCCTTTATAAACCGGCATCCTTCATCTTCAAAGGTGCCGGCAGGATGCATTGTTAGTCCCGACCGCAGCAAACAAAGCTGGGAATAAACTGACTGAGTAGCTTTGCACTTTGCACTGTCTCCTCACCTTCACTTCTTCATCAGTCAGCACTCACCCCTCTCTACACACACCTGTAGTCTGCACACACACACACACACACACACAGTTTTTCCTCAGGTCTTTAGCCGCTAGTTCAGTGAGGAGGGAATGGCCTCTTTCTCACTTCAGGAATCTCTTTCGCCTGAGCTCTTATCAGTGTTTATAACTTGTTTTGTAAACTGCCGCAAAAATAAGTCGCTCATGGCCCAGACGAGGAGCTCACCCTTCTGTTTTAGATTTTCAGACCTGTTGTATCTCTCCAGCAGATAGAAACATGGCCACTGAGCCAGCACATACTGTAAGCAAGGCTGACGTTACAGTATATCAAGTGCTGTAACCACACACAAGAAAAGACAGCCAGGAAAGACACACATGCACACACACACACACACACACACCTACAGTGAGAAGGTAGTAAACTTTCTGCAGCATGTTTTGGGAGACACGGGAGACTCTACAGGTCTGCATGTGTGTGTTGATGTTCCCACTGGCTCATGAATACTGGGCCTGGGTGTCTTTTTGTGGCTGTGTGTTTGTCCATGAGGAGTTATTGTGAGAGGCTTGGCACAGAACTTATCGCTAATTTTGCTGAGAATCTGCATTTGAAACTTAAAGACCTGGAAGTCTAAACTTTGAGACGGCCGTTGAGTGCTGGAGCCCAACAGTACAGACACTGGTAATAAAAATACATACCTGGTTAGATTTATTGCTAAACCTTCACGAATATGATGTGAGAGAATGTGCTGCAACTCTGTCTGATCATGGACATGCAGTCAAGGGTGGACTGAGGATTTTTCTAAATCAGTGGCCGCACTCTACACAGTAGGGACTATGTAGAGTGCAACATGCAAGAAGTCCTACTCAGACAAGATTAGCATTACCTGGGGACCTCGTGTGATTTCTGTCTTGGCCAGGTCTCCCTTGAAAAAGAGATTGTTGATCTCTGTCAGTGCTCTGTTGTCTGAGCCTGTTGAAAGATAGAAAAATATTCCTTACCACATGCTGTCATACATGTTCTCCATCTCATCATCTTTCAGGATTTCGTTCCTCTGATGGAATTGAACTTGCACTTTCAAATTCAGTAGATCCGCAATGATTAATTGATTAGTTGAATAACTAAACTGAATATCTTTGGATTGTGTGCAAAACAAAACACTTAAGGGCATTTTCTGATGCAAATAATTGTTAGTTGCAGCCCTACAATGCAGCCACCATAATTCTCAACTGGGAAAGAGTCAGAAAAAAGGTGCATAGAAAACAAAAATCCTTGCAAAAAAACAAACAAACAAAAAAGAAACCCCCAGATCACAGAGATGCTGATTCATATGGGACTAATATTATCACATGACCTCTGTGTCTGTTGAAATATGGCAGGTAGTTTGTGGTGGAAGATTTACTTTACATATTACACACATAGCAGATTTAAAGGGAAGTAAAATAACAGACGACCTCCACAAATACAAATATTTCATATTCTCCAGGTAATATTAATTCTTTTGCAAATAGTGCTTTAGATATTTATTTCCTGCATTTTGCTGACATTTTAAGCATCTAAGCAACCAGGAAAAAACAACAGCAAAGCAACTTGGGGCTGAATCGTCTGTTATCCAAATGTCATTAACTCTTTCAAAGTTGAGTGCTCTGAAACAAACAGGGACACTCCAAGGGGCAGTTGGATTTCAGCCGTGGCCAGTGCTTATGCCTGTACTGTCATCTTTTTGTTGGTTTTTACCTTGTAAACTGAAAATAGACTCATATAGCTCGGTTGGTGACAGGAGGTAAATTCTGTTCTTGGCTCCTGGACCATCCACAAGATAGTAAACAGGCTTGGATCACAGGAAGACAAGGTAAATCCAATTTTCCACAGTTTTCCACATGGTTATTCTAACGTCTCCAAGACAGATATCAAAATATTTGTATTAAACAATAATGATGATTAAATAAACAGTGGTGGACAAAGCACTCAACCCCAGTACTTGAGTCAAAGTATGAATACTCAAATATTACTCAACTACAAGTGAAAGTTGCTCAGTCAAACTTTTACTTGAGTTAAAGTACTAGAGTACTTGCTTTTAAAAAATACATAAGTTTTCAAAAGTAAAAATTACAAAGTACATTTTCTAATATCAATACCTGCTGTATTGTTTTCATGATGCATTTACAGAAGCTTGTAACTCTCTGAAACCATCTAATGATGCACTGACCTGCTTGTAGAACCACTCTGCTACACAAAGCCTATAGAAACACCTATAAAAACTTCAACATAGAAATACAATCAAAACCAAAAAGGACAACTGTTGTCATTTTCTGATGTAACTGTATTAAAATCACTGCATAAAATTAGATTGAAGTTAACTGTAAGGAGTTCTCCAAGTCTGTTAAATAACTGAGATTTCTTTCTGTCTTCAGGGGCAGTATATACATGAATTATGTTGTATTTTTCATCCCAATTCATCTCAAAAGTACAATGTTTGTCTTTGAAATGTAGTGGAGTGAAAGTCATAAGTTTCCAAAAACAAACAAATACTCAAGTAAAGTACAGATACTCAAAAAATGTACATAAGTACAATACTCAAGTAAATGTACTTCACTACTGTCCACCACTGTAAATAAAGCCATTACATTCAAAGGATTCTCATAAAACTGCTACTTTGAGCACTTCTGCAACCAAAGACCATAAAATCCCAGGAGTGAGATCATTTGTAATCGCAATAATTTAGCCTCAAATGAAAGTAATAGATGTGACAAATAATGCAGATACTGAGTATGTTTAAGCATGGAAGATCTTGAAGCTATTAATGTCAGTGTTTGGCAGCAGCCCTTTTGAGCTGGAATTTTGGAGCTAGTTGTTGCTTGTCATGAGGCCTGTTCAAGAAACAATTCAGATTGAATGGAATTCAGCTTTTCCACAGATAATAAATTCTGACAAGCCTTTGAAGAGTCAAAATGAGTTTATATTAAATATTTCTGAGAAGAATATAAAGATAAGAGGCAGTTAACACACAAAGCAGTAATTATAAAGAGTGTGTCTGTGTTTGTGCTCAGAAGAATACGAGGAAGGCTGCCACCATTCATAAAACTAAAAACTAAATCCAATCTACATCTGTGACTGTGTTTTATTAGAGCGATATCTGCATATTGTTTGGGATTAATCTCAAGTGGAAAAAGATCATTTTCAGTACAGTCCGTTTTATTGCCTTTGACAATGCTCAGGTCGCACTGCTTGGGGTGATGGAATGTGTCCACTTGTCAGAAAAGACAAAATTTCCTCTGAAATTTCACAGCCTGTGTGAGTGTTGTTCAATTCAGGGTCCTTTGGGCAAAGTAAAAAAATTCTGCGGCCGTGGTTTTGTTTCATTGCTTTGGCTGCAACACATAATGCAACACAGATCCCGCTCACAGTGTGAGTCCGCATTTTTAGCTAGTGCCTGTGTGCATGTGTGAGTGCGTGCATGCAGGACTCTGCATGTGTGCTCGTACCAGAAATGGAACCTCGGCCTTGTTTTTGAGAAGCAGTTTGGTCGGAAGCCATATTGCCTCTGAAGGAAAGCCATATTGCGTTACTCTGCTGGCTTCTGGCCTGCACTCACTTCCTCTTGTGCCCCTCACTGGTGCTTGAACTCAACTGGTTTATCAGAACATCCAGCCGGGCCAGGAACTCATGATTGTCACCATCATTATTATCAACATTCTCCCTTTTTGTTCTGATCAGGAATATCAATGCTGTGTTTGGTGAAAACATCCTGTGTGTGTGTGTGTGTGTGTGTGTGTGTGTGTGTGTGTGTGTGTGTGTGTGTGTGTGTGTGTGTGCGTGTGTGTGTTTCTTGCATTTAAAATGTTTCCGTCCAAACTGTGGTGCAATCTTAGAGCAGCTGGTGATAATTGGTTGTTCCCCTGAGATCCAAGTAGAGCTGAGTACTGTTCATGTTTGAACCGATATGGTACCAGTACCCAACAATACAATTTTTGGTTGTATACCCTATATAATAACAAAAAAAATAATAATAATTTCAGTTGTAAAACATAACTCCAAACCCATCCCTACAACTTCCAGCCTGTCAGTCTGTCACAAAGTCTTTTAACGCTGTTGTTTTGATGTTGTTGTTACCACCACTGTGTAATATTTACCCATTAATAGTACGCAATTTGCAAATAGTGGTTTCACACTAAGGTTTCATACATGGTAAAAGATCTCACATACTATTTTAGCATGCTAAATACCATGTTTGTCAGTAATTTTGGAGATAAGCTGAGTGTTGGTAACGCTAGTAAAGATGCTTAGCTAACATTAACCAAAACAGTGAAAAAGCAAAATTATCTACACAATAAATCATCCAGCAAGCTAATTATTCACCTGTAGATTTCAATTAAGATGTCGACCGTACACTTATAGTACTATAGTCTGTCGTTCAGTTGAGGGTTAAACATTAGCACTGGCTATAAAAATGCCAAGGATGATTTTGTTTTTGGCATGAGATCCATTTTTGACTATATGAGTATGGCTGTCCCATATCAGAGAAGCCGACTTGCTCAAGTGAGTAGGGAGAATCCTCACAGTCAGTCCTCACTGCTCGCCACTGTAACTGTGTTTCTTATGGCTACTTCCAACTTTCTCACTCAGTCGACAGATCAACTTTCATTTTGGCTCTGTACCACATGTTCCCAACTTAGTTATGTTCAGCCTGAAACAAAGTTAGCTAACTCGCCATACTGAGGAAGAAAATAATATCACAAATAACAACAGCACGATTGAGAGGAACAGGCTAAAAGTGGCCTGCAGAAAAGAAACGCTTCTGTCACCAATGTAATTGAGTATCTTGGGTTCACCTAACTGGGCAGGTTTAACAACAAAATAATAAATGGAACAAGGAGAAAGTGCAGTGAACAGCAGCAACAGCTTCTTCATATTTTCTCTCCCATTACGGGACACACTACCTCAAATACAGAAGACTTTTAAATCACAATGCTATGATGGTAGAGAGCACAGATCTTTTCTTCTTCTTTCCATCCTTCAAACACAGCAGAAGCAGTTCACATACACACACGTCCATGCTTTGTTTTCACGCTGTCAGGTGTCCTCTGAAGGGAGAACGCTGGGCGTGCTGCACATGTTTTCATCAATCTGATTAATCTTTCTTCAAACCACACACATGAAGTAGGCTTTCTTAACAGCGATGACAGCTGTTTCATTATTTTCATTGGACGATAAGCTCTTTGACAGCAGCGAGGGCTTGATCAGGGTGGGTTGCCTTAGGTGCAAAAAGTTAAATGTCTTACAAATTTACCAAAACAGTGTTTAAACATGACTAGGATGGCTCCCAAACATCTGCAAAAGTGCTGCTAGCTGTTACAGAAAAGGTGTTTGAGGGAAACAAGGGATACAGGCAGCTCCAAGATTTCCACAGACTTACACACACACACACACACACACACACACACACACACACACACACACACACACACTTGTATATATACACACTACTGAACAAGTCGTCCCTCATGGTTAATTCCTGCAGTGACAGACAGACACAAGATGCTCTTCTCAGTGTCTTTGTCTCTGCTGTCTGCCACTTACCTGTTCATGTTTGTGTGTGTGTGCATGCTTGTGTGAGTGTTTCCATGTGTCTCTCTGCTCCACCAGTAGGCCTTGACATTGCACAGCGTATTTGTTTCTGCTGCAGAGCACGTGTGTGTATGTGTGCGTGAGATTGTGCAAGCGTATACCAGTGTGTCTCTTAATCTGCGTTGTCTGCCAGTGGGTTTTTATGCAAACAGTAATTCTGTCCAGGATGTGAGGAGCTATTCAGCGCCTGGGGAGACGTCTGTTAATGAATTAATTGGTGACTTGATGCCATAGTGAAAGCTCATATTAGCCAGGGGAGGATTTGTGTGTGCTGTGGCTTTGGCATTAACCGAGGTATGAGTGTGTGTGTGTGTGTATAACTGTCTGTGTGTGTGTGTGTCTGAGAGAGAGAGGCTGAGCAGAAAAGAGACAGAGGTGTTTGTGTGTAATGGAAAGGTTTGGTTCGAGCGAGTACCAGATGATTAGGGGTAATCAAAGCCCACACCAGACAACATCAGCATGTGTTCACACATTAGACACTCCAGTGCTTCACTCATCGGTTCTATGAATCACAGCCCGCCTGTCTCTTGTATATATCAAACAGCCACATTCACACCACAGAGTAAACGCGTCACACGGGGGTGACAGGACAGTTTACTGGAATTGAACAGTAGAAAATGTTCTGACAGTGTTTTTAGCTCTGTCCCTGGGATTTGTGGATATTTGCGTTCTTGTTTTATTCTTTTTTTGGAAACAACAGCTGGACACAATCTGTACATAAACAACATATAAACATATAAATGTGACAAGGCTAAAACATGATTTACGGCATGCACCGCAGAGTTTGGGTTGCACTAAAGCTTTATCCCCAGAGGAACTGTATAAAATTTAAATATTGTCTTGTGTTTAATGCACAGAAGACACTTTTGCAATCGGCTTTTTGGAGAAAAACAGCTTGCTACTCCAAAATGTTCTTTTTGTAGGAAATGAAAAGCCATGCATCCAGTTGTAAGATACAGTCAGGATTGATATGTAAAGGGGGAAAAAACATATGTTTTCCTTTAGATTTCCATTCTGGTGTGGAAGGTTGGTTTTCGTTTTGGCCACACTGGAAATGTAGGGTCTGTTTATGAGTTATAAGAAATCATTAATAATCTTTTAGATGGAGTAGGTGTTTATAACAGCAAATAAAATTAAGCAATATGTTGATGGAGTCTGAGAAGTAGTGAATCCAGCAGTCACTGAACTTCAACTCCAGAGTTTGTATTTTCAGAGCACTGGACTTTTATTTTAGGGATAACAGGCTTAGTTTTACATTGACACATAGATATAAACAACTGACCAACTTATAATTTATGACTTGTAAACACTTTTCATTGTCAAAGTATATTGTTAGGCTGGTGGAGGTTCAGTGTCCTTGCAGCCTGCAGGCAACTCACGAGAGCTTTGAGTCTGGGGAGGAGGAGGCAGAGGAAATAACTTGGTTCCACTTATTAAACGTATCATCTATGGCTCCAACTCACTACTTGAATGGAAGTACTCATTTCTGAATAATAGGGAGTTGACAAGGAAGAGGTAAAAGGACATGCAGCAAAGGACCACATTCTGAAAAGCAGCAATAGCCTCTGTACACAGGACACATAGTTTACCATCTGAAGTATCACCTCTAGTGAGATAGTTCTGCAGTGGCTCCTGCTGAAGCTGTCTCATTTCTTTTAAAAAGATTCCTCCGCTGATATAGCTTTGCACTCATAAACATTGACAGGCTCACAATGGAGCCTCAGAAGATTTAACACATTCTTCTTCATATATGTAATAGTATGCTCCAAAATGTAAATGGACTTTTATGCAGGGTCCAAACTTAACTGGCCAAAGGGCTAATGAATTTTACCAGCTGCTCAATAGATTACTACTGTATTTTTGACATATTCTTGGTTGCATATTTTACCATCGTTTGACTGGTGGCTAGTCCTGATTTTGGTCCCTGCTCTGATATGTAAAAGCAGTGGAGTTCCCCTTTAAGCCTGCCAGTTGTCACTCAGTCATGCAGTCATCAGGTCTGAAACACATTGGTAGCATGACCCTGATTCATTGCCATGATAGACAAACCAGAGCAGTCTCACTTGTTAACAGGAGGCCATAAAGGACCAGTAAACAGGGTAGGAAAACACCATGAGTGAGTGTCTGTGAGAGTGCCTGGTTCTGTGCATGTGTGTGAGATGATGTATACTTGGGCACTGGCAGCTTTTTAGAGTTGAAACACGGCTAGTGTGTGTGTGTGTGCGTGTGGGTGTGTGTGTGAGTGTGTATGTGAGACCTGATCCTGAGGCCGGGGCCAGGAGTGCTGTAGAGGATCAGGCCTGATGACCTCAGCAGCTCTGTGTGGCAGCGGGTTACTGCACGGTTACCAAGAGGAGGGCGAATGTTTGCAGCCAAAGCAAATACATAATGTGGAGAGAGAGCAAGAAAGGAAGCGAGAAAGAGAGAAAGTGATTTCAAACGAAGGGGAGAACGTCACTCTCCTCTGTGCCCTGAGCTGTGCCTTGGAGTGATTAGTTAATGCAGTATTAATGAGATCAAATGTAAAATTTTCGTGTGCTGCTTTCTTTCTTGTACTTTCAGGTAGAAGAAACACATCACAACAAGCGCTGAAGCTGGTGCAGCATGTGTTGCTACATTACGCTACAATTATCCAAGTCTGTTCACACTTAAAATGAAAGCCTTGGCACAGCTTGTTACAGCTCCTCCGAAATCTCCCTGTAGCTGATAGGGCTGTAACAGCATCAACAACAACAATAAAAAACAGACACTCGTTTATGTGTGCGAGAGAGAAAAATAAAAAAAAAGAAAGAAAGCTTTTGTGTTTGTAGCAGTTTGATTCAAGGTGAAAGTCCTGGCAAAAAAAAGTCTCTCTGGCAACAGTCACGCCGCTCGCCGACAGGACCACCAAGCACGAGCGTGATCGCATCGGGCCTGAAGCAGGGGTCCTTAACACTCACAGCTACAAATGATTAATGGCTGGACGAAGTAACACCCTGACACAGTGGCCTGCTGCGTAGATCAGAGCGCCCCCCGCTGTTTCTGTAGAACACTGCTGTCGTCATCTGAGACAACTGCAACCAGCTGCAACCTGCCTCTGAGGAATAAAGTGTCTGCGGTGGTTAATTATGTCATAAATATTCTGTAGATGCAGATTAAGTTGCAATGGGTAATAGATTTAAGTGAACTGAGCATGCACAGGTTAATCTGTTCTTTCAGCTTTTTTTATGGATCTCTTGTGTATGCTCGCTCTCTCTCAAACACAAACACACACACGCACAGAGTCGGAGAAAGCTCCTGTGACAGATCAAGCAGAGTCAAACAATTTTGCGTCAGACGTGCTCACACACTGCCAGAAAAAAATGTCCCTGGAATTCCTTGTGTGTGTGTGTGTGTGTTGTTGTTGAATAGCTGATGGTGATTTATCACCAATGTCTTTGTCTTTCCCATATAAGTCATGGCACATGCTGTGGATGTGTGTGTCTCTGTGTGTGTGTGTGGCAGCCAGCAGGTCACCAGAGGTTTGTAGCACCCGGTCGTCATGGTTGCCTTATAGTCTCAGTTGTGTTTGTGTGTGTCTGGCTGTGTGTGTGGGCCTGTGATTGTCTATATAACCAGCAGTAATACAGGCAGCTAGGAGTCATACATCAGCTTTTTATCTCTGTTTTTATGGACGGCAGCCTGTTGGACCGAAACAACCTGGTACATCGAGCTGCAGTTGCAGGCAGCAGGTTGACATGGTTGCACAAAGAGACCTCAGTCAGCAGAGGTCAGCACAAAGTTAACAGATTTACAGTAAACCTGAGGAAAGGAGACTTTATAGGCAATGCTTTCTCTTAGACTGATGGATATGATTCTCTTATTAAAGGTAAGAATTTCATGGCTGATTTTGCAGTTGCAGATGATGCTTTCAGTTTTAACAGGTGCTCAAATGCTATTCTGTGTCTGATGCATCCACATATTCCATAATGTTGCAGCCCTACCACCCTCTGTGGACAGGTTCAGCAACAAAAGATATTTTAGCCACTGAAAAAATTCTATATTATTTTAAATGTACACTATACTGAGAATATTTTCAGCACATTACTTTTCTGACTGGAAACCATCCTTATATGAGGCAAAAATCGCTCTCTCCAAACCAACCTAACTCCATAAGCAAAATCAGTGATTTCACCTTGCAGAACACAGGAGGTGCTCATTTTGATGCCTATCAGTTTGGGGTTTTTTTTGTGTTCGATCATTTTTATTGTAGATTAAAATGTCAGAAAATGCTGAAAAATCAGTCAGAGTTTCCCAGAGTCCAAGGTTACATCCTCAAATGTTTTGTTTTGCTCACAACACAAAGATATTCAGTTTACTGAATCAAAAAATATTCACATGTAAGAAGGTGAATTCAGAGAATTTTGACTTTTTCCTAAAAAAAATACTTAAACCAATTATTTGATTATCAAAATAGTTGACAATTAATTTTATCATTATATCGTTTTTTATCATTGCAGCTCTAAGCACAAACTAACAGATCAAGGCAGTGATAGACCAGCAACTTCAATGTTCTTTGAGGTAAAATGACTGATTTTGCATATGGAATTTGGTTGGTTTGGAGACAGTGATATTTGACTTACATAACAGTGGTTTATTGTCAGAAAAGCTGTCCGACTGCAAGGCAAAGTGGTTAAAAACATACTAAATATAGTGTAAACTTAAACTGATATTGATTTTTGAAGTGGACCTTTTTTTGAGTGACTAAAATGCTGTACTGCTGTGGACATTGCACATTGTTCATAGCTTCCTGCACCATTACCCCTACTGCTTCTTCAAAACGGGGGCTTGCTGACCAGCATCTACTGTAGGAAGGACACAGACTATCAATAAGTACCTCATACAGGCCCACTTCAAATAATCCAAACAATGCCTTGAAATACGATGACATTTTCTTGCAAGAAAATAACAACAAAGGCTGCTGTGTGTTTGTGCATGTATTTGTTCAGTTGTGTGAAGTGTAGTGCAGACTTCTGGGAGGATGCGTATAGGGTAAGTTTGCAGGGTCATCTCAATTTGCCAGGGGGTGACCGCGGGTTAATCCATCACTCATTAGCTCTCACAGATAAGACACTCATAGTTGGGTGAGGGGCTGGAAGTCCACACTTTCTCTCTCGCTCAGTTGCCTTACACGAGGACACACAATGTTCTCCGTCTCTGTCTTTCAGAAAAGAAATGGAGAGCATCTGATAGAATAAAAGCCATGCCCTCTCCTCCTCTGCCAAACACTTTTTCTTCCTCATTAACCCCTTTCCCCTGGCTGGCCCTGCTCCCTCCGGTACAATACTGCCAATTAATTAGGCTCGGTGTCCAGCCGAGAGCGGAGAGAAGCTTGGGGAAAAGCACCAGCCTCAGCTGATTTAGAAGAGCCATTATGGAAGGAGAGGGAAGTGAAAGAGAGACTAAAGGGGTGAGTTGACGAGGCAGAGAGATGAGTATGAGGGAGGGTGAGAGGGATAAAGCCAGAGAGAGGTTCTTGACTCAGCATGGTACCAGTAAGTGCTGTTTAAATAGCTTCTGCTGCTGCTGCTGCATTCTGGTGCTTTAGGATGAGGGCTACTCATAATGTGGTGTGTGTGTGTGTGTGTGTGTGTGTGTGTGTGTGTGTGTGTGTGTGTGTGTGTGTGTGTGTGTGTGTGTGCGTGTGTGTGTGTGTTTCAGGGGCTCCTTGGCAGCTGTTGGGCCAGAGTAAGTCATCAGGTTCCTGCGTGAGCCCCCTCTCTGCTTCTAATAACAAAAGGCCCATATCACTGCAGGATGACAAAGCAAACAAATGGGCCTAATTACAGGGGGGTCGATAAGGAAATTATGCGGAAATTGAGTCATTAATGGTAATATTTGTGTTATTAGATGATAGTTCATGGTGAAAATTCATTTCCAAACGGGGCCCCTTTGTGTTTTCTCTGAACCTGTATGACACAGAGAAAAAAAACTTGGCCTCTGCCTCTCCGTCTATCTACTGCTCTCTAACCTCCAGAGACACTCACAGATATTGAAATGATTATGCACCAGGTCTCTGTAGATATCCAGATGTCCATCTGAGGATAAAAAAAGAACCTGGAGAATGCATTTCACCTTCTTTTTCCCCCTCCCTTGGAGCTCCCCTCCCTTGTTTTGGTTGTATTTTTCGGCTCGTGTGTTCTCCTGTGCGGCCAGGACAGGTCGCTGGCTGGAGATGAAAGTTGAGGTGGAGCATGAGCGATAACCGTCAGGAGACGATTCTCCTGTCTCCCGGGGTCTCTGAGGAAGACAGGAAGAGTGGGGTGAAGAAAGAGGTGGATGATAGAGAGATGGAGCCCAGCCAGAGGTAGCCGCCTTGGCCTCATCTTTTCCCTGCTCTGTCAGGGGGCTGTGGGAGGATCAACAGTAGCTAATGCAGACCCTGTTCCTGTCAGTAATTTGTGGCTTTGTAGAATTTTTATCTTCTAATATTTTTCATATTAAGCTCACTCTTGTTCTTGCAGCCCTATGTTGACTTTTGATGGAAAGGTCATTTTTGCCTGGTTTATGGTCCCTCACAACATTTTTCTCTTGTACAAGAAGCACTGACCTTAATTTACAATCTGATCAAATCTTGGTAACATAAGGTATCAGACTCACATCACAGATACGCGTGATGATCCACAATGTGTTTTCCATTTTTATATATAATGCTTAACAGTGTTCAAAATCCACTTTGCCTAAACATGTGGAATTTTAAAGAAAACATGTTTTAACATAGACTGTAGAAACAGACACCTCACTCATGGTGTAACAATAAACCAGTCCAAAAATGCAGACATAAGCCACCATGAACCACTGTGCTCTGAACAAATACATTACACTAACACTAACACTACCAAAAAGTAACATGCATTTTGGAACAGAAAATAGCAAACTTAAACTCACAGCAATGCATCGTGGGAAATGATGCAATTGAGGGTCATCACCTTCAGCTGCACAATGTGAATTTTGCAAGCTCACACAGCGCCACACAACGGATGAAAGATACCATTAACACAAGTTACATTACACAAACTAAACAAGCTTTCTGAATGATGAAAACTGTGAACATGACTCAACATCAACTGACAACTTAACTGAAGTTCAGTTTCAGCCTGATGTTATCTTACTACTACAACTTCTACTACTGATACTACTATTGCTACTACTATGAATAATAACAATGATAAAGAAAAAAAGTTTGTATCTGTGTAATATTAAATCAGCAGATATGCAAATTCAGATATTGGAATGAGATCAGAACTGAAAAAAATGTGGATCAGTGCATCTCTACTACATTTATGTTAAGACTGCAGCTACAAATGCCCATTTTACTTCTGTATGAATGTTTTCTTTTGGAATGAGATCTTTTTCCGATCCTGATTTCTGCCACTTTGGTATGTGGTCCTAGATCAGATACGGGTCTGGTTGCAATCCGTTCTCAGTCTGAACAGTCATATCGGAATTTGTGCCACTTTTACCTCACTCACTTGAGCTTGTGAAGAGGCATTGGCAGATGTAGTTAAAAAGTAGCCAATGATATCCTGAAATTTTGGATGAAATTTGAAGTTTCTGTGAAGCCATTTACATCATGATTGCACCACTGCTGGCTCTAACTCCACATCCACACACACCTCAGAAGTAGTAGTAACAGAAGTAGCAGCCATTGCATTTACAAGATAATGTGGATAATCAAACAAAAAAACACCAGGTCTGAGCATAAATTGGAATTGAGTGGTAAGACAGTGTGAACCTAGCCTGTACTGCATACCAGTTCTTCTTGTAGTTAGGTTAGGGCATTAAAGCACTTTTGTTTAGGTTAGGCAAAGATTGTGGGTTCAGTTAAATGTTAATGAAGTAAATGTGTACTGTCCTTGTCCTTCGAGTCACTTATTTAACCAAGACCACAATCAACCAACCTAAACCAAGTGTAAGTTTCCATCCTGGTGGACGATACAGTCTGTTGTACTATTCTATTTGAAGAAGAGAGAATATGAGCTATGAGCACATATCAGGAAAAACAAATGAAAATGTGTTTGCTGTTGTAAATTACTGCGAGACAGGGTTCACTCTTGGGATTTCAGTGCCCTGGAAATGCAGACATGTACTAACAAGTATTCAGTTTTGTTTCACTTGTTAACATGGGCTTGTCTCACATTTTGTAGAAGTACCAGAAAAAAGGACAAAATCATTAAAAGGAAACAATGTTTGTGCTAAAGACAGTTCCCTGAACAAGCCTTGCATTAGCAGGTGATTTAATAAATTCCCAGTAAGGGGATAAATGTTTGACATTTAATTGTTTGAGTTTAATTATTAGGCAACTTTTTTGCAGTGTTGTTTTTAGCAATGTAAATTTAGTTCTAAAAATATCCAGGTGAGAATTTCTGTGCATCAATTTAAGTTTTTTGAGTCCTTAAACCAAAATTAAGGAATGAATCTTTCAATCAAGGATTCTTCAGAGGACATTGTTATATATTTCATTTCACTTCTTGCCATCTTAGAGCTACAAACAGTCCCGTTAGAGAAGCAGATAACTGATTTGTTACTGATACTTATACTTTACTGGTTTGTATTGATACTTAAAGAAAGTAAAGATCACTAGAATAGTTTGTCTTTAAAGCCTGTGGCCTTTGTCCTGCCTGCCTGCAGTGACAGCCACTGTTTCATTATCCAGGAAACATCGAGCAGCACTGTTTCCACTTTTAGACAGAAAGACAGTATTGAGTTTCTGTGAGCGGTTTCCATAGCGGTGGGCGGGAAATGAAATTAACTCAGAGCCCCAATAACAAACAAGGTCAGTGAAAAAATAAAGAATGAGGTGATTGCAAACAAAGATAGGGAGAAAAAAGAAACAGAAGAGTGGGATTTTAAGGGGAAGAATAACAGTGGCTAGTGTTTGGGTTGCTGCCTCGGTCAGTGACCTCATCGGAAATGACACCTCTCTTGCCAACGCAGAGGATTTCATATTTTAGGCACAACAGTGTAGATTACAGTATAATGGGCATGTTGTTACTGTGTTGACAGGATGGGTGTTTCAGAAACAAGTGTTTCAGAAATATGCAACCATAAAAAGCTGCCACATCTTGACAACGTGATCAGGTTGATCCATATCAAATGTCACAAACAGCCCTCTGTTGGGATTTCACTCATTTATCAACTGCAAAATGTTAAGACAAAAATACTGCAGTAAGAGGTCAAACTATTTTCTGGAGTCATTTTCATTAGATTAAGTTTAAGTGGGCTATTTGATAATTATAGTCAATTTTCCAGGCCCACTGAGCAGTACAATCATCCTGCAGCTGAGAGTCAACCTCCCTCCTGCCAGAGCAAATACAAAGGAATATCTACAGCATCAATAACACATTGGGGGTAATATTATTCTTGACATAAATTACACACCCACTTACATTTCACTGGAAAGCACAGGGTGTTCGTCAGCCAGTCAGCTCACAATGGTCGTAGTATTTGGATGGAAACCTGTGAGCTGACAAAGGAAACAGCCGCAGCCTTTTTTCCTCAGTGCCCTTAAACTGATAATCTGTTCAGCTTTCTGAAATCCTCTTCCTCCACTACGATGCTGCATCTCACAGTTTTTGCAACGTACCATACAGGAAGTAGTGTGACCTTTATATAGAGAGGTGGAAAACAGTGTTGTAGTCAAGACCACCTAAACCGAAGCCAAGTCATGACCAAGATCAGGGTGTATTGAGACTGAGACCAGACCAGGGCTTTGAGGGGTTGAGACCAGGTCAAAACCAGGACCAGACCAGAGCGAGTCCCACACCGCATGACACACTCTCACTCTCAGTCATCACCCATGATCAGGACAAGTGAGTGACAGTGTCTGCATCAGCAGAGACTCTGCCGTCCACCTGTATTTTCTTGTTTTCTGTGATCAGGACACTTTACCAACCAAAAACGTTAGTATTTTAGTCCTATGAATGAGACTCAAGAATCAGCTATCTTTGGCATGTTTGCAAAGAGCAATTAATAAATCCTACTTATTCTAACTGTAAATTATTATTAACTTTCTGTGGTCTTCCAGAATTTTACAAAATTTCTTTTATAGTGATAGGGTTGATTTTTCCTAATATAAGCATTAAATTATGTATTCAATGCATTTATATAATATACTAACAGATAAAAAGATCAGAATCATTCGATAATATATATTAATATATATATATATTGTGTATCAGACAGATGTAATTTTTTGATATATTGAAATGAGTCTCTTCACATTCAATCACCTTTGCCAGATAGCAGTTATCATACTAGATTGTGTCAGTCCTTATTCAGTAATATTGATACAGTATACTACAACGATCAGCTGGACCGAAAGGTAATGCCACTTCCTTCATCCCCATGGGTTTCTATTGTAGCTCAGTAGTATCTAGCTGCTGCAGCCTTCCCCAAAAAGTGTGAACCTTTGGCCCAGCCTTCTCTGAATAAATCCTCATTTGAAATGAGACATAAGACAAGTAGCAAGGTGTTCCACCTCCTGCCTTTAATCTTCTTTGTGAGAGGGGGCATCAATAAATCTTTAGTTCATTACCTTCCCTGTTAGACGAGCGTGGCAGTCTTTCTATTCAGAAAATGCTTCAAACCTCCTGGTTGCTTTCCTTCCCACAAAGATAAAACTTTCTTTGTTCTCTCTTTCTAAGTTTCAACTTGCACTTGCTATTATCTTAAGAATAACAACCATTATCTATTGTCACATTATTAGTGCTGTAAAATTGTGCTTTCATGCAAAACGCAGAGTTTACTCTCAGCGTGTCAGGCGTTTGCTTGCTCTGGCAAAGACCAGTCCTTCCCTCACTAATTGCCTTCTACCGATGGCTAAATTACAACGAGGTTTGGGTTTCTGGATCAGAGGGGTCTCTTTTCCTCCTTCTCCACTTCCCCAACTGTATCCTTCCTGCCTGAGTCACAAGTGTCACATTTGGTTACAGTAGATATGAAGTACTGCGATTTTTGTTTCCCCCTAGAAAAAAAAGAAACAACCTTGAAGGGCTACTGTTCCAACATTGCAATTAGAGCGGTGGATGTATGTAAATGTGTGTATATGTATCAGTGTGCGTGCTTGCTTGTGTGCACAAGGGCACTATGCCACAGCAGACGAGTGCCGTAAATGTGGTTCTGGAGCCAGTACAGTAAAAACATCTCTGCTCCATCAGTGTCAGAAACAATCTGCATGGACCAAACCAGCTGCCACACTGCCTTAATACACAGAAACCTTTCTGCTGTAGCTGCTGCAGGATGGCAGCATGCTCCTGTTTTTACATTCATAAGGAACCAAATCTTTATATTTTTATTTTTTTTATTATTATTGGCAGACTCTTATTCTGAAAATTGGCTGCTTACTTAATAAAATGTGTTGAGTTGAAGTGGATATGTTATAGTAAATACAGTCAAACAAATAGTCAAAACTAAAATAACAAAAATAAGACAATGTATTGCTTTTAACAAAGAAATGTCAAATGGTTTACTAAAATATCAATGCAGAACAACTGAAGCACATGCATACATTGTACTGCATGTGCACTTTTCCGTTGTTTGGAATTTTATTGAGAAAATATGAAATACACTCGTTACAGTATGTATTTATTGCTGTAAAGTCGTGTCATGCCATTGTCTTTTGACATTCAGCTTTTATTATTTTCAAATGAATCATACTGAGACCCCTGAGAAAAAAGAAGCCATGTGTAAATCTATTTACTATTGTCTACTATTTTTATTTACATATTCAATTGCAAATGTGAACTCGGAGTACAGATTTACACACGGCTCGTTTTTCTTAGCTGAGTCTTGAGGGGCTCTAGAATCAGAATCAGAAATGGAACATAATATTCATGAGTAGTCAAGTCAAGTTCATTTCATTTGTATAGTGCCAAATCAGAGTTATATTCATATAGAGCAGGTGTAGACTTCAATAGACAGTAGTTTCTGCCAAAATGACTGTGGTGGGGAAAACTTCCTTTTAGACAGAAACCTTGAGCGGATCCAGACTCTTTTAACCCTCTTTTAAACATCCTAAGTATGTTTTCATTAGTGTATAATCACTTGAAAATAAGAATCATTGTGTTTTTGTTACATTATAATGAGCCTGTAGAGGTGCCCTCTGTAGAAATAAATGGCTCATTATCTTCCTCTTCCATGGAGGCTGCCATGTTTCTACAGTAATCCAGGGTGGGCAAACCAAACCCTAGCTTCTGAAAGGGCCTTTTGCATTTTTTGTGAGTTTCACGGCCACCATAGCTCCTCCTCCATGCTGGAATTGGAGAGTGAGGTGAACTGTTTGCAATCTGCAAGCGAAGAGCTAGATGCTGCTAAACGTTTCACACTGGTCCTTTAAGGTCATAAAAGTGAAATTCTAAACGATTCAGAAATGCTGCAATTGTAGGAGCCAATCAGTTGTGACACATTTTTTTCATGTTAAAAGGGTTTTTTGGGTTTTTTTTTCTTACCTGAATCGAGGGTCTAAGGACAATAGGTGTTGCAGGCTGTATAAATTGTAAAGCCCCCTGAGACAAACTGTGATTTGTGATTTGGGGCTATATAAATAAAATTTGACTTGACTTGTCATTCAGTTGGTCCAAACAAAGTGAACGTGCTTAGAAGTTTAATCACTTAAGAATTTGACATTATGTCCATATCTTTGATTGTGTCTGTGTTTTAAAGAAAATCTTAATTCAGTGCATACCACCTGTTTGTCTGCAGTGAGAAAGCAGACCTAATATCTGTGGAAAGTGATGTCCAGTAATAATCAAAGGTGGCTGTGCGTGGACTGAGTACCTCTTTCTAGTCTTAAAGATGTATTCAGTAGAAGAGGCTAAAATGAGCTGCTCTGAAAAACAAGATGAAATGTGTTTCATTTATATTTATAGCGTCATATTCCTGATGGTCTTGGATTATGACTCACGATAGCTGAGGTTGAAACACAGCAATGACTTCTTTTTAGAGCCCAAAGACAACATGTGCCATAAAAGTGATGCATATGCATGCGCACACTCTTGCCACATTTTGATCCTTTTGATCCTCTCCTTCTCTTTGAAATGTGCTGCGCTGTTTGGCCTCTTTGCTCCTCTGCGCTTACTGTAACTTTCCCCATAGTTTCATAAGGCAAACATATTTATATAAAGCTCATGAATAAATTGAACTCTTAATAGTGAGCCTGAGAGATTATGATGGTCACAAAAGTGCTGATCATTGCTTAATGACTCATCATTCATCATATCCTGCAGCTTGTCACTCACTGGTTGTTCCTTGTCCATCACAGATTCACACTGAGCTGCAAGTTGTTGCACATTGCTTCATCTTGTTCAGCGGTTGTGTATCCTTTATTATCAGCTTTTCTGCCGCAGCCTGGCAGAATCTGTTTCTTTGTGAGCTCATCTCTCCACAAGCTGCTCCGTTCTCTGCCGCCTCTTCCAAGAAAAACGCCCGAGATGTGTCAGATGTAATGCCTGCTGCTGGTTTCACACTCCATTTGTGACCGAACGGACTTTAAAGCCTCAAACATGGGTGGAGAAAACACGGGCTGAACAGTGCAGGACGATGAGGAATTCGGGTTAAAGTTTAAGACTGTGTCGTTTTTTGAAAATGGAAGAGAAGCTGAGGAGAATATAAGAAGAGGAAAATGAAAAAAGGACAATAAATGTGTCACAGAAATGAAGAAACTGTGCTGTGGGGCTTTCAGATTTATGGCTTTCAGAGGCTTCCCGCTCACTCCCTCCTCTGGATGGGAGACTCAGTGGCAAGAAGTCAAAAATGTACAGTGCACACACACACACACACACACACACACACAACACACACAGAACTCTTCAGCTACACTTCCCTCATCATTACCCCGCATGCTGTTGTCTGCATGAAGTCTGCCTTTAAGCCCAGATACAGTAAAGAAGTGCGATATGTACCGGGATGATTAGTGGCCCCAGGTCGTGATTTATTCCGGCTGTCTCTCTGATTGTACATATTCACATCCCAGCATCACTGTCCGTTTACGTGCTCACTTATATAGCTGGATAATCATTCACTGCTCATATAGCAGCACACAGCATGGCATGTTTTTATGTCTTTATTCTTCCAGAAAAGTATGTTTTTTCTGAAATCTGTGTTCTACCTCTCTATCCTGCACGGTACAGCTTCCTTCTACACTGAACTGAAAGAAATGAAATGAAAGTGTGAGCTAGAATCATATAAGTTTCTTTGGCTTGTCCCCATAGTAGAACCCTTTTTGTTTACTTTTTATATAAAGGGTTATACCTAGAACCATCAGTGAAAGGTTCCAGCCTGAACACCCTATGACACGTTCTACAGAGAACCCTACTATGGCGTAATGGTTCCAATCAGAACACTCACCCAGTTTTTTTTTTAACATATAAACCTCTTGTTTTCCAAGGGTTCTACAAAGAACCACATTGTATTCAACAGATAAGGCAAAAAAAATCATCAGCCATCATTTTAACAACATATGTAACAGTTACCAATGTTTACATTGAGAAAACATCTTTTACCACCCACACTTGAGGAAAAGAACTTGAGGAAAAGGGTTCTTTGGATGAAAAGGGTTCTTAAACTGAACCCTTAGTCTTACAAAGAACCCTGGATGAACACTTTCTTCCAAAAAGGTTGCTTCAGAAGCACGTGATTCTGGTTAGAACCTCAGCCCTACAGGAGGGTGTTAAAGGTGACTTCATCAGGCAGTGCATGGATTCAAACCATCTTTTGGTTTTAATTTGTATCATGGGAGTGGGTGAGTTTCTGATTTCAGCCAACTTGCCCTTTGTGTTATGATTGAAATACTATCACTCAACAGGACAGTTTGGAGAAATCCTGCCAAGTGATGCACAAGCGAACACGTGTAAATCCACCACTAAAGTAGCCATTTCCACAATGAAGTCCTGCACTCACAGCCAGGGTTGTTAAGATGATTTTCATTGCAACCTGCCCCCGGACAAGTGTTAACAGTAATTGGCAGGTTGTTAAAGAGCTACTTAAGGTCAGGCAGCTAAATACTGGAACTTCAGTTCATTGTGAGTTTCACCGGGAGGGAAGGACACAGAGCAATGAAGAGCCGTGTCTTTTTTGAGAAAGAAGTCTAGTTGAGATTTATATCTTTTCCATTCCATCTTGCCACTCCTCCTCTCCCCTTTGTCACTAGATTAACTTATGTTTCAGATAATTCAACTCCTCTCCTCTCTGTGTGACTGCCCAACTGAAGCCGTTTGCATGGTTTATAAATTTTATAGAGAAATTTGTCCCGACAGCCAGAGCAGCGCTCACTAATGACATCTACAACACAGATAGCCTGGTTTTCCCCAGTGGAATAAGGAGAGGAGGGTCACAGCCCATTTTGGAGGAGAGGTAACTAAGTAATGGGCACTTGACAAAGGAATGCAGGGTGTGTGTGTGAAGGTCAAAGGTTTCCCACCTGCTTAGCATGGCCATGGTGCTGCGGTTGCTAATGAGCCTGCAATAAAATAGTGTTGAGCAGAGCTTAAATTAAGCATTTACTGCCTAGTGGGGTGAAGCCAGAGTTTCTGTGGACGCAGCTCTTTTTTTTTCTCCGATCACAAGCATCCTGGCATTAGGGATGTAATGATCCTCCAAATGAATGGCTCGACTCGACTCAACTTTTTGTTTTTTGTTTTGTTTTTTGTTTTTTTTTGTTTTGTTTTGGGCAGCAGGGGTTGGGAGGTGGGGTGGGAGTTTGAATAAAAAAAAATCTATAATAATCTATTATAAATACAATATAATAATCTAGTGTGTGCAATTATGATTTAAGGTCGTTTGCAAAGCATTTTCACTCTTAATTTGACAATCAAACCTTTACCTGACAGAGATTACACCATACCAGACAACATATTATCAATTTACTCCAATATATTTGGAATTGTGTAATATTTACCTCTATTTGCAGGAGAATTTAGAGCACAGAAAGTGAAGCTAACAAAACAAGGTCCACTTAGTAGCTTAGTCCTTAAAGTGTTCAGATAAAATCTATCTATCTATCTATCTATCTATCTATCTATCTATCTATCTATCTGTCTATCTGTCTATCTGTCTGTCTGTCTGTCTGTCTGTCTGTCTGTCTGTCTGTAGAGGAAGATCACATGATTTGATTGAAGACTCCTCAATGACAGCTTTGTGAACCTTTTAGTGATATTTTTGCCCTCTGCTCTTTCAAAGGTCAGGAATGAACTTGTAGTCTCACTAAAGGGTGAAGCTGATAGGAAGAAATTTCCAGAAATCTACTTGTATCAATAATTTCCATCATATTTTAGATGTCCAGATCTGCTTTATGCAAAGTGTATTTTATTAAGGAGTGGGAGCCATAAACATTTACCTCAAAGAAAGAAATCCAAGAGAGCATTCCTATCTCATCCCTAATCCAAGACTCATCTGCTTATCCTTAAGGTTGAGTCAGATCATGATGGGAAAACTTTCCGAAGCAAGGTAGGGAGCGCCTTCTCCCACAGGGCTCTTTTTCATACTGTTGGTAAAAAATGAAATAAAAAAGCAAGCAAGAACAAAAGACAAAGACATACAATTATCATGGTTGATGAAGACATCCAGTGTCTTTCTCATGATCACAACAGAGGAAATTCTCTAACTTTTACTGCCTGAGGGGCCAAATTAACTCATCTAATCTTCTAATCATCTAATCTTCAAACACTGTTTATTTTCTCAGCTCACAGCCGCCAATCAGTGTTGGCTAGCTTCATTCTGTGATAATGCGGTGGGTTTAAAATCTTTAGTTAACATTGTTGGAGCAGAGTGATGGCCTTAATTGCACAGGCTGTGGGATTAGTATGAATCACAGTTATATGGAGGAGCGTGAGTGTAAGCCCCGACTCATTGTTTTGCACTGACAGCGCCGGCCTATCCCTGTCAGCCTCAGGGCCAGCAACGCACAGGACGACCTGCCAGGAGTTATGTGAACCCTAAACACTATGGATGTGCCGGTCCCATAGAAACCAAACTCACGGAGTAAATAGACTGGAGGTGATGTTTGACATGAGCAGGGAGAGCTCTTGTTTGGGGAAGATTTGGAGATCAGTCTTGCGTGTTTCCGATGTGCGTCCTCTCCGTGAAAGCCCGAGCAGTGTCTTGCTGATGTGTGAGGGTCTAGGCGGAGGAGACAGGGTTAGGTAATGGCTGGATATAAAACAACAGAGAGCAAAGACTGTGGAGAAATCTTATTATACTTGGCTTTGACAGCCAGGTTGATGGTGCTGCGGCTGCGATCCATTGCGCAATTGATTTACAGCAAATACTTGAGGAGAAGGAGGAATCTCACACTGTGATTATCAGATCAGACACTGAAAACGTCAGCCACTTGTTCCAGTAATCCACCTTTACTTTGAAAAGGAAACATCGCTCCATCAGTCAAACACGTTTACACACCATTCCCACTCATAGCGCTTCAATAAAAAAAAAAAAAAAACTCCTATAAGTGAAAGCAGAGATTTTTGGTCTTCCTGCTGAGGAAACTGTAAATCCAGTTAGTTCCAATCATCAACACGCTCAGGATGGATCTTTTGCTATCATGCCACTGCATCCGTTCACACATGAGGTTCCCCAGATGATACGTCTTTGCCAACGCTGTCAGCTCAGGTTCCCTAAAGACTTACGTGTAATAGAAATGTACAAGATGCATTCACTGTCTCAACAATCTGGCAAACAGAGTACGATCCTGTTAGACTGTATTATGTTGTCACACAGCGGAGCGTTGTTTGGACTCCACCGAAGTTTGCGTGGATCCAAGCATCGCACCGCTCCTAAAGCTGTCAGTCCCTCACGCTATTAAGACAGCTGCTCTTAGTGGGTATTGTTCAGCGGCGATCTGTGGGGACCTGACAGGCCTGAGGAATCTTTTTTCACCCTAAAGAGCCTTTCACTGCTATAGCCCTGAATAGGACCTGCCAATGTCATCCTCCACCCATGGCATTTTTATGGCATAGCTGACATACACACAACGCACTCTGGCCGGGCTTCCTTTATTCCCGCACTGTATGTCAGCTGGTGTTTTCCCATACACATGAAGCGGAGGAGATCTTTTCCAGGCAGCACCACTTTATCTTGGAATTACTCACACAAACACTCACACAGAGACACACACACACACACTCACTCTTAAGAGCGATGGACGCACAAATAAAGACAGATGGGCAGAGAGAATCTCTCACGCAGGTGCACACGCTTTCACGCACACACACCTTCTCACACACACACTGCTCTATACACACACCACTCAGACAAAAGAGCCTTGATTACTCAGCAAATGGATGCACCAGTGATCACAGGCCCTTTTACAAACTGGTCTATTATGCGGTCTCAGCGTGGGGTGGAAGTGTTGCAGGGGCCTGAGGCAGTGTGGCTGTTCAGGGCCGAAGGACTGTGTGTATGTGAGTGCAAGTGTGTGTGTGTGTGTGTGTGAGGCTGAGAAGTGCTCCCATGCTGCGCTGCCTAACGAGAGGGCAGGTCAGCCATTAAATGGGCACTAATGCGGGAAATTGGAGGCCATTAGGCCTTTCTTTGTTGTTGTGCCTCTGTGTGGCTAGTTAGACTCTTGAAAAAGGAAAGGCCTTATTAGCCCCCACATGAAGACAGACAGTGAATATATGGGCCATTTAGCTCAGCATGGAGGAGGCCGGCCTGCTGCTGGAGGCTGCTGCAGAGTGTGAGGACATGTGTGCACGAATGTAACATACATTTGAAATTATGTTAATGTGTCAAAGGCTTTCCAGCCACATTTGGGTTTTCAGTTTGTTTCTAAATGTTTGCAGATCGGCAGGACAGAAGGGAAAATGCTCTTATTAGGAATTTTTATGTAATCTGCTCTACTAGACATAGATAAGCTACTTCGGCCTGTTTTACTCTGCTTTGCTTGGCTTTCTGACATGTTCAGAACAAAACAATGTTTGTCACAGGGTTCAGTGTTGATGGTTGTTTTTACTTGCCCAGTTGGAAAAATTGATGAGAAATTTACTTGCCTAAAGCAAACAGTCTCTATAAAATGTGAAAAGAAAACAGTGAAAAATATCCCAGCCCAATCCCAGTTTCTCATTGTCCAAAGTGACATCTTTAAATGTCTTAAAATCAGTCCAAAATCCAAAGATATTTAGTTTAACATGTTAATAATCAGAAATAGCAGAAAAAGAAACATTACTTTAACGATTAACCAATTGTATTGCAGTTTAAATAAATGAAAGATTTTAACTTTATTTATTAAAGTTTTTCCTGAAATGCATTCACGCTTGCATAATTTTCCAATCTATTCATTTTATGGATTGAAAGCTTATTATGACCTAAAATTATACCTTAAAATGTATTTGATTTAGCATAAACATATGGCTTAGTATCCTTCTTCAGTCCTGTCTCCTAGACATGACATGTATTTACATTTAATTTGCAGCAGGAAATGCATTTTGAGGGAAATGTAATGCTGACCAAATTTTGTTTGTATGATGGAGGCAATGTTGCTAAAGGCAAGTCACAAGTTTTTTTTTGTACTGAGCAGATCAGTTAAATTTTCACTAACATTGTATTTCTTTCTTTCTTTTTTTTTGCTGGCAGTCTCACAATACACTATTCAGTGATAGTGACTACAGCATTACTCAAAAGTTAGCTGCAACTTTAAATATTTAGCCAAAATGACGATCTTTCACTAACCTTTGCCAAAGTGCCCTTCTTGCAGGATTCTGGATGTGAACCCCAGACCGTGGTGTTAAAATCCTGCACTTTGTACACTCATCATCCACCCCAACCTCCTCCTTGTGAATCCAACACGTTATCTAAATGTATTGTTTCGTGGAAACATTGTCTATGAACATTATGTTATCACCACAACGCAATTATGAAAACAATATAGGAATATGCAAATGTAATTTCTAGGAGACAGGGTTTCCTTCTTCAGTCCTGCAGAACCTCTAAAAATTTGTCCTCTTGCAGTTGCAGCAACTAAAAATTAGCAACAGTGCAGTACTGTAAGTGTCAAAAGATGTTTGTGAATACTGCTGCTATTAGAAGGACTTTTTTTATAATTCGTCCATGGAAAGTTACTTTTCTATCTGCCACCCACACAGGATAATAAGAGATTGTAGAAATTACAATTATGTATCTGGAGGATAAGAGAACAAGCATTAAAACATACAGAGAGACAATGAGAACAATTATTCAAATAATATTATAGCAATACATAATAAAACATTTGATTTAATTGTTTTGGTTAATGTGCTTTCAGTAGTTTATTCAGTCTACTTGCAGCAAATATTTGTTTTCCTCTACTTCATCAAAAAAATCATATTTTTATGCATCTGGTACATTTCATCTCTGTACAGTGCTGAGAAGTGACTTCTAGAGGGAGCTGTGTAGATACGAAGCTGTGCTCTGCTCTGCTGGTATTTACTCTACAGTCTACTGTAAATCCGTTGCTTAACATTAACCTTCACTCTGCTGCTAATAGCTTCATGAGGGATCCCTGCTTGCTCTGAGGCACGGCGGTTCTCACAGCTCTTTAATTGCGTCGGTCAGATAATCGGGCTACATTTTATCACCCACCGACAGAAACGTGCTGCTCAGACTCTGTCTGCGCTGGGAATTGCATAATTTGACCAAATATGAGAAAACATCAGAGTGTTAAATTATGAAATAGAGAAAGGAGAAATAAATAAACAGCTTGACTGATGTGAAAAAAGGTCAGACAAGTGTGTCGAGGCTGCAGCCTGACAGGGAAATGGAATCTGTCCACTGGAAATCAGTCCTCACCGCATATTTAATCTGCCTTTGATAACCCTGCAGGACTGATGAATATTCTGTGTGACTTCATCTCAATTAGCCAAGTCTCCTCAAGTCAGGCCTGGGATTTAACAAGCAGCAGGCTGATCTCTTTTCCGTGCCCTGTCCACCTCATCTTTTCTTTTCCCAGCCTTATCTCTCTCTATATTCTCCTTATTCTTTCTCTCATCCTCAGTACAGTAGTGTCTGCGGGGGTTATTAAAAATACAGCGGCTGTGAGACATGGCCTTCTTTGGGAGCAGCTGAGATGCAGAGTTTAGGGTCCAGAGTTGGGGTCATTAGAGACCGAGTGAAGAGGGCTGGAGAGCTCCCAGGGGGCTAAAGTGCTGCAGCTAATTGGCTGCAATAAAGGAATTAAATTAGCCTGATATAATCTCTGCAGTGGGCGCCTCAGCCTCCTTCCTCTCCCCTCTTCCCACTCACCCGCTCTCTCACTCCATCACCGCAGAGTTTCATGGCATTCCCAGGGTGCTCTGACCAGATCCACACACCCAGACAGACGTGTTGACCTTAAACTCCCCATACACTTCATACATCCTCCACGACACCAGCAGAACCTCTCCTTCCCACTCTTTTCTCTGGATGTTTCTCCCACCCTCTGTGCACTCTGCAGTGTCGTGTTTCTGTAAAAAACGGAAAAATGTTAATTGTTCCTTAAATGATCTGAAATTTAGATGGGTTACTTTGTGAGAGGTGTTTTGACATTTTGTTTGGCAATTTCATCATTCATATTTGTTCATGTTGCTATAATAAAAAGCAGTGTTCTGGAGTAACGAACTATGTGTGATTAATCTAGTTAAACTTCATGTTGCTGTAGATTGGTGGCAGTTCAACTCCATTCATATTTGCACAGTGATTCAAATAGTTACATTACTTTTTTTTTCACCATTTTTGTATAGTTAACTTTTGACTAAAGAAACGTTATTGATCATGTGTCGTTTAGTCTCTGTTCATACCATCTTAAAAGGTGCAAGTTGATGTCTTTTAGTTGTTGAGATTGTACAAGTTGTATTTACAAAACCGACAAGTATTTTGTCTCATATGAACTTGCCTCATGCTGCTGCTTCTTGGCCAGGTCCTCATTGTGAATGTGAATTGATTCTCCATTGCGTCAACAGTTACACTGGATGAATAAAGGTAAAATAAACAGTAAAAGAAAAAGCAATAAACAATACGTTAATTTTAGTTACTGTTTGTCCAGATATTTTTTTGTGTAGGTTTAAGTTAAGGCTGGCAATATGAATGTAAATAAAATCTCAACATTTTTACACTATTCAGTGACATACAAAATATTTCTGTAAGCTGAATATTCTCCAATAGTGCAAATAATGATGATCTTATAGAATATCATGCATTAGGGTGCAGGGATATGGAAAAAAAACAATTTTGACCAAATACCATGATATTGATATTGTGATATTGTTACTATTGGTGTTTTCACAAAATATATATAAAAAAATACATTTGATCAATAATCATCAGTCATGGGAATATAGTGACTAAGTGGGTAAAGGCAAATAATAGAGCATCAAGAACAGTCAGGTTCTTAAGATTATACACTTAACTGTAATGCAGCCTCTAAACCCAGAAAAGACACCGCTTAATGCCGTGTAATCTAAGACCTGAGTCATGCCGCATCATCATGATAATATAATAATTGAAGTTTCAGATGTAGTCCAAGAAAGCTAACCTTAATCGAGTGGTATTTTTGTCTTGCATGTGACTTTGTTGTCCTTTTGTTTCATTATAATTTAGTATCACATGTACATTGTCAGTTTGATCATTTCTACTGTTTTTAAGCAGCTTTAGTTTTCGATTTCAATCTATCGTCTGCTGTAGTTCCAGTGCTTCTAGTGTGAAGTAATTGGCAGCCTGCAAAGCAATGCTTTCAAACTAGTTTCCCCAACACTGATAAAAAGTAGGGTTTTCTTTTTGTCACAGAAGCATGAAATTTATTGTCATCACTCGTAGTGTTTTCATCCCATGTTGCAAGTTATATTTTTGTCATGGAGTCCTGTTCAGATCTCAAATTATATGTATTTTTCTGTGTATTTTTTTTAAATGTGGTGGAAACACACCTCATAGCAGCATTTCAGCACAAGGGGCTGATTGCAAATTGAAGGAAAAAGAGCAGACTTTCCATAAAGATAAATTGCATTTAATAATACGTATGTTTATTCTTTCATACAGCAGTTAAACATATTGTGGCAACAAATTCTGAAAGACAAATGATTTGTTTGTTTAAATGGATTAATTGAGCTGGCAATAGCAAATGACAGAAAGTCATAATTTAAAGAGGAACACAAAACACTGAGTTGAGCACTTCATCTATCATCCCAATCCCTCAAATGCCCTCAATTAGCTCTCATTTTATTTGGAAATTCCCGCCTTTCTCATGCCAGTGTCTGAATCAACAAACACAGGCTGAAAAGCAGTATTGTTCTAATTTGTAAGAGGCTGAATAAACAGTGGCCTTGATTTATATCTTGATTTGTAACAGGGAGAAAAATAGACAGAACATCCTGGTAATGGAGTGCCTGTAAATATTTCACATCACTCAGTGTTTTGGTTCAACAGTTATTATGGAGGCTTTAAAAAAATAATTCTTCAGTTGTTTTGGGTGAAACAGTCATTATCAGACAGCAATGGGCAATTATTTCTTCATAGCTAAATTCCATCACATTTTCTTCATTCGTGTGGTCCGACGTCAGTCTAACGAGAGTTAGTTGTCACCGAGGTGATGTTTTTAAATCATCCCTCCCTGAGAAAATATCAACATGGAATTAATCTGGCCACAAAATGATTGTTTGTGATGTCTGCGCTCAAGAAGAAATCCCAGACATTAAAGGAGAATGCCACTGTTGTTTTTTGTCACTTTGTGCCAATTGTTGAAATGTTGGCCCGCTGCAGCACATACAGTAAAACTCTTTCCGGCTGCTCTTTGTTTACAGTCAGCACAGTTATATAAATATCTGAGCTCATTTACCGTCATTCATTCTTAAGAAAGCATTTTTTTATTACAGCAAACATCAAGCCAGAATTAGATCCAAGCCTGCATTATCAGAATTTTTTTTTTTTTTTTTTTTTTTTTTTTTTACTGCTTCTGCATCATGTTGCCTCCTGTCAACGGAGCTGGAGTCTATCTGAGCACATTTACACAAGAAATCAGTAGCGCTGCTACAATTTAGAGACCATTATCACACTTTTTACTCCACATACCAGTTACCTTACAAGATTTTCTATACAAGACACATATACAGTATTTTTAAATATGTAAATAATTTTATTTACCCAGCCCAAAATCACAAATGACAATTTTCCTCTGGCAGCTTTACAATCTGTACAGAGTTCAACAACTTCTGTCCTTATAAAGAAAAACTGGGCTCCCACAGCCAGGGGAACCATACAAATTAAAATTTGAACTACAAAACATACGATGAACTGGTAAAATATGATGAACCATTATAAATTGAACCACCCAACAATATATAAAATAGTTAACCAGTTACAACAGTTAAATACTGCTTAATAACAATCTGAAGATCAGAATCATAATCAGCTTTAATGACCAAGGAAACTGTTATTATTTTTCATTGCTTTCAGTGTAGTTACACAGTAATAGACATACAGCTAAGAACAAGGACAACAAAACTGAACAAATAAAGGTTAAGAATCATAAAGAATACAAAACGGACAAACACAACTAAAATTCTATACAAGTCAAGATATTAACGCTCAGAAGGGGCCATTTTCTGATTTGTGAACTTATTTCTGACAATTCAAGTGCATTTTTTGGTATTACTACTTTAACTTAAAGGATCTTTCACCACTGCTGTTCAATTACTTGACACCTGCGTTAAGAAATGAGAGTCCCTGCCAAGAAATAATCCTTCACAACTGTGGTGCTTTTACAAACCTGTCAGTCAGATTTGTTCCTTTTTATATAAGGAGCCTTCATTATCCCGAACAACAGACAGCTTATCTTGAATACCTGTTTATGTCTCTGAATTACCTCGTTGTTAAGAGGCGCTATCAAATAAACAAGCCTAGTAAATAATACTGAAAAAAGAAGGACTTATGTTGCGGATTGAAAGACTTTTTATGAAAAAGATTTGTAGACATCCACAGCAGAAAAAAGGACAGTAACTTGTTTGAAAGCAGTATTCTCCTTTTCTGTAATCTCTATAAAAACAAACAAAAATTGATCACGCCCAAACTCGATTTCCTTGAATTACTTCATGGTGTTTACTATACCTCTTGTACCTGTGTGTCACATGATCACACACATCAGTTGTGCACACACTGACAGGATCTCTGAAATGAATCCATGTGAGGTTTTGTGTTCGACACAAATTTGATCCTGTGTTTGGCCACGTCAACCAACAAAACCTCCCAAACTTTCCCGGCATGTGTGTTATGTTTCCCCATCGACCCCCAGCGAGTGAGAGACTGCGTGTGCGTGTGTGTGTGTGTGTGTGTGTGTGTGTGTGTAAGGCTGATAGAAAGAGGGGTGCGTTACAGACTGCCATGATTTAATTTAATGCACCATACCGTAGAGGGAGGTATCGAGTTGTTGCAGATATTTTGGGGCACAGTTTATAAAAACATTTGCAAAAATAAGTCATATTGAATTTATACTTACTTAACTTCCTCTTCTAAAACTTTCCCAACATCAACCATGGCAGAAGCAGAGGACACCCAATATTTTTTCATTTTCTCTCGAGGGGGTTTTAGAAGTTAATCTGATTACTTTTGGGAGCGCCTGCAGGATTAAAAGTAAACTGTTCATGTGTAGACTCCCCTCGGTGTTTGTTTAAAAGCAGGAGACAGAATAGCAGAGCTCTTGCCGCTCCCCTGCTTGCAGGCACTGGTGTTGGGTTTTGGTTTTTCTCTCTTGTTTTGGGTTGCCGTCTCCTGAGAGCTGAGGAAAAATGACAGTGAAATCTTTGCCAGACCTCACAAAAAGACTGAAAATCTCTATTTGATGGACAGAGAAGACAATAATGTAGATATAAGAGCCATCCCTTTTAGAGTTTTCTGAGTTTCTGGGTTCTTTTTCCTTCATTCATGTCTTTAAATTCGGGGTGGTGAGCAGCCACAATAATCCAGCCTGTGGATTTAGCGTGAAAGTGGCAGAGATCAGTTGCTTGAGTGTCTCCTTAGAACAAATCAAGGCTGTGACCGACATCACTCAATTACCAGGCTTATCGTTAAGTACGACGAGCTTAACCTCAACCTCCAGCTCTGTTGCTTGAATTTTCCCTCTAATTAGCCGAGGGAAGGCTGCCTCCAGTACGAGACTGAGGTCAGTTGATAGAGGCTGGGAACCACTCAAAGAAACTAATTAGCCGACTTTCCAAAACACACTCAGACGCCTTGCTAAGGGCCCCTATGTTTCCGAGGATGTGCGGGAAACAGCAACGCCCGATAAACAAATCAGTTTCCTGTTAAATTCTGCAGTTGAAACAGCAGCAAGACTGTTTTTTTTTGCCATTTCAGATAGTTGTGGTGCACATTACAGGAGGTGTTGAAAAGCTTTGGGTAAGCTTAGCTTTATCCAGCTAATTCAATTACTCTTGTTTTAAAGGTATCAGTTCACACTGCTCTTTACTGCTCACCTGGGGGTGGTTACAGCCAACCACCAACACACTAATCCAGCCTGAAGCAGTTAATGTGATTGAAAACAGGCCAAACATTTTAGGGTGTCCTATAAGGGAAAAGTAGTCTTTGTTAACACGGATTAGCAAAATAAAATTTCAGCTCATTTCTGCTGACATTTATATATATATATATATATTGCTCATATGAAACCATTTATTGTTCTCATAATAACAAAATGTTGAATAAGCTGGAGAAAAAGAGCACCTGGTGTGCTCGGCATGTTTGCGCGTGTGTGTGTGTGTGTGTTGGTGTGAATGGCAGCAGTAGCTTTTGTTTGCTGTGAAGGTGTGTGAGCTGATTGCTTGGCTGAAATAAAGTACAGCTCAGCTTTTGTGTCTCCATTGAAGGGCAGAAACCCTGAATCCTGCTGGCTGTAAAGAGCAGCCTTGAGGAAAGTTGTGTACGTGTGTGTGTGTGTGCGTGTGTGTGTGTGTGTGTGTGTGCAGCAGTGGTCCTCTTTGCCGTTATTTAGCTCTGTTAACGCAGCCCTCCTGAAAAGAAATGGCAGGTATTTCAGCGACAACAGAGAGCAGCGTTTCCTGAATGCTTAAGTTTCTTTTAGGAAAATGAACCAGCTGAAACCTACACTTCCACTTCAGTATGATGTTGTATCCTTCATATTTGGTAACTAGCTTTAACTAAAATCTCTGCTCTATTCTGATGTGTTTTCAGCCTTTATTGAGCACGATGAATGACCTTAACGGTTATTTGTGGCTGACGTTTTATGTCAGTGTTGTCCAGTTTAATTGTGCCTCACCTATAAAAGAAAAAAGCCCACAGCTGCATTTTCAGTATACTGCAAATGCACATCACAAGAATTTAAACGAAACAGTATCACTGCATCATGGTTGTTATGACAGAGAGGATGTGGAGCTGTTTAAATGAGCAGATGCTGTTGTTTAAAAGTAAAAAATTAAAAAAAAAATTAAAAAATTAAGCCCTTTTTTTTTTTAGCTTTTTCAGGCTTGCTCAGCATGTGTGACAAATACATATTGGTCACATGACTAATCATCACAGGTTCTCCACAGGTAATTTGGACTCTTACCCTTCCTATTCAGTGAGGTATAGAGACAGCTGTACGACAGAGTCACTTGGTTTTTATGGGACTTAATTTTCTAAAAGTTACACTTATGCCAATTCCATGACATGCTTCTTGACATGCAAATTGGTTGTAATATTATTGTCATGTTTTTTTTAAATTGTTCACTTTTGAAAAAATGGTGAAACAAAAAAAAGAAGAAGAAGACTGTGATTATTAGTCATGTGACCCCATACCTATTTATGACTCCTGTGAGTTCTCATGTGATTTTGGTGAGCAAACCCGATGAAGCTACAGGTGAAACACGTTGTTCGTTGCTCCTGGAAAACTGACAGTGAAGTAATGTTTGTGTGTTTGTTTTGATCATGATACTGACTGTGTTTTGACTCAGTTTTTTTCTGCCAGGAGTGAATTTATCAAACTGCTTTTTCCCTTATGACTTGCTGACAGTGTTTCCACAACACAACAAACTGAAAAGTAGAAACAAACTGGCACTGATAATCTTTTTAAAAATTTAATACATGAGAATGTATTTGTGGTTGATGGGAAACCCAACCCAACCTTCTAGTGTGAGCTGTGAAAATCAGTGGACCAATCAACTCTAATGATATTTAAAAATCAATTTATATCATATGATAATAAGTGGTGTCAGATTGTTAAATATGGCACATTAAAATTAGGTAACGTGACAAATATTAATAACACTTTTACTGATGGTTATTTGTAGCAGTTTTTGATGAAAGAACAGTTTGAGGACAGAGATTTACTGAGATATTTGATCATGACTGATAGTGTTATCTAAACACAAGTTGATTGATGGGAATAATGAAAAGGAACTGGTAACTCGACATGAATGGATAACTCTGAGACGTCTGAATGACAAGCGGTTGTTTTATAACACAGCAGGAAACCTGATAAGCTCACGCCTAACCACATATTGGCTTACAAATCTCCAATATTATTTAATTAAATTTGACTTAATTAGCTGATTAGATGATGTAATCTGTGCTCATGAAACACTTGAAACTGTGCCAGCAAAAACAGTGTTTCCTACATTTTTTTTTCCAGTGTAAGGGATATTGTGTGAACAAGTTCACATCATGCTCAGTGTCAGTGAGTTTAGATAAAGTGCCTCTCACTCGTCCCCATTATCTGACATAATACCTGATGAAGCATGACACCGTCAGACACAATGTGGTGTTCTGCCCCACACCTTCACATCCAGCTTGTGTACTGTCACTTCTTCAATATCCAACATGCCTCCCAGGACAGCAGCCTTTTTCTCACCGGGGCAGTGGAGTCCAGCAAGCTAGAATTCCCCTGTCTTCATTTAGAGAGAGTGTGAAACAATCTTTGTAGTGTAACAGAGACGTGTCTGCAGGTCTGAGGTCTGCCGTACCTGTCTCTCCAGTGATACCTGTTACCTGCAGGCAGGCTCAGAGATAGCTTTCACCAATGTGTGGCCTAGAGAGGCTGAACCTGCCCTCGGGCATTTACAGGCTGGATTGACAGCGAGCTTGGGTTTTTCAAGACAGTGACACAGATCGTTTCAGACAGGGCTGGCTCTGGGATTTTGGAGGCCCTAAACAAGATTTTTTTTCACATAACATAGCTACAAAAATTTAACCTGCAAGCTGGCAAGAAAGTAATTAATTTTGCTATTTGGTTCGAAGTGTGAGGAGCGGGCCTAGAATTTCATCATTTTTGGAGCAGGGTGATGGGCTTTGGTGTTGTCAAGTTTTTGAGGGCACAGAGGCCAATTGCCAGAGCAGCAATCAAATAAAACAATGACTTTAAGTCCACATAAATAATTAATTTAACTTTGGGATTAAGGATGATTTTATTTGTCTATACTATAGAGTTTTTAGATACTATAGCAAAATAATGACTTAGTTTGTTATTCATAGATGATTTTTAATAAATCATGTTGGCATACATGGGCTTCCATAGAGAGAGACAGTGCCTGGCTAGCAGCACTGTGAAAATACAGACATTTCATAGGAGACAAGTGTGTATGACATGGATCTAGTTTGTTAACAGAGACTCCAGTCTGCAGTGTAAATCACAGAATTGTAGAGTAACATCAAAGAAAGCTTATATCATGTCATTGACACATCTCCAACGTCCATATTTGCACTCTCTGTTTGTCACGTTCCGTCAAATGAGCACTTTCTCCCTCTCTCTTTTTCTGTCTCTACTGTGAATCTGCATCACACTGATTTCAGAGCTGTGTAAGAATTTAACTGTCTTATCAGTTGATATGTGTGGCTAAAATAAACGGCAGTTCAGTCACTAAAATATCTATGAATGAAAGAACTTTATCCCTCAGATCTCACCAGTTTTGAACAGGCACACACACACACACACACACACACACACACACACACACACACACACACACACACACACACACACACACACACGGCTTGTGGCTATCAGCGGGCTTTAGGGGTTTTCCAGCGGAGCCAGGAAGCAAAGAATCTGCTCTGCTGTATGAAAGACAACAACATGAGTCATGCACAAGTGTAAATCTAGCTGAAGACAACAATGAAAACATCAGATCTGTGTCACTTTAAGGAAAGGAGCCGGTCAGGTGATTCCACAAGACACACAGGAATAAAGATGATCATTTTCACCTGAATTTACTCATTGTTACACACATCTTATTTTCCCAGAATATCTAATGGAACGATCATCATCTTGTGGCATTACGCTAAAGATCTTGATTTTTTCATTTCAGTCATTATACACTGAGGCTTAAGACCAACAGTGTGAAGCAGTGAGCAGAGACACATCACTAATTAAACCCCTGCTGTCCTGCGGGAAAGACAGAAAGCGAAGTCACTACTGATAAGGCACGGAGCTGCTAATGTGTGTGTGTGTGTGTGTGTGTGTGTGTGTGTGTGTGTGTGTGTGTGTGTGTGTGTGTACAGTGTGTGTATTTTAGAAAAGATATTGTAATTAGGTCCTTGGAGTAGAGAGAAGGAGTCTCGGGGGTCCCAAACAGACACACACATCCAGAATCTCACACACACACACACACGCCAGTGAGAAGCGAGGTTGAGGGATGCTGAGGCTGAAGTGAGCGCTGATGTCTACTGCCATTATGATGAAAAGAGCTGTGTGAAGAGGTGGTGCAGGAAAACATGGACAGATGAACCAACCAGGGGACCCCAATTGGACCCAGATAACCCCTGTTTCACATACACATACATATAAAGTACAGTATGTACCCACACACAGTAGAGCCACAAACTGTATCAGAAGTGCTGTTGTTAATAATGCATGAACGTGTCTGTGGTGGTGGTGGTGGTGGTGGAGGACCGGTGTCTCGGACGGCCGGCCTTAATGAAGTTGGGCATGTCTGCCTCACTCCGCTGCCAGAGAGTCATGAATAAACATCAGCCGGCTAATTAAACTCAGCGCCGGCAACTGTACTCATCAGTAAACAAGCGGCAACCAGGGGTCTCGCACACGCTCACATGGGTTTTGCAGGGAACGGAGGAATGGTAATACCAGGCCTTCACTTTCTGCTTAGTACAGTTTGGACTCTTGAGAGCAGGAGAGGACCTTGAAGAAATGAGCAAGAGAAAGAAAAAGGGACTGAGTAGTGGAGAAGTATTAAAGTAGTAGTAAAGCAGTAGTAGAGTAAGAGACAGAAAAAAGACAACTGAGGAGACATACAATAAGGACAGAATGTTTGACCTCATTAACGGATAAATTTAACCTTACCTTCCCTCTGGTGGCTGTGCATCAAGTCAGATTCCTGTCACAAAACCAAAAGATCCTGGAAATAGCAGTAATATACTACATGCAGAGAAAATATGACATGACAGACATAGGATAAGTTGTTTTTCTTCACAGTAAGTCATTAGAAAACTCTCACAAGTGAAATTAACCAAATCATGACTTCAACTGACCACAAATAAACTTGAAAAAGGTGTAAAAATGATGGCAGTTTCCACTGCAGAGGTCATTATGTTTACATGCTGTATGATATCATCACATGTTATCACACATGTGCAGTGTTGAGAAGGTTAATTTTGAATGTAAGAGGTTACAGATCACTAGTTACCCTGGTAAAATGTAATAAGCAATCTAATTATTTTAATTTCTTAATCAAAGAAATGTAACTTATTACTTGATTACTTTTTAATTACCTCTCTAACGAATATTTAGGTCGGCCAATAAAGTTGACAGCCCTGAAAACATATATTTAAACCTGGTAGTGTATTTCTCATAAACAAGCTTTACACTGCACATTAATGTAATGTAATTTAATTAAACGTGACTAGTTACTCCCCAATACTACATGCATGTCGGGAAGTATTATTACATACTGATTTAAAGGCATTATTTTTCATTCATGTCAATTCAGTTCAATAATAAGGATGAGAATTTACTCTAAGGAACAGGACAATATGAAACATGATTGCCTTTGAAGGGACATCCAGAGGATTTTCAGCTCTCAAATACACACATACATACATACCTGCTCTCCTCACCACATGCTTTTTGATCATTTGCACAAACCTGACACCTATTTAACTAGTTTGTTGTCAATAAATTGGCACAAATTCTGCTGTAACCTGTTTTGTTTTTCCCTAATTTAACATTTTCACTTCCCCTTTTATCTCCTCCACAGCCTGTAACTGCAACCTTCATGCTCGAAGGTGTCGTTTCAACATGGAGCTGTACAAACTGTCAGGGAGGAAGAGTGGAGGAGTCTGCCTCAACTGTCGCCACAACACAGCTGGACGCCACTGCCACTACTGCAAAGAGGGCTACTACAGGGACCTGTCCAAACCAATCTCACACAGGAAAGCCTGCAAAGGTACAGTGCTCTTGTCCTGTTTTTGTTTTTTTCTGTGACATCATTTGGCTTTTTTTTAGAAAACTTTAAGACTAATTTTGCAGCAATGAGAGTGGATTTCTCTAAAATTTAAATTGCTCTTCAGGCTAAAATACAAGAGGAAAAAATCTCATGTTTACATACTCACTACTGAGATTATTTAGATCTGATAGGAAACAATTTTAGATGAATTACAGGAAGTGGGGGAAGCCAGCAGTCTTTTCATTCCTGAGCCTGTCTCGCCCTCATCTCCCTCTGTCAGCAGAGATGAGTTGGGGGTCTGTTGGGATTGTGGAGGTCGTGGTGGTATGGGCGGGTCGGGCTGGGTGTTCCCTCAACGACAGCTGAGTTATTTGGCTTCGTTCGAAGGGGAGGAGGGGGATGAGGGGATGACAGGACAAGCAAAACAAACAGAGCTGAGGTGTGAAGTGATCCACCGGTGCAGGTCAAAGACGGATGAGAACGCAGGAAGATCGGTGCTGCAGGACGGAGAGAGAAAAGGAAAGGAGGAGACAATAGTCAGGCTGGCAAGAGAGTGAAAGATGGGAGGGAGGAGGGGAGAGAAGAAGAGGGAGACAAGAGGAACACGCCCCCACGCAGGTGTGCTGGTACTAAGTGCTGGATGAATTGCCTGCCATCAGCCCTCACCATAGCTAATAAGGGTCAAAGAAAGAGAGGAGGAGGAGGAGGAGGAGGAGGAGGAGGGTGATTGAAAAGAGAGAGGGTATGTTTTCTCACCTCTTCTATAGCTGCAGGGAAAGATAACAGGAGCTGAATCCCTGTGCAAACAAGTCCAGAGACACCTCTGAGTCACTCCACATAGATCCAGCTTGCACACACACATACACAGAAATACACATACCTGTTTGAGGGTCTCAGCGCTCGCGTCCAAAAGGCAGCCTGTGAGGAAATATTAGCTGTCTGCTGACAGTTTAAGCCAGAGTTTTCTCATATCATTCAGCAGGGAGTAAATAAACAAACTGACCGATCCGTCAGTTTGACAGAAGGCATGTGTAAAGAGTAAAACATCTGCAAAAGAATCAGACAAGACAACGATTTGTAAAGATGCATTTTATTCAGCTATACTCATGAGTGGGGCTGTGACTAATAATCATTTTCATTATCGACCAATCTGTCGATCATTTTCTCTTTGTTGATTAGTTGTTTGGTTCAGAAAATGGAAAATGTTGATTACTGTTCTCCAAAGTCCAAAGTGGTGTCCTCAAATGTCTTGTTTTGTCCACAACCCAAAGATATTCAGTTTACTGTCAAAGAGACACTGAAAGCAGAGAATTTGGACAATTTTATCTAAAAAAAAAATCCTTATTAAAAAATCCTTAATACTTGACAGCTCATCGATTAATCAACTAATGGCTGTACTTATAATACAGTTGATACCACAAGGGCAACACAGTTGATCAAAATCTTATCAAAATCGCAATATGACAAGTGCACAGTGTTTAGAGGATTACTTTTAAAATGATTTCCACTACTAATAATTGAAAACAAGTCCTGAAATGTAATTTGTAAAACGTTCCATTAGATTACTCAAGTTTAGTAGCACATTCCTGAATACTTTGGATTACCTTTAGAATACTTCAAAATTGTCTTGCTGAGCTCATTTGTCTTAGTCAATCTGAATGCAGTTCGCTTTTGGAAATGACCCCACTTCAGAGATCCTTTCAATAGACCTCACTAGGTCAGATTTAGCAACTCTAGCAACAACAGCACAAACCCCCCACAATTATAACAGGAATCAATAATTCAATAATGAATAATGAAATTGTATTTGCAGCCAGTTAGTGATATGTTTCTGCACTTAGGCTGACAAAACAAAGTAATCCATCCAAGTAATTATTTAAAGACAGTAATTGTATTCAGAATACCACCAATGTAAACTGGAATTATAATGGAATACAGTTACTCATATTTTGTATTTTAAATACTGTGTTCTGTTACTTGTACTCTGTTACTCCCCGACCCTGCAAGCACAAGGATTGGAGACTGAAAATGAAAAAATTGATGCAAAAATGATCATTCCTAGTCATTATGAATCATATAGCAATGGCAATATCTGTCACAATATGATTTATTTTACCATATCAAGCCTTAGGCACCACTGATATAAAAAATGTTTTCAATAGTGGAATGGTGATCCTTCTGTTCCTACTTTTCACCTTTTCCCTTTGCAAAAAGAGCATTTGCCATGATGATATGCTTCATGCTGCCCTGACAAAAACATTTATCAAACTAAATCAAAAGAACATTAAACACGTTGCATTTAGTCTCATTAAATTCCTGGTACACGGTGGCCCTATCAAGCACATCTCATTCTCTGCATGAACATAAATTCATAACAAAAGCTTTCTGACAAATGCATCCATTTATTCACTCCTGCAGCCGCCCATGAGTGATATTCCTTAACTGACATTAACACCTTTCCGTGGCTTTGGGCCCATTCTCCTGTCGTGCAGGAATGCAAACACACATTCATCACTACAGGACGTTGTGTATCATTAACCCCTATCTTCCGCTGTGTCTACCAAGCTAGCTAATTGTGGAGATTTAACCGCTGTCTTGTTTTGTTTTTGGTTTTAGATCTCTTTTCATGTGTCCAAGGCTTGATTCTCACTCATAACCCTATTCTCATAACTCTCTTTCCTGGGGGTTTGTCTCTCTTAACAAGAGAAGTTTGATGCCTCAGGGTCCTGCTGTGCATTTCACCACAAAAAAATAAGATTTGTTAAATCTGTTTACCTGCAGAAAAAAGATACAGTTCACAGTATACAGTAGGCAAATATTAATTTTGAGCATAACAGCATAATAGCTGTTGCAAGTTAGGAAGATGTGTTCCAAAATAGAGTGTTTTATATTCACGTCTAGTAAATAATTCAATAATATTTGAATTAGTGGATTTTTTTTTCAAATGGTGTACACATTTTAGAAGATGGAGACTTTTGCATGTTTAAGCAGCAAGCAAATGACAAATCCAGCATATTTCTGAAGATTACTGACTGCTTTTCATTACTTTTTTATTGCTTACACTGGTGAGTTTGCTCGCCACTGAAATGAGAGAACTTGGAAGCATGCAGGCAAGCAGAAGAGAACAAATCCATGATCGGTTTTGTTATAAAACCAAATTAAAGCATGAAAACATGAGTGAAAACCTCATTTAACGATAAAATGCTTTCACCATAACTAGAAAACAGCCTGCCCACAGTGAGAAAAATCAGCCTTCACTGATGTGGAAATCTGCTCTCATACGATGATGACTAATTTGATGTTTGGAAACTTTAGATAAATGAGTCATGAAGGGAAAGTGAAAACATCAACAAGTCAAAAGCGGTGAAAACTGCACCTGGTGTGGACCTTTGGCATCTGAAGTTAACTGATCATGTTATAGCATAAAGTGTATCTGGATTATGTGGGGCTGGCTCTGTATTTTATGTCTGTGTGTAAACTTCCTTGTTGATAACTAGTGCTACTGGCTGATGGGAACACCTGCATGTTCATCTGCATGGATTCTGGCTCTGTGTAGGCTGATTTTCTCACCTCTTTTGTCTCTGCTAATTTGACGTGTATATGCATCATTCAATCTTATTTTATAATAATTACACTGCAGTGTGTCTTTCAGTTTTATAAAGAATTGAATTAACTGTATTTGCTTCAGCATCACTAGTTTTCCTGTGCTTCTCAAGTTTCAAAAATCTTAAATTCTGTTAACAAAATTTCAGTGAGTTCAGTGAGTAGAAGTTCAATTAAAATCTGCCCAAGGTAGCAGCCGTACAAGATCACAACATGTAAATATGCAACATATCTCCAATGAAACAAGAAAACTCATTTTTTTACGTTTTTCATTATGTCTTTAATTACATCATTTTAATTTTAATTTTAGATATCCTTGTAGATCCATGTCCAAGGTGCCTAATAGGAAAATGCAGTCTTCCCCAGATCTGACTCTGGTACATTAAAAAGCATCCATGAGGAGGAGCGTAGCTTGTAACTATCAGACCTGGAACAGAGAATATTATCTCTATAGATAAAAATAATCCTGTGCTGTTGTCTATCTGAGGTCAATGACCTCCACCAAATCATAAATAATGCAATAATGAGTAAAGGATGTTGCTTTTGTAATGAGACATAGAGATGCATGGCACTGACATTATACAGACCAAGTCCACATTGTTCTACCACAATGCACAAAAATACTGTTTCTCTCAGACCCAGTGTTGATAAATATACAAATATAAGTACATAAGCACAAGCATTTAAAATATAAGGATAAAAACAAAAACCTGAAAAGTACAAATTTACAAGTTAAGCTCAGGATTGGTAGAGACCATAACAAGGCACAGATAAAGAACAAGAACTGTAACGATAATATGAATTAAAATGAGCAATTGTAGTGCAAACAGAGGAACAAATAGTCTGAACAAATGTTGCAAATATATATATATATATATATATATATAGATTTAATTTTCAGACCACTTTAGAATTTATAAGCATGAGTTGTTCTGACTTATAATGAGTTGAATTAATGCAAGAGAAAATGAAATAACGTTGAACTACTTATTTAACTGTTACTTAAGTTCAGTCAACTCACACTTTTAAGGCACCCGGGGAACTCTTGTTTTTAAACTGAACCAGCTTAAAATGATTTAAAGTGCAGTTGCAGCTCTAATTATAATTCTGATTATTATAAATGACTCAACATCAGTCTCGCCATGCACAATTTCACATCAAATTGTCATCAACTTTTAGCCCAACAATACAGCATCAGTTTGCTGTGTTAGTCCCATGCACCCCCAGTGGGATTTCACAACAATTAAATATGATCTATAATAGCATTATTGTTAGAAGATAATTATTGTCCTGTAGGCTCGTAGCAGGAGTTCAGTCATGTCACATACTCATTACATCAGAGTCTCCACACTAGTAAATATTAAATCATCTCACCCACATAAGAAACTGACTTCTGACTCCTTCACATTCTCCACTGCCTCTCAGAAAACTAAAACATAAACACATTTCATCATCATTTATAAAATTGTCAGCTTGCCCAAACGGTTTTGTTCAATTTAATCCATGAAATTTGCCAGAGTTTGTGCACCTCCCACCTCTCCCAGCCCTGTGTAATTATAAGCAAACACTGTCCAAGTTCTACTGAGGTATTCAGTTACATCAAAACAGACTTACAATAAAGGAGCTGTGGTAATTACCCCAAGCTGACAAATGATACAAAGCATGAACTGTTTCTCTTGCCAATTAAAACATTTTTGCAAACTATATTTGGAAAGTTACAGATGAAGCCTTTAAAGACGTGTGTCATTGTATTACATGGTCTCTCTCTCTCCGTTAATAAACTTAAAGTTACCACACACAGCTTTTTCCCTGCGTCAAACACCTATGTGTGTTGTCAAAGTCTCACCCTGCCAAATTCTCTCAGGTTTACCACATCATAACTCAAGATAATTCAATGAAACTCAAACCGCAGAACTAATTTCTGTCCACTCCTCAAGCAGTATGAGCGCTGCACTGAAGTGACAGCAATTAAGAGGTTTGGTTATTTATTGAACTCAGAGAGAGGGAGAGAGCCCTTTTGCCTTGTGGCTTTTGGAAGAGAATGAGCGCAGGTCGGGGAGCACAAGAGTTTGCTTTTATATGCGTAATACAATCCTCCCCGAAAGCAGCTCATTTCCATAGGAGGCCATTAGGAGTAAAAGAGAGCACCAGCTCCTCAACTGAGGAGTGAGCCGTGCCCGGTGGCTACATTTACACACCGAAATTTATAACTTCACCCCTCATTGAGTCAGAGTGTAAACATGGAATATGTTTCAAGCTCTTGTTCGAATCTTTAACTGTTTGAAACCTACGAATAAAACACATTCAGAGTATTTGACAGAGAAATGCCATGAGTTTAACTTAAAAAGGTGAGATTTGAAAAGACCAAGGGATGCAGCACATTGGGTGGTCTTTGAACACTCCTGACATATAACTCGGATTACAAATGTTACTCTACAGTGAAAAGTCTTCAGAGAGTTTAATCAGCCATCTTTTGTCCCCGTTTGGCACCCTGGTACTGACTTTAAAACCCAATTATTTTTTTAAAGATAGAGATTTCTGTAAAGCTACAGTTGGTAACTTGTATAAAAAGAACTTTTTGTCATATTTGTTGAAACTGTCACTATTTCCTGACAGTAATATGCTCTTAGAAATACAGGTTTCAAAAGGGTTCTTCCTGAAGGGCTAAAGTTCAACCCAGAACCATTTGCTTCTGAAGAACAGCCTTCTTGAAGAAAGGGTTTGTCAGGATTTTTTTTTGTTTGTTTGTTTGTTTGTTTGCTTGGAAGATTATGGATTCCAGTCAGAACCATTTTCATGCAAAGAACCCTTTTTTTGAAAAAAAAAAAAAAAAAAAGAGTTCTTCAGTGACTGTTGAAACCCTTGAACCCCAATGGTTCCAAATGGAATTTGTATAAAAGGTTTTTCAAGGAATCAAAAAGAGTTCTCCTTTGGGACATGAACACTTTATGGTTCCGTTAGCATCTTCATTTCTTAGAGTGAAAATGAGACATAATATGTGAAAAAAAAACAGGTTCCTCTGGCCAGGGGCGCCACCAGAAATCTTGGGCCCCCTGAAAGATTAGATAGATAATACTATTAAAATAATATTGATAGCCCTCAAAGGGCCCTTAGAATCGTCCTAACTTTTCCCCCCCTGGCAGCGCCCCTGCCTCTGGCTCTTCCTAGTACTCCTAATGGCATTTGCAAGAATCCACTACGCCTCAACAGTATGCAAGACACACATGTGTGTGGGAGTTAGCTCACTAGCTGGCTAGCTTTGGCTTAACTGGTTTGGGGAAGATTTTATTGCACTTACAATAATGTGAGTTGTCATCAACTCGAGTAACAATACAATAATACAATAATTTGTTTCTCCAGAGGCAAATATCAGTGCTAGTTAGAATGCAAACTGTGATACACACATCTGGCTAGCTTTGGTTCAAATGGTTTGGGGTTGACATCTGTGTATCTTTGGTTTTAGACGGATTGCTTACTTATTACTGTTGTAAAGCTTTTATTGAACTTAGATTACGAGTTTTCATTAACACCTGTGTCTCCTCTCCTCTGCTGTGTGTGTGTGTGTGTGTGTGTGTGTGTGTGTGTGTGTGTGTGTGTGTGTGTGTGTGTGTGAAGCCCTCTGGTGTAAGCACACAGAGCAGAGAAGAGAAGGAGGAGAGAGAGAAATCACAATGGTAAATGGCAGGAAAAGGTAGTAATGGCTTATATATGCTAGTTTTAGATAACTTACAGATTTGGATGAAGCCTTCTGTCTGTACTGTTCTTGTCCATATTTCTGCACATTCTTTCAAAGCTTACATATGAAACGGAGCAGTAGCAGTGTAGCCAGTAGTTCAAGCAAGACGCAACTACAGGACACAATGAAGAAGTTTTAGTAATCCACAAATATTGGAAATGATGCTCGTCATCAGTTACTCAGTGAAATGAATTTAACTGCTGCACAAACCACCACTGTCTATAACGATGCCCCCAGTTTGCCTCTTTCTCAAGAGGTACATTATTATGTACTCCTCTAGGTTTGTTGTTGTTAGAAATGTTTGATTCTTCTTCTTCTTTGGGGTAACTTTTGACTGTAAGCAGTGGTCTAGTGGATGTGTCACTTAAAATGCATGCCAATGTAAAGGATGAGTGGAAGTATGCAGGCAATGACAGTTGCATTGTTTGAAACATGCTATTTTCATATGTAAAGGGGGTGAAAATTATGCTATAAGGCTCTCACATTAAGCTGAAATGGAAAATTTGCACATAAATGAGGTACGCATAAAATATTTCATTTCTTTCAGTGTTAGAATGAAAAAATCTTGAAAATACCATTAGGAGCACTTGGAGGAAACAGATTTTTTCACATATTATCTGTTTCATGTACTGTGACAGTTTCAGCAAATATGACAAATAGTTATTTTTATAGAAGTTTACCAACTGCAGCTTTAAGACTTGTCTTGATGTGGGGTCTATGATATGTTGAATGACAATGATAACTACATGAGAGGTCTTTGCTAAATAATGAGCCCTGCTCCTGATTAGTCCTCCTCAGAGGGCCGTCTAAGCTTAATAAAATCAAGCTTGAGCAGGTTGGAGCTGGTTCTGCGACTGATAGATTTCTGTTCAGGCCTTCACATTCAAATCCGAACATCAACCATCATACAATTACATCGGTCAGTGGGATGATGAGGAACATATTTTGCATACAGGGGGAAATTAGGCTTTGATTGAGGGATGGTCTGTTTCAATCAGAATAACATGCTTAAAAACCCCACTCCCCTCTCCGCAGCATATGTCTTCCATTGACACAGTAGGGTTTTTTTTTATTGACTGCATATAAAATGTTTTCTGCTTGGGATTTGAAAAAATATTGTTTTTCATGACTTCACTTTAAGCTTTGGATGTGCCGATATCGGTGTGTTTTTAATTTAGAACAACGCACATGTGCAGCATTGTGCATCAAACATCATTCACAAAACAAGTCCAACATTTCAGGCTCACTCTGTGGCCAAAAGCATGACTGTACGGGCCGTTGAAGCTTATTATTCTGATCAATAAAACACTAAAGAACACAACAAGCGAGACACACCCTCTATGAGTTAAACACGGCATTTAGAGAGCTGTTTATGTATAGTGCAACAACCCAATAACACTATCTCTTTCTGCCTTCCAAAGATACTTGTGGAGGAGCAGAAACCTAATTGTAATAGAACACAGACTCGGGTAGCTTGGCTTCACTCCAGGGCCAACAAATTATTCTTATTGGCACAGAACACACAAACCAAATGGGGGGAGCGGAGTTCAGACTTCAAACACCAGCTTTATGGTAAACGATTGGCAGAGTTCAAAATTCTCACATTGTGCAATCTCTTTGAAAAAACGCCTTCCACTCTCCCTATTAACCAAGAACATTTTTCATTCTTTTATATGCAACCCCCGACGCCAAGAGCTTCTTTTAGGAATCCTGTCTTCATCCAGAAACATGACAGTTATACAGGACTAATCCCTCAGTTTCAGAGCACAGGTTTTCTTATATACACACATCTACACTCCTTATCATAAACTTCTGTCACTTTTCCTCGCTCCGAGTGCGGAGACAAAAAAAAAGGGCCTCTTGCTCTCTTGTCCCCATATCTCCCCGAGCCATCTGTAGTAGCCATGAAGCAGAGCGCACAGCCACTTAACTGTTAAGTGGACACACACTTAAACCAGAAACTCTCACTCACACCTCCAGAGGAAAGTCGGTCCTCTAAGCCAACAGGTGGGTCATCCAGCGGAGGGAGTCAGGCAATTTGTCATGCAGCCCGGGCAGCGGGTCAGGCAGTCGGTCAGAGGATTGAGGCAGGCTGGAGTGTTTCCCACCTGTAGACCATGTGCTGCTGTGCACTTTGATTTACTGGCAGGCTTGAGGCCGTGAGCCATGGTTACCAGGCAGACGCTCTTAAAAAATATAAACGGAGCTCTCTGAAGCTCCCACCAGAAACGCACTTTGGCCCCCTGCGCCTCAAACTCCTCTGACATGCTCTGAAATTTACAGGCCTGAAGACGTGCTCCACCGGCCTGCACGCTGTTTATTGGGCCTCCTCAGTGTGTGTGTGTGTGTGTGTGTGTGTGTGTGTGTGTGTGTGTGTGCGTGTGTGTGCTGTTCCTCCTCACTGAGCTAGACACAACTAAGCAATGAAAGCGGTGACAGATTGGTCTGATAAAGGTACTAATAGATACACACTTTTAAGGAGGCCTTCTCTTAGTCTGACAAGAGGGTACTGACACACACACTCACACCTACACACACACACACAGAGTGGACAGATAAGAGCAGCAACAGAAGCTGAATCACAGGAAACAGGCAATAGAGATAAAAGCAGAAAAGAGTGTGTGTGTGTGTGTGTGTGTGTGTGTGTGTGTGTGTGTGTGTGTGTGTGTGTGTGTGTGTGTGTGTGAGGAGAGAGCAGACGGCCTGCTGAAACCCCAAAGTATGGACTTTACCCACAGTATACAGCTGTCTAGTAGTACTTCATTTGTTCATAGAGAGAACAGATTCAGGATTACATTACCACTTCACTGCTGCTGTAATGTGGAGCATTTTTTCATATCAATGCTCCAGTTCAAAGTAAAGATAAAGAACACATTGGACTGTAAGTGACGCTTTAGTTGAAAACAATCAAATAACATCTGTCATCAAATAACATCTTGCTGTCAGATTATTTAATCTATAGACCTTTTTCACAGCAGCCATATTGACATGAAAGTAGGTAAACACACGTGTTATTAATGATACTGATTAAAGTTCCCATGAAATGACTAGCAAAATGCTTTCAGTGTGCCTCATGGGTCCTTACTTGGGAAAAAAAAAAAGAAAGGATTAAAAGATTTAAAGATTATTTTACAAGACAAGAACATTGCAATTTGTTATAGGTTTATCGTAGTTTAGTTTATTTTTTTGTGAAACCACTCACCGTCATCACTGTCCTTTGTAATGTTGTCTTACCGGAAGTGTTTTATCCGGCCAGTTTGACAACAGGGAATAGACTACTGAGGTGGTTTTCTTGCTGGGTTTGGCTCCCAGCACCCCACCGCTGAGTCACAGCTAACTGCACTAAGCAGTTAGTGGTTAGCTAAGTTAAGTCTATCTTTCCATCAGGAAAATATGTACACAACCTTGGCATTGTATTTGTTGCCAATCTCAGAGGCTCTTTTCTGTCCTGGTCCAGCTGTGTTGACTGGGAGGCTGCTGTGACCATAACTGTTAGCAGCTGTTGCCTGCCAACAGTTATGGTTAGCTGTTTTACCAACAAGTGAGCTAAAGCTACCTGTCTGCCTGGTAAGTTCTGTAAATAACTAAGCAAGAGTTGAAGCTGCGCAGCCAGAGGACATCAGCAGGGACCCAGAAAATATTTTCTCCATAAAATTCTGCCTACTTTCATCCAAATCAGTGAATAAAGTTATAAAATCGCGCTTTTGTTCAGTATATTTTACTCTGATGCATCATAAGCATGGTTCAAATTATGAGGGAGCAAAGGGGAGCTCGGCTCCCCTGAAAAGGACATGAGCTCCCTGAAAGTTTACTTTGAGACATTTAGGGGGAGTTCTAAAACATTGTTAATTTACAGTGTTACAGATAATATTTTATTTTTATTTTTATTTTCCTTAAACAGCACAAGAAGTCTCCGTATTTGTAGTTAAAAACACACACACACACGTTTGCTTAACAATCTTGAACAAATGTTCACCTTCATTGTTTTGTCATGTGATGTGTGATTCTTCTTATTTGTCTGTGCCCTTAAGGTGATTTTGTATTTTTTTTAATTGTAGGTTTTTAATTGTTTGCACTGATTATTCTTTGATTTTGAAACAGTGACCTAATGTTGTTGATATGTAATGTTTATTAAATGTTATTGACAGTATTAACTGTCTGCAGTAGTAACAGTAAAATGTATTGACTGTGCTGCTGTACACCTCCATGTATACGTGGGCAGGTGACATGTTTTCGTGGTGAAACATAGGGCTCCCCCGAAAACCACTGTGTAACCTGAACCCTGATCATAAGTGAGACAGCACTTCATTTGACACAAATCTAGTGTATGCCCTTTAAGTGCAAGGTGAGTCATCAACAAAACAAATTCTGAAATGCCCTTAAAATTCCCGAAAATATACATTATGATTTTCTGTCACTGTTGGGGCAGATACTGATGTATAGGTGACATATAGCCCAATACATATGTAATAAAAAATACTTAACTGTCAGTTTTGACCTCATGGGAACTTTAAGGTCCCGTTCCATTGAGTGTAACAGGGTCTAATAGCAGCTCCCCGACGGAACATTAATCAGCATCATTGGTAACACGTGTGTTTCCAGCCCTATTTCATGTCAAGCTGGCTGCTGTGAAAAACATCTATTAAATTAATATATAAGAGAAATTTTGGCTTTGATTGTATGCAAAAGCTTCACTATTAATTATTATTAAACTACTATTAGTTTTTGTTGACGTTTGTACATATTAAACACTAATTCCAGTGCAATTGGCTGAAATTAACAGATTGTTTTGAAGCTGTAATTTTGTACAGTGGGCTGAACAGTCTGTGTGGTTAAAAACAAAACAGGCCAAGCCACTAAATACCCCCACAAACCTCATCGTACATAATTCAACTTTTCCTTTGAAGGTTTTCAGACTGACAAGTGACACAACGCAGAAAAAAATCTTAAAGGAGGGGCTGCAAATGAGCAGACCCAACCCGTAGGCTGAGGTCGGCATCACTGGTTTTCCATAGGAAACCGAAAATATAACACTTACAGGATGAGGAATATAGTGGTGAGACTTTAGTGACAAACAGCACTTTTGTCAGAGCAAAGAAGTGAAAATCGTTGATGGATTATCAAGACGTATTCTGGTCTGGATTAGATTGTCAGGATTTACTGTGCGGACTCTTTGGAAGACTATTAATTCAACTACCTCGCCGTCCAGAAATAGATGAAAAGAAACAACTCTCAGACAACTATTATTCAGCACCCATTTCAAACCTGACAGGGGTTTGGCTGTGAAAGAAATTAAGGGCTTGCATTTGGGGGAGAGCAATTGTAAAATGATTACATTCCTGAAGCATATGTGTTCGATAGACCCCCCAAGTTTGGGAGGAAGTGTGACAGACGTTTTTGGGCCGACGTTCAAAGCCCAGCAGAAATCAGAAACAGGCAATTAGGATTATCCTCCATTATTTTATCATTTGGTAAACATGCGCAACCCCTTTCTCTTTACCTCACACATGCAGCTGCAGTCCCACAGTGAACACACACTGGCATACACACCAAGGCCAAACAGCCACATGAAGAACACACACACACACACACACACACACACACACACACATACACACACACACATTTATGATTAAAGATTATGCTGACACTGAATCTTAGCAGCTTTAATTATGGTAGATGTGATAGTTACATGCTAATTAGTGAATTAGCAAACAATGCTGAAATGTCTACAGACTTAAAGGAATAATCAGTAATATATTTACTGCAATAAATCATAAAATTAACATTGATATGTCATATAAGAACACTACAGCAGTGGTGTGCTCCTTTGAAATAGCTATTCCAGCCTGTAATTTGTGTTATTGTTTGCCCCTTTCATGTTAATTAGAGTTCAAATTAATGCTGAATGTTCACTGAATGAGTTAGTGTCTGTTTATGAGTTGAATATGCTAATAGAGTCTGGCAGGCAGTAAGCCAGGCAGCCAACTCTCTTCAACCAAAGATTGTATTTTAAATAGTTTAAATGGATTGAACCTTTGTTACATATTGCTCCTTTAAAGTGTTGCTCTTTTTGTCATGATGCCACATTTGTTCCAAAAATGAGCGCTGTGGCGTCCTCTGTCTCTCTGTGCACGCCTCCACCTGTCTCTCACCACTCTATTATTGTTGCCACCACTGCCGCTGTGTACCCACCTGCACTCTCTATAGATAGATCATGTTTGTATCTCCCCACGTGTGTCTGTCTGTGTGTGTGTGTGTGTGTGTGACCACTCACTGTGCCTCTCTTTCTTCCTCTGTTTCCTCACAGCATGTGATTGCCATCCCGTGGGTGCTGCTGGCAAAACCTGTAACCAAACCACAGGACAATGTCCCTGTAAAGACGGCGTGACTGGTATCACGTGCAACCGCTGTGCTAAAGGCTACCAGCAGAGCCGCTCGCCCATTGCCCCCTGCATAAGTACGTGGAAACCAACCTTTACCACATCTGCCTCACTTGTAGGAGCATTACGGCCTGGCCTCAGGTCGAGTGCACACATTTGAAATACATAACACACTACGCTACACACAAAAACACACACTGTAAGGGCAGACACTCCTACACTGCTTAAATCCTCTCATCCTTTTCTTCAGACAAGTGCTTAGTGTCCGACTGTTGGTTTTCTGACCAGTAAATCTGCAAGCTTAAATAAACACACCATTAAACTGAACCTCAAGGTTACGGCAGCGCAGCCTCCTCGGCTTGTTGGTCTCCATAAATCTGAGTAAAGACTCAGAGCTGTTAACACCAGCATCTCTGAGCCCCAAAGTGTCTGAGATAAAAGAAAGCTTTGGGTTGAATTACAAAATCAATCTTGTTCTCAGCATCCAGTGACCATTTAGAAGCCAAAATACGCCCTTCATGAAAAAAAAAAAAAAAAAAAAGACTAAAGGAAAGCCCGAATTTGTAGACTTCAAGCTGCATGGCGAATGACAATTTGTGGATATTTATTGGCTCTTTTGTCTGTTTAATTCATGTTGCTGCCATGGTAATTAGATACTAGGAATTAAATGCTTATGGGGAATAAATCTGGATATCCATGGCTGAGGTCCCATAAAGGAATAAATTAAATCAACTTATCAGATATCTTTGATTCCAGGGAATGTCAAGTAAGAACTGAGGTGTCAAACATGCAGTGATCCCTGTGAGGTGGAAATAAAGTCCCTCTCTGATGACTGAATCTAGTTTAAATATTAACAGCCCTCCGTTAGATTCAGCGATAGCGCTTGCCAACTTTCACTTATTATATCTTTGATTTCGTGTACACCTTCCAGCACTGTCGGCCATAAATCTGCATGAGTCGATTATGAGAAACAGGCTCATTATTTAAACTGGCACGCGTGGCGGCTGAATGCTGATGGAAGATTACTGATCAACAACATCAGCGAGGGGACCTCTGGGCTTCAGGCGCCATTGTTTTGGCAGCAGTTGTTTTTCTAGTCATTCTATAGACCAATTTGTCATGGGAGAAAGCCTCATTATGTCCAGAAGTCAACAACAGGCACCCCACATCGGTCCACAGATTCTGATTTATGCTGCACATTAGACATAAATGTTCTGTACATTCAATCCCAGCTGAGAAAATCTGATTTTGCTCAATCAAAAGACTTGATTCTTTCTTCTTCCCTTATACACACACAGTCCTCACCTCTGCACAGCTGACACCACCACTGTTGTGCACCTCTTTCCTCAGCGTGTCGACCTCTTTCCTTGCATGTGTCTTTGATACATCTCTGCGGTTTCGCCCTCGTATTCCCCTCCGCTGCTCTGCACAGACTTTTTTGATGAGGCCCCCTCTCTCCCTCATGCCCACAGTAACAAAAAGGCATTATGTGTGTTTTATATCTTCTGTTGCCATCCTGCTCCTTTGGAGATAAGCGGGCCGTTCTTCATGCATGGTTTCTCCGAGTGTCAACTTCCTACCCACGTGTGAGTTCAGCAGAGTATGAAGGAGGGCTGAGAGAATCAAGTCTTTGGACAATCAGACAGCAGCATGGTACAAGGGAGGAAGATGAAACAGAGAAATGATAAGTCAATAATGAAAGATTCATTAAAGATGGTAGACAGTATAAAATAACAATAGACACACTTCATTGAGACATTTAGCAGGATCCAACTGGGAGCCAGCAGGTAGATGAGGTAAATGATGGAACCTTCTCAACAGTGGAGATCGGAAACAAAATTAGGGGCAGAGAGACAATAATAACGTGCAACAAATTTTCCAACCGGAAAGTAGAGGCGGACATCAAGAAGCAATTCCAAATAAGAATTGATTCCAAGATCATTAGTTTTAAGTTTAATTTTTTAATTAATGTTTATTAATGCCTACACAAATTTAACTCGCCAAAGTTTCAAATTAAATCGTGTATGGAAAAGACCCACAGTATACAGACCTGGCTATCCGTCTATGCCCATAGACATGAGTTGAATGCATGCGTGTCTTCCTGTCACCTAATGCATTTGTCTTATCAAAATGCTCAGTTTAGTAAATGTTTCACTACAAAATGCTTTACGTGGATGGGATGCTCAATTGTTACACCAAAGTAACCTAAGTAAACCCCCAAATATTCAAGAAGCCTGAAGAAAAGATCAGCATTGTTATGGTTGTCTGGCTAACTTTAGCTCAGCTCAGTGTTTCCTTTGTTGTTGTTTCCATTTGTCAGTGGTAATAAGCATTTCACACAACCCTGCTGTGAAGAATGCAGAAAGACACTCAAAGAATTGCAATCAAGAATTATTAAGAACTGAAGCCGATCAGAATTTAGTTGAAATCCAAATGATACCCGCTCCCCATATCAGTTCCTGATGCGTTTGCACAAGTTTGTATATCTAAAAATATGCTTCATTCACCAAGTTAGATGTGAAAATATTCTGTCTCTACAGGCTGTTTTTCTCTAGCTTGGTCTTGGGCCCAGTGGGTGTGTACCGTACTGCTGAGTGAGGGTGCACAGCTCAAGTGAGCATCATTAAATTATCAAAATAAAATGACACCCAAAAAAGCTGATATATGGACTGAAATTAATAGACAGATGATATATCAGTTTTTTCATTATATTTTTATATGAATGTCCAGAATCTTAATGGTTTGTAGAATGCAGGAAGAAAGTGAAGAAAGAGAAATTAAAAGGGCCTCAGATGAAAACAACTTTCTCACTGAATGTCACAAAAAGGTCCAATGTGTCAGATTTAAAGGTATTTATTGGAAACAGAATATAGTAAGTATGTTTTCATTAGTGTATAATCTCCTGAAAACAAGAATTGTGTTTTAGAATGAGATGTTTAGATCTCCAGAGGGCACAGGTAATTTTCCATAGAAGTTGCCATGTTTCTACTGTAGCCCAGAATGGACAAATCAAACACTGGCTCTAGAATGGGCCTATATTGTTTTTTAACAAGCTTTACAGTCACCATAGGTTCTTATACTTGCTTTGAAGAGGAGAGTGAGACGAGTATTTTTTTTCCAATCTGCAAAATAACACTAAATTCTGCCCAATGGTCCTGTATATACGTGATACACAGTTTAATTCTAAGATTACACACATTATTGTCACCATATAAAGAACTGTTTCAGCATTTTATGCCTTTATTATGTGAGTAGAGAGAAGAGAGCTAACACAAAATTAAGAGATAGAGAAAGCAAATAAGGGATGTTGGGTTGTCATGGTCTCAAACCCTGGAGCCACGAGTGCACCACAACACATTTTGATCTGATCCATCACACATAACTTTATGTATTCACACTAAAAACTTGTCTGTTGAAAAAGAAAATCACAAAGCCCTTAACACCGATATATCTTTTTATCTCCTTGATCTGTTTGCTTATATCCTTCTTTATCAAATATGCACACTTCACCAACATGCACAAAGACAAACACATGTACTGTATGGATTCACATAATAATTATACTGATCTTTCTTTGTGTTTGTGTCATGTTTGCTCTGGGAGTAGAGATTCCAATTGCACCTCCAACAACCCCGTCCAGCAGTACGGAGGAGCCATCAGGTGAGTACAGCTGAGAGTGAAACATTTATTTTACTTTTTCTTTTATGTGTCTATAAGTGATTACACATGTGTATAAGATCAAATAAAGATGAGGAGAATATTGTGGAAGTATTTATATGGATTATGGGATTTTTCAAACAGTTCCACACCTCGCCACAATATTTTTCCACAAGTGTAAAAAGAGACTGCGGGATAAATTGGTTCCCTCATGCCTTCCCCCTCCTTATTAGGGCTTCATGAATATTAAATCTATTAGCAGCAACCCTGGGATGTGCCTCCTTTAATCTCTCACACTTTCACAATTAATCAGTCTAACTGCGGCACAGTGGGGTGTTGGTCCAGCGTACGGCATGGGGGCCTGGCACTTTGCCTGATTTGATGATTTTTCATCTCTCAGAACTCCCTCTTCAGTCTGAAGCAGAGAAGTGAGGGAAAGACTGATTGACGGTCCGGGATCTTGCAATTTAGCGCACGAGTCTATAGTATTTGTTTCCATTTGTTAACCTGTTGATTCATGTTTCGATCTATGAATCTATCTGGTTGAATTTCAGCTGTTGTAGCTATTTTCAAACAAATGTGAAGCACAAAAGCTTGCATCTTGTGCTTGAAGGGACAGATCAAATCAAAAATCCATATATTTCTTCTGGCCTGTAGCGTTAATTTATCCACCTATGTTTTGGTATGATTTGCAGTTTTGGAGATTTCAAAAAAAAATAAATAAATACAGCAATGTCTCCAAAATCATGCCCCACTTCCTCAAGATAATCCAGACCTTTTTGTGAACAGTTTCATGTAGGAACTTTTTCTCTCAAGAAAGTAGCCCCTGCATGAAACTGCTCACAAACAAATGGCTTTCTTGTTCCACTATATTCAAGAGAAGACAAACATCTCTACAAACAATATCTAAAAATTTCTGGAACTCACACTAAAACAATCTAGATGGATAAATAGCACCACAGATAGGAGGAAAAATCTGTATTCTTGATTTAGGGGTGAACTGCTACTTTATGTTTTTTCTTATTTATTATTTATTTGTGTAGAAATGTGTTACTTGTAATGTAAATAGTCAATTCATCTTTGATCTTTCATGTAAAGTCATATACAGTGACCAGAAAAATTGCCACAAAAAACCTGTAACAATGAAGAAATCTGCAGTAGTTCAGGTCATTTACCAGTTTAACAGACATCACAAACAGTCCATGTCATAGATATTTATGGAATATACATTCACATCTGACAGATTTTGATAATTGAATGGATTGTTTTGCGTGTGATGGCTCCAACAAAGAAAGAAAGTTTGGAAGTTGTGAAGAGTTTTACAAATTCACAGAGAATCATCTCATCAGTTTTGTTCAGCAAGACATGTGCAAGTGTTTATTGTGCAAACTTTAGACAGTTATACTTACTCTTTAGCAAACATTTGCCAAAACGTGCAATTTGCTTGATTGAATGAGAAATTCAAACCTGTTGTAAACAAACAACAAAACAACAAACCAATTGTTCAGAGAGTTGAACTTACTGTTTAAAAAAAAAAAAAATCCTCAGTCGAGATTTGAGCGAAAGCGAATGAGAAAAATTTATCTTTTGGCCTCACAGTGGAAAAAATTGAGTCATCTGGCAGTGCCTGTTTGCTCTGTCTCACCCATGGAGTTTGCAGGAGGCCCACATATATGTGCACATGTGTGTGTGAGAGAGAGAGAGAGAGGCTCCTGCAGCTGTTGTTGGGCCCTCTGAGGTCCCAAACGCTCCCCGGACAGCTTCGATTGACAGCACAGTCAGAATACTGCCGGTCCCCAACCCTCCTCCACCTCTTTTCTTTTCTCTTTCAGCCTGCTTTCGCTCTCCTCCACTTCCTTCGTCTCCCTCTGTTTCACGCTTTGTCTTCACATAACGCTGTGGGTGGTGCTGAGCTAGAATATCTGGAGTTTCTCTGGGCCCCCTTGTCAGGAATCTGTCCACTTTTGGGGTGTAGGAAATTTTCCTCACCTCATTGAAGGATTACTGGATAAGTGAGAGATGGACCTGTATTACTTTGTTACTGTAACTGAATAAATGCAGTGTTGATCAGAGTATTTATTACTTTTATATTTCAGTATTGTAACACTTAAAGATGTTTTGGTCATTTGTTGGGGGGAGGTGTATGAAAATGATACCCTTACCTCTCTCTCTAGTTCACTGTAGTTATGTGAAATCTTTGCCTGTAGCTACATCCTGGTTTAATGCTAATAATCCCATTGATTAAACTGTGTCATTGAACTAATGTAAACACAACCTGAAGGAGACTGTGTAATGGCTCAGACCATGTAGCCGTACAGATAATCTAATCACGACAGAGAGTTCTGGGAATTCCCTCTCATATGTATAATGGGCAGTGAGTGAGTGGTTGAAATCAAGCAGATTGCAAGGTGGAGCACCTTGATGGACATTCTGTGTCAGCCACGTCAGAATCACGAGTAGCCCAGGGTCCCACTGGACCACCCGGGCTGGAGGCCCAGAGGATGCATAGATTACCCTCTGAGCCTCCTCAGAAGGTTCTAAAGCAAACGCACCTCTTGCTTGGCCATGATATCAAACTGTTTTCCACCCCACCACCAATATTACATGTGTTTGAAAATTACTTAATTACCATTATTAGTATTAGTAGTATTACTTGTATGAGAAACAGAGATTAGGCTCAGAAAGATCTTTATTGTCATTATCACAATTATCTGTACTGTTAAGCTTCAGATCCCATTGCTTACAGCTTACTTATTCTTCTTCATCAGCAGTATTTATACCTATCAGCTTCATCAGATATTTGTTAATAAGTTACTATCATTTAACCACCGTCAACATATCTTAATAGTGAGAATGTTAAATTTGGCATATCAAATTAACATATAAGATTACCGGATTCATACATTAACACATTTTCAGCATGCATCATTTTACACTTTACAATAAGGCTTCGTTTTGCCAGTTAAAAATGTTCATTAGCAAGATTAATTTGTAGTAAGCAGTAACTGGATCTTGCCAAATAGTGAGCCCACATCAATGTATGAAAACTGTGTTCTTACTTGTTTATTATTGTTTATTAATGAAGTGTTTGCAAACTAATTAAAACATAATAAGCAATATATACATCAATATCAATGTAGCCTTATTGTAAAATGATACCAAAAAGGGAAAAACAATGGGAAAAAGAAAGACGAGTGAGTAGATGGAGGAGGTGAAGGAAACAGTATGAAGGAATAGAGGAGAAGAAGATGCTGAAGAAATTAAGTTGGATTTGAGAATTAATTAAGACATGTACACAGTTAATTTGGTAATAAATAACATGGAAAAGGGAAAACACGCAAGTGTGTGTGCATGTGACACAAGGGTGGTGTTGGGCTGACAGCTGTGAGGCAGGTGCCTTGTTGCGCCTCAGTTGAACGAAGGAGGGGGGACGTATTTTTGTGTGAGGGAAAATGGAGTGGATATTAATTTGTCTCCTGCAGCAGAGCTCTCCCCCTCTCGACCACACGGAGGGCTGGAATGCATGGAGAATACCTCCGATGGTGTGGCCCAGACAAAACACACATTGTGCTGGTAGGTCACGGATGGTGTGAGTCGCCACTCCCACGGGTCGTGACAGAGACGTCTGCGCAGCAACGAAATGTGGAGGAGATTAACCACTGATGACCTGTGATGGCCGCCCAGGCCTGTCAGGATACACAGGATGTGAAAGTAACTAATGATGATGAGGAGAAGGAGAATTGGAGTGACGATGATGAGGCTCATAAGGGTAACGAGGTTCAGTCATATGTATGTGTGTGTGTGTGTGTGTGTGTGCGCGTTTTGTCTAAGGCTGGAAGTGATCACAATCTGTGGCGGACCCCTCCTTGGATTTTTTGGACATGAGTCTCACTTCACACACCCTGTTCAGTACTCGCCGACTCCGCCACACTTTACAGTCACATCAGTATGGGATCTTTTTTACGCCACCTAACTGTACTGAGAGAAGAAATGAAGAGAAAAGACAGTAAGTAAGTTTTCAGGAAGCGGCACCAAAAGTACAGTCTTAGAAATAACAGTTCAAAAAGGGAACTATTTGCCAAAGAGGAAGTCTTTTTTTGAAGAAAAAGTTCATTGAGGGTTCTTAGTAAGATTATAGGTTCCATTAAGAACCCTTTTTATTCAAAGAACCCTCTTTGGAAGAAAGAGTCCTTGAAAGATAGTACCAAGGGCTTTCTGTACCATAATATAGAAGGGTTCTTGGCAGAATCCCCTTGGTGGATTCTAGGTAAAACTCTTGAAATATAACAGGGTCTTTGGCAGAACCACCTGGGTGGCTTTTAGCTAAAACCTTTGGTATATAAAAGAGTTTTTGGTAGAACCACCTGGGTGGGTTCTAGATGAAGCCCTTGGAATATAAAAGGATTCTCGTCTGAACCCCCTGAGTAAGATCTAGATGAAACCATTGGATAATAAAAGGGTTCTTGGAAAAAAAAAACTCAGGGTGGGATCTTTTGAGCATCCTTAGAAGATGGAAATATTCTGGACAGAATCCACAGAGAGGGTCCAAAATGGAACCTTTACAACACTCTTCTTCAGAACCCCTCATAGCAGGTTCTGGATGAAACTTTTCACAGATGGCTCTAGGTATAACCTTTTATGTTGGATGCTAGGTAGAACCTTCTGAAAGAGATCCAAGGGGAACCTTTATAAAAGGTTCTACCTGGAAACAAAAAGAGGGGACAAGCCAAAGAACCTTTTATGGTTCTCACTGGCACCCTTATTTCTAAGAGCGTAGAACAGCTCAGTATCAACTTCTCATTATCAATGTAAAAGCATTGCATGCAGCTTACTTTTTGGTGCCCAAACAGTTTTTTAATGACATGGAAACTTTGGCAGAGTTATCTCGCCTCTCTGTGTCTGAGCTTTGTGTGATAAGCAACAGGAGTCCCTGCTGACTCATCTGAATCTCATCAGTTACAGTAACCGAGGACGACCCAGCTCATCAGAACCGACTGCACGCCACCCATAAAGTGAAATCTCAAATCGGGTCAAGAACTCTTTAACAGCCTCTTCACTGCCTGTTGTCTCCTGAAAACAATCCACCTTTTACTCTCTGACAACACAATGGGACAAGCGATGGGGGCACTCCTTCTCTTTCTTTTCTTCTTTCTCTCTCCGTCTTTTTCTGGACAGGGTCCAAACTTACGGCTTGGTGCGAGAGCAGAGCAGCACACTGGGCTCCATAATCTAATTACATGCTTTATTTGCTGCAATTTGTTTCTCAATCAGTCTGGTTGAGAGAGAAAAGCCCTCCTCCTGAGCTGTCAGTTACACCTCGTTGTCTCGCTGCTCTGGTACCTACGATACTGCCCTGCCTCTGTGGCCACGTCCACACTGAGCGTCTCATATCTAGGTAGTGAATATCTATTGTGTGTGTAGATCTACTTGATACAGATCGCTGTTCATACCTTGCTTTGATTCGAGAGACCACTTGTCATCAGATTTCAGTTGTGTAGGTACATTTAATTTTAGTGAAATCATCAACTGAAGTAGTGAAGTCATCCTGTGGGGATTGTGCATGTATTTGATTGTCCAACGCAGCACCTTGAGAGATGACATTGCATTTCATTGTGGTAAAAGCTGAGCCAGGTTAGGCTTTTTTGTCAGAGCCTTCTTCTCCCCGGTGGCATCCTGCTGCACCACTGTAGTGGCTTTATTCAAATGAATGAGGCTTAAGAGGGACCCTGAAATCTCTTCATGCAAAAATGATTATGTTGTAGGAAGAACTGAACATCAGTGTTACAGAACCCTGTTGAGTTTTTCCGGACTCAAGGACAAAACACAGCCTGGCAATAATGGCTCTAGACTTTGCATTGTGTACAGATTTCTGGGCTTCAATTATGTCAAAGAATATTTGCTTGATTCGCCTTGATGAAATGTACATTTTTTTTCCACCTCATGCCTTTGTTTAAATCTTTAAATAAACTCTTCCTCCAGTTGAATGTGTTGGATCACTGCCATCATATTTTAGACTCTAGAAATAGTTTGGAAGTTTGAATTTAAACAAGCTCTTTTTTTTTTCTTTTTCATCAGGTGCATTCATATTAGCTTCAATCAGCAATAGTAGTCGTTACTTTTCATTTTACTGTAGCCGTTGTTATTGTCTGAGATTTTATCACAAATATTTTTTAGGTTAAAGTTATGGTTGACCTGATTGCTTCAAAGCTCTAAAGCTTCTAACACTGCCATGATAATTAACATCCATCGAGGACCCAGAACAGTATCTGTGAACCTGAAAGCATTCTTGCAAGGGAGCTCTAAACCTAACCAAGTAGTTTTGGTGCCTAAACCTAACGAAACTGCGATACTTTCACAACGTTAACCATGTGTTACAAAGTCTTTCTGGCAGTGTTTCATACAGATGCTAAAGAGTACCTAGTGCATTAGTATGAGACAGAGCATGTAACAAAACATCGTTGTTCTTTGATAGTAGTAACATGTAACATGTTACCTATGACCTGGATGATATTGAGGGTCAGTAAACAGAAGAGCAGTGCATGTATACAAGCTTGTACAGAGCATTGTCCACCACCACTGTCATATTTTGGGCATGTTTTATTATGTACTACTGTACTACCACCTAACACTGTTACTGAACCTAACATAAGCTTAGTTTTGCTTCTGTCTATGCGCCATGTAAAGCTTTGGCTCAAACTGTACAGTCACTGTAGTCTTGGAGCAGCTTTAGTTAGAAGCTTCCCAAATGAAAACGATTAGCTTAAAGGGCTGTACAGCACTTTGATAGAAGGGCCAAAGGTCCACCTCTCAGTTACGCACTCCTTCAGTGCTCTGAAAGGCAGGAAACAAAGCGCTGTAGTAACTACATCTACTCAGAACACCCAAAGCACATTTTAGCTCAGTGCTACAGGACTGCTCCCACTTCCCCTGCTTGTAACGTGCGCACAAAGGGAACATTTGTCCTCACGGTAGGGGACTGCCTGGCCCTAAATGGGGATCTCGGGGTGCTCTCAGCGGGGCTTGGAGCTGTGTCTCAGGGGTACACTAATGGGGAACGAAAGGCTATCAAAGGAAAGTATCATGATGGCATCAAGGGGGGTTATGAGAAAACAAAGCTTCCTTTCCACAGCTCCCCCTCCATCATTTACATGGTAATCAGGTGCAGCTCATATAGACTCCTCTGTTTCATTTACTTTGCCTATTTTTGTTACTCTCTGTATTTACTACCACCAGATCCAGCTTTGTGGCCTTGCTACTCAGCTTGCTTTGGGTTTTTTTTTTTGCTGATTTGGGGGTTCTTCTTCTTCCCACCCCCCTGATAAACTTCACTCCTGTCTTCTTCTTTTTTTTTGTAAACCTCTCCACCCCTTCGCTCTCTACCAGTATCTATTCTCCCGCCTCCTTCCCTGCATTTTTTCTTGTCCTGGCGTTCCCCTGGCAACCTCATTCAAACAGAGTATAAAGGAGAGTAAAGGCATGGAGTGAAGATCTGTTCACAACAATGAAGTTTGTTCATATTCAGGCTGCCTGAAAGCTGCAATCCTTCTTCCATCACCCCATCACTCTGCTCCACTACCACTCGCTGTCCATCCATCTCTTGCTCTCCTGCCTCCTTCCTCCCTCTTTTTTTTTACTCTACACATTACAACCTGCAGCACTGAAGTGTAAACCAAATCAAGACTCTGGATCCAATTTATGCCAGTTGGGAGACCGCTAAAGGAGAAGAAAAAAGTTTTTTTTTTTTCATGATATGGCCTCATGTCACATTATACTGGCCAGCACTGTAAGTGTTTGGCAGCGTGACAGCGTAGCATGGGGCAATCACTGAAGCTATATACCCTGTGGAGCGCTGGGGCCAGCAGAGTGGAGGGAGGGATATACTGTTGCCTCCTCCTCCTCCTGGTAATCTATCATAAAACCGATGGCAGATCCTCATGGATCTATTTGGACAAAGAACAGGGTTAGTTATAATCTGCAATGCATGTGTGGTCAGCCCTCCACAAAAATTACATCCAATAATTAAAAACACAACCCAGTATGATGAACAGTGTGATGATGTTAAAGAGAAACATGTTTCCTTAAATATAGACACGCTTAATTTACATATCCAGTGCTGGAAGGTAATTAAGAACATTTACTCAAGTCCTGTACTTCAGTACAGATCTTAGGTACTTATACTTCACTTGAGTATTTCCATTTTATGCAATTATATACTACTACGCAACTACATTTCATAAACAAATATTGTACTCTTTCCTCCACTTTACTTTTGCCTGACAGCTTTAGTCACTAGTTATTTTTCAAATTTATAATTTTTCATATCCTTCCTGTTCAGTGATTTATGTCCAGATGTGTTGAATTTGAATGTTGTGTTCCTTTATGACTTAAAAAAATTCTCATACTGCCTAAACTTAACATTTATAGTCAGGGTGCCTCACACCTTTCCAGCCTGCCAACTATTACTTTGCAAAACTGGCCTGTTTTTCTGATGCCATAAAAACTTGACTTTTTATACATGGTGCTCACACCAACAGTGACACTGCCAAAATATGCTGATCTTGCTGAGCTCAATCTTAAATATTAGTAAACTGCAGCAGTAAACTGCAACAGACACATTAATGTAGTACTATTTGTCCAAAAACATCACATATTATAATGCAACACTAACAGGCATAATTTTACTGCAGAATGACTACTTTAATTTTTACACTTTATGCTGATAATACTTTTACTTAAGAAATTATTTGACTGGAGGACTTTTACTTGAAGTGGAGTATTTTCAGTGTGGTATTAGTACTTTTACTTAAAGGATCTGATTACTTCCTCACTGTACATGTCCTCAATACAGAGCTGTCCTTCAGTCCACGTTGTATGTAGTAAGTATCAACCTCATCTTTAGTCCATTTTGAATCAGGGTAGTTTTTCATGTGTTCTCTCACCTCCACCACACATGAAGTACACAAACTTTATTTAAGGCTCTGTTTGATTTCATGCACATAAAATATATATTGAACATTCTTGAGTTAGCAAATATACTGCTGGGCAGTATTTACTGTAGGTTTTTTAAGTGTGATAATCAAATGTATTTTTAATGATAATTTAAAATTCAAAAAGTAATATTAATTGTTGGAAATTTTACTGTGGTTTATCATTAAACTGCTAATTATGTAATACATAGTTGTTATCTAGATGAAAATATTAAACCAAGCTGAAATCACATTTAACTGCATACACGAGTGTATCTGTGTGTGTGTGTGTGTGTGTGTGTGTGTGTGTGTGTGTGTGTGTGTGTGTGTGTGTGTGTGTTAGTGTGTGTGTGTGTGTGTTAGTGTGTGAGCAGCAGAGAGCTGTGAGGCGATTTGGGTGACCCCTCTGCCTGCGTGAGGTATTTATTTGTTCACGGCCCCAGAGTGGACGCCCCCCTCCCCAAAAAAAGGGTCCTCTGCCTAACGCTTCATGGATGGCTAATTTTCCCTTCCTGACCTCCCTTTGTGTGGCATTGACCCCCTTCACACACCCCCCCCCCCCCCCACCCTCCACTCCCCCATAGCTGCCAGCCCTCGGTGCTCTCTCCCCCCTGGCTGCACGGCAATAAATGCAAAAGCTTGACATGGTCCTCGCCGGGGCCTTGAAGTGATCCTGGGGTGATTTTTTTTCAGGAGGTCGGCGGGCTGAGGTGACAAGAGAGGGGACATTTGGAGTGAGGTGGGGCTCGGAGTGGGTGGAGGGTGGTCTGCAGAGTCCCAGCTCATTCCCACAGTCTGACAGGCAGTCAGTGTGTAGATGGCAATTGTATTTCTCCTACACCACTGCCAGCACCATCAGCTCCATTCTAAGCCACCATCACACATGGAGGTTGCAGATGTGGTCAGAGGGTAAACGTGCCTCCACCACAACCAAAAACACACGCCTTTTAATCAATCCTCTTAAAAACAGCTGTCCCGTTAGAAAACACAATCAAACCAAACAGATATGAGTCAACCAGTCAGTAAAAGAGCTGCTGCCAGAGGTGCTGACATGATTATTGTTCTCTAAAGTTGTTTTAAAGGAACCGTTCTTTCCCTCTGTCAGTGACAGGACCCAAAAGGCAGATGTCTGTTTTGCTGGTGTTGTTCCTCTGTCTTTTTTCTTTACTAAGACAGCATTTCAGTGAACAAACATGCACAATACAGAAGTCTGGTCTACTCCCAAAAATGTATGACAGGACAAAAATAAAACACAAGAAGACTTCTCCTAAAGGTGGTGCTAATGCAGCTGTCTAAAGTTTCAGACTTGGATAATTTGTTAATACTCATCTCAGAAAAAGAAAATATTACTTACACTTACATGTCTTACAGTCTGGTAGAAATTATACACCATCTTTAAAATGTAGGGGGGAAAATAACATGAATAAATGTATATTTCACATTGTATTTAACATTGAAGGCAATATTCTCCTGATTTGTTTTTGTTGTTGTTTGTTTGATTGTTTGTGGTAGATGACTTATGGTAAAATTTATCCATTAATGTTCAATGATACTTATTCTTATTAATTACTTGAGCAACTAAGTATACATGACAAAATATGTTTTATTAAATTTTTAATGTAATTGTTCATTTGTAATAAACTGTTAATTCTTGAGTTTTTTGACCAAATATTTTTTTGACAAGATTCTGGGAACAATTTTACAGATTTCTATAATCTTTTTTTTTTAAAGGAGCCATGCATGCTGTGGATTTGCAAACTATACATGGTTGTAGGCCCTCATATTTGTTTTTTCTAAAAATGACTAAAAGTGAGAATGTTTTGAACTCCCCAACAATTAATTATTTATTGACAAAACTATTTTTCCCACATTAGTAAAAATATTTTTTCCCCTCCAGCCCTCTAACTGTATTTTCTCCCTTCTTGTTCCTGCAGACTGCGATTCTTATTGCAAGGCATCTAAAGGCAAACTTAAGATCAACATGAAGAAGTACTGCAAGAAAGATTACGGTGAGTCAACGGGCAACACACAGTCCATTTAATGATGACCTGGATTAACATTCAGTTTTGCAGGAAAGTTTAAAAACATGTGGTCTGATGGAAGAAACAACTGTGTTTCCTCCTTTTTCTCTGACTTGGCTCCGTATGAAAAATACGTTTCTTCTCCTACAGGAAAAAATAGTGTGTTTAAGACTTTTTGGGAGCAGTGGAATCACCTCCAAAATGTGCTGGATTTGTTATTTGGGATAAGCGTATGTTCTTCTTTTGCACCAAGTCCTGGACCCAGAATATATCTCATCCACAGATCCCAGTCCAGCATGTTGCTGGGGAGCTGCTATAGTTTACAGGGGAAGCTTTTCACTGATGGCTTACTCCAGCTTTCTGAGGACAGAGACAAAGGATCAAACAGAAGGCAGCAGATCTTTAAGGAGGAAGAGAGGAGCAGACAAACAGAAGGAGAGAAAGGGCAGGATAAAGATTTAGGCAAAGGTGTGTGTGTGTGTGTGGGGAGGGTTGTCTCCAAACAGGCATTTAAGACCCAGGCGGGCGGACAAAGCAGAGACAGTGTGACGGACAGTGGGTGCTCTCTAAGAGATCCTCATTAAGGCAGCTCACTTCCCCCCACAATCGAAGCGCTTCTCGCTGCATTCCTGTGACCGTCCGTCCGCCACACCATTCAAGGTGTGGATAAGACGTATGACCTCTCCCCTCTTCCCCTCCCTCTGTCCCCTCCCCTGATTGAAGTCAGGCTGCTGAACCGGTCAACCAAGAAGCGGCATCCTGCAGCATACCTCAGCAGCTTGACGGACAGGCCCTGGCTTTGTTCTGCAGGGATTTGGGGGAGTTAGGGGGTCAAGCTTATAGACACCTCCTCTTCCACCAATGCCTACCTTTGCTGCTGATGTTGTGTGAAACCCTCTGAAATATGGATCAGTTCATGCATGAATGTGCCAGCTACATAACATAGCATTTTGGTTTGGTCAAAAGTTACCAGCCTTTCAATATTGGATTAAAATTTTAGTATAAATCTACAGTTGTAGATAACAATCAGTAATTTTATCAGTAAATGTAACGTCTGAGTGATAATGGCGGGCAGCATTTATTTGAGGGTGAAGAAATAAAAACAGACATGAGGATGTGCTGCTGGAGAAACCATCACTCATCACATTACTGAGTACCCTCATGTGTGTACATCTCCAGGAGAGTCTCCCAATTGATTTGGCATGTGTTGTGTGTGTGAAGTGTAGGGAATCTGCTGGTACTGATGGTTGAGATAACAGCAGGCAAAAGACAAATGGAAGTTCCTCTTTTGCACCAATGTTTTTGTGGGTAGATGCAGGATATTTTTATGAGGGGGGGTTAGACAAGAGACGGTGTGAACTTTGAGGATCAGTGGAATTTAATTAAAAAACAGTAGAGAAGGTTTCTTTTCATTGCCTCATTTACCCTTATATGTATATATATATATATATATATATATATATATATATATGTATATATATATATATATATATATATATATATATATATATATATATATATATATACATATATATATATATTATTCATATAAGAACAGCTGATTAGTAGTCTTGCTCTCAAATTAAATACATTTTAAAACATGCTCTGTGATTGATGTTCAGCCTTGTCAGTTTTTAAAGATTTTTATAAGTCAAGTTATTGTTAAATCATTTCATTTAATCCATGTCTCCACTGTCTGTTTTATGTGCCACATCATCCTCTGGGTAATCCACTTTTTCCTCACCTTGCCTTCACCAGGGGGGCTTTGCACTGGCCCTGTACATGAGAACCATTAAGCTCCTTGTCATATGCACCTTTAGTTTGCAGCAGCGTATGCAAGACTCATAACAGAGCAGAACGAGATCTGTGTACAGTATTTACCACACATGAGCTCAGCGAGGCAAATTGAAAAGTCAAACACAATGTGAATCTACAGGATAAGTTGGGAGAGCTGTAGCTTTGGACTGTTTTGAAAAGATCAGCGGGGGAGCTGGGCTCCATGCTGCGCAGGGAAGCGATGCTACAAGCTTCTGCGGTCGATACATACAGACGAACATAAAGAGTCACAGGAGGGAGCGGGGTGCAGGGAGGGGAAAGAAATGTCTGATCCCTGGTACAACTACTCAAGACATTTCAGTGTATAGTGATTGTTGACTAAACTCAAACATAGAGAACAAGTACCTGGGGGCAGCTGGTAGGTGCAAGGTGCTGCCAAAGTCCCCATCAGGTGACACCAGATCAGCCTATAGACACCTAGTCTCAGAGGACACACTGTGCAACTAGGGTGAAAATTATCTACAAACATCAGGAGAAGTAGGATGATAAAGTACACACTAAACAACCAAACAACAACTCAATTTAGTTTTAAAGTGGAGAGGGTATATTAGGTGGCCATTGTTCTAGAAGTAAAAGTAAAAGTCCCATTTTTGTCTTCATTGACTTTGGAGTGCTTCTACAGCATGGAGGGACATGAAATTTTCCCAGCTGAATCATGAGCACAAAGCCAGGTTAGAAAATACAAAAAGACATCATTATCTTTACTCAAAATCCTTCCAACTTCCTTTACTTTTTAGGATGTTATCTAAAATTAGCCTGAAGCCAATGAACACAATACTATCAGAAAATACTGACAACATATCAGCAACACACAGGAATTCTGCATCCTTCAGAATAAAAGTTTATGCTTTGATCCCCACTGAATTCTCCTAAGATATACAATGTCCCGTTCATAAAAGGGAAAAAGAAGCCATTCACAGCTACTGAAACAACATCTCACACATCTCAGGTCATCACAGAAGCGTCACCAGATTTTGAATTGACCCTTGATCATTGGAAACTAAAAGTATAGTCCATAAATCAGATGTGTTTTCTGTTTCCCAAGTCAGGAAGGTTTAGAGGTGCTTTTAGATCTTCACCATCTATAAAGCCTAACTCCCATGGTGGTGATCCAACATGGATAAAAACCTGTTCTTAATACAGGATATAGTCTTAATACCGCCATGATGTTCAGCTCCATTAGCTCCACACTGAAGGTGAAGCCAGTGACCCTGTAACACGGTGGTGCATTTCAATTCCTATAAGTACAGGAGAAGTAATGGAACTTAATAGAGATCTGGTCAATATAATACATATTGATACATGCTGCGTTAGAGGCGACCCAGTCCTTCCTCACTCCCTCTCACTCTCTGAAGACCGTACCAGTTGATTCATCATGTGATATCACTGAGTGTCTTTCCAGCTAACGTCTCTAATAGCCCTACCCTGCTTCCTAATCACATTACAAATCACACTGCTGTGTCAGTAGTAATGGACATAACGCTTGTGGCGCTGTATATCATAGCTGGACCACAGACCAGTCTTTTCCACTGAGGATAAAAACAGCATTTATACCACATGAGTGTACTTTATCAGGATTCACAGTGCATGGGTGCCCATTTATCAAGGTTTAGCAAAGTTTTCAGCGATCTGAGCACTTCTCTTGTTTCTCAATTTATTACTTGCTATTTATAATTTAATTTGAGTTGTCACTGTTATCAGCAGTGTTATCAGCAGCTGATACTAACTTGATGACTTGCAGATTAAGCCAGTGTTGATGCCCACATCAAGCTTGATGCTCCCCAAAACATTTCCTACTGTATTTATTAGTGTCAAAAATAGAAGGAAATCATTGAATGTCATCTATATTTTGTATTTCATAATGTAAGCGCTGTAAAGTCCCAATGAATATCATAAGAATATCCAGGGAAGTCCTGATTAAGTATTTTGGTCCAGACCGTGATCTGAGTCCGTGAACACTGGATATCTGCTAATACAGAGTCTGATCTGATGCTTGTATTTACTTAGATGCTGATTACGGTATATGTTTCTGACACACTAAAAACACAGCTGTAGCTACAACTGTTCACAAACTACTTGATCCATTTCTGCAGGTCCTGGTTCAAAAATATTAAGTTCATAATCTTAAATTATTAATATCATATGAATGAAAGTTTAACCTTGAGAATATGACTCACGAAATTGACATGATGCAATCTGCTATAGATGTTGGGACTGCAAGAATACTGAGTTGACTCTGATTGTCCAGTGGTGTCATAGGCAAGATCTTTGGCTATGCAGCCGCCATGCAACATGACCACAATGTTGGATTTTGATCAGCTTTATATTAGCCAACATGATCTAATAAAATATGCTAATCAGCTCCCTAGACCAATCCATATCAGCTCGATACATCTCTCTCTCTCAGCTTGAGTTTTGTGAGACAGATCTTTTCTCAGAAGCACAGAAATAATATGTTACACAATAAAACTTGGGGTTTCATGAAAACTGTTTAAACAAATCTTTGGAAGCTTAAAAGTGAAGTATTCTGCGTCAGACTTTCTGCAGAGGTAATAAGCAAGACTGAAAGGCTGTGCTTTGAAACTGCTGAAAGAGACGTGGCTTAAGGCCGCGTCACGCATGAAACAAACTAGTTTATATGAAGTGTTGTCCGACATGTCTAAAGACAACACTGTGTATACCCGTTCCAAATGGCCACACGTAAAGCCTCATCAAACAGCCAGTGGTTAAATAGAGAAGGAGTAGACATGATGAAACACACAAGGAGGATAACTTTCTTCTGGTCAGTGTTTCCTCCTCCTGTTTTGGAAAGTTACAAAAATTGTTGGATGCAACCAGAAGTTGGATAGCAACCATATGACAAGAATTTAGTATGAAGCAAACTGATCATGTAAGACCCTTTGTTGTGTGAATAAATCTTTAATATAATAGTTTTTTGGGGGGATACAGAGGCCAAACCAGCCGATCCTCTCAGGAGGTGTTGGAGCTCTGGATACTGTGATATGAAGCCTCTTCGCCACAGTATGGGTCAGCATTCACTGGTGTGATATTAGCTGCCGACGCCACACTTGTGGTTGCTGAGGATGGAGCGTGCTGATGTTTGAACAATGGTCACAGTTGGAAAAACAGCCAGTGTTCATGGAATAAAAAAGACCTTCCACTGTGACACAGATCTTTTACTGTGGTGATGACTCCTCAGTGAGAAGCCGATGCAGCCAGTTGAAGCACAGAGCAAGTTTTCATTAAAATAATAAAAAGCTGCATGTCTTATGCAGGAGAGTGCTGGTTAGGTGACATTCTGCATCTTATTTCATTACCTCAATAAAAACCCAGTGACAGAGAAAAGATAGTGGACTCAACAAGATAGAAATGGTAAGAATGGTGAAAGCTTTTTGCCAGGATCACCATGGTAAGGCATGAAAAAACTGTGGAAAGTTAAAAGTAAATGCACAACATAAAGTTTGGTCCAGAACAAAATATTTCAACAGTCACTGGATGGATTGCTGTTAATTGTTTTTGACATTTATTGGGGATATTCATGATCCCCATAGGATGAATCCGACTGACTTGAATGATCCTCTAACTTTTCCTCTGATGCCACAGTTACATTTTTTTTTTCTTGGCATTTAGCTCAAAGGACCACTGTGCTTAATTGTAGCCTCACAAGCTGCTCACATGGCTGCAGACTCTTATACCCCATTTACACCTGGTATTAAAATGGCATCTGTATTCAGATATGTTATTCAGATAATAATCCAGTTGTGCCTTTTCTGTTTGCACCTGGTATTTTTAATGAGTTCTCGTTATCCTCATTGAGATCAGACCTTTGTCCTCCAGAGCAAAACCTGTGCAGGAGTAACTTGAGGTGGCAGCATATTATTAGCCACAGACTCCCTTTAAAAATTAGTTTCATGAGTTGTTGAGTTAGTTGAAATTTATAAAGTCTGTGGAATTCTACCCATGAAAAAATCTTAAGTATGTGTCCCCTCTTGTAAATTTGGCAAAATTTAATACATTAAGTTATTCCTTCTTTTGTATAAAAATATTTTGTCAGTTTGTTCCAGTATGTTACTGTACTGCTGTGTAGGCTTGGCCTACACTAGATAAAGTACATGCATTATTAACAGAAGATCAGCTTTTTTTCTTACACTATATCAAGTATTTCCCACCAGTATTTCTTTCATTTGTAATGGCACAGAATAAGCATTTGACCACTAATTAGAGGTGTCTCAGCCTTTTCGCTTGGTTGCTCTCTAAATTTGAACAACCTATTTTTTTATGTTGGCTGAACACAAACTTCAGTATCAAATAAACCATAAATAATAAACATCTGTATCATTGTTATGTTGTGTATGGATGTCAGCATGTTGTATGGACTGAAGATCCAAATATAGTGTGATTGAGTTCAAGTTGCGTGCACAGTTTATGTTATGTTCACTGTAATGTAATGTCAGTAATGTTGAACTGGCATTCCTCTGCTTCAATACTTATTTATACTAAAAACAAATACAGCAGAGTGGTCAGGTTTGGGACAAACGTTTCTCTTTTTTACATAGTCTTGCCTAAAACATGACCAATGTGTTTTGACAGTACCCGAAATTATACCTAAAAAATAAGTACATTCTCCAAGATGCTCAGGAATATGTGCTTCTGTTTCTGGGATAGAAAATGTGTTGAGGAAGTAACCTTTGCCACCGAGGTGCTAGATTGCTTGTCAGTTGAATGTAGGAAGTCTCATATTAAGTGATAATGTGTCATCTCTCTTGCTTTCTGCTCTGCAGCTGTCCAGGTGCACATCCTGAAGGCAGACAAGGCCGGCGAGTGGTGGAAGTTCACCGTCAACATCATCTCTGTCTACAAGCAGGGCGAGAGCCGCATCCGCCGCGGGGACCAGTTCCTCTGGGTCCGTGCCAAAGACGTGGCCTGCAAGTGTCCCAAAATCAAGCCTGGGAAGAAGTACCTGCTGCTGGGGAACGATGAGGACTCCCCCGGGCAGAGCGGCGTGGTGGCAGACAAAGGCAGCCTGGTTATCCAGTGGAGGGACACGTGGGCACGCAGGCTTAGGAAGTTCCAGCAGCGCGAGAAGAAAGGCAAGTGCAAGAAGCCATAGGCGGGAAGAGATGGAGGGAATGCCGGAGATAGGAGAGGAATTCAAGAGAAAAGCTGAGCGGGTCATTAAAAAAAAAGAAAAAAAAGAAGAGTGAACGAGAGGCAGACAGAGGACCACGGACAGACAAGAGACTGTTTATGTCGCTGCTTTTTTGTGTAGAAGCATGAAGAGAATTATTTAGGATGATTTGTTTTTCTAGTGAACTTTTGTTGAAGGAGCTCACCTTGCAGATTTGGTTTTATGATTTTATTTTACTTTGAGATTTTGTCTCTCTTGTGGATTTGCCGAATTTGCACCTATTACCAGCATATAAAGTTATTTGTGTTTGTTTTCTTTATCTCAGTATGAAATCATTATATTTTATGTTTTAATTTTATGGACAGTTTCTGCTGGTGCAAAAATGACACAGAAAAAGCCACTTAATTACCACTGCAATTTTGCCTCTGCATGGTTTTCTTATTGTATTCTTAGCTAAGAAGCAAGCTTGTCTTCACTGATCTGATTGAGGCAGTAATATTGAATTGTGCCATAAAAACTATTGTTTGTATGCCACAGAAATGTATTTCACATTTAGCTGTCACTGAGCTGACATTCATTTCCCCTGTTGTACAAATTCAGGTATATCTGCAACTCAACAAACAACAAATCTGTTGTCCTACAATTTTAGCTGTCAGGATATTTAGAATATGCAAGATGAGAACTTAAGATAAAACACAGTGTTGATTAAGGCTTTTGTTTCACTTCCTGTTTGCCCCTTTAGACTTCACTGGTTAAATTTCAGTGGCTCAGTATTTGTACAAAAAGTTTACAAAAGCACGCACATCCAAACATGGTAAATACTAGGTGCTGGACAGAAGTGTATGTCAAGAAAGGAAAATAGAGTCTGCGCATTAGATAATTGCTTCTATTAACAGTTATCACTACACCACATGGTGTATATTATAATCATATTGTAATATATGTTAATAGGAGCTTTATCAAGTCTGCTGACTCTGTTTTTCAGTATTTGTACAAACCTACGCGTGAACGCTTCTCATTCGAGAGTGTAATGTTCAATTCACTAACTGGTGCTGCTCATGGTACTAATGTTTAAAATGATGTGTTTTGGGGGGAGGAAGAATTTCATTTAAAAATCCTTCATTTCACTTTCAGTACTTACAGTAACTGTGATTTATTTTTATTTTGTATTTTATTTTCATTTCACAACAGGAGTTTAACAACTGATTTAAAGGACAAGAGGCCAGCCACAGTGATTGTTATAAAACACTATGAAAAATATTCACAAAATCATGAGTGGTTCTTGGGTAGTGCTAACAGAAATAAATAAAAAATAAATATGGGTTCTTAAAGGTACACTATGCAGGATTTTCCTAAATAACAATGTATAGACTCATATAAACATAATCCCTCGTTATCAACACTTATGACTTCCTAGAAGTGTGTGGTGGTGGCTGTATCTGCAGAAACTCTGCCTGTATTTCCTTATGAATTTGCTGTGCTCAGGATGTTTTCACAACCGAAAGCCTTGATATTTGACTACCTGGGAAGGAGACTCAACAATCAACTATCTTTGTAGTGTGTTTACAAGCAGCAACTGACAAATCCTGCATATTCTACCTTTAAGTGGCTACAAAATAAAATGTCAAATGTTTTAATTCAATTCAAATAAACTTAAGAGACATTATTTACTCGTTCTACCACAAAATGATTAGAGCCGTTGCCCAAGGTAGGTCGTTGTGCAGAGGGGATGCAACATTATTGCTGTGCAGCCGCAATTACTGCACATTCTCAGAGGATACTGAGAAAGACGTGCATATAGTATGTCAAAAGTGCAACAATGCAGATGATTTATCTCTTAAAAATGTATTACTTTACACCAGCACATGAAAAAAGTTTTTAAAATGTGTGAAAATGTATCTTTACAAATTTGCATGAATGAGACAAAGGAAGAAAAATGTCCTCTGCCTCTCGCTAAGATACAATGTGGGCGGCTACCAACCACTAAATCTGAAAAGCTGTATTTTTATGTGGAACAAGATGTTTAATTAAACTCAATCAATGCAGACTGTTTGAAGCAATGAGTATGTGCATAATGAAAAGAAAAAAAAAATTCCTTACCTCGTGCGGTGCAGAGATGAATCCGAGTGCAGGAAAATTTACTGAAAACTGCGTCTTGAAAAACTGCTCAGCAATTTGCTTAAATGTATTTTATAAAATCCACCTCACACTGGCTCGTATTCATCTAGAATAATCCCTACAGTACTATGAGATTGCAGATAAATACCGTTATAGTCTGCACACCCTTTTGCAAACACAATGCATGACTGTACATTCACTAAGAGGACACTGTGCGACCAGTCAGAAGCTGCAGTCTCCCATTGACCTGTCACATTAATTCTCTTCACTTTGACACTTGCGCCGGGAGAAATGGGGTGCATTGCAATCACTTGACGCTGCTTGATTCAAACCACATTGCTCATTTATTTGTATGCAGTTCAGTTTGGATTTCTCTGAGGAATGCGTGGTAAAAGCTCAGGTTGGTAAAAGCCTGTGTATCATAAACTGGAGCTCCTTTCAGTCCATCCCAAAAACACTCTGAGCAACGCGTTTGATGTTGATGGTATTTTTGTTTCTCAAAATCACCTTTAGCACCTTTCAAACTGTCCCACAGCACAAAGAAAAAGGGTTTTAAGATCTTTTCAACACACATGGTCTTAATCTAACAGACTCTCTACTTCCTTTGTTTTAAATTGTTTCTGATTCCACTATCTCAGTATCCTGCTCATCTGTCCAGGAATTTCTGAATGAACTGAAATGCCTCCGAAATGATGACAAATTACAAGGCTTTTTAAACCGCCAGAAATCAAAATCACCTGGCTTCAACTGTAAGATTAAAAGGACAGACGATCTTGTTGCATTTAAGGTTTTGAGTGGGGTTTTTGTCTTTACTGTACAATCAATAAAACGATTGTGACGTCAGTCTGTTGTGATGCTACGTGCTGAGGGCTGCTCCAGCACACTCGCAGTATATCTACATGTTCCTGCCTTTCATTGTTAATCAAACACCATAATATTACATGCCAACGTTTTTCTGTTTGGCGCAATGTAATCTGTAATCACACACCTCTTTAGTCTCTGTAGTCTCATGCTGTAAATTTTACATCTGTCTCCTCCTGAGCAATGGTTTGACAAGCTTCCTGATGAAACGCTACACACGTACCTGTCAAAGCATTGCTTTGTGTTCATACTATGAATTGTAAATGTTGTTTAGTTGTCACCATTGCCAAGACGTTTTGCAATGTTGTTTTACAATGCGTACTAATATATTATGGTTATTATATATGAATATATTTAATGACACAAGACATTGTGGATTTTATTGTCTTTTTCAACTTTTTTTTTACTTGTTTGTGGTTGTTTAGATTGTTGCCATTAAAGAAGGAAATAATAACTACTGAACACACCAACCTGGTAGAACTAAATTCAGATTTTCAGTTGAAATAAACTCTTGTTACATTGAAAAAACAATCTGCCTCTGTTGATTTGAATAGTTGTTGTTGTTGTTTTTTTACTTAGTTATTAAGTTAATATTAAAGTACAGCTGGACAACATATTGATATATAAATATCATGATACTGAGACTCATGGACGTCATGCACCAACATTTTCTTAATTTGTCTTTTATATTTTCTCAGAATTTTCGGTGAAGAGAAAAATTAAGAGAAGTCAACTTCACATGCATAAAACATTCTTCATGTCCAAACCTGCTGTTACCCAGCTCTGCTGAATGACAAATCTGACTTGCTCATAAATTGGATGGGTCGTTATTAGTTTATTAGTTCGGGGGTTTTTTTCTCCAAATGGTTGGTGGTAAAAGAAAAGACATTAAAATTCTGTTTACTATTTTTACCAACTGATTGGAGCTTAAAGGAAAAGCTTTAACGTATTTATTAATGTATTTAGTTACATTTCTAACTTGTCTTAATAACATTTTATTACATTATGTCAGTTTATGGGATCATGGACATTGTGTTGCTTGTTTTGTCCTCAGGTTAACAGTCTAAAACCCCTAAAACACTGACCATAATAATGATATAAAATACGTGAAGAAGGAAATCGATGTGGGAGGACCTGTAAAATATATATATACTTGTATGCCAGTAAAAAAAAATGCCTCAAACTGTTTATTCAGGTCCAAATGTTCTGGAACAACATTCATGGACTGTGAAGATGAGATGTTTTTCTCTTATCTTGGTGAGAGTGCTTTCCACCACTTGTACAATTTTCTGTAGCCCAGGAGAAAAGCAAAAATAAGTGTTGCTCCTGGTTTTATAGGTTGCATTACAGTAAAGTGGTTTCTAGCTGTTCTATTATTTGCATTTATCCACTTAGTTACATATCCACATTGTCACAATATTGATAAATATCAATATCAAGGTATCTGGTCAAAAATATAATGATATTTAATTTTGTCCATATCATCCAGTCAGCTTTTCTCAAGTACAGTAAAAAAAAAAAAAACATAACACAATATTATGCAGATTTCATAATGGAAATGTGGAGGTGGCACTGGTGTGTTTGAGCTTTGTCAAAGTTAGACCCCAGCTAAATATCATGTCGCAAAACAGTGCAGAGTCAGCCCTGAGCATTAACGCAGACAGACAGGAGTCCAGGGACTATTAACTGGAAATGTCATTTATTAGAAATTACAAGCTGAATTGATTTACAAGGGAGGAAAACAGCCATGTTAGTAACACAGCCAAGCTGTTTGTTTTGGCTGAGAGCTATTCTATAAACATTATAAAATCCCAAGACAAATGATAACATTACAGCTGCTACAGTAATGCATGGGTAAATATGAGTGAGTGTGAATATTGCAAAGCTTGCGGAATTACTGCACCCAGTGTGAGCCTCAGCCCGGACCACAGACAGACTCATGAAAGGAAAACTCCTGCTGCCTGCGGGAGGTCCTACTGTTGGGTCAACATAGACCACGGTCCAGGCTAAAAATATTTTTCAAAAGGCTTACATACCTCCAAATAATTTAATTATTTGATACATTGAATGATCCAGACACTTGAACAACTGTTAAAGATGGCAATTTACACATGAGCAATATATTCTATTTTTTTTAAAAAGAAAATATAAATCTGATAAGAGACAGTGTTTAAATGGATGTCTGTACATGAGTGCACTGTGACTGCAAACCAGTGTTCTGCAAACTGTAATCGTACTTCAGCACAGGTCCGTGATCACTGCTGTCATTGTCTGCTACACAGGCCACACAGCGACCACGACGATGGCTATGAGGAGCAGCACAATCACCACCAGCATCCCTGAAAGAGGAAAAACAAGGAGAAAAAAGGAAAGGAAATAAAAAAATTAATTAACAACCATTCTTGTGAACAACAGAAAGAAGGCAGCAAAGATTGACATAATCTAATCACAAGACCACTTTCTACTCTGCTTCATTTTTTCATATGAAACCAACGTTATTTAGTGATGAACTTGTATCTCCTTATGGACATTTAAGGCAAGGCCAAGAGGGTGGGAGAGTTGTTTGTGTTGTCTATTGTGCATTGTACGACTTGAATCTGCCCTTCAATAAAAATGATTCCTTATTCCTCTTATTCCTCCGTTCAACAGAGCTCCATTGCTGTCCAAAAAGATGTGCAAAAACACACTGTCACTTTAGTTTATTTAAAGCAAACAATGGGTGTCATACAAGAACATTTTTGTACTCTAATCTTAAACTTCTCTTATTTTTTTCATATGATGGGCTTGTACATATGTATTTAAGCGCACATGTACCAGTCTTGTAAAATACCATAATGAATTCCCCAATAATACCATATATGGATAGGCTTCTTGGCCCATATATCGGTAAGTGTTCATTCATGAAAATGGCATCAAAGAGTGAAAAAAAGACCTTAATGAGTTTGGATTTTGAAGTCTTGCTCACAGAGATGCATAAAGGAAAGTCTGTAATTTTAACAACGTCAGCACTGGACTTCAGGAATTTCCTAAAGCAAAAGAACGAGTGCTGATAATGCCATGTTACCTGAAGCTTGTACTGTCCCTGAGCTAAAGAAGAAATGGCTAGACATGAAAATACCTTCAAAGAAAAAAAAAGCCTCACCACAACAAGGTGATTGATGAATGTAACAGGAGGAGGGGGTCGAGGGGAAGTTTCAATCACTGAGATGGACAAAAAATACCAATAAAAACAAAATGTCATGATAGCTGTAGATGATTTTTCAACCAAGGATTTTCCTCTAGACCGCAACTTGCAGAGACCTGTATGTGAAGATACAGCCTGACAGTAGGTAATCGCCAATTTAAATTAATGTTGATATCATTAAGTTCTATACAGAGTAATACAGGATAATGGTGACATGATTATGAACCACCGAAAGCACGAACAATGGACACGTGAACATCAGAACTGGACCACGGAGCAATGGAAGAAGGTGGCCAGGTCTGATGAATCACATTTTCTTTTACATCACGTGGATGTCCGGGTGCATGTGTGTCACTTACCTGGGGAACACATGGCACCATGATGCACTATTGGAAGAAGGCACGCCAGTGGAGGCAGTGTGATGCTTTGGGCAATGTTCTGCTGGGAAACCTTGGGTCCTGCCATCCATGTGGATGTTACTTTGACACACACCACCTACCTAAGCATTGTTGCAGACCATGTACACCCTTTCAAACGGTATTCTCTGATGGCTGTGGCCTCTTTCAGCAGGATAATGCGCCATATCACAAAGCAAAAATGGTTCAGGAATGGTTTGAAGAGCACAACAAGTTTGAGGTGTTGACTTGGCCTTCAAATTCCCCAGATCTCAATCCAATCGAGCTTCTGTGGGATGTGCTGGACAAACAAGTCCAATCCATGGAGGTCCCACCTCGCAACTTACAGGACTTAAAGGATCTGCTGCGAACATCTTGGTGTCAGATACCACAGCACACCTTCAGGGGTCTAGTAGAGTCCATGACTTGATGGGTCAGGGTTGTTTTGGCAGCAAAAGGGGGACCAACACAATATTAGGCAGGTGGTCATAATGTTATGCCTGATCGGTGTATATGTGTATAGATTATGCATCTTAGTATTTTTTGAATTTCTAAAATTTAAGAAACTGATAAAATCTTGTGTGTGAAAATGAGATCATTGCAGATTATTTATGCAGGAAAAAAGAAAATTCTAACGCAATTAAAGACGGAAGAAGACTGTTGTGGTTACAATCTGACTTTTTAAATGAGTTTTGTCTTCTTTTTACTTTGCTATAAACTTTTGTATGGAAGCCTATTTCCACCAGTGAGACAAAAAAAAAGACCCTGCATATCATTATAATGAGAAACGTTCTGAAAACAATCACTAAGAATCTTAAAATAATGAAAAACTAATTATTTCCATGAAGTTTCTCATTATTTTGAAATACTAACTCATTATTTCGATAGTTTCTCATCACGTTGGTTTACAGATTGTACTTCTGTGATAAAACCTTTCAGTTCAACAAATTCTCCCCAACTTTATTGTTGAAAATCCAAATGTCAAGCAGCTGAGGAACTACAACCGTGATTTGAGACAGACCCACAGAGGAGGAGGGGCGTGCAGCAGACACAAGGGAATACGCTTGGAAGAGGTAAGAAGCCTACATACCTCACTACTAATTTTCAAAGTCCTTGATCTAACAAAAGTCCCAAGTGTGTATGCCCTCACAGCATATCACCATTTTCCTCTTGATGACTTAATGCAATTTACATGCGTTCAACAGCCACAAAAGCTTTATTGCCACAGATTGCACACTGTGATAGGCATATGTTTCTGATTCGGCCTTGAGAGGATAATCATTGTTTTTCACTGATACTATGGAAGCAGAGAAAAATGTGCAAACGCTCACTCACACTTCATCAAAGTGCTTTACCCCCAGGACCTGAAAATATTACAGTTTTTATTATAGCCACCACCCAGGGTAAAAAAAAAACCTCTCTCTCTTGTAAAATCCACTACAGGTGGAATTTTTATCCTTTGAAAAAAGACGAACTTCTTTTATAATCAAATTTTATTGAATCTGGATCATTTTGAATACTTAACTGGATCTAGTTAGGTTTAGCTAAAGCCACCAAATATCTTAATTACAGGGTATTTCCTGAAATGACATTAGTACTAAAAATGAGTTTTCACTGTTGGACACTCAAAATGAACGGAGCATAAAACGGACAGACCAGTGCTTTTCCTACTATGATATGACAAAGTTAGCCTTTTGCTGTTTAAAAAGACAGGAGATAGCCTATGGGATGAGAAATGAATTACATTTTAATTTTATTACATGTTACCAACTTGAAAATGAATCCAGAGACCAACTGATAAACCGCAGGGGCAATAGTTTGGCCATTATTAGCTTATTAGAGAATTTAAGAATTCAATAGTAGTATAAAAGATGATACTCAATACCTCTTTCAATACAACAACAAAAAGGAAAAAAAAAAGTCATCCTTGGCATACAAAATAGGATTATTTCTTTTTTCTTTCCCATTAACAACCTACACAGTGCTGGTGCAGAAAAATCACTTAACACTGTCTGTTTTTGCTTTTGCTGCAAACAAATTTCAGGAAAAACAACAGACTGAATTGAACTGAGGTCTTGAATGAGATTTAGATCTTTTTTTTAGTAAATTTGGTACTTTTGATACTGTAATTAATGGACATCATGTCATTTTAAACATGTAGTACTGAAAACGTATTGATACTTTTGACCGTATTGCTGATATATCAGTATAGGGGTTTCTATTTGACTTTCAATTCTAAGGTCACAATTTAATTGGTAGACATGACATTGTCAACTATTGTCACACTATGCAGTCTCAATTTGTGTTGTGTGAGGACAAAGGAAATACTTCGCACATCTATTAAACAAGACAGGTGCGTTGGAGAGACAAGACCAAAAAGTTGCAAAAGGACTCCTGCACACTGTCTAACTTGCAATATACATAATAAATATATTAAGTTGTGACGTTTCAGTACTTGACCTTCATCAGGCAATGAAGCCTGCCTGATGAAGGTCTAGTACTGAAAAGTCCCAAATAAGTGATATACTGCAAGTTAAGACAGTGTGCGTGAGTCCTTTTGCAACTTGTTGTATGAGGACAAAAAATACTATAAAAATCGCCAAGTTTCCTTTTGATTTCTCTTATTACCTCATTTTGATTGTTTCTTTTTTTGGTGAAATGACTATTTTATATATTATATATGCAGTATATTCAAGCAGCTCAACTATTCTCTTAAGGGATATAAGAGAGAACTGATGGTTGGTGGCTTTTATCATACGCATCGTAAAAACATGAAAGCCTTAAGGATGTGGTGGTCTGTCCCTCAGTATATTGTACATATACATATGTATATATTATGACCTACATCACCTACCATCCCACACACACATAGGATATGGAAAACTTTCTCCAAGGGCCCACTGTTTCCGCCTTTGAGTATGGCACAGGAGTGAAGATTTCAAACAACTGCATCTCTGGCTGGTCTGAGGGCTGTCGACGGTCCCCTCACTGACTCAAGTTGTCCATTGTTATTTAGCATGCGGCTGGTATTTCCCCAGCCTTTCACTTTGGGTTTACATTTCTCTCATTCTTTGGCTCTCTCCGCCTGCGCTCCCCTCCAAAGCCTAATTGGTCATCTTTCCCACAGGGACAGAGACAGGACGAGATATAAGCCATGCTGAACTAATTGCTTGCGGTGGTAGTGGTGGTGTGGTGGTCTGATGAAATGGAAGGCTGACACTGGTTTCTTTGCCAGGATATGGGGTACGGCTGTAATGGGTCCAGATGTCTTTGCACCACATTTGACTCTTGTCATCTCTTTTGTTTCTTTTAGGTATTTATGGCTGATTGTCTCTTTTGCTACGCAAAGTTAATTCTTTGGGCATGGTGTGTTTCTACTCTATTTGAGGGGAAGGCGTTCATATGCAGGTCCACAGGACATACATGCTAGAAGTTATCACTGGTCTAGACAGGATCTCTCCTTTTGATAACTTACACATGTGAGCATAATATAAATGTCAAAGTAGAAACATGCTCAAACAGTTTTTGTGATGGCTCTTTAAAAGCCTCACGTCAAAGCAAATACACCCACACACATTTCCAGCAATTATCTTTGTTTGGGTGTAAAACATACCAATGCAACACCCAGTCCACGTTAGATTCAGACATCAGAATTTCATTCAGCCTGGTCCAACATCTGTCAGCAACTCCACTTGACAACACCATAGCAACAATGGCAATAAAGGCTGGCTGAGCTGTATAACACACGCATATGTTAGTGTGGAGAAAGGCTCTCACACCCTCTAATGTCATATAACAGTCAGTCACGAAGCCACATTAAAAACCCGCACTGACCCTAACCCTCCTGTTCTCCTCAGACCAGCTCTGTCTGTCTCAGTAACTAAACAAGCTACTCCTGACCCTCCAGAGGCCTCTGGAGACTAATGACAATAATGTCGTTTGCTTGCCAAATAGATTAGGGCTCTGGTGTGACACTGATGCTGAGGGAGATAGTTGGTGTCTGCTGACAGACTGACCACCCAGGAGCTCTGGAGGCCAGAGTCTGGGTTCATCCCATCTAAGCAATTTTCAGACACATCAGTAAGAAAAATCACAGAGAAAACGAATAATTGGCGAGAGCCCTGGACAGACCGAGACAACCTCTGAACCTCCCTTGCTACTCCCACTGTGCCCCCCGCTTATGGTTCAAAGATCTCTTTGGAGCACAAAAGATGAGGATGACCTTTAAACAAAAAAGGGACAAATTTTATGTTAACGGTTAGTGAGATGCTCATTTCCCTCACGGCACAACTGAAGAGGACAACAACTTTTAGGGATTTTTGGCTCCAAATACTAGACACACATCTACACATAAGTATTTCTTAATTACTTCTAACACAATAGCAGAAATAGTGTGGGCATTAGTGCAAAGTAGGGGTGTGTATCTCACTGACTGAGAAGATTTGATACGTATCTCGATACATGTTCAACGATATGATATATTTGATAAATCTTTAAGTGGGCAACGATTCAGTTTGATACGATTCAGCTGTCACAATACAATACGATACAATACAAGACAATGCAATGTGTCAGTCTTTACATTTTGATTCAATTAATGCTACATTTGTAGAGTGATGTTAGTTGCCAAAAAATCTGATAGTTTTACTAAACATAGTAACAGTAGAGACAGAGAGAATGAGACATTACAGTGATGTTTATATCTTATGAGGTTCATGTGTAAATGAGATGAGATAAATGAGAAACTTAAAAACTGTTTAAAATATTAGTATTTTTGCAGTAAGATGATCTGCTGCTCTGTCATATGAAGAGTGTTGTGGTTTTGATTAGTGTGGAGGAACAGTGATGCTCTGTGTCTCTCAGTGACACGACGTCTCTGTAGGTCAGACTCGTGGCTCTGTACTGTGATTTGCAGCAGCGTTTCTCATCTTTCTTAAAAAAACCCAAACTAATTCTACACTTGAGCGTTATGAAAGTTCTTAAAAGTTATGAAAATTCTTCTTTGATAATATTTCTTTTTTTTCATGAACTTATATTACTCTCTTGCAGCCATTTAATTAACTTCACTGGTCTGCCAATAAATTACCTCATTTTGGTGATATAAATGACTTTAAAAAGGTCAGATTCAGCTGGTAGATGAAACCATATGTGCCATGGTGTAATTTTGTGGTGTGAGCACAATAACTAGAATTAAATTGTTCTCACTGAAACCTTCGCAAAAATGAGATGTGAAAATGGTTAAAATATTTATAGATATTTCAGGGCCACTCACTATGAGGAATCTCAGATGTGGAAACATCATTAGCAGGATGTGTTACTTTAAGCAATTCTTTCATCAAGCATGTGAACATATTGTATTTGCAGGTTTCCAACAGCACACTATACCAGAGCAAAAAGAGGAACAAGAGCTGGAGAGAAAGATCTAACTGATGAAGATTAAACTATTAAATGTTTTAAATGTTATAGCTCCTTTTCTAGCAAAATGTATGTTTCCTTGACAACTCCACAACTAAAGACTCGGTGCAGTTACTCGCCCTACATGCTCTTTTCCCAGCACTGTCAGATGCTGCCCCTCACCCACAGTCACTTCAGACATCCCCTCCAGTCCAAACAGTACAAACCTACTTGAGATGCGAGCCGCCTGCAGGATTCATGGAGAAGTGGTCCTCTACAAACTGAGGATTATTTCTGTTGAGAGGAGATGCTCGAGCACTGATGCTGCCTGATGATGATGCCTAAGCTCTGGGGAACTCGCACTACTCTTCAAGAGACCCTTTGGTCCCATGGACTAATCTGCCAAGCTAATCCAACCAAACTCAAAGCCTCCACTCTTCAATTCCCACCAACCTCATCTACAACAAGTGTTAATGACTCTGTGAAAGTGGCAGCATCAGACCAGCAAATAAAAAAAAAAAAAAAAAAAGAATTGATGTTTGAGGCTGGACATCATTTGAAAATCTCTGTGACTACTGCCAATCAGATATTGGTTTCAGCACTAATATAAAGGTTACAGATCTATCTAAAATAAAATATATAATAAAATACAGCCTGAAATTGGTAAAATTATGATTTAATATCTGATTAAAGAACAAGTCCGCATGATTAAGAATCTGACCCCAACCTTTTTAATAGTGGTTGCTATGGACACAATTTGGTACTGAAAAAGTACTAATGTTCAGTTTATGAATGCAGGGAGAGACACTAATATTTCAGACTGGCCATTTAGTGGCCATTTTTGGCGGCCCAAATGCAAATTTATGTAAAAGCAACACAGAAAAGGAAATTTAAGGCAACTTAACACAACCTTCTTTAACTGGGGGCTCTTGTGTTTTCCATTTTTCCAATGAATTGTGATGTGTTTTTCCTGGCGGCATTGTTTGCAATGAAAAAAGAGCTACAATTCTCAGTTAGTTGAGGAAACTGGCAGCATAGACCACAATGAGTTATGTCCTTAGATGTGTCACATTCGTTTTCTTAAACTCCTGTTTCCATTCACTCTTAAATTTTCACTCCTGATTATTTTTTTGATAGTCCGCCTTTTGTGTTTCTGGTTGTTCTGTGAGGGTCACGTTAGCAGCTTAAGAGGACTTAATAAACACATTCTTCAGAAGCCCTGACATATCGGTTGGTAGCCAGTAACGAGCACTGTTCACTGTTTTCATAGAGTGTTGACTTAAAAGGCACAAAGGAAGGGATTTTTGAATGTGCTTGAGCATCCTCAGATTTGGAACAACCTTTTTTGAAATTTCAAAGAAGGTTATTTATGTGTGTATGTTTCATCTTTTATCCTCTTTTTGTGTAATGGTAAAATAACGAGCCATTTCCACTTGGAAACTGCTTTAATGTAGTTAAATTAAGTCTAAATCATGCACATTTAGGAGAAAGATGTCTCTATACACCAGTACTGTACAAGAATCTACGTACCCTACGTTTCACCACAATGGATGTTTCACAACACTACAGGCAGCAGTCATGCACAGTATGCCACAAGAATCACGGCCGTGCAATATGTGGGTCCTTCTCTTTTGTTGAGATGACCCTTCCCATAGCTCGGCTTACTTTCCTCTAGCTTTTAACAGTTTTTTTTGGAGATCTCTGGCGCAGCATGCTCACAAAATTGCTTGACCCAGACTCAAATGTGCAAATATCTGATGATTAATATTGATAATCCCACAGTGAAAAACATTTTTCAAATTTCTGGAAATGTTTCCAGTTTTTAAGCACAGTTCTGCTCTGTAAAAACTAAGTTGCCTCTTTTACAATGCAGCAGCTACAAACAGTTATGTTAACTATGCTTTTGCCTGTCAAAGCCAGACATTTCTAGCTTTACAAGGGCTCGGCTGAGACATAACACCAAACGCCAGCTTTGGATGTGAGGTGGTTTCAAAAATAAATAAAGCCTTAAAGCTAAGGAATTATAAACACGCTGCCATGGAGAAAGAGGGAAAGCCCTCCAAACAATTTGTGGCATGTAGTATTTTCAATTCTTTCTCTGCTTGACACAAAGACAAGTGTCAAACAACTGAGGAGATGAACAGGGGGATGACAGAGAGGAATGGAAAAAAGAAAGAAAGCATTGAGGTGAGAGTGAAGAAGACCATGGGGGAATTTTCCATTCAGAGGTCTGAGACACACACACACACACATTGCAATACATACATGCATGCACAAGAATATACTGTGCAAATCCAGTTTCACACATGTACATAGACACTTGTGCACTCCAAAAATATGCGCATAGATACATGCATATGGACATGCAGGTGCACAGAGGCAAACACACGCTCCCTGAATATTATTCAGCCTGGAACTGAGGAGAAGGAGGAGGGAGTTGGGAAGAATAAGTTAAACAAAAAGAAAGTAAGAAAGAAAGAGTCCTGATTCTAACACAATTTGAGCTCTGGGATCGTCAAACAAACTCGTGCTTGGGCACCATGGGGATACAGACAACAGAATGAAGCATTCTGAGGGCTGACCTTCCTACTGCCTGCTCTCCTTCTGTCCCTGACCGCCTGTTAGCCAGGTCTCCTAGCACTGCAATGCAGCCTTTGCCATAGCAATGCTGTCTGGCGTTTCACTGGGCAAACTGAGCCTGGCCCAAGCTCCCACGTTCATAGATTGGCTTTCGCCAGCTAACACACGTCTCAGGGCAGCCATTTCCCTCTGAAAGTCATGAGCCACCGAGGGAACAAAAGTTAAACAAACTGAAGCAAATTTGTGGTAACAGCGAGGGAAGGCCATACATTCACAAAGCCTCTCAGAGAACAACTCAACTCACCAAAATCTGGAGTTGAGACAACAGTGGCTGATGACTCACGCCATGTAGGAGTCACAGCATGAGCAGCAGGTTACCAGAGCATTAGCAGCAATCTCAGTGTTGCATGTGTGTCTACACACTGTACTGAATTGCAGGTCATGCTTTGGCAGCACACGCACACGTTGCACACATACAACGGAAGAAATTAGACTTGAATCACAAAAATATGATTCACATTTACACACATCAAGTGTGAGTGAAACACAGGCAGGGCATTATTGCACTGATGGATTGATTAAAACAGGAGTGTATCTGTTGTGTTAGATGTACGAGAGGTGAAAAATGCTGCTTAAACGTGTCCTGTGTAGACCACTGCTCAGGCCTTATTTGGAACCCTCAGTCTACTTTTGAGGATTCCTCAAAATGAGACCCCATGTAAAAACGATGGGGCGTTATTATAGAAACTTCCTAGCCTGAAATCCTGTCTTCTCTTAAATAAGGATGACATTTAGAATTTTTGGTATTACAGATTCCTTACTACATGTAGAAAAAAACCTCTTATCTTAAGAGAAGAAAATCTTATCTTAAGAGAAGAATTTAGCTATTACAGATCTGTCCTAACTGAGGACTTTCCTAAGTTAGGATGGCACAGACCTGGCCTTAAATTCAAAATACCTGCCAAAAAGCAGCACTACTGTTGTTAGGTCTGTATGGCAATGACAATGAAAATGAGGAACATGAACACCAAAATATTATGTTTGAAACCATATGTTGACACTCTGAATTCTACTGGGCCATGTATTAATGGGTATATATCGAATATCAAGACAACTAGTTTTGAATTGGCAGCACGGTGGCGCAGTGGTTAGCACTGCTACCTTACAATAATAGGAGGAAATTAGGAGGAAAATTTCCAAAAAAGGTGTGGCATCCTCTCCTCCACTGACTCAATTCATGCATTCGACACATCAAAGGTGAGAATGAATGTCTTTTCTTGTCCATTATAGTAAGCTAGCTAGCTGGCAAGAGACATGCAATGTGACACAATGTGACACAGTCACTGTTGAGGATAAAGGCAGTCTAATGTATATTCTAAACTCAGACACAGGAATAACAGTACCAAGTTCCTAGTCCAAATTGAAGAATCACGTTTACGGTTCTAGTCAGGATTTCTTAAGAAAAGGTATGAGGTCTGAGATAGGATAGAATAGTTCTGTAATAGGAAGAAAATATGATTATTCAGTTTAGATTTTTTTCTGCAATGAGGCCCCGGTTCACCATGTTTGCAGGTGTGATAGACAGAACTAGTCCATTTACGACCTACATCCTCTGTGCCAAGAGGGCCTGTTGTCCCTATCAGCATATATTTTTCTGTTTCATTAAGCAACACTTTTTCTGGAGACAAAAGCCAAGGCAGCAATAATAACAAAATTGTTTGATTTGAAAAGATAATTTTGCATTTCTAAAACAACAGCTGTACACAACATGATTGCCCCTGTATGTCAAATTACATATTGACTGAGAGAAGAGCTATTGTTTTTGTCCAACTGTGTCTCACACCAGCCAGAGTAACTTCCTCTATAAAAGCTCTATAATAGTCTGTTTGACACATGCTCTGTGAACTGCAGAAAGGAAGAAAAAGAAGACCTGATGCTTGGTAATAACTCATATAAACAGATTAAACAGGATTTATTTTCTAGCACGCAGATCAGATAACAGGCCCGCTTTGGTCCCTGAACCTAGAGCAAGACATTCCACAGTAAAGGAAAAAGAGGAAGACTCACCACAGGAGGCTGACTTTGTCTCCACCAGCTTCACCCTTCGTGTCTCGTTACGAATCCTGTCGTCTGTTTTGTCAACAAGATGTGCAAGGTCATCGATGATTTCTATAAGACAAAGAAAGAGAGAGAAAGAGGAGAGGTCAATAAAGTTAATTTCTGTTATGTATTTTGCTTCTATCTAAAAACTTCATGGTGTTTTTTCTTTCATTTTATTACATAAAAGACCTCCCAATATGTTTTGTGTAATAAAAAAAAAATTACCCGAAATGAAAAAGTGACAGTTTCTGGAGGACTCAACATCAGAGCAGTCAACAACTTCAAAAGACAGAGGCAGCCAACGCACAGACACGAGTGATGGTGGTGATGGAGGGAGTGGGCTGTGTGAAAACACTCCCCGCGCTTTCAAATGGTTTCACTACTTCCTGAATCCATTCTGGATTTAATCAGGCCCTTATTGTTCATGAGGTTTAAAGACGTAAGCCCAGGCTTCAGGGACTAGGTCTGGGCGTCCAAAGAAACAAAGCGTGTGTTTTGTGTATGTGTGTGTGTGTTTGGCTCCGTGGCTCTGGCCCTTCAGTAGGAGTTCCTGACTTGAAGGTCGTCCAGATGGAAGCCTGTGCGATTTGTTAGAGTGAGCCACTGTGTTGACATGGCATCTCCAGAGATCTGGCCCAACAACAAAAACAGATAACTGCTGAAATATTTCCAAATGCTTGATTTGTTAAGGTTGGGCATTAAAATATGATTTTGGTCAGAGATATATAATATCAATTTGGAGTTGTGGTTTTGAAATGTAACCCATGACTGACAGTTAATTGAACTACATACAACTTCATCAAAATTGCACGTGTATTGAGGTGGTGTAACACAATAAAATGAACTGAAAACATCCTCTCTTTCAGCTTAGGAACTTGCATCATTCCAACTGTCACAATAACTCAACACTATGAATGAATACATTAAGAAATATGTGAGCAATAATATTTAAAACAACATGGCTCATTACTCTTGTTATGAATCAGGAAATTTATTACGATACAAAAATCAAATTGGCCGTTTCGTCTTAAATACGTGTTTCAGGATGTAGATTTGTGGTCTGTTTTTTATTTCTACTTCAACAGTGATGATAGATCCTGTCCAGGAACCTTTCTAAATTGAAAAAGACAAAGCAAAACAAAAAGAAGTGGCTGAACACAAAAGAGGCCAGTGAAACAGAAACCAAGGCCGAGTCGAAGAAAAGGGAAGTTCTTCACAGACTCGCATCAGCCTCTGATAAATGGACGTTTTACAGGAGTGGGAAGCTAGACTCATCTACAAACCTCAGCTCAGTGCCAAGTTAAACAGACTGTCCTTTCCAGGGAGGGAACAACTTTTTATTGCTGCTGCTATATGGTAAAATAGTAGTCAGTGAGTATAATCTAAGCTTTTCTTGTTTACAAAAAACTCGCCTACGTGACCAAATTCCCACAGGTGAGTGCTCAGGGTCATCTGCAGCATTTTTCTTTGTGAGCACAACGGTCTTCAGCTCTAGCTGCCTTTAAATTGGACTGGTGAGAAAACATGTTTCTTCAACTAGGAGCCATCACCACTTGACAAGACAGTCCGTGTTTCGGCTGACATCAAATAATTAAGTTGCATGAATAATTCGAGGAAGGAAAGTTAAGCATGTCAGCTTGGAGAGCCTGAGTGTGAAGGGGCAAGGACAAGGAGATGGGAGACGTGAGAGCACCGTATATACAGGGTCCCTGGAGACCCCCACATCATCATATAAGCATCAGGCAACAATTTAGAAGGAAGAAACTCTTCCCTTGCTGGCAGGGAAGGGGTGTAGACACTGAACCATTTGTGCCGCGTGCCACTCCAGCTAGTCATAAAGGATGTTTTGGGTTTGCTGGTGCCAAGTTTCTTGATTCAGTTCTGGCTCTGAAATAACATCTCAATTCATTGATGAATTCTCAACCATGCCAAGATGAAGCAGCGCTAGGACATGACCTTTAACTACAGCTGCAACGAAACGCTGAATTAAATTTTCAGAATGGCAGCTCTACAAGGGCCAGGCTTTTCATGTGCATAGTCCTTCAATTCACCCTCTTATCAAGTTATGTTTCTAACAACATAAGTCTCAATTTCCTTTTGTAACTTTCGCTTCCATGTATGACAGCTGCTGGCCCTGGTTTGAATCTGCCAGACCACAAAGAAGGCCCTATTTCAGGCAAGGATTGTTTGTTTAACATGCCATCACAGTGGATAAACTTCCAAAGCCACAGCGTGAGAGAGCATGGCACATGTGCAAACAGGTTAAAATTTTCATTGTCAGTGGTTTTAAGATGCATTCATTTTAGGCGGCAACTAACATTTATTTTCTTTACCGATTAATCTGCCAATTATTTTCATAATTAATCAATTATTCCTTTAGTCTTCAAATGTCACAAATTGAGAAAATGCTCACCACAATTTTTCAGAGCCCAAAGTGACAAATTACTTCTTTTGTCCAATCAACAGTCCAAAACCAAAAGACTCATACTTTACTATCATAAATGACAAAGAAAAGTAGTAAAATCTAACATTTAATTCATTAAGCTGACCCCAGCATATGTTTCCTTTTAATGTACTAATTGATTGAACAACTGATCATTGCAGTACTAATTGATTTATGATTATTTGGTCTCTAAAGCACAATTAACAATGTGCAGCCTTCCTCTAAATCTTAATTTATATTTATTGTACCTTAGATTGTTTGGAAATGAATGGGAATGTGAATTGATTATTGATTTTTGTTTTATGGTCTTATTTTGGAAATCATTGTTGGCAACAGCATTAGTCTTTGGAACCACATGTTCCTAAAAGTCTGCAGTTCATAACAGTATTTCATCTTAATAACTATGTGGCTTTTTACTCATGTTCCTTTCAGAATGCTTTTAACAAAACACAGACAGGGATGTAATAAAATTTCCTTTTTATTTGTTACACAACACCAAAAAAAGTTCAGCAACAAGCTATACACTACAGAAGTATCTCATGTTATCAACAACAACAAAAAAAACCTCAGGCACAAAAAATAATTCCTAAGTGCTCACTATCTCCACAACATCTTGACGAGCCACAATTTTATAAAAAGTTAAGACGTGCATAAGATCTTAAGAGAGAAACTTAAATTTGTCTGCACTGTGGACAGTGACTGGATATATATCAGCATCCTATTGAAGCTGAGTTTTCTTTGCTGTGGAAGAGCTTGACTATGCCCTTTCCTAATAATATCTACTGCACGTACAAAACAATGCCATTGGCAAGCTTTCTTTGGGCCCAGGGACTCGTTACCATAGTCTCTGTTGTGTTCGTTTCACAACAAACGAAAACAAATAGAAATTAGCGAGTGGTTTTCTGAACGGTCATTGTGGAAATGGGAACAATTATAGGGCATCCAAGAGGCAGAGCTATCAATCTAATGACTGGCAACACTTCTCTGCTCCAGGCAATCCCAGCTCAGTTGAACCACAGATAGGGCCTATCACAAATATGCTGCAAGAACCCAACACCTTTGACTTTTTGTCCTTACATGGTGCTGGTACTATATCTCTTTTCATTTTAAGTTCCAGAAGATACTTTCTAACATCAGTGAGACATTCAGCAACATTTTCAGAGAGCTGGACAAAACCATCTTCAAGTGCTGTTGCACAAAATAAGGCTTAAATTCCACACACTGTAGATGGTTTGACTGTAAAACTGATTACAAATAATCAGAGTGTCAAGTCTGAAAACAGAAGATAAATTATCTTGAACTGAATTGAAGTTTAAGTATTACCTCAGTTATTACTTTAGAACTGAATCAACTCTGTCAAGGTTCTAAGGGGGCTTTCACATGAGGGACCAAGGCCTGGATCCAGGTACACTCGACCTCAAAGTCTAGTTTGTTTGATCAGTGTGTACACTGTGTACCGTACCCAGGACAGATTTGTTGATATGTGATCTGTTGATCTTTTCTGGTGTCGAGTACAGTTCCTGTGTATTTGAGTAGGGATTGCATCAGGTGTGAAAACTATCATACCAAATCGAGCTCAGACAAGGTACAAACTATTTTATACTGACTGGGCCACCCAGTTTTTCAGCCTTCAGTGAGTAATTTGCAAGAACACAAAGAAGAGTAAAGTAGCCAGGTCAATAAAAATGTATATCAATCTATAGTTACATCATCTTCATATGTCACTTTTTCTAGAATACTAAGGTAGCACATGCTGCCAGTGAATCTAAACCTGGGGTAACTTCTATATACTTTGCCTGAGAGATACAGGAATGCCAGATCTTTACTTTGTTTTTCTGCAACCAACAGTGCCTTTCATTCACACAAAAAACAATGTACGTAAAACCTGGCCTTTCTGTGTACAGGCACGAGGGCCCTGGAGCACGCACACACAACAATAGGAGACAGATGTTGCTCTCATATGACGTCACCTACTCCTTCATGCTGCTGACTCTCTGTGCAGTCTCAGCACCATTTCATCTCTGTTCCAATACTTTTCAGCTTTAGTATAAATGGCCCCTCTCTGTGGTCATCCTGCTCTCTGGGGGCTAACTAGTTAACAGGTCTGTTTCCATCCCTGCTTTCAGCGTCATCTGGAACCACGACACCTACTATCCACAGGATTGGCTGCTGTGGGTTTGCGCTAAATGATTATTATGTGGCCAAGACACGAACTGGAAGTGGAAGAAAATACTTAAGGGCCACTGAATGAGTTTTTGTCTGAAGTCACTTACAGTTTACGTTGCCACTAGTTCAGGGTGTACACAGGCAGATGTAACATTCCCTTGTAATTTCTGGGTGTTTACAGCATACCCACCCATCAACCTCATAGCTGGACTGAAGGTGTCACACAGACACAATAACCCCACCAGCTGCTGTTTCCTCTTCGCTCAGCTCGTGCAACACAGTGTAAGGGGCTGTAACTCAGTTTCTAGTCCAGAATACTTTAGAGAAAATACAAGAAAGACTGCAGCAATTCCATACAATTACAGTCTGGCTTCCTTATCTGAATTCTGATATTCAACTTATTGCCTAAAATTGGCTCCATCTTGACTTGGCACACTGCAGATTCTGTAAGATTAAGATTCTGTGCAAGATTTTTCAAGTGTAGCATATTCAACATTTCAGTCTCCCCATCACAAGACAATGGTGGATATTGGATCGAAAGTGTTTTCACAACCATCCACCCTGATTCTGCCACTTATCTAGGTCCAGGTCACAGTGGCATCAGGCTAAGCAAGATACCCCATAGATGAAGGAAGAGGTTAAACGCACTGCAACTGACTCTCAATGAACTGCAGGCCTGTCTGGTGCTCTAAAGGTCAGGATACCCTGGTCATAGGAAAGAGAATAGCACCAAAAATACTGGAGCACTAACACGACAAAGTTTTATTAACAGTCTCATAAAAACGTTTTCAACACTAGCTGCACCTTCATCAGATTCAAAAGGCAGCCCGTGTTTCCTTCTTTCAAGCTAATTCTCCAGTTTTTCAATGGGCATCCCAGGGCAGTCGCAGGCCATATGTAATCGCTCAAGTGTGCTCCGGGTCTGTCCCATGGTCTCCTCCCGGTTGGATAAGCCTGGGAGACCTCCACAAGGAGGCTTCCAGGAAGTATCCACATCAGGGACATGAACAATCACATCTGACTCTTTTCAATTCCACTCTGACTTCCTTCTAGACATCTGAGCTCCTAACACCGACTCCAACGGTGACCTCAGCATGCATTTGTGTTCATCTCATTCTGTTGGACATTACTCAAAGCTTGTGACCATACCTGAAGATTGGTCGCAGACGCAAACGTAAATGGCCAACTCTCCACCCTCATTACAATGACACTTCAGTTAATGTTTGCATTACTGCTGATATGGTGCCAATCTGCCTGTTGATATCATGCTCCGTGTTACCCTTACTTGTCAAAAAGACTCCAAGGTAGCTGGAGTTACTGACCAACTGAAGTCCCTTGAAGGAAAACACTCTCCTCTGTCAGCCCAGATCCTTCATCAGAGCTCACAACAATCACAATAACCCACCTCACGGAGCAACTAGTAGACTATTTGATTCAATTTAGGCAACAACAAAACAAGCCAAATCTGAGGTCTCTGAAGATCTGCAGAGCTGTGATACATTAGCCAGACCTAGAAAGGCAGGTGGGGGACAAGGATAATGGAAAAAGCATTGTCAGGCCAAAGCATGGACAAACAGACACAGACTACTCTTTTGAAAGTATGGTGAGTAAGTTGCAGAACACAAGACATACAAAGAAGCAGAGATAAGGAAATGCACAAATCAAGGAGAGAAATACAGTGAGTCTGTGAGCACATAAAGGTAGAGATACAGGAATCCAGAAATATAGAATCCTGTGTTTCCTCTTGTCTTATCTTGATGAGATGCCAAAACCCCAGAGCCATGAAGCACTGCAGCATTTAGGATCCTTACCCATGCTTTTACAGACATTGGATACCACATTGGGTAAATACAACTCAAGCATGAGACCTAAACATTAATTTCAAAGCAAATCATTGAATGATATTATAAAGCCCAATTCAAGTCAGACAGCAAATGTGACACTCACATGTAGGAGCATAGTGATAAGTTTAGGAGACAGTCTATTTTAACGATCAAATTCCTGCATCCCGGATCTATATCCGCCCCAAGCCTCAGAACTGCTGACTCATCTTCAGAGAGGCTATAGCAGTGGTGGTTTTGGTTTGTGTGTGAGTGTGCATGTGGTGGAGGCACTGCCATAAACAGTGACACCCCAGCGTGCCTCCAGGATGTGCTGTATTAACTCTGTGTGTTATTGTAGGACTCATTCCCAGAGCGGGCATGGCGCACAGAGAAAATGCTTGTTTTCTCTCACCGATTTAAACGCAATCTGACTCGGTGGGGCTAATTCTGTTGTGCTTATTCAGGAGATGATTTCTCCTGAGGATTTAGAGAAAGAGGGAAGTAAAAGACAGTTTTTTCACTCAACCCTCCTCTTGTACCCCTTGTTGTAGTGCAGGGGGGCCTAACCACAACTGTTACCAATTGGCCCTGGTGTGACTGACTGTGTATAGAGGATAGTGCTTTGTTGCCAACCAAAACACACACATCTCTGGATGTAACTGGAACTTCACTTGGCACACATAGAGGCACTCAGCATGATGATACAACTCAGGGCAATTATGGTATTTACAAGAAGTTGCACAGTCTTGGAAGACTTTCTTTCAACTTCTTTCTTTTTTCTTCTGCTCTGGGCTGCTTATTGTAAACAAACTCACCCTGAGGGTCTGCGGAGAGTGAGGATTAGGAGTTTCACCAGAAACCTCAGAGTTTTACCAGTTTTTAAAACCCAACAAATCACTTGGATGCCTGCCAAAAAAAGAACTGAAATAAAGACAGAAAAAGAAAGAAATGTGCAATGTCTGTCTATGGAAGATGAGTCTTTGTATAGAAGTAATCCTAAAAATGTGTTTGGCCAAGAACTCATGTTAGACAAGAGGGCACATAAACAAAGCCACTTTCTTTTCCTAACAATACTCAAGCATAACAATAAAAATGTCAGTTTATTTATTCATAATAGGCTCTCTATTATTGTTTAAATATTCACACTGATGATGAAGAGCTAATGACTTGATTTCTGCTGTGCTGTCCAACACCAACAGTTCAGGAAAAGCCACTTCATTTTTCACCCAGGGGCCAACCAGTCTTAATGTGATCCATTAGAATTTAATAGTTATTAAATAAGATTACCCTGAAATGCAATAAGAGTACAATGTACAGAAATAAGCTTGAGGGATATTATTGCTGAGGGAAACACTGTAGGCTGCAAGAAACATGTTGTACATGTAACAAAAATGATGCTGATAACATTTAGCATTTCTTCTTTTAACATGTCTGCATCAAATCCCCAAAAGGGTAACGTCCCAAGATCAGAACAGACTTATGGCAGTGCATATGTATTCCAATTATAAAATGGGTTGCTCACTGCTTTAACTGAGTAATTATATACACCCTATACTCTAACTAAACTTAACTCAATGAAGTTTGTCTTTTGTGGATCTACCTTGTTTTTGTGTCTTTCTGACCAACCGTTTTCACATGTACTTGTAGGGCTTGTGAGGGCATTGTCATATACACATTTCATCCTTCCAACATCTGGCCTTCTCAAGTGCCGGCCACATGTGTACTGATTAGTTTCACTGTTGGACATTATCGGCCCCCGCTGGCCCCAATGAATCTCTGCGTCTCCCCAAATGGACTGACAGGCTCCCCTGGTCAACACGTTGGGGGTAAAATATCCTTTATTGCATCATTAGACATTTTCACCCTCTAGGATAGCTGAGCGATGACAAATGTCTTGTTTTATGCTGCTTGTGCCATGGCCACACATGCCAGTGATTAAAATATATTAGTCTATTGTTTATTCATATTGTGGGGCAACATCCTCTTTCAACGAAAACTTTTTGTTGGCGCTGTCTTTGTCAACCTTGGAATAAATGTAACTTTACTACTTCAGCAGAAGTTATAACCTACTGACAGCTGAAAGAAGGAGCCTTCCATCTCTGAATATCAATTTCAAACAGCCTTGACAATGAATCTGAAGAGTATAAAAGCTGTAAAAGTAGTGACCCTCCATTCTGATCAGCATTACATATGTGGCCTTCACATTTTCAGCCTTAATTCTAACCATTTGTGTGCCAATCTGAAACTGAAACCGGCTGTGTGTCCACAGACAGTTTCACCTCCCTAGCCCTGCTACGTTTACCCCCAGATCCATCATTGCACATGACAGACACCAAAGAATGACCAGCTGATGAATGAATTACTCAAAGTTGAGCCTCCATTTGAAAGAACACACTTCAAAGAAAAGCACATAAATTGAGAAAAATACTCCTCACTAGTTCAGTTTCAGCACGTACAGACCATTGGGTTTGTCCTTGCTAGACTCCAAAGACAAGATCCATGTGAATTATGGAATGCAGTAGACAAAAGTTATGTTGGAGGATGTCACTGGGTTTCTCCTGTACAAATGTAGATGCATGATGCAGACACATATGTTATTCCAAGACATGGCTAGACATGACAGGCTGGGATTGAAAAATGGCCCTGGAACTTTTGCAAGACAGAAGCAAAGCAGTATAATTTCCAGTCATGTGATGCCTACTGCAGGGCTGAGCTCATTACTGTCATAAAAGCAAATTTTATTTTGAAGGGTCAATCTCATTATTTCACTGCACAAACAGCAAGTCAGGAACACAGCCTCTGATTGGAGGCTGAATGATTACAGAAGACAAAAAAAAAGACACTGCAGTTCAAGTCTGGCTTACAACGCTTCTGAAAGTCTTACAACCTCAACAGAGCTGATGCTGTATGCACAAAGGTAATCTTATTGTTGCCCGTCCTGCTCAGCTTATTTCAGGGCTAACCCCTTCACTTTTCCAGCAGTTGTGAAAGAACAGACAAGACATTTCTTGGTCTTGAGACACTGCAGCATTTATTAAATGTAACTTGTACGGTACATTTATTGCCAGATTGACAACTTACCACTAGCCTTTTCCTATGTTCCCCTAGCAGCACTGGCACCCTCAATCTGCTGCTCTCTCTCTCCCCCACTGGCATGCCACACACACTTTATGCACTGCCATATTCGTTAAGGGAATAAAGCTGCACTAATGAGTGCATCCTTCAAAAAAGTGCAATAAAATGCAAATTTTGGAAGTCGTGGTAAAACATTGTTTTTTCACTGTAATCGGTAAAAAACACCCAGTCACAGCCCAATGGTACTGGAAAATACTTGCGTTTGACGTTCTTTTTTCATCATATATTTAGTTCTACATACGCTCTATAGTTCCCCATCCTATGATGCTCCAGTGCTCAGGCAGAATAATTGAATCTATCCTTGACGAGAGGAAATCAGGGCCTTTTCAGGAGCGCTGCATGACTAGAATACCACTCAAGCTTTCTTAAACAACCTGAATAGTTTGAGTCTGCAAAGACTGGAAACGATCAGCACTGTGCACATAAGTAAGTCCTGCTGTCATCTTATGATATCGGCTGAATAAAAACAAAACCTCATCAGCAGAATAAGAGATGACATCAGGACTGTTGGGAATGTGTTGAGCATAATAGATTTCAGTAATGATGGAACTGGGATGTTCAAGACTGCTGGAAACCATCAATGTAATGTGCACAATTGATTAAGATCAAACCCATAATGTCATCTACAGACAAATAAAAACAGTGCCTGGGCAAAAAAAAGGAGTAAGGGCAATGAGGAGAACTCCTTTTCTGCTTTTCAAATTGAAGGAAACCATTTCTGTGGAGCTGCCAGACTCACCAGCATCACTCAACCTGTATGGCCAGACATCAATGAGCAGTGAATGCAATAAACATGAACTGAAGTTACCAGTGGAATATATACAATTAATACACAAGTCACACTACGAAGACCAACAGCAATGAGAAGTCTGATCATTACCAGGCTTTCTGCCATCAACCCTCTTATGGCCAGGTGCCACCGAACAATGTGTGTGTGATGAGCATGAGGGTGCCAGCAGCAGCAGCAGCGTGAGGCAGGGACCACCCTGTCACTGGCACGGCACCTCCAAACCAGCCGCTGTTACACTTCATCACTACCATCACACTTCATTAGCAAGGACACCCAGGAGGGGGTGACATATTGAGAAGAGAAAAAATGAAACGGAATAGGTTTGATTGGATGAGATTCATACTGTAAGACATGAGAACAGTCAAGTGCCTAATGGATTCTGGCACACTTACTCGTTCATCTACTGTACTATCTGTTTACAGGGCTGTCAAAGAAGTGTAACGCTACACATTCACACCCTGACAAAGTTTATCAAAAGTGAAGAACAGTGTGAACACAGTGTGAGTGATTTTCTGGTTGTAAATAATTTGAACAGGTATTCCCCCAGTAGATTTCCACAACTATTCTACAAGTCCACGAACAACTGGTATACTTAATATTTAGTAAACTTAATGATTATACTGTATATTAAAACAATGACAGTTGTGGGTTATTAGGTATTGCATACATACATACATATATATTATATGCAACTCAATACATATTGTAAGATAACTTAAGTTTCCTGCTCCTTTCATCAGGAAGGAAACGAAAGAATGAGTAAGACTTGTTGCTTGTGTGACTACGTCTCGGTATGAAAACACACAGACATCACAGTTTCAACAGTGTGTAGTCTTTCTTATTACTTATCTTCACAGTCTTAAACTTAGACAATTTTACAACAGACACTTTCTTGACATGTAAAATTATCTTTTAAATCGACAAACATCATATGTGTAATTCATGGCATAATTCAAAATGGATCAAAGCAATATCTGTCTCTCACCATTGAATACCGTTGATATTTTTTCCTAAGTATGGTGGCCCAGCAAAATGGTTAGGTACTTTGTCTCTCTATCATCTAAACAGCAGGCTTGGCAGGGTTGTAAGTGGCATGAAAGCCAAAATAACACATGATTTCTGATGGTGACAGTTACTTGAACATGTGCAATGATCTAAAACCTTTACTGCCATTTCTACTGAAGAATCTGCAGGTGTTTTTAAAGAACATTACATATTAGTTTTTTCCCGGTTGTTGACTGAGTTGTAAACAAAGTAAAAAAAAATAATTTCCCGCTAACCGAACAACTGTGTTCTAATTGAAATGATGTGAGTCTAATAACTCAACATCCCCTGTGGTGAGTGGAGCTTCCTGGCAATACGCTGGCTGGCCGACTGACTGACTGACTGAGGAGTTATGGAGAGACTTTGATCTTCATGCCAGACCCTGTTTCACTCATAATGCACTCACACACATGGAGACACATGTGCTCCCATGCACAGACGCTGACACAAACACACGTGTATACACCGCGGGTCTATGAGCATCATACTGACAGGCACACCCTAACAGGCACGCAAATAGAACGAGGCGCACACACACACACACACACTTCCCGGATGTGACACGCTTCCGACAAACATTTGCGTCCCAGACTGAAGAGGAGTCATCTCTACACTGTGAACCCAAAATGCTGCTCAGAGGGAGATTGGGAGCAATAAGAAACCCAGAGCTATATCACATCTCACTGCTCTGATGTGATGTTTTATTGCGGAAAAGTGAGTTCAGGGCCAGCTGGTCTTTATCTGCTGAAGATCAGTGGGGATGCGGAACATGAAACATCACAGAGTTGTTGTTGAGCCTGGAAAATCCTCAGATAAGGTGTGATCAAATCTGGGTTTGTGGCTGTCAGTGGACTTTACTTTGGATCATGCACTGTGCATGAGCGTCATTTTGAGAACTCTTTCAATATGAATCTCAAGTTCAAAGTCCTAATTAGTGGCACTTTTGATAGAGAAGTCTATCAGTAGCTCGAAAACAATAAGTAGCAGTTTATAGAAAGATAAAAACAAGCAGGTCAAATGAGGCTCCTGAAGCATAGTGAAGTATACAAAATGCAAGTGTTATGGTGTCTTTGAATATCACAGCATTCATTAATGACAATGTAGTCTTATGGAGGTATTACAGTGTTGTTTCAGAAGCCTCGAAAGGTTGCAAAGCCATGATATAGTTTTGAGCAAGCAAATTTCACATCAGTGACAATTAATATCACATTGCAAGAGTGTTGCACGAAATATAAAGTCGTATAAATGAGAAGAAGCACAACTTGATGGTGAAGGAAGCGGGGTGCATGGTTGGGTACACCACAGGGAGAGAGGCAGGTCCATTTTTCACAGTGCTGGCAATCCACTGGCCAGTGACACTCTCCTCCCACTGAAGTGTAAGGCGAGTCCCCAAAATACAACAGGTGCAGGAGAGGGACAAAGCTCCATGTTTCAGGACAACTTCAGATAAAGATGAATACAAGTTCATACAAATACAAGCCCTAACTGCTAAGAGCCGTACATTTTACTTGACAATAGTATTAATTTGGGGTGGATGATATAGACGGTACAAAAAGTACACCGGCGTTAATTTGCCCTATGTTATGAATTTTGCCTGCACCGTGCTCACTGGCAGAACCCTCATTTTGCTTGACCCTGAGAAAAGGTTGTCCCGAAAGATTCACTGCAGGATTTGTCGTCATCAGTCTGTGTCAGCTAATCGAATGGAAAAAGGGTGCTTTTTTTGGAAACACAGTTGAGCTAGCACGCTGTGCTTGTGTAAAACATGGCACCGGAGGATGAGAGACTGCCGACAGAGCAGATTAAAGTATTGTTTTCTGTCTTCTTGGAGTTACCTCCACTTGGTTCACTTCACCGTGTCCCCCACAGTCTCTCTGCTGATGTTCTGAGTGTGTTTATGTGTGTTTGAGGAGCTCAGCTGTGACACAGAGAGTAGGGGAGATAAGTTACACCAAAATATTAAAAGAACCAATATGTCAAAGCTTTGCCAGATTTTAAGGTGTGCGGCAAACCAAACTAAGCAGTTATTGTTTTAGCTTGTTTGTAATAATTTGCTCCAGTGAACACAACAAAGAGGAGGTGGAGCGCAACTTCCTTTATACGGACATGGTTTGAGTTTTAAAAAGTCAGACAACAAGCATAAAATGATAATCTACAAATTACAAATCTACAAATAATGTTACACGACAGTGGTTACAAGGGGTGGTAATACTTGATATACTTCAGAAAAGGTTTTGTATACTTTTCTATTTATTATTTAAGTTTTACACCATAAATGTTCATAAAACACCTCTGTAATGTATGTGAAATATGTCTAAGACATAGCCATAAGCCCTACTGGTGCTTTACCGCTTCAAAAGAATTTATATCGAAATTTTAGGAAAAAAGAAAATATCATGACAGACACTTATAGTACATGCTTCAAATTGTCCTGCAATGTAAATTTTAGGCCATACCAGCCTGCCCTTGTAACAGCGATCTCTGTGAGTCTCAACTTTCGGTACCTAGTGCTGATTATAGTTTCTCCTTCTAGAGCAAGAAATATAATGCATAGCATCACTTACCTTTCTGTAGGTAACGCTGTGAACTTTTTACAACCTGAACCAGAAATACTGTGTTTAAATACACAGATGCCAAAAACACATATTTGAATGTAAAATTGACAAAGACAGAGGTGGGAACACTTGGCATACCAGGGTGGCACATGAGATGCACATAATTGCTGAAAATCTTAGTGAGTATGTGGTGGATTTAGGGTAATTGCACACTCCTAGTGGAGGCCAGAACAAATGTTTGGCCAGTAGTGCGGCTGAAACAACTTCCCATCCTGAGAGGAAACAGCCTCCCACATAGCTTGTGGACAGCTTGGAGTGATGCAGGGCACTAAGCAAACAGCAAAAATGTGACGCAACAAGACCGCATGCTCCACTGTGGGCTACATGAGCTGAAAAACATGGCTGGATGCACAGACTGTTAGACACACACAGAGTAAAACCACATGCATACGCAGAGTTGCACACAAACATCAGTGTGAACATGTGAGTGTATTCCTAGTAGCTCAAACACACACAGAGACATAAGACCCATGAATGAAAGACAAACAGAAACACTACAGTACAGATCTCATCATACTGTGGCTATGAAGTCTGACGGTGCATTATAAGCTGCGGCCATTTAAACAGCTGCACCTACAGCTGTCGTGTAATTACCCAGCTCCTCCAGCTGATGAGCGAAAAGGAGGAGGTGCTGATTAGTGGAGGAGAAGACGAAACCTCCTCAGAGGAATTAAACAAATTAACAAATCCTGTGTGAGATCCTGTGACTCCATATTCATCCGCCCTAAACTTGGATCATTCCATCACCATAACACATCTATTCTACGGAAGAGAGAGCACACAGCCATGAATCATTCCAGTTGGTAGGTGTAAACACCAAGAGTTTCACTGAGGAACATAAGTGCTGTGGCGCCACTGCCTCTACTGCCCACTAGTGGGATGATGGGTGGGCTGCACGAGGGAGCACAGAGAGACTCTTGATTTTAACTTCCTCACATTTCATTTAGAGTTCATTAAAGTGAATCATTCACACACTCAACTAGAGCAAGAGTAACAGCTTTTATTATTTTGTATCATTTCTCATCACTGCAAACATTACATTGCCAGTAGTCCAAGAAAAAAGTTTTACAACCATTCGAAATACTTCTTTCAAATGTTTGTTATTTGGGCCAACAAAGACATTTTTTGCAGTAATATAAAACAAAATTAAGAAACAAATGCTGAATGAACACACTAAAAGGCCCCTGCTGAAGAATTGGATATACTGCATGCCTCTTCATTAAAGAGACTGTAACTATAACCAGATTACCTTGGAATACATACAAAAATGGCATTATATTCAGAAACTGTCCAAGAATCAGTCTTATCTCTACATAATTCCAAAAAGAAAACCCAGATCCAACCTGTCTTGAATGTGTAACAAAACAGAAACTAAACAGGAGGCATTAGGCCAAGAGTGAAACAGATGAGAATGATTAGATAACGGATCAAAAGCCTTTTTCAGGGGCACGTTTGTTCGAGCAGCACAGATATGTGCAGTGCCCATAACACATAAAACAAACATCAACATTTTATGCACAAAAAGAGCCCAATAAAGGGTCCCTTATTTAAATTGTGAGGCAAATCTAGGCTCTGAAACAGTTTTTCATCTTTTGTCAAAGGGAGATTCTCATTCTTAGTTTGGCATGTAGATTGTGCCTGATAGCACACATGCAGGGTTATCAGATAACAGATGAAATGGGTGAGACATAAAGCATGTCCCACTTGAAAGGTGACATATTAGTAACACATTTTTGCAGTATGATTAAAGACTTTTAACAGCTTCTAATGGGACATATTTATATAGTATTACTTTGAAGGTCAGGTCCTGTCAAATACCTCTCTGATGTAACAACAATAGACATATGTTATGTCTACAGCAGGGTTGGAGGGTTACTTTAGGAATGTATTACATTGCAGTTACTTATTACCAGTTAAAATATGGTGATTAACCTAATCCAAGTATCACAATATAAAAGTAAAGTCACTGGATTACTGTTAATTACCTTTGAATTACCTAAATACCAAATATTTTGAAATTGTTTGCCCTGATATAATGTTTTATGCTCGTTGTTAAGTTTATTAATAGGCTGTCCGGCTATTCCTTCTTTTGTAATGTGAGAATGCACATTTAGATTAATAGCAGTAATTATAATATTTAATCATACTTTAAGTACATTTTATCATTCCTTTTTAAAAAATCTTCTTTAAAATGTTACCTTGCATGAAAACCTGCATTTGTTTCTGCCTTTGCCCATTCCTGTCTTTGCAATAGCTATAAAAAAAGTTTTTGAGGCCCCAATGAATGACTTCAATTGGCCAAGTCCATCATTGATAGAATACTCTGTCTTTATATCTTATCTGACTTTGTTTTTTGTTTCTTCTGTCTCAACCTTTGTTTTTCTCCCTCGCCCTCCTTCCTTCTCGCCCCCTCACTAAATGCGCAAAGATCTCACACTCTGTTCTTGCCTCACTGTCTTTGCACTGCGCATCTGTAAGATTAGCCCACCCTGCTCTCTACTGCATTCTGCACGTACGTGTGTGTGTGTGTGTGTGTGTCAGCGTGCGTGTGAGGTCCTGCACTGACGTCTACCTCAAACTCCATCCCATCTCAGGCTGGCCAGTGGCCTCTGAGCTCCTCATGCAGATATAAATGTGGCCTGTGTGCCAGTCACAACTTGACAACATGTGCTGGACATGTGGTGTAGACTTGCAGTACAAACACAATGATCTCACACTCAGACAAGGCACTTACACTCTCAAACACACACACACACACACACTCAGAGTGCGGGCTGCTAAAGAACAGATGTATATATGTGCACTTGCACACACACATAAACACATAAAAATGCCCGACAGATGAAGGTGCAATCTTCCCCCTGTGCTTAAATGGGAACCACGTGCTGGCTTTGGGTTGAGGCAGACTTAGTAAAGTAAGTCCTTCCACTCATTATGTGGGATGACCCATGCTACCCTGAGGCTGAGGAGAACGCGAGGCAGCTCTCTGCTCGTCGGCCCTTTGAATGTGGCCTCCAAACCGGAGCGGTTAGCAATTAAATAAACAGAGGAGGAGATTTGTTCCCTCTGTCACTTGCGTTAGCCAAAAGGAACCTGTCGGGCCAAGCCTGAGTCAGTGTAAGGTACCATTAAATGGCAGGGAATCCTTTGCCCAGAGCCAAAGGAACTGGCAGCTGAAATTGCAGAGGTTCCCAACCACCAATACCACCAACACATACGGCTAATGTGCTTCCCGTGGACAATCTGCCTGCAAGAGCTCTCCAGGGAGAAATTACAGCACAGTATCAACATCAGTTTACCGTTAAATTGTACACATACCACACCGACTAGGCAATGCTCCCCCACAAAGAACAACATAGCAGTGGCTTGACTGTTCAAACAAAATGCAGTGAAATCATAACATCCTCATTCTGAGCAGGTAATCCGGTGAGGTAATGCTGACTAGTGGACTGTGAATTATTCATGTAACGACATATACTTCATATTCTTCATGTATTTCTTTCATGTATTTCTACACATTCAGTGTACACAGTGATGGCTAATAGTTAAGTTTCTAGATCTATTTCTATTCTATTTAGTTCTCAACACCTGAGGCTGTGTTTGCACTGGGCTGCTCTCTAGGTGAAAGAAAACCTTCTAAATGATGTTTTCCAAAACAGTGATTTAGACAAACCAGTCTAATATAATAAATAACATATGATTCATACAGCAGCATAACACTGCTCCATTTCACATTATTAAGCTAATAAGGTACAGTAAGATAAAACAAAGTGATATGACCAGAGCAGCAAACTCAGGAGTGTGGTATGGTATACCATATGGCAATGATGTAAGAAAGTAGGAGTAGCTACTGAAACATTACGTGGTACAAGAACTGAGGTTAATATAGCCATGAAAAAAGTTATGTAAAATCCAAGTCACCCAAAGTTGAGTCAGTAATAATTAGTACTACTCTACTCAGCATCCCTGAGAGTGAGCAAATCAATCACTCAATCAATCAATCAGTAAATGTGAGAGTATAAGTGTACGGCCACAGTGGCACATTACGTCACGTCCACCATGGTAACCTCCATTAAATAATAAAAAAAAATAAAAATAAAAAAATATGAAAAAGCTATAGCTGAAACAAATTGTGGAATAATAAGTAGAGGTAATAGTGAGTAAAATGGTCAGTTTGTCAGGACGGCCTGCTCTAGGCACATTTACACATGTGCCATATTCCTTGCATTTCTTAATGATGGATTTAACTGAACTCCAGGGGATGTTTTGAATCCATCCCCTGACTTATACTTTTCAGTAACCTTTTCTCAGAGCTGCTTGGAGTGTTCTTTTGTCTTCATGGTGTAATTGTAGCCAGAAATACTGATTAACTAGTGACTGGAGCTTCCAGACACAGATGTGTTTCTACTACAATCACTTGAGACACATTCACTGCACTCAGGTGATCTCCATTTCACTAATTATGAGACTACTAGTACGAATGGGCTGGATCTCTTTTGAATTAGGTCAGTCACTTTAAAGAGGGTGAATATTTATGCAATCACTTTTTTACATTACATATTTTTAATTAACTGGCATTACTTTGTAGAAATCCATTTTCACTTTGACATTAAAGAGGTTTTTGTTGTTAATTTATGTTATATGTGTTATATGTTGAACGTGATTCCATATAACATAAAAGCAATAGGGGAAGCAAGAGGGGAACAGATCCAAGGGGATGAATACCTTTTTAGTACTGTAATTTATTTAACCTTGTAGATATAAGATTAATGTAATCTGTCATACAGATTTCACAATATATGGTCACAATATTACCATCATATTACAACCCATAATGTGAGCTAAACCTTCTATAATGTCCACTAAGACAGTATTAGAGAGATGGATTACTCAAAGACATGGTAATGAGACCAAACCCATCACAGAACACACACAGCCCGAGAAGTGTTTGTTTCCAAGTGTTGTGTCATCCTCTGCTTTAAAGATGGTGGTGGGAAAGAACCGGTGAAATCATACCTCCCTAGATTTTCTTTCCCTTCCTTATTAGTGTATGCGCTTTCTGGGATAATGCACAATTGATAGTTTGTGAAAAAGCTTGCGACTGCCAGCATGGTGGCTGTGCGTGTTGTGCAGGATGGATGGAGTAGGGAGTGGAAGGGAAACAACCTCGCCCAGTCTCTACACAGGCCTGTTGGTGGACATCTGGATGTGATCCGGGTGTGCAGATGAGCTGAGCAGGACTAACCGCACCTCACTCCTGCATCATGCTGTATACTGGGCTTCTCTAGGTGTCTGCCTCCATTACATTATGACTGCAGTGTGTAGGTAGGGTTGACGCTTAAAGCGATAGTTCACCCTAAAATGAAATTAGCCTCTCAGACTGGATCCGCATGAACATGCCTGAAGCGGGTACACAGGCTCTCGCTCAAGCGGCGCGACACGAGATATACAAGATCTCCCAATACCTTCACATTTGTGTTTACATGCTACCTGGAAGCGACTCAGACAACAGAGAGAGATCTGCTCAGAAATAGTGACTTGTTACATGCACAGTTGACTTCACAAACTTTCGACAAAGAAGAAAATGTCCGAGAACTTCAACATAGAAGAGGAACATCATTTCTTTGCTGCAGCCTCACCGCTTGGTCGAGAGCTTGTGTACCCGCTTCAGGCATGTGCATGTGGATCCAGTCTGAGAGGCTACAGTTGACATTTAGGCTAAAAACATGGTGTAAATGGCATCTTTTTGGATCAAATTTTAATGTCGCAGCTCATAGATACTTGGATTACACCACATGAGCAGTATGGAGACATTTTGTTTTTTTGTGTTATTTTTTTACATTTCAGAACTGGTCACCATTCACCTCAATTGTACTGGATTTGGCTGCAACGCTGTTTTCCACTGAAGCTCCGGGAGTCTTTTGTGAACTGGAGATCTTCACCCATCCTCACATCAGCACAGGAGTCAGTAGATATGGAGTGAAATTTCATTTTTGGGTGAACTATCGCTTTAAACATTTAGACAGACCAACGAGATAAGTCTTCTCCTACTGGCTACTACCACCTGCCATTAGTAAAACAGGTTCTCTTGCAATCTATAATTCTAGATTCAAAACTTAGTAATTCCCTATATCTACAACTGTGTACAACTCTTTATTTTCAATGAGATTTAACATCTTTCTTTTAGCAAAAGAAACAGGTAGTGCAGTGTTTTGGTGGCTCTTACACAGTTATTTGGTTTCTCTATTCTGGCCATTTTTTAAATACAGTACATCCTGCTCACACAATTTTCTCATTATTTCAAGGTACACTAGCCCATAAGGGCAAGATTATGTTTGAATAGAACTAGCAGGGTTCGACATTAACCATGGCCTGCCGAGCTGTGGCCAGATAAAGTTACTCTGTGTCCACCAAGTTATATCCCCATATTGCAGGGCTTAGACAACAAAACGTTACAGTTCCACAAATATACTGACTCCTAGCAACCGATATACCGTTGTTACTGAAATATGAGTTTACTAAACCTACTCAAACTGCTAAGGCAATCCTTACAGAAGGGCAGACTATGAAAAAACATGAACATTGCCATTTTGTTTTTTTCCATAGTCTGAAAGCCAGAGTTTAAGTGACTAGAATATAACACATCTAAGGACATAATGTACTGCTGTGTGTGCTACCAGTTTCCTCAAGTGACGCAGCTGGTTTTTCATCTGTAACAACGTCATGTCTGTCAATGTATGAAACACCACATCACAACTGATGGGAAAAGTGGACAACATAAGTGTCACACTTGAGAAAGGCTGTGCTAAGTTGCGTTAAATTGCCTTTTTGTTGTTTTTACAAATTTACATCTGGGCTAGCAAATTTAGATGCTTTGAGACCCATGGGGCCATTGCCTAAAAATATTAGTGTCTATTACTGACTAATTCAGGCCAATTTTAGCCCTGGTCTTGTTGCCCCTAAATTTTACAGTAGAATCTGGCTGAATTTCTGCCAGAATCTGTTATTCTTTGAGGTTTGAGGAGGGTGATGACACCAGAGTAATCACCTGAATAATCAATGATCTGGTGCTTGGATGTTTAAGTCGATTTCTCGCATCTAAGAAATTTCAGTCTGTTGTCTTGAAATTTGTGCAGTTCCATGGTCCGATTTGCTTCCCAGCAGCTATCAAAGATCTGTTATAAACTGTAGTGAGTTTGTTTTAATAACAGTGATGTGATAAAGTATAGTCTTGAGACTGCTGTGTCTAATGACTCTATTTGACTAGGCAGGAACTCTTCACATCTCCTTTGAAATTGGACTAAAAGCGATTGCGTGCCTTGAAAATTAGATGCCAAAAGCATTTTGAAAATTACTCACAATAAACCTGTCTGCTGTTGCCATTTTTCAAATTTATCTGCTGAAGAAAATATGTCAGCAAAATAAACTGCTTTCTGAATTGTTTCTTACAGCAGTGTGTTGGCACCATTGCTGTGCTGAGTAGGCAATACTTGAGTTGAATAGACTCAAATGAGAGATTTCTCCATTGCCATTTCAAGCTAAAAACACCCCAAAGAAACATCAGCTCCCACAAACATGCAGAGTCAGGATCATTTGATCCATTGAGCTGTGGGGTGAATAGGTCTTAATGTACCATAATATCCCTTACACAACAGTACAGAGAAAGATCCAGAAATGAGTCACAGTGGTCCATAGAATCGTGATAAACTTTGGTGCATTATTCTAAAAAGCAATGACACTGACCATATTCCAATGCACCTTACATCTTCTGCATATTTCTCTGCTTGTTTTAATCGGTCATATATTGAGCAACAAATAACCAGGGTTAACAAAAAGAAATACTGCTTTTGAGCTCACATCTCAAGATGCCATTATCTGCTTCTTAAGCTGCCGCTGATATTATTGGTGCCATAAGAAAAATACAGAAGAGGTGCACACAAAATATAAGAATGCATTGACTGATTTTATAGTCAGAGGAATCTTTTATTTTCAATACCAGAAAACTCTGCATCAATAGTCTTGTGACTTCAGTCCTTACTAAAGACAGTCCACAGTTCACAGGAGTATGAAATTATAAAGACCTGCTAACATCAAATACTTGTTTATTGTAACATTGATGAGTGAGATTTAAACCCTCCACTTAAATACATATAACAACAGCAGCTGTGACTACTGCAACTTTGCCACATTCTCAGACTGCTGCTAAATCCAGCCTGATAGTTGCACTGCTGCCTCCACCATCGCTCTCCTCTACTACTGCCACACATCAGTTGTCTCTTCATGTAGTCTGAGAACTTCTGCCACTGGCTTTTTAATGTGGGGGCCTTTCCTGCTAACAACTGTCACCACCACACATTTGTTCCAGATGGATCGAGATAAATCAAAACCATGAATGGGCAACAAAGCCCACAGCTTGTAGAGCAGGAAGCACGAAGGGGGAAATCTACAGGGTGAAAGTCTACATCATCACTGCATCTATTTAAAATTAATAAATAATCGGAATCGCAGTGCATCTTTAACTAAAAGAAATGTTTGAAGTAGTACAGCCTGAAAATGTAAATCCATAGATTGAATTCCTAATCTTTAAGAGTCTATCTTTATGATCTTGACTGGTCCTGTAAACTGCTGTTGTTTTCTGGCCAAACATACAAGCGCTACCTAGGATATAGGCAAAAGAACGATATTGTTTTGGCTTTGAAATGCTTGACACAAGTAGCAACTGTATTGAAAATGAGTCTTAATGGTTATAAATGTATATGGGGTTACCTTAATAATCAATGCCAGGTTCGACTACTTTGAATTACATTTATTTTAAATAAGAAAAGAGTGTGTGATGAAAAATAAACTGCTTGGCACTGAGCCACACACAAGGAAACGTTCAGACAACCTTTTTATGTATGGATTTTTCGTTCAGTCTAAAGGACTCCCAAAGACTTCCACATTCAGATCAGTCACTGATTATGGTGCATTACATGACCATGAAGAAATTCTACACAATCAAAACCAGTGAGTTTTCTTAAGAACCAGTTCTGCATAGTTTTCTGACATCTATATGAAACTCCAAATGAATTCACATAAAACCAACTAGGGGCATAAGAATACTATTTAAAAGATACAACAGGTTGAATTTCAAGACAGTCAAGAAAACCAAAGTCTAAACCCACACTTTCTGACTGATAAAAGGGAGCATCAATCCACTGTGGGGCACAAAAAAAGGAGTGATTGATGAAATGTCTCGAGGTGTTTTTCGTTCCAAAATGTTAATTTCCTTGCTGCGCCTAAACTGGATTATTCATCACTTGGCGGTGGTTGACCCATGTCCCTCATGTCATTGTTATCCCCCTCTTCTCCACAACTCTATCAGTGTGACACCTACAGGCCTTAGACAGAGATGGATGCCAGGACGGATAGATGGAGAAATAAGGACACAAGGACTCATGATTGATTGTACCCTGGTTAGGATGCATAGCAGAGTAGTCTGGCCTGGTGACTTGTGGTACATCTTCATTTGGCCATCTTTTGTTATTCCATCACACTGCCATCAACGTCTTTTGGGAATCTTTGTTTAAACTAGAGACCTGTGCCCAAACCCGACGGGACTCAGTGGGTTTGGGTCGCGTCAGGCCTTATTTCTCACATATTTCATGGGCTTACATTGGGTGTGGGCTGTAATATTATTATTATTGTTACTGTTATTAGGAGTAGTAGTAGTATTTTTTCATTTGTCTCACCCAATTTTACCGATGACAGTTAAATTCCCCTCATGTACTGTCCCTGTCACAGCCAACTCCTACTGTTTGGTACATAGAGGAAAGCTTGTTAGGTTACATGTTGGACTGTAATTGAGTTTGGGCTGAAATATGCTAATGAGGGATGGGTTTGGGCTTGGGCCTTTTCAGGCTCAACTTTTCAGGACCGATTAATTTTCTATTTTAAACCCTCTTAAACTACTTTAATCTTTAATGATTAGTCAATAAATTTACACAGTTTACTCTATGAGATTCTTAGTAGTCTGTCGTGATTGTAGGTTATAGCCAATCCAGAGTAGGCTTGATTACATATCTGAATCTGATTTAAACACTTTAATACATAACTTCATGTCATTGTCCAAAATCCACAACCTGTTCTATCTGGCAACATCTAAGAAGTGTTAAAAACACAATTTCTGTATGAGTCTTTAATTGGAAACTTAATCCAGAGTTCCCATTCATCTGCAGTGAGAACCAAACTGATGCTTTTATCACATTGATATCTGTAAATAGGTCTCAGAAAGTGGCAAAATACAGACTCTAAGACAAGACCCTCTTAGGAGAATTAAAAAAAAACAAAAACAGAAAGAAAAGAGACAGCATTTTTCAACAATGGCTGAAATAGACAATTAAATTTTCTGATGCTGATTATGATATATTTATACATATATAACACTATTTTAAAGTTTTTATGTCCTTCTGATACCACGAATTTGGATACATTTTAATTTTTGAACTATTAGTTAGACAAAATAGGCAACTGTAATATCCCACAATGGGTTTTGATGAGCCTACATGTTAATGGGCATTTGTCGCAATTTTTTGTATATTTAGAAAAAACAATAACTTTCTGAACTTTTAAAAACACTTAAGAGATAGAATAAAAACAATGCACTACTTGTTGAACCCACTTGTCTTAGTAATGCACATACACTAAAAGATGAAGAGATCTGGCTTACATATCCAAGCTCGAGAATTAAGGCCAAAAGAAAAAAAATCATACATAATTTTGAGAGCCGCCTAAAGTTGGCATTTCTTATGAAAAATGAGACCAAAGAATATTATATTGTGGGTGGGTTATCCCTCCATCATTTATAGTTCTCAATAATTCAAAAAGTCAAACACCAGTCAGCCAATCTGGTGGTCACACAAAATGATGCGGCTCATTGGAAGCTTGACATTCCTCTGATGACAACGCTCTTTTGAACATCACATCACGACTCTCTGCATTTCCATGCCATCTGGAAAACACTACTCACTACTACCAACCTCACTTTCAAACGGAGCGAATCAAACAAACAATAAATCAATCTACAACTTGAACCACTCTGAAATTCTGCCGAGTGCCATCATTAGTATGGTTTATTTGCTCACTGAGCGGTTTCTAAAAGCAGAAGCGAGCAGGGGGTTGAGTTCTCAGGGGCAGCGGCTGATGTCACCGTGCTGCAGCAGTTAAGTGCTTCTCTCCTCTCACTCCACTGTTTATTTGGAAGTCATTAGTGCTGTCCAACTTGGGCCCTGTGCTGACGCAAAATCAAATCAGTGATCTAATTATTAGCCAGAGGTCCATCATAGTACCATAGCCAGTTCTGTTTCTTTAGCGGCTGGCTTACCAACAGAGAGGACACTTGGAAAGTAATACACTTATACCTTAAGATTAATCAGGCTAGTTGACAAAGTGCTTAAAAAACACTCACATTACAAAAGGTCACAAACTGAATCACTGCGTCAGCCATGCGTTCTGTTAAAGGGGTCCATGAATGACACCTTCAATCCAAAAATGGGAATTGCACAAAATGAAAAATACTAAATCACAATTATAAGTATAGCCAGAAGTCTTTTTTTATTGAAGTACCAGCTTTTGCTCTGTACCCATTTTTTGTGAGGGTCCCACTAACAGCAGCAAACATTTTAAACTCATTATAAAGATTCAACTAATAGTAAAAACTGAAAATGCCCTGTGCTATTTTTCTGTACTGTACAACCTCCTGCTGCATTTTCTTTAATAAAGCCAATACACAGCCAATTGTTTCCTTTGTTTATGTTATGTGACAGAGTCATAACAATTACACCAAGACTGATGAAAAAATTAGAAAGTCTTCACAGATGCTCATAGATACTGACACTATTTTGCAACATGCATGCAACAGAATTGGGCAAATGGATAAAATATATCAGCTACTGGTGATTTTGCTACTTTAATGGTCTGCAAGAGGGACAGCTGCTGCTCCACGATGCACTCTGATTCAACGACACAGCACACACCCACTGGGCTGCAGGATGATTGAGAGGAAAAGAGCCTTTAGAGCCGGACTATTTTCAAATCTAACTCAGATTTGTGGATGTATTATTGATTTCTAAGATAGTGAAAAGACAAACCAGCATGGGTTTTGGTGAGTTTTATTTTGTTTGTTTTGTTTATTATCATCACCGCCTGTTACTGCTGTTTCCATTCAACCTAATGCAAATTCAAAAAATATCATACAAAATTAGTTGCTGGGTCTTAACATGTTTGTATATAGGCCTCTGTATTTATTTTGTTTCATATTTTTATCCTATTGCATTCTACATTTAATAGATGATCTGTATATATGTTGTATTTTGAAGGAACTACAACTTTAATTTTGTTGTACAACCCTCTGTTGTATAATGATAATAAATGACCTTGAATCCTTTATAAGAAGTGAATATAATTACTGTGAATAAAGGTTTGAGGTACAAAAATTCAAAGGAGAAGTTGTACATACTATTAATATCTTTTTTGGTATTTACAGTGTTTCGTCCACTTACGGTTCAAGTTCATGAATTACTCTGGATAATGCTAAGTTTGTTAAAGAGCAGAGGCTTACAACTACACAAGATTCAACCTGGACCAAGCTGCTCCTGTGTCATGCAAAGACATCCACTTTTTCTTATCTCTGAGTTTCAGACAAATCACAAGTACACATGTGGTCGGATCTGTAGAAACACCGAAAATAAAATATCTCTTGCATCTATCTAAAATTTGTTCCAGAAGGTCCTGACCCAAATGATGGTCTGTTTCTCCCCAGTACCGGATATACTGTACACACTGTGGTTATTACTGTTCTCAGTAAAGATGAGAGTTGCTTTGCAATACCAAGCAGCCCAGAGAGAGAGAAGGGGGAAAGACAGACAGGACACGGAGAGGCTATGGTTGTGATAGTTAATGTGAGAACACATCTGCTAGAGCCGCCAGAGGTCTGAGGTCTTTCCAGTGGCTTCATTCATTTGAATAGTTTACATGTGGTGAACTCGGAGGAGCAGCTTGAGTTTAGCTGCAAACTCCTGTTGAACTTCAAATACACTGAGAGGTGGTGGGAAATAGATGAATTTATCATTCACTCATTTGAAAATTCCAGCCTAAGAATATAATGTCCAAACAATAAGCAAAGAGATACATCTGAAAATGGATCTGTTGTTTGTTTGAGTGTGTTATTGTGTCTCTGTCTGTCTATATCACATGGTTTTCAATCACAGCATCTGCAGACAGGATCTTCTACAGTACATGTCATATGTCATAGCTGCAGTATCTCACCACCTGTCAAATCCAATTCAGAAGAAGCCCATAAAAAGCTTACAAATGTGGCAGCCTCAAACCCTTGCTGCCCCCTTTCAAAATAAGCAATTTTAACAAGCAGGCCACTGTCTGTCACTCACAAGTACAAGACACTGACATGGTCTGATGTCATTGTTCCAGGCCACAATCTGAGAAACATCAACACTAATAACGTAAAATTAATGGTGATCTTTCTATATACTACTGCTGATGCAAGCCATTTCAGCTGGTATGAACTGGACTATTTTCTGCAACATTTAATTTGGAAATGAAAATATACTAATCTCCAGTAATATAATGTTAGAAATATGAAAATCTGGATGACAGCACATCATTTAACTAATTTTAAAATGCTAACAATCATGACTGAACTTCTCTTTTTGTTATGACTGGCAAGCAAGATGGGAAAATCTTCAGTATGCAACGGATTAATGTTATGAGCCATAAAGCACAGACTGAAATTGAGGTAATCTGTCTACACACTCATTTCTACATTTCAGTCCATTTTGATCCAGTTGAAACAGAGAGCGGACTAAACGAGGGCTTTGGGTTCATCTTTAAACCTCTAAAAAAGGGTCATCTTCCTTGCTGACCTCAGCCGGATTTGTTTCCCGAAAAGGAAATGACTGCAACCTCCACTGCACTTGGGTCATGAGCTAGACTAGAGCAGCCAAACTACAAAGAGCTTAATCTATTTATAGGAAAACACTGCTACAGTACAGTGATCAGGGGTAAAAGGAACCCTACAAGACAGAAAGACAGTCGGACGCCAAGGTTACGCGCCAACTGTCAAGATCAACAAGGAGCTTTGCCATTCCCCTGCTTTATAACTTAAATCCATTTTCCTTGCTGCTCCGAAAACATTAAACTATCCCCTTACTTTTTACACTGTCGATTTTGACATTTAATACAAGTAAGAAATGCAGCACCTACAAAGCTGTCTCATGCAATATTCCAAGTAATTTAAGTACATGGCTGAAAGAAAAACATTCCTCTAATTTTTATTTTTTGAATGCAGAAAACATTAATTCAATGAAACTCAAATGTCTGGTATTAAGAAAAACAGTACTAGGACAAGCCACACTTTAAACATAGTTTGAATCTATGCAGAGTTACTGCTATCATAACAAGGATATAAAACTTAAGAATACAAAAGCTACGTTCCTCACATACTGGATTAACTACCGGGGAGAGCTAGAGTGACGGCTGGGTCTTTAGGGTGGCACAGCCTGAAGGCTTATAACGGAAAAGGTACAACACTCTCTTCATACACATTCTTGAATTATATCACACAATTTTTTTCTATTTTGTAATAAATACTGCTACCATAGCAACAGTACTACTACACTGTAACTTGGTATGCCCAGTGGGAATGGGGAAAGACATTTTTTAATATGGTGAAGTTATGTTGACTCCAGAATCAATATTTACTATCAGCTTGGGACTAAGATTGTTCAAAGCAGGTAAAGAAAACCTAAAAGTGAAGAGCTGAAACAACACACACGAAGACTGAAAGTGAAAACAAAAAGGAGGATGATCACACTGTTCGACAGACAACTTGCAGAGTTAAACACTGACAGAAAAGAAAGAAAGCAACCTGTTGGTTTGCCTGCCAAACAGACTCTTTTCCAGGTCTGTACATTTGCATATTCACAAGGAACTTAAGACTCACTTTGTACTGAATTTCTACACATACTTTTAAAACATAGATGCAACACAGATATAAATACTAAGCTAGTCACTCTGCTTTATCAAATTACTCCTTTATCAATCACACATGTTACAAGTGTACCAGTGTTCATGTTCTTGGTGAACAGTGGATTGAACAAATCAGTTTGCAACTAATGACATTAGGCATGCATGATATGGATTTTTTCAGCAGACAGCGATAACTGGTAATTACCTGCTTCTCATGGCCGATATTGACAAGATAATTTAATCAATTAATCCCACTTTTTTCAAGTTGAAATAACCTGTAGTTTCTGCACACCTGAGGGTAAGAAAGGCTCAGATGTATAGAGCAAAGATGGATGATTTAATATTTCATAGCTCTGACTGAACCAAATCTAACTGACATCAATTTTACAACAAAAAGAAACAACAGTTCTGACTCTTCAAATGTTCATTTAGTTCTACTAATTAAGCACATAAGAAAACGTGAGTTGAGTTGTTTTTGAGCTAGCTCTTATTAAGTGTGAACTTGCACAACACTACTTGGTACTCCACAGAACCCTAAATCAGGCTGAGGGAACACGGGGACTTCACCAGCAGTCACTAGGTCAATTCAAATATTTCTGCAGTTTAAGAATGTACATCTCCATGTATGATATACCCCAATTCTCCACCCTGACAAATACTAAGAAACAAATCTATCCCACATAACTCAGCATGGGAGGATACAGGAGAGATACAGAGATGGAAGAAATAGGAAAGAGGTTATAAAATACAGGACTGCTGAAAAGAGCCAAAGAAGAACAGGGAGTGAGATGAAAGATGGAAGGGCAGCAAAAGGTCCCACAAAGGAAAGAAACACAGGTAGGTAAAGAAAAGCGGTGGAAGGCCCGAGCCCTGAAGGTCCTGTGAATCATTGCCTGGTGTCAGCAGGCCTTATGAACCTGAAGCATGGCTGTAAATTGTGTAGAGAGACGCAGGAGAGACTGTGAGGAGCTCAGACTGGTCCATGAGAAGAATCAACTGTCTGCATGAGCACAGGGATGGGTTACACTGCATGCTCCATGAATATCTCTCGTAATACACAATAGGCAGCAGTGCATATATTTAAGCATTATTATATCATAATACCAAGACAAGCTTTCCTACAAAAAACTGCCGTAAATATGTGCTGGCTTACACAAATTTATAACGTTTGAGTTCAGATCAACACACAGAGCCGATTACAATGCCCACAGGTGGCATATATGTTTGGCAAATACAGAAATTAAGTGTTTGGTTCCTATCAAAAGTATATTTAAGAGTCATGTGGGGTCGAAACATGGGCGTAGTGACAAACCATCGTTCCAGGGCCAAAAAATCATTTGCCCTCTCTCTTATTTGCAGTGGAATTGTTGTAATTCCCAGTTACAGCTCTCCCACCACCCATTCAGGTTCATATTATTGGAAACAATGACATCAAGCTGAAGAAACGAGAAAAAAAAACATGCCAGTCGGAGCATTAGAGCAATGATCCATCTCTAGTTCAATATGGTAACAGGAGGAGAGCGGGCTAAAACAATCAGCTTTCCTTTCTTTTTCTTCCCCTCTCCCATCGGTGTCAACCAAACATCTGCCATTCCTTCCCAGCAAAAGGGAAGGTTGTTTGTTTCCAAGCCAAGATCACTCGGTTATACAACCTCTGGACTTGTTTGGGTATGATTGCTCAGACAGGATATTACAGGATAGCACAACGCCTTCTTTTCCCAACTGGAGTCTGGTCATCGGGGTTGAAACAGACAATAACTGCCTGTACTGTAGGTGTGGGAGACAACACCAGATAAACCGCTTGTTAGGGATTTCCTCTGAGGTTAGCACAAAAATTAAGAACAATAAAGTCTATTCATTTTAGGTGGTGTTAGATTCTTACCATTTGTTTTACTGAGTCTAACAATCCCTCTGTTAAGATTTGGGCTTTATTACGTTTCTAATTGCACGACTCAGAACAGCGGTTTCAACCATACCTCTAATTACTGAAGCCCAGAGACAGCATATTTTAATCTCTTCAACCTTATTCTCTCTCAGAGGCTGTTGAGGTAAAGGTTTTGGTGAAGATACTGGTAACATAAAGTAAAGTTGCTGGTATCATATGAAACTAGAAAAACCTATGGAATTCATTGGATTTTCACCCATTTCAGCTTGTCGGGAAATGCGCTAAATAAGGCTCCAAAGTTAGGTGAGTGAAAACCTTGCATGGTGAATTCCTTGACGTCTCACTTCAAGATATGGGTACCCAAGGGTCTCTCTTTTACAGACATGATCCCTTTACGCTAATTTCAGCCAGTTTTGGACCTGTTCTGTTTCAATATTTCTGCATACCCCAGTAAAAGTATCGGAATTGCATAAATTGGGTCTGACTGGAAAGCTGAGACTCTTGTGGATTCAATGAGCCCAGTTGTATTCATGTATGATGATTTGACCATAGTAGCCATTTCATTGTAGTGAGACTAATTTTTTATACTTGACCTGACTATGAAATGACCTACTGTGATGTCTAGGATAATCACAACCACAAACGAGAGACCTGGGACATTCAGAAGATGTATGTCTTTCCTAAGTATATGGACAATAAGGGAGTTGTAATATCAAATCACAGCAGGAATTTTGTTCCTCAAGGACTGTTGTATTTTGGAGGGATTTTTGACCATTTGTATCAATTTTCAAATGGTAGTTGAGTTATGAGACCTAATAGACCCTGGGAATTAGTCACATACAAAGTTTGAACAGGCGCCTAACCCAAACACAATGTTTTTCACAGATTTATGACTATAAAAACTTGACACATATTGCTGAGCTCCATCTTAAATTGATGTTCAGGTTCCCAGTTTTCAGATGATACATACCATTTCTATGTGGCATCTGCTATACACAAAAATACGGTATGCATGAGTGGGTTGGAAGAGATTAAGTCTAATTTGACCAGCCACGGAGACGGAAACATCAAGTCTAGAGTCTACTTATCCCTACTAAAGTGTCTGTGAAAAAGACACCAATCCCCTGTCTACAGTGTCACTCAGCCCCACAACTCCTTTCCTGCTGCAAACTAAATTGTCCACTCTCCTTTTTTATCGACCTGTAGTTCCTGAACTGTGAAATTTCCTTCCCCCTGTTCATCAGTGGAGAAGCTGACAGACTAATGCATGATCTGGACACACTGTCTGTGTAAACATTAGAGCTAGTACTCACGATTAAATAAAAAAAAATAGGAACACATGTGAACATCCTCTCTGTAAAGTGACACTCTCAGGCCTCGGCCTATTAACTGCTATAGTCTTTTGGGAACGATGCATTAAAGGATCTAATTGTTCATCAGTTGACAGATGATCGTCTGTCTCATGTGCCGCCTGTCTGAGCTTAAAAACAGTCTGGAGCAATGCACTCCAGTCTGCATGTCCCGTTCTACCTGTGATGGAAGCTATTTCTGCCCTGATGAGGGGCATTTAGCCAGAAATAACTCAAAAGAACCATTAGCAGATCTGATTCCAGAACACAAAACTCTTACAGTTTTACCAATGCAGCGTGAACAGAGACGTCACTTTGTTCCGTGGGATGTATGACAAAGGATAACTTAGTAAACATGGTCATGACCTGACTGCTCAGGTCAGTTTCTCTGACAATGGACATTTGAGGGTGTGTGTGTGAATGTGTGTGTGTGCTCAGTCATAACTATGTCAGTGTTGTGGTGGTGTGAGGGAGTATCACTGTCCGGCAAGTTATATGAGGCAACTCGTTCCATTGCGGAACAAGTATGTCTGATTGCTTTCACACTGCCTCATGTAATGTGTCTGGAATCTTTTTGACGAATACAGTATGTACAGATGCACAAGTAAATTAAACTTTACCGTTCTGTTCATCCAGCTCATTGCCAATCTCTTGGCCCATTATCTTCTGTCGGCTAATGACAGCTGCTAGTGCATCCAAGCCTGCGTCCTGGGCTGTGAAGAGAGGGGAGAGAAAATAAGAATCGTGACACACTTAAACATGAGACAAAGAAAGAGACTAACAATGTTGAAGCAGGATTATGCAAAGCCAGACAACAATATGGAAAAAAAGACCAGTATTTTTCCTTTATGTATGAAACAATAGCGCACTCTATATACAAATCTCTCAAAACACAATCAGTGTTAATTTTGTTAAGAAAAAAATACAATAGAATTTCTGTTATGATGACATCTGATCATTCTGCCCTGATGAGTAAAGATGAGATGAAGTAATTGGCTCTGTTCAGGCAGACAGTTATCAGCTGTCTCAATGAAAGCACTAATAAATCCAGCTTTCTTAAAAAGTGTGTGCCTGATCTTCAGTGGCGGCCTGTCAGGTGGAAAGAAAAGAAAGGAAAGATAAGATAAGATAACCTGTGAACATGTTTCTCTTAAAGTGAAACCAAAAGCAAGATGGAGTGTATCATTACCAGTTGGGACAGTATCTTGTGAACTGATGTGCAAAAAAGCACAACCAAGCAAGGCTCTAACATATGGTTCTAGGCAGAAGAGTAACCTTCACTTATCATTTATGTGAGTTGATTTTCCTTTTTAGGACTAAACTGAATGCTTGTATTAAGCTAGCTAAAATTTCAGTGTGGATTCAGGCTGCGTTGCCTGGCACCATTCACATATTGTTAAACTCAATGGAGCCAAACTTACAGTAAACATCTACTCCATTTTCCTTCCTTCCTTCATCTGGATGGCATCTTATGTTGTTCCAAAATATGTATGTGCATCAATAGTGTATTCACAGGCTTTCAAAAGAGGGCTAGAGTCTTTTGTGGATGCACCTTTCATACCTAACCATGATACTATCACCTGTTACCAGTTAACCTGTGCAATATTCCAATCAATTTTCCCAGTCATTTGCTGCCTCTGTCCCAACCTTTGTGGAACATGTTGCAGGCATCACATTCAGAACAAGCATATATTAAGAAAAATCAATAAAGTTTGAACATTAAATATCTTGTTTATGTTCTGTATTCAGTTGGATGTAGGTTGAAAAGGATTTGCATTTTGTTTTGAGCCTATGTTCAGGGTTCAGGGTTGAATGTGATACACATGTACACAGAAATCTATGTCAAATTTAGCAGTGGGGTACAATGAACAATGCTGCAATCCCCTTCGTAAAAGCGTATGTAAGAAGGGAGCAGTTGGACTATTACTGTGCTTGTGATATAATGAGGCAACTATTTGGGAAACAGGAATGACAAGCTGTTGGGGTCCAGCTCACACTGCCACATGTGAGTCATTCAGTACTTTACCCCACTCAGCCTTACTCCTGTTATTATAACTGTGGCAGGCCAAGGTGAAGAGGAAAAACTGTAAAGCTGAAAAGAAGAAAGGAGAAAGAAAGGAAAAGATTTGGCCTCTGTAGGTTTCCAAGTTTGACACGCTCTCTACCACTGGAATTTTTTTATGACCACAGGTTCATACACTCACCATTACTCCACCAGAAATCCCACAGGGGACTAGAAACTTCCATGTGGTTTGGTTTCACTGTCTTAACAAGAATCTCTGATCCCAAACTGACAATAACCAGAACCATAATGGAGACATAGCAATGAAGTGTCACATGGAGTCAGGTGAACTAATGTCTGGGTGTTCAAGTCATGTCAGAGCCATTCATGAAACAGGAAGAAGCAGGCGTGGGCTTACACCTTTTATATGTTCACATACATGAGTATGGCCAATACTAGTTTAATACAAATCATGTCGTTATCTATGAAATGTGCATTCACACAACTATACAACTATCTTTGCACATATTGCCCTAATTTGATGTACAATGAGGGCAAATATGAGTAACAAATATTATCCCAGTGATGCTATTATTCATGCAAAGGACGGTTGCTATACCCATATTTGGACTTGATACAAATCTTATCGAATAGAAATAAAACAGCATACTAGAAAACATGTTTACTTAATCACACGATGGAACATATGTAATTTCATAAATTTACAATTTAATTGCAGGGTTGGCTGTTCAGTCCGTGGCTTCCCCCTTCAGACTGTTAAAGTGTTACTGAGAAAGAAACTGAACCCCAAGTGAATGAGAGGCAAAACTGTTTGCTGTTTGCTTTGTCCATTATGGTAGAGAAATGGTATATGCAGTAAGTGCAGTCCATTTGCCATTATACCATGGTCTGGGTGAATACTTGATACTTGCAGGGTGTCCATTAATTCCTGATAAAAGACACCTGAAAAGAACAGGGAGAAATGGAGCCTCTGAACACCACAAGAAGAAGTACACTGCCCCTCTGAACTTACTGATATTTTGCATTACATAAGCAACCATCTCACGTACCATTCGTTGTTGAACTTGCTACTTCAGGCTGCAGCCAGCAATACATATGGTATTTTTTGTTCATGAAAATCTTGAAAATGATTGGGGAACAATGGCAAGGCTGATGGCTAGCTAATCAAAACAAACTGTCAAATTACATGCATGGTTTATCACCCATATACAATGTTACTGACTGGAATAACGTTAGCTTTCTGGCTCTTGGCTGAGCCAAACTTATATAAACTTTTATAAGGTGAGTGGACTAGAAATATCTCCCACTGCCTAGTTGTTTCTAAGGTTTGTCCTGTTTGTTGGTTAGTCAAACCCCTGGAAGTTTCTGGGGAAACAGAGTTATGACTTGAGAAAAACTCTAGATTTTGATTGCAAATATATATATATATATATATACATGTACACGGCAAGTGACCATGGTATAAGCGAGACCATGCCCTTCAAGGTGTCCATAATCAGGGTGCCCATTGTCCATTATTTCCTGTTAATGGACACATCGTCAGGTAGTATCTCTTACTTCAATCATGTGTAATTACCTTCAATGATTCGTTGTTGCTGTTGTTTGATCTCTCCAAAGGTCAGCCCCTTGGTCTCCTCTGTTTCGTTGACCAGCCAGGGGTTGGATGCTACACCTCGACTACCCCCTGCAGCCATCAACGTCGACCTGTGAAACATCGTCATGACTTCAGTATTTACTCTCCAAAATGTTTCCATCAATAAAAATTTAAAAAAAATTGTTTGGCAAAACTGACTTTTTACCTATCAATCATTCCAGCACACAGGTCTAAAACACTCATCGTGCATCACTGACTTTTAGCTATATAAGTAAACACAGTCTTGGTTGGGATAGGGGTACAATGCACATCTGTGCACCTCCTACAGCAAAACACATCTGTCTAAGGCATGTTCCCTTTTCAATAATGTACTTGTTTGAACATTTTATGACAACAAAAGCCTTTACATCATAGAAAAAAGTATTTATTTACTCATTTCGTCTTTTAAGTGTTTTGAACGATTGAAAAATACCAGGTTAGATATTGTGCAGTGTGTATACAGTACATATTAATCTGTCACAAGACTGCTGGGGAGATTTTTGCTTTGACAAAGTGACAGACTGGAGAGCTCTCCGCTCTGTACTGTACTGTGCTGTGCTAAACACTGCTGTGTGGTTTAAAAGCTATTCTTCTGCTAATAGCTTAAAGCTGTGTTTCAGACCCCCCTGTGGCTTTGGCCTTGTGGTGACGGGTTCAAAATCTCTATGTGAAACTGGATTTACACGTCTGTGTGAGCAAGTCGTCAAGTCCTCTCCTAGCCAAGCCCATGAAAAGTGACCTGGGTAGGGCTGTGACTAACAACTATTATCACTGTCAATTAAACTGGTGATTATTTTCACAATTAAACTATAAAATCTTGTATAAATCTCTCTATAAAATGTCAAAAAAAATGTGAAATGCTCATCACAATTTACCAGATCCCAAAGCAACATGGTCAAATTGCTTATTTTGTCCAACCAACAGTCCAAAACCCAAAGACTTTTCATTTACTATCATGAATGACAAAGTAAAGCAAAAAATCTTCACATTAAAGCAAATGTTTGACATTTTTGCTTGAAATATGACTGAAAAATCAATTATTAAAATAGTTGGGAACTTTATTTGTTTCAAATGACTGATTGATTAATGGACTAATTGTTGTAGCTCTCAACCTGAGCCACATGTTGGCTTATCAGTGACTATAAGAAAATGATATCACTACTACACTACTACTTAACTGTTTTGCTGTGGTTTTGATGTCCATACATAATTACGTCTTTCATTGGTACATTTAAACCTGATTTTTGAAATTCAACACCAAAAGCTTTTTTGGATGTTTTTCTATATGAGTAATGTATAAAACTACTTATATCTCATCCCGACTCCCCGTGTGATGACTACTTCAAGCTGTTTCTGAAGCAGTAAGTTAAGCATAGTAAGACCACTCACAGTGCTGAGGCTGATACTATCAGAATAGTAGGTGAAACAAGGCATTTGCTCTAATCTCTCTGACATCTTTGATTACTCTGAGACTGTGTGCCAGCCCTCCACTTCCTCCATGCAATTGCCCAGTGTGTGAAGATCCAATTAACCAGTTGGCGGAGAGCGCCAAAATCAGTCAGGCACATCTCTTGCACTAGACTGCCGCCATCGGGGCTGGAGCACCCGAGTCCTGACTGAATGACTTGGACAGGCGAGATTTAACTAATTACAACTATTTCCAGTGCAATCAAATACAAAGGAAAGGTTAGAGAATAATGTAGGAAAGGTGGGTCTGAGGGGCAACGGGGTGAACGCAGCCTTCAAATCAAGGCGCCATGTCCTTTTGCTTAGTCTGAAATGGAGATGCTTAGAACGTATTGTTTCAGGGATAGATTAAAGTCCCCTCTCTAACCTCTATCCCCTTTCTTCTACTCAAAGTTCTTACAAAAAAGAAAAAAAGAGCAGCTCAGATTATCCATGCATGGCCAATCCACCCCCTCCCACATTCTGTCCTCAGAGACCACACAGTGGGAACGGGTCCTACCCACAAATCCAAATTACCCACCACATATCACTATTAAAGTTAGGTCTCACTGAGCAAACTAAAAACCATACGACCACATGATTACAGTTCGCCAGACTAATTTATTAGCTAATGTCATTTGAGATTTTTTTAAGGGAGCCTTTTATGTAATTGGGTGTGTGTGGTCTGTAAAAAAAGATGAAAGCCTGTGCAAAGCACCACTAAGTAGATCAATCCCAAAACCAAAGCTTGTGAAAGATATCAGAGAAAGACAGTCTCATATCAAGGCATCAATAAAAGTGGTTCTCTAAATTCTACTTATGTGATAAAGCACTGATGCTTGAATTCACTCTACTGTTATTTTAGTTACTCTTAAAAAAAAAATCGATGGTCACAAAGTAGACTCATTATCATGTACAGTAGGTGTGCGCAAGGTGACGAGTTTAGGTCAAGAGCATGTGGAAGTGTGGGGAAATACAAACCAACACTCATATATTCATCCTTCACAAAAGAGTCAAAGGAATTGCAAATAAACCCCCTTCAGAAGCTGAAAAAGGATCACACACACTCCCATCCCCCAATTTAGAGTAAGCAACTATATAAATACATACAAATACAGGATCCAAGTGTAATTAGTCAGAAAAAGGTTAGAAGAATAACATCAGCAAACTTTTGTATGTTTATTTTACATTCATAAATCATATTCATTCAACTTATTTTCACTCCATATATTTCCCCTTTCCCCTTATTTTTCCATGGCCCCCTGCAGTCAGTCTATGCCCCACGGTTTGAGAACAACCACTTTACAATGTAAAAAAACATGGATGTCTCATATAAAAACACAGACATGATGAAAAACCAGAAGACGTTAACAACATGACACCAGTTCCTCTTCCTGTCCAAACAAATATCACCTGTGCCAGTCTGGGTCAAACATTACACAAAGTATCTGCTGCCTTTCAGGTTTCTAAAGCTGTCACATTGACATAACATCAGATGATGAAGAGGATATAAGCTGTCTCGTCCAGCTCTTTGATTAGCTCCACAAGTACGAGTTATAAACTGTAAACTCACTGCTTCCATACTTGTTCATTGAGAGACACACACACACACACACACATACATTCACATGAATGAGTGTATGTGTCCATTTCATGAGGTGCCAAATGTGTGATCAACAGTGCAAAGCGAACACATCTCCTAATGAAAAAGAATTAGCCATGAAGTTAAGCGCCCTGTCAAAATGGCAGACAGACTAACTTCCTTCCGAGTGATAGCACAGGGAGAGGTCACGGCACATGGGTCACAACGGATGTACAAAGAGTTTCACACAAAATTAGTGACCGGTGACACTTCATCAAAGCAGAGAACAGAACCTACGACCTCTCTGGTCAAGGAAATAGACAAAAGAATGAGGATTCATTATTTTTAATTGGGTGAACCAGCACTAGATATTATTATTTTTTATTTTTTTTTAAAGAAAAGATCTCAGGGGGGGAAATCATAAAATGAAAGGTGGCATGTTGTGAGGAGGATGGGCCCTGAAGCATCATGGGATGATGTTTGGTGCTGCGATTCTGACACTGAATGACATTGACAGACAGAGACTCAGGGTAAAGAAATTTTAACCATTCCTTCAATTACTTAAGCAACAAGCTGCTTGTCCAAGAATATTTTTAAAAATGAGAGTTCTCTCAGAAAAGCTCCACTCAAGAGTGCTTGAGGTAATAATTATGTTGGTATTGGTCAAAATGGTTATTAAATTTGAACATGAAATACTATTTTTTTTTCTTTCTCATCACAGAAATATGTGGTCTACATGTTTGTAATTACTCCCCAATTTCTTTTCTGCAACTTATTTGCTTTGTATTCCTCCCTTAATTATAAGGATGTGGTTTAATGGTGCTTTATTATCACACTCATAATTCTTTTCTCATTTCTTTTCTGTTATGTATTTATTTTTAATAGATTTAGGGCAATACTTATTTTCAATCCCTCTGATGACCAGATGGACCCAGACTGATATGGACATGATGTGATCTTTATGCGATGGCCGACTGATGACATCTCTTTATGCTTCTCTGTCCTCCTGGGACTTTTAGGAATGTAACCCTTACCACAAAGTTACGTACTGATAACATTTATGTTGCATTGCCTCTGGTTACCATTCTGTTCAATTCCTTTGTAAAGTTCTGTTAAAACAAAATTACAAAAATAAAGTATAAAAAAAAAGACCACTTGAAGCAGCAGCACAGCTTTGTAGTTTAAGAACCACCCTTAATACACATAAGGAGCATTTGCTGGTGGAATTTAAGTGAAGTACCACATTGATCATGAATATGATCATATATATGTCGAGACCAAACATTTTAAATTTAGATATAATGGTCTAATTGTCAAAGTGTTGCCACTGTTTGACCCCCCTCTTAACAGCAGAGATTGCATACTGAGATTTGCAAGTCTTTCAAATTTTCTCTAATTTGGGATAAAATCATTTGAATTCGATAATTTAATACCTGGAGGGTTCAGGTTCTCCAGCATCTCCCTTGAAGGTGGCGTTGAGCTGCTTCTCTCTGGTTAGCAGGTCATCAATGAGGTTCTGCCTCCGATCAGCTTCTGATTGCATTCTGATGAAGCCACGTTAAGGTCAAGTGAAAGGTCAACATTACTTTAAAAATAGTCACTGATAGTGGACAGAGGACGCTCCTGACACTTTTCTTCGGGTCAGTTTGGAATTAACCCATGAACACAGAAAGCCTCCTAATAGGAAACACTTTGGACCTTTTTAAAACACTCTAATGCCCTCTATAGGAAGGCAACTGTGACTGCAAGCAAAGGAAACCCTCCAGCCGAAAATGTAATCTGTATCTTATGACTTCCACTGCCTGGAATTCATTCGTTTCCAGAAAAAAGGATACATGTGTCGACTTGATGATGCCCGCAACAACCCGTCTTTAAGCTGGGCAATATTCTGTTTGAGCTTCTGCAGTGATGCCCGCAGAGTCATGTTGATCTGAAAAGACAGAACATATTTACATCAATTGACAGCTAAATAAACTATTTAGTATTTCAGGAGAAATTTGCATGTAATGCCACTTTACTTGTAATTGCAACACCTTACCTTTGCAGGGTTTCCCCCTGTTCTCTGCTGCCTATTTCGTTCATGAATGTTTTCTGCTATTTCGTGTGACAAACGACATGTGGCATCATAATTCTGTAACCTATAGATCAACAAAGGGGTTAAAGATGTCAGTTAAATCATTACTGACTCATGACAGACAACATAGTAAGACCCTCTGTTGAATCATGGGGTTTAAGTGGTAATGAACAAAACCAAAGAATCTAGGGCTGCACAATTAATTAAAATATTATCAAAATCATAATAATAATGTCCAAATCGCACAAGCTGCAATTTATTGATAAAAGAAAATTGAGTGACCACACAGCATTATAATAAAGTACCGTAGTGCTGCAGAAATACCCTTGCCTACACATCTTCTCAAGATGCAAGAAAACGTTTGTTACATAACCCAACACATTTCACATCACCGTGGTCTTAATAGCCTTTTCATTCAAATGCAAATCATATCACACCTGTCATCTGTCAAATAATCTCAATACGATGTTGGGTTTTTTAAATCGTATTGAGCAATGTACGGCTCTAATACATTTACTGGTCCAGGGAGTTGTACAGAAAGAAGACAGTCGTATTTGTCTCCTAATGTGTAACATACAAAAATCTAAAAATTGGATTTCAAGAATACTTTACAAGATAATACAATGCAGAAAATACAAGCTAGTTCATTATGTTCAATTGTCAAACAACCAGAGGGCTCGTGATCGGAGTTTATTGTTGTTGAGCAAATATAATGTCTGAAAGGGTGGATGTAAAAATACCCCGACAGCCTCAAAAGCCTGAGCTGCAATGTTGATATTATTTAATATAGCACTGATGTATTACATTATATTTCACGGTTTTGTGTTAAAGTTTTGTTTAGAGAATAAGCACAAGATTGATTCATCATGTGACTTCATTAGCATTGCCTTTTTCCTCTTTCGATTCTGCTAACACTAACGTTACAAAGCTTCAATCTGAAGATTAGAAAAATTCTTTAAGTGCAGCCATACTACATTTCACAACACATTTGAGCTGATTTTGTAATGTCTTGTTGGAAATGTTTCTGTTATTTGGTTAACGTTGATCTTTACAGGTAAGAACTAACGTTAAGTTAGCTACCACTTTAGCTAGCAGGGCACAGACAGAGGAGCTAACTTTACGTCATTTGTGGTCGTTAATGATACAGTTGACCAGATTTACTGAAGCCGCCCAACACATCACTCACCACGGATCCTGAGACATTGCGATAAAAGTTATTTATGAGCAGAAAATCCACTTATTTTGAACCATCCGGCCAGTAATCACCAGCAAACTGTGTCTTGTTTGGGTTGGACGTCACTACGGCATACAGCGAGGGTCAGTAGAGTCTAAGTCCGCGGATTCAGTTTTGTCCATAAAAAACGCAATAAAACGTGACTGAAATGTGATTTTTATACGCTACCGATATGATTTTATGTTTTGTATTATTTTTTCATAAAATGTACATGACGTTTGCTCAGGTTGCACCTACGAAGATATCCGCCAAGTGGAGGTAAGAAAGTCTGCATTTATTACTACTACTACTATCACTACTACTAAGAAGAAGTGTTTCAGTTTGTCTGAACACAACAGAATAACGTGATGCCAAATCTGAAAACTGTTGTGCTAATCACTATCCGCTAAAATAGAAATTTAATTTAGAAAGAGTGAAATGCCAGAACAAGAATATGGCTGGAGGAAAGCTACTGATTACATGGGAGCTAGTCGCATGTGGTGAATGTATTTTGGTGAATGACTCAGCAGTTTATTATGGCAGTGAGATGGAAAAGCCAGCATGGAAAAAACGCTGCATGATTGAGGAGAAAGGGAGGTTTCAGGAAGAATACTAGAAGAAAGCTACATAGCAAGAAACCCAAGCTCAATCAATCTCAGCTATGTCAAAACAAAAGAAATCATAGACATAGTAAACAAACGTAAGAATAAAACATCTACTGACTGGAACGGAATTGATATGACATTTTTCAAGAAAGTCGATGACAGTATTGCAAACCCACTAACCTACATCTGTAACCTGTCGTTCTCAACTAGTACAATTCCACAAAAAATGAAAACTGCAAAATTTATTCCATCATATAAAGCTGGGGACAAACAAAATTTAACCAACTGTATCATTACTCTGCCAGGTCTCTAAAATATTAGAAAAACTGCTTATTAGGAGGTTGGATCATTTCATTGATAAGTATTATTTATTGTCAGACAGTCATTATGGGTTTAGAGCACACAGATTAACATCAAGTCCATTAATGGAGTTAAGAGAAGAAAGTGCTGGTTGTATTGATAACATGAAGTATGTAGTAGGAGTTTTTCTAGATTTTTTTAAAAAAGCATCTGACACCATAAACCATGACTTGCTCAAAAAACTGGAAAGATATGGCATGAGAGGGGTTGTGTTGGACTGGGTAAAAAGCTATATGGGAAACAGGCAGCAGTTTGCGATTACGTATCAACATGCCTAGACAACTGTCAGGGTCCCACAGGGGTCAGTATCAGGTCCAAAACTGTTTGTTTTGTACATAAATGATATAAGTATGGTGTCCAGAAAATTAAAATGTTTTATTCATGGACAACACCAATGCTATCCATTCTGTGTAAAATCTGCGGCAGCTTTTGGAGGAGGTCATGACAGAGATGAGTAAAGTAAAGCAATGTTTTGGCATAAACAAATTATCTGTAGCCCTCTGACGTCTAAGCCAATTTTTCTGCCTTCAGCCCCCCTGGTCTTTTAGTGTAAAAATGCTTGTAAAACATTCCCTCAATAATGCACAATAAAGATCTGAACACCCTTTTTTCAGGACAACATGAGCTATCAGAATATGTAAGCTGCAGTGATGTCACATGAATGTACAAATAGTTATTTGACCATAAAAAAAACAAAAGAAAAAAACAGGTGGAAATTTAATCTCTCATGTTTATTCAAAACATACAGAAAAACTACTGGAAGAAAGTTTTTTGACATAACTATCTAGTCAACACACAACCAAAACTATTCACATACTTACAAAGTAAGTAGTACTAAGTAATAAGTACTTTCTTTTTTTTTCTTTTTTTCTTTTTTTGTCCATAAAAATTATGAATGCCATGCCTGAAAACAGTTCTTATCAGCAGTGAGACAGAGGGAAAACAGAAGGGACCACAGCTACAATAAGTACTGCTGAACTGCTGGACAGCTCCCTCATGGGGGCTCTGTGAGTCAGGGGGACTGGCTTGTTGTCCTGCAGCAGAGGTGTCAGGCTCTCCAACACTGTAAAACAAATAAAATAAATAAAAAAAAAAACATGAGATTATATATACCAAATCAGCAGGTGTTTTTGCATTAATTTCTCATATCACTAAAACCTGCACACCTATTCTACACACATGCTGTGTGCTGTATGCAAAGCAGAGCAAGAGCTTACACAACCTCACAAAGCAAAACATCTTGTGTTCATGCGGTTTCCTACCCTCCCTGAGAACAACAGCCCCCCACCAGCCACCCCACACCTATGAAACACCTTTGTATTGATTTGTGTCTGCGTGTTTTTTTTTCTTTTAGATATCTGCACAAACACAAAATATACAAATAAATATAGAACTACTCATGTACATGTATTATATTTTTTCACATTCACATCTTCATATCATACATACTGTAAATAAATACAGGCCACTTACTCTTCAGCTGGATCAAGTCTGTCTTGATAAGCTTCACTCATCTGTGAGATTGTTGTTTTCTATCCCTCAAACTGACGCCATGTAAACAACAGTATTTTTTAGATGATTGGTCTTTTTTTTTTTAAAGAAGGTAAGAATACCATGGAAATATATAATAGTCCTTTGTAACTATAGGCTTTGTAACTATATGAATAGTACAGTCTGAATTACAAATGTGTTGTGTAATTGTTTTCATGTCTTACACTGCACTCACAGTACAAGTATTATTTTCATTGTCCCAGCCTTCATGGAAAGTAACACGAAGGAAAGACGGCATGCTGTCTCCACTTAAGGGGGCTGAAGAGTTTGTTTTTCAACTGCGTTGCATGTGGAGCCCACATATGAGATATGTACTCGTAGAGGTTTTATGTTTCATAACCAAACAGTAGTTGTGTTTGGATCAAAACATATATCTATTGTGTAGAATAATAACCAGTGGACAACTTCTTGGAATAGACTCATTTGGCATTTTGATCCTACACATGAAACAGTTTTCAGAGAAAGACGTGATGATCACACTTCTCTTTCTGATGACCTTATTATGAGCAATCTGTAAGACAAGATAAGATAATCCTTTATTAGTCCGACAATGGAGAGATCTGCTGTCTTACAGCGGCAAAATGGATAGAAAAATATATGTGTGTATATAAATAGCAACAATATAAATAGCAACAATTTAAACAAGAGGAAAATTTAAGAAAAATAGGTCTATATAAAATATTGCAAATAACAAACTCAACAGTCGAATTTATACTTGTTGCACATAGGAAATACTGATATTGCACAGTTGAAAAGATACTACACCTGAGTAGATACTGATGTCCCACAGTCATGATAAATTAATAGTAGAGTCAATTTGTTAGTTTTAATAGGTGTAACTGTAAAAATAAACAAAATTCAAGCCGACTGCAATGGCAATGATTACATACATTACAATTAATTACATACATTGCAGTAAGTAGGGTTATTTGAAGGACACTTGGTAAAATCGTATCTTTCCTGTGTTTTGTCATGTAATCTGGAAATTATTACTCATTGTTTGTGATTTCTTTCTTCTTAGAATGAGACACCGTGTGTTGTCATAGTTTAAACACTGGCTGAAATCACCACAAACAAACCCTAGCCACTACAGCTTACTTCACATGGACACAGCCCACAGGCTTATATAAAGCCCTGATCCCAGGGAGACGCACCTCGTCACAGCGGACACGTTACCTTCCAACTTGCATTTCTTTGAAGAATAAGACTTGAGATGCTTGATGTTTCAAGAACTCCGGAGTTCTCCAATTGTGGAAACATGAATTCAGTCTCGATCTGCACATCCTCTGACCAAGACCTCAGCTCTATGGCAGGAGGCAGAAGCAGGCAAAGGTCTCACTCATATTACAGCCCAGAGGACTGTAAGCACTACGGTGTGCAGACCCAGACAGAGGAAAACTATCTAAGACCTCGCTCCAGGTATGTTTTCACTTTAAACTTACAGACCTGTGCCTTTTTTAATCCACATTATGTTAGCTGTCAGACAACTCATATTTATGTAGATTTCTGTTTTAATGTTGTGGTAAAATTCGATAAAGGCAGACCATACGTATCACAAAAAAGTATTAAAAAGGACTGTTAAACATTACTGAATACATAATTAATACTGAATGAACTGCTCCTCAGGTCCTTTTACAGCTATGAGACATCAGAGCTTTACTCTGACCATCATATGGGAAACTCTTCCATGTCCAGTCCACTGAGGACCAGCTCCCTGCTCCAGAATCAAGTGACCAAAAAGGAGAAGAGAGAAGGGGATGGAGCTGGTATTCGACTCGCCTCAAGGAAGTCCAAGTCTAAACCAAACAAGCACTCGCAATCGCGAGAACTTCATGGTACTGAAATCATGTTTTTACATATATTCAGATATTCTGTTTTAAAAAAAAAGGAAATTTTGAATAAATTTACATTGTTAAGGAAAACAGAGTTAAATGTATAATTGTACCTGTTTATATTTTGCTCAGGTAGTAAAGGCAGTCTGAAGTCAGTTCCCATGATAACCATCTCTGAGTTGGACAGCTGGGAAATTTGCTCCAGCTCTGGGATGAAATATGGACAGTTTGTGGACTGGGAGAAGATTGACCCAGAAGCAGCAGAAAGATACCGGCAGATCCTGAAGAGTGACCACCAGCAGCTGAAAACTATGGGCCGAGAAGGATTCTGGGCCATGCCCCACACGCTCAGGGCCAAAGCTTACTATCACATCATCCACAGCATCAACTCCAGGTTAAGATGGACACACTGAATTTCATCAATTTAAAATGTTTAAAAGATATTTTCTGTCATGAAGAAAAATGTGTATGACCTTTGCAAAACCAGTATGTACTTTCCATTTTAAATCCACGTAACCAAACGATCTGAATGTGCACTGATGTTGTATCTGCAGTGGGCCTGTCACTCCAGACAGAGATGTCTACTATGAAGTGGTCAAGGAGCTTTTTGGAGAACAGAAAATCAGCACCCATCCAGTCCCAGAGTACATGGAAGCAGGAGAAATACCCAGGTACTTTTGTGGGATAATGTTGGTTCATGTATCATAGACATGCTGCTGTACTATGCAGATATATTGAAAACTTGTTGTACATAGTAGATGATCCCTAAAAAATATTTTTCAGCAAATGTGTCAATGTGTCACATGCGTGGGCTTACAAACATAAAAAAAAATCCCAAGAGTGGCTGGGTTGTTGAGTAGGAGTGCATAGCTAGACATTAGACATCTGGATGAATATGAGACTATATAAACTTTTTGGCAATACTGTGAAGACTTAACATTTGACCTCTTAAACTAGCAAAATAATAAACCTGAAAATCACAAAGTGAAAGCATGTTTGGTTAATTCTTAGATTAGTTGCCTGTGATGGGGTTTATTTTTGTATGTATTAGAGAAAATACATGATTGATTGGCATTCATGTGCCCACACTGTCTCCAGCATTGCTGCTGTATACCCAATTGTTTTTTTTGTGTTTTTATGTGGGGTATAGTAAAAAAATTGATGTGGGTTTTTCAATTATTGTGCATACACACTGCATTAGATTGGAAGATGAGTGATGTGAGTTGTCGTTCTTGTCTTATCCAGATACTGTCTCAACAAAGCAGGCCTGAACTCAGTTAAAAAGATCCTCCTTTGCCTCGGAAAATACTTCCCAGACATGAACTTCTGCCCCATCCTGCCCGAGCTGGTCTCCCTCATCCTCCACTTCAGCGAGGATGAAGCCGAGTGTTTCTACAGCGTGTCCCGGCTGATCTGTTACAATGACCCCAACAAGCGTTACATCGACCAGACGTTCCTCACCTACCGTGCCTCCTGTATGACCTTTGGAGACCTCGCTAACAGGTGCTGCAGAGGCATCCGTAAGCTGATCGCCAGCTCCCATCAGAACCTCTTTGAGTTCTACTCTGACTGGATTATGTGGATATTTGCTGACCTTCCCTTCACATATGCCATCAGAGTGCTGGATGTTTACCTACTGGAGGGCTACAAGGTCCTCTACAGGTTTGTTGCTGCTGCATTTCCACGTGTAAACAAAAGCTTTCAGTCTGAGAGTGTGATTTCTCATGAGTATATTCACTGATTCTTTTGTAGGGTGGCATTGGCTTTGCTAAGCCTCTACAAAGTATCTGTGTCATCTCGAGTGGCAGACGTGGAGGACTTCAGGACAGATATGAAGAGGTTTGTGCAGAACGTGACTCGACACTGCACAGCTGAGAAGCTTCTGGAGAGGGCCTTCAAGATTACCATGGCCACACGGAGGGAGCTCAACCTCCTGTTCAATGCTAATAAGGACTCCCTCATGCAAAAAGGCGTCAGCATACACCAGAAGAGGTGAGTTAGTACAGACATTGATAGAGAAAAGGCAATAACATAGAAGAAAAGGAATCTGTTTAAAATGGGTTTCTGTTGACCTTTCCTAAGTCCCACCCCTTTTTACCCTGTGCTCCAATAACAGCTGTGCAAGCTTGGTACACAGTGGACCCTCAGTCAACTTAATCTTTCCTGTTTCCTGTAATTAGATATGCCATGTCCAATTATAGCAAAACACTAATTATCTTGCTAGCTAGTGATTGATGTAGATTAATTAGTTCATTATCTACATTTTGCTAACATTAGCTATCAGATGTAACTAGCTAGCTAACTATTGACGTAGACTGCTAGTTAGTAGGCTAGCATTTTGCTAACATTAGCTAATTTAAGTTGTGACTATGTAGCTTATACAGGTCTCCCAGCAACATCTTTTAACAATCTTCAGACTTTGATTTTCTTTGGGGCATAGACAGACCTAGAGAGAGGTGAAGCCACAGAGCGTCCAGTGTGCCCCGTGGGAACTTACCACGGAAAAAATATAAATGGTAGTCTATGGCGAGAGACAAATCATTTTTTGATCCCATTTGAACTGTGCCGTGATTTACACATGTGACATTTCTCAATTTAAAATGATTTTACAAGACAAGAATGTTGCAATTTGTGGATGATTTATCATAGTGTAGTTTAGCTTTGTGCGAAGCTGCGCAGTGAACTACACGTCTCATCTTGCACAATAAACTCCATCAACATGAATATTGCTGCCTCTTTAATGTTAGCTTACCTGAAGTGTTTTATCCAGCGACTCCTGGTGTTTTTATCAACCACGAAGAGAAAGAACAGGTAAGACCTGTTGTTGTGTGACTAAATCCCAGGACGAAAACACTCGGGCTTCATAGCTTCAATGGGTAATGTTAGCTTTAGAAGAAAAGTCACACAATGCCCGGGTGTGTATTCTTTCTAATTCTGTATCTTCATATTCTTACGACAAACAGTGACTTTCTTGACTTGTAAAATTATCTTTTAAACTGACAAACATGGCACGTGTCATTTGTGGCACAATTCAAAAAATAACTTTTCTCTCTCCATTGACTGCAGTTCATCATTTTTCCAAAGTTATGTCACGTGGTGGTTCATCAGAAAGGGTGTGATTTGTGACTGAGGAAGGGTAAATTATGTTTTGCCAAGGACTTTTAATGTGTTGTCTGAGATAAAAATACTATATTGATTGTTCACGCTAAAAAGAAAACTGTTCATATTTATCTAATCTCAGTTTCATGTTCTCATCATAGCTGTTTCTATGTTCCTAAAGGCAGTCAGTTGAGACGGTGGACTTCAGCAACTTCACCTCCAGTGTTGTGACAGGGACTGAGATGAGAGTCGTCTGGGCCTGGATACCTGAGCGCTTTGCCCTTTTCAGTCCCATTAGGCTGTTTAGTACAGCTGAACATGGCAGAAGTCTTGCTTCGTAAGTAACCTTTGTCCACTAATTTAATCCCACTGAGAAACCACGTGGGAGGCAAATAACTAATGAGCTGCTACTTCACAGGCATGAATTATGGATAAAAGTGTTTCTTTCATACATCAAAAGCCTTTGAATCTTTCATTTTTTTCTGTTTATACCTGCTCGATTAAATGAGGTCAGGTGTCACGGATCAATATAATTCTGAGCGCCACGTCTCAGCAGTGAAAAACAGATTCTCCCATCTACTTACGTAACAGAGAGAGGCCCAGTGTTTTCACTATAAACATGTTTGCTTTGAGTGTGACAGTCAGGTGACAGTTCATTGAGGTGGCAAATGTTGTTTATGTAGAAAAAAGCTGAAAGTATAAATTCCTGAGTTTTCAGTGTCTAATGACTGTTAAGTGATCATTTCTAAAATATAAAGGAGAATGCTAAGAATTCAGATTCATTAATCCAACCCTGTCTTTTTGTAATTGTAAAGCCACCACAAAATATATTTGTAATTGCAACGTCTAATTTTCCCCTGACTTCATCCCATCTTGAATAAAACAAACAAAAGCACTTGAGTGAGTTTCAGCCATAATTGTTAAAGTTGTTATCTTGTCTCCCAACTTACAAAATGTTCTCTTCAAATATTATATGGTGCAGATAGGCTTTGTAATATATAAGACGAGGTTTAGTCATCAATGACACTGTCTGGTTGTTTATGTAGCATTTTATTTGCTATTCAAAACAACATGTGAACATGTTTCTTTCTTGCATATAGATTCTATTCACATGTGGAGGGACATGAACCAGCGGTCTTGATGATCAAAACTGTGGATGAAGAGGTAAAAAGAATATTGAGATACACCTGATAATTTGCTTAAATAATGTGCTTTTCCTTTTGATATAAGCTTAGATTTGATTTGTGATGCTAAAATATTGTAATATGTCTCATTCTCAGGTCTTTGGTGCCTTCCTGTCAACAGATCTGATAGAAAGAAGAAAGCATGACTCTGAGGGACTTACATATTTTGGAACTGGGGAAAGTTTTGTGTTTACGGTGAGACATATTCCTGCTACCCTTTTCTCAAATGATACGATGAATGATGATACTGAGATCTCTTTCTCTGCAAAACCAATATCCTGAATCAACTGTCCTCCCACCACCACCAAAGACTAGATGTCTCATAATTTCCTCCAACTAAATCCTGACAAAATAGACGTTCATTTAATTAGACCTGATAACTTTTACACTGCAGTTCATCAGTTTATTGCCTCATTTCACTCATATATCAAATCCACGACTAAGATTCTTGGCATCATCTTTGATCAGTATATGAATTTTTAACATCATGTAACCAAGCTTGTTTAAACCTGTTTTCCTTTGTATCCTGTCTTCTACTGATCTTGAATTATTAATCCACACATTAATTTTCTCCTGTCTAAATTACTGTAACTCCCTCTATGTACTAGTCAGTCTGCTCTAAATCATCTACAGTCCGTTCAGACTGCAGCTGCCAGGTTATTAACCAGAACTAGCTGGCAGGCTCACATGACCCCGGTTCTTGCATCCTTCCACTAGTAAAAGGATTGTGAGGTGACATGTTTGCACTCTGCAAGATCACCACTAGATGCCACTTCCTACATCCTACAAACTGGTCCTTTAAACCGCATGTCAAACAGAAATTGTTTACTCTTTCAGCTTCGTCCCAGCATGGAGCGCTATCAGCAGGCTATGGTCAACATCATGACCAGGAGAGCTTACCCTCAGCAGATTCAGGCCTCCTCTGAGGTGACCATTAATGGCTGCTCCCCCATCACCTCTACCCTAGCCACCACAACTCTGACTTGTCCTGCTGGAACGCCCCAGGACCCCAGCTACCTGACGATCCCCTTCACCGCCCCAGCAGAGGAGCCCATGACTGCCAAAGAGCCAAAGAGACCCAAGGAACAAGAACCCTCCATGTTCATAGCAGGCAGTGACAGTCAGCTCATTATTGGTATGTAAATTAAACATAACGCCAGACGAGTAGAATAGGTCTTTAGAAAAGGTCTAATGTGGTGTCAGCTGACACAGGGCTTGTTAATGCAGTGCTGATGTGTGTGTCGTCTCTTAGGTGGTGATGGGGGCCATGCACTCTGCCTACAGGAAGACCTAGAGGGAGGATTCTCAGAGCCTTGTGACACATTCAAGAGCATCCCACTCTGCAAGGGACATTTCAAGATCCAGGCCCTGGAAGTATGGGGCATCCAGAACTCTATTTCCTTTTCCCACAGTTTTCCCTCTCAGTGAAATAACGGGAGAGCAACCTTGTAACTTTGCATCCCTTGGTAAACCCTGAACCAGTTTAATCTCTTTGTGCTTTTTAATTTGACTTGATTTTTATGTAAATTTCAAATATTTATTTTGTGAAATGGACATTTATGTACATATTGTGAAGCATCTGAGTGAGATTTTACTTGACTTATTGTGTACATATCAAGTCATGTTTTAGCCATTTAGCCTGGGTCCAGACCTTCAAATCTGCCCACTCAATGTCTTGCTGAACTTTACAAGCCCACATATGCACTAGTTCCCATTTCAGAGAAGCTCTAAAAACACAATGAACATATCCACACAAATGCCACACCAGTTGTGAGAGTAAGCACTGTATGTAGTGCGATGCAATTTTGAGTAGGCGTAATGAATTTGGGAGGATAAGTACTGCCCCTTCTAGATTCATCATAATTGATATCAATCACTAAATATTGATTAATTTCAACCAAAGGGTCATATTTAACTATCAGGACTGATTATAACCTGTAAGCATATTACAGAAGCAGAAAAATTACAATTCTGGTTTGTCCTCCCACAAAGTCTACTAATTATCGCTCTTTTTCTGTGTAAACATCTGTTGGTCTTTCTAGGATGAATATACTTACTTCTACATTGTTTTTGTCTTATTATTTTGCAGTTTATTTGATACGCAGTTAAATTTCATGCACCTTTATAATGTGATGATCAGTTGTTTGTTTTCTCAATGTCTAATAACTTATTCATGTGACCTATTGTGAATATGGTATTTTGTTATTATTGTATTTAAGTTAATAGCCTATGTAATGAGATAAAAAGTAAATGACTTTCAGACAGAAAGCAATGTTTTTATTTATTTCTGTTTGAGTTAAAAATGTTGAAATTGTCAACAGATGTAGCCTATTACTAATAACATGTGTAAGCCAGTAAGTATGTCTATGAACCCACAGGCTAAAGTGGTCTGACAGTTATCGATATCCTCTCTACAGTATACACATCATTGCATACAGGATACTTGAAATTTGACAAAAATTAGAGCATAGCAGTGTAGACTCGGAAGAGGGGGTCCTGGTCCAACTGGTCCACCCTACCAAAAATAAATTATTGACCTATTTTGAAAATCTTTGCTGCGTTCCAGTGCTGTTGGAAGGGGCAGATCTAAATGGGGAAATTGTTGATTTTTGTGGTAATAGACGGAAAACTCTTAGTGTGGGTGTTAGAAACAATGTCAACAACGAAAATACTTGTATGTCTGGATTCAGCTGCATGTTAGTGCATGATTTGCATGTGTCAGCTGTATCTGTGGTCATTGTTAAACTTGGTTGACATATTTTTCTTAAAAAAAAAAACAAACTTGGTACATAATGTGTACATTCACCGTAAAAGGCAGCTGGTATGTGACGCACGAACAATAAAATAAAATGTGACAGATATACCATGATCAATGGCAACTCTTCTCTTAAATATTTGAACTTTCAAATTAACGTGGTGCATTTGAAGGTATCATATATGCGAACGGGCATCAACTCGGCCATGTCTAGAAGGGAACCCCAGACCAACGAAAGATCTCGCGAGAGTCATCATTTTACCCCAAACCCATGACCTTTCCCAAATCCTAAACAGGTATTTTCTGTTCCTAAACCTACCCACATTTTAACTACACTGCTGTCACATCCTATAACATAATTATTCGTATAAGGCGCAAAATAAACTAACAATACGTACAAATATCGCGAGAGCTTCGCAAATGAACGGTTTCCCTTGAGAGAATTCATCATATCCACAAGACTGTTGCTACATTGATTAGCAAGCTGCAGTGACTAGCTACCTTCAAATGTGCAGAGGGTTGAATATAAAACGTTGCCGACAAAAGATGTGACAACCATCGGTTTTAAGGATTATTAGAGAGGTGGGACTCAATCTTATATGGCCTGCTTAATCTTACACGGTTTGTTAGCTAACGCGAAAACAATGCTAGCTGTAGCTAAGTTAGCGAGCTAACGCTATCTAGGTCTTACAATGTGCATGTGTATACCAGATGAACAATCATCTACACTCAATTTTTATGGCCACTTTAGCAATAATGTATCTTGCGTTAAACACACAATTGTGTGGCGTCCTTTGTCATAGGACGGAGTCATGCTAAACTCAATTGGAAACCATTTCAGCTTAGTTGCCCTGCCCATTTGCAGATGTTACACACATCATATAATACACGTATGGCATTTTATGAATTAGCTCTAGCTGGCTTCCAATTCGACATGCATTTTGTAACGCTAGCTCAAATCTCGCCTATCAGATTTTCAAAGTTCAGTATTGTCTCTTCTGTTCTCTCCATCCTCCTGTACTCAAGTTACACGTTGCTGATGTGCAGTTGGATGCCTCAATAGGCAGGATTATAAATAGCTGTTTGTATAATCGTATTAATAGTATCCATCCCAACGTGCTATGATGCTATCACCCCCTCCAATGGAGAGAGGTTGGGTATCTGTTCAAGGAGGCCAACCAGTGGTCAGACCAATATTTCATCTAACCATCTAACCTGGTTTAATGTCTCTTGCAGACAGGGCTGGGCTGATAGAACAGCTGAATTGTTCTGCCTCATTTGCTCCTCTGTGGTGTCCTCGTTATCTACTTTAATCATCACCCAACACAACACATTTCTGTTTGTCACCTTGCAGTAAGAATATAGTAGAGTCTAATATGGATTGCAAAGCTATATATGAATGCTAAAAATCACTACTTGATCCATATAACTGAACTCAACTGTGCAAAATATGCTGTATTGTAGCAGGAATTTCTTTAAGTAATTTTCAACATGTTACATTTCTTTCTTTCTTTCTTTCATCACCTCATTGTTGCACATTTCAGTACATGCCAAACCAGGTTTGTAGTCAGTTAGAAAGCATCGCTGTTACATAGTTTGTCCACCAGAGAGCACTGAGAAGTTGGTTTTGAACTGTAACATGTATAGCTCAGTATGTATCTTGGTTACCAAAAGCAAAAAGAAATACCAAGATGTTTGTTTGTGTAAATAATAGTACAATTGGATGATTTATTATTTATATACATAGCTTAAGTGATAAAATTGAATAATTTCTCTATAATACTAAAATAATAGTTTTTCATTTCCTCTGTTTGTGTCTGTTTATGTGTTTTATCAAAATAGGCTGCAATCATGGGCCCAGACACAGCATCTGTCCCTAAAACAGAATCTTCAGACGAAAGTAAGTATTAATGCTTCTTTGTACAATTATATTAATTTGGTGAACACTCAAACACACTATTCCAACACTTAAGTAACAGTTAGAGCACTTATAACAGCAAAATAATTTTTGAGTTGGTATTCATATTCTACAGACTTCACCTTAAAACTTCAACTTAAATTCTTTTGCAGAAACATGATTATATTTGCTAATCTGTGCAAAGGTTGCTGTGATCATCATCAATGCTGTCATCCGACACGTTGCCCCTAAGATTTTTTGCAGCTGCCTGCCGCTAGTTGGGGCTGCGGCACTGTCAGAAGGCAACCCCTCTCACCCAGCGCGTATGCTCCAATCGCCCTGGCAACACCGGATGTTTACATCAGTATAGTTGGACAGATGAATGTAGATTGTGACAGAATAAGCTGATATATATTTACTCGACTGGAGAAACGTGCCCATATTAAGCACATACACAGACATAAACTCGCAAGCGGAGCTGCTGCTGCTGCTGCTACTAGCACTGTTAACGTTCGCCACACTGTGTGTCAGGCTAGCAGCTAACTTTAGCTCTGGATCCTTTATCCGCAGCACTGTGACCCTCTTTGGTCTGAAAAGGTGAAGCGTTTAGTGAGTTGTTGTCATGTTTCGTACAATAATGTGTAAGGTTTGTATTGCACAGCGCAAAGTAGCATGCATTTCAGCGGCATTTAAAGTACAATTTGGCGATTGTAGACTGTGACTAATGGCTTCAAATGGCTCTTAATACACAGTATATTTTTTTGGACAGTGTTTCACATTATAAATTAATACATTCTGCTAAATTTTAACTGCTTTCTGAGTGTTTTCTTAGTGTTAGACTAGTCGACTAGTCTAAATTAAATTTAGCGTATAATCGACTGGGAAATTAGTTGCTAGGAACATCCCTGGTGCAGGCAAGCACGCCTGTAGTGTTGGTGTGCAGCAGTGAGATGGGTCCCCGCTGAAACACTTTCCTGCTGTGCACGTTCCAGACGTTGTTTGGGCTGTTCATCGGTGTGGCGTTATATGAAAAATTCATATCATAATGAAAATAAAGACCAATTTTCGGTACAAACCGGTATACCGCACAGGCCTAGCTGTTAGTCACACTTCACTCTACTTTTCCTTTGTGTGTTCACATTGTTTTAATTGTTACATAGCATTAGTCAATGATAATAAGTAATCATTGTATTCTGCTGAAATTTCTTTCCAGTCAACGTGTTCAGTGAAATATTCAGAAGATATTCTTTGATGTGATTGTTCCTCAGGTCCAGCAGAAGTTGTTGTGAAGGTAAACTCAGACTCAGATTCCAATGATGCTTCAACCTCCACTGAGCTCGAGAACTCCAAACATCCAGAGATCATCATATCAGACAAGTGCTACCCTTGCTCTGTCTGTGGCAAGGTATTTGACAGACCATCAAAGCTAGAGAGGCATAAACCTGTACACACGAGGAAGCCTAAGACACTTCATCAATGTCGGCACTGTGATAAGAGTTTCACGCAACAAGAGAAGCTGATCCGACATGAGAATTGCCACAATAGGACTAACAAGCACCCCTGTCCTGACTGTGGAAAGGTTTTCAACAGGCCTTCAAAGTTAGAGAGACATAAGCGCACACACTCTAAGAAGCCGAAGGTGCCTCATCAGTGCTCATACTGCCTGAAGACGTTCAGTAAACTCAACAAACTTGTTCGTCACAAGCGAATGCACACCGGAGAGAAGCCTTTCACCTGCTCAGTCTGTGGGAAAGGATTCTCAGAGTCAGGCCACTGCAAAGCACACGAAAAGACGCATGAGGAGCAGCCAGAAAAGCCTCACTGCTGCGCTGACTGCGGGATGTGTTTCTTCAAGGCCTCAGAGCTCCGTCGCCACTTCCGCTCCCACACAGGAGAGAAACCTTTCAGATGCACCTTGTGTGAGAGCTGCTTCTCCCGCTCAGAAGGACTTAAAAGACACATGAGGAGCCACACAGGGGAAAGACCATACAAATGCATTATCTGCGGAAAGGGATTTTATTCTCGCCAGGATTTGAATATTCACGGATTGACCCATTCAGGAGAGAAACCACATCTTTGTCCCGTGTGTGGTAAAGGCTTCTCGCAGTTGGGCAACATGAAAGAACATGAACAAAATGTTCATATTAAGTCTGAGAAATATATTTGCAATGAATGTGGGGCAACTTTCACACGGTACAAGTCACTGACAAAACATCAGCGGACACACACAGGAGAAAGGCCCTATTTGTGCCTCACCTGCGGTCGTAGATTTTCATGGAGCCATTCTCTTAGCAGACACAGGAGGACACACGCACACAGACAGATGTCTATGGACACATCTAAAGACATACCAAGCTTTGAAAGACCCTCTGAGAATGCTAGCAGTTGAAAATAGAGGGGGAATCCCAATAGAGAGACATTTCATCTTCAAGCAGTTTTTCTGGAGCCACAGCTAAGCTAAATTGTACTAATTTGTAGTAGCTTGTAGTACATTGAAAACTTATTGTGAAGTTTTGAAGACTCAGCTCGCTGCTTGCTCTGCATGTCCTCAAAATATCTGTCATTGCTCCAGATAAGCTTTTTTTCCACAATATTTTAATTATCAAAGCCAGACATTGCATTTTCTGGCATCTGTGTTTATTGAACTATGTTAGCAGTTGAAATTAATGTTACGTTTAGTATAGGTATGTTCTGTTAATTGGGTGAACACAGATGTGGCTATGTAAGCACACTGCTGTATGTGGAGAAGTTCTGTTTACATCTTCCTTTATGACTGACAATTTCTTTTAGATACTGTGGAAGAATATTTCATACAATGGAATAATTTCCTGTTTGCCAAAATACCTGTTAGAATTGCAGTGCAGGTACCAGAAGGCCTCAAAGTTTTATGTGACATAACCAAACTGGTACTGTATCAAATGTTGACCAAGTCTTTGCATCTGTACGATTAACGGAGATGCCAGACTACAGCCTTGACTAAATGTCTGCTTTCCTGGTAAGTAACATAATCCAATGTAATCTGTTACTTCACTGTAAAAGTATCATAGGAAGCACAACTGTTAAGAGGAGTTGTGCATACCAGTCACACCAGTCCATACCAGTAGCTTGGTGATTTTCTTATTGCAGTTGTTAAAGGACATTTAACTTTCTTTTTGAATTTTGTTTTAAAGTTTTGTTGCCAAAATATACCATTTTGTACTCTTATATCAAGTACTTTTTTTTAAATATACAGTTAAGCCTTCACTGAATGGTCATTGCTATGCTGACTCAGAGTAGAAAAGTGCTGTTACCTTTGTCTCTATGCAGGTGTATTATCCCCTCACTGCTAGTGGGAAACTGCTATGAGGTCACAGACAACAGTGTCACAAAATGTAAGCTTAAATGTTAAACAGTGGTTTAAAGTGGAGCAGCAGTTTTCCTCTGACAAATTAAAATGGTTTAAACTTTATCCTTTTCATATTTTTTATTTCCGTTTTTTCTAATTATGTATAGCATATATATTATGTAGTTACATAAGCCATTTATTTTTTTTGTGATACTGTATACATACATTGTAGCTTACTGTCCATAAACAGATACATTACATAGTTCAGTAGTTGACTGCATAGTAGCAAAAACACCGTGGGCCTCCTGCTCTCTTACAATACATATTAAAGTAATGTGCTCAAATGTATTTTTAGTTGTGCCGATGAAGATGTGAATTGAACCTTAAGCCACACAAGTTTCTCTGATAAGTGATTTCATAGAAAACACAGCCACCAATAAACTGTTTTCATAATAACTTTTGCAAGTAGAGCATTTCTTATGTGTGTAATGTCCATTTTTTGAAGGCTACCAAACAGTTGTGCTGCATGTTGCATGTTGATAAAAACAACAGTTGACTTAGGACACAGTAAAAATAGTGAAAATGCTAAATATTTTAAGATCGCCAGTGGTTGCCTTTACGCATTTATCTCTATCTTTTTATGTGCACCCTCTTTAGTGGGTTCTTATAGGAGCTGGAAATCATTGAAAACACTTCTTCAATTTTAAAGGTAAAATTTGTAGAATTTGCCTGAGCTGTTTGTAAACACAACAGTCTCATTCCCAGGATGTCAAATACTGACGTTTTTGGTGGGTAAAGCATCCTGAGAACAGCAAAATAATGAGAAATATAGGCAGAAGACAGGGTTGAAATTGTAATTGCATTATTTTCATCACAAATTGCACTTTGACTGAATAGTTTGCTTTTTAGATAAAAAAAAAAACAGTCAGAGAGAGCCTTATTGCTTTGCCTTTCACACAAAATGAAGATGACTTTGCTTGAGCCTGGCTTGCTACTCTGTGCATGTGGCTACACTGATCTGTCAGTCTTTGTTGATGTGAGTGATGGAAGAGTGAGTGGGTGCAAAACAGACAACAACATGCTGCTCTTTCAATGAATGAAAAAGACAAGTTTTGTTTTTTTTTTGTTTTTTTACCAAAATCAAAGTTATTTGTCTAGTCAATTTCTATCAGTTCAGACATGTCATATAGGATGCCGAGTCTACTTACAGACAGGTGACACATTATAAAACTTGAAATCTTGATGTTTTTGTCTTTAATTTGTCATCCCTCTGTATAATTCAGTCACAAAACATTTTTGGTTGATTATAGCACAGTTACATTTGATTTAATGTGATGAAGAAATGAATTATTTTGAGCACAAAAATAGAGCATATGAATACGCCATTAACCACAGATGTAAGGTGCTAGAAAAGCTTGACTTGCACCGTCAAAATGCCTGACAAGTTCTTGGATTTGACTTTGGGAAAGGTGTAGGAGCCCTGCTTTTAAGAAATACGAAATTTCCAACAGTGCGTGAAGGATGCGTGACGTCTCACCGACCAATGACAGCAGCTAACAGAACCCAGCTGTTGCTAGGAGACGTTTGTTTGGTGTTGCTAGATGAAGTGTTTGGCCTGTCTGAGAAAGTAACAAGCGGACTTTTTCTTGGCGAAATTTGAATTTATTGACGATAGAAGGCGTATCTTAACATCTCACAGCAGAAAGAGATAATAGGTTTTGTTTTCCAGCCATGGCTCTTGAAACACACGGTGTTCCTGAACTTGAACTGCAGGCTGTTATTGGGTTCAATGGTAAGTTTTCCTGCAAACTGCTCAGTGCCAACTTACGTTAGCAAATGTTAGCTAGCGAACGAACTAACGTTACTTTGTGACAACAAATCAAAAACTTGAAGGAATACTAGCTAGGTTACTTGATAGCACGCTAATGTGAACTTATGAAACACGTGAGAGTTTTTTTCAATTGTTATATGCTAGATGGCGAATTCTTGGTTTTATACCAACATAATATATATTTATACCAATACCAAACTGGTGTTTTAACCCTCATTTTACAAACATTTAGCTAACGTACGTCCCTGGTGAAAACTGCTGAAGAAGAAGCAAGAATTACAACAGAAATATTAACTTATTTCTTCTCAAAACACTATTAGTTATTTAATTAATTTCATCTGAAGGGGGAAAAAACACTATTTTAGGACAGTGGCGGTTAATTTGCATATTGTGTAAAATAAATATAGCAAATGAGCAAATCTGTCTGCTGTCTCCACCCTACACACTTTAAATTAGGACCTGTGGCAAACAGACACTCAATAAATAGTAGTTCCAATTTGCAGAGGCAAAATTAGGTGCTTGGTACTCTAAGAAATCAACATATTTGTATTTTTAAAAAGCACTAATTAAAATAGAAACAGAAAGCAATGGTATGAAGTCATTAGGAATAAATTGATTGACAAAATTGAAATGACAGAATAAACACCTGTGAGATGTGAGCTTTGCTAACTACTTTGTATTTGGTTTGATTAGTTAGATAAAGGTTGCATCTTGTGACTGCAATCTGCTCATCCCCCTTTTAAAACAGTACCATTAATCCATCGTGGTCACAAACATTTAATCTTTTCCAATCATCATCATCAGTCATCATCATTTAATCATTGCCATCCCAAAACGTGTTAGATCTAATGTTCTGCTACACTTTGTTTTTATCAGGACATGTGATTTCTGGCCTGAGGGTCCATCCAGACAGAGAGCACCTGATCTACCCTCTGGGATGCACAGTCATTCTGAAGAAAATCAAAGATGGCAAGCAGGAATTCCTGCGTGGACACACAAACAATGTATCCTGTATTTCGGTGTCGAAAAGTGGATCATATATTGCGTCTGGACAAGTCAACTTTATGGGCTTTAAGGTAGCTGTAGTTACGATACATTATAAAATCCCCCCAATACCATCAATTACCTGATTAATTTGTTTTTGCTTTTGATGCCATGGAACCAAGGAATGAATCATTATATTTTTTTAATTTAAAATATGTGGCCATTTATAGTAAGGAATGGCAAAACTTTTTTTATTTTATTTGTTTGTAAATTTTTTAATTAATACATACATATTTCCCTAGGCTCCAGTAATTATCTGGGACTATGCACAGCGAACAATCCATGCCCAGCTGGTGCTCCACAAGGCTAAGGTAGAGGCACTGACTTTCTCTCCCAATGACAAGTACCTGGTGTCCCTTGGGGGGCAGGATGATGGCAGGTAAACATCACGTTTGGGTAGTGCAGTCCAGAGGAGCTTGTGCTCCCTCCCAGATGATGAGATTGTGTCACATGAGATCAGGAAAACATACATGTGACCAGTTGAAAAGCAGAATAGTAGTAGTAAACCATATTGTGCACTCATTCTATGATATAAGTGTTTCCTACTCACTTGATTATAACTCAATACTCAAACCAATGCCATACCAAAACATTTTATGTAAGGACCAAATATCTCTACATCAATGTATACAAAATTTTTCTGTGTGACTTTCAGAACACAATCTTAAGTACGGTATGTAAATTAATTCTCTTCTACATATTATGTATTTGTTGAGTGTGTGAGGTGTTTCCTGTGTGTTAACAGCATTGTGGTGTGGAATATTGCGACCAAGCAGGCCATCTGTGGGAGTCCAGCTTCACTGAACAGTGCTGGCCACTGCAGCGCTGTGCAGTACTCAAACACCAACAACAATATCTTTGTTTCAGGTGGGAGGTGAGTGGATGGTGTCGACTGGCATTCTGTAAACCAACTACATTATACAAAGGGTTTATCAACAAATTAAATCTTAATCCCTCATTTGAAGACATCTAATTGTTGTTTTTAGTTAATGTACCATTCTTATTATTCTCTGAGAGTATTTTAATGTCATTGGTCTGTTTTGAGCAGTGGAACATTGCGAGTCTGGGAGCTGGACCTTGTCAACAGGAAGATCAGACCCACAGAGTGTCAGACAGGCAAGCTGAAGAGGATCGTAAAGTGTATAGAGGTATGACCTTTTTGGAGTCCAACAGCAAAATTGCTATTGCCAGATCATTGGTGGCACAGTTGCAGTGGTAGTGTTGCTCACAGCTCACAGACCTGTTTATATTATAACACAGATTTCCGAGGATGATCAGTTCATTTACTGCGGCACCACCAGTGGAGACATCATGAAAATCAACCTGAAGACGAGACTTCTGCATGACTGTGGTCCTGTTAAACAAAAATTCAGAATGGTAGGTCAGCGCAACTGTCCTAATTTGGCTTGGTGAAGGCAAATTCAGTGGTTGCTCACCCACATTCTGCTTGGTAGTCAGGGCCCAGTTACACAAAACATTTTAAGTTTTGTCGTTAAATATGCCACTTAAAGCTTAATTTCTTCTCAGCAGGGGGACCTGCTTAGAGTTACATGTAGAGAATACCTTAACATGTTTATTGCAGTGAAAAAGATTTTACAGTGGTAAAATTTTACAGTTTCGATGGAGACTGTTGTTATCACCTCCATCCAAGAGGTCCCAAAAATTCCTACATGTTTGTTCGGGTCAAAAAAGAGATGACAAATTACAGACATAACATCCTTTTGCCATGAGTTATTTATTTATATTTATTTTTTTTGATTAACACATTAAAGCATTTAGGCTATAGATACAAATTAGACTGTGACCATAACTGTAGGTAACTTTAAAGCCTGGTTGCTAACATGAAGCATGAAACCTAAAAGCAGAAACCTAATTTGATATAAAAGAAATATTTTTAACACAATTGATTACTTACATTATTCATTTATCCTTATAAACTCAGTAGCAGTTAGGATCAAATTAGAGGTACCTTCATTTTTTTTTTTACTTGCTAAGGGACAGTTTAACTAATTTTAGGGGATTCCTTAAGTATAAGACCAAGATAAGGATGTTTTGTGCAAGCAATTTAATTTGAAGAAAACCATAATTCTGACTCTAAGGAAAATCTTAACTTGAGGTGTTTTGCGTAAGTGGCCCCTGCTGCTTATATAGAGTGTTCTTGATGGACAGCTCTTATATGCAAGGGCTCAAGTCATGTAATGTATTTAATTTGATCAGAGACTGTATTTCTTTCACATCTTTTATGCATCATGATGTCATTCCTGATAACAGTCTTGTTTGTAGGTATATTCCTTTACTTCTAGAATCTAGAGTCTCTTTTAATTTATAACACTTAGAAGGTCATAGTTTATTCCTGCTGGAACTCAGAATGTAAATTGTAAATAATAACTTTTTAGAACAACATCTTAAAACTCAGTGGTCATGTCTTTTCTGTACAGGGTGTCATCGTCCTCAGGATACTGAAGTCTGGGGACCTGCTTTTAGGCTCTGGATCTGGCACCTTCGCTCTGTGCTCCACGACCAACTTTAAAACTCTTAAGTGAGTCCTTAAATGGTATAATTTAAATAATCTCTGTTAAAATTTGTTTACATTTGGTCATAATACATGATGTTCAAGGTTCATGGCATTACATTAAAATAAATATCCATGTTACCAAAATAAGATAAAACTTTTTTGTACTCATCTCATTATTTTGTACTCATTTCCTCTTATCCCACATCAGGGAGGTCCAGCTGGAAAAGGGTGTGACCTCCATCGCTCTCAGAGGAGAAGGGCAGCAGTTCTTTGTCGGGACAGAGGCTGCCCAGATCTATCGCTTCAGTTATGACGACTTCAAAGCTGAGCTCATTTCAACCAGTCACAACAGCGCTGTCAAGGGCGTAGCCATATTTATGTAAGTGGCAGGCAGACAATTCAAGGAGTCAAAGAGTCAGAGTCATCAGTCAGTTTGTGTTTTAATGGCTTAGAGAACCACCAGAGAGAATAAGATCGCAAATGGCCTTTGTATTTCAGCTTTTGAGTTTGGCAAGAAATATACAACCTCCATCCAAACTCTGTTATGCTGTAAGAGAATCATTTTGCTGGACAGGATGTATAGGAAATTTATCATGCACTGTTTAAAAAAATCAATACAGTTTTTCAGGTTAAGATTTATTGATGAGAATAAGAGCTTCTTGCACAATGCCTATACAGTATAATGGTGTTAGGCCAACTGCCTGTTCAGATCTGTATAGGACTGTTTGAGGTTGTATAAGCACATGTTGTCTGATTCAACATTTTTCAATGTGTTGACACATTTGTCTAACAAATTCAGCAGTGCTTCCCCAGTGTTTTCCAGAGCTTGAAATGAGGCTAAAGTTGTATTTACAATCAGGCAACAGCACACCAAAAAGTGTTGCTGACCTTCACTGTGTGTGTTCACCAGTAGATAGGCAGAGAAAGGCCCAGCTCTCTAATCCCAGTACTAACACCTATGTAATAATAATAATAATGATCATAATAATAATAATATCAGCCAGTATGTCATCTGTGGTACAACAAAACAAATACAACCATGGAATGTTTCTTATGGCCTCTCCTAAAATTATTATGAATATTGCAAGCGATGATTCCTGAACCTCTAGTGTAAGTAGCTGTATGACCTTTTTGGGAAAACAGCTTAAACCCCATTTGTCTCTTACAACGCATGGATTCAGTACCCATTTGTGCTCACCAGAGGGTGACATATGCTTGCCTCATTCATGTTGGCCATTACAAGCTCAGGCAAATAGTATTGGTTTTAGGTGGTCATGGGTGATATTGTACACGAGTAATACAGCTTCATCATATCATTAACATGGATATTTGGTTGAATGACTTTCACTCATTTAGCATTATTTTATGTGGGATGGTCATACCCACATTCACATAACTGTAACTCCATATCTCTTTCTTTTGTTTTTCTACTAGTGGAATATCTGAATTATTTGCAACCTGTTCTGAAGAGGACATCAGGTTGTGGCACATAGACAAACCCAAAGAGCTGCTGCGCATCACTGTACCCAACATGACCTGCAATTCTGTGGACTTCATGGCTGACGGACACAGCATCATCAGTGGTGGGAATCAGGGAGATAGATTTGCAAACAAGACTTTAGAGCTCATTACCACAGAGAATATTCAGTTTTCACTTCAACTAAAATTAAACAATTTCACATATCGATATCAGATTAATCTAAAGTTGATTTCATTGTTTTCTAGCGTGGAATGATGGGAAGATCCGCGTGTTTGCACCGGAAAGTGGTCGACTCATGCTCACCATTGAGGATGCACACAGAATGGGTGTGACAGCCATCGCTGGCACCAGGAACTGTAAGAGGATCGTTAGTGGAGGGGGAACGGGGCAGGTCAGTAGAACAGTGATTAAAATATAATAGACCATTTTCACAGCAGCCATTCTGACATGAAATAGTTTGGTAAACATAGGTGTTACCAAAAATAGTAACTGCTGTTATTGTGCATGTTGGCTCCCAGAAGGGCTTTGCTAGACTAAATGGAATGCGACCTTAATTAGTTTTATTGGTAAAACCTGTGTTTACTCTTCTATTTCCTACAATATGGCTGCCATGAAAAAGGTCCATTGTTAAAGCGATGGTGTAATGTTCAGTGTTCTCATCCAGTCCAGTGAAAACACAAAGAAACACTGAATTTCTCCACAAACCTCATGATAGTGTTACATTTTAGAGATGGAGTGCCCAGTAATTCCTCCAAGATGTCAGCAATTGTGTGCTAGCAAACACCATGTGTGGCGAATGAACAACAGTTGGTTGCACAACTTGCACTGTTTTCTGGAAACTGGATTTTTATTTATTTATTTATTTTTTCAGTTAGGAAGCCGTATACTTAAAAATTAAATGAACATTCTGCTTGGGGTTAGTAAGCTAACCCTGTTACCCAGCCTACTTATGTCATTACAAAACTTGTAAAAGGACCAAACTGATCAGAAGAAGAAAAATATCCTGCTTGATAATCTGTTGCAAATGGCAGCAGCTACATCTAAACTTCTCTAATGGTGTGTTTCTGTTATTTATTGTGGAATTTCTCCTAATCTGATTAAATTGATTCAGAGATGACAATATGTTTGTTTCAAGTGAAGTCGGAAAGGGACGGTTCAGATGATATGAAGTGGGTTTATATGAGGTACTTGTCTCTGGTCAGTGTATTACCTACACCAGATGGTGGTCGACACGCCTGCAGTTTGGAGAAGCAGCAGGAGTACCGGTGTAGAAACTAAGCGGTGAACAGGGTCAGCAGCAAAACATATTTCAGCCACCTAAAAAACTTTGTATCCATTGTGTCATATCTGATGTAAAAAAGATCCTGTGAGGTTGAATGACTTTGGGTTCACCTAATGCAGGTGCGCGTTTGGGAGCTGCGGCCACAGAGCCATCGACTGTTAGAGACCCTGAAAGAGCACAAAGCCTCTGTCACTTGTATCAACATCAAGAGTGATGACAAGGAGTGTGTCACCGCCAGCTCGGATGGTACCTGCGTCATCTGGGACATAGTGTGAGTAGCCCATCTCTCATAGACACATACTATGTGTTTCATCTTTAAAACTTTAGTGTAGTTAGTGCATAAAATGCTCCCTTTTGTGAGCCTACATTTGTTTTCAGTAGTTGTATGAAATACAGTACACACTTGCTAATCATATACAGTACATAGTCACAAAGAGAGAGTGATGCCTTCAGGTCTGAGTTGTAATGAGAGAGAACTGCTGAAGCTGTTATTCTCAGCTGAAGCTGTTCATCAGTGCCTTGCTGGCACAGTAGGAATAAAAAGAAATCCAGTACATTCTTTATGAAGAAAGCTTGAAATCCTTTAATCCCCAGGCTTCTTCTGTGAGGAGAATAAAAAAAACCTTTAAAAACTCTTGACGGTGGTCATGTTTTTTCACCCTCTCTCTTCTTCAATGAACAAGCCTGTGGATTAAAGGCTTCCAGGTGTTCATCAAAAGTAGCATGGATTTCCTTGTTCTGCGTGTTTATGAATAAGCTGATGTTGGAAAAAATATTAGTTAGACAAGAGACTGTAATGAATCTAGATCAGCACCCTGTCCAGCCAGACACATAATCATTTCTGTGTCCACAGAGGACATTGTGCAGGTGTGTGTGCATAATTTATTTCCATGTGAGTGCACAGAACATTTAATTTTGTGTCTGTAATTATCCAGATTGGCTTATGTTTATTTTGTTTGCCTTGAAATTGAAACATTTTATCACATTAAACCACACTGGGGAGTTGCATTACTACACCACTACTACTCAAACCACTACTACACTGGTGAAAGTTACCCTTCTCCTGTATTTTTTTTCCCTTCATTTCCTGCTGCAGGCGGTTTGTGAGTCTTCAAAGGGTGATCGCCAACACACTGTTCCGGGCTGTGTGTTACCACCCAGAGGACTACCACATCATTACCAGTGGCACTGACAGAAAGGTGTGTTTTGGGACACTTTTGCTCAGCAGAAGAGATTTTAAGTATTTCCAGTTGGTGTTTTTTTTTTTTTTTTTTAGAATATGATTCACAGCTGTAACTCAAAATACTAATAGTACATTAAAGTAGTTAAAATTAGCTCAACCTTATATCTAGAACAATAACATGCAACTTACAGCACTAATGGAGCAGTAATATTTATCTAAAACATAAAACAGAAATTTACAATCATGTCATAAAAAATAGTTAAACACTGACAGGGGCAATTTTATTGCAGAATGCGTACTTTTATTTTAGATACTACTTTAGATACTTGAATCCGGGACTTTTACTTTTAGTGGAGTATTTTCACAGTGTGGTGTTAGTCCTTTACTTAGACCTACTACAAGGAACTTTCATTTTGTGTTGTTTATAGTGGCCCCTGTGTACAAAAGTGGTATGAGCATCGCTAACTCGTGTTGTAAATTTCTAGATCTGGATTTGTGTGTATTTGTTTTAAGTAAAAGAAAGAAACGCATTTTACAGTCTATAGCAATTTAGTGATATATTTACTTGTGGCTGTGTAAGATTAATAACTGTAACATGACGATGACAACAGAAAGTATACTTAATCATAGTATCGATCATACTCCTCCTAAGTTACATAATAATATTAATAATAATCTTTATTTATAGAACAGTACATTAAACACATGTTAAAAAGTATTTCACACAAGACAACAATTTAATAACAGGCAGGTCAAACAATTTCAAGCAAATAAGTCAACTAAAACCAGTAAAATAAATAAAACCAGCAAAATGGCAGTCACTTAAAATCAAGTAAAATTAGGAAAGACTGATCAATTTAAAAGGGGTCATGATTTCCTCAGGAAGCTTGTTTCACACATGTAAGTCGACAGCTAACAGATTGTGTTGTTCAGTAATACTAATGTAGTATGAGCCATAACCACCACATATAAATATCATGCTAAAAATAGTGGAACAATTCTCCTCCTGTTTCTTATTAACTGGCTATTGTATCACTGCAAACCTTGCTTGTCAAAAACAGACTCTTCAGGTCTGCATGCTGTGAATCACTTCTTATCTGGAATTTTCTTTTCATTGTTGTTTTCCAGCTGAAACAACAAAAACAACAAGGGCTGATATGGGCAACACATTAGTACAAAACAGTGTTTTCAATTACACAGACAGTGGGTTACATCCCATGAAGTTTGTATTCCATTTTTTTCCAGTATTTTATGTATTGTTCAGGTCGTAGTCTTAAGGAAAAGGCCAGTTCGTCCATACAATTTATTTCATTGACAATTGCAGTCCTTTCATCCTTTGATGGAAAGTTTGCCAGCAGCCACTTCTGACTGACGTTTTCTTGCTTGCAACCAAAAGAACTTATTTATCGTAGGCAATGAGTTTGTCAGGGAAATTGTTTGGTCTGATTTCTGGGGGAGTCAGACCCCCTGACAGGCATTAAGAATATCTAAAAAATAACTAGAATAACTATATAGAAATAGCCATTTGATTGCTTATGTAGGTTATACAGATACATCTGCAACTTTTTCATAAGTTAAAAAAGTCCTTGTAGTAACTTTAATTTATGTTCTAGCCATTATACCCCAATATGCCGTCTGAATGTATGTGTACCTTCAAGATTTGTTTTGGTTGATTAACTCAGCAGTCATGCGTCATAGGAAAAAAAATAATGATTGAAAATCCCTCAGGGTGCAAAGAGACTGGCACTCGACAGTCATAATCTAGATGTCTCATTATGCTATTATTGTTATTATAATCTCCAGTCAGTGTGCATGAGAGAAAAGCCTGCTGTTCAGCTAAGATCAGCCTAGAGGAGCATACTGAAGACTTCCACAATCACACGCACTTGCATGTCCGTAGATTAGTTTGAAAAGCCTGTAATGTGTTTCTCAGCTCAACATAATGAGGCCATTGTATCGGCTGCTAGTCACTGTGACAAAAACACTCAGCCCTTTAAGTCTGTTATTTGGTGGGTAATTTTGATAAACTTGTGTGCGTAAGGTCAGAAGTTCATAGCGGCAGAATGAAATGCTTGTTTCCTTGATTGTGCACTTCATCCACACCCGTTGAACCCGGCCACACACTACAACCCATATTGTTTCCCTCCCCTGCATGCTGAGAGGTGAGGACAAGTTGTGCTAATTAACTCAGTGCTGTGGATGTGCTGAGTGAGCGGAGAGAGAGAGTGAGAAGGAGGGATTCAGGGAAGGGGAGATAGATGGGGGGGGGGGGTGCCGTGGTGTTCGTGCCTTCCTGCGGATGTGCCTGTGCCACCCGAGTGCCAGCCAGATCCACCATCTGCTCATCCCAGGACACAGGCACTCTGTCTAAAAGAACAAATACCATCGCTCTGCTCTGCTCTCTATCTCTCCTCTCTTTACTCCAACCCTTCATCAAATCCCAGCATGCATCTGTGAGGAAATGCACAGAAAGTAAACCCCTCGCAATAGAACTTAGCGAGGGGGTGAAGAGAAAGAGAGTGGCAAAGAGACAAGGGGAGTGGAGGGTCAGAGAGAGGTTTTATTTATGAGAGTATTTTGTCAAGGATGATGATGATGCATTTTTTAATGCACAATAGTGGTGACAATATGATGCTAACTCTCCCTGTTTGTTAAGGAATGTCTTTTTAGGAGGATGGGAATGATTGTTGAGGGCGTTTATTGTGTTGTTTGCAGTTAATGTCGTCATAGTTTTGTTTTCGAAAAGAAGACTGTAGCCTTGATGTACATAATTAAAATGTAAAATACTACTCACACGGCACAATGCGAACTTATCCAATAATGAATATGTGAAGATTTTTAAAAGCATTTTGACTTTATTTGGTGGTGTTGCAGTACAGAGAGGCAAGAAACACAGCAACCACCAGGATGCCCCCATAAGATCTTTTCTCACTGTGTTATTATCACAAAGCAGGGTCACATTGGGATAGTGCCTATAGTGTCATAGTACATTTTTAATGAACAACATTTGAACAAAAGTAGAATATAATTATGCCACTATATGCAGTGAATCTGAAGTATAAAATATTATTTTATGATTGTTTCACAGCAGTTATGTTCTAAAGCACAAATAAACATATCTCCAAAAAAAAATATAAAGCGATATTACATGAGAGGGAGTGCTGTTACAGTTGTGGCTGTTAGACTGCAGGCAGACATTTATCAATTAACTGAAATAAGCAACAACATATTATGATTACTTACATTTAATAATTTATTTGGCTCAGCCAGCATAACTAGCTTCACAACAGGACTGGGCCTGGACTGAAGCCGAGCAACACTTAAACATTTTCCTGCACATTAACATTGCCTCGTGAAGTAGACCTCTTTAGTTGTCTGGATGGATCCATAAAATTGTCTCAAGGCTGTATTCAGCTCAGCCTTCTGAACAGACTGAATGTCCATGTTCATATTGTGAAGACGAGCTGAGTCTGAAAGCAGTTCAAAGAGGAATGTATCCTTTTTTTTTTTGGCTACGCCTACAGCTCATGCATGGCGTCGGGTTATGAGTTATAAGATGGAGATGGTAAGCTTTCGTTTTGGGATTGTCTTCAGTTTTTTTGACCCAGCACAGCACTGTGAAAACTTCCTCACTGAGTTTGTGTGATATAAGTGATTAACATCTAGATACATGCTAAAGTCATGTAACAGATGAAGTTACTAAGCAACTACCAGCTGCTATTGGCAAAACAAATGCTGACAGGGTGATCAGGCTCTGAACTCTTGTCTCTCTTGTCACCTTTTATCAAAGTAAGCAATTGACAGGAATAGATTAAGTAATTACAGAAACTCTAATAAGCCCATAAGCTAGTCATTTTCTACTAAATTACTAAAGAACTAACTGTTGTATAATAAGAAAATACAGGCAGAGGGCAGAGTCTCTGACGCCACCACACACTTCTAGTGAGTCATTAGTGATAGTTTATAATGATTATTTTAATGTTAGTCTATACATAGTTTATTTCTAAGGAAATCCTGCATTTTATGGCTTTAACAAAATATGCTGTCCTGTAATACATAATTACATTGTGTTTCTCATTTTGGATGCATATTTTAAAGGACCCAATAGCACAAGGATTTAATGATGCTGATCTTGTCTGTGGTTGAGGCAACTGCACTCTGGCTGTGAACTCAGGTCCTTCCTGGTTATAAGGTGAACAGCACTAACAGTAGGCCTTGCTTGCCACATGTAATTAATTTCCTGGTGGCCCATGTTGTGGCTGTAGGACACTTTCCCAGGCTGAGGCTGAAGGAACACAGATGGGTCAAAACAACTCACACAGGTGTGAGTCTCTAATAAGCTGAAATGAGATAAGGAAGGAGGGGAGTTGTGACTGTGGCCAGGAGGAAGGAGATGACACGAGGGAGCAAAAGAAGGAGAGTTACAGTAACTTTGGTCATGCTGGGATATACAGCATTTTGATTTGTCATCAGTGGCTTTCTTAGAGGTACTGCTTTGTCTGATGCTTGGTGAAAAGATGCTGATTTCATGTTGGTAATCACATTAGAAGCACACACCTCAGCTGAATGAATGTACATATTCTATACAGCTGCCTTATGTTCTCATTTCATACAGAGTGGAATAAGGAACGATTTAAAAACTTTGCATTTGGTGTTTACCATGAACCGTCCCCCCCCCCCCCCCTCCTCTGGTCATGGCTGCATTTTCCTAAATGTTTTGCAGTTCTGTTTTGTTTGGGGGAAATAATATCAGTGAGCCATTCCATCTGAATTCGCCAATCTGTGTCAGAGAAACACTGTAGTTTGAAGCGGCCCCCACAGAAATGTTCCTTTGGCTTGTAAGGGACAGAGAGAATCACTCTGCAGTTCTGAACCTATAAATAAGATTCTTTTCTTTTTTCTTACAGAGGCTTTTGTTCCTCTTTCATTCCATAATAACCAACAGTATTTGATATGTCTGTGTGAGATTACATTTCCCCTCCTTTAATGCTTTATAGGCTCGATGTTGTGCAGAGAAATGAAATCCTGTCTAAGAGGCTGTTCTTATAAATGTTGGGCTTATTCTCAGCAGCTCTGTGAAACATGAACTTTTCCTTTTACGAGTAGCCAGCCGATGTAATGCTGCATGATTTTATTTAGTTTAGTCCAACAGTAAACGTCTTTAGCAACATTACAATCAGGATTTATAGAGATTTTTCAGTAATTAGATCTTTGGTGTGTAGCGCTTTTAACACTTGATGGACTCTGAAGTGCAATCTGTTTAGCCTGCATTTTACTAACTTTGAAATGACTTCTGGACTTTTAAATACACATAAGGACTGAAATTAGTGCTACTAAATCTTCTGTTAGACGCTCATTCATGCAGGATGACTGAGAAGACTGATTCTAATGATCAAATCCAGCTGGCCCTTCATTTACCGTACCAAACTTTAAAGCTGTAATCAGGTTGGTCATATAAATAACAAGAAAGGACCCTCAGTGGTTCTGTGATGTTTCTGCTGCCTGCGCTATAAATAACTTCAGCTAACAATTGCCTTTTGTGAGACGAGATACTTTGACAGCTGCAAAGCTCTGGGGATGATTAAATCTCATTTAGATCAACAAACATGGCTTCAGTAGATGTGTATGTGAAAGGCAGTAGTGGTACATTTATTTTGTACTTTAGTACTGTTGTTAAATACAAATTTGATGTAATTGTTCTTAACTTGAGTATTTCCATTTTTTGCAAATTAATTTTGCAATCAATACCACCACATCTTGGGGGCAAATATTGTATGTTTTACTTTTCTTACTTCCTTTTTACTCTAGTTCATTTGTCCGACAGCTGTAGTTACTATTTACTTTTCAGATTATGTGTTAATTTTTCATATCCTTCCTGTTCGGTGATAAAATATGATTTTTGATTGGAATTTTTCTGACTGTGTTCCTTCATGGGTTGAGAAAATTCTTTGTAAGCTAAATAAACTATTTTTTAAAAAAAACTTTTAGATTAGCTGGAAAATACATCGTCACAAAAAGAAAACAGGTCTGTTGAGTGAGTTCGTAAAAAGTTGACTTGACCTTATTGTGCTGTACTCTGGTTTAAAAGTGACGTGCCACCGCAGTAATGGCAGCTTGTCTATTTCCTCCTGCAACTCTTTGTCTATATAAAGTGGTTAAACAGACCTTTTTCATGGTAACCATACCGATAGGAAATTGTGGGATAAAAACAGGTTTTAGCAATGATACTAATTAAGGGCCCGTCCTATTAAGTGTCACAGAATAGCGCAATCTGACTTTGATTGAACTGAATAGAACAGGACCTTGATTGGTATCTTTGGTAACATCTGAATTTTTCCTACTAGTTCATGTCAAAATGGCTGCTGTGAAAAACATCTGTTAGCTCAACCTTAAACATCTACAGCAGTAAAATGCAACATGCACATTAATACAACAGTAATATTAAGTAGCAGTCTTGATACAAGCAAACATCTAAAGAACCGCCACGATGCAGAGTTCAAGACGTTTGCTGATGCTTACCTTCTTTTTTTGGACGCATCGTCATCATCAGCGAGAGTCTCGCTGTCCTTAACATCATCCATTAATGACCGCAGCCACTTTGAAAACTGTCCGTAAAATTTCATGTAAGTCCATGTAAAACTGAAATAAATGCAGAGAACACCTGTAGACCACAGCCAGCCGCTGTCCAATAAGTCCTGGCAGGTGTAAACTAGTTGCAAGAATGAGTACTTTTACTTTTTGTTACTTTTAGTAAATTCTTCTGATAATACTTACATACTCATGTATTGCAATTCCACAATACAGTATATGATGATGTAATAGAGCAATAGCACAACAATATAGACATGCAGTCACTTGCATCATCTGTATGGTAAAAAGAAAAAAGATCAAAAGGTTTATGTGTCATTTATGAGACATACTTGATGATTTAAGGGAAGATTTATGAAAGATTTAAAAGACTCATTGTATCTTCCTCCCTCTTAGACACCAGGTCCACCATAAATAATGGAGTTGATGGACAAATATGTGTTATGTACTTCATCTGCAACTCCACTTCAGGGTTTCTGTGTGTTAACTTCCTCCTGCAGGTTTGCTACTGGGACGCGTATGATGGCTCTGTCATCAGAGAGCTGGAGGCCTCGCAGTCTGGAGCCATCAATGGGATGCACATCTCACAGGATGGCAGACACTTTGTGACAGGTAACGGCCCATTACACATCTGCTGCTTCTTATGTTGTTGCTGTGCTCCATTTAGTGATTTTCCTATCAATACAATTCAACGGAAAACAAATGAGTCTAAATCTACCAATTCTCTAAGGGACATGAGCACTCAATATATAGATAGTCATGCTTTTACACTTGTCCTGGTTAACTGCTGATCAAAGCAGCCCTTTAGTTAAAAAACTGTAATATTAAATACTTAGATTTGTCTTAATCTCAGCATTCTTGTGTTATTGTTGAGTGTTTTCGTCTCTTCTACATACTGTACACCACACTCTTACTCTAACTTCTCTCAGGTGACTAACATATTTCTCAATGCAGGTGGAGATGACAAGCTGTTGAAGGTGTGGGACTACATGGAAGGTGAAGTAACCCATGTAGGAATAGCTCACAGTGGCAGTATCACCAGCATCAAGCTCTGCTCCAACAACAGCACCCTAATCAGCTCCAGCGCAGACGGAGCCATTCTCCGATGGAGATTCCCTCACTCTCCTGCCTCTTAATGTGATCTGTGGAGACAGAATTTTTTTAATCTGCTAACACAGCACTCATATTCAAATATGTCCAACATCCTGCCCTAATCTTCCCTCTTAGCAAATGTTCCAATGAGAATTCAACAATCTTACACATTTACATTGCAGAATGGATTTATACTCTGACCAATGAGAATAAATGTAATTTGAAGCATCAGTGAATATGCGAGATTGTTTCCTTTTTTCAGCAGAGAAAATACGACTTCTGTGCAAGTGACGAGATTAGATAGGTAAAGAGACTTCTTAAGCAGTGTAGTGTCTTAAGTGGTAATTCCACACAGGAGATGAATATAGGTGGGAATTCACAGAGCAACACTTTACTTCAATTTAAAATTATACTTCAAGGCACAAGAATGTATCCTTCACATCAAAGTATCAGCATTATGCTTCTTTAGACTTCTTTTTTAGAACAACAGAATTAATAGCATACTACAGACTTTCCCCAATGCAGATGAAAGCTGAATATGTAAAAACAAGGTGATATTATACAGTACATTAAATTTACAGACATGATTCTTGTGTCTGCTGCTATAGAGGTGAGCACGAGGCCCAGACTCTCGGCTGCTTAAGCACACGGCTGCTGTCAGCTAATCTATCAACAGTGAGTCCCTGAAGGATTGTTGTTAAAGAGGGAGGCAACGTGAAACAGAAAGCCTCTCTGACTGTCTCTGATCTGAACCCATTCTCCTCACTATTGTTGAAAATGGCCAATCTAAATAATTAATAACTCACCCCTGCTTCCCTACCCCCCATAAAATAAAATGGCAAACCTGCAGCGGTATAAAGCAAGTCAGCAAAAAAACACCCCTGGATCAGAGAAAGTTGGTGTCTCTGGAAAAGGCACAAGAAGTTTTATTTAGAATTTGTTTACTTGTTACAATGGTGTACCATCTCAACAATGCTGGAAAAAAGAGCATTAGGGAAATTATGGAAATACTGAACGGGACTGTGACTATCTATTTCAATAAATCAGCACATCTGGCCCACTAAATCAAATCTTTAGTACTGGTGAGCTGTGAAATTAAGCTTTAGATGATTAGAATGAGAATATAGCACAAAAAGATGCAGGATCCCCGTTGATAACCAGAACTGCACGTAACGTGTTCTGGCTGATTGGTTCTCTAACATCCATTTTACTTACTTTTGAGGAGCTTCCAGGGTGTAGCAGCAGCATTAACATCTGTGTGAAGACAGCAGCCAGGTTATTTATAGCATGCTGTACATGTGTCTGTAAATGCTGGTGTGTTATAAACAAGGTATTTTGATAGCAGGATAACGCACATGAAGATCCACCATGCAGGTGACATCAGGGGCACATCAGTACAAAAAAGCAGGTCATCTTCTACACATTTATGGACCCTTTTTTAACAGACATAAAGACGTGCACACATACACACAGCAGCAGTATCATGTTACCCCCAAACAAAAGCTCTTAAATGAATTAAACTTGTTTATAGGGATGCAAAATTTGGGATTTTAGCCAAAATCGGATTTATTTTCCAACTCATTTTGGGCAATTTTGGCAATATATGCACAGATTTTTTTCCACCCAATTGCGGAGAACATCAAGCTGTGATGGCCCACTGGCAGATGTAGACATAAAATACAATGCCTTTCAAAATGAGCACATTCGCTGGGCAAAATAAGAAAACTACTAGTTACAGGCCTTTTCCTCTGGTCCCTGTTTCTCTTTGTTCTTTGTAATGATTAGGATGATGGCTCTTAACAGGACACAGTTCACCTTAAAATGAAAAACACATTATTCTTCTGGCTTGTAGTGCTGTTTGTCTTGATTATTTTTGTATGAGTTGTTGAGTTTTGGAGATATTGGCTGCAGAAATTTTGACCTTGTCTTGAATATAATGCAACTAGATGGCACTTGGCCTGTGGTGTGAAGCGCTAGAAGAATACATTAGAACATCTTTAATGCAATGTCTCTTTCCAGATTTCATACCCCAGTTATTCCAGATAATCCACAGATCCTGTTGTGAGCAGTTTCATGTAGGAACTGCTTTCTTTTTATGGTAATAAAAAAATAGTTCCTATATGAGGGTCTGTAGATCATCTTGAGTAATTGGGTCATGATTTTTGGACAAAGACACTGCTTTTGAGTTTTTTACATGTATTTCTGGTGCTTTGAGCACCACAAACCGTGTGCCATCTAGTTTCATTATATTCAAGAGAAGGCAGACATCTCTACAGCTGATGTCTCCACAACTCGAGAATTCACACAAAAACAATCTACACAGATAGACAGCACTACAGGCCAGACCACTGCTATGGACACAGTTCTGTTCATAGACTCCAGAGGAGCAATTAAGTAGCTTTAAAATCAACAAAATTATTTTTTGACTCAATAAAATATTTTTAAATTATTACTATTTTTTACTGAGCTGCCATGTAATAAATGTGATAATGTACAGTAGGTAGGGCATTATTGGAAAATAAACCAAGACAGGAAGGTGCAGGACCCCAATGAATAACAAAGTCTTGTATCACATCATCGCTTAAAGATTTTATCAGCTTATTCTGATGATGTGCCAATAATATTGTACATCCGTATTTGTTTTAGATGTGGCTATTAGTCACACTGGATTTAATGAGTCAATACTCTCACTATGGAGTGATGATAATGCACCACTGAAGGGCTTTCTGTGTCTGATAGTCTTCATTTTTAGGGTCAGGGCTGGAAGTAGGGTCAGGTTGAAGTGTTAGATTCATGAAAGTGGCAGCAGCTGTATAAGATCATCCAACAATAACAATGATGTTGTCTTCTGAGTCCCTCTGAAGATGTTGAAGACAGGTGATGGTGTAATTGGTCCTACAGGGGGCAGTTTAAGGCTACAGTGCTTGACACCTATTAAAGACAACAACTTCCTTGTTCCCTGTGTAATAAACAACTTTTATCCTCTGTGCCAATCCAGCAACAGTGTGGGACTGTGGACAAGGGACTCTGCGCTCATTGTATCAACCTTTCTGTTGTGATAAACTGCCAGTAATCTAATCCAGGTTAATTAAATTCATGTCTGAGGGGCGGGCAGTAGACAGGATCCTCCAAATAGAAAGTTATTCATTGTCGCCCCAAAGACAGGAGAGGAGGGAGGGAGGAATGAATGAGCGAGTCAAAGACCAGCAGCGCACGATCCAGCGCTGAGAGCCATCGATGAGGAAGTGGAACTGAACCTGCGATGTGGAGGGAGGGAAGCAGCTCATCTGTGTAGTTCCTGGACAGAGCGTCACCCAGCAAAACGCGCGGACTGGTGACCATTATCGTACTGGGATTAGCCGGGATGTCAAGGGAATAATGTCAGTAATCATGTGCCTTATTGGCACCGAGTCGGTGCCACCTCAGCGGTAAGTGGAGAGAAGGAGAGAGAAGGAGGGAGAGGAGGAGGAGGGGTAGACAGCCTGGCAGACAGGTGCGACTCCACAGCCTGTTTCATTTTCTCGCGGTCCTAATAAGTAATAGAGCCATGGATACCCGCAAGGAAAACAAGGTAAGAAAAGCCATGAAACCCAAAACGACGAAGCGGAAAGAGAAGAAATACAAGAGCGGGAGGTTCATCAGGAGGAAATCGCTGCGATCTTTTGGGAATTTCATGGGAAGGATCCTTAAAACTTTGGGCACTTTGGCGCACTTTGGCGACGCGGAGCCGCCGGACGCGGAGGACGACGACGGCGGCTTCGGGCAGAGCGCCACGGGGGGCTTCAAAGACGACTGCTCGCAGGTCTCCAGGGAGGGGACCGTGAAGAAGAGCTCCACCGTGTCCTTCTCTCACGGCTCGGTCAAAGACAGGCTGTCGTGGTGCTACGGCGACAAGACCCCCGGGGTGCTGGGACTGAAGAACCACGGCAACACCTGTTTCATGAACGCCGTGGTCCAGTGCCTCAGCAACACGGACCTGCTGGCCGAGTACCTCGGGTTGGAGCAGTACAAGTCGGATATAAGCCTCGGCCACGGCAGGGTGAACGGGGAGCTGAGAGGAGGAGAGGAGCGGCGCCGGGGAGAGGTGACAGAACAGCTGGCGTCGCTGGTTCGAGCGCTGTGGACGCTGGAGTACACGCCACAGCTGTCCGTGGAGTTCAAGGTGAGGATAGGAAGGAGGCGGTGGATATTTGTCTGGCTGATGTCACCGGTTTGTTGTGTTGTTTTTGTTTAGTATGTCTTGATGGCTGTTTATCTCAATGGCTCAGTTTGTGGAGATGAGTAGAAATTCGGTGTTTATTTGTCTTTCTAACAAATTTTCAATATTTTTTTCTTTGGAACCTGAAAATGTGTGTTTTACACTATTTAGCAAGGTGCATCGTTGAAATGCTTTATTCTCACCAGAGCAAACAATGCATCATGGGCCCCTAACCCCCAAGTTACACCTTGTGTCAGTTGGTTTGTGATCATTGGGCATCAGCACAGTAAAACAAAAAACACAAGACCTTGAGGCATTTTAAGTCAAACACAAACTAACAGGAGCAAACCTTCAGCCAAGTGTGATCCAGCAGGGGTACTGCTGGGTTTATGGGAAACATTCGGGATAATTTAAGTTGCAACTCCACAAAATATACAGTTTCCCAGTCCTGTTCCCCAGGGCCCACTGCCCTGTTTCCCTGCTCCAACACACCTGATTCCAATGATCAATCAGTTCGTCATCAAGCCTCTGCAGAAGTCTGATAATGATGCGATCATTTGAACCAGGTGTGTTGGAGCAGGGAAACGACTGGGAAATGCTTTTTTAGTGCTTTTAGACAGAAAATGGAAATGTTTGATATTATATCTTTGATTTGTTTTTGTTGGTAAGTATTCCCCTTTTCGTGCCCGAGAAGCAAAGATATCTTCATTAGAAAATACACGGCACCTGTTGCCCCCTTATATCATACCAGAGTTGTATCCAGCAGTTGGCTTTCTCTTCTATAAAACAACAGCTGGCTACTGTTGTCCAAGTCCAACCACAAATAAACAACACAACATTTAGTGATAGCAAACTGATGCAACACAACATATAAACATGGGCTGTTGCCATTTGTGTATTTCATCTTATTTGCCAGTAGGTCGATTGCAGTCAGCAAGGTGGATGTGTTTGGCTAAAGATGTTCCTAGTTGACTAGTGGTAGTTCAGTCAGGAGAGACTTCATTCTGAGTGCATGAAACATATTTAATTTACATGCACAATCTGGATGAGAAATGTGGAAAGTCTTTGGTGATTAGACCCCCTGGTGACATCATCATGTATAAGGGGGTAGTGAAGATAGCGGCTACATCTGGTTGGTTAAGTGACAAGTGAACACCCATAATCAGCTGATTTAGGGCAAGCAAGAAAGAGAGTATAAGAGAGAGAGAGTTGTGACTGAATGAGGCATAAAGATAGTCTTCCTGATTGAACTTACTCTGACCTTCCTTTAGTTTAACTTAACCCGCACATTTATGATGTTTATTTAATTATTTTAATATATTGTTGATGGGCATGAAATGAGCCATCTGCTAAACGCAACTGGTAAAAGCGGTAATGATTCTGAATGTGTTGGAACAAACAACAAGGAGACTAAACATTTAGTTAATTATCTTTCCACACAGTATAGTGTCACAAAGCTCTCATTGTTCAAATCAAGGAATAAACAACCTCCAACTTAACAAAAACAAATACTCACAGACTTATCAACACAACGGATGATGTAAACTTACAAATGACCTCATTACAAATTTGCTCCTCAACCTTCTTACTGTCCTTACCTGACCCCATCGTATCCTCATCCGCAGAGTCATAGTCCTGGTTGGAGGTGCTGTAAATCATCTTGGAACTGTATACCCTATGGTCAAACAGGCCTCAGTCATTCTTGGAGACTGCGTCCCAGTCTAACAGGGTCCCTATCTGAGCTTACTAGCTACTTGCAGCTATAGCACTGTTAGCAGCAATGCATAGGTGACTTCAGTGTTAAAAGAGAAAAGGTCAAGAAACCCTTCTCACTAACTAGGTAGTAGCCAGGGTGCAGACACACTGCACAGAGAGAGCGGGAAAGAGGGGGTCAATAATGGCTCAACAGGAAATTTGTACCCAGTGGTTCCCATGTGGGTTGCTCCAGCAATGGATTATCATCATCGTGCATTATCTTCAGGACAGATTACTTTTATATATTCTCCCCACAGAATTTCCCCAGATTCAGGCAAAGACTTTATTTGCCTCAGCACACAGCTGTAATAGCTTCAGTGTACCTTGTGCCCTGTCACTCCTCTAAAACAAGCCCAGCAGCACAGCAGGCATATGTCAAGAGGATTCAGTGGGATTTGTAAGCAGAATTGCCAACTATCACAGTCCATACCGGCTAAACAAATATTTGAATGAACACATCAGGTGAGCATTTTATTGAATCCGGGTCAACCTAATTTCCGTGACTAAAGGTGTGCAGGTCGTTTTTGAGTGTATTTCAGTGCGGAGGCCATGTGAAGCAGTAATAATAAAAACAGCCCACTGCTTTTGGTTTTGACGTTTTATTGGTACTTGTTGAACTAGTGGTAGTTTTGTGGTTACTGATTACATGCAGGCTGCAATGGCTCCACTTGACTCACCTGCCGCAACAATAGGGGACTTCAGGTGGTTTGCCTGCATTCCTGCGGGGAGTCAAACATTCCTTTCTTATTTACGTAAACCGGTAAATGTATTTTATAGTAGTGTAGACTACAGACTACATTGCAAAGGACACTAAATCAACAAGTGGTAATACACATACACACAGAAGGCTTCTTGGTGTTGCAGTCAGTCACTCATGGCTGTTATGTGCCAGGCCTGCAGGGCCCCCCAGCCTCCCCTCTGGGCTTACTGGATGACAGTCAACCAGTTCACTCACTGAATAGTAACTGCTCTGTTGCATCAACAGCCTGGGGGGAGTTACAGCGGAGGGAGGGTATGCAACATGCGCACAAAAACACACAATCACACAGGCATGGGGAGACAGCATGGGTGGGATTTCATTTATAATGGAAAAGCTTTATACTCATGACAGTGACTTTGGCTGTAGCTTTCCTCACCCACAACCACAAGTTAGTAATGAATGTATAAAAGAGAGTGCAGTCTAGCCCAAAGCCTCAAGGGAAAGGTAGTGATTAATACAGAAAAAGAGCTTGATGATGTTTTGATGTGAAAAATACAAGGAGTCATGGTTTTGTGGATCATTAATGCTGAGCACCTGCCTGTGTGTAAGATTTACCCAGCAGATTTTAAACTCTCGTCACGTGCAGCTTCACTAACTCGAGCCTCTGTAGACTTTTAAAATAATAAATAGCTTGTGATGGGGAAAAACACAAGGTAACACAAGGGCTTGAAGGATATTTGGGTAAGGATTAAAGGTCTTGAATGTAGAAATCTGAATTTATATTCAGTAAAATTACCTCTTTGAAATTGGCTGCTGGTGTGCAGAGTGACTCCTCTTGATTTCAGGACACAGTACTAAATATAATATGTATAATATAAATATAATAGGAAGTACTTACTGTGGCTTTAGATCAGTTATCTTACTGATATCATATAGGACCGGAATTCATAATAATGATTTTAACTTCATAAAACAATGTAACAGAGAGTTTCCAGCCACTCTGATTTACAAAGTTTCTCGGCTGTTTGGCCAAGAAATGTTGTAGCTAAGCATTAGTTTACCAACTTACCATTCTGCATGTGACTTAAAATGCTGAACAAAGTCGAAATTGCTGTGCACCCATCTGTTATTTTCAATGTGCATGGTTTTCATGCTAATATTTTTTTTTTGTCAACCACTGTGTAGTTGTGTGCATGCAAACAGTTATCTGTGGTATCATTTGTACAACTGGTGCTCGGTAACACTTCTTCTAGTTCTTGCCTCCAACTTGATTGGATTTTGTCAGTTTAGTTCAAATAAAGTGGATCTAAGGAATTTCTGTTGACTTGATGCACTGGTATTTCAGAATTAATTTACGCCTTTCTCATCAAGTCATATAACACTTTCCAGTGGTTAATTTAGCTCGGAAGTGGTTGGAATGCTAGTGTTGTTGTACGGCAGTATAGCTAATGGATTATCAAGTATGTTATCTTGGCTTGAAAAATGGCCTGATGTCGACATGGCTGCTGTGTTAATATGGTCAATGAATAGCATTAATGTTGATTCAGGAGATGTGTGAATTTTTTTTAATCTCTGGGTTCAACTACGTATTTTCAAATCAAAAGGCTCAAGTCCAAGTGAAGTCACAGGTCATTGGTGTTATGGCCCAAATTGAGCTGGCAGTTTCTTTTGATTTTGTTAAGTCGAGTCTAAAGTCATCAAATTTCTGACCCGAGTCTGACTAAAAATCCAAGTCATGTGACTTAAGTCCACATCTCTGGTATGTTATGTCTTAATTGTGTCACAGAATGTGTGATTCAGTCTCAGTTTGTCTCATTCAGGCCCTTTGCATGAAAATGGGTTCAAATGGTGGCTTATAAGAGTCACTGTAATGACCAGCTGATGGGAGAAAATACTATCAGCCCTTGAACGTACTGTCTGAAGTTTCTGTCCTGTGTTTGAATAGAGCTGTTCATTCTTTCTTCTATTTTGCTCTAATACCTCTCATCATAGTAGGTGGCAATAAAAAAGCAACATGTGCTTCACTCCCCTTTTCTCTCATCGTCACATTGACTTGTGTCTGTCTGCTCATCCCTGGGTGAAGCAGGAGAGAGGATGTTTACTGTAGTATGTGCATTCAGCCTGGATAAAGAGGATACCCCCCCTGCTGAGAAGCCTCCATTGGTGTGCACTGACAGGAAGAGAGAAAGAGAAAGTGGAAAGGAGAGACATTGCTGGTAAACAAAACTGTCTTCCCAACTGTGGTCCTCATACGACCCCCAAGTCTGTAATCGGAGCAAGGGACAGAAATCTCTGACAACTGATCGTTATTACCAAATCTGGCCACACTTAAAGTGAGGCAATGGCCGGCAAAGAAATGGAAGAAGAAACTTTTCTCTCAGATAATGGGTCTTGCAGTACTTTTTCTAACTTCTTTTGTGTTGGGATTGACATTAGGAGTGAGTAGGAGTCATGAGCCTGTCAGTAGAAATCACAGTGTCTCAACAGAGGATACCAGATTTTTTTTTCCCCTCTGGAAAAATTTGAACTCTTCTTGGCCTTCTTGGTCAAACCAAAGTACAGTCTTTCATACTGAGCTTTATTCAAACAGTCAAATTAATTCATATTTATCTACTGTGTTAGTCTCAATCTTAAAATCATAATAGATTTCAGGGTGTAAACAACTGAATTGTATGAATCACATGTTGTGGTGGTTGTTATGTCCAGATGTCTTTTTTGTCACTGGGGATTAAAAATAATAAGAAAAGAGAAGGTTCTCATGGGAGACAGTGACTACAGTCACAGGCACTAAATATTTTTTTTTTTTTTGCCCTTACTCTGAAAAAGACAATATTCCTACTATGCTGTTCACATGAATAATGAAAATGAATATTCCACTATTATTCCAGTTTAATTACCTCCTTTGACCTATGTTATCTATCATCCCCAAAGCGTGCCAAAGCCTGTCTAATATCTGTTGATATCCACGTCTTTCATGATGGTGAAAAGTAAGTGTATTTCAACCAGAAATGTGGGCTTTTCTTTTGTGCGTGCATCTCTACCCAAATTGTTTGTGAGTTGGTTTATTTACAATTAGGTTCCACAGACATGCTTAATTGGCTCATTAACTCCTAAAGCACACTTCATTCAAACTTGACAGACAAGCATGTAAAACTGACCAAGATTGTCTTTGTTAGTCTGCCCACTCTTCCAACAATCATCAACTCTGGTTTGGTCAAATTAAAATCCGTAATTCACAGCGTGAAAGAGTGTAAAGAGTCTAACTCTGTCTACCTCTCACTCCTCATTCAGCTGAGTGGCTGTGTAATGTGTCGCTGGATGAGAGTGTGTCACAGACCATTACGTTAGCTAAGTAAAATGACAAATATCAGCCCAAAAATCGGCCAAAAAAGACAACCGGCGATGTGGTTAGCCCATCGTCAATAAGCAATATATTCGTCCAATTGTCCAGCCCTAAATTGAGATGCATATTCCGAATGCGCTGTGTACATTTCCCAAGAATACTCCTAAAACCTGAACAATATCAACATATTCCACATGCCTTAATTGGAAAAGGCTGCATTTGGAATAAGGCCTAATAAAAAATATTCAAACTGAGCATGTGATTTATATGATCCGTATCGAGTTCAGAATGTTGCCATGTTCTGAATAATGGTGGAAAAAAAGTGAGCATGTAAATGCAGTCTTTGTGAGATTCAGATGGGAGTATTCACTGTGCCTTCTGTGGGCATTTATAGCTTCCTTGTTTTCTTCAGATACAGCCTCACCACCTCACCAGCCTTACAGGGCAGCTAAGTCCCTGCAACTCAGCACTTATTTCATTGGTAATGTTACTCACCTGCACGCCCTCATTAGATTCCTACACCATGATACATTTAACTGAAATGTGTTACCAAATGCAGCTATGCTTATAAATGACTGTGATCAGCCAAATTGAAGTGCTATATATATAAAGGTCAAAATTTCCAACTTTAGCTGTAACTGCTTCGTTACACATTTGATGTTGATGAAATCTGGAGGGGTGAAGTGTCCTTTTATTGGCTGGCACAGAAGTTGTCTACATCAATTTAACTTGATGACACAGTCAGCTCTTTCTTTCTACAGTGTTACACTCCCGACCTAAAGGATTTAACAACACAGTAACTACTTTTAGAAGTGGTAGCGAGGAGCCCGGATTCATCTTTTTTTATGCTCGACAGGAGCTGCATCTCAGTGAGGTCAGTGGAACTCAGGCGGGAAGATGAAGCTGGGTGTTTTAAGTAGTCTTGTTTGTTCTGGGAGTGCAGGCAGCGTGTGACAGTGAGGCAGGCCAGTGAGACTGATGGTTTGTTTGTCTTTTCTTGTCTCTGCTCTCCGTCAAGGACCACTCTCATTCTCACTCTTAGTGCTGAAGATGTATATACAGTGTTTGAAGGAAGACACACACATTGCAGTGGGGAAATGCAGCACCTGGACTCTGTGCTGAATGTGCACGGTGGGACTGCCTCTCATTTCAGTTTGATGGCAGCAGTTTTTCAGTGAAGCAGATGGGTGACTTTTTTTTGAGATTTTAGCAGAGGATTTTATTTTCTGTTTTTATGCACGCAATAGATCAGTGTATTTCGTCCTAGAAAGGGTTCCAGAAGAGTTCTTCCTAAAGGGCTGAGGCTCTACCCAGAACCATTTGCTTCTGAAGAAAGGGTTTGTCAAGGGTTCTCTGTAAAAGTAAAAGTTCCATTAAGAACTTTTTTCCCATCCATAGAACCCTTTTTGGAAGAAAATGTTCTTGAAATTATTCCTTGAAGAATTCCATCATCAAGGCTTCTTTGTACCATAAGATAAAGGGGTTCTTGGTAGAACCCTTTAGATAGGGTCTAGATAAAACCCTTTAATACAAAAGGCATTTTAAGCAAAAGAGTTCTTGGGAGATCCTTGAGTGTCCTCTAAATAAACCCTTGGAATATAAAAGACTTGTTAATAGACCCCTTTGGGAACGTTCTAGGCCCTAAAAACTCTAAAACCCTTGGAATATAAAAAGGTTCTCTGTATAACCCCCCTGACTGTGCCTTAGATAAAACCTGTGGAACATAAAAGCTTTCTTGGTAGGACACTCTGGGTGATTCTAGGTAGAACCATTGAAATATAAAAAGGTTCCCTCTAACAGTTAGGGGTGGAACTCTCTGGTTACCTCATGGTTCGATTCGATTATGATTCTGAGGGCAACGATTCGATGATAAAACGATTCTCGATGCATCTTGATGTATGAAAATCTTAAGCTTTAAGCCAGGGGATGCTGATTGTGTTGGATTTATCTGCAGCTGGTCGCGTTCAGCCATCCAAGTAGCATCATTTAGAAGTAAACATGATTCATGTGTTACATTTGGGGATGGGAATCTTGTTGGCTGCCTTTTTATTTTGAAAGAGCTAACTGCATTAATCAATGAATGAATCACTTTGAAAGTGTCTCCAGTGGTGGAGAGCAGCCTCTCTGTTGCACCATTAGCTCTGAGGAAAGACGCTGTCCATCATGTAGAGCTGGCGCAGAGTTTTAGAGGTGAACAGACCAAGCAGAGAGTGATTTTCTTTCCCCCAGCGGTGAAGTTGTGCAATGCCACGGTGTGCATCGCTCAACTGTTCTTGTTTGTTAAAGCTGATCACTGTTCTGCTCCTCACATCTTAATGTCTCTGGGTGATAGTAAAAAGTACACACTTGTTGTGCGTCTCACAAACGCAGTTATTTAGACACTAAATCAAAACATGATTTGGACCCACTGCCTTTTGAGAAGATGAAGTACATGTCTCCTTGTTAACTGCTGATAACTCTCACACTTGTGCACTGTAGATGGACTGCTGCGCTGCTCTTGCAGCTGAGTTCTGCCACTTTTGCTCTGTCAACATGAATTAACAATTAGAAAATCGACTTTTATAAATCGATTCTGAATTTTGCATGTCAGCATCATGATGCATCTATGAATCAATTATTTCCCCCACTCCTAGTAACAGTATGAGTATGTTCAACATAAAACCCTTGGAATCTAAAAATGTTCTTGGTAGAACCCCCCGGTATGTGCTAGATAAAACCCTTCTTTTTACTTCCGTGGAAAGGTACTTGATAGAACCCCTTGGTGAGACCTTCCACAGCTGGTTCCAGGTATAATCCTTTATGTTGGGGTCTAGGTAAAATTTTCTGAAAGTGGAACCTTTGTAAAAGGTTCTCCCAGGAACCAAAAAGGCTTCTGCCATGGGGACAAATGGAGAGCCCTTTATGGTTCTAGCACCTGTATTTCTAATAGTGTGTCTCTGTCTTAGCTGTTGTGGAAGTGATAACGCTTCAAACACTTCATCTCATACCTATAAAACACAAGCAGGACCATTTAAAAGTACTGTTACACAGCCACCATATGCTGTCTGGAAGCAGCAGGCATTCCCATGACTCAGTGAGCTGTCCTCCATTATACCTACACTGCTGTGATAAAAGGCAATAAAGAAACACAAGGAGAAGTGTGTCTGTGCTGTATCTGTGTAAGCGCTACAATATGAGACCATTTTCTAGCAGGTTTATTATACCTCCGTATGATTTATGTACCAAACCTCAACGAGACGGTGTGAGAAACCATGGGAATAAATCAATCTTTACTATTCGGTGGTGTGATACTGCGGTCACTGAATCATGGAAGAGAGTCTGAGGTGGCTTTGATACTTTATGTCAGTGATGGGAAGCACATGGAAATGGTATATAAGCTCTCCATAGCGTGACAGACAATCATCCTACACTCTTCAGTTGTGCACACAGTAGCGTATTTACCGCCTCAGCTGTGAGTATCAATTTCTCAGTTTCAGCAGAGCCCAGGGAGATCCTCCCCTTCTGGGCAGTAAACCATTCAGAGGCGATTATTTCTATCACATCTCATCCCTCCTTATTTTTTACTGATCGCCTGTAAATCCCACGCCGGGGACATCTGCAGACACGCAGGCTTTGTTCAGTCTTGACTTGCTGGCACCTTCATTGAAGGATTTTCCAGGCTTCTCTGCGTCACAGAGAAAATATAGGTCTGATTCCAAGACATAGTATTTAGATTTGTCATCAGAAACACCTGCCCGGTTCTCCGTTGTTCTGGAGGTGAATCCAGTGTGGCCCAGGATGACACAGGAAGTAGCAGGCTGAATTAGGTTGAATTTGGGAAAAGGTGGCAAGGAAGGACAGGCTACACCACTGGAGGCTTTTACATCAGAGAAGTGGGCCTGAATCTCAGTACACTTGACCCGGGTACTTGAAAAGGTGACTTTGAGCACAGTTCATGTGTACTTGGGTTCGGTGTGCATGAGGAATAAATGATTGCAGGCTTTTCTAGACCAAAGCAAAAACATAAAAGATGTAGCGTAGATTATGACTCAAGTGTAGTCAGATACATAAAATCTTAGCACAGTGCGGAAATCATGACCCGGTTATCCCAGATAATTCACAGACTCTGGTGCAAGCAGATTTATGTAGGAACTACTTTCTGTCTGCCATCTGTTAACTGTGTCACTGTGCAGAAGGAAGCCTGCATTTTACTCATGAACGAGAGGCTCGTGACAATGCAGGATGTAAACATTAATGGTGTTCTCTTAGGCTGAGCTGTAACCATTAGTAGAAACTACCTATTTAAATATGTGTTTTTTGGAGCATCAGAAAATGGTTTGAGTTCCAGTGTTGAGAGAAAACATTGTTAACATTGCTAACACCATAACACCCTGTCATCAAACTGGCCTGCGATGGTCTCAGAGGTCCCAGCCTGGCTGTGTTCACTAGAAGGCCTGGTGCTCATTTCACTGACGCTCTCCTCTGGGTCACCCACACCCTGGACCCGAAAACCCCCTCCTCCTGGCAGTCCAAAGCTCCTGTCCTTTCGGTATAAACAAATACCAAAACTCCCCTGCTTCCAGTTAAGCTCAAGTGCCCCACATTGCTAGTGACTTTCAGGTCACAAGAAGAAAGATCCATGTTGCAACCATGCCCAAAATACTTTCTATTTTTTTTGCGACCAACTGTCTAATGAAAAGTCGGTGATTAAGACTCTTCTCAGCTGTGATACGGTAGGTTAGTGTTGTCTGGTTGAAAGAAAACAGTTTGTGCGTGGATTATCTTGAGACACTTGGTTGTTGGTTAGTGTTTTTTTTTTTTTTCTTGAGCAAAACAAGCCGAGTGCCATCTAGTTTCATTATATTGAAGAGAAGGCAGACTAGAAGAATCTAGATGGATAAATAACGCTGCAGGCCAGGGGAAAAATATGTACTTTTGATTTTGGGGTGAACTGTCCCTTAGGATTCAGGTTAAGCAAGTTGTGCTTATGTTTAGATTTAGGGTAAGTGTACAGGAAATGAATGTCAACGCAATGTCCTTTGAAGTGATGGAAACGTGATTGTGTGTGTGTGTGTTTGTGTATGTGTGTGTTTTTGTGTGTATGTGTGTTTTCCAAGGGTAGCTCTGCTGACTGGAGCTCAGCTGGGACTGATTAGCAGAGGGAATGGTTCCTACACGATAGAAAGGAAAGAAAAAGAGAGTTAATAGAAAGAGAGGAAGAAAGAGGACAGCACACCTGTGTGTTTACGGGTGTGTGACACATGAGAAGGATAGATGAAACACAGCGTGAGAGGACAGAGAGAGAGTGGAATAAGTGGAGGCCGTAAGTGATGGCTGCCCTGCGTCCGGTCTGTTCGACAGCAGAGGTGAGCCAGCAACCGCCGAAAAATGAAACTGCAAATGGAGCAGCCAGTAATGACAGATTCTATCCAGCCTCATTCCAGTCACACCTGTGGGGGGGATAGGGGCAGGAAAAAAAAAGTGTGTGCAGCTCCTCTTAAGGTTATGCCCTGTCATAATTTGTCAGCCAAGGAGTCCATGCAGGCAGGCTGGACAGCGATGAGGTGAGGTGGTGTAAATGGGTTTTTTAGGGTGAGAGGAGGAGGGTTATTTGTTTGATGTATGTTTATAGTAAATTCCTGGCCTGCCAGCACTTTGATCCGTCATTGTTTACAGAGCAGGAGGATGGATGTAGGGAGGGCATGAAGGGTAATGGTGTGAGGTGAAGCAAAGGTAGCAAGGCAGGATACTAAAATAGACATCTGGGTGTGGAAGCAGAGGATGTTGCCCTGCCTCCGCTGACCGCTGGGAGGTCATGACCTTGCTGTAGAGACTGCACAGGTTTATGGCTGTCTTTTGTCATTCTCTTATCTTTCTTTAATGCTTTCTGCTTTTTGCTGCTCTCTTTGTTTGTAGAAAAGCTGGTAGTCCTTGATTCTTTTGTTTAGTTCCCTTTTTTGAGACAGAAAAGTAAAGAAATTGTTTGCCCCTTGCCCCGTTAAAAGCAATTGCTTGCCCCCATGAGTCAGACCTTTTGCTTTTATGCTGGGGAACTTTTTATTAGGTCCCAAAAAAACGGTTGTTTTAATATGACCAGAAACCAAACCTAATTAAAGCCCTCAAAAGTCCCTACTGGCTAGTTTAAAAAAAAAAATGCCTTCGAAATCACATCTTTTAACTTCAAAACTCTCAATGTCATCACAGTCACTGCCTTGGTTTGACTCATATTTAAAGGGTAATGAGCAATGTGTGGTGATTAAAAAAAAAAAAAAAACAAGTCTGCTTTTCACAAATCTATGAAAGTTGCTTGGTCTGTCTGCTTTTCCATTTAAAAGCTACGTGCAGCAGAATCACTGAATTAAAGGTGAGCCCATTCAATGACAAACACAGGTGAAGTATTAGTATTAGGGATCATTTTAGACAGTTGAATTTTAAAAGTCATGCTACAAAAATTTGTTAAACGATTAAGGCTAACCTGAGCTGTTTTAAGGTTATACAAAATTGTTTTAATTTGACTGTGCCTTTCTGTTTCTAAATTCAAGGATATTCTCACACAGGTCTTATGGTTTGACTATCTGGTCTGTAATTAAATCCATAGTGTTTTTATAATGGCCTTGAAAATCTTGGGCAAAATGCCAATAAGATACCATCAAGTAAGTAAAACATTGTTTGGTCAGACAGCTCACGCTGTGAAAGTTGCAAAATCTCGGAACTCTTTACCTGATCACTTGAAAACTTTTGAAGTTGTGAATGTAATGTCTTTAAATGTATGCTGTTTTGTTTTTTAGTTAATGTTCATGTTAGCCCAACTAGAGACAGGTGTTGCAAATTAGTGTGTGATAGTTACTTCCAATTGCAGCACTTTTCAAATAAACCACAAATAAATAAATAACCATGCCCCCTAACATAATTTGGCCATTTGGTGGAATAGACCTCCACTTCAATAATTACAGGTGGGAGTTAGGTATCAAAAGTAATCTTTAATTTTCTCACATTTTCCTTGAAAACAAGTAAATAGCCCCAAGTTATGTAAAAATGGAGGCTGCACAGCTTTGTTCCACATGCTCTGATTTAATGAATAAACTGATGAATAAAATCAATAAATGAAATGAAGCTTGCTTCAAGCTGTTAGAGAGAGAATGAAGAGAAATGCCGCCTGGATCCAGCCCATCGGGTCAGACTCAGTCAGGTGTGGGTTGAGAGAATCAGATCTGTCGTCTAGACTGATCAATAGTTCTTACAAAAAGCTCTGCGCTCCCTCAAGTTGACCCTCACGCCCACCTTCATCCTCTCCTTGACTGGCTCTGAAGTGTTTGCTCAACAAACACTTAAGATCCCACCAGAGCTGTGCTCAGGTCATCTTTGAACATTGCTAGTGTTTGCAGAGAGACTCGACATTTCAGCTAACCTGCGATTCTCTTCTTTGTCTCTCCACGCTTCCCTCACCACCTCATTGCTTCTCCTTTCTTCCTTTCATTTCTCCCTTTACAAGAATTCAATTAAAAGAGATTTGATGCTTGGGAATACAACTTTGGCAAATCTTTTTAAGCGTCTTTGAGTGTGAGTGACACATCTCACCAGAGACAACGCTGTATCCACAGATATCAAAGCACACGCATACAAACAGAGGGAGAAAGCAGCAGAGATGAGGCCAGTGGAGAAGTCATCCCCTCGACTTAATGAAGTCATAACCTCTTGATGTCATTGGGTTTCGGTACACAGACTCATCGTAACCTTGGAAACTGTCCGCCTCTCTGCTTGTTTCAGTGATTTTGCCCCTCTTACTTTGTTTGTAGCTTTGAGAAACTGCACTCTTAGAAATAAAAGGCCAACTAGAACCAGGTAGGGTTCTTTAGCTCGGCCTCATATAGGAGAACCCTATTGGTATCTGGTAGAACCTTCTTTAAAGGTTCCACTTGGAACCTAGTAAGAGGGTTCTACCTCGAACTCAACATAAAGGGTAATACCTAGAACCATCTGTGAAAGGTTTACCCAGAACCCCCTATGAGAGGTTCTAAAGGAGAGCCCTTATGTGGTATAATGGTTGTACCCAGAACCCTATCTGAGGATTCTATTGAGAATCTTTCCATCTTGTAAGGGTGCTAAGAAGAACCCACCACAGAAACCTTTTTATTTTCTAAGTGTCTTATCTGGAACAAATCCGGCGTTTTATATTCCAAGGGTTTAATCCAAGGGTTTGTCAAGGCAAACCCTTGGGTTCTTCATACGGAAATTGTTCTGCGAGGAACCTCAGGACTTCAGAAAGAACCCCTCTGGAACCCTTATTTATAAAAGTGTGTGTTGTCTCACTTTTCATCTCTGGGACAATCACAACTGTGCCGTGCTTTTTTGATGAGAAGACAGAAAAACACTCACAAGTCTGTTGAAACTCCGCCAGCATCGCTACTCCACCGCTCCCTCTCTCCATCTGTCCCTCATCCCTCCATCCCCTGTCAGTGCGTCCTCATTGTGATGAAGCTCATTAGCGGGCTGTCTCCGTCAGGTAGGACAGAGGGGGGGCTCCCTCCCGTGTTTATATTTAGACACTGGGATACTGCAGGTATGATGTGGTGATTTTTAATGAGGTGTGGAGCAGAGCCTGCAGCCCGTCAGTCACACGCAGAGATGGAGAGTGATGGAGAGATAGAGGAGTAGCCACCTGGTGAAGTGTTAATGCACGTCGTTAGTTCTGTGTGTCATTTTCTCTGTCTGACTCATAAACTCACAACTCCTTCCTCATAATTGAATTAGACAATCTGGTTGTTTTTTTTTTTCCTCCTAACACCTGTCATGTATTGGATATCCTCTGTATGAGTCATCCTTTGGTGTGCAGTCAATGAATGTGTTAGGAGAACAATTTCTTAAAATATTACTGGGCATCACAAAGGGATTACTGACGTGTCTGATTTTGTTTATGCCAAAAATAGCTAACAGGGTACATTATTTAAACAACCACAGAAGGATGAAAATTAGAGGACAGTCTTACAAAGAAAATTTGATTAAATAATTCCATGTGTTAGTGTTAGTCAAATCATTTTTCTAGATGTCTTCAAAACAAATGAAACTACTGAAAATTTCTTTGGAAAAGAGGAAACTTCTGTCCTCGATGGTGCATTTTAATCTTAATTTAGTCCTGCTGAATGTGACCCCTGGTGACATCACCAGAAAAAAAAATCTGCATAATTTAGACCATTTTGGTCTTATTCTAGTGCCAAAAAGAGTAATTTGCTTTTGCCATATAAATAATGTATATAATAAAAGATTGATACTGAAGCTGTGTACCAATAAAACAGATATCACAGTACTATGCTGTGTTGTTTTTCCCCCAACCCTTCAGGAAACAGTGTTTAAAAGTTTTTGGGGTTTTTTTTGCTGCATGTACCGTCCAAACTGTGTGGTTCACTGTGATGAAGTGCACTCTACCTCTTCACTTTTTCACTGAAAACTTGATTTTTCAGACAACATGAAAAGTGTCTAGTTGTTCTACAGTGCAGCGTTTAAAGAGAATTGTAAAAGACTTCATTACATGATCTTATCGTGCCCAAATAATGTCTGACAGATGTTCTTAAATGAGTCTGCATTATGTGGTGATTAGAGACAGAAATGTCCCCGCTTTTTTCCATCCCTCTAATGAGTGCTCCAAGCTGAACCAACTCTCACTTACAGTACAAATGATGAGTTCCTGTGCTCCATGTGATCATCGTGGCCTCATTTTGTCAGGAAGGATGTCAGTATTTAATGACTTTTGAAATCACCCAAACTGACAGATTAATTATGATGTCTCTCCTCTCCTCAGAGCATAGTGGCCAAGTACGGCTCTCAGTTTCGGGGGAACTCTCAGCACGACGCCCTGGAGTTCCTCCTCTGGCTTTTGGACAGAGTTCATGAAGATGCTAATTCCAGCCTCAACAACAACAGTAACAGCAGCAGCAACAGCAGCAGCGTCAAGACCAAAGCCAACGCCAAGGTGAGTCCGCATCATCAACCAGTAGCTGCCGGCTCTGCAACAGTGAGCCGTTCTTACTGCTGCGGCTTTGACATGGCTTAAAATGCTACATGTGATCAGTGATTAAGCTCCGGGATTAGTTATAATGCAGGTACTGCTGCCTGGCTTGAGTCCTCTCCTCTTTCTGTCTCTCTTTCTGTCTCACACAAACGCACAAAGTTCCTGTGTCTACTGCTTCACTTCACTATATTCTTGACAACTGACAACTTTAATTCATTTACAACCTCACTAGGACTAGGAGAGTAAAATATAGTTTTTAATTAACAGAGATAATTTTATTGCATTATACTTAATAGAGGAGTCAGGAGCACTACAAGAGTAATAACCCATTGTAAAAGTCAAAAGCAGTACTAAACCATCTGAGGGCTTGAAGGTGGCCATTGTCAGGTTTTTCAGCTTAATTTTGGCAGGTTAAAAAAGCTTAGTCCTTATCTGCTAACAGTCAATCTGCTAACAAGGCAACGATTTTTCAGTCCCACACAAGTTTGCGAGTTGACTGGATCCTTCAGCAATCCCAGACATGCTAATCACATCAAACATGATTGATTTTCTGTGTAAGATATTTAATGATGATTTGTAAAGACCTCATTTTCACTGCATAACACGGCTTTTGGTACAGCCGCTTTTCTCTCTTTTGTTTTCTACAGTAAATAATAGCCCCTCATTGTTGACAGGATTCTGCTCATAACAACATTGCATGAAACTGCCATGATGTCGTCTTCAATGCAACACACACAGGAACAAAAAAGAATAAAGGCTGAATGCTGCACGACTCATGAAAAAAACAAAACAAAGCAAAAAAAATCAGGAGCATTTTGTTTAAATCCAGAGCACAGACAATTAGACAACTCTGGTTGTTGTCATTCAAGTGATGTGTCGACAATTCTCTAACCAGTTGGTGGTCTGCTGTGTTTTCACTCCACCTTTACTATCAGCGTGCTTGGAGTCTCAACTGATTTATTACTGATTTATTACCAAAACTTCTGGGCGCTATCCACAACTTTTAAGAGTGGTTCCAAACAAGTTGAGTCAAGCCGATACTAACCAGTGTTTCCCTCACCAGTCTTTTTAAGGCAGCTCATTTGCGTCCCTCTCTGCCCAGTCGTCCTCTTTATTATTGCTATGAGGTTCATGTGGCACAACAACTTGTCTCTCTCTGTATTTCATGAAGTTGCATTGTATTGCATTGCAGAAAATTAAAAAAAAAAAGCACCACTGTGCCGACCTGTTTGTACCACTTGTAAGTCGAGCTCTGAGCCCTGTAGTGGTCCAAAAAAAACTTTGTCAGGGGTCCAACATTGTTTCACATAAACCCCCATATACTTTTTGGTTGAACCTTCTTAGTCAGTCTATACTCTAGATTCATCAATGTTCATCTTGTCACAGACAGCAAAAAAATAAATAAAAAAAATGAAATCTACTGCTCTTTGTCAAGCTCTGTCTGGCACTTTGAAGTTGCACGAAAATCCATCAAATTGTACATTAGTTTTTGTAGACAGTAGAGTGCTAGTGTGATACGACTTCAGGTGTAGAATCATGTTGCGTCTAACTCTGAGACCACTGTTCAATCAGAGCTGTGCATCACTTTGGGATACTGACCTTGTTATCTAAAGCTCAGTAACACAGACCTCATCACTGGTCCACTCTATGGCCATCTTGTTCACTTGTAGTCAAAGAAATCAGTTCACACATATCTATACAAAAGGAGAACCAGTAACATCGCAGATCCCAGTGGAGCTGGTTCTGTCAAGATTCAACACTGCAGCATTCTGAGTGCTGTTGCGGTTCTTCCGCCATCAGTTTAGTCGAACTCCTTTGAGCCTCGGTCTGAACTGAACCTTTGTGTGGGTGACTCTATTCCTGTGAGACGTAAACGGAGAAGCTGTTGAAGTGGCAGGCATCCGTTCCCTGTCTGTCTCTTTGTGTCTTTGTCTCTGTCTCTGATGTGGGATGTTCACCTTGCAACCGTGCACTTGGAGAGGAGCCAGGACTGGATGTGATGTGCTGAGAGGGAATGAAGGGCAGACACATTATGACTGAGTTGATGACTTCTTATCAGAGTTGGACATTAATGCTAGACAAATGTTTGATTTCTTGGACTTTTCAATTTCATCTGTGGCTGTTAAAGGGATAGTTTGGATTATTTGATATAGAGTTGTATGAGGTGATTACCGATAGTCAATATATTACACTACTACAATACAATACCACAATAGATGCCGGTTGGGACACTCCCGGTTTGGAGAAGCAGAGAGGAGTACAAGCACGGAAGCTAAGCAATGTACTCATTTGAACAGGGTCAGTAAAAAAAGGTATTTTAACCACTTAGAAAAGACCCACCAAAAAAATCTATTTTAGTTCAAATGTATGCTATATTTAGAGTATTTTCACCACTTTACCTTGTTGGCAGACAGCCTTTTCTTACAGGAAACTACCATTAATGCACCATATCGCACTCTCCAAACCAACCAAACCAAACTCCACAGGCGAAATCAGTAATTATACTGTGGAGAACATGGCAGTTGCTGGTCTACTACTATCGGTTAGTTTGTTTTTGTTAACTCTCGTGTTCTGCAAGGTAAAATTGCTGATTTCAACCATGGAGTTTAGCAATATTTAACTTATATGAAAACAGTTTTCCATGAGAAAAGGCTGTCTGATCGCAAAGTTAAATAGTAAAAATATTTTACATATAGGATATGCATAAAACTTATATTGATGGACCTTTTTAAGTGGCTAAAATATGTTTTGCTGATTACCCTGTCCATGGCAGTACATTGCTTAGTTGATTAGTTAATTACTTAATTGTAGGGCATGCCGACTGGCATCTGCCGTAAGTGATACACTGACTATTGACATGTACCTCACACAACCCCACTTAAAATAATCTGAATTATCCCTTTAAATTTACATATACAGTATAATACATAATTAAGTGTGTAATTACGACATTGAATACTGGATAAGAAGAGCCGCTGTGATCGACACCCACTGTGACGAACCCCTTGTGTTTAATTACATTTGCTAAGTATCATCCTGTTTCTCCCAGCCGGCCAGGAGTTTGGCTGCAGCACTGCTGGTTCTGCCTCCTCACTGGGCCTCGCTGCCAGCTGACGACCTCCAGTCCTGTTAGTGAATGAATACTGTTATGAGCTGAACTGTCGCCTTGCTGTCACCCAATGCCCAGCACCCCCCTCTCTGACAGCAGCGCTAATAGAGGCAGCCTTTATGCCACATAAACAGCTTAGGGCTGCGGCTCTCATTAGGCTGCCAGTGAATCGTGCTATCATAAAGCCGGCTTTCCTCTGCCGCTGCTATGAGGCAGAGAAGAAGAAAATCACTGGCTTTTTCACACCAGGAGGGAACATGTCTGATTTTCTGAAATGAAATGCTCGTCCGCCTTCCCTGTAAATTGATTTCATTCATGTAGCACAGTACGCTCGTGCTTATATGGCTGATGTAATGTGAAAACCTCGGAGCTCTGGAGATTACATGCTGCTCTATGGGGTTAGAAAATGTTGTGACCTCATCTGTGTACGAAATGTTTCCCAAAACTGGATAAAAACCACAAACACCAAAACAGCCCTACAATATGCACTGCTGTGGACAGGGTCAGCACCAAAAGGTGTTTTACCCACTTAAAAAAATGCCCAGCTAAAAACTCTTTTTCACGTTTTCACTTTAAGTGTATGCTGTATTGAGAATATTTTCACGGGTTTACTTTACCATCAGACAGTCTTTTCTGACAGGAAACCACTGTTATATAGGACAAATATTGGTCTCTCGAAACAAACCAAACTTAGAGTACTTTTACCTTGCAAACCATGGGAGTTTCCAGTCTAATGACCTCAAACAGCCTAACAGTCTTCAATCTGTTAGTTTATTATTTTGTGACTTCGGTGAATCCGAACTATCCTTTAAAACACCAAAGTCACACAATAAGACAAAAAAGCTAACAGATCAATTCAGTGGGAGACCAGCAACTGCTGTGTTATGTGAGGTAAAATGACTGATTTCACTGATTTTGGTTGGTTTGGAGAGCACAATATTTGGCTTGTAGTTGCTGTTTGGTTTCCCAACAGGAAAGACTTAAAATGATATTGCTTTTTTTTAGATGGGCCTTTTTGTAGGTGTCTTGATCCTGTCCGAAATCAGTGTGTTGCTTAGCTTTGGTGCTGGTACTCCTGTCTGCTTCTCCAAACTAGAGGCCTCTGCTGAAGGTATTATACAACTGGTCACCAAATAATCCAAACTGTCACTTTAAACTGGCGGCTGTACTGTAGTTCTTTATTCTTCCATTATAGTCCAGTGCAGTCATGCATACAGTGGGCTGTGCATTTATTTCATACACACAAACCATATCTTAGTTGTCTCAAAGCTGTAACTAATCTGTCTTTATCTTATCTCCTCCTTTGTGATTAGTTTAGACTGTGAGCATTAGGTTTTATTGCAACAAAACACAAAGAGGAACAAAAAGTCCCAGACATTCACTTTACGACTTTACGACACTCATCTCCCTGTACAGCCTGATGTATCTCTGATGTATCTCTTTCATACAGCAGATGTGCATCTGCACTTAAAAAAATATTCTAAATGGAAACATGAATAAAGAGAGAAATAAAACAATAGATCCTTCCACAGAGCCTTAACAAGTCAGATGATAATTAAAGTCCTGTGACAGGACAGACTGATGGTAAGATGGAGAGGTGGCTGAGTTGAACAGTTAATGGTGAGGGAGGCAGTAAAGTGACTTTGATCGCTTTGTCTGTCACCCGAGCCTGGGAAACAGGCATCTAGGATGATACAGGTCATGCTGAGCTGACAGAAACTTAACAATGTCAACACTGTCCCTGTCAATTTCACAGACACTCAGTGAATAGCACCCTGACCTGTAGTTTGTCCTCATTCTTTCCCTGAAGTCCTGGGGCTGGTTGCACAAAACGCCTCAACTTTTTTTCTTAAGGACAGTTAAGGCTTAATTTTTTTCTCAGCCGTAGGATTTACTCATGGTGTTGCACAGAATCCCTCAAAAGTTTTTCTTTGTTAAGGAAAACCTGGAGGCATTTCCTGCATTGACAGATACTTTACAGCAGTAAAACCTGTTATCACCTCCATTCAAGAGTCCAACAACAACCACAACTTGTCTGTTGTCTGTTCTGACTAATTACAGGAATAACTTTTGTCTACAGCTTGTTTGAAATAACTGTTGCTGTTAACTGTTGGTCTATATGGTGGACTGAAGGGTTAAGATAGAGGCAGAGTTTTTTTCCCTCACTTTGGTTGCTAAGGTCTTTTGTGCAACGGTTTATTCAATTTTAATGGATTCTTTTGGTGTAAAATCAAGATAAGGAGAAAACCTTAATTACATAAGTGGACATTTTAAAGAAACCTTAAGGAGAAGACTTAAGGGTGTTGTTTGCCATCGATTTTGTTTTAAGGAAACCTTACCTTGGACTCGGACCTTGGAAAAATCTTAAGGTGTTAAGGTTGTGTGACAGGCTCCTGTGTTTTTTGTATCTACCTCACGTGTTAAAATCTTGTGTATGCATTTTTTGTATGCAGCTGCAACAGACCAAAGCATTTTGTACCTATTTATTCTGTCGAGGACACTGTTGTTTACATGTGTTAAGTTTACTTGAACAATAACATGGCTGTCAGTCTGATAACAACTGATGTAACCTCCATGGAAGAACAGCTCTTTACATTGTGGTGATTTTAGTCTTTCAACCTGTGTCTTACCAACCTCTTTTGACAGCCTCGTGATGTTGTTATTTATTTACATATTGTTTTCCTCATTATTATAAATGTCACAAATCATTCTCCAGAGATATGTTGAAATTCTCAAGGAACAAGTGCAATGAATTATCTTAAAACAAGTGCATATTCATGGTTGGTTGGTCTGCAGCTCAGGGCTTTACATTGATTGTCAGGAAAACAAATAAAACATATGTTGTTTACATACAGTACGCTGTTGTTTTCTGATAAAGACAGATGTGCATCTTTACATCCCTGAGGTATTATAGGGTTGTGAACATAGTTGGACTTTTATTTATTGATTGAGGTTGTCAGTGTTGTCAGTGTAAGTGCTGCAGGTTTCTCCTACAGTGTGAAGTAGAACTGGGCAATATGTCAATACTGTGATATGAGACTGGATAACATCTATATTGTGATACAAGTGTTGTCTTTTCTTGTATTTAGTGATGTAATTTTCTGAACTTGCCAGACTGTTCTAGCTCTTCTATTATGTGCCTTTACCCACTTAGTCATCATGCCCACATTACTGATGATTATCTATCAAAAGACTCATTGTTTTGTGAATATTTCATTTTATCCCATATCACCTTATGCCCATATCACCAGGCCTAGTATAAAGTAGGGATTTAAAAAAAAAAAAAAAAAAAAAAAAATCAAAATTCAAATCAAGTTGTGGATATGGAGAATGATAAACATAGATGTTGTGTGGGGCTACACAATTCATCAAAAATATTATCCAAATCGTAGTACGACCAGATGCAATATCCAAATTGTAGAAGCTGTAAATTTTGATGGAGAAATGTGTACCAACACAGCATTACAGTGAGGTACTGTAGTGCTGCAGAGACACCCTGGCCTACAAATATTGTTCTACAGATGTACAGACCCAAACAAATGTCACGCTATCATGAGTTTAGTGTGGATATTTTAGTGAAAATGAAAATTGTGATGCAAAAAAGATCACACTAAATGTGAATCATATCACAATCATAATATCTGTCAAAATAATTGCTGTGTGTGTGTGTGTGTGTGTGTGTGTGTGTGTGTGTGTGTGTGTGTGTGTGTGTGTGTGTGTGTGAATAGAAAACTATAAATTGTCCCATGTGAGTATAGATGTGAATATCTGTTCACTGGTCCCCTCTGAACTTAGAGGTTTTGAGAATGAGTAAATGGATTCATAGATTTATTTGGATTCCCATTAGCTGGACACACAGAGACAGTTAGTCTTTGATGGTCTCTTCGCAAAGATGAACATGTATCTAACCAGCCAACTGAGGTGGACTTAACATCAGAAGCAAAATAAGGCAACCTAATATAACCAATCACTCACTAAAGCCTCCAAAATGGCCATTGAGTTGAACTTCTCTGACACAGTGGTAACCAAAACTCAATAAGCATCATAAAACTAGGATTTAATGCAAGACGTGTATCTAATAAACTGGGCTGCAACTAATGATTATATCTGTTGCCAATTACTATGTTTTGTGTAGTTGTTTGGTCCATAAAGTGTCAGAAACAAGTTAAAAATGTCGATCAGTGTTTCCAAAAGCCCAACATGACATTCTTAAATGTCTTGTTTTGGCCACAACCTAAAGATATTGAGTTTTACTGTTATAAAGGAGTAAAGAAACAAGAAAATATTTACCTTGTAGAGGCTGGAATCAAACAATTTAAAAAAAAACACTTGCTCAAACTGATTTTTATGATCAAAATAGTTGGTGATTAACTTAGTAGTAGACAATTACTTGATTAATCGGTTATTTGGTGCACCTATAAATCAGTGTATAATCTAATCCTTATTACAAACCTTGTTTGTGCAGCACACCTGATGTACGAGCAGTGTGACCAGTCCGGCAGCTTCACCCAAGTAATATTATGTAACACAAGACTGTGAACACACACGAAGGCAGCTCAGTAATGTTAATCCTTCCTCCAAAGGGACCTCGCTAAACTCGCTTGGTTTCCTTCTCGCCTCACTGGCACCACATCAGCAGCATTCCTTAATGGTGAACAGGAGACCACAGTGAAGTCACAGCTTTGTGCACAAGAATCATCATTCTTCTCTCTCTGTCAGCAACAGACAAACAGGTTTGGCCATAGTTAATCAAATATAAAAGACAACTGTTTAACAAGCGCTGAAAAGATCAGATTAATGTCGTGTCCATGGGCGCACGCGTTGCCAAAGTGGCAACTTTTGTCCTCCAGAAAAGAGGAGGGATAGCTTTAAGTGAAAGCGGCATTTTCTTGACCCAGTGTTACAGTGCAGAACATAGCTGCCGCTGCCTATAAGCCATGGCAGATTACATGATATTAAAGGTCAGAATCACACTTAGATGTGGTGCATTACATTCACCCTCTGGCCTCAGCGGTTCTCAAAATATGAGGAAGATTGTCTAAACCCTCCTGATATGTCTTATGAGAAAAATGTCTTAAACCAACATAGACAAGCTTGGTATTATCAGAGAGAGGCATAAAACTTTCAGTGTTCACTGAGCGAGTACCTGGAGCGGTTACATTTTGCCTCAGGCCCTCCATGAATGGAATTTAGAGAGAGTGCGTTTAAAAACTCATCCATCTTATCCTATGGACAGTAGTGGGACACAAGGCTGGCCAATGCAGCACCAGTGCCAAAGCATTATGAATGCATTATTCCATTTTAAATGTCGATAGTGGTCGGCCTCTCTGCCCCTGGAGGGTTGACTGTAGAGGGAGGGAGAGGAAAAATCCCCTGGCCCCGCAGCCAACTGCATAGATTTTGAAATCGGGTCAGTGGATACGGTAAAGCGAACAAGCCCTCTTATTGACAGGGACAGAAAAAGTGAGTTTGATAGCTCTCCATGAGATTTTGGCTCGTGTTTGCCGGGGAGCTGGAGATCAAATGTCAACGAATGAGATGAATCATTTGACAGGTTGGGTGACAGCGAGAGGCTGATGGGTCCTTGATCTATTGTCTCCCGTTTCTGTGTCAGTCAGCGGGGCAGTAATGCTCTGATATCACATCCACCTCATTGGGTTCAGTCAAAAACATCATTGTGCTTTGTATGAAAATAAAGCTTGAATCATTCGTCTGTGGTTCTGCTTCTTTTAACAAAATCTATGCAAGAATTAACCCGTTTAATCCCAAATTTTTCCCTGCAAAATAAGCGCATGCATTTCATTCCTTAGAACTCCCTAATATGATATGATATGAAATTCATACATATTATGTATGATACATACATAATTTGTATGAATTTTTTCATTTCATGTTGATTATGTTTGTGAAAATGTAGGTTTTATAGTCTGCAACAATTGCTGCTGGTGGGAAACGGCATAGTCTAAATTTACACAAATTCTTCAATTTGACCTCTTTACACATATAAGAAATAAGAATAACACTAACATGTGTAACTTATATTAACTAGGCATGGTTACAAGTGTGTTCAGAACTTTATTAGATACATAAAGATACCACGGCAATGCATACTGAAGGGAAGTAACAATGCCAACAATGCAATTACTGTATTTCACAGTCTCATAAACCAGTTAAATAACCGTAGAGCTAAGAGTGTTTGAACTCTCAAAATAAGAACTGACAATAGTTTACAAAACTAAAATAAATTCGCATTGTGGCAGTAGCTTAGATTGACTTAACATTTACTGATCACTAACATCATGGTCAGAAGATGAGTATACAGTATTATTCAGCAAAAACACAAATCAGTGCAGGTCAGTATTTACTGTGCCTCAAAAACAGTGCAAAAGGTATAAGGGCAGTGCATACTGTAGAGTACTATTAGTGACAAAAATCAAAATATTTATTTCACAGTCTCATGAACCGGTTTCAATAAATTTGACTTATTTAACACAGGAGCAAAGCACAGCTCAAAAGCTTATTGGTTAGAGATTGGTTAAATGAGGGGTCTGCAACCTGAGAATGTATAACGTTATATATATTTAAATATTTTTCATGTTTTATTGTTGTACGTCTATGAAAAAGGTGAGACAGCTCAAAATTTCAAGCCAACATACTACATACATAGTACATCAGTTTTGAGCCCAAGTCAAATTCTTCAGTTTTGAAAAGGTTTTACCAACTACTGATCTTTTGTTGAGATAATTTACTTTTCTTCTTTAGATAAATTTAAATATTTGAATTTTAGAAACCCCAAAATGTTGTATTTAAAAAAAAAATAGTGTAAACCATTATTAACCATAATTTTAGTCAACAAAATAGTAACAAATCAGGTTCCCAGTTAACTGTGACCAAATTTTGAATAACTTTCTTTTTGAGTTGCTCTAACTTTAACTTTTATTATAATTGTCTAAGGAAGAATTGTAAATTATCTCAACTAAAGGTCAGCAGAAAGTTTGTCAAAGTTTGAGTTTGGCACAAACTGTACTAATTTGGTATCGACTCCACTTGGCTAGGGTACATAATAATTCCAGACACCAACACTGCTATCTGGGGTATAAATACAACTCAGAATTAACCACTGCCACAAATCCTTGCATGTATCATGATATCACAATACAGTATTTTTGAGTACTGATACAGTATCACAAAACATAATATTACAATACTTGTATATTGATATTTTCTCATACTTCAAGTTGACAGGTTGTCTTTTACAATGAATATAGACCTCTTGGGTGTGCATAAGACTGTTATTATACTGTCATGAACATTAAGTCTTTATGAATGTTTATGGCTGGTCTGTCAAGTGTCATTCGGTCAGTTATATGAAAGCTATTACAGTGCTAAGGTGGTTTTCTCGCTGGGTTTGGCTTCTTGCACCCTGAGACTGAGTCAACCAGGTTAACTTCATGGCTAACTGAGCCAACTAGCTAAAACCAGCTACAGCTAACAGCAGAGAGCAGTTCGCCAACTTCAGCAACAAGTAAACTAGCTAACTGTTATCAGTCCATCAGCTAACTCTGTAAGCTAACCTTTAATGACATTTTTATGACAAGTACAAATGGTACCTCTTTACTTGTGGTTAAGGAAAATATCAGAACTGCGTGATATGGTACAGAATATCATATTGTGATTATTTAGACAGAACTGGCAATTGTGAAATGTGATACAATTAATGGGAATGATTATTTTTACATCACAATTTTCCTTTTTCACTGACAAAAACTGTTATCAAAAAAATTGCCAGAATCTGCAATTTGGAATTTGCACTTGGCCATTCTGTGATTTTGATAACATTTCAATTAATTGTGTAGCCCTAAAAACATTCATGACACCCTTATAATGGTCTCATGACAGCCAATGCCAAAACCAACCATGTATGAGTGGTTTGATAATTTCAAGTTGACGTGACAGAGACATCTCAAACAATGTTACTTAAAGTGTTGTAACGAGTTACAGTAAAGGCACAAAATGAAGCAATAAATCCTCTGAATTAACTGCAAACTGCAGCTGCTTCAAGTAACTCACTGCTGTTGCAGGACAGTAACACACATTGGTTAAGAAAAAAATCCAAATGTTCCATAAATATTTCAAGTTTAACAACTTATTAAATTTGTTATTTTGCCCAGGAGAGTATAGTTGTTTAAGCAGCTGTTAATATTTTACACATAAATCAGAGCAATTATCAGATTTTAAAAACGGCTTGGAACTCATTCAGAATTGAATGATTTCTGAGTCTTTTAAGTGTTAGTATTTGACTGATTACCAACTGATGCCAGGATCAGACTAGACAGTATTGTTGTCTTTAAATTGTGTCCCAAAAATTAGGCGATCATAGAATCAATAATTCTCGCTGTAACCAATCAGAGCTTGCCTTCTTACACAACTTGAGTGATGTTTGATTGGTAAGCTGCCAGGGACTTTACTGTTTACAGGAACACAGTGTTATGAATGAAAGTCAACCTGAAACCATTCGACGGTTTGTTGTAGTTCAGCTGTCAATGTAGTGATGTCAATACCAAAATTTTGACTTTGATACCAAAATGATACCTGAGACTGAAAAGATATGGGTTTGATACCCGATACCCAACAGATGAGAAACAGAACATCACATGAGACGTTAACCCTGGACATACAGTACAGTGTTACAAAACCATTAGGCCCACAGAGTGTACAAAATACATTTACAATTAAATCTGAACTATTTTATTGTAATTTCATACATATGATAGTAAATTGTTTATCTGTGATGATATTTTTAGATATTGTAGACCTGCCAGGTGTATTATTGTATGAATAGTTCCAACATGACAAACCATGATTCTATCAACAGGCCATTATCAGAGGCATTATATTCACCACAGGCCCTGTTAGGTTTGCTATACTTACAGTGGGATTCAGTGTGCTAGGGGTTAATATTTTTCCTGACAACTTACATCCATCAACATTAGAATTAATATAAGCTTCATATCCAGCTTTAACTTTGTTATATCTGCTGCTTTGCTCTGTGACTGCCAGAATTATGTGATGCCAAGTTTATCGTCTGTGACTTGTCTTCTGAGAATAACAACCTCATGAAAGTTTGTCTGTTTCCACATGAGAACATGTAAAATCACGTTTCCTCTTGAGATCTTGCGAGATTGATTCCTCTGGTACATAATCATAATATAATAATAAGATAGGACCTGGCTGTAGCCTGACACACTTTTGACAATGTGAAAATTTTGTAATAGTTTAGAAAATTGGAATTGGCCAAAATCACGTTTTAGAATGTTTATTCAGCAGCAGAGCATGACTTAAGTTTGGCGTCTAGGCTCCGACTTCATCGCTCCCCGCAGATTAAGTTACATAGAGTTGTAAGGGGAGTGATGAGCAAATTCTTGAAACCCCCTGTTGGAGCCTACAGGTGGATGCTGGGGTGGAGGTGGGGTAAGAAAGAGCAGAATCAGCTAAGAAAATTGCAGTTGGTGCATCTCTAGTCTTAGGGATTTCAGAAAGCTCTAATGTTTTACGTAGATATCAGAATAAGTTGCAGAAATCAAAAATGCAAAAAATGCCTCCGATTACCCGAATTCCCCCTTCACATTGTCTTTGGCTGCATCTGAGAAAGACTTGATGACATTTGACTGAAGACAATTCTTGCCCTCCCCCTGGTGTTAGTGTCACATCCAGGTGAAGCTGTTCTGTCGTGAAGCTTTCAGACGCCGTCCGGTCGCTCACGCCTTTCACCGCTCAGCTCTCTTCCTCTCAGCCTCACACATCAAAGCAGCGTAACCCCTGCCACGGCCACCACCCAGCACCCAGCTGGCAGCCCGATTTTAACAACAAGTGACATTTCTGAGATGCCACAAATTCCTCCTGACAGGGAAGGGGAGCTGAGGTTTTTCTAATGGGGTTACTAACGCAGGAATGGGGGGAAATGTTTGATGTTGGAAAGCATGTTGTTGCTGTGATGACTTCTGATTATAATGAAGGCCTTTCAACACTTATATGACATACAGTGTTGATTGAAAGAGTGATTCTGCGAGTTTTTATATTTTATCAGTATGAAACAGTCTGGACAGAGTGGACAGGGTCAGCTAATCCCCCTGTGCTATCCTACCCCGCTAATAGGATTTACACAGGGGGGGTAGAAACTTTTGATGGAAACCTTTCTGAAATATTTCTCAACATATATTTCTGCCTTCTCTTTCTTTCCACAGCTTCATCCATAATTCACTCAGCCTGTTCAAGTGTCTTTTTTTAAGCCTCTTTCCTGACGTAATGTCTCGATCTATCAGCTAGTGAGGGTTGAATGACTGATGAGTAGGTCTTCTTATCCCCTGTCACCCCCCCCTTCCCTGCAACTCTGTCACACTTGTGCACAGATGAAATTTGGTTTCTTCCATGGGGTTTGTGCTGCCGCTTTGTGTATTGAGATGAAACAATGCTGTTGACTTTGCATTTTTCTTTGCCCTGCGAATGAAGTTGCTCAGCTCTGACAGCTCTTTGGTATTCCTTTGTGTCTCCTCTGAATTGATGCCATCTACACACTGCCTATACACTGGTGCTGCTTGCTAGCAAACCTGCAAATTGAGACACCCTTGCCGCTGTTAAACCTTGATTTAAGCTCCCCAGATTTCTCTGTGCCACATTGTCTCGTCTCTTTAGAAGATTAATTGAACAAATTAAATTAAAGAGACAAAGGTAAAAGATATAAGTTGACAGGGAGTGAGAAGGAGGAAAGGAGTGTTGGCTGTCTTTCGGTATGCTAAGTGCACATCCAGCGCCAAACACTGACAGCAGAGTACAGGATGAAACACTCCTGTTTTCCCAGTTCTTTCATCTCATTTGAGAAACACTGGAAGCAGAAGCAGAAGAAAAGAAGTGTGGGGTTAGAAAGGCCAGACAACATTTTTGTTTTCTTAATTTCTTATTTCTGTACCTTCATTTTTGAGAGTAATAATGGGAGAACGATTTTATGTGAGCGGCGGCTCGGAGATGAGAAAACAGTGTAAAGGTTAACTTATGTATTTTGGAACCTGGATCCATGTTTTAGCGTGGGGAAAATCGGGTCTCATGGGGACAGCATGGATGCCTATGCTGTTTAACTATTGAGTCTTGATCTATACAGATCAACATATCATTAGTTTTGGAGAGAAAAAAAGTGAGAAATTACATTGTGCCTTTGATTTCTGATTTGATTTTGCTCAATTTGATTGATTTTTGATTTAATATTGAAATTGTGACACCCTTAGTCCAGTATTGAGGGAGAGTGCTGCTACCAGCAGAAATCAAACTATAATGTAATCCTTGTGCATCATCAATGTACATCCACTAAAAGTGCTTGTTTGTGCCACTGACAAGCTCAAATGTCTCCCTCAATACTGGACCAATCTTAAAAAGTTGTTGTTATCATTAGTTACTTAGACTCAAAAACTTGGGAAATGGGATCCAGGTTAAAAAATACCAAAGTTACCATTTAAAGCGTGAGAGGCTTTTTTTCAGAGGAGATATACATTTGGAAACACTTCTTTTACAATCAGTTTCGGCCCAGTTAAAAAAAAAAAAACTCCAGTTATGTTTAAACAATATAAAATGCTCTGCAAGAGGCAGTAAATTTTGTCAGATGTTTATTTTGCAAAGTAAGTTAAAATACTTTGTTAAAATGGCATGTAGCTCTACACCTGGCCTTCATCTAGTATTTAAGGAATCATGAATATGCAAACAATATCAGAATGGTAATGTATTTTATGTCAGTGGTCCAAGGACAGGCAACCAGTGAATCGTCACCAGGGTCATGAGTACTCAAGGCTCATTGATGCAAAAGGTTATCCTGCCTGGTTCAGTCCCACAGAGATGTTACTGCAGCAAAAATTGCTGAAAAAGTTAATGCCGGCTATTATAGAAAGGTGTCAGAACACACAGTGCATCGAACCTTGTTGTGTATTTGGCTGCCTAGCTGCAGACTGGTCAAAGTGTTCATGGAGCAATAGAAGAAGCTTGCCTGCTTTTGACTTGGTCTACAAATCCCACAGATCTCAATGTGATCGAGCATCACTGGGATGTGCTGGAACAACAAGTCCGTTCTACAGAGGCCCTACCTCGCAACTTACAGGACTTAGAAGAACTGCTTCTAACATCCTGTGACCAGATACCACAGGACACCCTCAGACGTCTTGTGGAGTCCATGCCTTGATGGGACAGAGGTGTTTGGATGGTACAGGGCGACTTAAGCAATATTAGGCAGGTGGTTTTATGTTTTGGCTCATTAGTATATGTGGTGATGATAATGTGTGGCTGATGATGGACTGAGTTGCAGGTGAGGATTGAAGGAGTCGACCAGGTAACTGCAGGACTGATGAGAAATGGGAAAAGGTGTCTAGATTAGGACAGGAGGGAAAGTCCAAGGGCATCTGGTGGCATGGTGAAGTGGAGTAAAGCACATGTCCTGGGAGAAGTGATGATGTGGCTGTAGAAGAGAGACAGAGGCATTATGTAAAATGCAAAATTTATCATAATCTTGTCTTTGTTGACAGTTCTTCCAGATTGAAAACTGGAAGCAAAGAGCAATGATGCAGCCCAGCCAATGGTATGTTCCTCCAGTTAGAAGAACTGGCAATCATTTATTGCATTGCCCTCTTAAAATAGCATCTATCTAAAGCTGATTAATCCACAGCTTTGCCAGACTACATTAAGTCACACAAAAATATTGGGATGTTGCTGCCAGAGAAATGCCAGGCTTATTGTCCATAAAACTGGTCTGATTCTTGCTGTTCTCTAACCCTGCCTTTAAAGCATCTTCAGCTAAACCTAAACGTCCACACAGCCATTCAAACAAAAAACAGTAGTAGAACAGTGTTGACCCAGTGCAAACAACTGCCAGAAATCTAGATAGACCTGTTTCACCTACAGTAGAAATAACAGAGATCATTCATGACATTTCTAAATAAGAAACACATATTGTTTTTATACCAAAATTAGCACATTTATGCTGTTTTTGTAAATGAGGGCAAACCAGCTACAATAGGCAATTGATGAGTTTTCCTTCCTGTTTTAATTTTGATATGCACTGGAGTCCAGAGGGAAAGACATTTTTAAAAGTCTCTGTGTGCTCTGCTCTGCAAGTTTAGGTTCTCTGCTTGTACTTTCACGTGTCTGCTTTATTTTACTTTATTATGTTCACTTTCAGTTGGATAGGAGTCATGTTTAGTTACAGCTGATGACAACATTTTCTTATTTTGCTGTGTCATAATAAAAGCTTTTAGATAACAAAACACTGGGGGACTTTTATTTTTATTTCCTATAAATTGGAAATGAAATGTAGTAGACCAGCCAAAGACACACCTTCAAGCAGGTAACCCAGATACAAATCCCCACCATGCTGGATGGACATGCAGAGTCAACCTGAGTCAAGCCAAGCGAGCAGATGTGTATGGAAAAGAGCCAAAAGAGTCACAGATGTTAGTGAAGGAGGTGACAAGCTTTGATTGCTAGAAAAGAGACAGAAGTCTGAGTTGTCATGTTTCACTGCTGAGCAGAGGTGCAGCCAGTAAATACCCATGTCTACTGCAGAGTCATTTGACCCAGGAATTAATGCCAATTGTATCCTTTCCCACGACAAAAGGCAGATGTTAGTGGATGTTTTTGTCCAGTGTAAAAGGAACTATAGAGGCAAGTAGAAACAGAGTTTGTGAGCAGAGGGATCTGCAGTAGAGACCCCCAACCAGCCGTGAAGCAGCCCAACAGAGGAGCGCTGTGACTGAAATGCCATGCTGCGGGAGGTTATGAAAAATTAAATATGTCCTCCCAGGGGGCAAAACAGTTGCTCACAGAGATCCATAAGTGGCTGCAACATTAGTCCAGCGATTGATTCATGCTCAGGAGATGACAGCAGGTACATCCTACTGACCACGTCCTGTCCTCTGCACTTCCGTCACATCCTCCTGGTGTCCTCTCTATACAAGTGCGTGTGTGTGTGTGTGTGTGTGTGTGTGTGTGTGTGTGTGTGTGTGTGTGTGTGTGTGTGTGTGTGTGTGTGTGTGTGTGCAGGTTCATGTGTGACAGCGGATGGAAGAGTTTTCAGGATGAGCTTTTAAAACCCTCTCTTGCATGTTTGACAAGAGCAGATGCCCTTGCTTGCTCTCCTTTTCTTAGCTTCCCATCTTACCGAGTAGTGATCTTCTTTTAGGTCAGAATTTCACACACACACACACACACACACACACACACACACAGACATGCATGCAGTCGACTGAAGTACAGTATCTATAGGTGGGCATCAGAGACGCTGCCACCAACATAAAGGTGGACATTCACTGTAAAAGGCTTTTAATGGCTCCTGCTATGTGAATGAAATATTCACGACATTTCTTCAGAAACATTTAATTAAATACATTAATGTTTCAAAGGATGTCCTCCTTTAAATAGTTCAAGAACATCTGAAAGATAAACTTCTGTCTATACCAAGCGAGAGAGACAGAGAGAGGGAATGAAAGTAAAAGTCAGCGAGGAAAGTGGAGAAAGAGCGGAAAGGAGTTTTTAGAGAGGCTCTTCTAATGAAGATTAGGGTGAACTCAGGACTATGGGAAGTTAATGGAAGTTGGACTTGTACTATAAATGCTCCAGGACTCGGCTCTTACATTCTGAGCATAAAAGAGCAGTTTTCTCAAAAAGAGCTCTGCACAAATGTTGAATGTAATTACTTTTATATTCCATAATTTTATATCCTTTTTATTAGGATTGCACTTAAAGAGGTGAAAGTAAATTCTAGGTCTCCTGGTGGATTAAAAGTGTGTTTTTGATAGGAAGGAAAAAAGAAAATCACATTCACTGTTTCAAACAAACATGCATGCTCATTTTACAAAATAAATTAACCTGAATCTTTGTGTTCCTACGTTAATATTGTGGCTAGGATGTTAACTAGCTAGCATGTTTCTGTAATTTCAGCTCTTGTCCTTCATTAGTCCCCCTTGAGGGAAATTAAATTTTTTTCACTTCATTATTAATTATTTTGCACACAAATAGGCTTGTATACACCCATGTACATGCTACTGTGTAGACTATAAAAGATAAGGCTGGTAATATTGAATATTTTTGGTTTTTATCAACAAATTCCCTGAAATTATCGAAAGCAATGGTGCATTCGTCTGTCTCTCAGTACTTTTTTGACTTCCCACCCCTGTTTGGCTCTCAGACCCAAGCCCACTGGTTCCTACTGGAGATGTAAATCTTAGAAAATGGGTCATGAATATATACTTTACTTCTTTAAATAGGCTAAATAATTTCCTGAAACAGTGGGGACTATAGTTCTAAGCAAATGTTAATTGAAATCAAATAAATAGTGTATTTGTTGGGAACTATTTTCAGCAACAGTGTGTATGTGGGAGTGAGTCAAAATAAACTACAGTGCCCACATTCATCATAGTAAAGGGCTGCAGCACTGTGGCTCATTGCTGTGTTTTCAATAGTTTTTGGACAACAATGGAGGCCTGTGGCAAAGAGGAATAAGATAAAGACTTTGGATACACAAACAATTCTTGTCAGTAGAATCAATGGATTTTCTTTTCATTGGATTTGTTGACAATAACAAAAATATAGAATATTACCTGATTTATCCTTTAATGTGATGTAGTGTCAAGTGATTGTTATTTATATAATATATATTGTTTTTTAGAATTTAGGGAAAAATGTAAATCATTCAGTCTGTTATAGTCGTTCTTTACCTTTGAACAATGCACTCCTCAATGACAGAGGTTGTCAGGATATTTTGTTGGACTGGTTTTTAAGCCTCCTTGCTGCTGACAGACATGGCTGAAGGCGTTATTTTTCAGCCCATTATTTTTCAGCGTTATTTCCATCTCGTCATATACCGACAATTTGTCACCGTCCCTCAGTGACTCATCTGCACATGGCACCAGACCTTGATGTAAACCCATCCAGGACTGTTGACATAGCAGAGTCTGCATCTGGAGTAGGGTGGGGTGAATGGATGGAAATGGATGAAAACAAAATGTTACTAAAGTTGTAAGGTAATTCAGTGACACGTGACTTTTGTCATGTGATGAAACCTACCAGACAACCATGAGGTGGTATTTCTAGTTGTACAGAAACAGGTGTAAGTCTAACACTGTATATGGTGATGAATACATTTTTTCTTGTTCCAGTTTTTGCACCTTTCATTTAGTTATTTCCTGAAAAGCGGCCCACATTCATCTCTGCATTGTTAGAATCCCTGATGGCTATTGGATTTACGCAGCAGGTTTTATGATAAGGTAGGACTATTGAAGATTGGATGAAAGGTGTAAAATTAGCTCAGCAGATTCAGGTATGAGATCTCACATGTGGGTTTCGCAGTAATTAAAGTGGAGATAAAGATACCTGGTGGCTAGTAGTCACCCAAACTGTCACCTTGGAGTAAGTCTGAAAGACAGTGAGGAAAATAACCAATCCGCCTCAAATCCTCAGACGGATTTCTTAAACATTTTTCACACTCATTATTCTTTTGTGTGATTGGTGTAGAGGACTGGTCCTGCTGGTGCTGGTGGAAACCGAAAGGATATGTGAACATGCTTTTTGTTGGTCTTATTCAGGTAAACAGCGTCTGTCCTGCAGGTTCATTGTTCAGTATAACTTTCACCACACCCTTCACAAGCTGTTCTTCCTTATACGGTCGTGTCTTCCTGGAGCCCTGCAGGTCTGCGATGCAGTCTGACCTGTTCCTGATACCTGCTCTACATTGTTCCTCATTGTCCTCTGGCCTTTCCTGAAAAGAACATATTTATATCTAACTCAAGTTATTTCATTTCATATTTGGTCAAAAAAAATCCAATAAAGAATGATTAAAAAGACATGTGAAAAGGGCTGGTAAGATGAAAAGACAGGGTTTTGTTTTGTTTGTGTTTTGATTTGAGTGTTAGATTAATCAGCTTGTTATTTGCAGTGTGGCACTTTAGATTGTGTTTGGCTCTGCGTGGGTGTATGTGTGTTTTCCCGTGGTTTTAGTGCAGCTTAAGTGTTAATATGCCAGTGTGGCAGCTTTTGAAACAGAAGATAAAGGATTTAAAAAACAGACACAGACCTTTTGCAGCTCAAACCAGAAACCCTTTACACAATAAAGCAGCATTATTACTTACTTGAATGTTGTATGCAAGGCAATGGCAAAGGCAAAAGCACCCTGGAGGCACCAAGTAAGGCTTTAATAGTGTGTGAGAGAGACAGAGATAAAGAGAAATGAAAGATCACCTTTTCATTCCTTGTGAATTCCTACTAAAGTTTGTTTCAACTCTTATCTTAAAGCATAGAACAAACGGTCTATATTGTAATTTATTGACTCTCAGTATCATATTTGTTTGTTTGTTTTCATATTTATTTTGTCTTATCTTTATGTATTGAATATCTGAAATTTCTTTTACTGAACATGTAGTAGACCACAGCTCATTGCATTAAGTACAATTTTTAAAGCCCAGTGTATAAGATTTTCAGAGGTTTATTGGCAGAAATGGAATATAATATTCTTAAGTATGTTTTCATTTGTGTATAACCACCTGAAAATATCATAAATTGTGTTTTTGTTATCTTAGAATTAACTGTTTATACCTACAGAGGGCATGGGTCCTCTTTTTACAGAGGCTACCAAACATTGGCTGTCGATACAGCCTTTCAAATTTTTTAAGAGTTTCACTGCTGCTGTAGGTTCACCTACACACTGAGACAAGGGGTTTACAATGTGCAGGCTCACTGCTAGTTCAGACATTCTCTGTATTCATTTAACTAGCTGCCAATGCTATAATAACATTATGTTTGCCTATAAACTTAGGGATTTTTCATCATTAAAGCGATAGTTCACCCAAAAATGAAATTTCACTCAATATCTACTCACCCCTGTGTTGATGTGAGGATGGATGAAGATCTCCAGGTCACAAAACACTCCTGGAGCTTCAGCGGAAAACAGTGTTGCAGCCAAATCCAGTACAATTGAAGTGAACGGTGACCAGTTGTAAAAGAAGAACACAAAATATACTGCTTGTGTGGTGTAATCCACCAATCCAGGCGTGCGCACACGGTTCAGGTCTGAGAGGCTACAGTTGACATTTAGGCTAAAAACATGATGTAAATGGCGTCTTTTTGGGTCAAATTTTAATGTCACGGCTTACGGAAACTTGGATCACACCACACAAGCAGTATGGAGACATTTTGTGTTCTTTTTTTACATTTTAAAACTGGTCACTGTTCACTTCAATTGTACTGGATTCGGCTGCAACACTGTTTTCCACTGAAGCTCCAGGAGTGTTTTGTGAACTGGAGATCTTCATCCATCCTCACATCAGCACAGGGTTGAGTAGATATTGAGTGAAATTTCATTTTTGGGTGAACTATTGCTTTAAAGGAAAAAAACGACACTTTTCATGTGGATGTCCACTCAGTGTTGATGATGTAGTCAATTGAAGTAATACATTCCTCAGTGTTTGTTATATTGACAGAAATAGATGAGCTCTCTTGTTGCAAAAAATACTAAATACAACTCACTGAAAACATCTTCGTTCATCTTCACACTTCTCCAGCAATCACTGACTGTTGTTTGGTTTGAAATAAAACCTTAATTCACCACATTAGATGTGAAAATATCACCGGGAGAAGAGCCAGGGGGAGGATGGACATCAGAGAAGCAGCTGGAAGAACAGGCAGGTACAGTCAGAAGATTTTCTAACTCGGTGAACTGAAAGTTTATTTCAACCAAACCAGAGCTGGTGATCATTGGAGCATTTTCCTTTCTGTTTTTTTGCATCTAGAGAACTCAGCTTTTTCTGTCAATATAGCACACACTGAGGAATTTATTGCTCCAGTTGACTACATCATTAACAACTGACCAGACATGCCCATGAAAAGTACCAAATTTTGTCTTTAAGGATGAAAAATCAGTTTGTTGGTGAAGTTTGTTTGGTGTTTGGTATTTTTGTCCTGTTGATTTTGAATGAAGGTGAAAATGCATTGATAAATACTGTTAACACGGTCAAAATTATACTGTGTATCAAGCTAGTAGTGAAAAGGAAAATACCTGATTCAAGGGTGAATAAGCCACTAAGTTTAGAGACAAAGGTAACATTAGCCTTCTATAGTACTGACAGAAAGCAAACAGACATGCAGCTCAATATTTGTCACACTACATTGTTCAAGTAGAGAATAGATGTTACCAGGTTACAAGAGCAATAGATTTCATGACCTGATTCCTCCATTGAAGTGTATTGTGAATTGTGGGGATTTTCAGCGAAGTAGCTCTTCTTGTGTGTTTTATAACATCTCACAAAGAGTTTATGAGGACAATAACCGGTCTTATGAGTGACCACGTTTCAGGTGTAAAGTTCTCATCTTGTTCTTTGGTACAACTGGCACCCTGTCTTTCCCAGAATGCCAAGTACAGAGCTGCTTTTATTCCTGTTAGGACCACTGATAGGCTCTGGCACTGGCCATCTCAGAGCTCAACTCCTATCAAAGCAAGTGCGAGCACCCTTTCAGGACCCGTCTGCTTTAGAGGCTAATGAATTCTCTCCCTTTCATCTTGATTAGTCATATCAATTCGTTTATTTCTCTCAGTCAATATTTGCTTTGGAATAAACACTTTCAGTGTGGAGATGAGAGACACAGTATGTGTGTGTGCGTGAGAGAGAGAGAGAGAGATGGCTGTAGCCTCTGCTGCCAAGCCAGATTTGGCTGTCATAGCTCTGCCAGGGGCTCTTGTCTGAGGCTGCTTAGTTTCTGCTCTGCCTTTGTTTTGGCCCGCCTGGCATCTCCATAGTAACAGCCAGAGAGTGGCGGGTCTGGCTGCACTCGGCACCGCATGAAATGGAGTGGGGACATGCAGTGCTCTTCAGATAGGGACAGGCCGAGATCAGTGAAAGGTACAGTGAAGCTATTCGCTTTTCAATCTTCACAAGTGCAATAACTAAATATCAGTGAAGACAGGATGATCATTTTGTCAGAAGAAAGCAAAGCCGGCCTGGTGAGAGTCAATGCTCCGAACAGAGCTGTTGGAAAGGGGAAGTGATAGCGGAGGCAGGGTTATGAGGCTGAAAGAGCGCAGAGAAAAGCAGAGGATAAGAGGTGGAGGAGGGGGGGGTTAAAAATGTCTGTAGTTTCCACCGTTATCTCCCAGACGGCCTTGTTACCGTAAGCCAGCTTTGAATAGGCCGAATTAGCGGCAGCCGTCCGGAGCTGAAAGAATAGGGGTGAGTCAGCCGCTTTCCTGCACGGACAGCAAATCTTTCATTCCTCCTCTTCTCTGGACTGCTGTGTGGCCCTCTTAGTCAGTCTTCTTTTGCTCTGACAGTGTCTCACCCCCTCTATCTCTCCTCTCTCACTCTCTCTCTGCACATCCTCTTTTTTTAAGGTTGGACTCAAAATGTAAAGAGCCAAAGTGCTGCTTGACTCCAGTGTTCGGTGCATCTGATTCACTTTATTTCTTTTTTTGCATTTGAAGTGAAGACATGATACTAGAGTGTTCTGTATTGTGTGTTGTGTTCTCACAATGAAAGATAAAAATGACTGCAAAATTGAACTACCCTATGAGTTTTACTAAGAATAAACACTGTTTGTTTTTAGGGTTAAAATTACTTGTGGATTAACTGAGTAATCATTCATTAACAGAAAATTAAGTATTTTTGAGCGGTGTAACAATACATAGAGATGGATATGTGTATCAATTTAAAGTTCAAGGATCCAATATGATCAATGCAAAGTGAAAATATTGATCTGTAGCATCATCTTTAAGACATGCCTTTATTTTGGCATGTCTCTGTCTCAAATGTCTCCAAGAGTTCAGTCATAACACCTGTCAGAAAACATGAATGACAAATGTACCTGATTGTGTTAAATGCACATATAATATCATCTGATATCGATCACAGACCCCTAAATTAAATCAAATTGAAATCATATCATGGCAATATATAACTTTAGAATACTGGTGAATATCATATCATTGTCCAAAGAATTTAAAATTTATTTATAAGGATTTATATCATATTGTGATGAAACATCTTATTAAAAGAAATGCATAAAATGTGGAAGGGCTGTTTCAGAAAAGCTTCTATTCACATGATGGATGTCAAATAAAATGTATCAAATGAACGATATCCAGCCCTCGTATTTATTTATTTAAAGCACAAATGTCAAATGTTTACTTCTTCTTTTTCTTCTCAAATGTGAGAATTTGCTGCTTTTATACAGTACATTACTCTGACACTGCCTAAAACGCAGCAGTACATGAGTCTATACACGAGTCCCATACCACATAATTTATTTGCCCAGAAATGGGGTGCTGCTACTTCCCAGCAGCACCCGCATGCCAAACTTGATGGTCAGGGGAGGAGAGAAACACCAGCTCAGGCCAGTGCCGCAAACAAGGCTGACTATACTTAATGATAGACTGATCGGCAGTACCGTGAGCACCTGGTGTACATATATTGAACATAATATCTGTTATTGAAACACACATGCTGTTGTTGCAAAGTTTATTTCCTGATTTGGTTTGTTTTAGTGGGAATCTGTGGCAAAACCTGGAGTGGACTCCTTTTTTGTCCTTCTTTGGTGATTGTGAACTGGAATGGATTGAACTGTTTCAGGTCATGGGGAAAACAAACTGGACTCTTTACTGAGTAGATTGAGATTTTTTTTTACTCACTGGTATTGAATTGGTACTCAGTATTGGTTGATATTGCAACATCTCAGTTTGAGCCCTAATGAAGTTAAATGTGTTTACTAGTTTTCAAATTAAAAGCATCAATATTGTGGTGGTAATTATGACATGAAGTTACAAGTCAAACAAACTATATCTGAGATTTATAGCTGAAGTTGATAGGCTAAGCTCCGGGGTTAGCTAAGAATCTGACGAGATGAATCAAGATGTGCTGACATGGCCACCATACACAAGCTGAACACTTTAGATGCAGCCAGTGATACGTCCTTTTTTCTTCTCATCTCTGTCCTTTACAATATTTCTTCCTCTATTCTCATATTTCTTTTGTCTTTATTGATTTATCCTTTGTGCCTTTCTTCAGTTGCTCTCTCTTCCTCTTTGTCCTCATTCGACCTCTGCCTTGCTGCCTCTACACACCGTTCATTTTAGAAAGGATTAAAGACTTTTATCACAGCTTGATTCACTTTTAGATGCCGTTTAATTAGAAAGTGAGCTGAAATTGACAAATCTCCAGCCCTCGGATGGTGTTGACAAACTCTCAGGTGTATGACGCACACACGCTCACTTCTATTAAAACCTGGCCTGTACTGATACGACTGCTGTTCAGATGCTCTGGTGGCAGGCACCCTCTAAAAAACAATAGTGGATCTGGCTGTCTCCTCAAGCAGCCAGCAGCTATGTCAACATTGGCTCGCCTAATTCGCACGCTCAGTGGGAGACGTCATCTCTTCCTGCAGGAGACCAAAAACATCAAGCTGATACCCGCAGCTTAAAGTGTGGGCTACTTCAGCGCACTTAATACACACACCCACACAACAGGACAAACAAGCTTAAAAAGAGTAACTACACACACAACTACTCTACAAAAACAACACTGAAACGGGATCAAATGAAGGTGAGAAGCAGTACAGTCCTGTCAATTAATTATACATTAGAATTAATTATTAAAATATGGCTGTGAGTGTTTGTGGCTGTATATTTGAAATGAACATTTGATACTGATGCTGCTGCGTGAACTTGTGACATAATAGCTGTAGTGCCATATTGATTACAGACAACAAAAAGCATTATATGTCTCTACCCAGTGCTTTAGCAGTATAATGGCTGATTGGCTGGATAATTGAACTAGTGTCTACACAAGGTGTTCGTACTCTGAAAAACACACAGCAGTTTCCATTGAGGCAGGCACAGAGGTGAATATGTTATTACAGTGTTGGTGTTGATGGCCTTGTGCCAGGTCAAAGTGCGATATTCTGCATTGACTGTTTTCTGTTTCCATACTTTTGTAGTCTTGCATTTTTTATAACAAGGAAGAATGACACTGCTGTTTTAGTTCACTTCTTAAATTGGTTGTTTAAAGTCTGCCTGTGTGCTGTGTGTGGAAAAGTCTGTGGTGCATTCAGTGCTGTTGTAAAGCCTGGAAAAAAAGTAAGAAAAAAACATCTGCTAGTCATTTATTGTTATTCCTTTTTTAGGTTAATGTTCTGATTTTTGTAAATGCAGGTGCCATTTTTTATTTTCAGCTGTTAAAGGAAGAATATTTATCAGTGAACAAGAGTAAAAGGCCAGCAGCATTGGTCTAAGAGCAAAACAGTGAATGAAGTGAGGGAGCTGTGTTAGTAGAGAAATTAAACATTATATTATGATTGTTTTACAGCAGTTATATTCCAAAGCACAAATAGACACACCCACACCTCTGCAAAACGCTGGATTTTGTGTGAATCAAGCCTAAGTGTCTGTTGTCAAGTTTCGTGCTTCATAATGTACCACGCATTTTCAGTGGGGGACAGGTGTGGACTGCAGGCAGGTCACTCTGCTACCCAAACTCTTTCACTACACAGTCATTCTGTTGTAACACATGCAGAATGTGGCATTGAAATGAGCAGGGACGTGTCTGAGTAAGACTTCATCTGGATGTCAGCATGTGGTGTTCCTAAACCTGTGTGTCGCTTTCAGCATTAATGGAGCCTTCATAAATGTGACAGTTCGCCATGATGCCATGGTCCCTAACACACACCCACTGGTAACAGTCATCAGTGGGGTATATTGTACTAGAGGGAGTATTTTTACAGGTTTTTTTCTTTTTTTAGGAAAATCCTGCATACTATGCCTTTAATGCACTAAATACGACATGATGGTACAGTTGCTAAATGTCTGCATTGCCACACTAGACAAGTTTACTTCTACAGCAACAAGATGCATTTGTCAGAGTAGAGTAATTTGTCTCCCTGCAAGAGTACATCATTTATTGTGGTGATCAGCTACTTCATGCAGCAGAAAACATGAGCTGAAGTTGTTAAAACCAATCAGCTCTCTTAAAAAATGGTATTTTATAACTTACGGTCTTGAGCATGATATTAATTAACATTCATCTCAAAATTTCATCCATGAAATTATTAAAGTATGTATGAAAGGTGCCTTTGGATGTTGTCACACTAACTTAAAAACCAATTTGGTTTGGAACAGGCAGACGAGTCCTCAGATACAGCATCTGTGAAGCCACACAGGTGCTATATCTGAGGACTTTGGCGGGCAAGAATTGTGTTTTCAGTCTCAGGACTACCAGAGTCACTGCTGCCTTTGGCTCAGCTCAGGACTCCCAGCTTTCATCATGAAAATTTCTCTAGACCTTCATCATTAGAGCCAGGGGTATGGCTGCGTGAGATTACATGGCTGGTAGCTCTGGCTGAATTTGGCACTTTGGGATCAACAATGCTTTTGCGTCACTGAGGTGAAAACACGTTTGGGAGAGGAACCATGACAGCATCTCAAATTCATTCCCACCCATTCAAGTTTCTGTCATGCTCTGCTGTCACCATTTTGCTTTGTTTCGTAACCATAAGGTGAAGACCATTCAATCGCGGTCTTTTTACAAGAAACAGGCACCATTATGAGCCTGCCTGAATCCACATTTGAAGCTGTATACCTGTGCTTGTGCTTATGAGAGAGAAAGTGAAAGAGAAAGGGAAGAGAAGTGTGTAGGTACATGTGAGTTAATATAGGGAAATGTGTGTATGTGCATGTCTGTGTGAATACTGTGTGTGTGTGTGTGTGTGTGTGTGTGTGTGTGTGTGTGTGTGTGTGTGTGTAGGGATGACTCAGAGCAGTTGCTGGCAGCTAAGGTGAATGTGTTAAGCCCCTTGAGCCAGCCGGTTGATTAGAAATGTGGTTTGAGAAGATAACTGAATCAGCGTCTTTCCTCAGTCAGACACCATTTATTTTTCAGAGATTATTTTTAGTCTCAATAAAAGAATGTTTCTCTCCCCAAATTGCAGCTTAGGTCACTTAGCACACTGACACAGTAGCATTATTAAAAAATTACTTTTCCTTACTGTCATTTTGCAGAAGTGCCTTCAGGTCACTTCAGCTCCGATGTTGAAGCTGCTGCTTTCCAGGTGCCAGCTCACATTGAAATATGAAATTTGTCAGAGTTAAATTTTTAATTCACAGACACCTAGAGTGAAAACAACACTTTTTAGCTGAACAGAGATCGGAGGCTGTTTCAGCTCGGATTCGTGGTGGTTATATTGGATTCCAGCAGTGATCATCATAGTCAAATTTATATCAACATAATGCTAAATACACACAAAACACCTCTGTCTCGATCGTGAGGTTCAGCCATATTATTGCGGGCGGCAGGTGTGCATGCTGGTGTTCATTCAGATGTGCATTGTTGGCCAGTAAAAACACTGATGCACTCACAGTCGTTGAAAATGATGCGGCCATGATTTTAGTGAGCGTCATCACCCTGTTTCCTTTGCAAAATAACATAACCAGACTACGAACTGCAGCATCACTCTGTGAACTGTTTACAGTTCACTCTGCTCAGCATTTCTCTATTTAAACCCATAACATTGCATTCTTTTCGGGGTCTGGTGTCAAGTCCATGAGCGCTCAGACATTTTGAGCCCTTTATGCACACTTTCCAAAAGTATTTCCAGGGAATTACCCACACTTCATAGCATTGTGACATTAGACACAGAGGGAGCCCTGAAGCGTATGAAAAGAAGAATCAACTACAAGAAAGTAAATGTTTACTTGTAAGTGATGCTGTTTTGACAAAAAGTCAAAGAAAGAAGAAAGTCAAAAATGTAAAATTAAGTCCCACAACTGTATGCAACATGTTTTGGCATTATCAAGATAATGATATATTGTAAAGTGCTGTGCCACGCTCACACTCAAGCTTTTACCTTGTGATGTCAACTAAGTCCAGTGGAGTTTAGGCTTCAGGAGCAACATTAGGTTTAGGACTGTCTTTGAAGAAACAGCCTGTTATTCATTTATTGGTCAGAACTGATCGACCTTTCCATTCTCATTAGCTGCCCTGACTTTGATTGGTTAAACATGCTTACCCTATTGAGGAAGCCTCTCTCTTGTATGTGAGCAAACCAACAGAAACCTGCTTGTTAAGCTTAATTTATAAAAGGCATGTTAACTATGAAACACACAATGTGAGCATCTGGATGGACAGAGGAAAAGAGTATTTTCCTGTGATCATGATTTGAAAGTTTCCTCCATGAAAACTGTGTGAATCCATGATAACTGCTGTAAATTCAAGCTGTTTCCAGCTGCAGAGATGGAGCTGCAAACATCTCAGAGGCACCTTTCTGGCCTTCAGCTGTTGTGGTTTCATAGTCAGTTAAATAGCAATAAGGTCATTTTGTTTCCCTGTTGTGATTAATAATCACAGTTATTTGTTTTGGAGAAGAGATAAACCAGTGTGTCAGCCTTATGGTTGCAATCTACAGTCTTTTGGTTATTAGTCAGTCTGTCTTCCTCCAGGCCAACCTGCCTTTCCTGCTTTGTTGTCCTCATGTTTTGCAGCTATAACAACTTGTCCAACCACACACACACACACACACACACACACACACACACACACCAAACACCCACTCTTTCCCATTGTGTTAGTGATTTCAGATTCCTTTCCTTGCTTCGAAACCACTGCTCTCCACATACAAACACACACATTTCCACACACACCTTCAAATATACAACCGCACACAGCAAGCCAAACTCCCACTCACTCCCCAGCATGCTGTAGAGCAGCGCTTCGGTAGCGTCTCACATGAATGCGTGCCATGGGGAATCAGCAGCACTTTGATAACAACATATGTTTTCATGTTGGGAGTGGAGTGTGAAGATCTCTGGAGGGAAGCTGTGCCTTTGCCAGAGGCACGGGGCCAAAGAGATTTACAGTGGCTGCACTGGAGAAATGTTTCACTGATCACACAGAATTGAGTCCCAAACTGAGGTGAGGCCTGTGTGGAGAGATGACTGAGGGCTGAAAGAGAAAAAGATCTCGGGTCACAGTGAAGACAAGTCAACCAAATATCCAGAACTTCCTTGCTGATAAAGGCAGATTTCTGGGAGGAAACTTGCTTGCTGCCATACTGTAAGCAGCATTTGGATTTTTTTTAAGCATTTGACCAAATGATTGAGTATTTTAAATATTTTTTTAACCTCCAGGAAAAAAAAATAAAATAAAGTAACTGTGCATTTCTGGTCATGAATTAGCACACTATCAAAAGAGGGATACATTGTTTTACATCTCTGTGGCCTGTGTGTTTTTTTTCCTAGTTGCAGCATATCTTCACAAAAGCATTTTAATCCTGTCTCACAGGGGAGCACTGGTGGGATAAGATAGCACACTTACTATATATACCACAAACGTGTAATCTTTTCTAAATTTATTTCTGATGGGCTTGTTTTTGCTTGCAGATTGTGTTGCTTACATTTTTTGAGAGTGTCTTAGTGATGTCCTGCAGTGGTGCAGTAGGTAGAGAGACAGGAGGGAGGATGAGAAGACAGCAGTGTAGAAAAGCTGTACAGTACGTGGGGAGATGAGAATGATGCGGCTATGCAGGATCCCAAGACAATCAGAGAAGCAATCTGCTCTTGTTTTTCAGCTTAGCTGTTCGCGTATAATGCTGACCACACTCACACATTCACACACAGGCGCACACAGACAGACACACACACACACACACACACACACACACACCCCACCAGGTGAGTTGTCTGGGATCCAGCAGTGAAGTGAGGTTGGCTAATTGCCAGTAAGTAAATGGCTACTTAAGCACTGCTTTGTTTAGTATCCGCCCTGTATGTGTCACTGATATCATATATTATTATAAATAGAGCCAGGACACTATAGGGACAGATGCCAATACCGATATTAGAGAGTAAAAAAATCCCATATTGATATGCCAGATGATGTTCTGTATTGATATTAAATCCCAACCAATGTATTGATCAACCGATACCATCTGCCCGAGTGTCACAGCTGTATGGGTCTATATCGATATCCGCATATTTGTTGTCTGATATGTGCCGATATGAAAACTTGTTTGTTTGTTTGTTTTAACAGAGCATAATGCAGATTGTTTTTATTTGTTAGCTTTATTTTTTGTATATTAATGCATTTACCATATTCAGGCTTAATATATATTTTTCTCCATTTAAGTTTTTTTTCTAATTCCTAGTTATTTATAATTATTCACAGCCACCATATATGGGTCGAATGCTCTACCAGCTGAGCTACCAGGCTACCAAGTTTAACCACTTTTGAGGGATCGTTGTAAAACGTGTTCAACAACACTTGTACAATCTGTAGACTGAGAAACATGATTTTTTGGCCCTGTAGTTATTACCTTGATTGTTTTATTGTTTCATCAAGTGCTTTTACTTTAGAATGTCACCTTTTATTTAATGCATTACTTGGTGTTTGTTTGTAAGTATGTATCCTCATAAATTTTATCACTTACGTCAAGTATAATTAACTAAACTACTGTACTGACTGCATAACCTCACACAAGAAGGTAATATTTACTTGGGCAATGGGAGTAAATCTGACATTCTTTTGCGTGCTCAGTGAGTGAGGTCAGAGTAGAGTTTGCACTTTTTAAAAAGTGACACCAACCGAACCAGCAGGAGCTGTACAAGGACAACAGACTGACTGTGGTGGTTTTGTCACTTATTTGATTTTTAAAAAATCATGGTTGTGAAGCCACAGGGGTAAGTTATATGCTTAATTAACTTTGTTTATTCCTGTTGGCCTGTCCGCTTCAGTCAGTGTTTGAGTATTGAATATTTTAACATTCGCACTAGTTTATCAGTTTAGCTTGCTAGCTAGTTGTCTTGATGGCACACAGGCTGCTACTTTTTGTGACCAGAATTTCTTTTGGATGTCGTGGTTAAAACTACTGGAAAGTCACTATTATGATGTATGCTTTTTTCTGCTAGCTTTTTTTTTTTTTTTTTGGCCAAATTTGCAAATTCATTTTTAACAGTTCAGATCGTGAATGCAACACTCTGTGTAGCCTTGCAGCACTCAATGTTGTTGTGAAAATGTGTGTGTGCTAGTGGTAACGTTAGAAGTAGTAGTCCTGTAATACAACCTCTAAAAACAATTCTTTCTCAACCCAGAAACGCAAAATTGACAATGAAAACCGTCGGTTTAACCCTGCCTGGACTGACAAATACTTAGTGCCAAACCGATGTGTTTAATTTGTAAGTGCACTGCAAGAAAAAAAGGAAACACTGCATGTTGACCATCGTTGATGAGGTGATAAATGATGAATGCCACACCGCATTTGTTTCAATGTACTGGGTATCAGCTGATACCTAACCAATATATCTGCCTGGTTGTAACTATAAACAGTTAATTGAAATGTTATTGTATGTTGTATTACAGTATGGCCAAGGGCAATACCTGAATTGCAGGAGCTGCAATTTTTTGATAAAGGAAAAATGTGTTATAACATACCATTACAAATAAAGCATGGTGGTGGATTGCGCAGAGATGCTTTGACCTACAAATCATATTCTCCAGACGTAAGGGAATGAGCTTGTTTGGTACAGAACCCAGCGAAAATCACGTTATCATTTTTATGTTTTTTCAGTGAAACCTAAATTAAGAAATGACCGTTTTCACTAAAATCACGACTCATATCACAATTGCAATATCTGTCAAAATAATCACAATATAATAACATATTATAAACTATTAAAGTACCAAGTGGTCTTGTTGCTTCTTATAACATCACCAGTGCAGTCAGAGCTCACTTAGGCTGACTGAAATGCCAGCATGACTTGTCTCTAATGTGACAATGCAGTGTTTGTTGCTGTGCACCCTTGAAGTTTATGTGTGTGCACTCATGTCTGTGTGTTTTTGTGCGTGTTTATGCACAGGCCCCGGTGAGCCTCCCCGCAAGCGTGTGCAAAGAGCGCAATGTTCTCACTGATACACAATACCCATGAGTCCTTGTGGGCTTGCTGCTCCTGTGATGCGATGATGTCGAGCTCTGCTGATGGTGGTGATATGTACCTGTTTGACCTCTCATCGCTCAGAGTGGGAGTGAACAGAAAGGGAGAACAAAAGAGTTGGAGGACGTAATGTTCTTTTCAAAGTGACCTTAGCTCTTTTTTACACTCCAGAAACACCCAGAAAACTTGCTCGGTATGCTCTGAATGGCCTTGCTGCCAAAACTGAAACCTAGCTCATTTTATAGCACCTGTGTAATAATAGAAACAGGGTCAGTATACCAAAGTTACTATCAGCACTCATCACAAATAATATGTTCTTATTCTCAAAGGCATGTGTATCCAAATCCCACAATCCACTGCTACAAGTCCTCTGGGCTCTTGGCCTGGATGTTATATTAGATCAATTCTTTGAACTATAATGGACCAACAGCTGGCTGGCTGGGTAAAAAAATAAATAAAAGTGTCTCTAAACACAAAAGCATGAGCAAAGTGCTATGCAAAAAAGTCAGAAAAAGAGCCTTTCATTTGAGCTCTTGAATATTTCTTTCACTCTTTTCCTCAGCTGCCTGCAGTAGCTACTTTTTATAACCTCCCTGTGTCTGCTCATTGCTCTACTACAGGGTGCCTTTTTATGTTTTGAAAAGTCTGAAACACAGTAATGGGAATTCTAGTCCTTAGAATATCTTAAAATGACTTTAAAATAATTTATAAACTTAATAAGAGTGAATAAAGTTTTATAAAATAGCAGACAGAAGATAAACGTCAGTCATATAACAGCAGTAAAGACAGGTGAACTGACATCACGAAAACCTTCATACCATTTTTGCCAGTATGAGCATGAAATAGGTGTTAAATTGCATGTACAGAAACCCTGTGCTGACTTTTTCTTTCAGAGCTGCTCATCCACAGTTCGAGACCACAGTGTTTAGTTTAGAGAACAAGACAAGTACAGATACATTAGTTGGAGCACGCAGAGCCGTGAAACCAGGGCCGATATTTAAATCTTATAAATCAGTAACACTGCCAAGGGGCATGTGGATGCCACCATTAATTTTGTCCCTAAGCAACAGGAGGCAGTTGAATATGGCCTAAATCTGTTTAGCATTCAGAGTTTTTTGGATTGCACCCTGTGTGACAATTGAACAGCTTAGTGCTTCTGAATATTAGTATTCACTTGTTATTGCTGCGGCCGGCCCCCGCATCTATTTTTGGCAGATGATAGCAGAGCTGGAACAACATTGTGGTGGTATTCGTTATTCCCAGAGTGCTAAATAAAGAGGCACCATACTCTGAGTGCTTTTTCTGTTTCTCCCTGTGTTTTAGCTGTCTGTACCTGCACTGTGCACAGTGTGTTTCTTAAACATATATAGTATGTGTCTCTGGAAGATATTCATGTGTTTGTGTCTGTCCTTCACTGAATGTTACTGTCATTCTTGCTCGGTGAAGTCGTCTGTTCTCAGGTCTGGCTAAGAGGTTGTTGACCTGCTTATGGTGGAAGGTGCCTTTTCAAGTGTTCAGTGGAAAGCCCTGCTTTTGATTAATTATGCATGAAGAATGAAGTATCAGAGCCAAAGTCTTTGTCTCTTACTCATATTCCTTCACTTTGGCACTCATCATAAATGGCTTTCTTTCTTTCTTGGCACTTTGTATCCTCAGCAAAATTAAATGTATAAGGAATAATGTAAAATGTAGGGCTGCAACTAATGATTATTTTCACTATTAATTAATTTGTTGCTAATTTTCCCGATTAATCGATTGGTTGTTTGGTCCATAAATGGTCGGAAAATAGTGAAAAATGTTGATCATTATTAAACAGCACCAAATACAGGATTCTAAGGTCCATATAGCAGAATAATGGACTGTTGCTAATGATGTTGTTCTGATCATAGACTCTGGAGGAGCTATATAATCATGTAAAATTCTAGATTTTTAAGCAAGAGGCTATGTAGTAAGCAGGATAATGCACAGTGAGCAGATCTTAATTGCAAAATAAACCCCTTCAGGATGAATCAAGACCATGCTGTTGGAGTCTGTTTTGCAATAACGACCTGCTCACTGTGCCATTATCCCTTATCTGTTTGACAAAGCCCTAGGCGATGTCCTCAAATGTCTTGTTTTGGCCATTACGTAAAGATGACCAGTTTACTGTAATAGAGGACTGAAGAAACCAGAAAAAAAATATTCACATTTGAATGGTTGAACTGCATCGGAAAAGATTAGAATTTATCTTTGGTGTATCTATTTAAAAATGCACTACAATGTGCACATACTGTACATGCACATTAGACGCTCACATGGTACTTCAAAGAGACATTATGGCAAACGCTTCAGACAAACATAAATGGCTCTGGTGATTAGCCTTTCTCTTTATTTTTAGGTCATGCTGTGAGTGATGAAAAAGTTCCCTGTTCCCACATGTTGATTGGGGGGAACGAGGCCAGGGTTTCCATGGTGATGCTTGTAAGCTAGTCTGTCTCTGAGGGTCTGAGGGATTGTTTTCTATTGTCGTCCAGAGAGGAGATGGAGAAAAGGGGGCGAAATTGAGAGAGAGTCAGCTGCAGCTGGGTTTGTGATGTACAAATGAAAGATGATATAGACATGTGAATAACAGATAATTGTTATTTAAAAAAACATGTTTATTGTTTCTTTTGTCTGACATGTTCACCAGTCCATGCAGAGAGAAATCAAAGAAATTTCTGTCATTTGATTCAGTGTTTGAACATATGTGACTTAATCCAGAGTATTTTTTTTTAAATCCAACACAAAACCATATGCAGTCTACTCTAGACTGAGAAGCTGCATCTCAACTATTCAGAAGAACTTTAGAGGTAATTCTGTTTTTTTATTCTGCCACCCAACTCTCTGCACTCTGAGTGACAGTGAAAGCTCACCAACACAAAATGGAAATTGAAGTCAATTTCAAATCGCCCCGGCTGCATCTCTTGGTCCCTGCTCCCCAGGTGCAGATGAATCCCTTTTCCAATCTCTGCAGCTCACACAGGCCGCCTAAACTGTCCATTACCAGAGATAAGCTGCTCAAGGTTTAGCTCTGAGGCAGAGGCGCCTCCCTCTATTTTGTTCACGCATGCATCACTTTGTTCTATCTTGCTTTAATTCAGCTTTCATCTTACATACAGCGTGAGGACGTGTCGAGATGGATATGCAGTGTTTTTGCAGTTATCACTTGAACAGATGGTTGAGGTGTAAATGTGCAAATGCGGCTCCCAAACACACAGCAGTTGCAGCTGATCTGTATTTTCTGCTCTCTGTTGTGGTGACTCCTGGTGTTTGTCTGTAGACACAGTAGCACTAATTGGAAATCTCGTCTTGTTGTTTCACTTGGAAACACAGTATTCAAAAGATAAAGATATTACTATTACATTCTGCAGTCATAATGAGCTTTAATATTGTGTTTTTATCCACTTACTGGAGACAAACATTAAAGTGATGACAAGTCCTTACCTGAAAATGGGCTGAGGTGGTGGTTTGATAACAAACTGTCATCCAGGCTTTTTTTGGCTTTGTGATTTTACCTCATTATATACTGTGGAATAAACCATCCTTGGAGTTTTCAAAGATGCCAAAAAGCAGCTCATTATTCAGGGTGAATTCAGCAGTGATTGGATTTTGTTTGAACAATAGCTAAGCTTCATCAAAGTTGGATTGTCATTATTTCTGAAGACACGATGCGAGACCAGTGCAGAGGGTCTCATTTCCCCCGAGAAAGTGGAGAGACCAGACCTCATAGGTTTCTCAGTGGACTATGACTGTTTGCTGCTTAATGTTTGAGCTTAAAGTTTAAGTCTGAAACCTCATTTTGACTAAACAGAACAAGTTATGAAGTGTGTCACATCACAAAGTAGCGTAGCAGCAGGTTAATCTCTGGTAATCTGTTTCAGGTAATCATTTCCACAACTCTAAACACTCTGAAGTTTCAGTCTTTTCCCTGTAACCCTTTCCTTAAAATCTTAGTTTAAGTTTTTATTTTCGATTGAGATTGTTGCCCGCAGGCGAATAAAAATCCCGTTTTGGGAAAAACGAAGGATACGCTGGATACGTCAGAGAGTGAGAGAGGAAGCTGACGAATGTGACTAAATGTAATGTGAAAAAACTTTTCTGTGTAGTCAAATAGATCAAACTGCATCTTTTCTTATTGTTTTAATGTGAGAGAGAGAGACCAGGAATTTACATATCGTGCATTTAAGTGAAGATATTTGTGCACAGAGTTCAGTAGAGAAGTTGTGCGACTTTTAGTGAGACATAATGCAAGTAGTAGTGGTGCAATGTATATTATATCTGACTTCATTGACAAAAAAACAGACTCTAGAGAAACCCTAGATCTCACTTATCAGGACTCTGTCTGGTCACAGTGCTGGATAAACAGCTCATCACTCCGCAGAGTGCATGTCTGTGTCTAAATCCGGTTCCTGACAAACTCAACTGTTGTTGCTCTGCACATTTTTATACCCACCTGGAGGGTTGTTGTTCTGCTGCTGCTCCAGTGCCAAAAGAAGAACTGTGCAGGATTTCTCGGAGGTGGAAGGTCCACCTCAATACCCACTGCAGACAATACACTGAAACTCCTGCTTTTTCCTTAACAGATTAAAATAACACACCTTTACATCTTTAATTTCTATAATTAACAATAGTTAGGTAGGTAAAAATAAAAATATAAACACATAAAAAAACAAAAACCTAACACCATGTTGCGTGCCTCCAGAGCAGAACAACACGTGGCAGCAGACCTGGACTGAACTTCTTGTGTGTGTTCAATCAGTTATTACCACCTTGTGCTCACTGGCAGCTTTTATATCAACAATATAAGATAAAGATTCAGCAATCAGTTGCTCTGTTGCCTCGGGTCGTAGTTGTCCATCTTTTATTCATCGCCTTCATTCTTTTATCCTTATATTTGTCTTTGAAGTCTTTCTACCCTCCTGCTGAGTCTCACACAGCATGCAGGGTTTCACAGCCATTTAGTTTAGACTTCAGCGTGACGCGTAGGATGGTTGACATCTCAAATATTTCTGTGACTTCAATCTGTGTTGACTGTTCCACCATTTACCGTTTAGACTTCTTTTTTCTTTTGCGAATCACCTTTTCCCCATTTAATTAGCTCGCACATTATTTGCTCTTTGATTTGCTTCAATCTGTAGAACAAATGAAGAACAACTTTTGTGTAAATTTCCCCTTCCCTTTGTCTCAATTTGTCTCTCTCTTGACATCTACTGTATACTGTATCTGTATGTGTCCATTTTCTCATAGTTTACTGAAGAAGTACATTTTAGTGAGCAAAAATGCTGATTCACAGTATATTGTCTCTAAATACTGCAGGACCAAGGGGCTGGGTTATTCTAGAGTTATCCCCCATTCTGTCCATATCTGCAGTCAAGTCTGGTTAAAACCACTATTCACAGCAGCTGTGCTTGGTGAGGAAGCTAAACTTATTTGTTGGCTCCTGCTAAAGAAAGTTTTTCATTATATGTGATGTCTGATATTAATTTGGGCAAACAGATTAAACACAAATGGGATATACTGCTTGCATGCAGCACCAGTTTGTAATTAAGACTGATGACAACTCATTTGTAAAAGAAAAACTTTCCTACTGCAGTTCTAATTTATATATTGGACATCATATAGGAAACTAAATGTCTTGTTCAATATAATTCTCAAGAAGATGACGGCACGCATCAGCCTGTAAATAATTTTCTTCAAAGTTGAAGTAATACACCTGATGTCCACCAAAGTAATTATTTTTCTCCTTTCTTGTCTCTCTCTTTGTCCGCCACTTTGTCTGCAGGGAACCAGTTCATTAGAGGATCCTTCCAGTCCTAGTCCGAGTTCAGCAATCACACAGCAGTCTCGAGACCGACACAGTTTTGTCCAGGAGCACTTTCAGGCTCAGTACAGGTGAGAAGCAGAGACATGAGCAATATGCTCAGATAGCTTTGATTCACTTCTAACGTGGTGGATCGATCCTCATTTGTTGGCCTTCAGAAAATTATGACTGAAGTATATGATGACCATTCCCATACTCTATTAATGTCTGACATGTTGGTGTACTGTAACAGTTTTTGGACTCATACCATTCATCGCAAAGATTTGGTGCAAAATATAAAAATTCATCCAAAAGACCACATTAAGATACCAAAACCCAGAGGAGCACCAGAGAAAAATTAATGCTGTGATGTGGTGGTTGGATAGTGAGAAATACTATTGCGGAAATTTCTCAGAAACCCCCTTTGTGCCCTTATACCCTTAATGTCAATACAGGAAAGCCATACATCCGTTGAATGCCCCAGGTCTCTAGCTCATGGTTATGTTGTTTCATGAGATTGTGGTTATTGTGACTGAAGTTAAATAGTACAAGAAAACTGGATGGATTCTAATTAATACCTGACTTAAACTCTTGAGAATTTTACTTGAAACACTGATATAAATGAAGATGGACAACATGACAGTTCCCGAAATGTGAAATCAAAATCTCAGTTGACTCCTGTTATCTGGCTGCAGTGTAGGTCATAAAACCTGCCCCTTCTGTGTTAGCAGGGGAAATGGACGGAACATTAAATAAATTTTTACCTAATTTATGGGTGCTATTATTATTAGGTGTTAATTTTTCTGATACGTTTGGAGATGTAATGCATTGAACAGCGCCAGTGAAGACATGTAGTCCACCTTTATTTACAATGAATGCACCAAGAAACATGCAACTTAGAAACTTCATGTCCTCTCTGAATGACGGTTCAGTTTTTTATCAAACTTTTCCACAACTGCTGCTCTCTTTTAATGAACTCACTGTGTTCTCTTAGCATCTGATAGTGGTAATCTCACATGAGCCATATGTATTGCACTCACTAAAGCCTTTGACCTAATAGATCACTATCTTCTTTTAGATAAGCGCCAAGCTGTTTGCCTTTCCCAACATGCACTTTTGTGGTTTAATTCATATCTTCATAACATAAAGCAATGTGTTGCTGTGCAAGGGTGTAAATCATTTGCTAAGTCGGCAAAAAGGTGTGCCTCAAGGTTCTGGACCACTTTTGTTTTCTATTTTTATCAATGATTTGCTATTTTATTTACTCTTTTCTTATTTTAGTGTTCAATTATATGCGATATTATTAAATACACAGTGAAAGCGTCTTATCACAAATGTAATTTTCAGGTACTAAAACAGATTCACAGCTCACTGTGACCAAATGTTGAAACACAATTATTTGGACTTCACAAAACTCAAAGATTAAAGTGTATTTAAGGAAGAAAAGTAAATTATCTCAACTAAAGATTATAGGTTGGCAAAGCTTTTCAATGTTTATTTCAAAGCATAAGAGTTTGAGTTGGCCTCAAAACTCAAAAATCTATTGCAGTCATCTTAACTGTTTTTTGTTTAAGTGATTCTTGCATTTACCACTTGTAAAATTTGTAGCCTAGACACCAAATTTAAAAAAAAAAAAGTATTAATATTTTGTCAACTAAAATGTGCATCATAGCCTGCATCTATGGCTCGGTGCCATTTCCTCTAAATTCTGATGGTGGTTTGTCTTCTTGAGTTTCTGTAGATGCCAAAAAAGTCTTCAGGGCAAAGACAGTTGTGGCTCCAGAGAGATTTCTTTTTTTTTCTTTTTGGCCCAAAATGGCTCTTGTGATGGAAAAGTTTGTAGACCCTTGCTCTGAGGAAATCAAGCAAAAAATGTTTAGTGCTCATTCTGACTAGAATCTTTCACCTGTACATATTTATTTTCTGTCTTCATATGGCTTCTTTAAAAATGGTTTTATTCTCTTATCTTAAACTTTTAAACTTGTGTCTTTATTAAATGATAGTGTCTATCTTAAGGTTGCGGCTCATTGTTGTGTAGTTGCGTTACGCGCTGTTCCTTGTGTTTTGTATTATTTGTTTTCTGTTCTTGTGAGTGTTTGTTTTGGGACCACCTTGGTTTATCCTGGTGTAATGAATTTGACAAAAAAATGACAAACATTTTTGTCAAAAGCATATAACATATGGCTGTTAAAAAGTAGGACAAGAGACAGATTTTGGAAGCTATCTTAAGTTCCTTATTAATTGTGCATTATGCAGGCTAGATTCCTCTGGGCATTATATCTAATGTCCTGAGGTTATGTGTGAATAAACAGACTGTATTAAAAAGAATAGGCACTCAGTACAGGTGAGATTGTATTTTCTCTCCTGCGGATAAGAAGCAGTAGCTTGAGAAAGTAGGTCAGACGGACCTGCGAAGGATTCAGGGGACTCATCTCAGCTTCTGGCTCTCTTTGCTTCATTCACAGTGGAAAGTCAGAAACAGAGGTTCTGTGGTTTAATAGACCCTCTCTAGACCTTTCGGTAACCTTGTTGGCACACTCGGCTGCATACATTTACTTCATCTTTTGCCTTCACTTTTCACTTGACTCCTGAACAATGTAAACTTTATAAAAGATGGTAAATAAGGAGATAAGAAGAAGTTTGAAGAAAATGACGGTCATATTACATTTCAGACTTTAATGTTGGACAATCTGATGATTTTAAGTTTAACTTGGGACTTGGAGGGGGAGAAAAATATATACAAACTTTTAAAGAAAGCCTCATGTAGAAAAAAAGAAAAAATATAACGGGGAGGCTGGCTGAAGACAGAATTTAGCCTTGATAAGACTTGTTTCAGCTCTTTGTTACTCAGCCTGACTAAAGTTTGTGTTTAGCTTTTGTGTATCAGTGTGAGGTTCACTGTCATCAGCAGTTAGGACAGAACTGTATGTTTCCACATTGAGCAAAATATCAGGACAGACAGTACAGATAACTTCGTTCTTGGATTGAAATAACTTGGAGAGGCAACATTTCATCTTTTTGGCAAGGACTTGCTGACCACTCACTCCTGCAATGTAATAGAACAAACTGCCATCTAAACCAGACACAGCAAAGTCTCCCACTCCCACACGGAAAAGAACAGTGAATGTGAGTCTGTCTACGCAAACTTTTGTAATGAACTCCAGCTCAGTGCACGCGCTCTGTTGGCTCAGACTTTCCCATGTGCTGATTGGTCCAGGATAGATATAACAGCCATTGTGTGACACAGGTTGTAGTGACAGTTTTTCCCCTTTAACTCCTTTCTCCTGTTTCTTGTTGCTTTACCACGTGGATTCTGTAAAATAAATCCAAAGAGTGGTCTGGTTCACCGATGCTTTAAATTTATCGCAAAAAAATCAAATCAAAAACAAAGTACAGTTTCTCAGAGTTTTAACTGTGATTAAGCAAATCCCATTCATGGTGTCACCTGCCTTCTTGCCATCATCATCATGTTACCAACTTCAAGGTTAGTGCTGTGAATAAAATATTGATAAATAGTTAGCTAGACCTATACAATTTATTGTTTGTTGTTAAGACTTTTATGCTACTGATTTCTGAAGCACTTTCATATTTATCTGACTGCTGATAGTAATTGATGAAAAAGTAGCCATGTGCAGTAATATAGAAAATTGAGGATGCAATGCATCATGATGCATCGCGATGCATCGTGAAATCGAATTGAATCGAATCATTGACAGGATAATCGTAATCGAATTGAATTGTGAGATCAGTGAAGATGCACAGCCCTAAAAACATGAGACTGATATTGTTTGTGTCTTTATTTGAACAGAGACAATACATTAAAAACATTAGTCCTATGTAAAGCAAGTTATGTATGAATGTTGTTAACATGATCCATTAACATTAACGCTACCAAGCATTAATTGTCTTTAATAATAAATAATAATTAATAATTCATTATACTTATATAGCACTTTTCAGGATACTCAAAGACGCTTGACAAAAAAAAGAGAAGGATAGTAACAAATGTTATTAAATGTAAAATGTTTAAATGTAAATGCAAAAACTGATATTAGTGACCTCAGAGCAAATCATTTTCAGATATTTATTGTAAAGTTTAGGGCAGCTGTGACTGATATCTTATCCATTTTCCAGTTTTAAGGTGGAACTATTGTTTCTGAATTGTAATAGAGTCATTCAATTATTCAGTTATTGAAGGCATTGGATGAACTGATCAGTTGTTGACAGCAGTTGACAGATTTCACCAGCTTGTCGATTTCCCTGGGTGCTCAGCTCCGTGGGAAATTAATGGCCTTTTGGTGAGCCAATTTTGGCCCCCATTCACAGTCAGCACTTAACTCAGGTTGGAGTTCACATTTGCCCTCATCACCAGTCTGCTCTGGTGAAGTCACCCCCACTGTTTCTGAAATTAGGACCAAATTATGTTTCAGATTCATTTCACTTTCTCACTTTCTCACTGTCCTTCTCTTCCCTGTTTGAATGGCTGTACATTTCCATTCCTAGTTTCAAGCAGGCTGCAAATTTATCACGCTTGAACTAAAACATAAGTGACATTTTTAAACAAGCATGAATAACCCATAAACAAAGTGAATGTTTTGCTAGTCCAAAATGTTAAATCCAGATATAAATCACCTTACACTGTAAAAATGAACTGTGAAATTTATGAAAATGGCTGTGGGTGAGAAGTGATCACATCGCTCACAGTCTGAATACAGGGGCAGAATGACAGTCTCCCCGGACAGTAGTCCCGTCATGTTTGGTTCAACGCACATAGCAGATTAGTGTGCGAGCCAATCAATAAAGAGGTCAACCCTTGACACTTGTACTGTATTGACCACTATACTGCGAGGTTAACCAGCCATTCAATCGTAGGATTATCCCATTCCCTCACTAGTGGATGATGGATTGAACGCTTAGAGTCGGGCTGTCCCCATGCAGAGCCGCGTCTCCCATGATGCCCTCAGCCTAATTTAAAATGTGTTGCACTGAATCTTTTCACAGTTGTAGAAGAGGCACTCTGAGAGGTGAAGATGTTCGTTGAAAGCTCAGTCTCTTTTTCTCTGTCTCCTCTTCAGTCTCTTCCTAAGTCTGTCTCACTGCATTCACACAAGCGCACACACACACCCGAGTGTTTATATGACATTATCAGATTAGCTGCCAATTCATTAGCTGATTAGAGTAACAATGCTCTGGGACATTTGCTGAGGCTGGTAGCAACGCTGGAATCAAACTGTGCTGATGTATGGTGATCATATTACTAACAAACATGCACACACTTACAGTACACTAGCTGTGTTTTTACTGTGACTGAAAACTTTTCAAAGTCAAAGTTTTGAAAGTCCCTTAATAATAACTACTCAGGACAGGGACGCTTTAGCAATAAAATGCCTCTGAAGTAGAGGGGGGCAATAAGATAGGACTGTATGAACTGGAGAGAACATTTTGTTCCTGTGCCAGTCTCCAGTCTGGACATCCTCCACTCAGGCTCACTGACTGTCACATCCACTGGTTAACGCATTTCTTCTGAAACAAAACTGCCAAAATAGTTTTCTTTTCTGATACAATGTCAGCCGTCATAATCTTTTTTTAAGTCTTGTCAGCAGCCAGTTGACCTGAGAGAGTGTGTGCTACTGCAGTCTGCTGGAATTTAACAGGAATGTGACTGGATTGTATTTGCATTTGCTGTACATAAAGCTCCAAAACTAATTCCACTAATTCTATATATTATGTCAAGGTATCAAGGTATTATAATAATGTCTTGTTATAGTACACGCAGAGCACCAGTATCCAATACCTTTCAGGTATTGACCAAAATAAAACAGTACCAAGCAGTATTGAAACTTTTGAACCCAGATCTAAAAATAACAGACTGTTTGTATAGTTTTCCTCACAGTCAGTCACCACAAGTGTATTTCAATTTCAGCTAACAGCTTCCAGCTTGAATTAAGTACTCTGTTGGTATCAATATTATTTTAAGGGTATTGGTATTGAGACTGGTATCATAATTTTTTTAAGTGATACCCGCCCCTTTGTCTATGAAACATTGAAGCAAGAATTGAAGGACAGAATAGAATAGAGTAGAATAAAATAGAGTGGAAAAATACTTTAGTGTCTAATTTGTCCTCGCCTACATGTGCCGAAAAACTGCTATTACAAAAAGTGGAACACACACACACACACACACACACACACACACACACACACACACACACACACACACACACACACACTGGTGTTTCCATCATTTCAGAGGACATTACATTCACTTACATTCCATTTATCCGAACCATAACCTAAACCTAATCATACCCTAAAACATCACCTTTAAAATTTAATCATTTACATTATGGGGACCCTACAATCTGAGTGTGTACACAGATTTATGTTCCCACAACAACAAATACACACACACACTGAGTAATTACTCCTCTGATTCACGCCTCACCTTTAAGTAGAAGTTTCTGAGTGCAGTAACTCCTGAGAACTGCAGCTGTTTTCCTCTGGTGTATCTGTGAGTCATTACCAGTTGTAACGTCCCAGCTAACAAGCTTATCATGTAGCTGCAAACCTCTAAATGTGGGACTGTGGGATTCACCTGAGGGGGTTTGAGTAAGACGTGTATAAATATAGAGAGAGAGACGAAGAGAGGAGCAGAATATGTGATTTTTCACTTTAGGGTGCCTGCCTCTTCAGCGTGGCTGTGTGGGTGTGTGTCGCTGGATGAGATGGTTTAAAGAGCAGATATGCTGATGATTTCACATTTCTGTTAAGACATTGCTGATGGCACTCACAGTTCATGTCAATTAGTGAATACATATATAGTCTTGTATAGGGCTGTAACTAATGATTATTTTTTATTTTCAACTATTTTTTAAAGGCCTAGTGTGTAAGATTTAATAGCATCTGGCAGTGAGCTTGCAGATTGCTAACACCTCGTCTCATTCTCATGTTCCAAGTGGGTAGGAGAACTTATGGTGGCCATAAAACGATTAATAACGACGGCCATAAGGTCATATCTAGAGCCAGTGTTTGCTTTGTGTGTTCTGGGCTGCTGTAGAAACATGGTGGCACAACATAGAGGCCTTTGTGAGAGAGGACCTGCTCCCTCTGTATATATGAAGGGTTCATTTTAAAGTAACCAAAACAATTCTTATTTTTAGATAATTATAAAGTAATGGCAACATACTTAAAAATAATATATACAATTTCTGTTATATTAAGCCAATAAATGCTCATAAATCTTACTCATTGACATTTAAAGTAATCACTTAATTGCTCATAAAAAAGTCAGAAATTAATGTCACAATTATGTGGTGACAGGTTTAAATTGCTTGTTTTGTCAAAGCAACATCTAGAATGCAAAATAGTTAGTTTGCAGTGATATCAATCAAAGAAAGGGAGCAAATTATCATATTATCATATTTGAGGAATTGAAATGCGTTGCTTTACTATCTCTATTATGTGCACACTCTAAATGTTATTATTTATAATTTTGTGATACCTTTAATCATGCATTTCTACTTAATACTGTTTATCCTCCTCAGTTTTAAAAGTGTATTTAGTAGGGATGTCCCGATACAACTTTTTCACTTCCAATACGATACCAATATTGCAGCCTTGAGTATTGGCCGATATCGATCCGATACGATATCAGCACAAATCATACATACTTTTATTACTTATTTTGTAGTGTGGAATGTTAGAAAAGGCTTGATCAAGTGATGTTACTCAAACAGAGAACAATAGTCAGCAACAAGATCACCTATGGATAGAAGTGCTGGAGCGGAAAATAGACTGCTTATCGGAGCGCTTATATTGGAGAGTTTAGATGCAGTCCGATAAAATCCGATACTCGTTTTTTTGGCTGATATCGGACCGATATCTGACATCAATATCGGATTGGGACACCCTTACTGATGTGTCCTTTATCATTTTTAAAAAGTTATGATATTAGCTTGTTGTTCCTAATGTATGTGTTCCACTGTGAGTGATGTTCATTATTGTGCATATACATTACTTGATAACTTCAAGAATAGATTAATCACTCAACAAACTCTCCTCCTTTATTTTCCTCCTGTTTTGGAAATACAACAAATAAAAAATGTGTTATTTAACAGTTTCTCACTAAAAGACCTTAAAAAAATAGTTCAGGTTTTTTGAATTGAGGCATGAGGTCCTCTTCCATAGTCAGTGTATGACCTACAGTAGTAGTGGGGTGAGCAGCAAAATGGGTTTTAGCACAATATTTATCTAAAGGTAGCATCAGTAGGATTTGTCTGTTTTACCATATATGCCAAATATTGCTCTCTCCAAAGCAATCAGACTCCTTTGGCAAAAACAGTCATTTTGCCTCACAGAACACGAGAGCTGGCTGTTTACCACTGCCTCTGTCTGTTAGCTTGTGTTATTGTGTGACATCTGTGGGGTTACTTCAGATTCAACAAGGTCCCGCTTATATAATGGTGGTTTCCCATTGGAAAAGGCTGTCTGATGGCAAGAGATAAAAGCAGTCTAAAGTTAAACTGATATTGATTTTAGGTGGCTAAAATAAGTTTTGCTGCTGACCCTGTCCACAACAGGACATTACTGAGCTTCCTACATTGCTACTGCTGTTGGTTCTCCAAACTGTGTGCGTGACAGCATCTACTGTAGGACCTCAAGTACCTCATACAACTCCAAACTAGCCCTTTAATGAAACACTGGCTACTCTACTACGAAACATGTCACATGCTCAAGTTATGCTCTAACTGAAAAACCACCGAATGTTGATTTTTTCCAAACTCTGAGGCAGTATTCTCCCTGGTGTCTCACTCTGATTTAATGAATAATATACAAAGATACCCGGGTAGTCGTGAGTTTGTTTTCTACTTTGGTTTCATCAGGCCTTCTTCAGTGTAAATATGCTTTGTACCCATTTGTATTCTTGTCTCATTAGTTGGTTTCAGTCTGAGCTAGTTTCACTCTGCTGAATCTTCCTCCCTTCATCTCTCCTTTTTCACTCTTTTCCTTTTCTTCTTCCCCTCCTCTTTCGTTTGTGTAATCACTGGGGAATTGGAGTCAGTTTGCCTCTAAATGCAGACTAACAAAGGAGCAATCACTCCCCCATGATCCCACAGTGTCTTATTTCTGTTTCTTTGTTTCTGGCTGCATCTTCGTCTGTCTCCATGTCTATCTGTGTGCGTGTCTCTCTCTGGCCTTCCCTTCTCTCTCTGCCTATATCACTGGGCTGATCTCTCTTTCTTCCCTCTTCTTCCTTCCTGATTCTTTTTATATCTCACAGAGATGGTCCTCAGAGGCATACGGCGGAGTCGTCTGATCTGAATAAATGTTTGCGATTAGAGCCGGGGCTGTCTTGTGGTTTGGGCTGCCAATGTGGGAGTCGGTGCTCAAGTCACTCCGTTGTGCCGCGACGTTTAAATGAGTCTTTGTCAAAGCCTCCCTCCCTCCTCTGTTTGTCACTCTCAGTTTGTGGCATCTATTTTTAATGGCCTGGGAGACACGCGGAAAGCCCCAGCCTCTATCTCCGTCTGAACAAACAAGATAGTTGAGGATGGTTACTGTTTTCCTGTTACACTAGCTTTTATTTGGATGCAGATTTGATGTGACAGCGTTTGGGATAATATGCGGTTTGTATAATAAATGCTGTCAGATAGAAAATCCAGTTTCTCTGATTAATAGAGCTATTGGAACAAAATCAAGTGAAAGCTACATGAAAGTGAACAAATCCCTTTTTTTTTTAACCCCCTGAAAAGTTGAAACAAGATCCATGAACAATTAATGCACAACAAAGCAACAACCTTGTAAAAGCTACTTCTGCAACAAAGCCAACTGATATCTGTCCAGAATGAGATGTTCTCTCCACCAATCATATATTTTTATGCTAGATCCTTTGAAGACTCAATACTTCATAAAAAAAAGAGTGCAAACTTTCTCTCATCTTCAAAGATGGTCCGCAGGGGCTTCACTTTCCTCCAAAGATGCATCCAGGCTGCGATGTGCTGGCGTTGACCTCTCTAAGGCACTGGTCCGGTCATTCCACGCTGCACAGCTAAGTGGCTGCTGAAAATATGGCCAGACATTGACCCTCCTTACTTTGATTTTGACGTTTTCACCACCCACAGTGCTTTCTTCGAGGCCAGCCTCACGCACCACTCTCCCTCCCGCTGATACCACACAGCACCCTGCGGTGCCAGACTTTGAAGTGGGTGCTAGCCAGTTAGTGCAGGGCATTATCAAGTGGAACAAACTCTTTGATCTGTTTTTGCTTTTTGTTTTGCAAAACCAAAAGTCATCTGCGCAGAGTCATTTGCCACCTCACTCTGACTTATACAGCAGTTTACAGTTAAAACACATTAGCAGTACATACTTGGATCCTTGTTAGCACTGGAGCCTAAATGACTGAAAATCTGAAATGCTCAACAGAACAAACACCATCATGTGCTCATTTTCAATTTGACTATAGTCATCAATGTGCAGTCAGGCTACATAATTGAATATAATTGATAATTAAAGATTTTTTTCTCACTCAGAATTGAGCTTTAGGTTGCCTTCACACCTAACCTGTTTTGTTCACTTAAAACAGACCACTGTGTGTTTGCTCAGTTAGTACAGTTCATTTGGGTTAGTGTCAATCAAACCCTTGTTCGGACCAAATAACCACACTGAGTCCACTTGAAAAGGTGGAACTTGGTTTATTTCCAAGTGGACTCTGTAGCAATTTGTTTGAGGTGTGAAAGTAACCCTGAACCATACTGAAGAGAGGGTTGCACTCAGATGTAATAATGTCATCCAACACGCTTGCAAAGTAACCAACCACAGGTTTTTTATGATAGCAGATATTTGACTTTAGTATTTTTAAAAACCAAACTAATAAATCCATCTGCTGAATGTGAAATCTGTTCAGGGAGTGGTCTTATAATATAAGCCATGTATGGACTACATATATTTATGCAAATAATTTAATATCCATCGTATAACTTTTGCACATCAGCATGGATATCTTCCCTAATCAATAGGTTAAAAGCTGTTAAAACTGCTGTCCTTGTATCCTACTCTGTGTACTTTGTCAGTTCATTAAAGTCCATTAAAAAGTGTGACAGAGATCCGACAGTAATAAGCTCCAAATCAAGACTGTACAAAAGGTCTGTGACTGGGCATCTGTATCTGTAACTATTATCTGATGTTTTATAGATCAAACGATGAATCTGTTACAGTAATAGATGAATGGTCAGATTAATAAATCATTTCATTTCATTGCTCATTTCATCTCACAACTGTTTGGGAAACAATAAAAAATCAATGCTACCTTTACCATCACTGGTTTTCCAAACTTTGCTCTTCACTGTATTATCAGAATAAAGAATCATATATTGATCTCTGGGCCATTTTGGGTCACGTTTCAGCAGCTCCCATTCTAGAATAGAAACATATATAAGCATAGAGAACTTATGAGAAAAATAGAAGAAAAATAACAAGTATGAAAAAATGTGTGCATTATAGTGTAACATATAATAAAAATATACAAAAATAAGAAATCTGTTTAAATCTGTGCATCTTACTACAATATTACTAGCAGTGTAAACGAAAATGCCAAGTATTAGAATCTATGCATGCAAAAATAACAAAATATGACTTGAAATCTACAGTATAAATGCAGTATCAATGACAGAGTATTACAGAGTTTAGCACAGTCTGACTCCGTCCAGTGCACAGCCTCCCATCTCCACACTCTCCATCGTCCACACTTCTCCCATGTGTGTGTGTTCCTTGGTGAATATGAATTGTCTGAATCACATTAACCCTGGAGACTGGCCTTATACAAGAATTTATATCCTTAAACTTTTCCTCTCTGGGACCCAAACTGCAAGCTGAACTTCAGGCCTCCAGATTCTTGGCTCATTAAAGCACACTAGTACTTTTTCACGAGTGGCGACCCACCAGAAAATCACCTATGACACCCAGGCCTGTGTGTGTGTGTGTGTGTGTGAGTGGGTGTGCAGCACACAGACACATGCACACACACACACACACTCACATACTGACTGGCTGGAACCGATACCATGGAGGAGTCGCTTGTTTGGAGAATCAGTTTCACCTCACGTAAATGTACTGTGTCCTGCAGCTTCACCCTGAACGTGACAAATACCCTGTGTGTGTGTGTGTGTGTGTGTGTGTGTGTGTGTGTGTGTGTGTGTGTGTGTGTGTGTGTGTGTGTGTGTGTGTGTGTGTGTGAATGAGAGTGAGGAGTTTATGGGGAAGTGAGACTATTCAAGAACTGGAAAGTTATCTGTCATTCATAGCAGCAGCTTCTGTTAAGGTTAGAGAAACTTCTGCCCAAAAAGTTGCCTGTTTGAAAATGTAAAGGAAAAAGTTAATCTAACCTAAAATGTTGAGAGAAGTAGATGACCGGTCGGCTGGTTGGTATACTCAACCCTAGATGAACAATGCCTCCGACGCTTTTGGAAAACAGGGAAAAAATCTGAATGGTAATCCAGGCACTCCAAAAAATAAATCTTAACAACGAGGCAGAAACATGCCAACATGTTTGGACCACTTTAGGCGTTCATCAGGGCACAACCACGACTATAAAGTAACAACAGCCACTTTCTTTCCAAACCCTGCTCTTGACTGCATATAAAGGTATAAATAAGTACAATAGAAATAGCAAAAATAAAAAGTATATACTTTTGTAAGATAAACTGCTATTTCTAGCTGTTCCTACTCATCAAGGAGTGAACAATAGATAAAATATAAAATATGAGCTATGTGCTGCCCGCTCCTGGCATGCTATCTCTCTTCCAATTTTTTCTCCCACCCCTAATTACTACTCATAATTACTGAGAAAGATATAACGAAAGTGTTGAATAATTATAGGTAGTTAAAGGCGTATAATTTTACGTAATAATCCAGCCGCCTATGTGGACGATGGAAGATGCATTTTTTAGTTTAAGCTAAAACAAAAAAGGGGGAAAAAAAAAAAAAAGAAAAACAGACCAGTCTTGCAGTTTTCTGTCATCACCATTGGCAGCTAGGAAGGTGCAGTCATGTGTGCCCAGGTGTTTTCTGTTACTTATTACATGATTTGCCATGAATCCAGTCATTACCTTATTTGTAAGTTATTTGGTCAGTTAGTTTTGACCAGGAAGAAGGAAACTCAGATATAAGAAGGTGGCTTTTAAAACAGAGAGCTGCAATATTAACGCCAAACTTAAGATAGAGAATAACAGTATAAAAGTGAAGGTTTGTATGAGAGTTAACATGGGTGTGTGAGAATGTGTGTGTATAAGTGTGTGAGAGATTCTCAACAGCTCCTTTAGCTGAGTTAATTTCCCCTGACAGGAGGTCTCTACTCGTACTCTCATATAGAAAGAGATGAGTGCCCTCCAATCCAAAGCCAGTGACACATGACTGACTGACTGACTGGCTGACTGACTGACTGACTGACTGACTGACTGACTGACTGACAGGCGAATAGAAGAAATGAACTCTGTAAGCTCTGTCTCTCTCTGTCCCAGGAGCAGCACTGAACTATAGACATGCATGACGTATAATGCGGATTGAAGTTTTCTGTGGTTGTGTTTAGGTGATGTGGCTCATATCTATAGGCAGCGCTTGTATTTTAAAGGGACAGTTCACTCCAAAATCAAGAGTACATATTTTTCCCATGGCCTGTAGTGCTTTTAATTCATCCTGATTGTTTTGTTGTGAGTTGCAGAGTTCTCGGTAGAGATGTCTGTCTTCTCTTCAGTATAATGGTACCAGATGGCACTTGGTTTGTGGTACTCAAAGCACCTTTCTTTCTTCAGTACCTCCTGGAACTGCTTTAGAATCTACTAGAAAGAAAGTAGTTCCTGTTTGAAACTGCTTACAACAGTGTCTGTGGATTATCTTGAGTAAGTGGGACATGATTTTGGAAAGAGACACTGGTTTTAATTTTTCCACATGTAGTTTTTGGAGCTTTGAGCATCACAAGCTCAGTGCTATCTAGTGCTTTTATATTCAACAGAACACAGGCATCACTCTGCAATTCACATCAAAACTATGCAGATGGATAAATAGCACTGCAGGCACTGCATTTTTTTTTTATTTTTGTGTCAACTGTCCCTGATCTCATCTCATAAGTCCCTTTACTTGGTGAGATGACTAATGAAGCATCAAATAAGTTTTGTAAACAAGCTTGATATGTTTAGATGCAAGTCTAGATATTAAATATAGGATAAAAGCTGCCCTAATTTCTTTCTTTCATAAATAATGTAAATAATGCTTTTGTCTCAGGTTTAGACATGTAACTGATAATGGTTGCAGTTACAACTAGTGTGCCAGTCCCTTGTATCGTGCATGGTGGTTCACTGCACACCTAAATGGATTAGAGCCATCAATAGTATCAGGTACACCTGTGATTTTCCTATTTCAGGTTAAAACATTTGCTGTGAGAAAGTGTCCTTTAACAGAAGGCATGCTAAAGCACATGTACTCTCACTTTTGTGGCAATTAAAGTCAGGTTTAAGGACGCTAGTATCCTTTGAGGTGGGGGGACAAATTAAGTTTCCTTGAAGAATAAAAGTAATATTTATTCATATATGAATGCAGGTCACATTTCAAGGAAGCTTTTTACTATGTTTCCAACAGCCGTGGCCAGAGGCATATTATTATCAGATTTGGCACAAATATCTATTTGGACTCAGGGATGAACTGATTAAAGTTTTGTGGTCAAAGGTCAAACTGTGACATTGTGACCTTATATCCATCCTATTCTCATGGATGTCATTTCTCAGGTCCACTTGGACTCAAGAATGAACTGATTAGAATTTAGAGGTCAAAAGTACTTTGGCCTCAAAAAACACCTTTTTGTCCAAGAATTCATATGTTAATTATAACAAATTTTTACACAAATGTCTAATAGGATGAAATGATAAGGTGATGACATTTTATATCTGAAAGGTCAAAGGGCAACTTCACTGTGACATCTGTCTATCAGTCCTCTGTACTCCTCTGTAAAAATACTCTCCGAGTGAAGACAGCATGTTTATAACTTGAAATGATTCATTGGAATTACAGTGATAACTTTCATTTCACCAAAACATGAACTTAATACCATTCCTTCAAAGTCTTTCCTACATGCATCATATGAGTCTGGACAGACATGGATGTCACCTGCAACTTGATGGAGGTATACAACCATGAGGTGGTAATTCTAGTTTAATTTAAGAATCATGGCATCAGATTTTGGAGTATTGATAACTGATCAAACCTTGCAAAACATGACTCTTATATGCACTTTTGCATCTAATGCAGGACAAGCTGGTGGCTGACTCATGAATGTGCTGTGATGCTTTGCCCGTCACAGTCAGCTATATGCTATAAATATGTGTTCTGCATCACATCATTTACAACAAGCCTGGGGGGATTCAGTCCGTTTAAAAAAGTATGTTAACACACATATTTTTTGACTTACCAAAGTATCATCGGTGCATCTGGTGCGGTTGTTTATAGTCTGTTTTTCTTTTCCTGGCTGTAAAACATGTTTCTCATGATAACATCAGCATGAATTCTCAGTGTTAGAAAGGCAAGAGAAACTAGATTAAGTCATCATGATAATCTTGACCTTTGTTTTTAGAGAGTGAATTGTGGGAAGTAATGGTTACTGTTGGTGAGTCTTATTGTCTGGATTCTAGTTCAAGTCTTCAGCAGTTCTCCAATAGTAGTTAACAAATCAAATGAAACTTTTATGAGGGGGAAAATTAACCTAAAATCAACCTTCGTTTCTGTTTAACTATATTTTTCTATTGTTCTGTTTTCTCCAAGTATAAATACCAAAAACAAACTCTGTGAAGCTGTTTTCGGTGTCACCACCTGAGTCCAGGCCTCCATCCATCAATGTCAGCTGACGCTGTTTACACCTTAAATAAGGTCAAGACTGCAGTGACTGAACAATCAGGTTTCTCTGACAAGAACTTTAAAGTTTGGTTGCTGCCAGACCAAAGCTGTGCTCAGAATTGTTTTTGATGGAAATTAAACTTAAAAACAACCTGGAGTAAAACTGTTGTCTATCGCTTGGCAATATTTCTTTAAGCTGTTAATGTATTTACTCAAAAGGTGCAATTAAATATTTTCATATGTGTATAAACTCTGCTTTTTTAACATTTGATAGATTGGACTGTGAACCAAGAACCACTCATTTACCCCAGATTTCAGATTTGCAAAATTGCACATCTGTTGTTACACACACTCTTTATTCACCACCACACTGTTAAATTATTAGTCAACGTCAGTTCGTTTTAACCAAAGAGAATAACCAAAAGTGAACTCGGAAAGGTTGGCTGTTCTATAAGAATATTCTTTCTTTCTTTTTTTTTCATTTAGACTATCAAGAAGGATTCTGTGGGACGTTTAGCATTCTACCTTCACCTTGTAAACAAGACAAGTAAAAGCCTGCATTATATTATAAACACTCTCTGAGCCAATGCATGCTAACTACTCTAACGATTGGTGCCAACACCAGATATCAAGCAAAAGCCAGAGACTATATCAGATTAAGTTACTGTTTGCCTCTGTCTTACCAGACAGCTGCCTGTCTATTACTCATCCATGGTCTTCACACATGTCCATGTAGGTTCAGGAGTACATTCAAGCCTTCAGACTCCCTGAATTCAGCCACCTGTATCTGTCGCAGGTGTCTTCGTTGAGCAGACAGGACAATCTGACGTAGTGCAATGATTTTATCCCGGAGAAAAAAACAAGGAGCGTTCACACTGCAGCCACTTCTGGAGACTGAAATGTTGTCTGAAGAGCACTTTGCTTGAAGAATCTCAGTCACTGAAAGGTCTTTGGCTGATGATTTGAATCTTTGACTTTTAAAGGGCAGCCTTACTGTATTCACAAACCAAATAGCCATTCCCACAGATCTTACTGCTCACCTGTACTTTTGATTAGAGGAAATACTAATACAAATAATTCCAGTAATGAGTTTAGGCAGAAGCAAATCTCCTTCTGTGGGCTATCAGATAAATTTTATTTCTTGCGAACCCTGCAACTCCTCCACACCACAGTGATCGATCACAAACTTTTATACAATAACGTGTCATATACCAACATCCTGGCCTATTTTGCGCAGCATACATTGCATCATCCACCATCGCCTACATCATCCTCTGTATTCTGCTGCAGAGCTTCTCAATTTAGAGTAACAGTATGAAAAATGCTGGAATCGGGCAACGGCTTAATGTTTCGACATGCTGCTGGTGGAGTGTTATTTATTTAGCTCCGAGCAGAATGGAGGGATGCTGAGCAGCTCAACTTTCTTTTTGGTAAATAAGAGCAGCTGCTGCTGTGCTGAGCATGTGTGCGTTTGTGGGTGTGTGGTGCAGCTCCAGGTATCCGGTCTAAACTAAAGGATGATGGTCTTTTGGTGTGACATCTGAACGCGCTGTACACCTGCTCTCTGTCTATCACAAACACACTCACACACACAGACACAAGCAGGAATACTGATCTCTCAAAATACTGTCAGCCTCACATTAAGCTTTTTTGTGATGCTGTGTGTTTTTGTGTGTGTGTGCGTGTGTGGATGGTCCTCCACGCAAATGTGTGAATTTCAGTGTAAATAAGTGCAGAGTTTTGGGTATGCACAACGTAGCGTGTGTTCTGTGTGTGTGCATGAGCGAATACAGCCTGTCAGTCTGCTTTACTGAGTACAAACTGGCATCATTAGCAAGCCTGTGACTGGCTGCCACGGCACACTGGTTACGACACTGACAGCGAGGAAATGTGGAGCTTAAAAACTCTTGTATTATTTCCAGCATATTTGTACATTTGACAAGTTTGTATCTGCACAAACTTGGATACAGTCCAACTGGCAGAAATGATAGTGAGACACCGAGAGATGAAAGTAGCATCTGGCAACACACACACACACACACACACACACACACACACACACACAAATCTGTCAGTGATAAGACAGCATTATGCGGCAACATTGCAATAATTTTCCTTCAACAATCAAATACAAACACCAGCAAGAAATATAAACACAGGTATCAAGAAACTGCTCCAGAGTTTTTGGTGCATCCCAGAACACACATTAAAAACCCATATCCAACAACTAAACTATATACTCTCTTACCTTTTCAACTTTAAACTACTTTTATGTAACTACTCTGGAACGATCCCATTTTAAAAATACTGCAGCTTGTTTAGTGCTTATTATCCTATAAAGGATGATAGCTTTCTTTCTGATGGAGAGAAATGGGTAACATAGCCATGTTTGTCAAGTTGTCTCAAAGAAATAGTTTGAATAGAAAATGTAAATGGTTTCAATCAGTGCTTTAATATTGACTAAAACACAGCCACTGAATTACTTTAAGTGATCTCACATGAATAAAAGGATTATGTTTGTATTCTATGAGAGGATTATGTGGCACTAGAACAAACTGAACATGGTGTTTTCACTTGATTGCCATCTGAGAAAGGCTACATTACAGTTGGGGTTAGGGAAGGACAACAGGTTATTTGAGGCTAGTTTTCGGGCATGGTTTGTTAAGATGAAAGCAAAAGCATTACTCACACCAGGAAACTTGCATCACTGGGAACTTACTGTGGATTTGTAGTCAGAGCTGAATTTTATTGTGTGTGCTTATCCATCCCTGCACTATGCCACTACTGTTTGCTTCCATCTCACAGTCCTTTGAGGGATTCCTGGTAAAACTTGCAGTGAAGACATACTGAGGACGTACTGAAAATGTTTGAGAGCAGGACACACAGATGTTGCCTGATTTGTTATGAAACTGCTGTGTTTCTATAGTAGCAGACAAACCAAACACTGGCTTTCCTGTTTTTTCTAACTTTTGTGACCACAGTAGTTTTTTCAACATGCTTGGAAGGGGAGAGTGAGTTGAGGTGTTTGCAATCTTGAAAAGTTCACCACACTGGCATTTTGGGAAATATGTATATTCACCTCCTTGACAAGAGTTAGATGACAGGATCAAGACCAGTTTTATATTTGTACATTAAATATGCAGCTACAGTCTCCAGCCAGTTAGCTTAGCTAAGCATATAGGGAAATAGGGGAAAACAGCTAGCCTGGGTCTCTCCAGAACCTCTCTACAAAATTTACCCAGAGTTACCTCCAAAGCTCACTAAGTAATATATCACATCTCGTTATTTTTGTAGCGATGTTCCCATACCATTTTATATTTTATTTATTTATTTTTGTCCCAATACCATTTCCGATATCTGAACTTTGCCGATCAGCTGGTACTAAATACCAGTCATATATGTATTATATTATTTATATTATATTTTAAAAGCAAAGCTGTGTTCTACCAAATCCTGTATGAATTTGATATGATTGCCGTCATTGTTGTATGGCCTGGCTCAGGTAAAATGAATTTGGTGTATGAGATGTAATTCCTTTTTTTTTCCCAGGATGGGAAAGGCATGACCCATCCTCCTCTGCCACTGATCATCTTACCCTGTTACTCTTACCCTAACTCTACCCAATCTCACTCCTCATGGCTGAACTTTGCATCAAACCCAAACTAAATGAATGGTGATGAATTGTGCCCAGTTTATGCATCTCACCACTCATCTACTCACCAATACCTGATCCAGCATTTTAGACTATATCAGAGCCATTTCCAATACTTGTATTGTTATCAGAACAATTTAAATGTTTATACTTTTGGACAGAGTCAGTTAGTATTTTCCCTTATTAAGGGAAGTAAATAATTAATTAGTTGTGAAGTTAAGCTAAGTGTAGCTCCTGTAGCTTCATATTTAACACATGAACAACAGTAAAGACATTATCAAAGTCCATTGCAATGTCTCACTGTGGACAACATCCTATGCTAATTGAGTAGACAGCAATCAACCGTAGTAGTATTAACTCACCTGAAAAGCATATTTCTCAAACTGCTAAACTATGTTCCTAAACTGTACTTCTAACAGTGTTTTCCTCTAGATCGTCTTGAGGTCACTGAGTACGAATCTGTCTTTGAAACTTGTCTTTGTTTGGCTGTAGATTTCTGCTGATACCAGCCCATGCTGTAGTTTGGGATCCTCAGTTTTTCTGTCCTCATGTCATCCCTCTCACTCTGATCTGCTCCACTGTCATCGGCTCAAAGACCTTGACAGGTCCTGTCCGTGGCTTTTTCTCCACCGGCTTTCCTTTCTAGTTTTTGTCAACTTGACTGTCCTGCTGCCAACCTTCTGTTCATTTTTTTTTATCTGTCCTCCCACTGAGCCCTGTACTTCGTTGTCTTTCACTTTATCTCTGTCTTTGCTCTTCACTTTTGTTTCCTCTTCCTCCAGCCCTTTCTACCCTCACTACCCTCTCTGCCTAAATAACCCTCCATCTTTCATCCTTTACCTTTCTTCTCTACTTTTCTCCCTTCATAGTGCTCCTCTTCTCTTCACCAGCTCAGCATGCTCTTTCGGATACAACCTTTTTCATTTAGTGCAGTATCTCACCTGCCTAACTAACTGTGTTTTTGTGCAAAAATTCCCACCTCTGTTGCTTTGCTGTCCTTTACTCAACAGCAGATCGAGTCCAGATGGCCTGTTTCAGTTCACTATTGTCCATATGGAGTACTCACATTTAACCACAATGGAGGTTTTAACTGTATGCAGCACAGAAAATAGTAAATTTACACTGCACATTTCGTCCATACTTAAGAGGAAATGAGAGCATTTGGTTCATAGGGATGTTGATATCTGTCGATCCATCTGTCCAACACTGTGTGTGAAGTCATGTGAAGTTGAAAGTGCTTTCTTCTCCAGTGCATGCTGTCTTTGTAATATCTAAAGGATATAAGCTTTGTGACTTCAATGGGCTGATGTGAAAATGCAACACAAATTGAGAGAAGTGGGATGAAAGTGGAAAATGTTACAGAGACTGAAAAATATGTTATAATACTCTTTCATGACTATCAAAACCCAGAATATGCGGTGAGCTGACGTCATATGTCATAAAGAGGATTAACGTTGCTCTCTTTCTCTCTGTGTCTGTCTCCAGGTCTTCTCTGACGTGCCCTCATTGCCTTAAGCAGAGCAACACCTTCGACCCATTTTCATGTATCTCCCTGCCCATCCCCCTGCGACAAACCAGGTGAAGTATAACAAACACGAAGAGTGGTAGAATTTAAGGTATATTCATCAAAACTGCTAACTTAAGCCCTTGTTGCTGTCAGGTATCGCTGATTATGTGACTGTGGGCTGACACACGTTTTTCTTCCCTGTAATTCTATATTTTAAAAAAAAACAAAAAAACTTTATGCTGAATGGCACATTGCTTTCTGTCTTTACAACCTGAACTACAATTCCTCCAGTTGTTACTGTCAAAAATTAACTTATTCCTCCAGTTTTTAGTCATTTTTATGCCTCTGTTTTGGTGAGATCCATGTCTGGATTATTTTTTTGAGTTGTTTGTGCATACATCCCATTCTTGTGAATGCAATATCTCAAGGACACCTTGATGGAATTCAAATTTGGCACAAACATCCACTTTGACTTGAGGGCAAACTGACTAGATTTTGGAGGTCAAAGGTCAAGGTCACAGCAACCTCACAAAACATGCTTTTGGTCCTAATCATTAATTAAAACCTTATGCACAAATGTCTAGGATAAAATGATGAGGTGAGGACCTTTTATATCCAAAAAGGTCAACGTCACTATGGCATCATAATGTCTGACTCTATCAGCCCTCTGTCCTCCTCTATAAAAATAGTCTATAAGTTTCATTTTGCCAAATAATACACTTGATACATTTCATTAAATTCCTTCAAAGTCTTCACTTCATATATTATATGAGTCTTGTCAGACGTGTGTGTAAACTGCAGCTTGACTTTTATCATTAAAAGAATAACTAAAATCATAAACTATGTTTTCACTTCGGTCTCATTATGGTCATTACAGTGATGAGTATACTGTGTATGTTGAGTACATTCTACCATATTCTTTATTTGATAAATCTGCAGGCCCCTGTGCATACGAGTACACACAAAAATGATTAGTCAAACAAAAGCTTTGCTGCTGGGAAGTTGACACTCTGGATGTATGAGGTGGTCATCTGATATCAGTGATATAGATATGATCAAGACCTCCTGATGTAGCAGCATAGTTTGCCTTAGTTGATAAACAGAAAGAGACATACATCAAACACTGACCACAGGAAATGCACTATTAAAGCACACACTTCTAAAGCACACATTTGCACAAATGAACTCTCCACAGCAACAGCGATCGGCCATGGTCATATCATAGTGATAAATGCTGGCCATCAAAAGTCCCTGAGCAAACACTTTCTGTGTTGTTTCCATTTTTAAATGTATGAAAACCTGCATGTCAGCAAAGTCCTGCTGTATGACTTTGGCATATGAAGAAAGAAAGAGAGAAGGAGAACAAGAGAGGAAGAAGAAATGCACCAATGACTTTTCTGATTATGTATTTTTTGAAATACAGAGACTTTGTGGCTGTACTTAAAGTAAAGGTCAACTTATTGTCACATATACAGTCACAGAGTACAATGCTCAGTCAGAATAAGTATTTGCATTTTAACCCCATCTTAGTATTAGGAGCAGTGGTCAGCCACTGTGCAACACCTGGAAACTCCAGATGTGCACCAGCAGCTTGGTTGGGGGATCTGACTGGAGAATTGACCGTCATACATGGGTTTTGATGGGGGTTGAGAAAAACCATGCAAGCGTGTTGAGGACGTGTAAACTCAAATCCCTGTCTGAACTGGGATTCAAACCTGAGCTGTTGCTGTGAGGCGAAAGTGCTAACCACTGTGTCACACCCATGACACACCCAGACAGGTGAATTATTATTTCTAATAATTATTTTTGCCTGAATAAACCTTTTCTCAGGACTTTTGTGGCATGTATAGACTCTAATTGATGCTCCTATTAGTTGTACATGTTAGGGTGGAAAAAATACACCTTTATCATTGTTACTTGTAGATTGAGTCCTGTGAACTCAAGTAATCTCCTCCAAACTCCATAGAAGTCTAATCGGACAGAATAACTGAAAACACCTCTATGGGTGTGCAGAGCCTTTAAAATTAAAGAGTGATGATGGCCAAGGCATACTGGCAACCACAAGGTTGTAGGTTTTGTCGTATATTGTCATGTTTCTCTCTCTGCCCATGTGATCAGTCATGCATAAAATATCTTAAAAAACAACAGTGAACAAATATCAGTTGAATTCCAGTCCCACAATTTCATGATTTGTCTACATTCAGAGTTCAATGAATCCTCCTATCTTCAAGCAAGCAGATGTTGCTTCTCTGCATCCTCTCTGCATGTCTTCCTCAGAGCTAACTCCAAACTCAGTCTTACAGCATGAGCTCTGTGACAGTATGTGGTCTGTCCTTGTAGTGGTCTGAGCCCAGCACAGAGAGGGAAATTCATTCAGGTGCAGTGTGCACTCTGCTGGACCTACACTGACCTGGCACACACACACACATGCACACACACACGCACACACACACGTGCACACACACAGTGGCCTCATTTCTGCAGCAGCATCCCAGCTGAATGTCTGAAAAGTCTGAGGCCCCCAGAGACAGAGCAGGGTCTAGCTGGCAGCGTGGCACCGAGTTCTGGGTGCTGCAGATAATTCCAGTATGGTAGAGAGAAAAGGAGGGCAACAGTATCTCCGACTGTGTTTTCTGCTGATCTAACCTTGCACAGACAGTCTTCCGCAGAATTATTAAAGTTTTTTTTTAAACAATTGAAAACATTCACAAAAGTCTTAAAGGCAAGACCCTGCCATCTGCCTGTGTTTTCTTATTTTGTCATTATCTTGCGGTGCTCAGAAAGCCTTACCAACCCAAAATGTTGGTATTTGGTGTCCTGAGACTCAACAATCAACAACCTTTCTGGTGCATTTATGATCAACTCAGACAAAGCCTACTGATTCTATCTTTAAAGCTTTGCCAAAATGCTTTTTAGCCACTGCAATGTGAATTGAGTGAGTAGGTCTCAGTGGGCCTTAGTAAGGACTTTATGTGTGTACTGTAGGTACAAAAATACAATAGGTCAAACAGGCTACCCAAGGTGTATTTGTTTGTATGCAGTCTGTACCTTTTTTCTGGTTGTTCAAGTGTTGGACTGCATGCACAATATGAAGGTCAAATATTTGAACTGATTTCCATGCATTCTTTGCAGAGGTCTGTTTGTACAATTGTGTACAGAACAAGATGTGAAATGAACTGACAGTCCCTCAAACTCTTTAATCAAATATTTAATAAATTCTGATCCACTCAAACCTCACAAACACATGGAACAGTGCCATGGCATGGAATATAAAATACAGTGGAGCAAAATGAAATGAAATACATTAAATATGCCAATGAACAAATAAATACACTGACTGACACTGAGCTAAACCTCACGCAAACCAACTGCAAACATGTCAAAGGATCATACTGACTTCATATGTTATAGTGGATTCACCACAAATCACGTTATCCATTGGTTGACAATTTTTGGATTACTTCAGAATCAAACACTGAAACAATTGCACCCAATACTAAAAAATTGGATCCAGCCACAAAAATTCAATTCCATAAATGCTCTGCATTTCTTTTTAAACATCATTTGAGTTAATAGAGCATTGTTGGAAAAGTTTCCTAATCTTAAAATTTCCTGGGCTGATTATATTTACTTACATTTTGTAATTTGATTATGTTATCCTGATTACATGTAATCTGTTACTATCCAACCCTGCTCTTTACAGTATTTACATACAGACATGAGAGTGGTATAGATTTCCATCTGACTCAAGAAAGCAAATGAGTGTATTTCTAAGTCTGGTGAGATGGCATTGAGTATTTCTTAAGGAACGGAACAGTTTCCTTGCTGATTTCAGACAGCTTTGGAGAGTAACAGATTACATGTAATGGGATTACATAATCTGGATACAAATAAGGTGACTGTATTCCTTTACATTTACAAATAAAAAATATGTAATCAGATTAAAGATACATTTAGTAGAAATGGGGATTATTAGTGGTATTACAGTTTTAAAATAAGGAATGACTACCATGCACAGTCACACACAGTTGCCAATTTTGATAACTGATGATATGTTTTGAGTCATTTTTTTAATTAAAAACATGTCTAATTTGTCTGATTTCTTTACTCTTCTCTAATAGTAAACTGAGTATTTTGAGTTGTGTACAAAACAAGACATTTATTTTCAGGTGATTACACACTAAAGAAAAATTAGTATTATATTCCATTTTTGCCGTATTCTACCTATAAATCTTACACACTGGTCCTTTAAATCTGTGAAAATTGGAGAGGTTGTTGGTCTGCAGGCTCCAAACCAGCAGGGAGGCTACAAAAAGACCTGCTTTTTAAGATGACATCTCTATTTCCTGTTCCTCTCGAGTGCCATCCCACACCTCTCATCCTGTTTCATTTCACATCTCGGTGTCTCATCTCGGAGAATCTAACAACGTAAATAAAACAGCTGCTCAGATCCTCCGCCGTCTGCCCTGTCAGCCACCCCACTGCTAACACATTACTCACCTGAATAATGCATGATGGGAAACAGGAAGTAGAGGTGTCAGCGATTACACAGTCTTCATCCCAAATGAGAAGGCGTGACCTTACTTTGTCTCCCCGCTCTGTCTTGTCCTCAATGTTCCTGTTTTTTTTTCTTTCTCCGCTACCTCCCTCAACTTTCTGTTCTCTCCCCTTCTCATCAAACACCATCCTGCTTTACAGATCCAATCTGCAACATATTTCTGCTATCCCTCCATCACTTTCATCCCCGCGTCCCTTCCAGGAGGCGTTCAGATTGCTATAAATCAGACATGTCCCAGCACACAGCAGCATCCTGCGGGACCATCACCAATGTGCTGGTTTGGCTCTTCGTATCGAGTCACGCAGAAATCTGCACACACACACGAGGGAAAAAGGAAACGCTATGAGGCAACATCAAAAAATAGTCAATTCACTTCAGATATTGAGTCAGACACAGACAAATCGGATGTTTATGCTCATGAAATTAGATTTTGTACAACAGTATTGTCAGAGGAAATCTTGTCCCCCAACTTATTATCCATTAAACAGCTCAGCAGTGCATTTCAAAGTCTCATTTTATTGAATGTTTTCTTTTGCTGTTTAGCAGCTGAAACACATCAAGACTCAGCTTAGCTCAGTACACCTCTTCAACAAACTGACAACATTTCTATTGCCGCTGGCGTCTCTGAATTCTGCACAATTACATTATTATCTGTCTTTTTTTAGTTTGGTTGATATGTGTGTCTCTAGATGGTGTGTGTGTGTGTGTGTGTGTGTGTGTGTGTGTGTGTGTGCTCATATGTAAATAACTTTGTCACGGTGTGTTTGGAATCTCTAATAATGTGAACATGCAAAATCAGAATTGCAAAACAATTTGGCACTTTGCTCTAGCACGAATGCATCTTCCTCTCTGTCTGCCGACCCCTCCCTGCCTTACACACACAAAGACACACATATATACATTCAGACATGTACAGTTTCTCACCATCCACCCCCTCTTTGCATCTGCAGGTCGATGTGTGTGACGCTGGTGTTCAGTACGAAGGGTCAGAGGTACCTGCGGGTGGGGCTGGCTGTACCTCTCTTTGGTTCTCTGTCCTGCCTGAGGGCCATGGTGGCAGAGGAGGGCAACATCTCCCCAGACCAGGTACACACACGCACACACCCCTTTAGTATTAGTTTTGTAGCCTGACATGTTGGAAAAAAACACCATAAACATTTATTTAGTTCCAAATGAAAACAATATACTGAACCTCACATCCTGTACTCAGTCATTGTTCATGTTATCAGTAACACCTGTGCTTTTCCTCCTATGACAAGTCCAAATGTCTTCTGGTAGAAAGGCCTACCATAAGTATATCTACTTAAAAAAAAAAAAAAAAATAAAAAACTTTTTTTAATCCATATATGCCAAACATTTCAGGGCACCAGCATCGCAAAAGTGAGATTTGCTTTGTTTTATATAATTTCAAATGGAATATATACAATAAATAAATAAATGAAAATAAAAAAGAGTAAAATAAACTAATGAATTAATCAATTATACAAAACAAAGGACAGTTCAATCTGTCATGGTTGTGGTTTTTGTTGATTTCTTGTTTTATTTTGGTAGTCTTGGTTCTCCCTCATGTGTCTAGACTTTAATTTCTGTCTTTGTTCTTTTTCCAGCTCTTTTTGATTGTCATGTCTTTCACCTGTTTGTCCACCTGTGTCCCATTAGTTCTCTGTGTCTTGGTCAGTTCGTGTGTTTCTATGTCAGTCAGCCTGCATCCTCTGTGTCTCCGTCCTGAGTTTTTTCCCCTGGACTGTTTTTTGAGTTTGCCTTTTGTGGATTCCGTTTTTGTTTGACCTTGGATTTCTACCTCCCTTTATCTGTGTAAGCCCTTGTTTCATTTGTTTAATGTAACAATTCAACAAAAGGAGGAGGACCCAAAAGCAGACAACACGAGGGGACCAGCTCAAGAAAGTTTGAATGAAATTAAAGACAGCTTTGGAAGTCATTATTTTAATGTCAACTTTTGTTGACAATAAGTGATTCAGTGGCTCAGCAATGAAATACTGTATAAAAAAACAGATAAAAACAAGAAATCAAACAGAATTCTTTATTATAGCAGGGTAACACTTAAATACACACACACCCTTAGCTAAAATGTCACCAACATGAGAAAGGGTAAAAGAAAAAGGTTCCAGAGGCGTGTGTTCATCTGTCCTCCAGCACATGATGAATACTGCTGGATTCTCTAAACCTGCGTCCAAAGCAGCAGGAAAAAAAGAGATCAGCAAGGACTCAAACGTTCCATGAAATTATCCTGCAGATATCTTAATTAGGCCTATACATATATATATATAATTATCCTTTTTCATGGTTCATACGTGCACTGCTGCGCTATCCATTTTTATAGAACAAATATACTTGTAGGTTAAAGTGTGTTTGTCTCATAAAATCTGTTCTGAAAGTCATCTAAGCAATCCTAATATGTTTTTCCTTCAGTGTTCTTAAGTGGGTGTAATAATGTTCCTGGTTGAGAAAGGGATGAGATGAGTTGTGTCTTCTATGCAGCTGCCTGGAAGTTATGTTTTCCTTTATGGCAGTGTTTGATTTCTATGATTTCCTGAGGGGCAGACATCTTTTCAAATCAGCTAATAGACCATGAATTAGGTGCAGTTACAAAACAATATTTTGAAAATGGAAGGTTTTTAGCATTCTTGTGCAGTTCATGTTCCCTGTTGACTTGTTTTGCAAACTAGCAGAAGATTAATTTCCATTTCTCTGTTTTTTTGATGAGGAAATTCATTTCAGTTCACAGGATGAGATTTTGTTGTTCAGCTGTTGTATCTCCTGCACACCCATGGTCCACCCACACAGGTGTTTTTTCGCAAACTGGGCAGATTAGACCTATTCTCTGGGCTGTGTGCGGGTGTAGACACAGTTTCTCATTAACATCTCCCACACTCGTCCGTTAGTTTGGGTGCATTTGTTTGTAAAACTCCACCTCTGACTAGGAACCTTACTGGTTCTGCTTCTAATTCCTAACTCTACCTGTAACGAAAACAAGTCACAGGACAGAGGATTTCTTTTGTGAAGGGACACACACACACACACACACGCGCACACACTTCAGGAAGCTGTGCTGTGAGATTGTTTGGTGCCTTTCATCTGTGTCCATATCTCCAACCATGTCCAGTTTTTAAAGTATATTTGATTTGAGTACGATAAAAGTGTGTGTGTGTTGGCCCTTCATATAAAACCACGTAGGCTTTGTTCAGACTGCAGGCAAGTCTGATTTATTTCTCAGATCAGATCTGTAAGACAGACTGTCTGCACTGTTACTTGCAGCTTATCAGATCGGATTTGTGTGTCCAGACAAAACTAACCAAGTAACTACGTACCGCTGTCTAACGTGGAAGCATGAGAAATGGAGAGAGCCTGTACAGAAGCCGACACAGTAAAGGTTCTGCTCAGCCGCTACACTTCCATCACTCTGTACTTGTCATTGTACGTTGGCATTGAGTGTCATATTGCGAGTAGGCAAAAGACAGTTCACAATCTGATTTGAGCAGAAAGAGCCAGCTTGAGAGAGATGGGAAGAAATCAGACTGTATTTTACTGTTCAGACTTTTCAAAATCAGTCTGAATATGCCAGAAAGTATTTGGGCTGAAAGTCTTAATAAGGCCTTATACTGCATTCTAGACAAAACGAAACTCAAAAATGACCTCCTACTAGGGTTGCACAATTAATGAACACATTGTTGAAATCCTACTATGGCTAACTGCTAATTATAGAAGCTGAAATGTTTTGATAAAAGAAAAATGTTTGACAAATCAGCATTATAATGAAGTACTGTAATGCTGCAGAGATGCCATAGCCTACAAATCTCATTCTCCAAATGTAATAAAACATATTTGTTCAGTACAGTCTCCACCAAATGTCACATTATTGGGATTTTCTTTTTCTTCAATGAATCTGAAAATTGTTATGCAAAAGTGATCATTCCCACTAACCATGAATCATATCACAATTGCAATATCTCAGTATGTTTTCTTTTACCATACTGAGCAGCCATGCCTTCTAGTAGTGACTCTTACCCGGGCCAAATTCATCTAACCACAACTTCATGAAGACGCAGTTGTTAGTTTCGAGGGAAGTGCGTATTGTAAAGGCTAAACCACCAAGGCTAACTTAAAGGCAATGCTTAGTATAGTTGCCTGTATTTAATTAAAGTACCCTCATATAGTAATGTTTGTGAGTATAAAAGTGCTGTAAAATAAAATATACGTATAAGGGGGTGTGTCACCTCAAGTGTTGTTTGTTTATATATGCATGGAGGCTGCTGACAGTTCAATTATGTGTTCACTTACCAAAGAAGTTTGTAATGGTCAGCTGTAATTTTTTTGTGTACGTTTGGCGTTGTGCACCTGGGAGGTCACAAGCTGGACGTTTCAACTGTGAAATTCGGACCTCTGACTGTGATTGGAGCGTAACATCAGTCATACCATGTTCACTAACCCGCCGAGCCTGTTTTCAGCTTAATTCTCTTACGTCCTTTTTATCTCTTCTCTCCTTCATTCTATTGAAAAACGAATATACTGCATTTGTGTTGGACAATTACAGATGTGCTGAATCAGGGTCATATTGAATCAAGTGTCCCGCACTCCACAAAGTTGTCCTCACATACAAAAATAACACGTTCATTATACCATGCCTGTGTTTAAATCTTCATCCATTATTATAATTTAACTTCTGGTTCAGTCTGTCTTACCATTGACAGTTTAAAATCATAATGCATCACAAGTTAGAAGTGCTGTTTCCATGGTTACCTATAATTAAATAATCCTTCACACAATGTTGGCACTTGAAAATCATTTAACAGGACACCTGCCTGTCAATCACATTGCATTTTATTTTCTCATGTATAATAAAGGTGTAGAATTTAGTAGTGGTAATTTTCCCTATTCATACCTCACATTGGTTTGGTCCACTGCCTACCTATAACCATGGTTGTCTCTTATTACTGCCGAAATATTTAAAATTTTTAAAATACGAATTAAGCAACTAGCAACAAATCTAGTGGCTATGTATATATATATATATATATATATGTAACGTATATATATTTATTTCCATACTTGCTACAATCTCAGTCAGCACTCCCCTGACAGCAACACAGCACCTCCCCCTCTCCCCTCGCAAAGTAGCAGCTTTTACTAAGCTTATGGGGACACTGTGTGTCTGTCAACAGGCAACAGAAGAACAGGCAGACAACACAGAAGGAGAATGAGGTAGTTTGGTAGAGAACATAGTTGTAACAGAGTTTGTAATGACGAGAAGAAGAAGACCCGCTTTGTTTTTTTCACTTTCAACTTTGTGCTGTTGTCCCCACCAGCCGTGGCATGACCCTTGCACTTTAAGGCACATAAAATACAAATAAATAAAAGGAAAACTTCTCAGTTCACTTCAAAAACATACAAGCAGAAAATTCTTTATTTGTTGTTGTTATTTAACTGTCTGAAGATCTCAACTCAAATATGAAACATATCTTTGATAGATAAAAAAAGACATTCTAAAAAAGAAATTTAACTTTCATATAATTCCCTTTGCAGATGTTTATGTTTTGAATTTTTATCTTGATGTATTTCAGTTGTCATGTTGTGATCTCTGATTCTGTACTTGTTTGAGAATTTTTTTTTAGTCTTCTGCAATCTTCTTAATATGGTTTATTTCTAGAGATTTAAAGCAGCAACCTTTTGTTGGTTTACTCTGATATCTTTGATTACAAATATATTTAGTTTTGTTTCCTCTGCATACAGTACCTTTGTTGGTTTATTTCTGTGAGACATCATGCATCTATGCGAGTTATTACAGAGACTCGGCTTTGGCACCATTGTGTCTCAGTGTTGTTGTTTTCCCATTTTCAGTTGAATTATGAATTCGAATAAAATTGTTCTTTGTCCCTTGTGAGTGAATTTGGTTTGCAGTACAAAAAAAAAAAAAGAAATGTGGTTCAGCTCTGCAAAGATTGTTTGAGGCGTACCTGCAGGCACAAGAGTTCACCGTGTCTCTCTCCTGCTCTCTGTCTCCAGGTCATCCTATCAGAGCTGTACTCCACGGGTTTCCAGCGTTCCTTTTCAGATGATGATGATCTGACATCGATTGCTGATAGCGATGTCGTCTACGCCTTTCAGGCTCCTCCCCTCTATAGTCGTGGAGGCTCCAATGCACCGCACTCAGGTAACTCAGGGACTCATTTCCAGCCTCCCTCTGTTCTCTTGATGAATTTTATTCACATTTTTCACTTTCAGTTAGCCCCAGTGTTTCATTAACCGTATTTTTCACAGACAGACATTTTATTTTGGTGAGAAGAGCGACAGCATCTGCAATGTGTCTGATGTTCTTCCTTTTCATTTTGTTTCTTTATGCATGATAGCACCCAAACAAAAATTAAATGCCATGTCTGAATGCCACCCTGGTGCATCACATCATCTTAAGCAAAAAGTTTTCTTGAGTTATGTCTCACTGGGATGAGCTCCTGCAAATGATTAATTAATCTAAAACTCTGTGAAGTTATCAGATTGGCAAACAAGAACTATTTCACTACAGTTTCTGAAGATGACGCCACATATCAGAGTTCTGATTTTTTTTTGTTTTCAGGCTCGTTCTCCCACTCTCTCTTATTTTGTGCATAAGGTGAATAATGACAGAAGAGCTCTGTCTCTGTACATTCACAAAACAGAGTTACAGGAATAAGGTTGAGACAGCCTTACATCATCACCTCCCTTTAAAAGTAAATGACATGAGAATAATGACACACAAACCCTCAGGCTTCTTTGTAAAGCAGACTAGCTGTGATATGTGCTTCACTCTGTAAATGTTTTGGCTGTTCAATATGTAGGCACCTTGTTTTTAAAAGAAAATTGTTTTTCGTACTTATGAAACATTAGCATGAGTCTTCCTAATGGTATGGCTTAGATATATCTAATGGTGTATCAGGGGTATATTAGCTTGGGCGTCAAGATTGAGTCTGAGTTACAGACGAGGGTTATGGAGTTTGAATTACATGGATGTTAGAAGAGATGTCATTGGTTAAATTGTTGGATGTGTGAGATCAGAGTTTTTGGAGCTTGATCCAAAATGGGACCTGAAAATCAGGATAACAGGAGCTCTGCTGCTTTGTGTTTGACTTCTCTGTCTCTTGTGAGTTTAAGAAAGTTCAACTAAATTGCTGCAGTTTCCCCTTTAAATGCCTGTCTTGTGCTGCCAACTTCTAGCAGCAGCGGAGTAAATGTCACATATAGGCCTAATTAAGATTTCTTATATACACATAAGTGTTATCACAGGATATCTGCAGGGCTTGAAAAGTTGAATTCATTTTCCTTCAAGAAGTCCTTAAAAGAGGAAAACCTCTAAAGGTTTAAAGATTAAAAACTCTGTGCTATACTAAAAGTTTGATGGTGGTGACAGTGGATTCTACACACAGGAGGTGGTTCAGAGGTTCAGTCGGCACCATCATGCCTGTAGCAAACACTGTTATTTTTAAATACAGGCTCATCGTCTCATGATGGGCAGGAGTTGATTTTAGCACTTAAATGAGTTTAAATAGATTAATCATTTTAATTGGTTAATCCATCTATTTCCTTCCAATTAATTGGGTCCAGTTTGCATTTGATTAATTATATCATGAAGTTATTTCTTTATGCGATTGGAAATACTGCAATAAATGTGATATAATAATAAATAAGTCTTGGCCATATGCTCCACACTTGTTTTAAATCATTCTTCCATACTGTCGACAGTGTGGTGGGGAAACAGGTATTCAGTTATTCCAAGTTGCATTAAAAAGTTCTTTAAACGTCTTAAATTTAACTTGATGAACCCTGCAGAATATCTATCTGTTTAACCACTTAAGAGAGGAAATACTGTGAATAAGCCAGTTTTTGTCAAGTTTAGTATAATCTGTTTGTGACATCAGCTGGTGAGTGTGTTTTCAAACATGTCAGTTTTCATTTTCAGCTTTTATTAATTCCAGGTACTTACAGAATGAACATCAGCAAAATGCTTTACCTACAAAGTCAGTAAAATGAAAAACAGACCCAACTTTTACAGTATTTTTTTCTGTAGTTTTAATCTTAACTGTAGAAACTGGGGCACTAATGGATATCAATTTTTTCAAGTGTGAACATTTTAACTAAAATAAAAATAAAAACCAGACTTTAGGGAGTAATGAGACTAACTAAATTACAGGAAATATCTTTAGTTTTAGTCTTTGTCAACATGGTCAAACTTGTCAACACACCACCAGCATGAGGAAGCCTGAATGCATACCTTTATTCAGGCTGGTGTGATTCAATTTCCACACACAAAGTGTTTCTATTGTAATACTTATTCTGAACTTTTTAAACATTGCCCTTGACAAATACCCTCCATATTAATTAAAAAAGCTAAAACTAATATTAACCAATAAACTAATAAAAAAACTGAAATAAAACTATATATTTTTAAACAATACAAGCTAACTTGAAATAAGCAAACTCACTCTGCAAAATAATGAAAAGTACAAAACTATAATAACTCTGTAAACATGCAGCAGAATTCTACCTGTCATAAAATGAGTTATAGAATTAATGAGAAAATTATCCCAGAGGTCACAGGTACTTCTGATGGGGTTAATGAAACAAGAATGAGCGTCATCCTCTCACTGTAAATGGATGGAAGTCAAACTTTAAGGTTCACATTCAGCTGGTGGTTCTTCAGCAGAGCTTTTGCCGTGCAGAGGCTGTAGGTCTCTCTCACCACATGAGCAGCACTGCTATTTCTGTAACCGTCCTGTCACTTTTCCTAAACAGAGACCCGTGTTTGAAAGCCACACAGCAATTACTTTAACAGATCAATGTTAATGTCTGAAAGGGGCTTAATTGAGACATATTAGAGCTGTGAGTGTGAGGTCATTAATATCCATCTCTATGGGAAAGTTGCGCTTAGCCTTTTGTCCAGCCGCATGCCGCTGAATGAAGACTTTATGGGGTTTTTTGTTACCCCTGAAGAAGATTGACATCAATTATTCACACGTGTGTTCAAAGTGCTCATGAAAAATTAAGACTGTTCACTTTCTCAACAGGAGGCATTTCTATTGTCACTTCACAGTGTCACAGTACAGAGAGATGGAGCAGACACACACTGTGCTTTCACTCACACAAACACACACACACTCACACTCGCAAATCCACAGTGTAAGTCAAGTAGGTAATGAATCCATTAGAATTACTCTGGAGAGTCTCATAAATACATGGCCCTCTAGAGGAAACTTTGTGCAGGGAACACACACACACACACACACACACACACACACACACACACACACAGAAATCCACTCGTAATGAGTCACACATAAAAGTGCTCATTGGGAAATGTGACTTCCATTCTTGTGAGCACGCTGATGAAAATGATGAATGTTTCCTCACCTCAGAATTATTCAGATCACAGCAGATTCCTGCATATCATAACTCCATTCAATGGGATTCATGTCATGTTTTATCAAGTGTAGCATGTGAATTTACACATTCATTACTGTTGAGAGACCGTAGTGTGGTATTATGGAGATAAAAGATGATGTATGGCAGTATTTTCTGCATAATTTCATCTTAGTGGGGAGGACAGTTGTGGGGAAACACAGGGACAGTTTTTACATAGAGCATCATTAAATTTCATGAAGCATTGGAGGAAAGTAATTTGTTCGGCATATCTATATGGTTTATTTAGGTTTGACTGTGTGGTTTCAGTGTATAAAAACTGCTCTGATAAAAACTTACATCCCCAGCTTTCTGTGGTGTCAGCTGAATAAAAAAACCTAAACTAGAAGAAACCATACTGAGTTGAAGGAACTAAAGTTTTGCTGTGGTTACAGAGTTTATTTAAGGCCACAGTTACTGTAAGCATATTATACTTTATATAATGATACTTTCTGTCATTTATAAACAAAGTAGTCACTCCACAAAATGAGCGTTACTCCAGTCACTTGAGATCAGCTCCCCTCTCCTCCTCCCTCTGGCCCATGACAAAATGTCAAAAATCTAATATAATCTGGTCTACAAAATTATGTTATTTAATTAGTTTTTTCTGTTTTTTTTCATAGTAGGCTTGGATGCATCTATATTTTCATACTTTCATACCCTCCTCTTTTACCAGGGTATAAAGTATTTGTGTAAAACTTGTGTAGAATTACTCAATTTGACTGCATCCCATGATGCTGAAATACTGTAGGTGGAGCTAATTGTCATAACAAAGGAAACAACACACACTTGGGAGCTCTTGTACATTTACAGCATTGTTGCTGTACAGACCGACAATTTCATTACTTTCGCTCCACTTAGCATGCATTCACGTCACTCTGCCACCACAGACAGAAATAATGATAATAATAATAATAATAATAATAATAATTTTATATAGTGCTTTTCAAGCTTGCGCACAAAGTGCTTTCCATATTAAAAGATTTACAGAACAAGAATTAAAAACTTATAGACCCACAAAATTCCCCATCCGTTAAATACAGAATCAGGAGCATAAAAGATCATATAGAAACATTTAAAAGAGCATTTAGAGCAGATAGAAACAAACATTAAATCCTTAAAACAATAAAACATTAATGATAGCAGGCCGTCCGATAGAAGTGAGATTTAAGAAGTCGCTTGAAAGCTGCAGTGGTGTCTGCTGATCTCAGACTAAGGGGAAGGCTGTTCCAGAGCCAAGGGGTCATAACTGAAAATGCACAGTCGCTCTTAGTTTTAAGTCTGGTCTGAATTGTGCTAAGACAACTCTTTCCGATATCTTTGAGATAAAAGGTAGTTTAGAAATTGGCTTTGTTTTTTAGGTCTGTCAGATCCAGTGTGGGCCCTTTAAGAGGCGGCTGAAATGAGGTGCTAAAGCATCCATAGTTTCTTTCAAAAGTTTGGTGGGAAGAGGGTCAAGTGGGCAGCATGACGTGTTCATATGTGACAGTGTTAAGAAGGTCCTGTAATGATATGGGTTTAAAGCAGTTCATTAGCTCCAAGTGAGGGCCAGGAATATCTACAGTTGATGCAGGAGGAGTTAACTGTGCTCTAATGGATTTTATTTTTTCTATGAAAAAGGTGAGGAACCTTTCACACTCGGTGGCGGATGAGGCAGTTGCAGCTGGTTTCTGGGGGCTGACAAGGGTATAAATCGTACTAAATAAAGTGTGAGGATAATGCTGGTTAACATAAATTAGCTGTGATGTCACCATGTCCAAGGTGGATAGGCATAAAGTATTTGTAAGGTTATTTGTGTCTGAATGACATGTCAGAGAGTCTGCTGCCTTGTTATAGAAGGGAATGAATGCACAATTTATTTTAAACATTAGAGCCTCAACACTGGATAAATCACCCACAGCAACAGGGCTACACATAAATTTACTGTTAAAGATTGCAGCCAGACCTCCGCCACGACCACTCACCCTAGGACAAGTACATTATTTAAAACTTAGCTAAGTTCACCAAGCCGCAGCCAGGTTTCTGTTAGAAATAAAAAATCTAAACCACTGGAGGTGATGTAGTCATTTAATATGAAAGTTTTGCCTGAGAGTGACCGTATATTAAACAAAGCACATTTAGCAGGTTGTACGTCTTGACTAGCTGGTTTAATGTATCTTAGATTTAGTAAATTTGCACTGCTGGTTTTTAGCTGCTTGGGTCTGGGTCTAATTAGTGCTGATATTTTGAAAGAGCTATGCCAGGACTTAAGGGTATAATGCTATGTGAGACATATGAGGTGACGTGGAATAGCTGATTCTTTGGTGGTACTGGGGGTTCTGGGGTCGTCGAGGGGTCATGTTCACTGCAAGTCATTTGAGTATGGTTTAAAATAGCATGTTATATGTTTCCTGTCAAGATACGGGCACCCAGACTACTGGGATGTAACCCATCACAACCATAAAAGGAGGGGCGTTTCCAGAAGAGGTTGAAATTATCAATAAATATAAAATTGCGCACACTATACGCTGACTGCAGCCAGGTGTGGAGACTTAAAATTCTGCTAAAATGTTCAGTGGCTTTTCTCAGGGCGGGGATTGGCCCAGAAATTGATACTTTTTTCCCCACATTCTTGCAGTATGTTTAAAAAGGCAGATAAAATCCTGTTCCAGTAATTCAGTTGAGCGATGGCGAATATCATTTACTCCAACAAGAATAACTACGTTTTGTGCAGAGTAGTTATTCACAATGCCTAGGATCTTTACTGTGATGTATTTGACTTGAGCACCAGAGAAAGAGAGTTTTAGTGTTTTTATTCTTTATCTGTCTCACTATCGAGTCGCCAATTATGAGTGAGGATGCGGGCGGGTGCGATAGCGGGGCTCGGCCTGAGGAGGCGGAGGGGCGTGTTAAGGTGCGCCGATTCTGAGGGGAAACGGTGGGGGATACTGTTGCGCGTCCACGGGCAGGATTGGCCATAGCTTGGCCAGGCCCTGTAACCTTTCCATCCTTAGGCGGTGATCTTGGAGTGCTTCCCACCGGCTACAGGAAATCAGTCTGCCATTCGCCCTCTCTCCCGCTCACTGAAGTTTCACACTCATGATACGCTCCTTTGACCACTCAGTAGTCTGCAGAGTTTGCTGGCTTACCTTTAACACTGGCACTAAATCCAAAATACTCCTCAACAGAGACAGAGGCATTTTTCTTTTTTTATAAATAGTTACTTAGCTGCACACTACAGTACAACATTTATAGAAAGAGGAGCGTGTTTATAGGATGGTGTCGAAAAACGGACCATTTCTTAATACCCTGGTATAACATCATACCTTTATACCACCGAGGCTAATTTTATAGCAATTTAAACTTGAATACAAATAAAAAAAAACAACAAAAACAAAAAACAAAAGCGTGGGAGTTTTGGAGAGACTATTATGTATCATGTATTCATACGTTTTACACTTTTTGGACATAAAGTAGCAGAGGTTAAATATATTGTGCCAGGTAGGAAATAGGGAGTGACTGCTTACACAGAAAATATGTGTTCACACAAGCCTGATCAATGTTTCTGTATATTCTGGGGACAAGTTGTCCGAGTTGGTCCTAATCACATATGTCAGGTAGAGTAGAGGTCTCTTTCTCAGACTAAACAACCCTTCAGCTACAGTACTGCTACTGTCCATCATGTAGTTTGTTTTTGCAGCTTCTGTGAAAAAGTAAAGTCCTGCTGCTGCCATGACGGATGACTGCAGAGAAAGCCATTTGAACCAAAAATATAATGCAGAATACACAACTCAGTTTTTTTCTTTTACTCTTTTGAGTTTTTATGACATATCCAATTGTTTGTGATGTTACTTTAAAAGTTTGAAACACATTTATGAACTTCCTTTTGATTAATGTCTTTTGGTTTATTTTGGCTTCATAATCCTGCTGAAAAAAACATGCATGCATATTGCTGTCTTTTTGCAAGTTTCAGTTTAAGTAGAAAACAAGGGAGTATGTGAGGCAGTGAACTCATCTTGTCTTTTTTTCCCTGTGATTTATTCTCTCACTGGGCCGTAGCAGCAGTATCAGTAGAAACCTGTTCAGTGGGGAATCAGTAGAAAAAAAAAATCAACAATATTCTTTCCTATGTGCTCATTGGAGACACCAAGTTTTCATCTACAGTGTTAGCAGTGGTAGATAATAATATGATAATGTATCACTTGGGAATAGGCTGCATGTCTTTCATTGTGTTAACTTCTCGTATTACTGTCTCATATTATTTTTTAATTTGAAATACAAATGTGTTCATCACATGATGAAATGTACCCCACATAGATATGCCACCCCAATAAAGGAGGTTCAGTTTGCAATTTGCAGACAGTATGAATGAAAAACTGTGGAATGACATGTGAAGATGGCTAATTTACCTCAGGTACTGATGTTTTTCAAAATCTTATGAAAATCAGTTTATGTATGTAAAATTAGATTTGAGTGGTAGTTATAATTACAACAGAGAACAAATCTTTTTCCAAGATGATTTACACAAACATTAAACTAACAGTGTACCAGCTCAACAACCCATTAACACTCGTTTTATTAACTGTTTTTTTATTATTCTTTTGAGGTGTTGATTTTTTTTTAATACTAGAAAAAGAAGATGACTGGTTGCTCTGAATACTCAACTGCTGATCAAAAATGTGTTTGATGCCCTTGGAAAAAGTGGGAAAAAGGATAAACAGGAAGGCAATTCAGGCACTCCAAAATAGAAGAAAAACAAGGAAGGAAATATTAAGGAAATAAAGAATATTAAACAGCCTTCATTGCAGGGACAAAGACCTAGGGTGATCAAAACATAATGACTTTTTAAATTTTTTAGTCACTACAATGAAGGCTTTTTATACATTATTTTTCCTTCCTCTCTTACTTTTTAAATATATTTTTGAGTACTTGAATTGCCTTCCTGTTTATCCTTTTTTTAAAAAAACTTTGTTGAATCATGCAATATAGTTTTTTTAGCAGTTCATAAAAAGATAGCTCATAGCCAAGTGACTAATAAATTAGCTGAGAAAGAAAAAAAAAGGGCACAAAATAAATAAGAACAACAAAATAAACCGCAACATAACATATGTTGTATCTTTTAAGCTGAAAGGGACAGTAATTATTCACTGGTTATTTACTCTACATTGTAACTTCATATATTTTTTCATTTTTTTGTGTATCATTATTTCTCCATCGTTCGTTTTCATATAGGCCTGATTGAAGATCTCTTGTTAAATTGGAAATTTTGTCATCTTACCATCAACCGCTAGGCACGCATGAAAACTGAAGTAGTTGCCCAGTCTAATATTTAGCATTGTCACATATACAATACAAATCATCAAATTTGACTGTAGTCAGTAGAGCTGGGCAATATTTTCCAAGCACCCATCGTCAGCCCATCCATCGGCGAGTGGCAATAATCTTTGTCCCCCTCCCACCTCCTTGCGTTCTCTTCAGTCTCAGCTGGGAGATGTGTGCAAGCGGTGAATTCACTGTGTTACGCATGCTGCGTATGTTCACTAAGTCCAAAAGACAAATTAAACTCACAAAGTATCTAGAAATGACATGTTCTCACACTTATTTTCCATTTAAACTGAGAAATAGAACTGTACACCTTCTGAATTCAAGTTTCTCTCTTTTACCGAACTAAGACAACCTTGATCGGCTTGTTAACTCCTTGGAAAACACACTTAATTCAAACTCGACAGAAAAACATGTAAAACTCACCAAAACTGTCTTTGTTAGTCTGTCCACTCTTTCAGCAATCACCAGCTCTGGTTTGGTCAAAATAAATCCTTAATTCACTGTGTGAAAAGAGTGTAAAGAGTCTGATTCTGCAGGCTGTTTTCCTCTCACTCGTCACCCAGCTCAGCTCACTCGTGGTCGGCTGAGTGGGTGTGAACTTCGCCACTGGATGAAAGTGCAGTGCAGAGCAGAGGCTGTCACTCTTACATCAACAAAATAAAATGACAAATATCGCCCTAAAAATCGGTCAAAAAAAGCAATCAGCAATGGATTCAGCCCATCGTTGATAGACGATATATTCGTCCATTTGCCAAACCCTAGCAGTCAAGACAGAAGTGGCAAAAACAAAATGTGTGTAATTTGCAATAAACTGGCAAGTAAAACAGGGAATTTAACCCTAATGTATTCTCAGAGGTTAGATCAGCATGAGGCAAAGAATGAATTTTCCAGTCTGAAAGCAGGCAGCTGTCTCATACTGATGTCCTCCCAGGACTGTCTTCGTCAAGCCACCTCAGCATGAAATTTTTTCAGTCACTTGACAGTTGTAAAGTGACATTTAAACAGTAGAAACAAGATGCATTGCAAAACTCTGCTCAGAAATGTACTCCATTTACTGTCCTCTTCAGACTGAGAGAGACAAAGCTGAAAATGTGCTTTAACAGCAAGAGAGGACAGGAAGAACTGAAGCAGGAATAAGGCAAATTACCACACAGCAGAACTTGGGCATGCAGTAAGAAGTTCAGATGGTGATTTTCTACTGTGATGTGGGCTTCATCATCACACCTCCCTGCTTACTCCCCTCCTCCTTTTCCTCTCTGATCCTGAAAATGATATTTTTGCCACCATGTTATTGCTGCTCCTGCAGTGGAGGATACAAAAGAGGCTGCTGCTGAAACGTGTTCTTCACAAGCGAGAGGGCTTTTCAGATTCAAGGGACTGACCTCACTGTAACAACTAACAAGAGCAACAATAGCACTAGTAGCAATAACACAAAAATGCAGGCTCATATTGACCATCTGTTACTCAAATTGGCCCTAAAATATCATGTTCACCCCAACACACTTGCATTTTATAACAAACATAGTAGTGCTATTTTCAGTCTGAACAAAATGTAAACAAGAATATAGTCAGACATGCTAGTGGCTCTGTGAGGCTGTTTGTCGGTGCTAAATATTAGCATGCTCACAGTGATAATCCTAATATACTGATGCTGAAGTTCTCCATCAAAAATGTTACCTCTTTGCTTGTTATCACTAAACATAAAGTACACCTGAGGCTCATGGGAATGTTATTAGGTTTTGAGCCTTGGATGAATTTAATTTTTACCTGCTGGTAACACAAGAGGAAAAGTTAAACACAATATATGACTGTAAGTGCCAGAAGGGAGTCTCTCTCGCAGCAAAACAACAACAAAAGACATAGTCTTTGATGACATTGTGAAGTAGTATGGCCTCATGGGAGTTGTCTTCCAAATTAAATAACCACCAGTCCAGATGAAAAATCTGATATGGTAGAACTCATATTCATGGACGAGGTAATGTATGTTTACTCAAGTTTGCTGACTTCTTTCGTCATTCTCTGACATATCCGACGTATCCCATGTCTTCATGGGCATTACTGCGACTGGCTGCAAGTAAGAAACAGACCGTTACCTTGGATAAAAATGACAGATTTGACTATGGTTGGAATAATGCAAGCACACAGCTCAACAAATTATATAATATAGGTCTAGCATTTTTTGGCATTTTAATACAATAATGTTACATTTTATACTTTTAATATGTCATTATTATAATTTATCCTGAAGGGAACATGAATGTAGCATGGCAGTACATCCCATAGCTGTCGAAAGGCTTGGCTGGTATCCATTACTTCAAGTCTTCATACCGTCTTGACATTTTGCGGGGTATATGGTATTTGGCAGTATTTGTCTTAAACTTGTGTTAACTGGCTCAACTACAATGTAGCAGCACTATTCCCACAGATGAGAAACAATGTACACATGTGCAGGAGCTCTACTTGAGTCTTAAGAAGCTGTGGCCTTTATTCACTGACAAACTCAAAGCTGTAAAATCACAGCAATGTCTCTTTACAAGAGAACTTCACTGCTCACCTTTACCTCTGCTCAGCACACACTCACCATCACTCTGTGATGGTAGACAATAATTAGTCTGCCCCTTGTCCTCTGTAATGCCCATTAAAGTTTCACACTCACAAGGCAATGCTACTCTGACCAGTCATTAGTCTGCAGTGTGTTATCTTGCCTTTATCATTGGGACTGAATTAAAAATAATCTAAAACAGGGGCAGAGGCATTTTTCTTCTGTTTAACTTATTAGTCCTGTCACTTTAACCCAAGATGCCATGTTTCTTCATCTAATGAAAGCCGCGTATGTCTGCTCAGCTTTGCTGCTGCAAAGAGACTGACCCCTGCAGATGTAAGCTGCACACTACAATACAGCATCTCCCTATCAGTTTAATAGAAAGAGTTATGTCTTTGCTTATGATGGTATTGAAAATCACACCATTAGGATTTCTTAATAACCTGGTATACCCTTTATACCGCCCTCATACCGCCCGAGCCTGCAGTAGCTGTCAAGACATTTCACTTTAAATCTTAAATCTGAAAACCGTGGTTGCACTAGGAAAGGTCAAGGGGTCAATAAAGTTAGATGGACTAACTGTCTGGGAACCACAAATATATGTTTCAAATTTTAAGGCAATCCCTCCAAGATATTTCACTAAAAGACAAAAATGTCAACCTTTTTGTGGTACTGGAGGAAAAGTCAGGGCATCACCAAAGTCACTAAGATTCATTGTCTGTAGTCCACGAGTGTCTCAACTGAAATGTCATAGCAGCGCATGTAACACTTGAGATATTTCTGGATCAAAGTGGCTGACTGATAGACCGACTCCTTTCTAACTGTCTAACAGTCAGTTGTGTTTGCAGGTATAAGAGCTTTGATATTACAATGGTCTGCTTAACTGAAATATATTAATTAAGCATTGTTGTAGGAGTCAGATTTGTTTTGAATTTACTGATTTATTTATTTCACCAGAGAAGGCATTGAGAAGTTTATCTATGAACGTGTCTGAACACTGAACATACCAGCTGTGAAGGCAGAAGCAGTACAACATTCATATTTGACTCTTGGCAAATAAATTTTCCAAATGCCCTCTACTTGCCCCTGACTTTGTTTTGCCTCCTCCTCCACATCGGTTGCTGGTATAAGAAATAATGTGATAATGGGAAAGAGAAGGAGAGGAGGAAGAAGGGAACACTTTGGGATCCCAGTGTGTTCTGCGTGGGTGCATGGCAGGGACTGATATGAAACAATGAATAATGAGTAGTAATTCATTTAATAGCATGATGTAAAGCATAGAGAATATAAACCTCAGCGTCGATTAAAGTAACTGACATGTTTTATAGTCAGTTGTGCTGCATAGGGTTTATTGTACGCAGGGAATTCCTGTGTCGTCATAACCTGCTGTGCATGTTAGTGTGTGGGAGCCGGACTGCCCCGACTTTATCAGTAAGCGTTCTTGGGGATATTGAATCAGCATAGCTCCCAGGTACAATAATGAGGTTTCACATTTAGAGGAAAAGGCAGCAGGAGGTCTCATGATGGAAAACACTGAAAAATCAATTAGGTCCAGAGCACCACAATAGCATCCTATTTCACCCCCAACAATCCAGGCAATTTGCACATAAATAGAGTGATAAAGCTCTGTAATGCTGCACAAAGAAAAAGACTTTCTGCTGAATAGGAGCTCAGGGAAGCTTAGCGTGCTAACTTTTTGTGATGTTCACTTGGTGCCCTTGAAATTAAAAAAAGTGAAGGCCAGGCTCAGCCACGTGTCTCCAGGATAATGGAGAAGTCAGTCAAGATTTGAGCAGAGGCCAACTGGGCTAAGGAAGACAGAGTGTGTGTGTGTGTGTGTTGACTCGCACAAACAGCATCTACATTCTGAGACAGATTCAGTAATCGAGTCTCTCTTTCAATCTCTCCCCTCCTTCTCTCCTCCACACACTTACTGTACAGCGTGGCACCACAAACAGCACTCCAGCAGGTTATTGAGTGTTCAGGTCGTGTCACGGTGAACCGCAGAGCTGAGGGTAAGCCACTGTGTCATTCCCATCAACCCACTGTGGGCTGAGAGTGAGGGATTTCGATACTACTCTGTGGTGTTTATCAGGGCAGTCACATCCTTCAATCACTTACTTACAGCGAAGGTATTAGTTCTGCACGAGGGAACACTCACCCACACACACACACAATCATCATTTATGTGGTCAGCACAACAGACAAATCACTTCCCACAATCACACTGTCAGTATCTTTAAGTGTAACTCTTGTGAGGATCAGGACATTAGGAAGATAATAGAATGGATGCAATATGTAGATCACACATTGTATTACGTAAAGGAGTTGGGATAAAATTTTTTTTGCCAATTTTGCCTTTAATAACTTGCCATGTTTTTATTTATCAGAAAGATTTTGTTTTGGCCGTTTTTCACCTTTTAAGCTGATATGATGGACATGGATCAGAAACAGTCCTTGTCTGCTTGTTACCTGTGAGTGACAGTTACCTTGTTGAACTGCTGTTGCTCGCACACATGTGATGTCCCCATACAGACAGAATTTCTGCTGCGGTGCTGTTACTGCCAGCCCTATCTTTCTGCATTGAGTTTGCAGAAGAGTTTTGAAGAGAAGAAAAGAGATGTAACCCAAAAGCACAGTGAGACACGGTGAGAGGGAGAAAAAAAGAGAAAAGAGAGCGCGCACTGGAAAATACCTGCCCCTCAGACAATATTTTCATGTCTGTGACATATTCTACAGACTACACATGTCATGCAGAAAAAATAGGCATGACCCTGACTTTCTAGATGATGCATGGTAGAGCTGCACTGCTCACATGGGCTACTCTAGCTGGTCAATATAGGTGCTGAAATAAAAACCAACAGGTTCTGGGAAGTATCTGGCTATTTTCTGCTTAATGTTCCACTGTGTTCACCAGTAAAGTTGCAGGTCAGACAGCTAAACGATAAGCTAAAACACAGTATAAAGCTCCATGAAGCCGAGGGGAGCAGCAGGTTCTGGTGAGAGTTCTCCACAGGATCATCATCATTACTAGAAGCAGCTCCTTTCACATTATGATTCTATATGTTGTAAAAACAATCAGTTGTAGTTAATTAAATGTGTTGTCTTGGAGCAGAAAGGGACCGAGACCTATTTTCAGTGAAAACTGAAAATAATGAATTCATATTATACAATACTATATCACTATTTTATATGTGATGGCAAGATTGTTCCACATGTTCCACATTAAACACGCTGCCATGTTTGCTCATGAACTTGTACACAACTTGAGTCACACTGAGACAAAGACATCACACATGCAATTTCAACCCTGCAGAGTACACTTCCCATGCAGTTCCATTAAGGCAATTACAGGTTGCCTAAAGCAAACTCGGTGCAGAAAAGCAAAAGATATTCCAGGAACATTCACAGGGGAACTATTGCCCCTCCAGTAGATTTCATCATTTAAAATAACCTGAAGAGAATGAAGGCAGAAAGAAATTTGGTGTGTCTACACTCGGCGCTCTGATCATCATGACTGCCTCTAGAACGTGTTCTCAAATCATCCGGGAAATAACAGCTATACTCAGCTCAGCTGCCTAATGTGGAACAGCACAAATGGTGTGCAAATGCCCGTGTGAGCGTTGACTTGAAAGCTTCCTCTGCCCAATGTTCAATAACTGTTCAAGTGAACCAGTCAGCAAGGCAGAAGACACAGGATACCCCAATTCATCCATGGCACACAAATGCTCAGGACTGTCAAAATGACATAAACACTTTGTTCACCTTTTTTGTCATTTGTTTATTTATGAGTGCATTTTACTAAAATGTATAAAGCTGATGCAGCCTAATTAATGACAATTTCACTAACTAACAGACTAAATCTTTTCAGGCAGCCATCAAATTGATATCATGATTGATTTATTATTATTATTATTTACAAGCCATGTGTGCATTTTTCTGATGTACTCTTTCTTTCCCTCCCTCTCTCTCCCTCATTCTCTCTCTCTCTGAATAATAGTAAACAAAAATCATGCTGCTTTCTGGTTATTTTTTTCTTCTCTTTACAACTTTTCTGAAAACTCAGTTCAGACAGATATTGGGCTGGCAGGTGCAGCGTTGCAGCAGAAATGCCGTCTCTGTGATGACACAACACGTGTATGAGTTACAGCAGTTGAGTGAGGTGGCTATCACACACATGTGCACTGTGTATTGTAGGTGACAAGATGCCACCACTTATTCTTGTCTCTACCTGTTTGTCATTATTCTTAACATGCAGTCATTTGCTAAATAATGCTTAGAAATTGGTTATTTCTTTGTGAACTCTTTATGACACCATAGAATATATAAACATTAGAAGTTTAGGTGTATAGCTTCATGTTTACTCCTCTTTCTTTGTAAAAAGTCAGTGTGAATTTCCCCCCCGGTCTGCACCAAATGAACCAAACTGCAGATATGAAAAACCCTTCAAAGTAATTACTTAAGTTCAGTTAACTTACAGCTGTAAGTTGAACCAGCCAAATATTTACTGTCTGTGTTAAAAGTTTTGTGTGCAAGCTGTTTATGCTGTTTACTTAAAGATTGATGAGAGAACCGAGTAAGAGAACATCTACAGTGGATGAAGTTTCTTAAGAGGTCTGCTGTTCTTATGGCTGTGATGACCAGAGCCCTCTTCTGCCATCTATCATGTTGTCCTCAGCTTCTCATTTAAGGACTGCAAGCTAAACCTTTATTTACAGTTGTTTTGCTCATAATAAAGCATGTTTACCATTTTTATCTTCTTTATGCACATATATAAGCAACTAAAATGTTAAGTACTATTGTGTAGACTGAGTATGGCATGTTGCTGAACTAATATTTGAGACATGATGTAACTAGATGCAAAATACCCAGACCAAGTTCAACGATCGCAGCTTTGTTTATCTTGTGTTGTTTTCCTGTAATATGAGCAGGCAACAGGGGCTACTGTGGCTACTGTTGACAGAATATTGTGCCTTCTTATAACAAAACAGGATGACAAAAAGAGCAGAGCAGTAGGAAGACGAGCTGGTTGTAGCTGAGGGATACTGCAAGAAGAAGAAGTAAGAAGGCAGCATCAGGTGTATTTAGTTCCTCCCCTGCTGCCTCCCTAATCCGTTATTTCGCTGTTGGCAGAGAGCTCAGGTGCTTTGCTGTCAACAGGGGCGTTTGTGGTCAGATGGCTGTTTGCTGCCACGACCTCTGATTCGTCCAGTCCCGTAGCCACCTGGGTATTTTTAGTCAGGTGTGTGGATTGCACTGACAGGGGTCACTCATTTGGTCTTGGACCACTTGGGAGGAGTGTCAGTTCCAGTCAGTATGTGGCCAAAATCCTCTCTGAGTTTTTTTTTTTTTTTTTTTTGCTGCTTTTTCTCTGTTACACAACTCATTTTCTATTTTTACACATCAGTGGCAAACAAACAGAACTGTTTGGGAAAATAAGATATCAGTGTTGAAAGACTTTTGCCTCTGGTGAAAGAGCAAAATTATCTTCTTAACATAAGGCGTAAGGCTTTTGTGTGATTGGATTCCTGCAGAGCAACACAACCATCAAGAGCACAGCTCTAACTGATGCAGATGCCCATTGTCTATAAATATTAACAGAGACACTGCACACTTATTCAACAGCTCCAAGTCAGAATCACTGGTGCCTTACCATCATTTAGCAGATACTCTCCTTGCAATTCTCACAAGAATAAAGTTGCATTTCAGGGCATAGTTAAGGTGTCTTTGATTAGCAAAAGTCCCCAAGATAAAAAAAAAAAAAGTATGAAAGCTTACTGTAGTCCTAACTGTGTTTAGATATAAGAATCAGTTGTAAGCATAAGTGCTGACTTGGGTTGAACATTGGCGGGGACAAAAATGTGATGTGGTGAGGAGTAGCTGTTAATATTGAGACATTTTCTATGCTGGGAACTGAAGCACACTATTGTATCCTGGGAAATGCACTGTTTTTAAGGTATAATTTTGGAGACCATCAAAGCAAATTGGTCAATTTCATGCAGCACTGTAACAAGGAGAAATGTGGTTGCCAAACCTGACAGGTGATATCAATAACTTGTGAGGCAGAAGAATGCCATTCTGACATTAATGGAAGTGATATTTTACAATTCTTCATTATATAAACAAATGAAATTCATTAAAGCAAGTCAATTGGTGTTTTTAAAGTCATGATATTAAGCTGAGACAGATTACACATTCTGTTCACATTCACTGCTGCGAGGGCCGGCACCTTGCGTACCGCAATAAAGTTAGCGCAGTAATTACAAAGTTAAAAAGCTAAGCTCTCAAAGGCTCTTGCTGACTTGGCGTGAGATTTCTGATGGATTCTTCCAGAGATTTTTGCCATCTTCCTTCAGTGAGAGGCTTTTCATCAAAGCCAGCTGTTTAAGGTAAAGCCATCCGATGCTGCCGTCTCTGCCAGTGGTTGATCTTTTTAGGTATTTCCACACAAAGCTGGTGACAGACATCTTGTTATGTTAGTTTAATTCAGATGGGAGAGCCACAAGTTACTGCACTAACTGCATTAACAGCCTGAAGATATGAAACATGCTCAAAATCTTCCGTTGTGGTAGTTATAACTGATTTTATTCTCCCTTCCTGACCCCCTCTATGAGGCTGAGGGCTCATTCAGCCCAAACAGTCAGACAGTTGAGAGTTTGGGGAGAAAGAATGAGAAAACAGATAGTGGCAGTGATAAACAGAGTGCCAGGGAGAGAAGGGAGTGTAAGATAATACAGAAGGAAGAAATGGAGGACAGCAGCGAGGGAAGAGTGCCAGAGGAGGTGTAGTATCCTCTTCAGGGCTAAGCTGTTTAATCAACGCCGCCGTACTCACCACCTCCAACCTCAAGAGCCTCTTCTTGTCCCTCTGTCTCTCACTACATCCGCTCTTTCAGTGCATCTGCCTCTTTCTCCCTCAGTTCGCTCGCATTCACGTCATTCTCAATGTTTATCTTTTAATTAGAAAAAGCAGATTATAAGCAAATTCTCGCAGCAACCGTGTCATTGTCACAATAACAACAACAAACGCTTCTATATCAGGCTAATTGATCATGAAATCTGTAGGATTATGAGATGATGTGTGGCTTTACACTTTACTGCAAGTGTTCTTCCTCATTGTAGTTGTGTTGTCTGTGGACATTTCCTTTTAGTCACTTGGGAATTATTTTTTTTAAATTAGCAGTGACTACTCTTTCCTTTTGCCTTCTCACTCTATACTTTTCTATCCACTCTGGTCTCTGTTCTCTTTCACTCCTCCCTCCCTCTGTCTTTTTCCACCCCACTAACACCTCCCCCCATCTCTGGCTGTCCTCTGTCCATCTCAGGGAGGAAGTGAAGAGGAGGTGAGAATGAGAGTCTGGCAGGAGGTTCTCCCAGCGCACCCGGGACATGTGGGCGAAATCACGCTACTCACCATGCATGATATATTACTTTCTGATTTTGAAACTACCCACTGCTAAATACTGCTGCTGTTAAAACAGGGCTGATTTTTTTATATGCCATTCAACACACTACCCTAGACGTTCTGTTTATATATTAGCCTACATAATAAAGAAACATTTTCATATTAAATGTTTCTGCAGTGTTGACAGACAAAATACATGGTTTGTACAGAGTTTGGAAAATGCTTAATTTTAACTATTATGCTGTCAAGGTTAGGAATAGGCTTGAATCTGAATAAACTCCTGAAAAATGCTGGATTTTTAACACTATGGCCACTGTTGATCCATTGATCTGAAAACAAGCAAGCATTTAATAATTATGACCAAAACATACAATCAAAGTTAATATGAACCAAAGGAAAAACAACAGTTTGGCAATATACATTGATTGCTTTTGATATAAAAGCATTTGCAGTTGTATTTATTGTAACTTAGATGTGACAATAAAGGCTTCAAGATGGTGGAAATTTTAAGTTTAATAGGCTTGAAAGTGCTTGAAAATAGTTTAAATTTTCCTCTTAAAAAGCTGAACATTATATTATTGATATTTCATTGTTTTTCCCTGTAATATCCACTCTTGTGAAACAGTATCTTCTTATAGCAGCAGAAGATACTGTACATAACAGCTAGATATGTTTTGGCACTAATAGCACTTTAAGGTTGGGGAAAGATTTGCTCTCAGTTGAATATTGAAAAAGTTAAAAAAGAAAAGCCGCTCAACCTCATTCAACATTTATGTTGAATATAATCTTGATTCAAACCTCACTGGCAAAACAAATGATATAGTCATGTTAATTTTATTTATATATACCAGAATCACAAATCACAATTTGCCTCAAGGTGCTTTACAATCTACACAACATATGACACTTTTGATGTGAATAAAAACTCAAAAAAGTAAACACTATTTCAAGAAGTCATGCTTGTGTTGTTATGTGCAGAATAATATAAAGAATAACCATTATCCCTGCTTCAAGGGCTGTGCCCTTTCTGCTTCTTTTACTACTTACAAGAGGTTTTGTCTAATCTTTTAAATTGATGTCATTTAATAACACTTTCCAGTAAGGTACATGAAATTCTGTGTAGTTACTAAGGAACAAATCATTCAAAATTACAGCAAGGGTCGGCTTAAAATGTAACAAGAAATTTATAGGTGCTTTAATAAATAATTGGAGGGTTATTGGCTGGATAACATGCTACACAGTTTGTGTTGAAACAAAATTGTCTGGTCTTTTACTTTTCAGCCTCCCAAGTGAAAAACAGAGTAAAAGGTGACAGAGAGGATAGAGGGAGGGGTGACAAGACAAAAAGATGGAGATGAATTGTCCATCTAAAGGGCAGGCAATATGCATAAAATGTCACATTGGTTTGCTCCTGTCTGCCAAGAAAGAAAAACGCCTCCGTGTGATTTAGTAGCAGTTTAGACAAACATTAGTCAATGCTTTTTTCCATTTTCTCAGCTTGTTTTAACAATCAGCACTTGTATTCAATTTTTTTAAGAAAAAGGTTTATTTACTTTTTGAAATTGCAGTTATTTAGCAAAAAAATGTGGCCTCTGTCATTGTCTGACAAGAATTGCTTTCACACGATTCCTTTGTGTCTTGAACGGAGCTTGGAGTGTGTGTGTCTGTGCGTGTTTGTGTGTTAATGATCTGTCTGCTTGCTTTTGTGGAAGCTTTACATCTTAGCTTTACATCTGTTCACACTTACTTGGCTGCATGTGTGTTTAGGTTTGTTTTGTGTGTGTGTAATGTTGGAAGGTGGCAGTGATTAATTGCATGGTAGAGTCTGAACAAGCATTGTTTAATTAAATCCTCTGATAATGTCAAAGTTTATGTTTCCTGGGAGACAAGAGGTTGGGCCTCCTGCATCCCTTTAGCTATTTCCCACTATTAATCACATCATGTGTGTGTGTGTGTGGTAGGAGATGTAATTGGTCTTACAGCTCCTTCGGGTAAATAAAAATCAAGGGGCAATTCTGTTATACTGGAAATTTTCTTAAAATGTTTTGAGTGTAAACCTGTCACATATTAGATGTTGCTCTTTGCATAGCAGTTTCTCATCAAGGTGTCCAGAGTTGTTTCCATTTGAGACCTGCCTCCCAGCTCGATAGAAAAAGCTTTTGATTGCAGTAACACTTTTGTAGAATATGTACTGTCTGAATTTCTTTCGGGTACATAAGAAACCTGAACTTTACTAGAACTTAAGCATTAAAATGTCCTGAAAAAAGAAATCTTCCATTTTTCTCAGAAGTCAAAAGGTTTTTTGGGGAGATGCTTTCCTTACATAAATTGAAAGCCTGAGGACAGATTGTCTTACACTGTACAGATTGTAAAGCCCCCAAATAACGTTTCTTCCTTTTGTCAACTAATACTCTGCCCTTTTATTCACCTCCTTAACCTCCATGTTAGACACATTGATTCTTATTGCAAAGCAAATGGATGGAAGTACTAAATAACAGCACTGAGACACCTGGACACCAGTTTAAAATGACAAGACCAAACTAAAATGATTTCAGGCTGATTGAGAAATCTGAACGACATACAGGAAATAATGACTATATACACTCATTTTTACAGTACATTAAAGAAGTTTAGCCTTGTTTGGCTTGTTATGAACATACAGTATGTATAAATAATTACATATTTAATATCCATAATTTCTGCTTTAAATAGAATTAGATTTTTGTCAATTGTAAGGATGTGTACTGGTCCATGACTGGTCATATTGCAATTGTTTTGAAGGATATTGTGATTACAATTTGGGCTGGGCAAAAACTAATTGAGAATTTATAGTGTGTTACTATAATTTAGATAAAATGTTTATATCAAGATATGTACTGTATATCGTGACATAGGCTAAAAATATTGAGATTATATTTGTAAACCATATCGCCAGCGCTAATTGCAATATCACAATAAAGAAAATTAACAAATTAACACACATTAACAAATGTGTGTGTGTGTGTGTGTGTGTGTGTGTGTGTGTGTGTGTGTGTGTGTGATGACATTTATTGGGGTCTGTACCAAACATTTTTTCTTACATCTGGAGGAAGACATTTGTAGGCCAGGACATCTCCACAGCTCTACACCATGTTCATTATAACGCTGTTTTGTCACACATTTTTACTTGATCAAAAAACTGCAGCTTCTGTCATTTGTAATATTGCATTTGGACATATTGTGATTTCAATAGTATTTTGATGAATTGTGCAGCCTTAAATCGGAGAATTGATAAGTATTGGTACTGACGAGCAATATCAATATCAGCACTGGTTCAATAAAATTCTGTTCATAGTAAGTCGTTCCACTCCTTGTTTATTTTCACAACAGCAGTGAAAAGTGTTGTTTTGAATGATTACATAACTGATTTTTCAGGTACTTGAGAAAACTTCTCTGAACTGTGAACATAAGGTTGACAAGTGCAATTTGTTTCATAATGGCTGCCAGCATATAAAAAAACAAACAAACCGTGTGTGATTGCACCCCCACTGTTTATACATTAGTCTTTATTAACCAGCTTTCCGCCCCTCTGCTCTGCTCTGCTCTGTTCAGGGTATCACCATAGCCTTCCCTCCTCCCCCTACACCTCCACGGCTGGACCTGATGGTCAGAGGTTACCTCCGTCTGGCACCCTCTCCTCTGAATACCTGAACCAGGGCGGCTCCACAAAGGTCCTTCTCCTCATCTGTAACACTGCAGGATCCGGGCAGCAGGCTGTCAGGTGAGATTGATTTTCAAGTTCACTAACAAAGACCGCAACATATGTGTGGAGTGAAAGGTCATTCATTTGAATTGTCGAGGGGATTCGGGAAGGACGAGATGAGGGTTGTGTATGTGGGGATGACAGGGGTCGAGGAGAGGGATGAAGGGTGGGTTAGGTTTGTTGTTTGGCAGGAAACATGGGGCCGAGACTCAGGGTAGGACATGTCTGATTGAGCTTCAGTGAGCTTTGGTGCTTCGTCATTCCTCATCCTCCTTAGAAGTAAAGAAGTAATAACCCTAACATGCATGTCTGTGATGGTGTGAGGTAACTGGAGCAAACATGGGCAGAACTCCCCTCGGAAGGGATCTACGACTGCTGAAGACCTGGGACCTTCTTGCTGTGGGACCGCAGGTTGACCACCGAGCTGCTGTGCTGCTCACTGAGAAGGAAGAGAGCAGGAGAAGAATGGGGTTTTGGGGGTGACAGTTGTGAGAACTGAGAAAGTTCTCATCAAAAGTTACTATAAGGGGTGTGTATAAGACTGTCATGACACTATCATAACCATGTCATGACACCTGTCATTAACATGAAGAAGTACATGCAGATTTAAATGTTTTGATTTTCTTCTTTTATGGCCAGCATTTTGTATATAAATGTTTATGCCTGTTGTCATTAAGTGACATTAAGTCAATTTTGTCATTTAAATGCAAAGTGGATGTTTGTCATCAACCCAACAAAATCAAAACTTGACATTAACCAAGACAGAAATGTCTTCACCTACTTTAGCAAGTGTCATTCAGTCAATGGACAGCTGACGATGTTTGACAACTTGATATTAACCAAGTCAATAATGTCTTTGTTATGACTCGACATTATCAAACTTAAAGAAACTGTTTTATGAAACTGATTTTACTGGTTTTAACATTCATTAAAATATTCATATCATTAATATCATAAGACCATCATAAATGTGTCATGGATATTTTCCTTTATGTGAAGAAAAGGTTTTTTTCCATTTTGGAATTGTTATAAGGATGTCATTAAGGTTTATTACACTGTCAAATTGTTTTGTAACAGTGTCATGAATAATTTCCTTGGCCTCAACTAACATGTTACATTTTGGATTTGTCGTAAAGATGTCATTAAATGTTATATGACAACAGTGACTTACAGGGTTAGCTGATGGACAGATAGTGGTTAGCTAGTTACCTGTTGCTAAAGCATGCAAAGACATTTTTGTCTTGCTTAATGTAAAGTTGTCATAACAGTGACATTGTTGGCTTGATTAATGTCAAACAATGTCAACTTAAATGTAAAGTCAGCACTTAATTACAACAGTCATAAAGATTTAGACAGACAGTGTCATGACAGTCTTATACACACCCCAGGATTATACAGGTATGAACAGGTGATTGGATTAGAGACACAGGTAATTGGGTTTATGACAGAATGTGGCGTGTTCTTGTTCCTGAACCTGAACCTTAGTCATTATACCTTCACTTGTTTTGTTTTGCTATTATTCCCCTGATATCATGTACTCGGTTTATTCATCGTATAGTTAAGGCTGAATCTTGTGATAAGCTTCTCCTAAGCACACAGCTGCAGCAGACTCAGTTATCTCAGTTTTCTTTTATGAGGTTGCTCTTGTGGATGTGTAATCTTACATTTGTGAGACAGTTTATTAGATCTTGTTCAAGTACCGCTCTGCAGAGACATCTCAAATAGAATACCTCGTTTATTTCTTTCCCCTTTCATCATCCAATGCTGTCTCAATGTCAACATCCAATTTTTGTTTGACTTTGACCCGTATAGATTGCATGAATGCCACTGTCTAAACTGCTTTTATTAAGCTTGTGCAGGTTGAACTTCCATTCAGCTGGAGGCTGACAGTGTAGAAACCTGACATGGAGCTCAGGATGGACCGGACATGTGCTCAAACTGAAGCACATAGCCTGTGAAAGTTGAGGTTTAATCGGCTGCCATATGCTACTGTAACGAGGGTAGGCAGCATCATTAAGTTGTTTAGCACCTAGAATACATCTTATGTACAACAATAACACAGTTGGACCAAACAGTGGAAGCAGCAGTAATCCAGCTGCAGCTGGATGGAGACTTTTTGTTGTCGCTGTGTTGCTTTGTTATGGATAAATGTCCCACAGCGGCTAAATATTGTTGCAAATAAGAGAAGAAAATGCTCTGATTACATCTTCCTCATCAGTAATGATATTGTCACTGTAGGCATCATCACACACACAGTTAGAATCAAGTATGTCAAACTACTATAACCATATTATGTTGTGATTCTGAGGGCCCTGTGGACAAAAGCAGTAGTGTTTCTATCGTATACCCACAAAATATATATTGTCAAAAATAAAATGATCTAAGTAAAAATCTCCTCTTGCTTCTTTTTAACTGACTTGCATACTGCTCGCTGTAACTTTGCCTGGAAAAATGTAAACAGGCTTGTTCCATCGGTTTTAACAGAGAATCCAACCCAGTGGCAGCCACTAATATAGAAATCATCAATTTTCTTGCATATGGTCTTATGTTGGTCATAATGCAGCATAAGTATTGAGACTATTTCATAACCAGTTAAATACTCCTTACTGTTCATTTAACAAAGCTGTGTAATAAATAAGCATATGTTTGTGTAAAGCACCCCAAATAGAATAGATTTGTTTGTTTCTATAGAGTTTTGTTTCAGGGGCAGGGTCTCGATGATATCCTGCCCTATTTGTGTTGTTTTACAAAGCTGGAAAGGAAAATACAAAAAGAGGAAAATATTCAGACTTGTCAAAGATAACACATTTTCAGTCTGGTTAAAAGTGAGCGAGGAATTATGCACCCGATCCAAGTTAATGCATCATTATTTGCAGCTACTTGAAAAATTAATCCACAGCATTACAAATGATTATACAGCTGATGCAGGGCAGACGTATGACAGTGCAGTTGAGCTTACAGTGATTCTCTATACTACTTATAATACTTCATGTTACTGAAAACGCCAACGTTAGATTATTTACTCCATTTACATTTACTCCAGCACACACCTGAATAATCAGTGATGTAAAAATGTCCTTCAGTGGATGAATTTGAGACCCAATAAATAATCTGAGGTGGAGGGTATATTTCTGTAAACATACTGTATTCTCTACACTTTTTTTGTTTATGTTTTGCTGTGCATGTATTTCACTTTGTGCACAGTGACTGGGCCACTCAGTTCCCGCTGGGTTTTTCAGAGGCACATTCATGATGCACACATAATGTTATTTATCCTAGCAGCACTCTGTCAGGTGTGTTTCAGGGATTGCAGTTAAATTTACTGTATCTGTCACTGTAATGTATCTGAACACATTATGAGACTTAATGTGCTTTATTTAGAGCATTATACTAATGGAAGCACTCACTTGACCAAGGGTTGACAGTAATCCTCTGATACTTAGGGGTTTATTGTGTACAAAGAAAATATTCCCATTATCAGAGCTCTTAAGTTGTGAGGAGGGCTCAGATTTCCCTACAGGGATCAACAAAGTCTAACCTATTATTGACACAAGGAAGGAAGGATTCCTATTTCTCTTCAGTTATCCAGTTTCAGTTGTTATGTGGAGTTGGATTTTCTTGCCCTTGTTAAAGCTCAGCATGGTCTTCTGCTGCTGAGTACACAGTGCTTGTGCCTGTGAACACAGAAAACAGACATTTCTATTAAAGGCCTAATAATGTCAGAATGTGACATTTGAGGATTTGTTGTCAGGCCACAGGACTTGTGTGCTTTTGTACATTGTGATAAACATCTTGAGTCTCTCCATGTACTGTAGCCATCAATCACCATAATTAAAGGACAGTTTTTAGTTTATTTAGTCTAATCTATTTTGGTACAACTGAAGTTGCTACCGTACTATTTTAATTAGAATCGCCATTCCAAAAAATTTGGGTCACTGTAAAAAAAAACTTTGCTTCTGTTCATTTCAGATGAGCGTGGGCCCGAGATAAGTCGTCAGTGTTTCTGGATGATGTTGATGTATGGTTTTCACTTTGTGTGATAGCGTCTTAACTTGCAGTGACAAACTTAGTTTACAGACAACAGTTTTCCAAAGCGTCCCCAAGCCCATGTAGTATCTCTTATATAAACATGTTGGTTTTTAATGTAGTGCTGCCTGAGGGGTCAAAGTTTATGATGTTGGTTTCCAGCCTTGCCCTGTATGTGCAGAGTCTCCCAGATTTTCTAAATATTTTAATGATATTATGGATTGTAGACGGTGAAATCCATAAATTCCTTGAAATTATTTGTTGAGAAATTTTGTTCTTAAACTGTTCGACTGTTTGCCCACACAGTTTTTCACAAAGTGGTGAACCTCTCCCCCTCCATGCTTGTGAACAACTGAGGCGTTCAAGGATGCCACTTTCAAGCCTTATCATGATACTATCATCTGTTAGTAAATCTGTTAACCTGTCGAATGATCCAAGCAGGTGCTTTCTTTTGTCTGCCCCTGTTCCAGCTTTTTTAAAACGTGTTGCAGGCATCAAATTTATAAAAAAAAAGAACCAAAATTGATCAGTTCAAACATTGAATATCTTGGATTTGTACTGCATTCAGTTGAATACAAGTTGAAAAGTTGTTGTGAATCTTTGCATTCTGTTTTTTATTTACATTATACACAACATCTCAACTTTTGGGACATGTATTGTTATCCAAGGGAACTAAACATGGCCAAAATATTTGGATACCAAAGCAAAATATATGGACACCTGAAAAGTATGTAGCCAGAGTGGCATGGCTCACAGTCAGCATCCCAATGTCTCCCAACTGTGTCTGACGAGGTTGTGGTCAGGGTTCTGTACGGGCATGTTCTCTGGTTCCAAACTTAGAAAAGCATTTCTTCACAGACCCTGCTTTGTGCACTGGGCCGTTGTCATGTTGGAGTAGGTAAAGGGCTTTTTTCCAACTGTTGCCAGAATACTAGAAGCACACTTTTCTTTGACATAATATCATTGTATGCTGCAGCACTGAGATTTCCCTTAAGTGAAACTCATGAGGCTAGCCAGACTATTGGAGCTATTGTCCTGAGAGACAACAAACAGCACCATAAATTACAGTCAAAATGATCGTAAAATTGAATCAGCACCGCTAAAGCATTATAACATTCATGAAGGATTCATTACTGAGATGCTGTTTTAAGCTTCATTAGTTTTAGCTAGCTGTACTTAATAATCTGGTAATTAAACATATGTGTGATGGGTAAGTGCATTCATATAAACAAAAAAACCTGGAACTTTAACGTTGAGTTTTATATGTCTAGGTAATTTGTGAGAGATCTTGAAATATTTGACAAACATGATTGCCTCTATAATAGCCTCTAATAGAGCCGCTGCTGTGCAGTCAGGGGGAGCACAAGCCTCGAGTTAAACTAGACATAGAGAACCCATTATGAGGCTTTTATGCATTGATTATATACTGTTTTTCAGTTTTATTCATCCCTGTGGACCTCACATAATGTGGCATCAAACTGTCAGTACAGGGCACAAGGCACTGACAGCAAAGGCTTGATGCACTTGACACCTGACAGTTTGACAGATGCGGGGATGACACAGTAAGCTGCAGTGACCTTTATAGTGGCACTTTCTCTATTTTCAATAAGCTCAACCTTCATGGAAATTAATTTCTGAAGTTTTGCAGTGTGGATGACTTTCTAAGTTAATCGGTCCTAAAGAAAATCCTGAAGAATTTATTCATTTTCACAGTGCAACAACAAAATACTGCCAAGCCATTTTTGTTTTTTAACTATTTGTTTTAAAAGCACATGTTTCTAAGAATATTCATTAATTAACTTTTGTGTAGACAGTGTTCAATCAATAAACATATGGAAATAGACATATTGCTATACCTGTATGTCCTTAGTCATTTTTTCCCTTTTCGATTCCTCTCCTCCCCTTCAGGTTTGGACCTCCATTTCTCATGCGTGAGGACAGGAGTATCTCCTGGGACCAGTTGCAGCAGAGCATCCTCAGCAAGCTCTATTATCTGATGCTGAATGGATCCCAGGCTCAGGTAATGTCCCACACTCCCAATAACCAATAACATGTCACCCACTCTATTCTGTGCCCCAGACCCTTCAACCCAGGGGGGCCCTGGACCACCAACAGTCAGTGGACCAAATTAAAATAGCAGTGCAGAGCAGACAATAGTTAGAAGTGTGATCAGTTTTCATTAAGGTTGGATTCTGTGCTTTAAATTAAGTTGTTTCCGTTGTCTGTGCACAATTGTCTGAGTCACATGTTGTAAAATGAAAGAAAAAGGCTAAACTTCTTCAATATTAGAAAAACATTTTTACATACATTTTAGGTGTTCTTGTCTTTTATGAAAAAGAGGTCTCTGATGTAGCAAACAGCTGTTTGCACTCCCATGACTCTATAATACACCCACACAGATCTGATGTAACCTTCCTCACATTAGTGCATGAAACAAACAGAAGTGTCATATTTCATCATGTTTTCTACATTGTTGTTCACTGTTTGAGACTCAACTGCTCTTTTAATTATGACATTGTTTCCTCTAATGGTTATCTGACTAAAGAATTGGCACCATCTACTTTTCTTGATAACCCAACTCTTAGTAATCACATAAACGGTAGTGGATAGAAACAAGTATTCATTTTTGTTGTCTTTGGTTTTTACATTTGGTTGGAAACACAGCTAATGTGTCAAATGTTTGCTTTTCATGATTTTGATGATTTTTTAGGATGAGCTTGTTGCTCTTCTGAGACTATGAAATAGATTTCCTGTTTATCATGCTGAGTGAATAATTGTTATGTTTGCTGCTGATGAAGATAGTTTGAGAAACTATTTATGGTGGATCATTATTATCATCATCATTATTAATTGCCTGTTGTAGTCCTGGAACATTGGTTTATCGTGCTGTGAAACAAAAAGTTCCTTCTTTCCTCAAACGCTTTCAAACCAACAAGGATGATGTTGTGTACAGCTGCAGAAATACTTTGACATTGGAGCTGATTAACAGAACTTAAATTTAGTTGTTGTATTCTGAGTTCAACAATCGATTCACTTCAGTTTAAGACAATATGCTTTGTTGGCATGAATGTCTAGTGAACAATATTTGCCACAGTGTTAAGGAGAATAAAAAACAATAGAGAAAATTATATGCACAATATAACTATAAAATACAATGACATAAATATACATGACTTTTATACTGATACACACATAGCATCACTAGCACAGTGACTTACACATATCATTTACTACAATAAAAATGAATTAAGTAGTAATAGATATTAAAAGATTGTATTATCATTATCATTTTTCACTTTTCTTTACCTCCTGCTCTGTATCTGCTGAACCACTCGCATCAGGGAAAATAAAAATTAAATTTGCAACACGGAAAACTGCTTTTAATAATAATAAAAAAAAATCATTTAGATGAACCATATTTGAAAAGAGTGCATCTCAGGACATTATATTCACACACACAGACACACACACACACACACACACACACACACACACACACACACACACACACACACACACACACACACACACACACACACACATATACAGTCTAAAGCTTTTATGGGAGAGTAATAATGGTTTTACTTGCTGAGCATATGTTTAATTATACCTAGTCAAAGCCTGATAACACAAATTTTTACCATTACAGAAAAAGGTCTATAATTTCCAAGAATGAGTGATGATAAAAAGATTTTAATTATGTTGTATTAATTTGAAATGTGTACTATTGCTGCAAGAGTGGACACATCACTGCAACATTCTTTAGTTAAAATTCACACATTATATCCTGTCCTTCTGAAGTGTTTTGTTTTGCAGACAGCCAGTCTTGCATGTTAAATCCACCTCTATGTTCACCTCTCAAAGAGAGAAAAGCAAAGCTTTGACGATGTTCACTGACAGTCACATCACCACTTCAGTTTCGGCTGTTTCTCCACGGACACTTCAAGTGATGTGTTCACCAGAAACCCTAAACCACAGCTCTACCCTCTCGCACACACACACAGACATGCACACACACAAACACACACAAACATATATACATACACACTCTCATGCACCTACACTGTCCCCACGGCTGGTCGCCGAGTTGCTATGGGCAACACCATGGTGACAGGCAATATTTGAGGTGGCCTTATCCAGAGTGAGCAGCTCTAAGCTTATAAGAAAAGAACTGAAGAGGAAGAGAAAGACAAATATCACACTGTTGTTTACTGAGCACTATCTCAGTTTGTTTGTCACCTCCACAACTGACCAGATGCAAAGTCTTTGAGCCTCCTTTTGCCTTTGTCTCCTTTACTTAATTAAAATGATCACCAGGGACTTGTAGTTGTAGACTGTACAGATATTTTTTAGCAGAAACGAACACTAATATCTCAATAATGCAGGGTTCCAATTTTTGCTTTTTTCTTACTTTAAAAGGAAAAATAACAAAAATATGTCCTTTGTTCTTCTGTAAAACTACTTGTAAGCTGTTATCACTGTGTTATATCGGCATCTACAATGAGCATAACTATGCTGTTTCTATTCCTCATTGCCCTGACAGGCAGTCGGTGTAAGTACTTTGCATTATCTTGATCGCCCCTGCTTCTTCATTACAAGGTGTTTTGGCACCACCTAGTGTTGTGTTCAGCCAGCTACAACTCGTACAAGGGTATGAAGAAAGGACAACCTTAAGTCTCCAGCTCTTCTTTCCCAGCCCAGATGTTCTGTACAAAAATGAATATCAAACAGTGATCAGTAGTGTTACAGCAGAGGTCTTCTCTCGCAAATATGTTTTTCAGTGGTTACACACATTTTTCACACCCTTTTTCTAAATAGTTGACACAGATCTCATAGAAACACCCACAACTCTATAAGTAACCTGTGTTAAATAAAAGCAAAGTGTCTCTCAATCTCAAACACACCTGAGTGTGACAGTTTTATCATGTGCAATCCTTATTCATTTATGAAAGAGGCCGCCTCTTTGTTGAGTTTCAAGCATGGAAAAATATGACACTGTAAACACTTTAAACACTGTGAATCAGTATTTCTGAGTTTGTGTTGAACTCGTCATTTGGTTCTTTGGTGAAGACAGAATGCATTACAAAAGCTGTGCTTAGTGCAGAACCTTCATGTCAATGACAGACCTGCCCACAAAAAAAACTGTCTTAGAAAATGTCAACAAGACTTCTCAAAAAATCATAAAAGCAGCAGGTGCAGAGTGCAGCAGGTTTTGTTACTGTATCTCAAGAAAAATCATCTTTGGAGAAAAGATTACAGTTTATTCTGTGATACACTTGGTTGCTTTTTTCTTTGCACATTATACATGCAACTGTAAATGTAAAGTATCAACAAATGGCACAGACATATAGCATAAATTAAGGTTGAACCAGTTCATATTGATAGTTGTGTTTTGTATTTAGTGGTGTAGAACCATAACCAGACAGACCACTTACAGTTTTAGAGGGGATACAAATTCTCTCAAGTCTTTTACTAAATATTGAGTCAATCTGAGTTCTGAAGGTTTTTGTTATCTTTGTGGAGTTATTTATCAACTGTCAGAGCTCTAATTTTGGGTGTGGATTGTGGAGTGATTAACAATAAAAATAGATTTAAAAATGTCCCTCCTGATGTTTTTTGCATCTACCCAAGGATTGCTTTAATTATCCTCATCATTTGTGTCTGAAATATCTTTTCATTAAGACTCGTGTAGTAAGTGTAGCATCACCTCTGTTTTCTTTTAAACCAGACACTTTGTATTTATTCGCTCCCCAGCAGTTTGGACAGGATACAAACATCCAGTAGAAACTAATTAATGCTTAACTCATTCATTCAAAACTGGACCTCTTCTAATGTATAATTTCTCATTAGCATGGAGTGTCCTGTCTGCTCTTCTTCATTAAAGTCCAGTAGATAAATAAGACCTTCTGAATGTATGTTTGCTTGCTTTGCTGCTTTAGGCTTCTATCACCCAACCAATTTATATCTCTTTATGCTCGGCTGCCATTCCTATTCTCCACTGACAGCCTGCTCAGAATGAAAGTATTAGCAACCTGATTCTGCTCTCTGCTCCTTAATAAATCAGCTGTCGTGCATTTGCTGCTGACACGGGAAAGAAGTTACAATCAGTGGTGAACAGTAATGAAGTACATTTACTTGGTTACTGTACTGTACTTTTTTGAGTATCTGTACTTTACTTGAGTATTTGTTTTTTTGTTTTTTTTTTTGGAAACTTCTACATTTCTAGGAAGGTTGTTGTTAATTTTTGACTGAGCACATCGCTGAAGTCAGCTGTTGCTGTTTTTTCTTTTCTAAAATGCAGTTGGTCACATGCTGTGTTCCTCACAGAAAGAAACCAATCACAGTAGCTCCTCTCAGATGGGACTGATGTAAAAGCAGAAATATGTCCAGGCGCACTAACAAGCACAAACAAGCTCTCCCTCTTTCATTCAAACAAAAAGTGGTAATGGTGACGGCAGGAGAAAGACAAAATTAAATCTCAAGATGTTATTATAATTATTCATTATTCCAGGTAGCTTTTAAAGTTGGATTGTTTTTATCAGGGTGAAAAATACAGAATAATTCATGTACATACTGCCTCTGAAGACAGAAAGAAATCTCAGTTATTTAACAGACTTGGAGAAATCCTTACAGTTATCTTCAATCTAATGTTATGATGTGATTTTAATACAATTACATCAGAAATTGACAATAACTTTCCTTTTTGTTTTTGATTGTATTTCTATGTTGAAGTTTTTATAGGTGTTTCTATGGGTTTTGTGTAGCAGAGTGGTTTTACAAGCAAGTCAGTGCATCATTAGATGGTTTCAGAGAGTTACAAGCGTCTGTGAATGCATCATGAAAACAATACAGCATGTATTGATATTAGAAAATGTAATTTGTAATTTGTACTTTTGAATACTTAAGTATTTTTAAAAACAAGAACTCTAGTACCTTAACTCAAGTAAAAATTTGACTGATTAACTTTCACTTGTAGTTGAGTAGTATTTGACCAGGAGTGTCTATTCTTTGACTCAAGTACTGCAGCTGAGTACTTTGTCCACCACTGGTTATAATACATCTACTGTATAAATGCATTTTCAATATTTGAGTGAGGAGGCAGCAACACTAGTTGCCAGATATAAACAAAGGAAGATGTGTGTTTTGATAAGTATCGATCCTGCTGGATTCAGCCTCAGAGAACTGTTGTCTTTACACACATGCTTAATTTCAAAACCCTCGAAATGCTGAAAGTGTCTTGAACAGGTGTGTGTATTATTGTGTTCACCCCGTTTATATCAATCGGGGTAGAATAAATAATAAAACACTTCTCTTTATAATGTCATACAGTTCAACAGTACCACAGACGACACTTTTAGCTTTATATTCCTAATAAACTGGCAACTGAGCATAAACTATGTTAATTGTAAAAATAATTTAAGTTGGAACTAACCAAAGCTTAAATCAAGTACACTCACTACGTTATCCACATTTGAAACACAATTCAAAATATACTAATGTATAAACAGTAATGGACTTGGTTGAGTGAACACCTTTCTGCCAACATTGAAAAATTCTTCATCAATATTTTCCTGTGTTGGGATTCCTTTTAATGATTTATGCATAAAAACTACACAGCACGTGCTTTATTTAAAGACCCTAAAACAGATTTGCCACTACTCATTTTATGTGAGAGATTTATGTATTCTGTGCTCTACTTACTGGTTGAAGTGGGTGGGGAAAACATGGTGTCACAGACACCTAGTGTGTCGATCAGAATTCAGCAAAACTGAACTCAAATGTTGTCGGGTTGTTTGCTGATGTAACCAGCATTGTCAAACGGATGAAACGACACCTACGCAGTCCTGACGAATCAGACGAGCTGAGCTCTTAAACCCCTAAAGTCTTAATAAATAATTACAAACATGTTTTTTTTCTCCCTTAGATTAACTTTGATTGTTGCACATTTAATCAATGAATATTTAGCTATTTCTAACTGTAACTGTTTTTAAGCAGGAAAAAGCATGTTTTCAGGGGCTTTAAGCATGATTTTTTTTTTTACCAAATGACATTAAACCTAAATCCTTGATATTATTTTGCATTATTTTTAAGATCTGTGTAGTGTTATCTTACCACTATCATAATTTTGCTAACTAGCTAAAGTACACGGCTGCTATATTAAGATACCAGCTGTACTGTCTGTGTTATGTTCTTCCCATCAGAACATCACAGTGATGTCTTGCATCATTTCCTCTTTCTTGATCTAAGTAATGAGCTGTTCCACAGAATGCGGGGGTGTTATTTATTCTAGTAGCGTTCACCTTGGTCTGTCCTCAGAGAAACCGCTGTGATATTGACAGTAATGGGTAGCTGTCTCTGTACAAATGCGTGCACTCACAGTGTGTTCTTTGCCTGTCTTACTGTAGAGTTCAGAAATGTTTTGTACTGCAGTACGTTAAGTATGAACATGTTCACACACACAAACTCAATTTCCTATTGCTGGGCAAGTATGAGGAAGTGTGTGTAGTTCAGTTTTGATTGTTTCAAACATGCTACAGTAAAAGTATTTATTGATTTATAAGGCGTTGAGTTGTGACTGCACACTGCATGCTTATCAACTTGCTGCTCAAGTGTGCTGGTTAAAAATCAGTGTTTCTATTGGATTTCATTTTGTTTTGTCAGATTGCTAAAGCCAAACAAGCTTTCTTGTTATATCTATAATTCTTTAAATCAAAATAGTAACACCACACAATTTGAAATTCATCACTGAAAGAGTCTTTGTAAAAGGCTGATGGCGTTTGAAGTAGAAGTCCTTACAGGTCCAAAAATTCGTGCCAGGACCCAAAAAAACTGAAAATGTGCTACCTGTCACCTTGACAGACCGTTCTATTATTATAAGGCTGAGACTTGGACCCTTGTGGAACCAAGAAGTGTGTAAGCAGACCGACCCAGCTGGCATCAGTTTCACAGCTGACTGCTTTTAAGAAGTTAAAGTTCATTAACAAGTTGTTAAAACTAAAGTTTGTGTCTTATCTAATGTAACGCTAGTAGACTTCTCCCTTGTGCCTGGCTGTGCTGAAGATAATCCATCCTCCTACTAAGAAAGATGGTAAAATGCATCCAGGATTCCTGTTGTTCCTCTCTTGCTGATTGAAACAGGACTGATAATCTACTTTACTTCAGTTCAATCAGGAGAGACTTCATTCTGAGTAAACAAAATATATTCAGTTTCCGTGCACAATCAAGGTGACAAATGTCTGCCATCATGACATCATCTGTTATAAAGGGGAGGCTGTGATTAGTATAATAAACCTTTGATGGAGTCTAGACACTGATGGTGGTGCAGGGATGGCTGAAGATCTGGACGTGATGAGGAGTTCACATCTGATGAGCTTAACCTGAGCTCGCTGCAGAAGTTTGGTCTTGGTGCAACAGCGGTAGTTGTAGTAATCTAGATGATTGATAATTATGATTGAACATTTGCAACAATTCCACACTGAAATGACTGCGTGCAGCAGCAGACAGGAGAATGGATTTTAATTTTGACAGCAACAACATGATTGTAGTCAGCTGATTAAGAGAAAGTGGTAAGGGAGAGACAAAGAGTGAGAGAGTTTTGAATGAATCAGACACAAGGATAGTCTTCCTGATTGAACTTACACTGAGCTTCATATTAAAAGTCAAGTTGCTGTTGTAGATGACAAATGTGAAAAGTTTGTATTTCACATGATTAGGGTTGCTAATTGTGTGCATTTTCCTAAACAGATAGTTGAAAACAAAATTGATTTATCATTGATGATTAATAAGAGACAAAAACATGTTTTTTTCTCTTTTGTTTTTCATTTGTTTTTCATTTTTTTCTTTTTTTTTATCCCATTCTCAATTCAAGGTCTCTTATTCAACAAATGACTCTATTCTGCAAATTACTCTAAAATGAGGCGCAATGACTATGGACTAATTATTAATTAATTCATTTTTAATCAGTTAAATTCTTAAGATTTAAAGAGATGAATCGATTAATGATTAATATCCTTAAACATAATAAGATAACTGTGAGATAACTGACCTGACTGAATAATAATAACTATTGTTCGTTCGTGACCACGGCTGCTACCATTAGCATTGCTAATTCACTATGATTAGTACCTACTGTGATGCTGCTGACCTCTGCCCTCTGACACTTCATTTACACCAATTTGTGGCCTCAGATTCTCTTTGTAGTCGCTTGCAGTTGCTGCATGTTTCAAGTTACAAAACACACTCACAACATTTCAGTAAAGATCACTGCTGTCTGATTACAGCTGGCTCTTCTCTCATCCCGTCTGATATTACACATAATGATAAAACAAACTGGGGAGCTGTTTGAAGTTTGAAGTGTGGTAGCCGCTCTTTAAGGATACAGCTGTAATAATGTGTGTATGTCTCTCCTGCAGAACGCTGGGCTGCTGTTTAAGATCAGAGTGGTGGGGGGATCTGCAGCCTACAGTTACCTGTCCCCACAGGACAGCAGGCCACTGTACCACCCTGCAGTTGACAGGTAGGATCCACACACACACACACACACACACACACACACTCAGATACACACTCATACACATGTCAATACTGTACACTGTCTATATCAATTACAAATAGCAGTAAACACACAAACAAATAACTATATCAGCCAGTTAAGGCTGAAATTGAAATGACAGACAGGTTTTCTAGGATGTTAGACAAAAAGCTGCAATTCCTTTCAGAAGCAAATGGGATTTGAGAGGATTACACGGAAGATATCAGTGTGACAGGGTGAAGATAAGGCCTTTATTACTTGCGTGATAAAGAGAATCAAGGTGTCACCATGCAGCTGAGGAGCTTAGGATAAATCTCTGCCGTTGTTCTGCTGAGCTGAAGTGAAGGTCAGGCTTCCACAAAGGATCCAGAAAAATGAGCTCGTCTTCTGGCTTAGATTAGACACTCAGCAGGGGTGTGTGTGTGTGTGTCTTTTGCATGTTTTTCTCTTCCCTCTGAAACATGCTTGTCAGATCACACATATGCTTGTCAATGCTTTATTTTATTTATTCATTTATTTAATGTTTATTTGCAAAAGAACAAGTATATAGCATTCAGTTATTATTTACAGCTGGAGATAGTTTACAAGAACCACCACTAGATGGACCTGTAAAAGAGAAATATGTTCTATATTTTCTGCACTATATCATAAAATGACCATGATACATCATCAGAGATTAAAGAAACATGTGAAGTTGAAAGAGATTCAAGATTCAGTAATTTATTACAATAAAACATTGATGTTGGTGTGTTCTCGAAACAGCCATACACTTCAACAATACAAAACAGATACTCTGTTGTACACATCAACAGATAAATAAAACAACAGCGTAAAGTACTTTATCAAAGTAGATAAAAAGATTGAGTCTGTCAGAGCAGATCAAACAGATTTACTCTGTCAAAAAACAAATTTACTTTGTTAAAGTAGACAGAATAGATTTACTCTAACAGAGTAGATAAAACTTATGTGTCTTCTCAGAGTAGATAAAACAGATTCACTCTTATCTTAACACTCTGAACATTAACTCACTGAACATTAAAAACTGGCCCCTCTGCCATATACAACATATTTTTTTTATATTATCTATATTATATTATATATTTTTTTTGAAGATATCGGCCATAAAGATCTCTTAAATTATTCTCTGCAATATAAAAGGACTAAATGACACTCAGCTCACCAAAAACATACATTTGTAAAATTCAAAAATAGCGTCTCTTTCAAAAGCCATGACCCAATTACCTACCCTGTTATTCAAGATAATCCACAGACATAGTTGTGAGCAGTTTCTAGTTGTAAAGAAAGTTGTTCCAGTAGAGTTTATGGTAGTTAAGGTAGGTTATACTGCAAGAAAGTAATTCCAATATGAAACTGCTCACCACAAGGTTTATGGATTATCTTGAGTAACTGGGTCCCAACTTTTTGAAAGAGACACTGATTTTGAATTTTTCAAATGTATTTTTTTGGTTCTTTCACCACCACAAGCTGAGTTTCCCATTACATTGGAGAGAAGGCAGAAATCTCTTAAAGACTATCTCCAAAACTCTGCAACTCAAACTGAAAAAATCTAGATGGATAAATAGCACAACAGGCCAGAGGAAAAATATATATTTTTGTTTTTGGGGTGAAATCTCCCTTTAAATATTAGTAGTCATTTCATGAGCCATAAGAAATAATTAAAAAGCTTTTAGGACAAGTAGATGTTTATAACAGTTTAAAAGTCTGGAAAGTAGTAAGGCAGGCAGTCACTGAACTCCAGAGCAGTGGGCTTTTGTTTTTGGGATAACAGACTTAACTTTTACATCTGACTGTTATAAAAAATTCAAATTAGCAGGGTTAAAATTTGCAGCAATATATGAATTGTGATAGAATTTCTAACGTTTGTCTGAGCTGTTTGTAAATGCATGAGAAAGATGGTGGATTGTTGTGTCTCAATTCAAGGACAACAAATACAGAAGTTTTGGGTTGGTGAAGGGTCCTGAGGAAAATAAAATACAGGCAGAGGGCAGGGTCATAGATACAGTGACCACCACACACCTCTAGTGGGCCGTTAGTGATGACTGAAAGGTGTTATGTTTTTGAGTCTATACATTGTATTTTTTGAGGGGAGGGTTGCATATTATGCCTTTAAGATGTAGGAGTCGTCATCTCGTGTAGGTTGAGTATCACAGACAACCTGCCTGACCTTCGAACGTGGCGAGGAGGGGCAGGAGGGGGAACAGTTCTAACATATTTTGAATTTGGACTGCAGTACCCATTTTAAACACTTGCTGTTATTTCTCCTAACAAAGAATCAATCAAATTACCTTGAAACTCAAAGACAAACACCAGGTAATTCATGACTACATGAACAACAACAACTTGAGTTTAAAATGAACCCAGTCATGATCTGTTTTAAGTTTTGTGCATGAGGAGGAGCATCTCCAGAGCTTGGTTTTTTACCAGGTTCATTATATACTTTCATGCCTTTCTTTTGTAGCATAGAGGCATAGTGATTCAGCTGACCTTCATCAATCTTTCTGACTTATCTTGGCATGCTTTATGCTGAACATATGCTCTCACCCCTATTTTTGTTGAGGCTTTGCCTGGTAAATACTGTCGAGACTTTGTCCTTGGCTCACAGACGTCATACTGCATTTTCCTTTGTTGCTTTTTGTGTCAAAACTTTCTTAACATTTTCTTTCAGCATGCTCAGGGGTCAGTCTAAATCATAACAAGATATTGTCCCATTTAGTTTCACAAGTGAGTAGATTTGTGGTTGACTATCCAAAGACTGCAGAAACACTTTGATGCAACTCCACCATGGACCACCTCTCTGCCCTTTAAGTGGTATTTTCATCATGACAGCTCAAAGAAAGTGTCAGTCAATGGATTAAATGACATGTTCATTTGCAAAAAACAGACATCTCTGTTTCTATTCATTGTCTTAAATCATGTTTTTGTTTTTAGTGCACTCCAGGGAATCAATCAAACAGGTGTTGTCGACAAAGCTTACTTTTTTTTTAGCTTTACTTTTTTATTATAGTGTACCAAGGAGACTGTCAATCAAACTGGTGACAGTCTTTTTGCAAATGAGCACCTCATATGTTTTGCCATTTCTTGTCTAGTCTAGTGTCCTGCTGGCCAAAAAGGGGGAAATGATTCTCTTCGACTGATGCTTTCACCAGTTCATTTTTTATGCTGCACTAGTATGAACTGCCTCCAGGTGATAGCCATATGCTCACAATCTAAAGCCCGCAATCAGAATCAGAATCAATGTGTACACAAAGAGGGTGACTCCAGTTTTAAATTGTTCTGAATGTACACACATTTCTAAGAACAATTTACACAAAGATAGAAATAGACATACAGCTAAAAGCTGAACAAAGTTTAAAAAAAAAAGAAGAAAAAAGTACTTGGCCTGCATAAAATAGGTGGAAAAGTGAGTGTAAAGTGTTGTGCAGAATAATGAATGTTGAATGGGTGTTTGTTAGCCTGTGGGCCTTATTTGTACGGTCTGTAGACTTTTTCAAGGCTTGCTGCTGCTGTTTGCTTGACAAAGAGTTTTACATTTTTGTTTTAACACTTCTAGTGGGTTTCGACCAAAAGTGGGTTAAGATTAAAAAATGGATTTGAAATGCTAAACTATCTGATATTAGACTTTTATTAAACATGTCTAAGCAAAGGACAGAACATCCACCTCAAGTCAAAGCAGAGGAGCAGGTTGGACTTTTATCATCTGATCTGAGAGCAGCTCTGTCTACCATCACCCCCAGACACTGAAACTCTGGTCAGGAGTACAGCACATCCCCAGCTATCTCATTAGCTTCCACAAATGCCTGGTGAAAATGAAAACAGCCCGTTTTGTAGGTGTTATTTATTTTGGGTGTAAACAAAGTTATACAGTTACAATGTTAATTTTCTTCATATTCAGCAGCTCAGAATTGTGATGTTCAAGTTTATTATGAATGTGCTCCGACTACAGGGATGAAAAGTTTAGTAGTAGTAATAGTGGTTTATGTTAAAACAAAGGTCATGATGACATTGAAAATTAAATTGCTTGGATATAAATATCAGTCATGATTTAATGACTCTGGGAAAATCCCAAATCTTGATTCACTGAGCCTCCGTGGAAACAGTTTGGAGCCCCGCTGGGGAGGCCTGCCTCCCAGTTTGAAAACCTCTGATATAAAAGATAAAAGTTAAAATACTTGATCTCATATGTTGTAAACTTTATGCAATCCACAGCTTAATGTTTTGAGAGAATAATTTAAACATTCTGCTTTACAAATCATTCAGTACTTGCATGTTATAATGCACTTCTGTGGCAATACCTCATACATTTAGAGGTCCAGACTCAGACATACAGAGGTCTACAAACTTCATTTGTTTTAGTATAATGATATTCTTCTATTCTTTAAATGCTTGCTCAGCTCACTGTGTAATCACCTTGTTACTAAATAATTTGTCTGCAGGTTGTTGTTATGTCTGCAGCGGTCTATAATTATTCTAGTGACAAACTCCAGTGTTTAATTGACCAGCTGTTATGTGTTAGCAGCAGTCTGGCCAACCAAAGCTGCTACTGAAGCTCTGTGAGTTGGAGTTCATTTCATTTCTAGGCGTCACACACAGAGCTCCCTTTCAATTAAAGCGGTCAAATAGAACTGTTAAATCAGGAAAAATAATCACACTGCCCATCACACTCTATCAGAGTAAATTCATTAACAAAAAGTAAAAATCTGAAATTAATTTTCTGATTCAGTTTTGAAATTCAATAATTAATTTATCATTTAGAGACAGTATAACTTCATATAATTTTTTATTAGTAATTTAATTGTCTTTCATATATTACTTATAATTAAACATTATGAAGTCAATTTATAAAATCAACAAGTGGAACACTCCAGTCTGTGGCTCAGTCACTTGCCTCAGTATTTATTATAATGCTTGACACACAAAAAAATACCCTCTTCAATTTCAACAACTTCATGAGTGCTTGAGAAGACACAAGAGTGTTTTACAATGGTTGAAGTGATTCTGTGGGAGAGATCAGTGGAACAGGTGCTTTGTGCATCCTGCAAAGATGAAGTTCCTCATTCAGATTAGAGTCGTCACAATACCAGAATTTTTAACTTTTTTTTTTTTTTATTCACAACCTGCACACATTGCTGAGACAGAAAAAGTCCCTGAACACTGGCAGGACAGTGAAGATTGAACTGAACTCTGGTCTTGATTGAGAGTTTAGATCTTTTTTTTTTTCAGAGCTTCAGTACTTTTCATACTAGAATTAACAGACATTGTCAGTAGCTGAAGGTTGTCATGATGGCCTCCATACATGCATTCATGATGTGACCTGGTGCACGGCAGTTATAATAGTTATGAAGCGCACAGTGATTTTTGTGTACACGTGTCCCTACTGGAAGAGCTCCTCAAACAAATTCATTTTGCATCCAGGAAGCACTCCTCCGCAAACGTTTTTTATTTGTTCAGCTTGTCAGTCTTGACAGTTTTTATGCATTATTTCATTAAATGATCAAATAGAGAACTGACATTTGACAACATCAACATATTACTCAGAAATTGTCATTGCATACATGTAATTGACAAATATACCAAAGAAAATAAGATGTTATTCATTTAATTGATTTGAAATAGCATAGTTTTTTTTTAACACTTTATTTATAATTTGTAGTTTATGTAGAGTAAACATAATTTGATTATAGATTGCTACTGATTATTTCACAAAAAGAAAAAAATGAATTGCATGTATAGCAAATGGCACCAGTGTCAATTTAATGCAAGTTTTTCTTTGATCACTGGTGCATGTTGAGAGGGCAATCTGAATCACTTGCAAGGGCTTGTTTTCTGTCCAAGACATTTTATGAGGGCCCCCCTACACCACTGACCACAGTGCAACTGCAATGCCTGCACTGTCTACAGTAGTTACTTCACAGGCCCAATGATTCATTCAGATTCATTTAATGAACATTGATTCACATTGCTTTTCTGTCAAGGTAATGAAGTAGACTTATGCTACATCCTATAATCCTTTCCAAAAAGAAACCAATGGAATATGCACAATTTGAATCATTTAACTAAACATTTGATTATTAGGCTCTGAACTGCTAATTCTTGAGCACAGTTTTAATATTTTGGACTTTTTGGTTATTCACAGACAATGCATTGCTTTGGTCCAAGTGTCACCACCTTACTTTCTATATACCTACATTTTGTGTGCAAACAAAAAGGACGACAGTGGTGCACTAATCCACAACTCCAATAACTCTTTCCATTCTAGTACCAGTATTCATATTTATGCTTTTAATGTTGTTGCCTCTGCCCGTCACCCGACACAAACTCCCTGTCTTTCTACATTGCCATCCTAGCTTGTCCCCCTGCAGCCTACTCACAGTTCCTAGACAAAATATCTCTCAGACCTCATGACCTGTGCTGAGCCCATCTTTATAATGGATGATTTTAATATTCCTTTTAATCAAACATCCAACTCATTAATCTGAGCCTTCACAACAATCACTGATACATTTACATAAGCTGTCTTTGACCCCACACACACCACACTCACACTATCAACTTACTTTTACTATGTGGTCTTTCCATCACTGAGTTTTCAGTCTCCTCCACTGCACCTTCATTATCCGATCACTCTCTGATTTAATGTAACATCTACATGCTGCCCATTTCTCATAACTGAATTCGTCATGTTTCCTCTAATTTTTCTAACTTACTTGAGGGATACCTGTGTTTGCATTTTTGTGCTCTTATCTTTAGAAAGTAACTTTGAAAGAGGTGTGTGCTCCTGTTGCCACATCTCTGTTACGGTGTTAGCCTTTAGGATTAAGGAATAACTGTTTCTATCATACTTATATCTTTGTACTTTTGTAGATGTAACTCAGAGGTCTGAAATGTGCAGATTACATGGTGTTGGAGGTGTGGCACTTGGACACTGACTGGGGCTACTCCCACCAATGGCTACTCAGCCAATGGACTCAGTGTAACCAATTAACAACTGCTAATTTGTGCAGCTGGTTTGGATTTGCTATTTAATGCCTGCCCCATGTCTGTGTTCAGTCTGACTCTGATGAAGAAACGATAATGTCACAACATTGGTCCGTTTGCACCTTTAAAGCATAAACTGATCAGCTGTGGTCCAGCCCTTTTTGTGCCTTTGACTTTGATGTCCTCAAGCTGAGAGGCACCTGATTTCATTTTACATTTTTGCTGAAATATGTGCAGAGAACTCATTTTCTCTTACCCTCCCACTCTCCCTGACTACAGTTAAGAATCTAGGACTAATATTCGATCCCAGTCTTACATTTCAGACACACATTAATTATATCACACAAACTGCCTTCACCCGACATTGTAAAATAGCCCAAATCAAAATCAGACGCAGAAATTCTTGTACATGCCTTCATTACATCTAGATTAGACTACTGTAATGCACTTTTCTCCAGCCTATAGAGCAACTCCAATTAATCTATATCACAGTCACCAGAGTCCTGTTGTCTCAGAGTATGGGTGTCTCTGCACTGGCTACCGACTCATGCTAGATGATGATGTCAAAATCCTGCTTCTCACCTATAAGGCTTTAAACGGACTGCCCCCCTCCTTCGATGGCGGTTACTTAACTATTCCTTGATTTCATAAGAACTCTTTTGATTGTTTAGCCTTTGTCCACTGAGCCCCACTCCACTGGAATAAACTGTAGTAGTACAGTAGTAGTAGTTATTTCTACTAGAAAGAAAGTACTTCTGATAGATTCTACTGTAGAAAGAAAATAGTTCAGGTAGTCCCATTACATTAGAGAGAATGCAGACATCTATGACTGATATTGCCAAAGCTTGGCAACTCACACCAAAGCAATCTAGATGGATAAACAGCTCTAACACCAGAGGAGAAATATGTATTTTTGATTTTTGGGTGAACTGTCCCTTTTAAGATCTCTGTTTTTGTCTGTGTACTTTTGTATGTAACATTGTGTAATATGTTGTCTGTTTTTCTGACTTGTAACGTGTACAGAGACTCTTTGGGTGATGACTTTGATTGTTCAACTGTATCTATAAATGCTCCTCTCTTTCTCCATTTCTGAGAATGTAGTTGAGACTTAAATGAGTGTTGCAGTAATGATTGGATCTGGATTAAGGATGTCAAACATATCAGCACCTGTTTTTGTCAATACCAACTGTTTAAAACTGTATCCAGGGCCATAAATATACATTATTTCAGTTCAATTTTAGTTTATTTAGTCAGTGATATATCCGATTTTGTTGTGTGTTCCTTTTCATAATCAGTTTTGCTTCAGTAATTGTTTGTTGCGTTCTTTAACTTTTCTAGATTGCATCATGTTCTGTAAGCCTGGCATCTAGTGTTAAAGCTCCGTATGTCCATGTTTATGCATCAAACATGTTTTAGGATAGAATCAAGCTGCTTACTGTCATAATAAGTCAGCATATGTCTTTCCTAGAATCTCAAGACTGCCTCCATCCAGAAAACAGATGCTTTGCAAAATCAGATGGAATTGAATTGGTGCCCTTAGCGTCCAGCGATTGTTAAGTTTACCTTGGCCCTCTATTAGTGTGGTTTGGCTGTTGAATACTGATGGTGCTTTATCTGATTCAGTGATTCAGTCTTCCCTCCAGAGATCAAAGCAGTGAAGCGAAAGCTCTGCAATATGCACACAACATCCTTTACCTTGCCAAATTCTCTCTGAACTTCAGATGTTAGCATATTAATCTGCTAAATTGAAGCACCAACAAACAATTCAAACCATAATACACATAGCATTTATTTAACACAACTGTATAAAATAAAAACATAAATGTCTCCTTTATAATACTGGGCAACTATTCTGCAATCCATATTGATTATGGCTAAACGATTTTGAAAAGCTGTGTAATTGCGATTATTTTGATTTACATCTAAAAACTGGGATTTTATAGTTTTCCTCTTGCTGTATTGTAGAGCTCTGAAGTTCTGTGGCCCTGGAGGACCTCCGCACGTGAAGCTCGTCATTGAGTGGGAGCACAAGACTAAAGAATGGTAAGCATTGTGCAGAAACCATTTAATGTCTCCTATATATAAACACACTGCTGCAAAAGTTATCCTGAGCATCATTTTACAATTTGCATTTCAAGACCCAGAGCACACAGTGATTCAGATCATGTCAGTCAACGGACAAAAAAAGACATACTCCCACTGATCCAAACAGGGTAAATACAATACTGCAGGTGGATGGAACAATTAACCCTGCCTGTGTGTGATTCAGTCTTTTTGGCAGCATCCAGGAGGAGGTGGTGAAGGATGCAGAGAGTGTGAGGAACCAGCAGCAGCAGCACCTGCAGCAACATAGCTGTACCTTGGATGAGTGCTTCCAGCTATATACCAAAGAAGAACAGGTGAGACTGAAAGCAACACAACTACCAAGTAAACAACTCTTCATCCTCTTTTTGTTTGTCTTCTTTTTCTTTCAGCTGATTCCAACCTTAATAAAAAATAAAAGTAGCCCGCCATGGCCTCAGCATGTGCAAAAAAAATGGCATAATTTGTCTCCAGCAATGAACGATTGAATTATTTATGTACAATAATTTCTTTCTCTGCCATTAATTTCAGAGTGTCCCTTTTTGTCTCCCTCCTCTATCCTGTCCATCTCTTATCCATGCTTAGCCTGCCTGGGAAAAAGACAAATCTGTCAAACTGTTTTCATTTGCTCTTATAGTAGTTGTTCAGCTTTGCTCAACTACAAGTGAAAGTTGCTCAGTCAAAATTTTACTTGAGTTAAAGTACTAGAGTACTTGGTTTTAAAAATACTTAAGTATTCAAAAGTACAATTTACAAAGTACATTTTCTAATATCAATACATGCTGTATTGTTTTCATGATGCATTTACAGAAGCTTGTAAATCTCTGAAACCATCTAATGATGCACTGACCTGCTTGTAGAACCACTCTGCTACACAAAGTCTATAGAAACACCTATAAAAACTTCAGCATAGAAATGCAATCAAAAACAAAAGGGACATCTGTTGTCATTTTTTGATGTAACTGTATTAAAATCACATCATAACATTAGATTGAAGCCAACTGTAAGGAGTTCTCCAAGTCTGTTAAATAACTGAGATTTCTTTCTGTCCTCAGAGGCAGTATATACATGAATTATGTGGTATTTTTCACCCCGATAAAAACAATCCAACTTTAAAAGCTGCCTGGAAACATTTCTCTTTTTCTAATTATAATAACATCTTGAGATTTAATTTTGTCTTTCTCCTGCCGTCACCATTACCGCTTTTTGTTTGAATGAAAGAGGGAGAGCTTGTTTGTGCTTGTTAGTGCGCCTGGATGATGTATTTCCACTTTTACATCAGTCCCATTTGAGAGGAGCTCAAAAGTACAATATTTGTCTTTGAAATGTAGTGGAGTGAAAGTCAGAAGTTTCCAAAAAAAACAAATACTCAAGTAAAGTACAGATACTCAAAAAATGTACTTAAGTACAGTACTCAAGTGAATGTTCAGTCACATCTTAAAATTATTCACTTATGTTATACGTATTTAAGACTTTTAAAATTTTAAATTTTAGGCCTTTAAATCTAAGATCGTGCAAAAAAAAAAAAAAAAAAAAAAAAGCCCTGTTATTGAAGGGCTCAGATGATGACATCAGTCATGTCTGTTGTCTGTAGAACTAGCTCAGTCCAAATCATCTTCAACCTCTATTTATAAACTTCTGAACCAGTGACATCATCATGACATTACAGGAGAAGCTTATAGCCGGCCAATAGGAATCCAGCTGTGACATCATCGACGTCACAGCTTAGATTTAAAGGCCTAAAATTTAAATTTTTAAAAGTCTTAAATACATAGGGATTTTAGATACAAGGTCATAAATAACGTTCAGCCACATCTTAAAATTATTCACTTGTTGTGGAGGAGAGGTCAGGTCCAATATAATTCAGATAGGACTGCCATAAAACCTGTGGCTTTACCTCACTGATGATGTAAGTCATTGGTTGTCAACCTGAGGTCCAGGCCCAATAATAACAGCAGCTTTTCCTGAGGTTAGAAAATATGATAATGTACTTCAAAAAGGTTGCTGAAGTTTGAAGGTGGATTTATTTAATTTTCTGTTATTAGTACTATAACTGTTAGGAAGTGTTCATTTATTTTCAAACTAGCTGTTTGTCATTGTTAGTAGAGAGTCCAGTCTGCAGTGTAAATCACAGAATATTTACATAACATCACCAAAGAAATGATTTGCATAGAAAGTTTATATCACATTAACACTTCTGTTCCTATTCACACACTCCCTTTCTCTCTCACTTTCTCACACACTCAGTCTGTCACTGCTTCAAATCTGTATCACACTTAAATAGCCTGGTTTTCCAGTGGGTCATTACAGCTGGAAAATCTAACCCACCGCGGGTTATGTGTGCAGCGTTTCACTTGATGTTGCACAATCAAATTCTCAAGAAGACACTGGTGTCTAGAAACTGCAATAATAGGAGAGAGGCAGAAGAGAAAATCAGCTGGGGCAGGGCAAGCGAGGCATCGGGACCACTCTGGCCGCAGGGCAGATCATTTTTTGAGGAGCATAAGGCGAAACTGAGGGGGCATGGTGGCCATGAAGTTCTTGCCCTGAGGACAACATTGATTATGTCTGTCAAATATTTTAAAACTTAACTGCAAATCTTAGTTGAGTAGAGACTGACTCTAAAAAACCACCAAAAACCACCAAAAACTTTTAGCTTCTCATTCAACCTGCATGTATAACATTATGTACAAATAATGAGTGATTCAGTGGCGAGCCGACACTTGTTCTGTTGATGTCCTGGATGAGGCAGAGAAGATGATTTCACTTTGGTTCACTATGGGAAAAGGAAACACATTTCACAAATGTGCGTTACTTGTAACACGCTGTCGGGAAATGTGAGACGAATAATTCTACAAACCAATAAGAACAAAAATTCAATTTGATAGACGATGATATTACCTGAGAGGATAGTCGATAAACAGCAGCCACCTTGGAGATGTATAAAAAACAGGGAAGTGGGGAGCTCAACTTGCGTCACAACTACACAGTGAGTTTATTGACTGTGAAAACGTCACCAATTTCCAACTGAAATGAGCCAGTGGAGAGGAAGAGCGGCGCAATAAGTAACTGCTGCACAACAGGGAAGGCTCAAGTACTGTGTGTTGGCTGCTTCACATCCAGCGTTTATCAGCCAAAGTGAAGGCAGGCTGCCAGTCAAATCGAACAAACAGCTGCTCATCAGTTAATAGCATATGTATTCCCCTGATGAAATTCTCCTCTGGGCTCAGTTTAATTTGGTTTCATCAAAAAAAAGATGACTGGAGGTGTGAATGTTAAGACCTTACTGATGATTCCTCCCAAGTTTCAATTTTTTTTGGCAGGATTTGTGCACCACTTTGATTGAAGAACTTGTTAGATAATACACACAGCCTGAGGGTAACTATCAAATTAAAATGAAAGGACACCAGTTAACACTATGACCTACTAAAATATCACGTTATGTCTCCATCAGCATAAGACAAATTGGACTACAATAACAAGATAAAGTTGGTGTTAGTTTTGGCCCTTTCGTAGGATTTCCTGCAAACTAGAAAGAGAGACAATAATCCCCACCTTATCCTTCAGTCACATCTCAGATGGCAAATTTCACCCAAAGACATGATATTAACCATTTGCATAACATGCCCTCTTTAAGTCAGATGAAAAAGAGTCTGTGATTTGTACTGGGCTGTTTTCAAAAAGAAAGAATGATGTGAATGTTAAAATAGTGACAGCAGGAGGAGCGTTCTGCTCCACATCCAAGCATTCATTCTGTCCTAATCTTAGCATCTGTCCCCCATTCAGTCTGCGCTCAGCACTGAAGAGAGAGCTCAAGGTGGATCCACTCATCTATTTGATTTTGGGAGAAAAAAAAAAGCCTTTGAGAAAAATATGTCTCTTGACATCCCTCCTCTACAGGATGATTTAGATATTTGAAATCATGTTTCTGTGTCACTTTGCCTCATATGTAGTGGTGTTAATTTTGACAAGAAAATTCACTTTAGTTCTTACTGGAAGTTGTAGTCAGTTAAAGTCACTTTATTTGTATTTTGTTTAGCTTCAGTCAGGATTTAGACATGTAATTTCAGTGAGTGTTTTAGTGCTAATTTTGTCAGACAATTTGATGATTCTGTCATGGATTTTGCTGCGGGGTTATTTCGTCCTGGCTGTGAAAATTGAAATGGAAAGTAATGAGAAGTAGTTACAGACACATTCTTTCACATAAAAATGAATGCGTAAGTCATTATAGAGCTGCAACCTACGAAGATTTTCATTCTTGATTAATCTGTGAATCTGTTTTGTTAAGTAATTGCTCAGTTGTTTAATCAGTAAAATGGCAGAAAGTGGTGAAAAATGTCAATCAGTGTTTCACAAAGGCCAAAATTATGTCCTCAAATGCCCAAAGATATTCAGTTTCCTGTCATAGTAGAATAAAGAAACTGGAAAATATTCAATTTTAAGTGACTGGAATCAGAGAATTTGGACTTTTTCTGCTTAAAAAATTACTCACACTGAGTAAACTCAAATTGATTCTGAAAATAGCAATAGTAATAATTCATAATCAATTCATCGCTGCAGCTCTTAGTTATAATGCGTCATTATTGGTTTTCAGATACCGATAATATTTATCACCAGATAAAACACACTTTTTATATGTCACTGAAGGCCTCTGCTAATTTGATCATTAGAGTAGTACTCAGTAGAACTGTGTTTTAATAAATCACCGGTCAAAATGTGTAAACTACATCATTAAAACAGACAAGCGTCATGTTTATTCACTTTATGGAGCTCAGATTAATACTGACTTATGTTAAATGTTCACTGAATAAGTTAGTGTCTTTATGAGTCATAATAAATCATAAATGATCTTTAGAAGGAGAGATGTTGTTCTGTGAGCTTGGTTCTATTCACATCAACTTACGTAACTGATATTGACTTTTGCAGACACTGTAGGATGGTGTGTTTTCAGGTGTCTTTTCAAACTGGTTGTTTTCTCAGCACATCTTAAATCCTCAAGGTGCTCCATCCTCACTGGGAATAATACTCTGTCTTTTATTTGATTTGAATAGAAGAGAAAAGCCTCCACAGGTCGTCTGTCCTTTCTTTTCTGTCTTTTCTTTACCCCTGTCAGGTTGTTAGTGAAGATGAAGCACACACTTTTCATTTTCCGTCATATTTATTAGTGCTTTATTAGATGGCTGATAACTGTGATCTAACTTAGGTTGTCCCCCTCAATATTTCGTCTCCTCTTTACTTGTGAGTGCACTATGAACAGAGATTTTGTTGTAATTTTTGCTGTCGATATTCTTTTCATTTACGTTGTCACCACAGTTTTATCATGGAATAATGACTGTCAACAAATTGTCCAAATTTTCATTGACATCTTTGCACCCACAAAGCTCAGTTCACATCTATTGACTCCATTTGTATTCCTAGAAAACCCATAAGGGAAGCTGAGTGAGACTTCAGTATGCTACTTCCTCCACCCCCCCCCCCACCCTTTGTTGTATAAGAATCTGCATTATGTGTTTGGATACAATTAACTGGTTTCCAATCAGACTTGAGAACTGAGCGCTGAGGAAAAATGTAGAGCAAAACTCTTCCAAGTTTTCATTCTTCTTTTGCATCATGGTTATCTGCCTTGTTACCAGTCACAAGTCAGACAAGGAAAAATGTCAGACTGCATGTCAGTGAATAGAAAAGGACAGTCTTCACCTCATTTAATGAACGTTGCCATTTTTCGATGGCAGCTTTGTGTCCGACCCAATCTCCAGCATTCTCTTGGCTCTCCTGGATCTTATCCCACACATTAGCTGGCGGTCCAAAGAAACATCATTGTTGGGCAAACGTCATATCTCTGTTTCAATGCTGTTGGTCACCTGTTTTACAAACATTCAACCACTGAAAAGTATTAAAAACAGTTGCTAACTTTGACTCAGTTAGTTTAAAAAAACAGTGTTTTTTTTGTTTCTTTCTTTCCCCCACATTTCTTGAAAAGTAACAGTTTGGGACATACAAAGTTTCTGCCTGCCACTGACAATATTAGATACCTTTTGAAATGATTTTGTCTCTACACTCAATCTCTACACTTTTCCCCTGACTGAGATTTGGCCAAAGCTTTCCCAGCTACAGCTTTTCTCCCCCTGGCTAAGCTCCTGTTCAGACCTGGTATTACTGTGCATCCTGGGTGATCCGATCACAAGTGGACAGCTCTAAGTACAGGTGTGAATGCACTCAGGGTGCATTTGAGATCCAATCACTCAGACCACATTCGGAGCTGTACTGAGTTGCATGTTACCACATTCTTTTAGCAGCATGCGCAAGTAGGAGAGAGGCGCTGTGGTGTACTGAGACACACACTTTTACTTGCTCTTGTGATGTGAAAACACCAGATTTACTACACATAACAAGGGTTGTGGTAGGCAACTGGACCTGATAGAGTTCTTGAATATGTTTCGCCTCTCATCCAAGAAGCTTCTTGGATGAGAATGACATCTGAAGAACTGAACTGAAGAGGCTTCTTGGAGAGAGAACTCTATCAAATCCATCCAACCCTTGCAACGAATACCATGACCTGGATGACTGAGAATCTTCACAGACAGATTTCCACACAGTCAGAAGAAGTAAAAGCATGTGTCTTGCACATAGTTCAGTAAGAAAATCCCAGCACACAATGGAGCTTAATCTCCTGCCTCCTAAGCTTAATCTCCTGCCTGGGCCGCTGCCAGCACAAGTCAAATATGAGGCTGGCGGGCTGGTAGAGGAGTTTAGTAAATGACCACATGGGTAGGAACGGACCTTCAGCTGACAAAACAGCACTTGTGTTTATTTGCATACAGAGCGGAGAAGTGAGATCTGATCACAAGTGGTCACTTGTGATCCGACTGCCAGGTGTGAACTCAGAGCTGTCCATTTGTGATTGGATCTCCCAGGATGTATGTTAATACCAGGACTGAACAGGCGCTATGACTCAAGATTGGAGGCTGGTTAAACATAAATACAAGCCTCGCACTTACAGTTTTTCTCAATTGTTTAAACAATTTTCCTGAATTTTCCTAAAGCTCAATTTCTCAAAACTCTGAATACAAAACTAAAAAGAAATGCAAAATGAAACACCACACTCAAAACTATGTTCTCCCTTCTCAAAACTGATTCCATCAAAAACGATACACACAGCTGTCATATGAATATCTGTTAAAGCATCAGGTAAAACACTGATGTGGTAAATTTAAAACACCACCATCATAATACTGTGTGTTTTACCTTCATGAGGTCATGTTATGTTTTAATGAAACACGTGAAATTGTGTAGAAATTGTTTCCTTTTTAAAGTTTAAGGTTTTTTGCCCCAAAATAGGTTGCAGTTTTGTGTTACATGTAGTATAATTCTCCTGTCGTCACCATTACCACTTTTTGTTTGAATGAAAGAGGGAGAGCTCGCTTGTGCTTGTTAGTGCGCCTGGACGTATTTCTGCTTTTACATCAGTCCCATTTGAGAGGAGCTACTGTGATTGGTTTCTTTCTGTGAGGAACACAGCATGTGACCAATTGCATTTAAGAAAAGAAAAAACAGCAACAGTTGACTTCAAAGCTGTGCTTAGTCGAAAAGTAACAACAACCTTCCTGGAAATGTAGTGGAGTCAAAAGTACAATATTTGTTTTTGAAATGTAGTGGAGTGAAAGTAATAAGTTTCTAAAAAACAAATACTCAAGTAAAGTACAGATACTCAAAAAATGTACTTAAGTACAGTACTCAAGTAAATGTACTTCATTACTGTCCACCACTGTTCATAGCTGATATTGCAATTGTGTGTTGTGTTTTGATAAAATGAGCCCTGTTTTTTAAAATTGTGCTTAAGCAATCATAAAAAACTGTAAAAAGAAATACTGGCTCGCCTTTCCCTTCCTTCTCCTCCTCCCCTCTGTTCTTTGTGCTGCTCCATCGTTCCCCAAAACGGCAGCAGTCACCTGAGGCCTCCATTATGCACTGACACATGATTGGTGTGTTTTGCCAGTTGAGTTTGAGCAGGTGAGACATGAGTGAGACCAGCTGTTAATTAGGGTATGACATTTTGAAGGCCAGAGTTTTCCAGGTGAACAAAGTGTGCTGAATGATGTGATCTGTGTTTAGACTTTTCCAAAAATGTTTTCTAATTTCTATTTGACTGAAAACAAATGAATTGTGCTTCGAGTTCAGCAGTCTTGGTGTCTTGTTGTTTATACATGAGCTTTGACTTTTTACACTCGTGTGCATAGATATGGTTTTTGTGTGCATACATTTGAGAAAAACTGCAGTGTATATCATGGTTGAATGATCACAGCCAAAAAAACTGAGAGCTGAAACAGGGTAGAAAAGCACAACGGTTCAGGTCTGATGTTTACTGATGAATAATAAAATTTAATATCTTACAATCAGATAAAAATGCCAGGATCAATTATTTCTTTGATTGTCTTTTAACTGTGACAGTGGAGCTGGGCCTTTGTGCACAATGAATCTACTCTGCTTAAAAAGAAATGTTTGACTTTAATTTGATTTAATATAATTAAACAATTAGTTAGACTGTGAGTCAGTTAGACATGCTATAATCAAATACATCTTTAGTGGGAGGAACTACAGAAAAGACACGAGTGAGGGGAAACCAGTCACTGCTGCCCACAGCACAGCAGACATCTTTATTCAACAGTCGCTTTTCTCATCAAGAACGTAACAGAACAAGTTTTCATTTTGATTACTGATTACTATCTGATGATTACTATAGTAGAGTCGCAGAGTTTCCTGCACTAATTAGGTTTTGTTAAGTTACGCACCAACATGAGACAAGACTCAGGCTGTGGTCCTACCCAGAATCATTTGCTTCTGAAGAACCCTTATTTGAGGAAAGGGATTGTCAAGGTTTCTTTGTAAGACTAAGGGTTCCAGGCATCTTTATTTCTAAGTGTGAAGGCAATTTAATTTCTTTATCTTAGAATCTAAATCTCTTGTACAGCACTTTTGGGAGAGAGGTTTGAAGTTTTTAAAGGGAGACAATGAGTCCCTGCAGCCCCTGTCCGTAACCATAGAAACAGAAAATGTTTTAAAGTTTTACCATGACTGCCAGTAGGCAGGTGTAGATTGGGATTAGCTGACAAATGATTAGCATGATTTTGCTATTAAGTAGAGCTATAATGACTGGGATGATTTTATTTTAATAGAATAATCTTTGTGCAGTCACTATTTACTCCTCTGAGCAGCATAAGGAGCAAACACTGAGCTAAACTCAATTCTCCGTGGTCCCCCTTAAACTTAATCATCCAGATCCCCTAAGTCTGCAGCAGAGATCCTCTAAAACCACAAAGCCAGCAGAGACAGAGGCAGCAAACACTTAATGAGCTACATTTCACATTTTTTGTATGCTTTCTGTTGTGGTGAAGCAGAAGCAACTCCACTCTGAAAAAATCTGCGAAAAGCCATGTGCCTGAAGGACCTTTTTTTCTTTTTTTTTTTTGAGGATGAAAGGAGATGTTTAGATAATTGAAATATTCGGCCTAGAGCAAGGACAAATGGTATGAAAAGAACCTTCCTGAAATTGTGAAATGGTGAAAAAAGAGCTGACACATTCCAACTTCACAGGTTTTGATCAGTTAGTGAAAAATAGATTGATAACACCTGCTACAGTCTGGATTAAACATGTCCCGTTACATGATGAAATGACCACAAACATGAATAAGCATGTTACATTTATGATAACGAGTTTAGTTTCATTTGTATAACCATTTAATTGATTTATTCACTTACTGATTCCAGCTTGCCCCAGATGATGCCTGGAAGTGTCCCCACTGTAAGCAGCTTCAGCAGGGCATGGTGAAGATGAGCCTGTGGACCCTTCCTGACATACTCATCCTCCATCTGAAGCGCTTCCGACAGGTACGCGAGCTCCATGGGGCCTCTGGTCAAGTATTCTGGTTACACTGTCATTGAATCATTTAATTAGTTGCATTAGTCTATATTTTTTGTGTAAATGGCCACTCATAGTGACTGGTACCCCCGGTATTATGAGGGCTGCAGTTCCCCTCAGCTGAGTCATGTTTGCATTTGAGTTGGTGGGTAGATGGGTGCGTTGGTGGGATCTCAATACTGCAGTTGCAAACCTGAGCAATACTCTGCAGACTCTGGCTCCAAATGACAGCACCAGCACAAGATGGCAGCGAAGGAGTGGAGACATGTCATCCATTTTTATTTATTTATTTTATTAAAACACCATGTTGAGTACATTGACAGCACCAAACAGCAAACAGACAAAATTAGAGACTACTTAGGGAACATAGTTTAATATTTAGCAGCTAATGAGCCACATATTTCCCTCAGGAGTTGGTGGAAACCACAACAGAGCTATAAAGGAGAGGCAATATTTATGAGGGGAGCAAGGACAACTCCAGATGAATGATAAATGTTTTTCTGCTGGTTGTATGTCAAAAGGCAATTGTTTGTTAACACACCGTCCATTCTCCACTTCACAAATTAATAATATGGCATTTTGTATTCACAGCTTGTTTTCATTGCCCCTGTGTGGCCAAAAAATCAATTAATGCAGCTAAAGATGCAGCAAAAAGTCTTCCTTTTGAAAGTGAAACTTTAGAATTGTATCAGTTCTTTCTGTATGTGATCAGAATCAAAATGAGCAACAACTGATTCAATTCATTATCTAACTGGATTGAAGAAAATGATCTCATTGATTGCTGCATCAAATTTTCTACAGGGAATAAGGATTCGGGCTATTACAATTTGAGATGACATAATTGCCAAGGTACAGCTATTACTGACTCAACAAGAAGCTGAAAGACTAATTCATGCTTTCATCTCAAGCAGATTGCACTATTGTCATGCACTTTTTACTGGTCTTCCAAACAAGTCCACTGAGAGGCTACACCTAATGCAGTTTTAGCCACATTGCACCGGCTCCCTGAATCCACCAGAATGATTTTAAAGTGCCTCTGCTCGTAAACAAAGCACTCAACAGTCTAGGACCATCCTTCATCAGAGATTCTCTGTTTTATGTTCCCTCACTAATTCTCAGATCCTCCACTGCCGGCTTTCTATCCAGAACGTCGACAGAAAGAACAAACAAAAAATCGGAGATGCAGCTTTTTTCAGCTATGCTCCCAAATTTTGGAACAGCCTACCCAAACATATCAGAGAGGCAGGCTCTGTTGAGATTTTTAAACAGCAGTTAAGGACACACCTAAACCCAGCCTTTCTACAGTAGTAGGAAGGCTAATTTAGCATAGTTTAGCATAGTTTCCCACAGGTTGCTTTTAATTACCCTTGTATGCTGTTTTTAGTAGATTTAGTTAATATCATTGTTGTTGTTAAGGAAGGACTGAGATTAGTGCTGAGCGAGACTGCATTAGGGACAGAAAAGTACCACAGTGCACAGTTAGACATTCTGAGTACACAGAAAAATCAATAAAATGCTCCACCTGAATTTGAGTTTTGTTAGCCAGTCCTCTTTCTAGCCTCCCTGCTTCAGTTTTTTTAAGTGGGGGTGAGTTGCATCATACTCTCTGATCCTTTTTTCTAAAAATCTAAAGTGACACCCTTGACCTCAATGCATTATGGAAGATGTGTCAGTCACAGGAGACCACCAACGTTCAGCATTACTGTGAAGCTTATCTAAACCCAGCATCTTGCCTCTGCAAAGCTTTTTTAACAAATACATTAACCTCTTCAGCTCGGGAGATTAGAGAGAGAATCAATCCTATATGTCTCCCACCACCAGTGGTAACAAGTTTGTGCCTGAGCAAACACACTAAGTGGTGTTTTATGAAGGTTTATTGAAAGGCAGGACATAAATGACTGCAGCTGAGAACAGCTGAGAAAAATTAGAGGGTGCTGCACAAACTAAACACTGGGTCACTCTCATATCACCAACCTGTTGGTGTATGTCTCTGGGGAGAGAGAGCTCCTGTCACACTGAAAGAAGATAAATAGCACAAGGGCTAATTAGTATTTACTTGCAGCATGACAGCCACGGCTGCTTCCCACTCAAGACGCTCACTTAAAATGCATCTCACTGTGTTGCCTCTTCTGCAGACAACATGACTCCAATGTTCAGGATTTGTCCTCACTGCTCTGCTGTAAACACCAGGTCAGGACTCTCCCGTCCCTGGTGAGATACTGTCTGAGGTTTTGTATCAGTACCTCTCAAATGATCAAATTGTACCTCAGTCAAGCAATCAACTTCGAAGTGAGCCTCCCCAACTTTAACAACCCCCCATTGTTCCCCTCAAACAAGCGTGTGTTCTGAGACTGAACTAATAATACTTTAATAATACTTTTAATAATACTTTAAATTAGTTTCATGTTCGTCTTCAGCTGTATATGAGGAGTTAATGCCGTGAAAACCCAACATTTTCACTATGTTGCGCAATAAAAGCTTTTCAAAACAATAATTCAATAATTCACTCACACAGTCACACACACATTTATGCACCTGGAGAACAGCCATCAGGAGCAATTTGGGATTCAGTATTTTGCCCAAAGACACTTAAGCAAGAGGACTGGAGGAGCTGGGGATCAAACCACCAATCTTCCAATTAGTGGGAAAACCCACCCTGTCTCCTGAGCCACAGTCACACTCACTGACATGAGCATGTTAGCATTGTCATTGTGAGCACATTGCCAGTCTAGTGTTAGCATTTATTTCAAAGCACCGCTGTGCCTCATACGGCTTCACGGAGCTACAAGCATGGCTGTAGGCTGAATGCAAATTCAACGACAATTAGTTTATACATATTGTTGATGAACCGCATGTGGTTTGAAATTGGGACACCCCCAGTGACTCAAGGAATCCCTTCTTTACCAAAGACATTTTGTCATAGTCGGAAAACCTACGCTGTAAATAATTATGAATTAATCCGCTCAGCTGCGTTTGAGCGTCCTGGTTGTGCTTCCTGGCTGACTGTCACACTGTCATGACTTGCTGGGACACTTGACTAGAAAAGCCCTGTCATTAATATTATGAGTAACGGGTGTTTTTCCTACTGTGACAAGTCAACATGTCTGCTGTGAAAAAGGCTATTTCAAACTACTTTGCAATTCATAAACGTCAACAACAGTAACACCCCTCCATCTGTAATACACAGTCACATAGAGTCACATTTGGGCGTCTCATTGTTTGAGACAAACGGAAGCATTCCCAGGGGACTCATTAGTATTCTCACACAAACCTGATATCATGCACAGACCAAAACATTTTCATACCCATATTATAATACTGGAATTGTTTTGGTGTTGCTGCTGCTGTTATTGCCATTGGGAAAAGTTCTGGTTCATGCCGGCACTTCTGTCTTTATTATGATCCCCACTGGCACCAACATAAGCATTCTTCCTGTGGTCCACACACATAAAATCAATGTGGTAATGTGGTAAATTAATTTGCAACCAAAGAACTTCAGTATCAGTAGGCATTAAATTGTTAATACCACATGACAATACTTCTGTTGTCTCATTCATTTTATTTCTTAGACTACAAATATTACACGTGCAAATTTAAACTCTTTCCTTGGTAACTGTGTTAAAATCAAGATGGTGTTTTAAATTGTATCTTGTTTTCCCTTCCTTTCAATTTGAGCGCCAAAAATAAACATACACATACAAATACACATACACATACACATACACATACACATACATACAAACAAACACATTTAACACATTCAGCATACACACAATCACATACACAACCCCACACTCAAACACTCACAGTTTACCATACGTGTGTCCTACTCACTACACCTCATGAGAAGAACGTAGTGCTCACAATATTAAAATAATAATCACTATTAGAACTACATCCAGGTTACATTTCACTGAGGAAAATTTCTGATTAAATTTTGTACTTAGAGGAGTAATGGACACTGTGAAACAGTAATGTAAACAGTAAATAAACACAGATTAAATTAAATTAAACTTCACCGTGTGTAGAGGAGACATTGGGCCATATCATTGTCAGAGCTGGTTATGCAGGTCAGCAAGGATAGGACCCAAACACAGAAAGAGGAGGCAGTCAGATGTCTTTAATCGTTTATTGATAGCAGACAGGCAGGGAGGCGGGTACCTGTCCAGGTAAACATTCAGATAAGATGCAGCCATGTCTAAAGGATCCCCAGATCCACAAAAGATCTTGGAAGAGTAATTATTTTAAACCAAACCATAATATTTCCCTAATCCTAAACAGTTTTTTTCTGTCCTCAAGCCTACCCAGGTCTTAACTGCAGCATTTTCACATTATAAAACAGAATTAGTTTGTGTCAGGTGCACAGTGAAGAAGCAACACATAAAACTGTCATGAGAGTTTCAAAAATCAAATGTTGTTGTTGTAACAGGCACTCAAATACAAAAGCCTAAAGCAAGAAGCCAACAGACTAATAAGTGTTTACTACTAGAGCGTGTTTGGGAATGGGCTGGTGAAATATCTGTAGGGCTGACGAGGAAATGAAATGCAGGTGAGGAAGCAGGCAGGGACGTCAGGGCAGGATGAAATGGAGTGAGAACAGAAAAGGTCAGAGGGCATCTGGTGGACGGCTCAAGCATGGCAGGCCTGGAGAGTTGTGGGAAAGTATATTTCCTGGGGAGTGACTGTATCATAAATAGTGGATGGAGCCTCTGGGTCTGAAAAGTGAAGTCAATAATAATATATAAGTCTGTTAAACCTCCATTCTTTGTAATGGTTGGGGGGGGAGACACATTTACTTTTATACTTTTCACTTGATTCATGACCTCAATAAACAGTTTCCTAATGAGTTTATGGTCACAATCCCTAGCTAAAAGTATTCTTAACAGCATCATGCTCATTTTGCAAATCATGGTCCTATTGAGAATAAGCAGCAGCTTGCACAAGTCCCAGAGCAGAGTAAGTGAGTCAAGGCAACAGCGAGCTGAAAGCTTTCTCAGTCCGAGTGAGAGTGAGCGAACTTTTCAAAACTTGACACAGACATCACTCACTGCAGTATATATAATGTGAAATGCAAAGCTGGCAAGGGCAACGTGTCTCACTTAACACAAAATACAGCTCATCTAAAAGCTAAAGAGTACACAGTAGAAAAGAACTGTAGTTACTGTGAGGGATTTGGCTTTCAGGGCCTGAAAGCCAACTCCCTCACAGTAAGTACAGCTAACATCAGCATGCATATATCACATATGATTCCTCCGAGACTGGAGAGATTTTATGTGGTGTGTAAAGTGCTATAAATAAATATCAGAATATTCTAAACAGATAACAGTGTTGAAATTGAATTGACGTTTTGACGATTGAAATGACCTTTTTTGTTATTACAGAAAATTCACAGAAACAAGGTATCATTGGGTACCAGTACTAAATTCCGGGTACTGGTATCAGTACCACATCAGTTCCGATGTGAACGGTACTCATCCCTGGTGCTGATGAACAATGAATCAGGATTCTGTCACTGCATTGCCTATTTCTTGCCCCAATTTTTTTAAGTAACACACATTAGTGTACTGTTTATCTGTAATGTGAGAAAGTTTGTGCCCTGCAGGATAACTGAGCCTCCCAAAACCTGAGATCAAACAGTCAAACAAGGCAGCGTTGATCAATTCTGGATCATGATTCTGTTACTACATTGTCTGTTTCTCACTTAAAATGTTTTCAGAAACATATTTTAGTGCTCTGTTGAGCTCTGGCCAGGCAGGTGGGACGACTCCAAACCAAGCACAGTCCAGGTCGCAGTACGTCACTAAACAGCTCCACACTCCTCTCGGTCAAAACGGCAGGCCACAGCCAGTGGGTGACGTTAACGGTTTATCTGTGAGAAGTGAGCGGGGGATGGAGACAAAGACAGAAAGACAGAGCAATGCAGAGGGCAAGAGTGTGGAGGACGACTGAGGCAGAAATTGTGGCAAACAATCTTGATAATGTTGAGTAGGTTAAGGTTATGTAGGTACTCATTTTAGCATTTATGATTGTAAGAATAAAGTAAATTGACCTGAGTGTCCTCTCAGCAGTAACATTCATATCTGCAAACCCACACAATTAATGTTCTGTTGGGGTCTCTATCCTTTATTATAATGTTTTAGATTATATATTGACTGTTGTCTCATGACACTGTTAACAGCTTAACACTTTCTCCTGTGTGTGAAGGTCACTGAGTCTTCTCCACAGATTTCACACATGAAGTTCTGTTTACTCGTCATGAGGACTACAGCTCAGTCTGAGAAAATTGTTGTTTAACATCTTCTGTGGCACAACTTTGAAAAAAAACAGCTCTGCTTTGGTGTGAGATACATAAAGTCTGTATTACAAATTGGAGGTATTTGAAAGATGTGGACGAGTAGAAGGCAGTGACAGTAAGACTCTACTGACTTGCATTATGGGTTATGATTCACCCAGGTTTAGGATTACCAGGTGGGGTTTCTGTGGGTCTTTAAGGTTTCTGCTGATTTTGATCATTCTCTTATCAATCAGTCTCTTTTGAGTCCCAAGGGCATTTCATATTCTGTTTAATATATAGTAGCCAACATTATTCCTACTGTTTGAAAGAACATCCTATTCTTTACTTAAGGAATATAGTACTTTCTGATCCGTGTTTGATCCATGCAAGTACTTTTGTTTCTCTTTCTATAATCACTGCCCATCAAAATATCTGTGCATGTCACAACAAGAAGACAGTCCAACTTTTATAGAAGTATTTTATTTCAACACTGACACTGTCTGAAGATGTGTCTCAAGTTTAGCCCGCACAACATCTGGCCCTTTATCCCCCTGGCACATCACAGTCGACACACAAAAAAAACTGTAGCCACGTAGGTACAGTCCAGCTATACCTCCACCTTTGTTGGCCTCATTTTGCCTCTCTTCACTGATGGTGGTCTCACAAGCAGGTGGCACCGTGTTGAGACCCGAGCCCAGCGACGTCCCAAGAGTCAAACTCCAGCCAGACCCACACTGTGGTTTCCGTCCTCTATCAAATGTGATTTTTCACAGCCTTGGCATTAGAATTCAGTCAATCACTCTATTGGACTCTGTGCCAAAGACTAGTGTTGCACAGGAGGTGGCGGTGAGCTGCACAACAAAGCTTCTGTGGTCATGGGGGTGTGCAGGCTCTTCTCTTAGTAAACTTGGCAGTTTCAGGAAGACACTGGTTCTTCAATAGGGAAAAGTAATTTGAATTACTACAAAATTCATACTGAGTGACACTGTGCAGAAAAGTGCAGCCACACTTCTCTAAGTGGCTTCAAAATTTCTCACATGTCTGGTAACTTTTAATAACACCCAGAAATTCATGTGCAATGTTTTTTTCATCTTTTTCTAATGTGACCTAAAAGCAAAAATCCTGCTGCGATAGGGTAGTGGTCAAAGATTGGCAAAGATGCTTCAAAGGTTCAGCCCATAAGTCCCTGTGCAGCAGGTTTTCTACCCCATGAATCTTTGATGAGATGCAATTTCAAAAATAGTTCATTTTTATTAGTGTTCTATATTAATAACATTAACATTAATGTGGTAGCTGTTGAATCAATTCAGTGTTGAATTTATTTAAAATTTATCATATAAAATGTGTTATTCTTCATGCCTGCACATATTTTTACTGTATAAATGAATACGAAATGTTGAAACAGGTAGGCGAGCGGAGGAACAAGCTGTCCACCTTGGTGCGCTTCCCCCTGACTGGTTTGGACATGGCCCCCCACGTGGTGAAGAGGAGTCAGAGTATGAGGAATCTGAACTTAGGGGCCTGGCCACCTTCCTGGAAACAGCCCTCAGGCCAACACCACCAACCAGCCGACATGATCCTCCCCCACGACTATCTGTACGACCTCTACGCTGTGTGCAACCATCATGGTGGAATGCATGGAGGACATTATACTGGTAAGGAGTTTGATGGTACAGTGCCTTTTTTTTACTCCATGATCCAAGTCTACTAAAGGGATAGTTCACTCAAAAAAGAAAATTCAGTCATTATCTATTCACCCTCATGCTGATTGAAGGTCAGATTTAATTTTGTAGTCCACAAAACACTGCTGGAGTTTCACAAGAAAACAGCGTTATAGAACCTCCCAAACAATGGAAGTGAATGGTGACCAGTTTTCAGATGTAAAAAACAGCAGAATAAAAACATAAAAGGTCTCCTAGAACCCCAACATGCCAAGTTGACTAAAAAAATGTTATTCACGCCATGTTTTTAGCCTTTTTAGCCTTTTCACTGCAGATTCTTAGCTTGGAACCACATTCACATGCTGGATGTGTGTGATATGATGGTGTGCAAATGGCATGTTGGGACTTTAGGAGACCTGTATGAAGGCTTTTATTATTATTTTTTTTTTGATCCCCTTCACTTTCATTGCTTGGGAGATTCTGCAGCACTGTTTTCCTGTGAAACTCCAGCAGTGTTTTGTGGACTAACAAAATAAACCTGACTCTCAATCGGCATGAGGGTGAATGGATAATGACTGAATTTTCATTTTTGGGTGAACTGTCCCTTTAAGGGTTTCCTTAAACACTGTCAAATGAATGAGCATGTGCTAAAACAATTTTAAATACTTGATAAGTTGACTTCAAATATATTCAGATGGAACAATTTTATTTTATGCTAATCAGACTTGCTATAAATTTAAAAGAAATTTCAGTCCCTGTCTATAATTAGTTAATTTGTATGTGCAAAGACCTCTGTCTGCTGCCCTTTATCAGTTTTGAATGGTCATATCAGCTTAATTTTAACACATCTAGACCATAACAGTTCATTATTTTGAAGGTTTTTCTTAATAACCCAACACATTTTGCAATTGAGATATTTGGAAGGAAAGACAGGAGGATGAATGGATGTAATTATGTTGTGATTAGGTTTTAATAGCAAAATTGAAGAAAACAACAGCATCTTGCAACAGAAAACAGAAAGAACAGAGAAAATCTGGTATTTAGGTACCGACACAGGGAACAAGATGTTGTTCCATCCCTGTCCTGCCCTAGAGTGTCAAAGTACACACAGTCTCTGCGAGGGATAAACGAGGGATGAATAAAAGTTAATCTTATCTTAAAGTCAGTAGCATAGACATCATTTGAATTCAAGTGGAAATTTCTAAGTTGTGTATGAGCCATGGGCACAGTTCAAGTTCTTTTCTGTCATAAGCACAATAATTTAAGAGAAGCAGTCACTGACAATGAAATTCTTTTTTTCAGGCTCACTTATACATAATGCTCAGACAGTACAATGTATTTATTTTTTTAAAATATTCATACAAGTAAAAGTGAGAATGTACTCATAAAATAGTGCTGGTGGTGAATTATAGAAATGAAATAGGATATACCTCCAGATGACCTTCAGAATGAACCTGTTCCTGAGCCTGATGGTACAGGGCCAGATGCTTCAGTACCGTCTGCCAGAACTGGCAGAACCGTTTGTAGCTGGGGTGATTAGGGTCTCTGATGACCCCGTTGGCCTTCTTCCTACACTGCTGGTCGCCGTGGTCTTCCATGGATGGCAGATTCATCCTGGACATGTGCTGACCGTTTTTCACAACAATATGTAATGCTCTGAGGGTAGTGCAACTGCCATAGCAGGCTCTGATGCAAGATACTCTCAACTGTGTGCCTGTGGAAGTTGCAGACTATCCTGGAGTCCATGTTGAGCCTTGGCAGCCGGCAAAGAAAGAAGAGCCATTGTCTCGCTGTCTTTGTGATGGTGTTGGTGTGTTCAGGTCAGGTCAGACACTGCTGACCCTCTCCACTATAGTCCCATTGATGGTGATGGGCCATGTTATTCTCTTGCTGCCTATTGTCCACAATCAGCTCTTTTGTGATGATGGTGTTTAGTTGAAGGTTGTTGTCCTGGCAAAAAGACCTCGGGCTCTGAACTCATCTCTGTAGGCCTGATCACTGATTACAAGGCCAATGATGATTATGTCATCAGTAAACTTGATGATAATGCTGGAGCTGTGGGTAGCCACACAGCCATGCACCTAAACAAGCAGTCCTGAGGTGTGCCAGTGTTGATAGTCAGGATGGAGGATGTAGTGCTACTTATCCGCAGAGCCTGGGGTCCAGTCTTGGTTTAGGATCCGGTCCCACAGTGTGATGTCGAGCCCTATGTCTCTTGGTGTCATGTTTGGAGGAGACAGTGGTACTGAATGCTGAACTTACGTCAACGAACAGCATTCTCACGTATGTGTTCTCCAGGTTGGACAAGGCAGTGTGGAGGGCAAGGGAGATAGCATTGTACTGGGTTGATCTGCACTGGATTCAGTGAGTTGGTGAGTAAGGAGGTAATAAGTCCTTATACTCCACTTTGCCCCTGGTCTGTATTATCTTTTAGCACTGCTTATACCTCTCTGAAGCCCATGCCTGGATTTTCTATACTTCTCAAAATCATCCGAGTCTGTGCTTTAAGTTAACTCAGGGCCTGTAAGTCAGTAATCCTTAGTACAGCATCATCAGTACATGTGATGATGTAGCTAGTGACTATGTAAGTGTATATGTTTATGTTGTCCTGATTGACACACTTTCTCTAGTGCTAAATCAGTGATAAAGAGCTGAGTCTGATTTGTTGGACTGCCACTGAATGGTCTACATCATCTGTGACCCTTGTTCAATTTTTGCAGAAGCAGAACTAATTTATGTTCTACTGCATCAACAACAAAACCGGTCTGAAGTAGAGGAAACCATTGTTATTTTTTTCCACTCTGGTGATACCTCCAGCAAAACATAGGCTAATAAATTTAATTGGCTATAACTTACTGATTATTAAACCTTATTTTTGAAATTATGGAAACACATGTTTTGACCCCTTTTAATAAGTGGTTTAAAGACCTTTTTTTTATTATTACATCTCATGGTCTTTATCAGCAGATGGATTTTGCTTAGTTGTCATGGAGATTGTGGTAGCTCCAGAGGGACCTGCATGAAAAAGTGATAAATTGCCTCACATCATTTGAGTCGGCGTTGTTTGGAGCTAAAGACCACAAATTTGAAAATGAAAAACATTGTTGTGGAGTTATAAAGGAGAGACATTATGAAGCCACTGTAACCCGCTTCTCACCTTTGCTAGAGGCTAGCACACCAGAATCTCCGACCAAACTGTAGACAGTTTAGTTGCATTGAGGGTAATGTGAGCACCGAGTTTTGTCATGCAGGAAAAAATAATGCACAGACTTTGCTCTGTCTACTTTCAGCTTCAGGACCAAGTAAATATCCTGCTGGAGTGAGAAACGCCAGTCAAGGACACTTTCTTTTAACACTCTTTTATCATTACACAGTTCTGTCCCACCAGCTGTTATTTTAAGCTCGAATCTAAGGCTTGTCCATTTGGATACAGCTGGGTCTCTAATGACCTCTAGATAAGTGGCTCCCTAATGCTGTTCTGTGAGAGTGCAGGTGTGCTGTAGAATTTTGTGACAGCCATACATTAATACTGAAGTATAGTACAACTATATAAGAAGATAAGAATGGATTTTTAATTGACTGTCAGCACTTGTGAGTGAGTGCAAGCACTAATTTTCTAATACAGAGACAAATTCTACACCATAAACAAACCTTCCTTCAAGGTGAACTCCAGTTGTTGTCTTAATGCCAGATGGCAGGCAGGGAGTACTTTGTGTTTACTTTCAGACATGAAGAGAAAGGTTTGAGTGCTATTTGCTGCATGTGGACTACATCGAGAAGTATGACTGTATTTCAATCAGGAATCCTCAGCAACAACACTCTCTTCAGTTTGATTACAGTGAGCGAGAAAGCAGCAGCATGGGCCTGTGCCTTAGATAGATTCAGATCTCTGTGAGCTACACCAAAAACCCAAATTGTCCCATCCTTTGAAGTGCCAAAAATGAATGAAAATGTGCTGCTGAGCCTTGATTGCATCCTTAACAGGTTCAGTGATCAAGTTCTGGGTAGAACTGGGGAAGCCTGCTCCTGACTATGTCTAACACATGTGGGGTTTGTTTGAATGATTGCAGTGGACGATTTCCAGGTCTCATCCAAGATGGTCAAGAGGGTGAGGCCACCAGCAATAAAACATTGTAAATATGAGAGGGAGAGAGAGAGAGCGAGAGAGAGAGAGAGTGAGAGAGAGAGAGAGAGCAAGAGAGAGAGAGAGAGCAAGAGAGAGAGCGAGAGCGAGTGAGAGAGAGAGAGAGAGAGAGAGAGAGCGAGAGAGAGAGCGAGAGAGAGAGTGAGAGAAAGAGCGAGAGAGAGAGCAAGAGAGAGAGAGAGAGCGAGAGCGAGTGAGAGAGAGAGAGAGAGAGAGAGAGCGAGAGAGAGAGCGAGAGAAAGAGCGAGAGAGCGAGAGAGGGGTGTGCTCAATAAGGCCATCCTGAATACAGTCCTTAAACCAGCTGACAGGGGTTTGAGAAGGGAATGAATTGTTTCTGATTTGGAGTACCTGAATAAGTGAGATTGTGGAATGCCAAAAATCCTCTGACTATCTGGGTAAAACACATGAAAATATAGACGTTCATTAAACTCTGGTATCTCCCAATACCCACATCAGCAGTAATTGCAAGTGGTCACTAAGCCCCTGCTTCTGTGATATATTTCCAGTAATTGCCAGTAGTGCCCAAGTGGCTGTTAAGACTGCCGGTATGAGGATGATTTTCAGACCACACTGGGACACATTTTGTCTACCTTTTGCTCACGATATGTTAACTTAATTGAACAGTCTTTCAGAAGTAGATGGGCAATGAGCCAATGATGACATGAAAAAATATATCAGTAAAATACACATCCAGGAGCCTGAAGGAGTAAAGAAACAGAACAAAGTGAAATGAACTGATGGTTTCTATGTGAGGAAGGTCTGTCTCAAAATAAATACAAAAGAAAGCTTCTATATGAATGTTAATACACAGGTGACAAGTTCAGGTGCCTGGAAACACAGATGAGGCAAGACCAGGTCTGTAATTGGAGGGAGTAGTTGTTAAAGACACAGCACTGAGGCTAATGTGTAGAAGACTTGTTGGAAGAGATCTAGAAAATGGATTAAATTGCCAAGACAGTTTGTTTACACAGTTGTGCCCTGTCTCTGGGTCTTTTGCGGCATTTGATGTGTGAGCCCTATGCAAAACATGTCCACAGTGGGGTGATGCATCATTTACCATAAATACAAATACATTATTATTCCTGCAGGTGTTATGGGCTGACAGATGGACAAATGAACAAACAGCAATTCTCTATGCTGAAACATTCCCTAGGGATTATGTGTGTGTAGTTAGTGGAAAGTTCTCTTTGTAGGTGCAATATATCTACACTGTTTACATGATACCATATCTATGCCATTTTATAATAAGCTTCAACCACTTTCTCTTTTCTTTTTTTTTTTCTTTTTTATTTAAAGCAGATTGAGTTAACAACAAAACCCATGGCGAGAGGACAACCAGCTATGAATGTGTCACACCAATTATTTCCTGCATAACCAAAGCCTAATACTGTAGCCTATATTAACAGCAGAAATGTTGTCCAAAATTAATTAAACATCACATACAGGGCCATATATTTGGGCTTGAGCCATACATTCCTTAATGAGTGCACTTAGTTTTGTTTATTCTGACAGGATTCAGCTGCAGCATTATCAGTCTCTAGGGAACAGCTCCTTCTGTCAGGCAGCACTTCTTTGTTTACATGGCTTTGCTAGTTCAACAAGCTGAAATAAACTTGCCACACTCATTGCATTAAAGGAAAATGCCACTGGAATTCTAAAGTAAAGCTCTCCTATTTGTTTTTATGAGTTTTTGGACAGCAGTCTAGTCCCATAGCATGAGATAATAAGCTATATGAGGCTGCAGCAACATCGTTGGTTCGGTCTCTTCAGGATTTGCTGATAATGAAAAAAAAAAAAAAAATCAGACGTCAGCCTTACCCTTTATGTTCTGCAAGACTTGATGTGAACACATATATCAGGGTCAGGTGTCCATTGTTTATCCTTGTCTTTTTCTAATGCAGCTTACTGTAGGAACTCAGTGGATGGACAGTGGTATAGTTACGATGACAGCAGCGTTGACTTGGTGCCAGAGGAAGAAGTATGTACCAGAGGAGCCTACATCCTTTTCTACCAGAGACGCAACACCATTCCTCCATGGTCGGCCAGTTGCTCCGTCAGAGGTATGCTATCAAATGACTAGCAAACAGGAAAACATAAATAATTAAATGGATAAAAAATATTTATGGAATATGGAAGTGCCTGTTAGTACAACAAAAATGTTACAATTAATGGGTTTGCTTAAAACATAGGTATTAAGGAGTAACTTGTACAACTCAAGGGGAGGGAATAAAGTGGTTTGCACCCAAAGAACTGCAAACTACTATTTGGTTTGTTGCAGTTTAGTCTGGCCCTGGTCACCCCTGGCATTAACATGCATCTGAATTGATCCAACCACAAGTGGACCGCTTCAAGTACTTCAGTTCACACCTTACATTAGAATGTACCTCCATATGCATCTCAAGTGACCACTTGTGATAGAATCTCACTTCCCCGCTCTATATGCAAATAAACATATATATCATTTGTGTTTACAAAGACCAAATGCATCAGTGTTTTTAAACTGCAGTCCAACAGTAGTAGCTAAGCCACAAGGACGGATGGACTTAATGTTTCATACACAAAGAACATAATTTATAACATTTGCCAAATTTGAAAGAAGGCCCAGGTAATTAAGAATTTGTTTTACACAGCATTTCATAATGTTTATGCAGTTCCTCTTAACTCAACAGCTCACCAAATAATCCCTCTCGATCATCACCCATAACCCATCAGAAGTGTTGCGGCGCCTGCATCTGCAGAGACCCCTGTCTCCCCCCTTAGCCTCTTATTTTGTCATTATTTTGATGTGCTCGGGACACTTGACCAACCCAAAACATTAGTATTTGACATCTTGGGAACAAGGCTCTTTCAAGTTGTTTTTACATACAGCAACTTATTCTACCTTCAATTAATTTGGTGTAAATGGTGAATTCAGTTGAAACTTTGTGTTCAAACAGCTGCTTAAAAACTGACAGGTAAGGCACACTTTAGACAGGAGTAGCAACTGGTATAGTAATCTCACAACAAACTTTTTTTTTTTTACAAGGAAAGAAACGACTCAACTGTAACTGAATGATTACTAGGTCAGTAGTGAAATCAGTTGAAGGAGAGAGTGAATTCGTAAAATCTACTGCGCATCTTCAAGATTCAATATTGTGCAGACACAGGTGAATTCAAATACATGTGACACAGCCTTTCATCTCATGTACTACTCGTGTCCTGATTTTAAGAGATTCACTGGCAGAGGGATGAAAGAGTTTTTATTCATATTCAGAAATGTTTTCCTTTTCTAAATTGGAACCCTGGATACATGGACTTGAATATAGTCTTCTCAAAGAGCATTTGGAGGGATAGATGCTCTCTCAGCCCCATTGCTTTCATTGTTGTATGAACCAGTCCATAATACATGCATACCCTCTGTCACAGCATGATAAAACAACATCATTACCCTCTGGCAAACCCCAAAACACTGTGAGGCTGCTCAAGAAGTAGCGACTGTTGGATCCTAGTGCATACAGAATTTGCATGAATACCCCATGACAGATCGCAGTCAGCGCTGCCCTTAACTAAAGAATTTCCAAGTTGACTAGTTAATTTTATTATTTTTAATGTATATTACACATCTTTGTAGCTATGATTAGCACCCAGTGAACCACCATGGAAGGTCAGCAAACCATCCTGGAAGGAAGTCCAAGAGGTGGTGAAGAAGGCCAGAACAGGATCTCCCCCCAGCCCAAATGCTATATCCTACAAAGTGTACAGGAAATGCCCAATGCTCCTCCAAAGGCTGTGTATGCTGTTCCAGAGGATCTGGAAAAGGGGCACCATTCCATCATGCTGGAAGAAGGTGGAGGGCTGCTTTGTGCCACAGGAAGAGGACTCTTCAACCATAAGCCAATTCAGATCAATCTCAGTCTTAAATGTAGAAGGCAAAATCATCTTTTCAGTACTGGCTAAAAGGATTACCTCATACATGATTGACAGCAGATTAGGAAGGATGAAGAGCAGGGGCTGTGGAGCTGGCATCCCAGTGAACATGGACCAAATGGGACCTCCCCAAGAGGAACAGGGGGGATCTATGTAAGTTGGAACGCTTCTAATCTCCCTTCTGCTGCGATCAGTGTATAACATGCTCCGAACCCAGACAAATTTGCTCAGGTGGGGCATGAGAGAAGATCCACTTTACAAACTTCCTGCGCACATCCTGTCAGGGTGTAAAACAGCACTCCCACTTAACATGCATTAAAGCGTAAAATAAGAAGGACCTAACCTCATGAAAAACAGAAATAGAAATAACTATTTCATATTTCTTAGTTACAATTATTCTGACTAAAAGGCAAACAAACCCATCAATAAAATACAACGGAAGTCATTAATTAATGCCCAGAAATTATAAACTTGTACTGAAAAATGCATCAAAAGCTCCCGTATATTTTTTCTTTTTCGACTTTTGTGGTAATATGCACCCAGTCCAGGGATGCAGCCACACATTTACTCAGCCAGCTGCTATGGAATATAGGGTCAGCACTCGACATGGACCACTATTGTTAACCACATCACTACCTACTTTGTAAATGCTGGTTTTCAGGGCCTTCTCGTGGATTCCTGCCATCCTGATTTTCCTCCTTTGTGAGTTGCTATGATACTGGAGCCTTTTGAACCTCCAAGCAAGTTTAGAGTCACAATACACTGACAAAGACTGGACTGATCATTACCTGGTTACATAAAGGGAACCATAATATTCCAAAGCAAATTTCTACTTTGTGCACTAACTCTAACAATCCATCCATAGCATAACATCTTAAATCACTTTTAATAATAAAGCAGTTGATAAAACTACATATTGACAAATTGGAACAAAACTCATCATCATGTTGTTATACATATTCAGGAGCATTGTGAGAGCTCCCATAGTCAGACTCTGGAGGACATAGTTTATTTTCTGCTTTTAAATCAGAATATAGCTCTTATCTCACCATATCTCTAATGTTCACATGCATTTCTCCAAAATAAAACTTTTTACAAATACTTTCTGCTCACTGTGGTTACATTAGCAGCCACTATAGGTGCCTCCTCTACAGGGCAGATGGAGCTCTTATCTTTTTGTCCCTGTGCAATTTTGTCATTGGGAACCAAGATTTTTAGCTTCAGTGAGGAAAAATACTCTTCCAGAAATTATGTAATGAGAAGCACTCAAACACATTCATTAATAATGATCCAGCAATGTCAAACACCTACATAAAGGCACAGCGGGGAGAGCTCTTAATGTAGAGAAAGTTTAAATGTCTGATACCATTAAATGCTTTTCTACATCTGCTGGGTTCACATTTCAAAGCCTCATTACAATATTTTCCCCTCTGACAATCACAAAGACAGTAGAATCTGCTAACAGCTCCACACAGAGAGCTGATACAACAATCACTGATGCAATTTTTTTTTTTATGTAACAGGTGCTCAAGTCATTTTTTTGCAAATCCATGGAAAGTATGCCTCTCTCCCTCTCCCTTATCCTCCATCCTTCATTTAGCTTTTTGGATAGCAGCTGACCTGCCGCACATACAAGTCATAGAAAAGTCTACCCAGGTCAAAAAGTAACTTTCTAACTCTCAGTTACTTGAAATAGTAACTGTAACGTAATTACTTTTTCAGAAATTGTAATCCTTTACACTACTCTTTACTGGAAGAAGTAATAATATTACATATTACTAACATTACTTACTGTAGTAATATATAAATGCCCAACACTGAGTCCTAAGTCTTAAGTCTCTGAGGCAGAGTCTAAGTCAAGTTTTAATTCCCTAAGCTCAAGTGCAAGTCAAATCTCAGGTCTTTGAGGGTCAAATCCAAGTCGCATCTCAAGTCTCTAAAGGTTGTCATGAATGTTCTGTCATCTGCTGCATACCATTTCAGTCGATTATAACTCTGGATAATTTTATTTAAGGAATTCCAAACATTTATCATATTATCACTTCTTTGTCTATAGCAAACAGTATCAGCGTTGATTATTTGTTGAGGAAATAATTACTTTAAACAGGATAATGTAATGCATTGTGAAATTATGGATCACAGAACTCCATATGAGTCCAATCCCCCGACATCAATTGATCTGACAAAACACTCAGTACAGAGTGAGCCATAGAAAAATGGGAAATATCCCACATATAAAAGTGAATGAAAGAGGAGGGAAAAGACGGTGAAGCTGAAATCATTCTTTCATGCAATACCATGAAATTGTTTCACATTCATGGCAAAGCTGGTACTCTATGTAAACAAGTGTGCCAAACAAACACTTGCTCATCTTTTCCAAATATTCAGCTAAAGTCAGTCTAATCAAGTTAACCTCCTTTTGCTGGGAGAAGGAAATATGGGCCCACCTTTTGGCAGCCAATTTGCAAAGAATGTGTAATCCCTTATAAATATCCAAATGTTTCCGATATAGGATGATTCAGGTGGAAAAGCTTGACAAAGCATATACTACACCAGCAAAATGTTCAAAAAAATAGATGATCTCAGATAAATGCTGTCATGGCTTCAGTAAAAGAGGCACTGTGATACACTGTCTGTAGGAATGCTCTGTATGGAACTCCGCTGGATAATAAATGCCCTTAGGTCCTCCAGGTTGATGTTCCCAAATGTCCTAAACTGTGTATACCAGGGGACATTAAGTTTCACATTACCTTACAAAGTGACTCACCTATCTGAGTCTATTTCAGGTGCCTGATAAAGTTTGACGTAGTTAGTCCAGCATCCTTTATTTTCACACCGCAGACTTTGCATTTGAAATCTTGAGTCTCAAGTCTCTGTGTGTGTGACTCAAGTGCAACTTGAATCTCCATCTCTGACGTGACACTGTTGTCTGCTTATTGCTGTGCTTCCATACCCAGAGTTTGCAGGCTACACTCTTCACATCAAGTGAAAGAAAAATATGGTATTGATTTCTCAGCATCAAAGAGAAACTTGGAACAAATTTGAAAGGAAATGTTAAAAACCACCATCCATTTTGTGCAGGGTCGCATGTGGGCTGGAGCCTCCACTTTGGCATTCAGCGTATTACTGTGTATTGACTGCTGTATATATATAGACCTAAAGTCAGTAATTTCAGTCAAAAGTAGCAAGGAATAACATGACGACAACACATAGCTGTGAGCTTTTGTAGAGTTATTAAGTGAGGAATGTAGAATTTTCTGCTCAATAGCAAATCAGTGTACATTATAGTAAAGGTCAGTAAATGTCTAACATTATTAACTTTCTAAAGTCACAAACTACCAGTCTTAAAGCTGCCCTTTCAACACCAGTAAAACCTTTGTTTCTTTTTCAATATGTCCAGGGTAGATTCCACCTTCTGTCAGTCACATACAGTATAGCAAAGCCAAGTTTTTGGTTTCACACAATTTCATATAATTATGTCTTCCAATTGCTGTCCTTTTTAAACTAAGTCAAGTCTAGTCAAATTTAATTTATATAGTCCCGTATTACAATTCAAATCAGCCACAATTTGACTCATGGGGTTTTACACTCTGTACAGTGTACAACACCCTCTGTTCTTACACCCTCGATTCAGGTAAGAAAGAACCTTGTAACAAGGGGGAAAATGGACACAATCTCAAAGAGAGCCACAGAGGAGACATCCCTCTCCCAGGATAGACAGACATGCAATAGATGTCACATGTACACAAACACTAAATTGCATTGTAGTGACAAATTAATAACATGTTCTATGATTGATATGATCTGATTGTGAGTGGTTTGTCACTTGATATGTAGCTCAACAGGGTTATGACTTGCTTTCAAAATTTTAAATAATTATGGTCAGTATTGTTGGCAGACTCGTATTTGTCACCTTTCTCTTTTTTCTCTTTTTCCTCTTCCTCCCCTTCATCCTCCACTTCTTCCTCTTCCTCCTTAAAATGCCCGGCCACAGCGCAGCAGCTCTAATTGTCTATTTCTTTTCCATATGGGCTATGTTACTGTACAGTGCATGTCAGAAAGGGCACTATTTTAAACTGTCAAAAATTGCACATTTTTTGTCCACAACTGCACTTTCCCTCATGCAGTTTGTATATCATGTCTACATTTAAAATGTCAAGTGCTGTAGATCATCCATAATAATAATACTTTGCCATCCCGTTTGTTTTTGCTATCTGCTCCCACTTCTGCAGCTGACTGCAGTTGTGTAAAATCAAAGTCTCCAGGTGTGAACTATGAAAGTGTTTACTCTGCACAAGTCAATCAGGCCTGAAAACACATCACAGACACACCATGGCTCACATTAGTTTGTATGTGTCTATGTCCTTGGGATCAAGCAAGAGCGCTGTGGGAGCAAATTTTTTTCTTTTAAAACTCAAACTATTGGTTATTTTCTTAATTTGTTATTTGTGCAGCTTTATTTTCCAGTCTAGCATCCATTTTCTGTAATGTCAAATACTCTTAAAACATATTTTTATTACGTTTTGATGGATTTATGAGTCACTTTTTCTCATTTGTTGACTTGATGGGACCATGAAAGCCTTGAAACCCCATTTCCTCCATTATCTACCGACTGTGGGCAATCGGGTCCTGCGTGAACACAGTTTTGTCTACCAAATTTAGAGCAGTTATTTCACATTTATTTTTTTCATTGCTTCTTTTCATGCTGGTTTGAGATGGATGAGGGTCAGTCAGTTGACATATTGACAACCAGATTTTAGCAACATTCGACACAAAGTATGATGACAGTTGTCATCACATGCTCTCACTGTCCTGATGAAGCAGATTAACTGAGCTTTTTGGCTAAACTTGTCATGAATACCAATAAATAAAAGATGTTTTTAAGATTTTTCTAGACATTTTAACTTTGATGCCTATTAAGTCATATATATTTAACATTATAGAGAAATACTGAATAAAAAAATCAACATCTTGGGTGCTCTAAATAATATATGCAGGCCCACTGAATGCTGAATTTCTGTAAAATTATATATATACTTGGTATATATTATTGATTTCTTACAACAAAACATTACATCTGAAATGTTCTACATATTGTCTCCGTAAAATGCCCATGCATTGTTATAAACTGCTTTAGGATTAAAAATTTACTCCATAATTACTGAATTTGTAGCTTGACTAAGTGTGACTCGCATTCTAAAATGATTTATTACACCTCAATCAATCAACAGACTTTTCAGATGCAGGTTTTCTATTAATATATTTTCTCAGAAAATGTCCCAAAGGGCTGATGCTGTTTATACTTCTAAAAATACAGTGTGCAAATAAAGTGAAAACCATTCTTATTTATTAAAACAAACAAACAAACAAACAAAATAAACTGTGCCATACTAAACATTTGTGGTTGAAACATTTCACACATTTCTGCAGCTCAAAGATCTATTTTTAGACCCCTCTTTATTTGGCTTTTCCTGAGGATGTGAGTCACAGATGGAAATAAAAGTCAAGTCAAAACTGTTCATGGGTGAAAGAAGGGACAGGCATGAGGAATCAGTGAAAATACTGCCGCTTCGGATGTTCTAAATGAAGTCCCTAATTGGCTTGTGAAAGGTTTAACATAACGTAAGCCATACTTAACATTAGAGCCGTAGTCCGTAGTATTAGCCGACTTTGTGGGAAAATTGACTCTTCCACTCCTAAGCCTAAAATAACCTCAGCTAAAATGCACTTGGAAGGGAAAGAAGACAATGAGAAAGACAATTTCCTTTGCCTTACAATAGGCCTGCAGAAATATTTGATTTAAACAAAAATGTAAGATAACATGGTCGGTACTATATTTCTGTTTCAGGGACCATCTCTGTTATTAGTGATATTGTTTCTATGGCAGCCTGCTACTTTTATAGTCCCATCTGATTATTTGCAGTGGTTAATCAAAAAAGGAAGGGTTCTTCCTATCCGGTAAAAGACTAACACATGCATTTGTTTTTCTTCCCCCTACTGTGAGCCTTCTCCTCCCTCTCCATTTGGAGGTCATAGACAAAAATGATGCATTCAAGGGACTGGAACATTTCAATGGTGAAAATCAATCGATTCAAGGTTTCGGGTTGGAGTGCAGAGGATGATGACAGGATACACAAATAACAAGAACAAAAGCATTGTCTTTTCACATGTAGTCTTGCGCTCACAAACCCAACACTGGAGAAAGGTCTGGCTGAACCCATTATCAATGTGAAATAAGGGTGAAAATGCTTAGACCTGAGGGGGATGGGGTTGCTGCATTGGAAGTTCTTGTTGTTGCTGTTTCACATGGGAACAGGGACTTTGAAAATGGTGACACGCTGATAGCAGAATACTTCACACTTTGAAGAAGAACAAACTATTAGTGGGCTCAATATAGGACATACAAACACACTGTTATTGTTTGTCATCATAACACAATTGTGCTGCAAAAGGTGTGAAAAGGTGCTGGCAGATACATGTTGGAAGACACTTTCCACCAGTATATTTACTCAAGCGCTGCACGTAAAAGCACACTATGCAGGATTTTCTAATGTATAGACTACAATGTAGATCCATCTAAAAATAGTTCCTCTCAATCATGACATACTATGATCCACTGGAAGTGTGTGGTTGTGTCAGTATCTGCAAACACCTGCCTTCTGCCTTCATTTTCTTATTTTGTCATATTATTTTTCTTATTTTGTCATACTCAGCCAGTAACAGCAAGTAGGTTGTGAGGTCCGGACTGTTAAGGCTGCACGATATGTTTAAAAAATAAATTACATTGCGATTATTTTGACAGATATTGCCATAGCGATGTGATTCACAGTTAGTGGGATTTATCATTTTTTCATTACCATTTTCTTTTTCACTGAATGAACCGTTAAAATTATGATGTGACATTTGCTGGGGCCTGATTGCTGTCTGTGAGAGCTGCAAAGAGATACACACACATATACACGAACGGGCAGAGCAGACTGAGAACAGTGACAGATGGAAAGTTTGCTTTGACTATATTCACAAAAAAATCGTCATTGTGCAGAAGTGTGGGTGTCTTATTTGTGCTTTAAACATAACCACTAAGAAACAATCAGAAAAGCCTGTTTTATTTCTCTGATCTACTGCTTCGTTATGAATGAGGCCGCTCCCACGTCAGTCACTCTCCAGCGCTTTCTATCAATGCTGCTCTCTCTGTCTAATGCATGAGTAATAATCATTTCTGCCTTGTAACTTAAGACAGGATGTACAGTCACGTTTAGGTCCTGTTTAGCAGATTATAAATCATAACCAGCAGCATCACATCAGGAGGCACAGTCCCATCCAGGCATCTTCTGTTTGTGATTCAGTTCTGTTCAGCAGACTGTAAATCACAACCAGCAGCATAACCACAGGAGGAGACGTCACATCTAGGCATCTTCTGTTTATGACTCACTCCTGTTTAGTGAAAGTAGATCACAGGCAGCTTTGGATGGTCACTTAGGGGCTGTTTTGAATGTTACTGATGGAGTTTGGTGGACCGAACAGTATGATTTTGATTTTAAATTAAGTTGAAGAAAGTTTTGTGCCATCCAACAGTTGTTTAGACAGTCTAACACAGCAGCTAGACTTCTTGGGTTATCCACACTCAGAAGGTACAGTATATCTGTGTGTTATCTGCGTAGCAATGGAACAAGACACGGTGAATAATATGTCCAAGCAGAAGCATGTAAAAAGAAAAGGAAATTGGACCTAAGATTGAACCTTGCGGTACACCACACGCAATGGAAGATGTGTAATTGCCTATGGTGACCCCAAAACTTCTATCCAAAAGTAGGAAAAAAACAAAGTGCAGTTCCCATGATGCCAACCCAGGTTCTGAGACGGTCAATTAAAATGTCATGATCTACAATGTCAAAGGCTGCGCTCAGGTTTAAAAGGATTAAAATTGCGTTATCTCCCCTGTCAGCTGCTAGAAGGTCATTAGTTGCCTACAACCTGAGTTGTTAATAATCAATAAAATACTGGGTCCAACTGTGTTGATAACCTCCTTAAGAAATTTTGTTGGAACAATATCAAAACTGCACATTGATGATTTTATGTGGGAAATAATTTCAGATAAAACAACAGTGAAACTTGTTCAGAATTGCTAAAATGACTATGAATTTCCCTACTTGCATGTAAAACATGGTCTGGGGGTGTGATCTTATTAGTAAAAAAAGAAGAAGAGGAAGAAGAATGCATGGAATTATGATGCTGTATTTGGTTCTTCTTCACTGAATATTCATAATTCATTTGTAAACTGTCCATCCTGAGTCCAACAAAGTTAAAGGAGTGCAATGCTAGTGAAGTAATGTTTTATGGTTTATAATCCTCCTCTGATCCCTCTCTTCCCCCCTGTGTGTCTCACAGGATCCACAAGTTCATCAATGTCAGACCACTGGCTAATCCGACTGACAGGGGACAGTAAGAGAGGCAGTCTGGTCTCTCGTTCCTCCACCACCTGTCCATCTTCCATACCTGACTCGCCTGAGTCTCCAGTCTTCCTTGACAATGGCTCTAAAGATGAGAAAGGTACAAGGGGCCACACCCTGGATTTGTTCTCATTAGTCTAGTTGCTTCCTCTGTGTGAGGGCCTTGCATTTAAATGTAAAAACTAAAACATTTGTCTCTCTGCTTAATTGTTAGGGGGTTTTGAGAGCAGGCCGTTTATCAGGGGTCTTCAGGGACGGAGCGTGAGCATGAGGGCCCCGAGCAAGACCAAGGACACCCTGAGCAAAGTACTTCCCCTGCGCTGGTCCTTTGGTTCAAAGGACAGACGAAAACCTGACCCAGTGCCTCCATCTGTAGAAGATCCTGCCCCTGTGGAGTTGGTACAGTACTTGGAATCAGGCCGGCGGCCCCGATGCACGAAGGATCCGATAGTGACATTGATGAGTGAACCTCGCAGCGCAAAGGAGGCTTCTGAGGGCCGGGCTGCAACAAATGTCCGATCCGCCAGTGTTGGGAGCATAAGTTGTGTGGGTAAGGCAGGAGATGAGTCTCCACAAGTCCCGGAGGGCCAGAGGAGGCCCTCAGATAAGACATCCAGCTTGAGACGCAGCAAAGGGAGCCAGATGAGAGATGAGCGCGCCGTGCATATCAGCAATAGCTCTAGCAGCAACACCCTCACCAGGAGGAAGGAAGCACGGAAGCAGAGCTCCTCCATAGCTTCTCAGGATCCTGAGACAAAAAGGAGTTCCAGTGCTGGAGTTCAGCCCAGTTACAGCACTCCCAGCCTTCATGATGGGACTCTGAGAAGACAAAAAGGGGACAGTGCTGATAGGGAACACCACGGTACATATGAAGGAAACTTGAAGAGTAAGAAAGGAGAATTGCCCAAGAGTCATGAAGGACTGCTCTCCTTCTTCAAAGGCAATTTCCTGAAGAAGGATAAGGAAGGATCAAAGAAGTCCAAGGAGGGTGAGTCGGTGAAAGGAGGAGGTGAGGAAGGCGGCAGGAGGACCCTCTCGAGGCTGTCACTATCTAATGGGGCAGCAGGAGGAGGAGCTGGGGTGGAAGGTGGCAAGTCTAATGGCTCAGGTCATCTGCGTGATGAGCTGGCAAACGGGAAGGTTGGACGAACTTCAGCTGACATCAAACGCTCCCAGAGCTCCTCCAACATCCCCACCAAAGCGGAGCAGAGCATGCGTAGGACAGTATCTTTGCATCGCAATGGGACGTCCACAGCACCATCACGCAGCCTGACAACAGACAAACCATCTTATGGCACCCTGCAGAGGACTCGATACAGCACAACCTCGCTGGGACGCAAAAAGACAGTCCCAGAGTCCAGCTTCTGACATAGAGATATTTAACACATCCACACACACACAAAGCCTTCTATCTGTTATATGTTATAGAGTGAATGACGTCCAATCTCTGAGATCAAAGCAATAGCGCCTAAGCCTTTTTGTTGCCAGAAAATGACTTGGCTCAAGTGGTTTGCACCATGGTGTTGAAAGACATAGAGCAAATGGATGGTCCTTTAATGCTGGGATTTGCAGAATGAAAAGATCCTATCCATCAAACAGCAGAGGGAGTCCATTTTTATTCTGTTTTTTAAGACTTACAAGTGCCTGAGCAACGAATATGCAGTTTAGACCAATGAGTTTGTCTGTTTAGCACTGGAAGCACGAAACCGCTTACACACACATGCACATACAAGCATAATATCCACATTTGTGTCTTATTACTGTAGTGTGAGTGCTGGAATTTGTCACTCCATTTTGAATTCGTATGGCCGTTCGCTTACAATCAAGACACACTGATTGTGTTTATTTATAAGAATGTAATGTGTTCACTTGATTGACACTGGTGCTCTGAGGCTGCAGTTTCTGACTAACATCAATTGTTCATCCTGAATCCCTTGTTTAATTTTTATTCAAACTATAGGACAGCTTTAAACACAAAGCAGTGTTTTTATGAAGCATTAATTTGTGTCCCAGGCAGCAAATGTTGTTCATTCCGAGTTAAACCTGCTTTGGAAATGTCATGACCTTAACCGCAATGATTCACTGCGTACAGGCGGTGTTCTGTAGAGTCACTGACCTGCGTTTCTTAATCATTATTTGGCTGAAAAACAATGAATCCCTATTAGGACCATTAGCGCTTCATTGCTGAACCTAACAAACCCCCCTGAGGTGGAAGGTAATTTAGAAAACACGCTAGTCTGCTGTGAAGTGTAATATTAATTTCCACTCACATAAAATGTTTTACATATTTTATAATTCATTAATTAATCAATGAATGAATTCCATGTTTTTTTCTACTTATCTGATCACTTTATTTTTCTGAGTTTATGATTTCCTTTCCAGAACTTTATCAACTGTCCCACAGTTAATACATTTGCACTTGGCTGTGGGTTATATGAAGGTCAAGATCACAATTACCACAGCAAGCGAGTGGGATTTAGCCTCCTGACTCAAAACGCTGTTCTACTGAATTTGTGGTTATTGGAAAAATTCTCCTTCAGTGATTTTTGACATATTTTGTTGAATGTGTGCCAAAAGTGGCAACTCTAAGAAATTACTCCTAGCTCTTTGATTGTGACGAACTGTCGCCAGAACCAGACATTCAGTAATGTTGTTTTTTTCCAATCAATCTTCACAACAACAGATCCAGAAATATTGCAGCCTAACAGTATCATATACCAGATCTCACCAGTTAATCAGAAAGAGAAATATTCCAAAAATTGTGCTAATGGTGGAGGGTTTTTCAGTGTTTTAAGGTATGTTTTTTGGTCCTGTAATCATGCTGCAGTTCATTCCAAGTTGCAAGTCAATATTTCATAGTCTGTATTGCAGATTTCCAATGGAAAAGTGAGACACCTGCAGCTGAACTACAGCAAACATCCACAGCAGCTGATTTAATGCTGATAGAAACTTCTATCAAGCACAAATCAACTGAATGGAACTGGCAACTACAAAGTTTAGCAACACAAACACCACATATAGTTAAATTGTTGAAAAGATAATTCTGCTTTCATAGCGTGTGCTGCCTTATTACTGTGATGGGTTGAAGAATCGTGCCCAAGTGTCACGACTTGAATGATCGTTCCTTTGCACTTTTCCGTGTTGGAGTTTGTATCTTCCAATGGATTGCAGCATCATTCCTATTACAAACAATCTAATCTGTAGAAGTTTTAAAATGCCTAAATTAGAAAAAAAAAAAAAAAAACATACAGTGAAATACAGTACACATTCTTGTATGTATTTCCTTTAATGTTTATTTACCGTGAGCTAACACAAACTAACACTAATTAACTGTCAAAACTTAGTTTGTTAGTCTTACTTACTTAGTCTGTTTGTACACTTTTTGCAGCACAGTTCATCCCTTAAAACTGCAGACAGTCAATCAAAAATGTAACTAAATGTTCAATCAATAGTAGTGTCCCCCCAACAACAAACCTTTTGAATGTAAAAGACTTGGACAGTTAATTGTTTTTAATTTTTGCATGGAAAATGTGTTTCTTTCTTTTCTTTCTTTTTTTTTTTTTTTTTTTAAAGATCATTAGTTTCCTCATGAAAATACTTTGCGTTTAGTGGTTGCAGGTCTGTGCTGCTCTCTGATGGACAACACTAAAATAAAATACAGCTCTTTACCTTTTTCTTTTCTTTTACTTTTTGTTGTAATTTGATTTTAATGTGGCATGGAAAGTTTATGTCCCAATGAAAAATCACCCCCCCAAAACAAAAAGCTAAATAAAATAAATATATAAAATATAATTAACAAATGTTTTTGATTATGATACAGTAAATGTAAACATAAAAGGAAGTACATATTACATATAGCTTATTTTATTTCACTCTGTCTTAGTTTTATATGTTTTAATGTAGGCATTTTTAAAGCTTCCACAATAACCAGTTCCTTTGTGAATCTGGCATAATGAAGGTTTGCTGTGTCTTTTCACAGCATAGAGTATTATGATGATTATGATGGTGTTTATGTTCTGTGAATTTATACTCTCTGTAAGATTTATTTTGAACATTATGGGAGAATATGCAAGAATGTTTCATGTAATTTTTTTTTTTGCCTAATTTTACCACTGTACCTTTATCCCAGTATGACCTTGTTTCACATTTAAATGTTTGGTTGTCACTTGTATGAAATCCACAGTACAATTACACACTTATACTTGGCCACTGTGCAGCTTCTGCCAAAGCCACTGGGAGTGAAGTGCTTCTCTAAAAGTCTCTTACATCACTGATGGATGAAAGTAGAGCATTGATTTCATTTTTCATGGCCCAGATGTCCCCAGACACAGAATCCAAATGAGCAGCATTCTCTGCTTCAAATTCTGGTCATACTGTAAAAGAATAACGGGCCAGATAGATCATTTGCTGCTACAATAATGTTTAGAAGTCATATGTGAACAGACATTTCCTATGATGCCTTCTCAGGCTCTACACATGTATTGCCCTACGTTGAGATTTGCACAGTGCTGAAATTTAATTTGCACTTTACACATGCGGGAATGTTTTTTATGTAAATGCCACTACTGCTAATGACTAACAAGACATTCTCATTGAATTATGGTTGGAAAATGGTGGTTAGAAAAAGCCAGTCATCCCTTTAACAGTTTACTCACAGGATTAGGTGCAAAATGAAAATAGCAAGGACTATGAAATAACAAGCAGCCTCAGATACAGCTGTGTAGAAGTGAACAGTCAGTATGTTCTGTTCACCCTGATAATCCAATTTGTTATTGAATTTGTGGGATGCAGAAGACATTACATAACCTCCACCTTTTGCGTAGCCCCCTCTATGTATGAAGAATCACAATGAATGTACAGCCTCTGTTCGTCATCTTCTGAGTTTTGCGGCCTTCAGCTGCTTAAATAGAGAAATTAAGTCCTGTCAATGGCCTTTTACTATTCAGAATTTGTAAATATTATTTCTCTTAACCTTTAAATCTGGAAACCAACACTATCTATGGAATATCTCAAGAATTTGTAGTGTACATCCAAAGGACTATGAATACTGGATTCACAGTGGATACACTTTAGTGCACAAAGTGAATTCTGCTTTTTCTTTAATTAAGTTACGTTTAATTGACTGACATTGGAGCTTTGCATTAATGTGTCAACCCACATTAAAGAGAGAGAGTTTTCTTGTTTGTGATTAATTAAAGGTGAGAGGGAAGCAGAGGTTTATTCATGTCAGCTGAGCCCTTTCAGATCTCGTAATTACAGCATCCACATTAAAATATGAGTAAGGCATGCTTTTATTGTTTTCAAAACCATCATAATCAGCCTCAGACATCTTAACTGACTCTGTTTAAATATGAAGTAACATTAAGAAACCCTGCAGAAACAAAGCCAAGTTCAGTGTTCACTGTATTTTGTTTAGAGCTTGCCATGATTGTCTCTTCAATGTCACATTAAAGATGCTAGATGAAAAGTTCAAAGAAACACAAATACATCATTTTTATATGGAAGGAGCATGTAAGGTTTGACTGTATAATGGAAGCCAGTTTTCTATGCAGAGCATCAGTATGTAGCTCACTGTTTCATTTACACACAAACACTTGAATTAACATATTCTGTTTATGGGATGGACACAAGCTTCTGTTTCATATGAATGATGACTATAGATCACTTTGTTTCCAAGTATATGACCAAGAAAATTACTTTTTCTCAGAATGCAATCATATTTTTTTGTGTGTGTCAGGTGATGTCTTGGATTGTTTCTTTCCCAACTAAATCACTCTACTTTAGCTCCCCTAGTCTAGTTGCGCTGTTATATTTTACAAGCCAGTTCAGGGAAACTCAGTGACCAAGTCAGTGACCAAATTTTCAACAACATTAAGAGTGGCCAGAAAATCGAAATTAACATGCAAATCTTTAATATTCAGAGTAGCTGTTTGGATTCTGTTTGCCTCTAGCTTTACTCTCAGCAACCACATTGTACAAAATCTTTCAACAACAGTGCCATGATACTCTATTACAGCCCATTATTCCAAAACCAGAAAGGTCCAAAAATACACTCTCTGTGCAGCAGTACATTAACTCTAACCCCCAGGGGCTTCAGACTGAGTATGTCCTAGTCATATTTTATAGTTAGTATTGCAGATTTCTCTTGGACTCCGCAAACTATTAAATTTGCAACAAAAAAAAAACAAAACTGCAAAACAACTGCCGATGGACTCCCTATTAACGTTGGGTAGTTGGATGAATCCATCAGTTATGCCTGTTTCTGTGTTCCAAAATTTTGTGCTCCACCCTGCTAATGCCAAAACTGCAAAAACAACTGCAGGGAGAGTGTCGGAGCAATAGGCATTTGCCTTTGGGATAAGGGTCTGTTGGACGATTGGCTTTCAGTCCAATGGGACATTTTTTGGAATAATGGGCTGATGGAACAATGGGCAGTCCCCTCAAAAACACCCATAAATCTTCTTAAAAAACTAAGAGCATTGTAATCCAATGGTTGTGACTCAATTCACAGAGCACAATGGACTATTTTTCATAGTTATGTAATGTGTGTCAATTTTTATCCTCACGTTGACACGTACTTAATTGTGTTGCAGGCATTAGTTGTGCTTTAATTAATGGTACTGGTACATTATCCATCTGTTTTTGAGCTCTATGGGGAAAAGGCTTTTTTTCCCAAAATATTTTTATTTGAAGTGTTAAAGTCAACTACTGAAACAGTGTATTGACTTGTAACACTCATAGGAACACACATTTATTTTCACTGTCACATTCAGTAAGATGTAATTTTCTGAGCCTGTTTTAAATGTCTAAGCAATAATAGTTGAATGTTTTAATTTTTAGTATTGGTCTTTTGTTCTTTTCAGTTTTTTTACTCTGAAGTCCTGTTGAATGTGTGCATGGAAAGATTTAAGATTGAAGAAGCCATGCACAGTAGATTTCTGTTCTCCAAATAAAAGCTCAAAAAAAACCAGGGGAAAAATATGGAGTTAAAGTTGAAATAAAGAATGTCTAATGTAGGGAAAATAAACGAGTTGCTGTTGCTGCTGATGCTATCACGCTGATATTTATTTTATTTTATTTACAATTAAATCCCCAATTATTTTTAATTATTGATAAAAAAAAAAGCAAACTTTTTGTCAGCTTCTGAAGGGGGGCATACTGAAAAACGTTTGAGAACCACTTCTGTAGCAGCAGGAGATTTGTGCTCTTAACAGCCAAGCTCCCGCGAACTAACAGTGACAAGAGGACAGCAGCTGTTTCTGCATTCATATGGCCACTCTTTTGTGTTGTTCACACTTAAATTCTGGTCAACACTTTAATGCATGAAAAACCTACTCTGCCCACAGCTTTTTTGACAGTCAAGTGAGAAACTCACCTCGAAACTTAATAATAGTAATAGTGTAATAGCTTCTTCAGCTTCTGAATGAGAACACACGTGCTTTTTACAAATCATTATAGATGCTGGCCAAAGCTCACGATTTCCATCTGTTCAGAACTTTTTCCTGAGTGCTGCTACCTACATGCAGTTTAAAACACCAGGCCCAGGTGCAGTCAGTCTTTCAGAAGTGGCACATAATCACTGGCAAATTCAGTTGTAGTTCGTTTTCTTTTCCTGAGGACAAAGCAGTCAAGAACAGAATTTGGAATTTATTTGAGTAATCAATGTTATGACATAATGGGGGACTTTAAATAGGGACCCAAGGTCTGTATTGCATTAAAGTTAGTTTTGGGTTTTCTTTGCATGGCTCAATCCAGTTGTGGCCACATATACACAATGTTTACTCTGCCAAACTGAGCACTGATGTTGAGTGTTAACACATTTTTATGAAATTTGGGTTGAACATGTTTTTATATGCAATTTTTCTACATTTTATAAAGAAAAATGTGTGTATATATTTGTGGAGACACAACCAGAGCTGTATGTGGGTGTGTGTATGTGAAAAAGAGTGAATAAATAAGCTTATTGTTGCTGACATTTGATCTGTGGGGTGAAGTGATTTGGGAATAAAATGCCAAGATATCTAACTGAACTCACACACAACATATTCCATGTTTTGCATATGGGTGTCACAAGTATGCTTTCACTGTAACAACAATGGTTTCTGCCTGAATTATCCTCTGTACATGATGATATATTGTTTTATTTTTCAGTACAATAAATAAAAAGGCATTATTTATGACTGTGGTCTTCGGTCAACCCCTTTTAGATACATGATTGTACATTTTTGTTTAATAAAAAGCTTAGTAATTTATTATTGTCAATCTCAAATATATTTGTTAAAATGAATGGCTTGTCACCCATAACAATATTAATTCTTGTGTTATTGTCTGATCACTTTGTCTTAATTTCTAAGCATGAAAGAGATTAGGGCCATAGACTCATCATTGTTTAAATCAGACTTTCACAGAGATGAGCATATTCATACACAATCCCTGTTAGTTATACCAGCTAGATCATCGCTGAAAAAATAATGGAAAAGATGGGTAGAAAACCTGACGATGTGCAGATTTTCTTCATCATCTATACAATAATTTGAATATCTTTTGGGTTTAGACTTAATTTAGTTTGTGACAAGCAATTTTATGAAGCGCCTTTGGGCTTTATGAAAATGTGATGGCCATTTTTTTTTTTTTTTTATCAGCCACTTTGCAGCTGTTTATTTTGCCTTTGTTTTTCACAGAGGAGACTGCAGTCCCCAAACCAGTTCATTTTCAATTTAATATCTGTTATCTCCTACTTAATTTTTACTGCCCATAGTTGCCCTAATAGAATTAATTAATTGTCTCTAGGAGCCACCTAAGAACAAAGGAACAAATGGAACCCACTAAATCTGAACATACAGCGTCTCTATCACCTCGAGGCAGCAGGTGATTTGAGGCAGGATCCCGTTAACAAAGTGATCAAAATGCTACCATCCCCCCTTCTTCATCCCCTAGTGGCAGACAGAGTGCAGAAACAGAGGGGTTGTGTAGTTGAATATGTTAGTCTTGTTTAGTCTTGACTTGTTTGTGACAGAATCTATAACGTCTGACTATGGTTCTGAAAGATCAGCAGGCTAACTGAGCTTTGAAATCCATGGTGCTGTCCATGGTGCTGAAGTAGCAGAGAAATTTGTAGTTTTGTTTTTTACTCTCAGCCTTTCAGTTTAAACTATAAATCATAAATACTCATTTCTGTAGTATAGTGTAGCCTATATAGTCTGAGTACTGTTACCTGTATGATTAAAATAACAATTTGCAATGTGTAGTCGTGGCAGAGAGAGAGGACACACTGCTGCCTGCCTCTAGTATCAGGGTATTAAGGTCATCATTACACAACACAGGGTCGCATAATAAAAATAGAGTTCAGCAGATGATTGCTATAATCAAATTGTTTTGTTTTGCTTTATTTCTTATGCAGATTACCATCTGATTTACATTTGTACATTTGTCACAAGAATATAAAGTAATTAAACAGACATCTTCACTGTTGTTCCCTCACCAAGGGTGTGCATAAGGAGGCATTACGTGACTTTTCTGTCTCCGTCTCTAGCAGACTGCTTCGTGTTGTTTGAGCAGACTACACAAGGTAAATTGAGGAACAAGAAGTTTCACTGCTGCATCTCATTGGCTTTCCTTGTCCATCGTCAGGTAACCAGCTGGAAGCAGACAGGTCACAGTGAGTGAAAGAATCGTGGAAGTTTTTTGTTTGTTTGTTTGTTTTTTGCTTTTATAAAATAGAATTACTGTAGTTTTAGAATTGTTTTCCATATGATGTCATGTATGAAAAGACTAGAAATGAACACTAAAAGCGGACTACTTGATAACTTAAACCACATTACAATTCATTACATCCTTCTGTTAATTCATTCTTCTGTGTTACTTGTTAAACTACTTCAGAGTAGTCAAAGCTGTCACCAATACACCTGTAATAATTACAATCACATTTCACTTCCCAGTGAAATATGACTTTGGAGAAATACCCTCACACTAATCAATATTGGCTCTTAATATCGTCTTCAGCCAACAAATTTTGAGACACTTTGATGTTAGAACCGCATTTTAGCTGGTTGAAAAGAGGGCTAATACAAGAAGGTTTGGTCCAGTTAGTTTTGTTTTCACATAGTAATCCTCCAAGCGGACTAAAGAATTTTACATGTCATACCTATGTCTGGTCCTCGTCCCTTACTGTGTCTTCCTATATTTGACGTTGGTTTGTAGATGGGCGTGTGTCGCACATAGAGTGTTCTGTTGTAACATAATGACCCTTACTTCTTTTTTTAGCTTCCTTGTAACCACCCAAGGAAATAATTATGTAGTGCATTTGAATTAGCTTGAGATTGAGTGTAAACAACAGCAACAAGATGGTGATGGTAATAAAAAGACAGCAGGGAAACATTGCCCATCAACTTCAACAATCTCAGGATCCATAATCCAAACCTTGCATGTGTTTAAGTATAGGTGATATGCTTTTCAGCAATAAAGCTGAATAAATAACTAAGGGATTGAAAGACAAAAGTACCAACGTTTGAAGGAGCATCTGTATGTGCAGCCATAGAGACAGAAATTCAATAGAAATTCTCAGAAATAGAATTTCTATAATTTTCCTATAATAACATTTATGCTGCTGACAAAAAATGCTCCCATAGGGCCATAACCCTGTTGAAGTAAATAAATAATCAACTGGGGTTCCACTATAACTCAGCTGGTAGGGCGTGTGCCCCACGTACTGAGGCTGTTAGTCCTCTGCAGCTGCTGCTGCACTCTTGCCTGCGGCCCATTTGCTGCGTGTCATCCCCTCTCTCTTCACCCCCCTCTCCTGTCATGTCTTCATCTCTCATTATAGTTAAAGGCAAAAAGCCCCCAAAAAAGAAAAAAAATCTTACAAAAAATAATCAACTGCCTGTGGGGGACAGCACATCTCTTGTAGGTACACACACGGACACACATCGCAATTAGTTTGTTATTGTGACTGACAGTGCTCTGCTAAGTTCAACTGAGGTGAAGACTGGTGTATTTTTCTGACATGTAATGAACATCCTGTCCATAATCTCTCTATCAACAACAACACTGATGTCTGAAATGAGTTCACTCATCTGTTGCCATGGCTGACGGGCATATCTGAGCACCGACTAACAATCATTAATTGTTTTTTTTTAAAACTTAATACGTGATTGCTAATTTATGCATGTTTATTATTTTTGTGGTGTTCACTTCTTTATATCTTAAGAGTTGCTTGAAAGAAGACCTCATCCGCTGCATCGCTTTCTGTTTTTCTCCTACTGGGAGTGTGAGAGGATTAAGCTGATAACAAAGACTGACATGATGGGGCTGTCAGGCTGGTGGCTGATGGAGGTGATGACATTATAGATGTGGTCTTGGAGGCTGATACCAACAGCGTCTGTTGAGCCTTGCATCTCAGAATCTCCTGCTGTTTCTCCTTATTTTGCGCTTCCTATGTCCATCATTGAAGACTAGCTGAGCAAATAACAAAAAGGCAATAGCACTGAGTCATTCTAACATTTCCAGTGCATTTCCATCAACCTTTTGAATTTGCAGCATCAATTTTCCAACCCATCAGGCCTGATAGCGTTGTTGATAGGTGAATATTTTCAGCTCAGGTAAAATGAGTAGACATTTTAAGAGAGGGAATGCAGAAAACTTCAATCATTATAGTTTAATTTAAAGGCAAATATGGTTTTGTCATGATGTTCAAAAATGCTTTATCAAATCTAGGAAGCTACAGTAACTCAGTTTGTTACAGGAAATAAAAAATCCTTCACATGGCAGTGACAGCATCAGCTAATAAGCTAATCTGAATTGCACAAATGATAAATCTCTGCAGAATCTGACTGATCTTACCACCCTCCCACCTCATAACATCAAGTTCTGATGCCAGACCGGGAATACTTTTCATTACATGCACTTAGTGTTAACAAGTCTTCTAAATCAATTGTTTTAAACATTTCACGGCTCGGTAGAAAAGTGTATGTGAAAGTACAAGTGCAGCCACACTCACCACATGCACAGATGTGAGACTTCTGTTCTGTTTTCCGTCTTGCAAACGTAGTTAAGTACAACCTTTTTATTCATGAGGAACAATGGACTGTTAAAAACATTAATCTGATCTGCCATACCAGATTATTGCATATGTGGCGACGCCTGCTAGTTCAGGCAGACAACTCGAGCTGCATTGCCAATCGCACGTGACATACCTCACTCTAGATAGTACATATCAACGCACCCTTCCAATCTGGCGGTCTGTTTAAACTGCTGAACCTCCCATTTCCCCCTCTGCCTGCATGCATTGCTGCCCTGCACAGTGTCACTGCCTGCTCTTTTTTACAATACAAACCTGCACACAATAACACATCACAAGTGTATCATGGTCAAATTAAAACAAGTCCTTAAGTCCAGAGCTGAAGAACAGTGAGTACAGACCTAAGCAGCTTTTAACGTACTTGTTGTTGGTTTTTTTTTACTAAGTACTGATAAAGCTGTGGTGTCAGTCTGTAACATTCTCACACAGTGAATAATCTTGAGAATCTAATAGAGTTCACTAAACAAGTGCACACAGCAGGAGCCAAACCATTTATAATTGCATAAACCAGACACAAATCTGAAAATATTCTAAAATTCTCAAAAGCCCAGCATTTCTACTGTACTGCACAGTGAGGAAAATGCAGAGGCTCTTTGTCCAAAGTTTTTGAGGTTTGTTTAAGGACTCAAGAGGCTTCATGACGGTTTTACCAGCCTCTGAAATATACCAAGTTGTCTTTATGATTTTCACCATTTTCTTTATATGCTATATGACTTAAAAATAGGTGTGACAACTGTCTAGTTTCTGTGTTTGTCCTTGTCCTGTTTCCCCCAACTCCCCCACCCTCCTGGATCCCTGATCACATTCATTCATCTCACCTGCTCCCTGCTGCTCACCTGTCTTCCATCCAGTAATCTACCCTGCAGTATTTAACACCGGCTCTCCTCTCCAGTCCTCGCCAGATAGTTGTGTCAACTATTACGGTCCAGTCACGCTCCAGGCCAGTCTCTGAGATAGAACGCTACCTAGTTTTTTGATAGTAAAGTTTTTGTGGATACTTACCCTGTTTTCCACTGCCTTAGGATCACTGCCTGCCTGCCCGTCATTCTGCCTCGCTCCCAGCCAGCCAACCCCTCCAACCTTCTCTGCTCCCCTGCCATCAGCCCACTCGTCTCAGCCTCCTACCCCCGGATTTCCCCCCTTGCAGCCACACTCTCTTTTTGCAATAAACCCCTTTTTGTCACTCTGTTTTTGAGTCTGTCTTCTGCATTTGGGTTCTTCCAGTGGATTGCAACAGACAACAGCACATTCTGAGTCACTGGAGAGGAAGCTGTATTTACTAGACAAGTTTATTCAGTGAGTGATGGCGGGAATTATATCTTAGTCTTTATTAGATTTAATAAACACGGTATCAAAATAAAAACCATCTCTGTATTTGGAGCTTTTTAAAGAACTAATCATTTTCTTCACTTGTGTCTTGTTAGTGCCTAGCAGCTCCAAAAGTTTGTCTGTAGCACAGGAGCAATACCCAGATTCCTTTTGATAATCTGTTTTCCCAGTTCATGTACAGACCCAAGAAAAAAAAAAAATAGACAGTAGCAACAGCAAGATGATTGTCAACTAACTCATCCTGTACTTAAAGTTTTAAATCACCTGAAAGTTTTCCCTTGGGGCCCTTGTTTTTCCAGTTCAATTTACTGTTGCCCTTTAAATCATTTAATATACTGAGATAAAAACAAGATTAACTTACTTTAACTCATGGACTGCTTTATTCCTCAGACTCTAAATCAGCATATCAGCATCTCTTCTATTTTTAATTTCCTTCCTTAGTGCAGCATCTCTCAGCTTCCACAGACTTTCATTTATCCAGGCTAAATTACTTTGATTTTTAGATTTTATCTGGACTTTCATATTAAATCTTTCCTTTGTCTTAAATTCATCCAAGTAGTTCACATTAAAATAACCCAAAAGAATTAATTCTTTGTTGGTACTGCGCACTTGCAAGACTTCAGCAAGTTCAACATATAAAGCGTCATCTGCAGAAGGAGGCCTGTAAACACCTGCAAATGAAGAGTATTATGCAATATGTCTCCCTTCCACAGATGGGCGCTGCAGCCTAATATTGCATAGCATGGACTCCAGAGATTGAGTGCAAAACACTCTCCAAGTAGCCCCAACACCCATGGGTTATTAAATATGACCATAACTATTACTTTAGCAGCACTTCATTCTGTTGTGCAACTTCTTGACTTACGTATGGGTCATGAGAACAAGTACTTTGACTTCTGTCTCCTCAACTGTTTATGTATTACTATTTGTATGTAATTTGAGAAATTTGAATGTGAAAGTGGAGGAGTCATTCCACTGGTGTGCTATTCTCACATTCTGTACAATATTAGGAGTATCACTGGTCTCATAGACCGTTAACCATCTATACCGTAATTGACAACTTGGTCCCTTCAGCTCACAACATTACAGTTTGAAAACTGCATGCAGTGCATACACCCAAAGTCTAATTTTGTAGACAGTTGATACATAAATCCTTCCCATTAACTTCTCTGAAGAGCACACCCATAGTCACGTGACCTTCATCATCACGGTATCAAAAAATAAACACATGGTAAACATTGTGAAATGTTCACAATTTGGTTAACAAATATAGTTAGGTTGATTAAAGTACACTACATGTGGCAAAAGTGAAGTAAGACACACAATGTTTTGTATTTAAAACTTTAAATAATATTTTCTTTTGGTTTCACACATGACACAAACCCCAGCCTTCTGGGTAAAAGTCCTGTGATTATTTGATCCATCAAACCACCTGCACACTAAATTGGACTTTGGCATATGCACCACATGCAATTTGTCTGACGTTATGTTATTTGTATGAAGATTGAAGAGAATAGGCTGGTAATTGCACTTCTGAATCACACCTTTCAATTCATGGGTAGAATTAAGGAAAACAAGACTAAGGAACATATCTCTCAAAACCTCAACAGATGAAAACACCTATGTGCATGGCAGATACCAGTAAGGTTCTCATCTATGTGCTCATCTGTGTCCTATTCTATCCTGTTCTGCTTCAGTTCCAAAGGTAGCTCTCTGAGACGGACAAGTGGTGTGGTGTCAGAAAATTAACCTTAAGCACATTTAGTGGTGAGGCAGCAGCAAGAGGTCGTCCATAATTCCTGCAGATGAGTATCAGCTGAAATGTCAGCAGACTCCATGTCTGGATGTATGAAACACACCCCCTTGTGAGGCTTTATATGGGCTATCAGAGCTGACCACAAAGATGACAACGTGTCTTTTATCTGTTTCAACTTCATCTCGGAAAGTGCACGCTGAGATACAAAGCTAAACAACAGATACAAGGGAAGGTTGAACCCATATCATGACTGCTGCCTACCAATTTCAAATCTTCTTCCCACCACTCATAAAGGTGATTGCCAGAGCGGTGGAGGTCTTAAAGTTAAAATGAGTTTACAATCCCAGGTGCAAAGGATTAAAGCAATATTGCAAAGTGTCATGGCAACACAACCTTGGGAAACTTGGCATGTACTCATCTACAGCACCCAGGCCTTAGTCACCCATGGATATATGAAACAAAAAAAAACTGAGCTTTTCATTGCCAGGCTAAAGATACAGTGTGTTGGTCCACCTGTGCTTTCTCTGCTCCAGGTTTCCAGTCATCTCACTAAAATACTTTGACACGACCCTTTCAAACTAACTCACCTGTCGAGTGACTAGGCAAACCCACCTCTTTGCCTGACAGCCATGCAGGAATGTCAGTTGGGAGACACACAGAGAAAGAAAGTACTGCAATGACAGCAATAAAAAATTATGCGTCTCAAAAATTCAAATGATTCATAGAACTTTTTTCAAACAATGTTTTAAATCACGAATTTGCCAAGTTTGATGACTGACTGCCAAATTAGGGAGACAGCATTTGATTTACTTTTTCTTTTCTGCTTCATTGCAGTTAGTTTTGTTATTTTTGGTGATTTAGAGACTCGGTTTGTGCCGATCATGTTGTTGCATTTCTCTTTATACAGTGATGCAGATGATACAGCCCACTTACAGTACAAACCTTTTATCCCTTTCCAGACCTTTGTTTCATCCTATCTCACTTGATCTTTACTATTTTGTTTTCTAGTAGTGTTTATCTGAGCCTGGACAGAGCTTCTAATCCCTGCTGGAAAGTTATGCTGACTTTCTGAAGGATCGCCAACCACATGAATTTTTCACAACAAGTGCTGACCTCACTGTGCCACTGACAAATGATTGAAGCAGTACTTGATCTGCACCTCGAGGTGTGCTTTCACGGCAGTCCAAGTCTCGTCCTCTCTGGAACATATTCATGGCACGCCTCTTTCCAGCATGAAAGACTCAAGGTTGTATAGCTCAATTATGAACTTCACAGTAAAGGAGGTAATTGAAGTTGGTTTATGGAGTTTAGAAAATTAAAATCTCAACAGATCGCACTCCAATTCATCGTAAAGAAGATGACCTCGCCTTACATAATGCTGTTGTTGATCTGTCGCACCTTAAAACCATCACTGAGGTTTAAATGATTAAAACATGTCAAAGAAATAATTGCCTAATTGCATAATATCTTCTTCTGCTTCCCTATCATGCCAAGATTCTTAGTTTTTCTTTGTCGATATAGAGAGCTACTACAAAGTGCTAAATTGAGTTGATTTGATGACTTATTTAACAAATCGGTCATTGAGTTATTTCAGCATATTTCTGGTACTGACTATGTCACATTTGTCTTTGATGGTTGGAGAAAGCTTCAACCATTACATGTGCACATTTTCAACACAATATACAATAATATATGATAAATAATGAAGTTTTTTTTTTTTAAAGTTTCAACAGGTTTTGCTTGACTAAACTTGATATTACTGACCCCAGAGGGGGAAATATATTTTAGTAAACTGGAAATCAGATCTTTCATTCTCATAGATACATTAGATGAATAAGGATCACAGCTCAACTTTGGCTTGGGGGATTATAAACAGTTTGAAACTCATGTTTGAAATGTTTAAACTACAGTAGGTAGAAGGACAAAAACAGTTGGTGTGAGTTAGGTTTTGCTTTCTGTGTCTTGATCCCCTCCTACCAGATGAGCAGCATGCGCTTCATGTGTGCACATAACAGTTTACTGAGGCAATCATGAGTACAAAATAGCCACAGAGGAGAGAAACTACATTTCTGAGCAGCTGTCTATTGGGTCTGTGTCTCAGGTGCACATGGTTCTCTCGGCCCTTGGCAAAAGCCCTGCCAACAACTGAAAGTGAAGTCAAAAGTAACTAAGTGAGCCGACAAACTCCTGGGCTGAGCACATTACTCATTAGCTAGACTCATTTTAGGATTTTCTGTCTGATAATTCCATTTTATAACACTTTTTTCTGCAGGAGTTTCTGTCATTGATTCAGGGTCTCACCAAAGGAACGTCCACATACAGCTGCACTAGTAGAACGGCCAATAGGAGCCCCCAGTCCGAGAAGACCTGTGATTGGTTTAAGTCGATTGTCACAGGCCAGATTCTCCAAATGCTGAAAAGAGAGCCAAGGGGAGGTGCAGAAGTCTAGCTCCGTCTCAGACCACTTGATTGACAATATGCTGAAAAGTTAGTAAAGAATAATTTCTCAATGATTCCAAAACAGTGTTACCTACCCTGACTTTAATTAGAGCAGCAGAACATAGTTAGTTTCATGTCTTGTCTCCCATCTTATCACTCCCTGCAGAGATTTGAATGCTGATATTGGGCAGTGAAGAGCAAATATCTTTAACTCCCTACTGGAGCCTGGAGATGGATGCTTGGTTGGTAGTGGGGCTGAAAGAACAGGTATCAGAACTGGTACAGGGCAGCAGTGCATTAGCTGGGCAGAGAGAAAGATGGGAAGTTTTGCAACTCTAACAGACTGCCACATTGGAAAGGTGCGTTTGGTAGATGATGGTGGAGAGTGCGGCATGTCACCTTTCACCCCTGTCCACCTCAAACGGCAATCAGAAATTACATGTTAAACAACCAAAAAAGCAAAAAGGTGAAGTGGACAAGGTGACACATTTTAACATATGGCATGTTCTCTCATTATCATATCAGTATCAGTATCAGTATTATACCATACCAAAGTTGGCTAAACATAATGTTTGATTCGGCCCACCAGATGTTTCTAGCTTTAATTAAGAATGAATATATAAATTGTTATTTTTTGGCTCACAGATCAGAGTGTTTGTGACACTCTGATGAGGGCTTTGTGCCAAAACGCGTAAGTGTTTTTTGAGATGTGAGCCAAATAAATAAATTAATAAATGTGAGTATTTTGTCCTCCCAGACTTGAGATGTGCTACCTCTTTGATTTTTTGGAGTTGTTCACTGGATTTTGGGTTTAGCACTCCACTGAGAATCCCGTTGTTGAAGTGTAACCTCCTTCTCTGAATTCATGAAAATAAAAGATTGAAGTGAAAAAGAATAATAAAGAATAAAATAATACAACAGAATGATAAAGAAATAAAATAAAGGAGAATGAAGTATTACTAAAATTAATATATATATATATATATATATATATATATATATATATATATATATATAAATAAACTGAGATATGTGATATCTGATGTTTGCTTTATTTAAATTCTTTATGAAGAAATGTACTGATGTCTTATTCATTTTCACTTAATGAGTTCATGAAATTTCTATGAATTATAAACATTTTCTTATCCAGTTTTCTTTTCTTTTCATTTCTTCATAATGCCTCAGTAAAGTTGTGGATCTTGAGTTTGGCATGTGACCAAACAAAGGCCTTTTTAAGCAGCATCCACATTTCAAAGTGACCTGTCCCAGATTATCAGGCAGATTTCTTTAATTAATTTACTTCTTTCTTAATTTTCATATTGATTTTAGGTTGCCAACTTTACATCTGGCCAATAAAAACTAGCCTTTTACCTAATTCGGGTATATTTATAGTAATGTTTAATAATATGTACTGTCTCTGGAAAATTAATCAGTCAATTACAGTTTTTCGAGTAGTCGGTGACCTGTAAAGCTTTATTTCATATTTTACCTGACTAATGACTCGTGTGTCTTTGTGTGGAACAACTACAAAATAATAGCTAATTATTTCCAGTTTTTCTCAGTCGCTTATAATATTCTGTAAACCAGGGACACTCAACTTGTTTTGCCTGAGGGCCACTTTCGTGAGACCAGGGGCCAGTTAATAACCAAGCATTGATAATTACATTATTTATCAGATAAAATGAATAAATTTTAAAAGGCCCATAACTAGTCCCAAACTAAAACACCCTTTTAAACTTTAATTCAAAGTGACTTGCACAGTTTTGTCTTGTCGTATTTACCCTGTTCTGGATCATCAGATGGAGGATTAGAGCTGCTTCATGACTTCAAAGACGCAGGGTTCACTTGTGCTCGCTGCTGTTTGTGAGGGAACATGAACTGTATGGAATATCTAAATCAGTGGTGGACAAGGCTTTTCCTTTCAAGAGGCAAAACTGAAACTTACTGCTGGGCCATGAGTAAAAAACACACACCTAATGTCTTGAATAGTCAACATGCAAAATTATACTAAGAAGTCAAAGTGAAGTTCCCTTGACTTTCTGCACAAAGAGTCGCTCCCGTCTGCTCAGATTACAAAAAAATAATTAATAATTAGGGATCCTATTTTTTTTTTTTTTTCATATTTTTTTCAAATTATTTTGAGGGCTTTTACCTCTATTGGACAAGACAGGTTTCATTTTAAATAGACTTTTACTCTCCTGTTTGGTTTTTAACTCCACTCCTCTGGTTTTAGAACCTGTGAACTTTATTCAGAGTTATACTGTATAGGCTCTGTTAATTCCTACATGGCGTTTTGGCTTTTAACACATTTTAAATTTACAAACTAATTAATAAGTACGATGTTATACCTCTTTTATTTTTCAGTTTATCTGGTTACCGTCGGTGTGTGTGGTGTGTTCAGCAGCTCCTGTCACAACAACATATTGCAGCGTCCTTCAATGCGGCATGAACTCGTTTTGCTTTTATTCCTGAACTTTAACACGAGCTAAAAACAACAAACACGTCCGCGTTACAGTGTCCACAGGCACAACAACAATCTTCTTGTGTAAAGCCTCTGTAATCACAGGTGGGTGTCTCACGCAGTTCACTCTCATAGGTGCTGCTATTGACTGACAGGCTTCACAGCAACACGGGGAATATCATGTTCACTGACATTACGGAAAACTCAGCACCTAACATAACGGACCTTTTAACTAAACCTGAACATAACACATTCTGAACAGTGACAGAACCACATGCCGTTAACATCACATCACCCAGTCTGTTACAATAAACAGCATCCCACTGTGGCGAAAATTACTGTATAAGCAAGCACTACATTACAGGCACTTATGAAAACACAGATTTAAGAAAAATTAATATTTGCACGATTTGTACTGGGTTCTATCTCACCAGAACAAACTAATAACATCTCTGTGTGCAATGCCGTGTACCAGAGGCCATTCAAGCTCTCACGTTGCTTTGTGTTAAACCTGTACTGATTAACTACGTCAGCCTCCAGGTAACATTTTGTTTTGGTTATTCTAAGATCTAGTTCCCCTTGATTTATCGTAGAAAATACCCAAATGTGTTATTTTTTTATTATTTGTGTATATGTTATTTATATATTTTTTTAAAAAATATTTTATTTTCCTGGACAGTACAGCTTACAGCTTATTTCTCTGTATTTTTTTTAAACAAATAATGAAATGCTCCACATTATTTAAACATTATTATATCATGAAGGCAGCAATACAGTGTGACGACCATCAACAAACATTTGAACATTTCAAACTTTATTTTATTCAAGGCAACATGGCAGCATGCAGCTTTCACACCTGAAATTTCTTCAGAAATTACCCCTCTAGTTATTTTTGCTCTGGTGAGATAAAAACAGCGTAATTGTACAAGTATTATATTTTCTTAAATTGGTGTTTTCATAGGCGTCTGTAGTGTTTGTTTATACAATCATTTTCGCTGCAGTAGATCAAAGGTGCGACTTGAAAATCACCAGCATATTTGTTTGTGAACACACACACACACACACACACACACACACACACACACACACACACACACACACACACACCAGGTAGGACTTGCTAAATATTCACTTCTTCCTACTCTTTTTTAGACATTACTTATTGATAATTATATATATTAACATGTTATATGAATAAAATCTAAAAAAAAAAAAAGAAAAAAAAAAGAAAAGAAAAATCTGTATCCAAGGACTGAAAGTTAAATTACACATTGGACAAAAAACAAATTACAGTTTGGCAGTTTCATACAAATTTAAAATATTTCTGTCACAGTATACATATTTATTTATTAAGCTGTCAGTGTTCACAACATTCAGACAGAGTGGCCCACAACTTAGTTTTTCATCAGCAAATGATGTTTTGATGTGAGGCTTTTTTTTTCTTTTGCTTCATAACAGAGAAGAACAACACTTAACACCAGAGTTTCTCATCCTTGGTGTCGGGAGCCTATGGGTCAGTTTGATTAACAAGTGGGGTCACAGGGGGTTTCTAAGACTGACAAACGTTAGATTTATTTTCAATCTTTATAAAAGGTTTAATCTTTCATAATTTCTGAGCTTTCACTGCCTTCCTAAAAAATAATAGAAAAGTAGACCTTTCTAATAACAACTTTGAGACTGAAAATTGGGTCACGGGCCAAAAAAGGTTGAGAAACCCTGAGTTTCATATTCAGTTATTAGGATATTTTTTATATTTACAAGAATAATTATTTTCCAAACATAATTTCACCATCATAATTATACATAGCAAAATGTAACATAATGTACTATTTATACATTAACAGCAGCTCATTGACAAAATGGCACTCTATTAAAGATTTGACATATCAATTTATCCAGAACACAGCCCTTCATTTATAGCCATGGCTTTGAATTTCAGACTGAATCAATACTGAAGACGCATCAACTTTCACTGCTTAACAAATAATAATTCAAAAAAAATTATTAAAGAGGTTTCTGAAAAGAAACTCAACAACTTTTGGATGTTAAAATCCAGGTGAAAATTAATTCAATTTACCTTCCTCTTTGAACTTGTATAAATGATTCCCTTTTGATTTATTACACACATAAGAGCAGTGAGTTTAATTTACAAGCATTGTTTTGTTACGATTTATTTTTGTGTAAGGTCTCAGGGCTCTTATGCATGAGCTGCTACTCCCTTGTCCATGGCCTCAACTCAAATTTCATTGAACCCTGAAAGACATTTTCAATATACTCTGATAACAGACAAAAAAAAACAAGCAAGCAGGATGATATCCAAAGGATAAATGAACCAAAATCACAAAACAACCCTCAAAAGACAGCAGATCCAGTAATCCAGTCAATAAAGAAGAACAGAAAACTAACAGGAACAGCTAAGCTAGCCTAAAGGGATAGTTCACCCAAAAATGGAAATTCAGTGATTTTATACTCATCCTCATGCTGATTGAAGGTCAAGTTTAACACTGCTGGAGTTTCACAGGAAAACAGTGTTGCAGAATCTCCCAGACGATGTAAACAATGTGATGCATTCTTGTATTTACCAACTTATGATCCAAAACATTAACTGCTGTCTTATTTTCCATTCTTATGTGCTTTAAACATTCACAGAAATCACAGAATCACAAAAGGACACAAGAGCAAACGAGAATATTTATCAAAACCTCAGAAATGTCTGTGCAAGTACACAAACTCATATACATAAACAAAGTCTTAATGCTTCGGTTTGTAACTTGTATAAAAATGACTTTTTGTCATTTGCTGTAACTCTCACTGTATCCTGACAACAGTACAGGAGACAGATAATATATGAAAAAAAAAAATCAGGCTCCTCTGGCTCCTCCTCGTGCTCCAAACAACATCTGCAAGAGTTCCCCACACCTGAACAAAACCAACCAATCAGAAGGGAATGAGACACGCCCCCAATTCATTCCACTGTGCAAAAATTAAGCCCAAATATCCAAGATACAAGTTCTGCCATCTTTCACTGGTGAAGTAATGTGGAACCAGAGTCTGTACAGTAGTGATCAGGGTTGGAGATGCACTTAGAGTTCCTGCCCAGCTTGATCGCTCAGGGGGCAATCAAGCTGTTTTGAGTTGGAAGCAGGCTCTGATCGGCTGGCTCTGAATTTTGCTTTCGTTCAGCTCTGGTAGATTCTTGCAAATGCCATTAGGAGCATGAGGAGAAAATATGACAAAAGGTTATTTTAACAGAAGTTACCAACTGTAGCTTTAATGTTCCTAAAGCTCACCACTCATTTCGCACAGCTCTGAGCACATCAGTCATGTACAGTATCTTACTGTGTGGTGTATGTTTCTCCCACTGCACAGCTGAATGCTGCAAGTAACTCCTTGGTATTCTGCATCAATGCATGCAGTTATATTGAATGTGTGTGGTGATGCTACACATGCAGATGCTGTTTGCCACAGTCTCCTTCTATTAAGCATCATGTATGTGTTGATGTGTGTTCTTGATATTATTTACTACAACTTTACAGTTTTAAATGCTTCCAAGTAGCACTTCTATATATTTACCCCACTTGTTAGAAAATAATTGCATATCAGCTGGAACCCACTGGAATTTAGGTGGAGTTACAATTATTATGATACAGTGATGCAGTCTGGAAGAAACTGTTCCTTGTTGAAATAGTTAAAGGACAGATTCACAGATTTTCAACTAAGACTGTAATTTACAGTCACTGAAAATATGAGAGTGGACTATGTAAGTCAGCTTCATGAATTTTCACAGACTAGAGCAGTGGCCTGAAGGAACATAACGATATCATCTGGAGTTCATGTTAGCTTGCAGCAAATGTATGTGCCATTATATCTATTGACTATTGAAAGAGGCTGTAAAATCTCCTGTGAATAAAGCGAGGTGTTTTTTTTTCCTTTGCTTTCAGTATTGAGAAACTACCCAACCTGCTGCTTCACCCTCTAACTGGTCTGACACAGACCAGCAGCACAGTTCTTGAAATAAATGTTTTGCCAGTCACTTTCAAAGGGAAGGTCACAGCATTGTCAGACATGTGATGTTCGGTGGAACTGAGGATTTTATTGACTGTTCGCCATGCTACATATGTACAAATGCAAGTAAATTACAAGGATGGTTTGTGATTTTTTGAAGTTTTTTGCAGGTGTAAATTACTTAACTGAACTGTGTTCAAACCCAGTCAGAAGCTGCAGAAGGCTGGTTAGTTTATAAAACAATTACATCCATTTGATATTGTGCTTTGCATGATTGTGAATCATGAAAAACATATTTATTCAGTTGTTGGCTGAAAAGTAGCAAACATATTATTTGAATAAAATTTTTGATTAGAGAAGATGTGCAGACATAACTGCTCAGAATGTATGTTTATGTGTCCTTATGCTAATGTGTCATTTGTAGTGCTTATCAGCTGCACAGATACACAGACAGTTATTTTTTATTTTTATTTACCGATTCTTATTTACTGTGCCACAGTGGATGGTATCATCTGCCCAGAGGCTGGCTGCTCTTGTTGAGCCCCTTCAGGTACCATCCTAACACTGACACTGCCACCATCTGTGGTGCTGGGGTTCACGCGGAACTTTCTATTAACCGGGTGCACAGCCCTGAGAAACTGTCTCTTGAAGGTCTCACTGAGGATAATGAAGAGGAATGGGTTGATGCAGCTGTTAGCGTAGCCCATGCTAATGGCTATGTTGTAGGCATAGGAAAAAGCCAGACTTGGCTTCTGCACCCCAAGGTGCACCAGCTGAAGGATGTTGTAAGGGGCCCAGCAGATGAAGAAAGCCAGGCAGATGGCCACCGCCATCCGGGTCACCTTCCTGGTGCGCACCCTCAAACTTCGTGGAGGCAGTGGAGCGACGCTGGTGGACATGTGCTGGAGGATCTTGAAGAACACCAGGCAGATGATGACCAAAGGTATAGCAAAGGCCAAGAAGAACTGGTAAAGTGTAAACCAGTATGTGTCAGTGATTGGCAGCAGGAGAGCACAGGCCACCACACCATCTGAAAGAGACATCAGACCTGCGTACATCCACACAGGAATGATGGTGAGCAACGACAGACCCCACACCAGACCAATGACCAACGCTGCTACACATGGTGTACGGATGTAATTGAAGCGGATGGGATGGACCGTAGCCAAGTAACGGTCGAGGGTCATTGCAGTGAGGATGTAAGTACTGACAATCTGGCTGTTGGAGTCAAGAGCAGTGATGACCGTACACATTGCAGCTCCAAAATGCCATGTACCGTTGCCCAGCAACTGGTGGATTAAGAATGGCATCCCGAGGAGAAACAGGAGATCTACAATTGACAAATTTAAGATAAAGATGTCTGGAACAGTTTGCTTGGCACGGCACTTGGTCTTCTTCATAATTGTGTAGATGACAATGCAGTTCCCCATGATGCCTAGAAAGCAGATGATGCCAAAGATGATGGGGAGGATGGCACTGCAGTGAAGGGCCCCATCTGCAGCTGGAGACAAGAAGCTTAATGTTTAGTAAAATCATATTGTGCTGTACAGTGTATTTAATCATGTGTTAAATATGAAATCTTATATGTGTTTGTCAGAGGAATAATTATGTAGGCAGATCAATCAGACTCGACAGAAAAAAAAGAAGAAAGAGAAAAGAAATTATTGATTTTTGTGCATGTGTGTGTTGGCTCTTTACGAAGCACATAGCAAAGATAGATCAGATCAATTTTATTTTTACAGCTCAGTATCACAAATCACAACAGTGTGCTGCATCCTCTGTTCTTTAGTCCCTCGAAAGAAAAACTCCCTAAAAAGAAACCCAGGGAAAGATGAGGATGGGGTAAAAGATCTAGGATAAATATCATGATGCTAGAAGAATATACTTTTAAATAGTTGCTATGAAAAGGTGATGTGTACATTTTAAACACATAAAATCACATAAATATTTTAAAATAAAAATCTCAGCAAATCCAGTCAGTGACTTGTTGTTTTTAGAACTAAAATGATGTGCAAAATTATAAGAAGAAATCCTAACAGCTTTCAGCACTAGAAAAATTCAATAAATATGATGAAGGTAGTCTGTTTCATGTTTCTCACCAAACATATGGTATCAGGTTGTGAAGGGAATCCACTGCATCCTCAATTTATGCAATAACCTACGAAATCTTGTAAGATTAAATGTATACAAGACAACTTTAAGAAATATAAGAAAAAGAGAAGAAAAGAGAACATAACTGCATCCATTTTATTTTTTCCAAACATTTTGATGCAGTTCTGATTCTCTTGAGTAAGGTGGTCGACGGGGCTCTAACTAGATTAACCTCTAATTCCCAGTGCGCTGGTTGCTCAACTTACCTGTTGTTGTTGAATTAGTGTCTCCGAGAGAAAAACTAGAATCGTTTAAGAAATCCATCGGAAAAATCCAGTATATCCAAGTTAATAAGTACTACCAAGTGCGTGCTTCACCCTCCCCCCCAAAAAATGCATCTAAAGCAAATTCCCTCTTATACTCTTTGATAGATTCCAAATGTCCTGTTTAAAATAGTTTAATTCTCTCCAGCATACGCTTTTTGTTTCTCTCTGTAAGTAGACCAGTGAGCTCTGCGCCTTCAGTGACGATAAACCTCTCGAAGAGCCTGAGAGAAGATCTTCTCTCGGAGTCTGAGGCGATCTCAGTGGAGTTGAGACTGCACTGCAGGTGTCAGTCAGCGCTGGTGGAAAAATCAGATCAGATAATTGATCGCCTGGAGCTGATATTCACTCTGTCCCCTAAAAGATCCAGTGTGTGTGTGTGCGTGTGTGTGTGTGTGTGTGTGTGTGTGTGCGCGCGCGCGCGTCTGCTTGGAGACGTTTGATCCAAATTATGGTAATTAAATTATGTTTACTTAAGGGGAAGATGATGGGAGATTTGTGCTGTGGGAGATTTGACAGCACACATTATCAAATCAAAGAAAGAAAAAAAAAGAGAAAAGACAGGAGACAAAGAAGAATGTGATTTGATGCTTCAAAATATGAACTCACAAAAAAGTAATTCATGTGCCTTTAGAATAAATGTAAAAAAAAAAAAAATTCAAGTGTTACTTTTTTTAAATCCCTTTTGCCATTAAATGATGCGTTCACTGTCCCAACTCGACAGGCAGGCTGCATATCGCCAGCTCAGAGCAGATAATGAGCAACAGGTGTTTCTACTTAGCGACAAATAAATCCAGACTCCCATTCAAATGAGGGGCAGGTTTGAACAGTTTAAAAAGCACCGAATAAGTCGTATCCAGTGTGAACCACTAGATGTCCTCGCCGCCCCTCATTCTGAGTCGTCACACGTCTCCCTCATGAAGATTGGATGTGACAGTGACAAGATTTGTGGGTCGTAAACAGGTTTCTGAACGAGCCCGAGACATTTATGCACCACATACAGTGATTGGTTTGGGAACTCGGGGCAGTAAATACACTGACACGGTCTATTTTAAGTTAAAAGTAAATAAATAAATCAAGACGTGGGATTCGTTGGTTGAAAAGATAATGTACTCTCTCTCTCTCTCTCTCTCTCTCTCTCTCTCTCTCTCTCTGTGTGTGTGTGTGTGTGTGTGTGTGTGTGTGTGTGTGTGTGTGTGTGTGTGTGTGTGTGTGTGTGTGTGTGTCCATGCCCTACCTCTCCACAGGATCATTACATCCTGGAAAAGCTTGGTATCTGTTGTAAACAAGACCAGAAAACTGGCATTCCTGCTGGAGTGCAGAGCAACACTGGAAAGATCTTGCATCTTCAACATGTTTTTCCCTCCCTGGAGAAGGTTGAGGGGATTGTCTGTAAAATATGACTTCTTGTGCTTAAGATGAAAAGCAGCCTGTGTATTAGATACCTCACGTGACAGATCAAATGCTGTATCAAAGAGTGATTGACAACCACTGAAATTCTATAATTTCATCTGTAACAACACAACATATACCCCAAAACAATCAACTCACCCACCCAGGTAACCTTAAAGGGATAATTCACCCAAAAATGAAAATTCGGTCTTTGTCTTCACACCCTCATGCCAATTGAAAGTCTTTCACAAGAAAACAGCAGTGCAGAATCCCCCAAACAATGTCAGTGAATGGTGACCAGTTTCCAGTGACAAAAAAAATCATAAAATGCGTCCATACTACCCCTCTGGTGTAATTCAAGTGCTCTAAAGCTCTGACATGCAGTTTACACTACACATTCCCAGTTCAGACAGTGTGCACACAAATGTCAAAGTGTTTCCGACTTATGGTGAAGATTTAAGCTAAAAACTCGGTGTGAATGATGTCTTTCAAGGCAACTTGGCATGTCAGGGCTTTAGGAGAGAGACAGAGACACAAGAAACATTTATGGAAGGACAATATTTGATTTTTTTTTTTTTTGGTTTGTTTTTTTGTTTTTTGTTTCTGATGTTTTTTGTTTTATCACGTTTGAAAACTGGTCACAATTCACTTCCATTTTTGTGAGATTCTGCAGTGCTGTTTTACTGTGAAACTCCAGCAGTGTTTTGTGGACTAAAATACTGAACCTGACCTTCAGTTGCCATTAGAGTAGATAACATCTGGATTTTTAGTTTTGGGTGAACTATCCCTTCCTTGTTCCATTAAGACCACATGTTTTCCTAAAAAACAATGCATAGACTCATACAAAAATAATCCCTCCACCCGTACGGTCTTATTTTTTCATTATTTTGCTGTGTTTGGGACACAGTGCTTGGGTTTACCATCCTAAAACATCAGCATTTGAAGCTCTGGGAATGAGACTCAGCAATCAACTGTCTTTCTGGTGTGTTTATGAACAGCACCTGACAATTCGACTTACTCTATCTTTAATAATGATTTTTTATAACATATTTTATTAGTGAAAGTGTATAGTATGACATAATCAAGTCAAGTCAAGTCACACGAAATTTTATTTTTATAGCCCGAATTCACAATTTGCCTCAGGGAGCTGTACAATCTGTAAAATTTGCAACACCCCCTGTCCTGCAGACCCTAAAAAGAGTGAGGAAAAACTCACCCCAAATCCTTTTTACAGGGAAGAAATGGAAGAAATCTCAAAGAGGTTTAAAGGACCAGTATTGCTTTTTTTTTTTCATATTCAACAAATCACAAGGAATAGCAAGAACAAACATAAAGCCAAAAAATTGAAGTAAACCCTTCCACCCTCCCAGGTAGGCATTTAATTCAATAAAATTCTATAATAAAGTCATTTTACTGTAAAACTACAGTACTCTGTAAAAAATAAGCTTGTTTGTTTGTTTGTGAAAAAAGTTAATGTCCAGCTGCCTTAAAAATTAAGACTGAATTTGAAGAAAACAAACAAACAAAAAAAAACAAAAAAAACAAATTGAAGTAATTTTGTAATGATTCAAAACAAACAAACTTTTCTAGTCGTATGAACTTCATAGTAATTCAGTTGTACTTGAGAAAACATGTTTGGTATGCTTAAGATGTTGTACTGAACAACTCTCCAGTCACACTGACAAACATCACAAACAAATTTGATTTCCTTTTACATTTTCTCAGTTTGAAGAATCAATTCTTCATTTCACACAATGAGCTTGCAGCTGCAGCTGGAGGAGCTACTTTGCTGCAGCGTTGGCACAAAGACAATATGACAGTTTCTGAAGAGTAAGAGGGTAGAGACTGATGTAGACATGTATTGAATATACACATCTACATCATGGTCACATCATGGTGTTTTCATTATTATGAAAATAAACAAACACAACTTATCTTTAAGTATATCAAGTTTTCAGCATATATTTTCTTCAAACTTTAAAAAAGAAGGGTCTCAGGAGGGTTTTAACTCAAACAATGCATGCTGGGAAGTCAGCGTATATGTTGATCATGTTTCTTTAGAAACTTATTTTTAAAGCATTAAATAAATACTAAACGTTTGAAAGTACTAGAAATTAAAAGATTAATTTGTGCTTTTAACAAAAAATATTTTGAATTCATGGTTTAAAACAGACTACAGTTGTAATGTATGCCTCATAAAAAGTTATGAATGAAATACTGGTACGAGTATGTTTTCTCGCATCAAAACCTTGTCACATATTGAAAAACATCTGCTGTGATCCGGAACAACATTCTGCTGCTTCCCTCCCTCTCTATGATCTCTGCCTGTCCTCTGTTTGGGAATCAAAATTTCTGCTTCAATAAGTTTTGCTCATCTTCCAAGCCAGTTATCATCCAGCATTCATTGTGTTAGTCATCGATGGAGCTGAAAATGAAAAACTTTCCGGGCTCTCAAGGATGCTCACACATCTGCTGTCTTTGTTCGCTGATTCTTGTTCAAATCTGAAGAATGTGCTTAACACGTTCACATTTTCAGTGCAGATGTTTATCAGTCAGAGCCATTTCTCGTCTGTGCCCAGAATTGCCTAATCTCAGTCTTGTTACTGTATCAAATGTGTGTGTGACCTGCCATTTTACTCCCTCTCTGATGCCTCTGCCACATTTGCATATCTTCTAGTGGCCGACATTTGAGTGAAATATGAATTTCTTCTCCCCCCTTCTTTTTTTTTTCTTCTTTCATCTGTTTCCTCCTTCCCTCTTCTCCCACAAGCCCACTTAGCAACACCTATTTGAATTTTCTGTGTTGACAATGATACTTGTTCTCATTTTTAGTTTTCCTTCATTTGGCTTCATGCCATCTGAGTGCCCACACCACTGCAGTAAAATGAGCAGTGCCTATTGACATTTGGTCAAGGAGTCTCAGTTCCTTCCTGAATGGATGCCCACGTCTTCCTCCAAGCATCTGCACGTGACCATCCTCGACTCCAGTGCCTCTTTAACAAATTTTAAAATGCATACTGGTTAACTTCTACCCATTTCTTCAAGAATTTTCAGAAGACATTTGAGAATTTCTATCTATGCTCCTTTGCCTGGAATTTAACACGTATCAGTCTATTAGGAGAGCTGGTTTCAATGTAGAACGACATGGCTTCAGTTCGACCCTGACTGCGCTGACAACCATTCACCCTCTCATCTATAATTAACCAGAGATCTTATTATGTACGCCTGTCCTCCTGACAAACCACTCCAAACGCTGTAAAACATACTGAAATAACATTCTTGCCCAGAGATGTGACCTTTTCCTCTTGATGACCCCAAAACAGAAAAAAAAGTTTTGGGGAGTGTTGATTTTGAATATTACATATTTAGTATTTGCACTTCATATTTTAAGCACAATTTATGTGTTTATGTGTATTTGTGTGTTTTCATCAGCAGTAACATGATTCCAGCTGAAAGTGATCTTGAAACAATAAAATAAAGCACATACCTGAATGTAAAAACAGCAACACAGGAGATTAACTAAATTTCAAACCACAAAGATTCAGTTTGAAGCTACAAAAGTACTGAGAGCTGAACACCACTGTTAAACACTTTTAAAATTGTATTTCTCTCTGCTCCCGGGAACACAAGTTCAGTTTTGCAACACAGCTTGTTTGAGGGGAAGAGAGGGGGATCATCACGGGCCAGCTGTGGTCAGTGAGATATCACTACAGCCTGGCAGGTTGGCAGGCAGGTTTGGCTTGTTTACTTCAGAGAAAGTCCATCTCAGGCACAACTAGGTACAGTTTGGGTGCATTAAAAGTGGTCCTGGAAATGCGAATGAGTGTCACACTGTTTGATTCGGCGCAGACCAAAGTGACAATGGAAAACACCCATATGAAAATGTAGCAGCTGTCTCTGTCTCTCTGCTCTCTGTCTGTGGGAACTGCAGGGAGAGGAGCAGAGGTGTAGGCAAGTTTACCTGTACTTTAGAATGTGACAGCTGCGAAACACTCAGAATAATAACATTCACTGCTTTGTTCCAGGAAGGAGGGACCAGCTTTGAATGGTGCAGTTACAAATAATGCTGCTTATTCTACCTTTAACTGAAATTCTTGATGACACGTAACAGTTGTGCAGTTTTAGCATTAACCCCACATTTTGTTGTACATATCAGATACAATAGATAGATAGATTTTCTGCATCAACTGTCTCTTTATTTTCAATGACCCAAGCTTAGAATTGAATGATACCAGCCTAAACCCTCACTGGTGCCCATCCCCCTTTGCATCTTTAAAAAATCTTGATCACTGGAAATAAAGTCCAGGCAGGCAAACATTTAGTTTTCATATAATGTTTGTTTTGCTTCTTCATTACCAACAGAATAAGCACCAGTGTTAGATAATCGAAAGTGTTGCAATTTGTAGGCTGTTTGTAATCAATGTTGACGGCAGCAGAAAGTTTTGACTTTTAAAAGGCAGAGAGAAAATCTGAGCTTCTAATACAGCTGAGAAAAAAACAATTACCTTGGTGTCATCCTGTTGAAAGCAGTGCAAAGGAAAGAAAAATGGTTTACTAATGAGATATTTTTTTTATTCAGCAAATGTAATGTAATGTCCATGTATCAAAACTAAGTCCTGAGCTGTTCACTGGCCTGGAATAAATATTTGATTATATAGTTTTCTGACAACTGGACATTTTTGTGATTCCATAATTGTAAGACCAAAGTTGAACTGTGCCCAGCAATGAAGTATAACACAGTATGTCTTGCAAGTTCTTCTAAATCACACAGTTATACCAATGGCATCCACTTTTATCCATTTCATTAACAGTTCACTGCTGTGGTTTTGAGATATCAGCCACCATGTACAGCCAATATGATGTAGCTGAATGCAATTCTGTTTGTGCTGTGCAGAGAGCTCAAAAAGCACAGTACGGTTAAATAGCAATATGTCATTCCAGAATAAAATGCCTCTGTTACTTTGAACAATCAGCATAGCACACTGCGAGCAGTTTTCATCAGAACAATTTATTCAGTACAAAGTAGTTGTAATGGCTGCAGGCATGCTATCAGCATGATGCCCTGAGACCCACCTGTAGAGACATTTTGGGCACCACTAGAAAGACCTTGGGCAGAGCCTGCATGTACTCACCATCAATGAAGCTGCTTCAGTTTTGTGAATTTCTTCTTCAGTTTAAGGTTTTGTTGAAAGGGTTCGGAGTGGATTTAGCACAGTGCTGATAACAGTTTTTAATGCCACTGTGATGACAGCAGTTGGTTTATGGTGAACATTATGTTGTGAGTAGCAACCCCAGCTGGCAAAGGTCCATTGTGGTTGCACTTTTAAGGTGCCCACATATGATAAGCGATAAAACTGTGCTGCATTACCTGACAGCGGTCAGATAGGGCTACAAGATTTGTGAATTATATAAATTACAAACTTTGCAGTTCTAAAGTTAGCTTTTCTGTTTGAGTGCAAGTGTTTCTGTGCCCTACCTCACGGTGAGCCAAGAGCAAATTTATTATCACGTGAAAGCAACTTCGCACTGCAATCCTTAAACGCAATATAAATTGTGCTGTTAGGAGTCTCTCACTTTAAAACAATATCAAAAGATGTAGTCTAATGACATGGCAAAGTCATATAAGATTATCAGAGTTGTTTTTTCACTTTCACCACCATCGCAGAAGAAAACACACTGCACCCACTGCACTCCATGCAGCTCTGCCTCTGCTGAACTGCGAGACACTGAAGTTATTGGAAGTTGTGCTGGTTGGAAACTAAAACTGCAGCTCACACACAACGCTGTGTAGACGGTCTGCAGTGAGCATTTTGACGGGGACAACTACTGCCAGCCAGAGAGGAGAAGTCATCTGGCACTAATGCACTTTCAACAGCTGTTCAAAGAGAGGAGAGACCTGCTGCAAACAGACTGGGGGGTAATGTTATCAGTTATAGTCATTATGTTGATGTGAAGTTGGTAGACAGTGCAGGATAATGGCAAAACAATAGCTCAGTGACCCAAGTGCAAGCAAATGCCAGCTTGAATATAAGGTATTCTGTTGGTCTTGCACAAACACAGGGTGTGTGGATGCTGAGAAAAGGCTGCACATCAGATCTGACTCGATGAGGGCCTGAACCCAGCTGACAATCATGGGTCATAACAACAATGCTGGCAGACCACAGGCAACAACACAGGAAGGGAAAGATATTACTGCCAATGTCTACTGACAGCAGAGTCTAAATTGTTTTGTTGTTACTCTTTACTATGTGCAAATTACTCTATTATTCTGTTCGGAGCTCAACAACATCTCTCATGAGAGTGCAGTGCACTGTGCAGCATCCATAAGATAGGAAAGATAAGAAATATTGATATACTGACAATTGCTTAGAATCTGAAGAAAGACCAAAAACAGATACAAACTTGACAAAGATGGACCTGTTAGTATTATTTTATACCTGATACTATGGGGGGGTGGGTGTACTGTACTGATTATGTTGCTTGTGACATGGCAGTATAGGACAAGCCACTGTGATGCTGTGGTGTATAAAAAATTACGTAGAAATAATAATAAAAAAATAATAATAATAACATAGAAAAATAAATTTTATTCATCAGTACGTTTTTTATTACAGCTACATTCACCTAAAACAAGCCAATGAATTGACGTGTATCAGTGTATACTGCGTTTGTATGTCTTTTTTTTTCCTTAGGAGAATCATGGCACAAATTCTCACTCACAAAACAAAGTCAACAACGTTTTATAAAGCTCCTCTGTGAATACCACCTTCATCACAGACAGAGGACCAGAGGGTTGTTCACTCAGAGCCTTTACTCCGTCAGAACCCACAGTGAAGACGACTACTTTACATAACTTCTATTCCACAGCCTGATAAAGAAGATTTACAGCTCTACATTCTTCTATATATTCTCTTTATATAACTATGAATGTAGTATTATTATAACTAAAAGAATTTAAAGACACATAAAAATATTTATGATATTATCATTGTAAATGGTGCAATATTACACTGAACAGGTGAAGGGTAAGAGAGATGCTTTCCATGCTGTAGTAAGAGATTTACATTGTCAATCTGAGCCAGTCAGTGGCAAATACAAGCACTTATAGTGAACAAACTTAGACGGAGAGCATTTCACCCCCCACAAATTGCACTGTAGCTCGTTTCTTGGCTGCCAGCTGCACCGGTCTCCCTCATTACTGGACCAACTTCAAAATGAGTTGTCCCCATCAATCACACACACACACACACACACACACACACACACACACACACACACACACACACACACACACACACACACACACGAGGGAATATAGCCCAGGTTTAAAAATACCAAACTTCTCCTTTAAAAGGAAGTTTTTCCTTGACACTGTTGCCTTAGTGCTGAATCTCACTGGGAACTATTGGGTCTGTGCTGCTTAATAACATTGTAAAGAATATGATCTCGACCTACTCTATATGGCAAGTGCCCTGAGATAACTTTTGTTTCGGTGTCATATAAATAAACTTGACTTGACTTGACTTGACATTCACTGACATGGTAACATCCAGCCTTTGGTCAGATCTGTGACCAAGTAAATATTGACAAGCATCTTTTATCTACCCTACAAATACACTTGTTGGGGCACTGTCTGTAGCTATTCTTTTTTCATATTATAGCTGTTCTGTGATTGTTCAAAATTTGAGATGTTAATTTTGTTTTTCTGCAATGAGTTTACTGCTAACAAAGATAGCCATTATGCTAGCTGTCTGTCAGTTTTACGTTGATTGCTGTTAATTCACTTTTGGGCTGTCTGTGTTCTGCTTTTTGAACATTTAATCTTGTGGATTTAATGTAAATGTCTACAAGATTAATTACTGAGTTATAATTTTAATGGTTACTTAATGTTATTCTTTCACTGGTGATAATTTGTTTCCTTCTGGCATGAAGGTCAATTTAACTAAACAGAGAATTTCTCTGAAGGCATAATTTTGTGAATCCAGTTTGTTGTTGTTTGTCTGTACTAATTCATTTTTACAATTATCATTTAGCTCCTTTGACTATTTTTTTTTTTTTTGGATGCTTCTTTGGACTAGAATTTTGTTCTACAGAAGGACCTTTACTTGTGAAAAACATTCTTGCTCTGTAAAAGGTTGTTTCTCTCTGCTCTGAGAAACGAGAAAAATCATCCACTCTTAAGTCTGTGTGGATTTGGCACTTGACATTTATACCAGCTGTTTCTCTGCAAAGATAACTGAACTACACCTCTTCTTCTCAAGTGACTCAACCTCTCACCACCTTGTCTGTTTCAATTCGTTACGTCATTGTTTTTTATGATTTTTATGTCTGTTGTGTGTGATATGCACTGATGGATACGTCGGGAAATCATATATTCTGTTTGTTACTGTCCCATCCATTCAGGTTGAAATCTGTCTTGATATCGGGAATGTTGGTGCAAAATAAAAGTAATAATTCCCCTCAAATACAATAAAACTAAAGAAAAAAGCCTAGGGAGTAGAAAGCAAAAAGTTGACAGAAAAATAAATACTCAAGTAAAGTACAGATACCTGAAAACTCTACTTCAGTACAGTAACAAAGTATTTGTAGTTTACCTTTAAGTAAGGGGGTGCAAATACTTAAAGCAAACTATGCAGAATTTTCCCAAAAACAACAATACATGAACTCATACAATTCTCATTCTCAGTCATCACCCACAACTCATCAGAAGTGTGTGGCGGCTCCTGCATTTGCAGAGACCCCACCCTCTGGCCGTATCCTCTTATTTTCTTGTCATTTTGCTGTTCTTGCGTCATTTCATTAACCCAAAATGTTCTGGAAATGTGACTCAACAATCAGCTACCTTTCTGGTGTGTTTCTGAACAGTGACTGACAAATCCTGCATATTCAACCTTTAACAAAGTACAAATAACAAACTATTTTTACTTTGCTACTTCCCATCTCTGCTCATTGGCAGTGGAATCATAACTTTCCACATATTGTCATCTTTTTGACGATGACATGACAACAGCAAAAATGGTATAATTGTTCTGAAACACTTGATAAGCACTAGTGATAATAGAAGACCGGTGGCTTGAGTGGCCTGTGATAATGCTTTGTGAATAAGATGGGAGGTGAGCTGTTGTTGCATTTGTGTCATGTGGGATGGAGGATAGACTTGTAACAATGGAAAGACTCAGGACAGTGGAATAATTACAGATACTCTGCACACTATTATCCCTAATGCTATATCTGCTGAACGAAAGATGAATTACCTTTGAATGAAGGACGTCAGCTGAGGTTTCCATGCTTGTTTGGTTTTCAGGTACTTTTGTGAAGGCCAAATCAAATATATATGTACTTTTTGAGAGAAAAAAGAGCTTTCCAGGCACATTTGTCCTCATGTGATCCCACCCACCTGAAGTGAAATTGCCATGCATGGTTTGCAGAGGTGGATAAAGTGGATAAATCCAATGTGTGTGTATGTATATATACATATATAAATATAAATATAAATATGTAAATGTGTATATATGTATATATATTTGGGTATACATATATACTGTATCTCTCTCTGTGTGTGTGTGTGTGTGTGTGTGTGTGTGTGTGTGTGTGTGTGTGTGTGTGTGTGTGTGTGTGTCTATATGTGAGCCTGTGTTATAGTAGGTGTTATAATTTTCCCAGCCAAATTACAGGAAGAAGGAGGAAGAAGGAGATTTTGGGCAGAGGGAACACTCCCACTTTTGTGTACAAAAATAAAGAAAATATTAAAGTGTCTTGTAATAACTTTAAGTAATAGCATGACAACTGTTTACCACTACTCTGAACTACTACTGAAGTTGTTATGGCTTATTTGTTAGCAAAAATGTTCCTGTTTCCACATCCAGCAGACACTGAGCAACATCTGCAGCATCATATTGGAGTAAAGTGGGCAACCTGACAAGAGTGCTCTGACAAATGTCAGTCCCAAGCTTGATGGATGGGAGTTGCCTTTTGTCCCCATTATTCTGAAACCCCAAAAGTTTGAAAAATGCCCCATTGGACTGAAAGCCAATTCGTCTGACAGCCCTTAATCCTGAAAACAAATGTCTATACCTCCTCCCCCTGCAGGCGTTAGTTCATGGACTGGTGAACCTGTCCATGGTGCTGAATCTTCTGGGTTTTGCCCTTAATAGGCAATCTTTTTGGTTTAGGATTAAGGTGTGAGTGTCTATTTTCTGAGCCACATGCCTTTACAGCGAGGAATGTTTTTTTTTTAGGCTGTGTGTGGGGTGGGTCGGGGGTGGGAGGTAACGTCCTGTCAGTCAAATGGATTTTTATCCTCACGGACGTTTTTCTGTCTATTGGGGTTTCAGAATAATGGGCCACCGTTGGCACGGCACAGCTGGATGTTCCTTTCTTCAGGCAGGTCAGTGATTTACTTCTCTGTTCTTAGGTTTCTTGCGGTTTTATTTGTGGCTCACTGAGTGTGGTTCAACAGCCAGAAATCTAAGTGCTCAGAGGAGAACCTGACTGACACTGTGTTGATTCCTCAGTATCTTTGATATCAGAAGTGAAGAAGTCCTTATATTTTGCTTTGGATAAGTACTTTTTTGACTGACTCCTCTTGTTTCTGTTAGGGTGAGGCGGAACAGGGACAAATTAGTAAATTAAAATTATTATTAAACAATCATAATAACAGTTCAGTATTTTTGATGTGGGGTAATATGAGATACTTATGCATTGTCAGAGCATTAGTTCGTCTTTTTACATAACACTCAAGTGGTTGATGCAGACTGTATGTGAGATGTGAGCATCCTCTGATTTACAAAGATCCTCAGACTGCGTTACCCTCAGACAGGAGTAGCTCTCCAGGTCTGTGGACATAGCTTGTGCTCTTTAGCCTCCACTCCAGATGTTTTGTTGTTGTTGTTTTCTGCTCCTGTTCATAAAGGTATGCTCCTGTGTCGACAGTGAACTGCATTTTGTTGCGGCTGTCATAATCACTCACGAGTCAAACAGCTGATCTGCAAAGTGCAGCAGAAGCACCTATAAGCATAGGAATATATGGAAGGACTACAGTTGAGAAAATTTAGTACCAAAATGAAAAGTTGTCTTTTGGCAATGTAGAGTACACTTTTAGAGATGTTGATTTTTTTTTTCTCCTGACCCCATCTGCAAGAGTACAATGCTGAGTTCCTGTACTGGGACTTTTCACCCCTTCTACGCAGTGACCACCATCTACTGAAGGTAATGCAATGACACTGCCTAAGTAACTCAAATAAACCCACTTCAAATATAGTGAATAATCCCTTTAAATAAGTAAGATGGTTGTCATGTCTCAGTGAGTTACAAAGCTCATACACAAAACAAGCTTTACATTATCCAGTTATTTCTTTCATACAAATTCATCAAGGTCTCACAAAATGTTCATGCATTCCCCGTATATTTTTTAAAAAGGTATCAGGCCTTCCTTTGATAACAAAGGTTAAGGATTTCTGTGATGCAACTCCTGTAATAATGACATTTTATTTCATAACTGCTGAGCTATTATCACTAAGGCTGCATTATATCTCACACAGAGTGGGAAGTTAATGTCAAATGCTTTTTTTCAAATGTTGTGGGCGAGACAGCATGTTCCGTACAGTAGCCGTCCCGTTTGGAGAGACAGCGAGCTCCAGTCGTTCCAGTGGCAGCAAGCAGTGAATTCAACTGCAGTGTGGAAGTACACAAAGTTACACAACTCTAAGACCAGCCTTCTAGGCTTCTTTTATCTGTATTATTGGGGAAGTTTATCGTCGACAGGAGCTCAGTGTGTGAAGTGAGGACTCACAGCCTGCTGTTTATGCAGGAATAACTCATCCCAACTTCAAAAGCGCCGTCCTCTCCTGTTTTCTCAGTTCAGAGTATCAGGCTGTAGCTGATAACGACTTTAAAGCCACAGCAGAAGATGAAATAAGTTTCAAGCGTGGAACAATATTAAAGGTAAGTCATTGAATTTGCTTATGAGTTGGCTTATCTACATTTTTTTTTAGTTTTAGTTAAATTAAGTTTGTTTTCCAGTGTAGTTTGTAGCATTTATATTAAATCTACTCTTGCTCTTCTTTTGTTTTCTACAACAAAACTATGGCATATAAGACCAGTTTTTTTCTGCTTGTGCTACTTCGCTTAAACATTTTTTATGGTGTGATACATTTTCTAGTTGAAAATTTATCTGGTAATTCTGCTGTATTACAGATACAGAAGGCTTTGCTGAATACATATGCAACAGCTGTACAATGTAACCCATCTCTCTGATTTGTGCAATTCAGCCAGTAATCCATGGTTCAAAATGAGAACAGGCTTCTCTTTTTTTCTGTGATGCTCTTAATCATGTCTGCAGAACTTTTTTTGTCATTAAAATGGGACAGGAAATCTCTCATATTCTCCTGTTTTAAGCACATTTTGGCTAAAATACCAAATACTGGGTGTGTGAGCAGGGGTGCAGCACAAAATTCTAGACCTTGTGCTGGCTTCACTTGGTTTGATTTGGCACACTTGTCTTGGAGGCGAGCTGTTTGCAGACAGCTTCTTCGTCTAACATCTTGCTGAGGCTGTTTATGCATGTATTCTTCATCTCTGCAGTATCAGTACGTTTGATTTATTAAAGAATATCACCTAACAAAGGTCTCCTATTTCAGTGTTAAACACATTTTATTCCCCAAAATTAATCAATCAGGAAGTGCAGTACAGTACATTATCCCTATACAGCTGAGAGTGAACGCAAAACGGCAAGATAAAGCAGATATCTGAAATTACAAACAGTTGTTGTCATTTTGTGCCTTCAGGGGAAATAAATATAATGCCAGTAATGGCCTCTGTTGTTGCTATTGCTTGAGGTTTCAGACAACCTATTTTATGCTTGTGTACTTAAAAAAACAAAAAAACAAACAAACAACTTATTATTTTGGGCTTTTGTGCCCAATATATGGGAGCATGGGGGGTGGGGGTGGTTGGCATTCAGCAAAAGAGCCATAGGCAGGAGTCAAATCAATGGCCGCTGTAGAGGACTCATAGTCTCAGTACATGGGGTGAACTTTGTACCAACTGTGCTGTCAGGCTGCCGTGCTTGTGTAGAATCAAGGTTAACACAGCAGTTGTCCTTTGTGCTGTTTGAAACAAACATCCTCCTTCAAAAGTGTGCCTTAGTGAGTAGTTTTTAACCCTTTTGTACATAGTTACTCTTGCCTGCAGGCCTGAGTGATCTCTCACTGATTCAATTTTCTGTTTTGTTTTTGTTTTTTTTTTTTGTTTTTTTCTTCTTTTAAATCTTCATATAGTCTTGTTTGGTTATTGTTATCATCTGTGAAGGAGTTTGCCTTCCTTACACTCAGGTTAAGGTGATACGATATTCCCATCCACAGGTACAGAGCCCAGCCCAGCCAGGGATCACTAATCTGAGCAGGCAAGGCTAGAGGCTCAAGAGCAGTCTCTGTAGCAATAAATTAACTGAATGTCTACCTTCTGCATTCCAAGCAGCCAGCAGCCAGCAGCTGGATTGATAAGACAGTTCCGCTGAGGTAGGCAACCAGGGTCATAACCTATCTAGTGGACAGACTGTCTGCCTTGTCCTAAAAGAGAGCATGGATAGTCACCATGGCTAATAGACAATATGATTTTGTGTAGGAAAGGTGAGCATAGTTCCTTGTTTAAACACATGTCCAATAGAATTTGTACACACATTTACCTTGGTTAATTTATAACCTTTAATGGTAGAAAGTAAGCCTTTTTCAGGTCCTCATTAATGTCTCTCCCCTGGAAGTAACTTTCAGAATATGCTCAGCAGTCACAATGTTTCACTAGTATTGCTGTTATTAAATTCTCCTTTATTTAGCTTCATTAAATTCTCCTGAGTAAATCATCAGCGTCTCCTGAGCTCTTCTTGGGTGTCTGAGTGAACCATTCTGCCACAATCTAAATGACTGGCATGTTAAATTTAACAATAATTTGTCACAGTGTGAAATTTCAATTTGTGGAGATCCCTAAAAAAGTATATTTATTTATTTATTTATTTATTACATATTAAGAATTTAAGTAAGTAAAAACAATAATAGCATGTAGAATTTTTATCACAGTTCATTTCCCAGTCAGAATATTCAGCAGAAAATTGTATTTTGCAGCTTTGTTGCAGACATCAAAACTGGTCCAGCTCAGGACAAATATTCCAAAACAATGCATTAGCTATCTGCTTTTCTCTCAGTTAAGTTGCCTGTAGGATGGCTGGTGTTGAAATACATAATGAGGAAACACACAGATTTACAAGCATGCATGCAGGCAGCCAAGCTTATTTCAGCTAATTGACTTTGGCTACCTGTGACACCCACAGTGGGCAAAACAACACATTTCAGTCTGTCACTCCATCTGGTATTTAGTGAATTGTGGCTGCTGTATTAATGTCAGCTGAGAAAATTCTTCATCCAAAACATCCAAACTAGTTAAGTTCTTTCACTTCGCAGCAGACACTCAAAGTTCCTGGTTGGTGGCAGTAAGAGGAGTGTGTGACAGTTCAGTTTACTTTTGGTTGAAAGTGTGGCATTAAATATTCATTTACACTAAACCTGCTGTTTAATGGCTATAGAATAATGACACCATCTGTATTTGCCTAATAGCCTTGCTTTCACTATGCAAATATGTCTGCCAACAGGCACAATGTCTCCTTTCTAGACTAAATAGATGAACAAGTTTATGTTTTTTTTTCTGCACTGCACATCATTAAATTAGTTTATGCCTGTTCCCAAATTCAATATAAATTTGTCACAATTTAAATGTATCATTGTTCATTCTTCTCTCTTATTTTCAAAGTGGTGTTAATTATTTATTCACGCTCTGAGGAAATGGAAAATAATCTGGTGTTGATGTGTTGTGGGCTAGTGCCCTGTAGGTTATGGTTAGCAGTGATGGGAATTCCGGCTCTTTTTAGCGAGCTGGTTCTTTTGGCTCGGCTCCCTAAAAAGAGCCGGCTCTTTCGGCTCCCAAGTGGCTCCTCAGATTTTTTGTTGCTCAAATTAATTTATTATGCAAAATAATGTAAAATGAATTACTAATGTAAAAAAACATACATTATATCAAATGTTTATTATTTATATGGCCTTATTTATACACTCAACATACTCAACATGGAGGAGGGTACTACAATATTAAGCAGAGTGCTTAATGTTGACAACAAACACCACATATTATATTAATTACTAATTTTCTGTGTAATTGTAATATTTAACACTGGATATATTAGTCTTCTGTTGTGCAATGAAGTTTTAATCTGTCAACAAGCAGATATTTTGTCTGATAATAATAAAGATTATATATATGACTTATATATGACTTGGTTTTACAAGGCAGATAAAAGAACAGATGTTACATGTATCAGAAGGAGGATCTCTTCTATTTTAACCTCAATCAGTGATCAAGAACGCACTTTATTTCTTCAGCTATGATCGTGGTCTGCAGACTACAGGTAACCTACAGGTGGTCTCTTCCTCTATTCTCTCTTGACTCTGTTGAAAACTGTCCAACTTGACTGTAGATTTTCGTCTCCACTTCCTGCTGCGGCCGCCTGATCTCATCTACTTTCCAGGCGAGGCGCAGTTCATCTCAAACGAGTGTATTTTCTCACCTTTCAAGCGTGTTGGTGAGGTGCTGATCACTGAAAGTAGATTTGAAAGTAGAAAAAAGCATTGCACACTCTGGCTCCATGTGCCTTTCTCTTTTATTCATCAAGATGAGCATGTCAGTCTGAAGAAGGCCTGAGGTCTGAAGGCCTTTTTCCACTTCAATTGCACATGAACAGCAGTGATAGTTAGATTTTACAGTGCAGTGTAGGTAACATGATATAAATTGTGCTGCTAAATCAATACTTCTTTGTACATTCACAAGACACTGAACTTGGTTGTAAAGTCTGGTTTCTGAAACTTCTGTATGTGAGAATTAGTCTTCCTCAAAGTGGACCTTGGTGTTCAGAAACTAGCACTGCAGTCCAAATAGCATGTTTGAGTCATACAACATTATACTGTAATACTGACAAGGTACAGCAAGTCCTACACTGTAAGTTGATCAGCTGTTTATAACTGTCAGTTATCTGTCAATGTAAAGCAAAGCCCGTTATTCTGAAAACCAAAGCTCACTGCTCTGAAAACACACACTCTACAGTAGGTATGGGTTCAAAAGGGTCAAAAGGCAACAACTGAGCAGCTCTGAGAGGATACACTACCTCAAAAACAGAAAGCCTTTAAATCATGATGTTATGATAGTTAGAGTTGGAGTTCAGTGACTTCCTGCCTAACTGCCTGCCAGACTCTGGTAACATGTTGCACTAAATGGTCTGGTGGTGCTTGGTTTTGGCTTTTCCTCTTTTAAGAAGGAAAAAATGTCAGTCTGGTTGTAAACTTTCTCCTATTAAAGATACAGATGCTTTATCGTCATTCCAGAACATGTTATACCTGACAAAATGAAATGAGGTACTCAGGTCCAGGATATAGATTAAGCATAATAACGAGGAGCTAGAGAGGCTGACGTGTTACCATCTTGAATCTACAAAATGAATCTACCCAATGAGCTCAACAGGACACTAAAATATATCTCTGAAAACAATGCAGTGCCAGAATCTTGAATTATTGATTTGATCAGCACTGCGTAGTTTGATAGTTTGTTGTGAGTTTCGTGAGCCTGGTGTGTTGTGCTGGACAGACTCATTTACATAAAGTTGGGGTCAAGCTGTGTTTATTCAAATACAGGTAAGGCTGTATATCCATCATGCATCGCACGACTGAATCTCCCACTCTCCATAGCAAATGAGTGAATGAGTCTGTCAACTTGACATGCATTATCCTATGTGGTCTGCTCACTGCTTAATAGTTGTTGCAGTCATTCAGTACATGACAGGGTTCTGAAATTGATCTGAAGTTACAAACACAAAATATTCTTCTTAACTCTGTATTTCAGTGAATATGTAAACACTCCCTAAGTCTCTGTCTCATTTTATACTGAGGTGTTAGCTTTCTTTGATTCCAAAAGCTTAGTCTCACCTGCATGTACTGATCTTATTACACCACAGGAATATGCTGCACTTAATCTCTTGTTCTGACCTTTCTTTGAGGATGTTGTGACATCTGTCTTTGCTTTCTGAGTAGTTTAAGAGGGCTTGTGTTCTTGTGTTTCTTTATTGTCCTGTGATTGTGATCAATATTCACATAATTGAACTAGAGAAGAGACACTAACTCTGCTATGAGACGATGTGTGTCTCCATTTGCTGTCAGAAGCGATTGACAAAATAGTTTAAAATACTGAACAATAGCCCAGTTCACGTTGACAGTACCTCATTGGCAATACCAACCAGATTCATTTTGTCCTCAAGGTTAGTTCTGGTGCTTTTGTTCCAAATAAACCATACATAGAAGCAAAATATGCACTAAAAGCAATGCCTCTGGCACCTCAGATCACAACACAGAATAGATTTTCACTGATGGCAACAAATTGATATATTTGATGCCAATGCAGTATTTGAGTCAACCAGTGTAGGTGACAACTTAACCCTCATGATCAAGTGGAAGCATATTGCCAGAAATAAAATAGCATTGCATTAAAAAAGCATGGGTCTGCATTGATTTGTGCAGTGATGTGTGGCTTCATGTACTAGTGAGAATAATATTTACTATCTAGGAAGTCAGGTTTGTGTTATAGTCTCTGTAACTTCAGCTTGAAAGAATGAAAATGCATATATGATGTTAAAGCTGAGTGTTCACAAAAATTGGAGTTAAAATGAAAGTTTATGTTTATTAGAAAACCTAGCTACATAAAGATAATCTTTACCTTTTGTCAAGATTGTATAGATGTTAGGGGTGGAAAGGATACCAGTGACGTCACCGTCATTAGTTCCACGCTCGTCCACGACACAGATTTTGCTATACTGTAATTACCGTGATAATTTTTTAGTGTATTAAAGTTAACATATTTTACTGTTGCATGCAGGTAAAGGGCTATGCAGTAGAGATCAATATTCTTCACGAAAATGAGAAATTTTCTACCCCTGAACAGAAGCACACCTTAAGGTAAAACCTCAGCATGGAGAGAGTAGAACAGTCAAAACACTAAACAACACTAAACGCAACAACAAGAAGTGTGGGTTCCCAGCCTGACATTTAGTGTGTTATTTGTTGGTTTTAATAGTTGTTGAGGCAGACGTATGACATTTATGTTAATGAATTTAGAATGAACACAGCCTGTGCAGCAGTTTGAAATTGACTGCAGCTGCCAAGTTTTACTGGCTGTGATCTGTCACTGTCTGACTGAACAGCCTTGTGGAAGAGATAGTTTACGATTCTTCATCCTATAAACTGACAAAATTCTTTAAAGCAAGTCATTTGGTGTTTTCAAAATCATTCTAGTCATTCTGTATATATCATCCATATTATATTTGTAATACTGTACTATAATGTCATCACTGCAAAAAACAAAAAATACTGTGATATAAATTTTAGGTCATATCGCCCACCCCGAGTAGACGTCGCAGACCACGTTTTAATTGACATCTGCCTCATCAGAGTAAGAAGCTATGCAATGTACTGCTGTGGACAGAAGCAGCAGCAACATGTATTTTAGACATCTAAAAAAGGAATACCTGAAAATAAAATTTATTGTAGTTTAAGTGTCCGCAATATTTAGAATATTTCCACTGTTTTACTTTGCCAGCTTTAGCAGCTTTATTTCCCAGTTGTTGAGTCGGCTCAGACTCTGAGACAAATGAAAGAGGAGCAGAGAGGTTTTGTTGCGCCCGTTTGAGTGGAAATACTGACGTTATTTTTATGACTGATTCTTGGAATTAATTGCGGAATTTTTAAAATAAATGTCAGAGCATAATCACACCCAATTAGGGCTGTGACATGATTTTTTTCTGTGCAGTTGAATGACCTGCCATTCTGACAGCTCATTCTCATGCATGTCTTCTTGACACACCTTTTACACCATTATTGCATCCATTATTACTTTCCATGAGACTTTTACCTGCTTAGCCTTGACTGAACAGGCAAATTGCTACCTTGTATAAAGGAGAACTGGCCATTACAAAAATACATGCAGGCAGGATGTCAAGATTTTTGACTATACAGAGATTCAGAATGGGTCTTATACCTATTCTCCACTGTTAGTAGCATGACGTTAACCCTTGTCGCTGCAGCCCTTAAAGCTGTGGATTTTCAGTGCTCCGGCACAAAGCTTGCTTCATGAAGTGGGGGAGAAAATACACCCAATCAATTTCAGGCATGCATTCAGTCACAGACATAGTAATCGATTTAATCCCCCTCTCTGTCAGCCACACTGCTCCCTCAGGCAGGAGCAAAAAAGGTGACAAACAACCACATTAGACTTCCATCAGACTTAACTTTTTTCAGCTTCTGAAGGGGGGCTTGCCAGAATGAGTTTGGGAACCATGAGTCAAACTCAGAGACATCTTAAAAAAGACAACTCTGTCAAACGACAAATGGACTTTATCCTTCTTCCCCTTATACCAAAATCAATAGCACTATTAAACTTGAAATGAGTAGGGATGCACCGATACTGATGCCAGCAGTGTGTATCGGTCCGGTACTGTCCTCATATACTAATAATCATACTCATAAAACTACTCCGATACCCCACACCCGATACCACATCACAAAAATTAGCCGTTAGACACAAGCAAACTTTTAAAGAACCAACATGACGCAGATTTCAAGGTGTTTGCTGATGCTTACCCTTTTTTTTGGTTGCATCATCATTATCATTATCATTATCATTATCATTATCATTATCATTATCATTATCGCCGTTATTGTCATCATCCACTAATGACTGCAGTGACTTTGGAAACTCTCCATAAAATTCCATGCAAGTCCATGTAAAACTGAAACAACTTCATGGAGCGCACCTGTAGACCGCAGCCAGCCGCTGTCCAGTAGATCCCTGCAGGTGTAAACTAGTTGAATACCTCGACTATTTAATCCGAAGACAAAGAAAAAATGCTGCTGCCACCAGTCTGTAACCCTCTTTTCTTGGCTGCTACAACTTCTCTTTGTGTATTTAATCTTCACCAAAACGGCCTGACAGCAAAGTACACCCAGCTTCTCTCTTTAGGGTTCACAGCAGGATAAACAAAACTGTTGCACACATGGCACCGCACTCATACCTGTCCCCCCTAAACAATGGCAGGTAGGAACTAATTAGCTCTTAGACAAGAGGGACATGAAGAAGAAACTTAAAAACAACATATGTAATGTGAAATTCAAATACTAGTGAAAATGCTGTAACTGAAAATAAAATAATTATAACATGTAACACCATTTGTAACAGTAAACTTAATTCTTTAAGTCCATAATAATGTTGTGTAATTATTATACTGAAATGTACCATGTACACAGTAAACTGGACAGCTTAATAAGGAACACAGAATTGGTAACTTACTACAAATAACCCAGACATGTAATGTGTATAGTAACTATTGCTACACTACCAGCAGGAAACAGCAACAATGAATTGTTACATTTAGAAAGTGAGGAACATGTGATAAAAACACATTTTTTAAGGTTATTGTAAGAACTGTAATGGCATTATTAAGTACTCATATGAGTGCTCTGTATCAGCAAGTACCCATTTGTTCTTGTACTTGGTCTGAAAAAAGTGGTATTGGTGCATCCCTAGAAATTAGTCTAATCAAAACTAGACAATGCTTGACTGCAGTGCCAGCATAAGAACACACAAAACACTCACACTGAAACTCTGAGCTTGTCTAAACTTTACCCAGAGGAGCTGCATTCGTGAACACAAAAGTGTGTATCATTAGCCCCAGATTTAACCAGATTCCAGCCCCTTAGTCCTGCGGGTGAGCCACATGTGTGAATACAACTGCTCAGTGTTGGTGTGTTGATAATGCTGTGTGGTGTGCAGCTACTTTGTACTCTTTTCTGCGTGCCTGTATTGCTTTGCCCTCATTTGGTGATAGTTTTGTTTTCCTATCTGCCAATTCATATCAGCCTACATTAGTCATATTCTTCAAATCACATTTTAATGTCAATTTCGTCATCTGTGATGTGAAAACAGAAATGATAAGTGTAACGTCTTGCTCATAGTCATGGTTATAAAATCCCAGTGCACCATGGAGCGCTTTTTGCTGCCGGGCGGGCAGACTAGAGTCACCACTGATCATGTGTAGAAGCCTTGAGACTTGGTTTTTATTGATATCAATTTAAAAACATGATCATAATTACAGATGAGTCCTCCTCCTCTTGCACACTCTGCAGATGCTACCATTCACCTAAACTATACAAAGTATTTGCAACATGTGAGAACATGTCTCATGCGAAAATGTCTGGTGTGCTACAAGTGTGAAAGGTAAAATTTATTCATGTTCAGTTTTCATGTGTGAAAACTGCCTCAGATGTATCATCTGTGTTATGACTTTGAACTCTGCTGGTGTTATTGGTCAAAGACCTTCAATAAGACTTCTTTTGGGAGCTTGACAGCAGAGCTGTTTACTACACTCAAAGAAAGGAGTGAATCAGCAAAGACAGAGATGAGAAGGGACTGTGAGCAGTTTAGACAAAGTGTCAGCAATGTTGCACTTGAAGATGCAAGGACCATGCAGAGTCCTTTTCTGTGGAAGTTAGAGACTTCAGGTTGTGATTGTTGGTACTCTGATGGCCTGTGTTCATGCAACCTAATTTTGTGAAATTGTGTATAATTTCTATAAAAATGTAAATGTGTTGTATTCGAATCTTTGATGCATGTCAAAAGAGGAATGAAAGGGTTTTTCTTGGGCAACACATAATTGTAGGCTAGTTGTGTAGAATCATAAGCCTGTAACACAGATTCCAATCTCAATTTAAAAAAAAAAAAAAAAGTGTTTTTAGTGCAGCAGGCTTGGTCTCCTCACTAGTCAGATTTATAGTCAGGAGAACATTCGTGTTTGACGGTCTGGAAATGGACATGTTTTCTGTAATATCAAATGCCTCTTTGCAAACACTCAAACTCAGGTCAGGGACAGTGAAAAAATTGCAGTAAAATCTCAGATGGTCCTCTCCAGGCAAACAACAGCATTTGAGTATATTTGCAAAAACAGATATATACCCTTCTGAAATAAAAAAAAAACAAAAACAAAAACAGTCCATAAGAACATGAAAATATAAAATCTTTGAGATACCCCATCAGAACAATGCAACACCTGTTTGAGATTCCATGGACTGCACCAAAAAACATGGTTTCACCAACAAGGACCACACCATATGTTCAGTATAAAAGGTAGTTTATTGGATTGGTGACAGGATTTGAGAAGGATGGTCACGTGCACAGGACTGATTTGGGGTTGAAGGGTAGGATGAAGGGGTCAAGGGGAGGGATGAAAGGGCCAAGAGATGAAGGACTTGAGGAGATGGATGAAAGGGTCGAGGAGGTGGATGAAGGGGTCGAAGAGAGGGATGAAGGGGTTGAGAGTAGGGATGAAGGTGTTGAGGGATGAAGGGGTGGAGGGAAAGGATGAAGGGGTTGAGAGTAGGGATGAAGGTGTTGAGGGATGAAGGGGTGGAGGGAAAGGATGAAGGGGTCTAGGAGAGGGATGAAGGGGTGGAGGGAAAGGATGAAGGGGTCTAGGAGAGGGATGAAGGGGTTGAGGGGAGGAATGAAAAGGTTGAGTGGAGGTTTGTGATCGAGCTGCTAGGAACCTGAAGGACAAGACTCACGGTGGGGACATGTCTTGATGAACTTTGATGCTTCATCTCCCAAAAGGTTTACAGGACTCTGAGAATGGGCTCTTAGAATTACACTGAGGTGACGTCATGATGTAAGTATGATAAGTCTGAGTCTTGATTGAGGTGTGGATATGCAAGTGAGAAATGGAAGGAACTGGAGCTCTGGTGATTAGTTTGATAAAGAAGTTGGTACTACTGAGGTAATTTTGATGGTTAATGCTTGATTTGAGAAGAGAATGAGCATAAGCGGTGAAACTGGTTACAGATAGCATGTTGACAGAGGAAAATTGTAAGTTGAGCAAGGTGTGGAAGAATTAGACACACTATGCTGTATGTCCAGAGGGTTTTAGGAGCCGGGTGTTAAGTATCATGTCTTGTGAGGCGGTGGGTGGAAGAGCTGAGGATCCAGTTGAAGATTGAGGCAGAAAAAGGACGGATTGGGGTTAGATGATGAACAGAGTTTGAATTTGAAGGATCTGAATTTCTTTGTTTAAGTCATTGGCAGCAGCTGAATTAATGAGAATGATTCTGTGGACTGCTCGTGCCCCCAAAGAAGGGCAGCAATGATAACAGGGTATGGCTTGTAGAGGGTGGAGAAAAGGATGATTCTGGTGGCGATATTTCACTGTGAAAACTACTAAAACAGGTTGAGGGTGCTGCGTCAGTACAGGGTTTGATGTCTTTTGACTGGGTGATGTGGTCATCTTGTAAAAGAAAATACCATTCTGGGAGGCGAGGACATTTCACTGAGGTGGTGGCTCGATTTTACAGAAATCATCCAAAATGACAGTCATGGAGAGATGGACAGCAGCAGATGGGGACAGTAAATAGGAGAGAAAAGACCGACCTTGAGGAATGATGCATATAGCAAAATGGCGGTGACAGAGCAGGAAGAGAAGCGGGTGTTTAGTCTGATATATGGTTTAATGTCTTGGTAGGGAGGAAGGCCTGGAAAGTGAGAGTTGAGGGTAATGGGGAAGCATTTTAGGGATATACAGGGTTACTCTGAAAGCGCTGGTAAAATCAGCTAACTGGTTTTCTGAACATGTTGAACAGCCAAAGAGAAGGCGGCATGTCATGATGTGTCACAGCATGTGCACTACAGCTCAGGGCTGTTTGTTTTTGTCTTTTGTAGCAGAAAACACTCGGGAGGACACAGAAATTGCACCAAGCTAACAATCTAGTACAGACGGTATTTTTTTTTCTGTGATTCATGTTTTGAAAAAGCATCCTTTTCTATGTGCACCTGTTAGTTAAACAGACCCACTGCCGACTACCAAAGTCTGAGAAACTGGTGAAACACTATTATTCTGTTTGTTTATGTCCTCTGCGTTAAAACACTTATCAGCCTTCCACATCAGCAAATCCATTGTTTGGGATGAAAAACAACTGGAAGGATTTTTCTCTCTCAGTTTACTATTTATGCCCTGCTGTCTCTGTGGTCATTATTCTTTCAATCTTAATAACATCTTTTATCTGTCACAAACAATGCCTTAAATTAGCAAAGTACGCAATTCTTTGGGTTTAAAATTATGGAAAGATGGAGAAAACATGCGAGTAAAAACCCTTTCTCAATGGATGATAATCATCATCATCATGCTGATCTGCCTCATCTTCATATCCTCATCAGACCTTAAAATGCTTGGACATCAATAGCGTATACTTACTGTCTTTCAGACAGCGGGCTAAACACAAAACTAGAGTGATGATACTGATGTTGTATGAAACTAGATAACCCTAAGGCATCCAGTGGAATAACCCTAAAATTGCTGCAACAAGACATAATACAACATGGAAGTGGCCATCATAATATTCTAAACCCTTATATACACTCAGCTGTCAAACACCCAGACCCACACACTCCCACTGTGTCAACATTTTAACAGAGTACTCTACCGTCACAAATTGAATTGCCTTTTCTCATTTGGATCTCACAACATTGCACACAACATTGTTCTGTTAAGTGAGTAAGTAAATGGATTTTGTGTGAAGGACAGCTCTCCTCTGAGCTCTGCTATATTTGCTGAGTTAAAACTTAATGAGTTAAGGACAACACAGAAGGTCATTGTTGTTCCATGCTGCTTTATATTCACTGGTTCAATTTTCAAACATGATTTTCAGAGTGAACAGCCCGTTTCAGGATCAAACAAGTTTTGAGATTTCTTTGAATTTTATTTTTATTCTCATTCTGTGCTGTTTTTCTATATTAATTATTTAATGTTATATTACTAAATCAAAATGGTTCTCACTACTCAAACTAGTGTTTATGTTAAATGTGTCGGCTAGACATTTGCATCTACTCCAGACAAAACTGTCAGCCCAAGTGTAATGCAGACTAACCTTTGCTATCAGAGTGTGCTGAATAATTAAGATAATGTGTAGGTGGATGGTTTTGATTCAGATGAGATTTGATTATACAAATGCTCGACCTTCCTCTCTACCTTGAGCACTAGACAGCTTAAGCAAGCTCCCAAAATATACAGGACACAGAGGAAGTCAGTGCTGTTTAATAAAAATGCTTTGATCACACTTTTTTCTCCTGATACCAAAGCTCAGAGTTTATGTCAGGACAAAGTACCAATCCAACACCTTTTTTTTAAAAAAAAAAATTATTCACATTGTAAATATAGTACTTTTAATTTCATACAGTCTTGCTAACAACACTCTCTTAGAAACATTATTAAATATGAAGTGGTGAATCCAGTCAGTACTCAGTACGCTTTATAATTGGATTGGTGCATCCATACTTTATAAGCACCCAGGGCTTGTTGAAATGCAAACAGGAAAGGTTATGTTTATGATATCGAACCAAGTGTTCTGATCTGGAAAAATTAAGCGGATCAGAAAGAGGAGCTGGGGCTGAATAATCCCTCATGATGCAAAGCTGACTGATGTTCTCTCAGTCAAGTTCAGTATTTTCTCTTAGTGGGACACCTCGGAGTGCAAAATCTTCATGTAGTCAGGTACAGTGAACACAAGGGTGGGGTTGTTTACTGGTGTAAATGGTGAATGACTGGTTAAGAAGCAGAAGAAGAAAACAAACTATCAGTAGTGTTTATACATATGAATAACACTACCAATGCAAGATAGTTTTCGCTCCTTCTTGAATTTGACCAAATAATCATCAATGAATTGCTAGATATCAGACTGAATTCAGTCAACTTGATACATTTAATTTCCATATTCAGTCTGACATTGCCTCCAATCTGACCAATTTCCCAGGAGAAGGGGGGATTTGATTTTCCTTAACCAATTGCCAAAGTCCAGCATCATTTTTTAAGTTGACATGGGTGCGTTGCCATGCCAACAGACTTTGTTTTTGTCCCCACAGTCTTTGGTTTTGTTAGAGCATGAGTGTGTGAGGGGCAGTTAAATTATTTTAGTCAGCCATAAAGTGTGTAGATTGAAGTATCAGTAGAAAAGAAGTTCCTGTAATCTTGCTGCAGTGTCTTCATGTACTCACAGCAGAGTTTGTCCACACTGTGAAAAGCTAATGTTAACAAGTTAGTGGCTACAAGTCAAGCTTAAGACAATTAAAATAGCCTAAAACCAGAGGTCTCCCAAATATGGCTCTGAGCTGTGGAATTAGCTCGCTCAGTGGCGCGCCTCTCTGGGAGCTGCAGGCAGAGAAACAAACATGATCATTTGATTGTGATCAGTTATCAGATTGATTGATCAGTTCAGCAGGCCCAGTTTCCCTTGACCTGTTCCCCATTCTCCCAGTTTCCCTCCTGTCCCTTTGCCTCTGTAGTTTTCCACTCTCCCTGCCTCTGCTCCACTCTACCTGCCAGCCGCTCCCACCTTATCAGCCCAACTCCACTCACCTGCAAGCACAGCTGCAGCTCATCCCCAGTCAGCCCAGTATAAAGCCTCTCCAGCACTTTCACTCCTTGCCAGACTGTTCTTCAGTAATTCTCTGCAAGGCTCTCCAGCCCTAATTCCTGGATTGTTTCCCTATTGCCTACCCTGCCCACCTCTGACTCTCCTGCCTTTCCTGGTTCCTTGATTTTCACCACAGCCTTCTGTCCCTGACTGAGATTTCTGCCTGCCTGTCCCTGTGGCTGCTTGGTGTGTCCGTCTGTCATCATCTTCTGGTCCTAACTTATCATCTGCTCATCCCTCGTCGGTTCTGCTGCTTCTTCAGCCTGGCCTTCTGGTTCTGGACTGGTTCTGTACGGGTCAGAGGGTTCACGTCCTCCCCCTCGGTTCGGCTCAACCCAATCCCCGAGCCCGAAACGCAGAGACTTTGGGTGGGCTCCAAGCCTGAAGAAAGAACGGTTCCCTGTGTTTCTGTGGCCGCTCAAGTTCCTGCTTTTCCTGTTTTAATATAAAGGTCTTTAGCAACTGTCCCAGATTTTCAGTGTGCTGCTTCTGGGTCCTTGGAAACACCCATTACAGATTGATTGTGTTTTTTTTGTGGTCACAGGCTGACAAGAAGTTAGCTTGTATCTGCTATTTAGCTAACTGCTAGCTCTGCTGTGACATAAACATGTTATTAAAAACAGGACCTTTTTCTTTTTCTGTGGCTACAAACATAACACACAACTTTTCATTAACTATTATGTTGCAACCCAAGCTCATCTGCACTCTTCTCTTCTTTAGTTGACTGAATGACTGACCACTATAGACAAGCTAGACACTATCGAGGCTGTTTTGTTATTACTCCTCTTTGATTCTGGGACACAGTTTGACAACCTTTGACAACAACTGGACAACAGCCTTAATCCCACCCTGTGGCACTGACTGGTCTTTTCTTTCTTTTTTCTTTTACATGAGAAAACCACTGTTACTTGTCAAAGTGCCAGGCCACAGTATAGGTCAACTGAATGGATTTGGCAGATTTAAAGGTCTGGACTCAGGCAAATGAACTGTAATAAGGACACAAACAAAAATGTGTTCTTTACTCAACATAACTTTAAGAAAAGACAAGAGAGGATCAAAACAACCTGATACTGATGACCGATTTTTCATGTGATTGATGGCAAGAATCAAATAGTCGCCATTCTGAAACAAACTTCCTGCATTAGAGACAAAATATGTAATTTTTCCACGTCCCCTGGAGGGACACAGAAGTGTTTTCTGATAGAGAGAATTTTCACTTGAACATGACATGCTGAAATGACTGATTCTGTGGTTCTTCTTGGAGGGGGGATGGTCTCATTTTACCTCATGTCTGTTATTCATTGTATTTTCACAGTTGGACCTGCAATTGTAAAATCTACAGTACTGCATTAGTCTGTGGTGTTGTTCTCAAACTGTGGGACGCAGATGTGCTACCTAGTGAAACTTAGTTGAACAAATATGATCTATGTAGGAAAAATAAACAAGTTTTCTTATGCTACCATGCTGACCTTTATTTATTTTTAATCAACTTGGATTATTTTATTAGTTGTTTCCCCAGTTATGATCAGTGAACAAAATGCTGGTGTGTGTTAAGCTTTTTGGCTTTCTGAAGGGAGTCATGCCAGATGCCAGAAAAAGTTTGAGAACCTCCACTCAATGCTGATGATAATTTTACCAGGAGCAGTGAGTCATTACATGTTTATTGCATTCATTTATATTCATGACGTTCATTACATGCCTCACCTATTTTAAAAAAAACTTTTTCTAAGCCATGAATTTAAGTACCACGAATTGAGTCATTTTTAATGAGCACTGACTGATTCCAAGTGGATCCCTGGACTGACATACGGTACAAATAAACTCCTGCCAAACAATCTCTAATTACTTTCTCTGGACTTGTTGTAACATTCAGTTAACACAGAATGCGGCCCTGAGCAAAACATTTCCAGCACTGTCAACCACATTGTAAGACAACAATAGTGAGGAGTCTCAAGCTGCCCCTGAGAGGATCATTCATGACGCAAAACACTACCCACAGTAAAACCAGGTAAAAAAAAGACATACAATGCTACACACACAATGTACTGCAGCAGTTGAGCATGCATTAATAGATTTTGTTTGTTTGTTTGTTTGTTTTGGCCTCTTTGAGGCATTGGGATAGAAATGTTAAAAAAAATAAATAGAGAAGCAATTTATGAAGAAATAGTGATGTGAGTACTGTTGAAAAGCTGACGTGGAACTACTAGCCCTAAGGGAGTGAAAAAAAAATCAAATTTCTCCCAAGGGGGACTGAGAAAGTGTTCTTTTTCGAGCTTTAAAAGGTGAATAATATCAGTAACGAATGAAAGATGTGGAATACTTTAAGATTTGTTGAAAAGCTGATGCTTAACTGCACTGCTGCTTTTAATTTGTATGGAGAAGCAGCTGAAGGAGTATTAAGAGATGGAGAGAGGGTTTATTTCTGAATAGGATTTAAGTATGAATAAGCAGATAGGACTTTAAAAAGTGTGAGAATGAATGTGAGAAGTTCTGCATGCGAGCGTCAAACTGCATCTAATTAGCTCGTCTCAATCAGCTGTGTGTTCCAAAGGTTGCCATGGTGACGGTAACGGTTTTGTGACTCCTGGCGAGTTAATTTCTTAGAGGTTTTAGCTGAGGGCATCTCTCATTCCAGCTGAAAGACCTCAACTCTTATTGCCCAGAAAGAGCAGATGTGTGTGTAGGTTGACCAGACACACACACAAAAAAAAAAAAAAAAAAAAAAATCAGACACACACACACACACACACAATAGACTATGCAAATTACAGCTTATGTCTTTAATGAATGAATAGGCCTACATTTTAATTAGGAGCCAATATAGTTATCCCAAGTAGCAGCAGGCATTATTCACTTAATTCAAGTCTTTCAATTCATCTGCCTAACGCAAATCTAACTATTGCATTTCATTGAAAATTAGGCACAACAAATATTAGACAAAATAAAACCAGATTAATACAAAACCAGAACAAAAACTAATCTGTAAAAATTTAATTTTAAAACTAAACTGAAATAAATCTCAACTTCAGGCAGGCCCCGCACAGGCTCTGAACACCTCCAGCACCGTGGAGAGCACCTGGCAGAAATACAAGAATATCAAGGGCCGTGTATTAAAGTCTAGCACAACACCACAGGCCCACAACAGTCTATATTAGAAACAATTTTCAACTTACCTTAGATGTTCCTCTTGCAAAAAACTGTTGCATACTTGCATACTACAGGTTGAAAGGAGAGTAGGTGAAGATTGTGGGTCGGGTAAAAAGCAAAAAGACTATTGCACAATCTTGTGCCTTTGCATTCAGAGATTTAATAATATTTAAAATCTTTGATTGCAAGTGCAAAAGGCAGTGTGCAAGACTTTTTTTTTTATAAGAATCTAAAATATAAAACATATTTGGCCTTGTTTTCATATTTTTTGCTTACTGCTTAACTCCATATAATTCTATATTTCATAGTTTTGATGTCTCCAGTATTAATCTGCAATGTAGAAAAATATAAAGATAAAGAAAAAGCATTGAATGAGAAGATGTGTCAAAACTGATGACTGGTACTGTAAGTGTCTCCACAATCCCCAACTGTCATGACAGTCACACAACACTCTTCATTCAGTTCATTCATGTCAAGTTTCGCTCTTATCTGAGGACCTTTATGGCATCACAGACATGGAAAAATGTGAACTTGCTCTTCAGTGCCAAGCTTGAAACATTCTTTTAGTAGATACTGTCTAGTTGTTGTTTTCAACGTAGTTGAGTGAAGCCTTGTAAAAGTTGTAAAAATCATGTGTGTTTGCTGCTGTCTTCTGGTCTGGAAACTGTTGGAGGATAGCACTGGTCTCCATCCCAAAGATGTTGTAGTTGTTGGCGTTTCCTCTTGAGAGTGAGCATCATCTCATAGCTCACAAATGATCATGTCCTCTCCCTCAATATGTGGGACATGGGATAAGGGCACAAAACAGGACGCCTGGTCACCCTTGTATACTGAAAAATTTGTGAATCAGTAAATTAGAGCAGGACACGTCTCTGTTTCTGCCTTCCTTCTGAAATTTGTTTTCAGTTTACGCTGGAGCTTATGCAACAGTTGCTTGGCACTCCTGTCACATGGAGGCTCACAGTGTTTACAGCCTCTCTCCACGCTAAAGAAGATGTCACCCAACTCCAAACGTTCTACTCACACACTAATTCTGAAAAGGGCTTAATATTCAATGAAAGTTAAAACTGCAATTGTGTAAAAAGTATAAATGATGTAAAAAAGATTAATCAAAGAAAGTTTGAATAGATTTTCTAACTGAAAGTATGAATGAGCAGAAGGCTGTCACAATACCAGAATTTGAAATTTATCTACAAAACTACTATTAAAAAAAGATACTCAATACCTCTAAAATAAGAGGCAATATAAATAATCCTGGCTTAATCAGAGGACTAGTGGTGTATCCTTTTTATAATGTGTTGTTAAAGTATCAATATAGGTCAAGTAGGGCTGCAAAATTTTAATTTCTTAGAGCATACGTGGTCTTTTCAAGTGGGATGCAGCTGTTCATTTCCCAAAATCATCTGGTTATGGGAAGATGGGAATCAGATTTCCATGTCACCGCTATACACTTCCTGGTAATGCACAAAGCTATTTCCAAGAACCTCTTTTGGAAATCCCTTAAAGGTCCACTAATGGTTGTAAATCTCCCCAGTAGACAAAATTGTGGATCCAACAGTAAGGCAAATCTTACAAGTTTTGTCATGACTCATGACAAAATATACTGAGCTTTGTATATGACCAGGTACAATGCAGAAACAAGCCCTCGTCTATACCACATCTAAAACATCTAAAAGCTGTCTTTTCTGCCCAGTCAGTAATTTATGCCTGAAGTCATCTTTAACCTTTTTTTATATTCAGTGGTTTTAAACCAATCCCTAATGGCACAGATATAGCAGTAACAAATCCCTACCTCTTTTTATTAGTCTTATTCACTTCATATTCTACCCATCCTCCACTTTCTCCATCTTTTCCCCGTTTTTTTCAGGTAAAAGAGAGACCTAAAGTGTGGGAGGGCATTAATAACCCATATTTAGGTGGAGGTGAGGTTTTTGTGTGATCTGTAAAAATCTGTTCCATTTGGACTCTCTCTATATATATACTCTATACAAAAGAATAACGGTGTTTCACTTGTGCATTTATTCACCTCCCTTTTAAAAACAGCATCTTTTACTATAAAAGTTGTTGTAACTGCTGCTGAGATTATTTTTGTTGGTGATTTGCCTAATTTTCTCAGTATGACCGATTGCCCATGCACTGCAGCAGTGGTGTAACTGGGCTGTATTCCACATGGGTTTTTAGGTCAAAGGGGCCTGACATTGGTGTAAACTTATTGTTTCATTCTTCAGCTCCGTTTTATATATTCACACACATTTGTTTTGTCTCTGCTCCAAACCATGGATGTATTATGGTCTAAATGCGCACCACCGTCAGAGCATCTTGTTCCCATGACAACTGACCAGAGAAAGACACATGGCGCGTCATGTTTATGGGCTTCACCTGTGGCTGTGGCCACACCAAACAGCTGGGGCGGATCCAGGTTCGGTCACGTTCAGATTACCAATACTGTTGGTTTTTGTGACAACCCTAGTCTCAAGTCTGAGATCATGATAGCGCCATTTTACAGCAGACAGTGCTTGTTTACCTGCTGTGGCCGTGCTGCTGCTCGGACCCGTGTCTTCACTGGCCTGGCTGCTGAAGAGATCTGTCAGTTTCGTGCATTTGGCCGCATCTTCACTTAACTTTTTTTTTCTTTTTTGCCCTACGCTTATCTGCACCTCACATCTCTTTTTCTGGTGGCTTCTTTCTTTTCAGCATCTTTGCAAATCTCCTCTACCTTGCTTGCTTTTTTCTTTCTTTTTTTCCAGAAAAATAACGGTCACCGTCTGAGCGGCTGAGCCAATCACATTCAATAGACGCATGAATCAGTTCAAATTGGGAGGGGCCGCTCGTATCCCCCCTTATATGCAACAAAATGCAGTGACCTAGTCCGACGTTACACTCCGTGCTACCTGCCGCTGCAAGGGTCAACCGCGGCAGCATTACATTAAAAAAATAAATAAAAAAAAGTTTGACCACAAGAGGGTCCATGGGTTTTCAAAACCCACCAACCCTACGTCATCTACGCCACTGCACTGCAGTCCTTTTCACTGTTAACACCATTGTTTGTCTGGGAGTGTGTATACAGCCAGGCTTCTGATTTCAATTTATTTTATTGATTGTGGGTCTTTTTGAGTACTTGGTCTAATTCATATTGTGAGAATTACAGAAGAAAACAAGCAAAATGTGTTAAAAGTTAACATCTGCTGTTATATTTAGCTGTTTGTCATAAATGAAGAGTGTTTTTGTACTAATTTTTGCCATACCAGTGGTGTTTCTGTAAGGATGGTAATGGCTGTCGGTCAGTCCACCAACCATTAAATGTATTGACATGAAAATTTGAACAGACAGCAGGATGATAACATAAGAGTTGTAAACAAAGCCAGTCACAGAGAACCAATAAACCACTCTTTACTAAAATGTAAGGATCTGGTTGGCAGCTACCAAACAATATCCAAAAGTCGCTCCAAATGAAGGAAAGAAAACAGCCTCAGGGGCAAAGGTATGTTCAATAAACAACTGGTGAGGACAGATGCAAAAAATTGTTGTATCTCTGTGAAAGGAGTTAACCAATGGAACAAGTGTAGTGAATAATGTGTAAATCATAAATTAAGTTTAAACATCTCTTTAAATGACATATTGAACAGATATAGGATAGATGAACAAAGACATGTACTGGAATAACATGGCATGATAGAGGTGTGTTATGTGTTGTTATATTTATTATTTTTGTTTCTATGCAAATGTTTTCCCATTTTTTTCCTCTTTCATTTTGTTTTTAATGTTTTTTGTAGGATTTTAGCCTAACACTACTATAATAGCCTATTATTAGTATATTTATTTCAGTTGGACAAAAAAAGCTGTTCCAGAAATACACAGCCAATATTTATATTTAGGTTTTGTTCCTTCATTAAATGCTTATGCAAGAAAAATTCTGGAATTGTGGTTAGATCTATTTCTAACAGTGTGTGCAGTGTGTAGAATTTAGTGGCATGTAGCTATGAGCTTGCAAATTGCAAACACTAGCCTCACCCTCTCCTTCCAAGCGTGACGGAGAACGTATGGTGGCTGTGAAATGTGAAAGGCTCCATCCAGAGCCAGTGTTTGGTTTATCTGCTCTGAGCTAACCCCATGTAGATGTAACCTATAGATTCTAAGGTAATGAAAACACACTAGGCCCTATCTTATGTTTTACACTGAAGCACCTCTTTTCTTCAGGTGATGATACACTAATGAAAACATACTTGTGAATATTATATTCCATTTCTGCATATTCTGCCAATAAATCCCAGTAAATCATACATTCTGGACCTTTAACAAAAACCTTAAAAATATATGTTAAGATGTATTTTGGGCAATCAGGTCTATAATGCACTGACAGAGACCCTGATTATATCAGACAGGCTCCTCCTCTATGAAACTCTGAAGTGATTGCTGTATCGCTATCTTCAGCAACACATACCCACAACTTTGAGCACTACTTATGGTCCTCCTCATTGTATGTGGGCGGAAGCACTCTAGTTTCAAATCAGAGTTTATGGAATTAAAAAAAAATCCCTCTTGAACAAATCCCTGGTTTTCAAAGAAATTTCAACTGTTGTTTTTATCTCGGTTTGAGTTTGTAATACCTTACACTTCCTCCAGACTTCCTTCCTCTGTCCGTTTGTCTGTGTGCTTCTTTGGTAAAATCACTTAAAGGAGTTTAAGTCTGACCACAGGCATTATGTTCTCTCATTTCCTCTCCATTACTGATGTATCAAAACATCACGCAGAAACATATGTATACAAGCACAGATTAATTTACGGGAATCTTTGAGCCATCAGGACACAAAGACCTGTAGCATGAAGTTATATCAAGCTCTGGTGGTGTGACTCAGACGTGAATGTCAGGTTTAGACAAAGGACCTTCCTCCTTGATCAGTTTAAGCCCCTGGTGTCTTTGATGTGGGGTTTTATCTCTTGAATGACCAGATTCAGCTCATTAGTGCTCTTACACAAGCAACTGACAGGGTGAGTCACCATTTCTAGCACCTGTGTGTGCACTCCTTCTGCAGTTGTTGTGTTACCTACAAGTAATTTGGCTGCATGGGTGAAGTTGATGTTGTTTGTGTCTGTGTGTGTGTGTGTGTTCACAAGAGATGTTTGTAGAACTCCCTCCTACTATTCATTATAATAATGGGGGGGGGGGGGGGGGGGGGGGTGCATGTGTGTGTATGTGTGTGTGTGCGCACACTCCTTTATCATCATTTGGAAGTTTAAATTGGTTGTTGTGTGTTTTGAAGTGTTTTCAGCATTCTGTTCAGTCAAACACTGAGAGGACGCTGGAGACACAAATACACACCACACACTGAGAACCCTATCTTACACCTGCGCAAGTGCCATTTTTGCCACATCTGCAAGATAGCAAATGGAGGTCTAAACATGAAGGCAAAACGAAGCCGTGGCCCGGCGCATTTGCTATCTTGTGCTCAGCGCATTGGAGTAAAAAGCACTCACGCTTTAGACCAGCTAAAAACCAGGCGAAGTCTGTGGTCTTTCAGCACAAGATAGCACCCGATGTGTTCGGCCGAAACACACATCTTCACAGTCACGACACACCTTCATTTATGTTCATTCTTTTCCTCACACTGGAGTGTGGATTAGAAAAGTGTCATTTGAACATATTTTCTATCAGCAATAATGCTTTTAATGATGTTAAAAGCATGCCACAATCACAGAGCACCTTTCATTAATGTTAAACAGCCGTGCACACGTCTTTAAAAATAAACTCACTAATAAGGGAAAAAAATTGTTTTCGTTATAAAGTCTAATAAATCTAAGTAGAGTGTGCACGGGAAGTGATCACAGCTGCCAGCATGACAACTGGAACAAGCTGTGAGGATGGCAATCATTTTTCAGATGGGGACAGACTCTGATATTCACTGGCTGCAGATTGGCCGAGCTGAGGTGTAACAGATACACATATGCAGCAGCAGATACAAACCCACATGCCAGCGATAACGAATGTGTTCATAAAAATAACAGTAACAGTATAATAGTAAACACACACCCACACTCCTGTTACTCACAGGGACAGTATTAGCCATAGGCTATAAATGCTGCTTCAGTCAGTAATTACCACACAGAAAGCAACAATCACCATAAAAATGTATGTGTGTTTTATTTTAGAACAGACCTATTTAATTTGCAACCTGTGGGCCGAATCTGGACCTTTTTAACAGCCTTTTATTAATATGAAAAAAGTATACCTTTGTCATTTTACATAAGGGGTATTTAAAGGCATCAGCATGATTTGTCTAAAAGATAGATTATTGTTAAGCCTCATTCCCAGGATGTCAAATACTACCATTTTGGGTTGATTAAATATTCCGAGCATGTGAGGGAATTCTGCATTGAGATTCTCTCTTGAAAGACTATGAATTGATGCCGAAAAGTCAATAATCAGACATTTAAAACCCATTTCTCTACATAATCATCTCCTGTAACAATAGGCGTCAACTTAATATTTTTCCCAAAATTTTCTATCCTGGGAACAGAGGCACACTATCGCAATGTATGTGGGTTCCAAACCTGATCACTTTAGTGTTTCATCTGGTGGTATTGATAATTGTTATTGAGGCACAAGAACGTCACTCGACATTATAATTAACATCATATTAACTGTGCATGCCGCGTGCAGCTTGACCTTCGCTGTGGCTGCATGTGAAGATGAAATGCCAAGTTCAGCCTGTGATCTGTCACTGTCTGACTGAACAGCCTCATGGAAGTGATATTTTACAATTCTTCATATTTTAAACAAACAAAATTCTTTAAATCAAGTCACTTGGTATTTTCAAAGTCATGACACTGAACTGAAACAGATTCCACATTCTGTTTGCATTCAGAGGTTCAGAGCAGAGAGATCACACCATGTGCACACAAGCTTCAACATAGTCGGGTTAATAAAGTCCATGATCACTCAAAGTTAAAATGCAAAACTCTAAAAAAGCTTCAATTGAATTCTTCAGGACATTCTGGCATCTTCTTTCAGGAATGGGAGCTTTTTACCACAGCCAACTGCTGAGGGTAAATTCATCATAATCTATTTCACCCAGATGTGTTGTGGATAAACTATAAATTCAGTGTTCTTGAAGCTTGCCTTGCCTGGCCCGACCCCGATTGGCTTTCTGATTTATATGTCCGAACCCACCCTGAGCCCGATGTAGTTTGTTATCTGACACAGTCACTGTTATCATGGTTACAGCTCGTCTGTTAACTCTGATTACACATGGACAGTGTATAAATGACAAACAAAAGGCTGCTGCTACACACAGTCAAACACGCCGCACACCAGTAGCGCACCACAGCGCACACACACACACACACACTCTCAACAGGAGCACAGTTAATAGACTCATGCTGTGGCCTTACTTTTTATGCAATCTCACACACACAATACACTCACTGTCATCAGCAGTGATGAATATAAGTCTCATTTTTATTTTATTTTATTAAGTCTCTATCTCCTTGAACTCCTCTGGAACTCAACTGCAACCGTTGTTAACTGAACTACAGTATCTCACAAAAGTGAGTACACCCCTCACATTTCTGCAAATATTTAATTACATCTGTTCATGGGACAACAATAAAACAGAAATAAAACAGAAATGACACTTTGATACAATGTAAAGTAGTCAGTGTACAGCTTGTATAACAGTGTAAATTTACTGTCCCCTCAAAATAACTCAACACAGCCATTAATGTCTAAACCGCTGGCAACAAAAATGAGTACACCTCTAGGTGAAAATGTCCAAATTGGGCCATTTTCCCTACCTGTGTCATGTGACTCGTTAGTGTTACAAGGTCTCAGGTGTGGGGAGCAGGTGTGTTAAATTTGGTGTTATCGTTCTCACACTCTCTCATACTGGTCACTGGAAGTTCAACATGGCACCTCATGGCAAAGAACTCTCTGAGGATCTGAAAAAAAGAATAGTTGCTCTACATAAAGATGGCCTAGGCTATAAGAAGATTGCCAACACCCTGAAACTGAGCTGCAGCACGGTGGCCAAGACCGAAGACTGAGAATTTGGTTCAGATGGTGTCAAGTGTGTGTGGCGGCAACCAGGTGAGGAGTACAAAGACAAGTGTGTCTTGCCTACAGTCAAGCATTGTGGTGGGAGTGTCAGGTCTGGGGCTGCATGAGTGCTGCCGGCACTGGGGAACTACAGTTCATTAGGGGAACCATAAATGTCAACATGTACTGTGACATAATGAAGCAGAGCATGATCCCCTCCCTTCAGAAACTGGGCCGCAGGCCAGTATTCCAACATGATAATGACCCCAAGCACACTTCCAAGATGACCACTGCCTTGCTAAAGAAGGGTAAAGGTGATGGACTGGCCAAGCATGTCTCCAGACCTAAACCCGATTGAGCATCTGTGGGGCATCCTCAAACGGAAGGTGGAGGAGCACAAGGTCTCTAACATCCACCAGCCCTGTGATGTCACTGATGTCACTCAGCTGTTGCCTCACCTCTTGGTGCAGCTCATCTATCTCAGAACTGCTTAACATTTGGAGGTGGCTGTATTTTTGCCCAAGAAAAGTGGTGATTTTGTGTTGTTCCTTTATTTCAACTTTTCGTGTGTTCCAGTCGAGATGCCGCTCGTGGATGATAGCCTGGTATGGGGTGTCTGTTGTTGTTCTCCTGCAGTGGTGCTTCAGCTGCTCGAACCAGAGGAACATTAAGTTCAGTGTGGTGTACTTGTCTCCTTCAAGTTCACACTGGGTGTCATAGAAGGGTCATAGAAACTCGACAAGAAAATAAAGCACATCTGGGGAAATGCTGTCGATCCTCCAGCTCTTTGCGCAGCCATCTAGCTTCTCACGCAGCTCTTGGTACACCAAATGCACAGAATTTAAAGTGAGATAGACAGTGCTGAAATTTGCAACACTGATTTCAACAGCAAAGCTACCAGGCCCGTCTTCTTCACGCTTCACCAATGCTCTGGTACTTTGCAGAGTGTCCGCAACCTCTAGTGCCACTTGTGCCAGCTGTGAGTGGTTGAGGACGTGGCGCATCACTGTGTTATACAGGTGATCCTGGCAGTCAAGCTGTTTGTATGGTCTGAGCGCAGCTATTACATTTGCGCCCTGTCACCCACACCACTTAATTGAGCATACTGATGGCCAGCCTGTATTCTGTTAGCAATCTGATTATTTCTCTCCTGATATTGTCACCCGTTTTAGTGTTTTCTGGTGGAAACACTGTTGTTCTCAAAACTTTACTGTTCAATTTGAATGCCCGTGTCACAAAATGGCAAGTGATTGTCATGTAGCTGAATTTGTGGTAATCTTCTGTCCATATGTCAGTGGTCATTCCAATTGTATTCATTTCACTAAATGTTTCATTTAGCTGTTCAATCAGCTGCTTACGTGTCTCTGCGGCCAGCTCGTGGCACCTTCTAGACACAGATGTGGGGTCTGTCAGTACGCCTTGCTGACACAGGACCATATGCCGCACCGGTGTTAATAAGCTCTTGAGTTAACTCCATAAAACCGTCTCCTGCAATGGAACAAAAATGTCCTATATCTTTGCAGCAGTATGCCACGCACTTCTCTGACCTTTGCTTTAATATGCCGTGTGATTTTCTTTGAGGAGGTGGTAGCGAAGCTAGTTGTAGTAGTTTGCAAACCACCTGCAGCAGCAGGCGTCCTGCACCCTCTGTCCACATGTCGCTGCAAGGCTGAATTCCCAGTCTTCTTGCTGTCATATCTCATCAAAGTGCCTCATATTTTACATTTCACAAAGCTAACTGCTTTGTCATCACCTGCATTGACGACTAAATTGAAATGCCTCCATTTCCCTGCATGGTCTTCAGCATGCACGGTTTTAAACTTTCCTGAGGAAAGTTTTGTTCCATTTCATTAGTTTAGGCTCTATATTTATTTTGTTGCGTCATGTAAATAACAAACTGCAGCACTAAATAGGCTGTAGTGCAACACAGCAGCATGTCAAGTAGGCCAAACCCAACCCGAACCTGAGCATGATTTCTGATTTGTTATCTGAACCCAGCCCGACCCATCGGGTTCTGACAGCTTCTGATTTCTAGCTGTCGACTGTGGATTTTGTTGGCTAAATAATGACTCATAATTTCATAAGTCTAGCTGGCTGATGTAAGCTACTGCTAACTCAACTTGAGTCATCTGAGAGGTCTCCAGCTAATGTTTTAATGTTTCTATCTGACATGTTTTTTATAGCAAGAGGGGAACAATCCTGCAGGATGCTAACGCTGCTTTTTCACAGTGTGTGAGCTTTTGGTTTAAAAAAAGAACCATTAAAAGTTAGAATATCAAACTATTCATAATGAATAATCCATCACATTTCTGCTCCTGTTGAAACTTCCTGCACAGTGCGACCTGTCCTGGTTGATGAACCAAATGAATTACTTTAATTTGCATCCCGGCTGGTGGCAGATCACTCACCTTGTGTAACAGACTCCCTGCCAAGTGTGAATGAATTGAAAATGACTCATTTGGATCAACATGTATAACAAATTAGCATGTTTGGAGGAAAAGAAAGCTGATAAGCATTAATGCAACACCTCCACAGCCAAGCAGCTACAGACAGTGTTTCACTGACCCAGCTGACCCGTCTCGGACTGGGAACTCCCAGTGACCATGGCTAGAGTGGGACTGAACACCACTTCTGAGACTGACAGAGGTTTGGCGACAGTATAACAGTATAACGGTTGTTTTCTTGCCCATTTTGGCCCCTGGTACCCCGAGGTTGAGTCAGCTAACTTACCTGTGCTGCTGACAGTTACCACTTAGCTACATTAGCAAAGCATTCTGGGTGCCCAGAAAAGCATCAGGAAAGTCTGTCAGTTTCAGAGGCTGTGTTCAGAGGCTGCCAAGCCCTGTTCAGTTAGTCAGTTAACCTAAGTAGCCCAGAGGACCAGAGGGAAATCGGATAGCATTCTCTCTATAAAATCTGATAGTTTCACCCAAATCAGTGAAAAGTCATTACGTTCTGTTTTTGTACAAGTTAATCCCTAAGGCTATTGAGCTCTGCCTACATTTTTATTATTTATTCATTTTAAGTGAGAAAATTCTCTTTTATCTCATTCCCGCTGCAGAAGACAATCTTTAGTGTCTTGGTTTGAGCAAGATGAAGGCTGCAGACACAGAAACAGGCACTGTCTAGGTGGGAGTTTGGAGACAGGATGATGAAGGCGTTCAGGTTGTCTGACTTTCTGATGGCCGCACAGGGCCCAGACTGTTGCCTCACTTAGCTGCCTTGTTTCACAGATACACTCACTAGAACACCTCAGCTGTGAGCAGTAATTCAAACTCCAGCAGGAGACCTGGAGTGGAATTTCTTTTCCATGGTTCTTCCAAACAAAATTTTCTTTTGCAAAGGCTGTCTATTTTCAGAGGTTCTGCAATTTTACAGCTCAGTCAGTCTTTGATAATGACGCTGGTCTTCTCATCTGAATAAAAGTGAATAACCTGTTAGCTCTGTCACCTTGCCTGTTTTTAAAGTATTCTCTTAAATGTCAGTGGATTTACCTTCTGTTCTGTCATTTCTGCAGATTTTGTGTGAAGATAGTGACAAGAACAGGTACAAAGCAGAGCAGAATGGGAAAGAAGGCTTTATTCCCAAGAACTATGTCAAAATTAAATCACAAAGTTAAGTCATGTTTGAATGAAATAATTAACATTGATTTTCTGATTATTTCCTCAGTCCATACAATGTGAAAAGAGGTTTGTGTGTCCAACCACCAGTCAAAAGTCAGAATATATCCCAATCAAAATTACACACATTAACACATTTAATACACATATCGCTCCCCCTTTTTCACCCAACACTGTGGCTGGTAGGTTGACCAAATTCACCTGCCACTTTACAAATTCACTCACATTAGGCGGGTGGTAGATGCTAATTTCCAACCCTGATTTGTTTAGATTGAAGAGTAAAATAACTAATAGAAAAATGGTTGACATATCTGACATGATACTTGATTAAAATATTGTTTGAAGATGTAAACTTGGAAGATTCTACAATACATTTCACAAAAATAACACAACATGACAAAATGCTCTGCTAGCTTAAGTTAGCATGATTGGATATTTCTTACAATCTTACAATCGTGCAATTTAATTTAGCAGATGCTTTTAACCAAAGCAACATACATCTGAGAGCTGATGCAACATAAGCCAGGATGTAGTTAGGAGAGAACAACATGGACAAGTATAATGAAGCAAAAATTAAGTCTGACAGGACGAGGTCCCTACAGGCAGTAACAGTGGCAACGTGCACAGAGTGCATAAGATGCATTGGATTAACTGGCTCCTCTGTCTTCTCTTAAAGACTGAGAGGGACTTTGCCAACCAGACATGGTTTGGTAGCTTGTTCCACCAATGGGACGCCAAACACGAGAAGAGTCTAGCTAGCAACTATGGGCCCTGTTGTGGCGGTAGAAACAGGCGTCTTTCTTTGGCAGAGCACAGTGAGTGGGAGGGAGCGTACACTTGGAAGGAGTTCAGGTAATTGGAGGCAGTTTCAGCTGCTGTTTCATAGGCAAGTGTCAGGGTTTCGACTGGGATCTGAACAATGGAGTGATATGTGCTGCTCTTGGCTGATTGAAAATCAGACGTGCGCTGTGTTCTGGATTATGTGTAGAGGTCTGAATATGCATGTGGGGCGGCCTTGAAGGTTAGTTAGTCATCTATTATGATTTCTACATTAACATCTTTGTGTATTTACTAACAAGACATTACTCAAGTAGTTATTAAATCACTAGTTTGACTCATATGACCTATATTAAACTACAATGTCAATTTTTATGGTAATGAAGGAATGTGTCACTTTATTTTAACAGTTGTCGAGCAACTTTTTTTCAGGTTTTGGTTGCATAGACAATACCTGTTAGTAGGATCAGTTCATCGTTGGCTTTGGTCTTTGGTGACAATAACAAATGTTAAATGCCACTAGATTTATCCTTTAAGACAGTAACCTGGTTAATCCAAATAGCATGCATGCATGACTGAACCAAGCCATGGAAAATTTCATTTTAGTCATATTATTGAAGGTGAATCAAACTCTGACTCTCTTTAGACCTTTCACAATACTTTGTTACACACGCAGTAATCCAAGACTTGTCTGAGAGCACAGCATTCTTGCAAAATCTACACCAGGACAGACACAAGAATACTGAATGATTTATTGTGACATGGAGAGTAGATAACTGGCTGGTGAATATGAATGGCATAGCTCCAGAAGAAACCTAACAGCTTAAATGGAGGGCTCTTTTATTTGAAATAAAAATCAGCATCTTGCAGCACAGCATTAAAATGTTCTATGGTCATTTCAGTAGAGTAAAAAATTGTGGAATTCAACATTCAAGGACTGCTCTGTGGGCACACCTGCTGCCCCTGAGTGAAGAGGGATGGTGAAGCATCATTTCAGCTTTCTGAAAAAACAAAAAAAACAAAAAAAAAAAACAAAATTGGCTTCAAAATATAAGACGAAATACAGGAGAGTGAAAAGAAAGGTTGACAGTATGTCACCCTGTTTTTCACAAAGAAAGGTGGATGTAAGCCATGAGTGGTGGACATTAACCTTTTAGATTAGTCATCAGTAAAACAGGCTTTGCTCTCTTAACATTAGTTAGTTACATATTTTATATCTACGAACAAAAATTCAGAGTGTTACACATTTTGATCCTCTTTTAGCCATCATTTTGTAAATGCTGGCAAATGTTTAGCATGCTATGCATAGTGAATCAGTTGTCCCTGCCCTGGCATAGTGCCAGGCCCAACAGATGCAGCTTCAGGCTCAGCAGCCCGGTATCCCCAGTCGTATATCCCATATCAATGAACCAGCGCTGCTCCCACCTAATAAAGGAGGTGAGCAGTATTCTGTTGAATCATGTGTCAGTTGGTATAATTGCAGGGGCTCTGTGGGAAGATTAAAGATTACAATATCGAAACCTTGTACACATATAATGGATGCTGGACAGTTAGAAGCATTGAGTGACTCAGTCTATATTAAAGTAGATGGTAATGGGAATTAATTGAAGAGGTTCATGTACTGTATTATTTGAAGGATCAGTTTGTAGCATTTAGTGGATTTAGAGCTTGCAGACTGCAATCATTGTGCATTACCCTCCCTGTCCAAGTATGTATCTATCTCTATCTAGGGATCGGGTTTTTTGTTTGTTTTGGTTCTGGGCTCCTGTAGAAACATGGCGATGTAACATGGCAGTCTCCGTGGAAGAGGATCCACACACTCAGTAGATAAACAGCTCATTTTAAGGTAACAGAAACACAACAGTCCTTATTTTCAGGTGATTATACACTAATGAAACATGAATATTATTTGCCATTTCTGCCATATTGCTACTCATTAATGTTAAGAGAATTTTCCATTCAAGAATTTTATCTTTAAAATTACATCAAAGATGTCCTTTAGTACATTTCATCAAAAGGTTATCAGTTTTACATCAAATAATCAAATAATCAAATATTGGACTACAAGAGTGTCGCAAGCCTGCAAAGGTCATTTAATGCTTCCGATTGAGTTTCTGACGTGTGGTTACAGCAGTTGGGCATGGTTGGTGTGGCTTGTGGAGATATATCTGTGGGGTCTGTGATCATGTTAGCATGCTAAAATTAGCCTTTAGCTCACTGGTGTTCTTCAGTACAGCCTCAAAGAGCTGCTAGCATGGTTTTGAACTATGGGTCTTCAAGAGAGTGTCAATGAGTGTCCACAGAGTTACTGCAGGGCGTCCGCCAAATTATTGTGTGATGTTTTCTTTTTTTTTTCAATAATTAGAATATACATTAACATGAATCCAACTTAGCTTTAGCAGAGATAAATGAGCCATTTGTAAAGAAAACCCAACAACTAATTGGCTATGTAGTATTGAAACATATCGGCCAATTAGCTCTATTGTTATTGTATAGTGTAGCCCAGAGACCCTTTTGTGAACCACAAGAATTGTTTCGTAACCTCATGAGCTAGAGATGCTGACATAAGCTCAATTAACATTGCCATACTACAACTGCAGCTACAGGTAAGAGCAACTGAGAGAAGACCTGAAAATAGTCAATGAAGTGTATGTAATAAGGGGTTTCTGATCCATCTCTCTATCATCCAAGGGGTCTTTGGCCTGAAAAACACTGAAGACCGCTGCTGTTGACTCTTAGAAGATACAGAAATTGCAGAAAGATACAGAAATTGCTGATGAGTGACCTACATCTGTCACCTTTTACTTTACGCAGTTCCTCTACAAGCTGTGATCTTGTTCCAGGATAGGATAACCTTCCAACAGGATGTCTGTCTTTAATGTTGGTCCTAGATATCTTTCACACTGCCTCTGTATGCACATGATTTAAAAAACAACAACAAAAACCAAAACTCCCACTTCTGAGCTGCTTGGAAATGTGAAGTGAAGGCAGTGAAGCGCTACAGAGCAAACAGCTTTATTGTACAAGATGAGACACTGTGACAAAACCTTGATCCCATGCCACATCTGACATCACCCCAAGCAGCTTACAACTTATTACTGCACTGTAGCTGCAGTTCTGTTCTATTCCATTTGTTTTGGGTTTTTTTCCTTTTATGTGATTTATTCCATTTCATCTACTTTTTAACTAACTACTTTTTAATTAAATTTGATTCTAGATTTTACCTTGATTTTAATTACTTGTTTTGAATGTCATCCCAGTTATTTTCTTTCCTTATGTAAAGCACTTTGAATTGCCTCCTCCGATTATTTGGGAGGGATATTCTTGACAGGTTGACAGTCTCTTGCAGGAATAACACACATACAAGATGCTGCATACTTCAAAGTCCCCATTTCAAGGCTGCATATAATTTTGACTCCTCAGAATTCAGTCTTTCCATATTCAGAACCACTGCACACCATTGAGGGTTTTCAGTTTTGTTTTTTTTTTGAGTTTCAGTTTATCAGCCTTGTACATTCCAGTTTCGACATCCTGACATCTATAATACAACATATAAAAGATAGAGCAGCAAGCATGTTTTTGGCACAATTGTAGCTACGAAATCTCATCATCTCACCAGACAAAGCACACGTCGCCCAGAGGCTCATACTGTAAAACATCATGGATTTTTCTCACAAATGTCCAGATGTCCTGGAGCTAAATTTAATTACTATTTTGTCAGCCACCTGAATTGAATTTGAAACACCTTGTGAGTCCTTAATAACTCACCTTGGTTTGTGATGGCTATGATATAATTTAAATTTATCTGGAGACGTGTTTCGTACGGAGTTAAAAAAAAAAACAAAAAAAAAACAAAAAAAAAAAACAACTTCATTGAACACATTGCGAGATGAAGTAACAGGATAATGATGAGGAAGATTACAGATTTGGGAATAATAACACCTGTGGCCTGACTGAAGGCTGTGGAAAACTTGGGAGTCAGGTAAGAAATATTTCTGTGGAGGATATTTCAGCTGTGATGAACTCTGGCTGAGGAGTCAAATGTGTCTGCTGTGGACGGACGTGAGTTTTAGTTGAATACTTTGAGGCCCGGGTGGTAAAAGTGGTTGTGGTTCGTTTTGAATTTCTGACAATAATATGGCTGCTATATTGTATAACAAAGGTCACGTCAGATCATTCTTGTGTTGCAGTTGAAATCTATAGGTAAGGAGACGTGTGTCAGCTCTTTTCAGCCTTAGAAGCTAAAATGTAATGACTTTATAAAAGACCATTTATAATTGTATTGTATTTCTGCTCCTTCATTTCTTCTCTGGCCCATAACTTTACTTACCACCAAAATTTAATTGAATTATTGTTACTTTCAGGGTTGTTACCAGTACCAATACCAGTATTGGAAATTGATTGCAGTGCCATGGTGAGGAAAATCCAATTCTCTGCATTGAATTTATCAACCCCAAAGTGGGATGATGCTGGGAAGCAGCACTTTTATTGAATTTATTTATTATCAGTGTAGGAAAGAAATGTCAGATTTTTAAAATATATATATTTGTTGGCCGTTAATGGCTTTTAATGGAGTAGAGAGCTGAAGATATGGCAGGAAAGGGGGAGAGAGAGTGAGGAGATGACACGTAGCGAAGGGCCACAGGCTGAAAACCAACCCATGGCCACTGCAGAGGCCTCAGAACATGGGACGCACGCTTTACCAAGTGAGCTACCAGGGCGCCCCAAAAGCACCAGCTTTACCTCAGCATCAGATCACATTCGCAAAGTGCACATTATTATGGCCGGCTTGTGGTAATCAGAAGGTCTCTGAAGAGTGTCTCGGGAGAAGGACATGAAAAAATTGGGTGAAGGGCAGTATTTACTAGTGCACTCTCTCCCTCTCTCGTTCTCTCTGAATGAGGGTAAACAAAAATCACTGAGTGCTCTCTGATTGCAGCTCCTTATCACAAGTCTTCTGCAAATTTAATGTAGAAAGATAGGGCTTGCAGAAGCAGCGCTTCTGCAGTAACGCATAATACACACAAACATGGGCAGTGTGTCCTGGGCGCAAGTTACTGACTGACTGACTGACTGACTGAACAATGATAATGTGACTACCTAGTGTATACTGTATATTGCAAGTAATCTTGTTATGTTATTGAACTGTGAATAGAGATGTTGTTATTTAAATTTTATTTCCTGATTTGGTTTGGTTTTGTGGGTTTTTAGGTTGTCTTTGTTTTCTGACCTGGATTGGACTGATTTGGGATTGTGGGGAAAGAAAAATGGAAACTTTACTGGCTGCATTGAACTCTGAGACTTTGGGACACAGACACTTTTCTGTTTTTTTTTTAACATACTGTATTGAATAAACAACATTCATATCAGGAAAAAATATTGTATCGGAACATCTCAAGAGTTAAGACACCTGACTGTGATTTTCAGACCATCCACTGCCTGAGAACCAACACATATTTCAGCATTGGATTAGCAATATACTTCTGAGTCACAGTGTTTAATTAATCTGGCTCAACTATGACCCTGGAGGTTAATTAAAAACTGAATTGTGACGCTTTTCATGGATTTCATTTCCTGTCACTTGTTGTCAGAGTAGAAGATCAACAGGAGACGCAAACATGGCAGGGAAAAAAAACAAGTAATAATTTTCATTCTTACACGATCAGCTGTCCTTTTGAAGAGGAGGAGATTCTGTATTTGCTTAATTTTCTTTAAGAGTGACATTTTTGTTTATGATTCTACCAACAAGAAGCCCTTTTTGACATTGGCCAGTAACAGCATCAGTTTTTGTCCTCGAAGGTAGCTGCTGTGATGTATTATATATAGCCTACACATCATTTCAAGGATAAGGAAGTTTTTTGTGCTGCTGGATTTTACAGCCAGTTTCATGGGAAAATACATCGAGCCAAAGCTGAAGAATCGCTAATCAGAGGCTGGAAGGCGCCTTCCTCATCTGAGAGAGCGAGGGCACTGCGGGGGATTTCACCATCACTGTCAAGTCAGTTGTCATTTCCGTTACCCCACCCTGAAGTGCTTTTTCTGTTGGCTGTAGTTCACACTTACTTGTCTTTACTGATATTTCTCCTTTTTTCCACCCATGCCACTCCAAATTTCAAAAGACCCGAATTTACATTAACTGTAAAATAAAAACAATTTGCCTGTTAAAAAACTATTTATTCCTCTTGTATTCTTAATATGCAGTATTATAATTAATTGCAGGTGCTCTTCATGAAAAACCCTTTAAATCATTCTCTTTAACAGTGCTAAAAAGATTATTTCACAAACAAAAAATGAAGAATACATTTGCACTTTATCTTCAGCAATGCACACAATTTGAAAAGTAACATGACCTACAGAGTGGAGAAAGAGAACATTGTCCTCTTGTATGTGAGATTGTGAACCCTGGCTTTTTGTTACTGACTGCTGTGATGTGGGAGGCTGCTGCTGAGCAAGACAGAGAGAGAGATTTTCTTTTATAAAAGTCATTTGATCTGTCTAGCTCCTGCAGCTTTGGTTCAGCCGACAGCTGACAAATGCAACAGCTATCCCTTCCTAAAATCAGCTCTGTAGACATTGTTTTAAATGCATAAATATCAGGACTGTCCCACGTTAATAAGGCTTGATCTCTCAATCAAAACGTTGTTCAAAAATTTGAATTCATATGTAAGTGTATGTGAGAAGCATGGCCTAATCCAAAGTTCTGTATCTCTGCCCACTCCTAATGGAAATATTAGATGTAGTTAATCAAGCTTTCACATTATGCATCCAAGAGTTTGCTTTATTTTGCCTTAGTTTGTCACTATTAATATCACTCCTGCTACTACTAATTAGTATTGGGTTTGATTTTGGCAGTTTTGAGCTGCTGACGGCTGCAATGTAGACACCACGACACGGCTAACAAAGTTAGCATGTGCGTTGTGCCCACTAATGCATGTCCTGGAGGACAAAGATCCAGATCAAAAACCTCTGGAATGAGGCACCGACAGTCAGGGGACGGACAGAGAGCAGTTGCAAATAAGTTGATGTTCCAGCACAGAAACGTCTGGGTGAAAAAAGACAATGAGGAGAAACTAATGAGAGAAAAGGAAAAGGGCAACACAGAGTGCTGTGGGACACAAACAAACAGAGGGTTATTGAGATGGAGTGGTTTTCAGAAAGTTAACATTATCCTCATCAGCAGGTCAAACAAGTTGGAGGCTTAATGCATTAATGCAGTAGCAGGTTCAGCCTGGCTGTCAGCATTTCTCGCATTCCACTTTCAGGACTATAGGACAAATAGCAGAGATTTTTAACCTAACAACCTGCTGCTGTGTCATGAGAGGTAAACCAGCCACCGTGACCCTTCAAGGATAAGTGGCTATGGGCAAGGAAAGAATGCTGGGAATTACATGTCACCTAGCTCCCAGAGCTGACCCCACCCACACTATTTCCTGTCCTGTCTGTTTTTTTGCCTGATGAAATTCAGCTGACTGCACCTTTACAGGGAAGTGTGGGTGTATTTTCGAGGGTTTGAACTGTTTTATCAGCAAGATGCAGGTAAAAATCTACACATCATCCACTGCACAGACTGCAGTCTAGTGACAGTGAGTGTTTTCTCTGACACATCTTGTCCAAGGTGACTTCTTTGTGAAAACTCCTCACCTGTCAACGGTCAGTCTGAGAGCTTGATCGCTGATCTTTCGACATTTTGTCAAAGGAAGCTGTCACTTTCTCCTGCATGTGTGTGATGCCAGAATACGAAAAAGGCATTTCATCTGAGCGCTGAGATATCATTTGGTGTCAATTTCACTCGTGATGTAACTTAATGAAACATGTATGTGCAACTGGCATGGCTTCATTTTCACCCTCTTCCTTGTAGTGGAACTTGAGAAGCTGTTTATGGTATTTTAATGTTAAAGGAGGAGCATGTAAGACCAAAGAGGTCAAAAGAGTGAGTGCACCAGTACAAATAGTGATTTAGAGCCATAGATCATATATTTAATAGGTTGAATTATTTAATATTGTTACGTGCAGCAGCCTGTTCTCTCTCTCTCTCTCTCTCTCTCTCTCTCTCTCTCTCTCTCTCTCTCCCTCCTCCTGCTGCCTGCTGCACACTCAGGTAGAGAGAGGAAGAGGGTATAAGAGGGGCAGGGAACGTAGAGGCACAAGAGGGCATGAGCCACAGGGCAGCACATGGAGGCAAAGGGCACATGGTACACAGCACACAGACAGCAGTACAGGTGGCGAGAAGACTTTTTCTTCCTCCCTCTTTTTCCTCTCCCTAAGCATGTTCTTACGTCTGTGCAGCTTTAGGCGCTGGGGTTTTGTTGTTTTAGTTTGTTGTGTTAGTTTGGGCTGGAGATTGCTGGTAGTTTATTTATTTGGGTCTCTTGTTTACTTTAGGTTTAGTTTCTGTGTTAGGTCATTTAGAGGGGAGATGCTGGGAGGGATGACCCACTGTGTGGTTGGCCAAGCGTCTTCCCTTCTTTTGTTCTTTTTGGCTGTGGTCTCCAGCCCCCTTTTGTTTCCCTTTAGTTTATGTTTGTGTTTTGTTCAATACTTTGGGTTCTTATAATTAAGCTTGTGGGTAAACTGTTACTTTTTTGGTGTGATGTCCTCACTTATATGTTGCAGCCTCCTGCCCCTATCGAGCCGTGATTTTCTTTTTGTATGGAGGCCGTAACGATATGCAGTAGGTTGAAGAGAGTTGTTCCCCCCTCCTCCCCCTCCTCCCCCTCCTCCCCAGACTCGAAGCTCAGACAGGCTGCCTAAAGGCTACGGGGATAGAACAGACAAGTACAACAATATAAATGGATTTAATCCAGTGGTTTTGAAGAGAGCAAGATAGGCTGTCATCACAGGGCTGCTTGTGTGCTGTCAATCAAACTGCAGTCGAGCATAGGTTAACCTGTCCCCGTCTTCGCCTCAGCTCACCCTCATGGGAAAATTGCAAGTCAAAAGTATGGATTTCAGTAGCATATGAAACTATCACGAAGAAAAGGAGAAGCAGCTACAGCACAGACTGGCAAATCACTTATGTCTGGGTGAGACTGCAGGGTCTGAAAAGTATTTAAAAATCTAAAACTAAGGCTGTAATACTGTAAAGTATTTTAATTTACAAAGTGTCAGATGCAAAGCGAAGCAGAGCAGAGACAGCACAATGGAGACAGTAAATTTAAAAAACAATTGAAGATTAGATCTCATTAGATTTGAGTTGACAACACTTGTTACTGTAATGCCAGAAATCTTTGTGTATTACAAGGAAATACTTTATCAATACTCCTGTTCAACATGCGTAAACATGACGACAGCAATGTGTCCACAGCCACTCTTCCATCCACTATGATTTACACACAGTGGTGGACAGTAGTACATTTACTTGAGTACTGTACTTAAGTACATTTTTTGAGTATCTGTACTTTACTTGAGTATTTGTTTTTTGGGAAACTTCTGACTTTCACTCCACTACATTTCAAAGACAAATATTGTACTTTTGACTCCACTACATTTCTAGGAAGGTTGTTGTTACTTTTTGACTTAAGTATTTTTAAAAACATGTACTTTTGAATATTTAAGTATTTTTAAAAGCAAGAACTCTAGTACTTTAACTCAAGTAAAATTTTGACTGAGCAACTTTCACTTGTAGTTGAGTAATATTTGACCAGGAGTACTATACTTTGACTCAAGTACTGGGGTTGAGTACTTTGTCCAGCACTGTTTACACAAGCACACCATGCTGGCTTGGCTAATAGTTGACAAAACAAGCTTAAACAAAAGGTGTTAGACAACTCTGGAGTTGGAGTTCAGTGACTGCCTGCCAGACTCCACTAACATATTGCTCATTTTAACCGTTTTAAACATATACTCCTTCTAAAAGGTTATTTCTTGCAACTCATAAACAGTTACTCATTTGGTGAACATTCCATGTTAATTGTAACTTTAATAAACATGAAACAGGCAAACAGAGTTTGTTGATGTTGTATTTCCTTGCATTTGCTTACTGATGATTTTGTATACACTCTAACTTTTAAAAGTTAAATTCCAATCTTAATTTGACTTTCAAATTAAACTAAAGGATAATAATAATTATGTCAAAATGTGTAATGTATAAAACACCAAATGTTTATATTGCAATTTGGGGAAAGGGATGAATTGAATTCCTTTATTAAGATGGATTTTTTTTCATAATATCACATGGTTATTCAACAAAGGGTGGATTTAGGGCAACTGTAGGGCTGATGAAGCTCTTTGGATGAAAGGCTAAACATTTTCAAGGATCTACAGCCGAGTCCTGTTGCCATCAATTCAGCCTTTTTTGGATAGCCACAACCAGAACGACTGAGAATAAAATGGTTCCGAAGATTGATGTTTTCATCTCCAAGAAAAATGTCTCTGTGGCTGCTGATCTAACATTTATTATCCTGCTCTTTTCCAATTGTATTGTAACAGTTCTCTGTCTTTTCCTCCCATGAATCATCTGTCACAGCACAAAGGTTCATACTGAATCTGAAAATCCTTGACATCCTGTGTGGTTATGGCCCTGAGTTTCTTAAGTTGCCTTTTCAACTCTTTTAGCTCTCCTATATCGACAAACAAAAGAAAGTTATGTTGCTTTTTACCAACAAAAAGTCCTCCAGGTTTTTAAAACGTCATTGTTCTTCACAGTTTCATCCTCCAAAGGTATGACAACAGTGTTCAGCACTTTATGATCTTACGGGACAGCGCAGGAAAGCATTTTTTCTGGGTGGAAAAAATTCAACTCATTAAACCAGCAGGTGGAATATCAACACCACCTCCTCAGTGAGCTGCAACCAAACAATCTTGCTCCATGACATGGAGGAGATGCAGCAGGTCAGATGTGACAAACGAGCACTTACAGTCCATAAATATGCATACGCTCAAGTGTTTACACAAACCTGCCGTACTGCAACTGTGGCTCTTAGAAATTAAGTTTGCATATTACTAAATGGTTTGCAAAATTATGCTGTGGTGACAATGTAATTTTCACAGACAGTGTTTATTTGTACACAGTACAGGATGTTCACGCTACAGTCCAGGGTTTGTGTTGGTAAAGTAATAATATTACAGTAATAAGTTACTGATTAATACAACTGGATAAATGCATGACCTACCAACACTGTTCCTCATGCAAATGTTCAAATTTTCTTTTTTTTAAGATCTCATTAACTGCATCTGCTGAGGAAGACTGTGTAATATGAACAGCAGTACAGAGCAGCGACTAAATTAAATTTTCAGTAATGTTGTTTCCAAGCTCAAGGATGAACGTTTATTTTCATCATGCAGTATGTACACAGATACTGACCTCATACACACTCACACAAAAAAAAAAAAATATTTAATTATTATTAAAATTTTAATAATATCACAATGTCCACTTGTTTTTCGATGTTTTTTTTTTTTATAGCCGAAGCTTTCAGTCATATTTCATAAATTTCATCATGCGTTTACTCATCATCCAGTGTCATCCAGTGTTTTCAATGTAGAATTTATTTAGTTTTTTTTTTAGTGAAAGATTTTTATCCGCGCCGCTGGAAAGGCTCCTGAGATGGTGTGCCAAAAAAAGTCTCTAAGAAGCTTTTCATCAGCCTCAGTGAAGCACATTATGACGTTACGACTGACAAGAAATGTTACAAGGTGACAGTGATCCGAACAGAGGAGATCTGACAACCATCCAGTCACTTATCAGACAGTCATTTCACAGTAAACCTTTTTATTACTTTAGTTTTAACCCCAAAGGATTATGGTTTAATCAGTGCCATAAAAGTATTATGAGACTTGCATTACCATATACATGGATAATTCAGTTTCAATTTAATTTTCTTAAATCTGAATCTCTGCAGATTAACAAGCAAAGTTTTTACTACATGAAGCAACTGCAACAACAAAAAAAAACTATTTAACTTTTGTTTCTCTTGTGTCTGTCTTCCTATATAGAGTATGCATGCTGAGGCGTTGTTCAGCTTTGAGGCCAAGGAGGACGGTGAGCTCAACTTCAAGTGTGGAGACATCACTCAGGTCCTGGATAAAACTGATACCAACTGGTGGAAAGGAGCGTGCAACAGACAGACTGGGATCTTCTCCCACAATTTTGTGACACCAGACTACCACAAAAAGTAACCGTACCCAGTGAAAGGAAAAGCCAATCAAAAAATGTGCACAGCAAGCAGAGCAGAGCAGACAGGCTGTCACTCCTCGGATCGAACATGAAGTCAAAAGGAAGGAGGTGAGGACCTTTGACAGGGATTAACCATACTGCCGAACGAATTTGGTGGCAATAATTTTTTGTATTGATCCACTATTATTGTGTGCTTTATCACCTTACAGTACTTTCCACTGAACAAAAATAACGGAAGATGAGTAATGTGATCATATTAACCTGCTCTGGGATGCTGGATTTTTTTCATTATTATTATTATTATTATTATTATTATTATTATTATTATTATTATTATTGTTGTTGTTGTTGTTGTTGTTGTTGTTGTTGTTGTTGTTGTGTGCTGCATCAGTTTCAAGTAAGGGGTCCTTGATTTTCTGATTGTTTTCTGTTGCATGTTTTTGACCAGGGAAACATTTTTTACACACAAAAGGAAACCTTTTTATTTTGTTGATGCTACAATTTTATATTCATATTTTCAACAAAAATAACTTTTTGCTTTTCATGTTTCATGTTAAATATTGTTTTCAATTTCAATTTTCAATTTTTTATTGTCAAAAGCATCTGAAGTGTTTCTGAAAATTGCACTGGATGGATTTGCTCCTTATTTACATCACATCTCTTTATTCCTCAAAGTGCAAACCACTTCCTTTGAAAAGCCTATGATTGCAAATGTCTTTTGAGATACGAAATGTTGTGATGTTCAGAGACAATTAGGATTTAATTGACTAAGAACTGATTATGGAAGGGTTTTTGTATGTTACGGAAATTGTAATTTTTTTAATTATATCTTGCAAGCGGCAAGTCGTTAAGAATGCAGAGATGTGGCGTGTTGTATTTTCTAAATATAGCTGTTTTTTATTGATATTTTTCTGTGGTCCGGATTATTGGAGCCTTTGGTACTTTTGTTTTATCGTGTAGCTCTTGTCTGTAATAGTAAAATATGTGTCAAAAAGGATACCTTGTGCAAGCCAAAACTACCCACATGTACAAATAAAGTAACCTGAGCCTGATCTATGTTTGAAGTAATCAGTTTTGACATAGTGTTGAGTCGATTAGTAATGACCTCAACCCCAGTCAGTTGCTTAACCAACTTCAAACATAACAAGATGCCAATGTCTTGTTTCAGTCAGCTGATGGTTTCTCATACCTCTTCAAAACAAATCATGAGATAAAGTAATCTGATGAATTCTCTCATATGAGTGAGGTTAATTTTACTTCCAGTCAGGCTGCTGCACAAATGTCTTGAATTATTTCATATCTGTACATAACTTTATACATAATAGTGTGGTGATGTCGTGCAGTGACATATTGCATGAGACTAACCAAACCATTTTCATAACCTTGGTTTTTTGGTTGATTTGCAAAAAAAACTAACACTGGGTTCAGGGCAACCAGGAATTTACCATTTAATGTACCATTGTGGGGGTGGTGACAAGTTGCCATGCATTACATACATATATCATTGATTGCCAATTTTGGATCAACTAAAATTTTGATCCTTGCTTGTGGCCCAATTATAGAAGACTATCAGTAGCTAGCATAACATTAGCAAAGTCTAGTACCTATTAATTTTAGATATGTACAGTTGCAGGGCAGAGGTGGAAAGTAACAAAGTACAAATACTTTTCTAATATATTATGTAGAGTTTTCAGGTATACCGTCCATGAGTGTTTATTTTTCTGACAACTTTTTACTTTTACTCCCTACGTTTTAACACAAATATCTGGCAAATATCTTGTTACTTTAATTTTAATGCATTTTAAAGGAGGCATCATCATGTACCAACCTTCCCAAAATCAAGATTAATGCCAGCCGAACTGGATGGGACAATAACACATAGAAAAGATGATTCTTGGTGTATTTATCAGTAAATGGTAAATGGTAAATTGAGTGCATCTATATCATGATTTTCTAATCCTACAACCACTCAAATTGCTTTAAATCATGCAAGGCAACTTTGCTCCAAACTAACCATTCACACACACTAAGGGCCTATGCCTTTGGGGGCAATTTGGGGTTCAGTATCTTGCCCAAGGATACTTCAACATGCAGACTCGGGGGAGCCGGAGATTAAACCGCCTTACGATTTGTGGACGACACCACTGAGCCACAGATAGGACAGATCACACACAAGCATGACAGACAAATCAAAACAAACACAACATATAAGATGTAACAAGATGAAACAGAGGGCTGAACTGTGGAGAAAAGGCGTCTAGTGAATCTGTCATCTGTTTAAGAGTAAAATAGTAACAGCATGAATAAAAGTGAACCAGGCGGCACTGCCAACAACAACAGAGCCGATTCAGAGAAGCAAGACGTTCTCCATCTATGACCTGAAATGTTCTCATGTTGATCATAATGTTTAAATTCTGCTGCTGACATTGAAAACTGATTGGGACACACGTTTTTTAGTTTATTTGAGATCAGTTAGAATGGTTCAACAGTATTCTTCAGATTATATTAATATGGCTTAAAGTTCAATTCACTTTGCACAACAGCCAGCAGTCTTTTTTTTCATGTACTTCTGCTTGAGTAAAGACTGTGTGTACTTTTGCCATGTCTACTACCAGATCAGATGATCAGTCAATTCAACACAAGCGATTTATGAGTTTGTGTGCCCCCTGGTGGCCACAGGGCCCTAAACAGCTGTTTAGTTGGCTTATTGAGAGAGCTGGGTCTGATTCTTTGTTTTTGTGACAGGTATAAATGCTGATGCACCATGTGTTTGTATATGTGTTTGTGTTTGTGGCAAATACATTCATATCAGCCTGATTACAATTATTTGTCTGTCTCAGCTAATAGATTTGAACTGAATAAGCTTCATTAATGTGTCACTTATCACACCAAAAAACACACAATTCAAAAGACAGAGTGCTGAGGACCACTGTGAAAGCAAACACTCTGAAGAAAACACACAGTAAACACAGACTGTCGAGCCTCTCTGAGCTGATAGGTGGAGAAGACTGGGAGGAAAATCTGGAGTGAAACTAGGCTGAACGAACCCTGGAGTTAAAACTAACACCCAGTGTCAATAAAGGTAAATTAAATGGAAGTAAAGATCCTATTTTTTATTTTTATTTATTTGTTTTTTTTGCCTGTACATCAAACAAGTATGTATGTGTGTATATACAGAAGCATGTATGCAAGCATGAATTTGTATGAGAGATATGTATTTGCCTGCAGATATGTACTTATGTATTTTTGTGTCTGTATATGTGTGTGTGTGTGTGTGTGTGTGTGTGTGTGTGTGTGTGTGTGTGTGTGTGTGTGTGTGTGTGTGAGGATAGGGATATGTTATATGAATAGTAATCAGCCCATAGTTTTAAATTTCAGTCTTGTCACTTCTGACGCTGTTAAGAGGAAATGAAGACAAGAGTCAGGAGACGGAGGGAGGAGCGCTTGTTTTGTGTGATTGTGGCAGCAGGAGTCCAGTGAGAGCAGTGCAGACAGAGGCAGGAGGAGAGAGAAAACAGAGGAAAGTTACAGCAGCACTTCATTTATGCCAAAAATGAAGCATATGCAGGTCTGAAAGAGATGTATTGATACCCTAGTGCTGCATCGATTTGTTTCTGACTCACATTCAGCTTTTTACCGATACAGGGCGTCTAAACTGATGCACTCGTATCTTACGCATTAAAGTCTGATGCACTGGGTGCATGAGTGAATCGTTACAATCCTCCATCATTGTTAATTATTGATAAAACTGTGAACTTCTTTCAGAAGGAGGAAGTGACACAATGTCAGAGAACCACTGCTCTAACTATACTAGTACAGTATTCAATAAAGCCTCCACCTTTTTGAGGAGGATCTGTCATCACATTCAAACAGAGATCCCATCAGTATTCATCCATCAGCATCATGAGGATCCTTGTTCAGACTCAGTAGCACAACAAGGACTTTCTCCAGGGTTATATCAGGGGGTCAGATTGCTGAAAACCATTCTGACTCAGCCTTGAGCATGTCAGGTCGTCAAGAGAGAAGCCTTGCAACAAAGGTCTACAGCCCTATTTTAACCCATAATATCAAACCAAGTGTCCTCAGGCCATTTTCTCTGGGTCGTCATCAAAGAGAGAATCGCATTTAAAGAATGTATGTCATAGACTCACAGTGACTACATTTACATGCACACAGTATTCTACGTGCAGTCATGCACAGTCAGGAGCCATTTGAGCTAGTTTGCTTCTTCGCATCTTTTTTTTTTTCTTTTTAAGTTTTCCAGAAGTGTTGGACTTGTTCATCCATGCGAAAACAGCTTCCCACTTTGTTCAACCACCTTCTTGAAAAGGTCAGAGTTGCAATATTGGCTCATATCCGAAAAAAAACCTGTTGATCTCACAGTCTTGGTTTGTTTGGAACACACAGAAATGACTGTAAACAGGCAAGAGGCTGCAGTAAAAAACACACATGAACACACAAGAATGCTCCTAAAACCTTAATGCTATTGACATATCCCCAATATCTTAATCGGAAAACGCTCCTTCCAGAATAAGGCTTAATGAGGAATATTCAATATGCTGTTTACTTGACTCCCAGCATAGATGACAAACCAAAGTTCCTGTTCATGCCAACAACAAGGTCAAAAGTTTGGGGTATTTTGCTAGTCTTACCACATCTAAAGAAAAAAGTGTTTATACCTGTATGGATCGCCACAGTAAAAGGCAAACTGAAAAAGCCTGCAGTCACACAGAAAGGACAGAATATACAACAGTTGTTCAAGTGGGGATAATGATTCACAATTTCTCCTCAAAGGAATCCATGGTGTTGCACTTGGATGTGGGATACATACAAAATGTGACAAAGTAGCTGTGTGAGGAATGAAAAACAGAACTTGAAAGAGGAGTTCAAATCCTGCATGAAGTGGGCATGATTGTTTCAGAAGGTTACGAAAAATGTTCACAAAGCTCCTAACCCCCTCCTTTCAAACACAGTCTGACACTGACAAATGTATTGAATCCCGTTGTGTTGCTGGAGATTACACCAACACCTGCTGTGTCCTGACTCCCCTGGATAGCATTCAACAAAACAGAAATGGTTATCTTTATTTGTTTCTCACCAAAACTGGGGACGATGACTGTGGATAGAGACAGATTTGTATCCACACATATGTGAAATAAAGGGTAAGATGTGGGATCTGTACCCCTCTCCACACAATAGCGTAGATAAAGAATAATAGATAAAGCCCTGTCTCAAGGCAAGGCAAGGCAAAAGTGACCCCAACATCACCCTGCTCACAGGTGCTGCTGGCCTATCACTTGAAAACAGCAGAATCAAGCAGTGTGAGAGTGCACCTCTGTGCCATGGGAGTTGCCTGAGCTGACCCGACAATGACTGTATCAGTGCTGGAAACGATGATGTGCTCATGTGCTTTGGAGGCATGTTTCTGCTGATATAAGAAGAAAAGACTATTTGAATCATAGTTGTGCCAGTGAGAACACCAAGGCAAAGAGGTTGAGATACCGCTGTGCTTAAAATATGAGTGAACTGAAGGGCTTCTGCAGCTGACACATGGCGGATGCGAATTTGACTCAGTGGAGAGCAATTGCATCATGTGAAGTCTGCTCTTTACCAGGAGAGAAAAGAGCCATTGTGATGCATGGAGGTTCTGGTGGGAATCCAAACATCCATCATACCATTTATGTCATTCTCATCTTTTTACAGAGAGTCCTGCCAGGCGTATTGGACCGGACCTTTTCGAGCAAAACATCAAGGAGTGGGCTGTATAGACGGGGGAGCAGCATCTGGAGTACAAGGGAAGGGAACTGGCAGATGCCCACTGACAGCAGTGTCTGTAGAAAGCCTTGGCCTGCAGCAGGCATCCCAGCAGTAACACCATTTTTGTCTGAAAAGCACAGCTGTGGGATGAAGCTTGGCTCTGGGAAGTATTTTGCAACTCTGTCTGCCTCCTCAGAAGCTGCCCCGAGATGAGTGAGATACAGTTGGGGCTGTCCCACAATCCTTTTTCTGATTTATCCAATGAGCTGAGAAATATTGAGCCACATGTTACACTGAATTAAATGCCACTTCAAAATATAAGTCTAAATGAATGAATACGAGATGTTTTTTGCTTGTAGAAAGTAAAAGAAATCTGCCAATGGAAGTAGTGAAAATGAACTGGCTAATTGATAAATATAACTGAAATGCTACTTGTTAAAATATGTGTTTTATATTAAGTGTAATGGTATATTTTGTCTAGAAATTAGACAAATGTACTTGGTAAGATTGACTTTTTGCAGTGTACGCTGTAACTTCGCAATCCATGCCATATTTGAGGACATGCTGAGGTCAAGATCCCTGCTGTTGTTCTTGCAGTTCATCTCTGTGCTCAGAGGGGAGCAGAATTTTTTTTGACAACAGGGAGGAGCTGTTGCTGAAGAACAGGGCTTTAGAGGGAGAAAGACATGGCTCATCTGACTCTGGTAACAAGCCACATGTGCTTTTGGCTTGTGTTGTGCTGCAGTGCTGCACAGCCAAGAAACAAGACCAGACAGACACATGCAAGCAGCAGGGGACCAGCTCAACCATCCTTTAAATGATGTTCCGTTTTCATGGTATTCTCACATTGCAACTGATGAGTGTCTAAAGCTGGCAAAGTCAAACCTTAACTGACTGACTAGAGTACAGTTTACTTCCACATTTGCTTTATTAATCTTTTTTGCCACTGGTGATGGGAATAATTTTGTGAAAAATATTGATTTTTCAATAAATATCCATATTTTAAATGGTTTAAATACTAATTTTCTACAGTATCCATACTCTGCTACCAACTATTTCTCGCTCTCTCTTCTCTTCAACAATTTGCTATAGCTGTTGTCATGCTATAGCCTTGTTATATTTATCTTTTCTTAGAAAATCAAAAATTTTCTGCTCAAATGTTGAGTCAGTTTTTCCCCATGGAATTGAAAACATTAGCGAATATTGATATTTTTAAGGTGTGGTATCAAAACGGTAATAAATATGGGGGAAAAGTATCCCACAAACTAGAGACCGTGTGATCACACCAACTCTGATGTCCATCAACAAGCGGATGTCACTGCCACGTGACATGTGCTAAATACAATCTGATTAACAACTGTGACGGCATGTGGCTGGTTTTCACTGTGTGAATCTGTGGGTGTCTGTGTCATTGTGTCAAAATGTGGTCAAGGAGACACATAATGTAAGAGGAATTATCACAGAAGTGGTTGTGAGTAGCTTGCAGATGTTTATATGTCTATGGACAGATTTTCTCAGTGCAGTAGTGTCACAACCATGCAATATGCAGTCATAAAACTTTACAGTTCACATCAAAATGAAGGCTGAGTGAGAAGAGAACCGTGGGGACATGTTTGCAGTTTTGTTTGTGAAGAGCTGGGCACAAAAGTACTGTATTTCTCATGTTCTCATCCCATGGGTAAGTAGCTTACATAATTTCTTTTTTGTCTCAGACAGACAGACTGCAGCACATCTAACATCAGACAGACAGAGGGGGGAGCCTCAACTTAACGTTACTGTGAATGAATGATGTCAAAGTTGGAGAGGAGGAAACACAAGTTTAACCGGTTAACGTTCACCCCGTTCATTCTTGTTCTCCTATTTTCTCTTTCTACTTCTTCCTCTCATTGAAATTATAAACACTGACACACGCTTCGACACAAGGAAGAGACGGGACCCTTGCGTACCTTGCGGGGCCCTACGCAACTTGCGTAGCGTGCGTACAGGGCCGACCGGCTCTGTTCGTCCTGCATCCAGCAGCAGACTGAAGAAAATGAGGTCCATAATCTCGTAACTGTGTTTGTGAACCTATAAGTCACAACAGCATGCAACTATATAGTAATCACTAACATATAATTGTAATTTTAGTATAAAAAATATAGCAGCAATGTTCACATCGTCACATCAGTGAATAAAATTCAAACGCGTCAGAGGGTCATGAACTAGCGCTCAGCAACACTCATTTGTCCTACGGCTCGTGAAGGCAGCAGGAGTCACGCGTTGTTTGCCTTCAGAGCGCAAACATGGCGGATGATGGCGAGTCGCTGGAGTCCTGGCTTAGTAAGTTCACACTCAAACTCCGTTTTCACGTCAGTTATTCAAATTAGAGGTGTGCGTGTGTGTGCTGTGTAATTGTAGGTGTCAGAAACGTTGGTTGGATTCACATGACATCGCTGAATGTGAGAAGTATGGAGCTAATTCGTCCGTGTTGTCAGAAAGTGGCTAACAGACAGAGCTGCTGTCAGCTGATGGCTGTCGTTAGCCAAAATCAACTGTTTGATGTTTATTGTGCGCTGGGCTCACAGTCTGCATGATGAAGTACTTGCAAAACTGTGTTTATTTTGTTGTACTGGAGACCCACAATACGCCCCCAGCTGTCTGTGGTTTAAGACTGCTGTTGCAAAGACCTCCAGGCGTTGACTCAGGTTAATCTAAGTTCACCAGCAGCAACAAACTGGATCAGTGAAGCGTCTTTAGTCTTCACTAACATAAGATGGGTGAAAACGTCAGACAGCAGCTGTCTGGGTTGCTGGTTGAGCTGAAGGGACAGGGCTGATGCTCGAGGGTTGGCTTGTGTCTTGGCCAAGTTCATGTACTACAAAGGTTCAGCCTTCATTAGTTTTTCAGGGACAGGAGAGCCTGTTTCAAGAGGCAGTGGTGAAAGAAGTATATTTTACCTCAGTCAAAGTACTGACTACTGGTAAAATTCCTGCATTGCAAGGTTCTTGCATTCCTTATGTCTTTCAGCAAAATATATTTAGAGTATGAAAAGTACATATTCTGCAGTAAAATGATCCCTGTTAGTTAGGGCTGCACAATTAATCACATTCTTTTCGAAATCGCAATAGGACTAAATGCCATCTTCAAATTGCAGGAGGTGTTATATTTGTTAAAAGCAAAATCTGTGTCAAAAAACTTTTAAATGAGCAAATGTCGTGAGGCAGACATGTCCTACAAATCAAATTTTACACTTAAAAAAAGCATCTTCATTTGGTACAGATTCCTAAAAAAAAGAAAAAAAAAACACACCATAGTCATTTTAACATGATTTTAAATCAAAATAAGAATAATGATGTAAAAGTTATCAGTACCTCTGTGATCGCAAATAATATTGCAGTTGCAAAATCAGTCAAAATGATAACAATTAGATATTTTATCAAAATGTTCAGTCCTACTGTCAGTCTTATATGATAGTATATTTAATATATATATTTACATATTCATTTTATATATATTTATATATTGTAATAGCATTAATGTGTATTTTGCATAGCTAGAGATGCTGGAGATGTTTAGGGTTGAGCTAATTTTTCTCTGGCGATTCAGTTCATATTGCAATACGATTACTGTTCATTATTTCGTAATATATTGTGATTCTGTAAGCAAGGCGATATATAGTTATTTTTCTAATTTAATTTTAGGAAAACTGCTATAGTCTAAAGAACACACCACTATAGCGTTAAAATTGACTTAAAATATTTACGTTTTTATGCAATCAGAAAGATTGATGCTAACACTGCTATCTAGCCATCAGCGATTTAGACACAAATACAAAATTAACCACTACTACAAATCTTTGCATGTAGCAGTGTTACATAATCAGAACTATAGCTATAGCCTAATCAGCCTATATTGCATTTGAAAACATGTGCAATTACCATAACCACTGTTCTCTAAACTTAAATAAAGGCAATATTTTCAAAATGGCAGAAATTGCCATGTGATTGTATTCAGTAACTGACTAAATAAAGTAACATGACACAAACTTCATCTATCAAACAAGATCATCTAAATGCTAAAAATCATTGCAACATCAGCTGTACATGAAAAACAGCCTGTTTTCAGTCCAAGAGGGTTTAAAATATTTTATTTAGCTTATCACAAACATCCACATTCCAAATCACCAAATTTGAAGATACATGGTTTTCACTAGAAAGGGAGGATATGAAAAATTGTAATTTGAAAGGTAACTGGTAATTAAAACTGTCAAACAAATGTTGTTGATTAAAAAGTACAATATTTGTCTCTAGGATGAGTGGAAGTATACAGTTGCAATAAATGGAAATAAAGTACAAGTATCTCAGATTTGTAATGAAGTACAGTACTTGAGTAAATATTTACTATATAGTTATAAATGAAGAAATAGTATTATATAATATTATTTTAAATAAATGTGTCAATAATACAATGAATTGGATTATTGATTATTATAGAATTATAAATATATTAATATTATTAAATAGTTACATTCCAGCACTGTAACTTGGATCATAAGATCATATGTTTCTGTTTTCCAGACAAAGCCACCAACCCTTCCAACAGACAGGAGGACTGGGAATACATAATGGGCTTCTGTGACCAAATCAATAAGGAGCTGGAAGGGTATGGTCACACTGTTTCAATAAACTCACCCATAATCACCCATGATGTTGACTCACAGTCACTAATGTTTCTCATGTGTTTCCTCATTATCGTAAACATGTGGAGCTTATTATAAAGCCCATTAAAAGCAATATAACTCTGGATTGCTTTTGTTATTGAGTTTGTGTCGGATTCTTTCTTTCTTTCATATTTCACAGCCCACAAATATCTGTTAGACTGTTGGCTCATAAGATTCAGTCACCTCAGGAATGGGAGGCAATACAAGCATTAACGGTCTGTACCTGTGTAATAATTTCACTGGTTGTCATGTTGATATCCTTCAGCATGAGGCTGTACAATTAAAAGATATTTATCTCCTGTTTTCCATTTGTAGGTCCTTGAGGCGTGTATGAAGAACTGTGGGCGAAGGTTTCACAATGAAGTTGGGAAGTTTAGGTTTTTAAATGAATTAATTAAGGTGGTTTCACCCAAAGTAAGTAACTGTTCATCCCCCTTCTAATGGAGATACTTGAATTGATGTTTGGTATCCTTCTCAGCTGTGCATGTTATTTTTCAGTATCTCGGAGACAAAGTGTCAGAAAGAGTGAAGACAAAAGTGATTGAGATGCTGTACAGTTGGACTTTGTCTCTACCAGATGAAGCAAAGATCTGTGAAGCGTATCAGATGCTAAAGTCACAGGGTGAGGCTCCAAGCGCGTATGAACTGTTCAAATATGCTGATAAGTTATGATAACATAGTAAAACAACATGAATACATAATGGTGATATCCAAAAATAAAACACCGAACAGTCTGTTTAAACTGTGTCGTGTTTTGGTCTCTTTGAAGATAATTTTGCAGCTTCCAAATCCTGAAACTGTCAATTCCAGACTACAGCAGTTGTCTGTTGTCATTTTTATTTTAGGTATTGTGTCAGTTGACCCAGAAATCCCTCTTGATGCCACATTAATACCATCACCTTCTCCACGACCAAAGAATCCTGTGTTTGATGACGAAAAGAAGAGCAAGGTAAGAAGAATTATTTTTGGATGATGATGATGATGATTGTGTGAACACTGCAACTCACTGCTCTTAACTCTTTCTTTCTCTTGTTCAGTCTCTGTTAAAGATGCACATGTTGTATTGGGACAGCATAGATGAGTAGATTGTTATCAACATTTAAAATAAGATATCTGTTGTACCCTACCTTGTACTGTCCATGTACAATACATGTGTTTCAGTGCAGGGGTTATTTGGTACCCCTGCAGTTGAAGTTTATGAGTGCCTGCATATTTAGCCAACACACTCAGACCCTCCCTGCTGATGATGACTGTTAAAGGAAGAGACTTAAATTAAAACTAGCCTAATTCGCTTTCTTGCTGAGAGTCAGATGAGAAGATCGGTACCTGATATATCTGTCCATTAATATGCATTGGAATAGTCTATCTTATAACTCTCTTTGAAACAGCAACCAGATATTACATGTTAATTTGTGAGCTTCAGAGATGCTGGTAGGTGTTTTTTCTACCTTTTGCCAGAGCCAGGCAAGCTGTTACTCCCTGTTTCCACTCTTTAGACTAAGCTAACTCTTTGGCTCCACTGGGCACGCTGCATCTGTGACGCAGGCCTCCACCTGGCTTCATGCTCCACCAGCATCATTTCAGAAATGGAGCGTGTTTCCTGCCTGATTATGTTGACTTGCTCAGATTTTACTGATTTGATCATTTTTCCTTCATTTTTTTTGTACTTCTATCATGGGTGAGTGGCTTTTTTGTGTCATTTTATGATTATGATTTTATGAACACAAGTCTGAAATGGGGTCTTTTATTCTAAAAATTGACTGGATTGTCTGACTTCCTGACTGCTTGACCTGCTCTGAGCCACTTCTGGGATGTGCCGCAGTGCGTTTGGTGGATTCACAAGCCTTGTGTCGAATAGCAGCGTTCAGCTCCGATGGCCACAGTGCCGCCATAACACAACACAGTCATGCGCAGCGGGATCAAGCTGTAAGCTAACATGTCCTGACTGTAGCTTCACATTTTAATAGACTGATATGTGAGTAGTATCAGTCCCCTCTTCTAACTCTCAGCAAAAAGGAAATACGTTTATTAAGTAAAATGTTGAACTACACCTTTAATTTTCTGCATGGATGCAGCCATTTTTGTGAGAAATGAAATCTTATTAAAAAAAATCACTTAATTAACCAGTAAAATCAGTCTTTTCTAGCACTATGCTTTCATGTTTTCTTTCATTATATGAAATTTAATTTACAAGATTTGCTCACTACATACTTAGATTGACTACATTACTGTTGATCCTGTTTTAAAGAATCAAAAGAGGCATCCTGCAGAAAAAAAGGTCAAATGGAATGTGCATTTAAGGCACAGAAGCTGCTTTTGTTTTTATTTTTCACTCTTAATGCCTCACTGGGTACAGTACACCAAAACAGGTCATGACTGCATGTTTATTTTGTGTCAGCTGCAGTTGATCTATGGATGAAGTTTGTTTTTTCAGGGTCTGGGAGCTGGTACAGCTATGCTGCTTGTGTCTGGGTAATCTGTGGGAAACAAGCTTGAGTGTTTACTCACTGATGGTTCTCCTCTCTCTCTCTGCAGAGATTATCAGAGCTGCTGAAGAGCAAAAAGCCCGAAGATCTGCAAGAGGCCAATCGGCTCATTAAAAACATGGTCAAGGAGGTGCGCCGGTGAAATGAAATGTTTTCATTTTGATGTTTGTGTTTCAATTCATCCTGAGTTCTGCTGGCTCTCTTCTAGAGACATCAAAAGCAAATTATTTCACACATGTCTCAGTCTCATCTCAAAGCTTGTGTTTATACTTTGAATTTTTCTTTTTTCCAGGATGAGGCAAGAACACAGAAAGCGACAAAGCAAAAAAGCACACTGGAGGCAGTCAACAACAGTGTCAAACTCCTTAACGAGATGCTTGCTCACTTCAGCCCAGAGGACTCAACGGACGGAGACAAGGAACTCATTAGGGTTCGTACTCCGTGAGATAAGGCTCAATTGACCTTTTGAAACAACTTAACTTATTTCTTTGGCATTTATTGACCTTTCTGGCACTGATACAATGGTTGCTCATTCAACACCAAAGCAGTGTGAAGTTATTTACTGCTGTTCAACCTAACCTTGCCTTCATTCTGAGGCATCCAGCCCTTTGCTAAGCAGTGTTGTGCTAGTTACTGAAAACCAGTAACTAGTTACCGTTACTAGTTACTTTATTTCAAAAGTAACTCAGTTACTTTACTGATTACTTACACCAAAAGGTAACGCAGTACTGTGAAAAGTAACTTTTCAGTTACTATGAAAAAAAAGATCTCCCATTAAGTTTTGAGTTAAGTTTTCTTTAGCTCGGTTTCCATTTTTGCGTATTCGCTCTCCAGGTACTTAGAAAAAGTGTTTCGTCCCATTTGCTGTGTGACACCTGGTATCATGCTAACTAGCTTCCTGAAAACGGGCGACTCCACAATAGAAATAGAAATTGGCTGCATGTCTTCTACAACATAAGCATGCTAAGTATCATGTATGTTTCAGAAGAACTCTGTTTATTGAATTTCCTCACCACATAAAGAAATACACTGCATGAACAGCTCAAAGTAATTTATTAAAAAAAAAAAAAAAATGTCGGGACTATCCATGCAACGATACGTGATAGGATCCTCTCCACATGTGCAATAATGTGTTTAATATCATAAGTCTTAAGTCACATTTACTATGTATAAGTACTTTTATAAGAACTTTTCTTTATAATGTGTCAGTTTCTAAATGAGATTCATGATTTGAATATTCAGTATTTTTTTTTTAAATTCTTCTTTCAGGAACTGTATGGTGACTGTGACAAGCTCAGGCAAACCGTGTTCCAGCTTGCTACAGAGACTGAGGATAATGACAGCAGCTTGGGTAAATCATCCTGTAATTTGTCTCTGGTGATTCTGAAGATGTGCTCTTGCTATCCTAAATTAAATATATAAAGGCTGAGTCATGATTTAAAGGACACATTGTGCTCACATAAGATCAACATCCTATCAGAGCCAAATACTGACTTAACTCATAAAACATCCTACTCGTATAGTTCCTAAATTTAACTGTGGGGAAAAAAATGTTTTTGTTGTTTCAAAAATGTCCTAAACCTCACCCCAGGCTTAAGCTTTTAAACTACATTTATCAGGAGACATCCTGCAGGCCAGTGATGACCTCTCCCATGTCATTAATTCCTATAAGAAGATTGTGGAAGGACGGAGCATCAATGGAGAGACTGACGAAGCACAACAAACACAACCATCCAACAGACAAGGTACATCTTTACTGGTTTTACAACATAATGGTAATAATTAACATGTAGCGCTGCAATGATTAATCAATTATGAATTAATTATTAAATTAAATGCCAACCATTTTGATAATCAATTAATCATTTGAGTATTTTTTTTATAAAAAGAAATGTCAAAATTCTCTGATTACAACTTCTTAAGTGTGAATATATCCTGGTTTCTTTGCTCCTTTATGACAGTTAGCTAATTATCTTTGGGTTTTTGGCAAAGCTAGACATTTGAGAATGTCATCTTGGGCTTTGAAATTAGTGATCAAGATTTTTAATCATTTGACATTTTATAGACCAAACAACTGATCAGTTAATTGAGAACATAATATATTAATCAGCTGTGAATATGATCGTTAGTTGCTGCCATAATTATGTCATCTGGCAATGCAGTTTCTGACATATTTGCAAAATAGCCTCCATGATGTGTCAATCACAACTGATCAATACACAATGGGCACTCATGTAACCATAAGAAAAGCTCATAAGTAGAGAAACCTGACATTGAACAGGTTTGGAAATATGTTGTAATATGCAAAGAACACATCAACTTAATGTTCTACACAAAAATACTACAGAATCTGCACAAGAAAACAGTTTTTAAAGAGCGCTGGTTTTAAATGGTTTGAGAACTGGGTTGTCAAACCAGAATGTCAAGCACAGTTTACATGTGTCAAGACTGTTTTTCTGCCTTGAGGTTATTACATTAAGAAATTAATACAGTTATTGAGGAATATTTGTGGATGTCATAAAGAGGAACCACAGAAATCAACAGTCAGAACAGGCCTTTGGTGCCACAGTGAGATACTTTCCCCATACGCAACGATGTAAAACGACCACAGAACAATGGGCTTAATGCAAGAATCACTCATACCAACAGATTTGTTTTTAAGTGGTTTGTTCTAATGATTAAGGAGGACATCTCATCTGTCTTGTATTTTAAATTTTTTCTTCAAGCACAATTTGCGAGTGATCCTGACATGTCTGTTATTCTGCTGTTATTCAAACATAAGTTTTCCACTAGTAGATTTTTTATTGAATTACTTTGAAGCAATTTTGAGTTTGAAAATCCTGTATAAAATATGGGTCACTAGTGCAGTGCCGGTTTGGAAGGTGTGCTTGTTTGGAACGGGCCCATTAATTGCCTCCTGGTATTGCAGTTTGCGGTGTTGTTTAGCGTTGTGCCCGTTGGGAGCATCTGGCCATTTGGCGCGAGCTGATTGCTTCGCTCCCAGAGGTGCTGCGTTCAGCGTTCTAGAGAATTGCTCATCTTATCGACTTCTTCCGTAGGTGCTCAACAATACACCTGTCAAGTGTGATGTCTATATGATGAACAGTTCTCGAGATTAAGGTAGTCGGACACAAATACATACAGACAGACAGGCAGGCAAACAGACATTCCTTCCTTTATAGATAGATGCTGCGACTGTAACGCCATCTATTGGCCAAATGGCACCAAATTTGTCACGGTCACTCAGACATCATTTCACGTGACATTTTTTGTAATATAAGTCCTACCCACAGCATTTGAGCAGACTTTGAGGGATACAGAATATCAAAAATCCAAAAATAACATTTTCCATCTTTTTCCCGATTGCTCAAAAATGGAGCTGCAAAAGAACATATTTGAACAAAATTCAAAACGGTGGAATTTTGTAAAATGTTGTGAAACTTACAGTTTAAAATTGGACACTGTACTCCCTTGTGGCCCCAGTAATACACCCAACAAGTTTGAAGTAGATTGGATGAACGGTTCTCGAGATACAAGAGGGACGTACATATAGACAGACATACTGAGATTCCTTCCTTAATACTCAGATAATCCAGTTGACATTATCTTGTTTGACTCTGCAGTTCAATACATATTATATCATTAAGTTAAATGGGCTATTACCATTGCTGTCAGGCCTATAAGCCATATTCTTGCATGCGTGTTCATGCAAGTCGCTATTCCAGGGCAACATCCTCTGTTTTGATATCCGACAGTGTAACACAACATATTATAGCACCTTATGTCTGATCACCTTGCTGTGGCGGGACACTTCTTCTTTATTTCAGTGGCAGTACGACCTTCAGGTGATATGGCTTTAATACCACTTATTGTTTTTTCCCCATTCCTTGGCTTTAGCAGGTTCCTCAGTTCCACTGCTGACACTGTTAAAATTATAGACTTGTGGAACTTCATATGGCCTACACATAGCCTTATTTGGTATTATTTGGGCCTTAACTATTGTATTTACAGTTCTCATGAATGTTCGCCCAAATTCACACAGGTGGCATTCGTCATGTTTACGGGGGATATTTACACAGTAATCTGAAGTTAAGAGCTTTTGTTGACTCTGACATAGCATGTTAGCACAAGCCACCGTATGAGAAAATTAAGAGAAAGATAAGATCACAAATTTTCTTGCACACAGGCGCACACACACACACACACACACACACACACACACACACACACACACAAATACAAACAAATGATATGTAATTATAAGCAGCTTGGTGTTAGTCAGCTCTCATGTTTTTGCTAATCGTGCTGTTCAATATGAATGGAAATAACAAATTGCAGTAATTTTTGTGTGATTAGGCGAGACAGGAAGGGTTTGTTTTGAAGAGCTGTGCAAGTACAGTTGTCATAGTTTTCAATGAAAGCCATTTACAGCCAGATATGTGATTATCTTGAGAAACTGGGACAGTGTTCCTGAAAACGAACACAGCTCTTGAGCTTGTCAGATGTTATTTTTTTGGTTTTCAATTCAAGTGTATTGGAATGTAGCAGAGGTGTAAGCCAAAGAGATCTCAACAAAAGAAGAAAAAACAGAACAAAAAAAACCTTCACAGCTTGTCCACTCAGGATGAATTTGGAAACTATTGTACATTTACTGTGTTGGTTTTTTGTCTGTGTGTTAGGGTGAACTGACCCTGTAAATTGTGCCTGACAGATGGACGGACGCAGACAGCATTACCTGTTACCTGAAAGCGAATACATGTTTGTTTTCTTACTACTGGTGTTTTTCCTCTATCTGACAGGTACCGGCCGCACAAACCAGTCAGAGATTCTGATCGACCTTGTGGGCCTGGACATCCAGAGTGTCTCTCCATCACAGCAGCAACCCCCAACGTCATCTCTGTCTATCCCAGCTGACCTGCTGTGTGGGTCTGCAGCCACTGACCCTCAGTCCCCCAGTCCCAGTGCTCCCACTGCAGCACTCTCTCTGCTTGATGAAGAGCTACTATCTTTAGGTAGATTGTAATATAATGTAGTTTTTTTTTTAATGGCAAAGTTGGACATTAACTGTTGTTAGTTTACACGTAGATAAAACATTAATGCAAATATAACATGTTTTTAATAGGTATGGTAAGTATAAGTAATAAGTGTGTGTCTGCTTCAGGTTTAAAATCCCAGTACACTGTGAAATGTCTCTCCTGTTGGACTGTGGACAGCGTCACCTGCCCTCCGTTTCTATCTATCCTTTTCCCACTTCCATCACAGTTAGTTTTGTCATTTGTGGGTGTTATGCCCCGGTCTAGGGGAACCCTTGACATAACAGATAAGTTGCTCCCCCAGTCTTGCCACTCCAAAGAAGGCCAGCGACCAAGTAAGCCAAGTTCAAAAAGGTGCAGTTTTTATTTAGCTTCAGGGGCAGAACAGGTCAAAACAACAAACAGAACAATCTAAATAACCCTAAACTTACCTACAGAAAACGAAAGAAAATAAATGACAAATTAATAACCTAACCTCCTAAATTAGAAGAAACAAGAGAAAACAGTTCAAAACAAAAAGGCGTCTTCCCCTACTTTAACTGCCCTACTATTTACAAGTATGTACAAATGTTTACAATTATTAAACAATAGTACGTTGACTCCTCTACAAAGCTCACTCTAACAAACAGATCAGAACACTATGCTGGCGGTTCCCACAGAGTCATAACAGTGGGTCAGTTCATAAAGCTCGCAGCCTGCCATGCCGTTTCATTGGTCTGTGTACAGTAACACAGCAAAAGAGACAAAGCCGAAACTTGTTTTTAACAACCACTCATTTCACTTTCTCTCATCACTTAACACCAACATGTTGTCACATGGATCTTTTTTAAAGCTACTGCAAGGAGTTGAACAGAGGAAACTGTCTCAATTTAATACTGACGCCTCTATTTGACCTACATTAGCAACTGAGACGATCAGTGAGAAGAGTCGCTATTTCTATATAGTTATTCTTAATTGCTGTCACTGGGTCGGACCCTGTGAAATCAGATGAAACAAGCCTGTGTTTATACTTTCCTAGCCAAAGTTACAGTAAGCAGTACGTTAGCCAGTTAAAAAGAATAAAGAGGAGATTTTTAATTGATTAATTTTATTTTTGATATTCTATTTTGTGGTTATGGCAGTGGAAACACCACTGCTTTGTCCACAGAGGCCTCCAAAATCAACAAAATATGAAAGTTCCTTGTAATTACATTGAATAAGTGCACCAGCCAATAAAAAATGTGTATTTGTGATTTTCTTTATTTATAATTCCTCATTGAAATGTTATCCCTGTACATTTTTGAAGCTCCTGTTTTAATCTGTTGTTTTGTCAGTCAATGTGCATTACAATAACAAACAAAGTGAAAAACCAAAGTGCAGAACTTGAAAAATCACAGATGACTGATTGGTGATTATTCGACTCCATTTTCTGACATGTTACAGATCAAAAAACTAACTGATTAATTGAGAAAATAATCAAGAGATTAATCAATAAGGACAATAATCATTAGTTGCAGCCATACTCAGCTCATCATTATTCATAGGTCAGCCCTAGTTTTGACACATTTGTGTTCATTCACAGGCCTCAATGAACCCGTTCCTGATCCAAGTCAATCAACACATGTAAACCTGAACAATCACCTGGCATCTTTACAGGTATTTAAATTACTTGCAATAATGTATACTAATGCCGAGCATTATTATATTGGTAATAGCAATGTTTTTTATTACCCTGTATTCCAGGAATCCGGTCAAGATTTGGATCTTTTTGACACCACTTCACCTTTGGTTCCTGCATTCTCTACGTCTTCGCTTTTTGCAGATGCCCTCTCTATGACAGTAGCCCCAGTTAACCCAACCAGTTCTTCATCTACGACTGCATCTGCCTTGAGCTTCCCTGGTCTTGTGTTCTCCACACCTCAGCTTTCTACAGACACTGTCTCAACGTCGTCAGTCAGTTTGTCGCGGCCCATCTGTTCAGGACTGACCTCCACATTTCCAGCTGCTCCCCCTCAGGCATTCAGCATGGCCTCGCCCGTTCCCTTGGCTACTCCTGTCACTGCACAACAGGTCTCTTCTTCACCTGGAGCCTCCCATTCGCCTTCTACTTCTCTGAGTCACAATCTGCAGGACCTCACTTTGCTGGATCTGGGCAGTCCTAAAAAGTTAGTGTTACTTGTGCCATGAGGTAAAACCGGGGAGGGAATATGGATCAACACCAATATGTCTCTGCTGTCTCGGCTATTTTCTTCCTTGAGCTTTAAACAACTCCACATTGACATGATGATAGCTGCTGACAGGTTCCACTCACATTATGTCTCCTGTTTGTGTCTCATACTGCTCATCAGTGGTACCAGGACACATCTGTTTTTACTTTATTTTTGCCACAATACAGGGAGGATTTGTTTGTTTGTTGATAAAGCTCCGTTAGGGCTTTCAAGACCTTCTTGACTTTGGGTATTAAGACAACCTTTAAAACAAAAAAAGTCAACATGTATGCCAGATTCTTAGCATTTCATTAATTTCAATAAAACTAGATAGAAATTGTTTTTTTCAAAGGTTAGAATATTACTTGATATAAACCTTAAAAAAATGAAGAGCTGAACACAAGCTATATTCACAGATCGTCTCTCAGTGCTAAAGAGCCTCGTCCTGCATTAGAAAAGTACGCAGTTAAAACAACCAAAGAGCTAAAAGAACAATGGCCAAATGTGAGAAAGAAGAAAGCACTGAATGTGTCAATAAAGAAGCCTATGAAGTATGTATGACTGTTTAAAAATAAAAATGAAAAATGTAAAAAAAAACACTATATATATAAATATCAGGGAAATTCACCTCTGATATAATGTTCTAATATTAATGGAAATAATCTAACTTATTAAAGTCATCCAAATCACTTGTTTAACACAAACTTAATGCAGTTACTGTGTTACCATTTTGTTTAATTAAACTGTTATTATTATGCATTGAATATAATATGAAGTATCAATAAAATATGTCACTTAGTCTGGGGTTGTGAGTGATAGAAAGGAAGTCCGTCAAGGAAAAAAGTTGGGATCCACTGATTTAGGCCCATGATTTTGGCTAGTATCGGACTGATACCCATATTAACGATTGGCTCATCCTGTCTGTCAAACATAATATATTTAAAGCTCCATTATACTTTTAAACAGTCTCAATAAATGATGCCTTTTTAAAAAGTTGCACTGATTGGCCTGAATGGGTGTTGGAACACTCAGGTTTAAAGCCACTTTGACCCACTGAAAGGCTTAACAGTGATTTAGCTGTTCTGCCATATGACATTTTAAGTGCATCTCAACCATTAGTTTCTTCCAAATGGCAAATTGATCAGCAGAACTCAATACAGAGTCATTTGTAGGTGCAGCCACTTAAAAAGATGCGTTTTGAGCACTGCAACTAAATGTTGTTCAGATCAGATGGTAAACGTTTTTCAGATTAACTTTGTACTGTCTCACTTGAATCAAAATGCAGAGATTGTGACTAATCATTTTAAAGTGGTTAAAACATGTTGTTTTAGTGTGAAGCTAAGTGCCTTATTCATTCATAAGCTGACTGCACAGAGTTTGTGTTAGAATTTTCATGGAGCATTTTTTTCATCCTGCTTCTGTTACCTTTTGTTACCAATGTTTATGTTTGTAATTAGAAGTTTAAGCGTTATGAGAATGTCTTTTGACTATCCACACAGTACACCTGGTGTGACGGATTTGGGCAGCTTTCTTGCCAAGAGTGAGGATCTGCTCGCTCCTGCTACCACATCTTCCAGCCTCGGCGTTACATCCACCACTTCCACCTCAATGCTCCCAGGAGGCACACAGGGGGGGTCCACCCCCCAACCTCCCAAGAGTCAGACAGATGACAGCCCTCTGTTATGCTCTCTGTCTCCCATCTTCCCGCTGAGCCAGACCAGTCCAGCCAGGGGAAAAGAGGTGTCCCTAGCCAATGTCTTTGTCCCTTTGGAAGCCATCAAACCAAGTGAGTGCCATAAAGCTGGCTGACATTTGCACTAAAAAGAACAAACTTTAAGGTTTTGTAAGAGTTTGAGGAGTTCTGTTTATGCAGGTAGCACCAGAGCAAGGCAGAGGTACTGTAGAGGACATTTAATCTCTTTTGTGAAATAACAGAGCAGATTTTCTTTTGTGCACAGATGTATAATGTAGGTTTCCTACACAGTATAGAAAAGTATGGGATTTTCAGGTCTGGATAAGTATGCAAAAAGAAAAGAGAGTGTGGAAAGTTTCCAAGCTTTGGCTCTCTTCTGTTTTTTAAATATAAAATTCAGAATTTAGATTGATCATACAAGCGCAGTGGTTTTCATGGTGTTTGCCAGCTCAGGCAATGTTATCAAATTAAAAGGCATATGTCATATGAGCAAAATGTTGGCTCTGCCTCACACTGTAATTTTACAGTTTGAAATGTCCTTGAGCACTTTTTTTTTGACATTGATCAGTTATGTTAACTAAAGTCAGATTCCCCAAATCATGTTTAGTGATTCTGATCAGTCAAGAATAGTTGAGGTTTTAACCAGTAATTGTGATTTACAGACTATGTGGGCTAAAATGCACAAGAAGCCTTATTGTTCTTTACAATAATTCATTACATGTTTCAGGCAGGTAAACTCACTAGAATATGCAATAATTAAGATCAGTGTAAATGATGGAAGAGTGGCATTAGAATGTGCCAGAGACACCAAATTTGGGCTTTTTACAGCCAACTTATTTGTACAGGGGGCCCCCTACCTGCTACTTTTTCCTGCTGGCTCACTGCTACTGATCCCTGAGGAAAGGCCTGCGAGGCCTGAGTTATGTTAAGTTAGTGCAAAATTAAACAAATCAAACCCTTATGGCTTGATTAATTGTCATTTCTATGCCTGCAGTGAATAAATAAGGCTGATGCTTTGAAAATTAAATTATTTAACTTTCATCAACTTATTATTTTTATTTATAAATGGGGGTGGGGGGTTGGAAGGGCAATAATGTAATATTTATGTTAAGAGAAAATAAAGTATATAGGAAGCACTTGTTGGTTTACTTCCTCTTCTGGCAGATGGGATGTTGTACAACTTTGTGCATAGGATGCAATGGCCACAATGGATAAATGCAAGTTTTCCAAGGGCTGAAGAATTCAAAACGTGAAAAGAAAGCTAGATGTCAAGTATGGTCTGAATAATCTACTGAAAAGACAGGAAATTTGAGTAGAATTTTGAAATTGAAAATGTGAAACAGTTCTACTACATGGCCAGTATGCTTTTTATCCTCAAAACACCTTTGTCAATAACAATGAATCATGGAGTCTGACATTTCAGTAACAGCAGTCTAAGAGGAAAACTATGCCTGATCTCCCAGCGTTGTTATCATAGCCTGTACAGAAGCATAATCATGTAAGAGATTACAAAAAGCTACATGGAAGTGTTTATGTCTCTTAAGTGCAGGCAGTGAAATAAACTCCAACTGTTTTTCTAGTCAGAAAATAACACTTTTCTCCTCATGTGACACTGATGGGTGTTTGGAAAACTGAACTTTAGACACTACTGCCACTTAGTGGTGACAGTGGCAAGCTTGATAAAACTGGAAAAAGACATTGGGTGATATCTTTGCTATTACACTTGGTCTAGATTGTGACCTTTTTTTTTATTGTTGTCTGAAAATAATTATTACAGCTTGTGCAAATGTGAGGACAAAACATGCCTTCACTACATATTACATTGGGAGCAATATGAGATGCTGAGATTGCTGATGTGCCCTGTTGATCTCTGTAGTAATCATATTTTCCTTTTCCTCTTTATCTGCTGGTTTTTAGGTAAAGTGTGTCCTGTGTCAGTGTATGACAAAAATGGGGTCCATGTTCTGCTGAATTTCGCCACTGACTGTCCAGCAGGCAGACCTGATGTACTGGTGATGGTGGCATCAGTACTTAACACAGCCCCACTGTCTGTCAGGGACATTGTTCTGCAGGCTGCTGTGCCCAAGGTAAACCCTGCTGTGCCTCTGTCAGATCACTGTCGCTGCACTGTACATATTGCACCACACATATTTCAAAGTATCCATTTTGGCAGATGTTGACTGGTTAATTTAAATATTTGCCTGAAAAACGAGATTTAAGTGGGTTGCTGATTCTGTTTAATGTATATGGATGTCTGTTTGTCTTTGCCAAATACTCAGATGATGAAAGTGAGACTGCAGCCACCCTCGGGGACAGAGCTGGCTCCTTTTAACCCAATCCTTCCCCCTGCTGCCATCACTCAGGTCATGCTGCTTGCCAATCCTCTCAAGGTAGAGCTCAGCCCGAAACTCTTTTTTTGTTTTCATGCATTTATTAATGCGTTAACCTTAATCCTACTGACTGGGGTACATGCAGACCCTGGAGGTGTACGTTTTGTCATGTCTCACAGGTGCTTTATTCTATCAGTCCAATTTTTTATGACTGATCTAATCAGTTAATCAGAACTAGTCACGTCTTTCTTAATGACTTCATGTCATTGTTTCTTATTTCTGTTTTAATTAGAACGTTTTAAGAATACTGATGTATCGAGGTCTTAAAGGACTCCTGTCCAACGCACCCAATTACCCTTATGCAATTTTAATAGATGAAACTATTTATTGATTGAGTTCATGTTTGCACAGGTCCTAATCTAAAATATCACACGCTGCCAGGGGTGTAGCGGCACTCTGTCAGTCATTATGAGGGAGACAGAGACAAATGCAGCAGACACACATTCTCATGTGCTAGTTTTGTTTTACATCATATACAAACTGTAACTTTCCTAAAATAATAACAAAATATCCATTATTTTTATTCAAATGACATTAAAGGGACATTTCAGATTATTTGAAGTGGGATCATGTGAGGTACTTATTGATTGTCGGTGTATTACCTTTAGTAGATGTTGGTCAGCACACTCCCACTAAAGAGAACCGATGTAGGCCATCAAGCAATAAACTGCTGTGTACAGGGTCAGCAACAAAACATGTTGAAAATGAAAGTAAACAAAAGACAAAAATAGAAAAAGTAGACAAAAATAGAAAAAGACAAAACCATAGTCACATGAACTATTCCATTTTTTTTTATAATTTAATAACTATTCAAATATTTCAAAAATCATTACCATCCCTAGTTATTGTGGGACTTCACATGAATCAAAACTAACTATTTAAAACACTGAGGTCACACACTAACAAAAACAGATTAACAAATCGAGGCAGCAGTAGACAAGCAGCTCCCATATTCTGTGAAGTAAAATTAGTGATTTCACCAATGGAGTCTGAATGACTGCAAGAGAGCAATTTTTAGCATACATAAGGTGTTTTCCTGTTGGAAAAAGCTGTCTGGTGTCAAGGTAAAGTGGCAAAAATTTAACGTTCACTTCAAATCATTCTAACTATCCCTTTAATTACATAACTAATAATATTTTGACAAGAATTCAGTCAACATTTTGCTATGATGGCTGTGTCTTACAGTAGTTTATTCTTTGGGTCCCCAGGGAAACCAGTTGGTAGTCCTTGTATGTTAGATATGTTAGTAGGATTAGGTTTAAACTTAGTTATTTACTGTACAAGCGTTTTTTCACACATTTTCGAGGTCATACGAGTAACCCCTTCTTACAGTCTTGCATGCCAACCAGTATGCTCTGAAGATAAAATGATCCCTGACAATGACGATGTACAAGATAGTGTGTGTTCCAGCCACCAATCTGAGTGTATGCGTGTGTGTGTGTGTTTCGCAGGAAAGGGTTCGGATGAGATACAAACTGACATTCACGCTGGGGGAGCAGTCATTCACTGAAGTAGGGGAAGTCAACGAGTTTCCGCCGGCTGACAGATGGGGGGCTCTATAGCCCTGACCTTCACCCTTAAGCTGGCCAGTTGAAACTTCTTTAACAGCTAAGTTTGTTGGCGCAGCTCAGAGGTCTGGACAAAGGGCAGTATTGGAATGCTTTTAGGGATAATGTGAAGAATATGATATTTAAACTCTAATGGACCTTGAAGGAGTTTTTCTGCTTGAGATGGCTCGCTGATGTAGCCAAAGTCCTGTAGCATACATCCAACTTAAACTTTACTACAGTCAGAGCCAGAGGTAGTCTGTGTGATGTAGTAACAAACTGTGTGCAGTGGCTGAACAACGGTTATGTGGGGAAACTACTGTTAATATTAAAGGGATAGGTCACCCAAAAATGACAATTCTATCATTATCTACTCACTCTCATGCCGGTTGAAGGTTGGGTTTAATTTCCCCCATACTGTTCGTCTGGTAGATAATGACTGAATTTTTGGGTGGACTGTCACTTCAGATACTGCTAAGTTATTGTTAGGTTTTTGCAATTATTAGACCATTTTCTCTACTTTAATGATCTTATTTGCTCCTGTCCCCCAATCATCAGAACTGATACAAAAATACTTGCACTTTTGGATGCCAGAGTCTTAATATGCAGCTAAACCACATGTTGAAGAAGATTGTGAAGCCAGGGTCATATGAACACATGACCACCACCTGTATTTAACATAATCTTTGCTGCTGATGATGTATAATAACAATATTTTATGCTGAAGACTTAAGACTAGACTAGACAAGAGCCCCTCTGTTGCTAAAATTGTCCCATTAAAAATCAGCTACTCCCAGCTGACCTCTTCCAGTATGCCCCACAATTACTACTGAATACTTTTACTTGTCTTCTGAGTTTTATACTGACCCACTGCTCAGACTCTTGTTATGTTTTGTTGTCTGCCAGTATTTATTGTCATGAATGTATTATTTATTTTGGTTTTGGGAGGAAGTTATTAGATCTCTTCATTTCCTGTATTGTATTGCAGTCGACAGCTGTATTCCCTCTGCATACTCTTCTTATGATGGACACTTCTAGTATTGCAGTAATAACAGCACAAATCGGTCCTGATGATCTGATTAAAAGGGTTTAATGTTACTAAATATTCAGACAGAGATCTTATTAGATGTTACATTATGTAGCAACAGGGTGGATTCTGGGAAATTACAGGTCTTGTTACACGTCCAGGCTGTGCACTCTGGATGGGATTTGAATCTAAAAATGTCATTCCTGCAGGCTTGTGCCAGAGACATTAGTCCCCTTTCTCTTTGCCAGGTACAATCTGAGCTATTGAGGGCAGTGATCAACTGTATACATTAAGAAGACGTGTTAAAGGAAGACCAGAGACAGAAAGGCACATTGGTTAAAGTTAATTAAATGCCATGTACACCTTTGCCCTTGCTCCTGTAGTGTACAGTCCACTGTAGACCATGTTGTGGAACTCAAGCTAAACGGCTATGTTACTTCCCCTGGATTTACTGTAAATGTTTAGCTTCTGTGGGAGTTCCTTATATCAAACTAGGAAAAGATTTCTTTGAGTAAGCCTTGAGAAACTTACAGTAAAAACTTGAAGGTTAATTCAAAGCATTAGGTTTACCGTGTGTTTATCAAAATGGCTTCTTTGTTTTTGACTTTTTTGGGATATTAGTGCTATACGGGAGATTCTCTACATATTTCTTACAAAATTATTTATTTGTCTTTAGATTGTTAAATGAACCTGTCATTGCATATTTTTTGAGAAGCTGTTTCTGTGCATGGAAAAAATAAAGAATGAGATTGGTCTATTTGTATTACAATTTTCACATAATTTTACCTCATTTTTCAGTTGGGGGGTGTGTCCCCTAACAGAATACAACAGTGGTTTGTTACATTGAACCATCTGGGAAGTTGTCCATAGAAACTGTTTGGAAAAAGGCAGGAACTCTCATTAAGTGATTGGATGAATTATCAGTCTATCACGTCCACCAGGGGCTAACTTCAACCAGTCAGATCAACACTTCCATGGACGCTTGTCGCTGTCATCACACCTAAAACCACTCTGTAACTGCCAGTAGTCCCTCCTAGGATGCTGATTGGCTGCATCATTTTTGGTGTAGACACAAACAGATAAGTTGAAGCCTGGCAAGATGGATTTTTGCATGATCTCACAAATCCAGCTGTACTGCGTCCCCCTGAAATCTGTGCCTATGCAAGTCACAACATTTCTGAGGTGTAATTTTATTTCATTATAATCAGATTCTTTCTTTAAGGGTAAAATTTCCTGATTTTCCTTTTTTTTTTCCTAAAAAACAATGGACCTCATGCACAAATCGTTCATACATACAGATTTGATCTTAAATTTTTAGTATGAACACAACCTGGCTGCACCTCCTTTCTTCTTCTTTTTGCTGACCTTCCATATTGTTACCTTTTTCTTTCTTTTCTTTTGTTCTGAATTTAACATCACCAGTCAAATGTCAGTGATTTGTTGCTTTGTGGTTGCACGACGCATTTAACTCTGCTGTACTTATATGGATTTTTTTGGCGTTTCCATACGCTAATTCCAACTTCCTGGCACGGGCATCCAATTTAAGATCAAACACGATTCATCAGCACACGCTACACACTAACAACATGTTGCTATTTGATGTCCTGTGAATGAGACTCAACAATCAACTATCTGCAGTGGTGGAAAGAGTACTGAAAATGTGTACTGAAGTGTAAGTACTGTTTCATTACTAATATATTACTCAATTTCAAGTAAGAGTACTGGTGTTTGAAAAATACTTAAGTAAAAGTACAAAGTATTCTTGTCAAAAACAAAAAAACAAACTCTTAAGTATTAGTTACTTTTTAATTCCCGTCCCACAGAAATCCCAGAAGAAATGTCAGCCTCTCGTGTTAAGAGAGAATTACAGTTTTTTGTTTGTTTGTTTTTTAACTTGAATTTTCTCGTCTGCACTTCTGGGAAGCCAAGGTGTATGCTGCATGAGTATTTTATTTTATTTATTTATTTATTTATAATCTAATGCTATGTTTACTGATAGCTATAGGCTAGGGTAGTAATCACAGTTTATGATGGTGACAAACTGCAACATGGGTGTGAGTGTCAGAAGCTCACACGCTTTGCATCCTGGTACATGTAGGCACTGTTGGCACGGCCCAGGAAGCAGTGGAACTCCACTTTCTCTGTCAATGAATCTATGCTTCAATTGATTACATTTACCATCACCACTGACTGGACATCCAAATTAAAAGAGATGAATTTTCCCATCAACTAGTAAGTTCAGTAATAAGTAATAAATTCATCGTAGGTTTTGTGTGTAAAATCAGAATCTGCAAAGTAACTACAGCTGTCACATCAGTGTTTGAAGTGAAAAGTAACACCAACTCTTGAAAGGGTGTGGAGCACAGGTACAAAGCAGTATGAAATGAAAATACTCAAGTACCCTGAAATACCTACACTGTTATACAACAATATTTCGCAATATCAGTATTTCACTTAATTCTAATTTCATTGTGCAATAATCAGGTGTATTAATGCCATTTTATATGAATATTCTGGTGTAAATTCAACTGCTGTTTGTCCGTTTTTTTCCCGTGTTTACATGTTCCTCTTTTTATATTTCCCGTCGATAGTATTCCTGCTTTTCATATTTATATTCCCTTTAAAGTGTTCATGTGTTTTTATATTTCCTCTTGTTTATTTTTTTTATTTATTTATTTTTATCAATGCTTCTTACATGTTTGCTATCCACTTGCTGTAACACCGTAAATTTCCTCCTTGTGGGACGAATAAAGGAATATCTTATCTAATACTTTTGGTAACACTTTGAAATAGCTTAATCATTCAAATGTTTTTCAGTGTAATGTTTATGTAAATACAGACTGGATGGGGTGCATGCAGTGGGATTACATCTGTAGTACAGTACAGTACAGCTGAGGAGCTCTCAGTTGATCTGGCGCAGCTGTGTGCATCCATGGTGTGCACTGCATCCGACGCAAAGTGGCGCGCAGACTAGACGGCGCAGCCGCACCAGGACAGGCGCAGACAGACACAGCAGCAGCCATGGCAGACGAAAAACCCAAGGTGAGGAGCCGAATTTGTAAGAGGGTTTCTTTACAGTGTTTACCCCATCCATGTGCCATCACTGTACAAATGACACCGCGAAAAGCTGCCGTAACACCAGTTCATCCACAGTCGCATTATTACAGAGAATGCCAACGGCACAGACCGTTACAGCTGTAGCTAGTGAGCTAGCGGGTCAGGTTAGCATAATAAGCTAACGAGGCTAATGTGCCCAACACCGGGCGGTATGAAAGAATTAATCATTTCTGTCATTTTTAAATACACCCAGTGAACACCACTTAAATGTCAGCATCAGTATTATCGATGCATATGCAACATGTAGTGATATAGTTGTTACCTGCCGAGTTAGCCTGTCAAGAACCGAAGAAATGTGACTAGCTAACGTGTAGCGACAGTAGTGTAACGTTAGCCACAACAGCAAAGGGGCCGAAATGAATTGTTTGAGAAAAACATTAAGCTAACCGTAAACCGATCTTCTATTAAATCTTTAATTTTGCTCACTGGCCGCACACCGAATTGTGACAGAATAAGAGCGATTGCCGATGTGTACAAGTTGTTATCTTGACCAGGCCGCTGGACATTATTACAAGTTGTAGTTAGGCCATTGTCAATTGACTTGCTGAATGCTAATGCTGTCGCTAGCATTGTAGTTGTTCAATAAGCACATTAATCCTCTGATCTGAGCTCAGGTGCAGATGTCAGACAAATGCAACCGTAGTAAATAAATAAATAAAACGACTCATACATGTGATACTAATATTTTACTTATACTTTTCATTGAGGCATATGCTGTACATCAATCTTAAAACTGTGAGACCCTGACTGAAGGGGGTTTTGTGGTTGGGGGTACATACATTACATATGGCTGAGGTCACATTTTAACAGGCTTCTTGTGTTTCCGCACATCACTTTGTCGAAGCAACTTAACTTTCTACAAACTTTTGTTTCTCTTTTTTTCAGGAGGGAGTGAAGACAGAGAACAATGAGCACATCAACCTGAAGGTGGCAGGCCAGGATGGCTCAGTGGTGCAATTCAAGATCAAAAGGCACACTCCTCTCAGCAAACTGATGAAAGCTTATTGTGAACGGCAGGTGAGACAGCAACACAATTACTACTACTGTTCAAAAGAAGTCATTTATAAGTTCATTACAATGCTGGCAGCCTGAGTAGGTTGTTGTCAAACAGGAGACCTGGCAGGGGCCTGGCTGGATATACCATAATTGTCTGGATGCTGTATTATTACCCATGCAATGTAACTGCGCAATACTTTACAATCAACCATATTGTCATGAAATTGTGTTATCAGGTTATTGCTCAGTCACAATCATGGACTTGAAATAATACCCCCCCACCCCCCCGAAATCCAGTGCTGTTATGTTTTTTTACATGGCACTCTGGGTCCTTGGCAAAGCAAAATGTTGCCATGCTTCTTTTTAATTATTAACTAGTTACAACGTGTCACAAACTTGTTGGTGATTACAAGAATCAAGATAGGACTCTCTTAAAAACATTATTGCATATTCACATATATTGGGGGGAGATTTATGCCTTTATTGGTTGGCTGATAGATGAAGGAGATGAAGTTAGATCGAGGTGCAGACCTGGGATATTGCTATTCATGATCAGCACCTTAATGCCTTGGTCTCCAGGTTGCTACATAATGTTGATTTTCAATATTTTGAGCATAATATGTCTCTGTCTGTCTGCTCAGGGGCTGGCAATGAGGCAAATACGATTTCGATTTGACGGTCAGCCCATCAATGAAACAGACACACCCTCGCAGGTAAGGCTACATACCCATACACCTGTTCAGCCTGTTCGAGTACAGCACAATCACTTGTTGGCAGCATGAATATAAGAGAGTGAATCGCAACCTCAGACTTGCTACCTTTGACATTTTGTACAAATCAGATTTTACACTTTGCCAATTCCTGCACAAACTGTACAGCACCTTCATTTAAAAAGAGTCCATTTTGTATATATTTTCTTCTGATGTTTTTATCATCTGTTATTCCTTAAATGTTGTCAATTTTCAACTATTTTTGTATTTACCACTTATTTACTGTCATCTTCATTTATCTTTCTTGCATTATACTGGTATTGTATTGTTTTTGTGATGCACCAACATACCACAGCAAATTCCTTGCATGTGAAAACTTATTTGGCAATAAACCCTGATTCTGATTTAAATATTTCAAGAAACCATGTGGTGAATCAACAGGACTTAAAGTTAAAGAAGTTAAAGTTCCAGGTTATTCTGAAGCCCAAACAATGTTATTCCTAATTGCAAAATACATTTTAATTAAGAAATGTCATTGCTGCATGGTTGTCTGACATCATATCTAAATGTGGATTAAATTTAAAAGCTATGCCATTAGACAGTTGTGAAATAGTTGTAGAATTACAAAGAGCTGCTTCTTGTAGGCAGAGCCCGCTCTAAAAATGTGCTGTTGAGTTAGTCTTTAATTTTATACCCAAGACTGTCTTGAGGGTGGACATGCTCTCAAAACGGCATTTTCCAGTAGGAAGTATATAATGTGTTACATTGCTGGTGTTGTATAGAGATAAAGTACTGATTTTACGAGCAGTTGTGAACAGATCAGAGTCCATGCTGCAGTTGTGCTGCCTTTTACAGAACATATACATAAAGGAAAGGGTTTACACTTTGTCCATTAAGATTATTCACCTCTTTGAAGCACTCAAAGTTTTTTTTTTGTTCCTGTTTGTGTTTACATTATATAAGTAACATTAAGTCAGTCTCTGTTTTCAGATGTTCTCTTTTGTGCTTTGTAAGAGATGTAATGAAATTCATTCCTACCCGGCTCATGTTTCAAATTATCTTCTTGATGGAAAGTAAAAGAAAAATGTTGACCCAATCATTTGACATCAGCTGATCTCACTGGCCTTGTCAACACTTCCTCAGTGGCTTCACAGTAAGGACTTAACACTTCCTTGACATGAAAAGGCAGTTATTGTGAAGCACAGAAGTGTTGCGTTAGTCATTACAAGTGAATGAATAAAAATGAACCAGAAAAGAGAACAAGCATGTTCTGACATAAAACACTGACTCCACTGAACTTTGAACTTTCTCTTGCAGCTAGAAATGGAGGATGAAGATACGATTGATGTGTTCCAACAGCAAACCGGAGGCTCTTTTCTTTAAAGACTGTTTCCTATGAACATCCCTACCTCCCATTTTCATCCCTCAACATGCCCCGTCTCCAGATGCTCATGACCAGTGTTGATACCATCCATTGGAATACTTTTTCAAAATGCTCAAAGGCAGCAGCACAGTCAGTGTACCTAGATTTAATCACACTGTCATTCGTATGTTAACATGTTTAAACTGTGCAGTGTAGACATCTTGTAAGCTGCAGTGAGTCTAATGTGCTGAAGAAATTAAAAGCTTGTCATGATCCCTTTTTTTTTTTTTTTCAAGGAAGTTTTGGAAGAAAACTCCTTGCTCCTTTTGTTTTTATACTTATGTTATTGAGGTTCTGATTCAGATGGAATTTTGTTATTGTTGTCAAGTTATCCTGCATTTTAAATTCACATCTGTTGTGAAAATGTATTATTGGAATAAATTGAGTCTTCTTTTTTTTTTAAACATGTCCCTGTTGACTTTATGGCTGCATTAGTTGACAGAACCATCAGAGATAAGATAAACCTTTGCCACTCAATTTTGCATCATCAGAGTAAGTAGCTAAGCTACTAATTATGATGTATTTGTTTTCTTAGTCTACTGTTGTTTTTTTAAGGGTCAAGTATGTAAACAGGACATGGTTTTGAGTTTACAAAATTGACTATGACCTTCAATGAAGCTGATTTGGGAAATTATACGACAAGGCTTCAGTTTGCCAGTTGACTTTTGATTTTACTAGATATTTTGGAGTAGGCAAAATTCTTTGCATCTTGAATGCAGGTGCTGTTCTGTCTCAAATATAGCAGCTTTATGTATTGGTCCTCGACTAGCATTGTCTCTGTCCTCTTTGACACATATACACTATTTTTATTACTGTCAGGGGGCCTCACTTAAAATGAAAATAATCTGGTTGGACTGTTGTTAAAAAGTGCTCATATTTTACACAAAAGTGGGTCAGCCTTACAACAATTGCAACATAAACTCATATTTTGTGTCCAGAATATGTTATGAATAAGAAGTTTTAAAGAACTGTTGAAGGGAAAATTTTGAAAATTGCCTAAATGTAATACTACCAAAAATGCCTTTATCACACTTTTCATGAGGGAAAGAGGGTGTGAACCTCACATAAATTACAACAGAAAATCTGCCAAATGTTTATTACTCATAAAAGAGAGCCAAGTGGTGGTTCCAAGGTGTCTCTTAACCCTACCTTGGTAACACTTGTTTACTTCTTGAAATAATCATTTGAATCAACATTACAATATTATACTTTATATGCAAAGCAATATAAATTGTTACTAATCTTTATAAATCTTGGCAGTGATTAATAAGTTTACAACAAAATAGTAAACTTGAAATAGCACTATCATATTACGTTCAAAAGATTAGTGACTGCCAAATTGACACAAATCAACATAAATGCAGGCAATGATGTGAAGTAAAGCTTGTTTTCGTTGCAGGTATTGCAAGGAAACAAACTCGTGAGGTAATTTTGACCCACTTATGCATCTAAGGGGAGTGTCGTTTTGTAAATGCACTGTTGTGTATCCAACTCTGCATCTCATGTTAAACAGTTTCTGGTTGATTGTGGACAGTACTGAACCCTTTATGTAGAGATCAGACAAGAACATGCCTCAATCAGTTTTTTAACATGGGGACAAACAGAGCTGGTCTTGACCTCCATGGGGCCCTAAGCAAAATTCTGCTAAGGGGCCCTGCTGACTGACCGGTGAGCCACGTAAACCATTTGCCACACAGTCACCCCAGTGTTTCCACTACGGTCCTCCCTCCCCAGTTTGCTCCATCTGTCTGTCAAAGAATAAGATCTAAGAATAAGATCCATATAGAACAGAATGAGGTACAACAAAAACAATATTTATTGAATAGTATATTTTGTGTAGAATCCCCAGATAAGTGAATATTGATGTTAACATGAATAAGAAATTTTAGAATATAGAAAATACTGATAGATAAAACTGAGCTTTGGGTCTGATGCCTGGTAATCAGTTAATTGATTTTAAATTCAATATTTAATCAGTCATCAGAGAATCTCAGTTCATTCATTTCCATCTTGCAGTAGTTCAGAGTTGTAATCAGTGGTACACAATAACTAAGTACATTTACATCAAGTACTGTACTTATGTTGTACTTTACTTGAGTTTCATTTATCCAACTTTATGCTTCTACACTACACCCCAGAGCCAAATACTGGACTTTTTAATCCACAATGCTGAAAAAAGGCTGTTTTCTGAATCTTTAGAGATACATGGTTCTCACAGGACAGTGATGTTACAGACATTGGATGGTCTTGTAGACCATGATGCATTGCTGTAGATTAAAGTAGCCAACAGTGGCCTATAAAGTCATTAAAATGAGCTCAGCCTTTAACATCTACAGCAGTTTACAGCAGTAACATTAAAGCAATGATATTAATCCAAAAACAGACATAACAACACTGACAGGGAACATTTTGCTCGTTATCTTTAGCTGATGATATTTACATACTTCTACTTCATTAAAGGTTCAAAGAAGTATCTGGCATGTCCTCCGTCTAGACCAGGGGTCTGCAACCCTTACAATCAAAAGAGCCATTTTTGACCAAAAAAGGTGGGGGGAAATCTGTCTGGAGCCGCAACTATTAAATGCTCTCTTTTCCCTGAAGACTTTTTTTGGCAGTCATAGCTTATGAGACTCAAGAAGACGAGTCACCATCACAATTTAGAGGAAAAGACACTGAGCCATAGACAGTTTTTAAATTTGGTGTACAACATACTGCAATAGATTTTTGAGTTTTGTGCCCAACGCAAACTTTTACAAACTTTCTGCTGACATTTAGTTGAGATAATTTACCATTCTTCCATAGATAGTTGGAGAAACTCAAAAAAAAAGTTTCAAAATTTGGTCACAGTTAACAGTTAACCTGATTTGTTACTGTTTTGTTGCCTTAAAATTAAATGGTTTACGGTGTAATTTTTCAAATACAACATTTAGGGGTTTCTAAAATTCAAATATTTAAAATTTATCTAAAGAAGAAAAATCAATTATCTCAACAAAAGACCAGCAGTGGGTAACACTTTTTCAAAACTGAAGAATTTGACTTGGGCTCAAACTGATGTACTATGTATGTAGTATGTTGACTTGAAAGTTTGAGCTGTCTTTTTTCATAGACCTACAACAATGAAAAATTAAAAATTAAAAAAATATGTTATTCATTTCCATATGTTTTTTGCCAGTCACAGGGAGCCACTGGAGAGGACCTAAAGAGCCGCATGTGGCTCTGGAGCCTCAGGTTGCAGACCTCTGGTCAAGACAGACAGACTGGTCTGCTGTAGGAAAGTGTGCACGCGCATATGAACGCGTGTTCACGCGCGGTTATCTTTTCTGGGCCACAGTTTATGACCGCCGCTGCACGTTGGCGCGACTCAAACGTGATAAAATAGTTTTATTTCAGTCTCACTTCTGTTAAGACACAAAGTCACAGAGCAGCCCTGGATGTGTTTGTTTGCAGGACACAGACAGACAAGCTGCAGCACAGCTGACATCAGACAGACAGAGAGGATGAAACACAAGTTTACCTGATTACTGTTCACCTCGTTCACTCTCGATGTGTTATTTTCTCTTTAGTTCCGTTTCATCCTCATCAAAGATGAGATAAGGTAAATTGTGCTGTGTGCGATATTCAGTACTTATCTCTTTGGATTTCTCAAGACTTTTGATATGTTATAAATTATATACTTTTTGAGACTAGAACAGTTTGCCTTTAATCAACTCAGACGAGATTAATTAAGATTAACTACTCCACTAAATTGTTTTTCCACAAGAAGTTCTAGATTATCCTGAATAAGATTAAAAAACAATGGCTCTTTTGACACAATATGAAAACTGATGGTTGATTTACGGGCTGTCATTCAAATAATTTCTCCAATCACAAGCTTGATTAACATACAAGGATCCAATCATAGAAGGAGCTGTTCACTTGTGGGCAGTGGAAACGCCCTCTTCACAATGGTTTCTGTCGCACCCCGCACCTCTGTGTCAAAGATGTTGATCAAACCCATGGATGTATTACGGAAAAACACCCAGAAAGAGGTACAGAAAGGCCGGAACTACAGCGTTTTCGCTTCCAAATTAAACTCCACACATGCCGTCTTTGTTGAAATACCAGGTCATAAAGAACAAACTCTTAAACCAAAGTCATGTACTTATTAAATACATTTTTTAGGTGTGATTTGGTTTAATTCTGATACAATCTTAGAAATCGCCGCAGCCTTTGTTTATCAAGTTAAGATATTTTATTTTGAAAATTTGACCGGAAGCGTGACAGTCCCGTCTGCACAGCTTCACACCGATTCACTCAGACTGGAGGCAGGTTGACTATTGGGAACCACCGGCGAGGATAGACAATGATGAGGCGGTGAAGTACTGCTAATTAAAGTGTAATTCGCGTGTATCCTATCAGATTTATAAATACTTTTCGTCTTCTTGTGCAAAAATGACGACGACCACGACATATCAAGGGATGGAGCCCGGCTCTAAAAGCAGTTCCAGGTAAAGGCGTCGTTCAGACCGTTCTGTAACCCGTTAGCCACCATGATGCCAACAAGTCCAGCATCCTCTATCACCAACGCTGCATATGTTAACGTCAAATTTAAGACATTTTCCCTCAGACCCCTGCCCCTAATTCTTACTTGACCGCTTCGAAATGGTTGCTGCTAAGCACAGGAAGACGAGGCAAGGATGCAGCTCGGTACCACACCTTCCCGTTTTGTCTGAAGGGATGGACCAGTCCCATTTTTAACGTTAGCTAGCAACACAGCACACATGATGTACCCTCCCTTTTGTAGCTGGAGTAGCTGCTTAGCTAGCAAGTGATGCAGACAAGGCGGCTAGACGTTAGTGTTAAATATAGGCCTTTTTTGGCGTGCTTATATATTTCCCTCATTACTTCTTCGAGTTTATTGTCTGACAACGAAAAATCAATCAGATCTGTTATTCCTGTTGGGTGGGGCCCCAGTGGATTTCAGAGCAGTTATCGAGATGATCGGTGAGGTACAGCAAGACATCCTCCAGTCTCCCCAGCATATGGCCTCATCGAGACGAGGGCCATGTTACAGCTGGCTGCACTTGACAATAACCCGAGCCACATGAGTATTTTTCATCATGGAGATGCAGTGAAAGGACGCCACATCCGCTGATATTGCAGTGATATTAAGGACTGGATTAATGCACATTTAAAGTGCACAATGTTTTAATGAACGATTGAGCTTTCAGTAAGTAATGTGGTTGCTGTGGTAAATTTCATCATAGTGCGACAATAACATTAATACTTCATACATTTGACCAATGGGTGTGTTACCTTTAAAGTTTTTAGTTTTAAAAGACATGTAACAATGTAAACTGTACAGTAAGTACAGTCTACTTTATTGCTAGTTTATTAGGTACACCTAGTTGAAAATTGTGCCATCTAATACAACATCCCTGTAATAAATCCCACCCTCATAAAAGTAATTTTGGAAGCTGTAGTTTGTGTTTGGGTGTATATTGCTGTTGCTGTTGCAATATACAGAGAGACAGGGGTGGGGGAGATGGCTGTGACCGTGGCACCTGACTAGAACAGAGCAGGAGTTCAGACTAATTTCGGCTTAAAGTTAAACAAATCTGTCAATTTAATGTGTTTTATTGATAATACATCAGACATCAATGGTTAAATTGTTACTACTCTTTCCACAACAGCTGACAGGTTTTCTTAATATTTACTCTATCCTTGTTGATATAAACGGGTTTGTCAAATGATCAAAAGTGCTTGTAATTACAACATATTAGCACTGTTGCAGGTAATACCAGGTATGGTGTAAACGCACCAACACAGCAGGAAGAGCTGTAGCCTACATATAAAGTCCACATCTCCACATGCCTTAGTAACCCTTTCGTAATTTAAAGTTCAGTGTGAGACATTTATGACATGTCTGACATAACCTTTTTGTCGCAGCTGGGACCAGCTGCTCGTTCACTTGGATCTTGCTGCCCAGACAGTGCAAAAATACTGTATAACCAATCTGATGAGATGAAATTGAGATTAAATGTTGACCTTTATCGACAAGATTGTGTATGAACAATAATATTTAATTTATTAATTATGTCATCCTTAGTCTGAACTATAGCATTTAGCTGTGTTATTATTTGATAAATAAAAAAAAAAATCAGCCAATACGATCTAGCCTTCAGAAACAGTACTGACCATCTCTTTCATTTCAGGGTTTTGCGCCCTCCTGGTGGTGGCTCCAACATTTCACTTGGTACAGATGAGGAGAAGCCTCCCGTCCGGAAAAACAAGATGGCCTCCAGTGTTTTCGCTGAGCCAGAGGACCCCTATGCTAATCGAAGGAACAACCCACCGGGTACAATCTTCCTCATCTCCAAACATTTGCTGTTTTAGTATGAAAGATTATAAGTCAGTGTTTCATGTTGATGGGAGATTCAAGTTTTTCACTTGAGATTTTTCGCCTGCTGAATGACAAAACTGATTCTTTACCTCCCAGGGTGACTAAAAACCACAGACAGCTGTGAGTACACAAGAATAGCATTTTTTGTCTTCAGTGGTGATACTTGACTTAACTGTATGGGTTTAGGTGCCCAAATGATGAATTGATCTCTCTTAGGCTGTCTTAAGATTTTCAATCAATAGTGTTTCTCCACTAATCAGGATATTCTCAAGACTGCAGAGATCTGAAATATTCATGTAGAATTGAGCTTCCCCAAGTCCTTGTTACATTACATGGTTTATTTTAGAATTTTAATAGTATAAGAGGAATAATAAGAGGTCAAGGAACCCAATTCACTGTTTTATGGCCTTACACTATGGCTGGTCATTCTTGCCTGGTGGTTTTCTAGTCACTCTCCTAATATAAAAGGATACACAACAAAATGTCTCTGAAAGAGGAAATGAATCAAAAGTAAAAGTGATGCTAGATGCATTTTTAGTGAAGTAGTTCCTAGTTTTCTAGACACATTTTTCAAAGGTCTGTAACGCAGACAGACAAAGACAAATGAAATAGCCCTGGGAGGCACCATGATATACAGGTCAGGTAACAAAAAGCCATAATCCATGTAGGTTTTATTCCACTGTACTGTGCATTATATTTTCTATCAGGTTTGGTCACACACTTGATTGAGTGCTCAGTAATTCCTTTTATTTTCTGTGGTAAAAGGCTTATTTTGACATGTCTAAATTTGCATTATAAATAATGTGTATAAATTTATTGTATTTTTAATATCCAACAAAACAAAGAAAATAATAGAAATGGAATATAATATTTATAAGTATGTTTTCATTTGTGCACAATCACCTGAAAATAAAAATAGTTGTATTTTTGTAACCTTAGAATGAGCTGTTTATATCTACAGAGGCGCAGGTCCTCTCCTACGGAAAGGCCTCCGTGTTGCACCACCATGTTTCTACAGTAGTCCAGTATGTGTAAATTAAACAATGGCTCTAGAAAGACCCTTCACGACTTTTGTGGCCACTCAAGGTTCTCCAACATGTTCGAAGGGGGAGGGTGAGATGAAGTGTTTGCAAATCTGCAAGCTCTCTACTTCATGTCACTAAAACCTACACACTGGTCCTTTAAGTGGACACATTTCATTGGCTGGTAGGCAACAACCATCTTTGTTACACATTGTCATATCACCACAACACTGAAACCACTATACTACAATGCTAAAATGTTTCTTTTAATATTTATGAAGTTGTTGGAAAATGAGCTGTTTTTTTGTCTCCTGACTATGTTACATTACAGTGTGATGGAAGTGTGTTGCACTGATGTGAAGGTGGACAAAACATATTATATTATTCAAGATAGAAAAACAGAAAATGTTTTTATGTGTCATTTGTAGAAATGACCTAAATTCCACTGATTTAGTATAACTGTAAAACCTCCACAGCAGGTGTCAAGTTGGGAGAGTTTTGGCAGCTATTACTACATCTGGCAGGGTCTGACATTAGGGTTTCTTCCTACTTGTCCTGCAGACAAATGCTTCTCAAATCTACTTGTCCCATCTAAATTCCTACTTTCCCTGCCTAGGAGGTTGTTTTTCTGGCTGTGTGGTGCATACTTTCGCTCACGTCTTTTTTCTAACTAAAGTCCATTTCCTGTTGACTGTATAAAACACTACACAACACTTTTTTCTTCAGAGAGCAGTATTTATCAGCTGTATTGTAGCCAGCAAGGACGGGATAAAATTATTTTAAATATTATTATTTTAACATGTTCAATAAACTTCTAACTCAACTCAACATTATGTTTAACCGGGAATTTGTGCAAATCAGTGCAGTCAGATCAGTGAAATGTTCAAGTGCTATTTCACAGTAATTAAACAGTACCAGTTACTAGGGTTGGACGATTGGCTGAATCGCCGTTGCTTTTTTGGCCGATTTTTAGGGCGATATTTAGGGCTGAACGATTTTAGGAAAAGATCTAATTGCGATTTTTCTGGCAGATATTGCGATTTCAATTCGATTCGCGATTTTTTCTTCAAATCAAGCTTCAGTGCAATATTTACAATGTATAGTAACATTTACAATCATTATTAATTATTCAAACTAGGTATTTGTGAGGGCTTCAAAGAAAAATAACATTAAGAGAAAAACTACTGACTATACTGAAGACAATTCGCACACATCATCACATTAAATCCGTATAAATACACACACACACACACACACACACACACACACACACACACACACACACACACAGGTCTGGTCCATTCATTAAGTTCCATATGACGTTCGCTGCATTGTTGGTTATGATGCACGTCAGAGGAGTGTAACTACGAAGCGAGATTAATGTGTTAGCGAGCTATGTTGAGTCTAAATCCAGGGTTTTCAGTGTCACGAAAGTGTCTGTCTTTTAACCTGCTAGATCACCGTGGTAATTTATGCTAAACTCATGACCTGGTCGGCAGCAGGTTATGTTAAGAGTTTCAGATTAAATCGTCTGTAAAACGCGCCGTTCTTTAACTTATAATTGTCCTAACAGGGTTGTTCATGAGTGATATAGCTTTTAAACTGAGGGAAGACATTAAAAATGAAAAGCTTCTGAGCTGTATGTTCGTAATATCACCGAACGAATCCATATAATGTAAAAATGAAACAGCGGCACAAACTGTCTGCATCGCGCTGTCATGACGGTAACCTCCGTTTGGTGATGCAGAGTCATTTTTCCCATTTGCTCCAGATCATATTAACACTTTAAATTGACATGGTATATAATCCACACACTAAAATAATGATGAAGCAACTACAGACACTTTGGATACTTTTTACTGTTATCTGTTTTGTCTCCGTGATTTTGCAGCTCAGATCACTGATTAGAAAATTCATCATCATTTATCACAGACAATCTTAAATCAGTTACACTCATTTTACATTGGTTTGGTCAAAAACTTCAGTGATGTCCACGTCTCTGTCATCATAGGACAGTGTCAGACAGACTTCATCATGTTTAAATCTGCTGTATGGATTTTTATTGTTTAATGTGCAGTTTTCATGTTAGAATAAACAGCAGCATTAAGACCGCATTTAGTCGATCAGTAATTTTCTGACATCATTCTTCTTCTCCTGCTTTATTTGCAGCAACAATGTTGCTTTTTGCTGTAATGTATTTAGTATACTTTCCACAGCTCATAATTATAACAACTTGATCATTTTGACTTAAGTGGCTCGCGATCGCTTCACTTCATGCGAAGAGTGAAATGACGCAACAAACGCCCCTTTTATGTGAGCGCACACAGAGTCTGAAGACCAAAGCCTGGATTAACAAAGTGAGTTGATAACCACCATCATGATCCCCGTTATCTCTGATTGCGGTTTTAGGTTTTGTCGATCCAGATCATACAAAGAAAGCCTGGCTGTGTTGAGCTTGCTTCGTAGTACAGCCCTCAGGAGCACTGCAAAAAACAGCAGCTTTGGCGATCACGTGATCGCGTTGTCTGAAATCGCAATTTCGATCAGAAAACGATAAATCGTTCAGCCCTAGCGATATTTGTCATTTTATTCTGTTAATGTAATAGTCTGCAGAGTGACAGCCTCTGCTCTGCACCGTGTTCTCATCCAGTGGCGCAGTACACATCCGCTCAGCTGACCATGAGTACTTTAGCTCAATTAAAAAAACAGGCAGAGGATGCAAGAGGCACATATGAGATACATCCAAAGGTCAGTGGGTCTAGACACTAGAGACTTTTGGACAGAAAATCAAATTTTTTCAAGTTCCAAAAAATGATATATTCCCACTTGCCCGCTAGTTGATAGCATTCTTTGTTCTGAAAACAATGGCTTGCTTTACTAAAATATGTACTGGCATTTAGCCTGTAAATTAGGGATTGAAAAGCAAAGAAAAATATCCAGTGATTCAAAAGGGGAAGCCTACACAGCAGCATGATTGCATATTTTTATTAGGAATTAACATCAGCGTGAACAGAGTTATTATAAGAATGACATTCAGTACGAAAGTGAAAATTCCAAACTTGGAAATTTCCCTAAGGCACAACAGGAAACAAATAGGAAATGTGTGGGTGTAGCTTGCTGACATAGAGAGGTTCAGCGTAGATGTTCGAATAAGGTCAGACCATTAAGTCAGTGGACTGCAGTCATCTGGGTTTTTCCCCCTCGCCGGACCTCCTTTTCCCTTTATTTACTTCCACGTCTGATGTTAGGACTGAGGCACGAGAGAAGATCCCCTGTTGACGGGAAATTCCACACACTGTATGAACTCTCAGATGGTTTAGCATCTGATCCTATTAGGTAAAAAGTTTCATGTTTATTCTCAGTTGAAAGATTGGAGCCAGTTATAACAAAAGCAGGCCTATCTCTTGTGATAGAAATCAAGCTTAAATGTTGTGTAATTACCTTTCTGTTTGCTTTTACCACGCGATGGGTCATGAGTGTATGTGTGACCAACAGGACTGGAGCTACTGTCTGTTTTGAATTCAGGTAATCAAGCCTACTACTAGAGCCATCATTTAAATTTATTTTTAATTTAGGCATATTTACTAATGTAGCAGACATCACAGATTTTCTTTGATGATGTCCCGATATGGTGTGTATATGTTCCATGGTGTTATGTATATTTGTGAAGAGGGAAACATGGAGGATCGATGGTGTGTGACAGGATGGTTAAGGCCAGTTAACAGTGGGATATTTCACTGTTGTACAAATCCACAGTCTCTTTCTCTGAGATCAGGTTACAGTCTATAATTCTCAGATACTGCTCTTCAGTCTCATGTGGTACTGCTGGGGCTTTCAAATAATCCCTATTGTTAGTCATGCTAGCATTGCCAAGGCTACAGTATCTGTTATTACTACAAGGGCACTTGGGAAGCACAGACCTTAGCCAAGGCCAAATGCCCTAGTTCAGAATGTGAGGGAAAGTGAAAAATAATTTGTCTATCTGCCCTGTGATTTGGATTGCTTCAAAATTGAATGGGTTCTTCTTTGGCCCATGCGACGCGAGGGTACAAGGTTCATGAAAATCAGGCCAGCAGAGTTTTCTGTAATCCCACTGATAAACAAACAAATAATCGGCACAGAAAACAGAACCTCCTTGGCAGAGGTAATAATAATATTGTACTCCCCAAGGCAATTGCTGAGGTCTGTGAGTGCAGCAATACCACACGCACAAGAGTAAATAAGTAAGATGAAGCAAGGAAATTGAGCAGTCAGTTAGTCATATCAGGATTCAAATTTATTCTGGAATAGAAAATTTTGAAATGATTGGACATTCTGTACATCACCATGACATTTTTCTCTTTATAGAAATATGTAAAAATGAACAGACTTTGTCTTTGCACGTCCTGTTTGAAGGCCTCTCTATCTGAGCCATTATTTTATGTCTCCTTGCTCTTTCAGGTGGGAAGCCCACAGGAGTGCTGTGTGGTGAACCATCAGCCCCCCTGAGGAGAGGAGGGAACCCCACCACCAACCACTCTGCAGACGCCCCGGCCACAGTAAGATCATGCCTCCGATCATGAGTTATGGTGGGGATGAAATGAAGTGAAACTTGAGAGCAGACAAACATATAGGGAAGCAACTGAAGCTCAAAGGATTCAAAAGTATTTATTTTCTCTTCTTCTTCCCTTAAATTTGTTCTAGGTAGGAAGCCTAAAAATGGTTGATTGTTCAGTCTCATCTGAGTTTGGTTTCATTTCTCAGTCCTGAGCTCCTCCTACCAGACGAGCAGCACGCACTTCATGCGTGCATGATATCTGGTATCAACTAAAGCAGATACCTGACAGTGCAAAACAGCGACAGAGGAGAGAAACTACATTTCAAAACATAAAGATTCAGTGTGAAACTACAGAAGTACTGAGAGCTGAACATACAGAGACTTTAAAAAATGTCTTTGTCTCTGCTCTCCTGCACACACGAGCTGAACACTCAGTTTTTGAGGGGGAGAAAAGGAGGCTCAACAAGTTTGGCTGCGGTCGGCACAGTGTGACTGCCGCTTGGAAGCGAGTCAGGCTTGTTTTGTCTCTGCTCCAGAGTAGGACCATCTCGGGTGTGGCTCACCTCAATATAAGTGGTAACGGAAATGCAAATCAACAGCGATATGGGTTGACTCTGTGCAGCCATAAATGCCAGTACAAAAGCACCATGTGTGTCTCAGTACTCACCAGTCAGTTCTTTCCATTACATCCCTCCTCTCTTTACTGTAACATACTGTTTACTGTAACTTACCTTACAGTGTGGTCGCTCTTCCATGGTCACTGTTGCACACAGCTTTACAAGCAAACGTGAAGATAAATCCACTTTTTATTCTCAAAAGTTTAAAAAACAAACACTGAGCTCTCATCTGGCTGGTCCGCGGGTCCATTTCTCTGTGGCTGCTGCAGAGGGGCTGAGTGGCAAAAGTGAAAATAAATCTGATTTTTCATCTCAGAAGTTTGAAAAAAAAACAAACGCTGAGCTCATGTCTGGCTGGTCCACAGGTCATTTATTATTTCGTCACTGCTGTTTGACCGCGGGATAGAAAATAAATCCTCTTTTTAATTCCAAAAGTTCGAAACATACACTCTGAGCTCCCCCTATGTCAATGAAGGAGACTCCACTATGCCACCGACCCTCTCCTGTAGAGCTCCCCGACTCTGAGCAGCTGACTGTCGACTCTGTATCTCAGCTCCACCCAGTCCTCTCCGGGCCTCAGCAAAGCCCCACAATAAACATGAATGAACTCAACTGAAGGTGAAGTCAAAAGTAATCGAGTGAGCTGACAACTCCTGAGCTGAGCATGTTGCTTATTAGACTCTTTTTCTAAGATTTTATTTGTTGTAATTCTGTTTTATAATTACCTTTCTGCAGGAGTTTGAGCCATTGATTCAGGGTCTCACTGAAGGAACATCCACGCACAGCTGCACTAGTAGAGCAGCCAGTAGGAGCCCCCAGTCTGAGAAAACCTGTGATTGGTTTAAGTTTACCGTCATGAGCCAGATTCTTTATGCTGAAAACAGAGCCAAGAGGAGGTGCAGAAGCCTATTTATGTCTCAGACCACTTGATTTACAATATGATGAAAGGTTTTCATGAAATTATTTCTCAATGATACCAAAACAATGTTGCCTACCCTAACTTTAATGTCAAATAAAGATAGCTGTGTATCAGTCAAAGGACGCACTGAAGTCATTTCTCCATTATGAAACAGTACAGAAGTTCCTGTTTTTTTCATCTGTAAAAGCTAATGATAATACTTACCACTTCTTATCTGCTTGTTTTTTTTTTAGGATGGAGAAAATTCTGCACGCGATGTTGGTAAGCACCTGTTTTTTTTCTGGTCACATCACCCCAGTTTTGTAATATTTATGCACTGTAAGTACTGTACTGTAGCCTGTTGTATCTCCTGCAGCTTACCTGTTGCCAGATTTTCAGGCAATAGGTAAGCATCAGGCAGTATTTATAAAAAGTGTCATTGGCACATTAACTTATCAAATTACCAGATTCTTATACAAGATCCTTGGCAATATTACTTATCATGACATTTTCAGCATACACTGATATCCAGATACTGAAATGTTATATGAGTAAGATTAGATTAGAAGTAAGCAGTAACTCGATCTAGCCAAATAGTGACCCCACATTGATGTATGAAAACGTTACAGCTTGTTTGTAATGTTTTATTAATGATCTATAAAGTGTCTAACTAAACTAATTAATACCCTGGAGGTAAACCATAGGAATAGTCTTGTAATAAAGTGGTGCCACAATATGTTTGGAAAATTTGTAACAAGAACAAAGCAGAGAAAAAACTTTTTGTTAGAAGTACATGATGTGACTCTGACAGTTTCCCATCACGTGCATATGCAGTGTATTGTCATTCCCTCAGGGCAATGTTTAAAGTAATTAAAAGTAACAAGCTGAACCTGGCAAACGTCTGAGGGGTGAGACATGTTCTCATGCAAAATTATAGTCACTGTTCCCTTGTGAATGTTTTCAAGTGTAACTGATAGTCACGTCTGCTTACCTGTGTTCAGAAAACTGTGTTGCTGAGCCTGAAGCAGCTCCAGGGCAGCAGGATGAGGCCCCTCCCACTGAGGACGCCGCTGCAGGACTACCGTCTGGCCGCAGAAATCCCCCTGGGGGCAAGTCCAGCCTCATCTTGGGTTGAATCCCAGCCAACCGCCCCTCCTTACATCCACTCATCTCTGAACTCATCTTTTTTTTTTTTCCAACAAGGCACCCCAGCCCATTTGTGTGTACCGCAGGAATCCTGTCTGATGTCCAACTGACACCAGTCTCCTTCACATCCCCAAGTGCATTGTTTTGATACCTCTCCTTTTTGAAAACTGTTTTGTACTGTTTTTATTGTTTGTTTGTTTTGACAGAAGCACTTTATGTATTTCTAATTACATGGTTCGAAGTCAGCCTTTGCCCCTGTAATGCATTAAACCTGCCAGAAAAAAGGGTACAAGGTTCACATTTCTCATATCAACCGATGGTAAATCTCCCCCAAGTTTATTGCGACAGCACAAGCTGTAGGTGATTTTACAAGCAGTTTCTAGAACACAAGCAAAGAAAAAGCTGTCTTTTTTTGCACTGTGTTCAGTTTTGACCCATCTTGCATGCACGTCTGGTCTGTAACGTATGAATGTGAGAAGAAACATAACTGTGAAGATTTCTTTCTTAATTTAACCTGTTTGTTGGTTGTTTTTTGTGGAATAACTGTTGTATTGTTGTTGCATGAAGTTGGAATCTTTCTACTGATTATATGATTATTATCCACATAGGAGCCAAATAGGAGCTGCATAAATTACTGTCATTATTGTGATCTGAAGGGTGCAAACATTTGTCTTACTGTAGGTCCCATGTCAGGTAACACAATTGGAATAAGCCTTTTTTATAATGTAGTCACGAACCTTAGATTATTGTAATCCCAGTGCCGGTTTTGAGTGCCCCGTGTTTTTATAGGTGAAATTTACTCTCAAATAAAGTGTGCCTGTTTGTGTGTTAGGCTACAACATCAAACAAGGTTGGGTTTCCCCTATTGCATCCAACCAGTATCATGTGGGCCTTGTTTTTCCACTGCGAGCCAGTGGAATGCTGTTGGTCCTGACATGTCAGTGTTTATGGTAAACCCATCCTAGATTGACAAGTGACCTTATGACAGCTCAGCCTTTTTTTTCTTTCTGTTTTACTCCCTTCCTGTCCTTGTTTATGATCCTACTCACTGGAAGTAAATAAGTCTTTTTGTACATTTCATGTCATATTATTTTAAACCAAAATTCAAACTTCCTCTTGCTTCTGTCTTGTTCAGTCACGTGTGTGTGTGACTGCTGTGTCAGCCAGCTGTCATGCAAGAAGGCCTACATTTCAAGTACCTGAAATGTAATTCCTGTGGTGTCTATTTTTACTGTGTGTTATGATGCAAGACATAAATGTTTGCATCCTATACCAATTCCTGTTGCTGGATGTAAGTCACTGCAGAAATCTGAATTCAAGAAATGGCACAAGTGGAAATGGAACATTAAAAATCAATTTTGACCATTGGTTGTGTTGCTGTGTTGATTATCTGACTTGGAATGATCATACTAAGGACTGGATGATATGTGCAAAATGAAAAATCACAACATTTTTGATCAAATCTCTTTATAGTGATGTTGCAAGAAATTTGTAGGGATCACTATTGGTGCTTTCAAAGAATATTAACAATTTTTTGTTAATCTTTAGAGATGTAGATGTAATGTAACCTCTCATCTTTGAGTAGATGCACGCGTCCTTCTGTGCAGTGATAAGGTTGGCAGATGTAGTTTGGTAGGAAGAAAATAGTCTCTGCATGGAACTGCTCACAACAAGGCCTGTGAATTATCTTGAGTAACCAGGTCATGATTTCTGTAGAGACTAGATGGCACTCAAAATACTGAACTGATGGGTATTTGAGTACTGTCTAGTTACATTATATTTGAGAGAATACAATAGACATCTCTGTTCCCAGTATCTCCAAATCTCTGCAACTCACAGAAAAACAATCTAGATCATGGGTCTTCAACAGGGGGTCTGTATCCGTAGGGGATCCTCAGAGTTACTGCAGCGTGGGCCTCCAAGTTGTTCTATGAGTTTTTTTCCTCAGAAATTAATTTGTGTAAGAAAATACAAATTAACACAAACAGACTAACACATTCTTCACCTCTGAAACCACTGGCAAAAGTTCAGAAGGTGAGGTTAATGCAGTTAACATGAGCCATGCTACAACTGCTGCTGGCTCAGCAACTACGGGTAAGTGGAAACAACGAAAGACCCAAGAATATTTAATGCTATATAGTGAGGGTCTCTATCTCTCTACCACTTAATGGGTCCATGGCCTGAAAAATGTTACAGACCCCTGATCTGGATGGATAAATAACTCTACAGGTAGGAGGATAAATATGTATTTTTCATCTTGAGGCGAACTGTCCTATTTAAATGTTCATGTGGGACCCTGACTAAGACAGACTTGAAAAATTGTGAACCTCTAGTTTAAAGGACCAGTATGTAGCATTTAGTGGCATCTAGCAATAAGTTTGCAGATTGCAAAAACATTGTCTTAAGGCCCACACATAATCAGCATTACAAAACTGCTCTTCCCCGGCTGTGTCATTGTTTTCCTTGGGAGAGAGTAGCTGCATCCAGCTAGGCAGAGGTGCCAACTTTGCCATGGTGAAACGTTTGAAAATAGCCACTGAGCACTGCACTCAAAATTCAAATTATTTCAACAGTGGCCTCAGCTGCCACTGACCTTTCAAAACACAACCAATGACACAAGAGCTGTATGTGACAGCCATGGTTGGGAAAGTTTTTTTTTTTTTTTGACAAACAGGGTCACAGGTGGGAATCTAATCAGCAGCACATGGGGTGGACGCTCTACCAGCCGAGTTACAGGGCCGCCCCCAAGGTTAGGCAAGCAACTTAAGAAGTGCAATAAGTTATTTTTTTTTTACTAATTCCTTCTTTACAATTGTGGTGGGACTCCTCCAGCAGTGCAGAACAATGAGTGGGCTGAATACAGCGTGGGCTTGTCTCCTCCTTTGTTCCAACCCCCTAATCAGAGCCAGGCAATATAAGGCACCTGTGGGCCTTTCCGCTCTCACTTTTCCTGCCTCATGTCCTGTTCCTGCTGTGGCTGTAAATGTTTGCTCATACCGAGTATGTGCCAACAAAAGCCTTTTTGTGCACAATTGTACTTGCACTTTAGTTTTGTTTAGCATGTGCAATGTGTTGGCTGGCCAGGTACCGATTGACTTTGACCACTAGAGCCCAGACCTCGAGGTTTTGAGAAAGGTGCTTCATCATCAGTTTTAATATGAAGTGTGGTGAGCCCAGCTAATTGTGTTCTCTGCCCTTGTTTCAGGTGTTCCTGCCTCTTTTTTTACCACTGCTCCTTGGCCCACCGGTTTTCTTTTGTTTGGCTTTACTTTGCCAACTGGGATACATATTTGGTTGTTTTTCTTAATTATTTTTAGTGAGTTTTCTTTATTTCAGGAGTGGAGAGCCATATTGGTGAGAGGCTAGGCACCCGTGGTGAGGTCCCTTCACGTTTGTGTGTGAGTAGTTGCACTGGGACACCATAAACTGCAACATTTTTCTGTTTGAGGATTGCTGTGTTGTCTGCTGTGCCCACTTCTGGTGAATAGTGGCATCGCCCCTAGACACTCCTGAGTAGTCTGCCTCTCCCACTTGGCCTCAGCTCAGTTTCTTAGTTTCTTTAGTCTTGCTTAGGTTGGTTGAGTTTTTTCTAACTATTGTATTGTTCACTGTTTTTAGAATCTACATCAAAGCCTCTTAACATATATTGGAATAAAGTAAAATTTTATCTAGTTAGTTTTGGTTATTGCTTGCTTATTAATAATTTTCTTCTTTCTCAGCAGCTCCAGCCCCTGATATTGCTTTGATTACTTTGCTTATTAATAAAAGTTTGTTTTAATGGAGTACATGTCTCAGCCTGTTTGTCAGTAACAAACCTGTGTGCCTTACATCTACCCTCTACACAATATTCAAGGTGCTTTAGGTATTTCCTGGGGTGATATTCCCCAGATGGTGTTGTCTGGCATATTCTCTATTCTTCCCTTATGTCATAATTCCATACCTACCAGCCCACTTCACCATCCCTTGCCTACACAATGTAATAACATTACTTATTACTTGGTATCAAAAGTAAATAGTTACATTACTAGTTATAACTATTACTTTTGTGTCTTGTTGGTGGCCTTGTTGTGGTCCAAAGTAAACTGATCCAGCGATCTGTTGCCACCCAGAAAGCTTTTGTTGTCAGCTGTCCAGATGCAGGCTGTCAAACTGAAGATTATCTCTTGACGAGCCACACAAACTCAGAAGAATACTTCCACCTGTGAAAAGTCAGCCTCTCTCCCTCATCCTTCGTTGTTTGTTTTCTGGCTGCAGCTGATGTGACCTGCCCTGAAGTGACTCAGCAAATTAGTTACTTGGATTAGTAACTAATCTAATTATTCTGGAAATTGTTAAGTGAAACTGTTACTGCCCAGACACTGGTGACAACATAGCCAGAAGCATCACTAGGGGTGTCCCAATCCGATATTGATATCGGATATTGTCCGATATCAGCCAAAAAACGAGTATCGGATTTTATCAGACTGCATCTAAACTCTCTGATATAAGCGTTCCGATAAGCAGTCCATTTTCCGCTCCAGCACTTCTATCCATAGGTGATCTGGTTGCTGACTATTGTTCTCTGTTTGAGTAACATCACTTGATCACGCCTTTTCTAACATTCCACACCACAAAATAAGTAATAAAGGTATGTATGATTCGTGTCGGTATCGGATCGGATCGATATTGGAATTGGCCAGTACTCAAGGCTGCAATATCGGTATCGTATCGGAAGTGAAAAAGTTGTATCGGGACATCCCTAAGCATCACATAGAAGCAGAGGAGGGAGAGAGTGATTGAAGAAAAGTGTTTGTGTTCCCTGAACTCTGTCGCACAACTTTTAAAAACATACTACAATCTTGTCAGTAAACGTAACGCGTGGCAAAATGTCGGTAATTGGATGGAGCTACGAGATTTCTGAATAAACATATAATTTACAAACTGAGCTGAATCCAATGCTTAAAATAGTTTAACTGTTCATAAGCCAGGCAGATGTGACGCGCTTTGCCTCTCTGCGCTCTACCTCGCAGTTTGCCAAGAGCAGATATCTTAACACGTGAAGGCAGCAGCATGAAGGAGAACCTGTGGCGGCCACATCGAAAGCCACTGACAGGCAGAAGGAGAGACGGGAGGTACGTCAGTTTGAATAGAGCGCCAGATTTGAAGGGTGCGTTTGATGTGAACTACGGGGCGTGAGGCGTGTACATGTGATAATGGTGCCGCTCGAGTTACTGCCTGAACTAGTTGGCAGGCGGCGCTACACGTAGTAGCAACTGATTAAAAGTAATTATGAGCTGTCATTGTAACATTACACTGCTTATAACCGTAATATTAATTTGCGTAATCGTTGCGTCCTGGCGCACTTAGTGTCCCCTGTCTCTGTGTCTCTGTTCTTTGTTTGATTTTACGATAACTACACAACTGCACTGGCTCGTACTAATGTGTTTGCGTGTGTGTGTGTCTTAGGGGTTGGTCTGGTTACTCAAATGGAAAGTGAAAGTAAAGTAAAGATCCCTCGCTTAATGTGCAGTGAACAGTACAACAGTCCCTTCGCCAAGAGACACACGGCTGACTTTCTTTGTAGAGGAGCGTGTACGGTAAGTTTAGTCGACATTACTGTTGTTACAAGCTGTGAGACGTGTCATACAAGCGACATATGTTATGTCGGCCTGCATTTAAAGAGTGACGAGGTAGCCGACGTGTAACAGACAGACATGTTCATGATTTAATGAATGTAAATATCACGAACTGTGTTTCTGTGTTATATTTTCATGTTACTGAGAGTACAATAAGGAGGGCATGTGTCTGTTTATTCGTAATATTAGTCTACAGGGAAATGGCTGGACTCGATCAAAAGTGTTGCGTTCAAATGCACCTCGTGAGCTCAGTTCCACGTACATATATATCATGGCATCTTGTTTTGTCACACTCAAACACCTTAAGGGAATATTTAAATGGCGGCTTTGCGATGTTTTGACAGTGCTTCCTGTTTTAGACACTGAAACAACTAAAAACGTTGGATTGAGATGGTGAATGTTTTCATACACAACACCACAGCCTGTCCTGTAGACAGGTGATAATGAGGTGTCCCATTCCTGCATGGTTTATCTTTGGTGGGTGAGATCTGAGCACACACTTTCCTGAGTCCTGTCACTAACTTTTTTTCAATAAGGAAGGAAGCACGCTTTATCAGCCACAAGCTGTTTTTTGTTTTTATTAAGATTTCCACCGATTCAACATGCAAGTGAAAGTAAATTCAGCAAACTGGTCTATTAGTTCTCTTGCCAGGAGGTGAGTTCTTGTGCAACATAACCCATTACACAAATCTTTAACGAATAGACAGAATAGGAGGAGTAGGAGTTATGCCAGACATGCTAAATATGCCTTTTGCCATAACTGTAATTGCATTGTTTATTTTGCTGCATTGCATATCAGAAATATTGTCATTACAGAGGGCAGTAAGCCCAAATTAAAACCACACTTTTACTTGGTGCTTCGGCCCCCATAATTAACATGCTTGCAGTACATGCGTATAGTCTCTCTCTACTCTAGTTTTAAAACACTAGTTTTGAATTCTAGTATGTAAATCAAGTTAACTTAAAGTAGGGATGCAGGATATGGATTTTTTTTGTCAGCAGATACAAAAAACTCATAATTGCCTGCTTCTCATGGCCAAAACTGATAAGATAGCAATATTTTTGACATGGTGCAGTGCAGCAGGTACTTGTAGCAAAGTGCACATTTAGCATGTGTTTATGTGTAAACTTAACACTCTGTTCTTTGCTGTTCATGTTTGATAATTTGAATTGGATTGAAGGACTTTTTGAAGGTGATTGAACTAGCAAATGAGGCTTTATATTGGCAACCTCACTGGACAGCCAGAGTATCTTTTCTTCCAGATTCCAGGGTCCAAAAAGTGGCCGAGGGTATCAGCTAGTGCCCACCAATATGTCAGCCATACTGATATATCAACTGATATTAGCTTATCGCAGATAAATCTGTATTGTTATATATTTTGGCTGATAACTAGCAGGAAATCAAAGTTTAATGATAACGTTTTTTTCATTGCCCAGTCGGGCAAGTGGGTTGGAAGTTTATTTTTAAGTTAATTTTTACTTCCACTGCTTAAAATGATTTACTCTTTAATGGTTATCAGATAACAAGAAAGACTAAAGTTAATTTTCATATTAAATCTAAGTCAGCAACAACTATAAAATTTCAGACAGTAGGGAAAATGCCCATTACAGTGCCACTAAGTCCTACATACTGGTCCTTTAAGTGTCAAAAAAAAAAAAAAAAAAAAAAAAAGATTATCAGCCAGTTTGTGGACTTGGCCCTACAACACAGCTCCTTGATCTCACAAATCATAAGCTCCAGCAGTTGTCGTGGAAAATTACCCATCAGGACGTTCACACACTGGTTCATTTCAATTCATGCTCCACACTCCACCTTAAAGAATTTAATACCAATTTTATGACTTGTCATTAATTCATCCATTTATATAATAATTATTTTTATGAGTAACATAAAGGAACCCCAACTTGCACTACAGCCCTGTGTTTCAGAATGATAAATGAACCTTGAATGTTGTAACTTGGTGTTATCCAAATAGGAAGTGCACAGACAGGCCAGACTGTGTTGTTTGTAAAATCGAGACAAGAATTGTAATATAACATATTCCGGGGGTCACACAGTTAAAACCACAACCATCAGGTGCTGCGGTATGTCCGTCATGACCATGTGTGTGATGGATGGATTGACCTCTACTCTCAGTTAACAGTTAAGCAAGAGTCATGTCTGTGTTTAGTGTGTTGCAGTCAAAGGAGAAATCGAAGGATTTAATCCTTGTGTGATTGTGCGGGGAATGCAGATGTTTCGCCACCGTGTCCAAGAGATTCAGACAGGAAACCGCCACCACACAGCTGCAGTAACTTAATTATCGTATTGAGACTGCATGTGTACTCTATGACAAGCATTTCCAGCTACGTCCACAAATACAAAGGACCTAGGGAGGGGAGATCGGTCACTGCCCTTTGTGTTGGTGTAATGATGACTGTTTCGAATGGTAATGTTTTTGTTATGACAATGTGGCTGAAGAAGCCCTAAATGATACCAGTTATACCGGTTTAGGATATAAAAAGACGCAGTTTTAACTGAGATTTATTCTGTCGTGAACCAAATCAAGGCTCAAGCAAAAGGTGGGAGATCATACATGTGAGTAGGGTCCAACTAAAATGAACTAAAACAGAGTTTTTGAAAAACTGAGATTGTGGGCCTCCTCTGAGGCAAAGCTTGGAAAAAGGCACCCCCTGTATGTTTACTTGCTTAATTCCTTCGACTATGCCTATGGGTCAATGATTATGTTACTTGATCCCATAGATGCTCAACAATTGACCTAAGAGAGCCTAATGTTTGACATAATTTCTGACTGTCAAAGGCATGTATTTGTTTAGTAGGAAAGTGGGAGTAATTGTAAAATTCAAATACAGCATCTTCGAACTAATTCTTTAACCAAATCACACATATTTAGGATATTCTACGTGACCTCCTTTTGATAACTAATGCTGTAACTAAGGTAATATTTTTCCACATCCATTCACTGAGCCTTCACTGTTTGGAGCCCCCTCCCCCCACTTTGAGAACCTCTGAATTAGCATGTGTGAACAATTTACAAAGTGGCAATTATATGTGGCCACAAGTGCAGAGAAAAATACAAAAAATGCCACAACCAAGCCAAGATTTCACTGCAGGAGCAAAGAGACCAAATGAGAGGTTTGCTTAATCTTCTCAAAGAGCACAGGGGTCATCACACATACTTGTTCACTAACTCTTTAGTTGACCAACTAATAAACTCTTCAAGTGTTATGAAAAGAATCTCTTTAGTTTACTTTCTCTTTCAGTATGACTACTCGACAGGGAGTAACATGACATTAAAGTAAATACAAACATTTTAAATGTTGGTGGACAGCTGGTCAAATAGGTTACAGAAATAGTCTTGACCTTATGTCGGACAACCACTTACAGTATGAGTGATTACAGAAGCACATTCATACTCATAGAGACCATTTTATTGGGCAGGCAGATTAATGAATGTCTTTTTCCTTTTAAAGGACCAGTGTGTAATAATTACAGGAATTTATGTACATAAATGAGATACATTATATATAAGTATGTTATTTATTATTATCAATCAACGTAAACTCATAATCTGTATGTTCCCGTTACTTTAGAAATAGCCATTTATAGTTACATACGGTCGGGTCGACTTACGGAGATCATCATCCTGCGCCGTCTACGGCAGCGCAGAGCGGACAAACTGCACTAACAGTGAGCCTTGGGAAGCCCATGGCGACCTTACGTAGACGCCGCAGCGTAAACACGGAAGTAGACGGGGAGGATAGACGCGGGTGATTGCTGGCAGACCATTTAGCGTTGTGAACCTTGACTGGCACAGTTTTGACAAATGGAGGATCATACATACACTGTACCAGAACAAAAAGCAGCGGACAGTGAATCCCCGTCATCCAAGAAGCGGAGACGCTAGGAAAGTAAACACAAGCATGACAGGAAACGGCAAAAACACGAATCAACATCGGCATAGCGTTTACACGATGGAAATCGCTGATGGAGGACAAACGTTTTCACAGTGACGCCGAGGTTGCCTGTTTTCTGCTGGACAGGTAATTCATCCTACACACATAATTGTAGTTTGTTGTGAGATGGCTTTCGCTCGCCATTTTGTCCGCTGACGGCCACCGTACTCTTGGTGAGAGAGGGGCGGTGTCGGGGTAAATCCTCTTAGTTGCAATCTAAGGTTTGAACGTTAGATGCCGCTGGAAATCACACACTTCTCCTGTAAGTTATTGTGCAGTTTCACTGTTGAAATCCACATCTGTAATCACCAACTGTAACTACACCAGTCCAAGGAAATAATGGCCACGCATCATACAGATGTCTTTTAAAGGTTTAATCTCCATCCTCTGCAGACACCATGAAAACTAGAAAATAAAATACATAAAACAGCATTTGAAAAACAAATCATTATAATTGAAAGTCTCTGAAAGTCTCAAAAATCACATTATAAACAGGTCCCCACAAGCTAGCACAACAGACCTCTGACCTCTGTTACGCGACCATTACTCTATCAAAATAAACTTACATGAAGAATAGTACATTTTAAATCCATTTTAACGATTTTGAATAGAAACATTAATGAAATTATGTTTTCTTTTAAAAAATGTAAAATAAACAACTCAATTTTTCAGGTAACATGTCTCTCAGACAGTTACACCAACCTTTTCAAAATATTATATCACCAGTGAATAAACATTTTGATACTGATAAGACAATATGGCCAGATTCTCAAGAAATCAGATACATTTCAAAGAAGTTGTGATAACTTCATCAAATTTTCCAATACAAAGGTGATCAGTGTCATGAAGAAATCTCATGGTTTCTGGCTCTGTCACTGATCATGCAGTGATCACTATGAGGAATATTTGGAACTTAACCATATAAGTCAAAATGTGATCAGTCAAGTAGTAATGGGTGATCAGATATCTTAACATATGATTTATTTAGCCACTTTAACTCGCATATTCACTCTGACTTTGGGGTGTCCCAGACATAAGATGACCAACTTAAAATTCCACTTCTTGTTAATTTGCTACAGGTCAATGGCAACTGCAAAGGATGACAAAATAAAACTCAGAGGTCAAAACAAACAGGATTAAAGTCATACAAAATATTCAACATAATTCCCTGATCTTATATTTAAAGGTCCCATATTATGCAAAATGCACTTTTTCAAGGTTTTCCAGTGAAAATATGTGTCCCCGGCCTGCCTTCAGACTCCCCTGATATGAGAATAATCCTCTCTCTCCCTCTCTTGCTTGCTCCACCTTTCAGTGAATGTCGGCCAAAACGCTCCGTTTAGATTTGTGCCCGGCTATGACTACATAGCCGGGCAAGCGCCTCCTCTGAGCCGGAGACACTCCCTGTGCTGCGTGTCTGTGCCGCCCACTGAAAACCTACGAGTCCACCTCCCGGTCGCCATTTTTTTCTCCAGTAACGCTACACAGGCAAACAGAGATGTCAAAGGCACAAGGAAAGCACAACAAGTCCTCTGTTGTTGGCTGCAGGAACGAGCACAAATGTCTGCATTTACTCCCGTCATCTGACCCACAGAAGACCCAGTGGATTCATTTATTAATTTTATTTTTAAGTAAAATGTCCTCACAACGCCGGTAAAGTGTTGTGTGTGTGTGTGTGCTAACCATTTTACTTCGGACTGCTTCTTCATCGACGGTCAGTACAAAACAGGATTCACTTCAAAACTGAAGCTCAAGGATGGATCAGTACCGACTGTGACATGACTGTGACATAACTGCAGACATGCAGCGGTAAGTTTTATCATCTTTATGCTGCTTTACTGTGTATTTAGCCGCTCATCCTGCCATTAGCATCGCAGCTAATAAGTGTAGCATCTACTGTGTGCTCACACGCTGGAGTATAATATTGAGAGAGAGTCGTGATAATCTGTGTTAATGTTAAACCTCATGTGAAGCCAGTTAACTAAACAGAATAGTAAGTTGGATGCTGGTGACTGTTTTTCATGTCAGTTTTTGTGTGACTTCATGCTGCTGGGTTTGTGTTATCAGCTCTGTTGTTATGGACGCCTCCTCTCTCCTCTGCCTGCTGTGTAACTTAGATTAGCATCAAGCTGCTAACTGTCTCATACCTGAAATGTGTAGCGACCTGCTGCAAAATCAAGCCGAGAAACTTGTTCAACAGCTTCCTCACCAACACCACCCCCTCCTCTATTCAGCGTTTACGGTGCTTCAACACTGATGTGCTAAAAGACAACAGTATGGTAACAGTAGTCCTGCATTACATTACAAACAACACAGTGGGGGTGCAGGACATGCAGGAGGGGGAGAGGGACACGTCCATAATGACGACTGTTGCTTTGATATCAGTACAATTCATAAAATCATGTGACTACATGGGTTATCAGTTTTTACTCACAAAAACGGCATTGTAACAATGACCAAGTCACACACATCAGCTGTTATTATGAATATATTAGGCCCATAGCAGTGTATGATTGCATATATTGTCTCAGTGGCATTTGAAAGACTCTTGGTGTTTCCATTTCTTGGAATGCTGTGCAGGTAAATGAAATTGTGGTTACTTTTAATTTTTTAATAAAAATATTTACAGTTGTTCATTATTTCCATCTTTGATTTTCTCTGTACTGTTGTACTTTCAGACTCTGCCTGGCTGTCATGTATCACAGTGAACCTGCTGACAAACCACACATCACATCTGGTGGAAACCAACTCTTCAAAGTGCACTTCCCAAAGACCATGAGAGGAGCCTGCAGAACAAAACCAGTGAAGACTGAGCCCATGTTTTGTAAGTGTTACATTCTTTTATTTGTAACTAAAATTAAGTCATGTACATGTTGTATTTACTGTATCACTGTAACAGTTGTTGTAAAGGTTTCAACAAAAAAAAAAGAAATAAAATAGAAAACTAATAACTTATATAAATACACACATAAACATAATGCACTGACTTTTTTGAAGTCTAAACAAAATCTTTGTGTAATATTGCACAGGATATGTGGCCGACTTAATGGACCTCATCTTTGAGAAAGTGTTTCTGGACCCGATGCCAGACAGGGATGACGATCCAGAGGACCTGAGTGCACAGTATGAGGAGCCAGACAAGGAGGTCATCGCCAGCTGTGTGTCCTGGTTCAACTAAGAGGAGGTCTGAATCCAACATAGAGGCCCTGGGCGTCAGGAAACGTGGTGCAAATCCTGAGAACCAGACAGGCTTTGACGAGGAGTGACGAGGAAACCTCAGCAACAGCTCACAACGCTCTGATAGGCTGATACCTGTAACGAATGAAACATGGAAAAGATGTCCAGTTAACAGTTTAGCCTCAAAAACATCAATCTTTGATGTGTCATGTGTTTTTCAAATGGATTCAGTGAATCTTTCAGTTTACTGTCATGGATGATAGGTACATCATTTGACATGTTATAGGATGTGATATATGCGATTCAGTAATTGCCTCACAGTATGTATAAAACTTGTCTCCTGTGAAGTCATGTTTAATATGAACAGTATCTGTTTATTTTGGGGTGTGCTTCTCCATTCATGGTGTTTAGTGAACACTGTAATGTTATGGCGACTTAAGTAATGTAAAACAAACTGTAAAAAATCTGTCATATTTATCTTCATAAATACAACTAACAATATTGTGAAAATCTTTGCTGTCAGTGTCGTGAAATAAACCCTGACAGGATGATGCAGGACCCTGACACAAAACAGAGGGTCTTACTTCATCCTGAAGAGGTTTATTTTACAATACTGACCTGCTCACTGTACATTATCCTGCTCAATATACAATGACTTATCACAATCAGAATCAGATACACTTTATCGATCTCAGGAGGGAAATTGGTAGTGTTACAGTGGCACTCATTCAAGGAAGACTAGAATATTACATATATATATGTATATGTTGTTAACGTTTTCTCTTTTAGCAGCGCAAATGGATCTGAATGGTTTTGAGACATTTTTAAATAAAAAATGCCAAAATGTGAAAATGGTTTGGTTTCTTTACTCCTCTCTGACAGTGAACTGAAATCTTTGGGTTGTGGACAAAACAACAATCACCTTGTGCTTTGAGAAACTCATGACATTTTATGGACCAAATAGTACCAAAAATGTGGAGCATACAAACGCTTTGCATGTTTAGACCTATTTTTTTTTTTTGAAAAAATAATCGACAGATGAAAATAATCACCGTAGCCTACAATTTAGTAGGTGTGATCATCATTGTTGTACCCAAGTGTACTAGATGCATGTCGCTCAGTGTGGCTTCCAATAAATTTATAAGATTACTGAAATGTCACAATCTATAGGAGGCCTTATTGTGCTTTGTATTTTCTGTGTTTGTGAGTAAGCCTGACAGACAAGCATCAGAAATGAGTTTGGGTTATAAAAAGCTATGATACGTGTGTGTGTGTGTGTGTGTGTGATTGCCACTGACTATGTCACACTGCTGTATCTAAAATGCATTCTCTGGAGACCACACTTGCTTTTGTCCTTTGGCTCAGCTTCAGTCACTGGAGAAAGGATGCAGACTGTCCAGCTTTGTTTGGGAAAGAATGCTTGCTGTATCTCTGTATGTCATGAAATATGACGAGACCTTTGTTTCACTTTTTCATAATACAACAGAATACAAAGGTCGTGCACAAGTAAAAGTATTTTTTGGATTCCACAGACAGAAAGATAAAATATACAAACTAAGCAAAAGTAAGAAGTTCTGTTAACTTCTTCTTTGGAAAGAACTCAACACAAAATGTGAGATTCTTAGGACTAATGAAAAGCAGCTATGAGAAATGCGTGGTTGCAAATGTTGGTATGCTGATGTTAGCTCTGAGCCAAAGGACCCAGGCCATTAAAAACAAAACTGAATTAGTACACAACCCATCGACAGACTAAGATTAGATCATTTCCCTCCTCTCATCATACGGCTCCATCTCCCTTCCTTTTTTCGTCCGGATGAGGGTAGTTCAACCTCTCTTGAACAAAAGCACATGTGCACGCGAGATATCTATAAACATGGCTTTCACCAAGTAGGCATGATAAATGTGAAGTTGGAAAAAAAAAAAAAAAGAAAAGTGAAAAGTGAAAACGGACACCAGGGGATCACATTATGAGAATCTTTTAAATTGCTGGAGGACATAAGGAAACAAAAAGTGATCACGAGGGTTTGACAGTGAGCTCCAGCTAAGCCACAAATGAGCTCTACATAATTTTAGTAGTTCAGCTGACTCAGCTTAACAGGCTCACTGACTGCTGTTTGTGCATGATTAAAGAGACAAAACTCTCTCTTTGGTGACACAACTTATTAAAAGCATTGTATTGATTTTTTAAACGATTTTTGAGAGTTGGCTTGTCATCCATCCAAGATTTAGTGCGCAGTTACTGTCCACCCCCCTGTTTAGAAAAGGTCAAGTAATTTTGATGAGCTATAAATTGTTCTCTGTTTATTCAGTGTTTTGCGTCATTGGTCATGGTCCAGTGAAAATGAATGCTTTCAAACACACTTCCCTAACAAACACTCAGTTCAGCACTGGAGGGTTTTCTCTCTTTTTTTTGCCTTTGGCTCTAATCATTCTGTGAGTAACCTGGTTACCATTAATGGATCCTAATAGATAATAGTTGAAAACGTTTAACATCACAGAGACAGGAAACTAATCTAAAAAAAAAAGTTTGGGAATTTTTTGCTTCCTTGTAAAGCTTAAACTCTATTTTTGTGCCCGGTGTATACAGTGCAGGATTTCCCCTATTTAGCCAAGGTGCAACTTAGGTGATTTGTGATCAATAGTTGATGTTGAAAATAGTGAAATAGCTCCTATACTCTTTCACTCTTAAGTTACAGACATATTTGTTTTGTATAATGTTAGTGGAAGCATAGTTCTGCACCATTTTTTTGCATCACATCTGCTAGTTTCATATTTTGCTGACTCGCCACAGCAGGGGGTATTGACTTTGTGCCAAGATTGTCTACATTTCGTTAAGTCTGCTGCCCGCCTGCTCAGACCAGGTCAACGTTGTGTGACTCACAGTGCACCTGTGTTCTGTTGTCATCACTTCCATTGCTGGAGGCAAATAAACCTCCAGGCACGTAGACACTTTTTATCCGTGGTCTGTCTTTAATTCTGACAAGGTATTTGTGTTAGTCATTTCCTGTTTTATTTTGAAGTTCCTGCTTTCTCTTTTGTTTCTGTGTCTTTTTTTTCTGTCTTTATCTGTTCTCTTGCCCTTTTGATTCCTGATTATTTCCATCTGCCCCTATTTATCCCTTTGTATAAAGTCAGTTTTTGTTCCTTCTTTCAGTTGGCAGGTTGTTTGTGTCTACACAAAGGCCTCCCCTGCCAACTGATGAGTCCACATACAGTCATCTCAGGGTGTTAATTATGAGTTCCATCTGCAGTCCCAATGACGTGCACTGTAAAACCACCACGAGACACGTCAGATGCATTTCTAACTTTTGTGTCAATATTGTGCAACTAGCACAAGACTGTTGCAAAACACAAAAAAGGAATCAAGCATGAGTGCCTGTTTTTTAATTGACCCTTTCCACGCACTGCCTCTTTTCACTCTTTTCCACTAACAGTTGAGCAAACTTGGTTACCAGCAGAGACTTGGTCAGCTTTCTCCTGTCCTGTTTCTTCTGTACTCCTGCCAGGCTCATATGTCGGAAAGAGAACTAGATTTTGAAAGTGGTTAAAAGATGTTGCTGGGGTACTTGTAAAAGTGACATATAGTCACATCTTAAGTTAGCTAATATTAGCAAATACTAGCTAACTAGCTAGCTTACGAGTTATATAGATTAACTAGATAGTTATCTAGCTTTTTGCTAACTTCAACAATAACAGCTATCAGGTATAACTCGGGTGTTGCTAACAAATTATGAAGGTAGCTGATGACTGATGTAGATTAGCTAGCTAGTTAGCTAGCATTTTGCTAACATTAGTTAACTAAAGAGGTGACTATATGCTATATATGTTACTTTTACAGGTCACTCAGAAACATCTTTTAACGCTGACAGAGGTTCCACTGGGTACTTAGCTTGCTCAACTGTTATTGGAGCACAAAATGAAAAGGTAGAATACTTTGGAAGGGTCGGTTGCAGTTAAGGTAGAGAGTACTGCCTGATGAAAGGAGTCGGTTAGATTGTCCATTAATTTCATCAGCCCCTAATATATCAATCTCTAGTGCATAATCCTGCATAGTCCCACCACGTATCCAGGTGAGCCAAAGGTGGTGCTGTGCACGTCTCGCTGCAAAAATACCAAAAATGCCGTTGGTGCACTTGACTGTCTTTTGCACTCTGCCGTTTAATTCACTGAAATAGATCCAGCATGAGTTAAAGCATGTTTCTGTTTATTACATTTCAAGTAATCACCATAATAAGAATTGTTTATTTTTTACTGTCATTTCAGGTAGATGAACATGGCCTCCAATGGTGTCCTCCTTTTTGTTTTCACTGTCAGTTGTATCAGTGCTATCGAAGGTCAGTTCTGCCATAATGTGAGAGTGTGAAATAAAATGTAAAAAATTCTGCTTGTTACTGATGTAATTGTCATCCTTTTTAAAAAACACATTTTCTCCTACAGCTTTTGTAACAGTGCAATGCAAGACTGAAAACACGGGACAGTATGGCCATAAGTCACTGCTGGAGTGTGTTGTCAGAGCCACTCAAGAGGCAACAAACCCACAATTCCGGGTGGTGACTTGGAAGAAAGCAGGAGGTGATGAGCCCTTGGTGGTTTTTCACAGAGGGAACACCAAGCAGGCGTCAGGCTATTCCTTTGCTGAGCCGTCCTGGAACGACAAGAACATGAATGTATCCTTGCTCATCACCAACACTGCTGTACATGACGAGGGGGTTTATACATGTGCGGTGATGACAAACATTGGTTCTGCCTCCACCGACATCAGTCTTAAAGTCACAGGTGAGAACCTTCAGCCATGGTTGACCACTGACACATTTTGACATCTCTTTGGTGCAGAGAGACGACCAGTTTGAGACAGGAATTTAATTTCAAAACTTATCCTCACCAAGTCATCTCAAAGCTGAACCATGAGTATAGTTGTTTCTGTTTCTGTGAACAGAGTTACAAATAGAAGAATAGACTTGTATAAAGCTATAACTGTGGCCCTCATGCAGTCAAGATTGTTTAGAGATCAGGGGACTTTCCTGAACTATCAGATTGGTATTTCCCACGAGCAGTGTCAGCTCTCTCTTTCTGTTAGGTTTACTTTCTGTTTCATTGTGACAAATAATCAAAATCAAAAATACTTGTTATAGTGGCCAGTTTCCTCATTATTTATCTTGCTTATGACATGTTGTACTTAAAAGTACTTGTCAAATATCCTGATCACTAAGTAATTCTGCAATACTTTATTGGTGTCATTTGATTGACGTCATGGTGCAATGTTCAGCGTAATGATCGTGTTTGTTTTCCATTTTCTCTTTGCAGCCAAATACAATGCACCAACTATAAAAGCCATCCCTGAGACAATTGATCAGAATACAGAAGGTACCCTGGTGTGTGAATCTGATGGAGGCTATCCAGCAGGTACACTTCGTTGGTTTGATCATGACGGCGGGGAGTGGTCAAGGAGCGCTGAAATGGAGGTGAAGCAGACAGACAAAGATCTGTTTCGGCTCACTAGCAAGCTGACTTTGCTGCAAGGATCCATCTTCTCCCAGTATACATGCATAGTGTACAATGTCAGCGGGGGAAAAGAGGATGAGGTCACACTGGTGATAAAAGACTCTCCAAAACATAGAGGTATATGTTTTTTTTAAAACCTTTTTGCTTAATCCTGCTTCACACAAAGAAATATCACACAGTAATTTCTGCCACAGTTACATGCAAGCTGAAATTTGAAATAACATGGATGTCACTTCAGTTGTGTAAACACACTTACGTTTAGGATTGCTCAACAAAGAGGAACTTGAACTACAAGCCAGCTGTAGCATGTATTTTATGGTTGGTACAGGAGGTTGTAGAGGACTTAATTTTCTGATAGAAACCAAAGAGTGAAAATAAAAGTGTTAGGAGCATGTTGGCCTCGGGGGGGGGGGAATCATGGCAGGTCAGGCCCACCTTGTAAACATTAAACCACAGATAAACACATTCCAGAAAAGATGCAGGCTTTGGCTACTGGCAAACTTTTGTTCCCCCATGTTACTACAGTGTGTGTTTGTTTTATCTTTAACTAAAGGCAACCATTTCTCTACCTGTTTTGATGCACAATTCACTAAATAGCCAGGCTGCAACATGTTTCTGAATCTGAGTTGACATCAAAACCTCAAAATAATTCTGCTCACAAAGATAGAAAATCATGCATGACTCTTTTGATGTCATTGACAAACACCTTTTTATTTACTGTTCATTCTCACTGATGGAAAAACATGTCAGCAGGTTCACTTAGAAACTTCAGTCAGCCTATCTGAGCTGTTATCAGTTTTCACAGCTGCCACGTACAGTGAAAGGTCATGTATCATTAGCTGATCTGTATCTGTAGTTCAGTCCTGGTGCTGCATGCCTGCCATCTTGTTTTCATATTGCTTTGTGTAGTCCAAGGTTAGTGTTGTAATTCTGGGCTGCTGTCCAAATTTTGCAGACCCCTCTGGTAGAAGAAGAGAAAGTGAATGTAAGTGACAAACAATATTACAGGGGACTTTCCACCACTGCTTCATTTTAACAAGCAGTTTAATCTTTACAACTTTTGGTCATGAATTGAAGTGTTAGAGAATCAAGTCTTTATTATTCAATTTTATCTATTCAGTCCAGAAACCAGGAGGGTCAGATCCAGCCTCCAAAATCGTTGCTCCTGTGGTGGTCATCGGATCGCTGATCATTGGATTGCTGGCAGTGCTGATTTACCGAAAGCGAACGCAACGTGAGTACACACACAAGCCTTAGTTTGGCTGTTGACTGATCTTGATCTGGCACTTCCAGGTTACCCAGTTTGAGACATGTTCTCCATTTCCTGTCCAGTGTCCTGTTGGCCTGAGCGACAGAAGTCACGCTCCACAGTAGTTGTTCCACGTGATGGCTAGCTAAACTGGCTATACCTGCTTGGTTTAATCTTGATACTGTGACACAAAAGCATGAAAGGCAAATTAGATCATGATGAAATGTAAAAAATTTTCCCAAGTCTACAATACGGCCCTCATTCCCCATCATACTGGACTAAGTAGTTTCCTATTTTAAGTTACAAAACACTACCGTTTCCTTTTGCAAGTGTTTTTGTCCATTCAAACATGGTGGTTCGTGTTGGTTATTGACATTTTTGTGCTGCTGTATACTTTTAACCATATTGCAACCCCAAGGAATTTTACTGTGACCCCAGGTTGCAGAAATTTGATCATGACAAAAACCTCTATTTTTAAATTCAGTGTTCTCAAATGTTGTGTGGGATTTTATCAGTGTTTTTTGGCAAACAATTAAGAGCTAAAAGGAAGTAACCAAAGAATAGGTGAAGGTTGAATGACAGAATAGTTGGAGGTGGAAAAACCTGAAGGTTACCTGGCAAGTAGCCATGGTATTCATTCTGGGAAAGTCCGTTCACTTCTATTGTTTGGCTGGATTGAGAGGTATACGTACTGTAAACCTTTTATTAGTCTAAAACAGTAGAGTGAAGACATTTTTTCTATTGTTTGTTCTACAAAAAGTCTCACAAAGACTGGTGACGTAAGCACAAGGTGATAACTGTCATTGTCATTCATTCATCATTGTCTTTACAGAGGCCCGGAGGCACTCTACAACACCCCTTATGAGTACGTCCATCTTCGGACAAACTATTGCTGCTGTTTTTTTTTCTTTCTTTTGAATAAAAGGCTAAGATTAACTTTGTCTTTTCTGAGTTAAATAAGGGTTTTTACATTGATTTTTCTATCTGTCAGCTAGTTTTGCTGCCTGACACGCTACATATCTTCTATGGACCTGTTCGCAGATTAATCTTTGCTTGATCCTTTTTTTTATATTGCTCACAATCTCTTCCTGATGAATAGTTGAATGAATCAGTCAGTGGCCTCCTGGACTGCCTGGTTTGAGACAACATCAAACCAAACTCCCTCACCACAGACAGTTTCATTCCAAACATGTTCAAGCATGTACTCTCACTGCCATGTTTTGACTTACCCTTAGTTGGAGCTCATGTTGCTCACTAATTAAAAACACTTAACTATCCCTGCACAAAGTGGGTATCAAAATATCTAAACTGATCACTGGGTTTTATTTTTCTCCATGACTTGTGGAAAACTGGGCTTGGTTACTAATCACCACTTTTTGAATCATAACCTGACTCATGTCTCTTACATTTATCACTTGGAATCTGCCAACACTCTTAGAAACAAAGGTGCTATCACGTATAAATGTTTTTCGCCTTGTCTCCTTAGTAGAACCCTTTTTGTTTCCTGGTAGAACCTTTTGTAAAGGTTTCACTTGGAACCCTTTCAGGACCCTTTTCCCCTAAATTAGATGTGGTTCTTGAACTGTTGAATGGTTCCATTCAAGTTCTGTGGAACCATTGGGCTATCTAGTGAACCAGCCTGCATTTCCACCAGTTTTGAGTAGAACCATTGATGTCAAAGATGTCATCAACAGAGGACATTGCACAGTCCATGAAGGATACCAGGGAAAATCTGCTATTTTTTGGTTCTAGTCGGGAACCAGCTTTTTATTTTTGGTGGAAATTCTCAGAAAGGTTCTTGAGCCTTAATGGGGAGGGTTCCTTGCTCGTGGAAAAGGCCTATCAGAGAGTTCTGCCGAGAACTCAACATACAGGTTTATACTTATGTGCAAAAGTTTACACCAAGAAGCTGCTATGAGAGGTTCTACAGAGATCCCCTCTATGGTGTAATGGGTCCACCCAGAACCCTCTCTGGGAGTTCTATCCAGAACCTTTACACCTTTGAGTGTTAGCAAGAATCCACTCAGGGAATTCTACTGAGAATCTTTATATATTCGTTGGTAGAACCCTGGAGGTTCTGCCAAGAACCTTTTTATATTATGTTACAAAGAACCCTGATGAAAAAGGTTTTTAATGGAAATCTTAGTCTGGCAAAGAACTCTTGAGAAACCCTTTCTTAAAAAAAATGGTTCTTCAGAATTAAATGGTTCTGGGTAGAACCTCAGCCCTTCAGGAACCCTTATTTCTAAGAGCGTATGCTTCCTTGTCATGAACTCTCTTCATACGGTGGTGGTTTTTACATCAACCTCTTGTAACCCACACTAAAATCTTTGATTTGTTCCAGGTGACCATCATGCAGTCAGCGCAAAAAAACCAGATGTCGAAGAAGGTATGTCTAATTACAGTATTTTGACTCCCATTGTCACATTAATAAAATTAGTTTTATTACAAATGCACTTTACAACTTTTAATTCGGGCTTTTACATGAAATCTTTTTGCAGGTGATAATCAGGAATACCAAGACAGCCGGGCCTGAGGTAAAAAATTGAGAAGATCCATTTCACAGTGTGTGTTTATTGGCTGACTGTAAGACCAAAATCAAATCAAATATCTAAAAGCTCTCTGTCTTTCACTCCCTCTCTACAGGAGGCACAGCGTGTCACATGAATATGCAAACTTACTGGCATCCTCTGAAATCAGCACTTCCTTGTTTGCTCAGTTTCACTGTTGACGAACTTTTCCTCCTGCAAACAGTTGTGTATATAACCAGGATTAAATTGTAAAACTGTGATTCATCAGAGGAAATGTGAAGGCTTCACTTACCCAAGCTTACTAAGTAAACACTCTTAAATGTAGTCTGAATTTAGCAAAAAAAAAAAAGTTCTTGACTGTTTTTGAATCAGTGATAGCTGATACCCAGTGAAGCTACGGGACAACATTCAGGTCCTGTGACATCACTTAAATCTCATCACCATCATCAGTCAACTCATCCCCAGAAACCATCTTGATAGTGATGTCAGGATGGCAGTGAATCTGTGATACATGTTAGTTGTTGGAGGAAGAAAACTTTGTTTAATCTTGTCTTTGTTCAGCCCATGCAGTAACTGTAGCCTGTGGCAGCTTGGCTCACTTCCTTTTCTCATATTATGTCAGCATTATGAGGAAATCATATTCTTGGGATAGGAGCAGGGAGTTATGTATATGTGTGTGTGTGTGTGTTCCAGGAAAATGTGACTGCTAAAGTTAGGCACCTTGATTTTACAGATTTTTTTTTTATTTTTATTTTTTTACCTATTTCCACAACTCTAAGTTTTTTAAGGACAAGCATTGTGCTCTCAACAAATCCCATCAAAAGACCCAAAGCAGCAAGGTACTTGTTAATCTCAGTACTTTTTAACTGTCTTACGTCTGCAGTGGTCCAGACAGGGTGGAAGAGTCAAAGGTTTAGGTCCATTCGTCCTCACTGAAGAGGGAAATTGTTAAAGACGGGGCACAAGTGTCACCCATGGTTTAAATTTTTAAAGAAGACTGAGTAATTCCCTAAAACAGAATGGCGCTATAGCTTTTGGCAAACGTTATTCAAGCACGAGTAAATAGTGTATTTGTAAGAACTTTTTTCAGACCCAGACTATTAGAAATTTGTTGTGCTAGTAAGTATTGGTACCACCAGGTGGAATAAGGATGGAGCAAACCGTTTAGACTCGAGATCTTCAAAGTTGGTCTACCAGGAGGCATCAGAGGGTCTCAGGAAATTGGAGGGAAGACAAGGGAAAATTCTAATCTAAATAAATAATTGTAAAAATGTATTTTTTATTACTATATGTATTGTTATAAAATATAATTTGTAATGTGTATATATTGTTTAGAATGCAATTAATATAGCTTTAATATAAGTAAATAAATACATTCAGTAGATTTTTTTTTTTTTTTTTTACTTTTGAGCTTTTAAAGACTCCAGCCATAAATTAATGCTATTTGGGAGGCCTTGGAATGGAACCCCCTAGGTTAGACTATGGCTCTGGTTTCCATCTGTCATCCCTCTGTATTCGAGAATAAAAGAGACAGGACGCACTGGCTGAGATGCAATCTCAAAACAAATCGATTATTGTTTGATGACAGTTTATCTTTTTTTTAGTTTTCTGTTTATTGAGATTAGCTGGAACGTCGTCTGTCGTCTAATCTTGCATCCCAAGTTGTTGATCTCATTAAGTTCAATTGGACTGCAAACCAGCTGGTGACCAGTTTAAACAAGAGAATGTCTAGGCCCGGATATCCATTATTAAGATATCCACTTGCTACACCGAAACATTGCCCCATAGACATATATGCAAACACTGAATGAATTGCTTCAGCTTGTTGCTGTGTTATGTCAACGTTGTCACCATATTGTACAGGGCAGGACTTACCTATGAACAAAGACATGTGAACAGGCAGGTTTTTTGTGAGCATTTTTTCTAACTTACTCCATGTAGATCATGGACTGTAAAATATAACACAACTCACTGAGTTTGGTTGAGAAATTTACATAATAGTGCTTTTTATCCAGAAAATATGTGGCTCCCATGTTTGCATGTTTTTGTTCGCAGGTCAGTCTTGCACTGTCCAATATGGCGGCAATGTTGATGTACAATCCAAAGGCCAATGTGTCGTCTGTGTATACAGTGTATGTCAGTGATTACCCTCAGAGGCTAAATCATCATCAGATGATAGCCAGTGGCTTCCAATATCAGAATCTGGTGAATGATTAATTTCTTGACTAATCAGAGTATGTCAAACAAATGAAGGGAAGGCAGCGCCAGTTTTCTGGGGGAAGCCTTAGATGACAATGGCCGGTCTATGGGTAAGAAGAATAAGCTATATCCTGCTTTAGATACACCGGCAACACTGTTAGTGGATTCATTCATCGCTGGTTTTTGTCTTTTTATGGGATTTGTGGAACATCAAACTTATCCTTTAAGTGTCTGTGTTCATAAGTTCCTCATGTTTTTAGAACATGGTTTAAAAGTCAGTTGATCAAATGGAAAGTCCACTGTTACCCGCATTGTCTTTACAACATTCAACCCACGCAGATTTCATATCCTTCTTCTAACTGCTGAGAAAGTTTAGTGGATAAACGCTGGTTGCACTTCCGTGTCTCACATGATATTCACTTGCTTGTGTTCCTCTAACTACTTTTGGTGAGACTGTTTATGTAACTTTTGGCAACAGCATGCAACTTTATTGCCAAATCAGTGCTTATCTTCATCATCTCAGACAGGTTTTTAGTTTCGTTCTTCTCCTTGTATTACACTGGTAGCTCCCAGAGCAATGGGTGCTCATATATTCAGGCTTTGAGATCGTGATTTATGGTCTGACAAATACTTGGTTAACAGAGCAGGTCACAACAAAAGACCCTGTACAGGTATAACACTTAAATGACTTGTCCTGACACCACCAAAACAAAGTTAGGTGTGTTCAGAAAATAGTTCTTATCAACAGCCACTAAGGTTTATGATTAATCTTGATTCTGTAATAAGGGAGTTAATCATTGACTGTTTGGATAGAAAAAAATGCCAACATTAAAGTTTTAATTTTTTTTTAGGTATTGAAAAAAAATTCTATAAATAAAACTAAACATATGCACTTGTGAGTGTTGTCTTATATAATGTGTACTGTTTTTTACAAATCTGTGAAAATTGTAATTCTGTGTGCATGGATGAACCAGTTTATATATGAGGTCCAAAGAAACGGTCTCACTGTAATTACTGTGTGTGTTGTGTTTTTATGATTAACAGGAACTGTAAACACTGATCTTATTTTGGATGTAATAAAACATGGTTTAACCTAACTGTGTACTTTTTTTTAATAAATATTTTTGTTGTACAGTCTCATAGATTGTATTTCACTAATGTCAGTTCTTGTTAATGGGTATTGGAAGCACACGTCTAGACACTTTTCTGGTCATTCATTTCAGTTTCAAGTGAATGCAGACATGGTGAATAATTTCCATGGAAGTATATCAGTTGAGTAAATGTGTCACTTGCTGGTCTTAAATGTGACAACTGCAGGTCCTGTCTGCAACACATAGACATCTCTAGACTTAATTTTGAGCAGTGATGGAAAGTCACTCTAATTAAAGTAAATTTCTTAAAAATTTTCATAAATATGTTTGATTTAGTTTTTTTAAACTTAAAAGTTCTAGCATTTAGAATTCAGAACACGTCAGAACTTAAAAACATGATTTCTTCTAACTTTGACTTGACATGTTACTTGAATGAATGTACTATACAGAGTTCCTCAACTCATTGAATTATATTTCCAAAGAAACAGCATATTGTTTGAAAGTAAAAACTCTTCTGAGACCCTTCTTTTAATAGTTTTAAGAAAGCATATATGATGAAAACTTGCTGTGTGTCTCTAATTTGTTTTAAAATACAGTTGTAAGTTATTGTTGCTTATTTCAAGCTCTGTGAATTATGACAAAGGTTAGTGTGAATTCAGTCCTTTGTCCCTTTACACTTAAAATTTAATAAATTGACTGAGAGCAGTTTTGTATATTGTCGAGCTAAATGCTGGAACAAAGTCACTTCAAGAGGAACAGCTGCAGCTGTAAATCCTTTGTATGAAATGAGGAACCGACTATTAAAACTGAGAAAATGTAAGAGGAAATCAAATTTGTTTATGTTTGTCAGTGTGACTGAATATTTGTTGGTTCAACGTAATATCTTACACTCTTTGAAAATGTTTTCTAAAGTACTATTGAATTAATATCGAGTTTGCTTGTTTTGAATCACTACAAAATTATTCCAATTTCTCTCTTCAAATTCAGTCAAATTAAAATTTGAAGGCAGTGTGGACACTTAACTTGTTAAAGTTAAAATAAATATATTTTTTTATTTTTTTACAATGTAATATTAATACAAAAGGTAATAGTTTGGAATGCAGACCTTTCACTTGTCGAGGAGGACTTTCACAGTGTCGTATTAGTACTTTTACTAAAGTAAAGGATCTGATCTAATCTGACCACCATGATTTTGAGATTGTGTGTCTTAACTGAACGTCTCTCAGTTGGTGGATGTTTTTAAGGTGCTGTGACATCTGGTTTCTATTTTTTCTTCTTCCTGATGAACTTATTTGATAACGGACAACAAAAGAGTGTCTGTCATTCTGATGTTCAAAAGATTACTGTCACCCTCCTTCTTCTTCATTACTTTTTTTTTAAATATAATGCTACATACAATGTGTGTAGTACAAAATATGTACAGTTATCCATATGTCTTTGAGTCTTTTCTACATCTTTGTTTGGCTCTTGAGCTGCTGTAACAAGTAAAAAAAAAATTCCCAGTGTGGGATCAGTAAAGTTTATCTTGTCTTATCTTATAAAGCTGTGTTAAGTTTCAAAATCCTCCACGCATCAAACGCATTTTTGTTGTCCATGCAAATGAAAGCTGATCAGCGTTATCGCAATTTTGTAACAGATGCTCTGTAATTAATGGGGAGCAGTTTGATACTTTAAAACCAGTTTTCTTTTAAGCCTTGGGCTCTGGATCAAGTGTCTTCACTATTTTTGCCATTCAGGCATTATTATTATTTTTTATTATTATTATTATTATTATTATTATTATTATTATTATTATTATTATCATTATTATTATTATTATTATTATTATTGTTGTTGTTGTTGTTGTTGTTGTTGTTATTATTATTATTATTATTATTATTATTATTAATAATAATAATATTCTTATTATTATCTATCAGTTATTGTATCAGATCATGTTGACTCAGATTAAAGATTCATTTTGCAGTTACTTGAGATCTTGCAAACCTGAAATAGAGCTCAATTCTGCCATCTACTGGACAAGTAACATTACAACATGTTACTAGGCCATAACAGCACAGGTGAACTACATGAACTACTACTACTATCACTGTAAAGACCACAGGCAGGGAGGAATTGATCTGAAACGACAGCAAAGGTTAGTGCATTGATAAAGGCCGATTTGACAGACACACAAGATCTACAGGTTATATCTGTCATGGTCAGAATACACCTAAATAATATTATATATAAGCAGGCCTTTGTCACAGCAGACATTTTGACTTGTCATAGTGGGAAAAACACAGGTGTTACTAATATTAAAGCTCTGTTTTTTTAAATGTCCCACCCAGTAAGTCATGACATTGTGACATTTAGCCACAGGGCCGTGCAGAGACCTTTGGAGGGGCAGGTGCTCAAAGTTAAAAGGGGGCCACGAATTTGCTCCATGGTGCTGATTCATAATCTGCCCTTTATTATTTGTAGTGCTAATAATAAAGTAAAAAATAGGGGTGCTCCCATAGCTCAGTTGGTAGTGTGTCACCCATGTACTGAGGGTACTGGTCCTCTGCAGCGCTCGCTGGTTCGATTCCCACCTGTGACCCATTTGCTGCATGTCATTCCCCTTCTCTCTACCCCCCTACCTATCTAAAAGGCAAAAAGCCCAAAAAATAATAATAATAAAGTAAAAAATAATTAAATGATATAGAAATCATGTATTATTTAAATGTAATTGTGCTTTTATTCAGTTTGACTAGTTTGTGCAAGACAGCAAGGTTATAAAAGTTATATATTTTATATTTATGCATATTGTATTGAATTTGTGTGTATATATACAAATGTTAGAAACAAGTACTGAGATGTTTAAATGAGAGGTTGAGAAAATGACAATTAAAATTTTTCTAATTATTATTGTTATTGTTGTTGTATTTATACTGTAATAGTCCAAAATTATGTGAATATGCATGTACATTGCATAGTTTTAGTGAAATAACAGCCTATGCCTTATTGCCTCTAGAAACATAGGAAAAACACTGCAACTCACTTGACAGTAAAATGATACATATCTCTAATGCACTTTGCCCACGACAAAAGAAACATACAGACACAAAAAGAGGCCTGACATACTTTTTCCCCTCAGTATGCTGTGTGTGGTTAACTAGCGGCTATAACTTATGAGAGGTGTGTCCAGAGTCAGACACACACACAGGATGCTCACGGATCGTATCACGGTTTTGAGTAACGGATCGGATAATTTTTCAGATCAGCAAAAAAGAAAAAAGTGGTGGGATTAGGGTTAAATTATTTTAAAAATGCACTTGTCTTTGATCTTTGTCTGTCTGTAATTATCACCATAGTTATGTAATGTAATAATAATGATAATAGTTATGATAATGGTAATAATATTAAAAACTTCAAACTTATACAGTGCTGTATGTACATATATTAGATCATTATACACTGTACAGTATAATACACAACTATGCTCTGTAGTCTGGCTCAATGTCCCGCCTACAGCACAGCATCTGATTGGTTAGAAGTCATGATCAATCAATCAATCAGCAGACAGACCGTGTCAGAGCTGCACCGGTGAGCAGAGAGGAGCTGTGTAGAAGTTAAGACAGCTGATATCACCAAAGTTTCAATGAACTACACAGTTTTATGATCTGTTTCTTTGGTGATACCATAGTTACATCAGTGAAAAAAGTTATGGTCTGGATTTCACTCAAGGCGATGTGACGTCGCTCTTCACAGAGATGCGCTGCACACAGCAGCATCTGTCCTGTCTGCAACTCTGCATTGAGATTTCTGATATTATAACTTATACAAAAGTAACAGTGAGTAAAACTTTGATGCTCACATGTGGTCCGCGGATCACACGCGTGCCGAACCGTAGAGGTCGACCCTAACCCTCTGCACGTGCCTGTTTAGCCAGCACGGACATGGGCGTGGCGAGCAACACCACCGAAACTGAAGCTGCTAAATCAGGTGTCTTTAATTTTATTACTATTATTTTATTACCTGTGTCTTCCACACTTTGACATGTCAGAATGTCCTGCATTAAGGCCTGTTATGGACATGCAGATCAGTGATATGTAGGGCAGGGAGTGTTACTGCCGGGTTGTAACACTGTCGGAAAAGAGCTGAGATGAAATCATTAATATTTTACACTTAACAACATTGTGGATTTTACAAGAAAAACACAGGAGCCATGGCCCTCATGGCTCGTGAAATTCCTGCCATGATCCACACGCACATAAATGTAAATATTTACAAAAAATAAGCCTTTTAATTGTTACTTCATTCCATAGCTAGTGTTAAAACTCACACCAGTCTGGGTAACAATGGTACTCTTTTTACTTGACATTACCTCATAATGTGTGATTGTGTAGATGTCCTAGTGTGTTGTTTGTAGTAGACCAATATGGGTACTGTGTATCTACCTGTGAGACATCCAGCACTAACAAACTGTGATCTAGTGATGCTCAAACAAAAAAGTGTTACTACCACTGTCACTGTCTGAAACTAAATGATGTTGTCTCTCAGATTGCAGACTATCATCAGCCCACATCAGACAACACAGGAAGCACTGTGACTGTATATATGAGAAACTAAGACAGTTTGCAGTCACTGCTGCAAGATGATGTCACTCTGTTGGTCTGTGCTGTTGCTCTGTCTTTCTGTTAGTGCAGGTATGAGCATTTATTCTTCTTAAAATATTTTAAGAGCACTTGGCTGTAGTTGTAGTCTGCCACAATTAGGGCATGACAATACCAGAACCAATACCAGTAACCTTCAAGTGATACAGATACCAATGGAGTACCTTATTCGATACCCTTTTACAAAGGTTCTATTTTATGAGGAACGCTTGTGGTTATTAACTGTGAGCAAAACCATATAACTAGTCATTTCTCTTTAGATTTGGGTGCCAAAAGGATTGAATATTGTTTGACTGTAAACGTTTCAGTAATACTTGGTACTGGGTTATTTCAATCAAGACCTTTAAGGTATTAAGTACCCATACCCAGCCCTGGCCACAGTGTTCACTAGACCAGCTAAAGGAAATATTTTTAACCTGTACGAAACAGTTTCAATTGTGGCTTCCAGAAATATTGTTATGTAATCAGCTTTAAAATAAGTTGCTAGTGTGTTTACAGACCCTCTGAACACACAGTTTGCCTCTTTTATGACAGAGAACATAGCAAAGTCTGGTGGGAGCGTCACCTTGGAGTGTTCCTCTGCTGGATGTCCCCGCAGCATTGAAGGCTATACTGCGATGTATCTGTATAAAGATTTTAAGGAGCGGGACGAGGTGCTTTACTATTACAGCACTGAAAAAGTCACCCCAAGACCGAGATACAAAGACAAGATTCAGACAAATGGATCTCTGAGGACACACACCATCACCATCAGCAACCTGACCGTGGATGACACTGGTTTGTACCACTGTGTCTACAAGAAAATGAAGAGCGATGAAGTCCAATGCAACGTCTACACACTTCTCGTAATAGGTGTGTTTTTCCTTTTTTCTTCTCAAAAAAGACACAATGTTTTCTGTCAAGGGTGTAGAGCAGCTCAAGTATAGCATAGTCCAGTGATTACTGTACCATTTTCAGTGACACATTTAATTCTACTTCTCTTCTCAGAGGGAAATACTTTATAGTGAAATGTACCTTTAACTCCACTACATAAGCCTGATGACTGTAGTTACCTGCTTGATAAGGTTTTATGCACAAAACATGGTGAATTTATAAAATATGGGACTCAACAGGATATAAAATGCAGATTAAATAATATTTTTCATGATTTTTAGTTTAAGTTTTTTAATTTAATTTAATTTTTAATTTAAGTTTTTGATATTTATTTTCAGTTTAGTTTAATTTCACTTAGTTTCCAAGTTTTTATTGTTTAAAAATATTTTATTTTATTTTAGTTTTTAATTTTTATATTAGTTTTAGTTTTATTTTGTTTTTAATTATGAGGTGTTGAGTATTTGTCAGGGACAAGATAAGTTCAGAATAGATAACATAACACCAAAAAAAATCCAATTAAAGAAATACAAATAAACTTACAGACTAGATTTAAGTGGTTAGAATATTAAACTGTTGTATTTTGTTTTGTCACTGAGACTCTGTAATGCATCATTTTCTATAGCAGACTTCTGAAAAATGTTTTCAGTTCAAAACCATATTTAAATGTCAGTTCTTATAAAATTTTAGGCGAAAAATATATCAAGTTGATAAAATAAGTGTTTTTAGCTGTTAAAAAAGACTGGTGTTTCAAGGATCCCAAACAAAACATTAGTGTTAAGTAGCTGAATTTTTCTGATGACACTTGTGTGCAGTTACCTCCATAAATATTAAAATACAGGCTTCTACCTGCATTTAAATAGGATTAGCATTTTATATTGTGGATCTAAATACTGAATGCTTCTTAATAATCAGGCACAAGCCACAGCCTTTCCTGCTTGCCTCAGGGTCCTGTTGGTGTGCAGATCCTGCGTTTTGATCGCAGTCACCCACTCTGCTGATGTTCAGGTCCCACTTGAGATCCTGGGAAGCAGGAACACTCCACAATGTCAACTGGAGTCGCACTGAGGGATGGGGTTGGGTGGGGCTGGTCTCTTCCTGAGAATCACAGCCATGTCCAATGTTTGTTCTCACTACTCCAGGTCACCAGGTGAACTATCCCCGTCCTGCTGTCAGACTCGTCCCCATCAGAACTGACCCCACTGAGAGTTGTGTCGTCTGCAAACCTGAGGAGCCCCTGCCGCCTCTTCCCTCGAGTGGTGTCGTCTGCAAACCCGAGGAGCCCCTGCCGCCTCTTCCCTCAGGTCCATGGAGAATTCATTCAGTCATTTTGCAGATTTATGGGTTAAAAAATACACTTAATTCTTCATAAGCTGTAAAGATCCAAAGGCTAACACTAGATTAAATGCTACATACTTCATACATCTGCATGAAAATGGTACATTTTAATTGGTGTTTATTTTTATTCGTTTTTTGTGTCTTTTGTTTCAATTCACACATAAGGAACACATCTGGTATTAATTATCATCGCCACCATCACCATCACCACGCTGTTAACCGTAGCATTCATCGTGCTGATCCTCCCGAGGGTGAGTTCGGACATCTCCACACACCTCTTTGTGGCTTAACTAAAACATTTGTAGTGACTACGTCCAATACTTTAGCCACTACTGGATGTTAATCAGGCTGCAAATATTTAGACATGTACAAAGGAAAACAATATCTTTACTTTATATCACAGTATTTGCCATGTCAACACTCTGTCTACTACAACATCCAAGTAGCATGTCTGCAGATATGATTTGATCTACATGTGCACCTTTAATAGTCCAGTACACTGCATGCCACTTAAGCCACATAACTGCTGTAAATAGTAGATTCATCCCCCTGTGATCTTCAAATCACGTGATGATTATAAAGAAAACCACTGAATGCTCTATGTGGAGGATGTGGGGGCAGCTTCTACGAATTTACATTTTTTCTGATGTTGTCTGAAAATAAATAGCATTAATCTAGGTCAGAGAAGTTTCAGCTTTCTTTCTCCAGAATCACGTGCTCCACCTTTAAATGAATCCAGATCCCTCATTGACTTTTCACTTGATTATGCCTGAAACATTGTAGTTTCTCATGAAGCAAATAGTGCACGCTGGGTGTAGTATCAGTGTTAAGACATACTCTAAAGATCCTTACACCAAAGTCACATTAGTCATAAAATGACTTAAAAGTCAATTGACTTGACTTAATCATACAAAGGTCAGGTCTTTAAAAAAGCAAGCATCTTAATTTAGGATAGTTTAATTTCAACATAAATTATTTCTTTAATCCAATTTACTTTTAAATTTTTTATTAGAATGGCATGTCCAACAAAATGACAAATCCAGCATGATGTTTTTCCCTCTGATGCCCCTAATATACTTGCCTTTGTAGTGACTACACAGTCGTGCCTTCAGCTGCTTTACTCATGTGCTGAATTAACTCCACCAATCATGTACTTACTTTACCTATATTGAAAAAGAAGTCCTATTTATTACACCATATGCCATATCTCCAACAGGAAAACTAATGTCATCAGTGAAGCAGTTATAAAGCTGGAGTCTTTTGGTTGGTTCATTTCAGCTGATTATAGTCATATTAACATTTGTCAAAAAAAAAAAAATCACATTTCTTTAAATTTAATCTTAAAAAAGCTCTCAGAACATCATGAATGTCATTTTGTGGTATTTGTGTACACCTTCGTTCTATGCAGACAATCTCTACAATGATATTTCACTACCAACAGGTGAAACAATGGACTAGCAGCAGAAGAAGTGTCTCGCAGGTCACCAATGATAATGTGTATGAAGTTATGACCAAGAACGGTCCCCGCCCTCTAGCAGCTCCTGAGCACTCACCACCAAGTCCGTATGACTTAGCATTTTAGTTTACTGGATTGATGTCCATCTTCTTCTTGGTTTACCTTCTTTGACTGTTTCTTGCTTGACTGTACTTTTTAAAGACATTTCAATCAATATATAAATATTGAATATCTAATAGTGTTTCACTGTTATAAAAGTATCACCACATTCAAATCTCAGTGTGATTAGTATTGATGAGCAAAATTGGAATTCTAATATGTGTTTGTTTGGTTATTTTTGGGGCCATATCTGGCTGCTTTATCACAATTTATTATGTAAGTCCTTGAATGAAGTTCTTTATGGTATCATACAATATATAAATATAAATATAAATATAAATATAAATATAAATATAAATATAAATATAAATATGGGAGGAGCTCTTTATTTATCCCTGTGGGGAAATTTCAACCTTCCAACAGCAGAAATATAGAGGAATAGGTGATGAGGTAATGATAGTAAATGAAAGAAATAAGAAATAAAGAAAAGAAAAACTAAAAATAGAAAACACAATAAAAAGAATATTAAGAGATATTAACAATACTAATACTAATGTCAAAATAGGGTGAAGTATGAAAAGTGTGTAAAATTAAGTGTCAAACAGTGCAAACACTGCAATTTTTAATATGCATAAATAGCATACACATATGAAACGTGCATGACATATAAAAAAGCGGTAAAAACAAAGTTGATGTATATGTAAAACATATAAAAATTTACTATAAAATATAAATAAATGTGATATAAAATGTGAACAATACTGCAGGAAACACAATAAAACTGTCCCAGGGAAGACAAACTAAGCACTAAAACTACATGATGAACAGGAAACAGTTTGAGCGGTCAGATTATTGATTTGTTTGAATTTGGCATAAAACACGGTGAGTTTTTTTTTTTCATAGCTTCTGCAGGCACCCAGCAGATGTAGCTTTTGACAAAATGAAAATCTGGGGCAGATATCTTGTGTGAGACAGATGTGAGGAAACACATGTGGGCACAAACCACAAACTGAACAGTGTGTGTGTGGGGGGTGTATGTGTGGGTGGTTTGTTTGCCATTCAAAGTGTGAAGTTCTCACATGATATATGAATAGAAATCTAATATAATCTGGAGTAGATTAAGTATAAATATGAGGAATGGTAAATATTAGAACAAGAATGTGAAATGAACAGCATATAAATTCTGCTGCTAGGGGTCTCACATTAAAACAATAATAAAAGATGTAATTTGATGACGTTGTGAAATAGCATGGGATCATGGGAGTTGTTGTCATCACAGTTGAACAACCACTGTAGCTGATGAAATCTATTTGATATGACTCAGGCAGAGATAGAAGAGATAAGCTTTATTTATGTTTAGTAATGTTCACGGACTTCCTGTAGGTTATAGCAATGAGTGACAAATAGAAAACACACCGTTATCTTGAATACATATCTGGGATAATAATAGTGCACAACTCAATAAAATATATAACATAACATAGGTCTAGTGTTTTTAGATATTTCAAAATAAAAATGTTGCACGTTATAGGTTAAATGTGGTAATCATGATGATAATGATTATTATAAATCAATTTTAATTGTGTATTTGTGTATCACCATTAGAAAGGTAATAATGTCTATGTTTTCATGTTGTCATAATTCTTGTTTGTGATTCTGTTTTTTTGTTTGTTTGTTTTTGCATTTGTGCTATGTAGTCAAGCTTCATGTGAATAGTTGTAAACCAGTTTCGAAATGATGTCAGAGGCTTTGATGTCAACAAAGAGTTTTATCTGTATCTGTGGTATTTGAGTGTTCAACAAAATGTTCCAAAAAAAAAGCAACACAGATGAACTGATGTAGCCGTTTTGATTTTTTAAACACATAATCACATAATCATATGTTGTCCACAAAACGGGCAAAACATCACTCGGTCGCCGTCCATCTCCGTCCACTGACAACATCAACAACTCGAATTGGACCGCTCCCATTATCACTTCCGGGTCAACCCCAGATCTGGGATGTTCCTTTTCCAGTTGACTGTATTTGTAAATTTGTCTCAGCGCTTGTAAAAGTGTTTTGTGTCTTGTTAATTTGTTTTCTGAAATGTAAATTTGTTTCAGGACTTGTAAATGTGTTATGGTAATGGAATTTTGTTTTATGATGTGAAAAATGTTTTCCAAAATGTAAATTTGTCTCAAGCTTTGTAAAAGTGTTTCACATTTTGTAATGTTGGTTTGCACCTCCCAGCCACCATATTAAATAAACCACAGGTATTACAGAAACAAGGTCTGACAGACCTCACAACAACAACAACAACAACAACAACAACAACAACAATAATAATAATAATAATAATACAGTTCAATACTTGAAATTGAGTTGAATGTAATAATTGGAATAACTGGAAGAGAAGACTTTTATAAAATAAACTGTTGATCATTTGTTTATTGTAATGGAGAGCACATGCTCTCAACATAATGTATTTTCCGTAATCTTTATTTATTCTGTGGTATTCACACCTTAACTGTTAACCTCTGGCACAAAAACATTGTGGGATTTTGTATGGCTGTGAGTCACAGCTTAGAGCGTACATCCTGACCTCAGTTCAAAACCACCTGTTTCCAGGTTTCAGTCTGCTTTTAACCACTGTCATCCTGCTTCAGACTTGATTCTTTGTTTTTTTTTCTTATTTATAAAAACACACTGTTTGTTTGTTTTTTAGCTAAATTTATATAACCATATTATAAATACTAGTAAATGACCAGCTCATTTTTCAGATCAACCAAAGGAGGATTAAATTAATTTAAAAATGTGCTTGGCTTTGATACAGCAGCCTCCCCCTGTCTATAATAGTATTACTAAAATAATACACTATAGTCTAATAATACTATAAAATACACCACTAATACTATACTATACCGTATTATAGTATACCATAATTCATGTAATATTCACAGCACCATCCAGCTGGTTACACTTCACTTCAGTTAAGCGCCTCACTACTTCTTTACACTTACCACATGCGTGCATTTTAAAAATGTGGAGCGGAAACATCTGAGGGTCTTCAAACCACAACCTGTGCAGGATGGCTGAATAGTTTTTACTCTGAGTGGTGACATCACGCCTGTGTGTTTTGCCCAATTTGAATGAACTGTCTAGTCCAGGGGTCTGCAACCTTTATGAACAAAAGAGCCATTTTTGGCCAAAAAATGGAAAAAATCTGTCTGGAGCCGCAACTATTAAATTCTCTCTTTTCCCTGTAGACTTTTTTTGGCAGTCATAGCTTATGAGATTCAAGAAGACAAGTCACCATCACAATTTAGAGGAAAAGACACCGAACCATAGACACAGTCTTTGATGCATATGTTAGTTGATGAAATATTAACACTTTTTTGAAATTTGGTGTACAACATACTGCAATAGATTTTTGAGTTTTGTGCCCAACATTTACAAACTTTCTGCTGACCTTTAGTTGAGATAATTTACTATTCTTCCTTAGATAAATTTATAGTAAAAGTTAATAAAATTAAAATTCAAATATTTAAATTTATCTAAAGCAGAAAAGTAAATTATCTGAACAAAAGATCAGTAGTTGGTAAAACCTTTTCAAACTGAAGAATTTGACTTAAAACGGATGTATGTAGTATGTTGGCTTGAAAGTTTGAGCTGTCTCAACTTTTTCATCGACCTACAACAATGAAACATGCAAAATATTTAAAAAATATATATAATGTTATTCATTTCCATGTAATTTTTTGCCAGAGCCACAGGGAGCCACTAGAGAGAAGCTAAAGAGTCACATGTGGCTCTGGAGCCTCAGGTTGCAGACCTGACAAATAAGTGTGAATCACAGTGCCTCCAATAGAGGGAGGCAGCATCCCGTGTTCAATTTATGTGCCTTCAGCTAGAATCTAAAAGGCTGTGTTTAATTATTTGAAGAGGATAATCTTTCATATTGGAACATGTTTGGTGTCTTGGAGGGAAGTGTAGTCCTTCCCCTTCAAATTTTATAAATTGTTTCATTGCTATTTGTACCAAGATTAGCTACTGTACTTTGTACAAAGCTGTATTCTGTGGTTATTTGACGGCTCTGACTTGTTAGTAGCAGTGAATTTCTGCCACACCTGTTGAAAAACTATTTTTTATCACAACTTAAAGGAACAGTTCACCCCAAAATCAAAAAATACATATCATATTTTTTCTCTTACCTCTTGTGCTATGTATGTATCTAGATTGAGTTAGGGTTGGCTGCCAAATATGATTGAACTAAATGGCTTTGACTTGACTTGTAGTGTTCACAGCAGCTAAAAAAAAATCAATTTGAAAAATTCAATATCAGTGTCTCTTTCAGGAAATCATGACCCGGTTAGTCATGATAATCCACAGATTTCACTGTGAGCAGTTTCATGTAGGAACTACATTCTTTCTGCAGTAGAATCGACCAGAACTACTTTCTGTCAGCTAGAGGAGGCGCTGGTGTGCATTTTTATGAATCTGTTTTTGTTTGTTTTTTTTTGCCACTTTGAGCACCTCACTTCAAGTGCCATTACATTTGAGCGAAGGCAGACATCTTGTAAGACCAGTATCTCCAGAACTCTGCAACTCACACCAAAACAATCTGGATGTATTCTTCTTGGCAGTAGCATGTGCTGACAGGAGTGTCAGAGTTTCAGTGAGAATATTTTTTTTAACAGATCCATTTATGTTACTTGCATATTAAAATTAGAAAAAAGATTAGAGGGGATTCTTTGATTCTGAGATATATCTAAGGTGCATCACTGATGTGTAAGATGTGTCAGACTGAGGTTTTGAACACAGGCTCACTACATCATCTGGAAGATACCCCTTGTGAAGAACAGAACAGCTCCTGCAGTGAGACACACATGCACTCTGTTACTGCACAGTATCAGTAAATTATTTCACTTAATTCATTCAGCCATGATGGCCTGTCATCATGGAAACCATGATTAAATTTTCAGCCACACAGTACAGCTTTGTGCTTAATGTTGCCTTAGTATTGGCATTAAAACACACCCAATGAAAGTGAAAGTAAAAAAGAACCAGCCCTGACAAAATGTAGCAAAACATTTATTTAGACACAGTGTGTGATGTGTTGAACATGCTGTTGTGTATGCAAGCACACTTCTTCTTCTTCTTCTTTACGGTTTATGTTATGTTGTTTTTCCAGTCTAGTCATCATTAAAGAAAAAACAACCACTTCCTTCCCAGGGCACTGTCCCCACACTCTATTATATTTTTGTCCTCTACCCATTCTTTTTTCTATAGTTGTGTCATCATTTCTTGTCTTTCTTGTGTAAAATGTCCTGCAGGATATGAGTATATGTACTACTCTTTCAGCCTTGGCGCACTGATGAAAAAAACTAGCTGAATGTTTCCGCCTTTTGTTGCATTAACCCAACAATGCTGGCACTGTTGATTTACCTTTCTCCACACTATGACTTTCGCCTCTGATGTTGGTCATTTCACACTGACTTCTATGGTTCTTTTTCGACTCCTTCTTTTGCCATTTTGTCTGCTCTCTCATTTCCTCGAATACCTAAATGTGCTGAGACACACATGAATATGATAGTTTCCCCTTGTCTAACCATTCTTGAATTACTAAATAACACTTCATACAACAGATCCTGATGATTTCTGGCTGTCTCAGTTTTAATATTCGTAAGAGCTGACATAGAATTACTGTATATTAATATATTCCTGCAGCTGACCTGCTCAATTAACACGGCATAAAATTCAACAGCATATATACTCAGACAGACATTCTCTTCTTTAATCCTACTTGATAACTTGGCACAGCAACCACAGCCCCTGTTGCATCTGTTTGTGGATCCTTTGATCCATCTGTAAAAATCTGAAGACTGTCTTTATACTTAGCTCTATATAGTTATATTATCAGCATTCTTGGTCCTTTTCTTAATCTTAAATGACTCCAGATCTACACACTGATTTCCTAACACCTACACCGCTCTAACAGGCCGCACTACTGTTGCTCTTATCCAATTCTTTCTTATATACTAAACTACTATCTTGTACTATTTGATCTCCTGTCCAGCTCCTGTCATCCTGCATCTTTAGGACCCATGCAGGGAAACCAGAATAACAGAAGTTTCTGCAGCACTTTAATGATTTTGACATGAAAACTTATGTCTTCTGGTGTCACAAATAGCTCATGAAGAAATGTGATTATAAGCATTATTAGTATTATTAGACTGTAAATCACCACATATTCTGAAAAATGACACAAACAGATAGAAACAGGATGAGAAGGTGTCTGGTACAGTGATGATTCAGAGATGATTACTTTTGAATCAGTGTCACACACTTTTTAATGACTAATCACAGAAAAATACCTGCTGTGACATCCTTACTGTGTAGTGTCATGTACAGGGATCTACAGATAATAAAATAAAACACAGTTACATGATGAGATGCAACATAATGCACCATCTAGTGTCAGCGTCTAATACTTTATAATAAGATCATTTCATTCCAAAGAGTTGTGGCATCACACAAAGCAGCAGTTTGTCTTTTTTTATTCACAGTATACTGGACACACATTCATAAACAGCTGTGTGTATATTATTGTGCAAATAACAGTAGTGCAAGTAAATAAATAGCCTAAGTAAGCAAACATGTTATTGAAAGTAGCAACTTTAGCAACTGTTAGGAAAAGAAATAAAGGAAATCTTTGAGCCACAACAATATTTGGCTTTCAGCACAAATAATGTGATCTAATCAATGAATTAATGCAAACAAAAGGTGGCTTAGGAAAACAACATAATTTGAAAAAATACATGTAGATATTGATATTTTAGTAGATATTAAGCAGAAATAATCAGGATAAATTATGGATTGTGTTGGTCTAACTACTGAAATTATATAAATGTTTCTGTTTAAACTTGTATATCGTTGATTTTTAAGAAAATCAAAATATGTTTTTGTACATTTCAAATGAGAATAATTTAATAACTTGAAAACATCACATCATGGGATCAATGAAGTTTCAAACACATGCATTTAAAACAGCTACTTCACCTGAAAACAGTCTTAGTTTCATATCTGAAGCTCACACGCCAGTTGATTCTTTAAAACTGCAGGTTTCCAGCATTGTTTAAAAACACAAGGCTCACATCACTGACTCAACACGATCCCCATTTAAAACACAGGCTCTTGTCCTTTTGCTTCCTTTGGGTTATTGGGCTCCACACACCAATAAATTGATTCAATTATACTTTACAATGTATAAAATACAAATTTTCTGTATAATTGTAATATTAAATGCTGGATATATTACTTTGATATTGTGCAATGAAGTTTAAATCTGTCAACAAGATATACTGTGGCTGACAATAACATTTTTTAAAAATATACGACTTATCAAAAGAACCGTATTTTCTCTGAAGTCTGCTGGAAACTGTCCGACTTGACTGCAGCTTTTTGTCTCCAGCTCGTGCTGCGGCCGATTTCGTCTGCTCTCCAGGAGGCGCAGTTCCGCAGTTCCCGAACCTGATTTTTCAGTTCCTCTCCTCCGTCCTCGCGTCTCTTCCTCGGATCTCTCTCATATCCTCGCGGTTAAGCATTCCTTCCACTTTTACAGTAGTGTTTACGTTGCTGTTGATCGGGACAGACCCGTGGCAAACCCGCTAAACGAGAGAAAACGTCTCTAAAAGGGCTTTGCACCCTGTTGCGCAGGAATTTGTGGAGAAGCACCGGAAACAGTAACAAATCGGTTCACATCCTTTTCAGATTATTCGCGTCCCAGGAACAATACTGGAACAACAGGACATAGTTCAACAGGCCTTCTACCGACAAATGTTGTGATTTTCTTGCAGAGGGGCGTCTACGGTAAGTTGACGTGTGTGTTATGAAGTTTGAGATGTGAGCATGTTTTTACATGTTGAGGCAGTTTGGGAAGTCTGTCTTAACACCACGAATAGAAGAGATGAAATATAGTTGTTATGCAGGGAGGCGATGTGTAATGTGTCATGTACTGCACAAATCATTGTCATTACTGCTGATGATATTTTTAAGACTAAAAAACACAATCAATACAACATATTTTCAGATTGTTGGTGTAGTCAGGCTGTGCCACATGACACTATATTTTTCTTTATGTGAACGTGTTACAACACAAAGTAAACTGATCTTCAACAGGGATGTGCAGCAACTTGGTGTTCCCCACAAAACTGACCAAGATGTTAAAGGGATAGTACAGATTATTTGAAGTGGGGTACGTGGTTCTTATCAATATATTAATTAAAGGAATTGCTGGTCAGCGTGACCCCAGTTTGGAGAAGCAGAAAGGAGTACTAGTGTTAAAGATAAGCAATTTACTGCATCAGTCATGTTAAGTCACAGACCACTGGAGTTTGGAGTTGCTGGTCTGTTGCTGCCTTGATCTGTTAATTTGTGTTACTGCGTGAATTTTGTGTTTTAAAAGGATTGTTCGGATTCACCAAAGTCACATAAAACAAACCATCTAACAGATCGAGGCAACAGCTTCCAGGTTCTGTGAGGTAAAATGACTAATTTGGTTGTGGAGTTTGGTTGGAATATTATGCCAACTTTTAGCTGTATCTTTGGGTTGGCCCTTTGTTTGGATCTAAGATGTGGTGTATGCTGTAAGTTTATTCTAAATTCATAACAACTATAAAAATATTGGCCACACTGGTAGGATGTGTATCTTTATTAATTTTACATTCATGTCATATAGACATTCACTGCATCTGAGTATTGATGATTAGGGATGTGAAATTAGCAGGATCCCGTCATGTTTTTGTTTACTGGGTCCCATCCCATAGTGTGAATTTTATTTAATTTTTTAAATTTGCAACTGGTGAATATTTATTTTAATATATATCTGTTTAATTATTTTAATTACGTTAAGCAGGTGAATGCACCTCTGCAGGTAGGTTTGGATTGGTATATCTACCCTAGCTCTTTGCACACTTAGATGACAGGTGGATCTCGATAAAATAAAGTGAATGAAATCATAAGCCCTCCTGTAACTGTCTGAGAGACAATTGAGTTTGTTTATTTTACATTTTTTAAAAAGAAAACAATTTCATTTATATTTTTATTCAAAATAGTTAAAATGTATTTAAAATGTATTGTTGTTTATGTACATTTATTTGGTTAAGAGAAATGGTCGCGTAATAGAGGTCAGAGGTCGCGCCCATGGCATTATGGGTTGGGGGAATGCCTCATGGCTACAGAGCAGAGCGCAACCATGGCTGCAGAGCAGAGAGAGGAAAAATGAAGGGAGATTACACGCGACCCAAAAAAACTACAATCTGCATGGTCCAAGAGGCGCACACGGTATTTATTCTTAAATTTATTTGTTTTGTATGTTTAACGTGTGTGACCTTTTAAAGAACAACCTTTCTGTTGTTGTGCTAGCTTGCAGGGACCCGTCTATGATGTGATGTTCATATGAAGGTCTACTTTTGAGCCTGCCTGGACATTTATTAATAGACTTTGAGAGACTTTCAATTATAATTATTTGTTTTTTAAATGCTGTTTTTATATGTTTTATTTTATAGTTTTCACGGTGTCTACGGAGGATGGAAATTAAAACTTTTAAAAGACATCAGTATGATTCGTGGCCATTATTTCTTGGACCGGTGTAGTTACACCTCCCCTTAAGATGTTATATCCCTAGAGATCATATTTCAAGCAATTTCATGAGCTATGTAAGATTTTTTTGGGATGACCACTGTCCCAGACTTAACTGTAAGAAGCTGCAGTAGAGGGGGCTTAGGTTTACCAAGTTTGTTAGGCAGGGCACCACTATGGTTTTCAATCCAGAGCTCTCTTTTTAACATGTAATCCCCTTTTGCTGATATCTACCGAGTTATCCCCAAGGGCTACCTTGTTAATCCCTTGTCTATTTAATGTCAGGCTAACACACACAGGCTAACTTCAGCCAATCAGATCAACTCACTTTCACTGAAGCTAGCTGGAAGAAGAGTGAAAACATCTTTTCCACTGATAAAAGCTTATATCTTCTTTGAATGAAGAAATACTCTCCAGTTCTGATATAACTGATTGCATCTCTGCCATTGTTTGTTCAAAACAAGTTGTTTCTATGGATGCTTCTAGCATCCAGCACACCTAAAGCCATGCCTGTAGCTGCCAGTAGTCCCTCCTAGGACACTGATTGGCTTGAACCACCTCTGTTGTGGACACAAACAGATAGCTAGGAGTCTGACAAGATGGATTCCTGTGTCCTGTGTTCTGGTGCAGCTGAAAGAATAAAGCTAAAACTGCACTACACAAATGTACTGTAAGGACAAAGGCAGCAGTCTGTGACATCATGGATCCTTAGCTCAGAATAAAATCTATACATTGTCCTTATTTATAACACTGTGACTCTGTGGACATGAAGGCAGCTGTCAAGTTATCAACCCGTCCTCCTGCACGGAAACTTTTACCACACATTACTGTAGTAATTATTGTATAATTTGTATAAGACATGGATCAGTGAACAATCATTTATCATATCATAGTGGTTGCAGTTGATACTATACAATTTCAGCTGCAGCAGAATCATCCTCACTCAGACATATTCACATCATCTCCAACATGATATAACTATGATAGGAATGTTCCATCAGTGTGACTAATCATCATAACAAACTCAGAATTTTCATTAATTGAATTGTTCATTTTTACTGTAATTTCAGGTAAATGAACATGGTCTCCATTGGTATCCCTCTTTTTATCGTCACTGTCAGTTATATCACTGCAAATAAAGGTAAGTTCTGCCATAATGTGAGAGTGTAAATGTATAAAATGCTGCTTGCTACTGATGTAACTTGTCATTAAAGAACACATTTCCTCCTACAGCTTTTGTAACAGTGCAATGCAAGACTGAAAACACGGGACAGTATGGCCATAAGTCACTGCTGGAGTGTGTTGTCAGAGCCACTCAAGAGGCAACAAACCCACAATTCCAGGTGGTGACTTGGAAGAAAGTGGGAGTTGAGGAGCCCTTGGTGGTTTTTCACAGAGGGAACACCAAAATGGCGTCAGGCTATTCCTTTGCTGAGCCGTCCTGGAACGACAAGAACATGAATGTATACTTGCTCATCACCAACACTGCTGTACATGACGAGGGGGTTTATACATGTGCGGTGCTGACAAACATTGGTTCTGCCTCCACCGACATCAGTCTTAAAGTCACAGGTGAGAACCTTCAGCCATGGTTGACCACTGAGGCATTTTGACACCTGTTTGGCACAGAGACGACCAGTTTGAGACGGGAATTTATCTTCAAAACTAGTTCCAACCAACTCACCTTAAAGCTGAACAATGAGTGAAGTTGTTTTAATTTCTGTGAATATTTATACATGCCAGTTACACACAGAAATAATTGACTATCCTGGCCTATCACATTGGTATTTACAATACACAGTATCAGTATCAGTGTTTGAAGCAACATGACTGTAAGTTCAGTTACATAAACAATCTTGATTTGGTGGTGAAATCAGTCTTGATGCTGGGAAGGTGGCGTGCAATGATTCTAAATAAAAAATAAGAATTCTCCTCAAATGCATTAAAACTATAGTACTGAGCCTGTTTTTTTCCCCAATGTAAAAAGTAGAAAATACAGATATTTGTGTTAACATGTAGGGGAGAAAAGTAAAAAGTTGTCAGAAAAATAAATACTCAAGCACAGATACTGTATGGTAGTATTTTTTTCAGTACAGTAGTACAATACAGTATTTGCACTTGGATCTCTGGGGCTTGCTGCGCCCCGTCTCCCCGGTTTCTTTCTCCCTGTCTTTGTTTGATCTGTTGACTTTATTCATTAGCAGGATGTTTTATAAAGTTGTCCAAAAATACAACTCACATTTTGTTTTGTTTTTTTATTAATACTTCAGGGAGTAACAGTGGCAGTAAAACTGTATTTTGGCCCGTTTTCTCATTATTTATCTTGCTTATGACATGTTGTACTTAAAAGTACTTGTCAAATATCCTGATCACTAAGTAATTCTGCAATACTTTATTGGTGTCATTTGATTGACGTCATGGTGCAATGTTCAGCGTAATGATCGTGTTTGTTTTCCATTTTCTCTTTGCAGCCAAATACAATGCACCAACTATAAAAGCCATCCTTGAGACAATTGATCAGAATACAGAAGGTACCCTGGTGTGTGAATCTGATGGAGGCTATCCAGCAGGTACACTTCGTTGGTTTGATCATGACGGCGGGGAGTGGTCAAGGAGCGCTGAAATGGAGGTGAAGCAGACAGACAAAGATCTGTTTCAGCTCACTAGCAAGCTGACTTTGCTGCAAGGATCCATCTTCTCCCAGTATACATGCATAGTGTACAATGTCAGCGGGGGAAAAGAGGATGAGGTCACATTTCTGATAAAAGACTCTCCAGAACATAGAGGTATATGTTTTTTCTAAAACCTTTTTGCTTAATCCTGCTTCACACAAAGAAATATCACACAGTAATTTCTGCCACAGTTACATGCAAGCTGAAATTAGAAATAACATGGATGTCACTTCTAAACACACTTACGTTTAGGATTGCTCAACAGAGAGGAACCTGAACTACAAGCCAGCTGTAGCATGTATTTTATGGTTGGTACAGGAGGTTGTAGAGGACTTAATTTTCTGACAGAAACCAAAGAGTGAAAATAAAAGTGTTAGGAGCATGTTGGCTTTGGGGGGGGGGGGGGGGTTTCACAGCTGCCATGTACAGTGAAAGGTCATGTATCATTAGCTGATCTGTATCTGTAGTTCAGTCCTGGTGCTGCATGCCCGCCATCTTGTTTTCATATTGCTTTGTGTAGTCCAAGGTTAGTGTCTTTAAGTCACAGTTGAGAACCTTCAGCCATGGTTGACCACTGAGGCATTTTTACACCTGTTTGGCGCAGAGAGACGACCAGTTTGAGAAAGGAATTTATCTTCAAAACTAGTTCCAACCAACTTATCTTAAAGCTGAACAATGAGTGAAGTTGTTTCTATTTCTGTGAATATTTATACATGCCAGTTACACACAGAAATAATTGACTATCCTGGACTATCACATTGGTATTTACAATTCACAGTATCAGTATCAGTGTTTGAAGCAACATGACTGTTACTTCAGTTACATAAACAATCTTGATTTAGGATCGCTAAAGTTAAAGATAATTTTAATTTTGTAAGACTCTTCTGGTGTCATTTAATTGATATTAACAGCTTAATAATTTTTGCTTTCCATTTTTTTCTTTGCATCCTCCGTTGATCCAGACCCACATTGGCGAAACACATCTTCACACAAAGGTATGTGTTTTAGGTCAGAGGTCATCATTTTCAAAGCAGCCACTGTGGGGTCTGGACATTCAAATTCAATAAACAAAATTTAATTAGGCCTAGTTACCTTATTGTTATTTAATGTTTTCACTTTCTTACAAAATAATAAAACTAAAAACTAGAAAATGCTGTCAGACCTCTGTCAAAGGGACTCCAACATGTTAATGAATGTCTGTTACATTAAAACCTTTTCCAAATGAGTTCTCACAATCAGGGATGCTGCCAGGGATTTTGAACCCCATGAAAAAATATAATATTGGGCTCCCATAAATTAGCCTTATAGACTACATTGCTATAACAAACCACATATGTAAACCTACTGACAATCCCACATCTTAATAATAAATTAAACAGAGGGCAGGGTCAGTGCAGGTACAGACACCACCTCACACTTCCTGTGGGTCATAAATGATGATTTAGAGGGATTCTTTTTATGGAGTCAGTGGATGTTTTTTTTTTTGTTTTTTAGGAAAATCCTTCATAGCATGCTTTTAAATAGGAACCCAGGTCTCCAGGATCCAAAGAAGACATTAGCGTTAATTAAATACATTTTGCTGATGATGCTTTTGACACAGTAAAATATTCATATGCAAGACTTTTATTTGTAATATAGTACTTTTACATCATGGTATTATTTCTTTCATTAGTTCAAAGCTCTGAATATTGAATAGATCTCAGTGATCTGCCCCCAGGGGACCACATCTGTCACTTATTTAGAGCCATCGAATGAGCTTGTCTATCAACACACAAAGATGATATCTTCCTTCTTTTAGTTTTGGAGGTCCTCTGCATCAGGTCCATGGAGAATTTTTGTCATTTTGCAAATTTTAAAGTTAAAAAATACTGTTAAATGCTAACATTAGATGGAATGCTACAGAAAGCAAGATTGAAGATTGTACATTTCACTAGCAAGGATCACACCACAAAAAATTGCAGTTAAGGATTTTAATGAACATTTAGAGGGATAGGAAGTCGATGGTGAATGAATGTAGGAGGGGAGGGGTGAAGATGGATGGAGGGGTGAAGATGGATGGAGGATGTTGTCAGCCAGACTGGTCTGGAGGGTACGCTGAATGTTGGGCAGAGTGAGTGTTTTTCGCCTGAGCTGGTTATGGATCCCCAGACTTTACCTAGAATGAGACATGGGAGAGATGTGCGCTAGATGGAATCAGAGGGGATGAAATGAGAAGGGGAGATGATGAAGAAGAGGAGAAAGGGTGGGTCAAGAGATCTGAGACAAACAGGGCTGCATGGGTTAGTCAGGTATAAGTAAGCTTGTCAGATGATTAGAGGTGTGGTTGAGGTGTGACCCTGCTCCTGAAGCTAAGTTAACTAATTAACTTCATTTTATTTGGTGTAACCCATGTTTGCTTTTTTGTCATATCATTAAGACCCAAAGCCCTATGACAACAACAACCCAATCATCATCATCATCATCTCCGTCGTCAGTACGCTGATAACCATGACGGCCATCCTGTTGATCGTCCTGGGGGTGAGTTCTGACGTCCACACACCTCTTTGTCCCTGAACTTAAAGTAGCTCTGCCAGCTTTATCAGTCTATCATGATGCATTCTATCAAACAACGTAACTGCTGTACATAAAAAGTTTGCCCCACTGACATCTTCTGCTCACATGCAGACTATATAGAAATACTGATTACACATTCTTACCTTTACCCGCTTTACTCACCTTTTACTCATCCATGCAGTTACTGCACTTTCATGGAAAAATCATTGTAGAAAATCACTAAAAGATCACTGGAGAAGCACTCTCAATGACTCTGCTTTCTCCTAGAGGAAAACTAGTGTTGCCAGTGGGCAGTTATAGGGCTGATGACCTTTAGTTGGTTCCTTTTCACTGATTATAGATGTGTAACTAATTGCTTTTTCCAATTAAAAACACAATTAAAATTACTTAACTTTAAATGGGCTTGTTACTCGTTTCTTTTTTCTTACCTGAAAATAGTGGACAACTGTAGAGGAGTGCAGACATATCAGACAAACATAGCCCGTCATAATCTAACATTACCTGACCTTACAGTGGCACATGACAGTTCATGCAATGACAGCTTGCTTTTCGTCATTGTATAATATAAACATAGATGTTATATATGAAACCAGACAGGGCATTGCCACTTAGCCTTGCTTCCAATCTTTTCCCAGTGGCTGTTTGTGGCATGGCAGTGAAAAACTCCACTGTGGCCCAAAAAGCATTTCTTAATAAGGCTCCATTATAAAAGGGATGTGTGACAGAACACCTACAACTGGAAACAAGGTCAATTATGACTCTTTTTAGTATGAATATTTGATCCATGGAAGTTTTATGTTTGCGAAACTTAACTCAAGCTGAGATAAACGATCTAAAAATCTGTGTCGTCATCAGGGGCGGATCCAGGTTAATTTTAGTGGGGGGGCAGATATTTTTTTGGGGGGGGCACCGAAAAGTTATAAGAAAACATGAAAGCTGCTACCGACCTCTCGCTTTTACAAAGTATTTTTCATGTTTTTATTGGCTCTTTAACCCAATAGGAAAGGTGTATATGACCTTTTCATTTTGGACTTAACATTAAAATTATGGTGGACATGTTTCCTTGTTTATGTGAATTACAACAACATCATCATCTGCAACATCTGCCTGTTATGTAAAACTGGTAAGCTCAACAATAGTATCCTAAGGACAATTAAGTGACAAATATTGTGCAAGAACAACACTATTTACAACCCTGTCAATTTTTACTTCTTAGAATGTTTACTGCCAATTATCACACATAAAATAAGAAATAATATTCTGTACTTTTAGCAACCAGTTCTCAGCTGTATACCACAAACATCATAGGGTTCTGTATACTAATCAGTCTTAATCAAAATGAGTACTACCCAATACATCACAGTGAACAATAATCTTTATCCTTCACCTGTAATAAAATAATCTTAAATGTTCTGTGCAGTAATGTAAGTTTTAACATAATAATAAAACAAAATACAATAAGCAGCACTCTATACATTTTATAGTAAACCTGAGAACAATAATAAACAGTAACAATACTCCATATTCTTAAATCATTTATTAGTGCACAGCTCAGTAAACATCATAGTGTTCTGCATAGAAATCAGAAAAAGCAGCTCTCAATATACTTTCACAGTGAGCAATATTATTTACTCTTAATAAGTACCTGGTGCTCAGCTCTGGTCCTTAAGCATTTTAGTGTTGTGCACAGTAATCAGTCTTAATCAGAATAAGCATCAGTACATTTTCATAGTGCAATTTCAAAGTTCTCTTTTTTAGAGGTAAAAACACTTCAAAACTGTATTTTGCGATGCTGCTAAATGGTGCATTAATTACATTTTGTGTTGAATAATCACCTTGGGGACCTTTAGGTATAGCAAATATAGGCAGGGCTGGTACATGTCTGCTGCTGCTGCCATCCGATTCTGAACAGTCATCAAGGTCAGAAGTATCCGGCTCCTCCACTGGTGCACCTAAAGGTATGGATTGAAACAGAGTTCATACCTCTTTAACCAATGTTATATTAAAAAAAAATAAAATTTTACAATGTGGCATTAATTGGAGACATTTAGCAAAGACAATTAAAAACTGCTCAGAATTCAGTGCCATCAGTTTAGTCATTTAGAGTAGGTAATTTAATCATTTAATTCACCCAACTATGACAGAGCAACAAATAAATAATATTATATGGTATAAGTACAAGTGCATCACTTTTCTCATATCCGTATTTTCACCTGGAGGTTCATGGTTGCTGCTCTGGCTCAACAACACATGATGGTCCCTGGCTGCATTCAGGCTGACCCTGGCCCTGTCTGTAGCTGTCAGTGCTGTCAGTCTGACCTGCACTGACCTACTGACTTCTTTTTAATGAAAAAGTTCTGAATGTCTCCTCTCCGTTTCATTGTCTGTCAAACATATCACGAAAAAAATAATATTTATTTAATTATGCTCAACTTCAATTTAAGTAGTTGAAAAGAAACTGAAATGTTGAATAAATTAACAGAACAAAATCGTGGATAACCTAATTTAGCTAAGGTTTAGCTAAAGATAACACAGGCATGTTCACTATTAGCTGTGAAGATAGCATTAATTAGCACATTTTCAGTTTGAGGCACAAGTCTTCAAGCTTCGGACATGAATTTATAGTAGGAATACATGCCTAATTTCTTTCTCTTTATTCCTCAAACGACACGAACATTTTCCATGCAAATGGAGGCAAGTAGATTTTAACAGTAGTTTGCACAGGGGTTAGCCAAACTTCATGAAATTTAAAACTAATATAGTCTTCTTACCGCAAAGGTGCAAAACTGCTCGCCTTCTCCTCCGGCATCGGCAAATATTTTCAAAGCTTCTTCAAATCCAAACCAAATGCACGGTACCAGTCAAAACATCTTTGGTGCATTCTGTTGCAGTCGGACAACGAATTCGCGTTCCGGAGCGTCGGAAATCGGATTAAATCATGTAAATTTCCAATGAAAATTGGGGGGGTCACACAGGGTGGCCAATCAGATCACGGGGTGGGGCCCCACGGAAGATCCGCCACTGGTCGTCATCACAATGTAAAGTCTATGGGCCATGTGGGAACTTGCACCCAGAGAAGTGCAAGTACACCCAGAGGCTAGAAAACCTTTTAGGAGTTTGTGTCAGGCAAGCAATTCTAAGTGGACTGAATGAGCTCCATCTATCTAGTTCATTAAAATACAGCTATGAATGTAAACTGTTCATTACTTGCAACACCAGATTAACATGTATGTCCAACAACATCTGAGGTCTTATTCTTTCAGATAGTCAGTGAAGTATAGCTTAAACCTAAGAATGTCAGTTGTTGCTGCCTACAGGTGTCTTGGGGTGTTAATAACTCCTGTCAGTAATAATGGGTGCAATGATTCATAAAACTCTTGTCTCTTGTCATGAGAATTATACAGCTACATGTGCATTAATAAGAGAACAGAAGTAGACATTTAAAAAGAAAGCAAAAGTTACTTTCACAAGTAGGTAATTACTTGTATTTGCAGTAATTGGTGAAATAATTCAGTTACTTTTGAGAGAAGTAACTGTAACCTATTAATACATTTCAGTAACTTGCCCGAAACTGTGAAAAACAACAATTAAGAATTAACAATTGTACAAAATTCAGCTTTTAATTTCTTCCTTAAAAGGGCTTATAATGAATGTAATTTTGTGATCTCTGTGAACATCTTCATGCTATATTGACAAATAATAGTGATATTTCTCTACCAACAGGTGAAATGGCGGAATAGAAACAGAGACAAAACAACATCTGTCCAGCAGATCTCAAAGGATTACTTGTCTAAAGATATGACCAAGAATGACCTTGACTCTGAAGGAGCTCTAGGGCGCTCCATACAGAGCCTGTACAATTTTTAGCATTACACAATCTTCTTGCACTTCTTACATAGAGCCATGGTTATTGTACATCTGATCTTTTGTAACCAAACCACTTCCACACTACTGATGATGCTTCTCTTTTTGGACATAACTCCCCCACTGTAATACTGTCATCATCAGAATATGGATTTCTAATATTGGAATATTGCCATTATCAGTTTTATGTGTGCGTGCGTGCGTGCGTGCGTGCGTGTGTGTGTGTGTGTGTGTGTGTGTGTGTGTGTGTGTGTGTGTGTGTGTGTGTGTGTATGTATCCATATATTTTATGCTATCTTTTATACTAAGCAGTATTTAAAAAGCAAAACAAAACAACAACAAAAAAACAATGTATATTCTAGTCTGTCTGTATCTGCAGAGGCTCTGCACTCTGCCTGCATTTATGTTCTCATTATTTTTTGTGTTTCGATGTTTCTGAGTGTCAGCCTTTGGGCAGTGGTTTGTAACCTCCAGACAATAATAACAGTGTTTGAGGGTGGGATTCTATGAAAACGTAGCGACCATTGGTTACGCCACTGTCTCCGTCACACAAAAAGAGCTGAGGAGAAACACAGTCCACTGATGTCATATGTTTGTTAAGCTGATAGAGAGGTGAGGCCCCTCCCCCTCTGGTGAATCACCATGGGATCATGAACTAGAGTCAATGGCGAGAGAGTATTTTTTGATTCCGTTTGAATTGTGCCATGCAGTACACATGATATTTCTCAATTTAAAAGATATTTTTACAAAACAAAGTTGCCGTCCAGCAGTTTTGTGCAACAGATTTGTTTGTTCTTGCCTGATAAAATAACAAGGAGTCACTGGATAACACACTTCAGGTAAGATAACGTTACAAGGGACCACCATGGTTGTGTTGGTGACATATATTGTGTGAGACAGAGATGTAGTTCACTGAGCGGTTTCACACAAGACTAAACTACGACAACCCTACCACAAATTGCAAAGTTCTTGCCTTGTAATCAAGTAGCAACAAGTAAGCTATTAGACTTTGATCAGTCCAAGTGGGACACCAGCATCCTCTTTCAGTGAGGCTTGCACACAATCCAGCAGTATCAAAAGCCCTGGTCCATATGACAAAAATGAGGTATCAGATATGGTTGTAACCCCTCATTGTGGGTTTATAAGGTGATCAAAGCAACATTTAAGCATCAAAGTTTGGTTGTGTCCCAATGTGTTGTACTTTTTTGTTGTACTTATTTAATTTTCCCTTGTGTTGTTATTTATTGTGTTGTTGTGAGGCTGCTGTAAGCCCGTACTCGGGCTGTGCGATTGCCTCTAAATTTCAAATTGTAGATTGTCATTGCTCTAGATTGCCAATACACGATTAAATTGGCAAAGGGGCAGGGGCGGCACGTGTCCTTGGCACGTGTCTTATGTTGATCGCTACCAGTCAGCAACACTGCCAACACTGACACTGCTGTGGCTTTGGTGGCAAAGAAAAACACCACATCTCCAATTTGGGAGTTTTTTGGGTTTATCCCAGATGCCAGAGGTGAGCTGACGGACACAACAAAGCCTATCTGCAAAATATGCAACAAATGTGTGTCCGTGAAAAATGTTCAGACAACCAATTTATTTGCGCACCTTTGTCTTCATCATCCTGCTGAAGCCACAAAACTCCCGATCCCCCAAGCTAGCACTTCAAGCACTGCAGGTTTATACTTTTTGTTATAATGACGTTATTTTTAATGTTTTGCATCACATGCAAAAGTGAGCGACACCGCTGCGCTGACAAGCCGGAGACGTGTTGCTCCTCCTCACTTCAAGTTGCTGTCATTAACTTTTAACCTGCAAAGGCGGCAGTGCCGCAACACTGTAGGAATTTATGAAAGCCCTTGTGTGAACATTTCAGTAGTTACACATTAAAACAATATTTATTTGCAATTAGCCTACTCTGTTAAACGACCCCAAAGCATGAGCAAACGGGCTGTGTCGGGTCGAATCAAAGAGATGCGCCCTGTCACTGTCACAGGGCTGGCTGACAGGAGAGAGAATGTGGATTGTAGGTCTGTTTGTAAACGGGGCTTCTCTAACAGTCATGTATTTCCTCCAGAAACATCTCTTAATGCACAGTAGAGCGCCGTTTTTTTTTTCAAAATCGCTTTGATAAACAGGAAATCGCCTGGCAACCTTCCAATCGCCAATATATGATTTAATCGGTGATCGTCCCAGCCCTAGCCACTACATAACGGCTGTTTCACTAAAAATGCATTTTGCAACATTTTTTCTAGGCAAATGTAAATTCAACATGTATAATCCATAAAAAATCTTGAATGCTACAATTCACGTCAAATGTGTCCACATTTTCAAATAGTCCCGGTAATGCTGAAAAAGAAAATGTGCCACACATCCATATCCATCTATGGAGGGCACAAAACCACAAGTGGGACAGAAACTGATAATGTTTTTGTATGCTGAACTTTGCTGTTGCATCCAAACTGCAAAAACTATCAATAAAGAATGCATTATGATAATATGACAAGCCATGATTGCTCCAGTGACACTAAGGAGCGTTACCAGTGTTTCTGCATGCTGTATTCTGTCCTGTTCTAAAATGCATTTCTACAATAAAATGATAACATTAAATATTTTCCTGTCTAGAGCACTGGTTCTTAACTTTTATGATATCAGGGTGGTGTATGTGACCCCTGCTCCACCCTTCTGCCTGAGACTGTTCAGGAAGTACTGTATAACAAATACCAAACTCACATCACTGCTTCCTGTTTCTCATTCCATGCTGCTTGTCACAATTTGTTATTTTACTTTTATTTCCACAACCATCACATGACACACAGAAATTGTCCTGCGATCCCCTTTGGGGATTCAGGTTGAAAGCCACTGATCTACAGGATCTGATTTAGAAGATTTAGACACATCCACACTCGAAATTTTCATGTGTCATTTTTGTGAATTATGAGCATATTTTATATTTGAATGAATGAATGAACACTGTATATGATTATGTATATATTATGAATAGAGTATGTATTAAGACTTCTGGAAATATAAAGCAAATTTTGACATGGATTTGTAACACTGAGGAACAGATAGTTCTCTACTGTATTACTGTGTAGAATTACAAACTTTCGTGTCATTTCACCGAAAAAGCACGTGCATCACTAATAACACAACTAATTACAACCCCAAAGGATACAGTCCCTTCAGGTGCCATTGAGATGTTGCAGTCTCACTGTTGACCACAAGAGGGCAGCATTGGACAGTGGTGTAACTGCAACGTACAATCTGCTTCAACGTGTCAGTTGCGGACAGCAAGCAGCTTCTAGAAGAATCACTTCCAGATTTGGATTCAAACGGGTGTGACTTGTACACACAGTTACCCAGTTTTGTTTCAGGCTGAAATAAGTTAAGGTGTGCGTAGAAGAAAGTACTTTAATTGTTTTGGTAACTAAATGAGCCAAGAGAGCTGATGAGTAAAGTCTGCTGCTGTTCCTCACTAAAGCAAGAAGCAGGTCACAACATTACAGGTGTGCTGCTCATTCTGTGATTTTCATTGCACTCAGTCACAGGTGTGCACAGTTATAATGAGCACTAAATTCAAGGTTAACTTGGTTGTTGAACAGTATGACAGTGTACTTGCTCCAGGAGTGTAACTGTCCTGTCTTTATCCCATCAGAATGACAGTCTGTTCAGGTATGTGTACCAAAGTGAAAGTACTTAAGTACTGCCACTTAATTACAAATTTGAGATACCTGTACTTTTCCTGCTACTTTTATCCTCTACTATATCTCAGAGGCAAATATTGTACTTTTTCTCCACTTTAAAGAATTTAAAGACTTAAGTTGCTTTACAGATTCAATTTGCAGTTTATAGTTAAAATGAGCTCCACACTTATCAGCTGCAACATTGAAGTGATGAACACACAAACACATCACTGTAATCCAATACTATAAGATATTTTCTGAAATGGACCATTCTGTGTGATGAGTAGGGGAAGACTGGGGGTGGTTAAAACTAGGGCTGGGCGGTATGACAAAATTTTCATATCACGTTTTTTTTTTTTTTTAAATCATATCGGTTTCACGGTATTTGACGGTATTTTTTTTTTTTTTTTCATGCAACAGTGTTCTTACCCACATTTTCTTCTACTGAGAACAGAATTACTGCAGTTGATTATCTTTAAATAGCCCATTTTACTGTCATAAGGATTGTATCATGTTTTTTTCATGTCCAGACAGGTAAAAGCATGACCCCTTCAAAGTATGGTTACCATCACATGGACGACTATACAATTAAACGTCCCCACCCACACTAGTCGGCACCAGAAATACTAGTCGTTTAAAATAGTTCATGCATGATGTCAGGTATCTGTTGCCGCACAGCACTAGTCGGGGCTGCGGCGCTGTCAGATGGCAGCTCCTCTCACCCAGCGCGTATGAACCGATCGCGGTGGCAACACCGGATGTTTACATCAGCAAAGTCGGACAGATGAATGTAGACTGTGACAGAATAAGTTGATATATATTCACTCGACTGGAGAAACGTGACCACATTAAGCACAGACACAGACATAAACCTGCAGGCGGAGATGCTGCTACTGCTACTACTAGCTGCTAACGTTAGCCACACTGTGTGTCAGGCTGGCAGCTAACGTTACCTCTGGGTCCTTTACCTGCAGACACTGAGACCCTCTGCAGTCTGAAAAGGTGAAGCATAAGAGTGTAAGGTTTGTCTTGCACAGTGCGAAGTAGCGCACATTTCAGCGGCATTTAAAGTACGATTTGGCAATTGTAGACTGTGATTAACATCTTCAAATGGCTCTTAATACACACAGTATTTTTTTCGGACAGTGTTTAACATTATGAATTAATAAATTCTGCCTTGTGTTTTCTCAGTGACTATTCTAAATTAAAATCTGCATCTAATCAACATAGAAATTAGTTGCCATGGAACATCCCTAGTGCACACGCTCAAGCAAGCACGCCTGTGGTGTTGGTGTGCAGCAGTGAAATGGGTCCCCGCTGGAACACGTTGCCGCCGCGCACGTTCCAGACGTTGTTTGGGCTATTCACCGGTATGGCGGTATATGAAAAATTCATATCATAACGAAAATAAAGACCGGATTTCGGTACGAACCGGTATACCGCCCAGCCCTAGTTAAAACACTTTTTGTATTCCTGTCACTTACACAGAAACTATTGGGACTAGAGCAACCTACCCCAACTCTGGGAACAGTAACGCTACCAGAGGACAGTTGCAACATATTAGAAATACATTGAATTTCACTGACTTTGCTTTTTGTCTCAATTCTGAAAGGCATAGGCATTGTTTTACAATAGTATTATAGTACTACTTATTTCTTTGGTAATATTCATTTGAATAACAGTTGTTCTTTTATGCGTAGAATGTAGGCCCACCTTGAATCAGATGTTACAGATGCTATTAAATCTCTATATATTGCAGTGTGGGACAGGAAAAATGGAACAATTTGCAATGCCACAAACTTTTATGAAACATGTACATTTGTATTTGGTTGAATTATCCTTTTATTTGCTCCACAATGACTTGTTTGTGTTAAAAAATACTGTTATGTGGTCTGTTTTGATATGGCTGCTTAGCTTGGGGACATCATGTAGCAACTGTCCCCACCCTAACAGCCAAACTCCAAAATATATGTTTTCCAGTAAATGCAGCAGCATATGTGGAATGTGTCTCCTGTCTTGTTGGTGGGTAGATGGTCAAACTGAACATATGACTTCAGCACTCTAGCATGTTTCTGATTTGAGGAATATGACTTGTTGCAACCATCCCCTGTTGCAACCACCCCCAGTCTACCTATGTAAGTATCTGAGCAGAATATGAGTCTGCTTAAGGCTGATAATTATGTTTAAGTTTCCATAACATACAAAGAGTATAGACCAATAACCAGTGGTGGAAAGTACATTGTGAGGTATTTGTTCTTGAGTATTTTCATTTTCTGCTGCTTTTTACTTCTGCTCCTCTACAAACACATGTTTAGTTAATTTTCAGATTCTAGGTAACAGTAACAGTTCAAAGAGCGAAAGAAAATTAGTTGCCAACAATTTTGATAATAGATTTATATTACAACCAAAAATAACATTTGCTGACTCTAGCTGTCTAGTGAATAAAGAGTCTGGTTTTAGGATAGATGTTTGGATAAAAGAAGTAATTTGAAGATGCCACTTTGTGCTCTGGGAAATTGTCATGAGCATTTTCGCAAGTTTTTGACATTTTATAGACTAAATGATGATCGACCTATCTAGAAAATAATCAATAGATTAATTGATTATGACAATAATTGTTAGTTGCAGGAGTTTCCATCATTTTGTTCTTAAAATGACAGTTCACCCAAAAATGAAAATTTATGTTTTTATTCTGGTGGGGTTTTTTTTTTACATTTGAAAACTGGTCACCACTCACTTCCAATGTTTGAGAGATTCTCAAACACTGTTTTCCTGTGAAACTCCAGCAGTGTTTTGTGGACTAACAAAACAAAACTAAACCCAACCCATGAGGCATAGTAGATAATGACCAAATTTTAATTTTTGGGTGAACTATCCCTTAAAGTCCACCCACCATATTAGTCAGTCAATCAAGCAAAGTAAGTAGATTACTTTTTTCCCAAATTCATTTTACAAGTAAGCTGAGTAATTCATTTTATACGTATTTTGTCCACGATAAATAGAATAAACAGCCTATATTCTAATAGACGTAAAGAAAGAATAAAGACATCCAATGTTGATGGACTTTTTCTTACTCTCACTACTGCAGCGCGTCCGTTTTATTTCAAAGCATCACGTCTTTATTGTTGTGACTGTATAATTGTTGTTTAATAGTAAATATTTTCCTTTGACTGAGGAACCAAATACTGTACTACGTATCTCCAATTAGGATCCGTGCGTAAAGGCGCGTCAGTGGATCTCCCTCCTCCTCCTCCTCCTCGCCTTCTTCGTGCGCTTGCATCACAATCCTTCGACCATGGTCGTGCGGTCTCAGAGTATCACCAAAGTGCACATCAGCGAGCTCAGCGGATCACACGGCACTTCTGCATCTGCGCTGCCTGCAGTCACACAGTGACATCACGCACTGCACGGGGAGCGAGCTGCAAAAGAACAAGTGCAGCCACACTTACACAACAAAGTCCACTTCGTTTTTTTGTGACGGACAGTCCCAGGTCTCCTCTGAGGACCATTTGACGACTGAGAGAAGTGGACCAGCAGCAGGCGCAGAGCATGAAGAAGACCCCAAACTCAGGTACACATGTTTCAGGGAACTATGCACTTAATATGGTGATAGTATGCTGTATCATTTTACTTATCCAGGCAGATATCACATGAGCTAAACTCTGCGGAAACATAATTACAAAGTATGAATTATGCATAAAAACGTGACCTACTTTCGATAAATGCTTAAGTACTCATAAATGCATGTCAAAGTAATTCTGCACAACCTCTATATGGCCATGCAATATACGAAATAAATGTATAGTTAGTAAATTATAAGAAATATATTTTCACTTGTCCATGAGGGGAAGCTTTTTGTGTAAAGAAAGGACACTGTTAAATGTTCTCTTTAAAGGGACAGTTCACCGAAAAATAAAAAAATACAGTTTTTTTCCCCCGTTTTTCCTCACTTGTAGTACTATTTATCCATCTAAATTGTTGTGAGTTGTGGAGTTGCAGAGATATCGGCTGTAGAAATGTCTGCCATCTCTCCAGTATAATGGTACTTAAATGGCACTTGCTCAAAGAGACAAAAAAATACATTTAAACATTTCAAAAATTAAACAGAAATGTCTCTTTCCTGCAATCATGACCCGGTTACTCAAGGTGATCCACAGACCTTGTTGTTATAAGTTTCATGTAGGAACTACTTTCTTTCTATGGTAGAATCTACTGGAACTACTTTCGTTCTACTACACATAAAGTACTTCCTACATGACACTGCCCACGACAAGCTCTGTGGATTATTTTGAGTAATGGGGTCATGATTTCTGGAAAGAGACACATTATACTGGAGAGAAGGTAGACATCTCTACTGCTGAAATCTACAGAACTCTGCTACTCACAATTCACCAAAACAATTTGCATGGATAAATAGTACTACAAGTGCAAGGAAAAATAGGTGGAATTGATTTTTGGGGTGGACCAACCCTTTAAACTTTATTTCTCTTTAACTCGAGTTGTCTTTTGATCTTTTTCCAACTTGCCAAACTCTTCCACTTTGTGTTCGCCCCGTCTGTTGTTTTGGGCCAGTTTGCTTTACAGCTGAGTGTGCATCACCCAGGGGAGCACCTCGGGGTCCCCTGGCTATTAAAGTCTGATGTGCATCATCATCATCTGTCCTTCTCAGCTTGACCTTCTGTATGGATGCACTGGCACCTTCGGGCGGCGCACTCTTCATGGATTCATAGTGCTGCTCTGCGTGTGTTAGTGTGTGTGTCTGTGTTTGGCTTTAATAAACATTTTAGACATTTGCTCGCCCAAGATGTCAGCTACATGCTTCTGTGTGTGTTGGTTCATGTTTGCCTCTATATTGTGCATGCATGATGCTATAGTGTGTGTGTGTGTGTGTGTGTGTGTGTGTGTGTAACAAAAACATCTCTGGCTTTGCTCAGGCCCCATCTGTGCGCCCCCCCCCCTTCTCTCAACATTTAGGAACACAGGATGGGCTCTGGGGAGAGAAATAAAGTGCTCCAGATTAAACAGACGCAGAAATGTAGCACAAGCTGATGCTGCGGAGGCTTGTGTTGAAAACAGAATGCGTTTAACACCAAATTTGAATAAAAACTTGTCATGTTCATTAAAGTCATAAAAGATGAAGCTAATATCTACACAGAATGTTATTAAGTCATTGGAGAAAAGTCCAAGTCAAATCTTAATTCTCAAATAGTGAGTAGGTTGCAGGTTTTGGGGGCTTTTGAATGACGACCAATTACATGACATGACATTTTGTTTTCAAACTTGTTTCACACTGTGTTTTTGTGTTCCAGGTGGGAGGCTACAGAAGGCCTAAATGTTACTTAGAACCTAACCAGCACTGGATTTTGATGGCTGATACCAATATTAGGGAGTAAAAAATTATGATATTGTAATATTCTTTATATAGAATATACTATACATATATGAACACGTTTTTAAAATCATCCCTCAAAAGTGTCAACACTTTATATAATACATATAATGGAAGCATGGCGTTTTACAGCTTAACAATAACTGTCATTGTCCAAAATGATATTAGGGCATTGAAATAATTCACTAGCATTATATTTCATATAATATAACATTTCACTAGCATTTTTAATAATTATAAATAACTATTAACAAAACTCACAAAAAAAAATCAAGATATATGTATATGTTTTAACCTGAATTAAGAAAAAATGATCAAATCTACATAAAAAGCTGCATATAAAGCAACAAATAATAACATGTTCTGTAAAAAACATTTCATATAGGTGCCTATCAGACAACATACATGCCAATACTACTATAGACCACTATATTGCTGTGATAGGCCAATAATGGGCTGATAGTATTGGTTGACTGATATATCGGTTGGGCTGTAATGTTGATGTCTTTTACCAGCTCCAAACTCGACACTTTAATGTTTTTGCTTTCAAGTAAAGTAAGTAAACAGAGTTTAACAGCCATCAAGCTCCCATTGTTGCGAGATAAGTCTCACCCAAGTCCAAGTCTGAAGTCTATTCTGAATTCTCTGTCTGTGCTATTGCATTACTTATTATCCAGTTTCAAATTTCTCCCCCACCAAGAGTGAAGGAGAAACTTGTACAAAACAGTGCTAAAAATGAAGGATGTCCTATTTTCCCTGGGGTAATAAAAATAACACCTAGGACACAAAGACACAGTGTCTGAGACAATTCTGGGACAGCCAAGAGACTTATCATGACAAATGATATTATGTTTATGCTGCATATAATATACTGTATATCATTTTAATTGTTGTCCAACTATGTAAAATGTAAAGTGGCAACAACTAACACACTTACGCAGTGTCATGGAGTAAATAACTACGTCATACTTTATGATATGTTCAATAAATATGAAACAGTAACTCAAACTATGACTTAAAGAATATTGAGAGCTGATTGCGGCGAAACACCTCAGGCGATTTCAATTTTTTATTTTCATATAAATGCAGGGAACAACTAGCTAAACTTCAGTGGCAGGCCAGAGTGAGTTGATGAAGTCGTCTTACTGAAACAAAGTTGTTAAACTATATTTATTATGTAGAATGTAAAAAAAACAACAAAAAAACTTCAATTTAGAACAATGGTTGTTAAGCCTGGGACAGCTAGAAGTAGAATTTGGGACAGTTCCTGGTTCCTGAGGAAAAAAGCTAACTTTCAGCCCTGGCACAAAATGTGAAGGCCCATATCTAGACCCAGTGTTTGGTTTGTCCATTCTGGGCTACTGTAGAAATATGGTGGTGCAACATGGTGGCCTCCATGGAAGAAGAGTTGCAACCTCTGTAGACATAAACAGCTCAAGGTAACAAAAACACAACAATTCCTTTTTTTAGGTGATTATACTCTAATGAAAACATACTTATGAATATTACATTCCATTTCTGCCATATTCTGTCATTATGTCTGCGTAAATCTTACACACTGGGCCTTTAGCCATGTGCATAGCAACTATCACAAACACAGCAACAGTCTGGAGCCTTAAAGAATCAGTGCATGACCTTTTAGGAGATAGAAATGTGGGAAAGGTCATACTTAGAGGTGAGGGACTGGCTTGTTTAAGAAGTCTTATCACTAACTGTCTCTGGAGATCCTCACTGCTGCACCTGCACTAACACAGCACCACTACACAAACACCCTCAAACTTGTTGCTGTTGTGTGTAGCCAGTGGCGGATTGTTGGTTGCTTAGTAGGTGGTCAGACTAATGATGAGGCTGGCAGTGGGCATCAGCAGTCACTTTAGGTGTATGATGATAGCAGTTTTCAGGTGTTGTGTCATTGCTTTTTCATAAATTTTTTTCAGAAAATGTAGAGAGTTCAGTTGTAATGTACTGTGCAGGAGGCTTGGAGGGGAAAATTGTCTGTTACAGTTTGTAGAAATCAAAAATGTTTGGGTAGGAGTGCTTTCTAGACTCAGATTGAGTTTGTTTGAGTTTGTTTGAGTTGCTCACATGTGTACCCAAAAATCACAAAAAGTCGAAGGCATTCTCCTAAAAAATGCCTTTTTATGTCTTTGTCAGGGACTGACTTTTACTCAGAATTTGTTTGTTGTAACATCCAACATGACCACACTGTGACAAAGAAGACATTTTAAAAGAGTGCCTTGCAGCTTTTTGTGATTTTTGTTTGTCAATGTTGACTGAATTATGCTGTGTATTTAAACTCTGAGGTCTTGATGCGGTTTGATCATTAGGCTGACTGGTAGTTAGATCTCTCTCTCCAGGCAAAAACAAACCATAAGACCAGGCAGCCACACTCCGTCCTCCTCAGCTCAAGGCTCGTAGAGGCTCCGGCAGTTTCTCCATGTAACATCTTGACCTTAAGGTGTCAAATTATCTGTCAGGTCGGAGCATTTCATGGCTGAACTGAGAGAGAACCCAATTAGCAGTTACTAAAAACATGCTTTTAATATGGAGCCCTTACTTCTACAAATCTGTCAGTTTATCCCGAGTAAAAGTTTGAATGGGCTGTCTCAGAGTGTGATAATGCTAGAGAAAGCAGATGAAGCTGTGCAGATGTGTAATCGAGAGCAGCTATCATCTGGTGAAAATAATCAGTACAGATCAAGATGAAGGAACCTGGTGTTAAAGCCCCTTTCACATTGAATCCCTGTCCTTATCGAATCAGTTTTTGTTGTTGTAGACATGTTTCATGTCCTATTATCTTGATTTTCCTTTAAGAATATATCTTAAAAGTGGTTCAAAACATCAATAATAATGTCTAAAAACATACAAATTCAACTTCAAAGCTCAGTTCTTAGAAATACCCCATATGTTTTAGATTGTTTTTTGGGACCAGTGCATTAGATCCATCTTTTCTCCAGTCACTCATACTTAATTTGACTCTGGGAGCGTTGTGTTGTCCCTTAGATCACTAACAAAAATATGTTGTCTCCCATGTAGGAAAGTCCGGTGAGACCTGGAGCTTGTTGGGCTTAATGAACTGGATGTACCCATGTTGCTCTGTAGTTTCAAGTAATGTGACCCTGAATGAACAGGGAGACCCAGCGGAGTAGATGCACGTTTTTTTTTTTCTCCTCACCCTCTTTTCTTTCTATCCTCCTACGCATGAGAGATCCCAGTCAGCTGTGCTGTGTATTCTCATGGTTGGGTCATTTCTGAAAACAGGCTCGTCCTCAGCTTGAATAGACTCCTTTGTGGTGAACATTTGCTGGGGGCTGCTGATGTGGATTTATTGGACTTTTGATAGGAGATTTGATGAAAACACAGGGAAGGGGTCTTGATGTTGACCTGTGTGGATGGAGCTGACAGATGTGGAGTCAGTGCAGATGACTCTTCCTGTAGACATTTTTTCATATCAGTATTATTTATTTTTTCATCAACAAACATCTTCACTGAAGTATTTTTAGGTTGTCATGTTAGTATAGACTTCAAACCCTGACTATCACAGTGCCGGATGTCTCGGGGAAACATTCTCATCTCTTCCAGTTTTACAAGGAAACAACTAATTACTACAGTGACTCAGCACACTGGAGGGGCTAATGGCCAGGATTTATCCTGCTGGAACAGATGGAGTGGGTGACATGCAGATTTTGGCCCACACACTACAATATTTGACTTAGCTAAATTTTGTGATGGACTTCTAATGAGATTAGGCCACTTTCATAACTTATCTGCATCCACACATGAATGTCAGGACATAAAGATGCTTCAGTATTGTCATTTAGAGAAATTTTAACACCATGAGAAGAATTTATCATGGCAACATTTTACAGAATTCTCTTACCAAAATTTGATTCTAAGTAAATTGTAATTAGGGCTGCTCAATTAATTGCAATATGGCCAACTGCAATGTTCAAATTGCAGAACCAGACCCAAAATGCAATTTTGCAAAAGTGAAAAAACAGCCTTATAACAAAGTACTGTAGTGCTGCAGAGATGCCCTGGTCTCCAAATCGTGTTTTCCAGATGAAAGAGAACATGTTTTTGTTTAGTAGACACCCAAACATATATATCACATGATGATCATGATTTAATTCTTTTTTTTTTTTTTTACAGTGAAATTGAATTGTAATGCAAAAATGATCATTTCCACTAATTGTGTCACATACTACAATTGCAATTCCAGTCATAATAATTGAAATATTACTTTTTTTTTACCATCTCATGCAGCCCAGTTAAAACTTAAGGCTGCTATAATCAATATTTTAATGATATTATAACATGTGAGAGGAGATGCTCATAGTGATGACCCTACAAAGAATTATCACCTGAATGTGAATCATTTTTACATCCAATTTCAGCTAGTTGTTTATCTGTTTACTATTTTGGCTATCAAAACGTTGTATTCGGCCATAAGCGAGCAGTAGAAAAACACAGGCAGAAAAAATATATAAAACTTAAACCAAGAAAAAGGATCAAATGCACACGAAACCTACAAACAAACAAAACAATCTGAATTATGATTTGTCAAAAACAGAAAACTTTTTCATATCAGCACGTGTACACACTGATATGATATGGATTGACAAAACTGTGATAGGCCAAGATTAGCCGATTGATATATCTGTCTGGCTGCAGATAAAATTGATTAGTGATGAAAAAAGAATTTGTTGGAAGTTTAGTTTAATATGTTTGAATAATTTCAGCTGATTTAATATGTAACCCACTTTACTAGATTACATATCTAAATATTTTAAATGTGGTTTTGCATAAATTTTCCATTTCATGATAGTATCAATATAAGATAAATATTCTTATTAATACCATATTTTTGCAACCATACAGACCCACTGTATTGTGTTAATATCTCAAGCTATCAATTAAGTTCTTCGCTGTGGTTTAAAGTGCTTTAACCCATGTAAGGCTTTATTATTTTCATTAATGATTGATGTATTAATATATTTTTTTTCTAAACAACAGTCCACAATTTTTACTGATCAAAGCTCACTGCTCATTATAACACCTATAATAACACAACACTGGGGTCAAACTGCACTGATCAATGCAGTCATTCAGTCTTCTGCTGCACTGTCAAATCAAGACCAGATGATTTTGTGGGGGACTTGCTACAGTACCATTTGGTCTAACTGGTTTCGTAAAAAATGCCACAACGCTGTTACACTGTAGCATCCATCATGTCATCCATCCTCCCACTAAACCACACCAGTAGGTCCCATAGAGAACCAGCAGATGAGTAGAGTCAATACGGCTCTTTATTTCACTTCAACAATGGCTCTCCAGTGACAGCTGAACTAGATTCCCTTCAGTCTGACTCATATATTGGCCTCGGCTGCCACCACATTCACTACTACTCCCTGTGATAATAAAGCTGTCTTTATTACTTTGCTATTCATCGGTGAGCGTCTATTTAATTCACTACGTAAGAGTCAAGCTGCCAAGCTCTCCGGTTCATATAATCCTTATCACATTAAAACTCCTGCTTGAAAGCCTCCATGAGTATTAGACCACCTTTATCAGTCGGCTTTCCTAAGTGCCAAGTACAAAAGCTCACCGTCTCAGCCCCTGAGGGCCACCTCAGATACCACTTATTCAACAAAAGTTTCTCTCATTGAAAGCACTGAACTTTTTCCCCTTAGATAAACTTTCCCTCGGCTATTAACCTAATCCCATCCCACCCACTACAGGAAGTGACACATGGGTTTTTTTCCTCTGCCTCTCATGGTTTTATCTCTCAGTTTATCTCTCCTCACAGCTGTAATTCCTTTCTGATTAAACTTTGTGCTCTGTAATGCTGATCCATGCTTCAACAACGCATGTGTACATGAAGGAGACTGCTCTCCCTGCTGAATAGGCCTGTATACCCTTTCCCCCCGTGTGCACATGCACTCACAAATGCGAGTATGACATCATCTGCCACTGTGTCAGAGTTTGGCTATAAATAGAGATGGTCGATGATGACGTTTGAGCTTAACAAAGCCCCCCCTGTGAATAACATAAGGATGAAAAGGGGCCATGTCACTGCTGCTTATCATGATGAGCAACCAGCCAGACGTGAATGATTTTGCCGCATGTTCATTAAAGAAACACCTGATGTTACAAGCAGATGCCAATAAGCCATTAGCAAAGCCTGGGTTGATCATAATGTGAGCGTCATTGTTACTTTGCATTTGTCTTTTTGTCATTATTTGATGCGGTACAAGGAATATCATTAACATTTTCTGCCTTATCATTGAAAGGGTTAAAAAGGTATTATTTTGCTCCAGTAAACAGGCTAGCACATTTTCTATGCCAGTCATAACACTAAAACCACTCATAGTCTACTCTCATTTTATCAACAATAACAATTTTACAGTTACAAATGTTTTCTCTGGGCCATCAGATAAGAGCTTTTCCAACTATATAGCTGAGTTTTACACCTTTGTCGCATCGGGCTCTTCAAATACAAACAAGCGGGAAAGTGAGGCCTGAACAGCAAGTTGTGGAGGATATTAAATGACCATTTGCAAACATGTAAACATGGTGAATAGAACTCTGTCTTCGTCTGCTCTAACATAAGCTGCAAACATTAGCATGTCCGGCTAACTAACACTCACTAACTAGCTGCAGTAACTTCACCTCCAGTCAACTACAGTTACAGTTATCACTGTAAACTGCATAAATGCAGTGCGAGAATGGAAAGTTTGGCGGCCTTAGTAACTGTGATTAAGTAGGGTGGGGCTTAACAAAAGGTCAGTTCCCTTTGAACTTGACTTTGCAGACGTGTTGCATTATCAAAAAGGCCTTATAATGCGTCAAATGAAAGGGAGAAATCTAAAAAGCGTGATATGGCTACTGTAAAAGAAAGGGAAAAAAACATATTTCTCACATTCGTGTCAGAATTCTGACTTCAAACTCAGAACTCAAATAAATATTGTGGCCTTATCCTCTCTAGTGAAAAACATTTATATATCTTTATCTGATTTTCTGGTTTTCAAATATCAATAGTAATACTGACTGAAAAAATCCAGTGTCAGTCCAGTGCCAAGATTTTTTTTTTTAATCTCAGTAATCTAATTGGTAAATCAGAAACCTCAGATGCTAATGATTTATACATGACCATTGCGTAATGGCATAACACTGAGTAGATATAGTCACACTCAGTCATCTTGCATTTATTTGGGACGTGCTCCATTGCCAAACTCCACTGGAGCAGAGATCACTGCAGAGCTCATGTGTCAGGAGCTCGCTCTGTGTGTGTCTGCATGCATGTATATGTATGTGTGTAGAGTATGTGTAGACTGTCTGGGTCCGAGTTGTGGATTTAGACATCAGGAGCTTGGCATGCTGATTACAGAGGTCTGAAGCCACAGGGAACCACAGGAACTCTCTTCTGGTCCTCCCTCCTCCCTCTCTCCCCAGCATCATTCCCTCCATCAGTTTGGGCTAATTTGCAGAGATGGAGGTGAAAGCAGCAGCAGGCCTTGGGCTGATGTGGCTGGCTTCTTTGTCTTATGATAATCAGCCAAATCACATAGCTTTGCTCCTCTCATCCGTGCTCTGTTTAAGCTTACCTTCACTCAATTACCTAATGTACAGTTAAGCAGTGTGGAGGGTAATAGTACAAAGCACAATGAGCTATATTACACACTGTACTAAACACTAAGCACTGCTGACAGACTGTTATTGTTCCAGCTTAACTAATTTCATATGCATCTGTGAAGCCAACATTTCAGGGTATTTTTGCTTCAGTGCCATTCAAAACCACAAAAGAAAATCTCAATAAAAAACATGCAGAGTGGATTAAAGGTGCTGAGACTTCCGCAGTGGCTTCTACTCTATCTGCAATATCCAGAAAATGTCCACAGACTATCAATCGCTACAACAGAGCCCTTCTTTCCTATAACAAGGGATCTGGAACTTTGAGGATATCCCATTTTACGTAGCCGGCTGCCAGCTCCCTCTCACATCTAATGATTACCTTATGGAGAGGAGGAAATAGCCAGCAGTGTAGCCACAGCCATGCTGGGACAGACAGACTGCACTACTAGCACTTTTACAGCCTCTGACAGTCCAAATGACCTGAAAGTGGGATTTAAATTGTCAGAGAGCTTGAAGAGAGGAGCCTGCATGAGTTATATGTGTTATGTTATAAAGGGGAACTGGATTTGACTGGATTGAACTGTGTGTGTGTGTGTGTGTGTGTGTGTGTGTGCACTGAGTGGGTCATGAGTAACAGGGTCATTTATTGGTTATCGTCGTGACTTTCTCCGGTTCTTGCAGAGGATTGGTTGAGTGCATCGGAGCGCTGACTGGAAGACGTGCCAGCTGCTGACTCAACATCAGTAATGACTTTGGCCATGAGTTCTGCACTCTGTTTTGACTACCGATTTCATGAGCTGTGAAACATCTTCAGTGGTTGAGAATTTGATAGATTGTTAGTTATTATTGAGGTCACTGTGGATTCTTTATTTTTCAGTGGATTATTCATAGCGCTGGAAGACATTTAGGCCTCATTTTAGACTTTGTTGTATTTTTAGCCATGCCTAAAGGGACGGTGATATCAGTTGATTTTCCACCACCGTGGTCCAGACTGAAATATCTACAGTAGAGGTACACAGGATATTGTTTTTTTCAGGGCCAATATGATAGAGATTATTAGTAATCAAGGAAACCAGTAACTGATCTACATTTGCATAAAAATGATTTTTTTGTGTCCTTTGTGCTGGCTGCAAGCTATTGAACGTGTTGACTGGACTGAGGACACGATCAAAGCTGCTCATGTTTGCGAATCTAGAGGAGGGACTGCCGACAAATTTTCAGACATTCATGTTTCACCCAAGGATGAATCCTGCTGACTTTGGTGATCCCCCAACTTTTCATTTTGTGCCATTAGCAGGTCAAGTTGGTGATTTGTCTCCTATTTAGTTTCATGATCAAAAACATGACATTCCCATTAACATCAGCTGATTTGTGCTTCATCCTAATTAGCAGATGTTAGCATGTTAACATGTTAAATCATAGCTCTATTATTATGAACTGGAAACCAGATGCAAAGATGGCACCTATACAGTCAAATTAGAATTGCTAATCATATCGCAAAAAAGTTTACTTCCTTGGTTTACACTGAATGTGCATAGTAGTGTTTGTCAGAGCTGGCACTGTCCACGAGTTCCTGCTCAATTTAAATAGCTTTTCTTGTCCCTAGGAAAGTTTTATACATATGAAACAGCCATGGATCAAATTCATCATAGAAAGAGCCACAATTGGTCTTGTTTGCAGTTTGAGGTGTCCTGTCAATAGTTTTGCAGACACCTCTTTTATAATGGTGGCTTATTGGGAAAATACAGTTTTGGCTGCAGGGGAGTTTTTCACTGCCAAACCACAAGTGACCACTGGGAAAAATTGAAAGCAAGGCTGAGCGGCAGTGTCCTTGCTAGTTCTATTATACACAGTGCACAAGGTAGATTTATTTGATCATTTGACAACACATGGTTGTATAGTGAGATTAAGTTGTAGCTCACAAAACCAAACCTTCTGTACAATAGAGTCTTTGAATAGATAATAAATCATAGAAATAAAAAATAAAACAAACTATTCTGCATGGCAGAGTTCTGAGAATGAATTCAGCAGTGTTGCAGCCTGAGGGTAAAAGCTGCTCTGTGGTCAGGTGGTACGGCAGCAGATACTTCTGTATCTCCTGCCAGACAGCAGCAGGGTGAACAGGCTGTGGCTTGGGTGGGTATTGTCTTTTAGTATCATTTGGGATTTGTGCAGACCCCACACCTCACCGATATCACTAATACTTGATAGATGGTACGAATGATGATGATGATTATGTTAACATCAGCATGTTTGCATCGTCATTGCTAGTGTGATCATTTAGCTTAAGTATTCCCTCGCAGAGCTGCTGCCATGGCTGCAGGCCCTTTGGCTTGCTTCCCATTCATTGCTCATTCTGATATTGCTCATTAATCTGTAACATGTCTGAAATTTACCCCTCGTTTTAATAGGTTGTACTATTTTATGACTATAATATATTGTTTTTCAGTGTCTTTTGTGGACCCAAGGAAATAGTCTCGCTTTGAGTTGTAGTGAGTAAAAATGCAATGTTACTTTATGATTTTTCTTTTTTTTTTCTTTTTATCACCATTTTGTAAAACTTTCCAGTCATTATGATAAACCTTAAATGTCCAGTGAGTTCATGGGAATCTTAAAAGGGTGTTTACTGAGAAAGATTGAGAAATTTCACATTAACGATATGTTTACAATTCTCAGACAATCACTCATACCTTTTATTAAATCCAGGCACACTTTGTTCACTTAACCCATCAGGTCAGCAGTTCTGCACGGAAATACCGCAGCAGTGAATGGGAAGCAGGCTGAGTGACATGGCTTTCATTTGTTATCTAAAATGTATTGTTTTAAGCATATTTGATACAGTGTGAAAAAAAGGCATTGAGTTTATATTAAAGTACAACAGCCGACCCCTACACTCAGTCACATTCAGTGGGAACTGCTTGTGTGGCCATGTGGCTGCATTCGAGTCAGGCTGGGAAGTCTGATTGGAAAATAGAGATGCAATCAGACCTTCTTATTCCCAGATTGCTGTAATGATACATACTTGGTGTCTTACAGTGTCTGAATAACTCCGGGGATCATTCTGGATGGTACATTGTGTTTAACAGGATTGCTTGTCAAAATGTAACCTCACCGCTGTTATTTTAGAAAAACAGTGTTATTTAGAAAATGAGTTGCAATTTTTTTTGGTATTTCACTATAATTCAGTAGAAAGGCAATCAGAAAATTAAAATCTAAATTCTTAAGGAGCAAGCGACAAGAGCTCTTTTTGTTTACAAAAATGCATTTTCTCATGGTTTGCATGACAGCATGCTTTTAAATTTGGCTTGTGTGGATGAGTGATGTGAAGAGTTGTGTCGTCCTTGTACATGCCCCAGGTTGGATGTGTAGGCTTGAGCAGCAGGGGACACAAATGAGTAGGACAGCTCTTCTTTCTCGCTCTCTGTCTCACTCTCTCCTGTGCATGTGTGTGGGTATGATGGAGACGAGGCAGAGGGAAGACGAGTGCCGCGTAGCGCTCTGGTGAGGTCATCAGACTGTGGCTGGAAGCACCACATCACACTGTTTTCTCTTTTTCATTCTCCACCACCTCCTGTTTGTAGACGGGATTCTTGAACCTCTGCTGTTATGCTTGGAGAAAGGAGATTTTTTAGGGACTTGAGGGAATAAAGAGAGCGTGCAGTGTATGTAGTTAAGCATGCCTTTAACTGTGTCACATATGGTTATGTGTTTCCACTGGAGTGTGAAGTGTAAATTACAATAATTTCTGTGTTTTGATAGGAGCATCTCCGTATACTTGAAGTCAGATGTATTTGTGTTTAAAGGAGTTACGAACATAGCAACAGAGCATCTTGACCTCATAGCTATACAGTAGGCTATGCTGTAGCTAATGTTCACCTTCAAAAATGTAACCACACATTACGGCTAAGGTGGCCAGGTGGACTGTGATTGGTCAGCTTTGGTTGCCTTTGTTTTCAGTGCTGGTGATAGAAAATATGGGTGCAAAGGAGCATAAAACTCGCAGTTCGGATCGTATTACTGTTTTAAGTCACAGATCGGATCATTTTTCAGATCAGAAAAAAGTGACTTACATATACATGTGACTTCATGTTGACAGCCAGCTATGACTGTTACTGTGCTTTTTGCAACACAAGCCTGCCCTGAGTGATTTGTGGGGATTTACAGTAATATGACCCCTTTGCTTGTACACCAAATGGCTTTCTTTGCATGATCAACCGATCATTGCTCCTCAGAGTATAGACACAGCATGCACCTGTTTTTTCAATGCAACTCTGCATCAAGGTTTAAGAAATTATTGCTTTAAGAAGGAACAGTGGCAGTAAAACTATTTTTCACACTATGATGTCTATATTTTTGCAATGATGGTAACACATGCATGAATTTGTGTCTTTGCTACACGTGGAGTTAAACTTTGACGGCTTCACAGCCTTAGCCAATAACAAAGATGTGTGTGAACTGTTCACCTCCTCAGGTGATGACCACTCCCCTTCATTCACAAATGTTTGGCCGCAGCACCATGGTACCACTAAATGGAAATACCAATCAAGTCGAATAATGACTAACATACATGAAGGAGATGACTTAAATGTCCACGGAAGCATTAGTTCGATGTTCTGCTTATCTCAGTGAACCTTCTCCTAATATTGACATAACAGTAGTGGATGGAACCAGGCAAAAATCCACTTTTTTCACAGATTTTTTGAGATTTGAGTTAAAATTTGCACTACACTTGGATTGAAGTTTGGCTAGTAAGCCAACATACACAACACCAGGACCCTGAAACTGAAGCAGCTAAATGGAATTCAACCGGGGCTGCACAATTTATCAAAATATTATCTAGAATGCAATACAGCCAAGTGCAATACACATATCACAGAAACTGCATTTTTTTTTGTAGAGGACGATTGTGGCAAAACAGCATTATAATGAAGTACTGAAGAGCTGCAGAGATGCCCTGGTCTACAAATCTTGTTCCCCAGATGTAAGAAAACATGTTAGTTAGAGACCAAATCCAATGTCACATCATCATGATTTTAAGAGTTGTTTTTGATGCAGAAATCACCATTCTCACTAATTGTGAATCATATCATAATAACAATATTTATCAAAACTAATTGCTACATGATATTTTGTTTATCATATAGTGATGCACCAAATTCAGACACCATTCATTTAGATTATTTACACCTGTGCTTTTACTGTGACATGTGAAGCTGTCCCCTGTGGAAAAGGCTTATTACAGCACAATATTACTTCATAATGTGCAACACTTCCATCTAGTGCTGTAATCAAAATGCCAAAGGCCCTTATAGTGCACATATATAATTTCTATTTAGTTTGTTTTAGGGATGAAACAATAAACTTGACAAATAGTATTACCATTTCAAATTTGCACTATGATTAGAACCTTTTTTGTTTACCATGCTTAGAAAAACTCACAATATATACAGTCCTGCATTAACCAGAGTTACAAACAGTCTCCCAGAGTGAGATGATGCTATTTCAAATCGTTAATTGTTTCAATATAAAACTTATTATTAAAACAAATTATTTCAGTGTGTTTTGAGTACATTTTGTCAATACCACAGTGATGCAGATAACCGTGGTCATTTTGGTCACTTTAGCGACGATATGATATATTCATATCATTCCATCTCCAGTTTGTGTGTATGAGGAGATTCCTCTCACATGTGTTTTTCTCCGTTGAAGACACAAGCAGCTTCAGCTCCTCATCTCCTTCCTCACCTATTCTCCTTTCCTCTTCCCCTCCATTTACCTCTTTCACCTCCTCCCCTGCTCGCTCCTCCTCTTCTCCTTTTATCTTTCCTCTTCTCTCCACTGTTCTTTCTCCTTCATTGTGCATCGCTGCCCTGCAGGCATCCCTTTAGTGCTGGCTGGCATGCTGGTGAGTTTTTTGCTTGACTGTTATATAACTAAATTTAGCATGTTTGAGTCACGCGTTCGGCCATAGGTCGTGCTCTGAAGTGACGGCTTACATTAATGTGCACCCCAAGGCTCACCATCCACCCTTAGTCAATGTGTGATACACAGCTTTTTCTTTTTGGGCTGTGTGTGTGTGTGTGTGTGTGTGTGTGTGTTTGTCTCGCATGAGTGAATAAGCGCACGTGCCCGTCTAAGCCTCATGACCATCTGCCTCATCGGGTGCAAATATAGGCTGCTGTTTGGTATAAGTGTATGTAAGTCAAAGAAAACAAGAAGCTGATAGGGCTGGGTGAAAAATTTATAGGAAAACATTTTTCATCACAATTGATATTGATAATTATTGAACATTTTTGATTGATTGATTTTTTTTATAAAGACCAGGAGAAAATGGGTTTAATTTAACCACTTTATTTTGAATTTAACCACCTTTTTAATATTAACCACTTTATTAATCAAGGCACACAGATAATATACTAAATAGACTTAATAAAAAAGACAAAAAAACAAACAAACATATGCCTGTTAAATGATTGGCTGTTTGTGTATCACTTGTAGCGTAATTGGCTGCTTATATAACAGGACATATTTGTTATGTTCTTTCACAATGATTTGCACTTAATACATTGATATAAAACAATTGAACAATTTGTTGAGCAATTCTGTTGTTGGTATTGATGAAGTGTATATTGCCAAATGTGTGTGGGTGTGACTCAAGCTGTTTTTAGAGAAACATTTCAAACTCGAGCAGTTTATTGGAGATGGCTGGTGCAATTAGGGACGAAAGCAGAGTCTCCAGCTGGAAAAAAAAACAGATTTTTGGGTCAGTGGTTAAGATTAAGGTTTGGTTAAGGGTAGTAAGGTTGTCAAAAGTATTGACACCTTGATGCTTTTTCGACACCTGGTGTTTAAACAGTACAATATCCATTAATTATAGTATCGAAACTTTAAAAAAATCAGTGTGCCAAGGACTTTATGTCTTTTTCCATAGTATCAAATAGGTATTGAGTATTGTTTTTTATGCTAGTATTGTATCGAAGTTTTTGGGAAAAAATTCTGGGATCATGACAATATTAAAGGGTAGGTTAAGGGTGAGGAGTGTTAGGGTAAGTCTCCAGGAAATGAGTATAAGTCTATGTAATTTTCCACAAAATGGCATTAGTGAACGTGTGTGTGTATGTATGTGTGTGTGTGTGTGTGTGTGTGTTTACAGGATGTACGGTCATGCAAGAGGAATCTGCTTGGATAACCCTTTGAGTTTGTGTGTCTGGTTTTAAGTGGATGTTCGAGTGTTCACACATTTATGTAAGTTTGTGTGTGTGTGTGTGTGTGTGTGTGTGTGTGTGTGTGTGTGTGTGTGTGTGTGTGTGTGTGTGTGTGTGTGTCTGTTTGTGAGTGGTGGGAGGGCCCAGCTGTATCTCTCCAGCAGGTTGAGATGATGGAGAGGGGAGGTGGTGAAAGGTATGAGTGAGGGAGGCCCTCTCTGTTCTCTCTGCATCAGGTTTGTCTGAGTTACGTCCTTTACAAGCTCAAAACAGCAGTGAACAGAATCAGCAGTGAACGCAAGCAATCTTTGTGAAAAGAAGTAATGACAAAAATATGATAGCATATTTAAATATTTTAGGATAAAATGAATGTCCTGTGTAGCAGCTGTGAAGCTAAATTGTATGAATTCTTGTAGGTTTACTCAATGGAAAGGAAAAAACAAAATAGTTCCAAAAATAAATTTGACTGTATAAGCTGTATTGAGTTAATAAATTCTTTTGAAAAAGTTTTCATTCATACTTGTGTTGTAATTAAAAACTATTTAAATAAATAGAAGAGGAAAGTCACTCACTTTAGAGAATGGAGCACTTGAGCAAATAATCAACTAGGGATACATGGATGGAGGAACTTTTTCAGTTCAGTTCTGTGATACTGTTAGGAAAATGAGTAAAAAAGAAGCAGAAACACGTTATTATTTTCAAATATAAACTATGCCAGTGTATTAGTTATCATGTTACAGGTAAAATAAACCATGCCCTCTTCATAATTGTTCTTATTATCAGAGTGACTTATTTCATTCTAAATGCAGTTTGTCCATCCAAGAGATCATTATCATCCATATTTATGTCTGTATGTATGTGTCTGCTAAAACAGTGTTTTTCTGAATGCAAGTGTGTGCATGTTTGTGTGTGTGTGAGCAGGCGATCATCTCAGCCAGGGTCACTGCTCTTTGTTACGAGGCTAGAGGAGCTCACTGCAGGGTGGACCTGAGGTGCAGGTTTGAGTGTTTGTGGTGATGCTGCAATTTGGTTCCACCAAAAAAGGAAGAGAACAGAAACTTCTTTACTAACAACTTTGAATCAATTATGCAACAGTAGCAGTGCTACATGTGTCCACAGCTACATTTGCATGCATGTGTTTACATGTATGTGGGAACGTGTGTTTGTGTGTTATGCATATGCAAGTGAGTCAACAAATGCATAAGCACATGTTGTGTGTTTCATGTGTTTTTCTGACCCTGACCCTGTGATTAACTGCAGCTTCCTAAGTCTGGAAAATGAGCTCGAGACAGCCAGCGGCCAAAAGAGACATGTCTCTATTTTTAAACCACACTTTTATTTTCCATATGGATTCACCGCGAAAAGGCCCATTTAGAACTTCTCTGGTCTTCATCTGATTTCTGGTTTAACTTATCACCAGTTTATCACAAAATGAGACATCTGATTTTATTTTTCAAAAATAAAGAATATATATAGATGCAGAGGACTGACCGAATGAAAAACACTCCTGAGTAGTTTAAGTATTTCTTGTAGTGCCACAGTTCAAACATTAAATTTTAAAAATCAATATACAAATAGGCACCATTATGGAAATTAGCATAACTTAGCACAATTACATGGTATGTATGGCATAATGTCACTGTAATTACAGCCTGGCTTGCACACTAAAATAGCCAAATTCCGACCAAGAAAAATGTAAAGATACAGATAAATATCACACTGAAACAGGCTGATATGAATGATGTTTTAACTCTGATCTTTAGAATTACTTACTGGGTCTAAATCTACTCTCAGTGCAGTTAAACTTGAATATCCCTAATCTGCCTCCTCTGCTCTGCTTCTCCTCACTTCTCTATTGCAAATGTCAGGAAAGGCCCCAGGACTACAGGGGAGTGGGAGCTCTGTGTGTGTGTGTGTGTGTGTGTGTGTGTGTGTGTGTGTGTGTGTGTGTGTGTGTGCGTATGTACCATTGGTGCTATATTGTAAAATGTAAAAATAATGTAAAGATTCATCTAAAACACACAAGCAGAAACAAACACACTTAGAGTAAATGTACCCCTGAAGTTCATGCATGCGGGTGTAAGAGACAGTCTGTGGCGAAATATATGCTCTCTGCTAAAGCTAGTGTTGTTGGTGAGTGTAAATCTGCACGACCTGGGCTGAGGAAGGATGTTCCATGTTAGAAAAAGGAAGAGGAAGTGATCCATGAGCTGTGCCTTCTCCTTCGCTCCCCAACACAAAAACAAAGATGGGTGTGTGAGAGACTGAGTGTGTGTATGCTGTATTTTCTTGGGAGTTTCTCACCAAGATGACGGCTCGCCTCACTAAGTGGCCCCTGACCTTGTTGAGCTGCGAGTTGAGGGTCAGAAGCCAGAATCTAAATATGACGTGTGTGTGTGTGTGTGTGTGTGTGTGTGTGTGTGTGTGTGTGTGTGTGTGTGTGTATGTGTGTGTGTGTGTGTGTGTGTGTGTGTGTGTGTGTGTGTGTGTGTCTGTGTGTGCTCCTTGAGTAACACCACTGATTTTTGCTGCAGACATACATTTTCTCAGAATTAGGGCTGCCCCCAACTAAAGATTTTCATTGTTGATTAGTAGCTGTTAATTCAAGCCATTAGTGAACTAGTCTGTGCCCGTTTATAATATTAATTTCATTATTTAAATGTTCAAGATGTAAATTTTGCCACTAGGGGTCTCTTTCACATTAAAGCAACAGCAAAATACGTAGTTTGATGACAATGTGAAGCAGCGTCAGATCATAGTAGTTGTTTCACAGTTTAACAATCACTATTGCAGGTGAAAATCTATCAGACATGACTCAGACTGAAATCACGGTCATGGTCGAGGGTATATTAAACTTTTATCCACATTACATGTAGTCATGTTCGCCATCTTCTTTTCTCACTCTATGATGTATCTGAGATGTCATGGGTTTCCTGGAAGTTTTAGCAACTAGCTAACAATGGCTAGCAAGGAAATGCGCCGTGAAAAACAGATTTACAGATTTCTCTGGTTTGACCATTGTTGGGAACATTTGGGATAATGTAAGTACACAGTTCAACAAAATACATTACATATATCCAGCAATTCTAGACATATTAATGTGGTAATGTTACGTAATATTTCTTTAAATATATATTTTTGGGGCATGAATCGAGCCACATGTTAAATGTTAACGGCAAATGTCGTAATGACTCTGAATGTGTTGGAACAACCAGCAAGGGGATTGAACATTTTGTTCATTTATTTCAACACAGTATTTTCTCACACTAGTCTCATTGTTCAAAACACATGAATAAATAACTTCCAACTTCACAAAAACAAATACTTGCAGATTTATCAACACAATGGATGATATAAACTTACAAATCAACAAACTTGCTCCTCAACTACATCACAACTCCTGTCCACACCTGAACTTGACCTAGTCGGAGCTGCTGTAGATCACCTTGGTACTGTATTTCCTGTAGTCAAACTGCCCTCTGGCATCCTTGGAGGCTGTGTCCCAGTCTAATAGCTTACTAGCTAGTGGCAGTTATCACACAGTTAGCAACTGTGTTACAAGAGAAATGTCTGTGTTGCAACAATTCTGGGCGAAACAGCAAGGTGCAGCACCCAAATAGAGCTCGAGGTGTGTGGGGTTTTTTTTCTGCGACTGCTGGACAAATGAAAATTTGATCGACTAAGACTCGTGTCACCAACTAAAGTTTAGTCAACTATGAGGGGGGCAGCCTTTCTCTGAATAATGATGCATTCAGACCGTGAGCAATGTGATGAACATGACATCACATGTCCAGTCATTTCCTATAAAGAACTGAGGATGGGAGACACTCAGCTGATGTGCGGAAGGTCAACAAGCCACCACTGATTATTAGCTGGTTGTAAACAAGCCTCATTGAGAAGCACTTCAAGCACGAGGGCCCTTCACTGAAGTTTCTTTAGATGAGGATTGTCGAGAGTACTCTTCAGTCCACTGAGAGCTAGTCATCAGTTGTTTGGATGATGGCTTTATGTGGGTTTCTACATCCTGATATTGCTATTAGAGTGCTGATGATGACATGGTAGGAGTGTGTGTTGTTGCAGGACGCCCTGGTGGACTTCTAAAGTTTTTCTTTGTAATAAATGGACTGAGTATTTTCAGATTAGGACCTTTTGGTCAGGGCTGAGGATTGGTTTCGAAGAAACAATACAGCTTCAGTGTCAGGGGAGCGTGTGTGTGTGTGTGAGGGAGAAGAGACAGGCTTCAGTATCGAGGGAATAATAGAGGACATTGGATAAAGAGAAGTGAGAAAAATAAAAAGTGAAAAGCCTACATCATATGTGTGCAGGAGCCATTAGAAAAGAGAAAGCTCAGAGAGACTCCATATGACTAGCACATGGCTGCGGACGTCTGCTCCACTCACTTGTTATCCTGACAGACTGAAGACATTAAAAGTTGGAGGAAGTAAGAGCAAGGGAGACAGAGGGAGGAAAGGGAGGGAGGAGAGAGGGAGGGAGGGTTGAAAGAGGGGGACAGGGTGACTAAGTCAGGAGAAAGGGGAAGTCTTCAGGAAGAAAAAAGGGAAGGGAGAGGAGAGAAAAAGGAGAGGTTACATGTGGCTATTTGAGGTAGCCATTGAGTTATGGAGCGAGACAGAATAGCCGGTAAGTCGTGGCTTTTTCCAACTTATTTAGTTACTTTAACACAGAGAGGGTTTTCTTCAGGAGGGACTTTCTTTTGACTCTTTTCTTTGTTAGACTGCAGGGGAAGCAGTTTGTTAGCAGTGGCTGCAGTAAGCCACCCTGGCTGTGTTTGCTTTGGGCAGTTGGAGTGAGATCAGCCCTTTATGTGTCTGTGTGTCAACGTTACCTCTCAGACTGATTTCTCATATGTTTTCTGACCTGCAAGCAGACTTTTCAGACATTGTTTCTCTCATTCTCATTCAATGAACAGCCACAGCTAAGCTATTTCTGAATAGCTACCATATGCAGACAGTAAACCTTGATGTGCTGTCAAAGACAACTTCCCAGATTCAGGAAACATAATCTCCTCAGTGCAAAGTGGCTGCTGGGCTGTACAGTAATTGGCAGCCTTTGGGTCAGATACAGACATCCAGCTGACCCACATACACAGCTATAGGATCTGACAATAGATGGACGGAGTTAAACCTTCATGCCATCATCACATGGTTGGACTTTAAGCTGAGGCATCCAGTTGTCACATTAATTCTGACTGACACGGATGGTTTATTTTAAGTTAGCGGGGAGAGGAAGCAGAGCTCATATGTCAGCTAATATGATTTGGTTTTGGACAGATAGCAGACTCTTTTGAAGAATGTTCAGCATGCTTCAGTCTGTATACAGTACTTATATGTGGTGCTATAACTTAGTAGCTTCTAGCATGGAAATCATTTTTATTTACTTTAATTAGTTGTTCTTTATTGATCTTAATGTGTGGTTTGTTTAATGGAGATTCAGTGGAATTTCTGTTCAGGCCCATATGTGTCCAGTCTGCGCTGAGAGGATAAGACTAATCTAACATCTTACAGTGATTAAGGCTGGATGTCAAGCTGAGCGACACTCTGCAAATTAGCCTTTAATTCGACTGTTAATAAGGTGGCTGAGTTCAGAGAGCCGTATGATGCATACAGACACACCGGGCATGCATCTTTAATTATCACCACTGGGTGGCAGTGTTGCAGTGTCATTTTTGCCCTCCTTAGTGCAGCCACCATTTCCCTTAAGTTCTGTGAAATGTTCCATGTGGATGATTCATATTTTGCAGAATATTTTTCATGGAAGTTGGAAGATTTTAGTAAAGACTGGTGTCGTGGAGAGGTAAGGTGATGGAGCATTGTTTTTCCACCAAGAAAACACTGCTGGCGATTGAGGAAGTCCTGCATGGGCTGAGCTACTTCCTGGGTTTCAACCTGTGCTGTGTAGTTCTGTTTGGACCTGTTGTCTTGACAACAGCCATCGCCCTCTACCCCACCTGACCCGGATCCCTTCAGACTTTGTTTTGATAATGATAAAGCTGAGGCAATGGTGCATAGATGGCATTTTTAACCTCCTCATCTGCAACATCTTGACTTGGACTGACTCCTTCTGTCCTTTTCCTTGAGCCTGTTCAGGATTAAGATAATATGTTCAATATGACATGTGTCATCTGCCACGACTGTCACGTATGGTCACCACATTGACTTGTTGTTAGAGGCTAATTGGTGACACACTGCCGTTAAAATACAACAAAGGGAAAGAAAAACAAAGGATTCATCCTGGAAATGAGAGAAAATACTGTAGTTGTGTCATGCTGCTTGATGTCCTGCCAGTTTAACCGGAAGAAAATCAGTGTCCTGTCGGCAGAGTTGACACTAATTGCAGTATTTGTTTGGCCTGTTTTGCATCAATCTGACAACAATAAAAGCAAGATACAGTAGTTGGAAGTTGGGGATATCAAGTGGGACAGTTACAATGCTGTTCAGTTTTTTTTTGGAGAGTGCCGATTGGTATAGTCCTTTGGGAAACAAGTAGATTAAAACCTGCTTGTATTTGTATTTTCATGAAGACATCAAGGCCCGCAGTTATACTAAGTTTTGGCTTATGTTATATTTAGGGCTAGGTATCAGTTATCAATACTTTTAAGGTATCAGTTGAAGCCAGTACCAAGTAGTCTCCAAACTTCTTCAGTCAAACGATACCTGCGTTCAATTTTTGGTACCCAGATCTGGAAAAAAATGCAGATGGTTTTGCTTGTGGCCAATCACTGCAAGTGTTCTTCATACAGAAGAACCTTTGATAAAAGTTATCACATGAAATTTTAGTATCAATGTCACTTTGACGGCACTGATGTTGTAATATATGATATTGTAATTCAGTCCTAATACAGGGTTTTCATGTCATGACCCTCAAAATAGATACACATTAGACCACGGACCCCAATTTCAGACAACTTTGTCTTAAGAATTCCCTCCTTACATTTAAAGATTATGGATGCTCCTTGCAAGTAATTTCCCTGTTGATTAAACAGAATTTTAAATTTAGAATAGACTATTAGACAAAAAGTGTGAAAACACCCAAAAACAGTCAAAATTGAGCACAGTTTATTAACTGATAATGTTAAACATTGCCCGCCATCAATCACGTTCTTCAGTAACCAAATCATATTATAAATGCACTTTGCACTGTACATTATGAACATTGCAAATTATCATACAAAACATGACAAACATCTTAGAGGCAACAGTTAAGTGGCATTGTACATAAAGATATGAATAAATAGTTTAATTGATGCATATTTCTGGGGCCAATTAGCACGGGTGGAGACTCACAGGTATCTCTATTGAAGATAATAAAGTCTTAATAATTAAAAATTAGGATGAAAACTAGCATCTTTCTAAATTACAATCAAAATGGCCAAAACCTGTTTGTCTCTGAACCCCAGTTTGAAAACACTGTTCTAATTTACGTAATATTGTGATTCATTATGTATCACCTCGTTTATGAAAGGGCAACATTTTACTTATTTTAGTTCCTCTTGTTCTCCCCGTTCAGTGCACATGTAGTTAACAAGCTGTGTTCATAAAGGGCAGCACATAATGTTCACTCTTACAATTAAATTGGCCTTTAATTTAATGGTATGTGAGCTTTAATAGTACATGAACTCACAGTCTGTAACGGCTGCTGCTCTTTGAGTCTTTCTTTTTGCATGTGAATTTACAGTTTTAAAAGCACTGATGTATCCACCCAGATCCCTGTACGCTCTCACCCTAAAACTCACGTGCACAAAACTCCCACAAACAAACATGAACCTGGAGTTAGAGGAACTCAAGGAAATCAGCCAGCTCACCATGTTCCATAAAAGAAGTGTACAGGATATCCTGTATGAGTGAACGCCCCGCAGGTCTCCTCCCACCACCCTCCCAGCATCACCTCATATTGTTTCTTAGATTATTATTTAGTAATGATAAGTGAGGGAGCCGTGAAAACAGCCAGCACATGGAGTTCAGGAAACTGACTGGGAAGCCCCACCTTCAGTCGCTCCTCAGGGAGGATTTCTGACAGGTGAAATTATTCATCATGATGGAAACACAGGTCAAGCACGGGGTGATCTAACAGAGATAGATGAACTCTACAGTGAAAGCTCATTCTGGAGATTTTTAACAAGCAGCCGTGTTTGTGGTCAGCAAGGTGCAAACAGGAAATCAGCTAGTGTTAAAGTGTTCATACAGAGGCAAGCTTAGAGTGGGGAAGATGAACGTCACACACAACATACCAAAAGTGTTGCTTTTAATGCCGTAAGATTGATTTCTCTCCAATTTCTTGACAACTTCTTGACATAGTAATAAAGATAAATGGCCAGGATTTAAATATGGGGTAGGTGATTCTGGAGAAAGATGACTGGTTGTTGAGTCTCATTCCCAGATCGTCCAATACAGACATTATGGGTTGAAAGCTGGCTCCGATTGGTTGTTTTTGTTCAGGTGCCTTGGAATCTTAGTTATTTTTTATAAAAGTAATGTAGTGAACCTTTTAATTAATGCACTACAGGCTCACCATATTCGACATGTATTTTTAAAGATTTCCAATACAGTATAATCACAACAGTATAAAATTTTATTCAGAGTATTAAAGGAGAAATATGTAATGTATATTTACTGTGCTAAATCATGAAATGACCATGATGTGTCAACAGAGATGGAAAGGAAACATGGAAAGTTAGTACTGACTTCTCCACAACAAAGCTACAGCCAGCATGTTCTCGTTTTAAATTTCCATTGCGGTCCAGAAAAACTGTTTTGTTTTTTTGTGTTTTTGTTTTAATTAGAATTAAAATTAATGCCAGATGTTCACCAAATGACTTAGTGTTTATTTATGAGTTGTAAGAAATCATCAATAATCTTTCAGAAGGAATAGATGTTTTTAAAGGTTAAATTGAGAAAAATGTTGATGGAGTCTGGCAGGCAGCCACTGAACTCCAACTCCAGAGTGCATACTTTTAGAGCAGTTGGCTTTTGTTTTCAGCATAATGGGCTTCGATTATGACTCGTTGTCCCTTGTCATCGTTCAAGTATAATGTTGTACTTGTCTAGTGCTCCTGTCTCGTGTCCTCGCTGCCTGCAGGCAACCTGCCTGAGCTTCAATCTGGGGGACTATTTCAGATATTTGAGATAAAATATTTTGTCTTTGGCTCGATAAGTGACTCTACACATTATAGATTTCCAGCTAAGAATTAGCGGTGAAGGTGTGCACATTTTCTACAGTTGAACTTTTATGTGACACTTATATGCACCAAGGCATCTCAGACTCCATAGATGCCTGTTAAAAATGGCATTTATGCTCAGTGTGCTCCCTGCACAATGAGCAAAATCCAAGCCTTAAAACCACTGCAGTGATATTGCTGCCAGCAGAAATTGTCCACACAGCTTTTAGGCCAATTTAAAAACCTTACTATGAAAGAGTCAAGGATAATAGTTTTTCCAAAGAACTGTCATATTATTAAAAACATGAGTATAGTATGTGAGTAGTGGCATAGACTGAAGTGAGTTAAAGCAAGAGTTTATGAGCTGCAAATACCTACTCTCAATGAACTGCCTCTGCCCATCTACCCCCCTCAGTCTTACTTTTTGTTATGGAAACTATCGTTAGTATTTTCCCTGTATTCTTTCATTGGATTTGTGCAGCGGTTTCACTTCCCTCTTTAATTGCATGATATTTCTGCTGTGACAGCATGTTATTTAGGCTCCTCTACTGACTAAGCGACTTTATTCCACTAACATTCAAAAGTGTCAAACTCGGCACATGAAAGTCAAACTGATCTCCTGTAAAAGGTGTCATTTAGATGAAGGTTGAAACCACACACATTAGCTCTGATGAGTAAAATAGAACTAACACTCAAGCAGACAAGTTGGTTTTGTGCAATTTCCTGTCAGTAAATGTTTGTGGTTGTGCTGAATTCCTGTATGTCCGAAAGTAACCAAGCAACAAAGCCTTAACCTGGGGTATAATAATGTTTCCTCTTATAATATAATATCAATATACAAAATGAAGGGATTTACTTATTGGTGTATATAAGTTAGTGACATGTTACACAATATAATTGGTTTGTTCCAATGGCCACAAATTATTAGGCATGCTAGGGATGTGTACAATTAATAAAATTACAAAGCACTTACAGAGGGAAAAAAAGGAGCTATTGAAGGATAGATTATGCAGTGATTTTTTTAGGAAAAGTTAATTCTAGTAATTTCAAGGTCTTAAAGGACCAGTGTGTAGAGTTTAGGGTCCACCAAAGCATTTTTCCCAGCTAAAAAAGAGTGCTTTGTTGTCTGAGACACTTTAGTTGCTCTAATATAGAATACCCACAGAAGTAATGGTTAATATATATGTTACAAGTACCTAATTTCACGGATAGTTTGTGTTATCAACAAATACTGAAATGTAAAAATGTTGGCACAAGGTAGAGTGCTTGGCTCTGGCCCTTGCTCCAGATGAATGGAAGGCTGAAGCTCAAGGAGAGAGGACAGACCTGGAGATCTGCGTTGGTTTGTGAGATTGTTAGGGTGAGGAAACATCTTGGCAAGTACCTTCATTTTAAGTGAGCCCAGTTCAAGCAGTACTGTATGAGCAGGAAACAATTTGTGGTATTTGTCGTTCCTCTCCTCCACTGTGATTGGATGAGCTGGATGAAAAAACGACAGTGATGAGTGCCTGAAGTTGAACACTTCAACTCTCTGCAACCAGAGAAGAATGCCAAGTGCGCAGCGCTCATGCAGAAAAGAGTGTAAATATGTGGAGTGTGAAATTATTTAAAAACTCCACTGCAGATCGTAGGCCACTTCCACAATGTAGGCGGAGGTGATCATCATAGCTACACTATTCCCACAGTTAGGAAACAACACAGACACTCAGGTGGTCTGCTTTGCTCTTGAGAAGCTGCAGTTTCATTCACTGAAAAACTCAAACCTAAACTGTATCTTTACTGATAAACCGACAGCTTTACTGCTCACCTCTTCCTTCACTCAGCACATATTCAAGTTTACTCTCTGCCTCTTACTGCTGTTTGCTCTTTCCCATGCTGGCTCAACATGCTACACTATTCTGACCAATCAGAAATCTGCAGTGTTTGCAGACTTACCTTTATTGTTGAGACTAAACCTAAAATACTCCCAAACAGGAGCTCAGCTGCACTGCATTGTCCACCAGTAGAGAAGCTGACCTCTGGTGGTGTGTGCTGCACACTACAATACATCACCTTAATACATCTCCAGATAATTTTAACAGGAAGAGGAATGTTTGTATTTTTGATGGCACTGAAAATCATACCATCAGGATTTCTTAATATACTTAATACTTAATACCTTTATACTACTCAAGTCTATTTTCAAATTATTAAACACCAATAAAAACATTCTTATGAATATTATATGCAGTTTTTGCCATATTCTGCCCATAAATTCCCATAAATCTTATGCTACAAACTGACTAACCAAATCCCACAAAGATGAATAGGCTTAAATAATGAAATCTGACAGCTTCACTGTTGGAAACATTATATTACTTGGGAAACAACATTGTACACATTTTCTAAGTAGAATACACACTTACACAAACATAATTTGATATTAACTAGGTATAAAACAAGCACAGCTCCCTTAGCACCACAGAGATATGGGCTGAATAGTTTTGGTTAAGCAGATTTATCCTACAATGTGCAAAGGCCTCTGTGTTTACAGTGCTATTTCAGGGGCACTGAGACACACAAACACAAACACAACTGGTCACAGTCAAGAAACCACACAAACACATGCATGCACAGACACATATTCACATAATGTTACTCAAAGTGCAAACACACACATACACACACACATACACAGGCTTCTCCAGATGTTGTTTTGGAGCTTTCCCTCATTCTGACGCTCAGCTTTGCCTTGCAGCCAGCCCAGAGTGTGTATCCATGTTTAGATAAATACACACTGGCTGAGGGAGGTGTGTATTTCACACACCGTGTGTTTTGGTTTAATTGAGTACTACAGAGGCTTGTGGCATATGGTTTACAGTGCAGCCCACTTTGGGCCTGCATGAGCATGGGCACCAAGGGGCCACACACTTTGTTACATATAGTACCGTACAATACAGTGTGTGATATATATATATATATATATATATATATATATATACATATATGCTGCCACCCACAATCTAATGCAAAGATATATACATGAAAAGTTCTGGCTGTCTGGAAATTTGCAAGAGCAAAAAAGACGTCTAAGTGCAAGTAAATTTGTGAACTGCAGTTACCAACATCTCTGAAACTGTTCATTCTGCTGACAGAGATCTCCAAAATTCTGATCAGTCATACAAGTGTAAAATACAAAAGTACACAGTCTAAAAAGTAATTTAATGATCTGTTCTGGCACAGTTTAAGCAAAGTAATGGGCTAATTTTAAATGACAGAAGACATGTATTAGGAAAAATGTCAGAATATCTGGATGCTTTGTTGATGTGCCAAAAATAATACAATGCTTTTTTTTTTTGCCACACCTCAAAGTCTCTGTGCCGTCCTCTGGCCACCCCATGAATATTTTTCTAGATCTGCCTGTGTATTCAGGATACAGTAAATGCAAATGTTTTGTGCCACACTCTGTTCTATGTCCTAAGACACCTTTGCAGGAGTTGTATGAATTAACCAGACTGCACCATAAACACACCGTGTTATTCTGTGTTGCCATCGACCTCTCAGGTGTTAGGGTTAGGGGCCACTGGGTGGGCTTGGCATCCTATTAGTGCCCCTTAGAATGGAGCTTTTCATTCAAATGGGATTTCCCCCAAATACTTACAGGCTATAAAAGTGCCAGGCACCAGTGCAGTGCCTCTTTACTTCGCCAAGGGTGAAACTCTTTATGTGTTTTGTGATCTGATGTGATGTGATCTGATGTGTGAGAGTATCTTTTCTGGAAGTAGCCAACTTCCTGTTGCCCTTTTCTTAGTCTTAGGTTTCCTTCCAGTGCTGATTGAGGACCAGCTTATACATCCACAGTTACAACCTTGAAAGGATAGCAGATTTGGAGTTGTATGAGGTACTTATCCATAGTCAGTGTCAGTGTAGATACTGGTCAACATGCCCTCAGCTTGGAGGAAGCAAAGAGGAGTACCAGCACGGAAGCTAAATAGCATACTGCTGTGAACAGGATCAGCAGCAAAATGTATTTTTGCCAGGTACAGCGAGGCACATGGCATATTTTCACCACTTTACCTTGCTGTCAAACAGCCTTTTCCAATAGGAAACTGTCATTTTATGAACCAAGTATTTCTCTCTCACTCTCAACCAAACTCTGTGGTGAAGTCAACATTTTTACTTTGCAGAACTAAGGAGGTGCTGGTTTCCCGCTGCATCAATCTGTTAGTTTGTTTATGATATTGTGTGACTTGGGTGAATCTGAAGTAACCTTTTAAAATGCAGAAGTCACAAACTGACTGATTAAGGCAGCTTTAGATCAGCAACTCCTGTGTTCTACAAGGTAAAATGACTGATTTTGCCAATGGAGTCTAGTGAAGTGAAAGACAGCGACATTTATTTATAAAATGTCAATTTGTTCTTGGAAAAGGATGTCTGACAGCAACGTGAATCTGTGAAAATATTCTAAATATGGCATGCATTTAAACACTGATATTGATCATTTTAGGTGGACCTTTTTTTAAGTTGCTAAAATACCTTTTGTTGCTGACCCAAAGTCCAAAGCAGTGCATTGCTTAGCTTCCATGCTGATACTCCTCTCTGCTTCTCCAAACTGGGGGCATGCTGACTATAACTGTCAATAAGTACCAGATACAACCCCACTTAAAATTATCCAAACTATCCCTTTAACCACTCACATGGAAATGACCTAGAATCGGAGGCGATTCATCACAAGCCTCATTTGCAGTCACGTCTGGCTCTGAACAGGAAGCTGTGAAAAGCCGCTCACTCATGACCAATCAGTACTTACAGTGATAGCATCTCTATTTGATTGTTTCTGCATGAGATTCATGGATATGAAATACTGTAGTACATCCCACAGGGACACAGAGAATGTGGTTAAGTAAATGCAAGGCCAACTTTGATATTTCATCACTTAAGATTATTTTATCAACATCTTTTCAACAGCGTTTCTCTGTCACCCCCTAAGAACAGTCTCTGAATTGGCCAGAGGACAAGAACTGTAACCGTACCCACCACATCAAAAGCCGGCTTGTCGTCGGCGTCCCTCCCAAAAGAAATGCAGCAGTCCTATGTTACCTGATGTGTCCACCAAGCTCAAATTCCCATGTGCTCCCTGGTGTCACAGAAGGCGGGTTGGTGCATGAATCACCCTCTGATTCCCCAGAGGCCACGTCGTCGTATATCCCTAATGTCAACTTTGTCCAGGAAGCCTTTCAGGTTTTTCTGTCGCATGAAAGCAGCTACTACAGAAGTGACCGCACTTTAATTAACATGCCAGCCAGTTTGCAGAGGCTGTTTACTCAAAACTGAAGCCTCAAACTCTCACTTAAACTGTGGTCGCTCTGTAGCTGTGACAGAGTGAAACTGGCCTGCCCTTTGAGAGCCACGGTTGTAACAGAGTATTACGTGTGATTGCAGGTCAACTTGGTTAAACTGACTGTGTGACAGGTCGTCCACTTTCACTGTCAGAGCTGCTCAGAGGCTGAATGAGGAAATCAGACCTGAGAGCCACTTTGGTTGAAAAAAAAAAAGTCTTGAGGAATGACAGGGGTCTGTTGTCTGCGTGAATGCTTGTGCGTGCATGTATGAGTGTGTGGGGGGCAGGGGAAACACACACACACACACACGCACACACTCACACAGGACATGAGGGAGAAGAGGGGGAGTGTGTTTCTGGCAGGGGAGGAGACGGGAGGAGGCTTGCCTTTTCGCTTTCTCTGACGTCTACATGCAGCGATACAGAGAAGTTAGTGGGTAGTCAGAGAAAATAAGTTGCTCCTTTAAGAGAGTTGTGGACTTGTTTCTCATTAAATCTATTTTGAAATTTGCTCAGAATTAAAAGTGAGCTACTTTAAAGGTAGAAAGAAGAAGAAGTTGCCTGATAACATGTCTGATTCTGGAGTCAATCCACACTTGGAGGGAATTATTTCTGATTTTGAAGGTTCGTAATTTTGTTTTCTGTCAAAATTATACTGAATCTGAAAACTGTTGATATTAACAATATTGTTTCCCTTATACTTATACTGTCCTTGTACAGCATGTTTTATGGTAATGTGTACACTGAAAAATGGCAGCTTCTCAGATGTAAATATTTCCTGATTTCTTTAGTCCTCTGTGACAGTAAATTCATTATCTTTGAGTTGTGGACAAAACAAGAGATTTGAGGATTTGATGCAGGATTTGAGGAGGTTTTTTCCACAATTTTTCACAAATGTTCACCACTTTCCAACATGTTATTAGCCAATCAACTAATCGAGTGATCAAAAAAAGAATTTATAGATTAATCGATAATGACAATAATTGGTAGTTGCAGCCCTGTTGTCACATGCAACCATTCAGTTTTCAAGTACCTAATAATAAGGTTCACATTTCACTGTGACCAAGTTTTGAAATCCAATTTTTGGGAGTTTTAAAATGAAAAAGATTAAAGTTTATCTAAACAAGAAAAGTAAATTATCACAACAAAAGATTATAAGTTGGCACAACTTTTTAGGTTTATCTCAAAACTTAAAAGTTTGATTCAAAACTCAGAAATCTACTGAGTGCATTTGCCTTGAAATTATAAATTTTTGCAACGTTTTTATTTACAGTGCACTGTGGGTGTCTCTTATTACAGTGTGTTAAAAACATGGTGGTGAGCATATGTTAGCCAAGTCCCTGCAGCCTATAGCCTGTAATTGATTATACCCAAAGTTACGTCAATAATAGAAACAAACACAGCACTGACACCAGACTATTCCAGCACCGGAAAGCTTTCAGCTGAAAGAGGGAGACAGTGGAAACCTCAGCACTAAGAGCTAACATCTGTCTAACCCTCTTACAACACTCACAACTGTGTCTCTCCTTTGTTTGCTAAGCCAGTGTGGAGCTGGCATTAATTCTCTTTGTCCACCTCTTCCTCTGCCATTCTGTGTTTCTTCCTTCCACACTTCTTTCTTTCCTGTTCCTCCTCCGGTCAGACTGGGCTCCTCCAGCTGCTCTTTGGCTTGATGCTCGCTGTGAGATGCTGACAGCAGAAGTCAGAAACAGTTCAAAGTCTCAACAGCTCATGGGAAGTTCTCTATTTTAAGCCACATTTCAGTGATTGAATAGTTCAGTATAACAGTTTACATTTATTAATTTAATAATCAGTTGACTTCGGTTTCAGATTTTTATATAACAGTTTTTAATAGCTGCAGTCTTGCTTTAATCCAGTTAAGAACAAGGAACTCTTTGTTTTTTATCTGGTTTACTTTGCTTACGTCTTTAGGAAAACATGATTAGTCTTTTTCAATTTTGTGGACTGGTTAACATGTCTGACTCTTCCCATTTTAATTTTTACTAATGCTGTGGCTGTTTATGGAAACATCTTACTGCTATCACTTGTGATCAGTGAGAGGGGGGTTAAAGGTGCAATGTGTATGGCTAGAATTTAAAACATTATTAACAGAATATAAAGGAGTGACAGTTATGATGTCTATATACTGTGTTGCCAAGAAGTCAGCATGCTAACCAGCTAGCTCTGGCCCATCCTGTCTGGTAAGACCACTTTGTGCGTGAACAGGCAATAGACCTATTCCCAGCTGAGAGATATATGTGAGTGGCAAGGTTGTTACTTTCACAAGCTCTCTTAGCTTTTATAGTCCAATAAACAAAATAAACTGACATAATGTCAAGAAAGGAATTTTTTTTAATCTGTTCACCTTCCAATTTTCTCTTTTTTATTGAACTAAGACAAGCTTCTTGTTCTCAACAGAAACAAAATAAAACTCACCAAAACCACCTTTTGGTTGGTCTTTCCACTGTTCAGCAACCACTTAATCCGGTTTGATTCAAAATGAACCCTTAAGTCACTGCGTTGGATGTGAAAATATTCCGGCTCCCAGCTGCCTCTGATGTCTGCCCTCCCTCCCACTCCTCTATGCTTCGTGCCCCTCTTGCCCTCGTCTACCATCTTCATCATCTCCACAGTCAGAATCATTGTTGGACCTGCTGTAAATCACCTCGGTACAGCAAGCTGGCCTCTGTCTGCCTCAGAGGCTGTGTTTGGTTCTGGTCTGGTCGTGTTCACTGAGAGGCCGTTGAGCCATGGTTCTGTTGCCCGTAGTGTAAACACAGTCTCCCAGTGCACCGAGCTGCAGGTGCAGCCAGACCCAAGTCAGCTGAGGGCCACTAGCTCCTGGGCTAACTTAGCCAACACCAGCTAACAAGCCAGCTACAGCCAAAGATAATTACAGTGCGAGTATAGTAATATAGTGACCAGTAGTTAGCAGTTACTCTGTTGATATGCTGCCTCCCATTTATTTGGAGTTACATTTTTGACTGTAGCCATATTTAACACATTGCCCCTATAACGAAGTGCTGGTTGGATCGTCATACTTCTCTCAAGCTCTCTCTAATTATTTTTCACACAGCTACTTCTATCATATTTTTTTGTGCAACATCATGAAAGACAGTGAAAGAAGTGTGTGGCCTTATCCTTGTGTGAATGATTAGCGTGTCTCGCATCTCTATGATGATCAGCTTTTAGGCCTGCCTTTGAGTACACACCATACGAACCAGGTCATTTCAAGCATTTCTTGTTCAACATATATAGTCAACGGAAAACATGACATGGGCTTTATTTTTTGAATTGAAGATTATAATATTAGATTATATGAAGTACTAATATCAACCTTGTGCTCAGACAGCAGTGGCCAGGCGATATCATATGCTAGCAGACATCCATGTTAAGTAGTTTATTCAGTGTGATGTAAGAAAGCATTAAAGCCAGACAGGAACAGATTAACTCCTAAATGAAGTTAAAGTCAATCAGGTTCCTCCCTCTATGTAATTTTTAACTTTATCAAACATAACATTCAGTATGTACCTACTGTCTACATGAAGAAAGCACTTGCTGAATTCAGTTCCCAATGATGAATATTATATCTCACCGGTAGATTGTACTGGTTAGTATTCTCTTGTTTTCATGCAGGACAGAAACAGCTGTGGAGAGAGGTGCAAAGCAAACACTTGACTAAGTAAATCCTCATTTTATTCCACATCATTATGTTTTCCAGTGCATTGCTCTGCACTGTATCTCACACTGAGGAGGAAATGGGCACAGAGAGGAACAGCCAGTGTAATTGGAGAGCACACTGAAGATGTAATAATGCCTCTTGGATGGACTTGTATGGGACTATTATGGAAAATGGATGATAGAAACCACCATAACAACTACACACTGAAACAATATTATGGTCTTCTAAAAGGTAGAAAATGTCTCAGCTGAATCTAAATGTATGAGTCACTAGAGAATAAGCCCAGAATAAGCCCATATTTGTATATTCAGAGACTTTGTGCAGTCACACATGGGCTCCTGCTTATGTTTGCCAACCTAAACTGAGCTCTGAGTCCAATCCAAGGTATTTTGTACTGATTATCTGCTTAAAGGTGCCATGTTGCTGCTCCAGTGGGGCATTGGGACACTGAGAGGAAATGAACATAGAAGTGGAGAGAGTGCATGTGTGTGGTACAATTTATAAACCTGGCAGGGAGGCCAGTGTGTTATTAAGTTGGTTCCAGTGGGTCATGTGCGTAAATACAACACATTCTTAACAGTTCTCAGAGGTCCTGTTCAATCTAAGAAATATATTAAATCACGGTTGGCAGAAAAAATATGTAAGGCATCGCTAATATGACTGTGTTTAGTGCTAGTTATATAAAGATTGGATTTTTGTATGTGCTGTATGTAATATTAAAGTGTACAGGCCATTAAGCTGAATATTTTGTTAGTGCATCCATCTCTGCTCCATCTACCATAAGTACACGCATACATTTACACACATGGACATTAGAGATGCACAGAGATGTCATTGTCTGTGTCTGTATCTATTCAACCAATAAAATTATCTGTATCTGTATTCAGATAGAAGACCAGAAGTGGGGCTGCTTATACCAAAGGTCACCTTAAAGTGGGCTAATGTTATTTTTCCTGGCCTAATTTTCATTGGCAATGGAATTGTTGTTGCCTTCAGAGCATCACTTTAGTATAATATTAGCATATAATTGATAGTGAAACATATTTCTGCATTCTTATACCATCACCACCCCTAAACTAGCCTGGGAACACTGACCAGTTGGTTAGAACTAGGAAAATGAAGTTTTACAGATTCAACAAATTTTAAACATTTTCTCACTGAGCCTGAAGTTACTAATTCATCACATGTTTAATCTTCTCTGCATCGGTCCATGTTGCCAACCACTTTCTCTCCTCCACACGCACTTTTTCAGACACTGTGTGTTCAGGTGTTAAGTGGAATGTGGACACTGTCTTTATGCGTCACTGGTCACTGATGTAAATCAATCTGTTCATGAAGTGGTCAGTTAACCAGTGCTTGATCAAAGCTGCAGAACAAGGCTTTACCTGTCAAAGGTTGTGGACTAAAGAGCCTGGAGCTATAAGCACCAGGTTGGCTATTCAACAGCTGCCTGAATGTGTGTGTGTGTGTGTGTGTGTGTGTGTGTGTGTGTGTGTGTGTGTGTGTGTGTGTGTGTGCTCTAAAATCTCCAATCAGGGGTGAAATTAGCTCTCGGGCCTGATTAGGAATCCTTTTAAGCATCTGGCACTTCAACGTTACTTAGACAAATTTTAACATTTTGACAGATCTGCACCAACTTACCTCCTCTGTCACCCGTCTTCCCTCTTTACCTCAAGCACTCCCAGAATTCCTTTGTGCTGGACACCGGGTGTCGGCCAGACCAGGAGGGAACCACACAGTAAATCTGCCACAGTCGAGCTGCTCTGCTGCTGGTCAGCATTAGTAAACCCAACATCATCAGTGGGCAGTAAGAGGAAACGTGTGTTTGACAGTGTAGCATTAAGGTTTCGTCTGACCAAGCAGAATTCCATAGTGTGAAATTTAATCGTTCGTTGTTTGGCCTTGTCTTGTCAGATATTATGTTTTTCCTGGTTTGACCACATTGACTTGTATTCTGTGGCTACTGACATCAGATAAACTGCACTGTGTAGAAAATGGTTTTGTATAACCAGTGTTTGACAGAGAGTTAACTGTCTCGATCACATGACTTATTGCCTGAGGCTAGAATTACTAGATGGATTAGGAGTTCAAGGCTGTATACACTACAGTACATCATTTATTAATTAAAGGACCACTGGTGTAGTGGGGCTTTTTTTTTTCTTCAGTTACAAATTTGTGAGGTTGTCTAATCAACTAAATTATTTGTGTTTGTAGATACAAAGTAGAGCCGGGAAAATTCACTAATCATGGGCTGAATCTTAAGCTAAATAAACAGAAGAGAAAACAAGGCTTTAATTTGAAAAGGCATTTATTTCTAACTTCCCCTGCTTTGTAATATTCTTGATATACTTTCATGTTTTCCGACCAGATCTTGTTTGCTGTGTTACATGAAGTTTGACTTAGCTGCTGTTTGCTGTTAATGCAAAGTTAACACTTTGTATATTTGTTTCACGTTAAAAGCCTTCCAGCAGTTCAGGGATGCTTCACTTTCCTGGAAGACTTTTATTGTGAAAGATCTGTAGAAAGTTTAGAGATTCATGATCAGCAGCTTAACATTAATCATCAGAATGTATGAATCAATAACAGTGTAATATAAACAGATTATACTGAGCTCACATTGTTTGCTGACCTTTATTTTAGATTTTATGTGATATAACATTGATATCATTACATAAATTCTGAGGGATTTTCCATATTGTAATACATGTACATGTACCATGGTTTGTATAAATTTGAACTGTCCTGCTCTCAATTTTTCTGAGCTCATATGACAGTCCCAGATGTTTGACATGTAATATCAGTGCATCCATCTGTTTGGTTTGGAAGCTTTTCCTGCTAAAAAAAACCTCATATATTCCAAAAGAAGAGACATTCCTAAGATATTTTCATACTATAGAGATGTTCAGTGACAGCAAAGTATTAAATCAAGAATATTTGACTTTCTTAGTCCAGCTCAGGCCCAGAAAAATATCTTCTTGATTCTTTTTAACTGGATAGAATACTACTCCCTGTAACTTTGTCTGGGAAAAACACTTAACGCTATGTTTAACGTATCAAAGTTAGAAGTACTAATTATGCAGTAAAATAGTCCCAAGTTAGTGTTTTACTTCTGCAGCATCAGAAGTTAACACCTTTTTTGCTTAAACATTTTGCTTCTTTGGTTCTTTGTCCATTAAATTAATATTTTTGACTCACACTCCACTCTTTCTGTCTTGATTTCATTTGATTATTTCCCACTTGACCTTAGTGGATGGATCTACTTGAAGTGGTGGAGGTAGCCTACTGACAATTTTTGGACCATTTAACCCACAATCTGAGGGGTTGTTCCAACATCAAGTGCGCCGCCTGCTGCGGTTTGATGCAGTAAAGGGAACCTGTCTCTGTCTGAGATGTAGTGGAGCAGAAGTATTAAGTTGCATAAAATGGAAATGCTCCAGAAAAGTATCACACATTTGTAGTACAGTAGTGAGTAAATGTACTTACATTCCATCACTGATGCAAAGTAACAAAATGCACGGGTGTCAGTCATGATTATGATTTTTGTTATGATAATGACGTTTTTTGTACACACCATCAGCATCACATAACTTCAGCTGTAGTGCAATGTTAGCATACCTAATCTATGTTTACTGCTGTCAGTCCAACCTAATATCAGTGATAGTAAGCACAACTTTGTCTTGACCTGTTTTAACCTCCTAGCCTGAAACCTCTCTGCCTCTCTATCTCCAGTCTTCCTCCCTTTCCCCCCTGTCTCTCTGTTTGTTTTCCTCCCTCTAACTCTTGACTATCTCCTTTTAGTGCATCTGTGCTGAGATGATACTGAATGCGTTGTGAAATTTGTTCATTGGTTGGGATGTCCTTGGGAGAAAAGTGATGACACTGATGATAAAGAGGCAGTTTTAGCGTAACACCTGGGCTGCATTAGGACAAATGACCATGAACCAAAAGTAAGGATACAGCTGCCTCCATCTTTGTTTTTGTTGCGCCAATAATCCGGTGCTATATTGTCTGTGCTGCATTATCTACCCACATGAGACCCTGTGAGATCCTGGACTCTGGGCGGTGATAGGTAGTGGAGGGAGACTCCTGGCTGCTGTTAATGAGGTTCCTCAGAGGTAGACTGGACCTCTAGTTTCCAGCTCATAGTCTGGGAATGCTGTTTCACTGGGAACGATACTCCTTCATCCATCTGTCAGTCCCACACTCATGCACAAATACTCTTCCTAATGCTCCGTGATCCTATCCTGTACTTATGATATTCATGCAAAGAATACCCTGGATGGAAGTAAAGACCTATTCCCCCTTTTTTTTCGGCTGAACAAGAGAGAGACGGGAGTCTGTGGGAAGAAGTGTGATCCTTAAAAACATAGGAGCTGAGTGATCAACTGAGTGAGCCATGCCCTGAATGCCTTTTTTTCCATTCTCTATATTCCCAGACAACATTAAAGCACAGAAAGATTCAAATTCACTTCTGCTCTTAAATCATGTACGCTCGACTGCATGGTCTCTAAACACAAACAAATGGCTCGAGAGGAAAGCACTCAAGTTCTCTGCTGTAGTCCCTTGCCTGAGGGCACATAATCACAAAGCAGCCAAGAACAGAAATACTAATCTAAGCTCACTTAACAGGTCACTGGCAAAACAACGTCTCGGTTCAGCTCTCTTATTTTGTCAAGAGTTGTGAATATGGATCCTGATATCCCACCATGTTCAGCTTTAGTTCTCACATTTACATCTCTTCCAAAATGTAACTAAAGTCTACAGCATGTGTCAAGAGATGTTAGAGTGTGCATGGTTACCTAAAGTGTTGCAGCTCTCAGAGGAGGTTAAAATGAGTGCTTGCTCGCTGCACAATGCAGTCTTAAAGTGTGCATCGCAGCCTTTCAGCTCCTTATGAAATCTGCAGACCAATTCTGGCAGACCAGCTTATTCTGGAGTTGAAAGTAGCCGCAGCCTTGGACTCCCTCTCAGCAATCATAAAACACAAGACAGAGGAAAGCATTGGTAACTAAGAAGGACACAGTTCACTGCCAATATGGGTTTGGATACCACTTACAAATTGCAAGTTTATTGTGCGTAATTTTTTTGTGTGTGCATCTATCAAAAGATAGATTTTAGAGCTCTTTTATGGTGCCTTACTGGATAATGAACTCAGTTCTCATCAGAACTTTAGCACAGAAAGAGGCGAAGGGAGTGTGAGAAAATGACTGTGAAAGTGGGTATGAATGGCTGTTTAATGTGTTTCTAACACTAATATAAGGCAGGGTTGCACCAACAATAGTTAATTTTTTAACCCAATTAAATCATGGTTTTACTTTGTTGAACCAAATTTTTAAACTACCTTAAAATGAAGTTAGATTAAATTTAAATGTCTCTTTAAACCTTTAGTTTTTACTCTAAACCTTGATTAAATTTAATTATGTTGTGCCAAAACTTTAAACTTACACTTGATGATGTGTAAAGTTTAAAATGGCTGTCTCTTTGAGATGGATCGAGCAAAATTATCAAGGTCCTAGAGGGGGACTGTCCTCTAAGACGTTCAGGCACAGACTCATCACACTTGAGTTTCATGATGCATGTCTTCTTTCTTTCACTGCAGTTGATCCGTAAAACAGTCTGCCATGTTTTCACAGGCAGTCTCTTGTTTTCTAACTGTGCTGTTGTCTGTTTTTAATCTTCTATTATTGATCCATTAGTTCTGCCAACATGTTTTTCACTAAGGAGGGGAAATTAGAGCTTCCCTGCAGAGCTACCATGAGTAAGCTAACTGGGCTAACTGTTAATGGTCTAACATCTTTTTGTGCGTATTAATGGACACTTCATGCTTTCTGCACATAATGTAGGTACTGTACAACTAAAGCTAAAGCTATCCTTACAGCCCTAGCAACATGTATGAAACCAGTCTTCTATAGTGCAAGAATGCAAAAGATGAAAGGTAACCACACTTTAAGGTCTCAATAAAGGTTTTACAGGGAGTGGTGGGGGGTTAAGGAGATTTGTAAAATAAATCACCATAAACTCCAAGGCGAGAGTGCAGATCCATTTATCGTCGTGGTGTACAAGAATGTCCTTGGTGTGTCCAACCAACACGAAAAAAGAATAATGCTTTGGCTCAGGCCTGAGTTTTTGTCAGGGGGTAAATTGTATCAAATGTCCTCCATGTTGGAGTGAAGCAGCTTATAGCAGTAAATTAGATTAGTGTTGCTTGCTGGCTGATGTGTGTGGTGAGACAGCTTTGATGTGATTGTGTTGAGCTCCGCATCCCCTCACAGAGTTTCAGCTTCACACAGTGCAGTGCAGTGGGGCTGGGGCATGGTCCCCTCCCTGTGGTTGTAGTCGCCTTAAAAATAAACATGTATACATGATTCCCGAAAGTCATACTCACTCGTTTTTACAACCACTTTGAACGAAACTACTTACGGTTACATAAACGCACGTGCAGATGCAGACACACCACAAGCCACAAGCAGATCAAATAATCAGCAGTGCCTTTTGGATTGTGGGAAACAGGAGATGTTCCTCAGGGTGTGCGTGAGCGGACTGGTCTAACTAGTGTGTCATTATGATACCAGCTCCTGGCCTTTGGCTTGGCACAGCCAATTCATGATGGGAATCAAATTCAAGTTGACTTTGAGCCAGTGCACTCTTCCCGGGGGGTGATTCCAGCCCTCAGTATCTTCCTCTTGGACACTGCAGTGATTTCCTCACGTCACAAACTGACCGAGGGGAAGGATGTGCCTCTATCTCTGTGCTCATGTTGCTCATAAACAGGGAGACTTGGGACTTTTTTGCCCAAGTGCTTGGCAGTAAATGAGGGTTGGCTGATTGGTTCATTATAACATGTCATGAAACGCTTCAAATGGCTCTGTGTAAAACCCTAGAATTTTATTTTGTAGTGTTTACCACACAAGTAGTATCCAAGGCACGACAAAATAACGCTTGACTCAACTTAAACATGTTATAAAGTATGGTGAAAACCTGCTGCTGACGACGAGTGATGTAATGAAATTAGACAGGTATAGTTTTATTGCTTGTGCATGCTGTTTCCTTTGTGTTGCCACCAAATTTGCTTCTACAGCTACCCCACCCTCAAACCTCAGACACTTTACAACTTGGACACTGTTCATAATGTGTTTTTAAGAAAACACTTGAGTTTGTTTACTGCTTAGTTAATTGGAATGACCTTTTTGATGAATATTTATTGTATTGTTCCTACTTCCTATAAACAGCAATTTTTCACCCATAAATAGTTTATGAGGGAAAGATGAGCTTGTTTTGGTTTAGAAATTGTTAGAGTCCATATGCGTTCAATATATTCTGTTCTGTTTGACGCACGAGTGGAAAGTAACTGTGCATTTGCTAAAGGGCTGTATTCCACTTAACAGCCTATGAATGTAATCCATAATAATGTATCAGCAGGGGTTATTTTTCTCCAGAACCAGTACTTTTACTTTTGTAACTTTAAATGTATTTTTCTGATGATACTTCTGTACTCTTACTAGTTTAGGATTTTTGATTACTTGTAACTGATATTCTGCTGCATTGATATTGGATGCATCAATGAAAACACTGGTTTTCAATATACAGTAAAAGTTGGTGAAATTATTTCAGTGTGTGAATCAATACTTTTTGAACATTTTCAGCACATTTTAACTATACCGCAAAAAAACCAATTGGAGCAAGGAAACATGTAGTCCTGAGCAATACATGTAAAGTTGGTGGTACTTGGTCTGTGTTCAAGCAGGAAAAGAATAGCATCCTGGTCACAAACTTTCTCAAATTACGAAAATTGCACTAAAATGTGTTTCTGAAAACATTTGAGGTGGGAAACAGGCAATGCAGTAATTAATTTGTTCAGCACTGCCTAGTTTCACAGTTTGACATGAGTTTTGTGAGCCTGGTGCATTGCACTGGAAACATCACTTTTTAAATCTTGACGAGTCAGTGACTATACCAAACCTGCCCCGTGCTGAAGAAATGGTTGTGATTGGTGCAAAGAGATTCAGGACGGGTGGAAAGATGTCTGAAATTTAAGGTGGCCAGATGTATTTGCCAGAGCAAAAGAAACATGAGCTTACAGGTTTGTCTGGTTCCCAGGCTAAAAATCATGGTTTTGTAAATAAAGTGACATTAAATTGTTATAAAAATTCCCTTTTTCTATGTGCCCAAAGTGCAAAGCCCAACCATGTTCAGTAATTCAATTTACAATGGCACAGAACAGAGAAAAACATTAAATCCTGACATTTGAAAAGCTGAAACCAGAGAATGAATAATGTTTGCTGTTTGCTGTTTGACATAAGACTCACATGATTAGCAAAAAAGCTGCTGATAATTTTTCTTTTCATCGACTAATCAACTCATCACTTCAGAAGTCAGATAACTCTGTGACTGATATATTGTGTTTGTGTTTTACATGCAGCTCTGAAGAGGTCCTTTGAGGTGGAGGATGTTGACACTTCATCTCACTCTTCCCCCGGCTCCCGTCGGACAACCAACTCCCCTCACCGGAACGCCATGTCTCCTACCAGCATCTACTACCGTGACCTGGGCACCGCCACCCCGGCCACTAACAACAACAACCTCAACTACACCCAACCCCGCTCCATCATGGGTGGAGGAGGCTCCAAGACCCCTGAGCCTGTGTCGCGCCGTTCCGAACTTTCCATCGATATCTCTTCTTCCAGCAAGCAGGTGGACAATGCCACCAGCCCTGCTTCCACACGGTTTGCAACCAACAGCGCCCTGAAACGCCCTGAGGTCCTGGGCCACTCCAAGACCCCTGAGATGAGCCACAAGAGGGAGGTCACATTTGCCAAGACGCCTACTGATTCACCCGTGATACGCCGCAATGAAGGCAACAACAACAACAATGGCACCAGCCGGACCCCCGAGCAGAATCATACTCGCAAATTTGAGCCTCCGAGTCCCGGAGACGTCCGTAAACCTGATATCAGCATCACCAGAGCTCCCCCAGAAAACAACGGCCACCACCCAGCAGTGCACCACCCACATCACCCCAACCCTCATCACAACACCATCGTCACCACCTTCCGCTGCTCCTCGCCAAATCATGCTGGACGAAAATCACCCAACCCTGACAGTAAGTCTGTTTAATCATTCTATACTACCTCAGTCCAACCTGTACTGGTCCCTGACATAACCTCACACTTTTACATCCTCTGCTCTCGATTATTTACATACACAACATACAAAAGTTTATATTTTTATGGTTATAATCAGTGTTACTCACCAAAATGTAAAATGTGTATTGTTGAGCTCTAAAAACATGTTGATTAAATTTCTGTCCTTACAATCTATGTTTACAAGCTAAGAGACTGTCTTTACAAGCACACTGCTGTTTATCTTGCATGTGCATGAGAAGAAAAGAAATGGGATCCATTCATAGAAAAACAGCTCCATGGCACAAGAAAAAAAACACCAGAGAAAACTTTTAAAGTGGCAATCAGTGAGATTACTTTGGGTGACATGTTCACTTCCCTATAATTTTTGGTTCTTTCTCTGTTTGGTCCTGGTGGCTAAAGTTGGCAATGGTTATTTTCCAGGTGCTATTCTTAATGTTTAATGTTTCCAGTTGCTGTTGTTGCTGCTCGAAAGTGAATACAGATCTTTTAGAGCAACATACTCTGTGACACCAGCTTTTTGTAAATGTGACCTTCAGTGGTTTCACTTCTTACCCTGTAGTGATCTCAAAGTATACTCCAGGAAGTTTGAGTGTACCTTGATGCTTCATCTGCTATAGATCACACTTCTGACCACCAATTTAATCTGTCAACAGGAATAGAGACTAGTAATTGACACTAGTAAAAAGTGTCAGTTTTTTCAGTTGTCATCTGCTTTAGGTGGATCGTTAGTCTGCTAAACTGCAAGTAGAACAACCACACGAAGATCCAAAACCAAGAAATATTTTGACAAATAAAAGGCTACCACACATTTGTAATAATGGTCCATTGACTGACAATATTACTGCCTTCAAATGGAAGTAGTGTGATTTTGTTTTTAATGTGGGAACTTGTAAATAACTGACTCCTTTAGACAGAATAATTTCCTACAAACCTTTAATGGTGATGTAGAAATACATACAGATTATCCTTTTATATCAATGCACAACAAATTACAAATGAGCTTTAACCACACTCACTGAGAATAATTTAGATTATGTATTTTGTCACCTGTGTGGTTGTGTTTGGTATCCATTTTTCTAAGAGGTTTATCTTTGTGTACACAGCCATGCAGGAAAGAATAGCTCCAATATACAATAATAAGAAGAAATGATAATTAATAGTGGAATAAGTTCTTACTGTACTTGTATACAATGAACCTAGCTCCTCTCTGCACCATATATTCCCATACTGTAGCTAGACTGTTTTGGGTACTGTTGACAGTAGTAGCAAGCTTTCTAGCATACTGACTATCGATGATAACGGATTATCTTAGCTTTAGCTTACAAATTGTTAACATTCGTTAACATGCTTTGGTTATTTTCTGCCTGATTATAAATAATTTCATTTGGATCTCATGCAGGATCCCATGGAGTTGTTGGCTTTTTGTGAAACAGCTTCTTTAAATTACTATTTTAGTACAACAGTGCTTTGGTGCTGTGATTTAATTTACCGGCCTGTGTGACTGCTTTAACACAGACTTGTCCATTTGGTGTGACAGTGTCACCAGTGAAAAAGAGATTAAAGTGAGTGTGACAGACTATCTTAAACTCAAGTTAAACCAAAAGACATTTTCTTATGCGAGGAGGAAAGGACAACTTTTTACTCTGTGCTGTGAGTTTATATTCAAACCTCTTTGGGTAAAAATTGTCACATTTTCCAGATTACATTTCATTTGGACTTTTTCTTCTGACTTCATATCTTCCTGCTCCTTCCCCACTCATAACAGACTAACTCAAGTATCAGGTCTCTCACTGACAAAAAAAAAACGTCAGTAACAGGAGCGGCTTGTTTGATTAGTCCGATGTCTCCAGGTCTGTCAGTAATATAAGTAACCATGTCCTTGGAGGCCTGTCTGTCGTAGAAACAGCAGACTGAATGTCTGTATTTGTGGTTAATCCACGTCTGTTCTTAATGCAGCATTGGAGCCAAAGTGGTTTTTGTTATGTGAAGAAAGCTTAACCTTGGCACCACCAGAACAGGAGGATGGTAGTTAAAAGGTAATTAGTGCTGCAGTTGCAGTAAAACTATATGCAGTAGAGTAGGATTGATTTGAGTGAACAGGGTTACATTAGTTTCTCTGATACAGCATACAGAATACAGTTTGCATTATTTTTTAGATTCACTTGGAATTTAATGTGTAATATTAAACATGGAGTACACAGGTTTCTTTTATTTACTCTTTGTGGAGTACAAACAATGTCACAACAATCCAACCAGATTTCTGTAAATTGAGAGTTTTAGAAGTATAATCAAATGTGTTACACTTACCAGGTGTCACTCCTTTTAATGGTATATCAACAATATTTAAACAAAATATACATACCATTTTATGGCATTGTATGGAACTTTTGGCCACTTGGTTGTGAAGATATTTCAGAACACAACATTGCCATATTATCACCTAAAAGTTGACATGGTTAAACTGCTAGCAAACACTTGCTTATTTTCACATCCAGCAGTTACAGAACATCAGAGTTGTGCTTTTGGCCACCTGATAAATGTGACTCCAATATCCATTCTTTTTTAGCTCTGTTTTTGGTCTCCACCGACTCCTAAGGAAACATTTGGCGCTTTAGCTGCTAAATGCTCAACTATGTCCACCAGCTAGTTTATAACTGTGGCTGTTGGCTGAGCAGGTAGTGTAGTGTAGGGCTTTTTACCTCAAAACGGCAGCCTGCTGTGGCTGAAAACAACACTATAATTCTATTCGCCTAGGACTAGTCTTACCTAGAGACCTCTGGTAATTTGTTACAGTTGCAGAGGTCATCTTTGATCTAAATCCCATATGAATCTGCCATGTTTGAAAAGTAAAAAATTCCATCTACTAATACCTAGCATATTATGCAAAGCCCAGAGGTTCTGAGATAATATCAGTCCCGTATGAATCGGTGTCGGTGTCTGTGATTTAACTTCTGTTTTCTGTTGCCAAACAACTGGAAAAACATGAAATTTGATCTTGGCTCAAAATATGTTGAACAGCAGTCAGCAGTTGTGTTGTAACATCAGCTATACTGATGCTTAAAATAAATGATGTGGACAGAGAAGGTTTGGAGAAAACGTGTATTTATGTTCGACAGCGAGGCGATGAGATGAGCCTTGTCATGAATGTCAGTAAAGCACAGGGGAGCTGATGCACTAAGAGCGACTCCTTTCACATTGTCCCTTTCACATTGTCAATTCATTTTGTTTTGTGTTATTCATTTATGTGTGCTTTTAGTCACATATACGAATTAAATAGCTGCTTGCATCAACACAAAATTTCAGTGAAAGGGCGAAACCATGTTGTATTGGATTGGCTAAAACAGTGTCCTCATATCACTACTAAGCTGCCTGCCAAATACTTCACAATTAGTACTTGATGAAATGTAATGATGGGTGTGTTTTCCTGTTGATTCAGCTATTTAATGTCATATTTCTTGTTTTTTTTTACTTCATACTGGCTGAGAGCTACACTTTGTCATATGGCAGATGTTGAGTAGTTAGATTTACCACATTATACTCACTGTCAAAGTGTCGGTGTCGCTGTGTCTATGCTTCTTGTACCCATTCTACTTCATATGACTATAAATTTTGACTCTGTATCTGTGCTGAAGGTTTTACATGGTTCTCACTCAGATTATGGGGGAGGTAGCCACTTACTTGTCCGCAGAGAGAGGCAATAATAGGGGTCTAAATGAAGTGTGACCTGCCTAGAGGGCTCAGGGGCTCTAACTGAGCCCACCCTGTTCGGATCGAAGATTTTAGCAAGAGAGCTGGGAAAAAATATCACAGCAACACTTATAACAGCGCTGCAAGGCCAGAATTTACTGTGATGTACCTGCTAGTTAGGTTAAAGTTATGTCTGAGGCATTAATACATTGATGTTCTCTTGGTAGGTGGGGAAAAATGAGTTTGCTCTAAAAAAGTGCTTTTAATTGATTTTCTTAAGTGAAATAAATAGAAAGATTGCGTGCATATAGGAGCTGCTGGCAACACTACATGTAGAGATTATTTAGTGTTGATTTATTATTTTTCCATATGGCTATCAGCTGTGTTTTTGGAGTCTATTAGATAAGATGCTTTCCTGCCCATTCAGTTTTTCCAGGAGGAAATGACATCACACATCATTTGTGCACACACACACACACACACACACACACACACACACACACACACACACACACAGACACATACACATACACACACACACACACACACACAGCAGCAGCAGCACGTAGAGTATCCTGTGCTTCCTTCCGTGTTCTGTCAGCGTGATTGTTTCCCCCACTGTGTGACCTCACTGCGGCGTGCTTCCTGTCTCAGGGGTCATGTGATCTGAGTCAGTCAGCTTCCTTGCAAATATCCTCCTGCACTTTGATCTAAGCATCACAGAGAGTGAGATACGCTGGGGTGTTTATGCAAAAGGTCAGCATGAATAAGGTTGTGGACACAAAGATAAGCAATAGTTGGAAGATCACTGATCAGTGAATGTGTTTGTGGCTTGCAGACCTCTTTCAGTGGAGATCAGGTTACACACAAACAGACTTTTCAGTGGTCCAGAATGAAAATCTGTGGAATTTTTTTGCTTTCAATATGACTGATAATATTAATTTAGGATAACAAAACAAAATATAGCAAAGATAAGCACACAATACATTAAACAGTCTAAAATTCCCTCAAACAAGATGAAATAAATATATACCAGAATTTTGTAGAAGCTGTAAATTTGAGATTTTATTTCATCAACAATTCAAAGCAAAGTGTGAACATTTGTTGGAAAAGTCAGACAGAATAAAAAGGAGGACACAGGGCTACTAAAATATAGGATTCATTGTGGAGCAGATAGCAAAAATTAATTTGCGAAGCTGTTAATGATTAATCTCCAAACAATTACCACTTCGTCACATATAAAAATTAATAAATAAATAAATAACTGGTAAGGTGCTTGATAACATTCTGAGTTTTATTTGTGGGCCTGCTAAAAACATAACTAAAGCAAAAACAATATTAATCAATTAGATGACCAACAAAAAATTAAGCCGAGTAATTTTTCAAGCGTGCCAAAAAACTTTCACTCCTCCGATGTGATGATTTTCTGCTTTTCTCTGTTTAAACTAAATATCTTTGGGTTTTGGACTGTTACTGGAACAAAACAAGACATTTGAAGATATTACCTTGGACTAGGAAACCTTTTATTTTTATGTTTGAAGATGATAAACTCTTCAGCCAATCAATGATCAAACTATGATCACTCCAATCAATAAGATCAGCCCAGCCCATTTCCCTCCCTATTGTTCCAACTTCAAAAAGATGTGCTATACTAAAAGATAAAATATTCTATTCCTCCTTTTGCTGGGGGCCCCCTATATCACACTCAAGGACTCTTGTTGGGGCCCGGACGTCAGTTTGAAAACCACTGATCAAATAGATGTTTGGTGGATCCATCAGTTTAAGCCCGAAGCATTATATCATCAAGGTGCCAAGGATTCTGAATATATTAAAGTCACTTATGACATGCAGAGAAATGTGTATCACTTCCATTTGGTATAATGTAAAGCCGTAAAAATAGATATAGTATTTCACTCAGTTTAACTGTGATGTAGATTGAAGTGCCGGAAGAAGCAGGTACTGAATCTTTCTGTTATGACTTCAAATAGACATGATAAGTGATGTCAGATTGCTGCAGCGCATGCAGGGAAAATGACAAAGAAAAACGTGACCATCAGGTTCACTTCAGGCAAAAGACACCAGACTCATTCTGATTGGTATCTGGTCTGCTCCTACGTGTTCAGCCAGACAGGGAACCTTATCTTGACAGGCAGGCCTGCTGTTCATCAATCCATCAAACAATGAAGAAAGAGCCCTATCTAACATCTCAGGACAGAAAAGTGCAGACCAGCTGGGGTCAGAAATAACACATTTCTTATCACTTTTTGGAACAGCTTTCAAATTCGGGAAAATGTGTTTGACCTGGAGACCCTGCCTGAACCACATGTGTTTTATTCTTCATCTGTAGTTATTAATATTGGCCAGCAACTAACAATTATTTTTATTATGAATTAATGTGCCAATTATTTTCTATGATATTGTCTGATCAGACAATATCATAGTCTGGCTCACGTAACCAAGCTAGCAGCTGTTAGCTTTTCTTTTGCGGTGATTTAGCCATTTTAATGTCAGGGCTTGCCTCTCCATGTTCCACCAAAACAACTTCTCCCTCAACAACATTTTGCAGGGGTGCTGTTGCTGCATCCCGGGTTTTAGGCCTACCAAAAATGTCTATGACTGGTTTAAACAAATACGAACAAGACAAAGTGTTTTTCCCCCATAGCAGAATGATATTGTGTGAAGCCAGACCATTTAAAAAAAATAAATTAATAAGTAAAATAATGACACTTCCAAGGACACATGAGAACAGAGAAGATTAATGAATCGTTGGCAGGTTTTAGGAAACAGCTGTCTGTTTTTAGTCACAGCAGAGACATCAGCGATACAGCTGTGGAGGCTAGTTACCTTGTTGCTAATGAAATAGCATCAGTGTATGTGGGCCGTGTACTACATTGAATGTGATACAGCCTGTCTCTCTTGAACACTAACTGGACTCTGGCGACGTCATTAGATAAAGAGGTTGACCATAGACAGTTATCAGTGGGATAATAGGACTGGTAGGTTATTATTAGGGGTCACATCCAGTAACCTTATTTAGCAACTTCTTTATTGTGGTGTGGGCAGGAAAAGATGCTCAGACACCAGAGATGTATTTTTCCTTCCAACTCAGATTGCTGTTACAGCACTTAAGAGAGTCGAGGCGAATTTAAGGTTACAGTATAGTGACGCTTTTAGCTAAAGAGAAGACATGTATATTTACAGGGTGTTAGTGATGAGCCACTTCTTGTCGTTGCGTTGTGTCTTCCTGAACAAAAAGAGATTCTCTTTAATACTAACAGATACTAACTCTTTAATACTAGCAGATTCTGTGTTCTGGACTGGAATTTGTCCTTATTTCGCCTAAATAAACAGATTATCTTATAGTACATTTGTTTCCCTAATTGAGCTGTAGTAGTTATGGAAGAAAGAGCAAGTGAAGCCATTTGTCTTTTATTTGGATTGACCTTCTCAAAGTGGGGAGGAGGGGCCAGCGAGGGGTGGTGGGTGATTTGTCTCTGCCTGTCCATAGGTCAGGAAAGGGCACACACACAAACACACAAATGCACTTTCTTCATCTCAACTTTTTTTTTTGTCTAACTTTTGTTGTCTCTCATCAGCACACCTACACAAGCACGCACACACATACAAGGACCCCCAGGCGAAGGCATATCCGAGGTCAATCCTCTCCCAGTGTAATTACTCTGGACTGATCCCAAACCATTACTCAGTGTGACCTGTCAGCTAATTGTCCAGAAAAAAAAGAAAAGAAAAAAAGAAGAGATGCAGAAAGAAAAGGAAAAAGAGATTTTCCCTCATGCTGTTTGATACTGAACTGTTGCTGACTGAGAACAATAACTCTGAGTATTTCCGGTGCTCATGCCCATTAAGATGTAGTCTTAAACAAGTTCAAAATAGCCCCAAGGTTTTAGTATAATTACCTTATGTTTGTCTTTATGTGTTCACAAAATGATACTAAAAAATTAAAGGAATAGTTCAGATTATTTGATGTAGGGCTGTATAACGTATATATGTAGATATAAACGTCTCATACTAAATTAAGGAAAAGACAACGGATCTTATTTGCAGGTGATCATAAATGTATTAATGAATATTGTACTCCGTCACTAACCCATAAATCTTACACACCTGACCCTTAAATTTTGGATTTTTTTTTTAAATGTTCTCAAAGCAAGCAACATTGAAGAGACCATGAAGAGCTTGCCAGTGACTTCTTTAGTGAACATTTTATAAACTGAATGTCACAGTAGTTTAACACTTTGACTATGGACAGATCTGCAAACCCCTAGATACCATGCCATCCCGTTGCTAAACGCCCAAGTATTACTGTTTCAGAATCAGAATAAGCACAACTTGTAAGTAGTTAAATCAGTGAATTGAATCCATGAAAATGTGGTATTAATCCTGAAAAAGAAGTGGTATATAATTTTATTTGTTCATTCATTTTTTAGCTAGATACAAATGTTTGTTAAAAATTCATGGCTTCTCATAGTAAGTATCAATGCAAAATTAGAGAAGATGATCACAGTATGATGTTGTGACACTGAGGCACAGTCACTGACAGTGTCTTTGACTAATCTGACAAACAGAGTTCAGTTTTGTTCATTTGAAATTCGTGAGCCTCCAGACCACCTGTCTTTTCAGTTTCTCCCACAGCAACAACAGCGACAAGTGTCACTTCTAATTTTCTTGAATGTGACTTTCACTGTTGGTGTGTTTCCTAAACAAGCCACCGGGAGGCAGTATGGGACAGGTGAAATCCTTTTAGAGATTAGCAGATGAAATACAGCTATATTTCCTGTATTTAAAAGACAAAATCATTTACAAAGGAACAGCTAAAAAATGTCTTTAGTAATGCTGTCCAGAGGACTGAGATTGATAATGTTTCCTCAAACAACTTCAGGGTCAGAGGCTTGGATCACACTGGTGCCTTGTTGCAGAAATACATCCAGCACACAGATGTCAGCCTTTTCCATTCATATTTTATTAAAGATTTTAACACTCAAATATATCACAAGCATGGAGGCTAATTCAAAACAATGTCTTGCAGCTCTTTGAAGTGTGTAGACACTAAAAGATTTGGACATGAAACGTTTTCATTTTTTTTTTTAACATCTTTCTGAAGGAGGAGGAGGAGGAGGATAGAACTCAGAGAAATGGGAAAGGCTCAGCCCTTCTGGCCCAGATGAATAGTCTCAAACACACACACACACACACACACACACACACACACACACAGAGAGAGAGAGAGAGAGAGAGAGAGAGAGAGAGAGAGAGAGAGAGAGAGTTTCCCTCTCCCCCAGATGAGGCTTTCGGAAGTTGAAGTTTACATTGAGCATCTGGGGGAAGTCAAGGGTTAAAGAAGTTTCCCACCACTGCAGAAAGACCTCTGTCCTCTGTAGTCATCTCAGCCAAATCCCACAACTCCAGTAAACGCAGCCTTCTTCATTCAGTTTCTCCTGTGTGCTGTGAAGGCAACATATTCACATTTTTTACCTTTACATACATGTATAAGCACATACATGTTCAAACACACACATACACACACTTCCTCATAGCACTGGGGTCATAACATTTGGCAGAATGCTCACTGACACTGGTAGTTTAACAAAACAACCTAGCTTTGGACACACATACACATAAAGACAGACACACGCCACCTTTATCAACTTTTCCCATCACCATAAGATTTAAGACAAATAATGGGATATGGGCCATCAGGGCTTGATGATGCAGACGGAGATAACATTTAGTCTCAGTTGACATTATCTTTATTTAACTGGTCGTCTCCGGGTGAATCCTCCCTCCTGTTTATCCAGATATGAGACTCTGCCGTGGCTCCTTTGTCCAAGAAACTGATGGGAAAATCATGTCCCCCTTATCTTGGCCATGGAAATGAAGAAATGAAGCCAGAGAATCGTAGAGCCTTGAAATGGAGAAAAACACACAGAGCCAGTATGAAGTGCTGAGAATTTTTTTCAGTGTCATCAATCAAACATAGCTTGAAAAATGATGGATTAAATACTTTATTACATACTTATGTAAATTACTGTAACGGACCTGCAATGCAAATTGTATGCAATATCTTTAATTCCAGTTGTTCAAGCTGTGCAGTACATGAATTTGGTCACTGTCTGTCTGTAGATGGGATCATCTGCAAACTGTTTATATTGACACTCAGAGTGGTTTTAATGAAAAAGAAAGGTTCACACAAGGTCAGTTTTTCTCCACATTCTCAGTTAATGATGTTTGGCCCACTTGTTGGCCGACAGAGGACATAGTGGAAAAACAATAATTGTTTTGAGTTTGTGTATGTATGTGTGTGTGTGTGTGTGTGTGTGTGTGTGTGTGTGTGTGTGTGTACGTGGACAGACAGATGGCCATTTGCATCACAGCCTCGCCATCTGCTGAAGTGAGTAGATGAGAGTGGATGAAGGGTCAGTGGGATTCTTGTGTGAGTGTGTGTTTAAAATAAAAAATGGAAAAATAAGAGGGTGTGATCTTGTCCCGAATGTTATACCAACTATAACTGTTTACACAAGTTGAGTGTGCGACCTACTCTATGATGATATAGCAGCTTTTGGCCATTTGACTGGCACAGTACAGTCTACAATCAAGTCCTTGTTTTGTTTATTGTTTGTTTCTTATTAATAACTAATAAAGATGAATTTCAAAGCATCTGCAGATTCTGTGGCAATAAATGCAACACTTTATTTTGGTTGCAAACCTTTGCCAGGTTAAAGCAGCACTAAGTACGATTAGGTGTTTTTGCAATTTGGTGCCCACAGTTTTCCAATTCGCTGATACACCACTGTCAGAAACATGGACAGTTATTGTTATTGTTCTGATCATATTCTTCATGATCAAAAAATAACAAGTGGACAACTTTGCTAGCACAGCCAAGCAAGTGCAACAACACAAGACATAGCAAGTCTGTTCAAACAGCAAGACACACACCTCAGCTACCTTGATGGGACCTTTTATTTCATGAAGCTCTCCCCAACAAGTAAAAGCCAGTCCAACATTTAATCTTGTCCAACGGCCTTTTGCTCAGTCATTCTCTTGTTTTCTCTTCTTATCTTCCTCTGTCAGCATCCTCTTCTGTCTCTCAGCATATGTACTGTAGTCTGCTTCAAGGCTGAGCCTGATTCCGTTGCTCGCTCACCCAGCTCTGGTTAGCAGTAATTTTTTCCACCCAGTTTGGTGCTGGCTTAGCCTGATATTCTTACCCTAACCCTACCCAGCTGCTCTCCTAATGCCTAAATCTACCAATTGGAAACCATTGACGGCAAGGAATACTAGCCAGTCAGAGTCAGAGTAGGGCAGGTCATTACTGCTCTCTCCTGGGAATTCTCAGTTCTGGCACGACTGCTGCGGCGCTCTGCCAGCATGCTGCCTGGCTCCTGCATTGCTCATAATGCAACTCGATGGCCTCACATGGTTTGAGCTGCTATCCTCATACAGCAGAGCAGGCTAAGGGACATCACTTGAGGCAATCAGATTTCATGTATTTCTTCTTCTGGGGGCATAGAATGCTTACTTTTTCACATGTACAGTAGCACTCACCAAGTTAAGCAAAGCAACCTTATAGAATATAGAACTGAGATATCATCTTGCAAAGCTGAAATGCAAAGCACGTGGTAGTGGGTACTACAAAACCAGTCAAAATGTTTCTCCTGTAACTCCACTGTTACAGGAGGACTTTTTCCATAAATAAGAAAAAAATCAGTCCTGAGACTACGATTGCACAAGTCTTAAAAATGTGTTTTCAAGTCACATAAATAACATTTCTCTCCAGCAGGACGTGTTACTAAGTTACTGTAAAAACATCACGGTCCACTGGGCCGTGCTGAAGTGATGCTGGAGTGTAGTTTCAGTTTCCAGGCTGTCAGCTCTGTAGATGTGAAATTCAGCTCAGCTGGGAAGTTCTCAGCACATAGGCAAAGATAAACCAAAAGCTAAAAAAAACACTTACAATTTAACATAGCACTGGGTAACAGTTATGTACAGGCAGAAGACAAGTAATGCATACCTTTTCTGGTAATAATCCTTTTGCACTGAAGCACCCTCACCTTTCACACCTCGCAGATTAATGTTTTAGATTTTAGATTAGAAGTGAAGCCTGTGCAGACGCGCTGCTTAGCTGCTGATTGATCCCTCAGTTGGAATTGTACAGGCAACTTTTACTGAACCATTAAAGATACTCAAGTCTTAACAATAATTGGCACAGACTTTTAAAGCACTCCGAAATAGTGCTGATCTGAGCAGGATCTTATGCCATAACCGAGGTTTGTAGTGATAATTTAGGGATCTGGAGAATATGACTGCAGATTTGTGGTTTACGGTGAATTAGTTTCTTCGAGGAATGCCATCATCTGTTGAGAAAAGCCTTGGAAACAGAGCCTGGTGGATGAACTTTCACCTCCAGCCTTGATGGCGTGAAGTGCTTTTTGATGCTACACAGCTGCAGACATCAGCGTCGCTGAGTAGAAGAGGAGACAGATGCAGGAGGCATATTTAGATTGGAGGAAAGGGCAAGTTGTGCCTTGGAAGCATTATTCTGTGTTATGCACTGGCAAACTAAAATTCAATATTTGGTGTTCTGCAGTCTTGGCAAACACATGTTGAATATAACACTAGTTCAGAAAGATGATGGTTCATGACCTCTAAAAGCAGAAATTTTCTCTCTGTCTCTATCTGCTTGCCTGTCTCTGCACATGGAAGGTTTCTATTATAGATAATTAGCATCATAACTGGGCTAGATGTTTCTGGAAGAAATGCAGCGACCGCACAGAGAGTTTAATCACAGAGCTCCTTCCGTCTTCTCTTGGTTTCTGGAGTTGAGTCATCCCTGTCCCTCGCCCCCGCAGCTCCAGCGAGGGGCCAGGGATTCCCCAGAAGGCCGATCCCTTGGAGTCGCTGTGTTTATTGTTCATCGGGGGAGGTTTTGACTCTAGAACATCAGAAATATAGAGAGTATACATGTTCGATGTGTCTGTGAATGTGGAGGGTAGTTAGATTAGCTCTTGTTCATCTGCAGGATCGTAAAGAATTTAACAGCAGCTGCCACATAGACACAACTTAGAGGCTGGGAAACATTCAGAGGCTTTCTCGCCTTATCAGAGTTTTCTTTTTCTTGGTACATCCTACTGGAGGCAAGACAGAAAAGGGCTGTCAAGAGAGATGACTTCTACTTGCAGTGACATATACAACAGCCACGAGATTGAAACATTTTGTAAGTATCTGTTTAGTTGGATTTTGTGTCTGTGGGGGAACTTGACTGTTTTATGTTTTAAACTCTGCGGAGGGACAACTGGTTTCCATTAAGGCCAATCAAACTGAAGCATGATGTGTCCTATCTTGCATGCACAGAGACATCCCAATGTGCTTCTTGAACATTTTCCCTCCATTTCTTTCTTCTTATTTTATTGCAAACCTCATTGTTAAGTTGAAACAAATCTGCTTGCTGGACACTATTCCACACTTCCTCTTAAAAATGTTGCTGTGGTTTGATTTTAAAGAAATAATGCTTTTATGCTAGTTGAAAGCAGTGGTGTATTGGTGCCCAGAGAAACTGGTATACTTTTATAATTTTTTTTTCAGCATACCCATCCTGCAAGGGATAAATGCCCTGTGTTATAAACAGTGACATGTAGGACTACTGCTGCATATTAAGTTCACCCAAAAATGGTCCAGCAGCATTTTTACATTGTTCCTTAACTTGTGCTGCTTGGCTTCAGGAAGTAAAGATCATGAGGAAATTTATGGCGGTGTTGCAGCCAGAGATTAGTTTAGGCCTATAAATCAGCCAATATTTGTTTATCCAGGAAAGGACACTAATTCACAGGTGTTGCTGCAGCCTTGTGGGGCAGACCCCACATGTGGGGGCATGGAGCCACTGAGGGATGCGTTGATGACCAGGGAAAAATATGGACTGAAACTACATTAAGTTGTATCATTATATAGTTTGCTGAAGCCATTGTGCTGAGCTTTATTTCACTAAAATTCAACTTGGCTCCTTTTTTATTAGTTGCTTCCCCTGTCATTGATAATGGCTGATAAAAACTTGAGAAGTGTAGGATGTGAACATATTTGGGCTTGGGGTGTATCAATCATCGCTACTCATGCCTAAACCTAACCGACCCAACCAATGAAAGCAAAGATTACTATAGCCAATCAGAGGCAGAGTAGGGCGGGTCACAACTTTGCAATCCTAGAACAAAAAATGCTTGAATAATAAGCATCAGACAGGATTTTGAAGTAGGTCTATGCAGACTGAAAGTGATAAAAGCTGCTCATTCTCTCTGTCTGTCTTTCTAAGTCCTTAATGCGGTTTTAAGCAGCCCAGCTGGGAAAGCTTTGCTGACTTAAAGACAAAAGACAACGTAAGGCAAACACTTCCTCATAAACAAATGCTCCGACCACAAAATCTGTCCAGTTTATCTTCTTTGAGGTCATCATTATAAAAAGCACAGAGCTTTTACTTTGTTAGTGCAGTAAGAAGCTGAAACAAGGCGAAACCTGTAGGAGGAGTAGAAGTATTTTACTGTCAACATGTGAAGTAGCTCTAGATATATACACAGATTAATCCATCTGTACTGTTAATGTATGTTCAGTGCTTTCAGCCAGAGGGGGGAGGGAGTCTCGGAGGCCACTTTAGGGTGTTGAGATAAACTATCTTCACTCATCACACACACATGCTGTCTCCATTTGCACCACAGGGGAGCAGAACAACCACAGCAGAAAAAAAACACAACAGGAAGTCTCCAACAGACCCAGCTATCTTCCCAGTAGATATCCAGGCCAAGCCAGATGTTCTTCCTCTTTCCCTCTGCTCCCTCTTGCTCCTTACTCTTCCAACCACCCCCCTCCTTAACCCCCTCCTTCTCCTACTTCATCTCTATTTTTCTTTGCCTCCTCTTTCCCTTCCTTCGTTCTTCTTCCTCCCCTCTCTCTCAGGAAGGCTGTGTCACTGAGTCACTCGGCCCGCTGAGTCATGGAGGTGACTCTTTAAATCTGCTCCATATGTGCTCTGCCCTGATTTGGTGGCCCTCAGCAATCAGCCCTGACCTCTGGACCAATCACAGAGCTCTGCACTGGGGCTCATGGCATGCCAGTCCTCACCACATGTTAGTCTTCAGTTACCCCTGCAGCCCACATGATTTGATGCTCCCAAATGTTTGAGCTGAGTGTTTCAAAAGAAAAAAAATAATGAAGAAACCTAAACATCCCTTAATTTGTACTTTGCAGAGTAGCAGTAAGTACATGACTTTACTGCAAAAAGATCTGGCTCAATCTTTTATAATTAAAAACACAGGACATTTGACATTTTTTCTGAAATCTGTTAGTGCCTGATCTCTTATGACGAGGTATAATGTCTAACAGTGTGTTCCCTGCCTTACAAAGTTAATCACTAATTCAAATTGAATTGATTTGCCATAAATTTTTTGCTCAAAGCTGCTTTTTAGACTCTCAGGAAGACTAATAAAATAACAGTCCTAATATACAGCAGGCCTCTTCTTTGATCTTTGGTTCCCACAAGAGGAAATGGCATCTTCAGAAACTGCTGTGTTATGGGTTTCACTGACAACATTGTTTATTGTTTAGTGAGAGATATATAGAAATTGTTTTCTTTGCTGAAATGAGATATAAAGCGGGAATGTATCAGACTTTTTGCCCAAAAAGGCTGTTCTCCAGGCTTGCAGGGCAGCAAAAACATTTACTTTTTGTCCTGTTTCCATACTGGAGATGACAGATTTAAAATTCTACGCCTGTTTACATAAAACCACTTAGGGTAGGTACTTAGTGAGTTGCATAAAATCGCCATAAAGAAAAACCCTTTAATCTCTACATGTTTGCTCTTTGTGTTGCTAGAAGGTCCTTCTTGACCATTTTCCTTACAAAATTTTAAGGAACCCTTAACTGTCTCTTAAAAGTGAAATAATTTGTGGAACATAAGACAATGACTGAATTTATGGTAATTACAGAGAAAGGGGAGATACCAAGACACATTTATCAGGACAGTGAAAACCTACTGGACACTATTACAAATGCTAGCAGCTTGTTGGAGAGTAGATTTGACATTAGCATCAAGCAAGACAAATGTTGACAAATGTCTGTCTCATACATAAACGTTAACTTTTTATTCAAACTCCCCAGTTTATTCGACTCCTGTTGATTGACGGTCTCCTTATTTGCTGTCACAGTAGTGTTTCATATTTCTTCCTCCATTTATCTATTTATCTTTCACAGAAATATTTCTCACATTGATTTTGTCAGTTACGTCATGCTACATCTTCTGCTTGAGTATATTTGTTCATTGAGGAGAACAACATTCTCCTCTTCTGTCCAGTTTACTTTCTTTTTCTTTTGTATTGTCTTTGTTCTGTTGTCAAGAAGCCAGCTAACACTGTCAAGTAATGAATGTTGAAGTGAGTGAAACATAACCATGGTAACTGAAGTGCACATGTGCTGTATTATGACAGTAATTGCTGTGAAAGCCTTAGACTAGACATTTTGGCCAGGAGACAATGAAGAGGCTTTATGCAGTGCTTCTTAGTGAACCCCTTAGGAAATATTCTGCTTAAGTTTAAAAGTTAAGGTGGTTGATGCAACAGGGCACTTGTCTCAAGAACAAAAAAAAGAAATTGCTGAGAGAAAATTCATTGCTAACATTAGCTGACCTTCAGTAGTGAATCTATCAATAACCCTACTAGAGCAGTGATAGTTAAACCTGAACGTAATCCATCAAAATGTTTTAATTATTAAGCCAGGAGGTTGTGGATGCCTATTACTGCTCACATGAGAAATGATCTGGCAGAGCAGGTAATGTTACTTGTCAAATGTATAAAATCAATCTAAATTTAAAATTACTCAGTGTTAAATCACATCATCTGCATGATGTTCAATAGTACACAAGACACTTAAGACTTGTACATGGAAAATTATAACAATATTGAATATAATTATATGTGCAGCACCTGATATAAACACATGCTTCCGTACATTTACATTCACAGTGAAACCACAGCGAACTCTGAGAGCTCCAGCTTTTACAGGAAGGAAACATTTTCTGCTGAATGTTATGAAAACCTCTCTCAGGCCTTCAGTTTCTGTGCTCATGGAAAAAAGAGAGTTGAGCCATATCAACAAAGGAACAAATTAATCACTCTCTCCTTCTAGTTAGCCACGATCAAATCCATTTTATGGCCAGAATCTTTCTTTAATCATAAAAACTATTCTTAGAAAACATTTCATGTTGACTGCATTGGTATGTTGCAGCCAACTGGTTGGTTGGCTGTGATAGATGTGAATCTCTCTGTTGTGGGTGAACAGAGATGCAGGAAGCACACCAGAGCAGGACATATTTCCACAGAACATTTGGGTTTTGGAACCACTTTCCTGTGTTTTGCAGCCAATACTGAGTCCATTGCAGCTTGATTCATTCAAGTTTTGGTACATAAATTTATTTCAGATTGCTGTAAACTGAGTGATGGCAGGTCACCATGGTAAAATTAAAAAAAAGGAGAAAGCACCACAGCAGCACAAAGCATGTAAATCCATTGGTTACCAAGTAGTCTTGCACATCCTCATGTTATTGTATGATTATTATTTGGTGAGTGGTAGGTGGGAAGATTGATACCATTCTCATGTTTGTCCCATAAATATGAAGCTACAGCCTGGACACAGTTAGCTAAGCTTAGCATAAAGCCTGGAAATAAGATGAGGTTGCTAGGCAACAAACAGAAACTACAGGAAGTCACTACACCTCCAGTCTAGTCCAGCCCATAACCCTCAATAAAACCCCAAATTGTCATTAATTAATTGTCATTTCTGCTGCATGGTATGGCTCATCTCAGCTCAGCTCGACTTCATCCACTTTTGGTATCAGGTACTTTACTTGATTTTGTTTTCCACTGGAGGTGATAAACGTGTGCTTGCTTGCTTTGACTCAGTTTGACTTGGTGTGTCAGCCCAGTACAGCAGAGTTTGTCATCACTTGAAGGTATGCACTGACACATGCTCGTACTAAGTTAAGTGTCTGTAAGATGGTGAATGAACATCATATAAATTATTCACAATAAAAATACTGAGAGCTGAACACACAGACACTTTTAAAATGTCTTAGTATCTGCTCTCCTGCGCACACATGAGGCTTTCAGGCACACACCAGAAAAAAACAGAAATGAAACTTGTCTACATGCAGGTTTAATTGCTTATTTTTATTTTAATTGCTTATTTTTAGCAGGATTACCCATTTTTTAAAAAACTTGCATATGCACACTAATTTTGGTTTAAGAAGTGTGAGCTAAGTTAATCGCCTGCTGACTCTTGTTTCATATTAAGCACACAGGTTAATGTTAATCTTATGATCTAACTAGCAATATAAGCACATATTGCCAAAAATGTCAAACTATACCTTTAAAGGTTTCTTTTCTTTTCTAAACTTAGAAATGTTTTGTTTTAGTCACGGATTTAGTCACAGTGTTGAAGGATGGAGAGTGTTTGGCAGACAGAAAGACAGAGAGAGCCCTGGAGGATTGAAACAGGGAGATGACCAAATGTTTCAAGCGCACACACACACACACACGCGCGTGCACACACATAAACCAATACCCTCCTAAGTGAAAGAAAGCTGTGGGAGTGAGAGAGAGCAGATGGACACACACGAGAACAGGGAAGTAAGGATATTGCCTCTTGTCTTGTGCAAACACACAGACACACACACAGACTTTCACACCCCCCCACACACACACTGACAAAATAATGAGAATAAATGATTGTTTATTTTGCCATAAACACACTCTCCAACTGTCTTTCATTGTGATTAAACTGCTCACGCACATACTGTACACACACACACACACACACACAGCTTTTCCTTCAGTGGGTTTACTTAATCACACGTGGTTTGAGATAGCTTGCTGTATCCACAATGTTCTCCATTCACTTTCTCTGAATGAGGGGTGTGGCTGCACAAATGCCTTCCCAGCCACTTGGGATGGCGGTCACATGACTAAGCTGTGGGCGTGGCCAGGGGAGCAGGAGCAGCAGCAGTCCAGCCGCACCAGCTGGAGCTGTGATTGAGAGAGGAAGAGAGTGGGAGAGGAAAAGAGAAGGAGAGGAAAGGGTTGGGTGAGTTGATTTTTATGTTTGCTGTGTGCCTTTCTGTCGTATGAGGAGAGCTGTGAATGATTTTGAGGAAAGGAGATAAAGAGGGGAAAGGAGAAGGTGGGGGGGGGGATAGAGATGGATTGGTGCTCTGAGGGTGTTGTGTCAAAGTTAGTTTGCCAGGTGTCTCTTGTGTGCTGTTGAGAAAATGAAGTTGAGAAGCTGAGAGGTGGAGAGTGTGTTTTTGGCAGGAGATCTGTAGAAAACCTTTAATTTAGCGTGCTGGCCTTGTACTTGCTCATTTCTTTGATTTTTTTTAATTTTTTCTCTCTCTCCTTCCTATTGTTCAGCCATCGGGGAGAGTTTGGAGGGTGAGCTGTACCACCCCCCTCAAATACTCTCTCCTCCTCCCTTCTCCTTTTCTTTCTCCCATTGTGTCTTCAGCTCTGGAGCATGCATGGATAATCAATCTGCCATAATGGGAGTGTTGACCAATCAGGATAGCCTCTATCACTCTTTAAAGTCTCAGGTCTCCAGAGGTCTCTTTCTCCAATCATGTTTTCTCCTTCAGCCTCAGCTCTCGTCACATCAGACAGAGTTTCCAGCCTGACTTTGATCCAGTGCAGTGGATTAGCCAGGCACTGATGCAGCCAAGCTGTTTTGACGTGATTTAATTTTGACAATCCCTTGTGTCCGCTCTCCAGAGAGTTAGTTGCCAAGTTCAGGGAGAGTTGAAGAGTCGAACAGGTCATATTTTCAGTTTGAGTTTTGCTCTTCCACAGGGAATAGTAAGAACTCTTTTCTCTTTGTCAGTTGCTTCGGGTGGGAAGAAAATTTGGTTGTGGTTAGTCACTTAGCTGTATTTTCTGTGCCCTGGAGGCCAAAAACATTTGAAATATCAGCTATCTTCCTTGTTTTCAGTGCATCACATGGTCTAATTTTTACCCTGTTTGCAGCATGGATTGGTGAATAGTTGCTTTGTTGGATGCTGCACCCAGAAATCGCAAGTGAAGGCTGACCAAATCTCCATTTGTATTCTAGTCATGTAGAGATATTATCAGAGATGTTGTAGATATCCTTACTTTGCACCTTCCAGCCATAGTATATCTTCATGTTTGACAAGTGATGCTTCTGACCTTGAGACTATACTAGGGCTGCAACCAACGATTATTTTCAGTGCCGATTAATCTGTCAATTATTTTCTCAATTAATCAATGAGTTGTTGTTTAAGATGTCAGAATATTATGAAAAATGTTGATCAGTGTTTCCCAAGGCCCAAGATGATGTTCTCATGTGTCTTGTTTTGCTCACAACCCAAAGATATTCAGTGTGCTGTCATAAATGAGTGAAGAAACCAGAAAATATTCACATTTGAGAAGCTGCAATCATAGAATTTTGACTTCTATTTCTTAAAAAAGTTACTCAAAATGATATACTTATTATCAAAATAGTTGGCAATAAAAAAAACTGATTCTTAATTGATTAATTGTTGCAGCTCTAAACCAGTGGTTGGTGATGGCAACCCCCACCCACTTCTGCCTGAGAAACTACAATACAAAGATTATTCCTTAGAGTCTCACAGACACAGCAGTTAAATAAAATCTATTGTAGGGCAAATTATAATACAGGCTGTGATGTAAAATTATGTTTTTCTTCACAATCATTTGGTGACCCCCAGAAATGAACTTGCAACCAACCAAAGTTGAGAACCACTGCTTTTGACTATACTAGATGACTAAAATGCACTTGGGTGCTGCCCTCAAGTCACTCTAACAGTGTCACAATACAAACAGAGCATTATTGAATTAAGAAATTAATTTGGATTGATTTTCCCACAGTAGTCAGCCTGCAGTGTCAGTGTCCTGGAGCTTAGCAGATTCCTTATGCTGCCTCATATCTGATTTACATAAAGCATTATTACAGTACGCCTCACAATAGGCGCCAGTTAAAGCCACTCAGCCATTGTTTGCTTGTTGCTAATCACATTAGCTGGCTGATAATAAGTAATTCAATCAACCGCAGATAAACACTTCATTAGGATTGCCTGGGACCAGCGGCATGAAATCAATTCACACAGAAGTTTTTCTTTTTTTTCTTGCTGTGATTAAACACTTCATATCATTTCCAAGAAACTTTGAGTGCAAAAAATACAGTTTGTGCTGCAGGTACAAAGATTTCACACCTGATTCCAGCCCTGTTTAGAACTGGCCTGCTGTTTTCATCATGTTGGACACTCCAGTGCACTTTTGGCCTGTGTTTTTGACCAAAGAATTTGCCCTGAAGACAGAAGAGCTGAGAGGCTGAGAGGCGTGAACATATTTTACAGTAAACAACCACACTGTTTGTCTGAAAATATTCTTTCCCACATATCAGTATGTCTTCCTAGACTTCTAGTTAATTGTATCAATGTGTGGAATCTCATCTTGTATTCCTGCTCCATCATCAAATGAAGAAGTTCTTATGTAATTTTACCTCTTTTTGTTTTCCCTCCTCAGCACTTTGAAGTATAAAATGATGGATTAGCTGTCTTTTTTGTAAACTGCACTAGTAGGTCAAAATGAAACAAACATGTCTTGTGCTGTGTATCACTCTAGCTGCCCACAGCAGGAGGATGTTTTTCGGTCCTACTTCTATGTCACAGGCGGGAGGAAGTGAGACGTGTCATGTCCTGTCCGAGGTGACAGGTTATGGGCCTTCCAGCACTGGAGGGGTGGAGGTCTGTGGTGCTCTCATCTACAGCACTCTGGTAGTATTATGCCTCAAGGCATTATGGGTCATCTGTCACAGTGTTTTTGATTCTAGGATGATAATAATGAGAATTTACAGAATTTGGTCACTGGTTTGCACAACACCACATGACTATTTACATTAGAATCAGTTTCCAGCTTGTACTTGAGGACTCATTACTAAAAACTTATTTTATAAAACAAAAGCTCTTTGCCACTACATATTTTTATTTATTTGAAGTTAAAGGGGTTTCTTCTCCAAATCAAAGGCCTAGGTATAGAGGCTGTTGTTTGCCGTACAGACTATAAAGCCCCTTAAGGCAAATTTGTGATTGCTGATATTGTGATTGTGATATTGGGCTATATAGTGTTTCCTCCTTTCACGCATTTCACACACACACACAGCAGAGCAGAGAAGATTCAGGTGAAGTGAAGATAACAATACTCATTCTGTTAGTGTACATGCAATAAGAACATCCCAACAAGAGTTAATTATGAATGTACTCCATCTAATACCATAGGTGGACAGATGTCAGTCTCAAACATTTTAGATTCAGGCCAAAAATATCTGTGTTTTTTAAACACGCCCAACCTGAATCTGGCGACAGTGGCAAGGATGCTTGAAGCCCTGCCGCTGGGGTTTATTGCAGGTTTCATGAGACATGTTCTCGATGCCAAAATGTCATTCTTTCAACATTTGGACTGGACATTTTCACTTTCATTCAAATAGAACTGGAAAAGTACTCAAAACAGCGGGTCCTGAGCCAAAGAGCAGAGAGATGGCTTTGAAGTCAATGTACATGCCTTTGTTTGTAAGAAAAATATTCTGAGTAGATCACTGGGAAATAAAATAAAATATGGGAATACCCGAAAATATGATTCCTTGAGCTGTTTTTTTTTTTTATTCAGGTTCAAATGTTCTGTATTATTATAATTATTTCGCACCTCCCCACAGCACCCATGGTCCGTCCAACCCCGATCCCCAGTCAACCCAAAAGGATCATTGCATTAGACAAAAACTGACTTGACTTGACTACAGATCTAATTGACTCTTCAATCCTCGTCTCTCTGTGCTCCAGTGACAGTTGAGCCAGCTTGATATCTATGTCAACTTTCTCTGTTTTTTGTACTTAGTTATGCTATGTCCCGGGCTTATCTGTGTTGAAAAGAAAGAAATTTTTAAGATGGTTAAAAGATGTTATTGGGCAACCTGAAAGAGTGACATGTATTCACATTTCAAGTTTGCCAATGTTAGCAAATTGCTAGCTAACTATCTTGCTAATCTACATCAATCATTAACCAGTTAGCTTGCATTTTGCTAACATTAGCTACGTAGTTAGCAACCATTTCAGGTTGCTCTACTGTTAGAGTGCGGAGCAAAAACAGGCAGGACAAGACGGTTCTGTTGTACAAATAATCCTTTGCTTTCTACACTGAAGTTTAGAAACATGGACATCTTAAACCTATTGCAGCACACTCATGATATAGCAGTTCTTCTGACTTGTGAATGTCTTGGTTTTATACACTTGGTTGTTAAGTAACCAAGTAAGTTAAGCGGAACCTTTTATGGACAACTTCCTGGTGCATCTCTGAGAAAAAAAAGAACCATCTTCAAGCACAAAGTGCAACTCTGAGCAGTACAATGCTTCTCATTTCCTCTCATTAAGTGCCACACAGCATCTAGTACCGAAATATTCAAACCAGACGCTCCCTTTCCCACTTCATACTTGGTGGTTGTGATTTACTGCAGCAGCATGGGCTCTGTACCAGTTCCCCTATAACAGCTGTGGGTGGGTCTGTGGCTGGACCCTCCTTGTTCCCCCTTCCATGTTTCTCAGAAATGTTTGGGTTGCGGTCAGTTAGCCTACAGTATACCGAGAGCTGCCCAGAACAGCAGGCTCTTACAGTTGTACTCAGCACCACAATGACTGCCCTGCTGCGTTGGGTGCTCTGCTTTCTCATTTTCTCCATCTCTGCTTACAGCCATCGATCCAAACTGTGCTAGCTCATGTTGTGTTTTTTAGCCTTGCACTGTTATTGTTGCATTTATCTTGCATCTCATCTCTCCCTGGTCATGCCCCTTACCTCAATGACCCTCCGTCTGCAGCTCTTTTTCCTCACTCTTTCGATCTTTTTGAGGTGTTCTGGGACAGGTCATTATCTGCACCTCTAGAAGTTTCCATGTGGAGGCCCGTATTTCAACACCGAGCAACACCATCTGCTTTGCTCCATGTCAGACCAGGGGTCGCGTTCTCAGTGGGCCGACACATGTGACAAGGTGGAAAGATGAAGTGGGTCAGTAGCATTCTTCAGACCTGTTCTGAAGTGCCGACATGTGTTTGTGTAAGCTGTAGCCGTCATCGACCTCACCAAACCTCATCGTCTTACATGGCAGGGAGTTGTTATGGTCGGAGAAACACGTCAGGATTTTTAATCGCTGCGTTCCTTTGGTGTCAAAGTACAGATGAAGGATTGAGTGAGAGGGATTTCCTCTTGGATGTAGATGACAGCCCAGGGAGAACCCCCTTTATCCTTCCAGCTCTCATCTGTCGACCTCACTCTGTCACTAACTACTGTAAACATACCATCATCATATCTCCCTCAAACAGAACGCAATATCGCATTAAACCAGCGGCCTATGTTCCTTAAAAACATCCTTACACTTGACATTAAGGTCACATAACGAGGCAAAAAACTGGCAAATGCTTTCATGGAGATTCAAGAGAGACTTTTTGAGACACACTTTCAAGGGTGCAGATGTTATTAGAACTTATGGGGGAATAGTGGTGTTAACCTAGTGGGAAAGAAATCCAGTTCAACCCTGGACCTATATGCTGGGACCGGAATGACAAAGTGGAACCACCACTTTGATTGCTGTTTGTGCTTATCACCTGAACTTTTACTACAGTATAAGATGAAAACAGATTGGTTTAAGCCCCACTGCCTATGTTATTTCTATGCTGTTTACAAGGTTCATCATTAGAAGGCTGGTCAATCAATTTATGTGAATTATAAATGTTAAAATACCCTCTGCTCTTGGCAATCTTTAGTGTTAACAGACTGTTAAAACCACAGCCACAGCTCTCTTCTTTTACAGTCCTTTGCTCTTTGGGTGTTTTTTAATTGTTTGATCAGCAAAATGATATGCAGCAGCTTTTATGCATGGTGCCATTAGTTTTTTTCAATCTGGTACTGGCACTTGTTTTCATCTAAAAAGGGAGCATGGTTGTCCTGATGACAGTAAAGTGACGGTCCAGAACACTGAGCGGGATAAATAGGGATGACACAAACAAAACCTTCAAACAGGGTTGTGTTTATACATGAGCTATTTAAAAAGTGGAGTCCGCTTCTATTAAATATAAATGTTTAATTTCGTAATTTATTTTGAAATAATTTGTTGGCTGAGGCACCTTCATGTTTTTCAGAAGTTGTGAGGGATACATCTGCTCTGTCCTCTGTAGGACACTTTGAAACTGTGGTTAGCATTAACATTAACATTACAGGGTGTAGACAAAATAATATGAAATCCCAGAAATGGACTTTGAATACACACAGTAAACACAGTAACACAGTAAATCATGACTGAAAACACAACCACAATATAGTATCATATCCTTCTTGTCAGTTTAAACTTTTGGCTGCTGTTCATGTGTCTGGCTTGTGCCGCCATTATTTTGGTTGTAGACCCAAAGTGAATATTTTCATATTAATTCGCCAATGCACCCGTGATTTTGGCCCCGATGATTCAAAGTCTCTTGTTTTTCTTGGAACACATTCATAACAGGTCTCAGGAGACTGTAGCTGACAAATGCTGATAATTGGCGCCCAACTCAATATGTAGTAGTCATGACTCCCTCCAAGTCATTTTCTATTGCAACTTAACATTATTTAGTCTACTGCTTCCCTAAGTATAGTTTATACTCCGCTTTCTTTGCAAATGTTGCTCTATTGGGAAGCTTTTATACCAAAATGTTAACTTGAAAAGGAAAAACAATCGAATGAAATGATTTACTGGCATGACATAGGGGTGTTTCTTTTCTACTCCTCTTTACTTTTTATGACTGATATCTTATTTTTGAATAGAGCTCTTCCTGTGAAACCTATTATCACTTTTATGAGCTGAGTTATTGTCTCTGCAGGTACAGGTTCAAATGCACTGTGTGTTTAAGCCATGTACTGTACATGCTCTGCATAACAGATTGTGTCACAGCTGGGGGTAAGCCACTATTGTCTCATACTGTGCTCCACTAACTGTATTAGTGCCATTACTCATTATCAGGAAAATAAGCAATTAGAATAGCACTGGAAGTGGTCATGATGTGTTTAAATTGAAATGGAAATGAATGGTGACGTGTGTTAATGTGCGTTTGTCCCGAGATGACACGTTATATTTCTCATTTGAGACTCTCACTCTTTCTCTCACTGTGCTCATAAAACTACTCCATAAAATTTTTAGGTGATATTTAATTGTGCATATGTTAATCCTGCTTTCTTGTGACACTTATGACTGTCAGTCAACTCCTGTGCTGCCTCCTTGTTTCTGGACCCTCCATCCAGACGGCAGCTGACATAAAAGTTAATGATCTCTTCCTCTTTAGAGGGAGCCACCAAATGGCCAGTGGAAATTTCATCTCCGGCTTAAAAAAAGAGAGAGAAAAAATAGAGGACAGTAACAGAGAAACAGACAGGCAGGCACACACACACACACAGAGAGAGAGAGAGAGAGAGAGAGGAAAGGGAAATGTGCACCTGAACTGCACCAGGGCTGAGATTTAGAGGTTTTACCTCATGGGAACCATGTTTTAAAAAAAAAAAATAACAGAACTTTCAAACAGCAGACAGTGTTTAAGAGCTGTCAGTAATGGTGTGTGAGTGGAAGAACAGACATGATACCTGCTTTTCCCAAAGCACAACCCCCTAAGGAGTGACTGGACAGCTTTTGAACATATGCTCAGACAGACTGAAGACAGGGAGGAGAAGAAAACTAAGTACCTTGTTCGGCTGCAAGCATCGCAGTAAAAAATTCAAGATTTGGGTGTCCCACAGAAGGTTTCATCAAAAAGTAATATGGTTTGCTAGAGGTAAAATATCTTGTTTGTTCCTGCATGAAACAATATTGTGTGTCTGATATGTTTTTTTTCCTCACAAAAAGCTTAATTTCCACTTTAAAATGCCTAAAAAGGCATCTACTCCTTCAACCTCATTAAAAATTCCAGAATCTATGAATATGCAAATTGTATTAATTTCTAAAATTTTCCTGCTGGACAAGAAATGTCTCCTACTTAACTGAAAAGTCCATTCTCAGTGTAGGTGCACTGGCAGCTTTTCGACATCACAGTTGGACCAGGATTGACTTCCAAACTAGTTGTGATTTTACAGATCATGCTCATAGGCCCGCCCCTTAAGATCAGATTTTCAATGAGCGCAGAGAAACGTTACTACTTTCAGCAGATATGCATGTTAGCATTCAGTTCTCTAGTGTCAAACTCAACACATACATCATTCTGCACAGTGAAGCTCAAACATCCAACAGTAGGAACAAGTAGAAAAATATATTTTTCAGTGAAGGGGGATTTTTAAAAGTTTAATTTATAGCAAACAACTTAACTCATGACCCACTCGACTGAAAATATAACTCAGGGGAGTCTTGTCCTCGGTACAGGCCAACTTTGTGATTAAGACCTGGACATAATGTGAAGCTAAGTAGATTTCCTCAAAAATTAAATTATGCCTCTCCATCAGTAATAGTTAATTATTGTTGAGGTCACATTTCTGAGGATCTGTATCCTGCATGAAAGCAGAAGAATTCATCTTTGAGGTGGAGCTAAACACATTCAAAAACTGTAGGCAAGATTTGTGAGATGAACTGCTTGAATCCACAACTGAAAAGAATTAACTGTCAACTATAAAATCCTCCTACAGAGACCAGTTCCTTACGTAGAGTCAGTCATCAACCACACCACTGAAACAGTTTGGATCATCTGCTCTAATTACATGTTTTGCATGCCATGAGTCATTTTACTGATTTCTATTAGTCTCTGTCTCCTTCACCCCCTGCTGTCTTCCCCTTTCTGCAGGATATTTACCACTCTGATATTGTCAAGTTAAACAATAACATCCAAAAATGTTCTCATAATTTAAAGCAGAACTGAAAAGTGGAAAAGTGGTGCTTGTGGATGGAAGGAAGCTGAGTTTCTTCGTTTTTTAGGTGGGCTGTCAAGAAGACAATGAAAGCTTTGTTTCTTGGCACATTCACTCAGTGAATATTAAATGTAGGGTTGGATGTGATGTGCCTGATGGGATTTTAATGAAGGCCTTGAGAGGGGAGTGTTGAGTTATGTGTCAGACTGGAGTGGGAAGGGGATTCTTTGTTACAGTGAAATAGAAACATGTATCTGATGGAAGGGGAGCACTTTGTGTTAGTTTTCCAGGAGGGTCAGATAACAGGTCAGTTTCAGGAAGGAACAAAGTGGGTTTGATGCTTCAGGATAGTGGTTATTGATATGTGTCAGCTAAATGTTTACATGTTGCATATTTTCTGAAATATTAACAAGATGTATTGCTTTCCTGTGAAGGCTGAGGTCAGACAAGAATGCTGCCTGTGATTTCTGGTCTCCACAGCCTTGTTGGCTATGTTGTTTCTGTATTTTGCTGTAATGTTTTCCAAGAAATCTGTTGAGCACTTTCTCCCTTCAAGACTATTCAGTTTATCATGTTACCCTGCCTAAAATAATATAGTCAATGTTACAACTGAGAGATTTATTGTCACACTGTTTGTGCAGTCTCTCAGAAGCCTGTCCACACACAATAATGATACAGAAGCACAGTAATCACGTAGTTTACTATACGCTGGTACTGTACCATACATTGGGCATCTAGAGATATGAAAGAAACATAGCCAATGGAAAATTAAATAAAAGAATAGCAGTTAATTAAAGGAGGACTTGATTTTAGTATCACACTTCCATAAAGTTGCAGGGCAAAAAGAATGGTGAAAACTGATGCAGCAGCATCTATTAAAGCCTTTTTAGGAGCTGCTTGTCACACCTAAACCACACCTGTAGATGCCAGTAATTCCTCATAGGACACTGATTGGTCCAAACCATAGACATATTATATTAACTAAACACCAGACCCAAAGATGGCGTCCATTCAGTCCAATGAAAATATGAACATAGGAACATATGCCAAAAAAGTGTTTTAGCTTGTAGGTTTACCTCCACAGTATGTAGCCTGCTGCATACACACAGTAGTGTTTCTCATGCTGGCCCTGACTGCAAGTTCCAGCTCAGCTTGTAGATTTTACATTGAGATGATGTTCCTGACTTTTAAATAGCTTTTCTTTGCTTTTCAGTTTTATAAATATAATCCATGGGTCAAAAATTCATCATAGAGAGAGTAATAATTGACTTTGTTTAGTGGGCCAACGAGTTCCTGTCAGTTTTAGAGAGGTGTCTTTTACAATGGTGGCTTATGGGGAAACAGCTTTTTGAGCTTCACTAATGCCTAACTTGAAGCCTGGCAAGGTGGGTTCTCACGTGGTGATGTCATGCCGCAAATCCAGCTGCCAGGCTTTTTTTCATTATATCCCTAGCTGGTAAATGTCCACGTCTGTGAATGTCTCCAAGCTCAAGCTGATATAACCCTGATGAAATTGTCAGGTTTTATTTCTCAGACTTGATAAAGCTCCCTTGAGAGCCACAGAAAACATCATAAAAATTGTTTTCTCAGGCTAAGTAGTACTACAGGATGAGTACACTGACATTCATTTGTAAAATTGGTGGAATAACCCTTTGGCTACAAACTTTTCTAGTACGGATGTAAATGCTGTGGTTTTGTCTGCTATGAGGCTTTCAGTGACAAACAGGAAACCAGATAACTCCCATAATGCAGATAAATACATGACAGAAACTCATTTGTTAGAGTGTGACATATGAGTGAAATGCAAGCACACTGCAGCTTTTAATGAAAAGAAAACAATACAAGCAGTCTTATACACTGCAGACCATGAACAGAAGGCATGATGACATTTTCAGAAATCTAAGGATATATATATAAATGCCAGTGATGAAACATGAAGTGCTCTCATCTGAAGATAAAGGACAGGACACGTCTCTTTGATGGGATCTATCCAGTCATGCAAAGAAAAAGCTTGAACGCATCTCCTTTCATTAACCAAAGCTCTCAGATCAGCTAATCCTAAAGTAGTGCTTTTGCACATCACAAGGCAAAAAGGAAGCCCTCTGTCTTGTGTATTTATTGTAAGAGATCACACATAATATCTGTTTGCAGTTTCATAAAACTGTTATCATTTGGAGACTTTGTATCAATAGAGGGAGATTAAGAGCAGGCCAAATATTTTGATGTGTTTTCTCTTTGAGGGGTCAGTTCGGATCGTTGATGCACCTGCTCGGTCCTCTGCACAATTCCCGTATTTTTCATTTGGATGAACTGTGCTCCCCACTGGCTCACTGTGGCTTTTTTGGCTTCGGCTAAATAAAACAAAGCTCTTCGAAGGAATTTTCAGTGGAGATTTTTTTTCAGTGAAGTCTCACATGTCTGATACATTGTGCTATTTCGATGCATCCGTTGGGTTTGTCTCGTTCGAGAACAGTTTTGATTCAACGGCTGAGAGCACTGAGTCGTGATTTGAGTCATACTGTATGTCTCTGCACATTTGTAATGAGGTTACTCATCCAGAAGAGGTTATTACTGCTGTCTTTGTGCAACATCAAACTCAAATCTGACTCATGAAGAGACACTTTAGAGGCTGTTGTGGATGCAAATGGCAGAGTTGTCACTCCATCTTGTAAATTATTATGTAAAAAAGCAGTGAAAGACGACTGCTAATGGCCAGTTCATCCTTTCATCTTGGGGTAGCATTAAGAAACAGTGCTGATGAAAGTGCACAGTTGGACTACATGAGACGGAGTAGTGAATATCAAAGCGGCAGGGTGGTTATCATGCTGAAACATTTTCTGCTTTCCTGGCACCAGTGTTTTGCTCTTCCTTTTTCCGTTGCATGCGTGTCTCATATTTGCCAGTTCTTGTTACTACGCCTGAATGTTTGCCTCTGCTCAAGTGTGACTGTTTGTCTATTCTTAGAGAGCAGCCATGTAAGCCAGCAGATGGCCCAGGGCTGGCATGGCCGTTGTGCCCAGGAGGCAGTTTGGCCGCAGACCTGGAGTATGTCATTAGAGCTAATCTGCATCCTGCCACTCAAGAGGATGCAATTGGGCTCAGTGTAATAGAGTTCATTTGAGGGTTAGCCAAATGATGCTTTTTGACACTATGCAAACATTTGCAAACACATCTCACAGCCTAAAGATAAATTGATCCAAATACCTCAGGATTATTGTATCATTTCCAAGATGCTGCATTTCTGTGTTGGGTTTCTTTAGGACAGCGATGCAGCACTAAATCAGCTCCAGCACATGGTGATGAGGTACAACAGGGGGCTCACATTACAGTGTGGATTGAACTGGACTTGAACGTCGGGGGGTTACTGATAAATTTAATGTCCTAAAGGGAAATTGCCTCTTTGGTTGTGGAACTTATTGTGCAAAAACAAAACCTTGTACGCTGATCATTTACTGACTGATGATGGACACTGGGGGATAGATTTTTCTTATTTTCCCAAGATTTTAGCAATGGATTTGCTGAGTTTTAGCCAAGCCACATGTGGTATCACAGCACAGTTAATCAGTTAACCATTAGACTGTCAACTGAATTGAAAGTTGGAAAGACTGATGGATACTGTGCAGACTGTTGTAGGTGTGGTACCGTTCCTCATGGAAAATTGTAGTTCTTTGAGTTCAGAGACATCCATGGATGAGTCAGCTGACTATGAATGGTACAGTTTGGATTATTTTATTTGATTATTTGTATGAGATGCTTACCAGTAGTCAGTATATTGCCTACAGTGGGTGGCAGTCAACACAACCCCAGTTTGGAAAAGCAGCAGGAGCACCAGTGTAGGAATCTAAGCAATGATGCAGCTGCTGTGGAAAGGGTCAGCAGCAAAATGTAATTTAGCCACCTTAAAAAAGGGCCCACCCAAAAAATGTTTATTAATTTAAATGTATGCTCTATTTAGAATATTTTCACAGCTTTACCTTGAGGTCAGACAATCTTTTCCAAAGGGAAACGAAGGGTGAGGGTAGAGGGGTGAGATAAAAGGCTGTGATCACTGGCTGATTCATTCACATGATTTAATTAAGAGGTGGTTACACTGAATCTTATGAGATGTACCATCATCATCTTTCAACCTCCCTCACTGTGTAAATGTGTGTTTGTGTTTTCTGTGACAGGTCCCAGTCATGCCCTTAAATTAAAAGCACCCACAACGTTACAAGTGCTGCGCAAAGTGGTTATTAGCCAAACTTTTCCCAGGACAAAGTCACAGAGAGCCAAAGGAAGGCTGTTTTTTTTCTTGTGGAAACTCATTACTTCATAGTTGTAGTAAAAACTGGGAACCTGATAGTCTTAGCAACATCACTTCTTTTATAACTTCCAACTGTCTCCTGTACCTCCATCTGATGATTGTATCTATGGGCACTGGAAGGCAAAAAAAAATTCTGAGCAGGAATATTAGACGTCAGAAAATGTTCCACTGTTGTTTGTGCTTCATCACCAACAGACACCATGTTTCCAACACATGTTACAGGCCGGCTGACGCTGTGTCCTGCCAGACAAGTCAAAAGCAGAAAGACTTCTTTGCTCTTCAGCAGAAAGTTTGCAGATGCTGGTGACTTTAACTCTCATATTTCAGTTATTTGAGAAAAATAATTCACCCAAAAAGAGATCCAAACTATTACAGAGATGCTGTACCTTTCAGCATGCAGCTGGCTCACCCAGAGATAAGGATAAAGTCAGGATGGCTGTCTGCTGCAGGTATATGTGTCTGTGGTTTATAGTGTCTGTGACTGCAAACCTCACGCAGACAACACCACAAGTTTCTGTTATAGCACAGGAAATGTTGTCTCCTCCTACATGAAGACTCTTAGTCTCCACTGCTGCAAGCACATACTAGCACATTTGGCAGAGTTGAGTTGTGTTTTTAGTTTGCTCGTTGCAGCAGTGCTTTGGCACACGGCCTTTGTCTTCTAGCAACTGATCCTCCTTGCAGTGAGGTAAGACATGATTTGTAGTTGGCAGCGTTTTCTCTCAACAATGTCTGTCCACTTTGTCCTCCTAATTCTTTTATGATTATGAGATTCATCTCTAATCTACAGCTCTACTCCTTCACTTTGTCTTACAACTTCCACGTCATTTATTTCTAATTTATCAGAATCCTCTGGCCTGTGCTGCTGACACGCGCTTGTTGCTAGTTGAAATTTATGCAACATTAAGGAACAGATGTGTGCCTGCTCACATGTGATTTATTGGTTAGTGTTACAGTTGAGTGTATGCACTGGAGTAAGGCCCGCTGGGAAAGCACAAGTATTCTTTCTTGAACGGTTACTGGAAAGTTTGTCTTGTTATTTTATATGTGCATGCACATCTGCCACATGTGTGCACATGTGTTTCCCTGTTGGGTTTTTGGCAGACAGAGTAAATGACAGATTAGCACCTCTCGGTGCTGTCTTGTATGAAGGCGGGTGCTCATAAATGTGAATTTTAAGTGTGGTGTATCCTGTTTCACACAGGAAATGAACTGCTCAGATCAGTGTCTTCTATGGTCTTCGCACGGAACTTTCTGCACTTAATTTGATTTTTTTTTTTGCATTTGCCTCATGAGTCATGCATTTTTGTCACCAGTTTGTACATGTTGTAAACTTATATACATAGAAAATCATGTTTTATGCTTGTCTATTGAAATGAACACAGAGATCTGAGACATAAATTAACATTTCCTTTTATTTTTTTTGTCTTTTCTCTTTCATCTGCATCCCTCAGGGTCAGAGGTCAATCACAGCAACATGTCTGAGTCCGCCAAGCCCCACCACCCCAACCCACAAGGTAAGGGGGAGAAGACCCATGGCAGTGACTTCAGCTACGTGGGCATTGATGCCATCCTGGAGCAGATGAGGAGGAAGGCCATGAAGCAGGGCTTCGAGCTCAATATCATGGTTGTGGGTGAGTACAATGCAGACATCACACATTAAATAAAAACGGTCCAAAGGTTTCATTGTTCACCTGCAACTAAAAAGCAAAAAAAAAACACCAAGAGGAACAACTACAGGGGCTGTATTTTGGTCTCTTGCTCTCTCCAGTTAGGGAAAAAAAAAGACAGAAAGTGTTCAGTCCCCTCAACTTTTTCTGTGTTTTCTGTGTTATTTTTTCATTTTAACCTTAACCTTGTCTCCAACAAATTAGGTTCATATGCAGCTAATTTGAAATAGCACTTTACCTTCACTTGCAACGTTTAGTGCCAGTGCCAGAAGCAGTGTCAGACTTAACCATAACCACAATCTTCCTCTTACGTTAACCAAGTGGTTTTACATGCCTGAACTTTACCGCTACTTAATTATGTTTTAGTTGCCATAAATAGGTATTGTGGGACAGGGATGAAACTGTAAAAGGTTGCAAACAAGTTGCTAATGGTAAATAATTGCATGTAAAAAGACATTTCATGATGAGAAAAGGTTGGTCAGTGTTGGTATGATGTAAAGATGAGCTCAGCTGTTCCCATGTAGCCTGACCTTGAGCTTGATTATGGCTTCATGTTACATTTGGATAAAACTCTTGTAATCTAAATTCACACAGATGTGTCCGAGAAGACTTGAGGCTGTAATTACTTCCAAATGTTTGTTATTGACTCAGTGCTGAATTCAGCAAAAAAGATCAGATGGGAACCATTTAAAACATTTTTAATTTAGGCAGCACCAACACAAAAGGCAGAACAAAGCTGACAGTGCCACAGTATGTCATAACAACTAACATATAGTATAGAAGCTACCACTGAACTTACACACTCAGTGTACATTTATTCTCACTCACTACTTTTATATCCACGCTAATTTTCCACTGTAATTTCACATATGATAATATTCCGACATGTACACAGCACATTTGAAATAAGCATCTCAAACAGGTTTTTTTTTACCACAGTTTTTGACCCCCTGCCTCTTGCCTGATTATTGTTAGCTCTGTGTGCTGTAAACAAACTAGCCAACACTTTGCAAGGCTCGGGTAGAGATGCATGCACAAAAGAAAAACCCACATTTCTAATCAGGAGAAGAAATACACCTACTTTAAAACACGATGAAAGACTTGCAGATCAACAGGTTCTTGGATATGCTTTGGATATGATACTTTTTAAGCCACAGGCAGCCATTATCCCAGTAGTAGAGGAGGCATGGCTGCATGTAACTAGGAATTATCGAGGGATATTTATTTTCATTAGCTAAGTTAAGGCTCAGGAGGAATATTGTCCTTTTCAGAATAAGGGCAAACACTGGAATATGTTGTGCATGTAAATGTATTGACACATAAAACAGGATGTTTTTTTTCTTTTTTCTTTATTACATTTATCATGAAACTTCCCCTTGGCTGTCCTCTAATGCATAAATAAGCAAGAAACAAAAAGCTGTAACTGTATTTGTGGTTCTACTTCAGTTACTCTGTTGAGTCAGACAGCACGGTGCCTTCCTCAACAAGCTTGTTTCTTTGTGTGCCCATGATGTAACAAACAAACACACACATACACACACATGCTTGAGTGGATAAGAGGAGGCTGTCAGGCTGAGAAAGTGGCATAATGATGGCAATTACTCTGACAGGCTGGAGCTCACACTTCCTCAGAGCGCAGCTACACACGGCCAGTTTGGTGCCACCATCAAGTCTGTGCGCACTCAGATGCACATACACAGTTATACATGAAAGCACCTGCGTACATGCAGGCAGACACAAATAAAACAGAAATGAACCAACACACGTCTTCAGAGAAAGAAATGTCAAAATATGTTTTTAATCATACACCGAGATAGTGTTTACTCAACGTAAATATGTTGAAAAGCCATTTTAAGCCTTGCTGTTTACGTTTGCTTCGTATTTGCATGATGGTCGTCTGATTTCAGGCCCTGCAGGGCAGTGTTTATGCACACAGCTGGAAGCCATGTCAGCAACTCCAGGGATCCACAGCATAACATAACAAACATGGTTTTGTTACATATGGACTGGTCATCAAAAAATGCATGATGATTTATGGGTGTTGGGTGTTTGTAATGGGGAAAATAAGGTTTTCCCATTTCCTCCAATATGAAATATTAATGTTTCATATACATTGTGTGTCTTATTAGAATTATATGTCTCATACTATGATTTACTCATAAAAGCACTTGAATGACACACAACAAGGGCCCGAGGTGGTATTGAACCCAGGTCGCTGCAGTAAGGCCTAAATATTTAAATGTACCTTATACACTGCCTGGCCAAAGAAAAAGTCACTACCTGGATTTAACTAGACAAATAGGTAAAAGCTTCTCATTTCTTAAAAGAACCGTGTCAGAAGACATATCCAGTGGTTGTGGAAAAGATGTTACTCTCTTTCAGAGGGGTCAAATTATTGGCCTGCATCAAGCAAAGAAAACAACTGAGGAGACTGATGAAACTGCTAAAATTGCTTTAAGAACTGTCCAGCACCTGGAGGGATAGTGGTGAACCATCATCTTTGAGGAAGAAATGTGATCAGAAAAAAATCTTGAATGCTTTTGATCAGAGATCACTTAAACGTTTGGTGGCTATGTTTAATAGTGAAAGCAAGGGCATTTCCACACACAGTGTGAAGAGAACTCAAAGGATTGGGACTAAACAGCTGTGTAGCTTTAAGTAAACCACTTATCAGTGAGGCTAATCAGAAAAAGCTAGGGAGCATAAAGATTAGACTCCGGAGCAATAGAAAAAGGTCATGTGGTTTATTAAGTCCAGATTTACCCTGTTCCAGAATGATCAGTGCATCGGGGTAAAAAGAGAGGTGGATGAAGTGATGCTCCCATCATGCTTAGTGCCTATTGTACAAGCCTGTGGGGGCAGTGTTATGATCTGGGGTTGCTTCAGTTGCTCAGGTCAAGGTTCAGCAATGTTATGTGCCCATAAAATGAGGTCGGCTCATTACCTGAATATACTGAATGACCAGGTTTTTCCATCAGTGGATTTCTTTTTTATTCCCTCTGATGGCACGGGCATATTCCAAGATGACAGTGCCAGGATTCATCGGGCTCCAGACCTTAACCCCATTGAGAATCTTTGGGATGTGCTGGACAAGACTTTATGCAGCGGTCCGACTCTCCCATCATCAATACAAGATCTTGGCGAAAAATTAATGCAACTCTGGACAGAAATAAATGTTGTGAAATTGCATAAGTTTATGGAAGCGATGCCATGGTAAATGTGTGCTACAATCAAAGCTAAAGGCGATCCAATGAAATATTGGATATGTGTGACGTGTTGTTTTTGGCAAGGCAGTGTTTTTCTTCTTTTTTTTTAGATTATTTTTTGGGCTTTTGCCTTTATTGTGATAGGACAGCTGAAGATATGACACCAAAGGGGAAGACACGCAGCAAATGGGCTGCAGTCAGGAGTCGAACCAGCAGCTGCAGATTTTGTTATGTTGAGGACTCCCACAATGCCCTTTAGACCATGAACCCCCAATTTCACAGGTCATAAGTCTTCATAGTCAATCAATCATCAATCACTAATTAAAATGGCTGACCTTATTTCTTCCATTGATGTTCCAACTTCCAAAACAATATAATACAAACAAATAATAATAATTAAAGTTAAATTTTTCCCTTCCTCCTTTTGCTGGGACCCCCTACAACCCACTGTTGTAAGGTTTTGATGCAATACTTGCAAGATTTTGATTTCACTAGTTGCTGCCCAACTCGTATAAGTTTTACATATGTTACGTATAACTACTAAGGCTATTGAATGAACATTTACTGTTGTGAATCCTTATTATATGTTCCCAAACTATGTAGGTTTCACATAACACAAATTTACTAAGGACCTTGCATTGGATTTGACTGTTATATAAAGTGTACTTAAAAGTTTCAGATAAAATATATAAACATTTAGTAAAATTTAAATCTTTTTCGTATGGGTAAACAAAGTACCTCAGTGGAGCAACACTATCTACAGTATCTGCACATTTCTGAAGAACTCTGACATGTATCCACTTGTAGTGCTCCAACACCTCGAGGATAAATCAAATGTGCCATGAGAGATGATATTACACTCTGTTGTGAAATAATACTCTCACACTGAGCACACTGGAATAGAATACAATAAAAGCTTACAATAGAGCATAACAATGGGTTTAAACTTGCATGAAGTGATTTTTGATTGCTAGAGGGAGGAGGCTTTGCTACAAGGTACCATAGCAACCTATCAAGTTCTTGTGGGTAATGTGTTGGCAGATAATTGCCTGACACCTAATTGGAGTCTTATTTCTTGCTGTAAGGCCAGCGCTGACCTGCCTTTTGCACTTAGTCCATAAATTCCTGAGAAAAATGTCTTAATCCCTTTGCTTTATTAGATGCTTGACTCTCATTTGTCACTCTTCACATGTTGGCTTTCTTGAGTGTGCAGAGGTGTGATGATTACATAATGCTACAGTTTGCAGTCAGATACCTGCTTTTTGCTGTATGTTTGTTCGAGCTTTCTTTGCCTGAACTTTGTTAGATTCTGAGCTGCTTATGTAAATGAGCGAAAAAGAAAAACAGAGATAATACTGGATATAACAGTAAGTATAAAACTAGAGCATCTTTTGTGATTCTAATAAAGTTTCCGCTGGCTAACTGAGTTGACACTTGGATGGAGAGTGAGGACGTGAAAGGTTAGAGCAGCTGTGGTCTTGGCCCTGTCCACTGTGGTCTCCTCTATGAGATGCATTTGCCTAATCCTTGCCCTCAGCCAGCTGACCTTTAGATTTCCACCATGCAGAGAGGGCAGCAAGGGTGTCTCAGTGTGTGAGTGTGTGTGTGTGCTTCTGTGTGAGAGAGACAGAGAGTGTGGGTGAATGCATACGAGCCAGTAGACTGAATGTAAAGTGTGTGTGTGTGTGTGTGTGTGTGTGTGTGTGTGTGTGTGTGTGTGTGTGTGTGACAGAGAGTGTGTGGTGGAAAAGGCCGCCCTGGGTGTCACAGAGGGGCTGGCAGCTTGGCAACTCTCCACATGCCACAGTTGGTGCCCACAGGAGCTGCGACCAGACAGAGGGACAGAAATGAGGAGGGAAATTAAACAGGCGTAGAAGTTCTTGTGTGTGTGCATATGTATGTGTGTGTGTATCTTTATTAAGCAAGAATTATTTGGCAAGAAATTGTTTTGAAAGTATCTTAATATTTTAAAACAAATAAGTTCAAATCAGCACAAAATGTGTTACCGAGGACTAAACAAACAAGAAGTGTCATGAATCTATAAAGTCACGGTAACACTTTATTAAGATGTCTGTAATAAGTGTTAGTTAATAAGTAAAAAGGCCTTTATAAGATTATTTACATTAATGCATGTCAATAAGACTATATGTGTTAATAATAGTGTAATAAATTGTTAGATTGCAAGACATTTATAAGCTCTTATGAGAAACTTAACAGTTTATAGACTGTTAAACATTAATTAAATCCTTAGTGATGGTGAAAGAAACTTTAAGAAATAAACACAGTTAAAATCCAGTAGCCACAAAATGCAGTGTAAAAGTTTAATTAATATGAAGTTGACTGCTAATAAATGACTAATTAAGTACGTACAAATCTTTTAGAAAGCAGCAACAAAAACTTAATAAAGGATATTATTAACAATTATAAGACACTCATATTAACATTCTTATAAACTTACAAAATAGTTTAAATGTGTTTTTAAAGCACAATTTTCATTTCTTTAGTAGTATTTTGTAGTGTTTAGAAGTTTTAGTAGTATTTGAATGAGGTTGCACATCATGTAAATATAGAGTGGGAGTATACCTAACATCTGTGCACAGTATTGTATAGTAAGTGTGACTCTTGTATTTTCTACTAAATAGCAAATAACATTTAACCACCATTATAATAATTATGTATTACACAAGGGGAAATTATGTCATTAAATTTTAAAATGCACTGAGGGATAAATGAAAACATGTACATTTGTCCTAATATACAGTACTTACTTTTGATGCACAATGTCCATTATAGTAAGCAATTATTATATTTTGAATAAGGAAAAAAATGCAAACATAATCATATTTATTGCCTTATGTAGTCAAAACTAGTTGAGTTTGTTCTGAACTGTTTTGCTGGGAACAAAAGTTGAAAAATGGACTAGACAGAGAGTTCTGAGGTGCATCATATTGAATTCATGTTTGCTTTACAGTTTATCAAGAGACAGCAGAACTAAACTGCAGACATGGCTCAAGGGACGCCTAAGCTGGTTTGAGTGCACTGGGGAAAATATTTAAAAATGTCTTTTGAGTGTGTTTTTTTTTCACTCTAGTATTTGTGTGCGTGTGTGTGGTCTGTACATCTGTCCTCTTGGCCTCTGCAGCCTGCCTGTCTGACCCTGCAGCTGTCCTGCTATTGTCATGCTCAATTAACACACACACACACACACACACACACACACACACACACACACACACACACACACACACTCATATGCACATATGTACACACACACACACACTATACAACCCATACATTTTGCTGATGTCATGTCAGTGTCTGGTGAAAAAAAGCCTAAAAGAGACTTTTGTGATGTCGTTGAATAAGGCTCTTGTCTTCAGTTAATTTGCTCTTGTGACTGTCGAAAGTTAAAACCATGAGTGAATGTGTTCCCTGTTTCTCTAACTGTGTGTGTCTGTGTGTGTTTTTCTGATCAGGGCAAAGCGGCTTGGGGAAGTCCACTCTGATGAACACCCTGTTCAAATCCAAGGTGAGCCGTAAATCAGTGCAGCCCAACCCAGAGGAGAGGATCCCCAAGACCATCGAGATCAAGTCCATCAGTCACGGTTAGACAAGCTTCAAGTTTTGTAGCTTAAATATTTATAGCACTATTATTAACATGTCTCCTGCTGCTCTATCATTACTGCTCATTTGTTGGTTTCTGTCTGTGTCCAAAATAAATGCCAATTATAACTAATTTATCTGTCTAGATATTGAGGAGAAAGGAGTGAGGATGAAGCTGACAGTAATTGACACGCCGGGCTTTGGGGATCAGATCAACAATGAAAACTGGTGAGTCATTTCCATCATTGCATTAGTGTGGTTACTAATTCTCTCTCTCTTGTTTGTCAAAGTTTAGTGTTTAATCAAAACAGATTTCATGAGTGAATGGATGGATGGAGGGATGGATGGATGGAATGAATTGGTCCAGTATTGTGAGACAGCGCTGCAGCCGGCAGAAGCAAAACTAAGCTGCAACATAATCCTTATGAGCAACTGTGCACTGTCAAAGTACATCCATTAAAAGTTTTTGTTTGTGCCACTGACAGGCTCAGATTGTTATTCTGAGTGTCTGGCAACATTATGGAAAGGACTGTTACAGAGAGAGAGCTTTTTTTTTAAAGAGTAAGATACATTTTGTTTAACTAGAAACAGCTGCTATGTTGATCTGTTCAAAGCAACCATCAAAACAAAAACAGCAATTTTACCTCTCTGCTCTACTGCTGCCTTTTTAACCTTTTAAAACACGTCACACAGTATCATAAATAAACTAACCAGTCAAGGCAGCAGTTGACAGGAGAGGTTACTGTTTCTTCTGTGTTTACTTTTGTTAATGGAGTGTCGTCACTTTGAGCAGTGATATAGTCAGAGGCATTTCCACATTTTTTTGACCAGGGAGACCCAAGTGGGGCGCTGACTCTTGCAGGAGTGGCATGCAATATATGTACACAGACACACACATGCGCATTTCTCATATCTACTTTAGTTACTAACCCTACAGTATCTTACAGTTTCTTATTTCTGTGTTAAAATTTTGTATTTCAAAGCTAGATAATCCTACTAATCACAGCACAATACAGTGAAACCATACAAATATAATGTAAAGCTTCCATACTTTATTCTATAAGTCATCAAAAAGAAATTGTACCCTCACACTGTGAGACTCCTAAATCTTTCCTAAACACACACACATCATGAAAAGTACTTTTATTTCTGTGATTCATTATTTCAGTTTTTTATTTACTTATTTAGTACGCAAAAAAAAAAAAAAAACTTGAAAAAATATTGGGCACATACAAAATGCACGTTAAAAAATAAACTATGATCATACTGAGGATAATAGGGTAGCACTTGGGGTGGTCATCAGATTTCAGGGGTGGCTGGTACACCCCCCCCATGCACACCTCTAAAAACACCTCTGGATGTAGTGGCTGTTCAGGATCTTACTTAAAAAAAGGTCTATCTCTGTAGACGTCCTTTCCCCTATGTTGTCAAAAACAAGCACTTTTAGTTAACTTACTTTGCAGCTCAGTTTCACTTCTGCTGCTTGCAGCACTCTTTCCCAATACTGGACTGTGGAAGGATGGGTCTAGATCGAAAGTTTTCCTAGGTTACCCTTCAACGTTAATTTACTACACAATTTAGGAAGATAATTAATGAACAAAATATCTCAAATTTTGGTTTTACATACATTTTTTCTGTAACCAGGGAAGGGAGTGCATCAGACAGCATGACTGTTATAATTATGTTATAATTATTATGTATAATGACAAAAGGCTTGTTTAACAGATCATGACCTTGTTACTCACAGTATTATTGTAAAGTTGTAGAAGTACCCTATTATTCTTCACTGTAATTGTTCAGTGGCTGCCAGCTTGAATAACTCCCAACTAGAGTTAGCTTCTCATTTCTGAACTCTGTTTCCTTTATCAGCTGGCAGCCCATCATGAAGTTCATCAATGACCAGTATGAAGCGTACCTGCAGGAGGAGATCAACATCAACAGGAAGAAGAGGATCCCAGACTCCAGAGTGCACTGCTGCATATACTTCATACCTCCCACAGGCCACTGGTAAGAAGAACACATACACTGTTTTCCACACACACACTTGTGACTGTAAGTGCCCCACTTTTGGTTCCTCATTCCAGCAGTTTCTCCCACAGCTGCAGAGATGAATCAGGCCTTCTGGGAATCTCCCCTGACCCATTGTCTGTCCACAGCTCTTTAACCACACTCCTTCTCCAGCTTTTCATTTTCATCTGTCTCTCTAGTGACCGCATGTGGAACTCATTCTCTCCTCAGAGATGCTGAAGTATCACTGGAAGAGTCAGATTTCACAAAGAAATTGGACTCTACAGTTCTCATAGTTGAGGGAGGTAGAAAGATGGGGAAACAATTGTCAGGATACAGAGAGAAACTGTAGTGGTTGAGGAAATATTACATACATATATTTATGTATATATATCCAAATTGCAAAAGAAGAATACAGATCTTATTCTCCAGATTTAAAATACATGTGTGTTTGCTCCAAACCTGAACAAATGTCACATCAACATTATTTTAATATTTTTTTTATCACTGAAAATAAAAATTGTGACCCTAAAATGGTCATTCCCACTAATTGTGAATCATATGGAAATGGCAATATCTGTCAAAATAATCACAACATATATATTTTTTGTAGCATATCGTGCAGCCCTGCTAAAATTTCATCACCATGTCTAACTTTAATCAATCTGGTGAATCATTATGCCTGAAAGTGTTTTTCTGCTGAATTTAATTTGAAAAGGTGCCACATCAGAAGTCTGGATTTGATTATTGAGTCAGTGCCTGCAATATTCATCTGGATTCAAGTGGTTCACAGATTTCATGTTTCTGTTAGTGCAACATTTCAGAGGTCAGAGAGCCTGTGTACCGGCAAAAGACTTATGTTTGGAGGTGGATCAGAAGATGATTGTCCCCGGTGTAAATAACACTAAGAGACCAAACTCACAGAGATTGAAACAATAATGATGATGCTGTAATCTGGCACAAGATTAGTCAGAGTAAATTAATCAAAGAAAGGCCTTGCAGAAATAAAACCAGTAATGACTAAAGTGTCCTTTTAAACAACCAGGTGGTAGCTGTTTGCTTCACTTAAATGCTTAATACAAACCAGTTTTCTCCTGCTGTTTTGTCAGTGATCAAGGTCTTTTCTCACAGTCGTGATTCGTTTCAGTTAAACAGTGACGAGTCATGTGTCCTTATTTGCACTGAGGGTCAAATTTGACACACAGTCACACATGAAGACTAGGGCCGCACGATATGGTAAAGAAAATCATGTAGCGATTATTTTGATAGATATTTCGATGTGAGTCATGATTAGTGGGAATGATCATTTTTACATCACAATTTTCATTTTCACTGAAAAAACTTAAAATCATGATGGTGTGATAGTTTTAGCCATTACTAAACAAACATGTTTTTTGTATCTGAAAAAAGATTGGTAGGCCATGGCATCTCTGCAGAACTACAGTACTTCATTATAATACTATTTTGTCACACAATTTTGCACTTGGCCATATTGCAATTTCAATAATATTTAGTTTAATGCAAACATACTGCAAGGCTCAGTGCAAACACAGGAATCTTGTAGTATCGTGCACATGCAGATAACAGACAGCCATGTGCACCAACTGTAAACAATTCCTGACCACATATCTCCATGATGACTCCGTCCACGGCTGCTTCGTGTTTTTTCACACCAGTAACTCAACAGTTGTCCACTTCAGCGCTGTCTCTGAGTGTGGGATGACATGTGTGTGTGTGTCTGTGTGTCCCGCTGTTTGACAGACCCCCTCATCATCTGTTCTTGTCACCACAGCTGCTCCTTCAGAGCATGTGTGTTTGTGTGTACCTCTGTTCATGTGTGCAGTAGTGGACTCAAGTGGGCAGGAGGCATGCTAACACTTGTCTAACTACACTTCTGTGGATGCCCTGAATTTGTTTGTGTATCGCCTTGCTTACAGCTGCTCAGTTCAGCCTGTTCAACAACACCCAAACTGTGCTGCTCTCGCTCTCTTTCGCTGTGTCACTTCCCTCTCTCAACTCCTATATCATCAAATATTGTCACTTACCACCACCCACCCACCCACCGACACACACAAAAATAAACAACCCAGACCCTTTACTGAAACATGTTCATGAACAGATGAAAATACACACTCATTCTGAGAGCGAAAATGCAAACATCTGTTAGGAAGTGGTGCCTTCCTTAAAGCCAACTATAGAGTTGAATGCAGGAAAACAAAGGAGACATCTGTTGAGGCTACTGTTGTGACCTGGCATACAGATGAATCTGTTAAAACACATTTTCAAGTACATATGTGTGCATATGTTGAAATGTGGAGATTTAGAACAGGCAACGTACAGTACAAAGGCCTAGTAGAAACAGGGTTCTTCACATCTTCCAGCAAAATATAGCTGAATCAGGTGCTTCACAACTTGAGAACTTCAAATTTTCAGAGAACAAAATGGACTGGAGCACACTGATTAATTCACAGCCTTTAACTGTGCAAAAAGAATAACATTTCAACACGACTGTGTCTTCATCAGGGCCAAAGGGCACAAAGACATGCATAACTCTGAGAGCTCTATATTCTTGTATTGCTAACATGGCGTCATGCTCCTGCGTTTTCTTGGGTGAAAACAATCTCTCTAATTTGACTGGCAGTAATACAAATTTCTGAGTTTAGAATAAGAAAACCATATTGCCTTCTAGCTATTAGGAACCCAAATCCTCTCCTCCATTAAGCCATGTCCTTGGTAATCAACAACTGCCATTATTACACTGAAAAAAAAGAAAGAAAGAAAGGGTTCTTTCAGTCTGTTTTCATCACAGTGGATGCACCTGACATATAACTACCTTACTGATGCTTTAGGTTATGCATTTCAGACATGAAATGCATTTTCTTCCTGTGTTACTTTATGCTGGTCATGGGGTTCATTTTTAGAAGGTGGGTCAGCTTCATTAATGTAAATTATTAACTTTAAAATACTTGGTGAGCTCAGCAGTTTTTGAGAGGACAGACTATTAAACCAAACTGTATCATGAAAGCAGGTGTTTTATGATAGAGAGTTTTTTTTACAGTGTTTGCCACAAATGTCCGTGCTGACTGGCTGCTTTTACAGTGCTTGTTTTCACACAAAGGGTGGTATGATCATTCTCAAGACAGAGATGTGACATATACGTGCTCTTATTCATATGTTGTTTGCCTCACGTCTTTGTCATCTTTGACTCTGATTAAGACACAGTGGTGTTGGAATGCAAGTCTGCACAGTTGAAGGCTATAAATTAGTGTGCTTGAATCCCTTTGTTCTCTGGAAGTGCATAGGCCTATTTGCAATTAAATTGTCTATGCACCACAGAATTATCTTAAATAAACAACAAAAACAAAAACACTTTAGTTCATGCTAGACACATTTTGTTGTGCTCCTACACACTTTAGCCTGTTTCATGAGGGGAAAAGAGTGCTGGAATAAATCTAAAAACTAAAATTGTTCTCTATTGTTCTCTTTTTGCTTATTTTCCCTTTCTCATTTCACACAGTAACGCCAGTTTGGGTTTTAAATTAGGGCCTGCTACCAATTACACAGACACAGTGCCAGAAGCCTCTGGACGCCTCTGCCATGTGACCACAGTCCAAAAATGACAGACAGGAAAATGATGACAGAACTTCCCTGGTAGCTCTCGTACTGTAGGCCTCTATTGTTGGAGAAATGCTGGGGATTTGTCTTTTTGTCTGAAGCATTTTAAAACAGCAGTTTGTATTTATCGAGGCTCTAATGTAATTTGCATGTCAGCAATTTGCTTTAAAGTTGCTTCTGTGGTTTCAGATAGATGAACGGCGCTCAGCAAAGCAGAACACAGCCTTGGCATCAGTAGTCATTTCCGATAATGGCAGAGTCAGCCGCACAATTCCCCCTCTGGGCAGTCTTGTTGTTACCTCATTTAACATGTCTTCCTGAGAAAAAGAGGGCTGCACTTTGACTCTCATCAACTTTGAGCTGGTTTCTGATCTATTAGTGAAAACAAGGAAGGAAGGAAGGGAGAGCTATCTGCTTGGTGGTTGGCTATTTTCTCCATTTGACCACAGCGCTTATCTTTCTCGATTTCCATAAACATGACCCCATTTTTTTTCCTGAATCACATAAAAAAAAAAGAATTTGTGCAAGCAAGCATTTAAGTGGACATGTGTGCATGCGTGCATACATGTATATTTACTGCCCATGCACCATATGTTCACATGCAAAGATACATGTGTACACATGAAAGTGTGCGTTTATGCTCAGTCATGCATATTACATAGCTCACGTGCCAATTTGTATGTTCTTGCACCTGTACATAAACAGCTTATGTATGTACGGATATAATTTACATTCAGTAAATAATAACACAGAGAGATCATCAACTCTGCATGCATATAACACATGGCAGTTGTCCCCTCAGTATGAAAAATGCATGAAAATGTAGTGCACTCTGTCTCTGGTTGAATGCATCGCTTACTGTGTCATCTCTCTTTACCTTTGTGCAGCTCTGTTCCTACTCTCCTCTATCTCTCTTGCTCTCGCTCTTGCTCTCGCTCTCGCTCTCGCTCTATGTAACACATGCTCCCCTGTGGTTCATTCGATGTTCATGGTGACATGCTTGTCAGTCACTGTGGAGAGCCAGTCAGGCTTCTCCTCCAGCTGCCCCTGGGTCTTTGAACCAGGCCTGGCTTGACTTGGCTGGGGCTAATTGGAGGGCAGAGCAGACAGCATGAGGGGAGTCTGTCTGGAGGAGCAACTAGAGGCAGCACAGAGACAGAAAAAAGAAACACGGAGGGCAGAGAGAAATATGAAACATACAGGAACAGAATAGCAATGTGGAACTGTGTAGAGTGATTTAAGGACAGCACTAATCAGCGCTGAAAAAATAGTGAGGGAATACAAAAGTGGAGAATTTACTTCTGTACAAATTTGCTTTGAACAAGCAAAAGCAGAATATTGAGGACAGATGGGAGACAAAGCTGCATTTGACTGACTTTTGTGCATTAACTCTCAAATTAACTGTGCACACTCTTCTGCAGATTATAGAAATCACACGTCAGAGTGTGTAAAAAGAAAATGGTTTCAGTGAACAGAAAAGCAAACAGCAGCTTATGTTAACGCAGTCTGTTGAGTGTTAACATGACAAACCAAGGGGGACTGAATGTAATGGAATAGACCACGAATGCCCTCTAGTGGTTTTTCTGTCTCATTACATTAATATCCTGACCATTAAAATGCTTAAACTCACTATAGTGGACAGTTTGTGCCAAAAGGATCCTTAGATGGAGAAATGGAGGAATTCCAAGCTGGACTTCCTCAGACATCTCATTCGTCAGAAATAAAACTAGATAAAGTTTACAGTTAGTTGTGAGTTGGAATGTTTTACATTCTTTTTTTCCTTTCTGACTCCTCCTGCACCTCATTACTTAACTGACTAACTTACTAATAAATTATTCCTTATATGTTTCATTATATTATGAATCGTCACTTTGTGTCTTATTTTTGTGTTTTTTCCTTTACAAAAACAGTGGAAAGAAATGTCTAAATTGTTGCAGAAGGCACAGCTTGGTGTATAAAAATCACCAGAATGCAGGAAATTAAGTGAGTGATGCTCAAAATTTCCTGAGGGAGGACAGTCATTTAATATGTGTTGAAACAAAACCCACACCTTTTATTATATTCATTGATTTTGTTGAATTTGTCATCTTTGTCTTCCTCCAGTCTGAGGCCTCTGGATGTGGAGTTCATGCGGCGTCTCAGTAAGGTGGTCAACATCGTCCCCGTCATCGCCAAGGCTGACACGCTCACCCTGGAGGAGAGGGACTACTTTAAACAGACGGTGCGAGGAGCGTGTCAGAGTGTATTTGTGGATGTGTGTGGGTGTTTGGATGACAGTGGTGCTTTTACAAATGTCATGAAAATATTATTTGTGAGCGTGTGAGCTGGTTTTAGCTCATGACATTAATATATTTAGTTACATTTTCCTCTCATTACACCTGCAAAAACCTGTAGCAGGTCATTAAAGTGACCTTAAAATAAATGGTTGAGTGCATCAGTAGGTCAAACAGTCGGTGGATTCCCCCCGCAAACACACATGTATGGATGTCCACAACCACAGGTCGGTAACATATGAAGAGCTGCCAGGCACCACAAACAGAAGCCATCTGGGCAAACCCACATTGTGCCCATCCTGGGAAACACTGTATCATCTCTATAAGTGTAACACTTCGAAAGTCTAGCTCAGTCCAGACGGAAACATTTAAGGCCGATTTATTTGAAGCACTTATTTACTGAGCAGCGTTCCACAACTCTCAAGTCTGGCTCTTTTTCAGATGGGGAACTTCTGCCGGGTTGCCAACCGAGCAGGCAGGCCCTTCATTACCAGTGAATTACTGGGTGATCTTACAAGTTCAAAGAGGTCTCCACTCTGTGGTACATGCAGATCTCTCTGAAACATGACCAGAATTACAGAAAGCAGCATTTTCGTAGACAATAAATATTCATCAGTTTCAACAAATAATCCAAGTTAATTTCCCTGTTTTTGATTGGTCGGTGAAAGTCAAAGCTTTTAAAGTTTATAGTTTGCTCATCATCGGTGCCCTAAGCCAAAATATCTCAACAACTATTGATTAGATAGTCCTGAACTTTTGTAAAGATATTCATGGTTCCCAAGCGATGTCTCTGAATGACTCCTCTAGCACCACCTTGAGGTTCAGATTTGTGGGATTGTGAAGTGTCTTGAAAGCTATTAAATGGATTGCCATGAATTTTGGTACAGATTTTCATGATGGCCAGTGGATGAATCATAATCACTTTGGCAATCCCCTGACTATTCACTGTTCGTTCAGTATGTTGGTTTATAACATAATGCTCACAAAACTATTGACAGTTGTCTTTTGGCACATGGGAGAAGTTAGCCTGCAAGACTTTCTGCCAGAGAGCACTTAATGTCAAAGCACTTTCTGACAGAAAGCCCAGAAGGTTCTGCCAGAAAATGTTGCAGGAAGTCGGGTGACATAGTGTAAAGAGCGACAAAGTCCTCACAAGGATGAGGTTGTGGTGGATTAATGTAATAAGAACAGAACTTCCATACAGGAGAATGTGAAGCTTATTGACATATTATTTTTAGACCTAGTTCACTTAATATCTTCATTTTTTGCTGCTGTTCTCTTTTCTGTTGCAGTTGGGTCAAATTTAGGCAACTTAAGTACCTAGTTAAGTTTAGAAAAAGATCTTTAAATGTAAATTAAATTAAATGTAAATTATGAATTTTAATTTCTGCAGTGAATGTATAAAAATGCCAGACTTATGTTACATACTTTAAATTGAACTTACATTAGCCCAAATGTTTCCAGCAGTAGAGTGAAGTAGGAAGTTAATGTATGTGCCTAATGTCACATGAATAAAACTTACCTTGTCCATTTACAACATTTGTGCCCAAGTAATGTCAGATAGATTTTCATCAGCTATGGTGGTTGTTTAAAAGTTAAGATTACAACTTCCATGATCCTACAGTATGCTACTTCACAATGTTATCGAACTACAGCTTTTATTATTGTTAATGTGAGAGACCCCAAGTGGCAGGACTTACATAGTGTACACATGTTAGAAAGGCTTTCTGGCAGAAAGATTTCTTTCAGATAAGGCTTTCTGGAGGCCAACTTCTCCCATGTGCTGTATTTTCTTGTTAGTGCTAATTAGCACATGTTAGCACGCTAACAAAGTAAATTGAGATGGTGAACACAGCAAACATTATACCTGCTTAATTTACGTTGAATATGTTAGCATGCTAACATTATCATTTAGCTCAAAGCACCACTGTGCCAAAGCACCACCTCACAACAGCTTGCTTGGCTGGACTCTTTGTCGTCTTTAAATATGTCCAACTGTACAATTTTAAATCACAAGAACTGCTACAATAAACATAACGGCATTGCCAAAGTCAGCAAATATACAGACTAAACATTGGAAAGGTATGCAGGCTTTCATTTAAAAGGCAAATTATGGGATAGTCACTTGTTGTACCTCCTTTTTTTTGGCCCTCCTCTTATTTTGCTTTGCCTTGGTGTCTTTCAGTAGTCTCATTCATTTACAGCTGCCTAACATAAAATGAGACTCCTCCACCTGACAACCCCCCACTGTCACATCACAGCCATTGCCTCCTTATCATGGCTTTCCCCAAAACAGCAGATTCTTGCTCCACCTGGCTTGGGTCTTAAACGGTCAACCCGTGCATCCTTTCCCCGGTGTGTTTCTGTTGGATAATTCTCAGTCCGCAGGAGGCAGACAGCCACCTGCCTTCCTCCATCATTTCCTTTATCTCTCCATCCATCCCTCCATCCAAGACTACAGACTTCCCTAACAGCTTTATTCATTTTAGAGAAGCACGATGGGTGTCTTGGCTACCGTTTTCCCCCTGATGCCTGTAACACCGTCCAATAAGAACAAAGCGGGGATTGGACCAGGCCCTGGCAGAGAATAGAAGCCGCGGGGCTTGTAGCTGGATTGTTTTGGTTGGCCGCACATGCTCTGTATGACCCTGAAGATTATTGACTAAAAGCCTCTCGTGCCAAATGTTTTTTTCCCCATTTTCCCTGCAGCAACTTGACATGAAAACAGAATAGGAGGGTTTTTCTATTAAATGTTTGGCCTCAGCATGTCCAGCTGTGAGTATATTCCTCTAACCAACAGTTGATGTGGCTTTTTTGTAGAATGTCACTCGGTTTGCGTCCTATAATGTAAGCCTGAGAACACTTTCGAGGATAAACAATGAATTGTTTGATCAAGGACCAAGTGGAAATTGTCAGAGTAGTAATTGTGGGAGCGAACAGTCACTCATTAAAAGGACATTTCTCCCTGAAGCTTGTCTGTCTGTTTTTCTGCATCCATGCCTGAGTTTCACTCATTATAAAGACATACAGAGAATAGGGGTGGCCATTTTATAAGCTATACCTCTGTCTGGATCTTTCTTTTTTTTTTTTTCCCAAGGAGCGGTTAACTTCCATGTTAACTCCTCCATGTCAAGGATATTAAGAACCATTTAGTGTCAACACCAGCTGGTATAATATAACCAAGTGTTTATTTAAGTCTTCTCATGGGTCAGAGCTGCTTCTATTCAAGTCTGCGGCCAAAACTTAAATACCTATCCACTATGTAAACAGGATTCAGTCCAAGCATCAAGTGTGTTTGCGTGTGATGGTGATGGATTGTGTTTGATGCCGACTGTGGGGCCGTGATGGTGACATGATGGATGAAGGCTCTGAGCCTGATTGACTGTTTTTGTTTCCCAACCGGACTTCCATTTTCTTCAGTGTCTGCTTCAGCTGTCATAGAGTGGCTCATTATCCATCATTGAATGAATTAGTTGGCCAATTATGTAATAGATAAGATAACTTTGGTAACACTTTCTGTGACAGTCATGTCTATATTGTATTGCAAGCACATTCATAAGACATTATTAGGCATCTAAAAGGCTTTATAAAACTTTAATAAATGTTTACAATTATGACAAGTTATATCTTTGTCTAACACACTAGTTTTTAGTTTTCAACTTTTTACTAACAGTAGCTATCAGATGTAAGCAGCTAGTTAACAATTTATGTAGATTTGCAAACTAGCTAGTAATCTGGTGTTTTGCTAATATTAGCTAACTTCGAGCTGCTACAAGGAGTTTTTAAATTATTAAAAGTCTCAATTTAATATGCTTTTCTATGACCTACATAATGTGGTTTGTAGTCCAGGTTAGCACATAACACATTACAACACATAGCACATAGATTCTTCTTTCAAACACTTTGACATGGAGGTATAAAGCGTTATGAATCCTGAACTAATACATTCTGTCCACCTCTTATAATAGATCTTTTACAAGTCTTGTTGTAAGTTGTCATATATCATTATAAATATTCAAGAGCTTTATAGAGCCTTATGAATGAAATGGACTGTCTTATGAATTTGTGTTATAGACAATCTTCATAGGAGGTGTTACTGTTACTATAAGTTTGTGTGCTGTTATGTTGCCTGTATTTTGCCAAAACATGTAAGATGTCTGTGTGTCATTGTGCTTGCTTGCAGATTAGGGAAGAGTTGCGAGCCAACGGCATCGATGTTTACCCTCAGAAAGAGTTTGACGAGGATGCGGAGGACAGGCTGATCAATGACAAAATCAGGGTAAATTCACAGTGTCGGGTTCAGTTTTCAACAGCCACAGTAGAACGAATCCCTCCAGTGGCATAACAGTCACAAATGTGCCATTTGCAGATTTTAAATTTAAGCCTTTGTTGGATGTAATTTCTTCTTTTTGTCTCTAAATCTTTTCTATTTCCATTTTGGAAACCTAACAACCCATGATTGTCAATTATAGCATCACGTTCTCGCAATGGCAAACAGCCAAAGCATGATCTGAAAAACAACTCGCTGGTTAACACTTCACTGATTTTGTGCATTTGTGCGTGTGTTTGCATGTGTTCACTCAACAGGAGATGATCCCTTTTGCTGTTGTGGGCAGTGACCAGGAGTACCAGGTGAACGGCAAGAGAATTCTGGGAAGGAAAACAAAATGGGGCACCATAGAGGGTAATAAACAAGCCATAAGACACACACATGTACATATAATTGCATAGCTGGTTAGTTTTCCTGCCAAACAGGCAGCAGAATATGAGTCACCAGGCAGAGTAATGTGTGTTCCCTGATGGTCTGAGCACTGCTCAGCCATGTTCAAATGTAGCTGCCACAGCCAGAATCACTTAAAGCTGAAATCCATAGAGTATTATAAAAAATCGCACATATACCTTTCACAGATTGGTCTAATAATATGTTATAATGTCCATCTGCACAGTGGAGTTTGGTCGAATACTAAAAGATGTTATTTACAGTTGTCACACCTGGTCACACCTGTTCATTCGACAGTGCCAAGGCCATCAACCTTCATCACTGATAGATAATATGTATAATCGCATACATGCTGGTCAGTTTGTTTATTTCTTTATTTATGCATATACATTTAAAAAATGCAGTATATATATAGAAGTTGTAAGGAAATGTGAAGGAGAATTGCCTAAAAACCCTTCAGGGGCTTGAAAATGGCACATTACAGGAAATAATTACAGTGATGTAGTATACACAGTTTGTATGTATCTATCAATAGTTTTAAATATAGTAAAAGACAAGCATTACTTCATGGTATTCACACAGTTTACTGACAACAACAAGGTGGAACAGCTTTACAAAATAGATGACATATTTTCAATTTTGGTGTGTTTTCAACATGTGGAAAGTTACAAACTGCAGCTTTAAAAATCTGTCCAGCTGGTTGAACCGTCTGTTGTTTGACTACCAGGCATTTGTTTACATACGTCTCTCTGAGTCTGTAACTAGGGAGATGTATGAGACAGGAGGAAGAGATTTACAAGGACTTTCTCTGTCCGCTGGGACAACACAGAGGGACATAAAACACACACACACTCTGCCTCACACGCACTTGCTCACAGTAAGTTTGATTCAGTTTATGTTTGTTGGCCTGTGCTGAATGCTCACACTGCCGAGGCGGTTCTTAGCATGTAAATGTCCTCACCTCACCCGTGTGTGTGTTTGTGTGACAGAAAGGAAGAGGGAGTGACAGGACATCTGTCTGGACAGGGATTGAAAATATAATCGAACTGTCACTGTTAAACAAACAGTCTCTTTCCCAGCAGTTAAGCTCACTATTCTGTGATGCATACTGAGCTCTAGTTTTATTGTCTTTGCTATAAATGCAGTGTAAAATATAAATCACTTAATAAAAAACAAACCATTCTAATATGTTGCAAATGCTTCAAACTGCACGATCTAGAAAACAGCTTGTCTGTTTCGTTTGTGATTCAGTATATTTGGTTAATTAACATGACCTTCAAAGACATTTTGAGAAACATGTGCAACTCAGTATATCCACGTAGCTCCAACAGGCTTGGAAATGTTCAGCTCTTAAAAAGATAGTTGGAAAGTTGCTTTACTCCACTACTCACAGGGAAATATTTTACAGCTTACCTAGTTTTCAATTATTATTATTATTATTATTATTATTGTTATTGTTGTTGTTGTTGTTATTATTATTATTTAAGAGTTTCCATAAAAAAGCCTATAATATAATTGCCTGCATCTTAAATTGAAGCGCAGATGATTTCTGTAGTCACCAAGTTTTCTGGAGGTCCTGTCATACTTCCACACCATTTGAAGGGTGTTCATCCCAAAGTGCGTCGCAACATGTCTGTGGAGATTCTCAGTCAGTACCTGCCCCCTACCAAGTCCAGGTGCCTAAGATAAATCTTCTATGAATGCCATGTTTCCCCTCTATATCTCTCAGCTGGTCTCATTAAATTAACTGTTCAAGGCACAAAGTGGTACTATTATCCAATATTTCAGCAAAAGCAAAGATTAGATTAAAAAAAGACTACAAATTTAAGAGAACAGAACTTTTTTTTTGTTCCTACCCATTAATTATCTCACTACTCCATCTGGGGGTCGACATGTAGAAACACTGAATTAAACTCCTTAAAGGTCCTTTCACACTGTTGTGCAATAACCAACCTGACAGTCATCTACCTGTAAGTAGGAAGGAAAGTGTTAGCCCAAAAAGCAAAGTGTTTTTAGAAGTGGCTGCTGTTGCTGTGGTTGACGGCTGCGGTGACAGGCAGATTCTACAGTGAATTTCAAAGAGTTGGTACAGCCAGCCCAAAAGTCCACAACACGTATACTAGCCGGGTGAAAATGTTGTCCTACGCTCAGTTTTTCTTCTGGTTGTCCTTGTACATGGCTAGCGCCATACAGCTCAACATTATCAGCTCCTCCATGATCGCTTCTTACTTACCCACGATGCCTGTTGTTTCTGTGATGCCCACCTTATTCTATTTGATTGGTGAAATCAAAGAGCAAAATCTGCTCACTTGTGCAGCAAGTGAACAGATTCACATTCCCCCCATTGAAATGACTGGAGGCGGTGAATTAGACTTTAACTGTATATAAAGTAGTTAAAACTAGAATTACCTAAAATTAAAACGTTATATGCTTTAAGTATATTTTTCTGATAATAGGGTACTTATTTACTGAGGTACACTTTTGAAAGCAATGCTTTTACTCGCAGTGAAATTATTTCTTTTTACTTAATTGGTATTGGTACATTTACTTGACAAAAGTTTATGAGTACTTATTATAATGGAACATAATGGAACTCAAGGCTCCTGAGTGAGCAAGTATATTTCACTATTAAAGATTTACATGATAACAAACATGATAAAACTTTCAAATGTTTGCTCTAAAGATTTTTATTATTTTACTTATTGGTCCTGTTCACATTGGTCCTGCTCGAACTTCAGAAGTATATTTAGTTCAGGCTAAAACAAGGCAGTTGTACTCTCTGAAAAGATGACATTTTTCAGGTAGTACCTGAACCCTTTTAGTGTTAAGATTTTAAAGGTGACTACTGCTCTCTCAGCAAGCATTATGAAGTTAACTCCACAGAACAGCAGGGTGAGGGAGGTGAAGTACACGGTCTGTGTGGGACAAATGCCGTCTTGTCTGGCTGAAAGAACAATGGTTCCATTTGAGTAAAGCCAAGCAGTGGAAGAGAGGGAAAAAGGAAGAGGAGGAGAGAGGAAGCCGCCAGGCCGCCGGACTTGTTGGCAGCGACATCATCATTTAGACCCCAGAGGAGAAACCAGAGGTCGAGTCTCTGTATGTCACAAGTGGAGAAGAGACTGTTTATTTTCAGGGGTTGAGGGACAATGAGAGCCTGAGAGGCATGCATTTAAATGTGTATATTACATAGGGACTTGTTCATGAGTAGAGAGTGGTGATACCGGCAGCGCAGCTTGTTACAAGTTAGTAGCATGTTCCCTCGACGCCGCTAATCAGCGCTCACAGACCCAGCAGTTATTCCACTCTCCTCCTTTCAAAGAGAATTTAATTTCCTGCCTCTGGATTTCAAAGCTTTACATAAATAGCATCCTCCTCTTTTTTCATTTATATTCTTGACATAATCTATAATTCAGACACGTGTTAGCCCTACTGGAGGCACCGGCAGCTTGTCACTGGGAGTTTGTTAAAACGTCTCACTTAAAGTTCTCCAATATAGAGGGGAGCCGAGATGTATTAAATTACTCCAAAGTGGAGGAGTGTGTTATCTGGGCTTAAGAAAATTGCTGGAGATGTCATGTTCGACGATGCCCTTCAGTTGACTCGTGAGCAGCACTGCCCCTCTGTGGGACTGTAAGGAACGGCAAGTGGGCTGGAAGAGAAGAGATTTTGATGGATGATATTTAGTTATTTTCACATGCATGTAAAGGTAGTCAGGATTATTTCTGAGTCTGAATGTTTCCTGTTTCTCTCTCTGCAGTGGAGAATATTGCACACTGTGAGTTTGCTTATCTGCGAGATCTCCTCATCAGGTGAGCGTCCATCATACTCTTATTATTTAGTTTGTTTTTTTTTATTATTATTATTGTTATTATTTAGTTTATTTATGATACAGTTTGATATTTTATTTAGAGTTTATTTATGATATATAGAAACTTGTATAAAAGACGCGTTGTGGTTTGAACCTCTTGCTGTAGTAGAAATCATTCACTTTATTTTGTAGAGGTGTTGAAATGAATTGGAAATACCACAGAGACTCTATGAAGCTTCACTTTCCTTCTTCAGTCAATAATAATTTAATTCTTTAAGATGGGTCGAGTGCTGCCTTAGACAGAGTTACAACAGGCTTTCCTACAAAAGTTTTCCACTGAATGTTAGCATGTAATTTGCTTGTCAGTCTTAATGTATGCCTGACCTAAAGACTCCAATAATGGTTATCAACCTGTTTGTATTCATGTTTTTATAATGGAACCCACATTTTCACTCTGTGCAAATGCATGCAGCCTTTTCAACTAAGAATGACCATGGATATCAGGATTTATTGCTGTCAAACTATTAACACAAGTAATACTCATTTATAAATAAAATAACATCACATGAACTAATACAGTTCTGTTTTTCTCTCTCAGAAAATGACATTTTATGTTGCTATGGCTTTAAAATTTATAATAATAATAAAAAAATGTATACTAAATGGTTTTGTATGTTTACATTTTGGAGTAACAATTTATAACAGTCATGAATGGGAAATATTTAATTAAGCTTTTAAAAAGTATTTACACAGTAAACAATGAAATAATAATTCATGTTTACTAATTATTATGCCATGCCAGAATTGGCATGGTTTGAGATGTTTTTGTTATGTGTGCTACAATTAAATAATTTACTAATGTAATCAGAATATAATTGTACTTTTTATTTTATATTACACAAACTAATTATCAAATAACATAAACTACTGCATAACTATCAATTTACCATTAAATAGCAATTAACATTTATTAATAATGATTATTATGTGGTTGGTGTTACCAATTTTAGTTTTTCAAGGACAACACACTTATTTACATCTTTTACATACTTGAATAGTTTACTCTGCACCACTGGTGCAACATATGATCCTTTTTCTTGGAGATGAGGCTTTCCAGTGTGTTCCTTTAATCACTAAAAGCTGTAGGCCATTTAACCCAGTGTAGTTAGAATATACAGTCAAAAGTAAATCATATAAAATAACACAAGAACACCACCTTCTCTCTTTCAGGACACACATGCAGAACATCAAGGACATCACAGGCAGCATCCACTACGAGACGTATCGTGTTCGCCGCCTGAATGAATCTAACGCCCATTTCACTTCACAACCATCTGACCATCCTGATGTTCAACCGAAGGCTAACGGTCAGCCTGAGGTGCAGCCTGCCGCCCTGCAGACCAACGGCGTGGCTGCCCAGCACGAAGCCCTGTCGCACGAGATGTAGAGAGTCCTGTGAGGAGCCAAATTTATGATAGCAGGACACAGCCAGGCACAAAACATACATTCACACATGTATTCTGTTTACATGAGTCCACAAACACACACTCATGCTGTGAATCCCATTTCTGTTACCTAGAAGGACTTTTTGTTGCCAATAAACTACCTAACCACGGCTTTCAATATATCAGGAAGTTACAAGACACAGGATGCAATGTAGATCCCAACATTTTCCTTCCGTGGCCCGTTTTCTTTTTCCATCATCACAGTTCTGAGTAAAATCATGTTTTCCCAGCAGATCAACTTAATATTGTACAGACCTCCTTTTGTTTTTCTTCCATCTGCCTGATGGCACAATGCAATATACATTCAGGATTGTTTACAATTAACCATGAAAGCTGTCAGGTATAAACAAAATTAAAACTATACAGTGCATGTCTAATTATTGAGCTTTGGCTGCTGGGTTTTAAAGTTTTAAATAAGTCTTAAGGGATCAAGTGTACAAGATTTTGATCAGAATCACTCAGTATGATGAAAAAGGAGTGTCCATAAGAAAAAAAAGGACTCTTGTGTAGAAAATACTTTTGCAGGATCTTGGGTTGGCAGGAGCTTTAGCCAAGCAGGGCTGTCCAGATGAGGAAAAATAACAAAATTCAAAATGAAGTACAGTGCAGCATATCAGATGATACTAGATTAGCTCTAACTGTTAGTGCCACTGGCCTGGTCTGCTTTGTGTTGTGGTGTATAGTTTTGTATAGATACTAGGGTTAAGTAGGGATATTTAGATTAGTGTTACGGAGGAAGTAAAGATATTGTTGACACCTCCACACTGCACAATAAAATAATAAAAAAGAAAGCAAGCAGTAGCAGTGTGGAGCAGCTTCCGGAAAAACGAGTCCTCGTGTCATTTTTCCGTTGTGTTATGATGTTTTTAAAACCCCCTTTTTTCCAAACCAGCCTGTCTCTTTCTCATATAATGCCAATGTTGTGTAATACAGTCATGCCTTGCATTTTACATCGCTCATTTATTATTGTGTTTTTATTGCTGTTGTTCATGTTCTAATATTATTGTATAAGATGGGAGGAATCTGTGTCCATTTTTTTCTGACTGTAAACCAAATAAAAGTCGATTTTTCTGTTCTAAAGAGAAGCACATACAGTATATAGAGTTGATTTATGAATAGGTATTTATGTGTATGTCAAGTGTACTCGGTTTAATTCAACTTTCATTCCAGCTGTTGGCTTCCAGAGCTTTGTTGCAGGTCTTAAACAGTGATGACCTTTTAGCTTTAGACAGTGCTTGTTTTTTCTTGCCTGCATTCACACCGTATGTTGTACCCTGTTGGCTAGGATACTCTATACTTAGCTCCAATGGACTTTACCTGCTGGTAAAGAGCAAAAGTGGTGACATTTACATTGCAAGCTCAAAGCATTTTGTCAGACGGGAATGTCTTACGATCACTGAGAGGAATAATTTGTGCCAAAAAAAGAAACATCAAATAATACAGATAAGATTATGCAACTGACAATTTTTGTCAGTATCCATGAAATATCTGTTCGTCATACAAACTCAAAGGATATTTTATAGAGGTTATGTCTAAGTTGAAAACATTCTCATAATTTACTATAACAAAAATAGTCAGATGTGTTTTTTTCTGCCTCTTCAAGTCACAACAAAATTATTTTACGTACATACAGAGGAGGCAGTAATTTCAGAAACCAAGAGATGTGGTCTTTTATCCAGAAAAAACTGTTGGGTTACACTTTGTTTACTGTTGTATAGTTATTGTGTAATTTGTTATGGTATTATAGATTAAGGTTTTATCTTTGATATGCTATCTCAAAGAATAAAGATTGATATTTTTATTGTTTAAAGTTGATTGTCTTGATTGTAAAAAATGTTGAACATGGCTGTGGGTCCTTAAAAATTCTTAAAATGACTTAAATTCGCATTTACTAATTAAAAACTTAAAACGTATTGAATAATCATGATCTAAAATTCTGTCTGAGGGAAAAATGTTTGTAGGCCTACTTTAAATCTTTGGCAAAATCAACAAGAGTTAAATTCGAATGCCTCTGTCCTCCTGTTACAGTCTTTTAAGTTTTTGATTTGTGTTCCCTAAATTTGTCTTTATCATTATTTAAAAGTATTTCCCAAGTGCTGTTAAACAGAGCAAGGAATTTTTAACACAGCTTTTCCACACATCCTAGTTTTAGTTTGGATGCTTACATTATTTTACTTTGCACACAAAATTATTTCACAAAAACCAAAAACTACCAGGGTCAAAATTATTAGCCCCCCTGATGCTAATAGTCAATTGTGTGTCCTTTTTGCTGGATAACAGCCTGCAGTCGTTTGTTGTAGTTTTCATCAAGTCTCAGACACGTCCTCTTCTTTAGCGAATCTCTCAAGCTCCTCCAGATTTGATGGTCTTCTGACATGGACCTTGGTCTTCTGTTCCCAGACCCAGTTTTCCTGCTGACTACTTGAAGTTTTCTTTCAAAATCTTCACATATCCTTCTTTCTTCATGATTCCTTCCACCTTGACGAGATTCCCAGTTCCAGACGCACTGAAACATAATATAATAATAACAGCATAATACTCCCACCACCATGTTTCACTGTGGGGACGGTGTTCTTTGGGTTTTACGCCTCTTCCCTTTTTCTCCAAACATAAGCAACGTCTCTATGGCCAAAAAGCTCTAGTTTCGTCCCATCTGACCAAAGGACACTCTTCCAGTATACATAATCTTTCTCCAGGTTGTCCTTAGTATACTTCAGTCTGACTTGAAGGTGTCTCTTCTGCAGAAGTGTAGCTTTTCTTGGTCTGTAACCTCACAGTCCATTCCTGTGCAGGGCTCTAGTGATTGCCTTCTTTGAGACTACAATTCCCGACTTGGCGAAGTCATTCACTAGTGTCTTGGCAGTTGTTCTGGGGTTTTTAGACTCACTAGTTTTCTTTCCAGAGTCTTTGAAATCTTTGGCTTTCTACCTCTGCCAGGCTTGTTCTGTACTGTGTGGCTCTCTTTGGATTTCTTAATGATACTTCTCACTCCAGTTCTCGACATTTGACACACTGAGCATCAACAACTCTTTTTCTCAGGTCTAAACTGATTTTTTATTTTTTTGACATGATGCTTTCTCAAGTGACAGCTTAAACCCTTACTGAAGTTTTTATAGTGTGTGTAAATTGGAAGATGACCCTCAGTTTTAACTTGATTTTACAAGCTTTAAGCATTACAGAGTTAAAGCACATCATTGAACAACAGTGGTTTGTGCTATGGCTCAATAAAAAGGTCAGTTCTTAAGGGGGGTAATAATATTGACCCTGGTAATTTTTGTGTTCTCTGAAATAATTCTGTTATTGTGTGCAAACAGAAGTAATGTATTTTCTAAAGAAATCTAGTATGTTTAGAAATGCTATGTTGAAAATTCCTTGCTCTGTTAAAGAAGCACTTGGGAAAAAAAAGAAACATTAAATTTCATAGGGGGGTTAATAATTTTGTACTCAACTGTACATGATACATTGCATGACACCATGTGGAAAGTGAACTTATTTCCAGTTGTGCAACTAAAGTCTGAGCTTTAATTAATTAGAGCAAATCTCAAGATGTTAAACCCATGAAAAACATTTCAATATTTCATCTGTTGGTAACAAATTAGTTCAAAAATATTTTTGGTGAATCACATTTTCAGATATAATCTTTTGGATTTCACCTCAGTTTTGATTGATGGACCCAAATCTTTTTCATCAACATGTAATCATTTGAAACAAATCCATGTTTACAGATGTATCATCCCTCTAATTAAGGAATAAGCCACTAAACACATTGCTCACTGCAGTAAATTTAGAACAGCCGGAAGAGGTGTGACTTCTTTTAGCCATTTTATAATTAACAACCAAATTTATTTGCTTATCATTTACATAAAACAACATTAACAAATGCCATTGTGTGGAAAATAAAGTGCAAATGCTGGACTTGTTTCCTCAATAAATGAAAAATAACTGACAGGGTGTAGTTTTTATTTCAGCAAGTCAAATTTAAGACCTTTTTAAGATCATTGTGAATGTAACTGAAGACCTACTTTATGTCCATACTGGCAAAAAAAGTACATACACAGTTTGTGCTAGTGTTTATTGGTTCAATATTGGTATCATTTTATAGTTGTTATGGTGTGAGCAATGCAATTTCCCCCCCAAGTCACATTTAAAAGCAAGACTTAAGTTAAAACTAACTTTATAAAAGTAACATTCACTTTAGAATTCAATTTTTCATATCTATCAAAATCGTATTTAGAACATTTTAAGACAATTTAAGGCCTAAAATTCAGATTATATTATTTTAGACTTCTGATGATTTCTTAAAGGGACAGTTCCCCCTGCCCTATAGTGCTATTTATCCATCGATACTGTTTTGGTGTGAGTTTCCTCATTTTGGAAACATCTCTTTCTGCCTTCTCTCCAGTATAATGAAACCAGATGGCACTAGTCCTGTGGGGCTCATAGTCCCGAAAAATACATTTGAAAACCTTTACTTGCTCAGAGTAGATGTTTTTGTGTGCAGTTTCATGTAGGAACTACTTTCTCTCTGCAGTAGAAGCTACCGGAACTACTTTCTTACAAAGTAAGAAGGTCTGTGGATTATCTTCACTAAGTATATTGACTTTTTCAAATGTATTATTTTGATGCCTTGAGCATCAAAGAGAGAAGGCAGACCTCTCTCTAGCTGATATTTCCAAAATTTCGCAACTCACACCGAAAAAATCTCAAAAGCACTACAGGCCAGGGGGAAAATATGCATTTTTCATTTTGAATGAACTGTCCCTTTAAGAACCTACAGAAACCCCGTATAATAGATTGCATTGCATTTTGTGTCAATAACTTCTGGGAAAATCATTAATCTTGATATTACCTGCACCTCAACTACAGGAAGAAAAAAGCTTGTGCTCAGTTCATGATGGTTTGTATTCATATATATTTAAAAACATGCTCTACATTCATGATACAAACCCAGCTGAGAGGAAATGTGAATTTGCAGCTCTGCAGCCAGTGCCATCACACCATGCTCACACAGCACTAGTTTAGTATGGCTTCTCATTTACACCTCCTGTCACACTCTTTCTCAACTACCCCGTTGATCGTAACGTGTTGACAGTGTTGTTTGTCGAAGGTCATTGTCACCCTTTCACACGTCGGAGCTCCTGCTGTGGCTTTTGCTGTCAACCCTGTGTTGGATTCATTGGTTTGAAACTCCTCTGTGCTGAGGACAACACAGGGACAGTGTGACAAATGACAAATGTGAAGGTGAGAGACAATGAAAGTTACAGAAAAATCAGTATCTACTGAACACTCACCTAATGTTGACACCTCCATCTAAACAGTTTCCCAGGCAGGCAGCCGTCCTGAAGCATGAAGGAGAGTGATAATGACAACCGTGACACTGCTATGACAGCGTCTGGTCCGCTGGCTGCCGCAGGTACCAGACCAATTTGGCGGTGCATATGAACTGACATACGTACTCTCTCACTGGTACAGCATATTTCCATCTCTTCCAATGAATTTTTCCAATGGAAGTTCATTTAATAATGCAGTAAATTAGGCAGTAAAATGTGCTACAAAGATAACATTTCGTAGGCTATTATTATTAGGCTGTATAGTTACAGTGAGTGCAAGAATTCCTGCCAAATTCTACACAGCATTTTACACTGTATGACACCAGTACAGATTTGTTCAGAGACCAAACGGATTACCTTATGGCACAGAGAAAGGCTGTCTGAGCCAAACAGCTTTCAGAGCTTCTTCTCAAAATGGCAGATTGTGGAAAAACTGAAATACTGTGGGAAAATAAAACCTTTCCAACATGTGTAACCTCCTCAGAAAAGACAAATACAAAACCTGTGATCAAAGACACAACAATCATGTTTGACTTACTGGAAATGTGTTCTAGATTTTGACTGGCATCAGCAATATTCCCAGAAGTGCAATAGATACTTTGAACTCATCTACACTCTCATTTGGTTTAAAAATGTGAACGATAACTTGGCAATGCTAACTGGCTTAGTGGAAGACATTGTACTTTATTCAGCCAATACCTTTCAGCACATGGCCTTCATTTTTTTTTTAAACTCTGTAAAAGCACAACCTTTATTCACTCACACAACATCATATATGAGCTCTGTAACAGTGTCAATAAAAACTGAACATTAAACCCTTTGTGAAAGTAGGATAAAGCCCAGGACCCCCACTGACACTGTCTCTCATGCCCCCAACCCCAGTACCTTGCAAAGTCCCTGGACAATATTTTGCACATTCGTAGGACAATATTTTGCACGCTGGCAATCTTTTGCACTTTGACAATATCTTACAAATCCCTGCATATCCATCATTCGTTCATTTAAACTAAACAGTCTTTTTGTACATGTTTTACTCTCTTGCTTTTATAATATTTTTATATACCGGTAATACTTTCTGTTCTCTATTTTCTGCCTCTCTATATTTATGCCTCTTGACATTCACCTTTATTTATATATTTGTGTACTTTGTTTATTGTAATGCCCAAACATATCACAGCAAATTCCTTGTATATGAAAACCTACTTGGCAATATTCTGAGTTCTGGTTATTGCAGGACTGTTGTGTTAGACTGCATTTTACCTGCTGTTTCCAGTTATCCAGCGAGGAATAGGTGCACTGAAGGACACATACTTCATGGAAAACCAACCACACAAGCAAAGTATAATGCAGATTCAGAAAGTATGTGAAACTTGGATAATTATGAAAAACCTACCATAAAATTCTCAAAACTATAATTCTCCTCCTTAATAAATAAATGTTCATTTTAAACACTTCACTTTAAAACGCAAAATTTTTGAAGTTGTGGGAACTTTTATTTTGAAAGTTTTCTGTTGCAGGTGCAACATCCTTAGAGGCGGGCCTTCATGTGTCCAGCCCTGACTGGATAAACTGATTTGTGGTGTTTACATAGGCTGTGATTTTACTTGCTCTGTAAAAACCTTGATGAAGTACCTCAGGATGTGTTGGTTCAGTCAAGTGCAGACTCCTCCAGTAAGTTATACTGTTACACTCTTTCACATTTGCTTTTTTTTGTCATTTGAGTGTCTAAATAGCAGGTGAAATAGCAACAGTGCAGTATTTCAGTTCTCCCAGGTGCAGTACTTGGTTTTTAACAAGCACCTTTTTATGTTCAGATTTCTGTTATGAGCATGTTTCAGATACGAGAGAAATTAGAGGCTTAATCAAATGAATGTGGGTGTGAATTAGCAACAGTCAGAGCTTTGAGTTTCTGTCAGTTCTATTTTTAGTGTGCAATAATTTCATCACACAATCCTGACACGATTTACAGACTGGTGATCACAGAAGCAGACAACTGAGTAGACACTTCTTTCTGAGATAGTTTAGTTTAGTTGAAATAACTCCAGAGTAATTCCCACTGCAAATTAAGTCACATGTAATCAGCAAGATGAGTCTAGCATAGGCTATAGAGAGTATGTGTTTACTCAAATGGGTAATGGCTTTTACACTACATTTGCTCTCAATCATCAAAATAGTAATCAAATTGTTGGAATTTTGGGGTAACTTATTCTAGCTACCAGCCAGCTACCTATAGACTGGCTAACATATTTATTCAGCCACTAGCCTAGTACCTGTAGACAAGTTAGCCTCCGTATTTAGCTACTAGCCAGATACTTATAGGCTAGGTAGCTTCCTTATTTAGATATTAGCCAGCTACCTACAGGCTAGCTAAGCTAACTTCTGTATTTAGCTACCAGCCAGCTACCTAACCTCCTCCCTCCTTCCAGCTACCTATAGGCTAGCTTTCTTCCTTATTTAGCTACTAGCCAGCTACCTATAGACTGGCTAACAAATTTATTCAGCCACTAGCCTAGTACCTGTAGACAAGTTAGCTTCCTTATTTAGCTACTAGCCAGATACTTATAGGCTAGGTAGCTTCCTTATTTAGATATTAGCCAGCTATCTACAGGCTAGCTAAGCTAACTTCTTTATTTAGCTACCAGCTAGCTACCTAACCTCCTCCCTCCTTCCTAGCCAGCTACCTATAGGCTAGCTTTCTTCCTTATTTATCTACAGCATAGCTAGCTGCCTACATAGAACCCAGCAATTAGCAGCTAAATATAGGATAACCGATGTCACATTTTCAGGATTTTTCAATGGGGGATTTTTTTTTTTTAGATTATTTTTTTGGCTTTTTGCCATTTATTTTGATAGGGACAGCTGAAGATATAACAGGAAAGGGGGCAGAGAGAGGGAGAATGACATGGGAATTGAACCAGCGACCACTGCAGAGGACCAACAGCCTCAGTACATGGGGCGAACGCTCTACCAACTGAGCTATGGGAGCACCCTTCAATGGGGGACATTTGAATTCATAACAGCCCATATGAAACCCATAACTAAAAACTAAGAGCGGAGCTGCTGCTTCTTGATGTTCCATATTTCCCATTTAATGTCCAAAATGACCTCGGTGTGAGCAGAGTAAATTTTTAATGCCATGATTTTTTGGAAGAAGTGTTGTGTACGAACCTTGGTTTGCTGAGCCTTCTAGACACCCCCAGACTGCTCCTTGAAAGCACATGAGTCAGTCATTCATTTATTCCTTTTATTCCTTCTTCAGCCCACCCGGGGCCTTCAAGCATACATTGGATTGTAATGACTTCTTTTCTAACCATCGAAACAAGTAAAGGTAATGTGACGATCATGATAATGTCTCTGTATTGGCCTGCTCAGGAATTCCAAAATAGACTAGCGTTGACTCATCATCAGCAACACTCATCAGAGACTTCATTTCTAGCAAATATGTCGACAGATGTCACAAGAATAGAGGAAACTTCCCCCGAGAAGCTTTAAACATGTTGTTGTGCCATATTCCTCAGTACCCTATTTGGAGATACGACTACGTGCAACATGTAGTAGCACACTGTGAAACAATGGGAGGTCTGAATTTATTAGCCATTCAACAACACCCTTCTACAGTACATGGCATAATTTTTAAGTTATATCAGCTCATGCACGGTGGATCTGACGAGCTTTTAAATTTGACAGCCTGTTTCATCACGTTCTCTCAGATGGTGAGCGGTCTGTCTGCAGGTGGCTGGCTGGGCGTGGGGCTCTGTGATGATGTGTCTGCTGGACTGACAGCATCGGTGAAGCAGTTGGAAAAGGTATGAGTGTGTGTGTTTGTTCCTTTTTCTTTCTTGTTTTTTTACAATGAGGTTTGCTAATAATTCATAGGCAGCTGCAGTTCTTCCAATGGGATGTGAAACAATGCAAATGGCTCAACTGTAACTCTGTGCTGATTAATTCTGAGGAAGGAAAAGGTGGCTCACCTCTTTCCTCTACCACAGGGCTGTTTCGGAAATTTTAGAAACCCATGCCAAATCTAACAGCAGGTACATTGTGTGTCTCAGCTGGATCAAATTGCCCAATATATCACTGCACTTCACCCACCACCATATTGCTCCATGGCGGCATATTACCAATGTTTTCTGGCAGGAAATCAGTGATTTATGTAGGAATAATGCCAGCACACCAGTCTGGCTTTTCAGCCATTGTAATCCTACAGAAGCACACATATGTGTTTTTTTTAAACGCAGGTAAACCCACTAAAAACAAGATGATTGACCCCTTTCGCATTGGCAGAAGACAACTTGAAGACAACTCATGTCTGTGCAGGAGAGCAGAGAGACAGATGCTTTTAAAAATCTATAAGTTCAGCTCTCAGTACTGTGGTTTGAAGTGTAGTTTCTCTCCTGTGTTGCTGTTTGTAGTTCCAGGTATCTGCCTCATTTTACCACTTCATGTTCACTTTCAGCTGTCACATTTATTTTTCTGCAGCAGAAACATTCTTGATTTTGCCACTTCACTGTAATGGCTCCTTATCAGATGAAAAATACATGCCACAGTATTATCCGTTTGTGCATGAATTTATACCAAAACGATCAGAGCCAGACTCTAAGAAAGGGAAGTGAGAGAGAGAAGAAAAATGAACCCCACAGTGTTGAAAAACACAGCTTGCCTTGTTCCTTCACTGGCTCTGTCGTTACCAGGCAGAGTTCTTCCACCCAGACAGCCAATGAGCCACCAGGCCAGCCAGACAGCCAGCAAGCCAACCAGATAGACGTCCAGTCAGCCAGTTCACCATCTGGCTGGAAAGCCTATCGTGGAGCGAGCCAACGCCTGTCTGTGCTGGTGTGGCACCACTGGCTAGTTGTCTTACTACTCTCAGTCCCAAACACACACACACACACACACACACACACACACACACACACACACAGACACGCATATCTTTCGCCAGCCTCTGTCTCCTTTAGAGCTACTTAGACACACACAGAACAGGAGAGAACTCTGTTATATCTGCCTATTCCTCAGTCCTCAGCCGCGACAACAACCCAAAACAAAAGATCGCTACCCGTTGCCCAGCTCACACACCCCCTGCCTTGCTGCACAGCGCCTCCAAAGTAATCGACGCAAGGTAATTTGTTGCTAATTAATCGCAGTTTGTTAATGGCTTTGCATTTATTAAAACTGTGCATGCTGACGATTGTATTTTGTGTCATTCTGTTCTCCGTGGGATAATCAGCACCTTTAAAATCACCAACTTGTGTACGCGAATACAAATATGTGAACACACACAGACCACCAGTATTCTCTAATCCTCCGCCCGGTTTACCCTTGAGCCCTGCCAACTCTCAACACTCTCCTGGACATGGAGCATGGCACCCCTGTTTGTTGTTGATGTATGCAAATGTGCCACATCCATCTGTTCGTTTGCTTAATTTGGATTTTGCCCGTTTCTAGCCATGTTCCCGCCCCTCCTACTTCACCGTCCCCTTCTCTTGCCCCCATCCACACCTCCTACATCTCCTGTTCCTCCTCCTCCTGCCTCCTTTCCATCTCCTTCCCGCCGCTGCGACATCAGGGCGCTCGTCTGCCTGGATTGCAGCCAGCCTCTCACGCGGTCAGGGTGGGAGGGAGGAGGAGGGTCTGCCGCCCCTTCCTGTCCGTATGCAAATCGGCCTTGTTTTGATTAAAAGACAGCTGCATATTTCATTAAAGTCACCAGTGGAGGTGGGAAAGGAGAAGGCATACCTCTCCAGGGAGGCGAAGGTTGTTTAGCTGGAGTGAATGTTGCTGTTTAGTGCTGCTGAGGGGAACAAATAGCGAAGACAAAAGGGCTGCCCAGGGACTGCTTTGGGTTTAATGGGGCTGACTGACTTGCACATCGGTTAAAGCTCACACCGATGCAGAGCACTTGTGAATGTGCATTGCATGATAACAGGAGCAATTGACAATGAAATATAGACCCCCATCAGCCTTCAAGGTGCTCTGGCGTGCCAAGGCGGGTGTTTTGCTACCCACCACTGCCAGGCTGCTAGGAAGAAAACAGCAACCTCTGTTTCTGAGTAATAAAATGAGAAATGGTTTCTCGTGTGGCCATCTTTTACTCTATGGCAGATAGGCTGCTCCCTTGTGGGCTGGGTGAAAGGAAAAACATTGCTTCCCCAATACGTTTTCACCTCTTCAGTGAAATAAGTAGTTTGTCTGAAAGTTTTTTATCAAGGTTATATTCTGGCTTTTCAGTGTATGAGGGCTGGCTGAGCAATGGTACAGTTTTATCATTTTGTTAGCTATCTTATTGAGAGAAACAGTAAAAAACAACTAAAATATTTGGGTCCAAACAATACAAAAAGATTCATACTTGCAATAAACCTCCCAAAAATATATCGAAAGGTAATTAACAACACAAAAACTCTTTAGTCAGTCTATGGAAACATGCAAACTCCAATATTACAAGGCAAGCATGTGACAACCAGAGCTGCAATGAACTGATTATTAAACTACAAGAGGTCACTCAGTAGAGTGCAGATCCCTGCCGGGTAACAGATGGTGAAGCACCTACTGCAATGCCACCACAACTGTCAGATGCAACCAGCAGAGATTTGTTAAGTGCGCTGTCCCGAACTAAAACAAGATACCACACTCTAGCAGCTGTTAATCACTTGTGGGTCCGAGAGGCCAGTGAGGAAAAGTCAGCTTTGCAGTTTGTATCCATGTCTGTCCAGACTCATATGATGTATATGCAGTGACAACTTTTTTAGGAAGTTCATATGGAATTTACCACTATATTGACCTGCAGCGTTGAAGGAATTTAACAAAAGGTATTGAGTATTTTTTGCAAAATGAAAGTTATCACTTTAGACATGTGACTCCAGTGAATCATTTCCAGTGAGAAACATGTTTTCTTCACTTAGAGACTATTTTTACAGAGGAGTACGGAGGACTGAGCTGAACATTATGATGTGATAGTGAAGTTGACCTTTGACCTTTTGGATGTAAAATGTCAGCACCTTATCGGTTTATCCTATTAGATGTATGTGCTTAATTGTGATATAGTTAGAGCATTAATTCTTGAGTTGAGGTCACCATGGTCTTGACCTTTGACCATAAAAAAAAACTAAGCAGCTCATTTTGAGTCCAATCAGTCATTTGTGCCAAGTTTGAAGAAACTCCCTCAAGGGGTTCTTGAGATATTGCATTCGAGGATGGGATGACCTGAAAACATAGTGCCTGTGGCCACAGCTGTCGCTGTCATGGAATTTTTCAGTGTTTTTCAAAAAATTGTGAATCACAGAGGTCCTTCAGCAAAAAATTAGACTGATCTGTCTAGCAGTATTTGACATTAATTGCGGAGAAGCTGCAGGCTCAGTTGATCGTGCAGACACACACACACACACACACACACACACACACACACACACACACACACACACACACACACACACACACACACACACACACAAAGCAATCACATGATCCCCACCTGGTAGGGATAATAATCAGTTGTTTACTATTTTGATAATCGTTTTGACTAATTCTTTGAGAAAAGTTTAAATTCCCTGATTTCAGCTTCTTAAATATGAATATTTTCTGGTTTCTTTACTCCTTTATGACAGTAACCGAACATCTTTGTTTTCTGGACAAAACAAGACCTTTGATGATGTCATCTGGGGGTTTGGGAAACATGGCCATTTTCTGACATTTTATAGACCAAACAACTAATTGATTAATCAAGAAAATAGTAGACAGATTAATAGACGAATGAAAATGATCATTAGCTGCAGCCCTAAACATAACTAAAACTCTTTTATCCATTTCCTCAGAGTGAGCTCACTTTAGTAGAGTCATGTCCATATTTGTCACAGATATCCTGTGTGAGGGGACACACAAGTATGTGTGAAGTTTTTTTTGTGTGTTAGTCTTACATTGTTCAGACGGTGTACAGCTCCCCCTTCCCATTTCCACTTGCAGTCTGTGAGAAGACAACGGTCACCATATAAATTTACTCTTGCGTTTTGCTTTTTAGCATTAATTTGTAAATGGCAAAATGTTATCCTTTTCCAACCTTGTCCTCAGTTTTCTTTTACTGGCTGAGGGGGCGACAGTCACCCAGCCAGAGGAGGACGAGGGTGATGTATAAGTGGGTACGCATGCTATGAGGTCAGAGGGTGGGAATAGGAAGGATGGGGGAGGATCTCCTGGCATCGAGCCAACTCCAGTGGAATTCAAAGACATGGGGAGGGATGGAGCGATGGTTGCTCTGCATAATCAATCAGAAACAATAGAGGAAGAGAGCAAGTGGTTCTGCCTTTCTTGACAGGGCTGATTGTATTTATGCAGGGATGGAAGCGAGGGGGGGAAACCATTAAAAGGGATTGGGTAGTAAGATGTGGGCAGGTGCAGGGAGTAGTGCTGTAATGGGTGGCCCCCACTGCAAAGCCAAGGACATATACCCAGGAGGAACTGATTGAATGCCATGCCAATAAAAGGAGGCAGTTTCATGCACCATTGACCGAGTTGGCATCCTCACAGTCACACTGCGATGAAACCCCCTTCGAGGTCATGATAATGTGAATCACATTTTGTTCCTTGGTGGGTTGCACTGCTCTGAGAAAGAATTAAACGGCACCCTCAAACCTGATTCTTTTTTTTTCTCCTTCTGTTTCTCTTACAATTTGTGGCATACATCTGATGTATTGTATGCCAATACAAGGGGAAAACCAGATTGAGTGTTTGTTTGGACTGAAATGAAAAGATCAAATTCCGAGTCACAATAGGTGGGGAAAATAATCTGATTTAAGCCTGCAGTGCACATACAGCCAGAGAGATTGTCCTTTCATTTTCTCTGTAGGTAGAGCAGCGTGTCCCGGAGCGGCCTAATAGAATGCTTGTCTTGTATCTTCTCAGCCATGAACTTTTTATCTGTCACAATTACATTCACTCTGGAAGCCTGCGTGCCCCACAGCCAAATACAGTATATTAGCTAAAGTAAAGCAGTCAAATGCTTAGGTTGAACGTGACAAGGACGCTCATTCATATTTCCTAAAGTAATCCTGTTCTCTGCAAAAAGTGCAGAGTTGGCTATATATCATGAGCTTCTGGAAAACAATAACAAAACGTTAGACCATAATACAGCATTTCTCTGTTGATTTCTCAGATGAAAATCATGATTTTCCAGATATTGCATAGAAATCAAATGTAACTGCATTTGCATTCTACATGCTCCTCGGATGCTCCCTTCCTCCAAGCTGGCAAGTCAGTCTTTCGGCTTTGCCATGTTCATGAGCTTCTAAGTCCTAATGTGGAAACAACATGGACGCTATAAAAGATAATGTAGGTAGGGTTGTTGTCCTGGTTGTACTTGTTGTAGCATCTTGGATAAGAGTTCTCTGTGAAGATTCATGCTGCTGTCCAAGTATGCTGAAACAGTTTGAAGCTTTACATTACAAAGTGATTTTTTTCCTGGACTTGTTGCAGCACCAGTACATTCCCTAAAAGCACTAAAATACTGCTTTACCTGACTTGTAATCAGCCTTAATGCTAAATTCTCTCTAACTAATTTAGAGGGTACTTTACATCAGGGGTTCTCTAAGTTTTGGTGATTGAGTGCCAGTTTAGGGAGCTAATTGAAGGATACCTGATTGCTCTCATAATGGCGTTTAACATTGAAATTTCTTGAGCTCCCAATTCACCTTTTTGCAGATAGGACAGATCACTTTATCTGTCTCCAAAGGTCCAACGAAGTAAGAGTCCATGAATTTTTCCTGAAACCTCCTTTTCTCCTCAACCAGTACTTTTGCAGTGGCTTTTTCATGTCACTTCCACTTTAAACTGCAGAGAAGTCCACTAAAATCACAATTTTTAGCTAAGAGCATTGGCTTTGATGACAGAATGTATTGCAGTTGGCAAGTAGTGCCATAGGCCATTAGAAGTAAATGTATTGCTATGAACAACAGATAATGAAAATGTAATGTGCGAATTTTATGTCATATTCAGGAGCCACACAAAAGGCCTGCTAGTGGCCCACTCGCTGAATTTTGAAAAACTAAGCTCATCATGGACAAAAAATAATTATATTATTATAATTATATAAATTATAATTATATAAAGTAATCAACCAAACGTTTGCCATATTTGCATATATGACATCAACAGAAAATAACTCGGCAAGTCATTGTTCCAGTCAGGAACTACTTTTGCCATTTGTTCAGACACCACAAGAATGCAGAATTAGAGTTGGTGGTCAAAGTGAGCCGATTGTCAAATATTATTTTAGGTCTCAGTAACCTGTTAGTGAAATAAAGAACAGAAAAGTATGAATCTTTAACTTCAATTACTAATGTAGCTGCAACACTTAGTAGATTAATCAATTAGTCAGTCAAAAGAAAATGAATTGCCAACAGTTTTGAAATAGATTAGGCTAATAATTTCTGTCTTCAAGGAAAAACATCAAACACTTGCTGCTACCAGTTTAGGATTTTCTGCTTTTATGTGTCATTTATGATAATAAATGAAGAGTTTGGGGATTTTGGATGATTGGTTGAACAGAAGAAGTAATTTGAAGTCGTCACTTTCGGTTTAGGGAAATAGAACACTGTTCACATTTTTTTGACACTGTAGATTTTAACCATTAATTGATTAATTGTGAAAATAATCTGCAGATTTATGGATAATGAAAATAATTTACTTGCAACCCTAATTACTAACAGTGTCACCCTGAAATTTTAGGGCAACTGATGTTGTCAAGCTATAATACTTCAAAAACACCAGGCAAACATCAGAGAGGAACAACAGGAGGGACGATATGGAAGTATATTGTGTATGTGGGTGTGCTTGTTTATTTAGAGGAGGTGGACACAGGAATAGACAGAAGGAAGATGACAACAGACAACATCCTGCCTGTGAGGATGTCACAGTAGTACAGATGGAGTGGACGTACATTGTTTTTCCTATTTTTTCTGTCTTTCATTACTGTTAAAATAATATTGTGAACACAGGACACACTGTACATGTACCGGTAAAGTGAACAGTGACTTTGAGAACAGACTGTTAAAGCTGCTGTTTGTATGACATGAGTTTATTCAGTCAGCTGTAGACAATATTTTGACTTTATTATTGTGTAATTCTATGTACATTTCATTGAGAAATTACATAAAGAAATACATTTTTGGACAATCATACTAACAGTGGCTAACAAATAGGTACAGAGATTGTGTCAAAGAAGCCTGTGTTTGCATGTGTGCTGCTGACGCTGCACCACTGCCTCCTGCTGTTTGTCCACAGCAGTAACATTTCAAGCCTCTGCCAGCATGTGTGACATTAATGCATATACTGATCCATGAGCCCCTCTGTGCCCTCTCCACTCCATCCACCTCTCGTCCTCCACCCGCTGCTCACTCATGTTATCAATTCACTGTTTTCTCAAGGAAAATATAAGTTAAGCTCACCTTATTTACATTTATATGATCAGATTTTCTTCCTTATGGAAGGTATGCAAATTTGCCCTTTTCTCGAGTCTTAGCCACTGAGTGTGTAGATTTGTAGCGAGGGATGGAGAAAAACATAATAACATTGCCCTCCAGGAGGAAAGAGACCCAAGTTAGGATTTCTGGACCTCATGAATTTTGTAATGATCAATTTTATTTACCGTACATACCCCCACCAACACTTTTACATTTTGAGCCAGGGATATATAACATGAGATTGATTTACACACAGAATGTCTATCTTCCTTTCTTTTTTTCACTGTATATACCCTTGGTTGCTGCCCCTGCAGTGCACAGAATATCATTTTTCATTTTCTTCATCTGATGGCCTGTAAATTCCACTATCTGTTTGTGTGTTTGTGAGATGTGAGGAGGTGGTTTTGCAGGGACCGGTCACATCTTCAATCCTCTGTGTGTTGGAGCAGAGGGGGAATGAAAGGCAAATCTGAGGGCTGGCAGGATGAATGCAGTCAGCTTGAGTTTATGTGAAAAAAAAGCCATATCTTGTTTGTGTGTACCTGAGAGAGAGAGAGAGAGAGAGAGAGAGAGAGAAACAGAAAATGTGTATGTAGGGTGAGTGCTTTACTCGAGTGACACTCCTGAACCCATTGTGAATCAAATGGCCAGGCATTGCCCTGCTTAGGTGTGTGTGTTTGCAGGAGTGTGTGTCCAGTGGACGGCAGAGATGGAATAGCACTCGAGCAAATTGCTTTCTGCCAGCATATTGCCAGCGCCAGTCTTTATTCCTCAGGATGGGGAGGTACGTCTCAGATGATTACAGCCCCCCAATTCAGGCTCACTCTGTTAGCCTGCCCCACTCAACCCACAGTCCTGCTTTACAATACACTCCTCTATACCATGCTATACCCCTGGTTGATGAAATGCTGATGTGGAATATTTAACTGACACTCCAAGCGAAACCTAATAATATAATCAGGTAATAAGAAATTAATTTTCTCCCTGGCTGCACTTTGACTGGGGTGTTGATACTGGGCAGGGGAAGAGAAATCATGAGGCGAATGTTGGTGAGGGAATGTTGTAGGTAGCCTCTCTCTCTCTCTCTGCCTTTTTCTCTCTCTGTGCATCAACATTTCTCATGACACACTCCGCTGATTCGATAGCCGCCACCCCCACGCGCTCATTCACACACCCCATGCTCCTGTGCACATACAAATTTGCAGAGACCCACACAATAACAAGGATGCCTCCCTCTCTACGCCACTGAACTGTAAATGACCAAAGCAAAAAGGCCACTCGTGACACACACACACACACACAACTGCACACAAACGCACACACATGTTGTCGCTGTCAGTGAAGGAACTTGATGTCCGCCGCAGGCTTACATTGTGAGTGGCAGTGCTGGCATTGGCCTGCAGCACATACAGACAGACGTGTGTGTGGATGATGTTCATGTTAGAGGGAGGCAAGCATCTTGCTGTGCTTGTGACCCATTAAATATAATCTGGTTTGGTTTGTCCTCTCTCTTCTCACTCTTGTTTACTCTTTCTATTAGGGCTGAGTTAAGAAAAAAAACAAAAAAAACGTTCCAGTACAGTTCACCTCAAATTCAAAATGACATATTTTTCCTTGTCTGTAGTGCTTTTAATTCTTCTAGATAGTTTTGAAAAGAAAAATGCTGTGCATGGGTTTGTTCTCTATAACGAGCAGATTGACATTACCTATGTAGCCAAAGAGGGAAAAACACTCAGATCAGAAAGTGGCGTTTACCTGTATTTTTTCTACAAATCCTCCTGGGATGTAGCTGGTTTCCCCCAAGCTGCAGTGGGAGCCCAGCAACCAGTGTTTGTGGCTCCTCTGCAGGACTAGGAAGTGGTCTCAAAGTGTAGTCATTTGAGCTCCATGGTTCAGACGGCATAAGTTATTAAGGGTGCTTTCTTGAATATTTGGGACAACTTAAAAAAACTCAAATTTGGCTGCTTTCACGTTGTGCTGCCAGTGTGTTGGACTCTTGTGAGCTAAAAACAGCACAAATTAGATGCACCAAACGAAGTTCTCAAACAGTGTGTATACATGTTTGAACCACACAGTATTAATGCATGAACAACACTAACACTTACATGTATGACAGAGAGTTTGTGAGGCAAGTAAAAGTTATGCTACTAAGGTAAATAGGTCCCTGACTCATCTGACAATACATTTATCTACAAATCTTTTTTGTGTTTTTCTATCTATTTACAATGCAGTTCAGATCATCTGATCTGTGACTGTTGCCAGTAAATACTGTAGGTCAGTTTTAAATGTTTTGACTGATGAAAGCCCATACGGAAATGTCATAAAAATATATAATGTTGCTGGTTACACAGTGTGCAGGAGTTCTTTTCCAGTAATTCTTAATGTAAACATCAATACTTTTATGCCTTCGTGCCAGCGATGGACAATGAAACAGTGGGAGTTTCTTCACCTTTGGTACAACCACCCGCTAAAGGCTGATCTATTTAGAATTTATATCGTGACCTCACAGAACACATTTTTGCCTATAACTTAAGAATTCAAATGCTAATTATGACAAAATTTCACACAAATATCTAATAGGGCAAAATGATAAGGTGATGACATTTTATATCCAAAAGGTCAGAAGTTAGTTTCACTGTGACATCATAATATTCAGCTCTCTATTAGTCATCTGTACTCCTCTGTAAAAAATAGTCTCTAAGTAAAAAAAGCAAATTCACTGGTATCATACATGAAAATATATTATATCTATTTTGCCAAAAAATACACTTTATATCTCATAGTCTTCAATACATATTGTATATTATATGAGTTTGGACTGACACATAATTGGTAACTTAGCTGTTTGGTGGATTGATGCATTGATATTGCAAGGGATATTGCACAGTTTACAACATCTGTACTCTGAGATGCACGGGTATTTTATTATGAACATCCAGTTTAATTTTACAAGAAAAGTTCCAAAAGTGCTTATGAATGCTGTCAGTTGTAATTCTTAGAAAGACTGAAAATCAAAACTGGCCAAAATCAGATTCAGCAGGCCAGACCTCTTAAAAAAAACAGAAATCGGAATTGGCAGAGAAAATTGAAATCGGTGCATCTCTACCTTATATCCAAGCAAAATTGGTAGGATATTTGAACTGAAATCACTCTAAAAGAATCCATATTGAGTCCAAACAGAAATCAAATCAAATCAGGACCTCGTGAATCAGAATCATCTCTTTTCATCTCTGTGCATGCATCTTTCCTTTTTCACACTCGATCTCTGTGGCTGTTCTTTTGTAGTTAATTAGGAGTCAGGAGTCCATCGGTGTCAGTGCTCTGGTGTTTTATTGCCCTCACTTCTTGCCCCCACCGGCCCCCAACTGGGAGACATCAATAACCCTCCCCCACAACACACACATACACGCACACATACTATGTGGCAGAGTTTCCACGGCCCTGCCTGCTCCTGGCTGGCATAGCCATCCATCTCTCTGTACAGCACCCCCTCACCCCACCCCAACACACCACCCACCCAACCGCTGCTCTCTCTCCTCCTCTTCCATCACCCCCCCCCACCCCTCTCCATCCCCTGCCATCGCCTCTCTACCTGAGAGCATTTGTCATCCCGTCGCTCTGTGAGACGCGGCCAACACGATGAAAAAAGAAAGACGGGGGGAAAAAAAGGGAGAAAAACTCAGCGGCAATATGCAAAAATGCAAAAAGGTAGATGCGGGTTGCCCTGGCAACGGCTCCGAGGTTATTTCCAAGCGCTGATGGAAATCAATGTCATGTGCCAGGCAGGCAGGCACCTCCGTCCTCAGGAAAATTAGAAAAAGAGGGAGGGGGGAGGAGGAGGAGGGAGGGCTGGAAGGACAAAGAAAAATGCAGAGCAACAGAAATCAGGTTTTTCTCCTCTCTGAACCTTAAGGGCTCCTGACTTTTCTTCAAAGGAGCTCGAGGCACGCCGCCACATCATTTGGGCGCTGCTGAGGGTCATTTTCACTTTCTTTGGCTTTTTGTTTCTGCCTTTTGCTCTCGCCATAAATTCTGCCCCTCCTCTGCACACTTAACACAGCCACCGGCCTTTTCTCATTTGTTTATGTACAAAGAAGAAAAACAAACTCTCTGGCTGTAAGGGCGCCAAATCGAAAAGATAAATAAGGGTGCTGGAAGAGGAGGAGGAGGAAGAGGAGGGGAAGTGGTGGTGCAGAGGGAGTGTGTGTGTTTGTTTGTGTGTGTTTGAATTGGCCCAACAACTGACTAATCTGTGCTGTGATACCAACCAGCAGCTTCACACAACAACAACAACAACAGCAATGTCACTAGGAAAAAGGCATTCCAGTATGCTCACATGTAGCACTGTGCCAGAATTAGCTGTGACCTGCAGCTCTAAACCAGGAATAATCTATTCCATGACCTCTGAATTTGCAGCCCACACCTCTGATTTTGATGTGAAAATAAAAAATAATGATGACCGGGGACAGAAAGTGTCTCCGAGGCTTTATGTAAATGTTTCAGTTTTCAATATGACAAAGTTTTTCTCCCCTCCAAGAAGCTGAAGGGTGCCCAAGACTTTTTTTTTATTCAAGACTTGGCATTTGGATTTTGGAGATGTTTTGTTCCCTCGAGCATCTTATGTGAATCACTGTGCGGCTCAAATCTGCTGACCGTGTTCACAAACCCCCAGAGCCAAATGGGCAGCACTGACAGGTGGAACACTGTGAACAGTTAAGAAAGAATAATGTGTTCTCAGCTTGCGACAGCTTGTAGGTATTGTTATAGACTTCTTACTTATTATTATTTACCCAGTTCTCAGATGTAATCTTAAGTCTGGTGTCCTGATAAGTGGTCAACTATAAATACGGATGTGAATACCACAGAAACACACTTGAGGATGGACTGACTTGGTTGCTAAAGTCACATGCTGAGATTGTTGGAGACTGTATATCACCATATATACAGTAGTGTAGTGCATAATCAGTGTGCATATGGCATGACAAACTATAAATATTATTGGATTTAGTTGACTTGGCTGTTCTAAATTAATTTTTTTTTGACGTCCAGAAACATTTTTTATGGTTTATCAGAAGCTGCAGTTTCACATACAGCAGATGGATTAAAATGCAAGCAGGGATGAAAGTCTACATTTAGATGCCAAGTCTGGACCGCAGTCACTCTCAATGGGATCACAACACAATCTGGCTATTCTGGGTACAAGAACTATGTACTGTAAGTGTGTAGCTTTGTGGTGCAAAGAGGCCAGTATCGCTCATTGTAACTATTAGGGGAATGAAAGATTATGAGTCGATGCAGAAACGTCAATAATTGTACATTTAAAACCTAATTCTTCTGACAATTTTGTCACAATTTGTAAGATCAGGCTGTACAGTCTTTACAGCTGAGTCAATTAGATGGTGACATGTAACAGATGTAAACGTGTATTATGTTTACTTTCTAAATTACACCATTTCTTGAGTATTGGTGAGGATGGCTGAACATGAACAACCACAGATGGATACAATCCAACCAGCACACCCTGGTGTAAAAGCTTGTGCATGAGGCAATTTGGCTTCCGTGAAGGGAAAATGGATCCTGACAGGAGCCACACTGTATGCAAGTTACGCCTAACTAAACTAATCATTGATCTATGGTTAGTAGTAAGTAGTCACATAGCAAGAAGTTTGAATTGAATCATGACTAGCTGAGAAATTCCTATCACTAAAACCATGAATGTGGCTTTTATGATGTCATTTTATGTGGTACACAGCTATAGCTGGTGTATATCTGTCTTGCTTGTTACCAGCATTAAAGGGACAGTATACCCCCGAATCAAAAATACATAGTTTCCTCTTACCTGCAGTTGCCATCCAGATTGTTTTGTTGTGAGAAATGTCTGCCTTATCACAACCAAGGAAGTGTGCATCTACTCATGGACAAGAGGCTTTTGATAACATGGCATGAAATCTTTAATGGCATCCTTCTTGGCTGAGCTGTAATGTCAGCACCACTGAGCTGAGTGCAGTGATATGACTGGCAGGTGTAGTTCAGTAGCAAGACGATAGTTCCTACATGAAACTGTTCACAGCAAGGAGCGACTCAAGCCAAGTGCCATCTAGTTCCATCATATTTGAGAGAGAGACATCTCTACTCTGCAACTCACACCAAAACAATCTCAGTGGATAAATAGCAATACAGGCAAGAGGAAAAAATCATGTATTTTTGATTTTGGGAAGAACTGGCTCTTCAATGCTGCAAAGATTCCTGCAAACGTCCCTCCGTGAGTGGAGCACTTTGCTTACAGTGAGAGATATATTGAATTAATTTCCTTGTGCTGGAATCAATAACCCATAAACTATAATTTATAGTCCGAACTGCTGGAACCACCACAGGCCACCTCTGACAAGTCTTGTATCACTGTGGCAGGCTGCTGTGGAATAGATGGTCCATGCATGCCAAGCCAATAGGTTCTCCTCTTCATTTGCATACCTAACATGCCGTTCACACTCCAGTTGACACATTTGCAACCCGCCACTTATCCCATTACCGGCTGTCCCCGGTTGCGGCATTGTTTGCTGTGTCGGCACTCTTTCTTGCTGGATGACCAGCTCATTTCCCACCGTGTTGTGTGTTGAGGCGCTCACAGGTTGTTTGGATGCCGCTGAACTCGACACAACTGTGCTCACAGGCAACATGTGCATGTGCTTGCATGCCAGCAGCATACAGTCCTACAAACATTCAGTCTATGCAAAGGCATACACACATACCATTCTCTGAAATAATTACACTTTATACCTGTTGAAGGGATATTGTAAGTGATACCAAAGGAAAAATAGCATTAAGTAGTAAAATGAACCTATAATTTGTCATGTTAGTTGAAAGGGAGAAGTGGTACACAACCACATTAAGGAAACTCTTTGAAAATAGCTTCTGATTTTTCAGTCATGACTGGACATTTGGGTTTTTGATTTTTACTACCCCGCAAGAATAAAGACAGACATATAACGAGAGAAAATCATCTAAAAGAATATAAACCGTTGACAGCATTAGGCAAAAGTAGCAGTATGACAAAGAGTAAACGATATAAAGTGATTAAAAAGACAATCAATAAACGAGAGAATGCATTTATATCAGATTTCTTTAAGTGACTAATAGATAAAATCAGACCAAAACACCTGTAAAATTGCACTTATAAAAATATGTTTTTAGAAGAGGATAAGGAGCTTGGCAGTCAAATCTCCTCAGGTGGGTTATTCCACCATGCAATTATGGTTCCATGTTGTTTACATCACAAATCTGGACAGTCTATACAGTCCGCGTTCTCTAGTGTGCCCTCTAGTGGTATCCTCAAGTAACGTGTGGTACTCACAATCAAGTATGTGAGTAATTTTTCACAATGCTGCCAGTTGTTTGTGCGAACACGTGTAAAAAAGTATATTTACAGCCTAATAGTTGCTTCCATATTAAAAATGACACTCTGCTTCAACTACACTGCAGGCTTTGTACCAGTCCATGATGTGTGATTTTTTTCAGATTTTTTATTGCATGAGGTTTTTTTTCTATTTCCTTTTTTTCAGTAAACACTCCTGAGTAAGTGATGTTAATTTTCGCACCAACACAAAAGGCTCATCACTTAAATAGTTTATCACTTATACAATATTCCTCTTGTTTCAGATTATTGTGAAGCATATCAGCAATAAAGCTGATTATACACACACACTCACATGCATAAGATCTCCAAAGCCGTCCTCTTTCTCTGTGTATTCTGTGTGTTGCTAATATGGGGGTAATAATTTGTCATTAAAGGTTTCATTTTTGTTGGTGCCTTTGGTCTTGATGTTTAATTTGAGTCTTAAATAAACTCCTCAGACCCTGCAGCCATTTTTGCCGACACTCCTCTCCTTTCCTCCCTTCTTGCCTTCCCCTTTCTCCTCATTCCAACTCTTTTAGGAGCACAGCATTACAGTACAAGTAAAACTGATTCCCACCGGCAACAAAAAAAAAATGGCTATTAGTGTTCAAGGATGAGCTACCTTGTTCACCTTCGACATCGCTGCAGGATATAGCCTGTTCCTGTCTCAGAGCCACAGTGGTATTTGCCTTTTCACTGACAGGGAGAGTTACACTATGTTGGTCTGCAGTGAGTCTTTCAGGGCTTCATGTTTTTACAGCAGGGGGTCCTGGTATCTCTCACACAATACTTACATGACATTTCTGTTTAGCTCTTTTATCAAACAGCTGTGTAAACCGGCTTACACCAACACTCTGAACTCAATGAACTTCAAATCACTGAGCACATTCTCCATGGTGGAGGACTGCAGCTGAATGCTGGATGTCTCCCATGGATTTTCTGATAAGATCATTTTCCACCCTGCACATCTATTTTTGATGCACTGTGTTGGTGGCGCGCTGAATAAATGAATATTCATGAATGTGCAGAAAGCCTATATGTATCATAGTGATTTCCACCCGTGTCATCAAGCTATGCAAATTACATCCTCACATCTCCATACGGCCACGCAGCCCCCTCTTTCTCCTTAATTAATGACGCTGAGAAAATGTTTTTTCTTCCGAGGAAAATTTGCTCCTTCAAGAGAAAATCAGTGTAGATATAAATTAGAGGTGATAATTCTGGACTTGTTTTGACTTAATAACTTTAGGAAATACATATTCCCCATCAGATCTCTTTTTGTGACTCTGATGATGTCAAAAGTGAAATCTAATTGGATGGATGGATGGATGGATGGATGGATGGATGGATGGATGGATGGATGGATGGATGGATGGCATTTATTCATGGACAAATGATCATTTTGGTATCTGCCCAGTTGCAGAGCATATCTGCAAAATGACATGTTTTTTCCATACAATACTTGCTCTCTTTCTGGCAGCTTATCATACAGCCAATAAAGGGAACCTTGTGCATTGATATGAGATGAGAAGAGGCACAACAAAGCAGCATAGGTTTCCAATGAGCTGTGGTGCGAACATGTTGCAGCTTTATGTTTAAAAAAAGTCAACAATCTTTCCCAAACCATAACCTGACTTCATTCCATTTGAAAAATTCAGACAAAAATTATACTGCCCTCAAAACAAATTTGACAAAACAAATTATAAATAGATTAACATAATTTCTATAGGAGACAGAGCTGAATCTACACTCTTGGTAAATGGTTCCATACTGTAAATTTAATGCCATAGTATCCATATTTCATGTATAGAAAGTGCTTGCTCAGTATGGCAAATGCAACTTCAACATATATGTATTTTCTGTCTAGCAAGCTAAATAAAGAGCACAAATTTTCAATTTTGGATTCTAATCCAATTTTCTTGATACATTATTATATATATAAAAAAAAAATTCATAACATTCTAACTAAGAAACCAAAGTGTATGAAGTTTTTTAATGAAGAAAGTTCTGCCTTTTATGATGCTTATATGCTTAAGTGGCATTTTTAAGTGAGCTACATCTAAAACCTACGAACCCCCCCCCACCCTGCACTCTTATAAGATAAAATATACCTGACAATGGGCAGATTTGCTGAATTACAAGTGATGTGTTCAGCTCATCATCTATGGCCAATGTCGACGACAGATCTCGTCTTCATCTTCAGAGATGAAAAAGAAGACAAGGAGGAGGAGGAGGAGGAGGAGGGGTAACTTGTAAAGAAGAGAATAAAGGGCGGAAGTGAGGATAAGCAGTAAAGCTGACATTAGGGTCAAGTGCTGATCTGGCATCACATTTCCCTTTCAGATCCATCTATATGCATATGCTCACATGCACACACACACACACACACACACACATTATGGTCTTTAGCTCCACGTGTGTAGCTGCACGCCCACACGCTCTGTTGGGAAAGCCGCCAGAGAGGTTAAGTCACACTGAGACACAAAGCAGATGGATGAAATCAAATGAGTAAACGAGAGCATCGCAAATTATTTAAGTGTGTGCTTATGCCTGTGTGTGTGCACGTGCCACAGACAGAATATATGCAGGAGAGGAGCAAGACGCAGAATCTATTCAGGATGGAGGTAGTAGCTCACTGACAGACTGCGCTGCCATGCTCAGCCAGTTCATTGCTGTCATTCCTTACATCTTTTGACATTTTCAATTATGTCTTTCACACATGGCTGGGCACTTTTTTTTTTCCTTTCTGCGCTCTCCTCATCACCCTCCTTTGCTTTTCTCTTGCCTTCCCTCCTTCCTATTCTGTTCCTCCACCTTCATTCCATTTCCTTTTTAAGTGGCCGCTCCCTCTTCGCTTTGTGTGTCGGCCCTTTTCATACGTGGGGGTCAGGTAGCCCAGGGATCCTATTACTCCCCCGCTTTGTGGCGGATGGAGCGAGCAGGGGGGGACAGCGTGGTGAGCGGGGATAGGGCAGCCAAGGAGGAGGAAGAATGCTGTCAGATATGTCAAGGACTCCTGTTCAATTTATCTGGTGATCCTGAGGGGGACCACACAGGGCGAGGTGCACAAAGTAAAGGCAGACTTGTGTTTTTTGGATTCCTCCTAACACTCGGCAATCTTTTATGATTCATACTTGGTAGAAATATCTGTTGTAAAGGTGTCTCCAATGTGACGTTTGTTCTTAGTGTTGTTCCTCAGAAAAATAAGAATAAATTGCTCTCTGAGAATAAATCACTCTCTTATTTCCGGACGCAGCAGGCAGCTACTTTCATGAAAAAAGCTCTGAAAAACCCACTTTACGCCGCCTGCCAGGCAGTGAACGGCAGACAGACAAAGTTGGTGAGTAGCTGGTGAACATACAATAGCAGCTAAAGAGACAGCTATTTCCCTCAGTAGTGGGTGTAGATCAGACTAGGTGGCCAGAAACACAACACCAAATTAATTTTTTGGATAGCAATTTTTCCTAAATATTATATTTGTGTACAATTTTGACATACTTTTATTTAGCTTGAGTATTTCTAGCCCTACCTTATCACATTTCATAGGAGACTATTGCACTTTTTACCTCACAAACTTTGACTGCTATAGTTCCAAGTTACTCTCCAGCAGTGACACTCAACCTGTGACCTGTGTTCCAAGGAATATTTCATACTAAAAAAAATCTTAACTATGTTCTCCATTATGTCCCTGGTAGGAGCAGTTTATGTTTATTGATCATGTTTATGAATCCTTCCAACAGTTCAGTGATTGCATGATGGAAGAGGCTTAATGTTGAATAAAGTCTTTCAAATGTTACCAAATTATTCACAACTAAATTGCAGCTGCAGTGTAAAATGTGTAAAAATATGTTGTAAAATATCTGATTTATCTGTCAGTCCCTTTCAAAAAAAAAAAAAGTTTTTAATAGGTAGATCAGTTAGTTAATTTGAATTTGAAAGAAAGAGTTAAGGGCCTTTCAATGTTTATTCATTTTATCTTATAAATGACATTATTATTGCTGTTGGTTTATTAACTGGCTCCTGGCCTTCTGTCATTTTGCAAAAGTATCTGTGCTGTACAGATTAACCTCTTAGCCACAAAATACTGTATTATCTTCTAATATATTGCCATGAATTAAACTGATATAGTTGAGATTAGCTGCACCTCAAACTGCAACATGGAAATGCGTCTTACACATCACTGATGGGTGTCATTCTACCTGCCTGATGAGTATTTTAACTTTACACACTATTCACACATCCAGTATTTTCATTATCCAAAGTTTGTTTTCACTTTACACACATATTTTGCTGATAAAAACCTATTTTATTTATTTATGTATTTAACGTGTTTTAATTATAAACTACATACTGCATTTCTAGCCTCATCTGGAACTCCCACCTCTGTATGGGCCTTTCTGTAAATACACAAAACTCAGCAAGAAAATTTATATAAAACAGGCAGGAGTTGCTCAGTGAGGTGGCTATGGCAGAGATGATGCAAAAACACGTTGTGTGCAGTACCCCTTTAAGCAAAATTATGAATGCTATTACTTCTATTGGAGAATTTGTACATTGGTATATTACTACTTTTACTTTGAAGATCTCCATACATCTTTAGCCACTGTTATTATGAATGTTATAGATATTAAGAAAGAAAAAAAAATTAAGAAAACACAGAATGATCTGAAACGTCACCATGTCAGTTACTGTAAGCTTGCTGTAGAATGCATTTCATACTGTAAACACCTAAATACTGATTGATGAATTGGCTCTGTAATCTGACTGACTAATTGATTGAGTCATAATGAGGACATGATGTTTTTCTTCTCTAAGAGCATCAGACGACACAAAGCATCCATAATGCATGTTACATATTAAGGGGGAGCAGGGATCATTTTCCTCCTAGACCAACTGATGGATTTACTGATTGATTAGCTGACTGACTAATTGATTGGTTTTGTAATGAGGGGAAAACACATTTTTCTCCATTAGGCCAAACCAGGGGGGGATTCCCCTTCTTTGCTGGCAGCCATGATGTAATGCGTAGGTTATAATGACCTCAGCATAATCACCACCATTATGAAACAGGCACTCGGCTCTCAAAACCACTTCATCATCAGAGTGTTGCCTACTCATGCCTACACCCATCGCTCATTCACTCCTCACTCCTCTTGCACAAAGTCAGCCAAGCAGATAAGCAACGCTGCTGCCAGATCTGTAGCCAAATCACAGCAGAAACTTCGCAGGCCGCCAACAAAGCTTTGTTTGGATGAGTTTGGATGAAAAAGGGAGAAAAAGAGACTGTCTGTGAGGTAGTTAACTTTTGGTGTTGCCAAACTGGCGGCCCTGGCTATACTCACTTTCACCAGGGGGCAGTCAAGGAGGCAGGAGGCCAGATTGCTATTTTTCCAGGCTAATCAATGGAGCAAGTTGCCAGGTCTTTCCCCCCTCTTATCCCCCCCTCTCCTGCTGACTTTAACCCTGACCCTTCAGCAGGAGATCCCTGTCTTGGCAAGAGGGAGGTACAGAAAGCACGAGAGAGAAAAAAAAATGGGGGAAGTCAGTGGCGCGAGCTGAACAAGAGAAATGGGGGAGTCATGGTCAAGGGCTGATTAATGAGCCTCTAATTTAATCAGCAATTCCCATCTCACCAGGGCCTCTCCACGTGGCTCTGTAGCAGCTTATTATTTTTAACAAGTCCGTGATCTCCCCCTTTTTCCTTTTTCTCTCTTTTTCCTCCCTCTTTCTGTCCTTCCCAGTTACCCTTTTATAGTGAGCTCTTATCTGTGTCAGCGTCGGGGATGTGAATAGAGGAGCAATGATTAATGGAGATTTAAGACCTATGAAGGATGTCTAATCACTCTCTCCCTCCCTCTTTCTCCCTCCTTAAACAAAACTGACTGCTGCGGACTGAGTTTCAGACTGGGCAGCTGCTGTTATGCAGCCAATTACAGTGATGAATGCTCAAAGATGGCCCATGACACTTATTTCATATTGTAAGTTCAGAGGTGAGATGAAAGAAAAGGTGTGTGTGGGTAGGTGTGTGTCTATCCTGTACATTTGGAGTATATTTTCTTTATCCAAAGTTTGTTTTCCCTGTTTTTCACACAGAATATCATTTATGTGTTATGCTTCACACACATACTAATAATTGTTATTACTTTACCTTTATAGTAATAATATCTATTCACATATTGCCTCACTTATGATTAGTAAAATACAGTGTTGGGTTCATAAATAAGGCTAGATGATATGTCTTATAAACAATATCTTGATAACTGTAGGCTAATCTGCCATATACCTGTTCAGTAAATTCTCAGATAGTGCAGACATAATGATTCTTTTCTTAACAAAATAAGATTTTTGATAAAGTGGGTAAAGGTTCAGAAAATGACATCTTCTTATTGTAATGCAGCCTTTAAAACCAGGAAAATATCACAATTTAATGATATCCAAAATCAATCCAAAAGAAAATATCTAGTCTCATATGTCGATTATGACATCATTTTAATATTTTGACTAGTCCTTCTAGTAAATATAGCAACTCATTTGCTCTCCTGGGTGAGTGGTAAGACATAATCAAACAGATCGTTGTTTCTGGAGCTGATTATGGACGTTGCTAAGGAGTGAGCCTGTTGAGAGCTGTTTATGCACAGTAGGCCTACTGATCAGGCGCTCACGAGAAAATGGAGGCGGGTAAAGACAAAGTTTATGAGCTGCAAGTATAAGCGAGCATTTTGGTTATCCTGCAAACAGAAGACATGAAGACATTATTTTAAAGGCATTTATTTATTACCTGCTAGTAAGTAAAATACTTCAGGCAAGTAATTTCTGACCAACTTGCCCAAAAAATGCAAGTGAAAAAAAACACATCAATGTTGAACCCTGTATATGTTATACATGAGCTTTTCTTGTAATAAGTATTCACATGGCCAATACTGATTAGTTTGAATGCAGGAATGATCAGCTGCTGCGTGCTTGTCACTAAATGCAGTCATATCGCTAATCTAACCACGCTTCATTACAACCCTGGTATTATTTCTCTTTTCTATCAGCAACAACATTCCTGAAAAGAAGTTAGATGGAGCGAGGAAAAATCTGTGGTGGAATAATAAACAAACCCCCGGGTTGGCCAACATTTTTAGAGACGACAAAGTAAACATGGAAAATTCCTTTCTGACATTTTACAGCTCGACTTTCCGTATTTTGGGTGTTTAATGTATGTGCATTAATACCAAGATTTTTAATGCACTCACTTTCAGTTTTTACCCCTAAATAAAGCAATTTAGATAATCAGGCTAAACTCTTAGTTTACCGTCTGACATTGCTGATGACATTGTGTCTCCAGATCTTTGGTGAGTGAAATATTACCGTAACCCATAAAAATGATGGGCAAGTCTCCAAAAATGAACCCCAAATAGTGATAAATCAAATTTGTCCTTCACAGCAAGACAGTGTAACTTTTAAAGAACAAAGGTGGCTGTGGTCAGAAGTGTCAATTACAGGAAAATAACACCTCATTTTAAAAGTGTTCTTTTTAATCAGTTGCTATTAAAGAGATTATAATGAGGCGACCTGACTGAGGATGAATGAAATGGGACCAAAAGCAGAAACCAGCATGTGTTCTGCTAAAGCAAGGTGTTTTACTTTTGAGATAAAGCAGCTGAATTAATTGGCCAACATTAGCCACCATAAGCCTAATGGTCATACCAGACCATGTACGGCTGTAGCTACAAAATGAACTGCTTTAACTTGCTTTAAAGGGATAGTTCGGTTAATCTGATGTGGGGTTGTGCGAGGTACTTATCCATTGTCAGTGTGTTGCCTACAGTAGGTGCAAGCTGCCTGGCACACATCTAGTTTGGAGAAGCACCAACGCAGAAACTAAGCAATGTACTGCTGTGAATTGGGTCAGCAACAAAAAGTATTTTTTAAAAAAGATCCATCCTAAAAAAAAAATCTATAATTTTAATTGTATGCTATTTTGTCATCAGGTAGCCTTTTCTGATGGGAAACTGCTGTTAAATAAGCCAAATATTGCTCTCTCCAAACCAACCAACCTCACTATGCAAAATTAGTAATTTTACCTCACAGAACATGGGAGTTGCTGGTCTACCGCTGCCTCAATCTATTAGTTTGTTTATGTTACTGTGTGACTTTGGTGAATCTGAACAATCTCTTTAAAACACAGAAGTCACACAGATCAATGTCTCTTGTGTTCTGTGATATGAAGTTACTGATTTGATCCTTGGTGTTTGCTTGCTTTGAAGAAAGCAATACTTGTCTTATATAACTGTGGTGTCCTGTCAGAAAAGTCTGTCCAACAGCAAAGTAAAGCAGTAAATCTATTCTACATGTGGTATACACTTTAACTGATATTTATTTTTTTCAGGTGGATTTTTTTAAGTGGCTAAAATACCTCTTGTCGCTGACCCCGTCCACAGCAGTTAATTGCTTAACTTCGTAATTGTACTCCTCTCTGCTTCTCTTAACTGGGGGCACGCAGACCGGTATCGACTTGGTAATATTTGATTAATGATTAGTACCAAATAATCTAAATTATTTCTTTAACAATTCAACAGGGAAAGCACTGTATGTTTGTTAAATGTTGCATCAAATGTCATGAAGAAGTCCAAGAAACCAAAGGAGAAATACTGTTTTGTGGGCCCCATGCTGACAACAAACACAGTCACTGCCTTCTTTAGAAAAAACAAAAAACAAAAAACAAACAAACAAAACAAAACAAAAAACAGTAGACCTTCCCTCTCCACAAATAGTAGCTCTTCATACTGTAGCTGCCCTCGCTCACATTTGGGCTGGATAAAACAGCATACACAGCACCTTTTTTTCAAATGCAGAAGCAATTCATTTATTTCTAGATAATTAGAAATGATGGCAGGTAAAAAAAAAAAGACAGAATAAGAAGTGATGGAATAAGAAAGGCTTTGTAGTGAGTCAGAATGGAGATGAGAGGAGCTCTTTAATTCTACCTCTGATTACTAAGTGCCTCCGTCCATTATCTTTACACAGTGAATAGCAGAACACCATAAAGGTAAAATGTGACTCATCCATCCCCACCGGTTATCACTCTCAATGGCTTATGGGAGCTGCCTTCCCCCCCATTCTGCCACCTCCCACTCACCCCCACTCCCATCCATCCCCACACAGATTGACACAGCACCTACTTAACATAGCTCCTCAGAAAGTGCTTTTAGATTGTGTGTCCATCTGTTTACACATACATTCATTTTACACTGAATGTCCATGGATATATGTTTTCAAGAGAGACTTTTGTGTATGTATGAGTGTTTGTGTATGCATGAAAATGCATCTTTGTGAGCCCATCAGGTCATTTCATATGTGTCTTCTCTCAATCTGAGACAAGGGGAGGAGTATGTAGGTCCCTTCTCCGATCCTCTGCCATGCTGCTCTGAGAGGTATTGCCTCCCTTATTGCTGTTGAAAAGCCCCATCAGTGCCAGGCGCGCTGATTTATGTCCCTGAACCCCTCCACCTCCAGCTCCTTTCCATTAGGCTTTACAATATTCGCCCCATTGTTCAGCTCTCGGCGTTATCGGCCCTGCCCAGGCCTGTCAGCAAGACCTGCTCCACACACAATCACACCAGGAGCAGCGAGAGGAGAAGGGAGGGGGGGCTGATAGGACAGAGCGAGAGATCGAAGAGGTGGGGTACAACAGATAGGAGGAGGAGGAGGAGGAGGAGGAGGAGGAGGGAGAGTGCTGGGATGAAGAAGGAGATAGAGAAGTTGCAGGCAGAGATGGGAGGGGGGAGGAAGCAAAAGAAGGTGAGGTGGACAGTAGCATGTTGAGGGAAGTGTAGAAATGGGAGATGTCCATCTAAAGCTTGGTTTTATTGTTCCTGAAAGGATGGAGGTGGTTCGGCGGGGGGTGGGGGGGTGGGGGGGACATATGTTAGGCAAAATGTGAGAGGTTAACTGTAATGATGAGAGGTGGAGATGCCATTTGGTTGCAGTACTTTGGGATGTTCTGTCAGTGTACGTCCATTAAGATATAGATTTTATTGCCTGCGAATGGGTTGCGTTTGCGGTGTCCTCAGTCTTGGTGTGATAAGGTGAAGCTTTTGATATGGCCCCCCACTCTGTCAATTTAAGTCAGCTTTATTGCCTTGAAGAAAGGTTGGATGAAGCAGGAGCACGTTGATGCATTTGGTTAAATGTAGGTGCCTTTCAGACTGGGGTTTACAATGTAGCGCAGGCAGATGCAATGGAGTCATTAAATGTGGCACAATGAACGCTTGAAAGGCAGCCTTGAGAAAGGTTGAGAGGGGCCACATGAGCAGAATGTGAATGAGGGAAGACTATTTAAAGAGACTCAGGATCGATACTTGTCTTGATGATGTGCAGGCAAAGACGGAGAACATAAAGGTTGTTGGTGAGGGTGAAGCATCGAAAGTTTCAGCTGCTTAACAAGAAACATGCTGGTTGTTTTAGCTCATGAACACCAGCAGCAGTGGTGGACTCAGGTTGTCCTAAGGGGCAGGGACAACAAAATGTAAGAACACTGACTGTACGTGGTGGGGCACCAGCGTGCTGAAAGTCAAGATGCATTTCTGGTGAAACAGTTCCAATCACTGGTTTAAGATTACTGTTGTTTTATCATATGATTAAATCAAGGACATACTAATGGGCCCTTTATCACATTTTTTTCAACTGGAAGGGCACCCTAGGGGACCTTTCATCATATTTCTGTTTGAAGGCATCCTAGAAGACACTTTACCATGTTTTCTTCATTAGAAAGGCACCCCAGAGGACCATTCATCACATTTTGTTTATTGTTTATTGTTTATTGGCACACTTTACCATGTTTTGTCCACTAGGAGGGCACCCCAGAGGACCCTTCATCACATTTTTTCCATTTGAGATCACTTTAAATGACATTTTTACCATGTTTTCACCACTAGAAGGGCACCCTAGGGAACACTTTGCAATATTTTCTCTACTAGATGCACCCAAGAGGGCACTTTATCAGAATGTCTTGGGCACTTTTGTTGGATTTTATCAAACATGGGGGCACCGGGGCATGAAACCACCTTTGAGTCCCTTGAACCAGACACCAGGAGGTAACTTTTCTAAGACATCACTTTAAAGTCATATTTCTTTTATCACTAATAATGCAAAGGCATTTCAGTGCGATCTCACAAATATGTAATGTATTCCTTTTCCCCACCTCCTCTAAATGGATGCCACCTTGACTTACAGTACACCCCCCCCCCATTCTAATTGACAATTCTGGGGACAATTGCTCACAAATGGCAAAATTTTCCTATTTGTTTCAGTGCTGCATATGCCTACCCAGACAATGACATGGTAAATTTAAAATGAATTGCAAATTGCCCTCATTTCATATTCAGGGGGGCCTCTCCTCCCTTGAAGAGCCGGCTCGATCCTGTAAGAGATCTTTCTGACATATACCTTTAAGAAGAGGAAGATGAGAAACGGTGGATTAAAAGCAGGAGAGGAAGCAGAGAGAAGGGGGGTTAGTGTGGAGGGGGTGGCAGATAAGCTTGCTTGCTTTCAACTCTGTGGAGGATAAGGGAGAAGAAGTTTTAATATCTCTAAATCAGCGGCTCGATATTGAAAGTGTCATCTAATTGAAAATGATTTAGGACACCGGGCCCGCCTGGCAATCATATATAAATTCACTCCTGACACCAGCTCCAAAGTCTCTCTATTTCTACTTTATGAGTCATTTGCATGGTGGGGGCCTTGGAGAGTATAAACCATGCAAATGATATGGAGCGCTGCACAAGGTGATGTATCCCCTCCCCGCTCCCTCCCTCTCCTCCTTCCATCTCTCCATCTCTCTCTCGTTCTCCCTCTTAGCCTCAGGAGAAATGCTTTCTGCTTTGCTGCTGCCTTTGTCCAGAAAGTCATTTATTTCTCTTGTTGTTCGCTCGCTTGCTATTTTACAGCTTGCCGCATAGGGTTAGGGGGAAAGAGCCGGCTGCCACCCCATTCAGCTGAATAACTGTCTTCTCCCATTTGCGAGCCCATGTTGTACGTGAAAGTCATTTCCTTATTTTGTGAAAAGACAGATAGAGATACCCACAATAGGAATGCTGGTGTGCATCCTTATAGTACATAACAATAAATATACCTGTGCTTTATTGTGACACTGAAAGCCTCGGAGTACATCTTTGCACTTCAGACTGTATTATGAAGTAATACCTATAGTGTCTATGGCTGGAGGCTGAAAGAAACGTTTTGTTTTTATCTTTCGATGAGCTTTTCATCTCCTTAGCAAAGCTTTTATCAATAGTGTGTGAGTGTAAGGCTGCTTTTAAGTCAATGAACACACACTTGGCAGGTAGAGACAGTATGAAGTGCATCACAGAATCAGAAGCCTTGATGCAGTGCTTGGCAAAAATGCACAACAACCTGCAAGCTGAAGAGAAAGGGATGATCTTTGCTATGAAAGGGTTCCTATTAGGGTAGCATTATTGTATAATTTCCTGAAAATTAGAGTCATGTTTTTGTTACCACTTCAGTTGGCCTTATCTTATTTTATTTACTTTCTTCAAAAAGTATTTTATTTGCTACCACTGCAGTGGCAGTGACGCTCCTGAAATTAAACTCAAAAAGACTGACGTACATGTGATGTGCAGTGTTTTCAGAAATATGATTTATGATGTACAGTCTCAACTAAAATCCCAATAAAGTTAAGTGTCTTGTCCCAGTCCTGGTTTCTACAGCAGCCCAGAATGGACAAACCAAACAGACTCTCTAGATATCACGTCACATTCTCCACCATTTTCGTGGTCCCCATAATTTCACCTACATATGTGGAGGTGGAGGATGATGCAAAGTGTTTGCAATCTGCAAACTCTCCACTAGATGCCACTAAATCCAACACACTGGTCCTTTAAATGATCTCCAGAGCAGTTCTTTAGCTGACTGGCGAGCTCTCCTCTCAGATGGATATAACGAGCAGGGAGTGAGAGTTCAGAAGGGCTGGCTGTACGTGCTTACCCTTTACTGCTCCTATAAAACTTTTATGACTTGAAAATCCTCTATTTCTCCCTCTGGAGAGGTACACTGATATTATAGGGATGAAAGAATGAGGGAGAAATGGAGACAGATGGAAAGCAACTAAATGAGCATCTCTTGTTGCTCCTGTTCTCATATAAATGGACACATATTTGTAGACAAATTCCCCTTTTTTTGGCCTCTCGTCCCACCAAAGCAGCTGTTATTAAAGCATACGTAAACTGGCAAGAGGGAATATCCGTGTGCACATTATCATCTAACACTGTGTGGCCTTTCGTTGTAGAAACGGGGCTAAGTTATCCCACAGGGTGTAATTTGTGTGTAAACATGTGTGCCCTCGTTTTTTCCCCCTGGATCTGTGGTTTTGGTCCATTTACCAAGAAGAGCAAGGCTGCGCTGTAATCCTCTGTGTATGTTTGTGTGTATCTGTGCATATGGATCATATTTTGTGTGTGAATTTTACGTGAGTGTGTGTGTGTGTGTTCATTTTTTCAACTTACAACACAAGCATCCATGCACACATCATAAATTTGTGAGTGTTAACGTGCACATATGTGTTTGTTTACGTGATTTTATTTGTGCCTATATGCATTAGTGAGTAGTATATGCAAATTTTAGAAGTAGCATATGTGTGTGTGTGTGTTCAGGAGCTGATGAGTGAATGACTGCAGCAGTCTCAAGTGTTGCCCAGGGAGCTCCTGCGTGCGGTGGCAGTCTTGTTTGTCTTCCACCGCTGCTCAAACAATGGCTCCCCATGGGCCCGCTCTCCGCCTAATTGAGAGACTACAGAGAGAGAGAGAGGAGTGATAGGGCCGCGTTTACACCAGCTCAATTACACACACATCCACTAACACACTCACCACTTCCACTCACGCACAAGTAAACACTAACACACACACACACACACGTTGCGGCACAAGGAGGATAAAGCATTACAAACTGGTAATAGAGCCACTGCAGAGCCTCTGTACATGCTCTATTATGTGTATCAACACACACACACACACTGTGTACCACACACACCAATCACATCTGATGAAGAGACAGCTGCACTTAATCTAGCAGCACTAAGAAGTCTCTCAGCGCAGCACAAGGGTAAACCAAATAGTCGATACAGTGTTCTGTTGTGTTTGTGAGGCCTTGAAATGTCTGATACTCTCCTGCAGGAAGAAAATACCACATATATTTCTATTACATATCGCTCCAACAAACCAAGCTGGTGGAGAAACTGTGGTGAAAATAATGCAAAAAGTGACTCACACATGCTCTTTTTCTGCTCATTAATAAAAACATTTCAAATTTCAATTTTCAAATGCCATCAGTGTTTTTATTAACGCAAAATAAACTCATGTTGCTCCTGTGCCTGCGCCTGGGAGACTTGCTAACTTGGCTTGCAGCTGGACAGTATTTACTGTGACTTTTTTAAATCATGGTAATCAAATACAGTTATCATCATTAATAATAAGTAATATATTTACTGTACTAAATCATAAAATGACGATGATATGTCATCAGATATTATGGAAACAGTATGCCAAGTTGAAATACTTGCCACTCTGATGCTACAGCTGTGTTGTGCTCCTTTGAAATGTCTGTTTTGGACTGGAATGTCACCACATCTGTCCAATAGGAAGAAATATTAGGACACTCCCAAAAAATCTGAAAATGACCGGCAGATATATTACCACACATTCTCCAGCACTGACCTTGTTCAGGATTATTACTTTGCGATTTTTTAATCTTTGGAGTTATGAAAAACCTTAAAAGGTTTTTCAGGTGTATTCCCTCCATAAATCTGAACTTGAAGTTGTAGACATTGTCCTACATATATTTAACCAGTCATCGTCAGTAAATGTTACGTTAACTTCTTTCTCCCACCTTGATTTGACATACAAAGTGGAAAAAACCCTTTCCAGTTGTAAATATGAATGCATTCTTGAGATCAATTTCCTGTTAAAGTTACCTTTATATGCATCAGTAAATATCTTAATCATTATCATTCCTTTCTCTCCAATAGTGCAGTACTCATTTTTATATGTGTAGTTGTTGCATATAACACATTTAAAATTTAAAACAGTAATAAGAATCATCTGGAATTTAATTGTGCTTTATCATGAAATGGATAATCATTTCCATTCCTAGCCTGTATACTGTATATAAATGATGTTCTGCTGGTAGAAAACAACAAAATGTGTTGATTTCTTGTATACAAACCACAAAAACAGTATACTTTGAAAATTAGTATGTAATACATATTTTATACAATTAGTATGTATAGTACAGGTAAAAATGTATAGTACAGGTAAAAATGTATTATGGTATGGTTTATATATGGTATGGTATATATAGTATTTTGGGATTTATGTTAGACATGTTTCTTTCTCAGTCACACACACACACACACACACACACAGTTTGGATGCAGTGGCCCAACATTTCTCCTGCTACTCTTTCAGCACTCCAAGACCATTAGAGGAAAGGAGAGAAACAAAGAGAGAGTGTGTGTGCGTGTGCGTGTGTGTGTGTGCAGCGAGCTCTCCGGGCCCATTAGAGTGGTAGTGCAGGGCAACTACCAGGAGGATAGACTGCAGAAACAAGTGGATTAGGACTTTCTAACGAGGACAGGCAATACCTCTTGATGGATGACAGCCTTCATACTGCACCGCCGTGCTTATAGGATGTGTGTGCTGAGGGTGGCTTCGTGTTAGTGTGTGTGATTAAGTTTGTGTGTGTACTCTGGCTTGAATGTGCATGCATGCTTGCCATTACTGTCTGTGTCAACGTTTGCGTATCCGCTGTCGGAAGGAAACTGTGAAAGTGATGTCCTTGAATTTCACATCCCCATAATAAGGTTTCACCCTTCTTTTTTTTTTAAATTTTGCATCAAAGCAGTGGCATAAAAGACTGGCTCACAGATGTCAATATAAATATTTGCCACGCACTAACGCTACACGTCTATTGAAAAAAAACCCCACAGGATATTGTTATACAGGGAGCCTGTGTTCGTCCAGTATCGTTGACATATTCACTTGGTAGTACAATAGAGGCAAAAGCGAGGAGGCATGGAAGTGTCGGCTGCTTGTGTAGTCAATGGGCCCCTTTTACAAGCTATTTAAGAGGATAAAAAGCATGTCCTTTTCAGCGCGACACCGGTGTCAGTGCGTTTCAAAGGCGCTCCAGGGCCATTTAGGAGCAGTGGCAGCGCCGCCCGCTTTGATTAAAGCGCTACAGTGCAGAAAGGAGAGAGGCAACACTCTGCTAAGTGAATATGGAAATGACCTCCGCCATCCTCTTTTGCTCCCACGCCAACCTCTCCAAACGCACAGAGCAGCATGATGACTGTGTCCTGCTTCTGTTTATCAGTCAAAGCATTAAGAGGAGTGTGTCTGAGTTTCTAGTTAAGATATTGGGGCACACTTTATCTCACAGCACTAAGCAATAAGACATAACAAGGGTTAATTTGTATCAAATGAGACAAAAATTAGAAATAATATATTCTTTATTAGACAGTTTTATACCCTTTATAAAACCTTTATTAGACTTTGTTAGAAGGTAATTGGGGACACATTACAACAGAACCGTACTATGAAGTAAAGTGTATTATTGTCCACTGTTAAACCCTTTAAACCTGACTTTAATTAGGGACACATTAAACCAGAGCTGTACCCAAAACTTAAGTGAAATGACATATCTGCTACTGTACAGTTCTCTTGTAATGCACCCTTAATCACCTAAGTCTAATAAAGGGTCTAATACTGTCTAAAAAAAAGAACATATTCTAGTTCTTGTGTAATTTGATACAAAGTGCCGCTTGTTACGTCTTGTTAGTGTACTGTGAAATAAAGTGTGACCAGATATTGCACATAAGGGGTGTGTGTGTGTGTGTGTGTGTGTGTGTGTGTGTGTGTGTGTGTGTGTGTGTGTGTGTGTGTGTGTGTGTGTGCATGTGTGAGGAGAAATGACTGGAGAGAGCACAATGGCATGATGGGCCCTGAGGAGTGGTTGCGACCAGCTCAAGTGTCCTGGTTTTGATTAATTAATATGCTTCCAATGACAGCAGCCCCTGACAGACTGAGAGCACGGCCAGGACCTCAACTCTCCTCTCTTCTCCTCTCCCTCCTGGTGAAGCTACCAGGATTAGACTAACATAACTAATACTCAAAATACATGCACTCATAAATTATCGCTCTGACTCTCTCTTTCTCTGTATAAATATTTAGTTTAGGGCAATATATTCACACATGGACAGCGTGGGCCAGATTTACGCATCCAACACCAACCTGCACACCTATGAAAAAGTGATAAATTACTCTGAAAGAAATAGTCTCTTTATCTATCTCTGAAAAAAAAAAGCAAAACCCATGCACACCTACATGCTGATCCTCATCGGTAACGCAGATCACATACTCCTGCATGGTTGTGTCCTGTACTGTAGGTTAGCTCATTTGCATGTGTGCTCTGTTACGTGCCATTGGCCCTCAAATGGATGTGTCCCGCCATAGAAGCTTCCAGTAATTAACCCAACACAACATAGTTGTCATCCAGTAATTGACCTAATTGTTTGGCTTGTCAGCTCCCGTTCTACGTATTAAGCATTAAATATGCTGGGTGTCATTAATCAAAGGATTATCATGTATCCAGGGGAGGGCGACTGCACTGTGTCTTGCTCTTGTTTAGCCGTGTGAGATGTTATAGAGCGTGTCCACAAGGTGTTGTATAACCCTACTTTTCTCCTCGTATTTTAATCGCCATAACATTTTTTACAGGCTTTGAGCCTCTAATAGCTTGTGAAAGTCCTTATTTTACAGCCCAACAGCACTCCATCAAATTATCCACAGGGTTTACAGTGCGCCATCTTTGCCAGGCAAAGTGGGGTGCTTTGAAAATTGTGTAAAATTGAATTTTGTTTAGCCGAGGTAAATCACAAATCAGAATTTGTTATTCCCAACACCATCATCCCATTACTGTAAAGCTCACCACTCTGGCCTTAATGTACTGTCTGTGAATGCCAACATCAGCTTACCCGCCCTGATACTTTCTATAGGCCCTCGTGCAGGTGTGTGTGTATGTGTGTGCGTGCTTGTACGAGTGTGTTTTGTATACGTGCGAGCGGGCAGATGGCTCAGGTCCAATTCACAGCTGATTCACAGCTGAGGCTTATGTATTTAGAAGCAGATTGCCTCCAGGTTGCTATAAAAGGTGTTGAGCTGCCACTTTTATTGGATTTTTAAAGTGAGGAGATTACATCCAGTATATGTCTTAATGGTTCCCCACACACTGCTTATTCAGTTTCAGCTCTCTCCTCTAGTCAGGTTTTTGTATTGTCTTGAGCAAACGAGGAGGGGTGCACTCCCTTATACCCTATGCACACACCCAGTGCATTAATAACAATAACAATAAAAAGGTAATCAAATCTGTAAAAACAATATGTACTTAATGTTGGCCCAGGATCCACCGCTAAAAGCCCACCTCATCAAGCTGCAAATTAGTCTCGGCCGTAACTTTATTACGGCCTGGCCCGCAGACGGGCAGCCATAAATAATTCAACTGCACTGTCTCTGGAAGCGGTGAGATTTAATTCTACTGAATGGAAAGTGTGTGCGTGTGAATGTCTGTGTGTGTGTGTGCATTTGCTTAGATGCACGCATGCCTGCAAGGTTTTGTTTGAGCCTGTGTGTGTGTGTATGTATTTGTGAAATTAGAGAACTCCTCCTCCATACAGAAACACACATGCCGCCAATACCACCCTCCTCTTTCCCCTCTGTTCTCCCATTGGCAGGCTGCTGGCTTCAGCCTCCCATCGCAGAACATTCCCCACCAGGTAGCACCATGGCAACGTGCTCAGCCTCATCCATTAGCCAGCCAGCGCCCCAATCCTCCCAGCTACAACCACCTAGAGAGACAGACACACACACATGGAGATAGGGAGTAGGTAGAGATGGGGTAAATCAGTGGAAAAAGGAAGAAATAAGAGAAGAGATAAAAGAAAAAAGGAAGGTATCAGAAACCAAATAGGTGAGAATAAGAGTAGTAGAGGATAAAACTCTTCCAAGGCTTAACAGCAAACTTTGGATTATGTTAAGAACAGTTTTGGCACCTTATATAGGATCATTACAGCCTACTGCAATTTAGGGCTTATTTTTGCAGTTTTGTCCATCAATTCTGTATTTACTTGACAGGTGATTTCTGAGGCCTTTGCTATAACAAGACTAAAAAGAAATCTGGTAGGGTATTCAAAGAGTTCAAGAAAAGTTTTAAGAAAACCTGCACGTACCAACTAGACAAAAGTAAAAATTCTTGCCCAACAGCATTCCAGCTGTGATACAGCTGCTAGAGCTAATAGCAACCAATGCACAATGCTTGTGATTTCACCAGATACATCGCAGGGCATCTCTGAAGCGATTCTCCACTGTTTCACTTCAAATGTGCGCCGATTCTTTTTTTTACAGGAGCTCTGCTTCTGAAATGCTCCTGGTGAGACATGAAATGGTGTGGAGGGTGAATTAAAACAGTCTTGCCAACTCAAAGTCATAAAGCCGTTCCAAGTGGAATTAAGGTGTAAGATGCAGGCCCAAAAATACTTCTAATCTAAACTGATCATTATGAATATCCATCAAAGTTAACGTCTGACGTCTTAGTTAATGTGTATTGATTCATTATTAACAACATTTTGGCTGCATTCTCTTTTGGTTTTAGCCAGCATCCACAAACAAATACGCATTCACCAGCAAACCTCCGCAGTTATGTAATTGCTGCTAGCACATGGCTATGCACCCACATTGACTGCATGTGGTTCCTCATTGATGATTGATTCGTTGATTCATGGCACACATGACACAATCACTTCCTCTTCTATCTCCTTCAAAAACCAGTAGTCAGATAACCAACATATTTTTTAAAAAAAACAAAAAAACAAGAAAGCAAGTCACAAACAACACACTTGCTGTACAATGGCAACATACAGTCACTGTAAAAGTTAAAAAAGTCACATACAACTTGGCCTGCTTTCTTCTTCAGTGATCTTTCTGTTTATTGCTGTAGATTACTGCTGTAGGCACCTTAACCGATGCAGCCAACGTGCTTATTTTAACCCAAACACAATCATTTCCTCAGTCTAACCAAGTACTTTTGTTGTCTAAACCAAACAGTGACCATTTTACAGTGTCAAACACATTGTTTGTTAGTTACCATGATGATGAAGGTCACCTAATTATGACAACAAAGATTACCAGACTATTGTTACCATGGTGATGAAGGTCATCTGACAAATGCACATCAAAATACATTTAGATAATAAGGGCAAATAACTCGAGGGACAATGTGTGTTTAAACAGAATTCTCCTTTAATGACTTAGTGAAGTTTTTTTTTTTTTTTAATTTGAGCCAAGTTACCTTGCAATCATCCAGGGCCATGCAATCCTTCAATGCCAGAAAACAATAACCTAAAGTCATCTTGTCACTATCATCTGGTCACAACTTGTAGAGTTTTCCATCTGACAACACAGAGAGCTCATTTCCCTAAGCTATTCACCGCCTGTTCCTCACGGTGTCCGAAACTACGGACTTGCCAAATCACCGAGCAGACAGCCGTGGTATGAACCGATGCTTCAGGACAGATGGAAGCTGTCTCCTGCCCATGAAAATGTCATCACTGTACCTGCACCATATATCTTCATTAACACAGCACAGATAGGCATCAGGGGAAATGCCCGCAATTTGATGGGAATGCTCAAGTGTAGTGTGTTAAGCACAGCAGGCAATTTGAATTCATTGTGTGTGCAGAATCAACCTATTAGTGGCATTTAGCTTTCAATACAGCAAAGTCCTGCCAGTGTTGTGTGTGTCAGCCTGTCTGCGTGTGTGTGTGTGTGCGCGCGCACATGCTTGCAATTGTTTGTAAGGCTAAGTGACAACAAGAGACCTTAACATGGTGATGTATGGTGTATAGCAATGGAGCACATTACCAGGCTGCTCTATTCTCTGACATCTGCACCTTGTTTACTGCAAGAGAGGGACACTGTCCTCCGGGTGGGGGTGTGGAGGGGTGTGGGCTGGGACAGGGAGGGGGCACAAGGGGAGCCCCAGGTCTCACTTGTAATTGAGGAGTGGAATGAGAAAATGTGAAGGGAAAAGTGAAAATGTGAAATGGCTTTTTCCTGCCCCTCTCGTGTGCGTGTGTGTGTGCGTGCGTGCGTGCGTGCGTGTGTGTGTGTGTGTGTGTGTGTGTGTGTGTGTGTGTGTGTGTGTGTGTGTGTGTGTGTGACTTGCCTAGTGGCAGGAGCAGAGGTTGTGGGTGCCTTGAGATGCTGTGGCTGCATTGAAGGGAATGCAGGGCTGTGCGTGTGTATGTGTGTGAATCTTGAGGGATGTAACACCAAGGCAATATCAGTGGCAATATTGGTGGTTTAAGAAGGGGCTTGAGTGAGCAGGACCTGGGAGAGTTTGTTTCTCTCCCTCCATATATATATATATGTGTGTGTGTGTGTGTGCGTGTGTGTGTGTTTAGGTGTGTATGTGTGTAATGGAGCAACAGCTCTGTGGCTGCAAAGCGCAATCAGTTCCACCAAGCTGACATTCCACCAGCACCTGCCTCGCCTCGCTTCACCCAATACACCCCCCGCCCCCCACCCTGTGGCTCACTGAGTCTCGGCATGGATGCAGTGGCGCGAGCGATAAGGCTAATATTACTTGGGGATAAAAGCGGAATTAGCTACCTGCTGTGAAAAACGGGCACCTCGAGCCGTGATGGAGAGCCGGGGGGTTTCACGAAGGGGGGGTACAGAGCTGTACAGGGTGTGTGTGTGTGTGTGTGTGTGTGTTGGGGGGGGCGTTCTGATAATATTGGATCGCTGTGAGAAAAATGGCCCAACAACATCCCTTCAGTGTGTCCTCCTGTAGGCTCTCAGATAGTGACCCTCACTGCTGCTCTCTGATTCGATTTCACCATCCCTTGATTTTTCTGGTTTGCCTTCTTTGTGTTTTGCTTTCTACTGCTTTTGATCTTTTACTTTATTATTTAGAGACTGCCCTCCCAAGAAAAACAACATAATGAGTCGTAACAAAACAATATATGTTTACATTCTGGACACAAAGCAGTAATTATGGCTTGTGTCCATCTTGAGGAAAGGAGGACATCAGTTGATGTTATTATAAAGCGACAAAATCTGTGTAGGATTGTTACACAAGAGACTGCTAATTATTTCCCGTTTCCAACCAGCAGTCTACATTGGTTTCTGTTCACCATTGCCTATTATTATAACTTTGGCAGCAAAGGTCCCTTAACACTAAAATAAGTTGGAATTTTAACTTAAACCACAATTTGTCCCCAGCTTGGCTCTTATATTCAAATGTTTGGTCATCATCTCTGTCACAGGTTGTGTGACAGCATGTGTGTCTATCAGGTATAGAAACCAGTCCCTCCAGGATTTCACAGGCTGTTTTTTTTGTGATTGTTGCAGAATGTTGTGATGCATGTTGCAATGTATTTAGGCATTCTTTGCAATGAAGTTGCGAGAGCAAGTTAAAACTGCCAAAAAACAATTTTTTTTGTGGTTGACTTCATTAAAAATCAAAGGCAACTTGTTACAGTGAGAATAAAACCACATTTTTTTTCTGAGTCTTACCAAAAAGGCTTAAGATTACAAAAATTCTACCAAAATATACTTTATTTGTAAATGAAGAAGTGCACAAACAAGCAAAATCTTTTTGGAGCTCAAACTCAAGGAAAACACAAAATTTTAGTGTACAGAGCATTGATAAATGTTAATAACAATGACAGATCTTGTGCCCTTCTTAGTAAGAAAAGAAAATAGAAAAATAATAAAACATGGAGTTGGTTCATTAAAGCACACATGATGTTTATGCTAGATTATTATGATTGGTGGCACTATATTTCTTTCCTCATCTAACTTCCTGGTACCTACTCTATGTCACCGCATTCCCAGATCTCAGCAATTGACCTGATGAGTACAATGTTGACGATGGATGGTCTAAACCAGGGGTTCTCAAAGTTTTGATGATGGAGTGCAAATTTAGGAGGCCAGCATATGATTGAGGACCACACAGGAAAAACCAAAAATTTATTGCAGTATTTGTGATTAGTCTCATAATGGCATTTAACATTAAGTTCATTGAGCACTGAATTCACCTGTTTGCAGATAAGGCAGATCACTCCTTTTCTCTTAGGTGTTTTTTCCATCTCAGTTACAAATAAGATTGTTGAGACTTCTGCCAAAATCACTAATTTAGGTTTAGCTAACAGCACTAGTGTTGATGACAGAATGTAGTTCCTGCATAATTCCCACTTGTGAGGTGACACCTGTTGCCATGGCCATTGATCCGTGGGCTTTATTCTTTACCTGAAGAAGAACAGTGAAAAGAAATTAGAACAAGAAGGAGAAAAAGATGAGTTGTAAAACAAGCCAAGTCAATGGAATCCAAAGACAACAGCCTGAGGGGCATTTTCGTGGCTCAGCAGCAGACTCCTTAGAGGTGGGCTGTATCCACACTTAGCGGACACACTGAGACCTGTCGCTAAATTCAGGTTAGTATGAGACAATGTAGCCATGTCTCCCCCTAAACACATAAACCCCATAAACACTTACACTCTGCCATCTGCACTGTTTTTCATGAAACATCTTGTTTCCCAACATGACCCACCGCCTGAGGGAAAGGATGCTGGGGGTGCGACGTGGCTTATCATTGTCCAGATAAAGTAAATACAGTATAAAGGAAGGGATCTGAAATATTGATGAGGGCCCGACACGAAGCCTGCAGCTCTGCAGCCTGGCTACTATGAGGTGCTTTATCATTCTCGGCTGTAATTGAGCAGTAGGAGAGCGAGAGAAGCCCTCAGGGCAGTTTGTGAGAGCCAGCAGCTACACTCCTACTCAAACCAAGGACCTCCCATGATGCCTCACAGACTGAAACAGAGAATATTGGGGAAGCTACTTTCCCAATCTCGCATTAATTGGATGTCATTTATCCTTCAAATTCCATCTCTGCTGAGACTGATTGCAGCATTATATGTGGATTGTGCCCCCCCCCCCCCCCCCCAACCCCCTCCCTATTGAGGACTTGTCTATTTTCTTTCAAATATGTAGGATCAATCTGATCAAATTTGGCTCACAAGTGGGGCAGGCAAAGTTTTTATTTCTACTTCATTTCCTCAAAATAGATGGCAACCAGAAGGGATTCACTCATTTTATGCAAAAACAAAGAAATTGCCTGGGCTGAAACTGCTGCAGGCGGGACCGTCTATGAAACAAAAATTGTCACTCAGACATATTTTGTTACATTTCATTTTATGGAAATGAGATTTCATTCTTGCAGTTACCCATTATCCCATGGCTGTTGGCTCAGTTTGATTCTGAGATGTACTCCAGATTCTTCAATTTGTAATTTTGCACTTTTACCAACATCAGATGCTTCGACATCAGGACGGCAGCTCTCTCTGCAACACTCCCTTTTCCCTCTTGCTCTATGACACTTTCAACATGGCTGTCATTTACATATTTAACATAATCCTTCCCCGTGGAGCTGCCCATGATAATGACCATGTTGTGAAATGAGCAGCAGTGCCCGTGCCAATGAGCCATGTGGGCACGAGGGGCGCAGCGGCTTGCCAGTTGGCAGTGCAAAGAGGCTGGCTGGGTCAATAACTGCAATCAAATAAGTCAGTAGTTGTGTTGGAGGATAGAAGACAAGAAAGAGGAAGAATTACAAAAAAATCACAAATGTGAGATGACATGAAAGATGGATTCGGTTAGGTAATTGTAGGATTGGGGTTCTTTTACAAAAGTGGAGATGGTTCTAAGACTAGAACCCCGTGCCCTGTGTTACTCCACTACACACTCCCATTTAAATTGGTTAATTACTACGAGGCTGCATATGGGGAGATTTATGCGTGTGTTGCCATGAGACAACTTGGCTGCTAAATAAGATGAGCTCTGGGAAGGGGATGACTCCTGTGTCAACAGTCCAGGCTCTTTGTTGTTGTATTTTTTGCTTCATAATGCAACGCACATTTTCAACTGGAGACAGGTCTGGACTACAGCAGGCCACTCTAATTTGTGTGGTATTTTACTGTGAAGCCACACTGTTGTAACATATGCAAATTGTGTCATGGCATTGGCTTGCTGGAATATGCAGGGACATCTCTGAAAAATATGTCTGGATGGCAGCATATGTTGCTTCACAACCTGTATGTACCGTTCACTGTTACCCATGATGCCATGGGTACTAACACACCCCCATACCATCACAGATGCTTGCTTTTGAACTTTGGGCTGGCGACTATTTGGATGGCCCTTGTCCCTTTTAGCCCAGAGGAGACAACGTCGATGATTTCCTCCCAGAAAACTGAAATGTGGACTCATCAGACCACAGCATACTTTTCCACTCTGCGTCACTCCATCTCCGATGAGCTTGGACCCAGAGAAGTCAGCAGTGTTTCTGGATGTTATTGATGTATGGCTTTAAAAAAAAAGTTAGTAAGTGTGAGATGAGAGATGAGTTTGATAAGGTAACTGGAGAATTGGAGGGTTTTTAAAGAGTTGGGGGTGGTACAGAGGCTAGAACCCCATGCTCTGTGTCACTCTGCTACACACTCCCATTTAAATCAGTTAATTAGTATGAGGCTACATAGGGGGAGATTGACGAGTGTGTTGCCATGAGACGACTTGGCTGCTAAATAAGACGAGCTCTGGGAGGGAGTGGGATGCCTCTGTGCGAGCGCCCGCTTGCATGAATAACCTTTTGCATAAATCTGTGTGCGTTTTTGTGTTTGTGTATTACTCGTATGTTGTGTAAGTACATGTGAGCACGTTTAGGGAGTGTAAGGGGGTTAACAGTTGCTTAGGAGTGGAGGGGGCTGGTAGGGGTTGTTGTAATCTGTGGGGGTATCCATGTGAAACAAGCGTGGAAGGTGGAGAGGGAAAATCTGTTATTTTGCGTAATTACCACATAATTGTGTCTCTGACTGTCAGTGATTGCTTTGTTTATTAGAGGGAGAGGGGCAAATGAACTCCTGGTGGTTTGACTCATACCTTCTCTGCTGTTCCTGGTGTCTGTATTTGTCATTAGGCATGTGTGCCTCATGGTCCTGTTTGATAACATACTGTACAAGGTTGGTATATTGGTGAAGTGGTAAGAAAATGTAATGTAGCCTCAGTCAGCTTGACGGTATGTGGGAAAGTAGGGGACATTTCTAACTGTTGTGTGTTATTGCCTCATAACAAGTCAATTCAGGTATGTCTCCTCTTATTGGCTGAATTGAACTGAGATTTTTGGAAATGCAAATAACGATGGATTCAAATGAGGTACAATTGTACAGATGATAGTGTTGTAGTGAGACTTGAGGCTCAAGACTGATCTTGGTCTCAAGACCCCTTTTTGATGGTCTTTTCTTGGGTGTTTTTACTCTGAGACAGAGAAAAGACTAAGATGACTGGATTGTATTTCAAGACAAGTCAAGACTGCAACACTAATTACTGTACTAATTAGTGTGATTGGAGGTAAAATGTCCTGCTTCAAATCCAACAAATAGCTCCAACAACAACTCATTTCTATTTTGAAGTTTTTGTTACCGTTATCTGCTGTCACCTCTTCTCATCCCCCATCACACACACTCTTGGGTGGTAAAATTTGGCTGCCTAAAACATGAAGAGTTCATTTGTGCAACAGCATCCAAAAGTAGGCACACAACAGGGTGTAAATTCTGAAAGCAACGCTTCATGGAACGGCTGGAACCATGTCAAACTTCCATCTGAAGTTACAATGGAAGCATAAAGAAAGGTAAGCTAAGTGTAAGTGACAACAGCAAATCTAGCAAACTATGTTACAATTTTGCTTGTGATAAACAATGATGTGGAGGGCCTCATAAAGCTATGTAGCTAATGTATTCTCTGCCCACAGTGTTTTACAGATAGGGAGCGTTCTTGCTTTACAGAAGAGCAAGACCTTCCATACCTCCAGTCTCCAGAGCCTACGTATGAGGAATTACTCATTCTGTCCCTGCAGCATGGAGATCATGGCCGTGCAGCACAAAAGTGGAATGATCAGGCCGAGTTCCAGAACAAAATGTCTTAGGGTGCATCTGAAATTAGAGGGGGAGGGGGGGGGGCACTAGTTGCTACAGTGCGGGCTGGCAAAAGCAATGTAAACTAGTGTAGGTGTTAGGGTCCAGAGCGTAGTCCCTGATGAACAGATCGTGCTGGAACACAGCTACAGTAGCTGCAAACAGTCATTCCTTTTCCGCAACAGTTTGCTTTATTCCCTCAAAAGCATAATATGTCTTTCAGTTACGTTCCAGGATATATCAAGTGTCCTTCCACTCACAGAGTGTTCAGAGTCCATTCAGCTTGACATAGCTGAAGAACAATTTCAGAGAGGCTACATAATGCTCTCTGCAGTGTCAGATCACTCTCAGATCGGTTTCACTCACTGGGACCACTACATTGTCATTACAACACAATGCCTTTTGGCTTTTATACTAGTTTGCCACAGTTGACGGACATTTTTAGCTTATGTATGAATATGTATAAGCAGCTGCCAGGGTGAAACTAGAGGCAGCCATATGACACAGTGTGAAACAGACTTTAAGCAAATTCAACAAACTAGTGATGTCACATTAATTAAGAACTCAGCTGTTGCTCTTTCAGCCAAAGTTACTGGAACATTAAAATCTTTGCTTCACAAGTCTTAACTGCAGCACCTTGAACTGTATCACTCGTTCTCAACAAAGAAAATATGTTTTCAGGTAATTTGTTAACTTTTAACAGGTGGGGGGTGTGGGGGGGTCGCAGTTTGTTATATTAACCTACGATTATGGACGAGTCTTTTAGTTTTGTATTTTCTGTAGCTAGTCTACACTGCTCAAAGAATATTAGAGATCCAAGACAAAATTGACAGAAGGGCCAGACTGAGAGAAAAAATTGCAATTATAAATTCATCTGCTACTTAAGCACCACAGACAGCACTCTGGATTTATCAATACTTGTACTACAACTTGTACTACAAACCTCAGTCAGATAAAGGATCAATAAGTCAATCAATAAGTTAGACGTTTTGTTCATTTTGCCAAATCAACTCTATAGTTAAATCAATGTCTCACTCCTCTTAATGTGATTGACGTTCATAGAGCTTTAAAGCATCTGGATCCCAGCAAATCGGCTGGTTCTGATTTGCTGGATCCTCATTTTCTCAAGCTTGCAGCAGCTTTTATAGCAGAACCTCTGTCATATATTTTTAATCTTGCACTTTTTTAAACCTTTATTTATTCAGGGTCAGGGTTAGCATGAACACCCTGATCATATTCAGAAAGGTACACATTCTCACCTGGAAGCTGCCCAGTACAGCCACAGTCTTATCTGCCGGCCACTGAGCAGCTCCATCGGAGCGGCTGGGGTTTGGGCCTTGCTCAAGGGCACCTCAGTGGTGGTAATGAGTGAGGGGCAAGTGCTGCCTTTCACTTTCCCCACCCAGATTTATCCTGCCGCTCAGGGGATTGAACCTGTCACAACCTCGCTTCTCTAACCTTTAGACCACCACTGCTCCACCCTGCCACTTAATGTCATTCCTAATTTTTGGAAATCTGCTTATGTGCTCCCATTGCTGAAAGGAGGAGATCCCTCAGTTGTTAGTAACTACAGACCAATCTGTAAATCATGTGTTTTGGCTAAAGTCCTTGAAAAGTTTGTTAGTGAACAACTTGTTTTCAGAAACAAATGGCATTTTATCACAACATCAGTCCAGTTCTAGACAACAACACAGCACAATAGCAGCTGCTATTAAGGTGGTCGGTGACATTATTGAGGAACTAGACTGCAAAAAATAAAAAAAATGTGGAGCTCTTTATATTTGATTTATCAGAGGCCTTTGAAACAGTAGACCATGTCATCTTGGCAGATAGATTCCGCAACACTAGCTTATGCTGCAAGTTGGTTTGCTAACTATTTGTCAGCTAGAACACAATGTGCTCAGTTTGCTGGGTCTTTCTCCTGCATTCCTCCCTGTCAAAAGGCGTGCCTCAGGGATCCATACTGGGACCACTGTTCTTCTAAATACGTGAACAATCTTTGTGACAACTTATCAAATGCTGCCTACCATTTCTACGCAGATGATATGGTCATCTATTGTTCATCCCCCTCAGTAGTAAAAGCTCTAGAATACCTGCAGTTTGCTTCTGATGTTGTCCAGACCCACTTAACTCAACTTAAGCTAGTGTGAAATGCAGAGAAATCCAAATTCATGCTATTTTCAAAAGGCAAAGAGTTAACATCTAATCTTCCCAAGATGTTAAGTACTCAATGAGTTGAACCTGTCATTCAAATCACATATTGAAACCTTGTCTCCAAGCTGAAGGTTAAATTGAGCTTCTTTTTTAGGAACAAATCCAATTTCTCCCTCCAGGCAAGGAAACATTTGATATCTTATGTGTCCTCTAACTTTTTTACCTCTGCTGGATTACGGTGATTTGGTTTTTATGAATGCCCCCGACCAGTGCCTAAAGAAGTTAGAGACCACCATTGTGCTTTGCATTTTATTACTGGCTGTGGAAATTGCATACACCACTGTACTCTGTATGCCACTGCTAAATGGCCATCTTTTTACATCTGCAGGCTCTCGCATTGGTTGTTTTTTATGTAGAAATCTATTCTTAGCCTGGTTCCTTCTTATGTATATACATACATGTGTACAAACCAAAATCAATATGGCCTTTGCTCTCATAATTTTCTATAAATGCTGGCTGTGAGAGTGAGAACAGAACTCAGCAAAAAAGCTTTGAAATATGCTGCTCCTTCGTCTTGGAATAATCTACAGAAGGATCTGAAATTGGCAGAGCTGATCACTGTGGTGTCCAAGGATCAAGAAAATAACTCCTTTGGTCAATGTAATTTGGTTTTGTAATTTGTAATTTTTTAATGAAATCAACCACATCATAATTGTTTTTTGTCCCTGACCTTGTAATCCATGTTTATTGGATACTGTTGTTTTATTAATGTGTTGTGTGTGATAGTTGTATATGTTTATATTGTTGTAACTTGTAATGATGTTTAATGCTGCCCTCTTGGCCAGGTCACTCTTGAAAAAGATTTTTAATCTCAGTTAGGCTTTTACCTGATTAAATAAGGGACATTCAGTATATATGTATACAAATCTGATATCTACAATCTCTGTCATTTAAGAGTCTGCACATATAGGGGCTTGATTATCTCTTATACGTATCTCTCAGTTCGACATTTATTGATGGTTGGTTTGTTTGAGTTTCTTGTCCGACAACCTGTGAGCTCCTTCGTCTGGGAAGTAGCCAGTCACTGAGGTTGATTGGATTTGAGCAGCTTTTTGGCAAAGTCAAGACACACTTGAGTGCGTCTCTCAGCTAGAGTAGAGTACACAATACAAGAGTACAGGGAGCTTTCAAGTACCCCGCGTACCTCTGGCCAAGCATATCACAGCAACATCACAATTTTAAAAAAATGTTGTTGTTTTTGACATCTTGCAGTTGTACATACATGTTTGAAATGTTCATTGTCAAGGGAGATTAATGCCAATTTTTGTACATGCTTAGGTCATGGCTGACTACTTTTATTTTATTCTATTAAAGAAGGAAAGCTTCACTACAAGTTTCATTACAACTGTTTTGTTGAGGTTGCACCCTTGTAGAACAGGGCCTGGGAATGATAAAAAATAATAATAATAATAATAATAATAATAATAATAAGACTTGTCATTGGGATCTGCCCTTGTGAATTTCCAACATGTTCAAGGCGTGTCACCAGTAAAATAGAAATAATCATCTGCTGTCAAATGTCTTCACCAAACTGCACCTTTTAGACCGCTGAAACGCCTCTGTCGTCCTCATAGTCATAGTAACTACAACAATGGAGCTCCATTGGGTTGCTCAGACAATTTAACAAAGCACCTCACATGAAGATGTGCATTTTTAGTATGGATGGCTCACCTGGGAATGAGCCATGGTGTCAGTGCAACATTGTCTGTGGAGTTACTGTGTGCATACAGAGCTCTCAAAGGGCTCGGCTCATTAGAGAGTTGAATTTATGATGACACGTAATGGGCTGTTGCTTCAACATGTGGCATCTATACAAATCAGCACTCTTTTCTGTTAGACTTAAACTCTTAAATCATCATCTTTTCATGTGTTTTTTTTTTTTTGTATAATGGCATTTATTATACTGCAAGAACAGCATGAGGAGAAATTTATTGCAAATTATTAAATCCACATGTAAGGCTTTAGCGTCTTCTCTCCCTCTCTCTGTGTCTCTGTCTTTCACTTTCACACATTGTAATATAGATATGCTCAAAGTGAAAGTACCAAATGACCTTCAGCTGTCTCTCCCTGCCTCGCTCCGCTTCTCCTCTTTCTGTTGTCTTCTAAAAATAGAGCCCCCCAATCATCAGTGGAGTGCTGCGGCTGGCCCTGTGGGCACAGGCTTTGGCAAGAGGGTGCCAGAGATGAGCCTAATTAACTCATTGAGAAGGGGAGAGCAAGGGAGGAGGAGAGGGGGGGGGGGGGTAAAGAGAAAGAGAGGGACAGAGGCAGGGGGTGGGTGAATAATGACAGAGAGATGGAGAGGGTGAGAAGATGGAGTGGTGCAAAGAGGAAGACGAGGAGGAGGAAGAGGAGGAGATAATGAGAAGGAGGGGTCAGAGACGGAGAGAGAAGAGGCGAAGCAAGGTCTCTGGGGCAAGGATATAGTAGTGAACAAGGCAGAGGGAGAGTGATGGAGAGGAGCACTAATTAGACGTAGGACCAAAGCCCCCTCTCACTTTACATGGTGGTAGAGGGGCAATGGAAGAAAGGAGCGATGGAGATGGATGGGCAGGCGGCTGCAGCGCCAAGATATGAAAAGGAAATATGTAATCTTCAATACAGAGAGTGCGAGTGACGGCAATCTAGCCAACTCAATTAGCCCACGTCTATAAAACAAACGGCTCTTAATCGGCTCTTTCAGACACTCATGGGCAAATGAACTGGCCGCTTCCTGCAAAGACATGGGGGCGGGGGGAGTTGATAAAGGCAAAGATGTAGACACCCCAGCACCACCGCTCCACCTCTCCTAGCACTTATCTGACATCCCTTCAAAGTGCTTAAAAAACATGTTTTATCAATTCTTGCCTGCTTTTCCTGCTCAGCATGTACATTTCATTTACCTTCTCCTACATATTGCTCATTTTTTCTACATATATTATCTCCATCCTATTTGATTCCCTCTGCTACCTCATTTATTTCCTTGTCTGCATCCTTCAAGTAGACAGTCAGTGACTATCAATGTTCTTATAGCAATGCTTTATCAAAACTATTTTCTCATACTTGTTTAAGGGTATAGGATATTTTTCAAATCTGACCCTATTTTTCTGACTAAGTGATGAATGGAGACACTACAGTTTGAACACAATTTACAACTTTGGTCCAATATTGAGGGAGAATGCTGCAGCCGACTATTTGAAGACCTTGATTGAACGTTTTAGACCTTATTTCACCAGGATTTGCAACAGGATGATGCTTTTCATCCTCTACAGTGTGGGAATAATAGTCTATTGTCATTCTGGACCCTCACTAGGAAACACAAAGTTTCTCAGTTCAAAGCCAAAAACAAAAGGTGCCACTCACGAGACTGGTAACCAGGTGGACTGGACAAAAGTCCTGTGTTTAACTCACTCATCCATCACATCCTCCTGTTAGCTTTTTTCTCTTTGTACCATGTTATATTACATCCCAGTGCTTCTACATTCAGAGCAGTCAAAGTTGTACCCAATACGCCTAAGTATTTGAACATGCATGGCTACAGTAATAGGCGCCATTTCTTTATCCTACATCAAGAACTTATCCCATTGTGATGTTCTAGAGGCTCCTTGTGAGCAGCAAACAGCCTATGTAGTTTGTAATTCCGACACTTTATATGAAATATTAGATGTATTGAAATGACATCTTCGGGCAGACTAGATTTCTACCACTGAAACATGACTTTGTAGAAATATATAATAATATAATATATTATATATATAATATAGGGACAAGTTACCCTTTCAGATTATTCTACTTTTCAGTGTTGCGATTACAAGTGTGGAAAGTGACACTTCTGTCTGTTTTTATACCTCTTTTGCTCATTTAACATTCTGAATTTCTGCCCATTGTCAATAAACTGTTACAATCCTATTTCCTTAAAAGACCAACAAATAATTTATACTTATCTTATCAAACTTAGCCATTTTACAAATTACAATACTACAATTTAGAAATTCCCATGGATTGTTTCTATCATATCAGCACACTCTTGAAACCATCACACTGAACATCAAGTCTGAATTATTTTTTTGTCTTAGTTACATTACTGCAGTGATCTCATGTAGTGCAGACTTTTGAAAGTAATCTGCACTTAAACCGCATTACCACTCAATGATAATGAAACACTGACACAAAATTATGCAGACTTGATGTTCCTGTTAATGGAAGCCAATGGCTTCCTTCAACTGCAGGAAAAATACATTAAAGAATCTAATGCATTTGACCTGAACGTCACTGATTTGATCCTTGGACAGGCATAGTAAATCTGTGGAGGGGAAAGAGTGTCACTTGACCCTCTTTCATTAGAACGCTTATTGCTCAAGGAGCCATTGAGGAAGGCCCTAAACCCCTAGATGCTCCAGTGGAACTGCTCAGTGGCAAACAGATCAGACTGTGGTCATAGTGCTCAGCCTCCAATTCTGTTGTGTCTCATCTTGGATTTCTATCTGGACATTTTTCTAATATCCTGCACTCTTTGGTGTACGCATCATATACTACCTCAGCCATATGTTGCTGTACTAACCCTGCCTGATCTGCCATCTTGCAGTCAGCGGCCCCTGATGCGCGTCCTGGCCCAGGCTGACTGTAATTACCAAACAGGAGGAACAAGTAGGCTAATTAACACGTTAACAAGCAGCAGACAGCCGACAAGGGCCTACAGCACCACCAGGCAAGGGTCTGACAACTTCATCCCCCATCTGTCACCAGGCGCACACACAGGCATGCACCTGTGTGTGCGCATTTGTATGTGTGCTTCCCGGCGTACGACAGGGTCCACCCACTCTGCACACGCAAGTTGAATAGAGATGTTGATGGAGAGTGAAGAAGTTAAGTGCCTTTTGTTCCTGAGACTGGTGGTACCCTCCCAGTGTCTCCATGCCACTGTGCTGGGGGCTCTGCCAAGCCTGCGCCATACATCAGAGTTGGCATCAGCCAGGTGGTCTGGCTCTCTGTGCCAGGCCCAGCCATGCTGTGCTATGCCACGCTGAGGAGAGGAAGAGAGGCAGACCTTTAAATAATAATATTAATAATAATAGAATGGAAATAATGATTTTGTTACATTTGATTAGATTTTTTTCTAACTGCATTTCCACCACAAAGAAAAACCAAGGCTGAATGTCTTGTCTCCTTAGATTCCCTCATTCCTGTGCTTCACAATGACAGTTTAGTATGTCCAAAATGTGGAATTTTCTGCCCTCACATTTTGTGAATTTGTCTCCCCAGCAGTTTGAAAGAGCCCTGAAATAATTTCTTCTAACCAACCGATATTATCCATATGGACTACCTGTGTAAGTCGAGTCCAAATAATATTTTGTTTTGTCAAAAGGCCTACTGGGGTTTTTTGGTCATTGCTTGTGTTTACTCTCTTCTTTATAGTTATTGTATTACAAAACTCATATCACATTAGTACATGCTCTTAGTCTGTTAATGACAGGGTTGGTGTATACTTGTATGTATTATGAATGAGTGTCTCATCAATATGATTGAATCAGTAAAAGATAGGTGTTTATGGGATGCATTGTTATGTATTATGCTAAACTATGTCTCAGATTTTCTGTTTAATTTTATTGATAGAGACATAAACTGGCTACAGAATTACTGTAATTATTTTTTTTGCAAAATGCTGTCTGGAGAATGCCACTTTTGCAAACCCCTGGATGGCTTTCAGGCAATTCTCCTTCACATTCCATTGTAATTATTATACGTCTTATCTTTTTAAATTTTCTGTATGTGTAAATAAACAAACAAACTTAATTTATGCTGGCCAGACTGCACAAGTGATCCAAACGCAAAGTCAAAAGCAAATAAATGTAAATGTCTTCATGAAGCTGTGGTTATACTGGATCACCTGACGACAACATGACCCACATTTCTTTGTACCGTTGCTTTGTAACAAGGAGAACTTTGCAATGGACACACAAACTGTGTACCATTTTTCACAGCTTTACCCAAATTTTACTAATTGTGTAGGTCAACTTCTTATTTTGTGATAGAGAAAGGAAGAAGCAGACACTAACAGGACAATCTGAGAGCACAGACCTCCATCTCCGCCTAGCCAGTTTGAGGTGCCTGTTATGTTTTCTTGTATGTTTAGTCATGGCAGATCATTCACTTTAATTATGAGGGGTTTGCACATGCATGAAGAATTTAGTTAATTTTTGCCATAGACACCAGTGTTAGGCTGGCTTTACGCGGTTGAACTTAAGCTCCACGAAGCATGACAATTACATGAAGCAATTAAGAAATAATCAGTCTTATGAAGTCTATGAGGAAGATCTTCTGAGTCATCCAAGAGGCCATCTTCTGTTTTATTATTTTGTGTGTTTTGGTGATAAGCCATTGTCAGTTAAAATCAGTTGGAATGATACCGCGTCATAGTTTGAGCATTTGATGCATTATCAGCATTTTGTTTGATTGTTGTGTGAAAGTACTTTCACAAAGTTGAGTGTTTTGCAACTGTTGCAGTTGAGTTTCAGACATGTTTCAAGGGCACTGCAGCAGGATTTACACCATGCAGCTCAAATGCTACTTACGTTTGACATCTGTGTTTCAAAGTCTTTGGAAAACAACCTCCAAGCCGCAACCTTCAGGCTGAGAACGGCAAATTAGTACCCGGGATGCCAATAGTTTGAACATAGACAAACTAACAGCTGTGATCTTTTCTTTTGCAATGTTGTAGTCATTTTAATGCCAGAACTTGTCTTGCAATGTGCAAACATTCCACCAAAACAAGTTTCCCCTCGACGCTATTTTGCAGCAACACCGTCTCTGCATCCTGGGCTTAGCACATTTGTGACTGGTATAAAGAAAGGCAAACGAGGCAGGGCATTTTTTTTTCCCTACACCAAAATGTGTATGTGTGGAGCCAGACCTTTATCCAGTGCTAAGCGCTGTGGAGAGAGGTCTGGTTATGTGAGATTGTGTCACCAGATGCTCAGCAGTGTAGCTGAGGCCATTCTGCATGAGTTTGTTAGCCATGTTCAGCCAGCTGGACACAGCCGGTCACCACAGACTCTGAATGCACAGAAACGATGATAAATTTCAAATTACATTTGTCTGGTGAACATGTTGATGATACAGAGCAAATGTTATCATCCAAAAAATTCAATAAGTCTATCAAGCAAAGAGGATGAAGTGGATAGTTTAGCACCTTAGATTTTTCCCATGACCACAGAGTAATCATTAAAGAATCAGAGCCTGTAAGGGTTGTTGGTGCAGGAACCTGATAGTTGACTAGATTTTATTCTTTTCATATCAAAAGTAGCAAATGTTGACATGAGGCATCAAATAGCAGCAGTAATTTAAATTTAAAACTGAGGCTACATGCAAAATACTACAAGCATTAATGGTCACCCAGAGTCTTCCTTCATCACTCAGGCAACATGACGAGCATGATAACTTAGTAAGTAGTCATGTCCACACGGCAGCTATCAGGGGTTCAAAACTGCTGGAATCAGACCCAATGAGTCCAAATTGATGTTGAACTGTAGATCAGTTGCTGGTCAGTGTACTAAAACACCAACAACACTGCATGATACTTGCTTGCTGCTGTGGCTGACAGTAAAGTCTAGTGCAGGATAACTGAACTGCATTTTAAAACTAAAATTTAGCAGTGTGGATGTAGCCTGAAACTACTAACATTTCAATAAAATTAAGTGACTGGTAGTCATATTATATTTAGGAGTAGCAGAATAATAAGAGTTACACTGATTTTTAAAGAAGTAATTATTTTTACCCAAAGCATGATTGTTTTCTAAAGCTAATCTAGTAGTTTTGGTGCATAAAACTACCCTAACTGCTTTACTTTGAAAATGCAACCATGTTGTATATTTATTCTTGCTAACTTGACTGTGAAATGAAAGCAATGGTGGATAATACATTCATTTGAAAGTTGTGCTGTGTGTCATAAGAAAAAGAAAAGAAAATCAAGCCCACATACACAAATGGACAAATTAAATTCTCATGACAGTTTAACAAACCACAATAAGACTGTGTCAGATTTAATATGTTCACCGTAACATGCCAGGAATTGCCCATTCTATCCATTCTGCTTTGAATCCAGCTCTTCCTGCCAGACAGTGCCAGCTGTGTCATGCCACAGCTCACTCAGGTTAACCAGCAGCAGCTAATGAGGCACACTGGTAGCTGGCATGGATACAAACAGCTCGCCATTACCATCACATTGCTGGTGTGCCATTACACGGAGATGAATACGTCTAGACATGTTCAATTGGACACACAAACACTGGATTGATACCAACAATCAGTCTGCTGCAGAGTAACCACATAAGAGTTACTGATAGGACTCATGTCAAGGATCATGTTGGTAGTCTGATAATGCTGGCAATGAAGGATAATGGGCAACTTTTTTGCTGCATTGCTCATTTAGCATTCTGTGGAAGGCAGCTGGGGTGAAATTTGTGTAGATAACATAATGGGCTGTATGAGCAGTTTTGAGGGAAAATAGCTGCTCTCCATCGCTTCATGTTGCCACTGTGTCCTTGCCTGTAGGAAAGAAAAATGGAGGTGAATATTCCACAAAGCTTGGTGTTGTAGCACTGATATTTTGTGAGAGCTGGATGGATTTAATGGGGTTTACACTGCGTTTTTTTATTTTTTTTTCTGTTCACCCCTTCTCATGTCTCATTCTCCATCAACACTCGGAGTCCAGGGTGCTGCTCTTGTTCTGTTGTCAAGACAACCGCACACAGTGGCTCTGCCTGTGCGTCCATTTGTCTGTCTGCTCGTGCCTGTCTGTCTATTTTTATTTGTCTGGTACTTTTCAGATATCCCAGTACTTTGCAGAGCGAGAGCAATATTCGGTGGCAGTTTGGCAGCAGCCATCAGCGTGACTGATCACAGAAGGGCTGCGTCTGACTGATAAACTGGCAAATTTGGAGGCTTATGCTGATACTTATATAAATAGAATGTATGAGCTTCTTTTTCTCACAAGTCACAAATGTTAACTCGAAGAGCATTTTTTCCATGACCCTGTTGTTGTCTAATCAGCGTCTTATTGTGTCTGTGCCTTGGGTCTGCAGTATCACACTGTCTCAGCAAACAGCACGCTCTCCCCAGCGGCATGGCTATGCTTCATATCCAATTGGTTTGATTTCCTTTCTGAAGGAATACAAGGCACATCCTCCTCCCCCCGCAGCCTTCTGAAGTGTGTCGGATAGTCTTTTCACGCAGTGTAGACCCAGCACTCTTCTCATTCATCAGCTTGTGTATTTGCATTTTCAATTAATTGCCAGCGTCATGCGTAGCGACTCCGAAAGCAGCCCCAGCTTTGTGTGCGACCCTTAATTGCAATCATTACGCAACGCAAGTAACCCGCCTTTGAGTGTTCAATTGTACACTGGGTTTAATTATGGGAACGGAGTTAAAAGCATTACTCAACAGTCTAATAGACCAGATACTGGAGCCGTTTTCTCTGAAACTCAATGAAATGATGGTCCAACGCTGAACTAGTAATTACTCACAGTTGTGGTTGCTGATTTGCATAGCTGCATCGTTTCAAAGAGAATGTGAGCATATTTGAAAACACCACTGACACAGTTTAAAGGAGCAGTCCAACATTTTAGCAAATTAGCTTATTATGCCTCACTGAGAGTTGGATGAGATTAATATCAATTCCATCCCTGTGTATTTAGTAAAGTAGGAGGCTAGCTGTTTCTGTCTGCTGCCAGTCTTTGTGCTAAGTTAGGCTAAGCATGTCAGCTACCATACTTTGAAAAACTCACAGTAAATATTGTCTAGCCTAACAAAAGTTAGTAACAATGCAGACACAGGCGCAGCAGCAACATGGCTTTGTTTTGTGGCAGTAAAAAAAACTGACATTGCAAAGATGAAATGCCATTTCAGATTAAGAGGTTTTCAATATAAACTTGTGAAAATGAGTCAGTCAGTGTATCAAAACTTTTTTTTATATATATATTTTCAGTACATTTTAACCATACCATGACAAAAATTGCCATGTAATTGGTATTCAGTAACTGACTGCATCTCCAAGTAATCTGATCCAATCTGACCCTGCATATAAGGTTGTCAGAAGAGTCTGTACTTGAATACTTTCTCAATACCACTTGTTTAAAACAATACAGTAGTAGAAGTGGTCACTCAAGACCTAAGTTCAGTTCTGTCTTGACAGCATGTTTCTCACTGGAATCATATATGTATAGTGATAACTTCCATTTTGCCAAAAAATTACTTTTTGCTTACTTCATCGAAGCAACAGCACTGGTTGGCAGACACATACAGCCATAAGGTGATAATTTTAGTTTCTTTTCACTGTGGAAAGAGATATTTAGTATAATTTTTTAATAGCATTGGATCGAAGTTCGAATGTGTATCTGTATTATACTTCTAAACACGTGGCAATGGTGGTCACTTCCATCTTCTTGATGTTTTTTGTATGTTGTGTAATCCTGTTGTAAAGCACTTTGTGACTTACGTCTGAGAAAAGCACCATACAAATAAATTTCTGCTTCTTCTATTGAACACACTAAGATTAATGAATATTATCTTCTAATCTAATTCTTAGTTGGGCAGCCAAGGAAATCGGAAAATGTTGGAGTGTTCCTTCAAACGCATACTCATCTGGGTCTCATATCCATGCAGACGCACATCCTCACAGTCAGACAGACAGTCAGACACTCTTATTTATTCATATGCATGCGGACACACTCGCACTCACAAATAGATGTCACTTCTTGCATGTGAGCGGTTAGGAACAAAGAGGCGACGTGATGCGGGGGGATGAAAAAAAGCAATTATTCTGTGCGGGGCTCTGTACCTGGGGTTAGAGCCTTGCCTCTGGAGTAAATAAGTCACTGTAACAGTGTGTGCTCACGTCGCAGATCTAAGAAAGACACACACACACACACACACACACACACACACACGCATGCACGCACGCACGCACGCACACACACACACACACACACACAGATATGCACGCAGACACACACTTATGCACAAATACTCCCAGGAGCAGGCGCAGGCACACAAATTCAATCTTGCATCTTGCTACTGCAGAACACACACATATACATGTTCTCTCTCTCTCTCTCTCTCTCTCTCTCTCTCTCTCTCTCTCTCTCTCTCTCTCTCTCTTTCTCACACACACACACACACACACACACACACACACACACACACACACACACACACACACTATCCTGCATCCTGTCACACAGATAGCCCCTGCGCTCCAGTAATGAAGCTCTGTGTGTTGCATTCACGCCCGGCCAGTGAGCCAATAACACAAAAGCTGCAGCAGAGAACCCCCTCTGCTCTCTAACTCCCTTTTTCTTTTCCCCCCACCTTCACCCTTTTCCTCTTTTACTTATCATTTTTTCCTCGCCTCACTCCCACCTTCCAGAGCCCTGATAAGAAATCTTCCTGTCGGTGCCGTGCAAGAAGCAAGGACAATTTGACTTGAGAGAAAGAAGGAGCAGGAGAGAGAGAGAGAGAGAGATAGAAGGATTGTGATTGAGAGAAAGAAAGACAGGGAGAAGAGGGAGCAATTGTGTAGTTGTCAGCGTACAAGCGGACTCTCTGATATAAATCTTAATATCCTATTTAAGGCTTTTCTTCATCACGGCCCTGATTTATTAGTGGGGCTTCCCCTTCAATTTATCAAAATAAACTATGAGCTCCCGGTCGCGGCCAGCAGGGCAAATTAAAGCAAACAACAGACTGAGCGGGTGGAGGCGGAGAGGAGAGGACGAAGGGGCTGAGATGGAAGGAGACGTACACACACATACATTCATATGTCTTTCCTGTCTTCACCTTCCTTCTCTCTCTCCATCTCCATCAGTGGCTCTGTGACAGGTGAGGCCAGTGAGTGTAAGTGTCTGAGCTCACCAGTAGTCAGAGGGTTTTTACCCAACAGAGAGACACAGAGACATGGAGGAGGGAGACAAGGAGAAGGAAAGGATGGAGGGGAGTGGGGGGCAATATAGATCGGAGACACTAGGGAGAGCTTTGTGTAAAAGCTGGATAAATTTGTTTAGGGATCTCCAGTGTATCAGTTGTGAGGAAGCGAAATCTGAAATCCATGCAATTAGTTCTGTGTGCGCATTGCTGAGGAGGGTGTGTGCATGAGAGAGAGAGAGAGACTGAGAGAAGGGATGGATTTTAATTGATGTGTGTGCAGATAATGATTGCCTGTTTTCTATCCTAAAGGCTATATTGTATTTGGTTACAGATATGATATGAGTGCAATATCTGTGCGCCCCAAATGTATGTTTGATTACACACGAGGCTCCTGTCAGTGTTTGTTTGCGCTGTGAATGAGAGAAAGAGGGGGGCCAAATGTGTTTTGATTAAAGTGGTAATTCACAACACTAATATTTCTCTGTTTCATCACATTTGTTGGTAAATGCTTATTGCTACTTCCCAGAGATTACTTGTCTACTAAATACTGCGCAGAAGTCAGAAGTAAAGTAAAAATACTTTATTCCTTTACTTAAGTCAGTTTTCAGGTATCTGTATTTTCCTTGGGTATTAATTTTCCTGACAATGTTGCTTCTACTCCCTACATTTTACTACAAATATCTGTACTCTCTACTCTTTGCCTTTTACAAAACAGGCTCATTACTTTAGTTTTAATGTATCTGCAGGGAATTACTGATTATTTTTGTTTTGCATCATTGAGCACCACCTTCACAACTTCAAGTTTCCAACCGAAGTGGATGCTACAACAACACACAGAAAATATGATGGCTTGGCGTATCCATCAGTGGATATGATGAACAACAGACAAAATGTCATAAGAAGAAAAACAGACTCGACTGCAGAGAAAAGATGATGTTCAGTTAACTTTGCACAACTAGAAATGTCCTTCAGAGGGCTACTTTTTTCTACTTTAAGTACATTTCATAGCCTTTACTTGAGTAAAGAAGTTGAATCAATACTTCTACTTTTATCAGTACCATCTCTGGTACTGTGTACCACTGCTGTGAGATCCTTGGCCTTCCTTTTGATGAAGTTAGAGTTTCTGCAAATGTCACCATTTCTCCGTTTATTAGACCACAATAACAACCAGGAGTGCAGAAAGTATTCACACCATTTACTTCTGTAAAAGTAGCAATACTACACTGTAAAAATACTCTATTACAAGTAGTAATATAGTAAGTTTCTGCATTCAGAATCCTAAATGAAAATACGATATATCTGAAGAAAAAATCAGCATCTTTTTAACTGGCTCACATACTACTGGGAAAATGTAAACATACTGAAATGTGAAAATACTGCAATTTGTTTCCCAACAATCAATACTGTTTTCTTCCAATGATCTTTCCCTAAACTTAATCAAGTACTGTTTTTGTCTAAAACCTAAACCTGTGTAGGATTCAAAGAAGTCCAGTGGATCAGTTTTAAATGACCAGTGAGATGGATGTAGTGTTATGTAGTGGTGATTTACAGATTGCAAACATCACACTTCACACTTTCCTTCCAAATGTGTAAAGCCGTTTTCACATATGCTCCCAGAACTGTACGCTGAGGATCGTGTAGGGATATCATCTGAATGTACCCTTTCACACATGCAGCATGCACTGGGAGCCTGCGCGAGTCAGATTTGTTAACATGTTAAAAAATATTCTGTATGGTTCAGGTGAAGGCATGCAGCAGGATGAGGAGGACTCATCCATAATGACGACTATTTTTCAATACAAAATGACACTGTTAAGTTTAGGCCAACAAATGCAGACATTCTTGTTCACACGTACTGCAACAGTAGCCATAAAACTCGTGAAAAATGCGAAAGGCCTTATCAGCCATATTTTGCCAGTCTTACACACTGGATGTTTATTAAATAGTCCATCAATGAATATGGTCATATAAATCATTATTTCATCCAGCCCATAGGGACACCAGTTCAAAAATGCTAATTTAAGTTGTTTTGGAACGGCAGTGTATTTTGTTGCTTGACTTGGAGGATTTGAGGAATGTGCAGCAATCTCTGTCTGTCTGTTTTGAAAGTTTGCATGTAACCCATTATTATGTTATTTTGCACAGAAAGCCATTAAAATAGTCTTAATAATGGTTGATTTACTGTTCATATAAAAATATACTGACAAAAATAAAGCAGATTTAAGTAAAAAACACGGACAGAACACAGTGGGGGGTCTGGCTGGTAAGCTGGTTCTCCAGGTAAGTCTATTGTCCTCATATCCACAAAAACCCTAACAACACACCTTTCAAAGTAAATCCATCCACTGTGCAGCAAGTATTTCCTCTGAGGACTGTTTTTTTGTGTGTGTGTTGCTGCATGTGTGGTAAACAAATGCACACAGCACACAGAGAGGGCTTGTGTGGGGATTACACATCAGGCAATGAAATAGAGCGACAGAAGCAGCAGGAGGAGACTGAGTGGCGTGAAGAGAGGGCAGGCGATTGTACACAGACCGAAAAATAAAGGTAAAGAGTGAAAGTGTAGAAGCCAGAGATGAACAAATGGATGGAGGGATGACGGATGGAGAGATCAGGCTCTTGTCAGACAGGGAAGAAGCAGCTGAGGATTTATAAGTTAAAGTTTTTCTCTTCTTGCAGGAGGGAAGGTTATTAAACACATTTTTAAACAGATAGGAGAAAATTTTCTCATTTCAAATATTTGAAAAGTCTTTTATCATCTTCCTAATATAGTTCTTGTAGGATCAATCATGTTTCATTTTCCTCCTTCTGGGACAGTTGTGATTTCATCAGCCATGATTTCCCTGCGGGCGAGACGTGGCATCGACTTAACCCTCCGGTCAATCAGCCGTGAGGTAACTGATCACCATCCAATAGTGAAAAGGCCAGATGAGGTCACTGACCCTGCCACCCTTGACTTTGCTTCTCTGACCCCTGGGTCTGATCCGGTGGGAGTCTGGCGTAGGGACGCCTGATCAAATCAATAGCAGGGACAGCATGTAATAAAACAAGGGCTCCCCAGAGAGGATCCCAAACGAACCAGCAGTGTCCTGAATGGCCAGGCTGCCTGTCAATCAACCACTTTTGGTCTTGTACAGCGTCACACTTTGTTACAAGCTTGTTTGTTTTATGAGCAGTGACACAGACAGGATTTGAACGATATTATTACAAGCATGAACTCAGATGTTTTTCCCCTCCTGCTGTTTGACTCTCAAAGTCTTTCTAATTAATCATTTTTACAACTTGAATAGCAGTTAACACAGATACAGCAGTTTGTCTGTTTGATCTGGAAGTTGAATCATTTTGTAAACTTAAAGGTGCAGCCACCTCTTTATTCATTGCTCTGTTGTTGTCCATTTGTAAAGCCAAGGACATGGGTTTGATTTCAGATATGGAGAGTTCACATTAAGTTCAGGGGTCCAGAGAAGGATGCATTTATAGATTCATATCAATCTAGAAAATAATTAAGCTCACATAAAAATGCATACTATCGCAATTACTCAAAATGTGTGTGGTGACTAAAAATGGCAGCCATATTTTCAGTTTTGGCAACCAAAAGATGAGGCCTGGTTGCCAGCCTGGCAACCATTTGTAAAAGTTAGCACTGAGTCCTGTCTCTCATTTGGATTTTGGCGGCTAGACAATAAGATGTCACTGTTTAGATAGATCTAATTGTGTATGTCAAACTAAAATTGGAGTAAATGCCTTTGTGCACACTTAACAGATGTATGAGTGACTCTGGGTTTATAAGGAATTCTGTTTAGGGACATAGTGACTGAAACTGCATCCTTGGTTCACAATGGCAAATCACAGCAGACTATTTTTCCAGCACGCTCCCTACTCCTATCAAATTACTGTTTCTAGGCAGATCTATTTCCACACACAGCCACTCTTTCTGTTCCCTCTAACCTCTGTCTTTTCACTGAAGAAGCAGTTCAGCTCTTTCCCCTTTCTTCTCTTCTCCTGATCAAACCTAGACCTTCCATCCCATCCTTCTCTTCCCCTCCGACAATCTCTCCATTCATCTTTCCTTTATCTGTGTCTCATCGAGGTCTCCGGTGGGAGCAGAGAGGTGACAGGCGGTTGTCTGCCTTTCTAATGAGCCTGAAACACAGGGGGTCAGCCTATTATGGAGATGAGGAGATCCAGGCAGGCCAAAAGGTGACAGACCTCGCTAATAGGAGGCCTCTCCTCTTCCCCACCCCTCCTTCCCTCCTACCTCTCCTCTCCTTTTCTCTTCTCTCCTCTCCTAACCTCCTTCCTTTCTTCCATCTATAAGTCCTGCAAGGTCTAATGAAGGGGCTCGCATGCTAAACTGGAGCTGCGGCCTCCCACTCGTCCTTCTCTTTCCCCTCATCCATCTTTCCTTTTCCCTTTATCTTTTTATCCTGGAGCTCGTTTGAAGTTTCTCTTTCTCGTCAGCCGGTTCAATCGTCTCCCCTCGGCCCAGGGCCACCTCTGTTTGTCTGCTCAGCCTCAGTGGGGTCTCTTTGTAGCCGGGCCCCTGTGCTGGAGCCTGCTACTGCTCAGTGTGTGTGTCTGCATGTATGTATTTGTGCTTGTGTGTACTGCATTTCTTCAGCCTCTCTTCAATCACATGCAGCCCTCCCTTCGCCTTCTCTGTGGCCGGGCCACAGTCAGCCAGGTCGGCTTTGAAATGCAGCCAGAGAGCTCAACTACACAGAGACAGCAGAAGACAGGGGACACAGCGTTTTCTCCACTTTTCAAGATTTGTGTTTGAAGCCGGTGGTGCACACGCAAACACCTATACTGTACATGCACAGATGAGCTCTCTTTTTATCCCTTATAAGTTACCTGATACACATTCACCCCTCCTGTCTCCTCTTCCCCCTCTCATATTTTTTTTTATTTTACAATGCAATCTAGTTTATTTCTCATGGGGGGCAAGACAGCGAATTAACCCTGGGTAAATACGTACCTGTGACTGTTTAATATTGAGTTGTAGCCTTGATGAATCCATGGGGGTGCGTTCAATAGCCCCGTTGCAGTGTGAAGCAGCGGGGTCACCCTCATCGGGGTAGCTGCTCATTAAAAAGTAAAAAAGGCTCAGAAACCTGCCTCGTTAGCGCTTTTCTTCAACATTTGATCTGGCAAGGTCCCACAGATGTATTCTATTTTACTGTTTGCCAGTCAAAAGCTCACCGGGTGCTTCTGGTTGCTAGGTCAAATGGGATGATTAAACAGGAAGCGATTCATTGGTCAGATCAGATGATATGCAGATTAGAGCTGCCGTGCTGTGCCAATGCCTGGCAAAGAGAGAGCTCCAACACCACATGCAGGGAATATTCTGAGGTGGTTGTTGCTAGGGGAAATTTGGGGGGGTTAGGGGAACTCTGAGCTATAAGAAATACACCTGTATCTCTTTCAGCAGGCTTTGTGCATCGCCAGGTTTTGGAAGATTCCTGAAGATTTATCTCCAAATCCAATAAAACCCCATGCAAGCTCACTCAGGCTGAATACTGGAACAGAAAACTACTCTACAATGAAATTATCAGTATTTGAGAATATTAATAATTAATAACAATGACAAAAGGGATGTTAGCACTTCTGAGGCCATTCAAGTGTCAAATCAAATCACACACACCTCAGCTAGTTCAAATATTTGAGACAATTTATTGAAATGTTATTAATAAAATGCTCCAGGCTCCTGTAATTATCTGATTGCCAGTGCCTGAGGTTCTTGCCTCTGAGGGATATTTAGTGTCATAGCCGAACCTCACAGTGAGAGGTGGTCCTGATGATTAGCCCCTGTTAGCGCCAGGTCTCATCCACTTCTCAGTGTTATCCCTAAGCATTAGTCTAATGGCCCAGGAAACACGGATAATGACTCTCAGCACAGATTAGCATCTGCCACTGCTGCCACTGCCACCGCACAAAAACGCACACGCAAAGCTCACACACATATTGCACATGTGAACACTTTCAGACAGGGACTATGCATTAGCACATAATTGCACATGCACACAGAGAAAGCCACAAATGTACAAATGGAGGCTGTAGAGCAAATTACATGCATGGTTTAGCAAAGGATCCAACAGATGAAAACAAACACTGTTTCTCTCTGCTCTTCTATCTAAGCATGTTCCCTCTTTCTCAATCTTTCTTTCTTTGTCACTTCTCTTGAACTTGTGCACATCCATCAACACTAAAACACCCCTTCATCACAAGTAAAAGTCACAAATATATTTCTACTCTTTACATTTTCAAAACAGGCTCATTACTTTAGTATTAATGTGCTATAGGGAAAATATTGGTCTTTTTTTGTGTGTGACACCTATCCAACATCAAAACCAATTTCAACCTAAATGGGTGGACCAGTAACACATAAAAAGATGATTTCTTGGTGTATCCATCAGAACATATCATGCATGACAGGCGGAACAAGACAAAACAACATAAAAGACATAACAAGACGAAACAGACAAGAGAGGGACTCTGCCGCACAGAAATGGTGAGGTTCAGCTACCTTTGCACAAAAACAGCTGGTAGGAGTGCTACTTTTCACTTTTGTACTTTGAGTGCATTTCATACGCTGTGCTTTTTCACTTTTACCTGAGTAAAGAAGTTGAAATAGGTACTTCTACGTAATCTTGAACCTTTTTCTTACACGAGTATCTGTACTTCTACTTGAGTACACTTGGCAAACATGAGACATCTGCCAGATGTGCAGATCATGGCTATATTGCATTGGTCGGTCCAGAACCATATCTGTATGTCTGCATGATGTGTAAATCAGGCTCAATATCTGGATGTCTAATGAACCCTCTTAGACGTTGACATGCAGTTCAATATTTGATTGTCTGGCTCAGAGATTTTTTTTTAATGCCTGGTCGTACAAGATAGGGGGAGGAAACTGACATGTGATGAATTAATTATTTTTAAATTTGAGATTAAACAGATAAATGCATTAAATGTGACAGGAAGCTTAGAGTTCCTCTTTTTCTTTTCCTTTGGACTGGTTTTCACTGAGAAATAATAATGAGATGTGGTTATGCTGTGGTTATGCTCATTGAAATGACATCACTGTGAAGTGTGAAGACTTCCACAAAAATCCATCAGTTGGCTCTAACTTGTTGGAAACACTGCGCCACAAGTCTTAACTAGAAGCTAAAAATATGAGCACATTTCGCCCGTTCTCGCCTCACTGGACTGGTTACCTGTGGTGTTCAGAATTGAGTTTAAAATATTGTTGCTTGTTTTTAAGGCACTGAACATCCCAACCTTCTCTCCCCTTCCACCCCTCGTTGTGCACTTGGGTCTACTTACAAGCTGTTGCTCTCCATCCCCAGAGCAAAGCGTCTTATAGAGGGCAGTAGGTCATTTAATGTAAGAACTCCACAATCGTGGAATTCGTTTCCTTTAAGAATCAGGCTAGCTACTTCCTCCTGTCCTCTTTTAAAATTCTTTTAATTATTTAACTTTTTGTCACACTATGTATTTTTTATTTTATGCTTGTGAAGCGCTTTGTAAACCTGTTTTTTAAAAAGTGCATACAAATAATGTTTATGATTATTACTAATGATATGACAAGGCTCAGGTGTCTGGGAGCATGAAGTGGTTCAATGAATGTTATAGAGACACAGGTTTTTGAAAAGCGCTACACCAAGTTAGAGCTAGTATCAGATACTTGCAAGTAAAACCCCTTAGACCTGACTAATCTGTAACATGTCTAATTTTTTAACAACATATCTTGTTATTGGGTAGATGGAGCATGCACCAGAAAGTTTTACATGCTAAATTAGGGATAACCCCCCCTGTGGACATCAAAATTGGTCAATCAGAAGACATCAAAAAAAGATGTCATAAAAACTTGCATTACAAATCCTCAGGGGTCTTTTCAACACACAAGAAGACGTTCAAAAGATGTCTTTTGATGTACCTTTGCTCTGTGGGAGGACTGTGTGTACATTTGCCGTTTCCAGTCTGATTTTGTTGAAAAACTCACTTTTCTTTTTCTTATCACTTAAATGGTTAAACACATCCCAAACTTCCTCTGGCTACTGGCTGTCCTGCTGCTGTTGTGAATGAGAACAACACACTGAGCTGCTGCGTGCTAGAAGAAAACCAAAAAATGCAGTGTGTGTGTGGTTGTGTGTGAGTGCTTAGAGGAGGCCCAAGGCTTTGTCTGTGATGTGTTTTCTTTAGAAGGAATTGTGTATGGGTTGTAGTGCAAATGAATGTGTGTGTGTATATATAAAAGCTTCTCTGCTACTGTATATGCATGAGTGTTTACATACGCGGGTGACTATCATGTGTATGTGCATGTATGCATGAATGCCAGCCTCTGTGTGCATGTGTGGTGATCCCTCCTGCAGGGCAGTGGAGTGGGCTAGAGGGAGGAGGCTGTCTGAAGTCTAGCCGTCTATAAAGAGGCCTCTTCACGTGAGGCGCGCTGGTGATAGATGGTCACTTATGCTGCAGCTGACATCCAATCTGGCATCTGCGATTATAAAGCCCTCACTCCTTGATGTGTCCCTCTGTAGCCATCAGACCCCCTCTGCTCAAACACAGAAATCCCATTTTGTGTCACAGGCCAGTGAAATGAGGTTGTGTCTGGTGCATGTGTGTGTGTGTGTTTTTTTTTTTTGGTTTTTTTTTGGTGTGTCTGGGACTGTATGATCGCAGTGTGTCTGCACATGTGAGAGTGGACAACTCCACAGGGTGAATGCATATGTGCTTTTGCTCAGCCAGTGTTTTATTGAAATGATTTGTGTAATTCTTCTCTAATCTAGTTTGAACTAAATGATAATGAATCTGGAACAAGTAAGTGACCACCTGCACTTTTTGGCTGTTTTCACAGCAAGATGTCTGCTGACCTGGTGGGTGGTTTCTCTGTTTCTGTTTCTAAACCAAACAAAGACCTCATTCATTCAGGCTTCGTTCTCTTCTACTCTTTTCCATATCTCTGTTTCTCTTGTCCCTACGGTTTTTTTTTTCCTTTCACCTGTCCTGTCCTGTAGCTTCTTGATCACTAACTATCCCTCTGTGTGACAGAACCCACCGCTGTGATCAAGACATGATCAAGACACACACACACACTGGGTTGGCATTCACCAGGGAACTGTAAGCCCAGCATGAAGACTCCTTTGAGACAACTACACAGAAATACATACTGGCTGTGTGATTAGACAGTGCCACGGGGTGCTGTGTGTCTGCCTGTATGAATGCGTGTTTGATATGGTGCCTTTGTATGTGGGAATCACAAGCCCGTATCTTCTGTGTTTTTTGTGTTAGCCCCTTGCAACACCAATCTGACTTGATCCTGAGGGAGCCTGGTGCACCTTTAATAAGCCTCTACTCACATTGAACAAATAGCTCCAGCATGAGCCATTATAAAGGAACACGAGTTCAAACCCCCACAGCTTGGCCCTGCGCCTTCTCCAACCAGTTTTGTACGACTTTGTGTGGCGGTTTGTGTGTGTGCAGCACCAGTAACAGTAGTTCATTTGTCTCTTTAAAAATAATTCTGGCTTTTCTTCCAGCATGCAGAGAAAATAAAACTTTGCTTAAAGGTCCACTAGTCAATGTTTTTTTTTATATCAACAAAGGATCAAATGATTGTGTGATGTGAATGTTTTCACTCAAAATAATAAACTAACTTCACATCTGTGGAGCCTTTTAGTCCATTTTGCATCATCAAGATCATCAATCTCATTTCCAGTTACAGCAAAAGCTGTTTTCATCTTCTTGCTTCCATGTTCATTCTGCTTTGAAAGGATATACCATAAGAAGAAGCATTAGATGGTCTTAAAATAGCATAATATATATATATATATATATATATATATATGTGTGTGTGTGTGTATATGTGTATATATATATATATATAAATATATTAGATTATAATATAATATATAATATATATTCTATATATATATATATATATATATTCTAGGACAATACATCACGCAACAAATGTAGTTATCATGACAGGCCTATATACAACAGCCTATATCATTCGACTCTCAAAAAAAACTTGCAAAAAAGGATTAATATCAGAATGACAAGAGATGTTGTATGCAAGGTGTAGACAACTTCCACATGCCACCAGACACTAGTAGGATCTGAGCCACACAACCAGCTCTCTGCCAAGAGGACATGGAAAGACCCACACAACAAAGGCACAAAAGAGCGACAACTCATTAAGTGTCCAGATAGATCAGACCTCTAAAATGAATAGAATGTGATGTGGCTGTATATGTAAGTGCACATTCTGTGTATCTGCATGACCTATTCTGTATTCTATGTGCGTCTGTAAATGTCTGATTCTGTCTGTGACTGGGTTCTCGAGCTCCTGGTATCCCTCTATTTCAGACTTGTCAAATCTGATTTTCCTCTGTGGGGCTGTGATTACAGCATACCAGAAACAGACGTCTTGGTGCTGCGTAATATTCTACAAGGTCCAAAATATGTCCTGCCACAAAGAGGACATGATTGCTAATGGAAGGACTTCATGTCATTTCAGCAGAAGCATAAAAATTGCTTTTAAAATACCACATCACCGCTTTCTCCATTAAAGAAAGCTCTCCTTCTCTACTTTTCTTATTTCATGTGGTATTTTGAGACTCACCTCAGAGGAAAATGCCAAGAAGACACAAAAAAAAAAGTCAAAGGCAGGATACTGTATGCTTAAGCAGCTGGCGATAATGATGCTGCATTGAGTCACTAATGGATTTTCAAAATAGCTCTTGTCTGCCAAGACACAGCTTGACCCCTCTTTGGTTGTGCTTTTTATCAAGGAAACAGCATGAGTGAGTGGTGCATTCTTTCACAGTTCCTCAGTGTGACTACATTGTGGCTGTCATTAGGATGATTACAACAAGAATTCAGAGGGGAAAAGTCTGAATTATAAATTAAATCTGAGAAGACTGAAAAGTTACATTCTAAGATTAAAGTCTTGAGAAGAGGGACACCAGTTCATAAATGAAACTACTGTGATTATTTGAGATGGCTGTAGCAGATATTATTCTTATTTATATAGATTTAACTATTAATTCCCTTGATTCATTTTCAGTGGCATTTGTAGTATATGTGACAAAGGCCTTACCTATGGAGAAAACCACTTCCTCTCAGATTCATAACTAAATCAAGTCTAAACACACAAACATGATCCATATATTTCTACAATCTGTGCGACTGACACTTTACACAGACAGTGGTATCTGTGATGCCCACTGAAGATAAATGTAAGAAATCATTGAAAAATGTGCATCTTATAAATTAAAGTACCTACAATTGATATTTTTATCATAACAGTGTATCAAATGACAATGTGAAAAGAGCTGCTCGTAGTGAATTATCAACTGAATCTGCTGCTCCCCTAGGCTTAACCAAGCCTTATAGCAAATTTCAGTTCATTGTATTGCTGTTCGGTTCACTCTTACCACTCTCATAGTGTCATTTGTGGCCGTTGTTGGAAGAAAAAACCCATACACCATAATTGATCATCTAGCAGCTAAAAAGCAAGATATTTCCCTTAAGAGTTGGTAGAGATCAAAAGAGAGCTAAAAGAAAGAGAATATTGTACTTAATTTCATCGGGAGGCTAGAAATATGACTCCAAAAGAATGATAATGTTGCTGTGTAACTGTTGGATGTGTACATGAGCAACTGTTTGCTAACAAGCTTACCATATCAGCTTAAGATCCAGTGGTTAAGATTTATGTGGAAGAATACGTCAGAAATGGAACGTAACATTTTCATCGGTGTAAAATCACCTGAAAGTAATAAGTGTTGCGTTTACGTTGCCTCAGAATGAGCTGTTGTTATCTACAGAGGGTGCAGGTCCTCTTCCATGTTGCAGTGCCATGTTTCTACAGTAGCCAGGACCAGACAAACCAACCACTTGCTATAGATAAGCTTTCATATTTCTTGCGAGTTTCATGGTCACCATAGTTTCTCCCATATGCTTGGAAACAGAGAAGGACACAAGGGGCCCTGTCTTATACCCGGCGCAAAGCCGTTGCGCCACTGGTGCAAGTGGTTTCGCTATCTTACACCAGCACAAGTACCATTTTTTCCATGCTGGCAAGATAGAAAATGCACTTGTGCCTGGTCTGTGCAGCCGTGGGCTCAAAACAAACAAAAAAAAAACAACACGAAATTACAAGGATTAAACAAGAATTAAACAATTATGATGTATAACACACAAAATATACAAGATTTTACATTTGACCAAACGAGTCCGGCCCGACCCAGAGAGAAAAGGTTATGTGTCAGAGCTGGTTGGATGTATCCGTGCATAATTTTGCGCACTTCAAACTTCAGAAACCCACTTTTGTAGTGGGTCAGAAGAGCGAGGTTGGGAGGGGGAGATGAGGATTAGGCAGGAGAGAAGAAGAAGGAGAAGCACACACTGCTCGGTAACTGCTCCTCCACCTGGCTCAGGTGGGCCAGCAGAGCCGGGCAGCCTCGCGAGTAGACTGGATCGGTTCGCCTCCCCTCTCTACCGCACCATCTCTCTCCCCCTCTCCTCAGCAAGCAGAACTGCATAATGATGATGATGATAGTAATTAATTATAAAATATAACACAATTTCAAGGTGCTTCAGTGTAAAACAACCAGTCACATATCTCCATGACATTTGCGGTTCATTTATTGTATAGGTTTTTGCAGGCAATAATGTAAAAAAAAACAATTTCCACATGAAGCTGCTTTGGAGACGTCCTGCCGTCTCCATATATTGTGTGCTCTCACACTTTCTCTTCTCAAACCAGGAGATCTGTCTCCTCACTTTGAAAGTCTTTTCTCTTTGTTTCCTCCTGGTAAATCCACTGTCATGCTGCCATGGGGGGGAGGCATGAGGGTGTGCAGTTCGGTGGCCTAAGGATTGCAAAGCTGCTTTTTGCAGATGATGTGGTTCTGATGGCATCATCGGTCTGTGACCTTCAGCGCTCACTGGATCAGTTCGCATCCAAGTCTGAAGTGGCTGAGATGAGGCCATGGTTCTCAGCAGGAAACCGGTGGATTGTCTACTCCGAGTAGGGAATGAGTCCTTACCCCAAGTGAGCGAGTTTAAGTATCTCGGGGTCTTGTTCTCAAGTGAGGGGACAATTGAGCGTGAGATGGGCCGGAGAATCGCAGCAGCAGGAGCGGCATTGTGTTCGCTTTACCGTACTGTTGTGACAAGAAGAGAGCTTAGCCAGAAGGTGAAACTCTCGATCTACCGGTCAATCTTCGTTCCTACTCTCACCTATGGTCATGAAAGGTGGGTCATGACCAAAAGAATGAGATCATGGATACAAGTGGCCGAAATGGGTTTTCTCAGGAGGGTGGCTAGCATCTCCCTTACGGACAGGGTGAGAAGTTCAGTCATCTGTGAGGAACTCGGAGTAGAGCCACTGCTCCTTTGCGTAGAAAGGAGCCAGTTGAGGTGGTTTGGGCATCTTGTAAGGATGACACCTGGGCACCTCCCCTAGGGAAGAGACCATGGGGCCCTGGGCTGGGAATGCCTTGGGATCCCTCAGAGCTAATGTAGCCAGGGAAAGGGATGTCTGGGTTCCCCTGCTGGAACTGTTACCTCCGCGACTGGATTTTGAATAAGTGGTTGAAGATGGATGGATGGATGGATAAAACTGAAATATCAGTCTAATCAGTTTTCAAGGATCTGCAGTAGTTGTGAGGAACTGTTAATTTTAAAAAAATGTATAACATAATAGTTTCAAAAGCGCAAGTTGTTTGAGCGCCATTATATACACCCGTGTACACACTCTCTCTCACAAACACATACACACGAAAGGGTACATCCTGTCCTGGTGTTCATGCACCGACTGGGACAATAGCACTGATTAGTAAAATTAGACACTGACAGTGAAGAGCTCACAAGGATCCAAAATCCTTGACTAAATGCATTCTCTTCTTCTATCACTTAGCACTCTGTCTGCCTTTTCACTGTCTCAAGAGCTGTGTTTACCCTCTTTCTTTGCATGGAAGATGGATGACAAGAATACTAGTAACGAGGACAAATGGATAGTTGGCATGTGAGTGGTAATGTCTTTTGTGCAGTTTTTGTGTGTTTGTGTGAAGAGCGTGTACTGAACCCCCTGAACTCCAGTGTGTCACTCTGGGCAAAATGTACTTGAGAAAAAGATAAAACTAAAGTGAAAGTTTTTAAGTAACGGAAGGTAAATTACTGCAGTTCTGCTTCCAGTAAAGCCAAAACACACCTTACCTTACAGTGTCTTTCTAAAATGCAATAACCATTTAACTAAATAAACACAAATGCCTGTCAATACTGTATTTTCTAATACAAAACTGAGTATATTGCAATATTTTTTCAGTGAACTGTCACAGGATAATTACAGAAATGAGAGACGTATGATTTTGGTATTTAATGTCAGACAGCCTGTTGTTTCTGTCCCCTGTGGATGATTCCTGCCTTCTTTAATTAAAGCCTCGGTTATAATTGGTGTCACAAGAGCTGCAAACACTCAGTGTTTATGTGAGTAATCAGCAGAAGCAGTTTTACACAACCACTGCAGGATTCACTGAATCATTCTGCAAACATTATAATGCACATGGGAGCCATTTTTCACGAGTTTTCGCTAATGAAGATCAGAGCATTTTAAAAAAGGATGATCATAAATATTCTCTCTGAAAGCCATTTGTGTATATTTACTGCATATAGTGCTGCATAGATTTTTTTTTCAAAATCTTCAAATTTATTGTTTATTTTGAATATTGCAAAAAATAATGGGAAAATCTCAGAGTCCAATGTGTATGATTTAGAAGGGTTTGTTGTCAGAATATGTCAGAAATTGAAATCAATTTAAATAGATTAGCTTCTTTTTAAAAATACATTAAAAAGCCTTTATTCCATCAGTACAGTCCAATGCAGGATAAGAGGGAGAATTAATCCCCTGTTATAACACGGTAAAAAAAGCCTTTTGTTAAGACATCAGTTGTAGTACACCTTAAAGCTGGAGTAGGCTGTTTATGTTCAGTGTTATTGGGCAAACAGCCTATCTTCATCAGAAAAGCAAGTTGTCTATGCAAGCAGCTTATTACAACCCATATTTACGGTCACTGCTAGGCGGCGACCTCAAGTCAGCATAGTAATTACAAAAGGAGAAAAGTATAAAAAGCAAGGAAGTCCACATATGGAGGAGGTGGGGTGGGTAGATGGCAAAAAAAAAACACACAACTTTCACCCAGGAGACTGGAGTTTGAGTCCTGTGTGAAATGAAAAGTCAGTGTGGCACTATGTTAAGTTTTAAGTTACCTCAGTTTACTTATGCGCGTGACTTCCATCACAAGTCGTGTCACATCTGGCACATGGCGTATGTAACAATTATTTTAACCCCAACCAGAATCTTTTCTTAAACCTAACCAAGTGTTTTTGTTACCTAACCTGTGTCGCTGGGCAAAAGTTCCATAATAACCTTTAAGCATAAAGTAATTCATGTGGTCTGACAGAAAACGAGACCTCTGCTCCTCCTCATCTCTGTTTTCAGGATTATTAAATCTAGCTTGTGACAGGACACTTTAGCCCGTCACCATCATCATCTTACCTGGTCAGTAAGATAAATGATGCTCGAGCATCATTCCCAGAATATCAGTAGTGGTAATCAGATTCAACAATCAACCATCTTTGAGCCACCAGTCCAAAGCGTCTGTAATGTGATGACCTGAGAATGAGACACAACAGTCAACTATTTTTGTCCAGAATTGCTTACTGCACCTTTAATTAATACAGCAAAGTTGCAGTCAGTGCGCAGAATGGAAGCTGTTGGGCAAGTCGTTTCTTTTATCTTAACATTTTTTATCCTGCTGTGTGATGTTCAAACACACCAGGTTCACTGCAAAAACAGCTTCACATTCCAGCATAGGTATCAGTCCTGTGATTGTTACAATAATGACAAAGAAAACACACAATGTGGGTGAGGATGATGCCCAAAATGCCCCATAAGGACCTCATCATCACACCACCTCAGCTGTGTAAACAATAACACACATACACACGGAGTGATGCTCTGTATTTTCACTATCTCTCTCTCCTGAGATCACATACCAATTTTCAGGCCATCACAGTGGTGATAAAAAGACACCGGGCGCAGGAAGGGAGTCTCCCTAATGTGCTCTCCCCACAGCAGGGTGCACCGTCTTCCTGCATGCTTTCCCTACCTGCTCCCCGTCCCTCCACTCCTTTTCCCCTTAGGCCCAGCTACACACGTCCACACTAATTGGATTAGCCATGACAGTAATGCACTACTGGGTCTCGGTAGCACAAACACACACTAATAAATTGCGCGAGAGGGAGAATTAGCGCTTTCCCTATCATTTACGAGATTAAAGGAGATTATGAGTGGCAGAATTAAGTAAGTGTGAGAGCCCCTTGACGAGAGGAGGAGAAGGTTTGTGACCTTGGAGCTGTGGACCGGCACCATGCCTGGACAGTCAGACACAGTAATTAGCCTGCAGACTAAGTAGCACGCCAGCAGACAGGCTAATAATAGTGTCATTGCTATTAATAATGAGAGTGATAACGGCGCTCGTAATTATGACAGTCATAATCATAATGATGTAAATCATGTTCCGAGTTAGCACTTTAATCGTCGTGTGTGCGTGTGTGTGTGTGTGTGTGTCAGGAATAACATGAAGGTGATAGATTAATTTGAGGGTGTGTTTATGATTTAATGTCATTAGAGCCCTGTGTGTATCCACCGGATTATCATTTATGTAACACTGCTTTGTTGTGGGAATTATTGTTATTTGTCGTGGCATTGTGTGGCTATCTATCTACTGCTTACTGTTACTCACATTCATATAAAAACAGGCTAGTTTCTCTGTAGCTCTCAACCTTTTTTAAACTCTTTTAAAAGGCTTTTGACTAAAATACCTCATATTTTAGTCATCTGAATTGTTTTGGTTTACATTTCTCTCGAAATTCTAAACTCATACTCCTGGGGGAAACATCTTAGGCCTATACTACATTTCTACTCCTTGCATACGTCTAACATAAAGTATTCTACACTTATCATCTTTAGTCAAGTAACCATCTAATTTACTATCTAAGATTAGCAACTCTGAGTCATTCAGTCACAGGTCAGTCAATCAGGGGACCGCCCTAGTGCTCCAGTGTTACACTTAAGTCTGATCCTACACATACCAAGGTTTCATGAATCCAAGGAAATCGACTAGGCGATATCCTAACAGCAAGTAATAAACTTCACTTCCTCTTTGACTGAGTCCGTATTTTTAGCCATGTAACCATAATGTCAAAGGAGAAAAAAAAAACATGAATTCCTTTTCAGGTTAGGTTTTCTAAACCACACAAGATTTAGATTGCAGACTATTTGCAACAGTGCCACACATGGAAGAAGGAGTCCTTAACAGGAACAAGCATGTATTCACTGTCAATATAAGAAGAAACACCACAACCATGTTTTTCTGTATTGATATTTGTGAATAAATGTGATTTGAAGAAAGAATACTGGATAAAGTGAGCTTTTAAGAGAATTTTTTAATGACAACATGTTAGGGTTTCCAGAGAACCCCCAACATTTTGCTGTTCAGGCTTTCAGCATGTCTCAAATTTCAACCGTGGCATTTCATGGGTTAGTTAGATAAAATAACGTTGGCTTGAAAAACAAAAATATTGTTGTGATATACAAATATTGACAATATTCCAGTATTGACCATGGTATTTAAAAAAATAAATATTGATATTGTGTTAATAATACACATGATAACATTGAGTAAATAATCCAGCACTACAGTTTAATCTCAAATCATTTAGAGTTCTGGTTACAGACTCTCTCTCCATCTCTTTACTCTCGTATTTTGAGTGTACAGTAACTCATTTGCCGATAAAAGAAATTTTTAAAAAAGCACAACAAACACATTAAAGTCAGTGCAAAGGAACTTCAGAGTTTTTCTTCTAAACATATTATACATGTTGGAAAATACTTGCTGCAGCATTTGAAAACACTGAGAACTATGTAGTAGTATATTGTAGAGTTTGACTTTGTTAAACTGTTGTTCACATTTCTTTGACACTTCAACTTCATGAACGCACCTTCAGTGACTTCTGATTCTGGAGCGAGTTGTTAGGTCACTGTCCTCTGGCTCTGGTGGTTCAAACATGTCAGTACAAGTCCAATAAAGCTGCCTAGTCGTAAATGTATTTGACACTTAGACAGCAGAGCAGACACACCCCCATTATTTCTGAGCAGAGAAAACTGCTAATTTGTTCATCTTTAATTTTTAATACTTAGCTATTTTTATAATAATTTGAATTTGGCTGGGTGGTAAGTAACACATTTCTGGGGTGTGACAAACTCAGAACACACATTTATAATTGCTGTACACAGACTCACCCAGCTGTACACAGACAGGGATAGTTCACTGAAAAATGAAAATTCAGTCATTATCTTCCCATCCTCATGCTGATTGAAGGTCGGGTTTAGTTTTTTAGTCCATGAAACACTGCGGGAGTTTCAGAGGAAAACAGTGTTGCAGAATCTCCCAAACAATGGAAGTTAAAGGTGACCGCTTTCAAATGCACCAAAAAATCCAAGTAATCCAAGTCTCCTAAAGCCCTGACATGCCAAGTTGACCCTGGTATGGAAATCAGGATGACTTGTCTGCAACTGTCACTTCAAATGTGTGATTTTAGCTCCACACTGTTTACTTGTTTTCCTTGACATCAGGTATAACATTTATTCATGTCTGTTATTCTCTTTCTCTCAAACTTTGACATTTCTATACGGTTTATGAGAGATTAGTTCACTTTCCAGATACTGGATCAATGTTATCCAATTGTGTGCATCTAACCTCCTGACCAAGATTGGATCTCTTTTCGACTTGTTTCATTTTCATTTGTTGATGAAAGTGTCAAGAGATTTTGTCCTAGATTTTGTCATCATAAATTTCTTTTTATTTAGTCATAAGATGTCGTAAACAAAAACTATGATGAAAATGATTAGTCAACAAAATTAACACTGACAGAAACACAAAGTTAAAGCTGCATCAGGACAAAACAAACACACACACACACGCGCGCATGGAAACCACATGATGGCTGTACACTTATATTACAGCATCATCAACTGGCTCACTGTTTTCATCAGGCATCACTAACCCTCCTTTCCCAGTCCCTTTGCCAAGATTAGTGAACACACTGTTCCTGACTCCAGCACCTTATTTTGTTCACATCCAGCTCATTTTTACTGGTGCCAGCTGACCTTTTCCCAGTGCCTCTCCTTCTTGCTTCCCCTTGACCTTTTGCTGGTCGCTGTATCTGCTTTGTCCTTTTGTTTTTCGCCCCGAGGTAATATCTCACATTCGGGTAGGGTGATTTATTTACCGCCTTTCTGGGCACAATCATGCGCACGCACACACAAACACACATACCCATCACAAGTGCATTTTCCTTCTTTCTGCCAGTCTATATTCATTTCATTGCCTTTGCCTCAAAGGCACATAAACACACACTTCAAGGAGTGTGAACAGAACAAACTTCTGTGTCGCCAGTCATAAAAATGTTAGTGTTTCTCTCAAATTCAGAGGAAAGCATGAGCTCAGGTTTCTCACATTCATATTTCTGCGCTGTATTAGCCTCGGAGGTAGTCCAGCCTCTGCTGTGGAGTGCCGTAATCCTGCAGGACAAATATTAGATGATGGGAATTTCTACAATTGTTATGATTTTAAGTGGAACGGCCCACTAAATAAGTGACTCTTCCAATTTCACCTATTTCAACTCTATTTCCCCTTTTAATCTGGTGACTCACGCCTCTGTTTTGACTGACTGTCAGTCAGCCTAAGTAGCGTATGATTGAGGTTTATTGCAGCAGATTTGGGAACCACTGTTCGTATTTGCCGGAGGCTCTTTTCTCCGCTGCTCTGTGTTGAGCTGAATTCATTACCAGGCCCGGGCTTGGTACATTTCTGCTGTAGGTGGCAGCATCTCTCATACAGTAGCTACTGCTCTCTCTGGCAAAGCTGAAGTTTGCCTCAGGGGCACAGTTCAGTTCAAGACTTTCTTTACTTTGATTTCCAAGAGCAGATTTGCTCTGCTGTTGACCCAGACCTACTGTGCTCACTATCATAGATATATCACATTAAACATCAGCCCTCCATCAAGGGACTGCACAAAGAATAGGCACAGTACAAAACTTTAATTTATCCAGTAACTGGCTGCCAAAACCAACCCGTAAATCTCCTGACCAAATTTAAGAAAATAAATGAATTTATCAAATATATTCTCTAAAGGGAGCAGCTGTGATGCCAATACACACTTAAAAATGTCTTTGAGGTTTATACCTACTGTCTTACCGGTTAACTAGTACAAAATACATCTGTTTAAGGAGGGATTTAAACCAGTGTTTCTCAACGTTTTTTGGGCTTGTGACTCTTTAAGACAGGCTTATTCAACTAGCGGGCTGGAGACGACCCTTTTGAAGTTTTCTATGACCTGCAAGAAGCTGTGTGGGATATGATAAATTGATAAACTAAGGTACATTTGTCTGAGCTACTTTAAGACATATACACATTATTTTTCATGCAGGGTGGTAGCTGGGGGCTACTTCAGAGAGTAGAAGAAGAACGACATAAACAACATAGACGTACAGCACTGAGTGAATAAGGTTACAGTTTAATATAAAAGATACAAGTCATTATCATTACCAATGAATACAGCATTGATCCCTTTAAAAATTAAGGTGTGATAACGGTTCAATGGTAAGCAAAATCCTATTGGCTGTCTTTGCTAGATTTTTAAGGCTCTCATTGTACTCTGGGCTGGTGGTCCACAAAAAAAATTACATTACACAAGTGATAGGCTTCAAAATGCCTCTCTCTAAGCTAAAGAGATATAAACTGATGAAGAAAACAACAAATTCCAGAGCGAATTAACTGAGAAGTAGTTATTTACTTTGCAGTGATAAAAAAAAAATACATCAAATCATTGCTAGTTTTCTGTCGGTGTTTCTGAGGGTTCAGAGGAATATTTGTGATTTTCTGGTTTTGTTTGATTGGAAAAGATTCTTAAAGATCTGAAAAAGTGCAAGTAACCCATATTTTGCAAGAAAGAAATTCTGAACAGGCAATCCTGTCTCTTAGAAATTATGTTTGCACATTACTAATCTATTTTCATAATTATGTTGCAATGCTGTCTGTCGGGATTATGTTCAAAGACATTTCTTTGAAACAATGCATTTATATAACACGCTGGATTTGTGAGGAGGTGGTTCAGATGGATGGTGTGTATACAAAGTTGCCAGACTGTAACACCTCAGTTCAGGGTTCCTGTTCAGACTTCTCTCCAACAAAAGCACTTTGGCTAGGTTTCATGAAATATTGTGATTTTGCTAAGTTTAGGCAATAAGAGCACTTGGGTTAGGGTTAGGGAAAGATCATCATTTTAAGTTAAATATCAATAAAACAATACAATAATCCTGTAATCACTATGACTGCATAGTGCCTTGTAAGATTTCCTGTTTTGGTGGAAAACAAATATGTTGTGTGAACATTTTTACTGATACGTTCACTATCAACATTTTTGTGACTTGCCAGGTGTGTTACATTTCCTCATCATGTTAATTGATCATGTATTTCAGCATTTCGGCATTGCATTAGCCTCAAAACAACTTATAATTCACTTTCTCGCAAAGGAGAAAAAAAAGCCACTGATAAATTTGTTCAAGCATTCAGATAATCGTCTCAGTCAGGCTGTGTGACCAAGCAGAATGTCTGCATTATCCGTACTACAATACCCATAAGCCCTAGGGTTTACACTGTCAGCCAACCAATTAACTCCAAATGCTCCTGTCAGCCAATTATGCTGAAATAATGATACTTTGGAATCCCCCAACCACAGCACGCACACATGCATACACATAAACACACACACACACATGCACTGATGCCACCTTACTTCATCAACATGCCAGCTACTGTGTATTTGTGTGTGTGTGCATGTGCATGTGTGTGATGATGATGAAATAGCCATCTGCCACAGGCAGGCGTGTATGAATCCCAAATGAAGACGAGTGGCTGGCTTCAAACAGCAGCAGCCTGCAAATTGTAAATGAACAGGGAGCATTTCTGCCTCTGGGCAACCCAACCCATACCTACCTACACAGCCGTGGCAGTGCCTCACACTCCTCAGATAAAGAAACACTGGTCAATTACTCCGTTTCTCCCCAATTTAATCGCGTCTCGCCCCTTTTCTCCTTCCTTTCCATTTGATTTTCCTCCCCTCTTTCTCCCTTTGAAGATGATACCATCGGAAGTGGGTCAACAGAGAGCAATGTCAGCTGTTTGCTGATATTTGTAGTGTGAGAGTGTGATGTGCAGTGTGTGTAGAGTATGTCTATGTGTGTGTGTGTGTGTGTGTGTGTGTGTGTGTGTGTGTTAGAGAAGGAGAAAGAGACAGAGGGATTTACATTGTGTTTGATGTGAGTAAGCCCAGCACTGTGTTCATTAAGGTGCTCTTGGGGTCTTACGTACTCATGATCAAATGATATGATGATAACAGTCCAGCCCTAATAGTTGATGGCAATTTAAGCTCTTACTAACAATTTGTGTCTATTAGAGGCACTCCATAAAACTGAAGACATACAACTGAAGTCAAATTGAACATTTTCTCCCCATTACAACTGAAATCTTTGATTTCAGTGAAATTGTTCCCTTAAAGACACTTCAGCAGATTTATTTTTCATCTACTGGATGAAAATGATATAGCTGAAGCACTGAGCTTAGCTTCCACCCACTACTACAAAAGAAATTTTGGCATGAAAATGAATCTTATGATGAAATATGATTGTAATTGGTGCTAATTGTAATCCTTTCATGAGAGCTTAAAGTTGCAGATGTAATCACTTATAATGAGGAACACTGAAATAATGAACACCAGGTAGCATTCTTCTCTTTAAAACTGAATTCAGAGTCAGGTTTCCCAGCAAATCTTTTAATTTGTCATTCTGGCCACCACAAAAAACCTGCACCCAGCAGCAGCAATGGAGTTCAATAGACCTTTTCATATTTGACATTTTGACTTGTCATAGCAGGAAAAGCACAGGTGAAACACATTTTGTTAATGATGGCCAAGTGTGGAAATGCTCCGTGGGTCTTCCCTTTTGGAAGGAAGGGCTGGAAAAGCTTGGACAGTGGATAGAACAGGCAAGACCCCCCTTAGTTATGTCTTCTTGGACATAAAACATTTTTCCTACCCAGTTTCATTTAAGGTCAATTTCATTTAAAGTTAACTGGTTTCATCATTGAAGCAAGTTTTGTTTCAAGAAACTTTTGAAACACAAAAAGCCCAGAATTCACCGAAGGGGTTAAACTTAATGAAAGAAACAGCCTCATTTAAATACTTATGGGCATGGATGAATAATATGTAAGGGAAGGTGATGAAGTATGGCATCATCTCTTCCTGTTCATTAAGAGTTCACTACATTAAAGCACATATACGGGTGCATTTGTAAAATGTTTTGGGTGTTGTAATTGTTGTAATTGTCTCTCTTGGTTATGTATCTGGAAAGGTTGGCATATAATACTGATAACATAAGACATTTATAAGTCATATGAATGTATGTAGAATGACAGATTGAAACAAAATTAATAAAAACTTGAAAAAAAAAAAAAAAAAGGTGGCTAAGTGTCCCAGTAAGTCATACCAGTGACCCAGTATCAACAATGCCAGGGCCCTTGAACTGGCTAACCTAAGTGCAATGCAGACAGTTTTAATGTTATTGATTGTAGACTGCTAAAAAAAAAAAAAATGAAACAAGGTCCATAGCTCCTGTTAAAAATCAACAATTCACCTACTTCATGTAAGTATGATAAACTTTTGTTTGTCACAGAGGTTATTGTCTACAAAAACCCCAAATCAATTCCCATTAGCTTTGTGCTGAAGGAACCAGACCAATGCAAACTTCCCAGCTGGCCTATAAAACATAGGTCATCCCTGCAGCACTATATACCTCTGCTTTTTCTGCCTTAAGAAGTGAAAGTCTCTTTTGTGGCAAAGCTCTGAGAAAACAGAACTACATACTTTTTTTTTCCCACAAGGGAAAATTAATTAAAATGCAAAACATTAAGATTTATACACAACTGATGAAAGCAAGCAAATGTATTAGATGCTCCAAATGTTTATGTGATACAGTATTTTGACAGCAACGGTGGGATGCCTCCTTTCAGAGCCTATCAGTGTCAATCACAGTCAGACTGTTGTGTGTAAGTGCTGTATCTGCATGTGCATGTCTGCATTCACGTGCATTTACCTATTTGTGCTTGTGTTTGTGTGATAACATTGGTATAGGAGTGTATATAGTATATGTGTTTTCACATTAGGCTGCATATGCATCCTGTCTTGTGTGTTTTCATGCTTAGGTGTGCGTGTGTACATGTGTGGTGTGTGTGTGTGTGTGTGTGTGTGTGTTTGGGGGGGGGTATAGTAGACAAGTCCCACATGAGACCTCTCAGACACAAAGGGGGTAAAATATGTATAGAAAGGCCTCTGTGTCCCAGTCTTATGGAAATACAGTCTAGCTCACTGTCTCCATGCTTCCTGGTAATGCCTGCTGCTAAACCCCAAATGGACCATTATGTGCCTGCAGAGTGGGAGGGTCAAGAGACCTCTGATGGAAATTGGAATGGGGGGTAGGGACACATTAATTCAACTTAGGTCTACTGATACACACTCAAATGGGATATGCTCATTCCATGAAGCGCACACAAACACACACACACACACACACACACACACACACACACACACACACCTAGGAGCTGCATGCATACATCCATCTCAAAAGGCTAAATATGCACACATACAAATAGGGTGGACACATATGCACTGTGCAGGATATGCATGCATGATTAACTGCACTGGATTCACAGGCAGACACACACGTACACACACACACTTATCTTTGACTCCAAAGCCCATGATGGACCTAACTCGGTCCCATAATCTACACTGGCCACATGCTTAGGAGATCAATGCTGTGATTACAACAGAATGGTTCTAGCTACTGTCTAGTGTACCACACACACACACACACACACACACAGACCCCACCCCTCGCTCCTCTCTCCTCTCCTGTGCGACCTTATCTCCCAGGCTTAATCAAATTGCCAGTTAGAGGTAGAGGCTGGTGCTGAAGTTGTGGATGGGAGATAGCCTGGGAGAAAGAGAGTGACAGAGAGAAAAGAAGGGAATAATGAACACAAGCGTGCAGCTCGGCTCTGCCTCAAAAAAAGGGAAAGGTGTTATAATAGATGTGGACAGACGTTCTCTGTCAGCAGCCGGCGCTCAATTCAGCCTCTCATCTCCTGCATTAACACTCTCGTGCCATCCCTTCCCTCGCCCCCCACCCTCCACCTCCACCCTTCGACTTTCCTCTGTAACCTCTTGCTATATTTGGCCGTCTCCCCCTCCCTCATTCCCCGCTGTCTCCCCCTATCCCCGTCTCAGTCTCGCTGCAGTCTGACACCACCACACCTCTTTTTATTTGGTATTCTTCCCACCCCTTCCTCTTTTTCCCTTCTTCTCCTCTTCCTCTCCGCAGCAGTCTCTCACTCAGATCTACATATCTTCAGCAGTAATTGACATTTTCCATTTGCCAGCCTGTTTTCCTATCGGCTGCCAGCCAGCGTCACCAAGGCAACTGCGATAGGCCCCTGTGCTCAGCGAGGGAGACATGGGGAAAGAGGAGGAGGCGGGGGGTTAGGTCTGCTTCTGCACTGGCGTCTACTCCTCTCCTCTAACACACCCACACACACACACACGCACACACAGTCCTCTGACCTGACAGGACCCTCGGCAGCCCACTTAGGGAATAGTTAATAAGCAAAAAAATAATCATGAAGGTGGCGTTCAATAAAGGCATTTAAGCTAATTTAAGGAATTAATGAGCATTTTATGATTCCCTCAGGGCAGAAAGAAAGGGTTGGTAAGAACAGTCATATGCTCTATGTACACACATATAATCCTTCAATATGTTGTGTCCATATGGATTATGATATAGAGAGCTATTAAATATAATAGGCATTTCATGTCTTTGTTGGAAACATAAGAGCAGTGTAGCCAGTTGATGTATACTCAGATGGACAGATGGTATATTGTCCTATTTATCTCTGGTCTCTCTGTTTTTCTTCTTTATTCCTTCTCTCTATCTATCTTTTTCTCTCTCAGATGTCTCTCTTTCTCTTTCTCCCAAATATGTAAAGTAACTAATGTCCTCGTTGCGTTCATTTGTGACTTTAATTACCCCAGCATATCTGAAAGGCGGCTCTGTCAGCCAGATAACCAGGCAATGCTTCACTCTGCTTCCCTGCAGCCACATTCCAACTTAAGTCATTTTAATGTAAAGAGCATGATACATCATTTTAAAGACATGCAGATAAAAAAAAAGTCTCACTTAAAGGTGTTTTTTCTGTAGTTAGAGGAGAGCAGGGACACAGGAGAGAGCAAGTATAACTTTTTTCTATTTCCCTCTTTGCACAGAGATGCATTTATGTAAGGTAATCATATTTATTTCATTTTTCATTAGGACTTCTCAGGTACAATATTATGTTTATTATGATAAGCAACATTACTTTTCATTATTATTATCATGTACCATGCACAATATTATATTAAATGTTCTACAATATTATATTACGTTCACTATCACATGAAATGTTACTTTAAACTTTTTCATCATTATTATTATAATGTAGAATATTGGGTCTGATATCATGTGCAATATTGCATTCATTATCGGATGCATTATTGCGTAATATTATTTTTCAATATCATTCCCAATATTACTTAGTTTCTTAATTTCATTGCTAATACCACTAATACTTTTTTATTTTAGTTTTGTTGTAGTTTACTTTTTTACTTTAGTTATGTTATTTTTATTGTTATTCTGTTAATTACTGTTGGTTTGCATTTACTCCTTATACACTTCTATATTTCATTTTATATATTTAATACTTGATTGTTTTATCTTGTTTTTATCCCATGTTACTGTATTTTTTTTAGCAATCTCTGGCACAATAATTTCCTTTGAGATTAATAAGGTTCTTTTTTTATCTGAATTAATTTTATTGTATTTTATTGTGAACAAAATACACACATCCTTCACACACATCCTGAGCAATACCAACCATTTGTCTGGACAAATGTAACTGTTGGATAAATCAAGCACAAAAAACATACAACATACGTATTGAATATTTCTGACAGACAATACTCATTAATGCTCCTGTTAGTCCTCTAAGCAAATGACCATATTGCTCTCATATCAATTTATTATATTAAATGTCACAATGGTATAAATTCAGTTAGATGTATCAAATTTACCTCAGTGTATCTCTTATGGACTATCTATACCAGATAAAACAGCCTAATATGCTTCAGAGACCCCTGTTGGTCTTCCTGGAAGTGTAATGAGCAAAGGCATATATCTTTAACAATGGCAGGACAAAAGTAACACCATGTTACACTGCCCTCCTTATTCTTTTGTCCCTGCTCTCCCCTATTTTTCATTCATCAGATTCTTCTGTTATGTCTGCATTGCATTTTTTGCGCGCCAAATCTTTGGATGCTGCTGTTTAAGGAAATACTCAACATTATGGGCTACTGCTGGGGTAAATGTTGGCAAATTAGATTAAATTTAAAAAATGAAACTGCAGTACGGGTGACAACGGAACAGAAGTAGAGTTAAGAGTTTGCTTTAATTGATGACAAAATTGTCCGTTTATGATGCCCCAAAATTCCTGCCCTGTCTGTCTCTTTTTCTAATGATCTGCCAGCCATTAATGCCAACCAGTTTTCAAGTCACACTGTGTATGAAGGCAGGCGACGCAGAGGAAAGATGAAGATCAATGTGAGCAGTGTGGGATAAAATGTATGATTGTACATTTATGTTTTTGTGAGTGTGTGACTGTCTGTGTGCGTGCATGTCACAGAACATGCTGTCACCTCACAGTGTGTCCTGGGGCCAAGTAATGAGAGAGCATACTGTAGTGGAGAGATCTGTCACTGTTCTCTGTCGTTCAATAGTTTTTCTTTTTCTTTTACTCATTATTTTGTTTTCTCTCTTTGGTTATTTTCTCTCCGGTTATTTTTGATTTGTGTTGCCACTTTCATAATGTTTTCTTTTGAAATAGTTTAATAAACGGGAGAGATGTTTTTGACTGTGCACAAGTTTATGTTTACTCAAGATTAGTTTTAGGATTAAAAATGAGCGATCAAATGAAATGTTGACTGGATTTGTTTACTGTGCTTCAATATGGCATCCACACATAAAAGTTACACTGCACTTTATGTTACACCACACTAATAAGACATACTCTAATAGACAAAAACTAGAAATAATATATAAGGATACAACGTGATTTTTTTTAACTTAGAATCTGAGATCTCTCTACATAGTTTCCTTTTTGATTGACAGACTGGAAGTACATTCATTATTAGATATTAAACAAGCACAGCTATACCCTAATTAGACATTATACACCCAACAGTACACTAATAAGATGTAAGAAGCCATACTTTATATCAACTAAGATGAAAACTAGAAATAATGTGTTTTTATTCAACAGTATTAGACCCTTTATTTTACTATTATTAGACTTTCTTAAAAATAATTAGTGACACATTACAACAGACTAGTAAACAAACCAAAAGTGAAATCACACTTTAGTGCTACTAATCTGCTACTTCCTTATTCAAAAACATGTGAACCACATACACATCAGTCTCGGCTACTCTGCCCATGTATGGGACCAGGCAAAGAAAGCTTTTCAAGTAAGAGCAGATATGTGATTTTACTTTCAGTACAGTTCTATTGTAATGTGTCCCTAATTACCCTCCATGAAAGTCTAATGAGAATGTAATTGGTCTAATACTGTCTAATAAAGAATCTATTGTGTCTAGTTTTTGTCTAATGTCAGACAAAGTTGTTATGTCTCATTCGTATACTGTAAAATAAAGTTCAACTAAGTTTTTTTTCCTCCCTGGTTTGATTCTGCATTGTGCAGCCCACAACACATGGGCATTAGTGTGTCTTTACATGGCCCTTCCATTTTTACAAATATTAATTCAACAAGCTTTTAAAAATATGCATAATAATACAACTGAACTGAACTGGCACCATGTGTAGTTTAAATCCTGCCGGTAGGTTAATAGATGTTTTTTGTAATGGTAACCTGTGGGAAAATGCTTTTGGACTGTAAAAGATTTCTTGTTGTAGTACCACAGTTGGCTACTTGCTGTGAGGCTGACTTGCTGCGTCGTACCCCGTTCAAAAGTGAAAAGTCCCTAAAACAGTGCCAAACCACTCTTTTGTTGCAATTTTCTTTCAAACTCAACTTTGAACTGTGCAGTGGTATGTGCTGTTTCCAGTAAAGCATGCCTTCCAGTCTGAGTCAGACAGCTGCTCCTCCTGGTTACTTACCCCACCTACCCATGACTTGTCCACACAATCAAGCTAACTACACACTGCCAGTGACCACAGTGGAAGCACTAGAGTCTTCACTCGGTGTAAACAAACTATCATACTGTATCAATTACTGCAATAATACTGGAGCTGATGTTTAGCAGCAGGGTTGGTGACACGTGTTACCCTCCTTGCTTCCCATATCCATATCCAGAACTAGAAAAGCACTCAGTGTGCAGACCTCTAGCAAGGCCAGTAGTCCAGTCTTGTATGATATGCAAATCTGCAAGAACAACCACTATATAAGTCTGTGTCTGGATATATTTCCCTATACATGGCACCAAAAACATAAACTCCATGGCAGAGGTAACAACAGACTGTGCTGAGGCTGATCAGTGCTACTGGTAAACCAGTGTACAGGAAACTTGACTTTGCATGCTGCCTGTGTTGTACACGGCTGATACTTCTCCTTTCACAGCACTGTGATGAGACCAACTGGTCATTTTGTTCAGCGAGTGTTTCAGCCATTCAAATAACTTCGTGACAAAGTTATCACTCCAACAGAATATTTGTTAAGTTGTGAAACATCTCAGTTGTCTGTTTATCTACTGACTGATGGTCCTGCTAACTAGTGAATCCAATGTCATTGTTGTTGATGAAACCAAGATGTGAGAAGCTAAGCAAGAATTTGTAATGATGGACTTGTATGTTGTACTGTCAATATATAGTAATGTGTAGTAATATATAGTAACAACCCCAAGTTTAATATTTTGATGTAACACAGGAAAAGCACAGGTGTAATAAATAAAATGAATAATGGCTGAATTCCATTTAGCTGCTTCAGTTTCCAGGTCCTAGTGTTGTGTTTGCTGGCTCATGTCATACTGACTCACTGAAACACTTGAATGTGCCATTGTTAATCAGTAAAGTACAACATTGCTTTATTTATTTTATTTATTTTGAAACACAGGATTGTATAACATATTAAGTTGTACTTCCATATATACAAAAATTATATACGGTAGATTGGTTGAATAGATAATAGGTCATAAAAAAAAAACACACTATTTTTCATGGTGGTATGCAGAGGATGAATTAAGCAGTCTCAGCCTGAAGAATAAACTGTTTTTCAGTCTGGTAGCAGATATTTCTGTATCTCTTGCCAGACATCAGGAGGGTAAACAGGCTGGGCAGTGTCTTGTAGTATCCTCCTGCTCCACCTCAGTTCCACTTTGCCTCCTTTCTCTGAAGGTCAACAATCAGCTTGTTGGTTTTGTTAACTTCACAATAGAGTTCTCTCCATGTCGATGGCTGCAGTCATGCATGTACAGCGTGAATAAGAGGGGGCTGAGCACATATCACTGTGAATCACTAGAGTGAAGGAGGTGAGACTGCCAATCCGAACTGTCTGTTTGTAAGGAAGTTCAATATCCAGTTGCAGAGTGCAGTGAGGGTTATTGTTTTGAATGATGAGCTGAAACCAACACACAACATTCTGATGTAGGTGTTGTTTTCCTCAAGGTGTGTAGAGACTGAGTGGAGAGCAGTGGAGATGACATCCTCTGTGGATCTGTTTGTCCCAAAATGGTAAGGCTCCAAGCTAGCAGGGATGTTGTGTTTTTTAGTTTCACAAAGCACTTCATCACCTGTGTTCTTCCCACTACAACAAATCAAAATATGGCTGTGAAAAAGGTCATTTTGTAATACAATGCATAGTCAGTGTACATATTTTTCTCCTACTTTACGTATACTTGTTAACTAAATACCCTGTATTTCATGTGCAGTGATATTTCAAGAAATAGTCTTACTGTCTGAACAATAATAGTGTCTGGACTATTATGGAGACTTGACTTGGATTCTAATTCAATTTGCAAATGGATTTACATTATTATGCCTCTGCACTGGCAAATTTGGTACAAATGTTTACTTGAATTTGGAGGATAAAGGTCAAGGTGACTGTGACTATGACCTCATGTCCACTCCACTCTTGTGAACACAATATCTTAAGAACACCTGGACGGAATTTTGTCAAACTTGGTACAGATGTCAACTTGGACTCAAGAATGAACTGATTAGAATTTGGAGGTCAAAGGTCAGGATCACTGTGTCCTCAATAAACACATTTTTGGGCATAACTCAAGAATTCATAATCTAATTATGACAACATTTCTCTAGGATAAAATCATGAGGTGATAACATTTTATATTCAAAGCATCAACTTCACTGTGCAATCACAATATTCAGCTCTCTATCCGTCTTCTCTACTCTACTACTCTACTCTAGTCTGTAAGTGAAGACTCAAGTAGATTACATAGTATAATGCATACTTAAGTACAAGTAAAAGTACACACTTGAAAATCTACTCATAAAAGTACCCAAAAGAACTACTTAATTACAGTAATTTGAGTATGTGTAATTAATTACTTCCACCCTCACTTAATATTTAATGAATTCCTTCAAAATCTTCACTTCACATATACGTATCTGGACAGACATGGATGCAAACTAAAACTGGTTGAGTGGTTCAGGGGGGCAAACAACCACAAGGCAGTAATTCTAATTTAGCAGTTAAACATCTCTGACACACACACATACAAGTACAGATTGTGCATCTCCATTATTGTGAGACGATGGCAGACAGATGGACATGTAGGAACTGATAGTGGTGTGGAGTGGTGGGACTGAAAAAGCAGATAATCAGCATGACCGGAACCAGGTCTCATAAACTGCTAAATGATTTCCGCCAACACTGAGCTTTATACCACGACCAGTGGAGATTCTGGCCATGATTAGGGAGGGGATGTATGAGATATGCCCGGACTGTTCAATAAATCAACACGCAAAAGCAATGACATACATGCACACTCTCACACACGGTCCAAGCTCTATCAGACACATCTCACACATATCCAGCCTATCTTGTTGTTAAAAATGCATCTGTTTGGTTACCATGTAAAGCAATCCCAGAAATAGGTTGTTGGCATGGCAGAATCAGAGCTAAAAAACGTATTTCTCCTCTTCCAATCTGTGGAATAAGAGGCTCAGTCAGCAGCTTTGAGACTGTGTCAGTTTTTACTAGCATCTGCAGGCCACTAAGAAAAGCAGTCCCTTCAGGAAGTTTCAATGTTGTGATCGCAAAAAGTAACTGGAATTCAACCAGCCTCTGTGAGCTCTGCACAACCTTGCATTTAGGGATGCACTGATATACATATTCAGTATAACTTAACATTTACATGTGCAATGTTTAAGTTTCCTCTTTGTGTCCCGCTCACCTAGGAGCTAATTAGTGCTTACTTGCCATTGTTTAGAAGGTATGAGCGTGATGCCATGTGCAACAGTAGTGTTTATCCTGCTGTGAACCCTAAAGACTGAAGTTGGATGTACTGTGCTGTTGTGCTGTCCTGGTGAAGATTAACAGGAGCATATAAAAGAGTATACGAAGAGAAGTTGTAACCTACTTATTAGTGACAGCCAGAAGGACTGCAAAATGTGAACAAACAAAAAAAAAAAGTTACAGACTTGCAGTAGCTGTGCATTTTTCTTTGTCTTTGGATTAATTAGCCAAGGCATTCAACTACTTTATGCTCAGTGCGACATGGACTTACGTGGAAATTACAGACAGTTGCTAAAGTTGCTGCTGTCATCAGTGGGTGATGCTGAGGATAATGAATCTGCTGCTAATAATGATGGCACAACTAAGAAAAAAGGCAAGCATTAGTAAACTCCTTGAACTCTGTGTTGTGTTGATTTTTTTTGTACTTTTCAGAAAGTGGTATTGGCTGCAAAATATCAGAGTAGTTTTATGAGCATCCCTATGTGCTATTTTGTCCAATCACTTCAACTTTTCTGCAGATTTGACTGATCATACCTTCCCTCCTGTTCCACCAAATATAGCCACCCCCTATGCAAACATCAATGTTTTACTGTTTATTATTTTTTTCTATTTCTATTTTTTTCCACAGGCACAGAAAAGAACACACAATTTGTCACTCCTGTTGAAATTTAACAATAACCTGTGCACTTTTATATTTTATAAATTTGTTTTTGCTGTTTTGACTGAGTTTGATTTGAAAATAGATCTTGCTTCTCTGTGAAATACCTTCAGGTCCACTTCTTCATTTGCAAATAATTTGTTAGGATTTTTATAATCCTGAGCCTTTTTCATAAGGTTACTATTCACAACAGAGTGCAATTTTATTCTCGCCAGAACAAGTTGCCCTTGCTTTTTAATGAATTGTACTTTTTTTTTGCAATCTTCACTTCTCCTGCAATTTGAATGCAAGATGAATCACAGTTTTGGAGATGGTGACTGGGAAGTCTCTCCAGTCCCCATCTCCAAAACTGTGATTCATCTCTCCAGTCCCCATCCCACTGTCTGTATGTGTATTTTCACACACACACACACACACACATGCACACCTCCTCATGTCTCTCCTATTCCTCCTCTTCAAGCCCAAGTCTTTCTCCTGTAATGAGCAACTAAATTATTTCAATTAAAGTGTCACCTGTCAGTCAGACAGCTCCAGGTGATGTTTTGTAATGTTGAGCCAACAGCAGAAATCCCCGAACCAAACTGTCAGCGGAATTCATTTCAATCATCTCCACCGTGCGTGCTTGAACCTGGGGACTGAGACAATCCCCCAGCCTCCACAGATACACACACCTCCTGTACTGTTTTACCTCCACCACCCCTTCCTCCCCTCACTCCCTCCAACCCTCCCGCATGTCTCCTCACTTTAATTAGCTCCGGATTAAATTAAAAGCTATATGTTGGCGTTAATTGATTTATCTTGAGACAGGGTCTATAATTACAGGTTCTCAATGGAGAGATCTGCACTGTGACGCTAGAGGCTTCCCTCACTTCATTGTCTGCCTGTGTGTGTGTGTGTGTGTGTGTGCGCGTGTGTCTGTGTGTGTGTGTGTGTGTGTGCATTTATGTGTTGCCAGTGTTTGTGTGTGATCACCACCGTAAGCATAATAAGCATTGTTTGAGCCAGTCAGAGGTTAGCAAGCAGGCACCACTCGATGAGCGCAGGAATAAAAGATGATGCAAATAGATGTCGTCTCGCCATAATGAAACACAATTACAGCTTTATTAGAAGATGTAATTGCTTTGTTAGAGCATCTCAATTTGTCCTTGTTGTGCGCCGTTTACTCCTGCCATTATACAATGCACACGCTCATCCATACTTGACCTGCTATGTAATATGTGACACCCCCCTTCAGTTATTATTCTGCAAGCACGGAGAGTTATCTTTATTGTCTTTATGGAGAGAAAGAAGTGGGCTTTCGCTGGTGATGGGTGGTTTGCTGCGAAGTACAATGAGGCAGCCTGAAGGCTTTGGCTGCGTCGCCGGCAATTGGTATTCTGTGGTGTAACACACACATGCTCACACTCCGCCTGAGATGCAGACACTTCCTGTAACACTCAGGTTTCAGCGTGGACACGCACGATTTAAATGCAGATGCACACAGACAAGCATGCACACACTTTTTGCCCAAACTCCTCTCCCCCAGCTCATCTAAATGGGGGAGAAAATTAACCCGCAGCACTTCAGTGTTCCTTTTTCCTCATATTCTTCCTCCCAGTCCACTGCATGCATCCTAATCAGGGCCAGCAGAGTGCCGGGTGCTGTCTGTCTGTCAGATGTAACACCACTCGCTGGCTGACTGGCTGGCATCAGGCCTGGAGGTGTGAAATGAGCCCACCGGGGGCTATAGTCTGGCTTGAGCACTAGTCAAACAGCTCTGGACATCATGAGAGGGAGAGATGGGGTGGGGGGGGGGCAGAGTGAGTTCAGTGAGGTGGAGGCAAAAGAAAGAAACAGACGATGTAAAAGATCGAGAACAAAGGAGTGAGGGAGGGACAGAAAAAAGATAGTGGCCAACTCATCTGGAGAACGAGGGAGGGAGGAAGATGGATAGAGAGATGGAGAGACATGGCTCATCTGCTTCTGCTTTCTGGCTGCCGCGAGATTGCAGGATTTCCTAGACCAGCCAACTGTGGAAGTGAATTTTTCCCCTGCTTGTCTCCCCTCACTCCCTCTCTTCCTCCACCTCTCTCTTGCACTTTCTGCCTCTCCCTCATCTCCTCTGTCCCTCCCGTCTCTCCCCTGTCACTGAGCAATGGATTAAATTCCTATTTCTTCTCCAGTGCTGTTGTGATATCAGATTAAAGTCCCTTATCCTCTGTCTGTGGTACCTATCTGTCTTCTAATACCAATATGCCTCTCCATTGTCACTATATTCCCTGTTTTTATAGTTAAAGCGATTTTGAGATCAAAACATGGGATCCTTTCAAAGACTAGATAGCTGCATGAAGGCTGAATTATGTATATCCAGATATGTTGTACAGCTGTAAAATATGCAAAGGTTAAAAGTCTAATAATCTACGACCTCTAATGAGGCTCAGTTGGATAGTCATTTTCGTGGTAGGCACATCAATCTGTCCATCCAATAACACTTTGGGACAGAACTAGATATTTTGACAATTACTGACCAGATTGATAAGATAAGATAAGATGAACTTTATTGATCCCACACCGGGGAAATTCACTTGTCACAGCAGCTCAAGCAGTACAGATAAAAAGTGACAATAAGTACTTATAAATATTAAGATAAAAAGTAGAAAATATGTATATACCTATTACTGATGTGAAGTTTGATTATGGTAGGAAATGAATTTTGTTCATGTCCATTTTTTCATAAGCTGATTTCTTTGGCAAATTACTTTTTTATGTGTTTTTGCTAGTTTCATATGTAGTGACTTGTTGAGAGTCATTAGAATAGACAATTTCAGGGGTTACAACATAAATAAATGCACATTTAATATAACAAGGACCTTACCCTGACAGCTGAGACTCATGATACTATTTTTTCAAGTCTGTAATTCTAAGTATGTGGAGTTATTTTTAAAATCATAATTTAATATTGAGTAGGCCTACAATTTGAGTTAATATCCAAACCTTTCATCTGCATTTTTGTAGCAGATGCGGGTATCCAATTGCAAATGGGCCAATGAAAGCTCAGGGGACAGATTTTGAGAGGTGATTGTGACCACTGAGAAGAACAGTGCAGGAGTTAGGAGTAACTTAGACTGAAAATTTGGAAAAACAGAAATATCTTTCAATTGAATGCCTGCTATTGATAATGCTTTAACATCAGCAGTAAAAAAAAAAAAAAAACTAATACTCTGAGTATTTTTTTTGGAACTACATACTTAAATACTTTGTACAAGTATTTTTTAACACCGGTACTTTTATTTGTAGTTGAGTAATATTTCAGTGATGTACAGTATTTCTACTCAAGTACAGATATTCAGTACTCGTTCTTCCTTTGGAAGGGCCACTCTAAAGACTTTTGATTGCCTCAGCATTGGAGTTTATTTTTAAACTCTCTAATTGTTTCCACCCAGTTTTAGCAATGAAAGCTGGGAGATTGTCCTCAGTCTCTATTGAGCAAATCATTTAGAGACTGACTTGTCAGTTTACTAGCAGATTAATAAGGCACATCCCAAAAGAACCAGAATTCAATAGCTGAACTGCACGTTTGATCAAATGTTATTCTTGAAAGGTGAAGAGTCTAGCGTACACACTATACATGCAAATCCAGCTTAAATTGATATAGTGATAACATCAGCTTACAACACTATTGGCTCCACACATGTATGCGTTTGAAACATGGATTTTCCATGTGTCTGGGACAAGAGCTTCACAGCAGTTGGTGGTCACATGTTTTTGCATCCTTACTAAACTCAACTGCATGAAATCCATCAGCTGAGCTGTATTAGAAGGTGCAGTCTGAGTAATAAATGTCCAGCTCCAGAGTGAGTGCTTCAGACAAGAATGACAATAATTAGGTTTCTCTCTGAATGCTGAAGCAGCCTGTACAAAGAATTGTCAGTAAATTACTTGAAGTTATACTGTATATTCGGGGAAAGCGCTTTCTGCTGACACATCTGAATTTAGGGGCAGTAGGTCATTGCCTTTAACCTTAACCCTTAAAGGAAGTGGTAGGAGCATTGCTGATACCGAACGTTTGGAAACCAGAGCACTCAGGGGAAACTTGCAGAACCTTGAGAGTATGCAAACCCCACAAGAAAAGGCCTTGTTTGCATTTGATCCCAGGACCTTTTTGCTGTGAGTTAATTGTGCTGTCTCTCACCATCATGCCACCCAGTACGGCTGTATACATTAGTAACAACATAAAAAACAATATTGCTTTAAATGTCATGAAAAATGTGTATCTGCACTCATAAAAAAAAATGTAATGGGAAGTTCCCAACAGCCTGCTGAGCAAAGCTGCAAGCTAGTGACAAGTGGTTCACCACAGCCATTCCATATCTGGCTAGCTGTCAAAAACCAAAGCCAGCTCCCCGTCTAGATTACAGTTTGCCAACCTGCCTCCATCCATCTCTCTCTCTTCCTCTGGACGGATGGACAGCAGATTAGGCCTGCTTCCACAGCAGCATGTTATACCCCATCCTGCGCTAAGTGACCTATGATTAATTGCACATTATTAACTTAACTGAGATTGTTCTCCAGATACGTAGGCGTCGATAATGTCTGAATCCTCTTTAATAGGCCACTTCTGACAGTATTCATAATGTGCCATTTGCCCTGATCCCTCCCTAATGTATTCCCGCTTTGTGAAAATTTCACTAATTTAGGATGGGGGAAATGGGCCAAAGGGAGCGGCGGATCAGGAGTGGGATGATTCTCCCATCGGTTAGTTAGCCCATAGGCACATGCCAATGCCTTTGGGGATGGAGGAAAAAAGCAAAGTTTCTTCATGTGTGAAATTCCTATTCTGGGCTCTTTCAAAGAGGAAAATAGAGTTCAGCTGCCACTGAGGTTTACAGTATACACCAGATATCTCACCAGATATTTTAGAGGTTCAACAATGTATTTATAGAGTACTGCTGGTCTCCTTTCTCTTTTTTAAACTATTCAATTTTTTCTGAAAAAGGGCTGTAATGCTGTTAAAGCAAACGTCCATATTACTCTTAATTAGGGTTGCAAATTGTAATCATTTTCCTTAATCAATCATTGGTAACATGAACAATCAATTAGTCAATTAATTGTACATAAACACATAATACCAAATAATACCAAATGCATTTTCTATGCTGTCATAGGACGACCTGATTTCAGATAAGCAGTTGAAGATGGATGGATGGATGGATGGCATTTTCTACCATTAAGCAAAGCTTTGTTTCCACAGCAATATCTTGTATATTCTCTGACAGCATTGCAACATACAGTATAAAGACATGGATGCCTACATGCAGTGTAAAAATAAACTTCTTGTTTTAGTTAAAACAAGTACGTGTCTGGGCTTCCTTAAAATTTTAAGTTGGAGTCCCAGTAGCTCAATTGGTAGAGCATGCGCCCCAGTCCCCAACACCAGCTGTGGGTTCAATTCCAACTTGTGGCTCTTTGCTTTAATTACAATTACCTTAATTTTAATTAAAGTAACATTTAATTAAACAGTTTGCCTTTTAGTATCATGCTTACTAATCATATAAGTTGATGAGAAGTCAATACATGGTGTAAGACTTTATCTCTTGGATATTACTTGCTTTCTTTTGAAGAGCAGTTGTACTTGTATGGCTGTTGGGATAAGTTAGTTTTTAAGGCCTTCTCCCAGAAATCCCTTCTTGGTTACTTGGGGGAAAAGTATGGTTTGATGTTAAAATAGTAAGATTTCTCAACATGTTCTCATCCCAACTCATCATGTATTGACGATTTGTCACTGTTGCTCAGCGCTGATAGTGAAGTACGGGGTGCCCTTTAGTGTCAGTATCTGATGTGGCAGAAAGCCTTTTCAACCCTCTGAGGTTTAAGTCTTTTTTTCTCCTTTTACGTCTACCTGGTCTCCTAGTATAGAAATGCTTGTAAAACATCAACCCTGTAATGCACAATAAAGATCTAAACACCTTTTTTTCAGGACAACCTGGGCTATCAGAATATGTAAGCTGCAGTGATGTCACATGAATGTACAGATGGTTATATGAACATCAAGACAAAAGAAAAAAACAGGCGGAAATTTAATCTCACAGACATTTTTTGAAGATACACAGAGAAACTATTTGTAGACCTAGGACGGTTAACGTGATTAGTGCTGTAAAACAATCACAGTTAGGTTAGGTTTAGGCACAAAAAGTACTTGGTCATGTTTTGAATAAGATCATTGGTATGTGACAATTTGGGAATGAGAGTAGGCTGGATTTCTGCCAGTATGTGCTTGACAACTTTTTCATTGTCAGATTCCTTCTCACCTTCTCAGTGAACAACTTTCCTCGCTCCGCTCTGTAATCTCAGCCCAACAACATACTTTGTATCTCCAAATTGATGTGCTCACTCCTGTCAAACACACTCCAGTGAAACACTCCAGTTGACCACCTTCTTCTCCACTTTTGTTAATCTTCCTCTCTGCAATCTGCTGTGGTCACAAACCAATACACTCTATCACCAACTGGTATCCACACAAGACTGAGTTTACCTCGTGTCTGGTGGCGCACCCGAGCCCTCACCCACCCACCCCAAACCCACACACATATTTGCTTTCCCGTCTGTCCCGTCAGTAGCTCTCTAATCCCCCTTCTCTCTGTCAGGTGTGTTTGAATTTTTTTTGTGTGTCTGTCTGTGTGGTTTTGTGTATACACGTGTATTTATGTGTGATGTGAAACGCAGCAGGGTTTATCTTCTGTCTCTGTGTGATGTGGTGCAAACAAAAGGCGGCATCCATGCGGCCCCAGCCTGCGCTGCAGCAGGACTGTAAACACTGTGCAACTACAAAGGGAAACCCTCGCTGCCTGCCTGCCTGTGTAAATCCCACTGCTTTCACCAATTAACACCAGGGAGGAAACTCACCGCTTGTGTGCCGTCTGCTGGTGTTAAACAGTAGAAAGAGACTGTCAGGGAGACAGAGAGGGAAAACATATTGCTTAGTCGTATAGCAACTGTGGTACAATATGCCGAAGCTGACGTTTATGACTGTTTAGATAGCCATAACCACAGCAGGCGGTGATGGTAATAATGCTGTGTTGACATTAGCCCAGGTGGGAATATGTCAGCATTGTGTCGCCACCGCCAAATTGCCACTTCTATTGTTGAGTAATTAATGCTTAATTAGGAAGCTTGCTTCAATCAGCGGTGGGGTCGTTAAGAGGGATGTCGCATGCGCTATAAACAAATGTTACCTTTACGAATGCAAATCGAGCTGTTGTTTTTTTTTCCCCGTGCCCTCTTTTTGTCCTTGTGCCGCCAAGCATAAGGCGTGAGCGCACCGAGGCATCCATCTTGAGCTGGATGTGGGTGCTAAAGGATTGAACGGGGACAAGGTTTCTCTCGTGCTGCTTTGCACTGCTGCTGAGTTGCTATTTTGTCTCTTTGTCTCTGCTTTTTTCTTTCCAAGGCAGCTCCGATGTGGTTTATTATGTGCTTTGGGTTGTTATTTGGAGATGGATCCCCTATGCCACCGTGCTGTCACACTCCAACCTATGGAGGGAGGCTGGGAGGGGCGAGGGGGGGATAGATGGGATGCAGGGTGGGGGGGTACAGTCACTGGAGAAAGGGTTGTGTGTGTGTGTGTATATAGGGGGTAAAGCTTAGTTGGGGGAGGAGAGCCAGAGAGAAGAGGAGAGCATGCAGCGTGCAGCTGGAAGAGGCAGAGATGAGCGGAGGCGTGAAATTGGCACTGCACCGTCCACCACCCACAGCCCCCCCAATCTCAACCTACCACCCGCTTGCCCCCTCTGCTCCGTTCTGCCGAGGAAGGGACCACGTCTGTACTGACTCTGTGTGTGTGTGTGTGTGTGTGTGTGTGTGTGTGTGTGTCTGTACCCCAGTAAGCCACACATGACACTCTGTGGCTCTGTTTTCCATGTCCAAGTGATGCATACTCTCACTCCCTCCCCTTATATATATATACATATATATATATATATGTATATATATATATATATATATATATATATATATATATATATATATATAACACACACACCCACCCACACACACACAAGCACACTTCACCCCACCCTCCCTGCCCCTCATATGGAGTGGTCATAACTCACCTTAATTGTATTTCGTAGGTGGTGCTCAGACGTAGAGTGCATAGTGAAATGTAGCTGAGACCGTGAGGGAGCAGTAATGGGAGTGAGGGCAAGGTACTGGAAGGAGGGAAATGATCGACCTCTTGGCCCCTGAAAACACACATTATGCATTTAAGGTGGACACACACACACAAACAGGCTCACTGCAAGCATGTGTACACACTCATAAACATATACTAATGTGGGCATTTGATCATTTAAGGTGGCGCATATCCTAAAACACTGTATGGAAACACATGTATACCCTCTTAAAGTCAAACACACACAGAGCACCTACCTATTTTACATATGTGTACACAAATTATTAAAGGAGAAATATATGATATATTAATTTTACAAAATCCTGCTTCTTTGACAACAGTGCTACAGCCAGCATGTTCTTCTGGTCCAGAATGTTTTTGTTTGCTCATTTTAGGTTAATTAGAGTTCAAATTAATGCCAAATGTTCGCCATATGGGTAAGCATCTGTTTACACAATTCTCGATACTCAACTCGATACCATGGTAAAAAAAAAAAAAATGCAGCCATTATTGTTATTGTTTGCAACCTAAAAAAAACTCTTCTAATCTTCTAGAACAAAGGACTGAGGGTGATATTTACTGAGCCTGAATCAAATCACTGTCAGGGAAGCATGTTGCCCATGTCTTGCTGGTGATGGAGTGAGAAAGTGATTTCTTCTGCCATACTTTCAATGCAACTTGAGCAATAGTTTAAATTTACTGACATGGTGACAGACAAAGTGCTAACATTATATTTTGCATATTTTGATGACAGATGACACAGACTGTACAGTAACGAATAAGCACAGTAGCCTATTGTTAGTACTACAAGCTAAGTTTACATTCTGTTCGCCTAACCACAGTAGCCTTTAGTATTTTGCCCTTGCAAACGTTGTGGGACATAATTGGCAACACAACAATATCAGACATGTCAAACAAAAATAATGGTGATCTTGTTTCAGGATAAGGATAACAAGAACACGTTACGTGCATGTAACGTTAACATGAATTGAAACTCACTCACTAGCTGGTCTGTCTTTGAGGTGCTTCTCTTCAATAGGAAGTTCTTGCTCCTTTCATCATCTACTTCCATACACAACTCTGTATTTTGCTTTTTGTGACTTTCGCACATGTGGCTGTCTTACATGTGTAGTTGTTGCTGTCCCTTGTGCCAGTGGGCATTTCCCTTCTTCATTTGTCATTTAATGGCAGACTACAACACTGGTAAGTGTAAATGCTGTTCCTGTCATGCCCAGAAGCATTACATATCCGGTACCTATGGCACTGTAAAAGCGAGTCTCGTCACGTCAAAATTTTGGCATTGACTTGGTACCAAAGTTTCAGTTCTTATAACATCCCTAGTCTACAGCATTCAATTTTGAATGCTAGAATCTTACATACTATTATGCTTTTTTAAAGGTCATTTATGCTAAACATTAGATAAATGTGCAAATATGGAAAGGGTCTTCTGTCCATACTCTGTGTTCATTTTACCCATATTTGTGCACATTTTCTGAAAGCTTACAGACGACATGAAGCAGTACCACTGGTAGTTGTGGGGGGCAGTGTAGCAGTGTAGAGAATAGTTTACAGCGATAGTTTACCCAAAAATGAAATTTCACTCAACATCTACTCAACCCTCTGCTGATGTGAGGATGGATGAAGAGCTCCAGCTCACAAAACACTGCAACAGCATCGCAGCCAAATCCAGTACAGTTGAAATGAATGGCGACCAGTTTTAAAATGTAAAAAAAAAAAAAAGTGACACACGACCACAGGACATGACGAAGGAGTTTGAAAAAGCAAAGTAAAATAATTGTGTCCAAAAAAAAAGTTAGTGAAAAGAATTTTCCACGTCACAATGTATTTAATGGCCACACTGACCACTGCCATCTACAACACTGCCTCATTCTCAAGAGGTACTTTAATACAACCTTCCCCAGTGCTACCATGATTGTATTTGTCAGAAACTTTAGACTCTTAATTTTCTTTCTTTTTCTTTAATTTCAATTTAAAGTGGTGCCCTCTAGTGGATGTGTTGATTAACATCTAGTCCAATATTACATCCTTTGAAATAGACATATGCATTCTCATACATAAAGGTGACATTAATGAGCCTTTGGTTGGTTTTGAATGGCATTGCATGAAGGAATTATTGCATCCCTTCTCCTTTATTCAACCTTTTCCTGGGTTGTTTGCGTATGCCGGGGACCTTGAGATGTCCCAGTCTGGTCTATATAGAAGTGCACAGTGAAAATGGAAATAAAGTGTTTGCTCCTTACCTGCATTTATTGTGCCAATATGATTCCAGACATATCCATAAATGCAGTCATACTTTCAAACATGGGTCTACACACCACCTTTTCTTCCTGGACAGCCTTGTTAATCAGTGTCATAGTAAATCAGAGCCCTGAGGTGTGTGTTTGGGGGGTGTAATAAGCTCATCTGGCCAGTGAGAAGGTTTTCTCTACCGCTGTGTTGACTGGTCTCAAGTAATTAAAGCAGCGGACACAAATGTGCTGCCCAGTCCCCCATAAGTCCTCCATTGTTACTCCATTAGCAACTAACCTGGACTGCATTTGGGTTGACACACACCAAAGAAAGCCAGTGTGACACTAATCAACTGTGCTGGGAGTCTGTTGGAGGAGTTATTATGTGGTATTTATCTGAACACATCTGAGGGAGGAGGATGAAAAGGGACAGCACACAACAAGAAATCTCCACATGAATCACAGTGATAAGAGAAGATCATAACAGAAAATGCAAAGGACACAATACTAGAACTCTCCATCATCCTGTTTGTTGAAGCAAACAAACTGTACATTCTGCGCACACTGTCGTTTGCTATAATGAAGGGAGAAATCAGGGAATTTATTAGTTAATAGTAAAGCTGCATTATCAAATGCTTTTATATTACTATTTAATCAATTGACTCTAAAAAATGTGATAGGTTAATAAAACTGAATAATCAATTATCACTTAATCACATGAAGCTTTTTCGTGCCTTTAGTGCAATTTAACAATTATTGTATGGTTGTGTCTCATTATTCCCGTAAGCCTGGTTTCATGATCTGTCTCAGGAGACCAAACAGAGCTAAACCGCAGGAAATAGTGGATAGTAGGCGATTGTCTCAAACATAATGACTTAATAAGATAATAATACAGTATGACAGGGTTGTATATTATTCTGTTTAGGAGTTCAGCACCTCATTTATGTTTTCTCCACATTTTTCTCTTCACTTTCCACCACTGGAAGATGTTCTGAGCAGAGTTTGTTACAAGAGGACATAATTAGTGTAAATTATAGTATTCGGCATCATCTAGTGGAACAACAACGTAAATTGCATTCGAAAGTCAGTTTAAACCGGTAGACTCTTTGTTTTAAAAATGTCTGTTTTTTTGGCGAAAATTGGTAAAACTGAAAGATACAAGCGTTACTAATGAAACAACTCAAGAATACAATGATAACAATGAGGATAATTTTCATGGGTATTAGCACACTCACATTTTACATCTTAAGCCCTGTATACAAATAAAACTCGATAATAACAATGGGCCAGTGAATTCAAGTCTTGAGCTACAATAACATCTAATATTTTAGCTAATTAATAAAAAACAGAGTAACTTTTGTGTTTTATTTTCCCACGTCTTTGTGACTAACCCTGCAAATACAGTATATTCCAGCAATGTTGTGGTTGTGATGTTTCGTTACCGCAACATCACAATTACAACATTACCATTAGTTCCTGCAACATTGATGAAAAGTCACAATGCAACAGGTGTTTCACGGTAGTTTTGCAATGTCTATTCAATGTCCTCTGCATGACGTTTTCCCATACTTTATTTAATGACGTTGGTAAAATGTGACTGATGGGGATGCTAATTTTTTAAATTGGTCCAGTATTAGTCTCTCATAGCCATCTCTCCACAGCGCTCAATGCTGGAAAAACATCTGGCTCCACACATACTCATTCTGTTATAAGGGGAAAAAAAATACCTTGTTTGTGTTTTCAGTGTGTAGGCTGCAGCTTGGAGGTTGTTCTTGTTTCCCAGGGCCTTTGAACACATTGATAGTGGAATGCCGCTTGATAGAAGCAACTAATGGCAGACTTATACCCCGCAGTGAGTCAGACTAGTCCAGTATTGAGGGAAGCAGAAGCAAAACTGTGCTGCCATGCAATCCCTCCGAGCAACTGCACCCCGTCAAAGTACATCCACTAACAGTGCTTGTTTTTCCACTGATTGTTATTAGAAATGTCTGACATTATGGATAGGATCTCTACAGAGATAGCGTGAGATCCTTTATTATTAACTGTACACAGCTGTTTTATTGCTCTTACTAAACTAACCGGACTCCCTTTGCAAAGCTTTAAATTTAACATTGGCACTATTATCTTAATTTAAACATGACAGAAACAAAATAAAGCTATTTTGGAGTGCTTTTTTGCCTGGAGGGACTACGTTGCAGTTCAAATTCCCTTTCTTCTGGCTGCAGCCCTCTGCCTCAATACCGGTCGAAAAATACAGAAGTTATCCTTTAAGCATAATCTGACTTTAGTTTATTTGAAAACTGTGTTATAAATCATTCATGCATTTCCTAAGTCAGCGGTTTCAAAGCGGAGTCCGGGGACCAAAAGTCCCCTTCAGTGGGTTGTAGGGGTTCCCCAGCAAAAGAAGGAAAAGAATATTTCATTTTTTTATCACATTTTTTGGAACAACAGAAGAAATGGGGTTGCCCATTTTGATTGATTTGATCATTTGGAGTGATCCTAAATTAATCATTGACTGACTATAAATACTTTATTATCTGTAAACCTACAAATTGCATCTATTGTGAGGGTCCTATACTTAGCCTTTAGGGTTTTTTGTTTTGTTTTGTTTTGTTTTGTTTTTGATGAAGGCTTTGTGTTTTATGAATTTTTGACTTTGTATATTCAGGTTGTCTTTTGTGCAAATTCAGGATCCTCTTAAAAAGGGGATGGAAATTTTCCTTTTACCATGTACACTGATCAAAGGAAGCCACCGTAAAGGTCTGAATCCCTGGATGTGTGTCCTATACTGTATGTATATTGTTATAAATGTATGTATATGTATGAGTCTAACTATGGATGTGTATATGTGTATGTAATGAGGGCAGTTTAAAGGATATACTATAGAACTTCTGTTTTTCCCCATCACTAATGGGGGGTACAGTAGGGGGGTTTGTGGTTTAGTGTGCTTCCATCAGACATGGACCAGTAATGAGAAGCCAATTGACTTTTTCCACAGCAGCCCTCAGCGCCCAAGAATAAAGAGAACAAACCTCTCCATTGTTATCTCTTCTTCCTCCTCTTTCATCCCTCCCTCCATGGTCAAAAGAAGGAAGGTAATTCCAGCCAGGTCCTACTTCACACCTTCAATTTGTCTTCTGCTGCTCCCACCCCTGCCCTCCCCCTCCTCCCTTTGCATGTCTCCTTCGCTCCATCCATCTTTCTGTCTCTCTCTGTCACTCGCCCTCTCCCTGTCTCTCCCTCTCTCTCTCTCCCTTTCCCTCTCTCCTGGTGCAAGGTGATGGAGGCGGGTGTGTGTGGGTCTCGAAGAGCACGCCTCAGGGATTATACAGCCCGCTCGCATGAAAGATTCATGATGCTCAGGAGTGTGTGTGTATGTGTGTGTATGTGTGTCTCTCACGCTCAGGCACTGACTGGAAAAAGGGAACAGGGAGAGATGGAGAAAAAAGGAAAAAGGGTGGGGGGGATGGAGGGTACAGAGTGTGAGACAAATTGACGGAGCACAACAGGGCTAACTCTCCAGGCTGCGATTATACTACTGGCTTCTTTGCACACGCTTTCAGACGCCATCTTGTTTAGGCCTGCCTTACAGAAATGACCAATAACAAAAGTTTGCAACAGAAATGTGTATATCGTCTGTGTCCAATGAAAACCACATATCTCCAGATTTGGTGATGTTACATTTCTCAGAAGTTCCTAGAAAGTTGAGATTTTGGAGACAAATGGTTGAGGTATTTTAGATCCAATCTGTAAAAGCTCGTGTGAAAATACTTGCATGTGACGAGCATAAGTTAATTTTCAAAAGAACTGATCTGAAGACGGCTTGAGAATAATTAGACCCCATCCCAAATGCTATCGACCCAATCAGACCCTAAAAGACCCTTCCTAAGTCATGCTCCTTTTCAGTCTGTGTTCCAATGACAGTTTAGCAAGCTTGGTATTCTGGTCAACTTTCTCCTTTTGTGTTTGCTGTACTTACATATGCTATGTGCTAGACTTGCCTATGTTGAAAACAAAAACACAATTTGAAGATTGTTAAGAGATGTTGCTGCCGGAGCTGTAAAAGCAACATATGTCCTTGATCTAAGTTAGCTAATGTTAGCAAAATTCTAGCTAACTAGGGAGCTAATCTACATCTATCATTAGCTAGATAGTTAACCAGGGTTTTACTAACATTAGCTAGCTTAAGATTTGATGCTTTATGTCGCTTTTACAGAAAAATGAGAAAGTGAACCTTGGCTGGTTTGCTCAACTGTTACTAGAGCAGAGAGCAAAATGGTGTGGGACTAAAGAAAGGTCAGTTAACCAGGGTTTGGGTCAGGTAGCAAAAGGTAATGTAGCAAAATGTTTATATATGCAAGGGAAAAACACTGCAATGCCTTTTTAGCACACCAGTGTTGTAATAATGGTAATAACTGTGGCACACCCAACCTAATGAGCGAAAACATATCTCAAAGCCCACTGCACACTTTTGAGCACCGTTCTAAGGACAATCCTGAAACCACAGGAAAACGGTGGGCACCGTTTTAAGATTGACCGTGCCCCTGGAGCCACAGTCAAAAAAGCTGAAATATAATAATAATGTCCAAGGAATTAATATAAATATTTATATTTAAACCAAGTATTTCAAACTCTAGTTTTTGTAATTTGGTGCCTGTTTTCACCTCCTGTGCTAAGAGCAAAACATTCCATTGCCAGCTGGATAATAGATTTAAAATGTCCAGTGTGTAAGATTTGTAAGGATTTATTGGTAGAATATAGCAGAAAAACTGAATATAAAATTCCTACGTTTGTTTTCATTAGTGAATAATCTCCTGAAAATAAGAATCATTGTGTTTTCATAACCTTAGAATGAATGAATAAAATTTACATCTACAGAGGGTACAAGTCCTCTTCCAAAGAGGCTGCCATGTTGCACTGTGCAATGTTTCAGTCGAGGCCCGGACAAACCAAACACTGGCTCTAGATATGACCTGTGACCTATGTTTCATGGCCACCGTAGGTTCTCTACAAGCTTGAAAGAGGAGGGTGAGACGAGGTGTTTGCAATCTACAAGCTTGCTGCTAAATGCCGCTAAATCCTACACACTGGCCCTTTAATATCAGTGATTTGAAGAAGTCATTTAATAGCATAAATGTTCTACATAGCGTTGTGTTTTCCTAAATATGATAACGCCATGATCAGAGCTGATACTGAACACTCTTAACATCCACTCTCACAACCCGCTCAGGTATTTGACATATCGACAAACAAACCACAGCACACAGCAGTAAAAAAAAACATACCAAGACCAATCCCAGATTAGACTGAGTATAATTTAACCTGGTCCAACTCAGCTACACAGAACAGAGTGGAACACAACCTAGAAGTTCAGTCTGAGTGGTACATCCATTAGTTCTAATTCTTATTCAACCACAGAACACCTCACAGCACTTTATAATACTATAAGTAAGTACTAGGAAATATCTGCCTGAGACTGACATAAATGAGGATGTGTTTTTAATGCAATAATTATGGTGTGGACACAGTTTAACACTTAAAAACACATGTTGTGTGTCTCTGTCAGTAATTAGCTTCTTGTGCTGTCAATAACTATTTACAAACTTGTGAACTCCATGCAGTGCAGCTTGCTGGAGACAGATGCATTTTATTGTTGGTTTCACAAGCATGCCTGGCCTTCAGCAGTCTTATATCTGGGCTGATGCACACCCATTAACTTCTGCGTGAACTGTGTTGTGTTCTCTGGCTGTGCTGATTGAAGGAAAGACACGAACCATAAATGGCTTCTGGTGGCTCTCTTAATGGGAACTGTATGGTGGTTGTCTCTGTACAAGTCAATAAAAGAAATAGAAATGCTCTGTAATGCTCAGTCTTTTCGACACACGAAGGTCATCAATCCTGTCCTATGAGTTAGCTTAGCATGGACTGACATGTTGATTTATATTTAGTATGTGACTTTATAGGTCCTATTATTACATACACATACATATGAATTCTAATCATGCTAAATGCAGCCAGTATAAATACTACGGGTTGAGCAAGCTCTCAGCTGAAACAGATGTCCAGTACAGATAATATAAAACTTTGAGCGAGTATGATTAGAGTAAAATTTGTCAATACCCATACTCACGATAAAGGAAAGCCCTTGAGTACCTTACGATTATTCATTCAACTTCATAAAAAGCTAGGTCTTTGACTCTCAACATTGATCTGAACCTCAATTCTAGTTCTGTTCAGTAGTTTACTGGTAAACAATAAATATAGCAATTAAACAGAAAACTTGTTCTGTAGCATCTGATCAACCCATATCAGTTTCAGGCTTAAATTAACAACTTCCGGTTAGTTCCATCGACTTCTAGTTTAACATCCTGCTCAAACCCCACCCATTCCAAGTACGGATACAGAGACAGATAATCTATTTAAATACTATGTAAATAATGAAAAGACAGAATGAATAGGCTACAAACACAACTTGAACATAAGTTATTTAATATTTATCAGTGAAGTTTCAAACATAAAAATAAAGATATAATTTCAGCCTGGTTACCTTGATGATGTGCAGAAGATGGCCAAGTTTAATGTCAACACAAATTACCACAAAGTACAGTCATCATGATGATAAAGCACAAACTGTATCTTTTTAAAAACAGTTTTTGTTGTTAGAAAAAGTTGATCACCAATACACAACTCTAATAACAGACACATTTAATGAGGCTGGCACAGTCATAAAAACTTTCCCCTGTCCTTATGTCCCCTTCTGTCTCTGTCTCTGTATGTAACTCCCTTCTTGCCAGGACCATGCCAGGAAAGACTGTCTGGCACAAAAAGGAGCTTCTCAGCCAGAGGAAGTGTGTCATTGCCAAGTGTCTATTGGTGTAGGACAACTCTATTCATGTGCCTTCACCTTGGCAGTCTTTCTGTGAACAGAGGGAGGGGTGGAAGAGTGTTGGTGGTGTTTGTGGTTTGTGGCGTGTGGGTGTGTGTGTAATGTGTATGTGTTTATCTAAACCTCAGTGGGTGCTCTAATAGCCCCTCGCAGGCCTGTTCCCCCTTTCTCTCGCCGGCATCTTCAAACACATTCCATTATTGCCGCTTTTGATTGCATTTCAGATTAGAGAGCAGTGGTGGAAAGAGAGCAGAGGAGTCAGGTAGACAGGGATAGAGAGAAAGAGAAATGGTGACAGAGAGAAAGATGGATGAGGATGAGATAGAGAATGTAGGAAGAGGGAGGAAGGGCAGATCAAGGGGAGACACGAAGAGACGGACAGACAGACAGAGGGGATGAGAGAGGGAGTTTAAATGAGAGACAGACGGAAAGAAAAGGGGAAACAGGAAAAAAAAAAACAGAGAGAAAGAGCCTCTGGGGGCGCGTATTATACGGCCGTTACCCCCCTCCGGTGCGGCAGCGAATGGGAGAGGCTGAGTACCCACTATTCCAGTGACCTTGGAGGTCAGTTGGAGGAAAGCAGCATTAATCAAACTGACGCCCAGGCTGAGGCGGATGATAGCAGGCAGCAATGCTCAAAACAACCCCCTCCTCCTCACCCACCCATCAACTCCACCACCAGCACTCCCTCCAACCATCCACACATACACATTTACCTCCCTCTACATTTATTTGCATTCTTCCACTGCCTTCTTATATTTTCTGCCTTTCGCTTTCTTGCTTTTCACATATCACCATCCGCTCTTTTTTTTCTTTCCATCTCTCTCTCTTTTTTCCCCTCATCATCCATCTCCTTCCTTCCTCCTCTTTGCATGCCCTGAACCCTCTCTGGATCTCTGGCTACAAACAGTGAATTAACCCATATCCACCCTGTGTTAATGGACTTCTAAATATCAGCCCTTGCCTGTGGATATGCCACCAACATTTACATTGGATGTGGGATTGAGTTAAGGGCCTTCTGGCCACTCACAGATGGTGGAGAGATATAGATTTTCTTGTTTTGCTCTCTGCGTTGGTGCATATTTTGTGGAAATGGCTGGTGGGGAGTCAGATTCGGGTGTTTGTTTGAATGCAAGTGTGCATGTAATGAATGTGCAGAGGTATGTGAAAAATGATATGCAGTGCCAGACCTCTGAGACTGGCCCATTCATGTGCCCTTTTCTCTAATGTCAAAACACACATGCAAATGTAGAAGCAATCGTTATTTGTAAAAACACAGTTTTGACCAATATGTTGTAGTGGTTCATTTTCATTATGAAACTTTTTTTTTTCAAACATTTACTAAAAACTAGTGTAGTGCCCATTTGAAATCTGCCTGTCTCTGATATTACTGCCAGCAGCTTTCTTGAGAACCACTCATCCAAACTACTTCACAGTCATCACTGGCACCCTTGGGACCTGAACAATACACCTGCCATGACATAATTCTGTCTCAAAGCAATGCTAGAGTATAAGTGCCATTTGGGACTAGGGCTAGGCAAGATATCAATATTATATTGATATCATTATATGAGACTAGATATCACTTTAGATGTTGGATATCATTATATTATGATATGTCATAAGTGTTGTCTTTCTCTGCTTTTAAAGGCTGCATTGCTGTAAAATTATATTTTTTGGACGTACCAGACTGCTCTAGCTGTTCTTTTGTTTGCCTTTACCCACCTAGTCATTACATCCTCATTAATGATTTAATCAAAAATCTTAATGTGTTAATATTTTGTGAAAGCACCAATAGATCACCCCTGGTCATGTCTTCAAAATTTTTGCAATATTGATATTGAGATATTTGGTCATAAATATTGTGATTTGGTGTTGTCCATATTGCTCAGCCCTAACAATGTGTAGACTAAGATATACTGATTGGGCTGATGGATGATGCCATTATCCACTGACCACTGAGCCCTCTACCAACATAACATTGTGATTTAAAAGCCTTCTGTATTATAAGTAATATTTCCTGCTTTGTTCTGACATGTGGGAGAGAAAATAAAAAGATGCTGTTGCTACTGGTCATTGCAATATATCTCCATGTCCCATTTATTATTTCTAAATTAACCTGCCAAGTTATGGGAACCCAGGATGCTCAGTTACATTGGTGGCTTTTCTGAGTCCCACTGTTGTGTGTCTGTCAATCATGTCGTTGTTATTTTTGCTGTTGGTTTCTTAGCGTAGCTCCCTCAGAACAGCTAGCCAGCTAACTTTGAAACATCACAATGTTTCACTATGGACATCGTTATATGCCACTTTGATGGACATTGGCCAACCCCATTATGGAATAGCCTAAAAATATCACCAGCCTTTTTTGAGACCAAGATATTTAGCTATTTGGAACCAGGCTATTTCCGGGAACAAAAGCATTCATTCCAAAATTTACATCACTGTTGCTTGAAATGTTTGATTTTAGCAAGAAAAAAAAGGCAAAATTACAAGTTTGCTAGGACGTAACATCCCCAGTCTCTCTGTCTTTATCTGTTATTGAATGTACAATAGCAAGCAACACAGAGTGAACTGTAACCAGCATGTCTTTTGGTGGTGGAACAGTTAATAGGGGTCCCCTCTCAATACACTTTGATGGCTACTGCACAGTGTGCACTTCTAGTGGCATTAACCCACTACTGGTAAATATGTCAAGTAGATCTCAAGAGCTCACACTTGACACTGCACTTCCTTGTGTCTCCCTCTATTTTAGTTACATTCTTCCAGTGATTTTGGCCACTTTTAGGCTGATACTTAGCACTAATGCATCCACCTGTCCTGTTTCAGTTTAGATCCATACAGCTACAAGACAACTTCCCTGACCCAAATATACAGCTTTAGCCTTCCATCCCCGCCACTAGGCAATGTCAGCCAGCCAGCCAGCCAGCCAGCCAGCCAGCCAGCCAGCCAGTGAAAAATAAAGTCAACAAGCAGGTATGTACATGTGGTAGCTCTGTGTGTCAGTCAGTACAAGCCAATCAATACACCCAGGGCCCTTACTGAATAAGGTGTGTGTTTCTGTGTGTGGCAGAGAGAGTGAGAGTGTGTTTGGGTAGGGGGTTGGGGTGGTTATAGGAGGCTGGGTTAATCTGTGACTGCTCGTCTGAGCTGATGATAGTATTGATCTGGTGAAGATCATATGAAGGTCAGGATATGTTGTCTCTGTTTGGACCGCCTTGATCTTAATACACTGTCTGTCCTCTCTCTGCAGGTATATAACAGCTGATACTACTTAATATCTAATAGAAACATCAAATGTAACAACAGAGAGCCTATAAAGAGCAAACTGGCAGATAGAAAAATACATATCTGGCTTTGTGAGATTAAAGATGAGGTGAACAATACACAGCATTATTATAATCAGTTTCTATAGTAAACAGAAAAGTGGACCCTGTAATGTTAGCATTTTTTGACTGACACTTCCACAACCTTCCCTCTCTGTGGGTCATTATCATCATTTCAAAATGATGAAACAGAAACTAGGCTTGTTAGCACTTAATTATTCATTTGAATCCATAAAGGCAATCAATTAAGCTTAAGTGTGCAATAAATCTGATTAACCAGTCAGTTCCCAAAACACCATAAAATCCACGCAGGTCTTATACCCTGGTAATGAGTTTGCAAGTAGGGAGGGGGGAAGGGGCTAATAAGTGAGGGTGCTCACCCACAAACACACACACACACGTGTACACACACACAGGCACACAAACCCCAGTATACAAGCCCCTGTTGTGGTTGATGCGTTTTTTGGGAGGGGAGGGGTGATAATTTAACGTATTAGCTATTGGGGATGAAAGATAAGCAGGGCTTAATGTATGCTAATATTAAGGTCTGCAGCTTGTAACAAAATAAAGCAAGGTCATCAGGAAAAGGCGCACATGTAATTAATAGATGAATTCATTACAAAAACAATGACTCAGTTCAGAAACACCCATTAACAAGATAAGGCATTTGAAATGAAAATAGAAACATTAATGTGTTGACAATGAGAGCCACTACATTCAACCTTGAGCTGCTGTTAATGCAGTGTGTGAGCATTTGATTGGGCGAATCTGCCGGCCTCTTTTTCCACCGCCACTGTATCATTCCTCATTATTCTCTGACACACTCGCTCACTGCCTCCCTGCCTTCCTCCCTCTATTCCAGCCTCCTTCTCCTATTCCCTCCCTCCCTCTCTCACTGGCCTTTACCTGCTCGCCGGCCTCAGGGGAAATTACCACAGCTCAGAAACGCTGTCCTACTGCACTGCAACGCTCCGCTCCACTCTGCCCTGCCTCCCTCCACCCATACAGAACACACATATGGACAAATACACACACACACACACACATATATACTGTGGACATGCACTCACACACAAAAGCACTCCCACATACACACAGAAGCTGCATTTCCCCACCCCTCACATTGGCCCTTTACCAGCCATTGCATAGACTGTCTCTTTTTGCTATTGTGCTTCCCCCATAATATATTATGTACTATACAGAGGCACAGCAGTATATGAAAGAGATTTTGTGGCCAAGGTCTGCACTGTAGTTGTATGCAAGAAATAGTGTATTAGTGTATCTGTGTGTTTTTATGAACGGCATATGTATAAGTTACTGCATCTATGTTTGTATGAACACATATTTGCATGTGTGTTTTAGGGCAGGGGAGTGTTTTAAGAAAAACACATGTAATTCATGATGTATGGAGACTCGCCATAATCCTAAAATGTAACAGCTATATCTCTGATTGGTGGAGCTCGCTGTTACCATGGGAATATTTACCACTCCCACAAACGTTTAGTTACACTAGCAGGCTGTCTACCTAGGAGGTGGCAAAGGACACACATTCTTTACTCAAGTAGACTTTGTTAAAAGTAGAAGTACTGACTCAACTTCTTTACAGTACAGGCTCTGAAATGTAATGGATACACCAAAGAATCATCTTTTTTGCATTATTGCACATTTAGTTTGAAATTGGTTGTGATGTTGGGAAGGCGGCGTGCAATGACACAAAATGTTTTGAAAGTGTAAGGAGTAGAAAGTGTGGATATTTGCATTAAGATGTAGGGAGAAAAACTAAAAAGTCAGAAATTTAAAAAAGTTCAAAAGAAAAAAAAAAAAGTAAAAGCACAAAAGTAAAGCACAGATACCTGAAAACTATACTAACAAAGTAACTAAGTATTAGTTACTTACCACCACTGTAGGCAGCTAATATTAGTCGAACTAATAATGTCTTCATGCTGCAGTGGATATAATTTATACACACACAACATAAACTTCAACAGATTACAACACTGTTATTAACAATATAAAGACTACAATAGTGGCAAAAGTTGTATCACTGGTTTATGGGATGTGTAGTTGCTTCACTCTTAAAAAAATATGTTCCATATCTCTTCCATTTTCCAATCTTTCTTTTGCTCTGACTCAAATGTTTTATGGTTATGATTTATCTTCTAGTTGGTTGGCTTGGTTCAAGGCTTGAAAACCATTTATATAAAGATTTTCTGAAATGTGAATGCAGTGAATGAATGGAACATTCGCTTCCAGAACTGGAGCCATTGAAAAAGTGGGCGGTCACTGTTGAGCTCTATATATTTCCTTACGTATGGCTTTTATGTGTCGGGCCTCTTCTGTTCAGGGCAATTCACTCTTTAGTCTTAATGAAAGTTAATGAAAAGGATCCCTCCTCCTCCTCTTACTGACTTCCGTGCCTTCAGCTACTTGTAGTCTGTCTTATCTCTCATTGCAATGCTGCAGACCTTGGAGATGAGCAATGAGCAACTCAGCAGGCTTTTACCACTCTTCACTGTTACTTAATGGATAGGCACTTCAATCACATTGCTAATCAGAGTGAGAGAAACTCACAATGGATGTTTCAGCTCAATCGCACAGCCACTACTTGCAAATTTAGCCTTCAAGTAGCAGGACTGGGAGACTTGCTGCGCAACATTCTTCTTTTATGTGCAGTTAGGAGATGGTTTCATCTGGCGCCTTCTTCCTCTGTCAGAATTATCATCATGACGGTCCTTTTGCATATGTCAAGTCATGCCTTTGGAAATGTCACTTTGAGCGAAGCAGCAGAAGCTCGCTGTCTGCATTTTGATTACTCACATGCATAAAGTCCAGACTGTGGAGGAGGATTGGGTATTCATAATCAATACTAAAATACTGACACCCCCAACCCATTAGTCATTCTGCATCACACAGCAAACTATAAATGTCTTCTTCTAGAATGCAGTGTCTGGGGAATAAAGATTTAAAACCAAGATCTGCTTTTGTACTTGGTGCTGTCATGAAATGTTTGGCTACCCCTAAGATCATGTTTGTTTGGTTAATTCCACAAGATTAAATGTTAAGATGATGCATTTGGAGAGGGGCTTTGTATTTTAGAGTAAGGCAAAAAAAAAGAGAGATTTTGAGCACTAAAATTTCATTTGATCCTATAAATTCAGCCGGTCAGTCATAAACTATGGAATATATTTTGACTTGTAACGCAGAAATATAGCCTGCCGGGATTCTTTTTATGTAATTTGTCTGGTGATGTGTCTGCCTTTTATGAATGTGTGTGATTATTAATGTTTCTGGATGGAGATACTTTCTCTCATGGGAAACATGTTTAAATGATAAAATGTAGCCACAGAGCACATGCATTAAATATGCATGTAGCCATGTAACACACACAAGTGTGTGTGTGTGTATTTGTGATGTGATTGTAAAGTGTGTGTGTGTGTGTGTGTGTGTGTGTGTGTGTGTGTGTGTGTGTGTGTGTAAGGGATCTATAAGAATCTGCGCTTAGGTGTATGCACATGCATTCTTCTGTGAATTTGTGCATGTGTGCGTGTGAGTCTGGCAGACTCTGGCGGCAGGCTTGAAATTAAAACCTTATGCGGAACGCGGCTCATGATTGGACTGGAATTAAAACAAAAGGCAGAAGAGCACACTGGAGAGAGAAAAGGAGAAAGAGGCAAATAGCAAGAGCAGGAGGAGGAGGAGGAGAAGTGTATTGTCTGAGAGGGGTAGGAAGGAGTGAGGGATTGCCTTTGCTGCAGTCCCACAGCTAGTGTCTGGGCTGTTTCTTATCAGGATGTCAGGCGGACCTTTCCCATTGGCTCGCTTCTGTCAGCAGTCTGCTTAAATGTGAAAGCAATTGGGGAAATTGGAGGGAGTCAAAGAAACATCTCAGAGACACCTAAAAGAATAGCTGTGAGGAGCTGGAGAGTGGATGTGCATGAGAAAGGATGTACGCACACTCACACACATATGCTCTCCTTGTCCTTGTTTTATCTCACCAACATTAACACACACACCTAAGTAGTTCTCACCTTTGATAGCTAAGGTCATGTCAAACCACTGTCGTTATTTCAAGTCTCTGTCATCCTTTGTGGCTCACAGATTTCCATCTCTATCTTTGATGACTTGTGAGTCCACATGAATGAGATTCAAGCTACAAGTACTGTAGGCACTTTAGTTGGCATGATGTAATAAATTACTGAATTAATGCTTCAAGTAGGCACATTCAGTTAACTCTGAGACAAAATGTTTACACACAACACGATTTATTTAGGTGGCATGAATGAACAGCAAATCCCTGCATGCAGTTTAATAGTCTGTGATCCACAATGAACTACATATCCCTTAAGGCGTTTCTGAAGGCATTCCTCTCTACTCTCACCTCTCTTAACCCTGAGTACGGAACATCTGCTTTCTCCATTCAGTTGGAGCTTGCCATTTTAATAGCTCTGGGCATCTTGCCTTGAAAAGGAGAAAAAAAAAATTTGGCCGGGGGCCCCTGGCCTTCTCATTAGCAGTCTCTCCCAGTGATGTATAGGAGCCCAGAGCTTTGCTGAGAGAGTTCTCACTGGTCAGCCTTCCCCTTTGTGGACTGCAGCCTTGACCTGTTCCCACCTCATAGTGTGTCTGTGTGTGCATGGAACGGGCATTTCCATGAGAAAAGGAGTGCAGAGAATGGACAGGGGCCACATTTTCTTTCTCTGAGACGGCTGCAGACGTGGCTCTGGGGGCACAAGGCCGACCTCATCCATCATGTTGAGAATAGCCTGGAATTATCGCCCCATGTCTCTGAACATCAAGTGATCAAGAGATTCTTGACAAAGGTCATCTTGGGTAGAGAAACTTGAGGTGGGCCCCTTAAGAGTCATTTGAGCCTGCTAAATAAAGTACATGATGCAAGTTCCAAACTGCTTGTAGACTTTTATTTCTGTGGTCTTTTGCACTATTTTGGTCAGGAGTCCCATGAAGTATGGTGTCTTATTTCTACACTATAAAGTATTATATAACTGTATCACTAAGAGCCAGTGGTCCATTGCTACTCTCTCTGCTACTTTTACTTCTACTTCACAAGATTTCACTGGCAAATATTGTTCAGTTCACTTCACTACATCCAGCTGTAGATACTATACTTACTTTAAAGGTCAAGGTTACAAAGTATATCAACAGCTTATAAAATAGACGAGTGGTATACAACCAATCTACTGCAAGATGTCACTAAACCACACACACTGATCCTTTAAAGTTGTATTTATTTATTTATTTTTGACCAACTGGAAGCAGCATATCAAGCTGTAATCACCACATTGCCTGATGTGTCTGAAAATGATGCTAATGAGAGTGGTGAGTTAACTAAAACAATATAGTTGCAAGCCATAAACAATGAGTTAAAAGGTGCTAAATGGTTCTGCAGGGTTGAGGGAAAAGGCAGAGTCTGGTGATAATTATCTGTGCTTTTGTCACAAGCATTACCTTAAATATGTTATGTAGCTTTGTAGATTTGTGGGGATCAATTAACAGAATATGGCAGAAAGGAATATCATATTCATAAGTATTTTCATTTAATTTTTATTAGTGTATAGTCACCTGATAATAACAATTGTTGTGTTTTCGTTACTTTTGAAGGAGCCCTTTAAATTGGCAGAGGGTGCGGGTCCTCTACCGTGGGGTCTGGGGTTGTTACAGTCTTCTTGCACTTCTTACATACTGCCATGGTTTGTTGTAGTGCTGATCTTTTGTAACCAAACCACTTCCACACTACAAAAGTCGCTTCTCTTTTAGGGACTAACTGCTTCAACACAGATGAAGTAGCAATGATGCTTTCACTTTCAGTCATATGGGTATTTGATGTAAGTAACAGTGTGACATCATTTATGATATTTCTATTATCACAATAAGATTTTTTTCATCATGAAAATTATAATGAGAAAATATCATGAATGAAACAATATGGCGCGCCCCTATTTTCATTACTATATAATCACCTGAAAATAAGAATTGTTCGGTTTTCATTACCTTAGAATGAGCTGTTTTATAGCTACAGAGGGTGAAGGTCCTCTTCCACATTAACATGACCTAGTAATTAAGTTGCCTATTTATTTACATCAAAGTTTTAGTTAAAGGTACAGAAATTTATTTATTTATTTTTGACCAATTGGGCGATGTGACAAGCTGTAATCACAACATCACCCTGATGTGCTTGAAAATGATGCTGATGAGAGTGGTAAGAGTGAACCAAAACAATAACGTTGGGGGCAATAAAAACCAAAACAATGACTTAAAGGTGCTGAATGGCTCTGTAAAGGGAAGAGTGCATTTATCACTATGAGAAAACATTACACATCGTAACTTGATCCATTGTTGATATAGTATACTGATTAGAGCAGCTTAACTTAAAGGCTCTAAATACATGTCTTCTCTGGAGGCAAAAGTACATAATATGTAATATATGTATTTCATAGTAAACGTCTGTGCTATTTTCAAGCATCCTGCTTCCACGGTATCACCATGTGGTTCATGTTTTGCTGTCTTATCATCCTCCTAAAATCTATAACAGCGTTACATTTGTTTCTTTTTTGAGCGCATGGTATTAGCTGTATGCTTCAGCAATTACCTTGGAAATATGAGCCTGAGCCTGTCCATCCTCTGTGGCCGCTGGGAGGTTTGTTGGAGAATTGGGGGGGGGGGGGGGGGGGGGGTAGGCGGGGGCGGGCCAGAGGGGCGGCGGGCGGAGTTAGCGTCTGGTGTTTTGGTTGGTCCGGAGTGACGTATCTGGAGCCACTTCCTGGTCTGTCTGCTCTCTGGGAGGAGGAGAGAGAGGAGACTGCAGTGTTGTTAGTTTGAACAAAATGGCTGCGAGATCACTGTCAACGAGAGCTCACTGAACGCCTACCATGACTGTCCGCTCCGCTGTCTGGATCCACACAGAATGTATTTCCCCGGAGTCGTTTCTCACTTTGCATTCGCGGTAGCCAGCCCGTCGCTAGTCGTCCAGCTGGCGACCTAAACAACAAAACATTTCTTTTTGCACTTTAAAACAAGTTGGCTGGCTGGCTGGCTGACTGGCTGACTGGCCGTCGGCTTGCTCCAATTCGCGAGAACTCATCGGCGATTTTTTAACGAAAACTGCCTGATTTCTCTGGTTCGCAACGGTCGTAACGGTCGACGACGTCAACGCCAACCAGCGCTAACGTTAACTTACGTAATTTAGCTGCTTTTAAAACTCAATTTAATCGTGTCCGTTTTTTTTGTTTTTGTTGTTAGTGGTGCTTCATTCCATTCCCCGCCCCCCATTATATCGTGACGTTTCAAACAAACTGATTTTCGGCATAATTTTTAATTTTTTTCCCTTTTTTTTTTTTTTTTTTTTTTTTTTGCTGAAAGCATACATTACCGTACTTGCTGTGTGTATATCTGGCTGAGTAGCCGTTGTTTACCTCGGTATCTTCTTGACACCAAGCTGCTTCAGCAGCAGTAGTCGGCTTATCTGCCAAGTCTGACTTTAATTGCGACAGAATTTCTGCTCCATATCTTCTTTACGGGTATAACTTTAGAAAAGACATCGGAGAATGCTTTTCTGCGTATGTTTTTCTGCCATGCACCGACTCTTCACTGAAAGCTGCCAAAGCTGTGGTTAACGCAAGGTAAGTTTCCAATCAAGTAGCCTTTCTCTCATGTGATGAATTGAATGTTATTGCTGATCAGTGTTTGGAAATCAAGAGAAAAGTGGGCAGAAACTAGCTGTAACTTAAAGTAAATAAGCAAAATCAACATTATTTGTCATAGCATCAACTCATGTCTGCATGATATCTGTCAATTCAGCCCAGTTACAACTATAACATTGATACTACAACAAACAACGTCAACTGCTATATATGGCTAATTGAAGTACCCATTGACTTTTAGCTCTACCATAATTTAGCTTTTTTCCCCCCCCACAATATTCATGCCATCAGATTTTTTTTTTTTAAGTCAGACACATTTGTCTGTTTAGTGACCACCCAAATACCCAAAGGGTCTTTAAAGGGGAGTCCCCGACAAAATTAGGAATAGTAGTCTTTTATGTGATGCTGGCTCAATAAGAAAACCTTGACTGACTGATTCGAGGTCTTCTCCTATGTGCTGCTTTTAGATATTCGTAATGAGTGTGGTGATTTGTGTTTATTTCATAGGGCCTGACATGAAAATGTTGGGAACTTTTGTGTTATATCATCAGTCTTTCATGATTGGCTGAGTGGACTGGAACACACTCTGTACATGTGAGCGTGTAATGTGATGGTTTCTTGAACTGACTGACTGAGTAAGAGAACTGCCTTGCCTTTTCCAATGTGTAGGTAATGTGCCAATACGCTCACACAGTACTATCTATAAGTTGGTCATTGACAGAATAGAACCATCCTATGACAGCATGACTGAGAAGTTTTGTTTTGTGTCCATCTGCAGTGATTTCCCAATGACAGAGACACATTCTTACATTTTATCATGATTGTTCTGTTGTCGCTCCTCCTTAGTGTTTGGTTCGTTCTGTGGCTGTATCACACCGTGTATCTTGCACACTATTATTGTACATTCCTCTACACTAATTCCAAGTACATTATTAAACATAGCTGTCCTGTCTCTCTTCTTCCCTCCTTTCCTCCACCCCCGGCTTGCCGAGGAAGCCGGGGATTCTGATTGAACTGTCGCCTTCCATTGCATCCCCCCTTCCTGCATCCTGTCCCCAGGCACTGGAGTATAGCTTTTAATATCTCCTCCACGTGTCTTAATTGAAGTACATAATTTCCCGTTCAATTTCAAACCCCCTTTTCCTTCCCCCCCTCTGACATCTCTGTCACCACTGTCTTATCTCTATCGTCACACACCAGTGAGGTGATGAAATGAAAAATGCGCGTGAGCAGCAGTGGCACAAATGCATGTGTACATTTGCAGTCAGATGGGGAGACTGTTCGGGCATGTATTTGTGTGTACGTCATATACACATTTCTTGTGTATGCCTTTGTGCCTATTTGTGCATATCTCTGTGCCACGTCTTGGAATGTAAGCGTGTTGTTGTCACAGATGTGTGTTTGTTTCTGAAGCAGCCAGTGAATACACATGTGGGAATGCCTGTCGTTTTTGCCATGGGAGTGTGTGACCATTTATGTTGAGCTCAATGTCCTGGCAGTTGGTTAATGCCCTGCAGTTGTTAATCAGGTCGCGAGCTGCCTCCTGCATGCCCTAGACACCCAGCTGACTCACAGACACACACACACACACAGCCTTGTTCTTACCCAGGGTCAAGGGTCCTCCCATATGTACGCCCATCTTCCCAAAAGGCTGAAGAGCACGCAGTAAGGGGGTGGCTGTGAAAAGATGTTGTAGGGGCCCTCTGGTGTGTATGTAAAACTAGTGAATAGGAAGAAAAGAAAGACCTAAATCCTGGTGAGAGGAGGAAGGGAGTCTGCTAGTTTTCTTAAATACCTTACAGTTAGGCTTACCCTTCCCAGACACAGCTGCCTTAGCACCATAGTTACCACTACAACCACAGCAGGTGGCTCATCTGGAGGGCACTAGGGAAAACTGGGGGTATGTATGGGCGACCAGTACTGGGTTATCCCTGAGACAAGACATGCTATGTTGCAATGAAGATGTCAGAGGGTTTACATTGATCCTTAAAAAGTCTAAAATCAAATTATCTGAGTTTTAGACTTTAAGATGTCTTAAATAAGATTTTGAAATGTCTTAACAATTGATTGGATTATGAAGTTAACATTACATTAAATTCAGTGTGGCTTTTCAGTGTGTTTTGGGAAAATTTTTATTTCATCACATTGTAATAATTACAAAACGAAACAATATGGAACCAATAACCACTAATACAAACTATGCAGCCCAGTCAGAATTTATCTTCATGTGTAAAGGACAAGGTCTTACATTACATGACTTGGAGTGACAGATTCCATTATGAGTGAGTTAGCCCATTATTAATTAATTAATAAAAGATTGATTAACACTTTTTTGACTAAATGTATGTGATGTTAAATTTTAAACTTGTAGAAACCTGCAAAAACCCTGATGTCAGCTGTGCTTCTCTTTTTTTAAACTTCTTATAAATGTTTAGTCTAAGGACTAGTATAAAAGACTTGACTTTGTTATTTTTGGTTCTTTATGAATGCACAAAATATCCACTGGGAGCACTGATGATTCTGTGGAGAACATGGATAGTCTTTGCCAACATCCGCAAATCTAGACACAAAAATTGCAGAACTCTAAATTATCCAATCTTGAGGTGTGTGATTAGTGCTTTCCCGGTGCAAAAAGCCCCAAAGTAAGAAATCCAGTCTCTCACTGGGGGCCCAGACTCAAGGAATTATATTACTACTTTTGCCGTTTTGGCAGCACACTAGCAGGAAACCCATAACCCATGTTGGCTCTGGATCCAACCAGGCTGTAGGCTGTTGGCATCTTGACATTGTTTTGATTAGAGTGTATTGTAACAAAGCCATGAGGACAAACCCTGGCAGTAACTCCATCTGCAGCCCCTTATCACTGAAGGGGCAGGGTCATTTGTCTAAAAGGAAACCCAAAGCCTGCTTCCCCTCGTCTGACCCTGTCCAGACAAAACATGAACAGTTCAGTCCTCAGGTTGCTATCATTAGCCTGTTTTCCAAATGCAGCTGGAATGGCCCTACTGGTCGTATCACTGTGTCCTCCCATACACCGTTTCATTCTTCTGTTCTTGAATTTTTATTTCTGTGCAGTATTTAATCAATTTGCCCTGGAAATGTCCAATAAATCAAGGCATTTCATGTTTCCCTTGATAAATCCCACTTAGTTGAGTTTTGGAAAAGTGACCTGTGTTTTCTATCCCTTTCCCCCGTCATTGACCTTAGCCCAGGCCTGACCATGGTAGTTACTGAGCCTGTGATTATGAAGCTTTTCAAACAACTGGCACAGTGCTGATAGATAACATGCTTAACACTGCTGCAGGGTGCTGCACCAATGGGGAGGCGTTGACAGTAGAATCAGTTGGATTCAATTGAAGGCTGCTAAAAGCCATTACCATCTTCCTCCACTCTATGGATGGCTATTTTGATGTCAAGGGGGCAGAAAAAGAGTTGCCAGACCTTTGTGTTTGGTGTAGCCATTGAGGATGGTTTGTGCATGAGAACAAGCCAGGGGATTGTATTTTGACTGTGGTGTTGACAGTGGGAGTGATAGGTTGTCAGGTAGCCTGAAATAGTTGTAGTGTCCTTAGTTGGATAGACATCACCCTGAAAACAAATAGTATTAATCTGTCATTACCACTCTCAGGTGCCCAGACTGACTTTGAGGTTTACAGGTTGCCTGTGAGGGGTGTTTTAGGTTTCTTTTTCTGTATATCTATGATTATGGTGTAGCCTAATTGATTGACTGAGCCTCTGAGTCTTTTTTTTTTGACATTGAAAGTAATGTCTCAGAAAAAAACTGCTCTGCCATTGATGTTACTAGATCTACATGGTTCATGCAAGCCAGGTCTCACCTAGGGTTCACCACAGGTATGATACTGATCTGTTTTGTTATGAGACAGTAATCACATGCTATGATAGTCATAATCTCATCCTCTTGTGCTCCTAGACATAAACTTGACATTTCCTGATTACAGATGTGTAAGTGTGTAAGCCACATTCACTTTTTATACAACAAAATAAAAAGTAGTTTAGAGGAAGATGGCTTAAAGCTGAGGTTTTCTCAGCCAAGGTTTCTTACAAGATATAAAATATATGTATGTCCCTTGGATTAGAGGCATGCCTATAGATTGCTAGATTAGAATGTAATGTCTACTTTAGATTCAAAAATTAAACTATTATTTGTTGAACTATGAAGCCTTGGCAAAAATATGAAAAAAAAATCTTTTTTTATGTCAAGATAATTTAAATGAATGCATGTGAAATCTTTTCACAGACCCCCTGGCACAGTGCTGCTGACCTCAAGGGGTCACCAGACCCCTATTTGAGAACCACTGGAATATAGCATAGTTTCAGTCCTGTGTGAAGACAGCCACTAAGTATTTGTCCTTTACATACAAAGACAAGCACTGGTTGAACTCCTCTTCATTTTTATAATACAGAAGGCTTTTGCATGAAAGAGGTATGGAAGAGTGGTAACCAAAGAGTCCTATGGGTGTTCAGTGGCAGGGTTTAGGGCCCTGTGTAGCCCCCTCCTTCTTGTCCAACTTATGTGCCAATAGAGGGGGCAGGGGCTTAGGGGGCCCACCAGGGGTAAGCCAGGCCAGGATGGATGGAAGCAGGGGGATGGGGGAGGCGAAGCTCAGACCGGCGAGCTGCTGCCTGTGAGTCTTGGCAGGGGTCCAGGGGAATGTTCAATGTTCCGAGGTCTGGTGGGGGCCTCCTTCCCTCGCTCTGCTCCATGTCGGCTAATTGGAGAGACGTGGAGAGAGGGAGAGGAGCATCACATGGACGCTGACAGAGAATATGCAGGAGATCCAACATACGCTGTTCCCTTTTTCCTGGTCCAAACCAACATTAGACAGCCTTTCTCATTATGTAAAAGGCCTTGCGCGCTCCCATAGCCCTCAGTTAAGGCTATGTAAATAGCACTAGCATGTGCTGCCTTGCCCCTGTGCTGGGGCCTTCGCTTAGGCTAGTCAGCTCAGGTCATTTGTTTGCTTTGTGGACTGTTTTATCGCCTGAATATCAGCTTGAGCACTGTCAATGAAGTTTAAGTGTTTACTTTTACTGTGTGTGTATTTTGTGTGTGTTGGAGCACATTTTTAACAACTTTATTTGATGAAGCAGAAGTGCTCGAAACGATCAACAAAACATTTCTTGTGATGTTTGAGTTGTGACCCAGTTGAATTACAAAATAGAATTTCTGGTGGGCAGATTAAGTTTTAACAACAGAGTTTGGCACAGCCTAATTCATATTAATTAAGGCTCTGAGTATGTGAGGATACTGAAGAATTGGGGCAAGTAAGCTGTTAGCCCAACACATCATATTGTGCCTTCTTAACTAATGTTTTGATACTGAAATGGCTGTAGTAATGTTATACTATTCTCAGCAAATTAAGAACAATGTTGAGCCGAAAACATAGCGTATTTTCAAGGTATAAACAAAGTTACTGAGATGTAGATCTCAGGATGACAGATGTTCATTCTCAGTAGTTCAACCAAACAAACTTGTCCACGCTACCTGTACTACCCATTCACCCTTTTTAGGATTCTATGTATCCACTGTCACCCCTACAGCTTTACAGAGGGGGCTGTCACTTACATGTCGCTTTTTCTCTGTCTTTTCTTGTCCTCCTCTCTGTCCCGCATACATCAGAGCGGGCTTTGTAGCACTTATTTTCTACCTGTCTTTCAGGCTCTATGTTATTGCTTACACTGTTGACAGCAAGGGAGTTGTTGACTGACATGGGGGACACTGTGTCAGAGAAACCCTGTGGGGAGTATAGCCCAGGCGTTTAGCACGCATCTTTGTGTTGAAGGTGTGTGTCATTTGATTTAGTTAGTTTCTTATGATTTTGACAGTTTGATGGTGGCTGTGTAGCATTTGAAACAGAAGTTAAAGACCATTCTGACCCTTATCTCTAACTCCTCCCAAACTCCCATTTAAGGGATGTCAGAAGCAAGCAGTTTCACTTTGTGTACCCTTTTCCTGATCTCTCTTCACCCCGCTACATTTCTTTAGTAACATCCTGACAGTAACAGAAAGTCATCAGTGCATTTTGTTAATGTTAGAATATTCAGGAGACATAACATATGCAATTTGATTTTATTTAATCTCAATATTATTTACATTATTAGGCTACTTTTTTTTACATCAAGTACAATATTACATTCAATATGAGGTGCAGTATTAGGCCTTCTTTTGTTTTTAGCTTACTTTTCAATATCAGTCAGTATTACTTTCAGTATTATTGCAAGCACTACTTTTCTGTTTTAGTTTAGTTCACCTTTTTTCTTAAGTTATCCTACTTTTGTCGTCATTCTATTAAGCACTGTTTTTGCATTTACTTTTTATATACAACATGTATTAAATTGTTTTATTCTTACGTTATTACTGTATTTTTTAGCAAAATCTGGCATAATCATTTCTTTCATTATTAAAGTTCTATTTTATATTAATCTCTTGATCTAAATAGCAGATTTGTATCTGCCTTGGTCTACCACAAGTGTGTATATGTTTATTATGGTTGGCACAATGCCCTAGTTAAAAGACGAGCAGTACCTAATGTTTATGTTACATAGATAGGACACAGGAAGCTTTTGTATGGTGATTCACACATAGTCCAAGTAAAAATAATGTTTAAGCAACGTTGCAGGTTGAAGTATCAAACAATGGACAAGGCACAGGCGTAAATATTACTCCATTAAATCAACTATTTTCTATGTCTTGGGGCACATTTGTGTGTTCTTGTCATGACTGCTCACAAAGAATACAAAATATGAATGAATCTGAACTTTTTCGGCTAATGTAGTGTGCATATTTTAACCCTCAGTTAAATTAACTGTTGTGAATATTGTTGCTATGGTGACCAGAGTCATGTCTGAATCATCCCAAAATACAGGTTGAATTGCCAGTTAACAGAAACAAATGCCTTATGTGGTTGTGATTTGAAGCTTAATCAATGTCAGTCTACATGTAGAGGTGCTCAGTTTGACTTTTGGTAAAAAGTGTGAAGTGCTCCTGCTTAAGGTTAATCATGAGAGGGCGGCCATTGTATAAATGCTAATAGGACTTTTTAACTATCCAACCCTTTAGAAAGGAATTCATCTCACAGCCTCTAAGCTGCCAGACAGGTGCACAGATTAAAACAAATCTCCAGAATATGCAGGCATATGCAGAAAATGCACAACTGCATATTCTCATAAACACAGTCATAAGCAAAGGCATACACCACCAACACACTCAGCTTGACAGCTTCTTCTTGAATTCAATAAGCTTTAGCTGTGGTGCTGGCAGGGAGCAGGCCTGCTTGGTCTTGTGCATTGTGCTGTTTTCGTATTTAATGAGCTGCCATCGTGTTAAAGTTTCATATCGACTTGGCAGAGGAAGCAGCCAAGACACTGAGAGCTAATTTTCTGGAGGCAAACCTCAAAGCTGTTATTTATAGCCCAGTTCCGACTCTCTCACTATCTGATTCTTTGACTTTCTTTCTTTCTTGTATACCGATTCCACCAACCAAGGATATTTCAGCCACAGTTCATTGAGCAAGTCCAGTCTAGTAGCAGTAAAATGTGCTGTATATTTTCACAAGCCACTCTCTCCACCTGCTGAAGGCAAAAGTGGTATGCACAGAATGCTTACAAACTAAGCGGCCAGTGGGAGTGTTGTTGTGACTGGAAACATGCACCAACAACAGTGTTATTATTGCTTATCAACTGTGGAATTTACAGGGTTGTTTTCCCCATGCCGTTCAGGTTGAGTAAACACAAATGCACACCCATTCACGTAACTTTGTGGAGAGTAGTGTTCCTTTGTAGCAGGCATTGAGGAACTATTCCCCAGGTATGGGCTGTCCATGATAATGCTCCATGTAATAAGGCTCAGGAGAGCCCTGTGGCTTCTCTAATGCCACAGGAATGGGTGGCTGGTGAATGGTAATGTTGGTGGAGAGTGAATATACCACATTCTGTGGCCAAGACCTGACCATATTACTTTTTTTTGCTGAGAGAGGAAAGTCTCTTCTTCCTCCTCCTCCATCCCCTCCTCCTCCTTTGTGATTGGTGTTGTGTCTGTGGTTGATCTGACAGCTGTGCAGAACACGTGAAGCTGAATGTTTTCGAGTTTCTCTTGGCTTCAGTGTCTCTCTTCCTTTTGTCTTTTTTCTTCTTCGCTTCCCCTTATTTTCTTTTTCTATCACACTTGCGTGGTTTTCCCCCCTCACCTCTCTTTTTTCTCCCTGCATCTCGAGATACTCGTGATCAAGGTGAATGGATATTTCAGTGCCTTTCTCCCCCTTCCTCGCCTCCCTGTCTCTCCCTGTCTGCCAGCCTCAGTAGTGCTCCTTTCAGTTTTTTTTCCCAACTCCTCCATTTCTCCGGTGAGGATTCTTTCTGTCTTTTCCCTCTTGCAGCTCTCTCCTTCTCTCCGTGCCCTGTCTGGTTCTCCGGCGGCTGTCGTTCTTAATTGGTGTTTCTCTGCGTCTGCTTTCATCCTCCGCTTGTTTTTCCCTTCCTCTCTTCGCCCCCATCCTCATCTCTCCTTCTCCTCCTCCCACCTCCCCTCTCCTCTGCATCCCTGGCGGAAAAAGACAGGCATCAGACAGACTGCCTCCTGCCTGTGCACATCAAGCCTCCTTGTGTGTTTCTGTGCGACTGGATTTGTGTGTGTTGTGAGTTTCTAGCCCCTTCCATTCCTGTACCGTGTGTTCCTGTTGTCATGCTTCCTTTTCTATAGCTTAGCCCTATAGTCTCAGGATATGGAACTGTTTCATGCAGCACAGGAACAGAGGATACTGCCTCACCATACGATTTCTTCACATTTTCCCACAAGCCCCAGTTTGCTGAGACATGGGATGTTTTCCTAATCAACTCAATGTTCTTAAGAAAAGCTACTAAGTCATTTCAGGATCAATGGATAGGTCAGGCTTTAAGATAGAAGAGGGAGAAAAAAGTCAGCCCACATATGTTGTATTTGCTATAGATTTTTTTAATGGCATGGGATGTTGTTACACACATTATTTCTATGTTTTGTAAACTTAAGCCTACAATACAGTGCTGTTGTAATGTGTCCCAAATTACTCTCTAATAAAGGCTGAAGGCATCTGCCAGCTTTGCACATGTTTGTAACTTTGGACAATACACAGCTGCCACTTGGACATATGGGTGAACAGCTTGCTAGCTAACATGATACAACATAAATAAAGCAATTTTGCATTAGCTAGGAGGTGTATTATTTTCCACTGTTTATTGAGGCTCACTGTCGGCTGTTCTTTTTAAGGGCAAGAGTTAAATAATTACTGGTTTAGTTACTGGCTACAGTTTGTTGGCTAAGGTGATCTAAGCCCTCTTAATCTAAGAGAAGACTCAATGACACGCTGTGGCCGTGTAGGTCACTAACCTCAAAACAGGATACATTTTGCCTAATTGCAGTGTCATACTGCCAGCGAGGGTAAACCTGATGCTGGAAGGCAGCACAGAGACACCCCAGGGTCAGTGCTGAGGAGGTGCTGGTGTCAGCAGTACTGAGTGAGGGGGAGAGAGACAAGGAAAGGCAGGTAAGTATATATGTGGGAGCAAAGGAGGTCATGAGGGAAGCTAACTTTGGCATAGACTAAGTCAGCTCAAAAGACAACTGTTTGCATCTCTCACATTTCACAAAACAACTGTTTTTCTGCCAGGTTGCCTCCAATATTAAAATAAAAAAAAACATTTAATAGTCAACATTTCGTAGTGTGTTGATGCATATATGAAAGTAGATAATATATGCATGTTGTTGAGTGGCTGTGGAGTTGCCGCCGTTCAGATTTCCCGAGCCCTAATTTCTTGTCGTCCTAGTAAGGGTGGCTAGTAACCAGATAGGGCAGATCTTCTATTATCTGTGGGGCTAAAGGGTGAGACTACAAGGATGACAAGGTCAGCTATACTAGAGAGGCTCTGTCATTAGCAATTCATGGTAAAGGAAGAATCTAGCACACAGAGTTAATGACAGAAGCCAGTTTCTTCCCCGTCTTATCCTTTTCTCTGCTTGCTTGCTGTCACTATCTTCCCAGCCCCAACCTCTTTTTTTTCTTGTTCTCTGTATTATTCTGTTGAATTGGCTTCATTGCAGTTAGTTGGTAACTGTGTGTTGCCATCATGCTAAATGGCTGCAGAGAGGCTTGACAGGCTCAAATCATGGAATAGAATGACTGACAAATAAACTGCTGCACATATACTGCACATACTGCAAATAATTGTCTGAATGCACACAAACACAGACACACACACACACACACACACACACACACACACACACACACACACACACGCACACACCCCTACACATAATTTGAGCTTCCTATTTATTACCTGAGGGCTGCTTTCCCCTGGTTGCTGAGATAGCACAATGACACACACAGACTTCTTGGTATGAAAAATTGGACAGTGTGAATGCAAGAGAGAGAAAGAGAGAGCATTAGAGTGCAATGAAAGGAGAAATGGATTGAGGAAGAGAAAATCCAGATGAAGGAAAGGAAAGGAAAAGTAATGTAGGGATGGAGCTTTCTTTCATTTCACCCTGCTGCAATGGCCACTAGTCTGGCAGTCTTCCCCAGGGTTTGGCTCTAAACTCACTGTTAACAACAGTTCAGTGTCTCTCTTCCTTCATCCTTCTCTCAGTCCATCTCTATGTCTGTCTAACCCTTGTCTACTTTCTTTCTCTCTCTTACTGCCATAGAGATATTACCACACCATCAGATAGTCTCTGTGAGGCCTCTCCTGTCTTTTTGATTGACAGCTCCATCCCCCTGCCAGTGGGCAGCACAGTGGGAGGCAGGCCTTTCATTAATCTTCTGTTATGAGTGTTGTGATTCATTCATACATTCAGATTTTGATTCATATCCAAGCCCTGTGTAGGCACATCTTGTATTTTGTTTTTAGTTCACTTCAGGGAGCAGCATACATTAATCAACATTAGGGTGTCACCTAATGATTTTCATTATTGATTAATCTGTCAATTAGGGCTGGCTAATATATAGATATTACATCAATATTGAGATATGAGACTAGATATTGTTTTCGGTTTTGGATATTGTTAGGCCTGTATTGTGATGTGGTGTTGTTTTTTGCTGGTGGATTACAGGAAAGTGATGAAATTTTCTGAACTTAACAGGCTGTTTATTTGTCTGTATTCACTTAGTCATTATATACACATTACTGATGATTATTTATCCAAAAAACTCATTGTGTTAATATTTTGTCAGTAGTCAGCCCTACAATATTATTAATGAGGTATTTGGTCAAAAATACTGTGATATTTGCTTTTGTCCATATTGCCCTGCCCTACTGTTAGGTAGTTTTATCTGCAACACTGCATCATATTCTATAAGATCATCATATGTTTACACAATTATAGAATTTACATTATGTTATTTTATCTTTGTTTATTATATTTTTAGCTATATCGAGATACATATGGAAGCATAGCTTAAAAATATCAAGATTTTATTTAATAGCCATATCGCTCATCCTTTTTTTTTTTTTTTTGATTAGGCCTATTGGATAAAACTACAGAAAATGGTGAAAAATGACTATTATGTTTCTCGGAGCTCAAGGGCAATGCTTTGAATTTGCCTGTTTTGCCTGATAAACAGTGTAAAAGCCAAAGATAATAAATTCACTTATATAAAACAAAAAGGTGCAGCACATTCTCATGTTTGTGAACCTTGAACTGGCAAATGTTTTATATTTTTGCCTGATAAATTCCTTTTAATTATGTCAGAGACCACATTCTAATATCATCATCACTTATCTATTATTAGTTAATAATACATTATTAGGCAAGATGATGAACTATCAGCTGACAAAACAGGACTCTCTAAGACAAACTAGTTCGTCAGGAGTACTGCACACCCATTAAGAGCTAGAATACAGTCATGTCCTTCCAGGTCACGAGGATGAAACACAATGGCTCATTGTACAAGGCAGACACGTGTGTGTGTGTATGTGCACACGTGCACTCTTTGTGGGATCACCAGCAAATAGTAACATGCCGTTATTTTAGAGTGACATGGAGAGGATTGAATGTATTTGTACATTTTAGAGAGTTCTATCACTGATCTGATATGGCATGGTACTGCATTATAGATTAATGCCCATTGCACTTTGTGAACACTAAACACACACACACATTCAGTCCCTATGGCCCAGCTCATGCCCCTAATAGTTTCCAGGAGCTGTCACTGAAGCTGAGCCAAAGGAAATACAGGCTGAAATGAAGCACTTAGTTTCCCTGGCCCTTAGGCTAGCTATCTCGCTAGTTTGACTCACGCCTACTAGAAACAGATCTTTGTAAAAAAAAAAAAAGAAAAAAAAAAAGGCCTTCTGTCTTATTCTGTAAGTCTGTTGGCCTTTTACGTCGACTTCCTTTCAGTCCTTTTAATCCGTTTCTTTTTTTATTTTCTTGCCGTTTCCTGATGTCTTGAAACCAGCCCTTTTGCACTGGCCTTCATTCTTTCTGTTCACTTTTTCTGTCTTTATCTCTCTTTCAAACTCATGTGTGCCTTTTTTCTTTTCATTTTCCTTTTTTGTGTCCCTCCGTTCCATCATCTCATTTTCAGTTCACATGAGGGAAAGTGTTCCTCCGAACTGCCTGACATGATTTTTGTATGAACTGATGATTGTAGATGGAAAAGTTTTTCCGAACCCTTAGTGTATTTTGGCTCTGACTTACAAATGGATCAAAAGGGGTTGAAAGTTTATGCACGCAGTATGTGTCTGTCTGAAAATACGTGTGAATTTTCATGTGGAAAGTGAACATATTTTAGCACAATGTTAATGTGCTTGAATTCCATACATGTATAAAATGTGTGATGCACATGGATCCACATGATTGTAATAAAGATAAAATGAAGTACACTTATTTGAGTTCCTCCTAGTCATAGCCCTTCTCCTTCATCTTTCACTCATTGCTTTTTCCCTTTCTTGTTGGACAGCTGAGAGAAGCTAGCAACAGAAGAAAGAGAACCATTTGATGGAAGAAAAGAAAAAGAAAAAACAAGAAGAAAAGACCAAGACGGACGTTGCTCAGAAAAAGGTGAAAATGAGGCACTTGTTCATACAACACACCTATTAAAGGAAGCTGTGTGTGTCTGTTTTATTATAATCAATACTTTCAGCTGATTTGTATGCAGAAAACCAACAACTAACTACCATTAAATGGAAAAAATCATGAATGGTTTGAAAAGATTAGACCACTTTACTCAGTAACACTAGCCCCTTTCCTGTTGAATAAAGCACTAGGTTTCACCATAACACTTTTGATATATTCACAGTTTTGAATGACTAACCAACACCTTCACTGTATTAAGCTCCTCTCTCTGTTTCCCTGCAGGCTGCTGATCAGAAACCCAAAGGTGAGTGTCACAATCAAGCAAACTGCACCCTCTCATCTGTCTCATTTTCTAAAACTGCATTCCAACCACTGATATACATTAATCAGCTCTGATTAACACACACTGACCCGAAAAGGCACACACACACATATTATACGCGCATTATTCACAGATAGCAGTTAATGTTCTTGTACACAGATGGACACACACAGTTTACACATCCATGCACATTTGTGTCATTTGATTCCCCGTTTCTCAGACACACACACACACACAGAAGAGTGAATATAGTGGAGTCTAATGCAGAGTGATGCAGAGTGACGCCCTGTACGCCCGCAGCACCAGGCAGTGAAGCGTGAGGGCACCCAGACAGCACACTGAGTGTGGTGTGGATAGGGGGTTGGAGGGGGGAGGGGGAGGAATAAAAGAAGTTCAGCCGAAATGCAGAGAGAGATTAGGACTGAAAGAACAGTGTCCTCATGTGCCCTTGGTGTATTGCTGTAAAATTAGCTTTAGTTTCATTAGAAATGTTCACAAAATACCTAGTGCTTTATCTCTTGCCCTCAGTTGTCTCATTGACAGGCTTGTGCTTTAAATATTTGTCAATTGTTTTGGCAAAAGATGCATAAAGATTTGTCTTGTTTGATTTGTGTGCTTTTGGTTTATGAGATGGTGTTGTAAATGCAAAATGCTCGAAATTGGTTTTGTTACTGCATGGTCTGGCACAAAATTTGAGAAAGGTGGCTACCTTTTAAATCCTCTTGGTGTGCCTTTTGTCAGCCAACACCACCCCCCACCCCAGTCTGAGCAGCAGCTTGGCCATCTGGGTGTTACTGTTGGGCTTCAACGAAGGTCACCACAGCTTGCCTTGAACTCTGACCTGTCTATTTAATTACCCTCTCTGTGGTTCACCACCCTGACTGTGAGCTTGGCCTATTGACCAGGTTTCAAACCCCTTGCACAAAGCTAGCTGCTTCTAATTTGTATAAGCACCTAATGCAATGCTTTTGTGCTTGAGTGGACATAATTTTCTCATAGAAAATAAATCAAACTTCTCGTCACTGTGATTCAATCCTATTTTTTATGTCATCTGTATGTGTAGTACTCTTGTTACAAATCGTATTTACAGAGCATCGGAAAACATTAGCAGCAAAGCAGATTTAATAGTGTGCCTCTTTTTTATAAACATATTTACACAGGACAGACTCTCTGAGCATGAATGCTTTATGCTCACATCTGGTACCTGTCTTGTATAACCACAGTCTTTGTTGGATGCTGAGCATCTTTGCTTGAGCAGTGGGGATTTAAATGCCTTGCCCAAGAGTATGTGAGCAGTGGTTAAGAGGCGGGGGGGGGGGCTTTGAATGCAATACTTTGGGTTTTTTTCTGTGTATGTCTCTGTGTTTTACACAGTGTTTCTTCTACCATAGCCTTGGGTGGGACCGGACCAAACCGGACCCCCATCAACAGTTTTTTTTTTTTTAATATGTTGTGAATTCTTCATGTTCAGATATTTTTGGTCAGAGACAAAATTTTATTTAGAAAAATTTGTTTCCGCTTCTGGTTGCTCCACTCATTCTCTGCTATGTTTGTGCCTTTGCTGTGGCACAGAAGTCACACATGATGTGCTGCCAGGTTCATGTAGCATAATAACTCGATACGTATCAGCAATTAGCTTGTTCCAAAATTAGCCTCACCACATGATAGTTTCTCAGCTAGCTTTCCCTGTGTTACTGTGAACACACAGTTAACATGATTACTGCAACGTTGTTCAGTATTTACACGGTCAGACAGAGAGTATGCTTGTCTCATTTTACAGTCCTTAAATGCTTTTATTTAATGCTAGCTGTGCCACATTGCTTGTTTCAGTGGCCTTTTATGTGGATGGAGGTCAGGTGAGTGACTTTGTTTATAGTTTGTCTCTGGAAAACCTCACCGATTGTCTTGAATACCTGCTTATGATCTATGTGCGTTCATTGTCCAAAAATGTAGGCAGTAAAGCCCTCATGTTGGCAGTGAAGCTCTCATTCACATCTTTGATTTCAAATCCAATGCAGCGGATTAGAGCCAAAACAGTGAACAGTATATCACAGCCCTGGTACTTTCGGACTACAGTAAATGATGCGTGTATGTGGGCTGTATCAAGAGTCATTGGCAGTCAAGGCAAAGGAAACACTGAGAGTCAGAGGGGAAATATTGAAAAGTCTGCTTGTGAGAGAGGCCCATGGATGGGGACATGGCTAAGAAGGAGGAGGGAGGAAGGAAAGGAGGGGAAGTGTAGCAGGGCGTTCTGTGGCCAGTTAAAAGCAAAAATGAAGAAAGGAAGGGGAGGAAAGAAAGTAATGAAGCAGTGAGTACTTTAGACGAGTGCCAAAAATGACCGTCGGGAGTCAATGACATCGCTAATATAGAAGGGGACTAATGACATGGACATTTATTTTATGGTATGTTTAATGAGAGATAGAGAAAGAAAGGAACATAGAATGAGAAACTGATTGTGAGTATGTACTGGGCACTCATGCAGACAGAAAGATAAAGAAAATACGTGAGAAAATGGGGCTTGTTTGAAGACTAATCGCTCAGTGAGCCATCAGGACCTCTGTGAGTTTGCTCATAACCTCTCGTCTGCAGTATCTCTTAAAAGGAAGGTGGCATCAACTGGAATGAGTTGAGTTTTAATGCGTGACTCTAAATAATAGAGGTGTGTGTATATGCAGGAAGGGAGAAAATCAGTATGCGGTAGTGATTTGTGCCTTTCCATCCATATCAGTGAATTCTGCCTTCCTTATACACTCTCAGAAATTCATAGACACATACACATGCACACCACCTCCCCCCATTCTCAGCATCTTTCTCTGCTTTCCTCTCTGCAGGCCTCCTTGGTCTAAGGCATTTCAATTTGTTTGCGGTAATCGATCTCGGCCTGCCGCGTTCATATGTATGAAAATGAGATAAAGCTTTGGCGCAGTGGAATTAACTTCTCTGCCCCCCATTAGGCATGGAGCTTCACCGAATGCAGGGTTCCAGGAGGCAGTGTCCCACTGCCCCAACCCACCTCCCCCACATGCACAGGCTGGACCTCTGATGCAGGGCCCTCTCTTCCTCCCTCCTAGTTCCCATTACCTCAGAGGGATGCTGATTATTCACCCCCAGCACACACACACAGCTTCATCACAGTCTTGCTACTGCTGCAATCACAATCAGTCAGTTTGACTGTTACAAATTCCTACCACGCCTGACAAAAACATGCACATGCCAAGACACACACATACAGAGGAAAGAAGCAAACAGGTGCACTACTGTAGGAAGATGTGCAATGTGTTGTTGTGGACAGGGTCAGCAGCAAACCCACCAGAAAATGGGGCCTATCTAAAAAAATCAATATCATTTTCAGGGTACACTCTATTTAGAACATATTCACCACTTTGCCTTGCCAGCAGACAGCCTTTTCTGACAGAAAACAGCTGTCGCAAAATAATCAGACCACAGTTACTGTCCACAGCAGTACATTGCTTAGCTTCCTACACCAGTTCTCCAACTGCTTCGCTAAACTGGGGGCATGGTATCTATGATTGGGTATTGGTTCTCAATACTATTAAGCGATCTATTTAAATAATCTAGTAAGAAATAGTATCAAAACTTCTCCAGTCAAACGATACCTGCATTCAATCCTTTTTGTACCCAGATGTAGAAAAAAAACACCATTTGTATGTTTTGTTTGCAGCCAGTCAATCAAGTACCTCAGAAAAAGAATATTGAATAAATGACTCCATTAGTATCAATATCGTGTTAGTGGTACTGGTACTTGTGCTTGATTCATAATGTTTTAAACGATATCCAGCCCTAGTAGTAATCACTATTCACTGTAGGTAATCCACCTTCTATGGACAAGTACCTCATACAATCTCACTTCAACCAATATGAACTATCCCTTTAACAGACATGTTCATTCCTCCCCACAGTGACCTAAAGCCTTTCAATCTATTCTCAGTGACTGAAGCAATACTTACATTGTGGAACTGAGGCAACTGAGGAACAGCTAAGGCAATAATATGCTAGCCATGGTGGCTCTTGGCATGTACCTACACACACATACACACACACAGATATTGGAAGTTATGAGAAAACACGGCCCAAGCAGGAAGTTATACAAATGCAATTCATGAAACAGGTGGCAACATGCAGGCACAGAAAGCCACAATAATACCACAGTGCGTCTGTCGCATTCCCGCACCCTGATAATCAGAAAATCTGCAATCTCCATTTTTGCTGCTCACGCACTTTTCACTGCCGAAAGGTTACAGAACAAATGTAATGACTGTCACCGCCTCGTCTCCTGCTTTCCTCCTTGCCCACGCTGTTTCTCCCGCCTGTTTCATTTCACCCTCGATATGCTCGGCCCCAGCTACCACATCTGAGGAGAAACATATTTACACGGTGTCACCACGGTGATAACGGCATTATATTTTTCAAAGTGGCAAGAGACGCACATAAACACGAGTGTGTTGTATAATTCTGTATTGGATTAATTTGCAATTTCACATGCTATTAATTGCGTCAACACTTTTGAAAGGGAATTTCATGAATCACAATCTAATTAGAGGCTAATTTACTTTAGCATTCGGGCTGCTTTTCTCTTCTGTTAACCACATTTATAAACACTCAATGAATTAATAGTGAATAGCTTGTGAATTACGTCCTGTGGATTTATGACTGCCAAGCATAATTGTTTTTCCTCTACCCCCCGTGTTCTCACCCCACATGCATGTCAAGTGCTAGAGTAGAGTGAGGGGTGGTGGGAGAAACAGGGGGCTGAGAGAAGGGAAACAAGAGGGGCGCATAAACTCAAACAATGCTTTCCTCTCTGTGAATTCATGTTGTATGATCACTCACAAGCTGCTGACAAGAGAGCCCATTCGGTGCCTCTGGCCCCGCCCTCGTCATCCCCTCCTCTGCCAAGAGTGAGCCGCTTCATATCAAATATCAGGCAGATTAATAGAATTGAGCTCAACTGATGTGAATGACAGTTGGAGGCTGTGCTTTGAGGCCAAGGTCTTCGTGTATATATGTGTAAGGTTCAAAGGCTGCTTGTATGCCTGCATATCCTCTTGCTCTTCCCTCAGGCCATTGTCAAGACAGCAGTTAGACCACAGAAGATGAAAGAATACACCATATTATTCTACTTGTTTTCATTAGTTGTGTATAGTGTAAAGTTATGATGCCTTGGAATATAAGTCATATTATATAAGACCTATATTATGAGAAATTCACATTGGGACCACAAATCCAATTGTCTAATGCGTTCCAGGTATAACCCTGGGGCTCTGACCATGGAAGACCACATTTGTTGGTTAGGGTGCAAGCCTTAGAAAGTTTAAGATACCTTACATCATACTACATATCTACCACAGAAATATATCCTCAGGCAGTTGTTTCCCTCCGGCACTGACCTTGGATGGAAGTGTGGGATGATCCTGTTAAAGCTCTTTTCCCAGAGAGAGACTTAGATACTATTAGGGCTAAAAAGCAAAAAGGGGTTTCCTGGGGCAACCATAGACATTTGTTTGTAGGTGCCACATTGACCGCTTTGGCCCGTTGTTGTGATACATTGATGTTGTTGCCGTATTGGACAAAGTAAGGCTGGCCTGTGAACAAATACATGTAAATTGGGTAGTTGTAGTTTTTCTGGATGAGAGGTACTGTAATGTTGACATGTCTCAACCAATTTCAGTGAGTTGTGTTGTATTCAAGGGTTTACATGCAGTAGGAAAAAAACTGCATTTCCATCCAAAATATCTGAATCTATTAGTCCCAGGAACCACTTTTCAGGGAAAAGATTCCTTCAACGTGTTGCCATCTGTGTTTAGGCAAATTAGTCCATTGACATCAACAACAGCTTTTTATACACATTATTTTTGTACTTGACTGACCAACAATAACGACGGTATAGAAAACAACAGACATTATTTGAATTTGGTCATTGTTGCATCTGCTTTTTAATGTAACTCCCATCTAGATGTGTCGAAGCACAATCTGCAGCTGCAGATTTTTAAAAATGGTGGCTGAAATAAAATCTTTTAAGTGCTTGGCCAATGAGAAATTCTGCAAGTCCAAACACCAAAGTTCCAGTATTTTTTGGGAAGTACTATGCCTCATACATTGACTTTTTGGTCATTATAATTTCCAGAACTTAATTTAGGCCTTGGTCCCTGCAGTAGAAATGTACTAAGTTCCTCCAAAGGTTCCTAGTCCCTTGAGAAAGTTCCTGCAGTGGAAACAGCTAATTTTTTTTCTAACTTACTCTGCATAGATCGTGATCCCTTGAGTGTTCATTGAAATCGGTTGGGAAATATAAATGTTATACTGCTTCTTATGTAGAAAAATCAGTACCATACCCTGTTTACTCGTATTTGTGTACAGGTCTTGCCCTGTCTAATATGGTGGCAACTTTGTTGTATGATCTGATGGCCAGTTCATGTCTGTCATAATCTTAACAGGCCAGAGACACACAGCAGAGAGGAACAACCAGGACTTCAGAGAGAGAAAAAAGCTTGACATTGAGAGGGGGTGGGGGTACTAATTAGAAAGAGAGGGTGAAGGAGGCGTGGTATGGGAAGAGGTCACATGAGGCACGGGGGTCACAAGAGGCAAATAGAGGTGCGTTAGGCAACTGTCAGTCTCTATAGCAACAGCCTGTTATAGGAAGGGTGAGGGGTGAGAAATTTTGCCTTTATTTTTTGTGTGAGTTTCTCGACTAATACTGACAGATGGGATCACATAGAGACACACCCACTTGACCCTCCCCTGTGTGCATAAACACATGCAGATACATTTGCCTTCTGGTTACCATGTCAAAACAACAAGTCTCATTTCTATGTGCTCCTGTAGTCACTTTGGATATTTATAACAATGGCAATATTCTTCTGTGCTATTTTATTTAACTTGTTCAACAGTAATGTATCACAGTACTACACAATGTGGATTTTCAATACAACAAGGATTAGTGTCACTGTCTGTTGAAATCGGTATTTGTTTATTTTGAGTTTTGTCAGGTTTCTAGCCAGGATTTGCTGTGACTTCTCCAAGTGAAAGAGATTACATTGACCAATTTTGCATATTGCAGGCCAATAGTATTTTGTACTGTAATGAGTAACTACATCAGTGAAAGGGGAAGAAATCATACCGCTCTTGAAACGAGTAGGAAATATGCTTTGACTGTGAATTTGCGGAAGGAAATGCAAGGTGTGATGTAGATGAGGTCATGAACTTAGTTGAGACTCATACTGTTTTCAGCGTGGGCGCTTCATGCACCCAACAAACAACAAACCCATACACAGCATTTGTGCCTCTGCTTAATTTTGTCCAAGGAATAGGATCAAAACAACATGGAGGCAGACCTTGTTTCAGTTCTTTCACTAAGGCATGGACATATTTCTTTTCCTTTTTGCCTCTTGTGTACATAACAGTCCTGTCTACTCATTGCCTCTATTTGTTTAGCTTTCTAGTCCTTGTTCATCGCTGTCACATCTAGTCTATTCTGTTCTTGTGTGAGTACATTGAAAGCAGTGTAAAAACCAGAGTTAAATTCCTTGTATGTGTACATATACTTGGGCAATAAAGCTGGTTCTGATTCTTAAGCATGTTTCATAAGCTAAAAGAAAACATAGATGCACACAATCATACACCTAATGTATATAAAGCCATTTGAAAAGCAGCATGTAGGCCTATCAAATTGTTGTTCACAGATGTAAACCCACTTTAAAACCTGCTGTATTTCCCTTACCTTCGCTACCTTTTTGCTCTTATTGGATTAAGAAAAGCACCATTGTGTAGAGCATATAGGCCTGTGTGTCCATCCCTCCCCCTTCTATAAACATGACTGCATAATAAAGTGGCTCTGCAGACAATAGACAGAGGGGATGTGGGAACCTGTGCTGCCTGGCACTGGGCTCAGGGAACCAATCATAGTTGTTCTTCACAATAACAGACACCCTACCTTCTTGTCCATTATGCCTTGTTCATGGATTTTTGTATCTATTTCTGATCCTTTATGCATTTCTCTCTGCTTTGTATGCTTTTTTCCTGTCCTTAATCTATACTCACTGGCTCTCTTAAACCATTGCTCTTTCTCTCCCTCTCTCTCATTGTGTGTAATTAACCATTTAGTGTGAAGAAGGGCTGTAATTAAAAGTTTGGTGCAAGGTTGCAGAGAGCGCCTCAGCTGGAGGGTTTAATGGAATTTACAGTGCACTTGATACAAATGCTTATTTAATTGGCTCTCCTTTTCAACTTCAATTAGAAGTACCAAGGCCACCACCACTACATAAAAGTCTAAATTTGGCTTTCATATCTTGTACTGTTGTAACTTGAATATTTCTGTATTTACCTCTGCTAGTAGTAGTGCAGGCACAACACGACATGACCCCTCACATTTCAATTGCAATAGAAATACAGTCTCATAAATATGTAATTTATGACATATTTATTTATGACTTACTTATGTCTTTAAAAAATCCAAGTGGGGCAAAATAAGAAAAACTGCTGACATTGGTGATGCCACAATTTCCAATTTCTGCCCATGTTAAAACACTGATTTATGCATGTCAGTCTGATGATGATTCACACAAAGGGTTTTCCACAGTGCTGTCCACAATCAACCAGAAACTGTGTTTTACATGATATATGGAGTTGGTGTTGTTAAAAAGAAAGTTCTTAACCCATAGATGCATAAGTGGGTCAAAATGACCTTGTGGGTTTGTTTTCTTAAATCATTATAATATAATAATATAATGAAAACAAGTTTTACTTGGAGGCTAATATGTTTAATATCCATAATTACCAACATTTGGCAGTCACACATATTTTTGAAGGTAATATAGAAGTGCTGTGTGAAGGGATACTAAAATCATTATGCTAATCAATGCCAATAGTTATATGTAGTGCCAATTTTTGTTGCCTTGTATAGAGATATACTAATATAGTGATTTATAGAGATTTATTTGATTTATATTATTAATTTAGGAACCAAAAGAAGTGGTACCACTTGGCCCTCTTAAGACTGTCTATATGTTACAGAGGAGACTTTTATTAGTAATAAACTAATGTCAGATTTTTTTGTTACAGTATTCTCTCCTTTTTCTCACCAAATGCCTGCACTAAAAAGGCATTTTTGGTAGGATCATATTTAGGTCATTTTTCAAAACATTCTCTTCATGCCATTACTTAATACTTATTTTTCTCTAATTCAGAATATATTGAGGACACAAAATAAGTTGCAAATTGCAAAATGTAGCAATTTGTTAGAAGTTGATCAACACTTTTTGGTGAAATGCCTGCACAATGTTGTTAAAGAATTAGATTTTCTCTCGTCAGCGTTGTTGAGGTCAGATGATGATTTCTAATTGCTAAAGTGAGCCCCTGTGTCAACTGTATCTGACTGAGGAATGCACAGTAAAAATGTCAGTTTGTAGATTTCTTGAAAAGCTTCCTGTGACTACATATTTCTAAAATATGGCTGATATTTGAAGCTATCAATTTGTAGCCAAAGAAACTTCATCTACAGACTTACTAATCAGAGAAACCCTGTTGCTGCAAAGCTGTTAGTCATCCAGTAGAGTTAAAATGCAATAAGCTTGCAATCACACTAATTTACTGTGTGGATTTCATTGCCTTTCACTGGCAGTGAGTGTAACCAGCACACTCTTCACTTTCCTCATTTAATCTTTTACAGACACACTCTCGTCCAAGGGATTTCCCTACTTTGTCCATTTTTTCCCTTGGCTGTCTTTTTCTATAAAGCCCACCCCCACCTCTTCAGAAGCACTTACGCAGCATCCATCATGAATTAAGAAAAGATCTATCCTCTTCAAAATAAAAAACATTGCTCAGTAAATGTATTTACTGAGTTTGTTGTGCTCATACACATTCAGACTGCTATTTTTGCTGTGTCATTTATGTGTGTCTGCATGCACACCCACCTTCCCTCTGAGGAGAACATTCATTCTCAATGTTAAATACAAATGATTCCATAAATGATTACACATTGCCCAGCTGAATAGTGTACTGCGCTTTTCTTTTTGAGAGCTTTGAATAATGTAATTGAACAGTCTTATGACAATGTGATTTAGATGTATCATGATTATGTTAGATAAATGTGTCACTGCTTGTGCAAAAGAAACGAGATGTGGTCATCTGCAACATAAGGGAGTTGCAGCATGGATACATCCTTGTTACTACAACAACATAAACACAGGCTGTATGCAGCAGGGTGTGTGTATGAGGCATGCTTGCGCTAAGGGACTCGTGTGTCATTCTGCCTCTGTCTTCTGGGTTCATCAGCTTCCTGTACCAGACTGGCAACAGAAATAAACAGTGAGCTGACTGAGTGCCACCCATATGTGTCTTTTTAGACCAAATTGTTTGTGAGACATCCCAAGAGCTCAGGAGGTTCCTTTAGCAAGTTTTTGCTTGTAATAATTGCAAAGATGTGGCAAATTCAAAAGGAATGTCTTTTGTTTTAGACAGTGAATTAACGTGTGACTGTGATGTTTGTCAGAAAGGAAATGTGCAAAGCTTGAGGATATTGAACGAGGCAGAAAGCCAAACTGTGCATGTTTGAAGTGGGTCACCTGCTAAATGTTTTCTTTTCTGTGGTTAATTTTCTGCTTTCTTATGTAACCACAACTCAACAATGAATAGGCCTAAATACAATCAATGTTCAGTATTGTTTCTTGCTTGTCAACTAGTCAAGATTTGGCTAAATTCATTTAAGTTCCGAACACATAAATTCAATTCTTGTTCGAAGGCCTAATTATAGCAGTAAGCAATATGTATTTTAATCTGAATGAATTCTGCTCCCAAATTTTTACTAGGGGTTGATAATATGTGTTTGTTTTTTTTCAAGGGCAGATTTAGATTTATTAGTGATCATGGAAACCAACAACCAATATTTGTACTGATATACATTTGTAGTAAAATTTTGAACAGCACAGCTTCCTTCATGGAAATGCCTTTAAGGAAATGGTTGATTAAATGAAAACTTTTTGGGGCGCCCCTGTAGCTCCTTTTATATCTTCAGCTGTCCCTGTCAAACAAAGACAAAAATGTCAAAAAAAAAAAAAACATAAAAGAACTTTTCAACATTATTTAAAAAATATAAAAGTGCAGGGAGATGCCAGCAGCATTTTTTATAAAGTAAATAAAGACAACCGAATATTTAAAAACCTGATTCTGAGTATTGTAAAAAAAAAAAATAATAATAATAATACTGAATATCAGCTCTGGTAATCAGCCAGGCTGATAAACGATTGATCCCTAAACTTAATCAGACTTCTTCTTGTGCACTAAACAATATCCAATAGTACAAGCTTCTTCCTGGTAGTCCCTAAATCATAGGAAAATGTTACCTTGGGTTCAGGCCCCGAGAGCCAGAGTTTTACAGTATTAAAAAAACATAATTTGGGTTACCAAGGAATTGATTAGACTAGACTAGACTAACACTTAGGAAACCTCACAGTTTAAAGCAGGTCCAAAATCAAATTGCCCTAAGTTGTTTTTACTTGCCCCTGTACACCTTACTGGCCTCTGTTTGTCTACCAAAGCAAGAATTAAGTTTAAACTTTCTTCTTTAAAAGGTTACTGTGATTCTTAAAGAGGTTCGGTCACTACACTCTATAGTAACACCAAACAGAAGGAGGGAAGAAAAGAGATGGGGGACCAAAAAATGTGCACTAGGTAGAAAAAAAATGATTGAAGCTGGAAGAGATTAAAGAAAGTAAGCAGAAAGAGAAGTTGGGTGGAGGTGTCAGAAAGAGCTGTGCAGTGGGGAGATGCAGGATTGGAAACAGGGAAAAAGGCAAGGTAAGGAGACAGAAACAAGACAGGGGAGGAAAGACACAGAAACAATAGAGATGAGGGATCAAGATGGATAAAGTCCCAGAGGGAGAGTAACATGGTGAGCAGGGAACGCCAGGCTGAGAGACAGGTAGACACAGAAAAAAGACGAGGAGATGGAGCGAATGAGAGGTTTTAGAGCAGCCCGCTGATGGAAAGACAGAGGCGGGGGTGGAGATGAGAGGGTTGATTGGGAACGGAATGGGGAGGACGGAGCGAGGAAAGGGGGCAGGGCAGTGTGTGTGTGTGTGTGTGTGTGTGTGTGTGTGTGTGTGTGTGTGTGTGTGTGTGTGTGTGTGTGTGTGTGTGTGTGTTCGTTCACTGTCCTGCTGTCTGATTGGTCGAGGCAGCGTCAGGCGGGCTGAGCTGAATTTAATCAGAGATGTGCGTCACCAACTGCAGTTCCAAGCCAACAGCCAGCCAGAGACGGCTGGAAGGGGGCAGGCCCTCTCTCCCTCCCCCTTCTCTTTGGATGTGTATTTGACTAAAATCTCACTGGTGAAAGGGGGCTCAAACAACTGTGAAAGCGCCTTTTTATGTGTATTTGTATTTTCTAGAAACATGTAAAGGCACACACATGTTTGAGCCCCTCCTGAAGTGTGCGTGTCATCAATAGTAGAGGAAGAAAAGATATAATGTTTTGCCTCGAAATCCTTAAACATAGTTCTCTCCTTGTATTTGTCTGTGTTAATACAATTTCGAGTTTCCTACACATCAATGCGGTTTGTGTGTGTCAGCAGGTAGGCAGCCATCTGGATTAGTGTTGTGCTTACTGAGAGGGCCTCTGTTTTTAGCTGTGCTTTCAGACAAGCTCTTGGCAGGCACAGTGAATACCTCTGCACTCTGAATTTACTTTAACCTCCAGTGTGGCTGCTTGTGTGTCACTGTGTGGTTAATTGGCAGCACTGCAGCTCAGGGCTGCCGTATGAATGGTTCAGACTCTCACGCTGGACAGAGTGAAGCTTTAATTAACAAATTATTTCTGTGTCATCTATTTCCCACTATTTCATGGTTTAAAAAAACATCCCTCGACACACACACACACAACCTGTCTCTCTCTCCCCTCCCTTGAGTTAAGGCAGTCTCAGCTGTTGTGTAGAGCTGCCATATCTATCCAGGGACTATTGCAAATGACTTCAACTCTGTTCATCATGCGTTTACCCATGGACCCAGAAACTGTAATTTAGTGCTGCTCTTAGGTCATTAGCTATTGGCAACCAGTGTGAAAGCAGCTATTTCTGTGCAGCAGGGAACTCTCAGGTAAAATTCTGCTGTACCACATCTAATTCAGTTTCTCTTTCTATCTAAACTCAAACTTTAAAGTGCATACACCCACAGACTCACACCAACATCCTCTTCAGCTCCCCCAGTAAGATTTATTTAGTGTCTGTAGGTCAGACCTTTTTTTCTTCGGTCTTGCAGAACCCCGGAGAGGAAACTTTAGCCAAGCCAATCTGTTTGGTTGCTAGCTATCCAGGTCCTGCTAATAATAACACCTTTCAGGCTAACGCTCAATTAGACGGCTGGCTGGTCACTGCAACCACAGGGAAAGGGTCAGGCTGAGGCCACACCAGCAGGGAAAGGTGCTTGTGTGTGTGTGTGTGTGTGTGTGTGTGTCTGTGTGTGTGTCAGTGTGTGCAAAGGGGAGAGCAGGAGAGGAGAGTGTAATGAAGAGGAAAGGATGTGTGTGTATGTGTTTGTGTGTGTTGCTGTTCAGTCAGCAGAAAAAATATGACCTTTTCATAGAGTGTGTCTGGGCCAGTAACATATGTTCGACAAAAGGCTGTATGAGGCAGTTAACTTAAAGGGATAGTCCACTCCAACATACACACAGTGCAGACAAATTGATTCAATTATTAACACCTGCTGAGTACTATACATGAAATGCAATTTAAATTGCTGAAGACTGCGTGAACATGTGTTGAGCATGAAACATTTGGGTTTGCCTGGCAGGGGCTCGATTCACTCTTTACTGATCTTACGAATATACCTTGATAAGATGGCTATCTATGCTGTCACCACATGCAGTTCATATAGTTTTACAGTTTAAAAAAAAAAATTTGGGTTGCCATGATAAAACTAGACTAACACTCAGGAAACCTCACAGTTTAAAGCAGGGATGTCAAACATTTTGCCTGTAGGTCCAAAATTGAATTTTACTTGCCCCTTTACAAGGTCCCTGTTTGTCTACAAACAGCAAGGGATGAAGTTAATTGTCATCTTTAATCTAGGGCTGCAGTGTCAGTGGGAAAAAAGTCCATCCAAAGCCCACAGTGATATCTTTACCTCTCATTTTGTTGGTCTAAAATCGAAAGATATTCATTTTAATATGATCATAAAAGTAGACAATTGGAAAATCTCCATATTTGAGAGGCTGAAAACATGCCATTTATGCTTGAAAAATATACTTAAATGGGTTAGTTGATTATCAAAATAGTTTAAATCTCTTTTACAACATGCCTGCTGGGGCAAGTGAGTTGCCAGAATTACTTGCCTGACATGGCGTTTTACTTGCCCCAGGCAAGGAGGCAGTCGTTATTTGTGAGCCTTGACATCATTGAAATTATACTTTATTTTCTTTCTTGGGCTGTTCATTGTCTGTTTTGTAAATGGATGTTTCATTAATTGCGAATTTTTATTAGTTGTGATTTTTACTTATTAAGACTAAGAATGAGGTGTTACAAAGTAATGGTTTCACTGGTAGGCCCACTTCTGATCGAATTGGGCCGTATGCGGCCCATTAACTAAAATGAGTTTGACATTCCTGGTTTGAACTATTTCAACACTGGGAAATTTTAGCTACAGTTTTTTTGTCAGCTGTTGTCCAATGTCAGCAGTCAGCACCACCAAGTCAAGAATAATTTCTGTGAGACTATATAAAAAAAACTAATGGTGAGTCAACCCAAACATTAATACTTTGCTACCTGCATGTGTCTTTCTGTGTGTATGCCTGTGTATTGTATCCATCCAGTGCCAGAGCCTGCTCCCACTAAGCCCAGTCTCGGCCCACCACCCCACCACCTCCACCCTGCCAGCACTACGCTGCCCCTCTCCTCCTCCTCTTCTTCTGGCAATGGCAAGCGCGCCACCTCCAGTAGCCAGCTCCCAACTCAGACTCCCCCTCAGCAGCAGTGCCAGTTGTCCTCTGCCAGTGCTCGCTACCCACCCAGAGAGGTGCCCCCACGCTTCCGCCAACAGGAGCACAAGCAGCTACTGAAGAGAGGCCAGCCACTGCCTGCAGGAGCCCTCAGCGCTCTCACCCTCTCCTCCTCCTCCTCCTCCTCTTCCTCCTCCTCTTCGCCCTCATCATCTTACTCTTCTTCTTCTACGACTACCAGCAGCACTACCCCAAACTCTGCCACGTCCACTGCGGGCAAACGCCACACAGGTTTGTGTCAATATAGTTTAAAAAATGCCCTGGAATAGATTTTTTTTTTTTTTGTTTTTGGGCTGCAACTAATGATTATTTTGATTATTGATTAATCTGTTGATAATTTTCTCAATGGTTACTTGTTTGGTCCATAAAATTTCATGAAATGGTGAGAAATGTTTTGCTGAAGCCAAACCAATATCCTTAAATGTCTGGTTTTGTCTACAACTCAATTATATTTAGTTTACTGGCATAGATGGCTTAAGACACCAGAATTCACATTTTGAGAAGCTGACAGCAAAGTTGGACTACATTACATTATCAAAATAGTTGGCAGTTAATTTAATAGTTGACAACTAATCGACCAATCGTTGCAGCACTATTTTGTTTTCTTTTTGACACTTGTGATGGCTATATGCAAATAATATCATCTTAACGCTCCATACAGTTTGATTTTTTTCCTTTTTTCCTTTCTTCCTTTTTCCATATTGGCTGCATATTTAGTGACATTTCAATTTGTAAATCGTCCTTTAAATCTAACATTCTGCTTCAACTGTTGTTATTCTCACTTTGATTTTGCCAGATTTTGTGAGACAAATGTAACATGTTGGCAATTATAAATAGGTTTTATAGAGTCCATCATTCAGCTTTATTTCAGACTTTGTATTCAGTTTGCCTTGGCACAGATACAGTGAGATGAAAAGCAGCATTGCCAGATTTGCTGCATTGTAGGCACAATAAATTCTGATTATTATAGTTGTAGTTTAACAGTTCACCTTCACTTCCTGTCTGTATAAAACAATGAGACAACACAGCTCCTAAATTTTGCAGGCTGGCTGACCAAATTCAAATGTAAGACTCAAGTGTAAGCTATTTTCACTTTGCTGGTGGCCCATCTTTCCCCCTTTTCCTTTGTTTGGCAATCTGAGAGGATTCTGGTAGCTGTTTCCAAAGTAGGTCCATCTTACAGAATTCTGCAAGTCATGATGCTGGTGCTAATAACACTGGCAAGGCTAAATTCTCTTAAAGCCTTGGAAAATCTTGTTTAGATGTTTTTAGTCTAAGTTAAAAGAATATGGTTGTGTGTGCTCTTTTTCTTGACTCAGAGGACTACACAGACACATACGTATACTCACACACTTTCAGACCTCTGTAGCCAGTGGTAGCTTTTTAATGAACTCACCGGTGGCCCCTCAGATCACTAATACTGAACCTGCCTTCAGGTGCTCATTGTGCAGTGGCGGCCCATGTGTATTTGTATGCAAGTGATGTGTTGATAAAGGATGGCCATGAGTTATTTACATCATTACTACAGCTGTATTTCTTTTAGTCAGTGAACATTACAATGTTTTTCCACGCTTGCACACTCAATATTTTTTTGATTTTCATCATTATTTCTGTTTTTTGTGATATCCTGAACACATTTTTGTTTTTTTCCTGTCTGTGAAGCAATCGTAAACCTCTCCTCACATCACCTCAGATCTTCTAACATAACGCACTGTAACTTTGAGGACGTAAATGTCAGGATATCTCTATAGCACACCATGCAATGTTTTCATGTTCTGCTTTTTGAGTATCTGCTTGCATCTTGAGTTTTTCTTCTCTCAGTCTTTTTTTTCCTCTTTTCTCTCTTTTCATCAGTGCTCCTTTGCTGCTTTGTGCTGCCTTTCATTACTGACTCAACATTTGTTGGGAGAACACCAGGCACACAGTAAACAAATCTGCAGCAGCTGTGGCGCATGGCTAGCCAGTCAGCAAACTACAGCCCTCTACATCAGAGAGGCAACTGGTGCTTGTATGCTCTGTCTAGTCACCCAATAACACCATCAAACAAAAGCTGTGTAGCGTGTTAGTGATTTCTGCACATTGTGTCCCATTTACAAGTCTATATACTTGTAGTTTTGTAGGGCTATTTTTGAATGCATTTCTCTGCAGTTACAATTTCATGGAAAATGCTGAGAATTTGTCTCTGTTTCTTGTTTTCTTGTAACATTTTAAACATTATGAATTTAGACAGATTTGCTTTATTTTGAATTGATTTTTTAAAAATTGATTATTAATTCAGAAGCTGAAACTTCCAATTTCCATTACAATATTTCCTTTCTGTACTCAGCTGTTCAGTGCAGGGTTTCCTCAACTGTGGACCAGAATCTAAATTTGGCTGCAGGCTTAACTCACTCAAGAAAAGTGATACCTCTAAGCCTTTTAGATTTAAAAGAATATATTTCTCTTTTTGGCTACAGACCAGTTAAGCTCCCCTAGTTGAGTGTATTAACCTATAATGTCCTTATTATTGTCCTAGTCCACCAGTTGTTGTCCACTTTGCCATTTTTCTTGTCCAGGTGTTCCCAGGGGCCTCTCACGACAGCACAGCCAGTGGCAGAGTAGCTATTGTCTGGGTTTTTGCCCATTTCCCCTTTCGTTGTTGTCCCGAGGGTTTCCCCTTCACAACCTGTTCTGTTCTGTCTGCTCAGCTAATAGCCTCAAGCTAGAAGTCCTCTTGTTTCAATGATTCTGGCATACATAATGTAGAAAGTGGACATTGTAGTTAAACTTACTACTCTGCCTTAAAGCAGGGCTGCACTGAATAGTTTGAAGCTTTGAAGCATCAACACTTCAAAGCTTCTTCACACACGTTGAAATTCAAATTTTGTCTTCAACATTCAAATGCTGCACAGCTTTCTTTTTCCATGTCTATTCATCCTGAATAAATCCAGTATTTCTGCAGTTGTAGACAAAGATCAGTTATTATACTATTAATAAAATTAGATTTCAGTTGTGGCTGTGTAGGATTGTTAACTTGTGTGATCCAAAATTTGCAATAACTCCAGAGCATTGTAAAGTTCAAATGTTCAAACAAAATATTCTGTGTCAATCCACATTTGGTGAAAATATATATATTTTTTAGAAAGGCTTAGCACAAACACAGTCAAAAAACTGTTTGCTCTCCTGTTGCTGCACACAATATTTGTAGAAACATGAATTTAAAATGGAGCTCCAAAAGAACACCTAATTTATGCATTAATTCATTTTATTTTCCAGAATACACACTTGTAGCTCTGTGTTTTGAACTTAGTTCGCTATGTCAGCAAAGTACACATAATTAAGTTAATCATCCAGCCAAGAATGATGATTATCATAAGTAAGAGAATAATTTATATCTTTTTCATAATCTAAATTTATATAACTTTTATCAGAATCACAGGATCAATTTGATGCACCCTGTCTTCAAGTACAGACACAAAGTTTTCTTCCTCATGGTGACTGTAAGCAAGGGATGAACTCTATTTTGAGGACACATTTCTGACCTCTCTGGTGAGGTTACTGTGGCCTGAAGGGAAGTGATGTTGTCACGGTTCCTTCAAACAGATACTCAAACACTTTTTTTTTTGCTTGTGCACATGCAAACACGTGGACAGAGATGTAGTGGCTGTGCAACAGTAAGAACACACTAGTCTGACCTAGTTGTGTCTTCTCAGATCTGCATCTGCCTCACACTGCCTTTCAGGCCAGCTGGCTCAGAGTTTAAGGGGAATGTATGCATGCACACACACACTTACATTTTAGTTATTAAGCAAACAGTATTGCAGTATTATTGGGTAGATGTGCTCAGGTGGTTAAATGCATTTCATTTTACAATTTCTTTGGTTAGTTTGTGGACAATTGGTTTAGAAAAAAATACTGATTTAATTTAGAGACCATCTTAGATGCAAGTGTATAACATTCCAGCAGGCTATCCATACCAGACCACCCCATCACGAAGTCTGAAAGGCAACCCCCACCCCAGATTCAAGGGCATTCACGCCACTCCCATGCAACCGCCACTCTCCAGACCCCACTTAATTGTCCCAAACACCAGACAGAGACCCCCCTGTCCCCTCCCCTGTGGCACCCACCATCCCTATCTCTCCAGCTGACTGGGGACCATTAAGTAGTCCAGAGCAACCAGCAGCCGTCCAGACAGGCTTCCTAGTAGCAGGTGCTGGAGTGGGGGGTCTCTTAAGTCTGTGGGAACTACAGCCCAACAGCTGTTTGCTGGTACTCAGACAGAGCGTGTAGCCAGAAGGCACTCTGTTGGGTGCTGTTAAAACTCTTGGCCCTTTCATTTGGGCCCTCTATGATTTGCAGGTGAAACTGTTGGGTTTTTGATCTGATTTATTATTATTATTTGATTAAAAGGAGCGATATCCAGCAGTTGCATGTCAGAAAACTAGTGCAGTCCAAATAGGGAATTGGAGCCATAGACACTATGTTAAATAGGTTAAAATCCTATTTAATATATGATGTATGGTTAAAGCCCCATGCCCCCTCCTGCCCAAATTCAAGGAAGCCCAGACAGGCAACATTATAATTTGACAATAACAAGCAATGACAAGGTCGTTGTTAGTTGATCAGCTGTTTATAACTGTCAGCTGTCTGTCAATGTAAAACTAAGCCCGTTATCCTGAAAACAAGAGCACGATGATCTGAAAGAGCACACTCTGGAGCTGGAGTTCAGTGACTTCCTGCCTGCAGTCAATATGGGGATGTCTTTTGAAAATGCTGAACAATTTTCTAAGGTTCTTCAAGTACCATGTCATGCAAATGCAGGTCTCCTTCTTCAAAAATGGCACCATTAAGATGTAAAAATAACTACCACTTAGATCATGGTAATTTGTATTTTTAAAAATCATCAAATAATCACTAGACTATTTGGCTCTAATGAAGCCAGGGAGGTATAGATTGCCCCATGAGCTCAGGCTGCGACACGTACACACATACATGAACACACACACACACACACACTTATGCACACAAGTGAGAGAACCCCCTAGTGGCTTCATTAATCCAGCCTCTGTCAGGGAAACCAGAGAAGTCACCATGGTCTCGCTCTCCTATTTTCTCTCTTCTCTCAGCAGAGGTAAACAGACATGAATGATGAGCTTTTTAAAACCTCCAGTGACCATTCCTTCCGTCTTTCTTTTTCTCTCCCCTTCCGAAAAAACAAGTACATGCCTGTCTTTGATCTGAGTGGGCGTAAAGAACCCCTCAAAGAGCAAAGAGAGATGGAGAGGGACTATTCGGGGACAAAAGACTACTAAGCGTCGCCTCCTGCTCTGGTTCTGGTGTTATGTCACCCCACAGTGTGCTATGAGAAAACCAAGCGCAGTCTTTCGCCTAAAGAATCCATTTATTGCCACGCCATCTCTCCTAGTCGGCTCATGCTTTCTCGCTCTCACCGTCTCCCTTTCTTTTCCCTTGACATTGCGAGTGCCAACCCCCCCCCCCCCCCCCCCCCCAGACTTTCCTCCATCTCTCCCTGCCACCCTCTCCCTCTCTCTCTTGCCGTCACCCTGCCTTTCATTTCATTCAAAGGGGAGGGGAGGCATTTATTTCTTGGCTACCTGCCCAATTCTATGATGGCAGCTCGTCTCATTATCTGAGCCTCATCTCTTCCTTATTTTGCTTCAACTCTGGCAAGCTGGCATCACAGCTTCACAGTGTTGTTGCAGTTGTTTAATGTCACTGCTGGTGTGCTCATTAGAAAATTGTTGTTACTATTTAGCTGTAGCGCAGGTTCTATTTAGAGAATATCTTGCACGCATGGACTTGCACATGCATGCACATGAAACAGCAGTCCTGCTCCCTGTTGGAAGCACGAGGAACCACAGAAGGCCCTTTTCATTTCATTTTATTTTTGACCCTTTTTATTCACAAAGCGTAATCAAAGACTGCCCTCCTAATTGCAACCAGAATGAAAGCACCACATTACTGACACATGATTGCAAATGGTGGATGGAAATAATTGTCCCCTTTTCTTTTGTTTTTCATGTTCAGCTTACCCCCCCCCCCCTTCCAAAACACTCCTTTGCCAAGAATCAGCAAGACCTTTCTGTTGGAATGTCTGGGGAGGGATTTCAAAAGGGAACAATCGTGGCATGTTGAGGTGAAAGGGAAAAGAAACTGTTCTGCATTAGTGCACACATGTACGTATTCGCAGTAGTATAGAGGTAGACACAATAGCATTAGTACCTACACAGTATGATGCAGTCCATCCCAATAAATGTTTGTATTGTGAAGCTCATTATGTTCCATTTTTGTTAAGGCACATGTGCTCTTTCAATTGGACACAGTTGCACGCACACACTACAGATACCACAGGTCCAAGATACAAGTCAGTCACCCAGTAACAGCAGTGAAGGTTTTGTGTTTGATATGGTAGCTTGTTGCAGACATAGTAAGAGAATGTCTGCTGTTTCCCATCCTTGCATGGATCTGTGCAAGCGCTTTGAGAGTGGCGCTGCTGGTGCACCTCTCCTCAGGTATTTTTCCACTTTGTCTCACACTCTCTTTCCCTAACTGACCCTTTTTTTCCACGGCATACAACACTCTTTTTTCTTTACTTTTTTTTTCCAGGTTTTTTGTTGTTATTGTTTTAAATTTGGCATGTGCATAGTGTCTGTGACAGGAGTGATAAAAAGATGGCTCATTTCCAGACTTTGATTAATTTATCATGTAACCTATTTTTACACTCTTCAGGAAAGTAAATGTGCAAATGAGACTGAGACAAAGAGAGAGCAAGAGAGAGGGAGATACATTGGGTGGGTGAGGGGTCGGCCGAACAAAATTTTCCTGAGGCTGCAGCCTCTGAGCTTCTTGGCTACGTTTCAGATCTGATAAAATGACACTCCTCTTTGCTTGGAAAGCTAGTGTAGACAGAGTTGGGACACAGCAGAAAGACAATAACATCAGTGGCTTTTAATGATGCTGTCATGTTCCTTTCACTTTATTTTGAAAATGAAATACATACAAGCTGCAAAGACCTTGCAGCAGTAACCAAAAAAACAACTGTTTGGGTTTTGTTTCATTCTTTTCTTTACAGCTTGACTGGCTGGTAGGCAGTGGTGTGCCAAATCAATAGATCTGAAATAGTGCCAAACAAGCCTTTTGTGTAGCAGAGACTCAAACCTTAGCCAGGAGTGCAAGCAGTGGCAGATGATACCCAAACACCTAGATTTTAGTGCATTTATTTTTTTCTTTTTAAGCTAAGATAAATATGGAGATAGGATGTTGTCTTCCCTGAATACAGTAGTTCAATTGTTAGTTTTTTCTCTTTTTAGGGTTGAAGATAATAAAGTCTTCACAGTAAATCAATGATGAAACTACAATCACTATAAATTAAAATCAATCAAAATGGCAAACCATATTTTTCCCCTTGTTATTCTAACTTCCAAAAAATGTGAGAGAAGTTAAAATAGTCTATTCCTTCTTTTGCTAGGGACCCCCTACAGCCCAGTCAAGGACCGCTGTTGGTACTCGGACTGCAGTTTGAAAATCGCTGCACTAAATTCACTACATTCTAATGAAATCAGTCTAGCTCATCCTTCCATATGCAATGATACATAGATTCCTGGTCTCTTGAAACCATTCCATAATGCTATATGAGCTTGCTGTCTTTAGGCATTTGGCAATTTCCACCTGAATTATTTTTGTATCCACTCCGTATTATCTTGGAACTTTGTCATGCAAACTGAGATTAGGCCTTTGCTTTCTAAATGAAGGCTCACAACTGGCTTGTTTTTAAGTTTGAACAACTTTCCTCCAAAAATTGGCACTGTTACAGCAGTTGTGAAGGATCACTTTTGCTGTGATGTTTCTGTATTTTTTTTTTTCCAACTGATTGCAAACTGACTGCAGAGTACTTTTTGTGTGTGTATGTGTGCCATCAGTCTGACGACCCTGTGCGATAAGGCTGCCTGGGGAGAGGAGATAAGTGTGTTCAGGCGAAAATTGCATTCGCAGCCACTCTGTGGTGTGTTGCGCACTATCTTAAAGCCATATATCTGCCAGTATTTGTGTGTGTGTGTGTGTGTGTGTGTGTGTGTGTGTGTTTGTGTCCACACACCTCAAACAAATGGACTTTTCCCTCATCTGACTGGATTGTTTTGACCACTGGGTCTTTATCCCTCATGGATAACTTACAGCTATTATGGAAATCATTGCAACAATCTGATGAAAAATAATGGCAGAGTAATGGAAGGTAAGGCAGCTTAATTACCAAACAAGGCAACTATTTTACACAGCCTGGGTCTTATAATTAAAGTTTAGTGAGCCACGCTTACTGCAGTTGTGCAGGAGGTTAGCCAGAAATGTATTAATGTCTGTTAGGCTTGTAATACTTGTTGATAAGGGCTGCTTTTGCTGTATCTGGTCTGGCATTGCACTTTGTTCAAATTAATTGTGTTGCAGTAATGTTACAAACTTAGTGGGCTTGTATATTTCAATGACGAATGTGAGGTATGCAGAAGAGCATGTAGTACTATATGAAGGAACAGTGTTGTTGAAACATCCACTTTTGCTGAAAACACCCCAAGTCAGATAAATATCTAGCTTTTTTTCCTTTTTTCAAGAGTTACTGGATTAATTTCTCCCTTCATGTGCCTTGTCAACCTATGTGCTGTGAGACTTATTGCAGTTTTCATTGGTTTTTAGCCCATTACATGAGCCTGGCCTAGTGGTTAGGATGTTTGCATGCTGGATCGATAACCTCCCTGCTCTCACCCACTAGCATTAATAAGATCATTGATTAGCTGCCTCCCACTGATTGATTACCCCTTTACAGCATCGAATCAGTCTATTATTAGTTCCCCCTCTGATGGGATGCTTTTGTGCCTAATGAAATTGCATGTGTGTGATACCATGTTGATTAGAGGTTCGTTGGAAATGCTTACTTTTTGGCAGTGTAGTGGTGAATTTTTCAGATCACATAGGACAAGATTCACATGCAATCCTCAGTTCCTTGATTGTGATGAGAACAGGCAAGCATACACATACAGTATTATGTATGTTCAGGTAATCAGAAGCCAACAGACACATACACATTGACACACACTTGGAGGAAGTGTTTTGTGGTTTCTTAGTGCAGTGCAGTTGGAGGAGGAGTAGGCCCGGTGGAGCGTAGGGAGTGATGGATGAGAAGCCATCCTGGTTTCATTCCAATAAATGAGCGGCGTTCCACTTGGGCTTCCCTTCACAGCCCCAGCTAGCAAAGCCACGATGGAGACGGATGGGCCTCTCACTGCTGGGTGTTAGAGGAGAGCAGAGGGGAGAGAGTGAGAAATTAAAGGGTGAGGAAAGAAGTGGGGGCAGAAAGGGAGAGAGAAAACATGGACAGAGAGAGAGAAGGGGGAGGAGAAGTGACTATAGAGAGTGAGAATGGAGTTAAAGGGCAAAATAAGATGGCAAGGAAAGAGGAAACGACTTGGAAAGAGAAGTGAGGAAGAGAGGAGAAAAGAAGGATGGATAACGGAAAGGAAGCAAGGGCTTCATTTCCACGTGTCTGTTTGGCTGACTGCACCAGGGCGAGGATATATGGAAATGCCATAGCTGATATGACATGTAGCACGCTTGGCTGTGCATCCTGATTATGTGTTGGATTGTGGAATGTGCAAGTGTGTGCCCATCTCACCCTGCCAAGTCTGATAGTGAGCACTAACCAACCAAGAAGATTGGTCTAGGGGACTAAAGGGGGCTGTATTACATGATGTTCCTCAGCCTAACCTAATCTATCACCCCCCCCTTTCCCTTCCCTCTTTTGTTTTCTATTTTACCCTTTGTATCTACCACTGTGACTCAATTTCTTCTCTGTTTCTTGCATTACTGCATCTTCTGCCACTAAAATCCTCTCTTATTTCTCTCTGACTGGCTCATCTCCACCTACCTCCTGTGTTGGACTTCTCCCCCATTTTCTCAACTTTTCTCTCTGTTTCCTTTTTTCTCCTCAGACATATCCCTTCAGAGTGGCCCTGTTGCCCAGTATGAGACGTCTCATTGGGGAGCCTCTTTGCCAGCTGACAGCCCTTCCAGTGCCAACAGCTGGGACACAGTGATTATTGACCGAAGTGACACAGAAGCTTGGCCCTCCATCAGCCGCAGTAGTGATCCCAGCCACCCTGCAGCACCAGAATGCCCCTTGGGCTCAGCTAGCTCTAACCAAGACACCAGTGCTGTCACTACCACCAGTAGTAGTAGTAGTTTTCTGAGTATGGCCACAGGTGCCGCAGGCCAGCAGGCCCACTACCCCTCTCTCAAAGCTAACAATAACATGATGACGGGACCTGGGTCAGCCAACACATTAGCTGGTAATCGAGGCTGGGGCTCAGACGGGAAACAAGATGGTATGAATGGTGGCCGAGTGGGAGCACCCAATAACTGGGGCTCTCCTAGTTTTAACTTGAACCTCAATCCCAATGCCAACCCATCAGCCTGGCCTGTTCTGGGCCATGAGGGTGGTGGCCCCAATGGGGTAACAAACTCCCCATCCCTCCCACCAGGTATTAATGGCAATGGAAACATGGGAAATGGGAGCCTGGGAGGTGCAGATAACGGTGGGGGAGGTTGGGTTGGCATGGTAAGTGTTAACGAAAATGATCAACAGCACCCTTCAACCAACACAAGTTTGTCCTTCAATATGGAATCTGCTAACCTTAACACTGATGGACCAAACCACACTAAGCAACAGCAGCAAGCTCAGGAGCCTATGAGCCCTATCCATGGGTTAACTGGCTGGGGAGGCCAGTCACCCACTGAATCATCCCAGCTCAATGGGGACACAACAGGCAGCTCTGTATGGGGAAGTGGAGAAACCAAGGCAGCTGACTCTCCCAAGGACTCAGGCTGGGAATCAACTCCCTCTGGAGGCCTTTCTGCCTGGGGCCGCCAAGGCAGTGGTGGTGGGAGTAGTGGAAGTGGTGGCTGGGGTGATTGGGGGAAATCATCTGGTGGTGGAGATGCCTCTAAAGGCTGGGATTCAGTAGATGCTGGTAGTTCTGGTTCAGGTCAAGAGCAGCAAATTAGTTCATGGGGCCAGCAGCCTGGAACAGCCCCAGCAAGCGAAGGTAGTGGGGACAGCAACGAAGGTCGGTCCCACCACAGAGACAGGTCCTCCAGCATGGATTTTTCCCCTATGCTACCCCGACAGGACCTGGACCCTAGGGTGCTGAGTAACACGGGATGGGGACAGACCCCCATCCGACAGCACACTGTATGGGAGATGGAAGAGGCCAACTCTGATGATGGGAAGAGCAACAGCAGCTCAGACACCTTAGGAGGCTCCAGCTCTAATGGTGGACCCTCATCTACCAATGGAGGTACCATTAACCCAAACATTGGCCCAAGGCCTGGGTCTGGAGGAAAAAGTGACAGTGAAGGATCTTCATCTTCTGGTTGGGGAGCTCCTCCACCTCAACCAATTCAGACTGGATCAGGATGGCGGGACACTCCTCAGTCACTCAGCAAAGCCCCAAATGGCACTACCAGTGGCTGGGGAGATCCTTTGCCTACCAGTGGTCCTAGGAATGGAGGCACACCATCCTGGAGTTCTGATGACAAGGCACCCAGTTGGGACGATGGCCTGACAAAAAGTCAGACTACTAGCTGGGGAGAGGGCCCCAAAAACTCCCATGGTTGGGGCAACAGTAATGGGGGCTCCAATGGCTCCAGCACAGGAGACTGGGGAGATGCAGAGGTCAAGAACAATGGATCTTCAAGCAGCATGTGGGAAGGAGAAGGAGGGAATGGAGGAAGTGGTGGATGGAAGGAAAGCCCCAGAGGAAATCGAGGAGGAGGCTGGGGTAAACCTACTCCTACTGTGAATAACAGCAGCTGGGGGGAGACCCCACGTACCAATGGCCCAGTGCAGGGAGGCTGGGGCTCTTCCAAGCCCCAGGAAAGCAGCAGCAGCAGCACTGGCAGTGGAGGAGGTGGCAGCATTGGTTCATGGGGTGGTCCAGGTTCTGTGAAGCAGAACACCTCTAACTGGGGCAGCATAAACAAACAGGACCAGGGCATGGAGCCCACTGGGTGGGAAGAGCCATCCCCTCCCTCCATCCGCAGGAAGATGGAGATTGATGACGGGACGTCCACATGGGGCGATCCCACCACCTACAACAAGACTGTCAACATGTGGGATCGCAACAATCCCAATAGCAACCCAGGCAACAGCGTCCCACCTCCCACTAAGAATGGTGGAGTAATTATCCCCAACAATAATAACAACAATCACTCTGTCAGCCCTGGCAACAACAATCACCATCACACTCACCACATGCTCCACCATCCTCATCATGGCCAACCTCCAACTCACCTGCAACACCATGGGAACAACAATGGGTCACCCAACAATGGTGCCTCACATCCAGGAGCAGGACCCCAGGGTAGACCACCCCTCACCAACCCAGGTAAAAAAACAGTATGGCTATGATATTGTATTAAAACCTCACCTTTTTATATTACTCAAAATCAAAGTAATATTCTATATTCTGAAAATGCTGAAAAGTTCATAGTTTCTTTAAAAAGATACAGGAATATTTACAAATGCACAGATTTTATATTTTAGAGATCCAACTTTTGTGAGATTTTTGTTTTCAGTTTTATTGAGCGGTATTAATCTTTAGAGTCGACCTTGTTAATGAGCTGAATAAAGTACAGAGTTACCACAGGTTAAAAAGAGAGCTGTCTTCTCTCAAAACACAAAGTGACTAAATCAAAAGCATTGTTGGCAACGATGGTTTTTCCTTTCAAAGATTATTCCTTAAAAGAATTCTCTCACAGTTATTATTAAGCAGATAGTCTCAGAGGAATTAAGGGCCTTTGAATGGTCATGCATGCATAATTAAGACTACAGCAAGCTTAAGTTAGCGCTGCAGTCAGTTCAGATAAGTCTTTGTTAAGACAAAGGCCATGCATATAGACATGGCACAGCTTTAATGCCCATCGCTCTCCTCTGCTTTTGAGTGTGAATGAGGCCATTGCCCCCTGCTGTTTACCATTTGTGCTGCACCTACCAAAGAGCATCATGACCACCTCAAGACACACTGAAGACAGTAATATCTAATCACCCATCTTTACTGTAGCCGATACAGATGGAAGAGCTTACACAGGTTGGCCTGAGCTGCTCCTCCTACACATTCATGCACCACTTGAGAAGGCAGAACGAGCTGGTCAAGCCCTGCTGCTGTCAGGAAACAGGCATGAAAGGCCTCTATATGTAGATAGCAAGACACTGTCTCAACTGAAAAGCTTACTAGTTGTCCCCTTGATTATCATGTGACAGAAAAGACATTGAAATTTCAAGAGTTTCAAAAGGTGCAGGGTTTCTCAGTTACCTGAATTATTATAATAGTTTATTGGTAAAAGACAGACTTGTGCATGAATATTACACAAATTTCAATGCTTTCCTGAAGCCAAGGTTTTTTCAGACATGTTTTAGACTCAAATTATTTATTATTAGTGCCATCCTTCCAAAGTTTAGTGCTAGGATTGCAAATTTTGTGGATTTTCCTTAATGTAAAACACTTATAACTGCTTAGTCATTAATAATTATTAAGTTGCAAATTGCATTTTTTCCTAATATTAATTTTATTGTCATTTTTTTACCCATTATAAGTTTAAGTTGAAGTTAAGTTTTCAAATGAGAGACTGCTATTTCTGCTATTTCTAGGTAATCGATTAATTGTCGATTAATACATTTTTAATTGGTTAAATTAACACTGATTAATGGATTACTCAAGTACTCAAGGAACAGCGTGGGATATTTTATATATATATACATATATATGTTGCAATATAAATTGCTGATGGCTGAAGGCTTTACTGCAGTGGAACTCATGTAGCCTCTTTTTCCAGGTTGGGGAGAGCTTCCCAGTGTTCAACCCAAGTCGGAGCCTGCTTGGGGAGAGCCAGCAGCTCCAACATCAACTGTAGACAATGGCACCTCCGCCTGGGGCAAACCTCCAGGAGGAGTAGGAGGATGGGGAGACGGTGGCCACGAACCCTCTGGACCCTATGGCAGGGCCAATGGACCCCCGGTTTCTGCACCCTGCAAGCCAGGTAGTACCCACAGATGAATAATTGCAGAGATATGTAAAGTAAAAGATGGGAAACGGAGCAGATTGTAGGTCTTATCGTACAGATTGTGTGGAAATTAGTAAATACAGTGTAACTGGTTGTTTCCAGTGGTACCCCACCTCCTGTAAAAAAATGATTGATGGTGTGCACTACCACACTTCAGTTAAAGGAACAAAAACAGGATGTTTCTTCAGACTTCTGTACCATTTGTGCTAATTCTGAAGGTTTCTGTTAGTGCTACTGGCATGTTGCTGGGATTAAAGCAATCCACACCTCAGTAGGTTGTGGTTATTTGTGCTGTTGGTTTGAAATGTTGGAAATGACAGAGGGAGGTGTAGAAGAAAAATGCAGCATGTCAAATGGCAACAGTGGCACCCAGTGGTCAGGTTGAAAATTACCTGCTGCTTGCCCTCTGAAATGGCTTGCATATTCTCAGTGTGCATGAATGGTACATCACAGATATTAAAACACTGTGACAGATAAACAACAAACTTTTTTTTATTTTCATCTTAAAACTTTCACATCTTCACATTTTCTTTTCCTCAGGCCCCAAACCTATGCAAGATGGCTGGGGAAACGGAGGAGATGAAATGGGCATGTCCACTGGCCAATGGGACACAGAGGATGGGGAGATGTGGAACAGCCCCACCTCCCAGGAGAGCAGCTCTTCTTGCAACTCCTGGGGTAATGGACCCAAGAAGGGCCCAAGCAAGGTCAGAAAACCCACTTGTCATAAATATACTGCAGATGTTATTGATGGCAATTATTGGGATTTGAAAAATAATATTTTTATGTTTTACTTGTGTTATCAGGGGAAGATTGGCAACAAGCCAGATGAGGCCTGGATCATGAACCGTCTCATCAAACAGCTCACTGATATGGGCTTTCCAGTATGTGGCAATATATTCAGGAATTGTTCTCACTGTCATACATTGTTTCAGGCAGATATTTCTTTCATTTCCTTTCTATCAACTCTTTTAACTTCTAAAATTTGGTTTAAATAATGAATCCTCTGTTGTATAGTGCAAAAAAGATATACATGATGAAACCATTGTCAGTTACCGGTTTTTGTCATTTATGTGTTACAGAGAGACCCTGCTGAGGAGGCTCTGAAGAGCAACAACATGAACCTTGACCAGGCCATGAGTAAGTTAACCAACTTTTTTTGTGCATGTTGAAAATGCTGATATGAGATGCTTTTACCGAATACAACAAAACAAACAGATAACTGATTTACTTTCAAGGAAGTAGGGTCTCAATTCAGTTCTTTCACCACATTTCCACTTGAGTTCAACAGGAGATAATACCATGCCACACTTTTTTCACTAAGTGTAGTGTTTAATTTCAGTGGATGCTGGATTTTCTTGAAATACTAGCATACCCAAATTCTATATAGATTTATTTATTGAAGAAAAAAGACATTTTACTCACAGTATAGTTCGTCATCTAGAATTTATAATTAATCCACTTTCCTCCATTCTGCTTCCAGGCGCCCTGTTGGAGAAGAAGACGGACCTGGACAAGCGGGGCATGAGCATGTCTGATTACAGCAATGGCATGAACAAGCCCATGGTGTGTCGGCCCTCTGCACTCTCCAAAGACCCCACTGACCGCAACACCTTTCTTGACAAGGTAAGGCTTTAAACTGACCAGCTATCCAAGACCTTTCCTTACATCTGTATGGAATGATGGGTGTAGTTTAGAAACATAAATAAATGCATTGTTATGCTTTGTCTTTCACTTTCACTTTGGCCTGTACTATGTACTTTTTAAAAGTCTTTTTGGGGATTTACCTTTTTTATTTTTGACCTTGTAGCTTTTTTGATGCTTAATACAAAGAAAGGTTAAAGGATTCTTATGATTTTGTCAGTGTAAGCATTAATCTAATCTTCACTCCCTTAATCATTTATGTTGGTAATGCACAATGATTAATGCCTTTTTTTTCTTATCTCTTTGTCTTCCCATCAACCATCTATTTCACTCTGCTCCAGGATGGTGTTCTGTCAGATGACGCCCCCCCATCACCGTTTCTGCCTTCCCCCAGCCTGAAGCTCCCCCTGGCCAACAGTAGCCTTCCTGGGCAGGGTCTGGGACAGGGCAACCCGGGGCTGGCCATGCAAAACTTGAACAACAGACAGCAGGTAACACACTGTGCACATACAGTTACAATACACTCTGTAACAGAACTTAACATGACATGACATTAACAAATAAGATTTTTACATAATCCAAATTAAAACCTGCAGTAGAAACCAACTTTTGTGCAGCTTAAAATGTTCTGTCCATGTTCATATGTTGTAATATGTTGTGGGAAGGTTATGTTATTCTCCTGTGTTTTAACGTATAATGATAAACAAAGTTTGTAGATGGGAGAAAAAAAATGTGCAAATTTGCACTAGGACCACAATTTAAAAAAAAAAAAATCAGTTTAGTAGTTGATTTGACCAGCTGCTTTATTAACAACAGTATATACTGACAGAATGTGTCACCAAACCTTAGGCAGTGCAAAGTCTTTTTTATTAACACTGTGTTTGTCACACTGCAAATGCATAGAATTTAATGTCTTCATGCAGGATCTAAATGTATTTAATGAAGTGATGGCAACAATAGATAAATTGAATTTCTTTTACACACACCACTCTACCCAAAATGCTCTCCAAAATCTCCACTTTTCTATTGCTCACTTATGTGTGGTGACCTTGCCTGAAGTGCCCATTGAAATCAGATAGTTATGCTCTATCAAATATCACCCCTAGAGGCAGCCATGGCCCAGAAAAAGTGCAGTATGTCCTTGAAGCCTAAACAAAGGCACTGTACGCAGGCTTTCTTTCTTTTTTTTTTTGCACTGAATAGAAAGACCTCTTAGACAATCTGAAATGTGGATGAAGTTGCCTTGCCTTAATTGTTTTGGGCCATTTGATTAATCACACTAGTCACAATTTCATGACTATCTCCATGTAGTTAGTGTTTAGTGTGTGGTTTTGTGTGCAATGTGTTCTGCAAAGTTAGACCTTGAGGGTAAATGCTTTGAAAAATGTTTTTAGACATTGCTGTCAATGCTGGGAATATTATCAACCCTTGCTAGGATTTTGAGTGCACTTTAGGTTTTCCTTTTCACCCAATTCAAGTGCACTCATTCGTGTATTGAATGAACCTATCAAATTGACAGTTGAATGCTCAACTCTTGGCTAGCTTGCTTTGAGGTATTCTGTAACTGTTTTCTGAAGTGGTCAAGAACACATTTCTTTCCCAGTTCGGTGGCTCAGCTGTTCAGTAGAGAAATGGCTTCAGCAATTTAAATAAATGTGGAGGTTTTGAAGAGGTTTCAAAGTGCCTTTATGATTCCTGCTCATAGATACCCAGTGGAATGTTTGGCAGTAGTGGAGCAGCACAAACCCGGGCCATGCAGCAGCAGCCTCCTCAGCCACCAGTGCCACCTCTCAGCTCCTCCCAGCCTAGTCTACGTGCTCAAGTGCCTCAGTTTCTCTCCCCTCAGGTAGATAGACACACATGTATATACTGCATATGTAACGTGGAGTGACTGTGTTTGTAAGTCATGGGTCCAGGTAAAAGTCAGCTTGCACATTGTACTGTTAGTCCCTTAATCCAAATTTGGGAATATTGTTTTCTCTACTAGTGCATCTTTCTAATGCATTTTTTTGCTTATTCAGTTCTTCCCATGTGGCTGCCCCAAAATGACTTTTTCAGTGTGTCTGTAATTTATTTATGCTGCATTACAGTAATGTTGAAATATTATTTAAAAAACATGACTCAGAACAATAAGATGGACCATTTTTTACACTTACATCAACATATGCACAATCTGAGTGATATGCTTTACAACCAGGGCTGTAATTAATGATTATTTCCATTATTGATTAATCTGTCAATCATTTTCTTAAATAAATGTTTAGTTGATTGGTCCATAAAAATGATAGTTTATATATAATAGTTAAAAAAAAGTTAATCCATAATCATTATAGTTTGTTCTACAACTTACTGATGAATCAACTAATAATTTCGGCTCTGTTGTCAAGAATCCAAAACCAGTAGTATAATTTCAGGCTATCATACTTCTTGAATTCTTTAAAATCAAAGCACATCTATCAACATTTTAGCAGTAAATCAGCAGAAATATATTCTGAAGACTGGTTATTTTCTGGGCACCATACTTGACTTTTCACTTCACATGACTCCTCTGGCATACCCTTCCTCTTCTCTTATCCTCTTTGCAAGTACACAGTAGTGACTAGTTTTACCTTGCCAGAAGCCCTTCCTGTACAGTCATTGTGATTTGCAATGACTAACTTGTCATCTCTCCTTTCTGCAACCCCATTCTTCCTGTTCCCCGCCCCAGGTCCAAGCACAGCTCTTGCAGTTTGCAGCAAAAAACATTGGTCTGAATCCTGCACTTTTAACCTCACCAATAAACCCTCAACAAATGACTCTCTTGTACCAACTTCAGCAACTGCAAATGGTGAGAAAGTCCTTCTTTTCCATCTTTAGTTGTGTTGTGGATTCTTTTTTTTTTTAGAAAATCCAGGCTATATTCTAAGTGGAGATGAAACCAAAACATGAATGGTTTTTTTAATGTCTTGATATTAGTTTTCAATTTTATGATACTGATTGACAATCCAATGGAGAATTAATAATGTATCCATTTTAGAAATTAGAGCTGCAGTGGTAACAGTTCACTCCTCTCTCCCACTAGTATTGTTTCCCCCTCCTTTTATGCATTTTTCCTCTCATTAAATTGCACTTTTTGTTCCCTTCATTCAGGCGTACCAGCGTTTACAAATCCAGCAGCAGATGATGCAGGCGCAACGCAATGTTTCCGGCCCCATTAGACAACAAGAGCAGCAAGTGAGTCAACAAAACGCATCATTATACTCACGCAAAGTATGATCATAAAGGTCATTCATTTTATATGTTTGACCCCATGTGAGCAGTGACACAACTTAAAATTTTCTCAGCAAATATTTTGATTCTCACATGATGTCATAACAACATCACATGAAAAAAAAAACTGTGTTGTCACACCTTGAGTTTCTCAACATTAGATATCTGCGTAGGAACAGGTTACTTCTTGTTTAACATGAGGCCAACCAGCTTTTGTCCTATTGTGAAACGGACAAAGACTTTGTTCTCCTTTTTTGAAATTTTGGTTCTTTTGTGAGACATTGATCAGCAGCCTGCAGCAAGATGAGGGCTGTAGAAAGAGGGAATGATTTTAAGACCAAGTGGTTTTGCTTCTCCTATCATTTTTCTCATTTTTCTCCTTCCACCTTGTTTTTTATCCTCTTATTTTCTCATCTTTTCCCTTGTAACCTCAACTGTTTTTCCTTCCTCCTCCTTCTTTCTCTCTTTACCGTTTTCCACCCATTTTGCTTTTACCACAACATAATTTGACTAATCTTCTTGATCTTCTTGTTTGCCTTCCTCTTCATTGCTCAGAACTTTTTATGATACATTGCTCTGACACTTTTGCTTCTCTTCTCTCCCAGGTTGCACGTACAATCACCAACATGCAGCAGCAGATCCAGCAGCACCAGCGTCAGCTGTACCAGGCGCTGCTGATGAAGCAGCAGCAACTTCCCTCTCATTCCTCCTCCTCTTCCTCGTCTGCTGGTCTGCATCCTCCTGGTGGCCCCGCCGGAGGCCCTGGCTCCGGCAAATCAACCCTGGACCCCTTCACTGGCCCACATCAGGCTCCGGGCCTCGCCGACACACTGCACACCAAAGAGCCGCCGTCTTCGCCCAACGCCTACAGCACCTACCCTCTCTGTGAGTCTTGGACAAGAACAGCATTAGACAGTGTGAATGTGACATAATGTACCATGCTTGTTGAGAGTAGCAACTGAGTTAGCAATCCTGAGGTGATTTTACATGCATTATTTTCTTGCAGAAATACATGCAGATTCACATTTAGGGTCTTCCATCTCTTGACAACATACGAAAACCTACATCACCCCTGAAATAATCATCTGTGAACAACTTAGTGTTATTGAAATGTAGATTATTCCTGTTTTGTTTTGAGCTGTTTATAACAAGATCTTGTTCATAAATTAAAAGAAATAGTAACAAAGCTCCAGCACTGACTTTGTTTCATATTCTGAATAAATTAAAACATTCTTCTTTGTATTTGTGCAGCTGGACTGAATCCAAACATGAATGTAAACTGCATGGAGGTTGGGGGTCTGTCTCTGAAGGAGCCCCCTCAACCTCAATCCCGCCTGTCCCAGTGGACACACTCCAACTCCATGGACAGCCTCTCTGGCAACTCCTCAAACATGGAGAACAACCTCAATAAGCACGGTACGTTGAACAAAAACATAGGCAGGCATGCACACATTCCCGCTTATACATGCAGCATTCAAGTAATAATACAGATAAATTCCCATGTCATCTTAAATAATTTTACACATAATGCAGAGTCTGTACAGTCTCCCTGCTCATTTGTAGTACTGTAATGTATCAGTAGGTGGCTGATTTGTTGTACAATAGCAATTACAATTCAAATTGAATTTTGCTTATGAGAAAAATTAAATTCCTTTTAGTACATACAATAGTACATTTCTGTACAAGACAGATGGGCAGAGTTCTGTGATTGTTAGAGATAATTGAAAATTTGCAAAGTGTGCAGTGGTGAAGGTTCAAGTTTGGGTAACTTAAAAATATCAGGAACTTTCTTGAGTGCTGTAAAAGATAATTAGAATCAGAATTGATATTTTCACACTCCCGCCCTTCCACATTTGAGCCTCTCCACTCAACAAGTGACAGGTTTGTTCTCACTGACTTCACAACACTTGTGGTCTTGTCAGCATTTTCTCTGTGCATATTGTCTGTGTTTTGTTTCTCACACATTCTATGTGCAAACTCATTTACAGTCAGAAACACTTATCCCGAGGTGTCAGAATGCTTACCATTCTCAGTACAGGTCTGCCAGACGCAGCTATTTCTCTTTCAGTTTGTCATTCACTGATAGCTCAGGTGCTTAACCTGCTAATCCTACTCTCTCCTAGATGGGAGCCACAGCACCACATTTCTAGACTGGAAACATAGAAATGTTCGATGGCATGTAATATACATTTTTCAGATGTCATTTCCAGAAAAAAGGCATTATTGTATATATGTGGGTATGTAAATAACATACTCATACTCAGGTGCCAAATCTTAACAGAAGATGTCTCAGGGAACTTTGTCATCTAGAGCAGGTCTAGTCCATATTCTTCATTGTATTATTTACAGAGACCCAACAATTTCCACCATGAGCAAGCGCTTGGTGACAGTGGTGAGGAAAAATTGCCTTTTAACGGGCAGAAACCTTGAGAACCTGGCCTATGGTGGAACATGGAACACACATGGATATTGTTAACCACCTGCCAGAACACATTTGGATTGCACATGATGAACTCATTAACTGACACTAACTTGTTGACTCCTACACTTTCCAGTAAAATTGTTGAGATATCATCAGCTTCTGCATGGGTGTTTTTTCTCACACATTCAGTCTTCAAACTGATAATCAGATAAGAATTTTATCACCCACAAACACTTATCTTGAATTGTCATCCATTTCCCCTCACTGAACTATAGAAGATAAATATCCTCAAAAGACACCTAAAGTGTATTTATTGTATTGATGTTTAACTCTTTAAATTATTGATTAACAAGAATGACACACAAAGCAATTAAAAATGTGCAAAAATAAAAACTTTGTGTTGCTCTCTAACTATACAATATCTTCATATATTTTGCCCTCATTATGAAGTAAAGCTAATTTCTACTTATTCATTTATTTGTCTTTGCATACACCAGGTGCCATATCTGCTGCCTCTACCCTGGGCCCCCCTGGGAAGCCCCCCCAGCTGGAGGACTCATATAGCCCTTACAATCTTATGTCCAGCTCTGAGTCCCCCACCAGCCCCTTGGTGCCCCCGGACAGCTGGGGCCAGGGCAAGAGCCCCAACGAAAAGATCTCTAATGGGACCAACATTAACTGGCCCCCAGGTGAGCAGACGCAGCTAATGGGGGTCCAAATAAAATAAAATGAAGAGGAAGAGATAATATACAAATAGAAAAATATTTTGGCCTGAGAATGAATCTTTTTTTTGACATAGATTTCCACTACGATATAAAAAGAGGAACTGACTAATTAATTAATTTGATATTTTCAGCAGCAGTTGCATTTGTCTTAGAATAAATGTGAAGAAACCAGTGTTTCAGAGGCTTGCGTAATTGTTTAAACTGTGGGGAAGTCATGAGATGGCTGCTCAAGTTCCTCAATATCTGATGTTGTTTATTCATTAAGCAATTTATTTTGCTCCCTCAGAGTTCTGCCCCGGTGTGCCATGGAAGGGCCTTCAGAACATCGACCCCGAGAATGACCCCAACATGACCCCTGGCAGCGTCCCCAGTGGTCCCACCATTAACACCAACATCCATGACGTCAATCGATACCTCCTGCGGGACAGGAATGGAGGTATGAAGAGAGGCAAGGCCACAAATATCAATTTAAGACAATCAGTAACCTTAAACCAGAAACAGGCTGTGTGATAAATCAAATGTAAATTAATAATAACTTCACTTACACAAGTTACATCTCTACTACACCACATTCTCCAGTATCATATGCTTGTACTGATGCGTACATGAACTTGTTTTTTTTTTTTTTTCTCTCTTCATTTTTGGTCACAACACTGTTACCTCTATGATGCCATAGCCACTTCCCCAGCTCCTCCACTTCAGAATGGCTCTCTGCCTCCAACCAACAGTGACTGGCCAGTCAATGGCTACTCTAGCTCTTTCAGTCTGTCGTCCTCTGATGGAGACAGCTCAGGTACACACCCAGAGTGTCTCCCCTCCATGTGTGGACCTGCTAAACCTCTCCTCATCCAAAAAGGAGCCCTGATACAACACCGTCTTAATCTCCATGCCTATCCTAAAACTTACCCAGCCTCACCCTGACCCGTCATGACCCCTCTCACCCTAAGTCACACCTAAACTTGTTCCCTCAGTGCTTTTTAAACAACAAGTTTACAGATACAGCAACCTTGCCTAAATGTGACCTTCGACTCTCTGCACCTCTTTGACCCAACCCACAAAAAAACAAGCTTCAAACCCAGTGACTCATGACATCAGTATACGCCCTGTTTATGTGTGTGATTGTGCTTTAAGATAGAAATTCACAAAGAATTCAGGTCTCTACTTTTTCTTAATGTGTCATTTTTAAGATGTGACTCTTAAAATATACTCGTGTCTGCAATTTTTCTACTTTTTGCATTTACAGAATTTTGAAGGAAGACAGGGATTGCACATAAGCCCAGAACAGTGGTACATGAAACTGAAACTGATTAGTTTTGGCAGTCTGTCCTAATGAGAAAAATTAACATAGTTCTTACTCACACTTCAGCAAATATTTGTGTCTATTGTAATATTATTTTGTGTCATGACTGAATTCACTTTTACAGCAGAAATATTTCAGCCATTTAACACAGATGGACACTTTTTATTAGTCCAGATAAACTTAACTTGTAACTTATAACTTGTTTTTGCACGTAGGTCTGTCACAATGACTACTATTGACAATATTTTTGTTATTTTAAGGCCATTTTATGCTATGATATAATGATAATTTAATATAATAATGTAAGTACGCCCTTGAGCAATGAACTTTTAGTTCTTAAAGCTACTACAAGGAGTTTTAAACAAGTTATGAAAGTCTCAATTTAATACTGATGCCTCTATACAACTTCATAAACAAACAAGACCATCAGTGAGAAGATTGGCTTTCTACATAGTTGTTCCTAATGCCTGTATGGCTGCATAGTGTCACATGGTGGCATTAAGTGTTTCTATGTTGGGGTGCCCCTGTAGTTCAGTTGGTAGAGCGCACGCCCCATGTACTGAGGCTGTTAGTCCTCTGCAGTGGCCACCATTTGCTGCGTATCATCCCCTCTCTCTATCCCCTTTCCTGTCATTTTTCTGCTGTCCCTATCGCAATAAAGGCAAAAAGCTGTCCCCTCCCTCAAAAGTGAGTCTATGTTTACATTTTCCCATGCAAAGGTACAGTGATTAGTACATTACCCCATTAAAATATGTAGGAGGAGATTTTTTATTTTTACTATACTGTATTTTGTGGTTGTTACAGAGGAAACACTATCGCTTTTGTCCACAGGGGACTCCAAATTTAACAACAGATTAAAGCTCCTTGGTGTAGCTTTAAAATTATTCAGACATCAGAATTGGGCTGTAAAAAATGAATAAAACACAAATACAGGACACTTAGACACTGTGCACAAGTCTTGCAAGTGTTTATTCTGGCATAATTTTGGATAATGTCCATATAATGCACAATAAGTTGGTAATGCAATTATTGTGACAGGCCTATATATGTGTTTTTAAATATTGGCTGATTGTAGCTTTACTGATTTTAATTACATTAAAGAAACATTAAGCCACACTGAAGCTATCAGGGCATTAGCTGAACCAGTTGGTGGACCGGGAACATAAATTCCTTGTTTTGAACCTTAAACCTACTTATTTGTAATGTTTGTCCATTACTGATTTTCTCACTGCTATTGTCTGTTTCTCCATCCTCTCTCCATGTAAAGGTAAACTATCTGACATGAAGTCCACCTGGTCCCCAGGGCCCATCTCCCAGAGCCAAGCCTCTCTGTCCCATGAGCTGTGGAAAGTCCCTCAGGGCCCACGCAACACCACGGCCCCCTCCCGGCCCCCGCCGGGCCTCACCAACAACAAGCCCTCCTCCACCTGGGGTGGCAACTCGCTGGGCCTGGCTCAAGGTTGGAGTGGCTCCTACTCCTCTGGTGAGTATTCTCTAAACCACAATGCATTCATTTAATTTCTATCAGAAGCACCCAGTGGCGACTTGAATCTGTCTCAGTAACAAACTCATACACCGTTACAGCTGCATTTCAAAGCACGATATTGAAAAAAAAAAAGAAGAAAGAATAGATACAAAAATGTTGGTTTTATGTCGGCTGGCCCAATAAATTCTATACGTGGGAAACATTGCTTAGTGTATTGACAGTTCTGAGCCTCAGGTTTCATTTTGAGGTGTTCTTCACCAGGACTACATCTCCTTTAAACATGTGAACATCATCGAGAGCTTTCAACAATGCCACCTCTTACCAGAGTGAAAGCAACATATATCAATCTCTTTATAATGTACTTCACGCCCAGCAAACACAAGCGTTACTTAAAATGCATAAGTGTGGTGGAGGTCACAGCTGTAAACCCTGTGCTCACAGCATTCTTGATATAAAGGCGGGGTGAACACACCCTGCTAAACTGACATCTTGAGGTTTACCGGCTCTGCATGAAGCCTCCTTTAAACATGCATGTGACCTCGTTTTGATATGGTATGTCTAAATTCAGGCAGATTGAAGTGGAAAGATTACTTTTAGTAGCGTAGACAAGAGTCGTGTAAAAATGCATAATAGTAAACTTTAGCCCAGAGCTAACGTGACAGTGGTTTGACAGGAAATGAACAGTTTTACTTGTAGTATTCTATTGTTTCACTTGCTTCCTTTGTCTTAACGCCTGTTGAACCAGCTTTCTGTTAATCTTATTAGCTCACATGAGTGTGAGAAAAACTCTGCAGCACTACTGCTTCAATTTTTTCAGTAAATTAATTAATACTTCACTCTATGTTTGACTGTGTCTGCATTTTTGTTACAGAGGGAACCACCTGGAGTACTGACAGCTCCAACCGGACCAGCAGCTGGCTGGTGCTGAGGAATCTCACCCCACAAGTATGTCTGCTTGGCTGCTAATTCTTGCTAGATTGAAGCCACAGTGTATGATTAGTAGAGCCAGCATGTAAATACATCATATAATTCAGAACTTTTAGTTTGCCTTTTAGTACATGTGATTTTATTTATTTGCAGAGTGGAGAAAATACAAATAAAATGAAAGCAATGAGATAGGAAACAAAAGTTGTCAGCAGATGAAATATCGGTACAACATTACTCAAAAAAGACTAAGAAGAAGGAAAACAAACAAAAATAGAGTGTGGGCAGTATGTAAGGGAAATAAACAGCGACTGAAAATACAGTGTAATATGCAGATAAATAAATTCAGATATTATGTTGTAGTTGTAACTGCAGTTCTTTTGCCCTCCAGATTGATGGTTCAACTCTGCGGACCCTGTGCATGCAGCATGGCCCCCTGATCACATTCCACCTCAACCTGACCCAGGGGAACGCCGTGGTACGCTACAGCTCCAAGGATGAGGCCGCAAAGGCCCAGAAGTCTCTGCACATGTAAGCCTCAGCAAAGTCTTCTAACATTTAACGTGGACTTAGCTAACCGAAAATTAAAGCTGCCACAAATGGTTGTGGAGAAAGATAGTTAATGGGTCTCATTCCCAGTTCATCAAATACCAGTGCTTTTGGTTGGTGTTTGAGGTCGAGTCACCAACCCAGAATGTCAGTATGTGAAGACCTGGAAATGAGACTCAACAGATGTCTTTCTCCAGAATCGTGTGAGTTAACTTTAAGGAAATGATCCCACTTCTGCCTCGACTGCCTCTGATTTTTTTTATTTTTTATATTAAAGTAGAATTAACAGAGAAATAAAATGGGGAACATTTGGGAAAACCCAGTTTTGTAGGTTTCTTATTGGTGCTTTCCCATGCTGAGAACAGTTCAGCTTTCTGGATAAGTGCAGATGATGTTATTTTTGTATCTGGGTTGTCACATGGAAGATGAGGTGGAGAGTCATGCCGCACTCAGCAATACTGTAATGTTACTGTGACTATTGTAATACAACAGGCGGAAACACTGGTGTAGAGCCAGTCTGGGAGCTCACTGGCTGCGTTCTAAATTTGTCTCTCATTTTGTTTTGCTAATAGTGGCAGCCACTGCACCTGGTTGTCATGGAAACAGAATGCAAAATGTATGACCCACTTTTCATGATCAGCAGCACGAAATGTGGTTATGGCTGGGCACAGAAAGCATAATAGCACAGTGAAGCCCCTAGAAGCACTACCACTTAAAAGTATGTCAAGTGTATGGGTGCGTCTGTAGCTCAGTTGGTAGAGCACGCACACCATGTGATGAGGCTGTGGGTTTGATTCCCGCCTGTGGCCCATTTGCTGCGTGTCATCCCCTCTCTCTCTGGACCCTTTCCTGTCATATCTTCAGCTGTCCTATCATAATAAAGGCAAAAAACCCAAAAAATAATCTTAAAGAAAAAAACAGTATGTCAAGTATATGTTGTCCAGTTTTTACATAACTTACAGAACATATTCTCTTTTTATGAAAAGTATTAGCTTATTTCTGATGATTTTTTTATCATTGTCAGATAAATAATTTCCCCTTTTGTCCTGTGTAAGGTGTGTGCTTGGAAACACCACCATCCTGGCGGAATTTGCCGGTGAGGAGGAGGTGAACCGCTTCTTTGCACAAGGCCAGTCGCTAGGGGCAAACACCACTAGCTGGCAGGCCAACCCGGGAACCAATCAAAACCGGATGGGGGCAGCGCAGTCCCACTCTATTGGCCAGTGGAGCAGCAGTGGCGGCGGCGGAGGCAAGGCCAGCGGAGGCGACCTGCTGTGGGGTGGCGTGCCCCAGTACTCCAGCCTGTGGGGACCGCCGAGCGGAGAAGACACCCGCGTGATCGGGAGTCCCACCCCCATCAACACCCTGCTGCCTGGAGATCTGCTGAGTGGGGAGTCCATGTAGGGTGATGCCACGATACACTAACCAACCAACCAACCCACCACCACCACCATGTCATGTAAGCCATCTGTGGAGGGTGGAGTGGAAAAAAATACAAAACAAAAAAAAAAAAAAAAAAAACAGGAGCAAAACCCAAGCAAATCATGTGGCGATAATCAGTATCAATTTGAACTGTTCTGAACTGTGAATTGCGGATCAGAAGGCCGGGGTCACTACCACACAGACTGCAGACTCCAGGCCTTCTGTTTTGCATTTGTCCTTTTTCGTTTGGTTTACCTTTTTTGGAAGAAAAAAAGCAACTTTTTTTTTCCTTTTGGTATTTTTGAAATGCATCATAACAAAACAAACTGAAACAAGACACAACACAAAGAAACCTTTTTAGTGTTTTGAGTTTTTCCATGAGTATACATGACATTCTGTGTGAAGTGTTTTTAGGAGAAGCAATCAAAGCTGCCATCTGAGACTTTCCTTTTCCCTCGACGAAAACAAAAACAACAAAAAAAAAAAATCATCCCAAAATAAGACTTAAAAAAAACGACCATTCCCAGCATGTCCATGGCCAATGATGTGGTTCAAAGACCTTTACTCGTTCTGTTAACGTTTGTTTCTCAGCACTAATATTAGCCTTAAGTGCTCTCTGGCCCAGGTCCTTCCCAAGCCGCCTTTCTTTTTAGTTTGTTTTGTAACTGAAGAAATAGCTGAAATCTTGCACAGTTTCACCCTCTGAGCCAGCAAGTGGTACAGGACATGACTGGTGACTAACTCTGTCACTGGACAGTAAGAAGGCCTGGCCACGTGACTGGCCCTACCAATCATCAGCTTAATTATTTTTAATTTGTCTTTTCAAAGGGAGTAAAACAGCTGTTAAACGTTCTTTTTTTTGTGTAGGTCTAGACCCAAGCGCATTTTTTATATCTATCACAACATATAAGCTGAGAGAAGATTATTTGTCAACCTTGCTGCGTGTCTCCGCACATATCTATGTATGTCTGGTGGCACCTAATCATTGGCGTCTGCAAGCCCAGATCCTTCTGGTCACCTTCAACTTGGAAGCCAGTCGCTTACTGGTGCTTTTGTTGAATTTTTCTATTGTCCGATTTGTTATGAAGCCCAGCGGTCTGTATGGTCAGCCAGTTTTCGGAGGAAAAACACAATTTTCAACTTCATGTGACAGTTACATTGTGCAATATATACCATAGACCTTTCTTCCGTCCGTACTCTTATGTCCACCGGAGCTGATTTCTCTTTTGTGTTTTTTGTGTTTTTTCTTTTTTTTTTTTCTTTTTTTGATTGTTGCTGATTGCAGCAAAAGACTTTGGAACTTCAAAACCTTACCCCTTTTTCAAAAGTTGGATTCCCCCCAGGCCATCGATCCCCCCTGAAACTGTTGGGAAAACTCTGCAAAGAGGAAGAAGCAGCTGTCGAACTGTGCATGCAGCAAAACTGTACTAAAGAGTGACACTGGGTACACAATAATGCACACTTCCTCTCTGCATGCCACAGCCACACCCAACAGAGACTGAATCCACGGCGGGGGATTGGATGTTTCTGGGTATCTGGCACAATACCAAATAAGAGGGGTTCCTCCTAATGCAGTAGACCTACGAGTGTTCCTTGCGTTTGGTACTGTACAAACAGAAGAGACTAAGACTTTTATAATATTCAAAGGGTTTTATCATAGCACTTATGAAGAGCAAATTGCTTCAACTGCAATCCAATAAATCAAAAAAGGAGCAGCAAAAACAGTGAAAACAACAAAAAATATATACTGCTCTTTTATGTACTATATCTATTCCTTGGAAATGTGTCTGGCGTTGTTCCTCTGGTAGCAGGATGAAGGGAAACAAAACTGAAATGTACCATTGGACTTGTGGGGGGGGGGGGGACTGCAGTCAATGATTTTTTTCCTTCTTTGAACAATATCAAAGTGAATATCACTGTTACTCCAAATGTTTAGCCTTGTTCTGTTTGGAGGCACTAGACTTGCTGTCTCCGACACCTGCTGGTAAGTCAGCAGGAGTCGGACGGAGGAGGGGGAGCGTCCACCGAGTGCCTCTCTGCTGTGGTCCTCCGGGCGTCAAGCGGTAGCCCTTCCACAGCGCAGCACTTCCTCCCGGGCTCCACTTGACCCTCCCTCCTCAAGTCTCGCAAGCAAAAGCAGCTCCTCCAAGACTGGCCAATCGTGGCTCTCTCTCTCTCTCTGCCAACACACGGCGTCTCCAACGAGGGGGGTTGGGCCTGCCACCGCTCGACCCTGCTGTCGTGTCGTTCCAGCCCTCTTCCCCCATCTCTCAGTTCTTTGACACAAAGATCACTTTAGCTGGAAGATGTAATAGTCATATTTCTGGAATTTTTGCCAGTGTACTTTTTATTTTTTTGAAAAGATCATTTGACTTTATTTTTTTCAATGTGTTATATTGTTATTTTTGTCTACATGCAGTGGTCTACGAAAATACTGGCTGCTGAACTAGCCCTTCACTGTTCATATGCAGAAACACTTTGGTCAGAGGTGCCTCTGTATGTTCATCCTGTGTATTGAATGCAAAACGAGGATCAATACTACAGAGCGTTATTGATTGTCTATTTGTTTTTAAACTGATCATGCTTTTGTGTTTTGACAGTATTCTGTAGTACTTCCAGGTAGTATCTTGAGATGTGTAAAAATAGGGTGTCTCAGACAGTTGGATGTGGGTGTCTGTCGCTCCAAGCTGCTCCGCCTGCCCGCAGGCTGTCCCCCCGTGCCCTTTGCCTAGCTGCTATGCTATGACCTCCTCTCCTCCTCCTCCTCCTCCTCCTCCTCCTCCTCCTCCTCCTCCACCTCAACCAGACCCAGTAGCCCTCCCCTGACCAGGCACCAACAGGCCCTCCTATCTGTTTCTATGCAAAAGACTAGAGGCTGGGGCCCTTTACATACAGCACGCCAAATCTGACTTGGGAACAAGCACTCCTCCCAGACCTTGGCAAACCTGAACACTTGTTTCCCCACTCCCGTGCACTTCTGTCAGCACTTCAGAATGGCCGCTGTTTCTGTTAAAGTTGGGCCAAGCCACCAGAGCACTGTCGTATACTAAAGTCCAAACACTTTATCAAAGGTCAGCCTTTCTCTCTGCGCTGAAGACACTTCTGTCCAGCTTGATCTCAGGGTAGGGGAGTTGATGATACCAAGTATGAGATGCAGCTCTCCGTATCTGTCCTTTCTACTGTGAGAGCAAAGTCTTAAATTAAAAGGCCATCTGCTACAGACCTCATGCCTCGAACTTAATCCTAATTGGAAGGGAAAAGACTCCTATTGAACCCTTTTCTCTAAAGGTGGCCTGCTGTTAATGTTTTGGGGCCCCTTATTGCATGTAAGTAAAAGATGCCAACGTATTGTGCCAATATAAATTTGCTGTGTCATACTGTATCTTTATAAAGAGCACTTCTGTTCCCTGTTCGGAGGAGCTTTGATAACCTTTGCAGAGGGTGCAGCGGGGGACAGGAGGGATCAAACAAATGGGCGGCAGCATCACACCCGTAAATGACTGAGATTTCTTTTTTTTTGTTTTGTTTTTGTAATGCTTTTGTGGGGAATGCCCCATGCTAAGGAGAAAATCTTTACTCAGTTGGGGGTTCCAGTTTGCTACAGTGCACAGTTGATGATGGGTAATCCCGGGTACATATTTTTTTAAAACCAAAAATGAAATCGCATTTTAACGTCATTTTTATGAAGTTTGACATAAAAATCTTAAAAATGCTTAAAAAATCTAAATGAAAAAAGATCTATAATATGTTAAAGCTCTGCACTTCTTAGCTGAAACGTCTCCAGTCATCAGCCTCTACTACCACCATCTAAAGGAGTAGACTGGCGATGGCCGGGGTGCCTTTTTTGTGGATGCTGTATTTATCTCATTTTTATGTTTGTGTCCTGCTCAAAGCGGGGCCCACTGAACTGTACATTTCCACAGACCCAGATGGCTTGGGCCCACTGTATCAGCCTCGCTCTCCTCACTCTGCATCAGCAGGAGGGGAGGGGCACATTTCAAGAGGTACAAAGTCTTAAAAAAAAACATTTTAAAAAAAGTTTTAAAACTTAAAAAAAATAAAAAATAAACTAGAAAACGGGAAAAGGCTACCTTTCAGGACTTGCAGTCCTGCAGCACACAAGCAAAAATCACTATTGCCTGTTTCTGTAACTGCCTTGATCCAAGCTCAGACAGACCCAATAGCCGAGGACCTCCCAGCATCCTGTACTAACTGGAGAACCCTGACAGTGAAGGGGGTTTCCCATGCTGCACCAGCATTGAGAGGCTCTCCTCTCTACAGCTCTGTTCTAGATAACAGTATATATGTATACACTACATATATATACGTATATACTGTGAGTATGGTGTGTGGTATCACCTCTTCAGACTTCTTGGATCGTAACCTCTGAAACTTTTCATTTTTGTTTGAAAGGTCTTGGTTTAATACAACTGAAAAATGAGCAATATATATTTTCCCCGCAAATAAGTGATACGAAGGAAAGAATTCGGGTCGGGTATAAACTGATACTTGATTGATTGAAAGCTGCGTCTTTCTTATGCGGAGTCGGATATGCACGTTCTGGTTTTAATGACATATTGCAGTACTTTGAAGTGCTTGTACTGTATATATGTGTATTTGTTTGTTAATTAGCCTGTCTAAAAGCCCAACCCAACCAGTCAATGAAAAAAAAAAATCACAAACATATCAAAACAAAACAAAATATTGAACACAAATACTTGAATCATGGAGCGCCAATAACGTAATGTGAAGTCAGTAATTCTTTTATGTTCTCTCCATCTGACAGGTACACTTAGGGGCTTTTAGAGAATATTAAAAATGTATTGCATTAAGTTACAAATAGAAAATCTTTGGAAAAAAATGCAAAAGTCATCTTAGATGTGTGCTTGAAAGTCAGATGTTTGTATGAATGTGTGTGCAAGAAACTGTGTGTACCAGGCACATGGCCTGCTGTTATGTTCCACTCAGTATGTTATATTTTTTGTGTCTGTTTTTATCCTTTATTTTTTGTTGTTGTTGTTAATTGTCCTGTCAAAAACTATTCTGATAGACATTGTTATTATCTTCTAACGTTGCACTGAGTGTCTTCTACCCCTCACTCAGCTAATCGTAGAGAAACGAGTCTAAGTACGGAGGGGAGATGGTGACAATTCATGTGTACATGTTTACTCAAGGACTTAATGGATTTTTTTCATTCTATCTGTAAAAAGTTTATCTACCTTATAGTGGCTTTTATTGTGGAATAATCCAGTACAAGGATTATCATTGAGTATTGCACCATTTTGTTCCAGTTATACAAAAAAATGAGGAAAAAAATCATAAAAGAAAAAAGTACAAAAAAAACTAAAAAAAAAAACAGAAAAGGGGAAAAAAAAAACAAAGAACTGTGGCCATAGATAGCTGTAGAAGGACTAGTAATCCCTATGTTAACTTCATGGAGAAATGGAAAGGGATAAAGTGTGGGAGGTGAGTTTGTTACAAGACTCATTTCAGAGGTGCCTATCTTTTCTGTTTTTGTTTTTTGCAAAAGCCACCTGTCGTTTACAAGCATTTCATTTGTCTGAAGTTCAAAGAAATAGGATAGAAATTTATAACAGGAATGTTGTAAAAAAGAAAAAAAGGACAAATTTCATCTTCCATCAAATATGGACATGAAAATCTTGCAAAATGAAGATTTACGCTACTTTAAAGAACTCTGGGATTGATCAGTGTTGTGTCATATTTCAATTTTTAATTTCTCTTTCAGTGTCGACAGACTATCTCTGTATGTATTGAGTTGTGATTTTATGTTCTGTGTAAGCGACACAGTTTGCTCACTATCTTGCACACTCAAAAAAAAAAAAAAAAAAAGATGTGGATTTTGTCTCAGGAAGGCCAGGGTTCCAGATACCAACTCCATCATTTCTAAGTTTAATGTTTGTGTGAAAAAGAAAACTGAAAACAATTAAACTCCAAGCAAGCACTGAAGGTTATGAGTTTAACAGAATATAGATAGTACCATTGTTTCTTTAAAACAACAACAAAAAAGTTCGTAGCAAGTTATATATTTACCAAATAAGACTGAGAATCAACTTTGAAAAAAGTGGAGTGCTTTACATGTGAAATCTAAGTAGAAATTGCTTTACATTTTAAACAACGATCAATGGTTTGATTGTCAAAAAGACAGTGACAGAAAATGCATTTGTATGTGTTGTTCTTTAAGTTTCCATCCTGTAGTTCAGGAGCATTGTGCAAGAAGTTTTTGTTTGTTTTTAATCATCTCTCCTGTCTGTTAACATGTCTGTTCCTGCGACAGGTATTCAATAGTTGAGAGATTTCTTAACATGTAACAGATGGTTTTCAGAGGCAGGTTGAAGTGGAGGAATAAAGCTGGTTTTTAAAGGATCATGATCTATGCACAAGTGGGAGGGAAGAGTCCAAACCCAGCCGCTGTACGGCAGGCGTTTGTCGACTCAGACTCTGGGGTTCAGGGTTTGATGTAGGGTTGTTTCTTGTTTTTGTCTCTTACTCAAATTTCCTCCACTCTATTTCCCCCTCCCGCCCCCTCCTTATTATCATCATCATCATCATCATCCAATGTTTTAGCAAAACTTAACATTGCGTCGCCATGCTGTGTAATCCTTAACCAATGAGCGCTTATCCTTCTGCTAAAGCACTGTGGGTTGTACTGAAAAAAAGCCCATGACTTTTAAGGCTGTCTGTTTTTTAAAGGGGAGGAGGGTGGGTGGGGGAATGGGGGTACTTTGCCTTTGCCTTTCTCTTTACTTTGAACAAAAAAAAAAACATTAAGGAAAAATGTCTGTAACTGAAATACAAAGTTGTGGCTTTTAATGTCGTTCTTTTTTCTCCTCATAGAATGTGATTGTTAAGGACATGCACCGGAAAAAAATGTTTCCATGGATTATGGAGCTTCTTTCGGACTATATTAATAAATTACAAATTTTCTTGGCTGTTACTGAGTGTCTTGTCATTTTTTTAAATGGATTCTTTGTTTACTTCACCTACAATTCAGAATGATTTTAAAAGAATTTTATTTTTTTTAATGCACACTGAACATAAGCACAGTAGAGAGACAAAAGTGAATATTTAACATGCAGTATAGAAGGGGTCAGCAATATGATGACATGTACAGTGAGAGAACATGAATCTCAGTCATATCTTGGATTGTAAACCCAGTTTTGCGAAACTTGCGAGATTTATATGTCCTGTACCTTCATTATGGATGTTTTACAAACTAATCATGTTTTATATTACTGTGGTTAAGATCTGCTTAGGTTTACTGACCAAAAAAAAACTGTTAAGAAAAGATTATGGTTTGATCAGTCTTGTGAGACGTTTCACAGGTTTGGGGTTACCATCTAGACATGACCATAAGTTTGTCATCCCTTTGTTGCAAATCTATAAACAGGAATGCTCAAGAGAAACACTGTACTTGTATGTGATTTTAACCTTTAGTAATTTGTCAGACATTTAAAGGTGCCCTGTGGAGTTTCTCACCATTAATAGCAGTTTTCTGTTAGCATTATGTACAAGCATGACACACACACATTTAATGTGGATTTTTTTTTTTTTTTTTTTTTATGCCACTATACTTTGTCAGAGCTACTTCCATAACCACACACACACTATACAAAACTATGTATATCTTCCATGCATCATTATCAATATTGCACCTGACCCCTCTCTATTACGACAGATTTTTTCATCCTACATACAAGTGTTCTGTATGTAGGATGAAAAATCTGTCGTAAACTTGCTTTTTCACATGGTTGAATAAAATACATGAAGTTGTGCTGTATGAGAAAAACCTGACCCTCACACTAATAAACTAAGATAAAACTAATGCAATTTAACAAAACAGTCTTGCAATAAATCCTCCCTTCATGAGATGTTAAATTTTTGTTGACACTGTCTTATAAAGGTGTTGTTTTAACTATGTGGACACTTAGGAGGACACAGTAGACCTCTGTAGTGCTGCTGATTGTATTATACAGATAGGTGTTTCTATTTTTTTGTCCACCCCACTTATATCAGAGGGTAGGCTAAATAACAGAAACACTTCTGTTCAATGCAATAGAGTTCAACAGCCTCACAAATGATGGCAGCACTGTTAAGAAAGTTAAACTGTCACCTCTCTAAAACAGTTTAAAAAACACTGAACATTATAACCTTCAGGAAGGGAGGATTTATCATCCTTTATTATTATTTTATCTATAAACTGGCAGCTGCGTGTGGGTTTTAAATTCTTCCTAAATTGAGGTCTGCAGATGTTATATGAGGAAGGAAATGTGTTCAACTTGAGTGTTACACCTCAAAGAAAACAGTGCACTTTGGTGAGAGACAGTGAATGTAAAAATAACTTTTCTCCAGTAACAATCGCGATTCATTCTTGAGAACATGTATTATACTGTATATATACCACCACATCAGCAGCCAACATCTCATTTAAAGGAAAATACAAACACTTTCAAACTATCAACAATCTAATTTACATGAAATAAAAATAAACTATGAGGAGAATCTTTGCTGAAAAAGTCCAGTGATTTTCTGGCACTTGAGTTGACAAGTTGGTCTCGTTCACGATGCTGGTGAGAAGGTCGAACATGTCATTCCCTCCTGGGGCGCAGGGCCCCACTGGGGCTTTCATAGTGGTTTTCAGGACAGGATTTCTTCACAGGGCAGTTTCTGTACTCAGAGGGCTCCATTTCCTCCAGATGATGAGAACCCAGTTTTCGACTGGCGTTCTTTAGCCCAGTCATCTCCTCATAGATGGGGGCCTGAGGGTGTGACTTCACACTGCGGTGAGATTTGCCCTAATAGTCACAGAGACAGGAGGAAAATAAATCAGTGAGACGTACAAACAGAGTTAACATACTCTCGATTTCCTGTGTTAAGTTCAGAGTTTGTCGTTCTGTCTCCGGAGGACATCCTTAACAGAAATCAACTTAACTGAGTCAAATCCTGATTATAACATGTTTAACTGTTTGATGTTTGTTAAATACACTGTCATAAGCACTAGTGTAAAGGTCTTAAAACTAAAGTAAAAAGTGGAGTAGAGGTTTCACTGCCTTCCTCATCGACTTTTAAGAAAAACAAGCTAACATCTGACAGCAACACGTTATGAAACTTGTGTGGTTTTGTGGTGAGCTGCAGAGGAACTATATGGCACGCTCTCAACAGGCAGGTGCTGCTCATAGTAATAACATCAGTTTGATTTTTTTTCCCCCTTTACCCCTGTGTAGTGTCAGAGCAGCACATTATGCACGCTCACCTGATAAATCATCATAAATGCCACAAAGAGGAGGAAGAGGAGAACGGCCACAGCTGAGGACAGAGCGTACAGCAGAGTGGAGTAGCTGGAGCAGCCACACTGACCTCCTGCAAAGAAGCAGAGAGACGGACAGTGAAGATCAGAGGGCCACACAACGGCTCTTCAGAAACCACATGGACGCTATTCAGCTTCCTTGTTGCACTCCGTTCCACATAAATGTGCATTCATAAAATATTCAAAGTTAGAAACAACACTTGAAAATAAAAGCAGAACATGTTAGTGAGTGGTTAGAGGACATGCTCCGTGGAAGTGCAGAAAACCGCTGAGCCAAACTTCCTTCCTCGTTTCAGGCTGCAGTTACAATATTAATATATGGTGAGAAAATTCATTCATTGTATACATTGTGGCAGGACAAGGCTTCTGTAAAATGTCAAGATCAGTACCTGTTATCATCACTGGGGAACTCAGCTTGATTTTATCAGGAGGTGACAACAGTTGTTTGCTCAGTGAAAGTGAGAATTGAGCTCAATTGCAATGACGTTTTAAAACACGTCGAACAAAAGATTTTTTATTTTTTTTTTTAAATTCTGAGTCATCGTAAATGATATTCATGATATTTTCATAGTCAGAAAGTGGTGATAGTTTATATTTTTCTCACTGTCAAGAAATAAAAACAAAAGCAAAACAAATAATGAGATCATCCATCCCTCAATCCTGGTCTCTTTCAATATATAGTTTCTTTTTTAAAAACTTCATAATTTGGTAAAAGTTAGTAAATAGTTAAATAGTTCTTAGCAACTGTCACTCAAACAGACAGTTACGTTTTTGTTTGTTTGTTTGCGATACACTTTCTGCTATGTTTTTTAAATAAAATTGTTCAAATGTTTTTCAAGATCCATGTTCTATTTACATTAGTGATTTATTTATTTATACTAGTGATGCTGATCTTGAAATGATCTTGCTGCAAAACCATTTGTCCATTTGTCAGGAACAAATAAAGTTGAAAGTGAAGTGAATAATTAGTATAATAAACAGTATTTTCAGCTGTGGATTAATACACATTTGTTGTGCTGGTGGGTATTTACAACAGTAGGATGGTTGAATGAGTATATCAGCCCTGCCCTGCAGTGTTTTCAATAGTTCTGGACAAATATGGAGCTCTGTGGCACAGAAGAATAGAACACATCAGACTTTAAGTGTTATATATTTTACTGATCTTTTTTGCGTTGCTTTGTTTTAATAGTTATTTAGTTATGTTAACTTTTGCTCAACTGGTCTTTTCATGGGATTTGTTAGCAATAATAAATATACTGATATATTATATATTATAGATATCATCAGACTTACTCTTTATAATTATGATTTGAAAATAATTTTGAGCTATTGGTTGATGGCACTGCCCAACATTGCACGACAGCTCTAGTAGAATAGCAGTTTTCAGTTTTTCATTTTGCACATATAAAATGTATTATTGGTCTAATTAAAATATTTGTAAGCCTATAATTATACGTCATATAATTACATCGCACCGCACAGTTTGCAACTTCTGCAAGCTTCTGCACACTGTTCGCTATTTTATAAGCTACATACAGATAAATATCACCAGAATGACTAATGTATTAACTGACTGAACGATTATTATTAAAAAAACTATTCATGTCAAACATTATCGGTGTCTATTTTGGTCTTCAGTTATCAGTTGAGAAAACACCCACAGGCATAAACACAGACATAAAAAAGAAAAGGGGAAGTTTGCAATTGTGAAATTGATAGAGATGATGGAAAGACTTTTCTTGTTCCAGATCACATGAGACCTGAAACCTGGACTGACTTATTTCAGATCGTTATGAAAATAAACAAACAAACAAACAATACTGCAAGACAGTTTACGTGACAAACATAAACATCATTATCAGTAGTAGTTCTGTTAGTAGAAAGCCAACATCCTGAGATATCAGAGTTGCACTGATAAGTCAGACAGTTTTAGACACCGCAACAACAGCACGAGAGAGGAGGAGGAAACACATGGCTGCAACAATGAAAACTACGAAAATAAACTATATCTTCATTTTTTAAATTTTTTTTTATTATTTTTTTTTTTCAAATGGAGGTTATTTGAAGCGACCTGGCCATCAAGTCCCACTGTGACCCACCTTGCACAGAAAGAAAGAATACTTGTCTCCCTAGAGAGGTGCCACTGTCGGGCCTGCCCCGCAGGAGCAGCTGGCAGCTGTACAGGGCGCTGTCCTCTGGTTGCAGCTGCTGCAAGGTCAGGTTGAAGGTGATGCCGCTGGGGCCGGGCGCAGGGGACAGCCGGACCTTCTCCACAGGGAACTGGGAGGAGTGGTACAACACCTCCACAGGTGCCCGGCCCCTCTGTCGCTTCAGGATCACCCCCTCCACAGCCAAGCTGTCCCCGTTTGGGGGGAGACAGGGAACCACGGCCGAGCCCCCGGCACACGTCTCTATCAAGCCTATGTCCACCATGCCAGGGACGTCTCCAGAGGGGAGAGGGAATAAAACTTAATAGTATGAAATGTGGTATGTTTGGGGAGAGGGAGAATAGTTTTCTGACTTTTTAATTTATATTTCCTGATCAAATGTACCCAGATCAAGTGAAGATCAGTATCACAAATAACAATTTGCCTCAAGGGGTTTTAGAGTCTGTACAGTGTGACACTCTCTGTCTGTCTGTCTCCCAAACTCCCCCCAAAAAACCCCTTTAAACAGGGGAACAGGAGTCCCTCATAGGACTAAATAATTATATGAATAGTCAACAGGCATTTATAATAGATGCACCTTTTGGACAGGAGTTTTAGTGTATCCTAAAAAAAAAAAATAATCATATCATCTTAAAAAATAATCATCTACAATTGCTAACATATTCAGACCTTTGTAGGACAATTGATATATTGACATAAATATTTCCTGTACTCCGGGTTTCACAAGGTTTCAACAAGTTAAATTTAAGACTGTTCAAGACCATTACAATACAACTTAAAACCTATATAACACCCATACTTGGAAAAAAAAAAGTACAAAGAATAGAAAGGAAAATCAGAGCCCATGTTGGTTTTGTTTTGTAGTTGTCGTAGCATGATCAATGCATTTAAAAAAAAAAAAAAAAAAAATCACTTTTAAAAGTGAGACTGAAGGTATTGCAGTTGTATTAACTTAATAATCCAATTCATTTTTAAGACCAGTCAAAAATCATATTTAAGACATTTAAAGACATGTCAAGGCCTAAAATTCAGACTATTGTCCTTTAGACCAGGGTTTAAGGACCTGAAACCCTGCTGTTGTATGTGGTTGCAACCAGAAAAAGAACCGTTTTCTCTACTTTCAATAAAATTCAGTATCATTTTCATTGTTACTTGTTAATAGTGGTGGTAGTGGAATTAGTATTTCCAGATCTGGTACCAGGACACTGTATACTATGATGAAGTAACTGATGTCCGGGCTATTCTGCAAACTGTCAACACAAAATGACGGACCAGAGTGAGTCATCATGGAGAAAGTGCTGAATGTGTTAGAAATTAGGAAAGACAAGCAGATTGGATTTCAACATTAAATAATCAGACTGCTGAGAGACCCTGTTAACAGTCTCACCAAGGAAATATAGTACATTTTAATAAAGTATCATATATATATACATACATACATACATACATACATACATATATATATATATATATATATATATATATATACATATATATATACATAAGGAATTAAATTAAATGTACATATATAAGGAATTAAATTAAATGTACTATATTTTCCTTGGTATTTCCTTTCCTTTTACTTAACAGTGAAATGAACTTTGATTGTCAGGCTGTGAAAAGTGGCTCTTGCTGATGTGTATCCCTCTCAAGCATAATGTTCTTGATATCTTAACTGAGGTATTTAATTCAAAAGTAAGAGCTGTTTCTTTCTGGCTGCAAGGCGCCATGGCCCAAACCTCATTTATTAACATTTATAACCCCTTATAAAGCATGCCTTATTACACAGTGGCGCTTAGTGGGAGCAACACACACATTCTGCAAATGTCAACACCCTGTGGAGGCGTGAGTGGATGCTTTGATCATCTTGTTTTTTGGTAGGGTGGGTGTTAGTTTTGGAAACTTAAGATATGCTGTGGGTGACAGGCAAGTGTGAAAAATGTGTGGGATGAGAAGAAAAAAGAAAAAATACAACTCACCAGCACTTACGAGGAGGAAGAATTCAGTCTTCCCAGGTACCTGTATGTCTTCAGAGGACGGGTGTGCCACATAGAAGTTACAGTAGTAGCGGTCTGTGTCACTGACCCTCAGCTGAGAGATGGTGATGTTCACAGAGTGGCTGCTCGGGTCTCCACTGACGCTCGTGCGGTTTTTGTCATTGTCGTTATGCAGACTGAACTCACTCTTGGTGAACATGAACAGAAAATCACTTTCTTGCAGCCAGCTGCGTTTTAGGTACACACCGTAGGGCGAAGTGGATGTCTGCTCAGTCACACAGGGAAGAACCACAGATTCCCCCTCCATCCTCTCCAAAAACTGAATGTCACTGGATACTGAGGTGCAAAAAATAAAAAAATAAAAAAAATGCATGAGAACACGTCCAAATTGTAGTCTTATTTTTCTAGTCTTCTAATTTTCAGTCTTACTTAGTCTTACTTTAAAGCTACTACAAGGAACTTTAATATTTTGTCAATTTTAAATGCCTCTGTGGACAAGAGCAGTATGTGTTTGTAACACTACAAAACATGCATTAAAAAATCTCCTCCATCCTTTAACTGGCGAACGTACTACTCACTGTAACTTTGACTGGGAAAATGGAGACACGGGCTCACTTCATCCGATTTAAAGTAGAACCTGACTCAGTGGCTAAGAACAGCTAAATAGAAATGGCCCATCCTCTTGCTAATGGTCTTGTGTGCTCATGTAGGTCATATACAGGCATCGGTAATAAATTTAAGTTTCATAACCAGCTAAGAAAAAACTCCTTGTAGTAGCTTTAAATGTGTTAAACTTTCAAAATAAAACTCTTTTAGAAACAAATACATCACCCAGAGAGCTAAAAAAAAAAAAAAAAAATTAAAAATACAAACAAAAATTAAAATTGGGAGATGTTCACCTCACCATTTTAAATCTGATTTAGTCCTGTTCTGAGCTACCATTCGATACAAGTGAGGTGGACAAAATAGCGGCAACAGCTCAAGAGTATAATCCAACATGATACTACAACAAACTACATCTTAAAATATGACCAAAGTTAAATTAATCTTGTAAAATTTTACAGTTTTTTTTCAAAGCGATGCATTTTTATTGCCAAGTTCCTCACATTTTGTCCATCCCATATAAGACATTCAGTCCTGGTGACTTCCCTCATGCTCAGTCTTACTCCCCAGAAAGAACAATTCAAACAAAAAGAAAAGGAAACAACTGATCAGAACAGTGCATAACAACAGAACTGAACTCACCACATCCAGTCAGTGTGACGAACAGAGTCCACAGACAGGCCAGGTACTGGACACCAGCCATCTCTAATACTCTCAGAAGACACTAATGAAGATCCTCAGGGAAGTCAGTGAGGTAAACCATGACAACACTGATGCAAACACTTGTGACAAAAGTTGGGTTAACTGTAAATGAAACCAAGAGGAACCCCACGAAGCTCCACCTTCAAAACCTCAAGACGAACACAAGAGGAAGCAAACACTGCCTATGATGGATCAGCTCGCTCTGAAGCCTTACGGTAAAGAGTTACATCAGGATCAGAGCTCTGTATTTCTCCTTTGTATATCTGGGTGTTTCTTCTTCTACGGGCATTTTGACTCTCCATAATTAATAAGAATTAACCTCTAACAATTTTTAAGCATCAGAGGTTATAATATGCATAAACAGGTACCCAAAATTGCATGCAGTCATTACGATTTTAATCTAGGGCATTGTTTAGTCCTTAACGGTAAGAACAAATTTATCAAGAATCATTTGAGAGATTTTTAACATAAATCTAAAATGACACCGCTGGTACTTAAAAGTGGAGAAACACCCTCAAACAAAATTGAACTATGCAGACAACTCTGACAAACTGAATTTCACGTGTCAACAAGATTCCACACTGCTTTTTAGTCAAGTCTAAGCCCAAATGGCATCATTTAGCACTTTTTTATTCACCTGGAAAACGTTTGCCTAACACTGGCTACCAATTGGCAGCCAAAATGGTTTTGAAATACACAAGTGGATGGTAGATTTGGACCTTGACTGTTGGGGGGTGGGGGGGGGACTGAGCATTTGGAGAACAGAGAGGAAAATGAAGAAGGGGAACCATTATTTCAAATGAAATCCATGCAACTTTCATAGTTTCAACAATGGTGGTCACAATATCGGATTTTCACTGTACAATCATCGTGCCCAAATGAATTCACAATAATGACATTGTTGCACAATCTATAAAATCTTTGAAAAATGATGTTTTCAGTCAAAGTGTGTGAGCCTTTTCAAGAATCAGACAGCTTATCAGGATGTACGATTTGACAGGTCTTCAGTATGTCCTACATGATTTTTTATTTCTAAGATATTTTCACAGGATTGTAGCTGTAAGAACAGTAAGAACCAACATGTGAAAGGACATCGTCAAAGATCCACTTGTTTTGTTTTGTTTTAAGGAGCCTGACTCAACTCTTTAGTTAAATTTGCTTCATTCACAAAGGAGGTTCTCTTTTTTTTTTCTTTTTTTCCACAGAGAAAACACTTTTGCATGTCCCACAGGAAATGATTTTCTGAACAGGATGTGTCTGCTTATGATAATAAAGTGTCTCAGTAGGCGGACTGTCATTTGTACTGTCTGATTTGTACATCTGAGACGTCTGTCTGACAAAATTGACAAAAATGTGAACTTAAGTCCTCACTGGCCAAACGACAAAAACATTAGTCTCAAGTTTTGACTTAAAATACATACAATATTAAAATAAACACAAGACCTGCAAGCAGGTTTTAACCAGGTCCAAGCAGGTTGGGAGAAAGACATTTTAAAGCAAAAAAAAAAAAAAGACACTGATGACTTGAAAAATTAACATGCTGCAAAATTTTGGCTCTATGATGTTTTTGAGATAATTGCTAAAACTGTATTTTATAACATTATCTTGAGGGCAGTAAGTATCATTGTACATACATGATTAGTGTTGGGAATTCACAATGCATCTGTTACCACCACACCGTCCCTTTATGGATTTGAACCCATGACTTCACTGTTATACAGCATCTCTTTTGACCACTAGACTGGCAGGACTGGCAAGCATTGACTTAGTTCTGCATACAATTAATAAAGTACTGTGTTGAAGTCAATGAAGGTAAATAATTCAATCATCTCTAACACTTAAATGTGATGAAATGTTCTGCTGGTGATCAGTGCATCATAGTGATTTTATAAAATGTTATGAATGAGTTATATAGAGTTATATCGGTTTTTTATAGCCTAAGGAGAAGAGAAAGAATTTCACAAGGAAAAAACAGGGCCAGGTTTTGATGAAGCAGGTGCAGAGAAGGGATGTAAAAAAAAAAAAAACTAAAAATTTTGCAGAAATTTAACTGTTATGGGAACAATTTTGAAAGAAATCAAACATTAACTTGTTAAGTCCTGGCCCAAGATCAGGCACACAAATTTTTGTACAAATTCATGCAGCCAATTAGGAGACACAACCTTTTTGCATTTGTGGCGCCCCCTGAGTGAAATTCAATGTGCTTTAATGTTAGCTGAATGAATGTTCTTGAACAAGTGTCTCGATTTTCACAGTGATTTCTCAAAAATTACCTGTTTTGATAAAAATCGATGAACAGATAAATTAAACGATTAAAATGGTGAAAGAATTTTGAGTCTAGGCTAGGCTGTTTTCAAAATAACTGCAAAAACATAAACTTGATTGTTACAGCACCACCTTCAGGTCAGTGAGTGTCATTTTTTTTTTGCCTGTGTAGTGAGTGGAATTTGCAACCAACAGAATTTTCATCGTACAATTTTTTGCTGCACAAAAAATTTTAGTAGAGAAAAATAATTATATAGCTGCAAGCAGCAATGAACGGGGTCTAGGCAAGAAAACAGATGCTTGCAAGACACAAGCATTGATACGACACACAACACAGTCATGCAGAGGTTATCACATTGTTGGCAAGGTTGCAATCTTGGTGATAAAATTCTGAAAAAAAAAACACACATCATTCTGCTGGTTTCAGGTGTTTTGTCAAAAGATTTGGTGGTTTCACCAAACTGAAGGGAAAAAAAAGAAAATGTTGTGCATACAGTACAAATTACAGCAAGATATTAAATATCATTGAAGTCTCATGGTTTAACCGATCTGAACACAATTTGAAATACTTGATATCAACGATGTACAGAATGATTATGTTGATTTTGGTCTCATTTGAATGAAGACTAGTGGAGATTTAGTTGAAAGTTGAAATTAATTGATTTTTCATAATTTGAAAAATACTAAGTGATGGACTTTTGAATTGATCACAGGTTGCAGTGAGACAAACTTTGGTCACAATTCAGCAGATGTGCTGTTTGAATTTCAGCTCTGTAGGACGTACAGCTGATTTTTAGAAGTTTGGACTGTGAAAGGTCTACAGGCTTAGATTTGTTATTATAAATCATGCCCACTTTAATCAATTATCATCATTACAGAATCATGACCCAAGATCATGCAAACCAAATTTTGTACCAATTCAAATAGCCAATTATGAGAAATACACTTTTTTGAGTTTGTGGCGACCCCTAGTGGTGAAATACATCGGCCATTAGTATGTTAGCTTAGTGGAGACTCCTGAACACGGGTATCGGTTTTCACATTGATATCTCAGTGCCTTCATATGTTATTACAAATTTTTTGAAAATTAGCTATTTTGTTAAAAAATGATTGACTCATAAAAAACAAATGGAGCAAAAAACACTAGACAGTTAGTCCAGTGGTCTAGGAGGAGTTCACAAAAAAATATTTTGATAAAACTGAAAAGGTCACAAAAGTTGACATTATGTAGAATACTAATTGAGAAAAGATGCAGATGAATTGAATGATTAAAATGGCAACATAATTTTGAGTCTAAGCTAAGCTGTTTTCAAGATAATTGCAAAAAAGCAAACTTGTTTGTTACGGCACCGTGTTGAGATCAATGACAGCAGGGCAGACACAAGACCAAAGCATCATCATCAACTTTACTTTATTTTCCTTTCATTTATCTCTATTTTATATTATCTATTTCTATTTATTAATTTATCTTTTTTCCACTTTCATTCTTTACACAGGCTGATATCTTGCTGAGCAACCACCAGACCCTCAGGAGGGGGTTTGCTCGTTCTGTTCAGCATTGTTTTAGTTAATATCATTAAGTGTGAACAACAGTCACAATAATGTGACTAGTTGTAACAGTGGTTACAAAACTAGGGGGGTGATGGACATGAATGACCAGGAGTGCAATATAGAGTGAAACAAAGCTGAATGAATAGGAATATGATGTATGTAGGGGAAATAAACTGACAAGAGATTTTTCTTCTTTTTTAAAAAAAAAATCAGTTATTGTTAATGATTAATAATAACTTATGGGGCAGGTTTCTGAAGGGGGCATGACAGAAAACATTTGGGAGCCACTGGGTTATAAATTATGTATATATAAAGACGAGGGAAAGAAAAATTATGTGCGAGGGGGACGAGGAAAAGTAAAGAAAATAGAGAAGACAGAGAGATGGTAGATAATAAGGGATAAAAGTTCAAGAAGCAAAGGGAGCAATCAAATAAATCAGTAAATAAATTATGTGGATAACAACAGTAATAACACCAGCAACAATAACAGTGATAATTATAGCAACAACAATTAAACATTTTCCTTACATACTAGTTTTAAAGCATAATGCATTATGACTACTTTTACTTTGATACTCAAGTATGTGCACAATTTCCAACCAGTAAATTATCGACCGTGGCAGAGCAGTAACAAAACAAAAACAAAATGGTAAAACAAACGTAGTAAATGGCGTAAATGTAAGTTGCACCCACACAGAGGTGCAAACCTGCAGAAGCATTCACTAAACAAATCCATTATTAATCACATTAAACACATGAGAGCTGAGACTCAAGTCTCACTTCTTCAAGTTAGTCTCTGAAAGCTGAGGGTGATGTTTCTCTCCACAATGCGTCTGCTTTGTGGTTCATATATTTAGCATCAGTGAAAAAGATCAGCTTCCAGCAGACTCATGTGACGCACAACCTGTTCTTGGTACTGTTGTTGCATTGCTTAGCTTGTCCAGCAGGAAACCACAATTAGCAAGTTTAAACTGGTGAATTTGTTTACTGCTGTTGCAAGGTGCTACAATTTAAGAAGCTGCAGCTCGAGTTACGTCTTCTCTATGAAATGCAATTAATCACTTTTATTGAGCACCTAAACTTTTGTTTGCCAGAGCGCTATGATGGATGCTTTGACATTCATTTCTTAAAAGCAATTTACATGAAGCAAAACATTAACGAGGTCTCAGACAGTTTATGTAATTTTAGTAGAGCGTGTCTGGCTTCACTGATGCTTCTAACCACAAATGTAGACTAAAAAATACATGACTAATTCCAGGAAACATACACAAACAGGCCACCAGACCAAGTTTCCATTTCAATACTCTTCACGCCGGTACACGCACCTTCTTTGGCTGGACTTATTACTTATGTTGTAGGTAATTTCAATTCAAAGCAGCCAGTATTCTTTAAAAAACAATACTTGAATCAACATTAGTAAGAATAATTAAATAGCAGTTTAATTAACTAAATAAATAGCCATTAAATGCTATTATATTTCACTTCGTAACTTCTTTTACTGTAGAATTTTTGTCTTATTTTCAAAAATCAATTTTTACTTTGTGGTCACTTGTGAATGAACATTTAATGAGGGACACCCAGTATTCTCATCTTAATCCTGAGGCAGACAACTGATTTTGCAATCACTGGCCAAAAGCAACCGTAAGGCACAATGTAATTCAAGTAATCTGAGAGAAAACTGGACTTCTGCTCTTCCTCTTTTTCAGGTTTAAGAAAATCAAATCTCTGGGATTAAACATTAGTCAATCACAGCTAAATTAAGACAATTAGTTACTGAGCCTCATTCCTAAAACTAATGTTTGGATAACTCAGGAATGAGACTCAACCATCATCTGTACATTAAATAGCTGCCATAGTGGCTCAAAAAGTGAGGTACAATGAGCAAATATTCAGTTTATCTATTAGTTCACTCTAGGTTATCACTCGTTTTAGTCAGGCTTCACACAGCATTTTATTAGTGTAAACAACTGTGTCAGAGTGTCTGACATCACAGGAGATTGCAGAGTCTAACCTGAATCTGTTCGAGGTCCACAATACCCCCCAGTGGTCACTAGGTGGTGCTCTAATTCCTGAACACCCACACACTGAGCAGCCCACATGTTCAGAACAGTGGATCTCAGTTGGAATCCAGTAATTCAAGAAAAACAAGGGGAAACAAAACAAAGCAATTATTTTATTTATTTAAAAACAAAACAGAACTCTTGGCATAATGTGTCACATTTCCATTCAAATGTCAAGATATTTTTGGGACAACTGTTCCTTATAGAGCAGCTTGTAGGTCCTACGAATTCAAAAACACACCTGAACCAAAACAAGTGTTAAAAATATTACTTGAAAAGACAAAGTGCCAACAATAGACTTGACAGTTTGTCAAGACCACATTTATCAAAAAATTGAATACATCTGAACTTTAATTAGCAGGAAAAAATTTCCACAACACTAGTTAAGCGTCATCAGCATAAATGAATACTTTGATACTTAAATACATATTGTTGCAAACATTTCTGAGATTTTACTTCAAGAATCAGTTCACCCAAAATCAAAAAAATATTGTCTCTAGTGGTGTCTATTCATGCTGATGGTTTTAGTTTTGTGTGTCCAGGTTTTGAGATATCGATTTCTGCCCCCATACTGCAAGAGAACTGAGGTAAATTACACTGACAAAATACAACTGAAACATTACTTTGCAGAAACAATTTTTCTTTTCAGTGAAAGTTATTTGTTGTATAGAAACTGCCCCTACAAAAACTGTGTTGGATTATTCAGACTGACAAGGGCACAGGGATTCTTTTCACCTCAATTTTAGTGTGTTAAAGACAAGATCTTGAAACCAAATAAAAAAACAAAACCATCCTCTAGATCAGTGGTTCCCAACCCGGGGCCAAGAAGGTCACAAGTTGATTTAAGGGTTAAAACTTAATCATCCTTTCTGTTACTCAAGATTGTTTTTTTTCCACTTTCACCTCTTCAGGTCTGCAAGCATTGTTCAAATCAAATAATCTGAACAGTTCACACCGAGGCCAAAACCTACAACATGGTGTTAAAGACAGACATCACTTCTTTTTAAAAAGGGGACTGCACTGACTTTCCATATTAAAATCAGTTACGCATCATTGAGGCTGAAAACAGTTGTGTGTTGTCTGCAGGGGCTCTGCTGGGAGCATTCATAAGTCAGACAAAATCTAAAATCATGCATGAGACTCAAAATTTCTGTCAGAAAGTTTTTCTTTTAAAATGGGTGCAGAGATTTAAAGACGAGGGTGTTCGCCAGGCGGGGAGGGTCTAAGGAAAGATGCAATGGGTTGTACTATGAATCTCTCTGCCCTTGCTGTTTTAATTCTGACTATTCTTTTTAAAAATGAAAAAAAGATGAAGAGTATTTCAAGAGAATCTCACTTACAAATTATGATGAATTTCAGAGAAATGGGATGGGCAGGCAGGGCATTAAGTCAGGAGGTAAAAAGTGTGTGTGTCTGTCTTAAATCTTAGCTCTGTGCCACTGGGTTGAAGACCGAGTTGAAACCAACTCATTCAAACATGCAAAAGTTGTGCTCATATCTTGTGTTACAAAAAGAAAAAATGCTTGGATTTTGATATAGAAATAAAGAAACTGATTTTGTTGGGAGGAGGCATACATTGTGAATTAGGTGCAGAATATGGCCAGGGATATACAAGGGTTAAAATGACAGATACCACTAGAGAAAAGTGATTTTTTTTCTCATTAGCATGAGCTGACCCTTTTACATTAAAGGGACCTAAAACACACACAACCTTTAAGGTTGACTACTTACCATGCTAGTCGATTTCACACTTCATACGATATAATTTCATATATAACAGGGGAAAACCATTAAAAACATGTCACTTTAGGCATACTCTTCTTTCTTTCACATTTCAAATTTTTTTTAAATAACATACTTTAAAGAGAATAAATCATGTAATACAAGGCCTAGCATCCAGTTTAACAGGACATACCCACACTATAATAAAGATCAGGTACTTACTGGGTTTAACTGACCTGTCATGCCAGCTGAGTGGGTTTTAAGGCTGATATGGATGGGCTACAGACAACAAAAACAAATACAAAGCAGTAAGTGATATGGGCAGAGGAAAAACTTGTGCCACACTAAATTACCTCCAAGTAATTGTTGCACCACCATATTTTTGATCCATGTGTGCACTACAGACCTGCTGTCTAGTCAGCATTATTCTTTGATAGATATTTCTGTAGAGCCCTAACACAGGATCACTGCAGATGATACTGGATGATGATTATGTAAAACATTTAGAAAGGATGGACAAAACACAAAACCACCCAGCAATACAAACTAGCACTGTAGTAAATGCCAATTTAGAAAAGTTTTTCTTGAGACCACCACAGGTGTTGATTTACTATCATTCTCAAGCCAGAATTTGAGGTATTTTTTAGCAAAATATTAAGTATCCATCAGTATTTGTGGGGGTGACCATTGTTCCTTCTTGATAAACGAATACAAATTTCATGTATGCAGCCTGGTAGTACAAACTGCCTCAGGGGGGTTTATAGCGGTTTCTCTTGCGTTTGGATTATGACATTAAATCTTTAAAGTTTTCTTTTCTACAATATATACTTGTGCAAGAAAGAATGCATTAGCAATGCAGGATCCTGCTACTTCATGTCACAAACATAGTTTTTTGGTTTGTGTCAGCTTCCTTTAACCACTGTCGGAGACTTACACAGGTATAAAATAAAAAGAAACCTGTGGCAAACAGTATGTGGTGAGAAAAAAAAAAGGTGCAAAATCCTTCAAAGAATGAAAATAATGCCATAATCAACTTTTCGATCTAAAAACCCGAGAAATGAGGTTCACAGAATTGGCATTTAATACGGAGCTCGTGCTTTGCTGGGTTTGTGGTTTTGCTTGCCTCCCTGTGGTGCATTATAGTGACTTGTCTATGAGATACGACAAATGCTAACATTACAGCATTCATGCATGTTTCAGTACTGGTATGCATGTCCAGACAAAAAAAAGTTAATGAATCAAGAATGAAGTTTAGTTTCTCTTTCACTGCTGTAGAAGTACTACAGTATATCTACAAGTATGTTTAATCTGCAGTTATTGCCAGCATTATGAGGTAACATGCAGTATTTGGAACCAGAAGTTGGCCAACATCTTAGTTCTCAACTGTTTCTGAACTGATGTAAAGCATTTTATTTTGTATTTTAATATCAAACCTTTTATTAAGACATGGTAACATTGACTCCACAAAAACTAGATGATGGCAAACTTGGTTTTTAAATACCTGATGAAATTCTGTAGTTAAAGAGCCATAAGATGTCTAGAAATACAACACCAGTACAAACCTTTGTGACTCACCTCCACGTACGTCAGGACAAACCAGCATTGGATTTCAAGATGAATTTTATTACAACAGATTCATAAAACATTACAAAGGATGCATACAGGTACCCTTTTGACCAGGAAATATTAAAAACAAACCTGAAATAAGAATAAAGCTAGAGACTGTTGAGTCATGAATTTGTAACACTACTTAGTTGGAATCATTTTCAACACTGAGACCCTCACCAACCAAGGTTGGGGACGCAAGTCCAACAGCACCTAAGCATGCTGTGAGGGCCTCAATCAAACTACCAAAAAAAGTAAACAAAATAAAATTAAACAAATGTTTACAAGAGAAACTTGCCTTTGTAAGGGGTTGGTACGTTCATGTAACTCCAGCAGCTTCAAAAGAAATATGAATCATTTTAACACACTTCACTTCTATCAACCTGAGTGAAACCTATGGGGAAAAAATATATCCTCACATATAATCAAATTACAACAGAATAGCCTTCAGGAACTTATGTGGTGTTTGGCTGTTTTCCAATAAAGATGTTACATTTAATGTCCACGTGTTCTAACAAATTATGTTGGTCTTCACCACCACTGGTCTGATTGCTCTTTGCTTGCAGCTAGGTTTGAAAAAGCACAAGGATGAGAGAAAGGTGTTAACCTCAAACCTAATGTGGTGGCTGCTTTGCTGCTTCAGTAGCGTCCAGCCGGAGACATGACGGGTGGCCTCATGCCCATGGGAGGGCCTCCCTGGTAAGGGGGCACCATAGGAGGACCCTGCCCATATGGAGGCATCCCCCCAGGCATGTAGCCTGGCATGCCCTGAGGAGGGGCGCCATACTGACCTGCAGAGAGAGAATCGGGAGAGCAGAGTCTGTAAATACTGCAAGCCTACCAAATTCCACAAGTGATGTCTGGTGTGTCATGTTACGCCACAGCCAATACAAGATTTAATTTTTTGTTTTATATCATTCTGTAGCTTCCCAGTAGTTGACTTTGCTACAAACGGGGGAGGGGGGATTAAAGCTTTAAACTATACCGCCGCTCTTTGCTAACAGATGAGTGGGAGTTACCATCTTAAAAAACCTGGAAAAGAATGCAGCTAGACTTGCCCTTTAAATTAACATGTTACTGGGCTAACAACTTTAGATGCCATAAAAAAGAGATTCTACGAAGAAGTATTCTGGTTTGTAAAAGACATTGAGAGCCACTGATCTAGAGCAAAGAACAACTTTTTCTCTCTTGAAAAAAGGAGAACTTTCAGTTAGAAGTACAAGCCCACGCAAAGTCCATTAGGGCCAGGTTCCAGACACTTCTTTTTTTTAAAAATTGAGCAGGCTATTGAAAAAATGTGAAAATAAAGTGATCTCCATTCTCCAAGAAAAATTGTGAGTTACATTTTAGCAAGAACCATGCAGCCCTATTATATGTACGTATTTTATTCACATTCATTACTAATGTGCATTTAACATCACAGTAACTGTCACATGTAATGCACGTGTGTACGTGCAATGCAGTGCAATGAAAACTACTGATTAGGGAAATAATTAGATTAAATAGTGAAAAAAAGAACATCTGATGGCCTTAGAGACTTATTTCCTTACCATGCATGGGATGCCTCATGCCAGGCTGCTGTGGTGGCATGCCTTGCTGTGGGGGCATTATGCTGCCAACAGCCGCCACTGGGGGAGCAGCCGCATGGGCCTGACCTGGCCTGGGTATGAGACGCTGGTAACGAGGCAACTGGGCCTTCATTTCCTCCTGTTGGCAGGGACAACACACAAAGCAAACTCTCAGACTAAAGAAACACTGTTCTGCCCCTTACAGTACAAAGAAACACTCATAAAAAAAAGAGGAGGAACTGGGTACCAATGTTGGCGTGCCCTGATTTCACACTGAGGATATTCAAGTTCAGAATCATCCTTCAACATAACCACAGAAGAGAAACTACTAAGTAAGAGTAAGGATATACAATCTACACGCTCCATTTGGCAGCTATTCCATTAAATTCTAATTTCATGATATTGACATTCCAAACCAGACCGACTGTCAAATATTGCGCCAACCCATTCATCACTATATGTACTATTATATGTATCAGTCATTACTTACTGTGAAAAGGTCAAAATAGAAAGATCAAGCAACTTACCAGTGAGATATCCTCATCAGGGTGGATCAACTTACTAGTTGCACTCGTGGTGGTGAGGGTGGCAGGCTTATTGGTCACTGTGGCTGGGGGTTTGGCCACAGTGCTGCTAGAGGGGTTAGAAGAAGCAGAAGTGGAGGAGGAAGAAGAGACAGAGGGCTGGGTGTAGGCTGGGAATGTTGCTTTGGGAGGGTCGGAGGAGGCAGCTGTACTGTGGGAGTTTGACGCTGCAGCTCCTGAAGTGCTCTGCTGGGCCTGTGCAAAGACAAGACAGGTAACTGACTGGTAAAAACAAACAAGTCCAAACTGCTGTTTTCTTACCTTTTCAAGACACAAAAAAGTCAATGGATTAAACCTTTCTGACAATCAATATGTAAATAAAATTGAGAAATATAAACCTGACATTAGATTTCAAATTTTCTTCTTAAAACACCAAAAATTACATTTTTATTAATGATTTGGTCATCATGAATCTAGTGACATATTATTAACATTCCACCTTAAATGTGGAAATTATATATCAATTTGATACGTGAAATAACCCAATAGATCAACCCAATATTAGATGAAACTAAAATCCTGAGATGCAAGTATAACTACAAGTATAACTAATCAACAGAAGAATTAGAATTCAGATTGTGGAAAAAACTGACAGCATGTCTAGTACTTATTGCAGAATTCATGCTTCAGGGGGATAGGGTGGATGATGCAAAACAGGATCCATGTAAACCCACTGCTATGCCTCAGTCTGTGTTAATTAAAGCACATGCACAGTAATAAAGCTCACAGACAAATAGGTATGTCAGTTGTTGTCAAGGATAATTATCCTCTGACACCACCATGGCCAACGTGCTTATTTCGATGCACAAGTAGGCTTACAAGGCAAATACTGTTAGTAATCAGCCTAGTTTATGACTCAAGAATTTACAGGCGGAGTTAATAAATAAGCAACATGCAGCTGCCACAGTCCAAGTCAAAGTCCTGTCTGTGAGCGTACTTGTGGCGTGTTAGGAAAGGGAGGCTGGGAGGAGACAGACTGAAGGTCTGCAGGTGGAGAGGAAACAGCTGCTGTGTTGCTATGAACACCAGAGCCCATCTGCAGCATGGTGGAGAGGAGATCACAGCATTGGCATGTCACATGTCCACATAATCTATCCAGATTCAATTATGAGAACAAAATATACTACATGATAGTAGCACTGATTTAAAATGGCGGTGGAAAAAGACAGTAAAAAGGGAACCAGTGACTGTAGAAAATGAGATGATGGATCAGAAAATCAGAAATCAGGACAGGCTTACAGAAACATCAAAATTCTCTGAAAGGTCTGTGAGTGTGTTGTTGGTGCTCACCTGTGCTGCACTGGGAAAGAGAGGTTTGGTGACAGCGGGCTGGGCCGCTGGTGCTACCGGTCGACTGGGTATCGCTCCTGCTGCTGGGGCTGGAGTCATGTGGGGCATCCCTGGCCTCGGTGCCATGTGAGGTGGCATTCCTAAACAATCAACCAGACAGGTCCAGAAATATTCTTATACTCTTACACTGAAAACATATTAAGAGCAAAATAAGCAAGCAGAGTGCCCAATAGTAATAGTAGTAATAGTAAAAGACCCTGACTTTCTCAAAAACAGTCCTTTATTGCTATGTAATTCTGAGATCATTCATTTGACAGACAAATACATGTTACATATTCAATTACATCTGCTGGGCTTTACACTTAAAAAATATGAGCAATGGCAGTTACAGTTTTTGTGCTTAGTTTATGATCTACGCCTCAAAAGAAAATGTTTATCTTAGCTACATGAGCAAAAATTGTATATGTGCAAGCTCTCAAAGGTGTGGTCACATTCAATAATTTGTTAGAATTCATACACAATGTTGTGTTACATTAGGTTATTGATTTCCTCATCAATCATCCCTTATCTGAGTCAGGTTTTCAGTGTCAAAAACACAAATATTATGAGACACTGAACAGTGTAAGCTCTACACTGTGACAGTTTTACTAATGTATACTGAATATTACATAAAACATTTCAACTAGACATATAGTCAGTGAAATGATTTATTCAATTTCAACAATAAAGTAAGTTAATTCAACAGCACAGTATGAATAGTGCCTTACCAAAATCTTCAAATGCTTCTGAAAGCTTTGGGTATCATTTGGATTTTAATTCCACTGCAAAAATTGTTATTATCATTATCATCCTAAGTATTATGTGTAAGTTTACATGAGGCTAGAACCGAATTTTACTTTAATGGTGAAAAGTTCTGTGTCAGTTGATGTTGTTGGACTGTATTTTCACCACCTGGGAGACGTCCTTCAAATTCATGGTTTCCTTAAACTATTGTGGGGTTCTAAAGGATTCAGGTTTGTGAGGTTCACATGTGCTGCAGATACAATCAGACACAGCCCTCATTTGTATACCCATGATGCATTGTCGAGACTTTAAATTTACTATTTTATGTTCACAATAAAAATGTCATGTTTTGTTGGTGTTTTTAATGTGCAGCTGTTGCTTTCTGTTAGTGTTTGTGGAGAAAAAAAAGTGGTTTATGTTGGTAGTTGTCATTTTTGTGCAGGTTTATAGAAGTTTTAGTTGACACTATGAGTGATGGATCTTGAACATTTCACCACTTCAGCTGGAATTGCTATGAAGATGTGGGAATTAATGTTACAAGCTGCAAAAAGTAAAGATGTTGCTTTGTTCTGTATTAAACATGTTCAGAAGGAAATCACATGGATATACACAACAGTTTGTGCAGACAAATTTCTGAGCACATGCGCTTGTTTAATTACTACATGGAAAACAATAATGGAACCAAAAATTTCTTATTGATGTCAATGGAATCATAATTTCTGAGCTGGTTCTAAAGTGAAATTGGGTCTCAATTCCCATCCCGACTCCTGTAACCCCAATATAACCACAACTCACCTGGGGGTATACCGGGCATCCCTGGCATCATGGGAGGCATCATTCCACCCATTGGCATCATGCTGCAAAAGACAATAAGACCAGTAAGAAGATGATGATTTGGGGTTACTATAACTATAGTATACTTACATCTAATTTATACCTCAAAACGATTAAGTTGTTCTATGTGCAAATTATCAGTACAGATGTATAAAGAAAACCATAGAGGTTAGCACTGAATCTGAATTGGTATCATTCAAAACAGTTAATGAGAGTTCTTACCCTGGTGGCATTCCATGCATAGCAGGAGGCATGCCGTGCATCATGGGAGGAACGCCAGGCATAATAGGAGGCATTCCTGTAACAATTAGTCAGGACATATTTTTGTTTACCAACAACTCAACACTGCTGCCTACCAAGCAGCTATACACCTAGGGAACAAAACACCCAAAAAAGACTACATATATAACAATCCCACTGTTTTCTGCTGTATCTGAATCTTGAACCTGCATGCTTTACAGCAATCGCACACACTGAATATATATACAAATATAAATGCATCTACTGGCAGAGATTTGTTGATACTGTTTCCAGCAGAGCTATGAGTGATAATCTTATGAAGTGATCTTATGAATCTAGCAGCCTTGCAAGGTCATGTAACTGAGGCAGCAGGGCTGCTTACCACAACAGTTAGTGATGGTAATGCTCCTTTAAGCTGGTTTGCCAATCAGGTGACAAGAAAACATGGATGAGACCAAAATTTTAAATACAGAGCAGGAGGCAGGCTGGTGTTCATTTGCTCCCATTATAAAATCTGTAAGACTTGAAATTATTGCTCTCCATGGGAAACTGAAATCTTACATTTTGAAGAATGTTAAAGAATTGAAGAATGTTAGTTTTACTTCTTTGAGACTTTTGTCTTCAAAGATAGGTGTTGTCTTTGCATGCAGTTGTTTTTGTTTGCATGGAAGTTCCAAATAACAGAAAATAAGTATGATACGATTTTGGAACCGATTGATTTCACTGAGCACAGCACATCTGAGCCACAGGTTTAATCTGTACTGCATACAGTCACATTCCCCCACCAACAGCGTTTCAGCAGCACAGAGTTTTGCCCACCTGACTATGATTACTTGCTTGAATTTTACTGATTTAGTCTTCTTTTCTTGCTTTTTGTGCTTCTACCATGGATATGTAGGTTACATAGTTAAATGGTTTCTTTTCTGCCTGTCTGTCTGTCTTCGTGATGGTGAGTCTGCACAAGGTCTTTTATTTTGACCAGATCTGCTCTGCTTTTTCTCTGTCTGACTTCCTGCATGCCCTGATCTGCTCTGTGCACACTGACACAGTATCCATCAAAAATAGACTCTGCACATATTTGAAGCAGAGTGGAGAGTTGCTTCTGGAACATGCCGAGGCAGTGCGGGTGGAATCACAAGCACTGCATAGATTGGCAGCGATCAGCTATTGCTGATGTGGCACAGCCATAATGTGATGCAGCCGTGCTTAGTGGAATCTAGCCATAAAGTTGAGGTGTTGAGTTGTTAATTCCCAAGTTCTGCTCTTTGGTAAGAGGTCCTTACCTTGATATCCTGCAGGATGCATCCCAGGTGCACCAGCCACAGGAGGTATACCAAGCTGGGCCATTGGAGCAGCATAGCCTGCCTGGGGTGGAACAGCAGAAACCTGCTGTGCTGATGGTCCTGCTTCATCGTCGTCATCGTCATCCTCATCAGAGTCGTCCTGATTGTTTGACTTTTTCTTTTGACTCTCTGAAAACAGAACGATAATGCTAAAATTACATGTTATACCAATGCTTAAAACAAAATGTCAATCAACGCAGCCTTCGAGAAAAAATAGGATGGTTAAAATGTAAGCACCCAGCCTTCAGAAACAAAGTAGTCCCTTCACCTCATAATATTCTAAATACATAATACCAATGTAAAAAAGACAGAAAACTCTCATCCTTTCATTTAAACTTTCGTTTTTCTCAAACTTGCAAAACAACTACATGAAAATGAACAAACCTTGTGATTTCTGTTCTAATGTCCGTCTTCTTTCCTGCATGTCTTTCTCTGGAATCCCCTCCATACCGTAGATCTCTAGTTCGATGTCTGTTCTTCCAGGAATTGCATTTGGTACACTATCAATCGTCTCTTTGTGTACCTGGAACATATGTAAAATGAACCAATGCTTACTGTAATACAGGGCTAAATGATGTACACAAATAAATGCATAAATAAATAAAATAAGGATTATTATGACAGACATTGCAATTGCAAAGACTTACAACTTTGGTGTGCAAAACTTTGCATTTCGTTGTCATTGAAAACTGCGTGTTATACTTAACTTTCACTGGACTTTGCCACGTTACGATTTTGCTTATAGTTCAATTAACTGGTCAACCCTATTGTCATGACAAGCACATTCAATGAAAACAAAAAATTGCAGATTTTTGGACCAAACCAGTCCAAGAACTATGAGACCGAGGGCACTTCAGAAACTAAAGTAGGATAAGCGATGAAGGAAAATGAACCCACCTGCATGCAATGAATAGCCAGGCCTGGGCCAGTGTACAATTTCTTATGGCAAATATGGCATTTAAAATGCTTTGCCTTCTGATGCTGAATGAGGATCTTCTCATCATCAAAGTCTCGATTACAGTACCTTAAGTTATGCGTTAAGGGCTATATTTAACACAGGACACACAAGCAAAACAACAAAAACACACCGTGCAACACACACGTTCACCAAGAAAAACAATCACAGAGAAAATCCCTGGGCCAAAAAGGATAGTCTTCATCACTATTTTCGTATCAACGGCTGGGTAGAAAAAGCTGCAAAGTTACACAACAACTCGGAAACACAAGGTTTCGAATTGATTGGTTAACGTTAGCGTCGACATTTGAATCATTAATGCATGGCTATCGTGTTAGCAACGGTCGGACCGGAGATAACGTTAGCATTAGCTTTGTTTCTTTCCTCTTAGCAGTACCATGAACTACACGCAATCTACTGCTGTGTAAAAGCACTCGACGCCAAATGTTTTGTATTTATCACTGATAGACCGGATACAATCGGTCCATAAAGCAATTTCTTAGCCTAAAATGACCAGATTGATAAGCTAACGTTAGCTTACAAATTGATGAACCCACGGGCAGGCTGTTATCGTAGGCCTTCCTTTTATCAAGCTAACATGTAGCCGCTAACACTCTTTCTACGTTGGTATTTAGTTCTCCAGCCAAAAGGATACCAGCACCATGGCTTCATCTGCTTCTTCTTTTTACGTCCCATTTTGAAGGAATACTGAAAAAGATGTCTTACAACACAAAACACTAGTCTTATTATCTGTTTGACAACAGCATGCTGTACTCCCGTGACAACGCCGAAAATGGCGCTTAGCTAGAGGAAGTTGTAGTGGACACACTGAAGTCTCGCGTGGACAGAAAATAGACGTGACGTCACAGACACGCCTGCATTTGACTTCACATGATAAATGATATATGCTCATACTTACTGCCATATATTTCCTCTGTGGAAACAAACTGATTGCTGCTGACTTTAACTCAGTCTGTCAAAAATGATGAACTCCGCTGTAATGTAATTCTATGTCTTTCCAATTTTTTAATTCAAAAGAACAGAATTTAAAAATCATCCTCATATATATATTATAATTTAAAGATACCTTAACCGGGGGTTATGGGGTGAATGTCAAGGAAGTGTAAGGAAGTCAATAATACAAAATAAAAAAAATGAGAGAAGGGAAACAAACAATAAAATAAATATTAGGCAAGGGATGAGAATAATTCAATTTCAGCCATTACACAGGTCAGTGGGAAAATCTTTTAAATAATTAAATATTTTTTTGTGCTTTTGTTCCTTTCCATATTTTTGGTGACTTGATGTACGATTTGAATTCAGTTAGAAAATCAATAAATTTGGAAGATGATTTTAAAATTTTGTTCGTTTGAACAAAAAAATTTGGAAAGACATAGAATTACATTACAGCAGAGTTCATTATTTTTGTTTTTCAACATTATACCAAATGTTATATCATTTCTAGAAGTACAATCTGGAAAAGATGGATTTTCTCTTTGATACATTTATGGAAATTGTCATGAGAAAAAAACATGGTCTGTAGTTTTAAACTGTTTCTCACAAAGTGAGCATAAATTATCATCAAAATCAAAATGTATGATAAGTAGCTCCTTAGAGGGATAAATGTTTTTTGAAGTGTGTGTCTTGTTGTGGGTGATATGGGGAATGTTAGGTACATTGTTTTTAGTCTAACTGATTCTTTCTCAAATTTGTGTAGGATGTCATTTTTATTTTGTCTGCCAGGGAATGTTTTTTCAGGGAGACTATTACATTTTTTTAATCCATGATTGACAGTTCTTGAGTTGACAATAAAGGCAGTTGTGGCTCTATGATTTAACACCACTGGCAACCAATGCCCTTACTTAGAGCATCTCTCTGACAGGATTGACACTGTATTATTTTTCTACAGGTATCTATATATTCTGGACGTCTGTGGGCACTGTGTGGGCAGTGAGTTCCATCACAGTGGGGGATGCTGCCTGACCTCACAAGGCATTTTTTACTTATTTTATTTTTTATGTCTTCGATGACAGGACAGCTGAAGACGTGACAGGAAATGGGGAGAGAGAGTGGGGGAATGACACATAGCAAAGGGCCATGGACAGGAGTCGAACCCATGGCCACTGCAAAGGACTCACAGCCTCCGTACACAGGGTGCACGCTCTACCAACTGAGCTATCCAAGCGCCCCCTCACAAGGCATTTTTGCACAAGTATTGGTCTTGTTATGTTGTTGGTGTCCACTTGATGGAGACAATGTTGCAGAAATAGAAACTGGGTTTCTGCCTTGGCATGATGGTTAAGCATCCAATCTGTGATTTTTGAAAGACTGTGTATTTTGTACAAAAAAAAACATATGGCAAGAAGTATGTGGGGGAGCTGTTTCAGTTAGGCCCCTCCTAGTTCAATTTAAGGGTCATCCCGATGTGTCACAGCATTCTTTGTGGTAACAGTTTGGGTGATGACCTCTCCTCTTTCAATGCGGCATTACTATCACGCTTAAACTGAGGTCAGTAAAGAAATGGATTCCTAGGTGTGGAACAATTAAGACTGGCCTGCACAGATCCCAGACCTCTGCCCCATCTACCATCTCTGGGCAATTGCAGATGCGGGGTAAACAAAAAGGTCACCAGCTGCATGCAGTGGGGCACCAGTGGACAGAAAGTCCTGGTGCATTTACGGTGAAACAGTTCCAACCCTTTTCTTGCATTTAGGGCTGCCTATACAACACTAAATCACATTTTCTTAGCCAGAAGAGCACCCTAGAGGGCACATTACTTGTGCACTGGGCCACCATCTTTTATATACCATCAGGGCTTCCAAGTGGGTACATCTGCAGGATTTTTTTTTTCACATGGGTGCCTCAGTGCCTTTGGGGTAAAATTATGACAAGAACATCACTTAAAGTGGCACGGAGAGTGGAGAATATATAATTTGACATATAGTTTTAGAATGAGATAATCAAAGTCACTTTCAGGTGTAGCTAATATAGTCCTTTGCTTGGATGTCCATATACTTTTGGCAACAAAGTTGTGGTGTCTGACTGTGCCCTACTATAAACTACTACTGCATCTATGACTGTTCAAAAAAAAAAATCCCCTGTCTCTGTATCTATATTCACATAGAAGTGGGGGTGCTTTATACTTGAAGTCACATTAAATCAGGGAAATGTTAGTGCCAATGCAACTGTTGTGCCTTCAAAGCACCTTTCATCTCTCTTTCTCTTTTTATTTTTTTGCTAAACTAAGGTTTATGAACTGTCTGAAGCTCACCACCACTGCCATTGTAAATGGGGATATTGAAAAATCAGACTGAAATTTTTTTTTACAAATGAAAGAGAATGAAAGATTCTGTCTCCAGTACAAGTGTATAAACCATCCTTCAGTTGAAGGGAACAACCTTGGTGCTTTATATCACTGATTGGTTAAGACAGATGTGACTTTTTTAAAGTCTACCGGAAATCATGAAGCTAACTTATTTATCTGAATAATGATGAGCAACTTCGGATAGAAGAAATATCCATCTCCATCCTATTATTTGTGCTTTCCCATATAACGTATTCAGATTTGGGTGTATCCATACTATAAACCACTGAATTTTATATAGCACAGTTTGATTTATGACCAACACACCTTCAACGTCAAAAGTAGTTAAAGCAGAAAGAACATATTCTTACTGAGAAGCCTACACTAATGCCACCTATGTGAACGTACATAAACACATGAAACACTAGACAATACTCACACTAACAGAATGACAGGATGGATTAGCTCTAAAAAAGATGGGCAGTGATACATCATCCTGTAGTTTGAAACATTGGTAATAATTATTCATCAGAGTATAAACTGTCAACTTAACTCCTGCTTCTTGTGTGTACCTACAAAGATGTGAAATGCATATTAAAACAGGGCGAAATTGGAACAAGTGCTGCTCTCAGCAGGCAGCATAAATGCAGAGACACTACAAATGCACTCAGACAGATTTTCCTTCCCTGCAGCTTCACTTGTCTTCTCTTTCTCACCAAGGTGAATGATTACCTCTGAAATTGGAGATTTATGAAGGGGAAACAAAACTGAGGCGGCTTTCCTTGGCCACCTAATGAATTTTTCATTGTACGCCTTCAAAACTGCTACTCTCCATATGTTGGTGCCGGCTAGACAGAGAAGACGTTCAGCGACAGCTTAAAGGGTCCCTCCTCTGAATGAATTATGGCTGATTCTTGTATGCTTGCACGTTTCATTGATCACTCTGATGCCTGCTTTGGGTTTGGAGTTTGAACCTAATCTGGTTTCAAGGCTGCAGACCTGCTTGTTTTGAGCACTTCTCTTTGCACATTGGGTGGTGATTCCTGTCCCTGAATATTATTGACTAAAACTGGTTATATGTGTGTGCAAGCATGGGTGACATGAGGTAAGGTCACACTGAGGTTTTTGGGTGGGCCAACTGGATCTGAATGCTTGAAAACAGTTGTTGACAGAGACAGAGGACAAGCACACGAGTTCAATTGTCTGTATACCCACAGGACAGTCAGATTCACCAATTATCAGATACAGTGACGCATGAAACCTCCTCAACTCCACAGGGACATCCATGTCACCAGCTAACATGATTTAGGGGTTTTTGATTTAGGGTTGAACTGTCCCCTTAATGTTCCAAGGCCTCATGCACTCAAACAATGTTTATAATATATATTATATATTTTATGACTAAAAAACAGTGCTTCTCTGTGGTGTATCCTGTTGACCTACTGTCTCTCCCTAGATATCCCTTACCTCACCTAAAAATGATGGCATTGTGGGAAGGAATGGAAGAGGCTGACTCTGATATAAATGAGCACAAAAATCCAAAGAAATCATAGGTTGTTTCTGTATAAAACTGTTTAATGTACTCCAGTATGTACATATCAAATCTACAAAATATGCACAATGTTAAAATATTATCAGCGATTTACCCCTCACTCATTTTGTGTCATAGCCCTTTTTATATACAATCCTCGACCATCTTAACCAATTCTTAAATAGGATACATACAGGATATAACATACCACAATGCAGACCGACCGAACAATTTACACAACATCACCAAGTAAAAAAAAATCAACAGCAAATGCATGTTAAAATATTAATCTGTATATAATTACATTTTAATAATGTTTGTGCGAAGCAGTTACCAGTGTAACATGAGGTTAAAGTACAGTACAGTTTAAGACTCACAGCTCAGGGCTGGGGTCGTTTTCTACCCCAGTTTAATCAATTAACAATTTCAGTTGTGACAGAAACTAATGAGGGAGCATTGATTTACTTCTCCCCCTCTTTGCCTCCTGATGCGAGAGTGAAACGACCCCAGCCCGGATGTAGTCGAGGTCAGGCATGTGTGCTCTTCTACGTTTGGTAATGAGAGAAAAGACTAGATTTATTCAGAATGGCCAAGCTGTCCCCATCAGTGAATGTCTTCATTTGTCTAATCCCACTTTCCTTAATTCACCAATCAATAAATAAGCTTCTGTCACTTCTTCGCAATTTTCCAGCATCGCAAAAATCACTGCAGATGCCAGGAGGGGGACACCAAAATGACAAGAATTTGACTGCATTTCTGTGTTGTCCCAAGGGTCTCAGTGAGAGACTCTTTAGAGATCATGAAAATTTCTTTGTTACATTCGACCAACTCCTCACAGACAAAATTAGATTCATTTTTCTAACACAAAAGCAATTCTTGTCAGGGGATTTGCTCTTCCCCCTGGTGCTTGTAGCAGTGTTTTGGCATCATTTTAGAAAGCTTAAAGTCTGAATGGCACTTCTGCTTCTTTTTTTATCTGTACACACAATAGTACAATTGTCACACACAAAAGACACAAGTTTGAGGTTCAAACTAAGCTGAACACAAATTAATCCTCCTCTGGGGGAAGTGCCAAAAGCTGAAGGCACCACTGAAGGAACCCTCGCTTTCCTTCAAAGGTAAATTCATAATACAAAAAAAAAAAAAATGTTGCAAAAACTCATGATTTCAAGACAACTGCCTTATTTTTTACAATTTGAATAGAACTCAAACTGTTGAAATTAACTAAACAAAGTTTTGACAAGCTATAACCTTTTGACATAATTTACTTATCTTCTTTAGATGAACTAGAATGTTTGAGTTTTAGAGACCCCAAAAATTGTACACAGTGAGCTGCGAATCAGATTTGTCTTTATTTGGGTGCTTGAAAATTAAATGGGTGTAACTGAGACCATTATTTACTTTTACTTCATTGAGTTTGAAAAACAATTTTTGAAATACATTTTTTGGGGGTTCTAAAACTCAAACATTCAAGTTTATCTACAGAAGAAATTTAAATTATCATAACAAAACATTATTAGCTGGTAAAACTTGGCACAAAACTCAAAAATCTATTGAAGCTGTCTTGAAATTTTGTGTTTTCTTAACTTATGTTTTTACAGTGTAACTATTAAAGTAAATACTCTGTGCTCTCTCTTTATCCTGCTGTCTGCTTCATCTAAACTTCTTGTATGTGTATGAGCTGCTTGTAACGATGACAACACACCAACTAAGCCTAAATTCTCATATGACCTTATTCTTCATTTACTGATGATGAGGGTGCAGGCAGATTACAGGATTTGCAGGAACCTCTCTGTCCGAAAACAGGTTGTACTGCAGGGTTTTACTGCCGTCACCCTACACATGAGGCAACTGTGCAGAAATACTTTCATCAGGCTGACGTCTCCATGAGAAGGCACCATTGGATTGAGGAGGAAGAGGCAGAGAAGGTTAAGCCATGTGGACAGGAGTGCTGCTCCTGCTCCTGTTGTGTTACATCCGAGGCTTCTCAACAAATGTCACACTGGCTGTGACTCTTGAGACAACGTCCAGCAGAAATGTAGACAAAGAGCAGATGGAGGTTAGCTTGCATGGTAAGCAGGAGTGATGGTAAGGCATTGCCACAGCAAGACCTCCCTGCCTCAGAGCGCTGGATGTAGGAGGAGGGCTGCTCTGATACCCCCACAATGAGGCTCTGAACATGAGGGCTGAGGTGACTCATCCAGCCGGGCGGTCAAGGATCTACCAATGAAGGAAAAACAGGAGTTCAGTGTCTCGTCTGCCTCTAATAAACAGGAGTCACGGTGGCGGAGGCAGTCGCACGTCAAGCAAGCTGTAGGCAAAGATGTTCCAGAAGACAGCGCAGAGCACAAACAAGGTGTAGACGCAGAAGAAGATCCAAAACAGGGACTGCTCCTGGAGACGCTGCTCGTAGTTCTGCAAGACTACCACCCCCAGTGTCAGACCGACCACCACCCCTCCCAGGTGAGCCACGAAGCTGGGATTAGGGCATGGAGGGAAGGCTGGAGGGTAGAACCGCAGCCAAACCGCCCGACCAAACTCTACACTCACTGTGACAGACAGAAGGAGAGAGAAAAGACACAATATTTGTAAAGTATGCGCCTATAACAGCTGCTGCACAAAATGTGATAAAACAATCGCTCATAGGTGGAAGAATTAGAGTTGCTTTTATTTTGTTACCAACAACAACACTGGGCAATTACACCGCCAGAATCAGCAGTACAAACTTCCCTCAGTGAGGTAAACATTGGCAGAGGAAGTAACCGCTGAGCTGGTCTTTCAATAGAAAATCCATCAATAACATTTGCAAATCTAAGTAAGGGCTAGGAGGACAAGGTTTGTGTTGATAAAAAGCTTTTTATATTCTTCAGCTTTGTTATTTTACAATCTGAATTTGCTGGATCAAAGCCACATCTCCACTGAACAATATGGGTCAAGATAAAACATGTTGTGGTCATGATATGCTTGAAGACTGACCTACTGGTCAGATAAATGATCTAAGATAAAACAAAACTGGGGAGGTTCCCACTAGAGATCAAAGTCCTGTTTTCAATATCTCAATGTCTTGATACAGTGTAAATAAGCAACTCGCCACTTTTCCCAACTACTTGATGTTGTGCCCTGCAGCATTTCATTTTTGTTTGTATCTGTTTTAATCTTGGAGGTAAAAAGGGTATCTCAGAAACAACAATTATGACATGTTTCCACTGCACGTAAACTTTCTGAGCCACTACTGCACTGCTTTTTGTTGCAAAGTTACATTGTTTCATTGTGCACATTGTACAAACAAATTATGCTTTATAATGTGATAACGGTGAGGTTAAGAAATGCATAGGTTTAGGGACAAAAAAACACATTTGGTTAGGCTTTGAGAATGATCATGGCTTGGGTTAAAATGATCATTCTTGCAAGATCCTTTGTGGGTCTGGGGTTTCCATCTAGACATGACCCAATCCTGCACTGAATCTCACACGCCTTGAAAAGTTCTTGTGTCACATAAAAAAATTAATGACGGTTAACTTTGCATTGCCACCCTCAGTGGGTCTTCATGGTTACAAATCCTCTATATGCTGAAGCTGCACTGCAAAAAAAAGTTTAATATTGTTGCCCTTGCAGCGAAATCATATTTCTCTAATTAGGGATCTTTGATGTGAGATTGATGTGAATTCTGGTGATGGAATATTTTAAAATAATCAAGGACAATTCTTTTAAATCTGAATTGAAAGTGGCATCTTTATTGAGACTTACTGCAAACCAGAGCCATGGCCATCCGGAATAACTTAAACTGACACTTCATTCCCGACCAATTCTACAGAAAGAGAGTGACAGAAACGATGGAGAATTCATGAGGGCATTTTAAAGTTCTGATCATAAAGACAAAGAACAAACAAAGCTAGGTCAAGTCCTCCTCAGACACACACACACACACACACTGACATGAAATGACATGAGATCTTGCCCTCTGTCTCAATTCACATCAATTTTGGAAAGCCCCAGAGACACTCCGACCCCCAATCTGTTCTTCCTGTGTTAGATAATATGATTTCAACTGAGAAAGAGAAGGACAAACTCCTCCACCCCAACCCCAAGAATGTTCTGGCAGGGTACATAATGAGCACCCTATTAAACATAATAGAGATTCACATGAGAGCCTTCTGCCTGTGTCTGTGATGACCCACAGGATGGAGCGTTTAGACTGAACACAGTAGACACAGATGTCAGAGTGCAGCAGGATGGGATTTCCTCACATGCTGTCACACAAACGTCCACACACACACACTTTCTGGTCTCGAAGAAAAGGACAAACTGAAGGTGATGACGAGGAATATATGGCGTCTGTAGATAGACCAACACCTGCAATGCTCTGCAATGCTCTGCAGTGACAGGACAACTGAGTGATGTGATAATCATCTACACACACACACACATACACACACACAAAAACTTACCATTACTACATTGGCCAGATGTGCTGAGACCAGAGCGTATACTCCACCAGATGAGCCAACCACTGGAGCCGTCATATCGGTGACAGACACCGCCAGGGACCCTGTAGCGATGATAAAGGGAAATGTTTATGGTACATGAAAGCAGATGTCAAATAGAAATATAGAATAGCCTATTTTTATTTCGCAATACAAGCCAACTTTGAAATCACAACCAGGAACAATAATATATTATGGAAGGAAATTAAGGAAAAATATGGAAGCCCATTTCCTTCGATGTAATGAAAAAAATCATCCTGTAAGCCATTAAAATGTGAAGGTTTCTCAAAATAATGACTCACTTAAAATCATAAATGCAACATTAATTAAGAGGTTCAAGGTTTAATCTTGACCTTGGAAATGGCAAATAAAACAATCTCTGTCTAAGGTCAAGATTTAACTTTGAATCTCATCTTTTAAGCCAACACGGGCAAGATATCTGAAATTTTCTGGCCACTTGGAGACAACACAAACACACACTACATACATCAAATTTTACTGCAAGTTGATACTTGGAGTTGCTTTTTAACACATCCAACAGATGCAAGCAACATTATTATTCATTTGGAGCCATATTTGTGTTCACCTGATGAGTGTAAATTCCATTATTCACTTTCCTTTCTGCTCTGTTTTTGGTCTCCACCAACTTCTGAGGGAAATGTCTGGCCCTTTCCAGCCAAAATACTCAGAACTAACTAACTACTTTTTAGGGAAATAAAAGGATTCTTGTATGTGCCTATTGTTGTTTCCACAGCAATTCTGCAATTGTGATCCATTGTTACAATCAAATTATTCATCATAGCTGCTTTTAAGTGCTCAGAAAGACTGCGAGTCTATAATCTGTGCCAAATGGTCAGCTATCTTTGACCAGCAGGTTCTCCAGCAGGCCATGTTCATATTAAACTTCATGATGAGCTTGTGACCTTTCCCTCAGGCTGTAGATTTAAAGTACACCAGTTCAAGTGCAATAAGACTAAAAATCTTTGTCCCTTATGCAATAACCCTGCTAAATTTGCAAATGTAATTTGCCATTTTGTAGTGTTCTGTGGGGTTTTTTGTATTCTGTATTTTATATCTACAGAAAACATTTCTGTTCTTGTTGTCTATCTACATGTGTTAGTTTTATCCATGGGGTTTTTTTTTTATTTTGTGCCCTGACTGTAAGTCCAGTTTCCAACTTGGGATAATAAAATGTCTGAATCTCAATCTGGTCAAACTTCATTTCATTATGAAGTTTGCGTGATATGATCAAAAGCTACTTCATGGACCTTGTGACAATGTGTGAGTGTTTGCTCAACTATATTAGATGTGTTTACCCTGGCATTTTGGCATTTTGTGGATAAATGGATAAATAAATTTTGTGCAAATTTTCCAAAATGCGATACAATGCTAAATGATACAGTGCTTTATGTGTTTATTTGAAATGTGTCTCAGGCTACATTCTCAAGTCTGAGCTTTCACTATTCAGGAAGAAATTTGAATATTTTTTTCCCTCAGAGGATCATACTGGCAGACACTGTGACTAACTGGCTAATTTAAACTGTTTTTGTACAAACTGCGACCATTTGTGCACTGAAAACATCCGTTTTGAATGGCATAAAGGCTGCTCTGCCACTCGCTATTTACTGTGGGCGTATCATAAATAGGCCTTCGTGAATAGAGGCTTGCTCTTACTGTACCAGCACACACTGTGATTTTATGTAAAACAAATGCATTCATACAAATTGGGCTGCTGCAAACAGGGAATAGCTCTCTTTAGCACCTTGGTACCTATTCATCGCAGGCACAAAAGATTCAATCAAGCATTTCTATTTATTTCTATTCAAGCATTCAGAAGTTTAAATATGGGGTCATTTGGAGACATAGTCCCGGGAGGAAATGTGTTCCCACTGCAGTCTGAGTGCAAGAGACAGGATAAAAGAAAAAAGGAGACAGAGATATGCTTAGTTAGCCTATTAAATTACGTGAAGACAAACTCTTTTTTCTTTCTTTCCCTCTCTTCGCTGTACACTCCATGCACGCTTCATTCCTCAGTCTATCTTTTCCTTGCCTTGTCTCCATGGCACTGACCTGTGTACATTATTGATGCTAAGTATATGAGACACAACTGCCCACGCTGCTTAGGGAGAGCGCATGGAGCCGTTGATGAATGGTCTTATTCTTTCCCTCTATGTTCACCCACCTTCTCTCTGTCTCTCAACTATAATACACTTTATTTGCATTACATATTTATTCATGTATGCATATGTATACTGTACAATTTACATCACATAAGGAATTTGGTACCACTGCCATTTGTTGTTTGTTTTAGTCTTTTAGTTTAAATGTGAGGTACATTTCTTTGAGTCTTGAGGGCTTGTGGATGGTGAAGACAGATTTAGCTGGTGTCTCTGAGCCAGCTGCATAAAATGTAAATCATTATATGGGATGTGTTGTGTCTATAAATCATACTGGTAAGAGTCTGCACCACTTTGAAACTGCTTATTATTTCGCTGCCATATAATATCAAAGGCACTAAGTGACAACTTCTAAATTCTAAATGGCAGTAGAGGTTTTCAGCACATGTACAAACAACAACACATCTTCGAACCAACCGACTATACTGAATCACCACTGTCACTGACTGCTTTCAGCAATGGAGCTGATCTCACTGGTGATAGACAGCACCATTGTCAGCTCGGCCGTAATGCACATTTTTTTCACTTCCATGTTAAAAGCCTAAAGTCATAGAAACAGCATAGTCTGATAACTCTGTCGTAAATAGTGAGCTGGTGAATGTAACAGCCTGAACCACAAATAGACTTAATGTACTATTGAACTAAAGACTTTCAGAATCAACACTAAAGTTGTGGCTGTATGAATGTTAATGTGCTTACATACTATTGAACATAGGCTACAAACTAGAGGTTGTCAGAATTTCAATATTAATGTCAATAATCAAAATCAAATGGACAATTTTGCCTACTGGAAACCTGCAGCTGCACTTTTCACTGATGGAGTCGGACTTTGTTGTGAAAAATGCCATAGTAACACCGCATGAACAAGGATATTTTATTTCTCTTCTGTGACAACAAACACAATTCACAGCCTTTTAGTAACTTAAATCACATAACTACCCTTTACAGCATGAGGCACTTTTCTGTGATTATGCCAGCATGCTGGCACCAGCAATTTGAAAGATGAATTTGAACATGTAAATGACAGTCCGTGATCTGTTGATTTTTACAAATGAAGACTAACAATGGTGTAACTGTCAGTGCTAAAAAAAAAAGAAGTTTAAATTCAATTCATATCAACTCGTGGATTTAGAGAATTGTGACACCCCTATTATGAAAGTGCAACTGAAAGGTGATCAAGCCACTTAGCTAGGGGTGAAAAAAGCCAATGAACTACATAGCCAGTTAGTATGAACCTTCAAACTGAACAAAATGAGCAGTTGTAATGTTTATGTAAAGTTTTATACTAATGGCACAAAATGTCAAGCCTGCCTTGTCATTCTGGCTCCATTAGGCCCATAAATCAACCACAAACTAAAATGGACTTCAAGTCAAGCGAGGGCACATGTAGCTGGTGGTGTTGAATGATCATTTAAACTGGACATCTGGATCTTTGTTAAATACCCTTGTCTGTACAGCCCAGTTGTCCTTGCAGTAATTCTGGAGCAAGGACAGTAGATTATTTGCTCCATGGTAAATAAACAAAAATAAACAGGCCCTGTGAGTAGTGGACCTCATTTAGATATTTAAGCCTGTGTGTGATTTCTGGAAAAAAATGCAGCTGAGTGAGCTCAGCCCTCAAATAGTTCAACCAACTAAGCTGAAGCCACATTTAGCGGAACTTTGTACATTAATGCCGTCGTGTGGTTTGGATGATGCTCAGGAAATATTAAGCTCAATTTCACCTGGCTATGTTTACTCTCTCTCTCTCACACGCACACAACAATGGAGTACATTACAACTTACGCAGACTGTATGTAATTACAGAAGACAGAAAGGACCCTGGAGGACACAGATATCAAATCATCATAAGGAGGGATGATATGATAAGGCACGGCATCTTAATCATGGCGCTATTTATGGGACTGGGCACAGCATGAGGTGAAGGAAAACATGTCCACATACACAAGCAACACATACATTACACCATACAATGCAAACAATAACAAAACACATGCAGTTAACTACACACACACCCAACATTCCCCTGCTGCCTGCGTCCTTGCAGTGACCTCATTCTTTGAGTGTTTGATGTTTTTTTATGATGATATTTCTTTGGATTAATTGAAAAAAGAAAAAATGGAAACCTCAAAGGGGGAGAGGTAACTGTACTGTAATAATGCTCCTATACACTGCAAACACAACACAAAATTAGATAATATTGTGATTAAACCATTGACATAAACTGGCAATAGTTTATCAGGAAATTATTCAGTCAAAATGCAAACTACATCATGTCTTTCATTGCAGAAACCTCTATTGCAATCAAAAAGACATTTTAAAATTGCTGGTGAGAAATATAGGAGAGAAATAGTTGCATGTAGTTAATTTGCTGTTTTTAGATGAAGAATGGGATCCACATAGTGAACAGTCCTGAAGGAATTTAGTGATGTGGAGAGAAAACTGTGCTTTCAGAAATTCACAAAAAATTACCTATTGCATCCTGGAATGTGTCTTACTTATAATAAAATCAGGATATTATTTATTTATTCATGGTTTATACACCGATCAAGCATAAGGTTATGACCACTGACAAGTGAAGTGAATAACACTGATTTTCTCTTCATCATGGCTTCTGTTAGTGGGTGGGATATATTAGGCAGCAAGTGAACATTTTGTCCTCAAAGTTGATGTGTTAGAAACAGGAAAAATGGGCAAGTGTAAGGATTTGAGCGAGTTTGACAAGGGCCAAATTGTGATGGCTAGACGACTGGGTCAGAGAATCTCCAAAACTGCAGCTAATGCGGGGTGTTCATGGTCTGCAGTGGTCAGTATCTATCAAACGTGGTCCAAGGAAGGAACAGTGGTGAACCGGCGACAGGGTCATGGGTGGTCAAGGCTCAGTGATGCACCTGGGAAGTGAAGGCTGGCCTGTGTGGTCCAATCCAACAGACGAGCTACTGTTGCTCAGAGTGTTGAATAAATTAATGTTGGTTCTGATAGGAAGGTGTCAGAATACACAGTGCATCACAGTTTGTTGTGTATGGGCCTGCATAGCTACAGACCAGTCAGGGTGCCCATGCTGATTGACTGAGTTTGAGATGTTGACTTGGCCTCCAAATTCCCCAGATCTCAATTCAATCGAACATCTGTGGGATGTGCTGGACAAACAAGTCCAATCCATGGAGGCCCCACCTCCCAATTTACAGGACTGAAAGGATCTGCTGCGAACATCTTGGTGCCAGATACCACAGCACACCTTCAGGGGTCTAGTGGAGTCCATGCCTCAACGGGTCAGGGTTGTTTTGGCAGCAAAAGGGAGACCAACACAATATTAGGCAGGTGGTCATAATGTTATGCCTGATCGGTGTATGATGGGGACAGATAAAGTATACAAAGACAAACTGAAATTAGCTGTCAAATACCAGAATCAAAGTTTTTATAGTGGATGCTAATTTGCAATACCCATCCACAGAAGAGCTTTTATGAAGATAAGAGATTAAAACAATAAGGTAAAAAGATGGTAAACTGCAGGTAAAAATATTTATAGACATTTAAAATTTAGATAATGAGTACAGGTTTGTTGCTGGGCAAACCAGGATTTGGTAATTCTCTTAAAAGTAGTGAAGTTTGCAGCGAATTTCAAGTGATCAGGAAGCGAGTTCAAGAACTTTCAATTTCCACTTGAAGCACCTCTGGTGGATCTGCTGCAGCTCTGTAATTTCTTGATGTATTAGCAGAGAGGCTGATGCTAATAATATACTAATTGTGTGACAGTTCCTTCCTGATTTGGCACTCTTGGCCAATTAAATATGCTCACACACACATTGTTCACACCGGCTAGAACAGCTTGTAGTGTGCAGCTTGTGGCACTGTGCTAATTTTGCTATGCAGTACCAGTAATGTCTTTACAGAGTTGTAAAAGCCATAAACCACTGTGAGGTGTCTGTGTGTTTAATAATCCTCCAAAACTGCACTGAAGTTATGCCCAATTCTCATGGTTAATCTCAAGTCAATCTTAAATCAGCATGCTGACTTCCCTGATGACCCTGTATATTCAAAGGAATATGGGACTGAAAGTGAAATTAAAAGAAAAGTGACATTTAGCACCAAACAGGAGTTTCCTCTTTGCCTAATGTGCCATCTTCTCAGGTGTGTGACCATAATGGCAACACAGCAAGGTGGTGTAATAACAGCATCTGACTCACCAGGTCATTAAACACTGCAGAGTAATCTAAGCTTGATTGCACACACAAACACACACCCACACACACTCCAGTGAGCATACACACTGTTTTCCTCCCTTTAATAGGAACACAAACATGGGGAGAAAATATATTCATGCATGAATCAAGATTATTCAACATTTCTGAATTGATTCTGTACTGTAAAAACTAAAAAGTTGAGAAAAGTCAAAATTTCAAGGTAACTTATTTCAATAGATTTTTTTGAGTTGTGAGTGAATGGATGACAGCAGCCCATCTTCGCTCCTGTGTCACGCCCCAACCCCTTCATGAATGAAACCAGCCACTCCAATTTGAGTGCCGGTCAGTACTAATTCTGAGGTCTTTGCCAGTTTACATGCATAAAATACTTAAACCATATCAACCATATCGCTGTTTAACTATTAGGAGCCCAAATCCTCTGGCCAGCAAGGAGAGCAATTATACTATGTCTTTGCTGATCAACAATAACTGTTGTTACACATATAAAATGAAAGAAATAGGGTTCCTTTCAGTGAACAAACCTGACATTTGACCACCTTATTGAATCTACAGGTAATGTATTTCAGACATTTGTCTCTTTTTGATATCAATAATACACTTTTACTTGGTACTGTTTTGGTACTGTTGAACCAAACTCCAATCAAAAAGTAGCTGTTTTATTGAAGGATCATATTTTTTCACGGTAAAATCCTTGGTTACACCAGCCATAAGACTCTTTTCTGATTTGCTTTGATCTATAAGCACAATCGACACAGGCCATTTACCCTGAAACATCATTAAATAACCTGTGATTGAGTGTTTGCATAGACACACATACTGACTGGCTGCTTGCACATAGCTTGTTTTCACCTGAAGGGGGGTGTAGTTATGGGACATGATGTATGGCTGCTCTCACCTATTCAAACTCTTAAGTTTTGAAAAGGTTTTACCAACTAACAATCTTTTGCTGAAATAAGTTACTTTTCTTCTGTAGATATACTTGAATATTTGAGTTTACCGAACTCTTTTTTAACAGCGTAGAATAAAATAAAACTTGCATATTAACATTATGACTCATGGAAAAACTGGTAACAGCTTTAATTAATTTGGAACAAATTTAAAATCAAGCATTCCTTTTGAGTCTAATTGTGACCTTCAATTATGAAATTAAGCAATAATATGGACAACTGCTGAGGTTACACCCTTTTAACACACACAGACAGAGACAAAGAGACACTCAAACACCTGGTTCAGGACACCTCCACCTTTGTAGTTCCTGCATTTAGGAAGTGTGTCTCAGCAGGGTGACCTCCATCCCTTTAACTAACTTGGTTTAATAACATTATTTTAGTTTGCGTGCACACACACACACACACACACACACACACACACACACACACACACACACACACAGAGACAAGGACACAGTCTCTCACAGTCCGTCAGCAGGACCCAGGAGGCCTGTAGTTTTTAGAGTCAAAAGTGGCATCTCATTTATCTTGGCTGTTCTTCCCAACTGGAGAGAAAGAACAGGGGACATGAGGGGGGAATAACAATGCACATCAGCACTCATAATGAAAAAAGTCAACAGTGTGGCTGTAGTGCATCCGAACGGTGATGCAACTGCGCCTATAGCTGAGTATGTGACTTTGTGTGACTTCCCTCTGTCTCTCTCTGTTGTTCATTTTACTGTCTACATCTGTTTTTCTGCTGTTGTTCACTTGTGCTTGCCTGTTGCTGCATCAGTTATATGCTCTTTGTTCAGGCAGACTGTGTGTTATTATGTTTGTGCACTTGTCTGCTGTCCATGAGTGAGTATTTGTGTGTCTGCACGCAAGTCCCTTGATTCCATTAAAGTGTCGGTGTGTGTTTGCCCTAGAAGGTCATTAACCTCCCTCTGAGTACTTGACCTGTGAACTCCGCCTTGACCTCCATGTATGAGCCAGCTGAGCCCCTTTCCTAGTCTCTTACCACTGCTAGTTGTGTTTCTTTACACAATCTGGCAGTGTCATTGTGTATTTTAACTTGTTGTTAGTGTTGTACCTGATTGTTTACATTGTCAGCCACTTGTCGAAAATGCTCAAGGATTATGAAAACTGTTGAAATAACATTGAATCAAAAAGAATGTGTAATAAATGTGTTATTATCAGTGGGTAAGTGATTTTTTTCTCTTAGTATTAAAAGAGTAATATCTACCAATTGTGCATGCAAAAATGAGTACTGCAGTCCAAATAGCAAGTCAGAGCCATAGATGGTATATTAAATAGGTTGATATCCTATTTAATACATGATCTATGGTTGAAGCAAGTTGTTTACCCCCACCTCCTTCTCCCCAGACTCGATGAAAGCTCTGCAGACTACAGGACCACCACAGGAGCACAGGATGTATGCAACATGGTAAACTGACAATAACAAGCAATGATGAGTCCTGCACTGTAAGTTGATCAGCTGTTTATAACTGTCAGTTGTCTGACAATCTAAAGTTTAGCTTGTTATCCTTACAACAAAAACCACTGCACCAAAAATACACGCTCTGGACTTTGAGTTTTTGGGAAAATAAACCCATCTTTGTTGAACTTTAAACCTGTACTCTTTGTGCTTTGCCTGCTTGGTCCACGGCCCTGTGTATAAGCTTTATTTTCTCTACCAAACCAAACACATTTGTCTTTCCATACTTGTATGGTCCCACACTGACATAATGCATTCCTTAAGTCCAACCTTTTATTTTATTTTACCTGTATCCATGCACCACAAGATACACCCTTGGGATATATACACCGCCTCTCTTTTAAACCTAAAATTGGTCTACATAAGTATAGCAGTACAAGCCCACACACACACACACACTCACACACACACACACTCACACACACACACACATGCATGCACACGCACACTACAGCTAACAGATATGTGATTTCTGAGGCAAGTACAGATGCTGATATTTGAAAATAAAAACATTAATTAATTCATAAAAAAAACAATATATAAACTGATATTGATTCTTTAGATGAATACTTTTTGCAACAGCCTCCCAAATTTGGTTATCAGGAACTTGTGACTAAGTTATATACTGGGGCAGGATATTTTAGAGCTGAACAACAAACTTTACTATCAAAAATCACAATAATAAAAGATAACAAAACACTATGAACAGTTAACTACTTAAAATTATATCCTTAATTTCATATCTCTCCATACGTTTTAACCATCCACTAAAGTAAAAAATGCCACTAAAAAGATCATAAGTAAAAGTGCAGCCTATAAAACACATATGTACAGTATATGGCACACAATGATAAGCAAATATCAGTTTATCTCACCCGCCTTCTTGTTGCTAAATATTAATCTGAGAATCGTGACTTTGGCTAGAGTCATTCTGCTGCCAAAATAAATTTTAAAAAGCCCAGTCAGACACAACAAACACCACAGCCAACACAAAACCAGATCGCGCCTCCTCTCTTCCGCTGGTGGTCGATATCTAATTAAAACAGCAGACATGTGTGTGTGTTTGTGTTGGTCAGTGTGCGTACATAAGTGTGTGTGATTTATGGCGTGTTTCCCCCCCATTTCACTGCGAGGCTAATGCTACAGGCCACCACAGCTGGTGTCCCCAGGGTGTTTGTCACTGACCCCTGCGCACACACACACACACACACACACACACACACACACACACACACACACACAAATGGAGACTCAGAGATAGAGACAAAGAGAAAGAGACATCATTTTCATGAATATTAAAGAAAATCTCACTGGCAGCAATTCATATCCCACAATCCTCTCTGCACATCACTCAATGAGACATCATGCTTCCATCCACCAAAAATATTTATCATCTTAACTAAACAAATACAGGGGTCGTATTACAGAAACTTACTGACCTGCAGATCCTGTGTTAACTGTTTAGTAACCATGTTAATTAAGGCTAGGACCTGATTAAGGAAAAAGGTCATTACAGATGAACAGTTCCTTAGTCAGTGTTCTTATCCTAGGACGGGGAATGTCTATGCGTATTAAATGTCTCTGTGTGTGTGTTACACAAGCATGAAGCATCATCCAAGTCAAAACACAGAGTCCTCCTCCCCTCGTCCTATCAGTCTTGTTTCATCCTGTCAGCTCGGAGTGCGATCTGCCCCTAAGGTGCAACAGCCTGATCCAGGATGCTGTGCAGCAGGTCTCTCTGTGTCTTTCTATCTTAACAGAAGTTTTAAGAAGACATTTCTGTAATACAGCCCAGTTTTCTCATGGCTAAAAGTGTTATCTCAAAGCCCCCAAAAAGTTCCACAATGCCTTGAATGTTGGGTTTGGGAAAGGAAATCAACAGTGGGAGGGGATGACTTTGTTAGTTTGAACTGATTCAGTTAAAAAAGAAAAAAGAAACAAGTTCATGATCTCTCAGACACACACACACACACACACACACACACACACACACACACACAAACAGACATGCAGTCTTACTACCTCAGCTGATTTACAGGGCTGAACACTGAAATTGCACCAGTGCCTGAGGTTGATAGGGAAGTAGGAAGGGAGCAGTGACATTTTGCTCAAAGCTGTGCATCTTGCTTTTTTCCTCACTTGTAGTTGCTCGCTCGGTTTCTCCTAAATCTCACCCACCTCCCCTCCTCTTCCTTTCTCCTCTCCTCTCCTCTCCTCTCCTCTCCTCTCCTCTCCTCTCCTCTCCTCTCCTCTCCTCTCCTCTCCTCTCCTCTAGGTTTCTCATATCCTGAACCCCCCCTCTCCAAACCCATTCAGGCTTATTAACACTTATGAATTCATCTCCCGTCCTCCATCTTTTCTCACTCTTCATACCTCACACACTCCCCCTTTCCTATTTCCTTATTATCGTGATTGTGTGTGTGACTGAGCTCCATTTGAGATGACTCTCTCCACTCTGCCCTTTTGTACACAGCCGTAGGGTGACGCAGGGGGCTTTAATGGGGCACTGACAACCCCCAACAACCCACCACGTCTGGTAGGAGGCAGAAACACAAGGCCATCTGTCCCCAACATCCCACACACCCACACACACATACGTTAAATTTTCTCATTGACCAGTATCCACCAACACACAAGCTGTAACCTGATAGGTTGTTGAATGTATGAAAAACACACAACAAGCAGATGGAACAACAGTAGAGTTGAAAGTGTGTGTTTCTGTGTGTGTAGATAAGAGGTAGGGAAATGTATACAGCGAGCAGAGAAGGACTCAGATTGCAATTGTTGCGTGTGTGTGTGTGTTTGTGTGTGTGACCACATGCCCACCTGCCAGCACACCACACACGTACACCAGTCCGATCCGCAGGGCTCCATGGACCATTTCTAGTGGAACTCCCACCAGCAGCTGCATGGCCATGTTCAAGCTCAGGTGTTCGATCCTGTAAAACACACACACACACGTGCACACACACACACACACACACACACACACACACACACACACACACACACACACACACACACACACACACACACAGTCAAATTAAATCCATATTTAATCATATGACTCAAGAAAATGAATCACAATAGTGAAAGAAATGACAAATAAAGATACTGTCAAGAATGAACCATAGACAAAATGATAGTGTTGTGTCTGATCTTGTTTCTTTATTTTGGATTAATATATACATATATTTCTTTATTTCTGCTTTTTTTATTGATAGTTATTTGTAATTGTTAAAAATAACACTTAAAGTTTACTGTCAAAGTGTCCTAATATAATTTCCAGCAGTTTATTGTTAATCTGAAAATATCCTGCCTCCATTACATATCCTTGTCACAGGTGTTAACCACTTTTGAGGGATCACTGCAAAAATGTGATTATTCTATTCTGCTTATTATATTTTGTAGAAAGAATATAGGCCAATACAATGACACCAGAATTTTTTTTTCCACACCCTCATACTGGTATCAACATCAGCCCCAAAAATCCAGTATCTGTTAACACATTGTGTCAAATATATTGATCTGGCCATATATATATATATATGTATGGAGTTCAAAGTAATCTTCATGGTGCTACAAGTATTGAAAAATGACACTATGTCATTGTCCCAGTTATTGCCAGCAATGATCTGTAGAATATGCAGGGAACTTTTTCAACTGAAACTACTTTTTACTATGGAAATAGTCCTCATGAAAAGTTTTTTTTTTTTTTTTAAGATATTTTTTGGGCTTTTTGCCTTTATTGATAGCGAAAGCTGAAGGTATGACAGGAAAGGGGGGTGAAGAGACAGGGGATGACACGCAGCAAATGAGCCGCAGGCGGGATTCGAACCGGCGGCCGCTGCAGAGCACTAACAGCCTCAATACATGGTGCGCACACCCTACTGACTGAGCTATAGGGGCACCCGTCATGAAAAGTTTTGACAGCACATTTTATAGATTGTTCACATTAACTTGGACACAGGTTCAGGACAGATGTTTTTCAATGTCGTAAGCACCTCCACCACTGTACTGGGGTGAACTTAGAGACAGATATCTCAAACCTGGGCACATCTGTGGGGCGGCATCTAGTAATTATTTTCATTATTGATTATATTTTTAGATTTTTTTTTCATTTGGCCTATTAAAAAGTCAACACAGAGCCCAAGTTGACATCTTCAAAAGTCAGCACCAGGTTAAGATGTTGAATAGTTATACAAAACACACCAATTCTTCACATTTGAGAAACTGAAACCAAGCCACATTTGTCATTTTCATTTGATTAAACAAATAAGGTGACTAATGAATTATCACAATTGCTGCTAATTAATTTTCTAGTGATAAACTAATCAAACTGCCTGCAAGAATAAATGCCAGCAGTTTATGTTTTAAAGTTTAAGTAAATCAACTCTGCCAGCCTTAAGAAACATTTCCATATGTATTGTTTGAAAGTTTTTTCAAGACAAAGAAAGAAAGAGAAAGAGACAGAGACTGAGTCTGCACAGTTCTCCTCTGAGGTTTGTTTTCTGAGCCAACATTCGCACTCTGTTTTGGTTTGGAGAACTGGGAAGGATCAGCGTTGCTGAGCTGTTGGCAGGATTACACGGTTCACATATGTGTGTGAGTTTGTGTGCTGCCATGCAGGTCACAAAATGACAACTAAATTGTTATCGAAGCTGTTTATTAGTGGTTTAATGCAATTTTTATTTTTTTCATTGTGGCTTCTAGACACTGCACCACAAAATAAACACACAAATGCTCACCCAGTGCTTTTCACATCTATCTATAAATACAACATTTCTCCCATCTTTTTTCAGACCATAATGAACTCTGAACTGATTTCTATGCAAACTTGCAATCACAAGCTGCTTGAAAATAACTTATTTTCATGCCAATAAAGTGCTCCAATTATGAAGACATGGATATGATAATAAGCTCGACATGCTTCTATTTCCTCATGTAGGCGAGGTGTCAGATGATTGACAGGAAACACACTCAAATTAAATTGTGGGTTTATGGAAGATGTTTTCCTTTCAGTGCCAGAGAGAATGACAGTAAGTGGCTTCTTCTGTAAGGAGGAAGAAAGACAGGATATCTTTAACAACACTGACAGTGCAGAGTAGTGAAGTCACATGAACTGAGGGCTCAGTACAAAGTCAATGCCAAAATTCTGAAAATGTGACTGTCCTCATTTATCTACAGTATCGTATAGGTGCTGAGGATACAATCCTTCTGGAACTGAAGGGGAAAGCATATACGCCTACAAGTGGTCTAGCCTGCTGTTAAACGCCAAAGGAAGCAAGCTGCCACCAAAGAAAAACATGTTGAAGTCCAGCTGCAGCGACAGCGCCACCTCTACTTGGCAAAAGGTAAAACAGTAAACAGAGTCATGTATGGAAGTACTTAACAATGAGGTGGATCATCAGGGATTAATAAGAAATTGGCAAAAACCAGCATGCAGAAGGTGCCATCAAACATTTAAGATGAAAAGAGGAAACACTTCCTATTTAATGCAAGTGAGTTTCAATTCATGTTAACGTTACAGAAACAATGTATGCAATGTGCCATCCTTGTTAGGCCTCATTCACGCTAAATGTTAAATGTCTTCTGTCAGTACTCTGCTGTCAATCTTTTCATTTGTGCGCGTTTTCTGAAAGCTTACGGATACGGATGAAACGGAACAGTACCACCATGGGGGCAGTGTAGCCAATAGTTCAAGCAAGATTAAAAAAAATAATTGAAGATAATATTTGTCATCAGTTAGTTTGTGAAACCAAATCTCCATCCGCATGCTGTTGTGTATTTAATGGATGCGCAGACCTCTGCCGTCTACAACAATGCCTTTGTTTCTGCCTCTTGCTCAAGTGGGACATTAAAACAACCTCCTCCAACAACCATGCCATTGTAAAGGACCCATAGAAGTACAAAGGTTGAAATAACGTTTTATTATTTTCATTTTTTACAGCAGTATCAAATTGAGTGTTGAGAATCATGAAATTTTACTTGTATTCATATCGACTGCTACATTTCTGTTATTGTGATATCCCTAGTGCACAAACATGACCAGAAAAAAACAGAAAAAGATAAAGACAACCTTGTCATTCTGCTTCAGTTAATGCCATTTTCGGTGCAAAATGTTTTCACATTACTGCTTTTAAAAGTGATTAAATTCAGATCAGTCACTGAGTCTAAGAGTGCGCAGTGTGTGGTTTTTATTATAACACTTTATCACCTGCCTGTTTTCTCTAAGACCATATTATTATGCTTGCTCACAGACACACACACACACTCACACACACTCACACTCACACACACACACTCACAGAACATCTGCTCCTTCATCAAACAACACTGTCGTGGCCATCAACAGATAATCATCAACACACTCCAGTGCACTCAAACATTACATATGAACACAGACAGAGGCTTATACACACACACACACACACACACACACACACACACACACACACACACACACACACACACACACACACACACACAGACACACACACACACACACACAGAAAAAAACACTCACACAATCACACAGACACGCATATTGAACAATAAAAGATAAAGGAGGTGGTGCAAATGTGCCCTAATCTGCTCACAGCATGTTTTTCAGTGTGACAACTATAAGCAAGGGATAGCCTGGTCACACACATGCACAACCACAAGCACGCACACACAAACACACACTCGCCGTGCCCTTCATGGCTAGGAAGTCCTTCCAGCCAAACCTCAGTCAGCAGCACCGACACATTCAGATGTCACAGCAGAATCCAAAAGGACAGCAAGCTGGCATAATCCGGCCTCTCAGCCTCCTCTCTCCCTCTCATAATCTTCATCATTGTCTCACAGTCGCTTTGCTGACTCCCCTCCTCTGCTTTCTGTCTCTGTCTGTATTATCCTGTCATCTCGGTTTCGCATTTGCTAAAAGGGAGACGACAGAACAAAAACGAGAGACAGTTTTTGACGAACTGAACCGCTGATTTGTTGCGTGTTCTGTCAGTGCATTCTAGAAAAGAAAAAAAAACAACAACATCAAGCAGCTTCTCCATCCTATACTTGAATGCAAACATTCCCAAACCAAACAAGCACACACACACACACACACACACACACAAGCACACGCAATTCCCCCAACACAGACAAGAAAAACAAGACAAGGCCAATAATCTATTTAGGTTGAAACAACCCAGCCACCTCGACCACAATGCCGACGGAGAGGATCGTTCCAGTGATCAGAGAGACAATGGAGTATATTGATTGGCTGGGAGAGGCCTGTCCAAATGTAGAAGGACAACTCCACTCGAGATGGCAGTGGCTATCTATTTCTATACTGCTAATGAGGCTGTGAGGGATGGCTTGCACTGTCAGGCAGATCTGTGGATACCCATGAGAGGTACTATTGTGTCCAGATGACCATGGTCTTTCAGGGTTTCCAACAAAAGCACTGTTTAATCTTTTCCTTTTTTATCACTGGCTCACCAAACTAAAGCTGAGTCCAACAATTACTTCATTTTCCTGCACAATTCAAGCTCGGCAATTTCATTTTACTTTTCAGCTGCAAACAGATGAAAAGATGAAAAGAAACGGAGACGGACACAGATTTGACAGCCTTTCATAAAAGAAACAAAAAAATTGGTATCAGTATTAGGCTGGCCAAGATTGCACTGTAACAGTATTATTTATTACTGTAGATAAACCTTTTCATGAAAAAAGCAGGACAAACACAACTGGAAAGAAATTCACTGCAGAAAGTTTAGAGTCAAGGTTTGATCTTGCAGGAACATAATCTTCCTGAGGTTTTCACAGCTGCTACTGACACAGTTTTAGTGTGTGTGTGTGTGTGAGAGAGAGAGGGGGGAAAAGAGAGTGAGTCTGCATAATGCTCTACTGAGGGATGTTTCGGGGCTAATATTTACACTCTGTTTTGGTGTTGAGAATTGGGAAGGATCAGTCGCACTGAGCTGTTGATGGGATTACATGGTTTGTAGATGCATATGAGAGAGAAAAAGTCTGTGAGTGTGTGTCTGTAAGAGAGCGAGGGAGAAAAAGGGTGTGTGTGGAAGCAGTGGTATCAGTCAGGCACAAAAGCTTTTCAAATGGCAGTGTCGCTGTTAATGCTCATAAGCAGTACTGTCTGTACTGGTGGATCAGGGTGCACACACTGTTGTGACTGTAATTCCTGTCCTTGACCTTTGTTAAAGGTCATTCCATCCTTGCATTAGTAACAAGAACACAGTTACTTTGGGTAACTTTTGCCGTGTTTCTAATGCATAACGCAGCTCAGCTTAGCTCAGCTCAGCTTGGCATGACTCCGCATGCTTTTGTTACCAGATTCTAGGGCTCAGCAATAGGACGAATACATCGGCTATTTTATCTGAAGTAGCTGAGTCCATCAAAGCAGGGGGAGGGGGCTCCTGCTCCTTGCCGTAGAAAGGAGCCAGTTGATGTGTCCATGCCCAGAGAGTTGCTCCAGGCATGTCCAGCTGAGAGAAGGCCACGGGGCAGACTGAGGACTAGGTGGAGGGATTATGTTTCCACACTGGCCTTGGAAAACCAGAGGATCCTTCGGTCAGAGCTGGTTAATATGGCCAGGGAAGAGAGTCTGGGGTTCCCTGCTGGAACTGCTACCTCTGCTACCTGACTTTGGATGAGCGATTAAAGATGGATGGACGGATGGAATATTCTGTTTTCTGTCTGCCAAGTTTGACTGAAGTGTGTTTTTCAAGATGAGCTGACAAGGCAATAAAAGCTCGTCATAGTTGAGTAAAAGAGAGAAATTTTAATGTAGAACAGATAAGTATTTAAGTTTAATAAGGAAAATATGTATAATAAGATTTCCTTGATTGATATGTTGTCAGTTTATTTTTATTGGGCATAACTTAAGTGAACATACATTACTGTGTGTATCTGTGTTCACCAGTTGCTGGGCTGAAGGTTGTGGGTTGGAAGATTTCAACATAATGAATGAGATTTCACAGTGACTGAGCCTTTTCTAGTTGGACTGGAATCACATGACCCAGTATATTAGAACACAATACACTGGTAACAAAAGGACAAACTATCCACATAGAGGTATGCTAAAATTATAGAATCATTCTAATAAATAAACAATTCCCACCTAAAATCAAGCACATTGGCAGACTTAGCATTTCTGTGTCAGACTGGATTCATTCCCACAGTCATGTCCCCTGAGGGCCTAAATCACTTCAATATGTTCCTGTGTAATCAGTGTATGTTAAACATCTCACCTCCCTCCTTTTATCCTTCCATTCGTCCCTTCTAGTTCAACTATGTACTGTCATCCCCACTGTCTCTGTCCTCACCAGCACCTCCAGGTCGTCCTAATTAAATTACCATTTTATTAGTCCTCACTATTGCCTGAGACTACATTCACCCAGAAGGGTAATTAAACCTGGACGACCTGGCCTGAACTGATAACAGAGAGGAGGAGAGGAGAAGAAACGAGAGGAAAGAAAAGGAAAGGAAAGGAGAGGACAGGAGAGGACAGGAGAGGACAGGAGAGGAGAAGAAACGAGAGGAAAGGAAAGGAAAGGAAAGAAGAAGAGAGGAAAGCAAAAGACAAAAGAAGAATCAAGTGAATATTTAGTGGTTTCTTTGAGCAGAGGAGAGTGATTATGGAGACAAATGTTCCCTACACTCAGATATGATGGCAGCACTGCAGTATACTCAAATTACACCAATAATCTAATAATAATCGCTTGTTTATGAACTTACTGTAGGTATCCCACATGATTATTTGTCACTTGCTTATTTGTTTTTGTAACTTCACACACACTGAATTCATGGACTTCATCCAAAGACTCATTAGCAGCTCACTATCGCAGCTCATTTGCCCATCTCCTCTTGCTTATCTGCATTTTTCCTTCGTGACTGAAAATTATTTAACTACTTTTAGTTGGTGTGTTTCAGTGAAAATTGATTGCACGGTGTGTTTTTGTAAATGAAATCATTATACAAGAAGCCCTGCCTCTGGCCCTGGAACATCTGAAATGCCATAAACTTGAACCACTCAAAGCATCACAGACAGGCAGCGCCTCTCGTTTGTGTTTATCAACGTGTTATTTCTCTGATCACACAATGATGTGAACAAATTTCAGAGGATGAGCTCAGGTCATGCAAAATGTATCATTGAGGCATTTTCAGCATCTGAAATTTGGATGCTGATAGGTACAGAAACACTCAACTGTGTCCTTAGGAACTGCAGCATGGCCTAATGTTCATAATTAGAAATCCAATAGCGAGATGCGAACTCACCCAGTGTGCATAAAAATGTAGCTGAGGTACCGCCAGGCCTGGGCTCGGAGCTGGGGGTGGTAAGGTAAAGGGCTCTTTAAGAAGGACGGACTGGACACTTGCAGGACCAAACGGTCCAGTTGGAAACCGTAGTACATGAACACAGCCACCTGGGAGAGACAGACATGAGTGATGTCAGGAGTAATGGTGTTAATAAACACACCGCAGTAAATACAATGAAATAATGCTCAGCATCATAAATAAGAACAAATTGCTTTTGTAATTACATTACAAACTTTGAACTTGGTTCACTCTCTGTAACGAAAACAAAGCAATTCTTATTTTCAAATGAATATAAAATTCAATTTCTGCCATATTCTGCCAATAAATGCCCATAAATCTTACACATGTAGAAAAAAACATATTTGCACATAATGAGTTGTAAGAATCAACATTTCTGCAGAGCAGTCTACCATGTAAGACTTTTTGCCATTTACATTATTGCATATTAACTATTAAGTTAAAAGAGCTTGTAACAAAATCAGCTAGGTTCCCATACAGTGTTTTTCACCAAAACATACTGAGGCCTAGCAAAAGTGTGATGGATTTTTCTATCCTCATTAAATATTTCTAAAACCAATTTTTGGAGTGTTTGGCAACCTGCAATGTTTTCATATTTCAGTCACCTCAAATGCATCATATATAGCATTTTGGCCACTTCCCCTGTGCTTTCCTTCCTGGACGCACCTCTCTAGTGCCAAAGTCAAGTGATATAACATAAACAGCAATAAGGTCTGTGTATAGAGTAGGAACAATAAGCAAAAAAGTCCTATTGCGATTATTTTGACAGATACTGTGATTGTGATATGAGTCACAATTTTAGTGGGTAATTTTGGCATTTCATTTTCACTGAAAAATATATCAAAATGATGATGATGTGATTTTTGCTGGGGTCTCTTCTGTGCCAAACCATCATGTTCCCTCACATCTGAACAATATAATTACATCTGGACGATATGATTTGTAGGCAGGAGCTTCTCTGTCGCGCCACGATGCTTCATTTTTAATGGAATGTTGTGACACATTTTACCTTATCAAAGAATTGCAGCTCCTACGATTTGGATATTGCATTTGGCCATATTGCAATTTTGATAATATTACATTTTGATTAATTGTTCAGTCCTGATGGAGGCGGTGGGGTGGATGGATGGGTAAAAAACAAACACAGGACTTTCACCCAGGACACCAGGGTCTATGTCCCATGTGAAACCAGGAGTTAACATGGATTGTTCTACATATTTGCATTACCACCTTCTGCATTTGTCACATGCTCATGTGCACGTGGGTCCCTGCTCAACAGAACATGGCTTTATAGCGCTACAAGTGGTCAAAAACTCCACAGTGCACCTTCAATAGGAGATGGTGGAGAACACATATTGGTTTTACAATCTTAAACAATGTACCTCAGCGATGGTGATGGCCAGGATGAGCCAGGGAGGGGGACAGTAGGTGTAGCTGTCAAAGTACCACTTGCGGTCAACCTCTCGGGGCAGCGTCTCGTAGGCCACATGTCGAACCAGTCGCTGGGACAGCCCCAAGCCTACCTCATCTCTGAGACTGCAGCCTTTCAGTTGCCTGCTCCCCTGCAGAATGGCCCTCCGGAAACTGTTGGAACGCTTGTTACTCATCTGGAGAGAGGAGGAAGGAAAAGAGGAAAGTGATGAAGAGGCAGGTCAGAGAATTTTACTACTTTATTATCACTAGTGCAGCAGGTTTTTACATTAATGACCACAATGTTTATCTGCAAATTAGTCGTTTGACATTTGAATAATTCAAGGTACTTCATAAAGGATATTCAAAAGCTACTCAATTTACAAGTGGAGCCTCAGCACACAGGAACTCTGGGTGTCAGGCCACACAAACACATACCAACACACATATACCACTTCTCCTCAGTCCAGCACAGTGACAGACCCCTCCCACCTTGTCATAGCATAGCAACAGAATGCCTGTGACATCACCTAGCAACCCCCAAATCCAGGGAAACCAGCCTAAAATGTGAGAACTTCCTTGCTGCTTGAAGACACATAACTGTGATACCCTGTGCCAACAATGAACAAATTAAAAGAGAAAAAAAATATGCCTTACAAAGTGAAACCTTAAACTGAAACTGAATATAATATTTCCATGAATATTACCCCTAAATTACCCTGAATATTACCCATATTACCCTAATGTGTACCTCACATACTATTGGTTTAGACATATGAAAAAAATCTCACATCCTGTTTAAGCATACTAAATAGCATGTTAATATGGCATTTCAGACACAGCAGAAACTTTTCCAAACATATATACTATTATATGAATATATTATATACTGCATATAATTATATAAGCATACTGATTATATATCTCACTATATATGTTTATATATTATTATAGCTTATACTGTACTTGTTATCTCCTATATATTACAATATATTTTACTATATTTTACAATACTATACCCAAATACTACATTACAGTCAAAATTCTATTCTATCATATTATATTGCTGTGCAATATTATGTTATACTCTATGACCACCTGCCACCTTACAGTATATCTCATATACTATATGTCTTACTCTATTTTTTATGCTGATATTTTACACTTATTTTTGCATCATATTATAGGTATGTTAAATCTCTGTATTGATTGTACCATTAATTATATCATATATTAGTCTGGTGTTCACTTTTAACATAGACTTGCTGACTCTGCTGGTATTAATGATCCCAGTGTCACTTTAGCTTGAAAATTCAAATGCCCTATTCTTTATAGTTTTATAAACCTCTTATTACTTACTTACACTTATTTTTTACTTTCTGTCCTTCCCCACTGGGGATCAGTGAAGATTTATCTCATATATATCATTTTTTCATGGGCTGGAACCTCACAAGCAGTTCATCATTCAGAACTTTTCAGTGAAGGAAGATCTCGTCAGTCAGTATAATTTTTTTTAAACTTGACAAATTGAATTTCAGCTCTCATTTCAAAAGCACTGTCATCTCTTTTTGATGCAGTGCAGTCGTTTTTAAAGGACAGGTGTCTCATTTTTTTTAAATGGTGAGCGATGCAGAAACATAACATGCACACATTTTCTACTGAACAGTAATGCAGAAACCTGACATAAAAATGGATATCTCCACATGGAAGATTTGGGGAATGGTTTTCCTCTCTAAATCTCTTGTTAAAATTGTTCATGGACCTTCCATGGATCAAGTTCAGACAGAAAATCTATGACTGAATGACAGAAATATGACCTTGACTTTTAGATGTAGAAATAATGAGACCATCCCCCAAGAGCTGAAAAGACATTATGAGAGGTGAGAATGACGATTTCCAAAGGTTTTAGCTGCTGGTTTGGGAAGCAGACTATTATTTATGTTAAGCAATTTATTATCCAATTGAGCATTACCAACAACGCAAGTGCATTATGCCTATTGAATATATTTTAGATTACACACACAATGTGAGTATGAGAATAAATGTATTTACAGGGGAACAGTGGGACAAGAAAATATTACTAATACTCATACACATTTATATAAAATAAAATGTCAAGTGAAGAGAAAAAAATTATATTGAAGGTATAATTCTGTATATTTGAGGTGGGGTCTCACAAGGTACTTAGTCTAAAATATGTTTAGTTGTTACCCCTCCCTAAAGCAGTGCATTGTTCCATGCCGGTACTAAATACATAACACAATAACTCAGCACACTGACAACAGAGATGTACCTCATGCTACTCCACTTAAAAGCATCTGAACTATCCCTGTAAAGGTTTAAGCTTGTCACTTTTAAGAGCCGTTGATGCAAACAAGAACAAAAGGCCATTTCATTGCATAGATGTGAAACAGATTCTGGTTTATTGCTCCTGCGGCAGCCTCGGCTTTCTGCCTAATTCACTGCCGTTCTCCTAGCGTTGTGCTTTTTATTACTTGTGCTGTGTGTTTTTTAAGGTTCACCATGACGATGCAATGACTCCTGTCCCACTTTTCTCCCACCGTCTTCTTAGCTCTGTCTCTCTCTCTTTCTCTCTGTCTGTCTCCTTACCCAATCTCTTTTTGACTCTGCTCTGTTTATGTCACACTCTATAAGTCAACTCTACTGCTGCGTTTGTGGCTTTATGATTGCAAAACGCCCAGATGTGTCAGTTAGTGGATGTTATTTTTAAGGCAACAAGGGTGAGTGATATTCTTTTCAGCAAGGGCAGAGACTGGCAAAATAGATAAATGTTACATGGCTATTGGCAATTAAGTAAAAGAAAAGGTGGATGGATACTGCAACTTCAAAGCTACAGCATTAAAGCACTGCACGTGTTTTGAAGCCCTGATTGAGGTTTATTCAAGCACAAGAACATGCTTATCAGAGAAATAAGGAACATTTGCATTTAAAGATGGTGGACATACTTATCTGTGAACAACTTGCACACAAAGGTCCGTATCTCAATTAATTTCAATCACAGTCAGGAGGAAATTCTGATAGGACAGATGTAAAATCAGAATATCAATAAAGTCTGTAGGAACAGTTGGCTGATGGCTCCTCTGGCACTGTTTAATGAGACTTTTAGTGTCTCTGCATGTATCACTGTTTGGAGATAAACTTCAGAAGAAGCCAATTACTTCGGCCTTGATGTTAGGCACAGAGAACTGTGGGAAAATGATTACGGGTTACCATGGCCACTTCCAGACCGCACAGACACACACACACACGCACAGACACACACACACACGTACACAGACACACACACACACGTACACAGACACACACACACAGACCTCCCCCAGGCAACCATGCCCCATAAAGACAGTCAATTCTTCGTGTGAAGTGACTGCAATTCCTTTCCTCTTTGTACGGTACAAAAGAAAGAATGACATTCAGTCTGTTTACCCACTAGCGAGAGGAGAAGAGAGAGAGAGGGGAAGAGAGGAGGCGAAGGGGACAAATGGGTGTTCGGCCAGCAAGAGACAATTTTACAGTGTGATCAGTGGAAAATGCAGTTGGAGGAGAGGGACAAGGGAGAGGGACATAAGTGAGAGACAGAAGGAAGGAGAAACAGACGGAATAAGACGGAGACAGGAAGACAGATGGAAGAAGGCTGGAGGAGACGGAGTTAAGAGTAGCAGAAATGCTTTATCACAGAAATACGCTGTATGGTTAAACGTGTGAATATCTGAGCATTTCACCCATATGTCATTGTTGAATATCTCATATACATATTACTAGTACTAGTAACTCTAGAAACACAAGATAAAGGATGTTGTATGTTTACCGTCTTCTTGTCAATTCAGCCTCAATATAATACATAAAAATAAACTGTATTTCCATACAAACATTTTGGATGACGTTATCTCAACTCATTACCAGCCTCTGTTGGTTAGCTGCGCTATGTTGGCTTAAGAAGACAGAGAGAAGGCGAAAGGTTTTCAAAAACAAAGATTTCTCACAAAAACAGGTGGATCACAAACACACTGAATTAAACACAGTCATTACATTGTAAACTCACAATCTTCCGTGTGTGTGACAGTATTTGAAGAGTTTTTTCAGCCATTACCAAAGTAACTACCCAGTTTGCCGCTTGCTGTTTGGTGCTGTTAGAGAGCTCATCTACCTTCTCATAATATTAAATATGTTTGATTTTACTTTGATAATTAAAAAATTTTGATTCAAACTAGCTCATAAAGCAGGGATATAACACCATGTTTGCTCCCCCAAGCCAAATAGTGAGGCTGCAGCTGCTCCACGTGCTCCATGGCTCCACTAATAATATGAAGTTTATCATATTCACAAGATTTTTCACAGAAGTGTGGGTTCTGTTTTCACATCTGCATACAACCTTAAATTACACAGAACATTTAGCCTTGAATAACTGGCTCCTGGAATAGGTGTAAGTTTTTACTTTAAGTGTCTGAACTTCGGTCAAGTTCAACAACAATTTTCAATAAAGACAATTTGTTGATTTTACTTTTCTTTTATTCTATTGCTGTTTCGTAATAGAAAGAGAAAAAATTAAAAACGCCTTTCAAATTTTTAAAGATTCCAAGGTGTTGTCTTCAAATTGCATGTTTTGTCCAACAAACTCTTGAAAGCCAAAAGATATTTAATACCTAATTTTAAAAAGAAAAAAGCAGCATATCTTCACTGCTGTCAAAGGCAAAGTCAGATATTTGGGAGAAATAAGGAGCAATCAGAGAGAGGCTTTACTGCTTGTAAAATGTTTCAAAAAGTATTAGCTTTTGATAGCCGCAAGCTAGGCACATTGTCTCTGAGAAAACACGTCAGCAGCTGCAGTAGCACAAATTATGCGCCTATTGAGAACTCAAGTAAGTGTCAAGTGACAAATAAATGACTGTGTGTTTAACCACTTGTGCAGGTTGTGTTGCTGGACTTCGGTTCCGGGGAGGTCCAGATTTGGCTCAGAGATAATTGCAGCTAACAAGTCAGTTTTGGTACTCAGCTTTGCAGGTGCAGGAGGGTGCAGGACTGAAAATTGTTGTCTATGACCACCTCTGACAGGCCCCTTAGACAGAGCTTCTAAAGCTAAAGCTTCTAGTCCTAAAGTGAGAGGATAAACACTCACTAAAATGTACTATGAAGTGTTTAGGCGCTGGGCCCATGGGCACCAATTATACTTTAGAAACACAGCTTTCACTCTACAAAGCAATCTACCAGAAACTGATTTATTTGATTGGCCCACACAGCACCTATGACACAGGACTATGTTGTGGTGAAAGTTTTTTTTAAGGATTGTTTGGCATCCCCTGCCAGGTGACAGGAGGGAGATGACAGGAAATGAATGGAGAGACAGAAATGGGGAACAACACGCAACAAAGGATCCCAACCAGACTCAAACCAACAATGTTGCGGTTTGCGGTCAGTGCCTTAAATCCTTGGCTACAAGGTTGCCCCCAAGTTTTTGCCAGATGACCCGCTATTCCTTTGTAAGAGCTCTGTGTTGGCAGCCCCACAGTATCAACAGAGCAGTCACATTCAAATAATGGAGGTGACTGTGTTTTTTCAAGCAGTGCTATTGTCTGTCTCAACGAGTCCTTAATGAGGTTGGATACTGATGGTGTCTTGGCTCACAACAGGCATTCCTGTTCTCCCTAAAGCTGTTCAATTTCTCTGTGCAGGCTACATCAAACTCGGAAAACAACCTCTTTATGGATGTCACTTCGTGTTGCGATGTTGAAACAAAAAAGGGTCCTTGAAAGCAAACTATCGTCTAAAAAATATAATGACGATGTGAACCGACCCTGTTTGGCCACAAAGCTGCTATCTGACTCAGGAGGGCCACATGAGCTGGACTGAGGTGCAGCTTCCTGGTCGCCCAGTCATCTCCTCCTCTTCCTACTTATCCCTGTGTCTTCCTCCCATCCTCGCTTTTCTGTCCCACTAACACTTCCGTGGGTGGAGGACAGACAATCAGCAAGTGTTTCTGAAGTTTGATAACCCATGTGTACAGGTATATCCAACCTCTGACAGAAGCAGACATTCCTTTTTCCTTCCCAAGTCACCTCAGTCTCATGCGGTCAGATATAATGGCTGGTTCATTTTGTATGTTATAGATCATAATTGTTGTATCCTTGTTTTTCTGGATCCCAATAAACACACAGATACAAACACTACAGCTGCTCCAGCTGTCATGCTGACTTATCTGTTAAAGACAATATGATAGCTGTGATCCCATCCTGTGAATACTCAGGTATATTGAGATATATTAGGCTTTATAATTATAATAATAATTCCTTATTAGTTAGTAGTGAGATTAACTTTAAAAACACACATACACACACATGCACGCTGTTTAACATAAATGAATGGTGTTTTGTGATTAAGGAGACATGCCTCAGGCAAGCGTGAGACACATAAGCTGTTAACATTAACTTCAATATTTACATTTTATTCCTGATAAAAAATATGTTCAAAGGACACTTTTCTAATCCACACTCCTGTGTGAGGAGAAGATTTAACATAAATTAAGGTGTTTTGCGATTGTGGAGACGTGTGTGTGTGTGTGTGTGTGTGTGTGTGTGTGTGTGTGTGTGTGAATCGGCCAAATGCACCAGGTGCTATCTTGTGCAGACAGACCTATTACGCCACAGACTTTGTGCTTCGACCAGGTTTTAGCTGGTCTAAGGCACAAGTGCTTTTTACTCCAATGTGTTGAGCACAAGATAGCGAATGCACCGGGCCACACCTTTGTTTTGCCTTCATTTACAGACCCCTTTCCCCCTCATTTCTCCTCCCCCTCTGCTTCCCCTTGTCCTGTGCACAAGCACGAATGCCACCTGTTGCTGATTGGCTGGAAAAGTGATGTGAGGCTCAGTCCAAGCCACTTTGTTTCCCATTTACAAAGCCTGTAGAAACACCAGATTTTTTTCAGCACACACACAGATGGGCAGCTAGTGGACTGTGAGAGAATATTCACTGAATTTGACAAAAAGCGCACTGGATTAGAATCACCGACCCAACCTGTAAGATTTCCCTGCTTTGGAACTATGACGCCTTTAGACCAAATCATGAAAAACAGCAGGGACATCCACATAGCTTTCAGTTTATAGTGTATCTCAGCAAAATAAAACTGTTTCAGGGAGTATCATACACAGCCCATAACAGGACATAAGTGCATCTGTAAGCAACAGCACAAATCCATCATGATCATTCCACAATTTCATCCCATTGAGGGGAAAACAGAGCAGTTCAACCTCTTCTGTAGATATTTTGGGAAATATAAACTTATTACTGAGCCTGTTGCTACCCAGGACAGTGGCTGTGTGATACACAAGAGAGAGAGAGAGACAGAGGGAGATGGAAGGACAGAAAGAAGGAAAGGAAAGACACCAATAATAAGCTGAGAGCTTATGCACAGGAAGAGAGACTGCAGAAGGGAAAGTGTGAGAGAAGACGGAGGGAGGAAGAGGTTAAGAGAGTGAGTGAGCCGCGATTTCAGCACTGACTGTGACAGATCAGTGAGCAGGCAATTACTGACAATCACGTTGATGGAAGAGCCGCTGTGCAAAGGAGAGATGGCGCGACAAATAAACCCCTCACAGTTTGTCTCTGTCTGTCCTGGCCTCTTCCTCTAATCCTATCCTTCATCATTTCCTTCTTTCCTTCCACCTGTGAAGGCAGAAAAGCTGCAAAGATAGAAACGGAGCAACAGGAACCAGCCAGTTAACTTGTTGGAAGAATTATGACTCTTCTCATATTGGCTTTGACCCTTTGATCTTTATCTTGCCTTCACTTAGAAAGTCCATTATGTTGTTGATACATACCTTACATTCTTTTAGATATTAGTATCATATTTGCAAGCTTTTTCACAGACGTGGGTTCACATATGCAGACATCTTTACAAACAACACCAAACATTTAGCCTTGAATAACGGGCTCCTGCCTTCTTAAGTAGGTGCACACTTTTACTTTAAGTACCTCAACATTAATCAACTAACAATTATTTTCATTAATAGCAATCTGTTGAATTTTCTGTAGGTTTTTTTTTATTCATTATTTCACTGGTTCATAATGCCAGGCACATTTTCAAAGAGCCCAAGGTGATGTCTTCAAATTGCCTGTTTTGTCCAACCAACTCTTGAAAACCTTGAGATATTAAATTCATGCTTTAATGAGTTTAAACAGACAAAAGCAGCGTATCTTCACATTTTAGATTCTTCTTTGTTTTCATTACTAACTCACTGCACCAACTGAATGATTACTCCGGAGCTATTTTTCATCAATCGACTGATTAAGTCAATAGTCTTTTCAGCACATTATCATGAATATATGTGTCTTGGGTTGGGTCAATCATCTATGGCTGACAGTCTTTGACCACTGAGCCCTCTGCTATCATAATACAGAGATTTAAAGGCCTTCTGTTTTTGAGGTAGTGTGTCTCTTCAGAGTCGCTGTAAGGCAGGAGTTGTTGATCCTGTTCTTGACTTGTGGGTTTGAAAGGAAGTTGAAAGAAGAAAGAAGCTGTTGTTGCTGTTAATTTCACTCAAGTTATGTCTCTATGTCCCATTTATGATTTTCCTATTAAACCTGCCCAGGTAGGCAAACCCAGACATTCTGCTACACTGGTGGCACCTTTTCTTTTCTGTGGGCCGCTGTTGTTGTTTGTGCTATTTTTGTTTTAGAGTAACGTCCTCATTAAAGCTAACTGGCTAACTTTACTTCAAGCTTCAGAGGCTGAACAAGGCAAAGCTACAGACATTTGGTACAAAGACACATGGGCTGTGCTGAGCCACGCCTGATATGGACCTACTCTGGAGTCGGGCCAAAGCGAGCCCAATCCTCCTCCAAGTGGGCTGCGAATCACAGAAGGTGCAGTTTTTTTTAATAAAGTAAAATGTGTGATGAAACAGCATTATAATGAAGAACTGCAGTGCTACAGAGATGGCCTGTCCTACAAATCTAACTGTGAATTATATTATCAAAATAACCAAAACACTATTTTTTTATTGTAACATCCAGCTGTATGGTCACCCAGCAGGAATGAAAGCTGACCTGTCTGTTCCTTTCACTGGTTATGGGAGCCAGAGACAGCTGGAGGTTACCATCAGTAGTGGGAAGCGGCGGCGACTACAGTTGTGAAGCTGTGAGCAAGTTGGCTGTTGTGCTACGTGACAGCCAAACCCCTGCAACAACGTCACTGTCTATCAATAATGTTTCAACTGTGGATGTCTAAGGCAAATTTTTGGTAGGCATCGCCCAACACTACTGTATGTGTTTAGTGAGTTATTAGTTTATCTGTAAAACGTCAAAAAATAGTGAAAAATGAACATCGCATCTTTCTGATCATTGGCAATGTCTTCAAATTGCTTGTTTTGTCCAACCAACAATTTACAATCAAACTGCAAATCTTGAGTAACTGAAACATTCAAGTATTTGTCAGTTTTGCTTGACAAATGATTAACCAAACAATTAATGCAATCTAAAGTAATTGTTTCAGCACTTACTCATTCATTGCACAGCATATTACCATACTCATGAATACATGTCACTCCCTCTATTCCTCTGTGTGTTTAGCTTCTGTTGTTCTCTCGCTGCCTCCATGAATGTATAAACCACGGAGGGGGTAGACACAATAGCGACCAAGAAAAAAAAAAATGTTAATGTACACGCACAGATGCTGGCACCCCATTCCTCTCTGTCCCACTTCCAGTCGCACAGCATGACCCACAGCCTGTCACGTGACATGAACGCACCAATTGGAAACCAATAATGAAAAGCCCTTTTGACATTTTTCCAGGCTTCCTACAGGCCTCATTCCTCACCCACTGTACCAGACAATAAACAGCTCTTAAGAACAAGAGAGAAAGTGAGAGATGGACATGCTCACACTAACAGACAACAATGAATTCCCTACAGTTTCTACAGACACACACACATACACAAACGCACACACACACGCTCCATCCCTCAGCCACCCAGTAGTTTTTGTGTACCACACAACTACTCCCACTCCAAGACCACTCCACACTGTCCCGGGTCAGCAGTTCAGCTTCCCATGAGGAACAGCAGCAAGACAGCGGAAAACAGAAAATGAGAAGGTTATGAAGCCGTGAGCACAGCTGGAGAAGCTTGAGTGAGACCTCGGACAATCAGCAGCAGGCTGCAGTTTGAAGGTGAAAGTGAAAGTGGGGCAAGGTGAGCGTTAAGAGGGGAATTTATCACCACACTGAGAGTCATTTCCTATTAGGAAGGCTCTCCACCTTGTAGCTGAGCTGTGATCCTGGAACGTGGCTTTCAGGGCTGAAAGTAAGAATGGCAAAAAGTTTGATGTGTAACAAAAAAAATGAGTGTCAGTGATGTAGACGGTGGAGTTTTTTCCCGAGCTGGCACACAAACAATGTTTTGCAAGTCACTTTGAGGTCCCGAGTTAAAAAAAAACAAGACAAAATCCTACACTTTGTGTTTTGAATCTTAAACAAGTTATCGTGCACCCTAATTTTTAAAATGAGTAAAGGTTAGTACAGAATTTACAGAAATGATGTCTCTGTAAAATTTGTATTTGTTACTTTCGAATAAACCTTAACATTAATAAAGTCACAGGGAAATGAAGTCACAAATCTTTGGTATTAAGTCAAAATGGAGTCAAAATTGTTGTAGATTCTATTAAAAGTACAATCAGTAGGATCTGTTGGACCTGCTTGTAAACGCACCACTGAGTCTCATTCCCAGGATGTCAAATACCAACGTAAAGCATGAGCACAATAAAATAATGAGAAACTAAGGAAGTAAAAGCAGAGATGAAATGAGTCTGACTCAATCTCACAACCTCTTGGTTTTCACATGAATTTCACCACAGCCCGCAAGAGCACATCGGATGTATTGATCAGTAATGAAATGGAAATCTAAACATGAATACAATAAACAGTGTGAAGAAAGCAGTGCCAATAAACTACTGATTTCCGCTGAACACTGACATCAGCAAGCCTATAAAAAATTAAAACATCTCACCAGGTTGACAAAGTCTTGGTAGCAGATCTTTCCATCAGCGTTGCCATCGGCAAGGGCCAGTAGGACTTCCAGTTTGTGGGGGTCAAGCTCAGAACCGTGGGTCGCCAGAAGGTCCCTGAACCGCTCCGTGCTAATGAAGCCTGAATTCTCTGGGTCATACTGCACATGAAAAAACATACATGCAGAAATGATTAGAACTTGATGATTGCATCTTTGATTAAAACTTTATGTAAACTGTCTAACTGCAAGGATATGGAAGTGTAAACAGAACTGAACAGAGAGAAATGTTTCAGCTTGAAGCAAACTAAGCATGGCCAACATTTAATTATGGGCACAACAGACATGCAGCAGATACAAGTAAACATGTTAGGGTTCATGAGCGGTCAATATTCCCCAGTGCACAGTTTTGTGCAACATGAAAAGCTCAGAAACCATCAGCAGTGGTTTGGTCATAGTTTTAACGTCTTGTAAAAGAGCCCTAATTGCTCCAAAAAGGACCAACGGTTGAGAGGCAGCTGTAAGTTTAGACAACTATAGATTTCACTTTGAAATGACACTTAGCATCGCATTTAACCACAGGCTGTTTCTTTTTTTTTTTGCTTATTCACAGCCAGCGCAGAACAGAAGAGGCATTCAAATGCACCCGAAAAACACCAGATATTCTGACAAAACCAAAGTATTTTAAAAAGCTTGGAACTGAAAAGAGCTGTGATTACTTGAGCACTTCAATGCGAAAAGAGCTGTGCACTTCTCTCCAGCTTTGTTACCCCGGACACCTCCGTTTCCTTTGCACTTAGTAGCTCAGGGCGTTAAATCGTAAGTGTCAATCTGCCACTAAAAAAAATACATATTTTTTGTGATTCATGCTGTGAACTACATCCAAGAAAACTAGAAGCTATAAAGGAGGTGCTCTGATTGTGGAGAAGTGAGCAGAGACACTGATTATAGTCTTCTCTGTTTCTAAAGGAATAGACAGACCGCCTGGATTTCCTAAAAATCAAGCTGCTCTTGATCCCCTAAAAGAAACAGAAAAAGGGGGCAGCTGTATGACGGTATTTGTCTGTTCAACTGAGGACAAACCAGCCCAGGATATATGACAGTGTTTGATTTGAGAGTCAGGTTGTTTGTGGATGCAGGCAGAAGTGAGTTGCTACCTCTGTGTGTGTGTATCTGTATATTTGCAAATGTGAGTGTAACCATGTTTGTGTGTGTTTAAATACAGTACATTCATGCATAAAGATGTGACATTCAGACATTATGAGCCGCCTGCCAGATTCCAGCACCCCTGAACCAGAAATAGTGACTTTGTACGTGCACGGCTGTGTGTGTGTGTGTGTGAGAGAGTGTGTGTTTGCCATATGCCGGTGCTGGCAGACGCTGAGTAAAGCCAGGCTGGCAGCAGGTGCTCTGTGCTCCACCAAATGACAACAGGGAGAGGGGGTTTTGGCTCTCCCTCGTGTTATTTTCCACCATATTACCTAACAGTGACAAGTTTTTTTTTTCTTTGCTGTTAAAGCTCCAGTTGCCAGTACATGTTCCACTGAATTTCATCTTTGAGATCTGGCTGTAATAATCATGCATATTCACACCTGAAAATTGATTCATGCAGCTCCTGTGACTGCAGTTTATTAAATATATGCACTGATTTTTGCAGGTTTGGCTCAGTTTTCCAAAATGTGATGAGAGAATTATCGCTATAATCATTCTTGTGTCTTTGGTCGATAGTGTTGTGTGATAAGCTAAAGTAGGTATATTAAGTGTTTAGAAGAAATATAGCATGCATGACTCTTCAGAAGTGAGCAGATTAGATGGTAGCACACTCAGAACATGAACTGAATATACTTAATCAACACTCTTGTCACTCCTGTTATAGAGCAGACAGTGAGGGAAACCCTCATAGTGCAAGAAGGCATGATGGGAAGAAGGATGAAGGGATGCTCATGATGACATTTGTGATACAGCTGTGAGATCATAATGTGTATTGATTTGAAAAATAATTTTATTGCTCATCCAGAGCCTCTGAATTGCGTCTAAATTAACGATGTATTATTCATAGCAACGGTCCTTTATTCAGAAATAACGCACCATTCTGAGTTCTGTTATTTCTGAATGGTCTGTAATTGACCAATCAGAATTAAGTATATAAAGTAGTGTCATAATATATTGCAATTTTAGTTGTATAGTTTTTCTTCATAATTCTATAAAATGTTTGTAATACTGGTATTCCCAGCAGCCTCATCTTTTCATCATGTCTTTGCATTTCCTGTATTATTTTACTCACTTGTTAGCTCGCTAAACTGTTAGCCTTGGTGGCCTCTAGATGCTGACAGTTTTGGCCTCCATGCTGCCGTTGCCTAGCAGCGTGTTCTCATGACTTAACCACGTGAACGCCAAACATATTATTTTCAAGACTTCCCATCGTTACCAGAAACTCACAAGTTCCATTTAAAGGCAGAAATGAACATGAATGGCTATCTAAGCTAGATGGCATCGGGACTATACACAAGACTATGTGAAATAGCTGGTGTGGGAGGTGTGACAATGATGTGAGTAACAATCAGCTGCAGACATATTTATAGATTCTGGTGATGAGCAAAGGCAAACTGGGGATCACAAATATGACCATACCAGAACTGAGCTATTCTGTTATGACAACCTATCTGACAGTGTGCCATCTGCCACATGGTATCTGACAGAAGAAGAGGAAGAGGAAGGAGGCGTTGCACACATAATTTGTATATATATGTATATCAAATTAGAGAATATTCTGGAGAGGATGCAATCTTACAAAACTATTCTGATTCTTCAAAGCAAATCAACAAGAGCGAACTCCTGAATATAAGTAAACTTGCACTGCTGAGTTCAACTTACACACAGCACAACACCAAACATGACACACCAAAACATCTCTCACTGTCTCTCTAGCTCTCTCTCTCTCTCTCTCTCTCTCACACACACACACACACAGACACACACACACACTTAATGCATGAAAAAACTCTACCTCGTAGAAAGAACCAACCTTCTCTTGCAGTAAATCAGCCAGTTTCTGCCGAGGACATTTTGTCATGATGAAGTAACGTCAGCCAAAGCCAGTCTCACAGCTCAGTGTGTCTGAGTGAGACAATATGTGTGTGTGTGTGCATGTGTGTGTGTCCCTGTCATATTGTTTGTCCCAGACTGTGCAGGGTTATTTCTCACCAGGACTAAAGGATTACAGTCCAATCCAAGACCCTCAATACACACCTCCCCCCCTTTCTCTCTCAAACACACACTCACACACATCCCTAAAACCCCAGTCAGCCTCCTCTCACCCTCCTCGCCCCGCCCCACACTGAATCCCCCCCCCCCCACCTACCCTACATTCAGATCCCTCTCTGTCACTCTCTTCTCTCTGTAAAGCTAACATATGGGCTCCTGCAGTAGAAAAAATAAACAGTTCAATAAATTTGCCTGTTATCTCTTCCACTGTCACTCCCAGATGCAGGCAGCCATACATTATTTTCCTCATAAGCACACACACACACACACACACGCACTCTTGCTCCTCTCTGCGACACCACAGGCTTCATAGTTGAGTGAGCACTCTCTGAAGTCAACAGGCTGGCTGCTGGGGGTGGAGCAGCACACTCAACAATGGGCCTCCGATGGCAATTTCATGCAAGGCTTGTCCAATCCCTTCACTCCAATTAGTGATCATTTCCTTTTGATGCACCCAGAGGTCCAGGCAGAGAAGGACACTATATGATACAAGAATAACTCTCAATCCAAGACTTTACCAAAACAAGAAATTAAAACTGGTACATGCTCAGGATTTAGAAAAAATCTCAGGTGAAGGGCTGCAACGACATATTATTTCCATTATCTATTAATCGGCCAATCTGTCTCTCGATTAATTGACTGAAGCTGGGCCAGGCAGCTTATTTGTTGTGTCACTGGCCGAAAGTTTCAAGTTCCAAGTCTTAATCTGAAAAGATCAAGGGATCATTGGTTTTATTCCCTGACAAGTATCACTTATATTTCAAATTCTTCTATATAAAGATAGAAAAGTGCAACTGCAGGTTTCCTGTAAGCTACATTGTGTTGTCTTTTTTCTAGGTAGAACAAAATACTGGTAAAAATTGACATCCCTAATGATTAATCAAATATTCAATTCTGTCTCAGCTCTTCTCAGTGGTATTGACTGTGTTACCCTTATTCATCAATCTCTTATCTATTTATTCACATTTTTAGTGGCTTTACTGAGGCATAACACCGTAAACACTTATTTTCAGATACAGCATTACTAATACTATATGTAATACAACACTACATTTGCATGTGGATAAGGAGAGGATTATGGGCAACAGAATACATATGCAGACTACATACTGGTAAGTATTTAGTTTGTGCTCGTAGGAACACATTCACCAGATTGTGAATCTGACTGAACCTTTATCCTGGCAGATTTTTCATCTTCATAACTGGGTTATAGTCTCTATTCTATGAGGCTTGTTTTGCAAATAGCAAAGGGAGCGTGATGCAAATCCCTCAGATTAAAATAGGCATACACTCACAAACACACACACACTCACACACGCACACACACACAATTCCTGGTGCAGACATAATACCACAAAACATTCACAGCCAATGAGATTTCATACTGAGGGCTTCACAGGAAGCCTGGTGTCAGCATGCAGGAGAAAAACAGCAGAGGGAAGGAGGGGAGCAGGGAGTGAGGGAGGGCTGGTTTGAGCTGTGGTGGAGGTGGGGGTGGGCGGTGAGGGGGTGTACATTGGACACAATGCAAGGCTTTTTGTCTTCAACCTCATTTTCATAAAGCTGAATATTAAGGAACTTGAGGGTAGGCAGTTTGTAAGGGTCAGGGAATTTTATTCAAGTAAAAGTTTTCAAGTAGCTATTCAAGTTTGCGCAGAGAGCCTGGAGAAATGAAGCAGCCTTGGCAAACATGAAATATACAAAAGGCTACTGACAACAATTTAAAATTTGATTATATCCGGCCTTCAGGGTGACAGACTGAGCCATCGCAAGACCTTTACAAAAGTAAGCAGATATCATATTTCCTGATTTAAACCATCTTGTCCATTTTATATCAACTTTAAAATATCTGAGAAAAAATGTCCAAGCTTCTCTTATTCAATCTTATTGGTGTTGCACCAAATGGCTCAATTCAGTTACATTAAGTGACTGGAAATAATGAAAAACAGAGAAGTCCTCTGTTGTACCTCAGGGCAGAGGTGTGTACTTGAGTCACATGACTGGGATTTGAGTCACACTTGATCATCATGAAAATATTGCCACATATATCTTTATTTAGGTATAGGTATGAAGGTATGAAAAAGATACCACCCAAACCTACACTTGATTCACAAATAAACTTGTCAAAATCAGTAGACTTGAACCCTGACTTAGACATTAACGGCTCATGACTTCACATAGACTTGAGCCTTTAACTTGAAAATACTTACCTGTCCCTGAGCCTAAAGATGACTGTCCCAAAAATTAATTCAGCTAACTATAATGCTATTCAACCTCAGAAAGTGGACCCAGATATGCTTTGTTTGAACCAATCCAACAGCAATCAAGTTGTAGGAGTGAAACATGAAGAGCTAACACTACTGACACATTACTGAGAGCCAGCTGAAAAAAACAAGATACCAAAACTACACAGTGATCAACAAAAAGTGAACTGCTGTGTGCTAAACATGCAGGTCAAAAATTTCAGACAGAAACATAGCTCCTTCTAACTACATTCAACATTTGAAGTTGCACAAAGAACAGTAAATCAAGTCTAATATCAACATAGTTAGTGAGCTAATGCTTAGCTAACTTTAGCTGCTTGGCTGCTAAATAAGATTGTGAATCAATAAGGCTGGAGACTCACAGTTAGTCTAGATTAAGACTTGTTTATGAGTTGAAAATCAAAGTTTGGGACTTGGCTTGGGACTCAAGTGCAAAAACTTGAGAATTGTTGTGGCTTGCAAAACAAAGACTTGCTTCAGGAGCTATTCAGCGTATTCATCAAAAGCCATTAACTTGTTTTCCGCAGTTACATCAGCTTATCAAATCCCTTAACACTAAGATAAAGAGGCAGGCGTGGCAGGAGGTCATTTAAGACCTTTAGATTACCTCCACTACAGACTCTCAGCCCTGGCTGACTTCCGACACTTTCTTTGACCACTGACATTTGACCCAGACTGGTACGGGTCACTGTCCAGGAGCTCTGAGCAGCCTATGAGCTGTTGTCTGGAACAGTAAACACAGGATAAAAGAAAGAGGGAAGTGTGGAGTGTGCACGAAGAGAGTTAATTAAGGTAGACACTGAGAATCTCAATCCTATCCTGGTCCACTAACAGCAAGACTGATGGCCACTTTCAAATCCTCTTACGCCTGCATCAGACTCACTGAACCTGTCGTGTATTAATCAGGTGATGTAGTTAATGCTGTCATGTGAGTTGCACTATTATGGCCATAATTATCATGATTATTTTGATGAATATTGAGATCATGATTAGTCATTGATTTTAGGTACAACGTACTTTTATTGCACTTTCAATTTTAAAGAAACTTAAAATAAATTTCCATGTTGTGCTACATTCATGTGTAAATCAAAATAAAACTGTTCCTTATTCACTGTGCATCTTCTAGAAGCAAAATATAAATTAAACTGTACAAAATTTTTTAATGTTGTGTTATGGTGATCTGCTGTACAGTGCTGCTGTTATGGATGACGAGGATGGAGATTCAGTGAGGTAACATTAGCAATGTTATTCTTCTTGGCCTTCATGCAGAGACAGATCTCACACTCTCATTTCTATGAGTGGAGCACACATTCCAAACATTGACATCGCAGTCATCTTCATTTAATTGTGGCAAGCCAAAATCTTGAGAATAATATTCAGTTAATTGTGCAGCCTTAAATTCAACTGCAGGGAAATCACTCAGCACAATATTTTTACTCTCATGTGCATACCTTCAAATTCCTTGTAAATCAGTGAATAAATAAAAACTTTTTGATCTTTTCTATTTTATGTCTGTCCAATGTAACATCTCAAATATGAATGAATATGTGCTTTGAAGAAACCTCTTATTTTTTAAAGAGCAAAAAACATTTGTAGCTATACTGCTGACAATAAACTTGTGTTAACTTATGCTGCATAAGCAGAAAATGGATCCCCAAAACCCTCTGATAACAACATCATCATCATTTCAGACAGGATGCTCCCTGGGGGCTCTGCGGGAAAACAGCACACACACTTTACCAAGTAATCACAAAATGTTGGCTTTGAATCTGTATAAAGGCCTTTGCTGTGAGTCATCCTGTCAGTCACTCCTTCACTCCTCACTGTGATAATGCAAGAACACCATGAAACAAACTGACAAAGCAGGAAACTGAAGCATTATGTCCTGTAAAGTCATCTAATTTTACACAGGGAAATAATACAACCATACAGGCTCATGCGGTAACAGGCATGAAGCAGTCATTCAGCAGCCTAACATGTGTGACCAGCCTCATGGGGATGCAGTAACGCACAGGATATCAGCAGGTGGGGCTTTTTATATGATTTCACCAAGTAGAAACACTAAAAATAGTCAAGCTGTCCAATACCTGAATTGACAGCAAAGTTGTGTTGGTGGACAAAACACGAAGCAATAAACACGAGACATAGCTAAATAGGAGACATAGCTGCTGCCTGAGGCGTCCGTAAAGACTTCTGACAGTCACACTTTAATGATAACATCCTTCAAGCTGAGGCGGTATAGCAGGCCTAACCATGGTTAATCAGCATAGCAATACACGTGATGGTACTCACTGAGGGGGCAATGATGTGTCACCTAAGCAACAGGAGCTCCAGTAGCCCTGAGTTACTGCATGGCCATTCTTTCTATTTCTATTGCAGAATATGAAAATGCATATCTCAAAAACTAAAAAGTTGGTACTGAGTGTTCAGGGATATTTTGCTCATGTTTTACATATAGATATCTTCTGTATTAATATGTTTTGTGTTAATTTAGTAAAACTTGATTAAAAAAATGTAAACTTTTTGTATTCTTTTTAGATATATGACACAATTTCAACAGTGTCATCAATTATTATGTTTATTAACATACATAGCCTTTTATCTTAGTTTGTACAGATTGTGGGAATAAGAATCATTTGAAGATACTTCAATAAATGACATCATAATAAGCAATAATATCAATGTAGGCTCTGGCAAACAATTCAGTTCAATTAAGATGCAGGATACTTATTTTAGGAGCACTGTTTGACATTAACAAGTATCAGAAGAAAACTCACAACAAGCGCTCTCTGTATTTCTGTGTATATACAAAGAATATGTGTCACTACATAGAAAACATCCTTATATTATTACTGTTTGCATGACTGGAAAACATAGCTGACGTTAAAGCATGCTTCTGCAAAGCTGTGCCCATCTCCAGTATTTACTTTATGCTATCTACTGTAATTTGGGGCATTAAGCCCAAAAATATATTACTATATTATTGGATCTCCGTATATTATTATTGCTTTCTTCTAGTTAATAACTGCTGTGGCAAAATACAGTCAGTTTACAGCCTGTCCAGCAGTATAATTACTTACCATCCCCCCGCAGAGTCAGACAGTGTGCACCACTGAGCTGCTGCTATTATAAGGAATCTGTGGTTAAACACAGCCTCTACCTGCTAAATCTGCTGACCTAAACAGACAAAACAAGATATTAGATTATTCAGCTATTAAGTGTCTTTTAGAGACTTTCCACACTGACCATTTTTACATTTGATTCATTCCTGTACAATTATAAGCTTTTAAGTTACAGGGTTACTACAATATGAAGTGATAGTGTATCGCACTACACATAAAATCTGTTATATTGTAGGAAGGCAGACTAACCAAGACAGACTAATTACCAGTAGCTGACATTTTAACAGCCCATTTAATGAGCTGGCAGGATCTTACTCTCCTAATGGCTTTCCTTTCTTTTCCCTTAGTCATAAGTTCATAAGTTCCCAAGCTGGACTCTGCAGGCTGCTGGTGCTGAAAAACTTTTAAACTGCAAAGTGTGTCCAGATAAGACTGAGACTAAGATTTTGCATGCAAAAAACAAGAGAGATATGACTAGAAGAAATACTGTAATTAATAAAAACTACACTTGTTCTTCATGGGGTTAAAATCACTGAACTGTAGTACATTTCGTATTACAATCGCCTTAGAGTAATAAATCCTTTCCAAGCGGGACTTCAGTGCCTTGATTAGGGCAGTAAAATGAAACAGTGGCAGGCAATTAGGAGCATGTTGGTTCACCAATGAATCAATCAGTATTGCTCAACCTCAACATCAAATCAACGCTGATTGAATGGCTGTGTTTCGATTGTATGGTACGGCTCCATTTGACTCATCTTGACTCACTTATGGTAACTGGTACTTTTCTCTACTTCAGATTCACCAGGGCATAAAGTTTATCAACATAACAAAATACAGCTGGTGTGACCAATGGCAAATGGCCATTTCACTAATGGTTAAAACTGTAAATAAGTCAACAAAAAGTCAACATAAACCACCACGTTATGAACAGACACTTTAACACTGCTAACAAAAGACTAAAATAACACTAACGTTTGTATTTTGAAACATACATAGGAACATTACTCTGGCAAACTCATCCCAGCATTGCATGATGGGAAATGTAGGCCATCACAATAATATATTTTTATATACATTACCAACTGGAGCAGACAGCCAGAAAGAAGCAAACTCTGCTTTGCCTAAGTTGTAAAATGTGGATTTAATAGATCATTCATTGCCTTTTTATTGGCCATCAACCTCACGTTTACACGTTTACTGTCAAAAAATAGACTCAAAGGATAAATAAACCCTTCAGGTCGCATCTATGACTGCAAGACACACCTAAGATACAAGCCTACGCGTTGCTGACAGTTGCATGGATTAAAATTAAAATATAACTGTAGTATGAGCGTGTGATTAAAAAACACTTCTGACACACTCGTGGTCTAGACATGCACAGGGTGAATGGGAATGATTAAAACATCTTTGCAATATAAGGTCATTAGTGGGGATGAAGTGATTCCTGACTTAAAAAGAATGTGGGTCAGGGACGTACAGTAGGGGCGCCAGTGGCCCTTCGGACCCCCTACTTCTGGGCCCTTGCCATGTACACTGTACCATCGCTATTATCAATCACTAGTCAACAGGATCTAAATCTTAATGAATAATAGAGCTTTTTACACCTTTTTATAATAGTAATTCAAACCAATCATAGCTTTCCATTTTAATTCACTGATGATGTATGTATTGGTCATGGTGGGAACAGACATTTCGGATTTCAGTACCCAACCCTATACACTACAAAAGGTAAAATGATCAGTTGTTGTACCTGGCGCCTGTCGGGTAGGGCTACAGACATTTTTCTCAGCAGCCATTTTGACATGAAATAGCAGGGTAAACACAGGTGTTTCCAATGATACTAATTAAGGTTCAGTTCCACTCAGGTCAGACAGAGTCAGGGTGCTGCTATTGTGCATACCGGCCAAACGGAAAGGCTCTGCTCTCTTCTATTATCAGGCTGATCTTGTGGAGTTGGAACATCGCATTACTGGGACACTTGATGGAAAAAAGCTACTTGTCCTGCTAGAACAAGTCAACATCAATCAAATCAAAGTCTGCCGTGATATGGCTGCGAAAAACGATCTGTAAAGAACTACTTCGCACCATGGGTGATGGGTGACAAATACCTCGGGTGATTAGACCTCTACTCATGACTATAGGGTCACATTCAGACTGCGCTTGATTGACATCTCAGTCACCCTCCAGTTAATTTAGGTGATGGGAGACAAATATATGTTTAAATACAGATTTCTATTATTGTGTGTATGCAGATGTCCACAGAGCATAGATGGTAGGCACTCAAAACACACACACACACACACACACACACACAAAACCCCTCTCACACACAGTTACATGTGTTTCCTGGTGCTTCCTGAACACAAAGCCTCAGTATTCCCTTGATACAGAGCAATTAGCAGTTCTAATAAAAAGCCAGCCTCGTTAGAGTGGGAGAAGCTCGTTAGTCTCCCCGCTAATTACACTGAAGCACCAGGGAGGACAGGCGAGAACCAGGGGCACCTAATTCACTGGCCATCACTCACACACACTTACACACACTCTGACATAGCAGATACAATGGAAACACACTCACACACACTCACCTTCTCATGTTAATCAGGCTTTTCAGAACGTGCCCTTGACACCAGGGGCTTTTACCTGTGTGATATCTTTCTTGTCTCTCTCATAGACACACACCACACACACACACACACACACACACACACACTCTTTTGTCTCATTATCTGACACAGCTGAAAGAGAACTTTATCAGTGCTATTGGTCGCCGTAAGCTCAGAGACGCTCTGTGGTTTTGGGGCTTATCACCAGCCCCGGTGGTGGAGCCCAGACATGGGTCTCCTGAATGAGACTAGTTCAGGTTGAGTAGAGTCGACAGCTTGTCAGCGGGCGGCGGCGGGGGCAGCAATCGAGAGGTGAAGAGTCAAACAGTCAGACTGACAACTGACATCACCCAGGAGACCAGAGTCAAGACTGCAGGGCAATCAGACATCATGGATGGGATGGATGGATGGAAATCATCATGTCAGTGAGGGGGAGCGAGTGGTGTGGTTTTTTTAAGACAGAAGGTGAGGGAGAGAGTGTCCACCCAAAGTGGGCTGAATTTAAAAATGCATCTTCTCCTGTCATTTTAGACTTCTATCCACACCAAACTGACATTTTTCAGTTAGTCCACCACTTTGGTCCAAACTGAAATAACTGAATAAACCGCTATCAGATGAACTGTCATAAAATTTAATAGACATTCATGGTCCCTATAGGATTCAATCTAATAGACTTTGGCAACCCCCTGACTTTAACTGACTGAGACAATGACATTTCATGTTTATTTGTGTCTTACAAAATATTGGACGGATTGCCGGGAAATATGGCCCCCATATAACTTATGTCCAGGGGCCGGTATTTCAAAATTCTTAATCCAGATCAGAATTACACAGATTTTGTAATCCATTTTTCACTATCCCAGATAAAACTGATCTTGTAGGTTTTAGATACCACAAGATCAAGATTATACAACCTAGATTTGCAGCCACTGGATCGGCCTCCATCTAACATTTCATTAACACAGACATGAAAATATTGGGAGGTGCATTATTATTTGTCTCACTGAAGAAAAGAAACCGTAAGACACAATGGCCTAACTGTTGATTGGCCAGGGTCATCTACTTTTGGGTTCCACTGCAGTGGGGACCCTTGAATTCCTCAGCGATATTATGATGCAGCATGATGCAGGTAAGAATTATGTTGCATACTGCACTTTCAGAGGAAGAAATGTGAAATTCTTGTTTTAGCACTGACCCATTTTAAACAACAGCTTGGAATTTTTTGAAAATATTGGTTTATATGTAAATAATGTTTAATTTAGAATGGATATTGTTTTGGTGTGATCTGCATTACTTTAATATGCAAGACATTGTTAAAAGAATGATTAAGCGCATCCCATGAGCCCAACATGTCTGTCCATGTTGAATCGAGTAGGATCAGGATAATCCTGATTTTTAGCATTAAAATTATCCTAATTTGTATCTTCGAGTTTTTAAATACCCAAAATAATATTTGATCTAGATTTCTGGGAAGGACTGGATCACCAAATACATATCTCAGTTCTGTAGGATCAGGATCACATATCCTGGTTTTTAAATAACCAAATTTGAGATTTAATCCTATTCGGATCATTCTGATCTAGATTAAAAGTTTTGAAATACTGGCCCCAGAGGGTAAATCATTCTGACTTTTCATCCAGCACCACCAACACGTTTTTATTTATTCAGTAAATTACATCTTCTAGATGGCACAAAAGTCTGCCTTTCATGGTCCCCCTGAGGATGACTACTACCAAAATACAAAATTATTGTGTTCACTTTTGAATTATTGAAAAAGTGGAGTCAGATACATAATACATAACGTATTTAGAAATAGTTTATTAGCAGGGGCAACTTCATGTTTTTCAGACATTGGGGAAGACTGGTGCCCTCTGTCCCTCTGGAATCTGCATGTTAGCATGCTGACATCAGCATCAAAGCACAACTGTTCCTAACAACAGCCTCTGTTTACTCCCTATCCAAATGCTTTTCTAGTTGACAAATCTGACAGACGAAGGAAATAGAGTTTGTCTTACTTTCTGAGTAGCACTTATATGCCAAGATCAAAACACTGTATACTTATGTGGATGGAAACAAAAAAAAAGACAAAAGTTGATGAAACTACATTGTGCACATTGTGTATTTGAAACATGAAAGAAGTCACATTCAGCAAAGATTCAACCTGCTGAGGCAAAACTGAGTGCTACAGTAGGCTCTGCCTGTTCCACTCCCCACCAGATGGTAGCTGTAAAGCACAATTTTGTTGTTTGCCAAAACAGAGACAGAAGAGAAACATGATGATGTTTTAAGTGGTGCTTTCAGATTTATTTGCCTCAGTGTGTACATGCTCAGCCCCCTAAAGATAATTCTTCTTATTAGGAGCGACTTGTAGAAACTGAAAAGGATGTGAATCCTTGCAAACACATATACACACAAATGCATACATAAGCCAATGCAGCAGTCAGTGCAGTTTGTAAGAATAAAGCGGCACGCTCACAGAGGTCAATCTGACATGAGCAGATCTGATCTCTACCAGAGTCCAACCTGACAGCTCCCGGCTCGGGCAGGCACTGATGCTGATGGGGTACCAGTCAGTAGTCAGTGGGTTGTTTCATTGTTCTCTGACAGAGAGAGAATTCACTGTTACACAGACAAAAGCGGCACTGTTCAGAGGAGGAGAAGGAGAGGATGCAGGAATACTGCAGCACCTAATAGCACAAACACAAGAGGAAAATTGTGAAGTTGTGCTGTCTGTGTGATTGTCTTCTTTAGTGACTTTGTCTGCACTGACAAAAAACGATGGGCTCAGGTTGACTTGTTTGTTGCTGACACTATATGACTTTCTTCAGTCCGGCTGTCACTCAGACTCTCATTCCTCTTTTCAATTTCATTATCATCAAAGCATTCGAATTGAACTTTGCCTTCATCTCGTCTGGGAACAAATTTCCACCTAGGACGAACACAGATGGGCAGATCCAATCCCCCCCACTCCCCACCCTGCTGGTGTCACTTGACAGCTGAGTGACACAGCGACAGTGGACCCGGGTGTGGAAGGGAGGGATGTGATGAGTCGCCGAGGTTTCACACCATTAATTACCCAGACATCACCTCTCCCGTCACGGAGGATTCTGCAGGAAAAGGTCAGCCGTCTGGCTTGCATAAAGACCAGCTTGCCATGCATGTCACAGCCCCCGCTGGCCCAGCCAATGCTCTGCTCACGTCACACTTTCAAGACATAACTAATGCCTGAACAAGACTTCTAATAGCCCCAAAAATGCCACAGCAGTGCCTGTTAACACGGCCATAAACAACGCCTAGACTCTGAGGCTAAGGCCAAGGCCACCGACAAGTGAGAAAAGAGAGGAGAGGACAGAGGAAGACAAGAGGTGGAGTCGGCAGAAAACGTGCAGTAAATAGCGGATTGAAGGAAGGATTGAAAAACCTTATTAAAAAGAGAAGGAGCTATAAATAGATGAAACCTTAGTGTGATGCAGTGTGCATAGAGCTGAATAGTGCTGGTTAGATAAAGGTTAGCACAATAAGACACACAATTATCAATATTTCACATTTTGGCATTAGAACACTGCTATTTAACACTGCATGCTGCTGATTTGTCAGCTTTTCTTTAAGTATCAATGCATAAGATTTAGTGGCATCTAGCAGGGAGCTTGCAGATTGCAAACATGACACCTCACCCTCCCCTTCCTACAGAGTAGAGTAGGTGAGCCTACGGTAGCCTTGAAACTCACAAAAACATGACAGCCCTCTCTAGAAGCACTGTTTGATTTGCCCATTCTTTTCTACTGTATAAACTAGGGTTGTCATGATCTCAAAATTCTGACTTTGATACCAAGTTTAATTTCATAGTACTCAATACCAAAATTATAATCCATTCCTGCCATACTCTGCCAATAAATTCACCTAAATCCTACACACTGGACCTATGTTAAGCTTGTAGGTGACGCGATAACATAACATAATGATGCGTATGTGCAGTATTTAAAAAAAAATACTTGTTATGGAATTAAACTTGCATAACACTTGCTGGCAGCTGGCAGGTGAAATTACTACCTTTGATAGGATAACCTTCAGCTGGGCACAGACCAAGTCAATTAAGCAACAATCTGACATAGCATACATCAGCAAGATCAACAAGCTGAGAGAGGACCCCGCTTGTCCCAGCACAGCACTCTATTATAACCCACTTTCATTAAACAGCAGACTCCTCCACAATTTCTCACCCACTCTCCTTTCTTCCCCTCGTTACTCATGTTTGAATACGAGCAGTGTTTTTCCCCCGGGAAACTGCAGTGAAAGACTGAGGGGGCAAGTGTTGCACAGTCTGCACACTTGAACTTGTTATTTTCCTGGCTTATTGTACGAGGAGGTGATTATTGTAGGACAGGGAGCAGAACGAATCCACTGTGCTTTGAAGTGTGAGAGACAGCGAGGAAACGGAAATGAGACAAAACATGGGGACTAATAACGAACTGTTGATGATGTGACGTATTGTTGATTTTTTCTTTATGATAAAACAACTGTACAACAACACAATAACCTACAGCCACAGAAATAACCACAGATTTAAATACACATCTATCTGACACACGCTCAACAAAGATTTGGCCTGAGCTTCACAAAAGTAACTTTAAAGGCAGATTATTGTAATGGATTCCATTGCAGCGGATTCCTTTTAAGTCCACTCACTATATGCGTTTAAGCGGCACTAATTAACTTAATTATTCCCTCATATTGGTTAAATGTACTTAAAGTAATAAGATCGCATTGACCTTTTAACACTGTTCCAAGATTTCACAGGGTGGCAGTACTATAAAGCTACAGGAATATGAGTATGTACTGTAATACTACAAATGTACAGTATCAATAGATTTGACTCAGTCATTGTGGTAATTTGACAAGCGACATGTTAGGATTGGGGTGGTTTTCAGTCTGATAAATTCTGCTATGGTGAAGCAGGATGACTCGCCCTACTCTGTCTCTGATTGCCTCACCCTGATACGCGTACCCTAAACCTAACCAATCATCACGCCTCATGCCTAAACCTAACCTACCCAAACAAAGGCAATGAGTGTAAGCCAATACTAGTAGAGTAGGTCATGCCTTTGCCATAGTAGAATTAGTCAATTTGTTGGACTGAACACTGTCATGTCACTTGCGCTTATCACACCAGTGTGCTATGATAGCAAGGTAGCTAGTCTGCTATAGTTTGTCAGAACAGTCAATAACATAGCAGAATGAAAGGTAAGTATGAAGCCTTGTTTTGATACACTCCCACTTGCCCTGTTGAAGTTACTGCATTACACTGTTAATACCCAGTGGGTTAATGCCCACTGGGCCATCCTTCCTGATAAAAATTAACAAATTGCTTACTGCCTGTATCTATTTCAAATTAAAAGCCCACTAGCATTTTAGTGGACAGAAACCTTTTTATTTCCTCATAAGGCCTTTATTGTGAAACATTTGCAGGAACGTGTTGTGGAAAATTGACTTGCAACTCCACTTGTGGGCTCTCATATCTGTGCAGATTCTCAGTCATCCAGGTAATGGTATTCGTAGAAAGGGTTCTTGACTACGTTTCACCTCTCATCCAAGAGTATTCTTCAGTTCTGACTGACTAGTTGGGAGTTCCAGGCAACCAGAGGTTCCAGAGGTGAAATGTAGAATCCTCTTGAAAGAGAAGTGACACAACTTCAATGGGCTGAATCCATCACTGATTGTTTTTTTGGGGGGCAATTTATGGGGCGATATTTATCATATTATTTTGTCAATGCAGTGTTTTGCAGAGCGACAGTCACAGCTCCACAACATACTTTCATCCACAGCACAGTACACACCCACTCAGCCTGAGCAGAGTACTCTGAGCTGGGTGAGGAAGTAGGAGAAAACAGCCTGTAGAGCCTGACTCTTTGATCTCTTTTTACATGGTGAATTAAGGATTTCATTCGATCAAACCAGAGCTGGTGTTTGTTTGATTGTGGAAAGACTTAGGTTTGGGTGAGTTTTACATGTTTTTCTGTTGAGTTTCAATGAAGTGTATTTTACAATGAGCTAACAAGCCAGTTAAGCTCATCTTAGTTCAGTAAAAATGAGAAACTAAAATTCAAAAGGTGCATGGTTGTATTTTTCTGTTAAAAAGGAAAATACAGTAGGTGTGAAAATGTTCAATTTCATGACACTTGGAGTTTATTTTGTTTATATGATGGAGTGTATGTCTGCAGCATACATAACGGAGTAAATCTGCCGCTTGTACAAAGCTCCCAGCTTAAAATCAGGAGGACAGGAGGAGGTGGGATGAATATATTGCCAATCACCATTTGATGGGCTGGCGGTGTCTTGTTGGGAAATTTAAACATATTGCCCCACCCTGGTATAAAACCAAAAACGTATGCTGTTTTGCATTTTGAGGTTAAATAAAACCTTAAGGAGGTCTTCCAGGGATTCACACTCATACTTATGGGTAATTTAGAGCCCTGACCTCCATGCTTTTGGAAAGTGAGAAAAGAACCATGTGAATCCATGAAAAAAAAACTCATTGTGAAGAATAAGAATCAAGTCCACCTCCTTCCTGAGTTCTCTCAGCAGAGCAGCTGCTCCTACAGAGACCTGCAAGTGACACCAAGTCAAGGTCCCAACATCACACCAAAAAAAATTTAGATTTCCAAGTGCATGGTATTACATGTGGAGCTATATTCCCTCAGATTAGTCTTATCAGCAGGTACAGAGAGAAGTGACTGGCAGGCCCTGTCGGCCACACTATCTCCTCTCGCTTCAGCTTCTTCTACTTTCTTTTCCTCATCCTCCTTTTCTCTCCTCTGCCTTCTTTCATCTCCCATTCTCTCCTCTCTCCACTGCTCTCCTGTCCTACATGATGGGAAATACACGTAGTCTGCCACAGGTAATTGCTTTCTCTCACATGCAGTCTAATGTACTCTGCTCTCAATCCTTTTCCTCTGTCTTCTTCGCCATAAGAGAGATAACACAGCCCATATTCAGGGAGCAAAATGACTCTTCAGATCATGCATCTGGTGCACTGTTATGCTTTTCTAGATGGAAAACAAATTTAGCTTTCTTTTAACTTCAGTCCTGTTATGCAAAATGCACAACAGCAAGGAAAGGCAGACGCTACGAACACTACCAATGCCGGCTGAAATAATTGTATTCCTGTGAATCAAACACGGCACTCTCACAGAGGAAATATTTTGAGATACCGAGTCTTTATTTTGAGATACTAAATCATTATTTTGAAATACTCTGACATCATTTTGAGATATTAAGTCTTTCTTTTGAGAGACTAAGTCTTTATTTGGAGATATCAAGTGTTTATTTGGAGATACTATGTCTTTATTTTGAAATATATATATATATATATATATATATATATACATATATACATATATATATATATATACGTATATATATATATATATATATATATATATATATATATATATATATACATATACATATATATATATATATATATATACATATATATATATATATATATATATATATATATATATATATATACATATATATATATATATATATATATAGAGAGAGAGAGAGAGAGAGAGAGAGAGAGACATTTATTTTGTATTTCAAGAAAGTTTCTTATTATAATGGCAGGAATGGCTGTAAAAATAATGGCTGTCAGATTTCCATACAGCTGCTTGCCAGTTGCATTTTGGACCACTTTGGTTTCAAAATAAAACTTTATCTGTACGTCACCTAAATTGCTCATTCAGTCAATATAACTGACATTTATTTCAGACAGTCGTGAATTGGTTTTCTATCACACCGGCATGTATTTCATGGTGGCTGCAGGGATGACTGACGCTGTGTCTGTCTGGGCTAATCAACGGAGCGCTGGGTCACCTGTCTTCCCTGACAGATTAGAGGCTCCCATTCATCTCACACACACGCAGACCCACCCACCCACACGCACAGACACACAGAGAGTCGTCTGAGGCCATCACAAATTAGTACGGGCCATCACCGTTTCCTTGCCAACTGGCTTGTAACCAGGCAACATTGGTCCGTGTGAAGATGTCTTCAGTGGCTACATGTACACACATATATACACACATGCACAGAGAGCTGGAGTTTGATATGTGGATAGGTGTCAGACATTAAGGTATTACTTTAAATCCCTGGACATCCAACCCCCTTTCTGGACCTGATGCACATGGATACAGCGCATGACCATGTAGATACACAAGGACACAGACAGATTGTTTACCAAGACTAACGCAGCTTCACAGTTATTTCATCTGCAAACCCTGATTCAACAGGTAAATTACATCCACAACGTTTACACTCTTAGAAATAAGGATTCCAAAAGGGTTCTTTCTGAAGGGCTGGGGTTCTACCAAGAACCTTCTGAATAACCGTTTTTGAAGTAGGGGTTCATCAAGGGTCCATTAAGAGGCTTTTCACTCAGAGAACCCTTTCTACAGAAGAAAGAGCTATTCAAGGATTTTTGAAAGCCTTAAGAACTCTTGTTCTTGTCTAACTGCAGAACCCCTCATAGGGTGGTCTGGGTGAAACCTTTCTCTCTGACTCTGCAACCCAATTCAAAAAAACGTTGGGACTTTGTGTAAAACATGAATAAAAATGGAATGCAATGATTTGCAAATATCTTTCAACTTGTATTCTGTTGAAAACAGTAGTATGACAAGATATTTAATGTTCAAACTATTTTTTTTTTTTTTTTGTAAATATACATTCATTCTGAATATGATGCCAGCAACAAGTTTTTAAAAAGTTGGGACATGGACAACAAAAGATTGGAAAAGTTGTTGAACATTCAAAAAACATGTGTTTGGAACATTGAAAAAGGCAAGCAGGTTAAGTGGCAACAAGTGATAGTATCATGATTTGGTTTTACAGGGGCATCCTCAAAAGGATCAGTTGTTTGTGAAAAACTTCACAGGCAAATAGTCCCCCAGTTTAAGAACAATGATTCTTAAACAAAAATGAAAGGAAATCAGGGATTTCACCATCTACACTACACTAATATCATTAAAAGATTCAGAGACTGCAGAGAAATCTCTGCACGTAAGGGGCAAGGACAAAAAACAAAATTGAATGTTTGTGACCTTTGACCCCTCAGGTGGCACTGCATTTAAACCCACCTAGTTGTAAAAAGGATATTACATGGGCTCAGAACACACCTTTGCCAGTAAACACAGTATGCCACTGCATCTACAAATGCAAGTTAAGACTTCGCTACCAAGCAAAGCGAAAGCCACATCCCAACAACATCCAGAAGTTTTTAGAAATCATGGAATAAGTGACCTCCAGGACCATCCAGACTGTTACCAGTGTTAAAAGCCAGCATCTGTGATGGTATGGGGGTGTGTTTATGCATGGCATGGTTAAAGATGCATTATGCAGAAAACCTGTAAACAGTTGACTGTTGAGTTACACCTTCAGGATGTGAGTTAGGTTTCATTTTCTCCGTCCTGAGACCCTCTGACAGACAAGCAGCACACACAACAGTGTACCCAGGCAATTGTAAGCAAGCACGGACTGGCAGGCATCAGCTGTGTTATACAAGTCCCCATTTATACAGAGAGGTTTTGGAGCAACATATGCTGCCATCCAGACAAAATCCCTGGTTATTTCAGCAAGACAACACAAAGACATATTCTGCATGTGTTACAACAGTGTGGCTTTGTAGTAAAAAAGTTGTAGTATTAAGCATAGTAGGTATAACCCTTTATTGTGGGTTATCTGTAGATCTGTCTGAAGGAGTTCCAAGAGTAACATTAAGAGGTTCTACCAGGCCTAGTTAACACCTTTATTTCTAAAAATGTAATGATCATTGCCATCTATAAGTACATTTCCCACATGTGACCTTCATCATTAAGCATTCTTAATTTTCTTGAGACTAGTGTGCAGACAATCCTGACTGAACAAGGGACTTTTAACAAGGTTAATCCTTCAAGGTACAATGGCATTTGTGCAAAAATCCACTTTACATCCTATAAATGAAATGTTGGATCAGCCACAAATCAGAAAAATAGATCTCAGAGTCATCACTTTAGTCCATCTGTGCATGGCAGGTAATTTAACCAAGATAATAATCAGTGTGTCATTCTCTCAGTGCTTTAGGTGATATCAAAGCAGCTGCTCGGTCTACTTTATATCAAGTGTATTCTGCTTCCTTCTTTGCCATGGACACTTTAGGTTTGAGCGGTGTCTGAAGAGCTGATATGCAGTGTAACCTGTATTCAGCAGGTCTTTGCAAACCTCGTGATATTAGTTTCTGCTGAAGGTGTGAAATGTGCAACCTTTCTTTTCCCTGCAACCAGCACACCCATTGTTGTGAATAACACCGCCATCCTCCTCACACTGCTTAACTAATTAAGGTGGGGTTAAAAAAAGCACCAGAAAACTCTCTTCCACCTCACCACAAAGACCGGAGGACTGATACCAGCTTCCAAATTAAATCTTCCAAATGTTTCTAGGCAACGCAGTATCAATACGCTTGATCAGCCAGCAGCATGTTCAGTCTCTGTTCCATCGACATCTGTGCTAATTCCTACCATATCACAGCAGCTCGCTCCACAGCCACTGAGATCTATTACCCAGCATGACAGGAGAGGACTGCACACCCACTCGCCATCCCTGTTCTCTGTCTCAGCCTCAGCCCTGAGCATTCATTAACACACACACACACACACACACACACACACACACACACACACACACACACACACACACACACACACACACACACACACACACACACACATTTCAGTGCACTGTTATTGCAGAGAGCCCATTTCCCCTCTGCAAACTTGGTCCCAAAAGTTTCAAACCTTATTCCCCTGGAGGTTTCATACTATCCCAGACAGAGAGGTACTGAAGTCTCAGACTGAGAGACGAGATGCAATCAGAATATCATCAGGGCTTTTATTTGACAGATGCTGCAATATCAAGCACAGTAAAACTGTTCATCATACAGGCTCTGGATGCTATGACCTTAAAGTTCTGCAGAGCTAGTTGTTGGCTCCATGAAGGCAAAAGATGACTTTCGCAGTGACTCGGTATAAACCTGTATTTGTCCTCATTGTGAATAGGTCAAGACGTTATTTGACCAGTTCCAAACTTGCTCAGCTTTGGTACAAAAATGAGACCAAAGCAGATTACTGTAGAATTACTATAGCAGTAGTGTAATTCTGCAAGAATGTCTAGCTCTTACTACTATAAATTCTGACCAAAAATCTTATGAAGTTCCATCACATGATCCCCACCATCTGCCATGTTGAATCAGCCCATTATCTTTAATCAGTGTACAAACAACACAAATTTAGACTTCGACATAATGTGCAGTATATGTCAAAGTCCAATTTTGCAATCAGGTGATACACCAATCCTTCCCATTGTCAGGTGACATGGTATAAAGAGTGAGAAAGTCCATGTATGGAGGAGATGGGGTCGATGGATGGGTGGAACAAACACAGGACTTTTGCCCAAAAGGCCAGTGTTAGTGCCCCTTATGAAATGAAAAGTAAAAGTTATTTAAAGTTTTAAGTTACATAATGTTATGTGCATCTTACTTAACGTAAAATAGTTATTTTAACCCAAACCACAATCTTTCCCTAAACCTAACAACCTAGTTTTCTTGCTGCATCTAACCAAACTGCGACTATTCCACTTCGTGAACCGTGTGTTTATTTTTCTTGGCATACAGTTGGATGAAGGTCAACTGACTGTGGATCTGCTCTCCACAGAATTTAATGGGAAGGACTGGTGTATCACCTGCATGCAAAATTGGACTTTGATATATGCACTACACTCTGTTTAGTATAAAGTCGTTTTTTGTATCCAGATTAAAGAGACTGGGTTGGTTGAATGCACATTGGAAAAAAACTTGCAGAGGGGGTGCTGGAAATGCTCAGTTGGTAGACCGTGTGCTCCATGTACAGAGGCTGTGAGTCTTCTGCAGCAGCCGTGAGTTCGACTCCCGCCCATGGCCCTTTGCTGCATGTCACATGTGCATAAAATGCTCCCCCACCCCCCCACCCCCACCCCAAGAAAAAAAACTTGCAGAGACCACTTCTAATGAACAGACATTTTCCAAAACACTAGTTGTGCTTCCATCCACCTGTTTTAATACAGATTTCCAATTTGTGCATTTAAAAGAATGTAGAAATGTTAGAAATTTAAAAAAGTAAAGAGATGGATGGAAGTTTGTGTACATGCCTGTTTTGTAATGTAATCAGAGTATAGCAGTGGACTCTAACTGATTCCCTGCATAAGCTTGAATGCTTTGCTTCATTTGCTATGAAGTGTATCCCTGTTTCCCCAGTAAAACCCTTTTTGACACAATCTGTTATGCTTTTAATTTCATATTTGAAGGCTTCATCCAGTGGTTAATACGTTCATGACCTTAGCAGGGTAAAGGATTCATTCTGGGTTTCAGTCCAGCTGGTTTCTCTTGATAAAAAATTTAAAAAGCTCAGTTTTAGAGTCAGACATGCAAGACTGAATGAAGCAACAAAATTGAGCGAAAAACAGGTTTTGTAAATTATTTGCATTAGTTCGGACATGTTTTGATTTTGTGTGACGGAAGCTGAGATGGAGCGAGACAGACAGGTTGATAGTTTAAAAGAGTTGGAATAGACTAGATGAGAGAAAGAGGGAGCTGTACTGCCCCCAGGGTGTCTCCAGCAGCCGAGGGGATTGCAGCAGACAGCCGAACGGCCCTCAGCAGGCTCTGAAGCATGTGTTCAAATAAACACTTTACCCCCTGTCGCTGCTTGTGAAAGCATTCACACTGGAGAGAAGCATGTATGAAGACACAATGAAACACACAAAACGAAAACACACACAAACACAACTCGAGAAGACAAACAAACACCCACGAGGAAGGGAAAGCTTAAACCACTCTAGCTATTAATGTCACTCTCACTGAGACAAAAACATTAGCACTATTTGCCAAGAGACACAAGGATGTCAAAATCCTTGTCAAACCCACACGTATAAGCACAAAGCTGTGGTTGAGTATCACTGTCACTCAAGCACAGGGCACAGGCAGGTCAGTGCAGAGACAAAGATGGAAATTCGTGACCTTTTCCCCCAAAACCTCCCATTTACACCGAGGTGAGAACCCCTCATTACTGCCGGGCCAAACCCTCTATCAAACATCCCTTCACTGCTCTGCACATTCAGCAGCTCTTCACAGAATAAGAAGGGGAACAAAAAGACGGGAGAAACATTTGTTTAACGAGCCGTCCCCAGGCTGTCTTTCTCTCCCATTCAGTCCCTTCTTCTGCTCCAGGCTTGCCCTGAGGTCAACCCCCTCCACCGCCCCGCCACAACACCATCAAAACCCTGCGCCACTGATGGCGGTGGTTCCATTCAACGTAGAGATTTATGATCTCTAATAGCTGGCAAATGGACCGGAGGCTGGGGCTGCCCCGAGGGGAGGCCCCGCGACTTATTTTCCTTAACTCTAAGGAAGAAAAGGCATGAAAAAAGGGGGGAGCTAAGCAAGGCTGGGGTGAGGACGGGGAGCTGGCACGACTGTCTGAAACATTTTCAAGGTTGCCATCTGGGTCGGGTGGGACCCTTCAAATTGTTTGTCAATCTTCAGCAAGAGCCCCTCCCCTAGCAGAAGGATAAGACTGCGGGGAGAAAAAGGACATGTTAGAACAGTTTGAGGGACAAATGCTGTCTGCCACCACTGACATTTCACTTCTTGGGCTGTGTTGGGGCAATTCTGCAAGCAGGAGCTTTTATTAATCGGCTACAATCAGGCTGTCAGCTGCCTCCTGATCCTTGGTGGTGGTGGGAAGCCCCACTATGGGGCACCCTCCACTTCATAATCCTATTCCCATAATCCTCAGAGGTCAGCAAGCAAGAAACAGTCCCCACTTTCTCTATGGCTGACTCCCCGTTCCTTTTAAGGGCAGACAGGAGTGCTTTTAAACACCATTACGGCTGGAGCGGGAGGAAAAAAACTTCCAGACAAGGCAGTTCAGGGTGCTAAAGAGGTGAGGGAGGTATAAGTCCTTCATGCAGCAGCCAAAGGATTCACAACTTCATGAAATCGTAAAAATGAGTCCAAACTTTTTACAGGGAAATTACTTTCTCAAATGAAGATGTAGCTGCCTATCATTTTAGAAATTAGAGCATGTGACTTGCAGTCTCATTTACATCTCAGCGTTTTTTCTCAAATTTGAAGTAATAGTACAAATAGTCTTGTTTGCTTTCTCACAGAGAGTTTGATGAGAAGATTGATACCACGCTCATGTCTGTACAGGGATGGAAATTGGTAATGTTTTATTGATACCAATGCCATTATTGATTCTGGTTAGTTTTAGTCTCTGAATCTGAACACAGTGTAGAAACAGAGGGAGAAAAGGCTCTGTGATGTCGATAGGCTCGTTTCTAACTCTAATCCCAATGTCTGTATACTGGTTAGTCTATTTTAGCATCAAGAGTGGAAATAGGGGGAAACTGCTAGCCTCTGTTCAAGGGTAATAAAAGTCCCTTTTCCATACGCGTGGCTGGTTTGGCTCAACTCGGTTTAACTCAAAACATCAGGCCAATACAACAGGGATTAGCATTTCCATTACAACAGAGCTACTCACTAGCAGATGTTTCTTTTAATTGAAGGTGCGCCTGTCTTGAGTTGAGCTCCTGTAAAATGATGAATAAACACATTTAATTTCCTATAACAGTGATTTTGTGGAGGCCCTAGCCCCTTTGGGGTCCTACAGGATAGTGTCAGGGGGGCTCAGCAAAATGCTAAAAATAATTTTAAAAAAATTCAATCATCGTTATTTTAACTATTACAAATATAATTTATGATGATATAAATTACTGAAATCTCAAAACACCCTTGATCTCGACTGCCACCGGCCACAAAGTTGCTCAGCTTTTGAAATTTAATCCTAACTCACAGAAATTGTCACATTTTGGAAAAGGAAAAAACCTGATGAGCAGACCAATAGCCAAGCTGACAAAAACTCAGCTGCAAAAACTTCTGGCCAAGTAAAACCCTTAGGAATGGCCACAAGTGCTCAAAATGCATTCTCTGCTTCAAGACCCTCTCAAATGAATGTTAAAAACCATCTCAACTTCAGCGTCACTTGAAACTAAAGTACCCTAAAGTGGATGAAAACATAGTTGACCTCTGGTTTTTAAACACATTTTGCAAAAGTGAGGCCCAAGCCATAAGCTAATGCAATTTGGGAGGCCTTGGCATGGAAAAATAAGCAAACATTAAACAGGAAAATCTAAAGTAAAGAAGATACTTGAAAGTACAAACAGTGATGCAGGAGAGAAACTTCAAAGCTCAGAGATTCAGTTAGAAGCTACAAGGTTACAGAGAGCTGAACACACAGAGACTTTTAAAAACATTATTATCTCTGTTCTCTTGCACACACAAATTGACTCTCACAACATACTTGTTTGAGGGGGAAAGGGGGTGGCATCATGGATTGGTGAGAGGTCATCACAACCTACTTGGAGGCAGTTCAGGCTTGCTTTGATTTTAGGGTGGGGTGGTTGTAGTTTTTGGTCAGAAGCGGGGACTTCCGCATGGTGATAACAAGACTCCAGGAAGTCTCAGAAATAAACTTCTGTCTTCAGAAAGTTTCACAGAAAAGTCATCTCAAGAGGCAGAGGAAGTAAAATTGCTTGCCACTTCTTCCATCCTTCCCTGTGTGATTAATTGGAGCTCAGTCTCATAGCAGATATCATTACAACTCGCTGTTCTTGTTGAGGTACAAGAAAGATTCAAAATAATGAGATCTGCTGTGACAGCCAAGATAATGAAATGAACTGTGGTGGACCCTGACGTCATTTCTTGGACAGAAAATACCAGAACAACGGACAGAAAGGCACACAGAGCTGCTTCATTAGAGTTCACAGACAAACAGAAACAATACACAGACCACTTACTGCTACTGACCTTAACTAAAGAATCACCATTTCAATGCCAAACATACATATATGTGTAACTTTACGCCCGTATACCCCATTGGAAAAAGTTAAGTTCATTTTGGGAAGGCTCTGCTGTAGGAGTGACAAATAAAAAGGATCCTTATTCCACCTGTAATGGAACTGTAAGTTATCACAACCTTGGCAGCTGTTCCCCTGAAGGAGATAATTCTTATCATAATGACACCCTCAGTGCCAGACGCTGACAGGCACCCTGATGAGCGGCTGTATCTGCAACTGTGGCTGAGGTAAACCCAGCGTCAAAGATAAGAGTCCCCCCCCCCCCCCCCCCGTCTGCCCCTGAAACTTCAAGAAGATTTCTATTAAACACAGCGACACAGTCAGGGTGATAATGTTGTCAGTGGGCAGGAAAGCCTAAAGGCTCTCTATGGCCCTGTTTTCACACTCAGCACTAACATGCAGTTTGAGTAATCCGCTTCCAAGAGGACAGCTGTAAATATGAGTGAGTCTGCACACAAAATGCATCAAGGACACACTGGGATTTGATCATGTTATAAAAGGAGGATAGTTTCCTTGTCGTCTACAGTTCTTAACACCTTGTCATACATGTCATCCTAACAGTTCCAGTTGGTTTTCAGCAACGGCAGAAGTATAGCAAGTAGGAATCCAACAGCTAGAGGAGAGGTTCTCAAGAAAACCTCCAAATTGGTGCAATAAATACAGTTTTACTGCCCTATGGTGCAAAATGATAATAACAGCTCTCACAAGGGCTGAGTTATGTGCTCAGAGTGCAGTTGCATTAATGCACGCCAGAACTACCTGTAGCTCTAATAGTTACTGAACAACTTCTTGACTAACTATCAAACAAAACTGACCACAGACACACTGCAGTTGTAAAACCTCAAAAGTCACACGGTCTCCAGCCATTCGTTTTAAGAGACTTCAAAACAATATCTGGAAATAGCTACTGTATGTACATCGTATTAATGTTTAAAGGTGCAGTGTATAAGACTTATAGGACTATGGCAGAATATGGCAGGACTAAGACATTTGCTTACAACTATATTTACATTAGTTATAGAAATTGTGTGCTACAGAAAACAAAGCTGATAACAAATTCTCTGGTGTAATGTTAACATGTAAACTTAGCAGCAACAACACAATACTGCCCACCAGTTAATGCTGCCATGACAACATTGTTAACAATAGGGAAATAAGGTATGCCATTTTAGTTTGACCTTTCACATATTTTGAAGATTGGTGCCCTCTGTATGTTCTTGCTTGGAAGGGGAGAGTGAGGCGTATTCAGTTGGTTGCAATCTGCAAATCCTAAACACTGGTCCTATATGAGATTTTACATCTGAAAATAGCTATGTATAGTGTCATGTACTGTAGTAATGGTTAACTCAGTTAGGTTTAATAATGAAAAAGTTGTAGCAAAATATGAAGATAAAATGCCCACTGAGACAATATTGACATTATTCACCTGACTGGGTATAGGTCACAATGAGACTGATCTACCGTGTTTCTTTGACATTTTAAAAATGTGGATCTGCGAACTAGACCGCAAACTCGCCTTTAAGAATCCAAAGCAATCCCTGGCCTCATTGGACTTCATATAAGAATGATTAAAATTAGTTCCCCAAAATGAGGTGAACGGATTTTAAAACTGGCAATAGCAGAACACCGCTATTGGATCAATATCCTTGGGTATTGGCAGGTAATCTGACCTGAAGTATTGGCACAGGGAGAGAAAAAAGTTGAATCAGTGCATCCTTTCTTGGAACGTGAGATCTCTGGCTATCAGAGTTCATCTTCAAGACACCCAATTTACATTAATTTCCACTTGCTGAACCATGAAATGAGCAAGTGTCACAGGATATTTGGGCTAAACCCAAAAGGCCTGTGACAATACACTGCACGGTGATTTATTACCTCTTCACCAAATCAATCTCTGCACAAAAGTCTGTATTGTGAAAATATGACAATAGTCTTTAATCTTATTTACAGACAACAGAGGTTAAACCTTTATGATCAAAACAAAAAATTCCTCTGTCATGCCCGCTGTATGCCATGAACATATTTCACAGAATCTTCTCAGACCCTCATATTTCATCGTAAACTACATTTCATCAGTGGGACCAACTCCATCTGTGACCTAATTTTATTTACCTATTTTGGCACAAGCCTTCATCGGTGAATCATATACAAGACATCTGGCCAAGTGTTTTTTTTAACTGAATAATTCCATGTTGCAAATGAGCGACCTCTTTACCTCTTCATAAAAACACACAAGCAGCCAGCAACATCACCGCTACAAAAACAGATATCACATCAGGGAAGAAGGGGTCAAAAACTGCTTTTCGTCTATTTGTGCGTGAGTCTGTGAGTGTGTGTGTGTTGTGTCATGTGGTTTCTCCTTGTCACAGTTCGCCACTTCAGCATTTTGGCCCTGCTGGCAGGCTTTGGCAGCGATGCCCTGTAAGACGACACGGAGGGGACAGGACGGGGAACGGAGATCTGGGTGAAAGCTAAGCACTGTCGCTCACCTTGGGCATCTGCTGAGCCTGCCAGGCTGGGCCAGGCCAGGTTGCCATGACAACAGCAAAAAAAAAGCCACGGCGTCCGAGAATAACTGAATACTTTTATTTAACAGGTCAAACCCCAGCGTGCCTTGCTTGTGTCCCATAAATCTCAGCAGGTCATGTTGAAAATGACACTAATGATGTTTAAAAGTGTTTAAGTGTTAAGCATAATCATACCTTGTGAGACAGCTGGATTTTCAAGATCACAAGATAGGACAAGATCACACAGGAATCCATCCTGTTAGGCTTCAAGTTATGCACCTGTGGCCAAACCACAGTGGTTTGGACCAGTCAGTGTTCTACGAGGAACTACTGGCAGGTACAAGCACAATTCAGGTGTGATGACAGCAAGAATAAACTCTGTTTGTTGCTGCTATAGCATCAGTTATATCAGAACCCGACAGTATTTGAAAGAAGAGATGGCGCTGAAGACTTTTTCAAAAAAAAAGAAAAGTTTTTGCTTGTCTCCCGACCAGCTTTGGCACAAGTTTGATGTCGTATGGTTCATTGATCTGATTGGTTAATTAGCCCATAATGGACAGATGGTTCATCCAATCACTTGCCAAGCATATTTTGAAAGTGCCTGCCCTGTTCCAATAAGTTTCCAAGAACAATTTCTCAGATGTTTGTGTAACAAATGATCAGATTAGGCATAATGGGAAAATCATGATTTATTTTTCCCCAAAAATATAAATTATCTTTAACATATTGCGGTTTTACTTTATTCTCAAAATTGCAACTTTCTCCTTAAATATTTTAACTCTTTTCTTGAAATCTCTGATGTCTGTTATTTGTTTTACAGAGGCTGTTACACTGGTTTAATAAAAGTGAAAGTAATGCCATTATAAACCTTCATTAAGGAACTTCTGCCACCCCCCCTTTTGGCAGTAAGAGTTATTACACAAAAACTGCTGACATGTTTATTACGTATGCCTACAGTTTGTGTCGCTATGGTTGCTGTCCCCTTCAGTTCTGGCAGCCCAATCACTGCTCACTCATAAAATGCATCACAATCGGTGCACCAGTGCTGGATGTCATCACAGGCACCAGGTTTAAAAACTCTGGAATACTATAAAAAACAGATTCACCTTCATTTGGTGGTAACATTTGTAATCGGCATTGTGTGAACCTGCTTTGCCAGGGCTTGGATTTGACATACATGCATTTACATCTAGTGTAAGTCCCACACGACATAGGTATTAGGGTGTGTATCAGTGCAGCGTGTACTTCTGGGTAAACAAACCAAAATAAATGCATTTGAACCTGGATTACCAGAAAAAAAAAACCATGATTGAACTTTCATTTTCAGCTGATTATTCACACTGACTTGACTATTCTGTGAATGTAAACAGAGTTGCTCCTGCTGCCTTTCTTTAGGCACTCTGATCTTGAAACTGGGACAAACACAGAGTCTGGGGAAGCCACTTGGGTGCTTAATTTATTTGAGTGATCTCACAGTACAGTCAAACAGAGGAATCTGATGTAGGGCTGCAGAGAGAACGACTGCTGTGGGAGAGGTTACTGTGTTTATCACCACCGATCACGGGCCCAGAGCTGACTGGGAGCCCGCCTGCTTTGCGCCAAGTGGAAACTGTTATTATTCCCGTACATGAGGTGTCAAGTAAAGAGAAAGTGCTTTGCTGGTTGCATGGAGATCTTTATGTTTCTGGTAAGTTGTCATGTAAACGCAAATCAGAGAAGGGAGCACTGAGTTAAGACAAACGAGAGAATAAGCACAAGGTTGTATCTGATGTCTTTAAAAGGTATTATTGTACAGATTTTTATTTACAAAAAATGAGAAGAGTGAATCAAGAGAGAGTACCAGCTGCAAACTGCAAACTAAACATTCTACATACAGGTTTAGCGTGGGCGCATATAAAGCAGCAAAAAATGCCATTACCTTTGAATTATGAGTATCTCGCATTGTGCTGTTACACCGCAGTCTGCCATGACTCTCCAGGGAGAGGAAGAGAAGGAGGAATAAGCAAGGAGATGCTGGTGAGGCGGTTTGTTTGAACAGCTCTTCACGGACAGCTGAGCACATAGCAAGAGACAAAGTGATCTGAAAGCCAGCAAACAATTTAGAGTTCAAATCCAAAAAGTGTAGCTGGCAACATAAATCTGCAGCACGCAGGCATAAACATCTGCGCTGGTGGTTGTCAGCCCGCGTTTGTGGTGGTCGTCAACGCTGCCATCTGTCTCAGTAAACACTAAACTTTTCTTCCAAAGAGAGAACAGAGGGGAATGACAGAGTTGGCTGAGTTGTACATTCACCGTGGAACATTTCCTAATGGGCAGCGCTTGACTGAAGAGGCAGAAATCAGTTAACACGAGCACACACACGCACTCAAACAGGTGTACGCAGCAGACACAGGGTTATTGTACCTGTGTCAACAGTACACCTGCCAGGCTTCACTCTGGGCCTGTTCTGCCTGTGGCAGAGGAATGTGTCCCAGTGTGTGTGTGTGTGTGTGTGTGTGTGTGTGTGTGTGTGTGTCTGTCTCTAGATATCATTCTCAGTGAACATTCCTGTGGCGTTGATACATTCTGCGACAAAAAACAGACATTTTCCATTTTCCACAGGTCGCCAGAACTTCTGAGCCGTCACTAGGAAACAGAAGGCCTAGAAGTCTGTCACACACTTGTACACACATATACACAAGCCCCCAGGTGTTGGTGTGATGGGTCATGGCCAGCACATCACTCTGTCAACAGCTCTGTAACTGTAACCTGTGGGAAGGTATTTCAGCCATCAGGAATTAATGAACCTGCACTGTGTCTTTGATCCCCAGAGTATCAGTGACGGAGAGGAAGCTGGATGCTGGTTGATTGGGAAGTTGAAAGTAGAGAAGATGTTTTTCACTTTACCCTGAACAAAGGTAGACTTGCTGCCATGTGTAGACCCATAATAAACAACCAAACTGTGCATTCTGTCACTCATTCTGTCCACAATAAAGTTTCCAATGTTCAAGTTGGAGGAAGTTTTTTTTTTTTTCCCGCACAAGACACGTCTGCCACTTTCCACACATACAACAAAGTGTAACACAATGAAGGCCTTCTATGGTGGCAAGCTTTTAACAATACCTTAAGGTTTGAACCTTTGAAACGAGCTGAAATCACAGTATGGCTCTCTGCAATTTTCAAATCACAGGAGGTACAATATTTGTTTAAGGCAAAATGTGTGTCAAAAAAACATTAAATTAATGAATGTTATGAGGCGGAGATGTCCTGTCCAGCAAATTACCTTCTACAGACTTAAAAAAAAAAATCTTAATTTTGGGACACATTCCTGCAAAAAAAATCACGCTGTAGTCGAGTAATGATGTAAAATTATTATTTCTAATATCACAAATCATATCACAATTGCAATATCAGTCAAAATAATCGCAATTAGATTAGATGGTTCAACAAAATATTATATGAATTTGTTTGTTTTGACCCTTTGGACACCTTAGACTGACTAACCCTGAAAACATATTTTCTTTTCAGCCACACTAAAGCCCCTCTCCCACTGGACAAAAAAACAACTAACCACCACTAACATCTAGCTTTAGTCTTTAGTAGGTAAAGGTACAATCTGCATTCAGTCCCTGGTCAAATGACTCTGGAGTAGTCGGGAGTATTTATCTGCTCCAGCTCTGATGGAAGTGATGGAAACATGACATCCAGATGGAAAAACTAATCGCAAAACCCTTTCCCGATGCGATGATATGAAGCCTTGTTGCCTTCTGCAGCTCTTGGGTGTTCCAAATTATTTACATTGACTTGAAAAAGAGATACATAAATAAAAGATATACATATAAAAAAATAAGTACTGTATGTTGTGACTGGACTGCATGCTAATGTCTACTAACCCTGTTTTCTGGTGCGTTCATGACACTAAACATACAACTACTCGCAATGGGAAAGGAGTCATTCACCTATTTTTAGTGGGTTTACCCGCGTTTAAAAACCTGCATATACACACCAATTTGGGCACAGTATAAGTCTGTGCTTTTCCACATTAAAAAAAAACCTTTTTTTTAATTCCATGGCCTAGTTTCTCAGTAAGGACAGTGAAAAGAAACTAACAAACAATGCTATGTGTTTGCTCAGGAATAGTCTTGGGCTGTGCCAGAACCACCTCTAACCCTTTCTGTGAACACTCATCTTTAAAATCAACTCAGCTGATCTCACAATATAGTTAAAATTACACATAAAACAGCAATTTGACAGCATCGGTGGAGAAATAAACAGGCAGCACTAACAAACTGCAATTTAACCACTATTTTGTACTCATTCAGCTGTCTAACAATAAAATAAAATAAAAAACAGAAAACAAGGACAAGATGGAGGTTTGAAAAAGACCTGGAAAGTCTGGTATGGATGCAAATTGTTTTCACAGCTCACATCCTTTTTAAAAGGTGCAGCTTACAACAAACAGCCAGCAGTGACACACAACATGTAAATTCAATGAAAAACACTCTATTCTGCTTAATCAAACCCTAATTTGATGTTTTCCCACTGGAGCCCTCCACTTTTTCTGCTGTTATTATGAAACTGACGAACAAGCGCGTGGTGACAGCCGCGAACTGTACACCGAGCTAATGAACAGAGATGAGATGAAAGCATCGATGAACAGACTGAGACCGAAGCCTCTTCACATCTGCAGTGTCATCCACTTAACTCTGATGAGGAATCGAAGTTCAGAACAAAAAGATGAGAGACGGAGTGATGGTGAGAGGGAGATGAAAGAGAGGATAGAAAGCAAACAAATCAGGGCTCATTTGTGTATAAGCCCAATCAAAATTCGCGATGACACTGGTCCTAAAAGGCAGCAGACAGACCCAGCCTCCACCGCACACAAGCCCCTTTTCCATACACGTCTTTTAACTGAAGATGTGCGTGTCTTGAGTCAAACAGCAGTAAAACAGTGGATAAACACATTTAATTGCCCATACATTTATCACAATGAAAGTCCCCTGTTATTATGAAGCAGCAAAATCAGGAAATGCTGTGTTTTTATCAGCAGTAACTTAACATAACTCCTATACAGCTGAAAGCAAACATCAAACAGTGAAATAAAACAGACACCTTTACTTGAAACCACAGAGATTTAGCTAGAAGCTACCAAAAAGTGACAGCTGAACACACAGAGACTTTTAAAAGTCTTTGGGGGGCAGGAGGTTTTTCCTCACCACAGTCGCCTCAGTGCTTCTGCTGGGAACAATTAGGTTTTTAAGGAGTACAGTCTAGACCTGCTTTATTTGAAAAGTACCCTGAGATGACTTTGTTATGATTTGGTGCAGATGCCCTGGCCTACAAATCTTGCTGTCCAGATGTAACAGATGTGATGGAAAAATGCTAATTCCCACTAATCATGAATCACATCTCAATCGCAATATCTGACAAAATAATCACAATATATTTTTACCCATATAGTGCAGCCCTAACGAAAATGGAAATCAATCCAGCATGGTTTGACTCAGTGCAGCCAAAAGCGACAATGGAAAAGCCCTAACAGGCTTCTCTCAGCAGGGATTGTGTGCTGTCATCTCAACTGCCCTCCCATTACCTCTAGTAACGGATTAACACTTTTAGGTCTGGTGGGTTCAAATATAGTGCATATACACACACATACACACACAGAAAGCATATGGAGGTTGTCAGATCATTAAGATGTTCAACCATCAAAAGAGACACTTCGATTTCATGACACTGCTGCCATGAGTTTGCACACTGTAGCCAATTATGGGTAAACTGGCACATCCTCTTTCTCTCATTTACAGATCGACAGGCACGGCAGCTATTTTTACCTCTGCATAAAAGCAGACACTGTTTTCACACTCCGCCAACTGGAACTGTGCCTTTCATTAAGGAAATCTATTTAGAGCCGAGCAGGGGAGAGGCAGAAGAGCACTGAAAGATGAGCTCTGATTAAATCTTTCAATGAAAATGTTTTGAGGCTCAGCCTGTTATTTCATCACCACACAGCCCGGGAGCTTTTTAATAGAAAGAGGCGGGGAGCAGTTTGCTGCTACTTTCACGATCCTGAGTCAAGACAACACAGTTCAATATCACCACAAACTCTTTGTTGTTGAGTTATCTCCAAGACTCAGCTGGTGTCAATCAGCACTGTAGTGTCAGATGAGCAGGTCAGCAGACTGTGACCCCGCCATCTGTTTATGTGTCAATGGCAATTAGGCTGATAAGCATATCAGTATACCATAGATGTATAGATAAATGAGAAAAAGAAGAATCACACTATTAAAAAATAAACCCAAGAAGAGGCCAACTGATGTTGAAATATTAGGGGTATAACAATATATTGAATATTGTGATATCAAGATAAAACATTGCCTCAATACCATAACGGATTGTGATATCTATCATGATATTACATGGTTAATTATTTTATTTTATTATTTTTATTTTAATTTCTAAAAGGACTGCAACTGACTGATGCATTGTTTTTGTTTTGCAGTTGTACAGACAATTCTTACATTCATTGCCAAAGACAATTCATGCAATTTTTTTTTCACATGCTTAGGTCATGTCTGGCTACTTTTACTTTATTCTGTTAAAGAAGGAAAGCATTCAAACAAATCAATCAAACTACTTAATAGCAGGACATGAAATCTGCGTATGTGAGTGTGCGGGGTGAGGGAAGGGAAATTTGCAATATTTTGGTGTAGGGCTTTTGTGCAATGTTTATTTATTTATTTTTTAAAAATGACTTTTGTTCAACCACATGGATTTGGGGCATTGTGCAGTACTCTTTTAGCACGCTTTTTTAGCTGTATGGATCTGGGGGTGATACTGTATGTTTGTTTGTACGTGTGTGTGGTTGTGCTGCCTGTATTCTCTTATGTCCAAGACAAATTTCTTCTAAAGGAAACAATAAAGGGTTATCCTGTCCAACATGAAAGTGATTTAAAGTTACTTGGAAAAACAAATTTTTACTTAATAAAGGACATTTTTTTAAGTTGTCATTTCTCCTTGGTTTTTAATATCATAATAAATATTGTATTGCAGACTTTTAATTGTGATATTATCATGATTTTGGTATGGTTACATCCATGATGGATAAAAGACAAAAACCCAGAGAATCACACTATAAAGAAGAGATACACAAGAAGAGGCCAACTAATGTTGAAATATACATTATTTAAAGCTATAATATGTAACATGTCTGTATTAAAATGGCGAAAAACTCTATCCCTATATCCCATTTTCAACAATGGTCAAACCCAGAGAAACTGATAATTCCTTCAAGGTTTCCTGCTAGCCGCTAGTTGCTATAACTTCTGGGAAAACACAGGATGTCAGACACATCCAGTGGTGGACAAAGTACTCAACCCCAGTACTTGAGTCAAAGTATAGATACTCCTGGTCAAATATTACTCAACTACAAGTGAAAGTTGCTCAGTCAAACTTTTACTTGAGTTAAAGTACTAGAGTGTATGAATGAAAGAGGGAGAGCTTGCTTGTGCTTGTTAGTGCGCCTGGACGTATTTCTGCTTTTACATCAGTCCCATTTGAGAGGAGCTACTGTGATTGGTTTCTTTCTGTGAGGAACACAGCATGTGACCAATTGCAATTTAGAAAAGAAATAACAGCAACAGCTGACTTCAAAGCTGTGCTCAGTCAAAAAGTAACAACAACCTTCATAGAAATGTAGTGGAGTTAAAAGTACAATATCTGTCTTTGAAATGTAGTGGAGTTAAAATATCACATTCACAAGAATGGGATGACTTGAAAACATAATGCCTGTGGTCAAGGCTGACATTGATGTGGAGCCATAATGAAGTTTTTTTCAAGGTTTTTCAAGGTCCTTGAAAAGAGGTCCTTCAGTAGACACTCAATGTGCACAAAATCAGTTGATTAGTATTTGAGATTGACTGCAGACAGGGTGTAGGTCTGATGATCACACACACACACACACACACGCATACTAAATAAAAAGGGTGCAAAAAGAAAAAAGAAAATAAAAATGAAAATATTTTGGTCTCAGGATCATCATCAATTCTGTGAAGTAAAACATCATTTATTATTAGTTGACCCTCAGATATTTTGAAATTCTACCCAGTTAATCGAAATATTATTTAAGTCACTATATGGCCAAGTGTAATACCCAAATCACAGGAGCTGCAATATTTTAATAAAGGTAAAATGTGTCACAGCATACCATTATAAATGGAGCATTGTAGTGCTAAAGATATGTCCCAGACTTTAAATCAGATTCCCTAGAAGTAAAAGAAAAACATTCGGTACCAAAAACATTTGGTACAGGACCCTAAAATCCCATCATCATCATTTTTGTATTTTATTCAGTTAAAAATAAGAAAAATTCCCATTCCCACTAACATGCCTGTCAAAATAATGAGCTCTTTGTGTATCATTCAGCCCTAGAGTGCAGGTTCCTCACATTCTTTTCCTCCCTAGAGTCTTTAAACCATTTCACCTGAAACTTCTCTTCTTCTACGGCCTAGGAAAAGAGACCTATTCAAACAGACTAATTTCACAGCTGTATATAGTAGTACTGTTGCCATCAGTAGTTTCACTGACTGCTGTTACGCTCTCATTGTCTGAACTTCTGTTTCCTTTTAATGTAGGTAAAACTGACAGGGCGTGGTGAGACATGCTATCCTTGGATGCACCAGCGAACGCAGCTGAGGGTTCCCAGTTGGCTTATCCACTAAGTGCCAGTTACCTGGGTGGTGGCGGTCAATTCATTTGAAGTGAGCGACACTAAGAAGGTGCCAGCTGTGCCATGCAATGAGGCGAGACAGCGCTGCCAGACAAAAGTACTTTAAATAATGACCTTCCTTTTCTCCCAGCCATGGCCACTGAATGTCTAACAAGCTCGCTGAAACGCGCGACAGAAACTCTGGGAAACACGAGTCCCGCCGGGAACAGGTGGCCTCTCCATTAGTGAATATCTGCTTGTTTTAATTAATGATGAGAGCTGGGCTGTTTTAACAACAGACATCACCGTCATTACTTTACTTAGGAAGTGATGGGACGATCATAAATCTTGTACCACATGGCTCAAACAGTGTTTTTCAGTACAACAGTATGCACGCTGAGCAAGTCCCTCTGGCTAACATTCTAAAAGATCTAAAAGACTTTTATTTGTGCGGTTACGCTGAGGGGTTTGGGGATCATAACTCACATTCAGAGGATTTTCTTTGCTACCAAGCAAGAAATTAAGGGGGGAAACACTTCCATGGAAAGTATGCAGCCATGTGAAAGTGTTTAATCACTAAGCTCCGGCGGGCGCATGCCTGGAGCGTTTCAGCATGCCGTCGGGAGCAGGCTGTCAACACAAAGGCAACTGTGGACACACATGAGGATTTCTCTCACACATGGACACAAAGCCCAGAATAAAAGGACTGTTACTGTTCACTGATAGTTAGTAGTACTTTTAGACTTCTATACTTTCCTGGTACAAAGCTGCAGTAAGGAGCCTTTCAAATTTAAAGGAACTATGTGTAAGAACTTTAATAAAAAAAATAATAATGTTTTTGATGTTATGTCAAAGCCCTCTGTGTAATGTATTGCAGAGATATCTACTGAAGGTAAATGTAAAGTTTAATGTCATTTTTACAATTGTACAGACTACAGTGTTCAGTGATATTCAGTCTGCATTTAAATCTGGGAATTCACTGCAGCTTCATCGGATGTTGTTTGCCACATACAGGGGGAGTGAGGACCAATCATCTGCTCCTGAACAGCTGTTGTACATTTGAACAAATTTCTGACATGTCACAAATTTTAGATGGGCTCTCGGACAGTTGAAGTGGGGGCACAAGTCAGTGGAATTTATCCTCACTGCACCTGCATGTAAAATCAGCAAGACATACTGCCCACATCCTCCGACCAACTCACAAGTCTACACACACTGGTTCCTCTTTTTTTCTTTTAGAAGTTTCAGCACATAGGATGGGGCAGATGGTAAAGGCAGCCCATATCATGAGCTTTGGCTTTACATTGCAGATGATTTACTTGCACAATAAGAGCTGGAATTAAACAACCTTAAAATCATACATTGTATGCAAAGCTTAACCCATCCTCGTAATAGGAACAGTGGGCAGCATGTTAGCCCTGGCCCGTCCTGTCTCGTAATTCCACTTTGTGCCTCAAGAGGCGACAGTGAGTCACTGTAGCATCCACTCTGCCCTCAGTCATGACAGGTTGCAGTAGTAGTAATTCTTCCAGATTGGTAGGTAAACGACTGTTAATGCTAACATTGGCTATTTATCAGCTGATAGTATAATGTTGCTGACAGTGTTAATATGTTTGCTGAGTTAGCTGGGACCATGCATTTCCTTGTTTCTTACAACAGGAATTGTTACCCTAACTTTCCTGATATTCTAACCGCAACTTGTTTGGAGTGTAAATTTCAAACAAAGCTCCTTTAACAAACACATTTCTATTGAATGAAAAAAAAAACACAGATATAGTCAATGATTTTTGCATACATCCTGTCTCTACAACTGCTCCATCTACTTGTAGCTGAGTCAGGTTTCCAGGATGTACATCTGGGGACTTCCAGTCTCAGCCTTTACAAGCACTGGGACATTCCCAGCCCCCTTAGATAACGACTTAGTGTGTCTTTGCTGTAGGTGCAGCCCTTTATAATCCACATTGTACAAAATCACTCGCTGTGCTAAGGCAACTTCAAGCAAGAGGAAGCCTTCCAGATTTCACTTTTTACAGACGAACACCAGAAGCAAAAAATAGGTAAAAGACAAGGACATTTCTGATTCAGTTCCTCCAGACACCGTCGTACAAGTAAATCCATCTGATCTGCCTTCACAGGGAGTACAAAACAAATGTGTTTGGGTCATTTCGGGGTGCGATCTGAACATTCTTAATACGGTTTATCAGATAAACCCCTGGACATAAACTGTGGTCCATCCCCAAATCCCCAGAAATCCTCAAAAAAAACAACATGAAGGGGTAGTGGTGAGTGTGCATTATCAGTGAGCACAGGATGGAGACTTCTTTTGGATGATACACATATTGTGTGTAATCAGGCAACAATGACTGTAGTCTTTCCAGATTGGTGTGTGTGTGTCTAGAGGACAGATAGAGGCTGGGACACTTTGATTATGGGGGAGAGAGAGGGCAGTGCAGCTGCCATCCTCTTAACAGCATCTTCTCTGCTTCATTAGACATCGCCTCCATCTGTGTTCAGTCCTCATGTTTGTTTCAGGCGATGGGCAACACGAATCAAAACATTCTGAGGTACTTCCTGCATGCAGAGGAGGAAAGCACTTATACAGCAACAAAATCCTCTCCGGGGACAGAAGAGAGGAGTGAAGGGAAAAGCGAACAGAGCGACGCAGCACTTTGATTCCAACCCCCAACGGTCTGAAACCCAGAAAGTGACAGCTGTATGAACCCAGTTCACATGGGAGCCAGTAAAAATGATATGGTGTGGAAGGTTTTGTACACAACACAAACTGTTTTACAGAAGCTGAGGGACAGACGTTGTCCAAACAAAAAAGGGACGAGGGAGAAAAGATGATCCTGTCTTTTCTCTGCTGTGTAAACATCCCTGATGGGAAGACCAGGAATGAATGTGCGCTGCATTTGACAAGGCAGGGATGCCAGAAGTGATTAACAGAAGAGATGCATCATTGTCTTCATCTCTAGACATCTCATTTTGCCAATGTATTACACTCACTGAAACATTTTATCCAATTTAATGAGTTACAGCCACTGGCTAGAAGGTCAAATTGTGTCTGATGGAAAGTTTGGAAGGGTAAAAAATGGAGTATGCTTAAATAAAACTAGTTTGTACAAAGTGACTATATGATTTCTACAGTCACTTCACCAGTATGATGGGTCCTCTATAGAGTGAAGCATTTAGAAACTGACTCATGAGTCTAGGGGGAGGGGGGATTGCTGTGTGACTGAACTGATGAATTTTAGTCAAAATGGCAAAGGGCAGTGAATGCAATCTATGGATTGACTGGCTGCTGCGATACATCAATGTTGCTGTAAAATCGGAGACTGGCCTGTGAACAAATATACAAGTAAATGAAGAACCTGCCATTTTTCTAGATAAAAAGCACTATAACATTTACAGACTGAAACATGGAAACAGATTTCAATGAGTCATTTTTATATTCAAGGGTTCATGATTTATGGAGAGTAAGTTCGAAAAAAATACTTTTTCCCTCCTCCAAGTAGATCATCAACCCTTGAATATAACATGACTCACTGAAATTGAAACGGTCTAAGGGCCAATACGGTGTCTACATTTCTATGTCTATGGTCTATACCCTGTGATCCTTGGTATTTGTGGATATGTTATGCTGGAACATAAACTCAACAACACACAAAGTGACCTTAGCACGTATCTTTAGACAAATAAAAGCCTAAATCTGGCTCTATTTTCAAGCTGCCTTTGTCTTTTGTCTCTCATGCAGTGACACAAGTTGCCAGATTGGTTTAAAATCCTTCTTTTGCTTGTCTTTAGTGGCCCATCATTTCTCTTCCTTAGTCGCCTCATGGAGACCGGGGGTCTCCAAGGTCAGCCCCTTGACAAATGAAGCAACCCATTGTGAGGAGGAAGAAGGGAAGGAGAATAGAAGAGTGAAAGGACATTTGTTGTTGCCATACCGGGCAGCGACCTCACCATTTGGACAAACCCACGTTTTTTTAGACGAACGTCCACTTGAGGAAATTCAAAGCTGTGCCGCATGCATAAAGACAGCGGATTGAGAGGCCCACTTAATGCCTGTCTATAGAATATGCTCCATCACTAAAACACACACCCACACACCACACCCCAGCTAGCCTTTCCTGTAATCCCAGGGGACCTCAGTCTCCCCCTGAAAGAGTGTGCCTGACACGAGCCTCTGACTCAACCCTAACCATCCCCGCTAACCCCCTGCACACACACACACACACACACTTGCATACAATTTCCCCCCTGGAGAAAGTATGGGGGCCCAGGGCGGGCAGGTGCTGCAGCAGCCCCACAGAGTGGTGTCTGTGCACGTATAAGTGTGTATGTGTATGCGTGTGTGTGTGTGTGTCCGTGTGTGCGTGTGTGTGTGTAATCGTAGGGGGCCCGTTTGCCGTCTGTCAGTTCAACCGGCTGCTTGCATGATCAGCCAGTCTGTGTTTCTCTTCTCCTGGGGTTTCTTGGCTATATCAATGTGTGTGTGTCTCTTTGTGTGTGTGTGTGTGTGTGTGTGTGTGTATGTGTGTGTGTGTGTGTGTGTGTACACGCCTGCATGTGTTTCTTACAGCATCGGTCTGACTGATAGATCAATGCAACTAGGATTATGTATTGCCCTAATTGCATTATGAGGGTCAGTGTCAGCGGCTGACACGCCCACAGCCTCCAGCGTGCTCCCACTGCTCTGATGTTTTTGCCTCTGCAGGAGTTTGGGTTGACAGAGTCGCGGCCTGGCCACATGTTATGCCACGATTGTTACCCAGCAGGCAATGGATTTAAAGCTGCACTAGGCAAGATTTTGATCTAAAAATACATTTGTCTAATCAGCCTAAATCACAAACTGGAGCTGAAAGAGAGAAGACATTGCCGTCTTCACCAGCTGAGCCCTGTTGGTTTCACTTCATTTAGCCAAATGAGATTATGGTGCTGCTGGATATGTTTACCCACAGAAAGAAAAACTCAGTATTAATCAGCCGTATAAAAACTACAGACAGCAGAGAGTGACCGCTCGAAAAATGGCTCTATTCACCAGTATGAAAATATCTTTTGGGATGCTTTAAAGGGATCTTTCGGATTATTTATGCATGGTTGTATGAGGTGCTTATCCATTGTCAGTGAGAGTACCAGTACAGAAGCTAATCAATGAAGAGCTGTGGACAGGGTCATCAACAAAAGGTATTTTGGCCACGTAAAAAAAAACAAAAACACAAATAAAATCAATATCAGTTAAAGTGTCCGCTATATTTAGCATATTTTCACTGCTATACATCATTTTCAGACAGCTTTTTCTGACACAGCCAGTGGGAACTGCCATTATATAAGCCAAATATTGCTCTCTCCAAACCAACTACATTCCATAGGTCTACTGGTACCTCAATATTTGTTTGTGTTATTGTGTGATTTGTGTGTTATAATAACAAACCAACAGAAACCACCAATTCCCATGTTTTGTAAGCCAAAATTATTGATTTTGCCGACTGAGTTTTGTTGGTTTGCAGAGAGCGGTATTTGGTGTAAGTAATTGCGATTTCGTGTCATGGTGGCCTGATCAAACACTATCAGCGAGTAGCTCATTCAACCCCAAACTAAATAATCCAAGCTATCCCTTTAAGCAGCACAGATATGCAGGAATGGCAAACATAAGCAAGTTGTGTTAAGTTAAACATCATTATACATGATTTCTAAGCAAAGAAGTTATCACTTGGTATTCATGTGAAAAATTTCCTGGTGCAGGTTTAAGTCACTTCCATTAGTGATAAAGCCAGTGTTACAATGTCAAGGTCATGATGCATGGACAAAATGTATAAAAACCACACCATTAAAAGTCATGTATAGATATGCATTACACAAAAAATAAATAAATATTGACCCTTTTCACATTAAAAAGTAACTTTATCCAGTTTTCCTGTCCCCACTGATGCTTATGGTGCACTATTGCATCTCAGTTCATCCAAAAATCTTGCCCATGTTTCATGACCTTTAAGTGGGACAATACAGCGTTTCATCTGCTCAACACATCTGTATTGCTTCAGGCTGATAACAGAGATTATGTCAGAGGTCATCCACAGTTCACACATAGATGAGCACCTTCAGACAAAACTGCTCCACAATGAGTGAAACATGCATATGGTAGGAGATTTAAGCCACTGTACAGTAGCTGGCACTACATACCTTGTCAAAGAGAGACTTCCATTGCTGAGACACAGGAAGAGAGAAAAAAGAGCAAGTAAAGGAGTGAGTGAGAGGAAGAAGAAGATGGTGGACACCAAAAAAAAATCTCAGAAACAGGTGCCTGAGAGGAGAGGAGCAAGCACCTGTTTGGAAATGATGAATTCAGGCCAAAAGGACTTTCTTCTCTGTGCAGCATTTGCCTTAATTGCAGTCTTGCAATCACATGCTGCTATTATCTGATCATTGTGGTCAATGAGCCGCAGCAAAAGATAATAAGGTACCAAAGTGTGGATCATTATGTGTAAGGGGTCTCTTATCTGAAAGTCTGAGACACCTAAATGGAGCCAGTGTTGTGTATGAGTGCTCCTTTGATAAGATCATAGGAATATTCCTTGAGAAGATGTGCTGTGCGTCTTTGGTGGCTACTCTTACTGTGTTAAATTAGAGATGGGACCGATCCAATCTGATCCATTATCAGGGGATGACACTGACATAATTTACTAATCAGATATCACCAGTCCAAATACCGATCTAAATTCCAAAGTCTAGTTATTAATTGTAGATATTGTGCCACGCAGCAGGAAAAAGAGTGAATTAACAGTTTTCACATTAACTCTACATTGATATTTACCATGCACAGCCACCTCTCTAATAGTTAAAAATATAATCCAGCACAAAATGACAAATATCAACGTAAACCATCTTGTTCTGAACAGACACATTACAAACACTAACAAAACCAATACATCCTCATACCTGCACAAGAGAATAGGTTGATTGCCAGAACAACTTGCAGTATATTACCAGAGGAGAGTACCAGCAGGGGTTTACTAGAGTTTAACTATGTTACGTATGTCACGTGACGCAAGTCACACAGTAGAGGTCAAAACTGAAGTTACTCAAAAACTTTAGAGAAGGCTACATTTACTCCTTGCTTTGCACAGGACTCAAACCTCAGCATCCTGGGTGTTTGAGCCATCAATCCACCTCACCTCCTCCATATGCAGACTTTGTCACTCCTTATACCTCTCCTGTCATAATTACTATGTCCACTTGGTGTCCCCGCCTAATAATCAGACATATCAGTCAGAATAAGCTGCTCGCACATTCGACCAATACACATGCTTTTTTTAGTAACAGGGGGCCGAGCAAAAAGTAACTTTTGCATTTTGGAACATAAAATAGCAAACTTAACAAACTACTCACTAATACATGGAGGGAAATGAGGACCAGCTCTCAACACTATCTGCAGCACGTGAACATTACAAACCAGAATCCACCTCACAGTGGTTGGAGGACACCATCACACAAGTCCAAGGCTCTGGACCATGAATTTAGCAATAACGAACTCTAAACAAACTTTCCAGGTGGTGAAAGCACCAGGGCTGCCCCCTAAAAGTCAACTAAACCACGTTTGGAGTCTTAGTCGACCACATTTTCATTGATTCATTAGTCATAGAAAAGAAAACATCTCAAACTCCGTTCATGAGCCGTGCCTTTGCCATTTGGCCCAGGTGTTGTTGCAATGCAAACCTTTTCTCTTGTAGTGACAGAGGCACTTCTGCTAACTGTACTGTAGCTGCAATTAACTAGTTAGCTCAGTTAGTGGTCCTAATTGACTGGAACATCGCCTCAGAGACTGATGGAGGCCAATCAGACAGCTGGGAACACAGTAACTTTACAGAGGTGATAAACAGGGACCCTGACTCTGGGGACACTGAAGACGGGGTGGCTTCAGGCAGGGACAGGAGGCATTAAGTGGTTAAAGAGCAAGTTTGTAGCGAGTTAATTTGTAAATGTAGGCCTAAATCATCCATGGTGCTGATAAGACTGTGAGTGTTTCTTTATTTCTTTAGAGTATTTGAACAAGGTTAGACTGCCTTTAAATAAATTAGCAAAAAGTTTTTCTCCTTTCTGGTTGTTTCAACACATTCAGAGTCATTCTTTTTGCTGTTAGTTTAACAGGTGGCTGGCTTCACACTCCCAAAACATGTATTTAAATAATTAATTTAATATCATGAACGTGAGACAACTTGTGGAGTAATGGCCTGAACTGACAACTACTGGTCTACCAAGAAAATGTTTAGTCAGGGCAGCCCTAAAAAACTGACTGGATGTTAACCCAAACATGTACAGTCCATCAGCATCACCTAACACAGCACTTTTCACCACCAAACTTAAGGTCAGTTTCAGCCTCACGTACTCTTCCACATAATACTAGTAATAGTTAAGAAAAAAAAGCTCTGGTATCGGTGTCGGTATTGGCTGATATCCAAATTCAAGTATCAGAATCGGACCAGAACTGAAAAAAAGTGGATCGGTGCATCTCTATTTTAAATCTCCTCTGGTATCACTGTAAAGCTAGGAGTAATGCCATGGTGACATTTAGATAAATTCACTTCTAAAATTAATTTTAGGCTCATGGTTTGACATTTTTTGCTTCATAAAATCAGACGCACTCATGAATTTGCTCCGGTGCAAAGGAAGGTGAAGCTCCTGCTGCGTAATTGTAAAAAAAAAAAAAAACGTGAAAAGGTAAGACAGCGGTCATGCGTGCTCTTGAGGTCTCTCTTTCTATTTGTGTATGTAACACTTACGTCCTCTGGAGCCACGGGCAGGACGTCGGTGCTTTCCAAAACCTCGATCTCCTCGCCCTCCGCGTTGGCCGCCACCGCCGGGGAGGAGTTCACCGGCGTCTCCCGGGTTCCGCCCGTCATCCTCGGGCTGCTCTTCTCCATGCACCCGCGGAGAGCAGCGACTCAGATCCTCAGGAATGACTCCACATGGTTTACAATCCCTGTGTGCGTCAACGGCGACCAGAGGTAAGAAAACTGAGCATCATGCTCGCTTACGCATCCCTTCAATTCGGATCTTTCTTGGATTTTGGACGGTCAGATGAGTCCAGGTGAAAAGATGCGTACTCCAGATATTTCCAGCGCACTAGAAAATCTCCAGGCAAATAAGAGAAAAAGTTGATTTTGTGATAGTTTAGTAATACTTCTGCGCTATAAAGTCCAACACATCGTTACTCAGCAGCGACAGAGGTTCTGGTCTCCACGGACAGAGGCAGCGGTCCAAGTTTGTGAGGCAGCTGGGACGCACATTTGCAGAGCGAGTCTTCCCCTTCACTTTGAGAGATGCGGCGCAGCAGCAGGACGCAGATCCATCTGAAAGAAAGAAATAATGACATCATCAAATACTGCCAACAACATGAAACGCAGGACACAGATGACAAATGACGCTCAGGTCTCATCTGTCTGCTGTCCTCCAGAGGAACAGCTGAAACTAACCAGCGTGGGCACAGTCACATGGCAGATAAGTCCAGTTTTTTTTTTTTTTTGGTGCGTCATGATACCTGGCACGCTGCTTTCTGCCGGGGACAGCGGGCTGCTCTGCTCTCTCCGCCGCGTGCCGACAGGAAACCTCAAAGGATAAAGGGGGGTGGGAGGAGGAGGAGGAGGAGGAGGAGGAACACACCACCGACCGACCGCCTCCGCTGGGATGGTTGGTTCAGCTCCAGGAGTCACCGGGACTCTGTGCTCCAGCCAGCCGCATGAATCTGTCCCTCCAGGCACAGAGAGAGGGAGAGAGATGGAGAGGGAGAGATGGAGGGGGCGGAGAGAGGGAGAGAGAGAGAGGGGGGTGAGGCAGGCAGGGAGAGATTTGGCCGGCGGTGAGGAGGGATCACCAGCAGCCACTCCCGCTCAGGGGTTTCGAGGAACTCCGAATCCGTGACTGAACAGCTGGCTGTCACTGTCTCACTGGCGCAGAGGTTGTAGGTCGTTTTGCCATTTTGTCATCATGTAGAAATGTTGTAGGCTATAATTAGTCTATATGAACTGCACTAGAATAACATTCAATACTGTAAACTTATAAGGTACCATTTTTATTATGAAAAAAACTTAATTTATTATTTCCAATAAGGTGTCATGTTAGAAAGACAAAAGACATAAGTTACAGCATAGTTAAGGAGAAAGTGGCATCAATAGGTGATATTTGGGGTACTGTTTGCACTTTTTTGTTCACATTTAGCCTGAACTATCAAGTGACCAACAGAAAGTGTCAGGGTTATAATCAGTGTTCAGACTTAAACACATTCTAGTTCTACAGGTTTGCATTTTATGTAAATAGTCCAACACCAACACATACAATCATATGAAAAGCAATAAATATGAAATATGTGTTAGGGTTATAAACTGGGGCTATGGATATACAATTTGAGATTAAACTTTATTAATGACCTTGGAAACAATAGTTGAATTATACAAACTACTGCAATCATTAGGGATGTCCCGATACAACTTTTTCACTTCTGATATGATACCGATATTGCAGCCTTGAGTATTGGCCGATACCGATATTGATATCGATACTTTTATTACTTATTTTGTAGTGTGGAATGTTAGAAAAGGCTTGATCAAGTGATGTTACTCAAACAGAGAACAATAGTCAGCAACCAGATCACCTATGGATAGAAGTGCTGGAGCAGAAAATGGACTGTTTATCGGAACGCTTATATCAGAGAGTTTAGATGCAGTCCGATAAAATCCGATACTCGTTTTTTGGCTGATATCAGACCGATATCCGATATCAATATCGGATCGGGACACCCCTAGCAATCATCGGCTCTAGAGCTCCAGAACTCTTACCATTTAGTGTCTAAATGAAATATCTGTACCGTCAGTCTATCAGGTCAATATAAATATAGGAAGAATCCTGTATGGTCTTATTGTGGGTCTGAGCAACAATATAAATTTACGTTATAGGTTTTGCTCTATCTTCACACAATATGGACAGATTAAATTGGCCAATCAGTCTTTTGTTCTCATCTCAGCATGTTTGTCTTTTCTTCACATGCTTTTTTCTACTGAATATACTTACTTTGTTGTTCCTAATGATTTGTCTAAATTGTGTCTGTACAGTTTTTTCTCTTTGTGTATCCTGTTACTATTTCTATTATTTAGTGCTGCTGCAAAGACCAAATTTCTCAGTGGGGTTCATTCACTTTTAATGTAATCTTATCACGTGTTATAAATACCAATTAATCATGTCCCTCAAAAACAGCAAGTATAAACTCGTAAATTGCTTCCTCTGAAGGCACAGAGTACAGGGAGTGTCCAGGGCTGTAAATTCCAGGGTTTTTTTTTTAGGGAATATAAACTGTCCCCTCCAAGTCTGCTGCTACAATCACCCAAATGATGGGGGCTCCCATCTCAGACAAACACCTACCTATTACCTCAGGAGACATCAAACACACCTAATAGTTGGGTGGAAGCCATTTATGAGCAGAAATTATGTGACGGCAGTGTGGTCTGCAGTGTGTAGGTTGATCAGTATCCCTCAAGAGAAACTCCCCCAAGTGCAGTGATAGCATTGCCATGGAAACAATATGGCCAGTTCATATTTTTAACCTTGGGGGTCTTTTCCTGACTCCTACACAGCAGTGTTGGGTTAAAATTGGAGTCTGCCAGAAGCCCTTCTGTGTCTGTGTCAGGGATCAGCAAACCGTGGCCAAATGTCGGGATTCTGTGTTTTCCTGTGGTCTTTTGTGGGAGGGAAATACATTTTACTGTTAACTAATTGTGTCCTCATCCACAATTCAGACTTGTACAAATTATCAAAATAACTAACTTCTATCCCTTATCTACTGATAGTCGTGAAAGGTATAGTTTGGGTCTTTTGCAGTGGGGTTGTATGAGGCTGTCACCTACTGTAGATGGCGATCAGCACACCTCCAGTTTGGAGAAGCAGCAGGAGCACTGGTGAGGCAAACTATGCAATGATCTGTCGTGGACAAATGTATTTTAGCCTCCTAAAAATTGGCAAACCCCCAAAAAAGTTAATATCAGTTTAATATAAATTACTATATTAATAATATTTTCACCACTTTATCTTGCCATCAGACAGCCTTTTCTGACAGGAAACCACTGTTATATAAGCAAGATATAGCTCTCTCCAAAGCCACCAGAGAGTAATGGCCGTTGCGTAAGTCTGTTAGTTTGTTGGTGTTACTGTGTGGCTTTGGTCAGTTAGTTCAGATTCCCTGAAGTCACAAAAACAAAATCAAATCAACCAGTCAAGGCAGCACCAGCAGGAAGGTTAAATTACTATGGCTAAGTGGTGAAATATTAATAAATAATAAACAGATTTTGTTTTTTTTTTTACGTGGACTTTGAAGGAGGCTAAAATTTGTTTTTATGTCCACAGCTGCACATCGCTTAGCTTCCTACATCTCCTGCTCCTTCTCCAAACTGGGGGCATGTTGATCACCATCTACTGTAATAAACTGGCTATGGATAAGTATCTCATACAATCTCACTTCAAAAAATCTGACCTATTCCTTTAAAACATTAAAAAAAAAGTGTAACTTCCTCTTTGCTGACAAACCATTACATATGGGAACTGAATTGCTGATCTGTTGCACATTCATTAATAGAGTATAAGGACTTCAAGGCATAAAGCTGATGAGATTTGCATAACAGATGCATTGTATATCTTATTTGCATAAACCTGCAACCAGAATCTACAAAATACCTTTTTATCTTCACAATTAACACAACAAATTTCCAACTGCTCTTGGGAAGCCAAATGAAATCCTTCATATGAGGACATAAAATTATAGGGATCAACTGCCCCAAACAATTGTGTATGGAGAGAGAAAATAATAACACTACAAGAACTGGAGGTTTTACACATGTCAACAAATTTTATCATAATTTCTTATTTGGTTCCATGACAAAAAATGAACTAAGTAAATAAATCAATTTATGAATAAACTTTGTCACAGTCTTTCGAGGACAGATCACATTCTATCTTTCATATTATCGAGGAATGAAGGGAATTATTGTCTCATTAATTACAGGCACCAATGGGAATTTCCATTAAAAGCAGCTAATTGGACAAAAACTGCTTTGACGTGGCTGCTTTGGCAAGTCATGTGCGAAGACCAGCTGAAGAGCTGCAGCACGAGAGGCAGATGATAGAGGGGGGACCGGGTGATGAGGGAAGAGAGTGTGAAGAGAGAGGGAGAGAGACAAGAAATATAGCAAGAAAAACACCTGCTATGTGGGAGAGCTGAGCTCATGTATAAATTAACAGCTGGGGAGTATTCCTTTCCTTTGACAGCTCTCAAAGCTGTTTGCAGGCATTAACTGTTCAAGTGTTTCCCAACTCTTCCTGTCTGACGTTCCCCGCAGCCCCTTACTGCTGAACTCAAGTTGGCCTTCATCGACACCCTTAGTGATCTTCCAAAATGTATCATTACCTCTGACAAGAAGATTATGTTTTCTGTGCCATTGGTTTATGCGTTAGAGGCCCGGTTTTCATGAAAGTTGGTGGAAGGGTGTAGTATCGGCCAATAAAGAACCCAGATCAGAATCATGAGGCAAATACACTAATTATTTTTCACTTTGGTTAATACTGTGAGATATTACCATAGTTGTGACAAAACTTCTTTCTCAAACTAAGGTGTAAAAAAAAAAAAAAAACACTCCACCAGAGACATGTTAGGGAAAAATGTTTGAATTTCATGCTTATCATAAACAAGCAATAATATTGCTTGTGAAGTTTGTGTTAGCAGATTTGCGCATCTTAGGAGAGTGGACTATTGGACTATTGACGGAGGTCTGGGTTGACCAAGCAAAAAATATTTTTGAATATTTCACAAACCGTCATGTCATGTGTTGGTCACGTTTGTATTTGTGTTACTGTACTTGGAGTAGAAGAAGCTGGATGTCTGAATTGATTATCTGTTACTTTTGGCTAACCTTGCCAACAATTTAGCGCTATCAGCTACTTTTAGCTGTTTCAACTATTTATGTTTAGCTAAATATTTTTTAACCATTTATTAATTTTCTAACGGTTTCGAACAATTTATTCACTGTTAGTCAACTATTTCAACTATTTACTTTTAGTTAACTATTTCAGCTGTTTAATTTTAGCTATTTCAACTGTAACTCAATATTTTCCACCATTTATTGATCACTTTTACCTAACTATTTCAACCATTTATTTACCTTTTTCATAATCTATTTTAACCGTTGTTTTCAAGTAACCATTTAAACTGTTTATCTGCTACCTTTAGCTAGTCATCTATTTTAACTATTTACTTTAGGCAAACTATGTCAGCTGTTTTTACACATTGTTTTTTTTAGACTGTTATGTATTATTTTTAGCTAACTTTCAACTTTAGTCAGTCTCTCTGTTTGCCTGCTAACGTTTTACGCATTTTCAATTGCAACAGGTGGTGTTCAGGTGTAGGGGCAATAGATGAATAGTGTATACACCCCTTGGAAACTGCAGAAGTACCCCCTGAGGAATGACTACCCATGGAAGGGAATCACTACTCTACAGACATGCCTCAATGTCCTCTTTGTGTCAAAGGTATGTGTACACACCTTTAGATAACATTACTGGTATCAGCATAAACTAGGGTCTTCTAGCAGATGCTTCATTTTCATGGTTAAATAGGAGTTCTCATGCTGCACAGTGTCTGCCCGTCTCACATAATTACAGATACTCATTAGTGAGAGAACCAGTCGTGCTTTAAATGTCCTACCAAAGCAGCTGCACCAGACGATCCAGCTTCAGATGTCCGAATGCAGTGTCTCTTAAAGCTATACAGATTTAACAACAGCCTTTCAATGTCTCTGCAGAGGCCACTTCAAAATTTTGGTCTCTGGTTTTAAAAAAGAACTTGTGGGTTAGTGAGTCACTCTACGATAAGATTTGGAAGCGATGAAGATTAAGACTTTTGAGTAAACCAGAGAATGCTGCTCTGTTGGTTCATCCACAGCTGGTCCAGACTAACATGCTTATAAAAAAAAGTAACATGTTGATGAGAAAAATAATAAATAAGGTCAAAATGAGGTAAAATGTGCTCTGGAATAGAAGATATGATATTATTTCATATTCAATGTGAACTGAAACATGCTTTAATTTGGCAAAATACCATCAATGTGGGTTCAATCTATTATTAGCCCAATATCAAACACCCTCTGTGATGAACTACCGGTGCTGCTAAATGATCAAGTCATCAGTTTAATGTTCATAACTTACCAATTTGTCTTTCTCTTGACCTAAGAAGCTTTTATCTGAAGAGTGAAACAAAGTTCATGAGTCTGGTGATATCTTGATCATATATTAATGCTATACTATACTATGCTATACAATAATGCAACGATACAGTGATCTATTATGTAAGACAGACAAATATTCCTCAGTGTGGTTGCTGATGCAGCTCTCCTTACAACCTAAAAAGCCTCGCCTTGTACAAAATCACTCATCATCTCTACATGCTCTGACCCAGGTCCATCTCCCCCCACAGAATGGAAGTTGGTGTATTTATCTAAACACACAAACAGGCTTCAGTGTCACACAGTTTTTTAAACATACATGATGTTCACTCAGTGTGGTTACTGTTTTTTTTATCTACTGGTGATTTTTCTTTTCTTTTTTGAGCAATGCTGCCCTCTTGTGTCTTAGTAAATCCGGTTCTCACATCGTTATATGCTTATTCCATACAATATGAGCTTGATAAATACAGTATAACCTATCATCTTGCCAGGATTGGACAACATGAAAGATGATCATGTGGCAGCATGTCAGATACAAACGCATAATTCAGAAACTGGTAACAAATGGACGGAAATTTGTTTTCAATAATTAAAAAACACTGCCTGCATCATGTTTATTTGATCTAACTCATTATTCTTCCCTGCTTCAGAGTTTTCTTTGCCTAATTTGGAAAGCAAGTAAGGATGTTAACGATCTATTAGTTAATTGATTAATCTCAATTAAGAATTTAAAGGGACAGTTCACCCCAAATCAAAAATACATACTTTCCCTCTTACTTGTAGTGCTATTTATCAATTTAGATGGATTTGGTGTGAGTTGCAGTTTTGAATATATTGCCTGTTGTGATGTCTGCCTTCTCTCCTATATAATGGAACTAGGTGGCATTCTAGCTTGTAGTGCTAAAAATTTTTTTAAAAAAATACATCTGGAATTTTAAAATGTAGAAAGAAAAGCGGTTCCAGTAGAGTTTACCACATGAAGAAAACAGTTCCTACATGAAACTGCTTATAATAAGGTCTGATGATTATCTTGAATAATCAGGTCACGATTTCTCAAAAAGAGACATTTTGGCTCTTTTAGCACCCCAAGCTGAGTGCCATCTAGTTCCATTATATCTGAGAGAAGGCAGACATCTCTACGACCGATAACTTTGCAGCTCAAACCAAGACAATCTAGAAGGATAAATTACACTACAGGTTAAGTGTTTTTGATTTGAACTGTCCCATAAACTGATTAAAGACTTATCAACCAATAATGGACCATATATTTTACATACTATTTCTTCAGAGCTCACAGGTTTTCTCAGCCATGTAAGTCTAGAAAGGTCAGTAAATGTGTTCCAGTTGGCAGTGTTTTGTTGTAACTATTTGTTGAATAAGGACATGCTGACAAGAGCTGCTATTATGAGTGAGAGCTGTATTGTACTGCTGAATAAAATCTGCATTTTGTACCTTATTAATTATTAATGAATAATCGATACTGGATTGTTGTAATCCCCTTAAACCCTACACACTAGACCTTTAAGAAAAATGCACAATATTTGCAGCCCTCAAAGCAAGTCATCACAAAACTTAACATCTTTTTAAAATTTTGGTAAACATTTGGCAAAGAATAAATTCCATCACACCAGATCTAACAGACATATTTATTTATTGTAAACTTTTGGAAAGGCAGGGATGAATGAATACATCAAACTAAGCCTTGTGGCAAGCAGTTGCAATTGCACGGAAATTAAAAGGTGGGGCCACATTATTGCATCTTCTGACCTGGAATCACAACAAGGGTCAAATGACCGTCAAACTTCACTAAGACTCAAGACTCAACTATCTTCTGTTCATCACTCATTACAATATCCCTGGATTACTGGGAAAAAGGAGAGAAGTTGGCATGGTAATTCTTTTTGTACAGTAAGTCTTAAAACACTGGAATGTGGTCGGAAATTCTGAAGCATGCAAACACAAAGTGTACATAATGGCTGCAAAAGTGTAGATTTTCAAGATTTTAGCACACAAACGCACGCATACCTTCACACACACGCACGAGCTGATGAAGTGACCAACATGGGAAGACATGAGAAAGAGCAGCAGATCCGTCCACACATCCACCGATCAAACACTGACCCGTTCAGATGTACGAACATTTTTTTTTTTTTAAATAAAGTGTGCGTCCAAGCTTTTGGCCTTAAAAGGCAAACCAACATCTGTTAGCGTGAATAATCGATGCTAATGTTTGTGCGAGGTCATGATCAAGCTGTTAAACTAAGACCTTTGCATTCAGCATTACAGTGAATCAGATGTGGCGCTTTTGGACAAAGACAAAGTACAGTCTACTATATCATATACAGTATTTACATATTGTTCAGTCTAATAAAAGCATCAATGCTATGGCATATCTCACATGTCGCAATCCCTATTAGAACTGACACCAAGTTGTTCATTTCAATCAGCAAGCAACCAAAAAATAGCTATTCATGTAACTCACTCATATGTTACTCATCGGTAACTTACCCTCATTTTAAATATAAATATAGATATATTACTTTGCAAATACTTGCAGACAAACAGATTAAGCAAATTAGCAATTTTGGTACAAAATTAAATATTTTTTTCTCTTTTATCCTAAAGAAGATAAATTCACAGTGGAATGAAAATGGATGTCTGCTAAGGTAAGCTTTCACTTATTTCCTCAGCACAAAAACGAAATGTATTTTTTGAATTGGGACCCATTAAACTACAAAACCATGACAGATTTTCAGCATTTTTTTCTTTGTTACCAAATGGAAATGGGAAAGTCTAATGTTGTGACTGGTCAAAATAGCTCTATATGTACCATGGGTGTAAAGAGGATTGGACCCGTGTTGCCCGAGGATCACCGTTGTTTGAGCAGCACTCTGTACATGGCGAAGCCGAGCACGGCAAACACTGTGGCCCCGACGCTCGCTCTCAGCCAGAAGGTCGAGCTCTTCAGGTCTGCTTGGTTCACGTGTCTGTTAAACAGAGAGAAGCAGGCCCAAGAGACATAAATACAGAGACGGAGTGAAGGTATGACAAATAAAGGGGAGAAATGAGTAAAGAATGAGACAGAGATTTTCTACATGATAAATTATAAGATAGATACAATTAAATAAATACTTCTCTTAAACTAAGATCTCAAGTTTGAATGAACACGATAATACATGTATCAGTTGTGAGAAGTGTTGCAAAGGATGACATGAAAATAAGTACAATGAACATAAAGAAAATTATGGATGAACTCATGAACAAGAACAAAATAGGGACGGAGCCTCCAAATAGGAGAAAACTGAAGCAAAAGCCAGTCAAACAGATGAGGGACATGCAGGATTATACTTATGACAAGAGACAATGAGACCAGAAATTAGATATGACATCTCTGTTAGAAGAGACAGCTGAGGCACAGTGACATGAGCAGAGAAGATAACAGCAAGGAAGTTAATACCGACTGAATGATAATGAAAGTTAGATCAAAATGGAGAAGTACAAACTTTCAATCCTAGCATAGAAGGCTCACAAAAAATGTCAAAGAAAGCAGAGAGAACATGAAGATATCAAATTGGATTTTAGATGAAAAGGATAAGCTCAGAAGGACTCTGAGAGCACGAAATGGTGAGGAAGATGAAATAAGGCATGAAATTATGATGTAGAGAATGAGTGTGACTTCAAACTACGTTAAGAACAAAAACATAAAAAAAAAAAAAATAGAAAACTAAAACAACTTGACCAAAAAATAAAGAATAATTAAATATGACAAGCTTGGGGTGATGATAGCGACAAATGAGAGAAGTGATCAGAGGTAAAGGGAGGGTTGTAAAAAGGTTTTTTAAAAAGGACCTTCTGAGTACAACAGCGTAGAGTTTGGCCCTGACCGTCTGCAGCAGCTCAGAGTTGAGGAAGTTCTGACACAAGCAGAAGGTGCACCGGTTACAAGTGCACATGCAGCGCAGACGGGCGTGGCTGAGGAGAGATACAGGGAAGACAAACACCAGTGCACAGTTTACATAAAACAGACAAGAGGGGAAGTAAGATAAGAGTTATAGATGCCGCCACCACCATGAAATGAATAGTTTGTGACCTGTCACCTGAGAGCCATGAAAGAAAAAAAGAAAAAAGATTTTGACAACAATGAACCTCAAATGAGATCCCTTAATCAGAGGAAATGTGATTATTTAGCTATTTGGAAGAAAGAATCAAGTACACTCTAACAGATTATTTTGCATTAATGCAGTTAACTTTTAAGATAAAAAGGCTGCAGACCATTTATCTTACTTGGCAATTATGTTTCATATTATATTTCAGTGGAATAAGGACACCAGTAAATGGTTTGGCACACAGAATACTGGAGCAAGAGAGACTGAAAATTGTGTACCCGTTTTCCCATTCAGTCAATAATCAATTCAGAATCGAAACGGGCACCAAAGAATCGAATCACATCGTGATAATCCCAAAATTCCAACCTCTAATGTTTTTGTGTGCTCTAAACTCATTATTGTTGATCCTCACAAAACTTCTGACATTGCTGCATTGGAATATCACAGCTCTTTTATGCAGTAAATCCAATAGGGAACAAAAGTAAAAACAGAAGGATGTAACAAATATTTGTCTGCACCTAATTTGTGAATTGTGTTGTGAAAAAATGTACTTTAAATCTTGGAATAGGACTGATGATGCTAAGGATTAAATAAGGGCTGGTCTGCTTTGTGCAATTATGTAACTGTGTGATGTGCAGAGAGGCACTGTGTGGTGACAGTGCACCGCAAGCTCATTGACTGCAGGAGTGTGAGCCTCTGGGAGAGATCAACATTACTGCTCAGCAGGGAAACCTGCTTACCCACAATGCAAAACACTGTGCCATCATCAGACAGAGTGCAACAAACCAGAGAGCAGAGACGTGAATTAATGTAGACTGAAGTACACCATGACTGATACTGACACTTGCAGAGAGGAGGAACATCTCCACAGGGAGCGGGGTTTATCCTGAGGCACCAAGCAAACTAACACATATCACACACAGTACAGCTTGATATTCAAACTCCACAAACCTGATGCAAAAAAGACGTTGGGACACTGTATAAAATGTAAATGTAAAAATGTAAACCTTTTTTTTTTTTTACCTATATTCAACTGAATACAGCGCAAAGACAGCGTTTGATGATATTCACTGTTGGTTTTTGGCCTTACCTTTCATGTGCAGAGATTTCTCTGGATTCTCTGAATCTTTTAATGATATTATGGATTGTAGATGGTGAAATCCTTAAACTCCTTGCAGTTGTGTGTTGGAAAAAAACACTGCTGTTTAACTCAAATTTACAAATAACTGTTATTTGGATTATTTTGACTATTTGTCCACATAGTTTTTCACCAAGTAGTGAACCGTGCCCCATTCTTACTCCTAAAACAAATTTAAAACTTCAGATTAAAAACAATCCTGTCTATTCAACAGGAGCAAACAGTGACTGACCTAGTTCTTCATCTAGCTGAGGATTTATAAGACTAGTAGCTGCTGCAGTTCTCCCGGGACCCAGAAGGATGTATAAACAAAGCTACGGATTGTGTTAAGAATATCACCAACAAGTATACAGGCAATTATAAAGCACAGATCTTGTGTAGTCTTTTAAAGAAAAAGATACAAGATAGCTCCAGTTACCAAACTGCATTTCTGAAAAAATCTTCTTCTAGTGGGTGACAATTTGTACTAACCATTATATCCTAACATCATTCATTACCTGGTGGGTTTACTATTAAAGAAAGTGATGATAAATCAATTTCAGCCTTATATACTCAGAATGCCATAAAACTAATGCAGTAAAATGCAGTCTTTTGGGTAGGGTGGGTTCCAATAATCAAATATTGTTAAACTGTTTTTTATCAGTGAGGGTAGGCTAATTTAACACCTGTCAGTTTTAATACAATACAGTTCAAAAGAATCACAAACTACAGTTCCAAAATATTTATGTACTTAATCAATGATATCAATTTCAGCTCAATTACAAATTACTATTAATGACTTCTTCAGAATACAAAAACTCTGCCTCCATTTGAAGCACTTAATGCGCACAAATGACTGAATCTAAATCAAGTGTCCATATACTTACGGGTACATGGCCATAGTGGCAAGTTTGGTGTAGATGTCTTTGCTGGGTGCTCCTGCAGTGTTGCAGGTGAAGGACTGGGGAGGAGGCATCTTGTGCCTCCTACAGAACTCCAGAGGACTGCAGCCATACATCTGTTTGACCTCTGGCAGGTCCGACTTGGCTGCTATCATCATACATGGAGTCTTGCTGTCCATGAAGTATTGCTGAGATGATAAAGAGAAAGGGGGACGAACAATCGTAGTTTAGATGTTTCCTGAATCCTTAAGTGAATAAACATTTATCATCTGATATAATGTAAGCAATGCACACATGGTTATACCTTGAAGACTTTGGCGCAGTATTCAAAGGAGTAAGGGTTGCTGACATCATAGACCAGGCAGACAATGTCGCACGCCAGATCAGCATCAGACAGGTAGTCGAAGTCAGGGAACACTTCATGAAGCTAAGAGCAGAGCAGAGGAGATTTATTAAGAAAGCTAAACATCTAAATGGAGAAAAAAAACATAAAATAAACCAGGATAAGCAGAGAGTTTGAAGAAGACTGCAGAGTTTCAATATTAGTCTCTGTATCACTGTGGCTGTAGCTCAGTCAGTAGTCGCAGCTGAGGGTACATGTTGCTTGACCAAAACCAGTCACGGACTCCAGTATTTTTAAGCACTATCCCCAGTGGCCACCAAGCCTCTTAATCTGGTGGTAAAAGTACATTTTGGTGGCCCAAATGTAAACTTATAAAAAAGAACATCTTCAAGGATCTTGTAGGAGTATGGATATAAAACCTGATGGATACAGGGGGCCACCTACATAAAATATTTAGTAGCCACAGAGTAACTTTTTGTGGCCATGGGACATTGTGCCATAATTAATGCTGAACCATGAAACGGACTTATATAAAAAACAGAATATAGATTATTGCAAATTTCATTGGCAACAAATTGAAAAAAAAACAATCACACATATAAAGAGTCTTCTGTTGAAGATGTTCAATGGCTGCTGTTTAACTGATGGTGCAGTGACAATAAAAATTTAATCATAATGCAGCATCACCACAGCTTTCGTGCTCCAGGTGTCTATGAGTATTTCACTGTGGACGGCAGTGCAGAAAGGAGCGCCTGTGTGTTTCTTCAAAGACAAACAACAAGCACTGACAGAGGAGTGCAATTAACATTGTGCAGTGAGTGTTAGAGAACTTTAACACTATAAAACTTGTTAACACTATAAAGCCTTGTTTCAGTTATCCATTGTTACAACACATGACGCAAAGCCTATTGTGTTCACTAGTAAGTAGTGCATTGCTAATGCTTTTGTCAAGACAGTAGAAATGCTTGCTTGACAAAAGCATTAGGTGAACATGATAAGAAGCTTATATAAACAGCCAGGTAAGCACAGCTGACATCAGCCTGGCCTTGATGGTTCACAGTTGACAGCCTCACACACATGTGCCACATAAAGTTTTCTACTATATGAAAGTATTAAAAAAATATATATAAAATATAAAATTACAATATTAGTGAATTTATCCTTGTTTTTAGCACAGGATAAGCTGTATCAAGATACAGTCATAACTGTAAAATAAATGTTGGTAATTCAAGTAATATTAGAGGCACTGTTGGTACTCACAAGAAGGTATTTCTCCTGGCCGTAAACATAGCTTGTGCTGATGGCATAGTAGGATCTGTGTTCCTCTCTAATCATTTTTTGGCGCTGGGAGGAGAGAAGAGAAGAAACATCATGTCAAATCAGATCACTGTAAGCAGTAAGTCTATATTGTCATCATATTTCATTTGTTAACTTTCAACATGGAGGATGGGGGGGGGGGTCAACAGCACAGACACTACTGAGCAATTACAGAAATATTACAGGTATATTGGAGGAATAATACCAAAGGCAGCAGTGTGCATCAATGATCCCGCTCTTTCAACACTACATGCTGCTTCACCTCACTTTGACCATTAAGGTGACACTACTCTATAGAAGAAATAGGCAACAATATTGTTTTGAATTGAGCGGTTATAACACATAGTTTAGAGAATAGAGGATATTATCGATATAAGACAAAACTGACAGCAGGGTGGGAATGAGAAGAAAAAAAAGCACTTCAGCACCACGGACAGCGCCATGGATTTATCAATACACAACAGAGTGAGGGTGTTGATATTTCAGAGCCATGGTCATGGCTACAGATACTAAGTGTCACAAACCTCAGTCAGACAAAGGATCAATGAGTCAGGACACTCAACTAACGTATTAAACTAAACAACCCCTCCGACCCTGCACTTTCTCTGGGGATGGAAAGTGGGGGTTGCTGGTTAACAAGGGCGAAGCATTTTATTCATTTTGCTAACACAAATCACTAATCCCAGCCCATATCTGCAAGGGCAAAGTATGCATTAAAATGTGTCATCACTGGTGTTTATTTCTGTTTACCATGAGGTTACTACCCAGGAAAGCTTGGAGGAAGCCACTCTTGCCGCTGCCAATGTCTCCAAAGACGTTACAGCGGAAGACACTGCGCTGGGTCTGTTTCTTCTGCAGGTCAATCTTCTTATCTCTCGTCACTGCAGGGGGGCAAACCACACACGGGCATCAGAGGATCAGTTTAGACTGCTGCAGTGCACAACACATGTCAGCATCAACATTCAGATTGAACTGTTGCGTCACCACTGTTATGACAGCTTCGATTTACAGACAGCATGACTGTGATGATGAACGATAGCAGCTCTCCCAACAAAACAATGAGCTTACAAAGATGAATAGTTCTCAGGGATTAGAATTTATGAATACATGTGAGAACTTTAATGTCTTTTTTTCAATACAAATCTACAGCTTATCTTGAGTATAAATACAAATATAGAAAAAGAAGGGATAATTTTATTCACCTGTAATTCCTGATGCTTGGGACTCCTGCTCAGCAATTATTGAGTAACCAAGGTAACCCAAATACTCCAGGCATCGCTGGACATCCAGATAAGTTGTTAACCTGAACAAACGTAGGTTGAAAGCAAAACAGATTAAATGGAGATATGTATACGTTCTTCAGATGCCTCACAATGAGAAATGTTTTTTTTTTTTTTTTTTACATAACTCTTCTTCTATTCAACAAAATAAGTGTTTCATTTTATCTTATCACAAAGCACCCCTCAAGAACTTTGCCTAAATGAAATACAGTCTGAGAAAGCAAAACTGTTATTTATATCTGGCAATACCTATTGAAAGGTTACATGAACAAGATTAAGGATCTGACCAAGCATTTAAATCCGACTTTTGGTCCTTAACTATTTTTTGTTTTGTACTACATTAAAAAAGAGTCTGGTGCAACACCTGTACAATTGCACCAGACCACAAATTTATTTCAACTTTTCAATATCTTTAATTGAATTTGTGGTTTGGATTCACAGATTCATAACAAATATTTATTAGTGGAAAATGAGACAATCTGTGCCGTCTTTGCTCCAGCTTTTCAGCCCATTCAGCTGTGTCCCCTTGTCAGACACAGCATAATTTAGGATAGTACCACCATGGGGCTCTAAAAACATTCAAATTCTACACACAGTGGCTTTAACCGCACGGCCACTTACGTCCACTGGGAGAGATATCCTTGGTAGGTGATCCATCCCTGGTCATTAGTGCAAACTGTATTATTAACATCTGGACCCCAGGGCATGTAGGGAAAAACATCGAACAAGTCGGCCAGCTCCTCTGGTGACAAGGCACAGTCGCGGTCCTGATAGACACAGAGGTTGGTTACTGTTCAAGATGGTGAACTACACCAAAATAAGGAAACATTTCAGATGGGATTTTAAAAAATAAATGTCAACTGAAAGAACTGCCCTTCCTCAGTTGACTCCAAGGAAAATAATAATAATAAATAACAACAACAACATAACAATTCACTTATTATTATTCACACACGTTGCACACATTTGTCAGACATGTTCTCACCTACTGGAAATACTCCCTTTGATTTAGGCAAGGGGTGACACCTGGGTAGAGCATGCAGGAGGCAGGACATGACGCAAAAAGTGTGCTGCAGAGATCGCAGTGTTTTCAGCACATAGAAGATGGCAGACAACACTACGATTCATCCACAGCTACTGTTTTTGCACTGATATCAATACTGCATGTATCTGAACGTATCCAGAACAACGCCTACCCTTAGATGTTTGTATTTTTTCAGGTTTTGCGCCAGTCTCATGATGGAAATGTCATCAACACACCCACTGGCTTGATGTTAATTCTGCAGACAATGACCCATTCTATTCACACAATCAGTACTGCAATAGGGAGCTGACGGACTAAAGTGACAGACTAGTTTATCTCATACGGACATTTGCATTCTCACATACAGCTCCTCCAGCTAATTCTCCTTGAGAAGTTCAGGGTCACATTGCATGTGCGAAACCGACTTCTGTTTACTACCTGTCACTTACACCTGAGAAAACAAGGATGAGTGGCACACAGATTCACAGTTGGACACTAATCACTAGGACAGAAGGCAGATCTTGGCTCTAACGGCCACTTTCACTCCTTGACTTTCATTCTAACCTCGCGGCTAATTCTCCTGTCAATCCCTCCTCAGTGACATGAAGTTAAATCTCGGCTCAGTGGGTGGTCGGCGGTGGCCGTGGCAATGTATTTTGCCGTTTGGTGCGTTGCTACGTACTGAGCAGCTTCTTGTAATTGCATCTTTGGGGCAGAGGGTAAATACAGAACTGGATGAACAGGATTATACCTTGTCATGTTTGTCAAAGACGCTCTGAAGGAAGAGGTAGGCATTGTGGTTGAGCTCTGTGGTGCAGTCTGGAGGAACTTTCAGCCTATAGAGAGAGAGGGAAATTTTGCAAACTAAATATTATATTTAATGAGGACAAAAGATATACACTTCTGCAATAGTAGAGTAAGGTTAAATAATAAGATAAATATTACAGTTTACTTACAAAAGTGGCTCAGTAGTCCTCAGTAGACATATTAATGTGCATAGTCATTTTACCTATTAATCCTTCTTTGCTAATAACTATAGCTTTATGTTAAGTACTGAATCTAGTATCTGTTGTTACACCTTCAATACTGAGACTCACGGGGGGAAGAGGTAGTCCTGATTTAACTCCAGGTCATCATCGTATCCAAACCTCCTCAGCACAGTCCATGTTGTTTCGTGACGACCTCGCTGGATGAACAGGGTGTGGAGGAACAGGAAGCCTGGAGAAGAAGATCACAACAATACGCAGTCAGGGATAATGTGATGAGAGTTTTGGGGGTAGATAAAGACTCAGACGAGGCCTACCTTTCAGAGTTAGTCCGTTGTCACACACTCCATCACTCAAATTCTTCCTCACCACATTTTTTACATCTTCCAGCGCCTGAGGCTCTAGTGGGGTGTTGAAGCATGTCCGCTGTGAGCCGTCAAGACAAAAGCATCATTGCTGTCAAAACTTGCAAAAAAGGTCCTGTGTAGATTGTTAACTATGCCAGCTATGACAGTCACTTTACCTGGAAGAAGTTGAGCTCATTATCGTTGAGAATCCCATCATTGTCCAAGTCAGACACCTTGAAGATTCGAGTCAGGGCTTTTACACAAAGTGGCTTCATCTGGGAAATAAAGCAAATCAAAAAGATGACGTCAAGAAAAAAAAATGAAGATAGCTTCTGTTAATGGTCATATCAAATCTATAAACACATGCTTTAAACTGATACATTATAAACAATTAATGTAGACATATGTGACACAGGTGGGATTAAATCAATATAACGAAAACACTCAAGACATATGCACAAAATTTATGGAAGCTAGAGGGACATTTTTTAATTGTATAGGCAATACAGAATGATTAAAACATTCTTGGAAGAGGTAAAAGTTAAAATCAAGATTATTTTAAGCAAATTTTCCTGGACAATGAGCTTTTTCTGCTGAGCTTATATCAAGAGAAACATAATTATAGTGAAACTGAATGAGCAGTTACAGTCCTTAACTTGCTTTACACCAAAAAATTTATTAAATTGTTACAGAAAAAGATTCACAGACCAAGTATTGATCAATGGACAAGAGGGATGTTATCAAGCCTTTCATTAGAAAGGATAACTTACAGATTAAAGGTTTAACAGCTTATGTTTGAGAGTATATGGAGGCCCTTAATTAAGTATGTTACAGATTTAGGTGATCAAATAACGTCTGAGGAAAATGCAGTTTCTAACTTTGTAGTATTTTTATTTTTCTTCTAAATTGTTTTATTTTGGATCTAGTGCAAATAATATACTCCATTTAAATCACTAAAACAGGACTGTTGTTGTTTAGGGTTTGTTTTTTTCCTTTTTTGTTTTGCATCAATGCAGCAATTTTATTTTGAGTTTTACTTTGTATTACATGAATGCAAAAGGCTGTGTTTCACGGTGTTCAAAATTTGAATAAAAATATTGTGGGGGAAAAAAAATCTGCTTAAACTCAAAAGTCACCTATATAATTTCAGAGATGTGAGCAAAAACATTCAAACACTGCATTACATAACTCTCTTAAATGTAGATTCAAAGAGATTTTCAAGGCCTTAATGCAAAACAAGTTGCACTGGATCACAAAAACAACAGGGCAGAAGTCACACGGTATATTTTTGCTCTTACATCTTTCTTCTCTGGACAGTAGAGAGGGCCTGTAGGGTGCAGGACTGCCTTCTGGGCATAGTAGAATAGCTCTGAGATGTTCTTCAGGTTCTTTGCTGAACACTATAAACATCAAGAAAAAGAGGAGCAGAGTATTGTTATATATACATATATAGTGTCTTTCAACACTGCAGTGCAGTGCTATGTCCCCCTATACAGTATAGCCCTGTAGTATATAAAACCCTTAATGTCTTTACGGTGTGGCACTACTTGACCTGTACACGTATAAGCGGTGACCCTCTGATCCTAACAGTGTCAGGGCAAAGTAGGGCCATCCCTGTTTACCTACCTGTGTGTGTGTGTGTGTGTGTGTGTGTGTGTGTGTGTGTGTGTGTGTGTGTGTGTGTGTGTGTGTGTGTGTGTGTGGGCGTCTGTATATACTGTGCAGAGACGTGTGGGTGTGTGAGCTAAGTCAGGCCCAGACAGGGTATTAACACACAGGATCTGTCTGAGCGACGTGCCTGGTCTTATTAACTAGCCTGAAGAAACACAGGCGCTGCCCTGTTAGGAGATAGTAGTCAGTGTTAAAGAGTAACACATAAGGAGAACTGCAGGTTAATGCATACAAACTGTGACAACAATCAGTACAAATGTATCGTAAGACTTCTACAGGTGGGCAGTTCACAACCACATTACTGACAACTTCAACCACTGTATGAGAGAAATGCATGGACACACTTGAAAAAGGCAAGAAAAGATGGGAAGAGAGAATAAGTACAGGACTGTGACAATCCGTAATTAGAAAGACTACACACCCAGAAGTAGCGTGAGTGACATCATGACTATCTCCCTCCAAAAGCTAACGTTAGTTGTGTAAGCTACAATGCCAGTATGCTTTCATATCATCACACATCAACAGGTCTTACTCGTTCTTTCACTTCCCGGCTGATAAAAGGACCAGGAGTCATGGATGAAACACTTCAGGTAAGACAACAGTGATATTCATGTTAAAGACGTATATTTTGTGAGCCAAGAGATTCACTGAGCGGTTTCACATAAAACTAAAGTCAGCTACAACAAATCTACCACAAATTGTGACTTTCTTGACTTGTAAAATTATGTTTCAAAGTGACAAGCAACATATGTGTAATTCACGGCACAGCACAAACAGGATTAAAATTTTTTTCCTCGTGCCACAGTTCATATTGTTTTCCAAAGTTAGGTCCCATGGAGCACTCCACTGCAGACATCAACCTAAGGGTCTACAACAGACTGATAAATCCCATTCAAACCTCTGTAGATGAACAAAAAATGACTGAATGTTAACCTAAAAACAACGCTGCTCCTCTTGGCTCCAAAGAAGTTGGCAGTTTCCAGCCAACAGTTATTGTTTAACTGCTGTTATATTTCTTCCTCTCTTTATGCTAAGTTTAATGAGTCGACAATAGAAGAAGATATTGATTTCCATTTGTGTTTATGTCTCTCTTGACCTCATGCACTGACTGGACCACACACACACACGTCTTGTCTACTGTCTGAATCAATAGCATTGCTACTGCATTACATGACTGTAAATGTATTTGTCAGACAGTTCAACAGAGTGGTCACCCTCTCACCTCAACACAAGTCTCGATCTCACTGTACTGGTTCATGATGGGCAGAATGGTCTCCATACTGCTGTGCTCCACCAAGTCTGACTTGTTCCCGACCAGGATCAGAGGAACCCTGGACACACCAAAAACACAGACACAGAACTGTATTAATACTAATAAATTTAACAGATGTAACTTTGGGATACACATTTTACTCATCATATATTCTAGTATTTGACCTCCCAGAAAAGTCGTGAGTCAATCACAAAATGTGGGTCTTCAAAAATAAAGCATCATTAGGTGGAATAGCTTTCTCTTACACAAGCCCTCTTCTCAAAGAGGCTAGCTTGGTTGACTCATTCAAAAATAAACTCAAAACACATCTATTTGCATCAGTCTTCAAGTGCATTCAGTCAGCCCCAAGTACTAAGTACTACACTAAATTTATCCAGTGTATATTCAGTTTTTCTCTAACTGTACAGTATGTATTTATATGTATGTGTGCAGCCTCGTCGCTCTAACATCTCTCTGATGCATGTCTGCAAGTCCTGTTTGTGCATGTGTGTGTATTTCAGGCCTGTGTGTGTACAAAAAATTACAGAGTGAAAAATGCAATTTCCCCCTGGGGATTAATAAAGTATGCCTTCTTCTGAGGCTGAAACTCTCCCTGTGAAATGCTGCTCTTCCACCAGACATTTTCCACCACATTTTTGTGACTAAAGGTCATCATTTCAAATACACGCAGACAAATTCCACTGCTGGCCTCTTGCTACAGAAAACAGTCTTTTACAGACTTTCCACTGAGTTGATCGTGCTTTAGGAGCTGGCCATGCTGTGACCTGCTCATGGACAAATAGAGACACAGGCCCCATATTTCACAGTCCAAAACAAAGAAAACTCTGGACTATTTTTATACAGGTTCACACCTGCTGTCCTTGTCTGTGTTCTCAGTAATGAGGGGGATCCAGTGGCTGGTCACCTAAGAAGTACAAAGGTAGAGAAGATAAGAAAAACTGTAAGGATTGGACACTGATAATCAAGTTATACTGTTTAACTGCTACATAAACAAATTATGGAAATGCTAGCAGCAGAGTTAACTCACCTTTTCTATGGACTTCTTGTTGTTGACAGAGTAGACAATGCAAATCACATTTGCCTATGAGAGAGAGACAGAGACAGACGTCCATTAGTCTTTTACCTGAACTCAGCACTTCTCTAATAGAAAAGCATAATGCACTGACTGACCTTGGAGATCTCCTGAAACAACTGCTCATCTGTCTGCTCTGCCTCTGAAGAGGAAATACAAGTGAACTACAGTTTAAACCAGGAAAGTGCTCTTCTTTTCTGTCATTTATTGGTCACTGCAAAGTCAAACAAAGAAACAGTGACATGCTTAAAGTACCTGAATAGTCCACAATGTGTGTGGGGACTCTCTCCGGTGTGACGTCTGCAGGTATGGTGATTTCCTCAGCTCGGTAGGGAACCTAGAGTGAACACGACTTGGCATCACTTACATGTTTACAACTGGTTACAGGCCTCAAATCAGTGGTGTTAACCTCCACTATGGCAAGTATTTATTAAGTTGGACGCATCACCATCAAAGTTTTCAACATAATAACATAATAATTATTTATTCATACCACATCTGGGAACTCCTCGCTGACCAGGGACATGATGAGAGACGTCTTCCCCACTTTGGCTGTCAAGAAATAAAGAGACCAGAGGAGTCAGAATACAGACTAAACTGATTCTTTGTTAGATCTTAGCATACATTCATTACAATTTACATTAATATTTTAGCTGTAAGAACATAATTTATTACTTAACATGAAATTAATGGGCGGTGAGCTCACCGGGCTACTTAGTAGAGCAGCAAAGATTAGTCGATTGAAGGACTATTAGTTGCAACTATTTTATAAGCAAAAATGTCAAACATTTGCTGGTTCCAGCTTCTTAAATATAAGGATTTGTTGATTTTCTTTGTCATTTATTAGAGTAAATGAGAAGTCTTTGGGTTTTAGATTGTTTTCTGGACAAGAGGAACACTTTGGGCTCTAGGAAACTGCAATGGACATTTTTGTGAAAATAACGGGCAGATTATTCAATACTAAAAATAACCATTAGGTCCAGCCCTAGTTTTTAGGCCATGTGAGAGGGATACACATTTCACATTAACAACATTACAGCACCACAGGTCAATTTTTAATGGGTGTGTAAGATCTGTGAATTACAGCCTTTATTCCAGTTCTGTTTTAAAATGACTTCCCTTTCCCATGACCTTCAACAAACTATAAACTTTACTGTTTCTGTCAACAGTCAGAAAACAATCTTATTCCTAAAACAGCCGGGCTCCTGTAGAGAAGTACCGAGTGGAAACTAAAATCCTCTTCAGTCTGGAGTTCCCCTCCCTTAATTCCATCATATTCCAGGAATTCAATGACAAGAGAAAAGTATAGAAATACAAAAAATCTATTTCTTTGGCTTTGCTGCTATGAAGTGCATCTTTGCAGACTTCAGTGATGTCTGTAGCGCATTTTATACTTAGTTCCCAGTAAATTTCTGGGATACCCATGCAGGCACTGCTTGTAATTTTCAATCTTGACACATGCAACTTAATTCAGGAACAAGTCTTGCACCTTTAATTAACACCTGAAAGTGCAAATAGCACTACCAACGCAGCAGTTCTTTTATTATAGTTAAATCTCTTTTATTTGTCACACCAGATGATGTGAGGGACAGATTTAATGTTGTCTTGGAGTGTAGATAATACATTTATTTCTCTGGTCTCCTCACTGTCAGATGGACTCAACCCTTTACATGCTTGTCTCTAAAATGATAGTTTGCATTCACAACACAATCATTACTGAGGTGGGAAACTGAAGGTTCAGATTTCCCTTGTTAAGTTGAGGAAAACTATTATTACGTGTCTTTCTCCAATCAGGCATCAACATCCATTTAAAGTGAGTTAGGTTTTCTGGCCAATATGTGCTACATGAAATTAAATCACTGAGGTTACTTGTATAATGGAGAAAAGACAACATCCACCCATCGTTCAAAAAGCTATAACAAATACAGGACGCTTGTACTTTTTCGGCTGAAATAAGCACAGACACCATCATCATGAGACCCCGGTGTGGTTGTCTGACTGTCAGCGTCACATGTCCAGCAGCAGCATCAGCGCAGAGACGGTGAACACTAACTGAAGGCTGACGCTGCAGACCAACAAACACACTGCACGTTAAATTACAGCTTTACTTACGCTCCCCCACTAATAATATCCTCACGTCCTTGCGCATCCTCTCTGGCGTCGGTAGACTCGGCGAAGTGATATGTGTGAAACATTTATGCTCCTGTCTGGATGAAGGGTACAGCAGCCAGCTCTCCTCGGCCTGGCTCGCCTGCTAACGGCTACGTTCGCATTTCAGCTCCGGTCAGCGTCGGTTCTGAACAGACGGTACGCCGTTAAAGATGCGAGCAAACAAAGAAGATATCCGGGTCACTAACGGGGTGTTTCACTGTATTCCACCTGCGAGGCTCGATCAGTCACACAGTGCCGCTTCTGCTGCCGTCTTCAACCTGCTAACCTACACACAAACTTGACTGTCACAACAGCATTAGTGGCGCTAGCAAGCGTGCTCTCCGCCACGCCCCTCCGATTCAGCTGACGGGCCGAGCAAAGATCGTATATTGTTAAAGCAATCGCTTAAAAGTTGCCCATGTACCCGAACGCTCGTCACACAGCTAAAGGCTTTTCAGTCTTTTAAAGTCAGAAATACAATAACAAATTGTGACTTGAATTACAGGCCGGAATCTTAATGTTTTTTTTTAGATGTGGCGCCGCTGTTTAACCCTGATGATATTTCTCGTATTGGGAAAATGGTACAGAGTGAAATGTCTTCTCTTTTTCCCCAGCTCGACAGCGCCTCTCAACGCGCTACAGAGCAGACAAGAAAACCCTTAGAAACTTGTAATCTGAAATGTAACTAGTAACTAAATCTGTTACACAAATGTAGCAGAGTAGGCTACAATATTTGAGTAGAACTATTAAGCTGCAAAAAACAGAAATACTAAAGTTGAGGACGAGTACGCCGATTTTGTTCTTAGGTACAGTACTTGAATAAATCTGCTTAGTTACATTCTACCCATGAAAAGTAACAATATCACAATTTGGAAACACTGTTAAATTATTGTTTCATTAGTTGGTTTGTTTAAATTGTTGGTGCTTCATGAATGAATGTTTCATGTAACTAATGTGCTGCTAGAATTGTTTAAATAAAACTTAAAATGAGAGATTTTTTTAAAATCATTAATGACTGATTGTTAACATTTCATCATCATTTAAGGAAAATGCACAAAATGTGCAATCCTAGTGGCTGTGCAAGATTAGTGACAGGTATGGCAGGACGATTTTTGTGTAATTAACACCACAAGGTGCCATTTCTGCAATACAGAGCCTTCAGTCATGACCAGTGAAGCTGCTCTTTTGCTACAAAGCTCAGTTTATATTGCTCTGTTATATATAAAATTACTAATTTTTCACTGTATTTTGTACTTCTAGCAGTGAGTGACAGATTAAAGCTTGTCTCAGTGTGTACATAATATATGTATTTCTCTGGTGTCTTTCTGTCCTCCCTGAGGACGGTTTCAACTGGACACGAGGGTGTGAAAAATGTAACTAGTAATTGAAGCTGTTAGAAGAATGTAGTATAGTATACTACAATATTCGTGTTTGAATTTTAAAAGTTCTCCATTCAAAATTTAAGTATAAAAGTGAAACGTACTTAAAGCATCAAAAATAAAAGTAGCTCATAGAGGCAGCAGAAGGCCACCTGTCCTAATAACCTGGCATATTTTATGTTATTATTAATACCATAACATTACTATTAATGTTGTAGTTTGTTGAAGTGGAGCTAATTTTAACTACCATACTACTTTGTATACTTCTCTGTCAGATAAATGAAGTGGCGTAAAAAGTACCTTGTTAAATGTAGTTAAGTGCAAAATAGCTTCAAATGAAAATACAAGTATAAGCACATCAAAATTGTAGTTAAGTACATTACAGTACATACATAGTACATACATATACTTACAGTCTGTCACTGAAGAAAATTAACAGCTGCAAGCAGATATTGCACAGCCTACTTACACTAAGAAGGCTCATATGGACTTGGCATAGTCAGGTGTATTAAGCACAATTCTATATAAAGAAATGCATCATGTAAACACAACATTAATGGAAATTATAACTACATAGGGCCTCAAGATTAAATATCATGATTTTGCCTTTCAGCTCAGGTGTGCTTAACAGTATTAACAAAAACTGCTAACCATCACAGACTAACTGCTCCATGGTAGAGTCTTTATATACATAAGTGTGTATATATACATATTAGTAAACTGGTAGAATATTCAAAGCAGAGATCAATTGTGTATTAAATTTATTAAAAAATATGAGTGTTTCACAGAACTATACAGTTTAAATGAAACATTGTGTGAGAAAGACAAACCTAATCTTTTCAAAATGTGCAAACTGAGTTAAACAGATAACATAACATACAAAATAACTACTAGCAAATTATGCCTTGCTTTTAATAAATACCGTATTTGCCTCCAATGTATTACAAAGAATTCTTTCATGAGTCATTGTGTCAATGACAATAAATTCAAGTGATACTGCTCCTCCAGGTGTCACACTGTACTCTGTGCAAAGTTTAATATTTGATCAGTGTTGTCAAGCAGTCCTGCCACTTAGACAGAGAGATTGTCTCCAATTTTTTTTTTTATCCCCACTGACAGGTTCAAGGAACATCTTTTGGAGGTAAAGCCGTCAGTCAGTTATGTCCCAAAAAGATACGTATTGCATCTCGATCTCCTACAAACCAGCAGGTGGTTATTTCCCTCTTCTCAAGTTGGCTTCATCTACAGTAACAGTACAAAGAGCAAGAGTTAGGAGTGGATCACATATGGGCCTCGTGGTTATGCCATCAGATAAACACAAGAAGGATATTAGCTGAGCTGTATCGGACGTAACAACAGTATCTTACTGGCATAGTCCTCTGGGGTCATGGGTTGAGAGATGACCTGTCTGAAGGCCTCCAGCCACTCTGTCTGCTCCTGCTCCTGCTCGCACATGAACACAAACTGCCTGTCTGGAGTCTGCAGCGTGATGCTACAGTGCCACCGGCCTCCCCTCGCGCTCCGGCCGCTGCTCCCTGAAACAGAGTAACTGTGGCTCTCTGTGCCGATGAAGACAGCACCCAGCTCTGTGGCATCCTAACAGTGACAACAAAAGAAAATCATGACTAGAATTAATTGAACTATGAACTGTTTCATGATGTCTGCATTTTACTGAAACCTGAAAATTTTGTCCACTTCCAAATAATGTAATTTGTTCGAATGCGTAATAATTTTTCTAACTGTTAGTATTGGTAGTTAATATCATATATATAAATTATAAATATATATATAAAGTTAAAAAGTTATATATAAACTTTAACAGAGTGTTTATTTGCACCCAAATGGGCGAATGAGAGAGCAGCTATTCAGCTATTTACACCAATGTGGTTAATTTTAGGTTTGCACAGTCACTTTTCACACACACACACACACACACACACACACACACACACACTGTAGACACTGTCATATATAATATATGTTAATTACCAGGGGAGTTTTAAAATATAGAAGCTTCCTGTTCGTTGAGCACAGTGTGAACCATCTCTTTTTGAACGGCTCCCGTTGCTGAAAACACACAAGGTTCATCAACACAGGGAGAGAGGAACAAATAGAAGACAGTGAGTCAAATTAATTTGGCAGCTGTATCAAAGGTAAATAAATCTAATTAATTTATGCAAAAAAAATGTAGACGGACCGTTGGGCCAGTTTTCTCCATGTACCCCTCCTTCAGGCATTCTGTTGTTATCTGAGGTATTAACTGTGCAAAGACACACAAATGGCACCGTTAACTGAACAGGAGCTGTAGTTTGACACTTTAAAGGGATAGTTTTGATATTTTCAAGTGGGGTTTGTATTTATCCATAGTGAGTGTATTGCATACAGCAGATAATGATTGGCTCGCCTCCAGTTTGGAGAAGCAGAGAGGTGTACCGGGAAGCTTAGTGATATGCTTGTGGACAGGCTCAGCAGCAAAACATATTTTAGTCATCCCAAAAAATCAATATCAGTTTAAATGCACGTTATATTTAGAATATTTTCATCACTTTACTTTGCCATCAGACAGCCTTTTCTGGCAGGAAAGTGCCATCAAGTAAGCCAAATATCACCCTCTCCAAAGCCAACAGACTCGTGTGGCTAAAACTGCAGTTTCCTGTCAGAAGAGGCTGTCGGACGTCAAGGTAATGCAGTGAAAATATTCTAAATGTTGCATACACATAAACACAGCTTTTTTTAGGTGGGCCTTTACTGAGGTGGCTAAAATATGTTTTGCTGCTGAATGCGTCCACAGTGCATTTTTTAACTTCCTACACAGTTACTCCTGCTGCTTCTTCTGTAGATGTGCCTGCCACCATCTGCTGTAAGTAATACAGCACCACTACAAATAACCAAAACTATCAAGTTAACAATTTATCAGAACTAAATATATTAAAAAAAAACATTGTCTCACATCATGATCTCGAAGAGTAGGGTGTTTCTTCTGGAGGTATGCCAAGCGTGTTGCTCGAATAGCATTGAAGAAAGACACAATTACCTGCAAGGCATCAGACATATCCGGAATACATGAACTTCACCCAAGCTTTACACAGCTTAGGTAACCCAAGCCAGAATACAATATAATATTGGGTAAGTGTTGCACAGCCTCCTGACCTTGGATCAGTTCTTCTCAGATCTAACAGCAAGCTGAGATTCACATGTAAGAAGGTTCTATACATGAACTGATTTGGTGTCCATACTACACTGTTTGCATGCTACGTTCGCCAAGTCAAGACATTTAAGTGGAAATAAAATACCACAATAGCACTTGAGCTCACCTGTCCTTTCTCGTGATAAACAAACAGATTCCTCATACGTTCTCCATGCAGGTAGGAGATCTGCAGACCGTGAGCATGACTGATCTTCTCTGGCTGGAAAACTGCATTCAGGTCCTTCATGGAGATGACAGCTTTGGGAACTTTTGACTGTTTGGTTTTAATAAGAGGATTGAGAAAGAATTTCAAATGATCAGAAACAAAAATGCATTTGACTGTATGACTTACAGTGTGTGTATGCTCACAAAACATTGTACACTAGATGATGATATGGCAAAAGAATTACTCACATCCTCTTTAATGAAGTATCTGAGGGTGAAGTCTTTCTGGGACAGCAGGAAGATCCTCTTTAGAAATTGCTTGTTGTCTTTGCCCTTCTTCCATAGTGTTGATTCAAACAGTTCTGGGTTTGACGCATGAAATAAATCAAAGAGATGAGGTGGACCTAAACTGCATCTTATGCGTAGAAATAAATGAATATTTTTCTGATGGGAAGAGTATAATAAAGATAATTACCTGAGCTATAAGCTGGCTGAAAGTGGCTATTTTCTCCTGTAAATTCTCTTCTTTCATACTTTGCACGGATCCATTGATCCTTAAGAACACTAAAAACAAAACAAAACCCCCATTATGGATTTGAATAAATACCAGCCACTGAAAAGGTGTGGACCTGTCACTGATGAATGAGTCTAATTCATATTGTTTGTAGTTGTAGCTCTACCTCTGTACCCAAGTCCTACTGTTTGTTCCTCTTTCTGTACCTCTCCACTCCACTCCCATTCACTAAATAGACTATTTATGGATTCTTCACTTCCACTAATGAGGTGAACATGTTGTCAGTCACTCACACACAGTCTTTTTGTTGTGGCCGATAGAAGAAGGCAGGGACACACTTCTCATAAATGGCTTTGGCTGCAGAATTTCCGCTCTCCTGCATGAACTGCGTATGAGAAGTTATAACAAGACAATTAATATTCATTAGCTTATTTTTGCTTCGCTTGTATATGCTTTGGAGAGCAGGTCTACTCAGTAAATGTTATCCAAACACACCTCATGAGATTACAGACAACACATGCATCCATGTTGAGATCAGATTGTACTGCAAAAAAAGAGTATTACCATGGTGGACAGATTAGATTTGTATAGACTTGAAAAACTGTACGTGTGTAGCGGTGCATATATCTGCAGAGACCCTGCCTTCTGCTCATATTTTCTCATTTTGCTCTGTTTGTGGCTTGTAGCATCAGCCTTTGGGCAGCAGTGGTGTGAAGCCCCCAGCCATTAACAGCATACAGGGTATCATTTCAGAACTCTATAAAAACCTAGCGACCTACGAATACCTCTCTGTTTGTATAAAAAGCTTCAAGTCTGAGTGTATCTTTGTCCAAGGGTGGGGTTTAGGTACACACATTAACTGTCATGAGACAATCAGCAAACAAAATTTGATTTCTCTGATTCAGTGCTTTGTTCTCATTAATTCCACTACCTCTCCTCATTCATACGTAGCTTGGTTGACACCGCTGCTCTCTGTCTCCCCTCTTTTAGACAGCCTGTCCAGTCCTGTATGAAAATCACTTAAGTGGAATGGGGAGTCATTTTCATTCCACCTCCGATCTCCCAGTGGAGGTAGTAACAGAGCCGTGACAGAGCCGGATCACCGTCTGTGTAAAAGGGCTCGCCAGAGTTACATGTTCACTGCCGTTTGTGACTGCGTTCTTTAAATTATGTAGTTATTCCACATATTCATCAGCTGTGTTTAAACAGACAGGGAGAGAGACGAGCGGGCACTTTCACGTTGACACAGTGCTGTGTGCACTAAGCAGACAGGAGAGAAATCCTCCTCGCAGATCATCACACAGGATGATCATGTTAATTTTAGTTGTTGCAGAGGCATCACCCCATTTATCCAGGAGCACATATAAAGCTTTACACATTAAATTCAGGAGGTTATCAGATTTACGTGTGATATGAAAAGAGCAGATGAGCAAAATCATTAGTTGAGCAGTGTGCTGTTGTGTTATGTCACGCCTCTTTTGATACCACAACACTAACACAGTACCCCCCCTCCCCTTCAGTTTATGACATCATATACCCAGCCTGATTGAATCTATTTTTTTGAGATTGCCATTGCTCACTGCAGTTTCAAAGCAAGAAATGGTCAGACATGGCGCTTGCTGCTTATTTCACTCCTGATATGTCTTGTAACACATGAAAAACACCACATGGACACATTAACCAGGTTTAAAAGGTGACTTTCACTGGAAGGTGTCTTTATGGAGACAGTGCAAATTTTCAATATAGAAAAATGTAAGTTGAAAAAGAAATAAATGCATGTTTTTAACTATCCAGATAAAATAAATACTAATTACAAACCATTACCTGTACTAGTGAATCCTCCCAGCGATCCAGACGTATGGATTTCACTCTGCTGACAGAAGGCAAATTACGATGCATCCCTGAACAGTTCAGGCACACAAAGACACCAAGAGTGCAGGACGCCCAGTCAGGATCTGTGAGCAATAACACATTGCAAGATTTATACTATGAGAGGGAACTAAATGCAGTACAAACTTTATTTGTGTGAGCAGCGTATACAGACCACAATACGAGACCATACTTAAAGTGAAAGTGACAAGAACAATAAAATCTGTAAAAGGTAAATTGAATAGTGAATTTATCAAGTATTTAATTTCTTGTTTGTCTTTCACTCAGAAAAAGACTTTATTGTCCTTGTCAGTGGTGGTGAAAAACAGTTACAGGAGGAACAGTGAGGTCATACCACAGATATACAACAGCTGCCTCTTCCCCTTCTGAAAAGTTATTAGAAAACGTGACTTGGATATGAAATACACCTTTAGATAATAGTTCTGCTAACAAACAACATCACATGGCCCGATGACCCACGTTTCTGTTTACCTTTCTTTATACTTTCATGAAGAGAACATGTTCGTTTACACAGAAATCAGGCAGAATGATCTTGACAAAACATGTATTGTTGGAAATCGGTCCAATGATGTCGATATCATATCGAAATTATTTTATTCTGTAGATGAATCTTTGTCAGCGTACTCACCAGGAGCTCCACAATCAGCACACACGTTGTTACCAGGCTGTTGCACCAAATCAAACATGATTTTATTATTTCTTTCCAGACTGGCCATAGGTGTAGGTAGTTTGCTTCTGTCAGACTGACAGCTGAGTCCAAACAACAGATCTACTCGGTATTAACTCCATCCTGATTCTACACGGTGAATGGTATGGAGCTCTGAAGCAGGTGAAAAACATCATTTGTTCTCAGCAGCCAGTGGGCCAGCATTTCCTCTTACCAGCACAGCATCATGAAGTTTATTGTTCTGCACACAAACGCAGAGGTCCAGAAATAACAGAGAAAGGAAGTGAAACAGACGTCACCACGTAACAGGGTGACTGACTTACTGGATCAGGCTAATAGACTCATAGCTAAACTGATGTGAGCAAGATGCTTACATGTTCTGTGAAGTACACTGTAAATATCTTTAATTAAAATCTGTTAATTTAAGCATTTTTTTTTTACAATAAATTAAAATGAGTAAAAATAAACTTAAAGTACTTTTTAATCAGCAGAATGATTCCTCTCAGTGTTGCATTACTTTGTTAGCTGCATTCTCATATTTTAATTAGTGTGGGTGAAAAAAAAAACTGGTGCTGTTGAACTGTATTGCACAACACTAAGGTGTGTCTTATGTAGTCACAGAGGTGCCACAAAAAATAGTGTAGAAAACGTAGAAATATGAAGAGAAAGAAATAAAAGATAAATAAGTAAATTAAAAGAAGGTGGAAATATGAAGAGAAATAAATAAAATAATTTTTAAAATGTGGAAATATGACTCCACGGTTTTTAATGTATGGAAGCAGAAGAAAATATATACCAAAGAAACTCAGTAATAGACAAATCGACACCATATAAATTAGCGCAATGACTCTACTCACTGCCATACAGTAGGCGGCGGTAAACAGCTTTAACGTCGGTTCGGAGTCCGCCTTTAAACAGAGAGAAGAAGAAGAAACACAAGAAGCACTCCGGAACCAATTGAAGTGGTGTTGTGGTCAAGCCGGCGGGTTGAAACCCGTGGGACACCAATCAAAGGGCAAAGTTGTTCAGTCTTCACGATGTTGTAGCAAAAACCATCGATTATCTGTTTTAATTAACGATGATGTGGTTCGCCAGACGATTTCTATCGTCGGTCGCACAGAGAAGTAGGTTTTTGTTGTAAACTGACATTCACTGTTTGTATAAATTTGAAATGACAGGCTAGCTTAGCAATGTTAAGCCAATTTAACTTCGGTAGCTTTAATTGCTAACTTTACTTAGCAAATGTTACTTGTTATTGGTTATATTAGCATTTCCATCTATTTTATACATTTTAGTGACTATCCGAAGCCACTGAGTCTCTATTTGTAACGTTAGATCACATTAACTTAAACGATGGCTCTCTACTCACGTGTTTGGAGTTGTCACAGGTTTTATTCTGTCTAAATGCACTTTTGTATTTTCTCTGCAGGCCAGTATGCGGGGCAGCCTGGTTTATTCCGTCGACCTCCTCACTGCTCTCTTCCGGAGCTGGAGCTGCGGTACCTCCAGTGCACATGTTGCTGGCGGAGCCGGGTTCCCGTGGCAGGCTTTGAGACCCTGGACGCCGCCCTCACCTCCACCTCTGCGCCCTGCAAAGACGACAACAGACCGCTGGATGCGTGCTACACCTCGGAGCAACGAGACACCATCCTCCAGCTGCTCAACACCGCTTCACCGTCGGAGCTGGCCGGAGTCAAGCTCCTGAGAGGCCGCAAGTCGGTCAACATTGTGGAGTACAGGACTAAAAACGGACCCTTTAAAACTCTGGAGAGTGTGGTGAATGTACCGCTGCTGAAGCACAAAAGTGCTGTCACGGTTTTCAACTCCATCCTCAACCCAGTGAAAAGAGAGAAGAAAGTGAAGATTCAGCTGGCCAAGTTCATCAGGCCAGAGGTTGACAGGTCCTGGCTGGAGGTGAGGCTCTGATTGGTCAGAGTTTTCACATACATGCTTACGTCTTAATGAGAAAATGCTCATTGTAGAATTTCAAACATGAAATGAAGCAGGGTGGCTGAGCAGAGACTTTCTTTGGGTTGAGTCAGTGATGGGAAGACAGGGGTGACAGGGGTCCCTGATCAGCTTCACATTGCTGCTCTGGTCCACATTTAAGTTATACAAGTTTTAAACTGTGGGATTTGGTTTACATTAGGGCTGCACAATTAATCAAAACATGAGCAAAAATCACAACATGGACAAGTGCAATATCCACATCACAGAAACTGCAATTTCTTGTTGAGGGAAAAGTATGTGACAAAACAGCATTATGATTAAATATTGTAGAGGTGCAGAGATGCCCTGGCCTACAGATCTTGTTTTCCAGATTAAAGAAACATGCTTGTTTGGTCGGACCCAAAACAAATGTCACATAATAATGATTTTATTATTATTTTTCAATGAAAATGAAAACTGTGATTGAAAAAGATCAGCCCTACTAATCGTGAATCATATGGCAATTACAGAAGTTCTCAAAATAATAACAATTTTTTTTTTTTTTACCCTTGTGTACTACCCTTCCCCAGAAGTATTATGTTCTGATATTTTTTACACAACACATTAAAATCCTGTGAAAGACATCCACTCCTTCAGCTTCATAAAAATCACAAAATATATGAATATGCAAATTGTTAATTTCTTAAATTTTCCTGCTCTCTTGCGTTGTCAGTGCATGTGCGCTGGTGGCATAAAGATTCTACATCACACTTCTATAAATTCAACCACCCCTTATTTCCCATGGACCCAGGGAAACTTTGTACTTTGAGTAGCTAAATGTGAAAACGGGCTTCTTCTGTCAAACTGTGCACATGCATTACTGTACAGTGATGCTCAAATATCCAACTGGTGGAACAAGAAGAAAAATATTTTTGAAGGCGTACTTTAAAGGGGTATTCTTACTATTTAGTATTGTGCTTTTATAAAGTCGTGGGAGTTATGAGATTCAAAACAACCATTATTAAAACTAATGCAGCAGAGGCAAATATCTTGTATGGGTTAAGTTCAAATTTCCCACAACTGATAAGCATCTTTTGTTACACCCTCTTTGCTTGGTTAACACCCAGGACTTTGTGTACTTGTCTACACAGGATGCCAATTCTATTGTATCAATAGTCTGTGGGACTAATAAAATTGCTTGGACCCATGTGGACCGTGGGATGACAGTTTTGGACTGGCAACAGGTGGAATGCCCAAATTTCTTGAGGGGAACGTACATGGCTTCTGCTTACTTGCACGATGTGAGTATGACTGTCAGAGTCCATGCTGTTCTTGAAATTTGACACAGTGACTAGTTGAATGAGCCCGAGTTTTTGCAGAGAAAATACCTATGTACAATTTTTCTTTTCTGACATCAGGTCTCCACAGTTGTGGCGCTCCTCCCATCAACTGACTTCTACATAATAGAAAAATCCTCCATCTCAGTTCAGAATACGGCTCTGTTCCCTGTCATGGCCCACATGAGGACTGTGGAGGCCATGCTGTTTGCTCTGCTCGAGCCAAGGAACTCGACACCTGAGGCCAACATTCCTCCCAGGTTGGAGAAATGGATTTCATATCAATTATGACCTTTTTTTTTGCAGCAATTGTTTGAAGAAGTTTTGAAGTCAGTGAATGTTCATGAAATGACTTGTCACAAAGTTTCCTTAATTTTTTTCTTCCTTCCTATGCAGAGTCTTGAACATGATGCGTACAGCTGTGGGACGTCACTTTGGACTCATGGTGGGCGAGTCACGGACCAGCGGTGCACAGATAGTCCGACAGTTGATGACTGAGTCGGTGACACAGAAGATTCCCAGGATAAACTTTCCACCAGAGCTGCTGGTGAAATACAGGAATTCTTTTCAGATGGGCAGCAGAAAAGGAGGGGACGAACTGTGTGACGCTCTTCTTCAGGCTGTGGCTTTTTACGAGCTGCTCAGTGAATCTTCCAGTTAGCTGCCACATGGACCGATTTCATGCTCCAACTGTGCACTACATCCACTAAACAAATCCTCCTGAGGGGCATTCTGAGCCCTGTTACCAAATGTTTACCCCTTGGACAGATTTGGTGGTGGTTGATGGTACATTGAAATATTGATTATTCTTACTGTTACATAAAACACTCAGATGCTATTTGATGGGATGCTGCGATGTTTTGTTATTTCTGCTGTCGACGTTTGACTTGGACAGTTATAGCTGTCTGTCATCCTCTTGCTGTCTGAGGAATTTCACTCCTGTTTTTTTTTTTTTTTTGTTAAGTTTTATAGATTTATGAAATAACTCAAAGTTAAAAATACTGCACTGATCTCACCAGCAACCCACACCAGTAGCTGAATTATGAAAGTGTTTTAAATTCTTTAAAAAAATATCAAAATAATTTGCAAAAATATAATATTTTTATTTACTTTCCATGGTTGCACTTATATGTAAATAAAACATGATTTCTCATCTCAGCTGCTTTAAGTTCATTTGACAGTATTTAGATGAAGACAGTATTTAGGTAAAATTAAGGCACAATAAAATAAATACTGACTGCAGTGAGGCGAGGTTGTGATGGTGTCAGGTTCTACAGTGTTTCTTCTCTCTCTATGAGAAATCTTCTGCCAGAAGCTGAATGGTTGACTTTGAGAGGCCCAGGTGTACACTGCTGAGGTAGTTCGGATTCCTAGTGTGAAGGATAAATAATTAGCATTTTGTCTGCAAATATATCGAGTATTGTTTTGATGTACAAAATCACATTAAATAGTCAAAAAGGAAAAAAAAAAGAAAAACGGTTTCATCCGATTTAAATGAATTCATTCAAATGAAAGACTTCACTGATCATATTAGTTGGCTGAGATTTAACAAAAACTAATGGTAACTTAGCGAGGAAGCAGTGCGATTTAAGAAACAACTACCAGTACTCTTGTAACAATGATTACCGTGATGTGACTGCAGTTATTATCCTGGAGTTAAACTGGGTTTCATTTATTTAAAACATTTCTATCATTCTGAATGATTCATTATGTGGACTGACAACAGTCGGCCTCCTGAAGTGAAGCTGAATTTAAAGCTGTGTTGTGTTTGACTCACCTGACTGGCTCATCTGTCTGTCGCTGTGCCTTCTGAAAGCGACAAATGTAGCGGAGGACCGGCATGTAGTCGACACTGACAGCTCGTCTGTTCCCCAGCAGGGTGAAGTAATTATTGCCAAGCACCGTCCTGCTCAGCTCGTATCTCCTTTGGGACACACTGAAGGGGACAGGCGTGACATGGTGAAAAACAGACATTTTTGTTTTTGCTTTTTAATGACGTGTACATTGTCATGGGACTCGAGTGTCCTCAAAAATCAAGAAAGAAAAGAAATCAAGTAAGCTTTTAAAGCGTTGGGAAATGAATGCACAGGTACAAAAGTGTATATTGTGGTTACATCATAAAAAGAAAAATGGATCAGTGTCACGTCATAAAAGAGAAGTTAAATTGTTGTAAAAGTTTGTTATAGCAAGACATTTTTCAAGTTATTTTATATTACATCCAAATAACAAAAAAAAGGTTATGACAGTGACTGGACAACTGAAATAGAATATGGAACAAATTATTTAACAAACTGAAATAACAGACACTAAACAACCTGTTTGAGTACTGAGCAGCTGAGGTGGGGAACAGACTCACCTTGGTGCACAAAGAGGCTGAAAAGTAAAGCTGAGGTTCTGTCTTTCCCACCGTGCATGTCCCACTTCCTGTGTGTATTGCTGGCCTTCAGTCCATGCCTTGGACACTTGCCACAGGCACCTACGACATCCAAAAGCCTCAACAGCAGCCTGAACATCCAGCACTCTCTCCTGGCTCCAAATTCTTCCCTCTTCCTCCCTCACCTCATCCAACAAGCCGTCGCGTATCTCAGCTCCTGTCCAGACAAACGCCCCAGGTCTGCATGAGCCTGAAACAAGCGGTGCTGCAGCAGGCATCGTGGCGTCAAGGTAAGACATAAGGTCAAAGAGGTTGGTCAAGGCATCCAAACAGCCGTTTGCCACTTTGCCTGCATTTTGTTCAGGTTTGTCTCTTGAACTTGAGGTTCTTGAATGAGCCCTCATGGATAATAATGATGTTCTTGGAGGAGTTTGTGTCAAGCTGGAGGATGATGTGGTGTCAAAAGTTGTTGTGATGTATTTCCCTCTGCTCAGTCTGGACATATGTCTAACAGATTTGTTGTTGGTGGCTGACACTTCTGGACTGATGTTGCCATTTAGCTGCTGGATGAGAAGATCAGGTGTTGCCAGCTCACTCTGCAGCCCAGAACAGGCCCCCTTGTCCGGGAAATAGACAGATGTTCCCCCGGCTCTGATGGGTAAAAGGAGCTTCAGGTTGGAGTACAGAAGAGGAACACCTGTCCTCCAGCTCTCAGCGAGCAGCCTCAGGAGCTTCATCATGTACGCTTCAGACCAGAACTGACACTGAAGAATTAAGTTTAAAAAAATTCACAGATGAGGTTCATTTTCTTTCAAGGACATATACACTACAAAAAGATATAAATACTTGCCGTTAGAAGGTTCAGCAGTTGACTCTGGGTCACAGGAGGGAGACCCAGCATGCTAGCAGTGCAGCCTGTGTCACGTTGAGTGAGTCTGCAGTCTTTATTGTCTCCTCTTTCAGTAACATTTGAGTCTAGATAAGAAAGAAATAGATAAGAAAAATTAGAAAATTCCTACAAATCTGTACTGCAATTGAATGTGCCCGGTGTCAAACCCCTTGTTTATAAGGAGGCTTGATTATGATTTATTAAAAAAGGTATTGTTCTGATTATTTGAAGTGGGGTTGCATGAGGTACAGGGCCTATCAACACTCAAAATATCACCTACAGTAGATGCCAGTTGACACACACCAAGTTTTGAAAAGCAGAAGGAACAGAGCAACATGGAAGCTAAAGACATGTACTGCTGTGGACAGCTGCAGCAGCATCATGTGTTTTAGCTACTTAAAAAGGCTCACTTCAGTGAATCGGACCTAACCTTTTAAAACACCAAAGTCACACAAATTACAGAAACAAACTAACTGATTGAAGCAACGGTAGACCAGAAATTCCAATGGAGCCTGGTTGGTTTGAAGACAGTAATATCTGGCTTATATAAAAGGCTGTCGGGTCTGTCTTTTTGAGGCTAAAACACGTTTTGCCGCTGACCCTGCCTACAGCAGTACATTGCTTAGCTTTCTACGCGGGGATTTCTGCTGTTTCTTGCCATCTTCTGTAGGTAATACACTGACTTTTAAGCACTTCATACAATGCCACTCAAAATAATCCAAACTATCTCTTTGAAGCAACATGGACTGTATACCAGTCAGCTCCTTTGGCAAGCCTTCACTCTGAGATGCCCGTCTTCCCCCACTCTGCACCCAGAACTGCAGCTGCAGCAGACAGCGTCTGACGTCACCTCTGCACAAACTGAGGAGGCTGCTGACGTCGTCCAACTCCAGTCGCATGTTCTCAGCCAAACCCACCAGCTGCAGGTAGCTACAGACATTCACCTTGGAAACAGATGGAATAAGTTTATGATAACCTGGGTCACTCTTGATCATATTTGCTGTAATCATTCTGCGTGTGGGGGAAGCCTTTAACAGTACACTGAGCAGCCACATCGCAAACATACAAGAAAAGTGTGAGCTACCCCAGGAAACAAGCATGCATTTCACACTGAAGGCTGTAGAGATAAAAACTTACCGCTGGTGGGGTTCTGAAAATGATTTCCTCCAGGCTGCAGCTGAATCTCTCTCTGAATAAGGGATCTGAGGAAAACATTGAATTTGCATCACAGCATGTCCTCAGATCTACTCTGTTCAAAATTATATGGTGTGTTCATTTACCATTGGTGGTCAGAATGACAGGCCTTTTAGTGGTTGTCATGAAAGTCTTGATGGCAGTGAGGAAGCCAACATCATCATCAAAAATTACATCAACCTGCGGGAGCAGACAGTTTGCAAATGCATCAGAAACACAGACCAAACTTGGGTTAATGTGCGGCCTCATATCCATTAAATTATACGTCTCACAGTGTGGCGTTGCCAGATGGTTTACCTCTTCAAACAGAATCAGTGATGTGGCTGTCCTTTTGTTCTGTGGCACAGCTTCATCAGAGCTTGATGACGGGCTGACTGACGTCTTGCTGTCTGGTTTGTCAGATGGCAACGGGCCACTAAAGTGTAAGTGATCTGCCTTGGCCTTCATCTTAAAGTAGTTGGCCAAAGTGACGGTGGCTGGATTAACTTTTCTTTTGTGACTGGAGCGGCCAAAGTTCGGTGCTGCTCTCTTTTTTGAGGTAGAGGTGACATTTTTTGGAGGCACATTCTTCCCTATAAATGAAAAGAATACAAAAAAGGCTTGTGAAATATGTTATTACTGTCTACAGATTTACATTTGAACACTACATAAACATGACAATGTGAGTTTTTTTAACTTCTCACTAAATTATTTTGGTTGCAGGCTAGGCTAAGGAAGTAACTAAGTAAGATTTTGTATAATTTTTTGGACTTGAAGGTTGTATTTTCATCATCTCTGTCCTACCAGGCAGAGTCTCGGATTTGGGAGTGGAGCTTTTCATGCTGTAGTTGTTGAAGAACGTTGGTTTCAGTGGGTCCTTCCCTGAGATCTCCACTAGGTGAGACTGAGTAGCCTCCTTCAGCTGAGAGAGAACATGGTAGCCACTGCGCTGTGAGGAGCAGTTCACCTCAAACACCTTTGATTGAAAAAGGAAAAAAAGAACAATTCCACTTATTTAAGTATGATCTCTGGACGATTATTTGCTGTGAAAGCAGTCTAGAACCTTGTGAAACTCACTGCAAAGTATCAACAACAGAAAGAGATGGCAGATTGAGTACCGAACAAAACAAGGTTTCATCTCACAGGAGAATATTTATTTCTGAAATGATATGACATGTCATGTTTGTGTGGGCCATACGATTACAGAAAGCATAAAGGCATGTAGTATATTACTATTTTAATTTATGGATTATTTTGTCAAGTGGCAGATGGTGTAGACGATGTCATCACTGACGAGTAACAATCTGAGCAAACTATTCTAATCTGTTCTTCAGCGTTCTGGGTTAGGATTAGATGTTTTATATTCTTCTAAAGCATCTTCCAAGCCATACTTTGGATTTGATTTGACATATATGTTCATGTTTCTGTTAATTTATGTCTTGTTCTAATACTGGTCTTTTCCACGAATCAAAGTCTGCTGGAAGTGATGAGTGGATTCAGAGGCTGCAGCAGGCTTTAACAGCCAGAGTGAAGATAGTGATATAATATCAAACAAGAAGACCTAAGGAATCCATTGGTTCCATGTCATGCTAGCTCATCGGGAAGTTGGTTAAATAACACTCAAAAGTTAGGCTAAATTTTGGTGAATATAAAACTGGCACAGAGTTCTTCAGTGGTGTTTCTCTCTTAAGGTCTTGGTGTCTTAATGTGGTGTTTTGGAGGAATTTCTGACATTTTAAACAATTCTCGAGCGATCAAAAATGGTTGAATTGTGCTCCAAATCTGTGTGATGAATGGTTAAACCCAAAAACCGCTTTAAACTAATTATGAGATATGATAAAGCGTGAGCATGCTCATCATAAACTTCCATTATAACGCTGTAAGTGCTTATACACTCTAAAGAAAAACATCTACAGAAAATCAATTATTCCTGTTGCCATAACTATCTACCTCAGCACACAGCACATTACATCTATTTAGGTGGATGTGGATAAAGCTCATCAGCATTTGGCAGCATGGATTCAAAGATACTGGTCTACTTAGATTCCAACCTTGAAGCCGAGCTCCTGAGCGCAGGCATACACTGCGGCAGTCTTGCCCACACCTGGAGGTCCTGTCATCAGCATGGCGTTACACAGCGGCTCCTCTCTGTTGTCCTCTGCCCCAGCCTCGCCCTGGAAGTCTCCACAATCCCATGAGTCTACACAGGAGGACAGTCACATCACTTGTTTTCAATCAAAAATACCACACATGGAAAATTCTGTGAAATCCAGAGTCGTTCAAATGAAACTATAGTCACAGGGACGCACCCAAAAATAAGCAGTAAAAGTGACAAATATTAAGTCATGGCTCATTAGATATAACGTCTGTCTGATAAATGCCAGCTCTTACTACTGCTGTTCTCTGTTTGTTTCTGCTCTTCAGTTTTTCTTCTTTCATCACAGTCGGCTCTTAGTTTCCATTTCTTCAACCAACTGCAATCCATAGAAAAATAACATAAAAGGTTTTGCTCACACTGATTTTAAATCCAATATATCAGTGGAAGAGTGACATTATTTAAAACTTACCTATGTAGCTTATTCACAGAGGCAGAGTTGCCAATAACGTCCCTTGAATGATGAGGGCTGTATTTGTCTGTCCAGACGACATCCTCAAACCTTAAATCTAAACAAAAGAAATGGAAATAAATTTTATTTCCTGTAATTTAAAGGGTGTACAACTAACATGATGTCCTGAGAAAACTCAAACACTCATTCCCTCAAACATCTTGTAGCAGTGAAGTGTGAGGTAATGTTCATATTCCTGTTCATGTCAGTGTCATCTAAAGACTGTGAATATTTACAGAAAGCTTATGAGAGCGTGCTATAGGTATTATAAACCAAACAGCACATGACAAGTTTACCTGTTTGGAGACCGTCGGAGGGTCTGAGTGACTGGTTGTCAGATTCTGTGTGACTTTTCAATCCAGAGTACAGCTCGCAGATGTTCACCTGGTGTGCTGCGTTCTCACGTCGCTGCCTCAGTCTGTGAGAGCGACTGAGTTTGTTGCTCCTGGGCTGCCTCTTGACCATCAGGACAGGAGATTTCTGGACACCCTGTGCCGCTGATATGTGACACTGACCCGAACCAACAGCACCCTCTGTAATGAGACTAGACCTGAGACGTTTGGGCGCCCTGTCAGAGCTTTCATTTCCTCGTTTCCTCTTCGGCACAGAGCTTGGATTCAGGGAGTTTTCTGATTTGGGATAGAGAGAGAGGACATGGCAGCACAAGTTTATTTGGAAGGCTAAAGAAGAGACCTCTTGTTACAAACAATACAATATCCATTAATAAATGTATTGTTTTGTGTACCTAGGACTTTATTTGTCTTTTTTACAATGGTATCGAACTAAATGTCAAGAATCTTCTTCTTTTTTTTTTTTTTTACAGTAGTATTGTTTCAAAGTTTAAAGGAATAATTCAGCCAAAAATGAAAATTTCAGCGTTATGTACTCACCCTCATGCCAATTGAAGGTGGGGTTTAGTTTTTTAGTTCACAAAACACTGCTGGAGTTTCACAGGAAAACAGTGTTGCAGAGTTTCCCAAATAATGGAAGTGAACGGTGGCCAGTTTTCAAACAGAAAAACATTTTCTCTAAAATACCATATTGTAAATTCTTAAAATATGGAAAACTTAAGGCTGGGCGACAGGGACAAAATCAATTTAATCATTATAATTTTTGACCAAATGCCGATCAATATAGCAACAATATTGTAGGGATGGTGCTTTCACAATATTACCATAATTAGATTTTTGATAAATAATCATCAGTACGGTGCATATAATGACTAAGTGAGTAAAACCACACAACAGAGCAGCTAGAACAGTCTTATATGCTCATGGAATTAATGCACATTCAAAATAATAACAGATTTTTACTCAATCTCACCTGAGGATCCAAAATCGTGCAGACTTGCTTTCTTCTGCAAAGTGCTGAACACTGCTCTGACTGGAAATGCAGGGTTAGATGTTTGGATCACCTCCAGACCGCTGTGCAGATCTGATGCTGACAACTGTCCTCTGCATCTCTGTGACAGGTGACAGACAGTCGATAACCACCGGTGACTTTCCACATCCTGCACCGACTTCTGCAGCTCCTCTGCAGGCTGATCCTGTTTCCCATCGCTGCTCCGTTTACATTTACTGCGCTGTCTTGCATGTAAAAATATTGGTGCAATTTTAATGTCTTTTGCGCAAAAACTCTTCCTCTGCTCCTGAAGTGGTTTGACTTTTCTGTCGGATTTGCCTGCAGCAGCAACATTTGAACCGTGTGTGTCTTTTGCGGCCAGCAAAGCTGCATCTGTTTGATTATGGGAGAAGCTCGACTCTGATAATACTGTAGGTTTCACGTCCGCGGTTGTCGCGAGGTCTTTGAATGGACACGAAGCAACTTTAACGCTACATTTCTTGCTCAGTTTGAGTTTATTCCGCATCATAAGACTTCAAATTTAAAGCCTTTCCGGTGGCATTTGGGCTTTGGCGGTTGGCTTTCATAAGTGAAGCGAACGTGACGTCAATTTGTGCGACATTAACTTCAGGCAAAACCACCAACTTTCTTTTACTTTGACCAAACTAGCTGACGATGTATTTTATTAAATTCATTAAAGTATAAAAAGTAAACGTTACAAATAAACACACCAAACCCTGAGCACTTAAACGAGTGCTGTTGCATCGAGAGCATCTTAACTGATGTGAATGACGTAAAAACGAACGCGACGAGGTGTAGCCAAAGATCGTATATTTACAGACGGATCACACGGAGGCTCTCGTATAGTAAGTGAACAGAACTGATTCAGATATGATAAACGCAAGCCTAACGTTGTTATTAAAAGGCGACGGTATTGATTAACTTTAAAGGTAAGTGAAGGACACATTTTAACTTAAAACATAGCGTTTTTCTGTATTAAAATCAACGCATAAAATTAGATTGAAGCCAACTGTAAGGAGTTCTCCAAGTCTGTTAAATAACTTTCTGGCTTCAGGGGCAGTATATACATTAATTCCTAACCAACAATAATAATACAACAGCTGTAATATTGTTAACACTCTTTGGGAGAGAATACATGACTGGTTGGTTACGAAGATTGTAATACCTGTTGTATTGTAAAAATTTGGTGTTCTTTTGAAAAACAAAGAATGTGAATTTTTCTGTAATAATATTTTGATTAAAAGTAATTTTTCAACTTTTATTCCATTTTAAAATTCCGTTAATTTAAATTTTGTCTCAAGCTTTAAAAAAAAAACGAAGAGCTGAAGTGCCTTGAGACTGTCTGATTTACTTGAATTATATTTTATTTAAATCCCACTTGGAGTTAATTTAATTAATTTATTTTTTATTACAATAATTAGTTTTCTTTATTATTATTTCTATTTGGACGCATTTGTATAGTTTATTTTGTTTTAGTCATTTGATTTATGTTGCTTTGATTTATTGTTAGATGTGTTTAAATCATATGACCTATTTGTTATTTGAAGATGTTGAATAAAGTTGGAAAAACTGCAGTGTCATTAAAAACAAAAAGACGGTGCTTTGATGCCACTTAGTGGTCAGACACACACATAACAGCTCCTGATCCTCCAGTCCAGTGCCATATAATAGAATAATATAATATAATAATATAATGTGATACACAGGCAATATTATACGACACTGACCCCATATTTCACTCCGACCCCACCCTATTCCACATTCCACAGTGAGTCAGATGTTTTCTAATATTACCGACAATTTTGTAGTCATAAAGAGTCTTAAAGGTCCTGCTGGATCAGTTGGGACAGTGTGTGCACCATGTACTGAGGCCCTCTACAGCGGCCCCGTGCTGCAAGTCATCTCCCCATTCTCTCGCCTCCTGTCCTGTCTAAATAAAGGCCCCGAAATCTTTAAAAAAGAAACAGTGTCAATGGTTAACAGGTTCTTCCTGTCAACCAACCAGTGGCCTTTGTCAGTGAAGACATGGGGGGCAAATGTAAAAAGACAAAACACTGACGAGTTTGGAGCTCAGTTCCATCAGCTCTCAAAAGTTTAGGTTCCAGTAAGTAGACTGAGGGAGACAAATTGCTTTATCTCACTACAGATGCAATGTGAACTTCCCCTGAGTCTAAGAAAGAAAAGACTGTCTGGCACTTTTAAGGAATGTGAGACTCTCAGGAGCAGAAGAACCTGATTATAAACCAGAATTAAAGGAGTATAACACAACTGAGAAAGACTGCAGGAGGCAGAAGAATACATAACATTTCTTCCCTGTAGATTTCTTTCTGAAGACACTTGACATATCTGGGAAATGTGCAGTGTCTGCAGTCTGCATGTCTCCAGTGAATAACAGAGGAGAAAAATCTTCATATTCAGTGTTGACTTATGTGAACATTAATTACAAAAACAGGTTTGCTCTTGAAGCCTCATTAGGACTATAGTTCAGCTGCTGTGATGCACTTTTTATTTTCATTACACAAAACGTATTTCTTGAAGCCTCTGCAAAATGTTTGTAAACATTTATGAAATTTAGTGCCAAAGCGAAACAGCAGTCGACAAAATGGTCTCAACACAAGGTTCACTTGCTCGCTCGATTTTCAGTATGACTGTTCAATTAAACTCAATCTGGTGTTTAGGACAGTATGATGTAGTCAAAAGGTCTGGGGCAAGAGAGTGAATTTCAGGTTAAGACTGTTATGTTGACAAACAGCAAGCTTTTGCTGGTCTTGATATTGTCAATGATAGAGGCCTGTAACCGCTGAAAAATACAGTAAGTCATTCTATGTGTGAAATATACAAGTTTTTGTTGCATGAATTGTTAAAACATTACACACACAAATGAGGTCAAATGTATTTTATTTCTTTAAATATAAAAATCCCCTTAGCCAGAGTGTACAGTCGACAATTTTTAACAGGGTGTTTTGACAATAATGGTGAATGCGTCTCCCTTTTTTCCAGATGAATACAGAAACCCTCCTTGAATACTGGAGGGAGTAAAATATAGTTAATTTGGTTGTCCACAAGGGAAGTCTGATGAAATAATGAATGGTGATGATCACCAAGTTATGTGCACACTACAAATCAACTACCGCTGCTTTTTTTAAAAAGAAAAACCTGTCATGGAATGGAACAAAAGAAAAGATGCTAAAAAAAAATATACAGGACTAAAAGAGACTGATGAAAATATTCCCCTTTGGCATAAACTGCATCTAACAGGACAGACAACTGACTTGGACCTGAAAACCAACCATCCAATAAACAGCATATTGCTTTGAGAGAGACTGCAATCTGTTAATTATTGGATTCAGAACGGGGCACAGCTAAACATTTGATGTGATTACATGTATACATATTCTATTGGTCAGTTACTGATACTCAGAGCACATGTTAAAAACAGGTTTAAAGGTATACTACGCAGGATTTGTTGGTTGCTGTTTGTAAACACACCATTTAAAGCTGGCTCCTCCTCCTCCGCTCAACAAGTGAGCCACAGAGGGAGTGGTGTTAGCAAGAATGAAGTAGTAATAAAATATTTTGATTGTTTGACGGCAGTTAGTGTGTGCATCCCTGCCCAACACAGACCAGACGCTCTTTGTACATCCTTGACACAGAGAGCAGAGGCGAGGGACTTAACTTGGCATCTGTGTTTTCATAGAGTCCTGGCCTCAAACTCTGTGTATTAGAAACACAATTCCCACCCAAGTCCACACCCAGAAACGTCCCAAACACAGCAAAATAATGAGAAAATACAAGCAGAGGGCAGGCTCTCTGCAGATAGACACCATCACACTTACAGTGGGTCCTAAGTGATGACGGAGCGATTATTTTATCTACCCGTTGTTTTTTTGAAAATCCTGCCAAGTATACCTTTAACGTTGTGATTCCAACTTGTTCAAACCTCAAAGTGTAAAGAAACTACAGGTGCCTGCCGGTATCATCAGAAAACTGTTAACTTTTACATCTTGAATGCTATGCACTCTACACGACACGAGGTGATGCGCTGCTGGTTGTTTCAGTAAATCAGTCAGAAAATATTCAGAAAAGTAGAGTTCCCTGGCTTTCCTTGAGCTATCATCAATGTAGGCCAAAAGGCGTAGGGGTGATGAAGTGGGAGTTTTGAATTTATTCTGTTGTCCAGGATCAAAGGCTTTACAGTATAACACTATTGTCATGGCAACCTACCAGCAAAACCCACAATCAATTGTGGGGTCCTAACACAAGCTTTACAGGCTTTATATACTCTAGACATTGATGCCAAGTGTAGATTTTTACTGTAATGTTCTCTTTACTGTCTGACCCTTCAAATTAATTGTCATTCACAACAGTGAAATCAAACCCACTAAAGTTTCTCCACTGATGACAGTGGAAAAGCTGCATTTAACATTTGGCGCAGCATGAATAAAAAACAAAACAAAAGACAATTTCAAGGTAAGCTTTCTAAATACAAACACCAAGTGCTAAAATAATCAGCTAAAAGGATAAGTTTTCAACAAGGTTATTGTGTATGTGTACAAATAATCAAGAGTGACAATGTTACAAGTACAGTTTTAAACTGTAGTCTTGATACAGTTGTCTAGAACAAGGACATAGCAAAGACAGTCGTGCCACATCAGAAGACTCAGTTTGTTCACACTCACCCCCAAACACGATACTTCAGTGGCACCTACAAAATGCATATTTAGTAGGTTCAACTTACATCATCCAGTCCTCAAATTCCTGGGTTGTGTAGATGTGGGTGACTCACTTTTATATTGTTCATATTTGGTTCAATTCTCAAGTTCCAAAAACTTGTATACTGGTCTGCTTCAGGTCAGATCCTCCGGTGAGCAGTTCTGCCACCTATCTAAGCACCAATGGGTTTGTAATGTTCATTTAAGAAGAAAAAGGAAAACCCAAAATCAAAATAAAACAAACAAAAAAACCCACGACAATCATTGTTCCATCCATCCATCCATCCTACATCAGTCCGTTAGTGCGCTTTTTGTCCTCTTGCCCTGTTTGCCCCCAGCGGAAGTGACGGCGTTGCCGTTGCAGGCTCCTGCTGCAACCAGAGTCTGGTGCTGCTGCTCCTCCTCGGCGTCCGGCAGCTCCTCCTGGATCTGTCGCAGACGGGCCATGGCACGGTCAATGGTGGCCGTGCTCACCAGGTTGAAGTCGTGCATGCTGACTAGATGCAGGAGGAAGTTGCGACAGAGGTTGCGACGGATGATGTGAGCACCGCGGTTCTCAGCAAAGAGCATGATGGCCTGATTCATCTGGTTGTCTGCTATGAAACTGCAGTAAAACAGAGAACAGGAGAGTTTAGTTTCATATTTCAAGGGTTTGATGGATCCATGGGCTGTGTATTGGTAAGAATATGGCGTTACGATACATATCATGATATAGGGGTTATGATCCAATATGTTGTGATACTGTAAGAAAGGCAAAATCGCAGGCTGCTTTTATCTAAAGGCCAAAACACATTGAAAGTGTCTGATGTTTGCATTTTGAAATACACCCATTGTTTTAAATGGCAGAACTCTGAAATACTCTGAAAGCATCTTGACACATCAAACTACCTTGATGCTCCCCCCCAAAAAAAGACACTCATGTGAGGAGCAAAAGCTGATGGAGCTGCAGCACCTCCTAAATCTTGATATGAGAAAAAAAAGCACTGACCCGCACCAGAGAGAGGAGGAGGGAGAGGAAGCGTGTGAACATGGACAGATATGTCAACGGTGATAAAAACTTTAAGATCATGAATCATAATGTTACCGTTCAGTCCTATTACTCCAAGTCTGATTTATGTAGCTTTAAATACATGCCAATTAATCATAATAGACAGCAGAATGGTGATGTTACTGTACAGTTCTGTTTTACACACTGCAGACAAAACATCGTCTTAGTAACAACCACTCATCTTCGCTATGTCACTGCGCTGCTTTATTGTAAACCATGATTAACTGTCCAGCTGCTGTCTCTCCCGTCTCCAGGGTGCATGTTGCTGTTCACTTTGCTGTAAAACGTCGTCACTGATGTAAACTGTCAGAGTGAAACTGGTGTAAATTATCCTGGCTGTCTTAATATAAAATCATGAATATCGCATTAAGTGATTATATAGACGGACCTGCAAAAAAGGTGACGATTTTTCCCCTTAGAGGACAATACTTTATTTATGAAATAATAATAATAATAATAATAATAATAATAATAATAATAATAATAATAATAATAATAATAATAATAAAGAAATAAATAGATACTTGTAAAAAGCAACCTTGTCCTAAAATGCTGCTGGAAATTAAAATGTGAAGTCTGTCATGCACCAGACTGCACCATTGGTGTGCGTCTTGGCCTTAATTAAAGTAAAACTTAGTATAAAGACCACTCCCCTCATTGATATAAAATCTGAAAATAACTTTACTTTTTTATGTAATCAGCCCAGTGGGATTTACATTTGTATTTCAGTCCCTGTAACATCACAACACTAGTTTTTTTTTTTTTTTTCACTTTGAGCAAAGGAAATGCGTTTACTTCCTCCTGTCTCATTTTATGTTGTTACGTGGAAGTGGTAGAGTAATGTCTGAAGATAGATTACAACACTGCCATGAATCTTTGCATATGAACTATTAATTAAAAATGTATAGTGTTTTTGAAAGTGGATAAAGTATCACAACATCCAAGTATGTATGTATGTATGTATATATGTAAATATATATATATATATATATATATATATATATATATATATATATTTTTTTTTTTTTTTTCCCTTCTTATACCCTTTGGGACCTCAATAGCTGTGACAAAATGTGCAACTACAATACAGTACAACTTCTGTAATTTATACCATACAGGACTGATTACAAGTGAATTTCTAAGTGCTCTGGATTCCTTTTCAATCTGCAGTGACCCTCCCATTTGAACACTGTTTAATATTTGGTAATGTTCTTTTCAATGGCAAAAACGTCAAGAAGTTCTGTTTGGAATTTCGGCCAGTTTCCCATCACAAACTTAACTATGCAAATATGAAAATTGCACAACCATTATATTGCTTAATTTTCAGCTTTTGGAACGCTGTATGAAGACTTCTCAGTAAATTTAACATACCCATGTTTCATGACATGCAGGTTCCACAGCTTCATCACTTCCTTCTCGCCTTCATTGACATCTGTGAACTCATCCAGTTGCTGCACAAGTAAAAACAAATAAATAAATAAATAATGGATACAATGATGATAAGATAAGCAATATGAAATAAGAGTATATCATCATCTCAGTTGTTAAAAAAAACACAACAGGTACCTCAGATGGATTTATGAGACAAGCTACAACAAATGATGGCGCCTAAGAGTCTAATGTATGTACTGCTCCAGTACGTGAACAGATGCATGTGAAATTTGGTTGGAACAAGTTAAAGGATAACCCACTCATTTTAAGCAGTTTCTGTCGCCCCTGACAGTGAAATCAACAGAGATAGATACAGCAGTAATGTTAGCAGGTTCAGGGAATCAATACTGAAGTGATAAAAATACAAGAGCAAGCAGAGGAAGTGTTCAATGTTGGCAACAGTTTTTGCTCTGAGCACCTTTAAGTTATTTATGGGCAGCCACATTGACCCAAATGCTTTGACTCTTTGTTGCCATGGTAATCCGACACCAAAAGCAGCATTCCTAAGCTTCATTTTGATTTTTTTCCCCCTCAACTTAAGACCTCAAAAACACTCGCACTACTACTTTTAAACCATTTAAATGATTCCAAAAGTTACATTTTGCTGGATTACCAGCCTCAGTTAATGTTACAACGAATTCTGCTTTTGATTGATTAATAACTGGCTTCTTCCATTAGTAAAGTGAACAGAGTTATATCAAGAGAGAAAAGCCTTGTTGTCCACCTAAATCAATGATAATTACCAACTTCAAAAGATGCTGACAGCAGCTTTCCAGTCTTGATGTTGTTTATGTGCTTCCAGCCAATCTCAAGTATCTCTGCAGAGCATTACAATGTAAGCTTGAATGCATCTTGTGTTACAAGGTTAACTGCATTATTGATGCAATCAAAATGCCCTGATGTCTTTTTGCATATTGACAGGAGGTAAAGTCCAAGATTTATTTCTTTTTCTTTTTGTACTCCTTGTACAACACCACAGACAACACCATCCATCATCAGCACAGACTTGAAGCCATACCTCTGAAGTCAGTCTGAAAAGTTAAACATTATGTAATATTACGTGATTAAGTGAGTGTAAAAACCCAGTCAAGATGAGATTCTGTGTTTGCTCAGCAGGTTGTAATAACTTGAGAAATTTCCTCTTACGCAACTCTCTGGACTTTTAAGGTGGTCTCTTTGAGCCGCATGACTTAATTGAACAATGAAGACACAGAGGGACACAATGAGTAATGGCCTCTCACCGTGGCAGTCTTCTCTCTCAGCCACTCTGGATCTCTCTCATCCTCACTGTCCAAATCCATTTCCTGGGGCCGCAGGGGCATGCAGCTGTCACTGTGGAAGTAGAGACGGTTGTGTCCGCTGACGTAGGTCCTCTGCTGCTCCACCTCTCCGTCTTCAGTCTCCAGGAACTCGGACAAACTTGGTTTGGTCCTCTTAGGCCTATTGGAAGAGGAGCGTGAAAACAAATCCTGCATACACACCATGCACACTGGTATTTTAAATCCTCCTATTCTCATTCGTTAGACATCACCAATACTTAATACTTAATTCAAATGTGACGCATATGAGAATGTACCCCCCAAAATGAATACAGTATTATTTTCAGTGCCTTGTACACAAACTCTAAACAATAAAGTAATATAAGATACAGTAACTTTTGGTTAAAAATGAATGGATAATGTTACATGAGTTGTTATAAAATACAACCCACTTGCTCTTTGTTGATAGTTTGTTGATGCTGCAATCAGTAGAGATAAGGGTTGGGCTGATGGACGATGCCATCGTCCATTGCAGATGGCTGACAGTCATCGACCACTGACCCTTTACCATCGTTACATCATGATTTACGAGCCTTCTGTATTTGAGGTAGTGTGCCCCTCAGACTTGCCGTAAGGCAGGAATTGTTGGCGAAGCTTCGTTTCGACACATGTGAGAAAAAGAAAAAGAAGCTGTTGCTGCTGGTCATTGCACTGTTGTTCATGTCCTCTTTATTATATCTTCCCAGTAAGGCAAACCCAAGACGCTTGGTCATACTGTTGGCAGTAGGGCTGCAGCTATCGATTCTTTTAGTAATCAAGTAATCTATCGATCATTCTGGCGATTAATCGTGTAATTGGATAAGATATATTGCGTGTTCTGCAATTTTTTCTACTTTTCTTTTTAGAAGGGATGTAAGGATGCATCGTGAGACAGTTAAAAATTGATACAAATCAGTTGAGATAAAAAAAGAATAATTTTTAAAGAGCATAGCACGTAAGACTGCGCAAGACCGGCCCAACCCGGAGAGAAAAGGGTATGCGTGCTTCTGACAGAGCTGGTTGGATACACTGTGCAAAAATTCTGCGCACTTCAAACTTCAGAAAAACACTTTCAAATTCTGTTTCCTACACCCACAACAGTGTTAGCGGGATGGAGGTGTGAGGATGGGAGGAAGAGAAGACAATGATATATTGCACGCTCTTGCGCTTTCACTCCTCGATCTAGGAAATCTGTCTCCTCGCTTTGAAAATATTTTCTCTTTGTTTCCTCCTGGTAAACCTGCCGTCATTCTGCCATCACTTGCACTCCTGCTTCTTAAAGGTGATGAGAGCTGACTTTTTGGTCAGCTTATTGCATGTTCGGCCTAAACTCGCTGGTGAATTAATGAGGGCACTTGGGCGCTGGTGGTGCAAGGGGCAGGACAGGGCAGGATACCCCTGCACCACTGGCGCAAGGCGGTAAAAGTGGATTTGGACACACCTTGAATAAATTAAATCCATTGCACCTCGTGCTTTCCACTTGTGCTTTAGATCAGTGTAAGATAGGGCTCCCTGTGTTCAAAGTGAAAAGTGCGAGAAGATCACAGACAAGATTAAGGCTGTGTGCAAATATTACAAGAGGGCGATGACCTACACAACCAACATGATGCAGCATGTCACCTGGCAACATAATGAGAAGCTCAATACCACCTGAGCAAAGAAACTGTTAAAAGGACAATCCACGCTGACAAGCAGAATTTCAAACTAGGAAAACATGCAAGCCTTAGTTTGTTTATTTGAAGAGATTTCATTAATTTATTTATACTGTGGGATTTGTTTTAAAAATCCAATTTATTTATTTTTTGTTATTTAAGATAAAATATAATTTCAGTTGCACTTTTAAGAAGAGGACATATGGGTTGTTTAGCACAGTTTACTCTACCTCAAAGATAAAAAAAAAAAATAAAATTAAAAGGGATTCCTTTTAATTTGTTAAAGATGAGAAAATATATGTTGTAGTTTATAGTTTGTGTTTTGCAGCTACACCCTACCTCAGACGTGTTGTATTTTTGTCTGAGAAATAATTACAGGAATATTTTTCAGTCATAATTTCTCTGCAAGCCAATTCTGTTAAGAAAATCATGAAAAAATTGTATCGTGAAGCCAGTATTAGAAATCATATTGAATCGTGAGTTGAATGTATCGTTACATCCCTAGTTTTTGGGGTGACTTTATAAAAAATCCTGCTGATGAAGAAAGGCAACAGATCCGACATAGGATAAGAGAAACGCACTGACCTCACTCTGTGTGCATACTCTATGTGTGCATATGGAGGAGCTGCACTGACACAGAGGAGAGGTGCTGCAGCCGTGTGATAATAAATTACATAAAAAACTTAAATGTCGGAGCTTATCAATACTCTAGTCTTTAATCATTCAGCTGTTTAACACCGCATCCCATTACCCACCCCTACGTGCAAAACAGTGCACTGTTCAGTAGTTCGGATTAAAACAAGGCCTCGAGGCAAAAAAACTTGCCTTGAGGAATTTTAGTAATCAAATTACTCAAGTTACTTGAGGAATTGTTTCAGCCCTAGTTGCAGTGGCATTTCTTTTCTGTGGGCTGCTGTTAATGTGTTTCCACTGCATCCAGTGACATCACTGGACCAGTATCAGTGATACCAAACATGAAGAGGCCTCTGATCGGGATCAAGGGCAAAAATCAAAGACAAAATCTTGCACAAAAATATGCAAGTACACCTTTATCAGAACTTCACATCTTGAATTTTCATGCTTTTATATACCAGATCTGTAGGAGAAACCTGCCAACTGAAAAGAATGGATGTATTTAGGGTCACCTTCTTGCAAAGTCCCACAAACTCTTCCTGTTCTGTTTTAACCCAGCTCATTGCTCATGAACAGTTCATTAAAGTAATTCTATGGATTACCAATTCATCACCAAACCAGACTGAATGAAAAGCCAATTAAAATGGTCATTTAAAAGGAGTTAATCACACTGTCTGGCGGGTTGCCTTTGAATGCGAACACTGCCATTAAACAGAGGTCACAAGTTTACCTGCAGACCAGTATATGAGTTACAGCGGTCCTCTTGACGGGGCCGTTGCGGCTGAAAGCAAAGCCGGGTTGGCTGTGGATGTCCTGAGGATTGCCAACGTATGAGCCGTCATAGCACTCGTTGATGGACACGTCTATCCTTGCTCCTTTGGGGTGAGGCTGCAGATAAATAAAATGAGAGAAATCCTATAGGAAATTGTATTCTGCAAAAACACAGAAGTCCTGGTACATATTCTGATCAAAAGGCTCAATCTGTCAAGGTTATAAGTGTGATTTTTCACACAAACTGTCTGGATGATGTGCGTACAATACTTAAGATGCAGTAAAGACTTTGTAAGAGAGAGCGAACAAGAGAGATGGACAACAAGACACAACCAGTTGCAATTAGAGAGTAGGTCAAAACAGACCAATTTGCCTAGACTTCTTTTAAAACAGTGGTTGCCCTTTGTGGTTTGCCTAATTTCAACTACAGCTCCTCGTATTGAGCCATTTAACAGGCAGCAAAAACACTGCCAATAAGCATTTTCTGACTGCCTGTTTTTCCCTCGCATATGTATCAAAAGTATTAGGTTAACAGATGCATACACCAGAAAACAGTCATAGTACCTTTTCACAGTGTACAGACCGCATACAGTGGTCAGAGAGCAGAGGCAAGGAAATGTCATTGTCAAACGTGTCTTAAATATAGCTCACAATCTCCTAATTGTCACTAACCGCTTGAAAAGTGCTCTAACATTGCCAATATTATTTTTTCCTCAATACATCTGCAGTATGTTCACTTCAAAAAGATTAAGGCTCAGGTTTATCCATTATCACCAAAGCCCAAGAGAAGACAAAAAAGAAAATTTGTTCCTTTCTTGTAGCCACAGTCTGATAGAAGTTCAGCATCTGTGTGATACAACTCTATATATTTAATGTACCTGTAACCAGTGTTGTGTATTCCTCTCTGTTAAAACTAGCTTCGCTGTAAAAACACAGAAAATTGTCCCTCGGTGTGTGCAGTGACATCTATCTGACACAGAGTAGCTCTCCAGAGACTGTCAGAGAAACACTGCCTTCTTGCTTTTGCCTTTTTCCCCAAACAAGCTATTTTGTTAGTCTGCAAAACACTGCTGGAGTTTCACAAGAAAATAGCCCTGCAGAATCTCCCAAACAATGTAAGTGAATGGTGACCAGTTTTCAAACATAAAAAAACAACTGGAAAGACACCATAACATGCCTTCATACTGCTTATCTGGTGTAATCCAAGTCTCCTAAAGCCCCAACATGCCGTCTGCACAGTCACACCACACACACAGTTCAGATGGGGTGCATGTGCACATGAATATGGCTCTAAGCTAAGGATCTACAGTGAAGATGCAGGCTAAAAACATAGTGTAAATAACACTTTTAGTCAACTTGGCTTGTGAAATTCCAGCAGTATTTTGTGGAATACAAAGCTAAACCTGACCCTCAGTCAGCAGGATGGTGAGTAGATAATGACTGGATGAAAAATTAATTTTCCTTTTTGGGTGAAGTGTCTTTAATGCGCACAAGCAATGCAGAAAAGAGCTACCACACAGTAGCTTCAGTTATTTTACATTTGTAGATTTCAAAGCTGCCTGAAATCAGGTGGCATCTCACAAAGACACACAACTAAGTCAACCACACACAATAACAGACCAACCTACCACATAGTTGAAGATGAAGCGGGAGTGGGAGAGTTTGAGGTGTTTGAGCAGGCTGTAGAGTTTGCTGCAGTTCAGGGTGCACCAGGGACAGTGAAGATCATCTCTTGCCTCCGTTTGTTGCCGTGTGTTATTGTTGTACAAGAACTGAACAAGGACAGATTACATTAGTTACAAAGTCAACCAGAGAAGGTCGACATACCACAAATGTAAATTAATGATTTTAATAGTACTGCATAACAGAGATATTATCACAGTTTGGTACACAAAGCCTGTGGAGCAGGTGCCCAGGAGCAACAAATGGAATAAGAGGCAACACTTGCATAAAAAAAAGAAATGAAAATGTAAATAAAATCAAATCAAATCAATGTATAGACTCATAAACATAATTTCTCCCAATCCTAATCATGACCCACTAGAAGCATACGGTGGTTGTTGTATCTGCAGAGACCCTGACCTCAGCTTAAAGGTAGAATCAGTAGAATTTGTCTAAGCTTTTGGTAAATGCACCAGAAAGATAGTCAATTGTTGAGTCTCATTTCCAAGACATCAAATAGTAACATTTTGGGTTGGTAATACATACTAAGCACAGCAAAATAATAAGAAATACAGGCAATGTTTAACAGTGACATTATTCTAAACATTCTTAAAAAATGAGCACAAAGACATTTTGCTTTTCAGCCACATCACCAAAAGATTTTAAGCAGTATTATTTTAGTGTGCTGTAGTGTACCTGATAAAATATACGTAGCTTCTGCCGCGGCTCACACGGGACCTGTTCTTTCCTCGTCTGAATGTCTGTGCTGACCGACTCTTTCACTGCTGGCAGGAACAGATGGAGGTTATTTGTTGGAGAATCCTCAACTCATAAAAATACATTTCATGCATTCAACACATACTTGAAAAAATGTAGAGATTGCATTATTCACCAGTGACATTACATGACAGCACACATATAGCTGCTGCTGAAGCCCCTTTCAGACAAAACAATATGTACTATTGCTGGCGTCATCTACCCATCATAGTACTGGCTTTTTGGCATTCAAACAAGGGTCACTGCTATGGAAATGTTCCATTTATGGTCCAGTGAAAAACATGACTGGACCATTATAGATAGAGCAGCAATGTTTGTGCACACAAGAGAGACAAAAACAGCCTCATTCCTTCCTACCACCATAAAATGAAGGAAGAACAGTGTTTACAGGTCTCTCTTGTGGGTTGCATCAGCGCTGGATTTTAAAAACTTCTCATGCAGCTGAATTAATGTCTCTCTGTGGTCTAATTAATAACCATCATGCACCATGAGTGCTAGAGGGAAGCACGACCCCACTTCTCACTTGCCTAAGCAACCCTGTGGACACCCTAATACATCTTCTTAGAAATCATTTCATTTATTACATACAGCATACAGAATTGGCTGCCTATTTTCACCGAGCCAAACAGAGAAAAAAATGGAAAGACAAGATGTTAGATAATGACTCATGCAAACTGCATTTGCTCATATTCAGTAGAAAAGCATTTTGCAGGATATTCACACACACATATTTCAGGACCTCTACAGAAACATGACAAGCCCCTTATTTCAAGAGGGACATTGTAAAGGGATAGTTTGGATTATTTCTACTGGGGTTGTATGAGGTACTTAGATTGTCAGTATATTAACTATAGTAAATACACACAGTTTGTGGAAGCAGAGGAATAACCAGCATGGAAGCTAAGCAATGTACTGCTGTGGACAGAGTTAGCAGCAAAATGTATTTAAGCCACTTTAACAAAAAAAAAAAGGTCTGGCTCTAGAGAGAGCAATACTTGACTTGCATAAATGTGGTTTCCCATTAGCAAAGGCTGTCTGACAGCAAAAAGCAGTGAAAATATTCTAAATATAGTGTACACTTAAACAAACATCGATTTTTTTCCCACTTAACATTGCTAAAATACACTTTGCTGCTGACCCTCTCACCAGTAGACCCTGCTTAGTTTCTGTGCTGGTTCTTCTCTCCGCTTCTCAAAACTGGTAGCGTGTTGACCGACATCAACTGTAGTTAATAATCTGATCAAAAAGTACCTCATACAAGCCTGTTTCAAATAATCTGATCTATTTCTGTAAGTTACCAGTACATTCATGAAGTGAAGTGCATTTCTGAAAGGGACTCAACAGTTATGACTCACAGAGTGCCTTTTGCCAGATTCAGTTACAAATAGACCATCCCACACCAGTATCAGAGTGGGTGAAAAATCTAAAACCATGATCCATTCAGCTTTGCTCGGTGAAACTGCCATGAAATAAACAATCTTCAGTTCATTGTTTGATCCTGAACATTCTTGCAATACTTTGAAGCAGAAGTTGGAATCTATAAATGCTTTCTGTCTCCTGTACATAAATGTTATACAAGATTAAATAGAATTGAGACTGTAATAAAGGATTAAGTAAAAACTGATAGTTCCTCACAAGAATACTGATAGAAATTCTCCACATCACAGCATATTTCTAAATTAGCCTCATCTTAAAATTCAAGCTACCCTGTTGTGGTTTTGTACTTACTCATGAGGGCAGCTCGGTGGTTGCTGGTCCTAGTCTCCATGGGGCCGGAACTATCGGAGTTGCGGGTAGCAAGGGGTTTGGCCACGGGGGCAGTGGACTTTCCACTTGCATCACCTGTCCAGCGTAGCATGAACTGCAATGTGGGTCCCTGAGAAAATGTCTCAAATGGTGGCAGTCTCTGTGGGACGGTCAGAGTAATGGTCAGTGAGGTGGTGGCGTAAAGAGGGTTAGGGTTAGACACTCCATGCTAACATGTGTACAGATCCTCCTACCTTTCCATCCAGAATGGTTTCCCACGTAGCCCGCTTCTTGCTGACAGGGCTGTCCTCCATCCCTTGCATTGACACTTCATATTCTCCATCAAGCAGCTGCAATCTCCTGCAAAGAACATATCAAGAGCAGTGACTCTAAGGTGTAGTCAAAATAATGGGGAAAATAAAGATTTTACAGTGATAAAACCTTACCTATTCTTATCAAAGACAGTCATCTGTGCAACATAGGTCTCTGTGGTCTCTCCCTCCTCTCTGTGGGATGAACTTCTCTTCTTTCTAGTTGGAGTATCTGTTACATCTTCGCACAAAACAAAAAAGAGTGAGGCATTTCATATCTAACCAGCAACCATTTCAGTTACATCCAACATGATTTTTTAGACAATGTGTCCAGAGAAAGACTAAACAACCAGCATCTTTCCATATCTCGATTCTGAACTACAGTATCATACTCTCCCTATTCTGATCTCATAACAAGATGCACTATTACCTCATTCATCCCAAAACACATTCTACTTCAGCAAAAATCAGAAAACAAAATGCTTTTTGCATCCTACCAATGTTCTCATTGGCCTCTCCATTGACCAGACCGTTTGTATCCCTCCTCCCTGTACGTGACACCCTGAACAGGAGCGAATAGGACTTGACCATGTGGCTGTTGCTGGGCTCAAACTCGTTGCTGGAGACCAGTAAGGAGGGGTAGGAGCCAGGCTTGGTTTGGTTAGTGTCAGGATTCAAAGGCACCTGCTTTTTACCTGTAGGCACTTGCTTTATCGGGCAGCTGACATCCTGAAAGAAAAATGACCAAACTCAATTCAACAAGACATGTTCGCTAGGAATGACCTTTCTCTAAAGAGAGAGAGACTGGGACAATAACATTTTACTTTACCTTGCGTTTTTTATGGCAGACTTTGACAAGTAGCACCTCTAAGGAAACGGAATTTTGTTCATTTTCTGAATTCTGAGATGGCTTTTCTGCAGGACAGCAGAAAAAAAAGGTTTTAATGTCAATCCTCTTGCTCAATTTCTAATACACAATAAAACTTTCAAGTGAAACAGATGTTTTTTTAATTTTTGTCTGGCTACTTTTTGGTATATAAACATCTTCTGTATCCACTCCTTCTGTCACTAGTGCCAGTGTGTTTGCAAATTTATTTTAGGCAAACTGCTTGCTCCAACACATATCTTTAGCATGCTACCAGTGGCTTACTGTAGATGGGTGGTGTCATGGCAACACAGCACTTAGAGTGATTGTGTTTTCATACACACAAGTATCCTTGTTTTGTTCTGTTTCTGATATGATGTGTACATGGAACATGAGAAGCCATGTTCACTGTCTACATGGTTCTAACCGTATCCAGGCTTCTGATCATCTGTGAGCTGTCTTGACTTCTCATCAGAAAACTTGGATAAGGTGTTTACATGCCACAGTATCTGGTTTCTATCAGTAGTACAGGTAGCATAGTCAGGTTTCTTAATGAGGATACTAGCATGCATGTAATTGCAATCAGTGACAACTGGTTATTGTGGTAACACCTAATGACAGTCAGAGCATCTCTAAGTAAAACAAAAAACCCTCTCTGCTCAGCCTATTTTCTAAGTTGTTTGTAAGCATTTGCCTTTCAAACAAAAACACACCAAACACAAGTACTTGTTAAAGAGTAAAATCTGCTTACCATCCTTATGGAAGAACCCAGTGAAGGTTAACTGTAGATGTGAAGACAAACTAAAGAAAAAAGACACACGTGAAATTTGGGCATACAAAGTGCTCTGATTGTTAATATAAATGGTCAGAAATTACGTCAATGTGCAATTTATTTGGTATTTTAGTCCCTAAAAACTATCAATAGCAATAAAGGGGCATATCAAATCTTGTAGAGTTGTGTTACCTTGGAGAATCCTGCTCTCCCTTCATCTTCTCCACTGTCTGCAACATATCATCAACTTTGAATGTTTTCCTGTGAGGAAGGATTCAAAGAGACATGGTTCAACATTAAGAAAACATAATAGATTATAAACATATCATGTATGAATCATCTTTTAAATCTGTTAGTGTATCTTCATATGTATCAAAGGGACCATAATCATTGGATTTCATACCTTCTGGCATTTGTTCGACCATTCCTGTGAGACATGAAGGTGAGCGTCCTGTGCAAAAATATGGGCTAAAAAGGGAAAAAAAGCATGATCATTTTAAGTGAGCTGTCTAATCAATAAAGTAACTCAAAGAAAAGACGTGTACAGCAATTCACTTACTGCAATCAAGTTCCTTGTGCGGAGAAATCTATATATCTGAGTTGGTTCTGGAAACACAAACAAGTGTGATGTTTAATTTGGACTACAACTGCAACAATTAATCAACTTACTGTAAATTATTAAAGTTATCGCCAACTATTTTGATAATTGATTATTCAGTGAGCAAAGAAATTTGTCAAATTTTCTGGTTTTGGCACCTCAAATGTATTCATATTTTTTGTGTCTTTTGTCCTTTGTAATAGTAAACAGAATATTTCTGGGTTGAGAAAAAAAACAACAACAACATTTGCATTTGAGGGCTTCATCATGGGCTTTGGGGAACAGTGATAAACATTTTCTGACATTCCACACACCAAACAACCAATCAATAAATGGGAAAACAACTGACAGATGATCGATAATGAAAATACTGTTAGTTGCAGCCCTCACTTGGACACAGTCACTTGTAACTTTGCAAAGTTCAAACAGGGTGCACTAACATTGATATTATACAGTGTGAAGTTGCCCTGCTTTAAGAGACAGGTCACTCTATCAGTCTGCTGCCACTTACTTTCACTGTCTCAACATCTGAGAAATTAATCCACATTATTGCTAACACATGCCAAAAAAGGAGTGTTAACAGGTGGTGGCTGATTATAGACAAGATACCCACCAACCAAACTGAGAAGATAATGTACAGTATGCGTTTTTTTTTATTAATCACAATCTGATAATTACTACCTAAATACAGATAATATCACGAGATTCGTTTAGTTTCAAACAAAATCTGTAACTCCTGTTAGACTCAAACTAGTGAGGCCTGTCAGCCAAAAGCAGATATTGAGAACGAAATAAGTAACAGTTAATTTAAGCGTGTATCTAAATGCTTATTGAACGAATGGAAAAGTTCTTCTAATGTTACCAAACAGACAAACCGCATTACAGAGTGACGAGTAGTGAAATCTCACTTTCAAAGGCCTGTAGGAACAGCTCATGGTCGGCCTGAATCTGCTCCATCTTCGGCTTCTTCACAGAGTTCATCATCGCTGATGAGGCGGGGTACACGGCGCCGTTAGCTTTACAACTCGCCCCACTCATAATATGACCTGAGTTCTGCGAGTCAGACAACAGTACATGTTAGTACATAAATTATTACCGCACAAATGGTGGCAATACAACATGTTAGCTTAGCCGGTAGGCAAATACTCGCGTTAGCAGTCGAGCTAGCTAGCTCTGCTAAAAGCACAATGCTAACATGTTAGTTAGCTTGGAATTACAGAGCAGTATTCATTCGTATATTCACACTATGATTAATGAAAACCTTACAATCGATATGTAGTACATATACGGGATAAATTAGGGCTACCCACCCTGGCCGATGGCATCAAATTGTTAGCCTCGCTGCCCCCAGCACAAGCCTGGCAGACTCAAAAGCAGAAACCCATGAAGATGAAGAGGAGGCGACGAGACGCTGGCTAGTTAGCTAGCAGTGCTAGCATGGTTCACTAGAAAACAAACCTCCGCGCGCCTGAGGTCGTCCCGCATTCAGCTTTCACAAATACAGTTTATATCGGAGGAGGCTGGAGTATTTGGGCTCAAATTATTGATATTCTATCTGTAATTTATTGTCGGTGTGGTTTCCTTCAATTTGTACTGAACAACAGAGTATTAGTCAGTTGTCAGCCAATGGGAAACGGACTAAGAGAATCCAGCGCTGTGATTGGCTGTTGGCCTCCGGAGATGACATACAACCCGCTCTCGCTTTCTACGATTTTGCGGGAAATCGAGTTTATCAGCAGACACATCAAGACGATCCTGCAGCTGCTTACCCTCCTGTGGATATGAGACCTGATAGTCTACAGTGCAGCTCATTATTCAATGAACGTGTTCCATCTGATTCTACGTTGTTAAACAAAATTGTTTAACGGAAATAAAACGACAGAATTGAATAATGTTTTGCAATAAATCAATCTTATCACAATCGAGAGTTTAACGTAATTCTTTTTTAACCATAGCTTATTATTAAGGGGTGATGCTTCAAGTACAAGTGCTTCAACCACACATGAATTAATGTGACTTTATTTAGGCTATCACTGCATTGAACAAAAACAAAAATACCACTTTGTAGTATTTCTAATTGCTTTTCCAATAAAAGTGTTATACTTTGTGATATGTCCTGCATCATATTCGTATTTTATACAAGAACTTGTATTTATTGAAACTGAACTTTACAACAGACTAAATAAACATACTGTACCTACACAAGATAGTTCATGTTGAGGCAAATATGAATATGATTTTGACAATTTAAAGGTAAAGATAAAATGATGACTTTGACATTTTGATAGCAAGCAAATAACATAAGTCCTCGTTTCTTTCGATATACTTATATTTTCCTAATTTTCAGATAATTGAAGGCGATTTCTAACAAGATCCTGTTTTACAGGCTGAAGTAGTGGAAAACTTTATAAGCACCTAGTTTACATAGAACCCAAATTACTTCACACCGAAAATATAAACAAATACAAGATTCATGTGTCCACAAACAGATCAGAAACCAGGCCTACACCTGCTTATGTAGAGGGAGACTTTTTAAATTAATTTTCTTAATTTTATGCGGCACTTGTACTTACTCTAAAGTATCTGACTATTACATTTATTAGTTCATGCCATTAACAAGCAGTGAAGATGGTATGTCTGCTATCTAAAAGACAGTATTTCTGACAATATTTGTGACTCCTACAGTAAATCAGTGTATTAATTAGCTAGTTTGAATATATATAGCCATCACTCCGATTGCTGGACCATGTTTCTCGTCGGAACTATTTGCAGACGGAACCGGAAGAGCAAGGGAATCACAACTTCTACACATGTGTGGAGAAGAAAGTCAGCCCTAGTACTTACAGCCTGGTGGTATATGAATTAAAAGTTAACATTAATAACTTTATTATCATCAAATAACAGACGAAGCTGAACCGGTAACGGTCGCATCGACAAGATGGCGGAGATCGTTCAGCAGCGGATTGAGGAGAGGATCCCTGAGCTGGAGCAGCTGGAGAGAGTGGGACTGTTCACCAAGAAAGAAGTCAAGTAAGAAAGATAACATCTGACGCATTTAAGACATGCTTTCAGTCAGTAGATACCAAGGGACATAGTTTTGATAAAGCTTTGTCGAGATGTCCTCTCGCCTGAGAAATGTTCCACTGTTGGCATTATTTGGCAGAGATGTGGACAACTGTCGACCTAAACATGGAGAGAAACCTGACAAGATCATCCATTTTTTGTCTGTATCTTAATACTCCCTCGTGACCTCACTATTGCAGATGAAATATTAGAGGATCTAAAGAAAATACATTTTAAAGCACTTTATATAATGTGTACTGTTTTCATGAACTGTTCAGGGGAGAATACTGTTCATTTTTACTGTTCATACATTTTTCTTCCAAATATCATTGATTTTGAATTTGTTAGAAAGTCCAGACAAGCATGAGTGGCCCCGGATCATTACTGAGCTACAACGATGCTTTAAATATTTTAGGAACCTTTAATTCATCCAATCGGTATTGATTAATTGGTTGACTTTTGTTGTTAAATTCCCACAGTGCTGCTAACCCTATAGACTAACCTTCTATATCTGTTGAGAAGTTAAGAATAGGTCTGTTTAATTGTTTTATTGTCATTATTTTCACTTGACACTGAAACAGGAACTTGGCTGTTCCTTAAAATTAATTAAAATCTGTTCATGTTTTTATGTTAGCTCCCTGTTTATTTTTACCAATGACTGGTGATTTCTTATATTCTTATGCAACTGTCAATCAGAAGTGTCTTTGTCTCTTTATTCCCCTTTCACTTGTCAGTCTGGTTGAATGATTGTACAGTTTTGTGCTCCATGTACAAAACATTTTGCATTTAAATTTTTTTTCCATATATACAAATTAGTATTCATTTACAAAGAGGATTTTCAACAACCTAAAAGCACGAAAGACCATTCAAAAGTATAGAGTAGTGCTCTCAGCCATCTAACTTTACCGAATCAAGCTCTTATGGCAGGTGATTCCTAACTTAAGACAGTGTAGTTCAAGTTTTGATTCTCCATCTCAGGAGAAGTTGTGTTTATTTTCATTATTTCAGATCCATAATCAAGAGAGCAACGGCCCTGGAATACAAGCTCCACAGGTTGATCGTAAACAAAGAGGACTTCATTGCATATGTTCAGGTAGTATGTCATAGTCAACAGTTCACCTGAGTTTTTAATTGTGTTTCAAACACTAATCCAGCATTTTGTTTAATTACAGTATGAAATCAACATTTTAGAGCTGATCAAGAAGAGAAGAGCGGTAAGTGAAACTTGTAAAGCTCTATATAATGTTATTATTTCTTTTAGGTAGGATTCATTTTATAGTTGACAAATACTATCTACTTAATATACGTCTTACTTTATTTCTGCAGCACATCCATTACCAGTTCAAAAGAGAGGAGATTGAGTTCCCCATCATCCACAGAATAAACAGTGTCTTCAGAAGAGCAACAAATAAGTGGAAGGTACCTAAAACAAACATTTATATAGTATTTTTTTCAGTGTACCAATGAAGTAATTGCATCAGTTATATATATAATGCCAATTCAGTTGCACTTAGCGGCCATATGTCTTTTTTTTCCCACAGGATGATGTGCAGCTATGGCTCTCACATGTTGCTTTCTGTAAGAAATGGGTATGTAACGACCTTATCATCTGCTTTAAATACAACTTAGGCCAAACACAGTGTCTTGTCATGCTAATAATGATCTCTTCTTTGGGTTTCACTCATCAGGCCACCAAAGGCCAGATCAGCAAGGTGTTCTCAGCCATGCTCGCGATACACCCCGACAAGCCAGGTACAGAAAATTGTGCTTTTCAGTTTGTTTTAACACCCAGTGTTCCTTCCACTGTCAGTAATATCAGGCTTAAGGTTGGGAAATACCTTTAGGCAAAACAGATGATGTCATCTGCAAAGACACGTCGATAGTGACTTTGAACATCCCTGTCTTTAGCCCTGTGGATCATGGCCGCCAAGAGTGAACTGGAGGACAGAAGTTCCTCTGAAAGCGCCCGACACCTGTTTCTGAGAGCGCTGCGCTTCCACCCAAACAACAAGAAAGTCTATCAGGAGGTACAAGAAGCAAAATATATACAGACAGTCTCTTCCATTTTAAAACTGAAACTTGTATTGAGAAACTTTGGTTTGCTTGCATTAAATTCAGTCAAAAGGGCTGTTAGCTAGTGAGTTAGCGATTGTATTTCTTAAAAAATCCTTTTTTCCCCTAATTTTCTTGAACAACTATTAGTACTTCCGTATGGAACTGCTGCATTGTGAGAAACTGAGGAAGCAGAAGAAAGAGCTGGAGAAAGCTGAGATGGACCTGGTGAGTGTGGACACAAACTTGTGAGAAATGCAAAAAGTCAATAAACACACACACGCACACACACACACACACACACAGAAGCTCTTACTTTCTATTCAGTACCGGAATACCTGCTCTTTCCTCTCTGCAGGGTGAATATGAGTTTTCTCCAGAGATCCTGAGTGGTAAACTGGCAGAGGTTGTGTACAGAGATGCTACAGAGAAAATCAAAGGTAGGCTTTTTAAAGATTATTTCCCGTTCTGTGCAAAAACATAAAAGACATAAAAATCTAAAATGGTCAGAAATTGGTAACATCACTTGCAATTTTTTTCCCGCCTTTTTAAAAAATCCTTAACAGCTATGACTGGGTATTGTCAGTGTTTCCAGCTTAAGCCTGTCTGTAGCATCAAATATTGAAAACCAAAGTATTTTGCTTGGTTTAGATGAATTTTGTCATTTTATTGTATTTATTTCAAAATACTGATGCATTGGAGGTTTGTCCACTTTGTCAAAAATCATTTTTTTGCACATGCAAAAACACATAAAACCACAAGCTGTTGTTTTAACGGATTAAACAAATGTATAGTGCTGCAATTAATGATTACTTTCATTGTTGCTTATTTTGTCAATTGTTCTGTTGATTCATAGATTAAATGTTTGGTTCATAAAATGTCTGAAAATGTTAAAATTGTAGATTTGTTTCCCTAAGCCTGGACTGATGTCCACAAATGTCTTGTTTTGTCCATATCCCTAAGATATCCAGTTCACTGTCATAGAGGACTGAAACAACAAAGATATTCACATTTGAGAAGCTGAAATCAGAGAAAAAGCAAATAAATGTTTTTCCCAGAATGTCAAACTTTTCCTTTCACCAGAAATTCACAGATCTGCTCACTTTACTTTTGACCGTTTTGTCCAACAGAAGCAGAGTTTGTCATCTCACTTCTGAACATAGCAGCTATCTTTGAATTCACCAAAGAACTCCAGGACCTCATCCTGCAAGAGTAAGACATAAGATAATTTTCACTCTGTCTCACCCACACTCTGCGTTCTTTAACTCAAACACAGCTTCATCACTAAGTATGAACATACTCCACCCCACCCCTCCCTCGTTTGCAGCTTACAGACTAACTACACAGAAGACAGCCTGACATGGGACTTCATGGCGAAGCGGGAGCTGGACGCTCCGTTGGCAGGAGAGGAGCTGCAGACAGCCAAAGGCCGAGCCTCTGATATCAACCGCAGAGAGGAGCGCTGCTGCCAGGTCTATGAGGAGGGTGTCAACAGCCTGAACACTGGTAGGAGCTCATACATACACTGAGAGCCAATACATGTAGTCATTTGTGTTATTTTTCTTAAAAGAAAAACAAGGCAAAATCACTTGTTTGGAGTATTAAAATCAATAGAATATGAATAAATATTCATTTAAAATCTGAAGAAAACTGGTTTTACAATTTAAAAAACTTTTTTGTTCACAGTGTAGTTGAACCTGCATTACCAAGCAAGATTTACTTTATGTTGAGTATTAATTCCCCTCCTTCAGTTTAGATTGTACATACTCTCAATGGTATTTTCACTGTTAAATTTGAAATGCCAAGTTTTTGGCAATAATCTCATTTAGGTAGTCTAAAAAGTTCTAAAACAGGGTTTGGCAACCTGTGGCTCTGAAACCATGTGTAGCTCTTTTTGCTCTCTTCAGTGGCTCCCTGTGGTTTTTAAATAAAAAATAAAATAAAAAAAATAATAAAAATTAAATATAAAAACACATTTCATCAACTAAAATATTCATTGTATCCTCTGACTATGGCTCTGCACCTTTTGCTCTAAATCTTGCCAGTGGCTAGTCTTGAGTCTCACTAGCTATGAATGCCAAATCCAAAATAAGACAAGTCAAATTTGTTGCAGACCCCTGTTCTTAAAAGACCAATAAACCCCAAAATACATATTTTTCGTTTTGTGTGTAGTGGTGTTTATCCATCTATACTGTTCTGGTGTGAGTTGCAGAGTTTTGGAGATATCGGCCTTCAATGTAATGTGGTGCTCAAAGTGCCCAAACATTACATTTGAAAAAGTCAACAGCAAGGTTTCTTTCCAGAAATGAAAACCCTGTTGGTCAAACACTCCACACATTTTGTTATGAGCAGTTTCATGTAGGAACTACTTTCTTCCTGAAGTAGATTCTTTAAGAGCTACTTTCTTTCTACCAGAAAGAAATAATTTTTGGAAAGAGACATTGCTGTTCTGTTTTTCAAATGTATTTTTGGTGCTTTGAGCATCACAGGACCAGTGCAATTAAGTCCCATTATATTGGAGAAAAGGCAGACATCTCTACGGCTGATATCTCAAAATCTCTGCAACTCCCACCAAAGCAATCTAGATGGATAAACAGCACTACAAGCCAGGGGAAAAATATGTTGTTGTTTTTTATTTTGGGGTGAACTGACCCTTTAAACATCTTGCGAACATCTCTGTAATCATCAGTATAAGGAACCATCACTGTGTTTGTTCTCCAGAGTCCATGTGGACATGCTATGTGGCCTTCTGCTTGGAAAGGCTGAAGAGAAAGACCAACGTCCAGGAGCTGAAAGAAAAGGTACGTGAATAGTCTTTCAGTTTGAAATAAGTCTATTTAATTCTCACTATGACAGTTTGTTTTCTCCAGAGGATAAAAATTAAACACTGAAAAGCGTCTGTACTTCAGTGTGTTAGAGGTGGATGTGTAATCTGTAAATCCTGACACGGTTTTATGTGTTTTTGCATGGCAGAGGCAGGAGAGGCTGCTGGGAGTGCTGCAGCGCGCCCACGACTCCTCACTGCTAAAGGAGGATTATTATAAGAACTGGGTAAGATAATGGCTTCATTAAATGTGTAATTGGAATCATCGGTCCCCTGAAGTCTTTCTACTTCAGTCTGCTTTCATTTGAATAATGACTTGACAAACGTCTGTTCACACACAGGCTGTTTATTGTGTTAGTTTAGTTTGTTTGGCCTGTGTGAGAACAGTGCCAGTCAAAGTCTGGTGATGTCTTTGAACGCCCATCTTGTCCATGTCAGTCTTCTTCATAAGGAGTGACACTGTACGATATTCACCTCCCCCCCCCCCCCCCCCCCCCCCCAGTGATCCTGGTGGTTAAAAGCTCATGCTGCGCAGCCTTCATGGTTTTGAATCTAGCCAAGGATCTTTCATGCATGCCAGCTATTCTCTCTCTCTCCTCCCACATTTCCTGTTGCTCTCTGTTGTTTACCACCTAATTAAGAGAAATGAAGTCCATAAAATAACACAGAATACCCTCTTTGACACGCTTTTGCTGCCAAAATCACGTTACCTAAACTGTTGAATAAACACAGTATTTATGAGTCAGTGTGGCTGTTATTTACAAGTATTGTTTAACTTTTTACTACTTTTACTACTTAGAATTTAACACGGTTAGAACCAAAGTCAACAAAGTGAGTGTGACTGCACTTTAAAGAGAGAATTCAGATTTTTTTGAAGAGGGACTGTATGAGGAATTTATCCATAATGAGTGTATTATCTATAGTAGATGGTGGTTGACACACCCCCAGTTTGGAGAAGCAGCAAGAGTATTGGTGTGGGAAGCTAAGGACAGGGTCAGCAGCAAAACACATTTTAGCCATATAAAAAAATCAATATCAGTTTAAGTATATTCTATATTCAATGTAATCTTTTCACTCGTATCACTTGACAACAGACGGCCTTTTCTGATGAGAAACTGCTGTTATATATACAAATATTACTTCTTTGGAAAAAACAATAACTTTACAGAATATGGGAGTTATTGATCTACAGCTGCCTCAATCTGTTAGTTTGTGTTATTTTGGAACATTAGTGAATCTGAACCAACCTTTTAAAACACCACAGACACATAGTAACAAACAAACTAGCAGATCAAGGCAGCAGTAGACCAGCAACTCCTGTGTTTTGCAAGGCAAAATGACTGTGGAGTTTGGCCGGTTTGGAGAGTGATATTTGGCTCATATAATGATGATCTGCTGTGGGCCTTTTTGATCCACTAGTGGTGATTGGTCACTATGGATAGTGTCAGTTTTATGTACTTTGGGATTATTCATTTATTAGTTCCTGTATTTACAGTACTGTAAATCTCCATGCATTTAGTTACTTCCAGAGAATAATAAAATAAGGAAAAGTCTTTCTTGATTTAACTTTGTCTTTGATTTTCATACGAAGTTGCAGATCCTGCTCTCATCCGGAGATGCTGAGGGAGCGGCCAGCGTTGCCATGGCAGCCACTCAGCGCTACAGCCAATCGGTGTCGGTGTGGAGCCTGAGTCTGCAGACGCTGATGCATATGGGGAGTGGAGACGTGGGCAAGCTATTCCAGGACGCTCTCACACACGTTAATCCCAAGGTGCACAGACCTCTCTCACACACACACACACACACACACACACAACATATGTTCTTAATGACATCGAGTTTGGTCATTTTCTCTGCAGTACACTGGCATCCCATCAGTTGTTCTCTTACTGTACCTGTGTAATTGTTCTCCTGGTGGCCACACACACACAGACACACACACCAGCCACCGGCACCGCTGTGTAAGTGGGCCATCTCCTTGGCCCAATTAGACTCTTTTTCATTCTATTAAGCTCCTCAAATGGTTTCCTCTGCCCCCTTGTATATGTGCAGACATGTAAAAAAAAATAATTGAAGCCTTCACTTATAAACAACATGAAATCCCAGTATTTGTTATAATAATTTTAGATTATTTGTGTAATAATTAGTCATTTGAGGTCAGAATAACATGTTAGCTTAATTTAACATGAAAGGTAAATGAGTAGGATTACTGTTTAACCCTATAACTCTTGACAGATTTATAAGCTTTGGGTGGAGAATGAATTAATCCTTCGAAATCCCCTGCAACACCTCAGATATTTGAGGGTAGTCAAACTGTTTTTCTTGATCTTTAAGCGGTGATGATTTTCTCCTGCCGTAACTATCGGATAACGGAACACAACCTCTGTTAAAAATTAAAAGCCGCACAATTTTCTATTCTTAATTTTGTGTTTCACTGACACCCTGCCCCTCATATTGTTTCACAGAATATGGCAGCTTGATGCTGTCTGACCGTGAATACACATGCTCTGACTCAGCCACAGGCCTTTACAGTAGTGAGCAGAATAGCTACTTATTGTTGCGGTGCGGGTTTCTCAAGACTGGCCCTGAGAAGTAGCTGTGTGAGGGGGATTACTACACTGCTGCTGATTAGGCAAGTCTTTTCTCTCAAGATAAACACTCTCTTAAGTGTTGGGAAACAGTATAAAGTCTCAGGGTGTTGCATCTGGTATGTTGAACAATAAAATGTTTCCATAATGCGCAACACAGAAATATGGATAAATTAACAATGAAAATGTGGACGTTCTCTGTCAGCGCAGCTTTATTCTATATATGTGTCAGTAGGATACTGACTCATTACTCATTTTTAAAATCTCTGCTTATAATGAGAAAACACGGCTGATAAATCTTCAAGCATGGGCATGATTTAAGCTCAGCATGCTGGGGTATGTTTGCTCTCAGACTAAACGTAGATGAAGCTATCGTATGACATTGACTTTTACTTAAGCAAAGGATCTGAGTACTAATGTCATAGTGTCCTGTTGAATGCAGAACTTTTACTTCTAATTCAGTATTTTGAAACTAACATTATTAAATTGTTAGTACTGATACTGATGCATCAATGTGTACGCATCATTTACATGTTGTAGCTGTTTGAGGAGGAGCTAGTTTTAACTACTTTATATAGAATTAACTAGTTTAGTCCAGTGGTTCCCAACCTCTGGGCCCCTCAGGGTCACCAGATAAATCTGAGGGGTCGTGAAATGATTACCAGACTGAGTGAAGCCTGTGTAGACTGCAGGAACATTGTAGGAGCACAAGACAAAGCACAAGCAATATTGTGAACTGACAATAACAAACGAGGACGAGTCCTCCAGTGTAAGCTGATCAGATGTTTATAACTGTCAGTTGTGTGTCAATGTTAAGTTAAGCCTCTTATCTGGAAAACAAAAGCCTGCTGCTCTGAAAACACACACCCTGGACTTTGAGTTAAGTGTCTGTCTGCCAGACTCCATTGACACATTGCTCAATTTAAGCATCGTAAACATGTATGTCTTCTACAAAATTATTAACGATTTCCTACAACTTATAAACCAACACTAATTTAGCAAATGTTCAGGATTACTTTGAACTCTGATTAACTTGAAATGGGCAAACAAAAACAGTTATTCCAAATAGAACTTTCAAACTGGAACACCAGAACTGTAGCATTGTTATCGGAGAAGCGAGTGAATCAGCCTAACACGTTTCCTTGATCTCTGATGACATATCATGGTCATTTTATCATTTATTACAGTAAATGTATTACAGATTTCTCCTTTAAATTAAGTATTTGATTAAATTTACTTAGTTACATACCATCAGTGGACATTTACAGCGAGTAAGTGGACTCACTGTTAAGCACGATACTGGTTAGAAACCCAGTAAGAACTAAATCTTTTCTGTCCTGTCTCGACAGGAGAGTTTACCACTTTGGCAGCTGCAGGTCCAGTGGAGTGTGTCCAACCAGAGTCCTGAGGAGACAGAAGCCGTCTTCAAGGTAGTCCACTTGAATCCACTTCAAGCTTTTGACAGCGTTTAGAGATATGTATTTCTTCAAGTGACAACTGACAGGAAGAGTAGTTTCTTCCAAACATTCAGCACATACTGACATGTTTTTTGTCTGTTTATACTGAAATGAAAGTGTTTGTAGTTTCTCTGCATGCTGACGATCTTTGAAAAGCACATCAGAAAAATGAATAGCAACAATAAAATGAAAACTTCTGCAAAAGTCATGTTACTTTTCTGGTCAGCCATCTAAAGAACGTTAAACGAATGAACCGAGCAGCTGCTGTTCTTGTTATTAACTGTAAATGAAAACTCAAAGACGAAGCAGAAAAGATTAATTGCCCCCTCTGTCAGCATAGTGTTTTGTTCTCTGAAATAAGAATGCCTCCCAGACAGTCTTGTTTTCGTGTTTGTTCCCAGAGAGGTCTGCTGTCTGCAGTGCCGGCTGTTGCCATGGAGATGAAAGAGAGCTACCTTGATTGGTCGTACTCCACTGGAGGCTACAAGAAAGCTAGGAAGACCTTTACAAGGTAAAAACAAAGAAGTCTGTCTCCTCAGATCGTCGTTAATTGAAATGATATATAACACAAACAGAATGTAACATTTAAGTGGACCCAAAATGCTGTGGTACAAATGCAAATACATGTGTCTTGTGACAACGTTGTGGATTTTAAGCCTGGAAAACTTTTGTCTTTTCTTCTGTAGCTTACAGGAAAACCGTCCGCTGCCAAAGACCTTTTTCACCAGAATGATTCAGATCGAGAAGGAACAAGTATGTATTAAAACTGTAGCTAATGTGTCACGTGAAAACTCAAATTATAAATAACAAATAGTTTGAACTCTGCCAAAGCTGAAGAAAGAGCAGAGCCAAATGGTGGATTTTGATATTATTTGTATTACTGATAAGCTGAGACAATCCTGAGCTGTGATAATAATGTTTGTTCTTCCAGGAGACTCCGAAGATGAACAATCTGAGAGACTACTACGAGAGGGTCCTGCAGGAATTTGGCACCTCGGATGACGGTGAGCAAAGTTTTAAGCAATATCTCAGGTTTTTTTGAAGTGGGGTTTGTTGAGGTACTTGTTGATCGTCAGTGTATTACCTACAGTAGATGATGGTCACCACACCTCCAGTTTGGAGAAGCAGAGAGGAGTTCCAGCACAGAAGCACAACAACATATTGCTGTGGACAGGGTTAGCAGCAAAATATATTATAGCCACCTAAAAAACAATATCAATATCTGTGTAGTGTACACTATATTTTGAATATTTTTACCACTTTACTCTGCTGTCAGCCTTTTTTTTCAAAGGGAAACAAGCCAAACATTGCTCTCCAAACTTACCAAACTCCACAGGCAAAATCAGTCATTTTACTTCAGTGGACACAGGAGTTGCTGGTTCTACTGCTGCCTTGATCTGTTTATTAGTCTGTGTTTTTGAGTTTGGGGTATTAAAAGGAGAGTTCGGATTCCCTAAAGTCACACAATGACACAAACAAAACAGATTGGGGAAGCTGCAGACAAGAAACTCCCAGTTTTTCTTTTTGGTTTATATAAGTTTCCTGTTGGAAAAGGCTGTCTGACAGCAAAATAAAGTGGTGAAAATAAAAATGTTTTGCTACTGCTTAGCTTCCTACACCAGTACTCCTGCTGCTTCTCCTAAATGGGAATGTGTTTACCACCATCTACTGTAAGTAAAAGTACCTCATACAACCCTACCTCGGAAAATCCCAAATATTCTTTCAAATGCTGCAAGAGAAGAAGAGTAAGAGGGAAAAGATGTGTTAGTTCAAAATATTTATTTCTGTTATTCAAGTATCAAGGACTAAATTCCAGGTTTCAACCCAACAAAAAAACAAAATGTGTTAATGCCAAATAACACACACAAAAATTATTTGACCAGATATAGCTCTGATCTGAATATGACAGTGAAAATACATTCTTGGACCAAAACTTAATTGATTAGAGGCTGGATCCCACACAAACTAGTCTGGTTTCTAGGCCAAAGAAACATTTGAGAAGTTGAAGGACCCTTGTTGAAAGACCTCCTTACACATCTCGCAGCTTTAATTTTAGCCGTTGTTTTTATTTCCCTGAAGATCTGTGGCTGCAGTACATCCAGGAGGAGCTGGGGCCTCTTGGACAGCCTGAAAACTGCGGCAAGATCCACTGGAGAGCCATGAAGTTCCTGGAGGGGGAGAGTGTGGAGAGGTTCATCTCCAAATACACTCTGATGCAGACTGGACACTTATGAGTAGTCCTGAAAAGGTCCAGGTAGCTTAGACCAAGGCCTGTGAGTTCAGCCAGTGTTCAACGACCGAGTGGAAGTTCATCAGCGTATGTTTTTCAGAGCAGATGTTCCTCTTGGTTTTGTAGGAGATTAGTGCTTTGAATTGTTTCATTTCCTTTCACTGGAAAGCCAGTATCGCTGTTTCTGCAGTTTGCTTTCCATCAGGAAGAGGCCTGCCAATTCTTCTTCAAAAGGTTCCAGCGGCATTGGGGGGAAAATGTTCTTCGATTTGACGATCGCAGCTATAAGTAGTAATATTTTACAGCTGTAATTTACAACTTTGTTTTCATTTATACAGCAGTTTGTGCTGCATTTCATACCAGACTGTTGGAAACATGTCATACTGTGAAGATGTCCAGTTGACTTGAATTCCACATTCATTTGGCATTTCTTTGAGAAGACAAACTTTGATGCTGTTATAATAAATGATATTAAAACAGTCTTTCATTCTGTTGTGTTCTCTGCTGTGGTCCCTCTGAGACAGTGACATAACGACTGCACACAGATAAACACACAACACAGACTCTTTTTCTAAATTCAGGACTCAGTTTTCATGACCCACCACTTTAAAAAAAAAAAAAAAAAAAAACTTACGTTACTATGACAAAAACATCTGTTATCCTGTAAAATTCTCCTTTCACACATCGATCCAGTGTTTGCAGTCTGTGCCAACTACCATTTAAATTAAATACCCACCTTTGTTTAGAAAACAAAATCATAAATATTGAGCAGCAGCAATAACTATGGGATATCTATGAAACATTTCAATGGCCAGCTAAAAAATACTGTCAAACATCTAAATATATTTACGGATTTAAGGACACTTGTGATCAATACATCGGTGGCATTTCCAGTAATGTAACAGCTATGAGGTAAGACACATCATTAATGGAAAAAAAGCATTATTATAAATGTAAATGGATCATGATGTTGCACTTTAAAAAAGATATTACACATGTACACCTATAAAATTTTATCTCGAGAGATTTTACAATGTCCTTTTATCTGACACAGAAAATGTTGCCAGTTATAAAAAGTTTAACGGTGTTACCTGCTTACTTAATGAACTCCTCTGTTCACTGAAAGACATGTTCATAAGAGAACCATGCGGACAGTTTTGGGGAGTATGATTAAAATTAAACACATTTATAGAAATTACACTCTCCAATCATCTATTTTAGAGACAGTTTCAGGGGAAATTAGCTTCTCCTGATTTATCTGTTAGGCTTTGAGGAAATTAGTGCAAACAATAAAAACATGAAGCGAGTGGGAACAATGTGCTTTAAGGCAGAAGTGTGTTATGGCAAATGATTCTTTTCAATAATATGATCCCTTTAGAAAAATGAGTGAATTGCACGGACGAGGCAATGCTCAAACACACACTGCCAGCTTAAGTCTATGTACATGGAGTGTGAAGTAGTACTGGCACACTGCTACTGCAGTCTATGTACTGCAGAGGTGTTTTCTGTACTGGCTTGCTGATATAGTGAGCTACATGGGTTATTCAAATCATTTCAGATTGACCAGTTCATATTTAACCCTGATATAATATAGGAACTCTGGGTATTTTTGTCTACCATACAGTTCAAATGTGTAAAGGACATCGTTCAGTCAACAGCTTCAGGCTGCAGTGAGCTGCTGAGTCACCATGTCCAACCATAACCAGAGTTATTATAGTTTTGTACTTTTCCTTAGTTTGTATTTTTATTTCATTTTTAATTTTTGTTTTCGATTCAGTTTCAATTAGTCTCCAGAGTTGGTTTGCTGGTTTCAATTTAGTTTCTACTGATTAAAAATATTTAGTTTTATTTGTGGCAGTATTAGTTTTAGTTTTCTTTTATAGTTATAATATAGGTGGCATTTTTCAGGGGCCAAATTGAAGACGTGTCAAATTTGACCAAACTGACAAAAACAAAAAATAAAGACATTTCCCAAATATTTTATTTTATTTGTATCACTGTATTTATTTTGTGTAAATTTCAGTGAATTAAAAATGTTTTTTTCACATCTAGTTTTGGCTTTTAGCTTAGTTTTAGTTCACTCTAATAACCCCGTGGAGGAGAGAGAACCATTTTTGTTTTTAAGCTGTTAAAATTAAGCATTTCATGATTATTTAAAATGAAGATGTAAAGATATTGAGGACTGATCTAAGATCTGTCATCATCCATACAAACACTGTCGATACTGGCCCTTAATAAAATGCTGGACCCTGTAACTCCACATCCATCACATTACTGATAGAAACATGCCCTCAGTGTGTTTTCCCCAAAATTCTGGGGAAATATGGCACTAAACTGATGTTAAAAAGTTAAAAAGTTGCTTAATATTTTGATCGTTTGTGGTGTTTTTCTTGATGCTGTACCTTTTGACCACCTTCGATAAAGACAGCGTGCCCAGATATGTCTCATGTACTCTCATGAGCCTGTCTAATGTACCCACTGTGTAGGAACTGCCCTCTCTGGTGTCACGTTAGAAGGCAGAGTCTGATTGTGGTTGGTCCATCTCCCCCGTGTCGCCCCCAACCCGCCCCTTCACACATCTTTAGAGCTTCTTGAAGAGAATGTAGGAGAAGAGTACCAACACGCCTGCAGACAGCAGCCCGATCACACACTGGTGGATGGTGATGACGTTCTCCAGGGCGTGGATGCGCTCCTCCATGGCGTTGGTGTGGATGTAGTCATAAATGGAGGCCCCGATGCTCCACACCGCCCATACAGCATCCACCAACGCTTTCATAGTGGGAGAAACCATTGGGAAGGCCGCCTGCGGCCGGGCGCCTGCCACATCCGCTGCTTACTGGCCCCACAGCACTACAGAGAGAGAAGAGGGTGACACATGGTGCAGTGAGGAGGAAGCACTGTGTGGGCATACTCCAAAACAGCAGCCACAGTTACACATCTACAACCAGGAGCACACAGTTTGATCCCGAGGAGCTCCATCAAGCAAGAACTGTAAAAAACTGAAGATCAATAAAATCAGAATTGTTCAAGTAGGTCAAACTTTTATTAGAAAATAGTCATTTATATTTTTTCTTTCTGTGAGGACATTCAGGAATAGAACAGGATTAAAAAACACTTCTGCAATTACAGTAATTTGATAATGACTAATATGGTTTAATAATTCAATCATTTATCTATTTATTAGTCTCAGTGGTGGAAAGACACTGACAGTAACACAGCACATTTACTCAAGTACAGGGTTGGGTTAAGGTTAAGTTACTCCAGAACTGAAGAGTGGAAAATGTTGCACTTCCCTTAAAATCAGGTGATAACACCAGCCGATTACAACATGAGGAAACTTTCACAGTTTCAGTTTGACTGTTTCATTGTTTCTTTTATAACATAACAACAACATGCATCACAAAGGTACCAGGTCTCTGTCAAGAAAATTATTTGGTTAGTGCATAATAATGCTGCAATTTAGCAGCATTGTTTTGGTGTATATTAAAATGGAAAGAATGAAAACCAATGGAATAATAACTCCCTTTGCTACAGCATTTAAATTTATTTTAAAAAATCACATTCATATGCTTGATTTTTTTTCTTTTAAAGAATCATTGTGCAGCACATGTACTTAAGTACTTTTTATACTCCACTACATTTATCTGACATGTATAGTATCTCTGCAGAAAAAAAAGTTTAAAACGTGTATTCTGCTTATAAAGTATAATGTATTATTAGCGATGAAACTAGGTAAAAGTAGGTAAACTAGCCCAGCTTTAACATTATAATACAGATTTAATCCATCAATTATAATCCAATAATTTAATATATACAATATAAACATATATAACACTGAAAGCACTTTTTTCTGGGTACTTTTACTTTTGACACTTGAAATACATTTTGCAGATTGTACTTAAAATACCAATGACGAGATACGTTCTGATGTTACGTGACTGGTCACCAAATGTGGTGTTAAACTAGGTCAGATAAATGAAGAACAATACAGAATTTAAATCCCATGGCTTTGTTTGATTACTTCTGATTGCTTAAAAAAACATAAAGATTTTATGATCATTTAAAAAGTATAGAACTGAAACTTAAATATGTGATTTATTCATTTTCATGACATCTCAGGGCCCACATGCAGGGCTTTCATGGCCAATCAGCAGGCCTTTACATGTATTTAAAAGGACTATGACTAAATGAGGCAACAGAGGTTGTTGCAGACATTAAACATCATCACACTGAAGACTAGTCACTACGTGGTGATGATATGAAGTCAACCATTGTGTAGTTCATGGTTGTAGGTCCTAACATTAGCTTTTTTACTTACGGCAATCACATGTATGCTTCAGAAACCATTAAAGTGGTGTTCATCTGTGAAGATTATCTTGCTGAACAAAATGTATAACTGTCATCAACCTTTGTTCCCTACACAACTTATTTTCTGCACTAATCCAAATCCAGTGGAAAAATCTCAGTGGGTTTTTTACGGAGGGAACCAAAGCAATACTAACTTCTGAGGTGGCCTTAAAAATATATGTGTGATGTTTCTATTTAACTGTTTTAGCAACAGCAGAAATATATCATCTGTGATTTTTATGCCTCTTTATGCCCTGTGGGTCTTTTGTCCTCTCCCACACCCTCTCTGCTCCATTAGTCGACCGGCTGCCTCCCTCAACACATGCTGACGTCATATGACAGTATTAATAAACTCGGGTCAGGACTGAATTGGCTGCACATGATCTCATATTTGGTCTTAGAAGATCGAAGACTCTGAATCCGCAGAGCAACAGGACCCCGAGTTTGAGCTAAACGAGGAACAAGACGTGAATTGTCTTGTTGTACACAGAGATCAAAACCCACAGACAGGCTGTTTATAGCGAAGAAGACATTCATTAAACTCACCGCCGGGTGACAGATGTTAATGTGATGATACAGATGTTGCTGAACATCCGTCCTGCTGTCGCTGCTGGAGTAATAAAATACCTTGTTTAAGAGAAGCCGGGCTGTTCCTGTCAGGTACAAAGTCGGACATTGCTACTTGATGATGTCAAATCAGCCTGAATTAAACACATTAACACCGGTCAAACCCTTTAAAAATAAAACGATTCTCTACTGACATTTAATTACAGCACATTTTAGTGACAGAAACTGTCCAAGCGAGTAGGCTATTGTAAAGAAGAAGCAAAATAATGCCAAAAAAAATACCACGTAAAAACTTATAACTGATACTCACATACACAACGAGCCCTTCAGGACGAGTGCGAGGTCATTTATTTTACTTTGATAAGAACACCGCACCATTTCCGGTGTTATTGAGGCATACTTGACCACATGAAGCAGCTGACTGAACCCATATGAGAGAGCGTCACCACAGGCACTGAAACTGGAGCATGACCTCGAGAAGAGAATAGAACAGGATATTAGAGAATAGAAAAAAAATTATCGCACTAGAATAGAAGAAAAAGTTAAATCAGAACAGGATGAAATGTAAAAAACAAAAAACAGTATACTGGAATAAAACGCAAAATATCAAAAACAGAATAGAATATATAGAAAAATACAAAATAGCATAATGAAAGGAGAGAAATAAAGAGAAAAAACATGGCCTATTACTTAATAAATTTAGAATTCCTAACAAAGTCAAAGAAACTGATTTCAAAATTTTACATAAAATCTATCAGTGAATTCCATAATCTCCATTTGTAGACTGAAAAAAAATTACAGGAATTTATTGGTTTCAACCAATCTTTTCTCATTAATTTAAGTTAATTATTTTGTTTTATTTATTCAATTTAATTTGGCTTAAATTTTAAATTTTTAATTGAAATTTCTAGTATTTATTTTCATGATGTATAAACATGAGTTCTTCTAACTTGAACTCTTTTGAAATTATGAGTTGAATGAATGTACTGTACAGCGTTCAATCAACTCATTAAATTAAGTTTCTAAAGAAACATGATCGGTAAAATAAACTCTCCTGAGACCCTTCTTTTTATAGTTTGAAGTAAACATATATGATGAAAACTTGCGTGTCTCTAAAACACTTTAAGATAAGTCATGTCTCACAGTGTGAATGTTGATAACTCTTGTTCTTTTTTATAGACATGTGAATGAAACATTTATCCATCTCTTCTTTCAGTATGAAATAATTCTGAAATTTTGGTGTCATTTAAATTCACATTGATACTAATGTTACTCCCTGTTTTACCTGTAAATATATAATTTGTTATTATGACAACAGTAAGAAGTCATTACTTTTTATTTTATTTTATTGGGGAAATTCTTTATTCATAAACAGAAGATCTTAGGTTTACATCCCTCTTTTTGGAGTAATTTTAATCCAATGTTTAATTCTCTTGCTATTACAAACAATAAAAAAAAAGAAACATGCTTTTAGAATATTACAAAAACACATTTGACAAAACCCACTAAAATCAAATGAATTGTTCCTTTTGTATGTCATTATTTTATGTATATATATATATGTTCTGCACTATTTGTGTTTTTCTTACTTCTAATCATTAAAAATAGAGGTGAACATTTATGGTTTCAGTACCCATTTTGGACGATAAAGGTTTATGTTAAACTAAAATATCTTGCCTCCTTCACATCTTTGTCACAAATGTTATCTACAGTTGAAGAATCATGGCACAAACTCTGTTGTATATTTTGTATATTATTTTCTACATGAAAAATATTGTGTTTTTTCTTTTAAATTACCGAATACTGATCCAGTATCGGTCGACTTCATTAGAGTTTGACAAAGTGTCAACTTTCCGTGCAGCAACTTATTAGAGACGTAACAAGAAATAACAGGCTTGTAAAAACAAATGGCCTGCCACTGATCTGTTATACATGATCTACAAATAACTTATGATCAAGAATATTAACTTTTTCATAAACAAAACTGATGGAGAGATTAATGGAACTGTGATGTCAGTGGTGCCATTTACTGTTTTTAGGCCTAAGCAAGTCACAAGTGTTTGTTTATGTTTATATTCCATATTTGGTACATTATAAAGAATATTGCCCAACATATCGATACTGGAATGTTTTTACACCCTAATGTCCATAATTGACATTGGCCCCAAAGGTCCATGGTTTCTGGTCCATCGTACAAGATTTTTTATTTAATTTTGTATGATTATTTAATTTTCAACTTATTTAGAATATTTATTTGGTTCTTGTTTTATTTGCTTAGTTATTAGGGCCCGAGCACCGACCTCGGTGCGAGGACCTATTGAAATTGCTCGGATTATTAGGGCCCGAGCACCGACCTCGGTGCGAGGACCCTATTGAAATTGCTCGGATTATTTTTCTTCTTCTTATTATTCTGGCAATAGTAAATCGCATATTTGGAGGCCTTAACATATATGAAAACTCATGAAATTTGGCGGCCGCGTCAGTCCCGGCGAAAAATTACGTATTTTAAGGGTCTCGCAAATGGGCGGGGCGAAATGGCTCAGTAGCGCCATCTACAGACGAGCCCCGACGGCATGTTTCTCCGACGCGCACGAAACTTGGTACGCAAATAGAACACACCGGGACGCACAAAAAAGCCTCTTGGAGCCATGGGCTAAACCCTACAGGAAGTCGGCCATTCTGGATTTGGCGCCCGTTTTTGGCGTTTTCCACGTGTCGTATTTGAACGAACTCCTCCGACACGGTTCGTCATAATGACTTCAAAATCGCTGTGTACCATCTAGACAACTGTGTGATTAAAAGTTATTAAAAGTTTCACGTCATGATAAAGTGCCTGGATGTTAGGTGGCGGCGAATTTTGGCGTTTCGCCATGAAACAGGAAATGGCTATAATTTTGGGGTACATGGTCAGATCTGCACCAAACTTCATGTGTATGATCAGTGTATGGGCCTGAATGGAAATATATGAAAATATTCCATAATTGTCATAGCGCCCCCTGGTGGTGACAGAAAATGACTTTTTTTAGGTTGTGACGTGCTGCTCCAGGCGTGTTGATTATTTCTAGCTCAAATTTGGTGAAGGTGACCTTAACAAGTGGGTGATGCTACATTTTGAACGGCGTGACGGTCCGGCGAAGGGTGTCGACGCGAGAGAGCGGCGAAGGACCGCGGCCCGAAAACATGACATATTTAACAATAACTTCTGTGTGCAAGTTTATATCGGCATGAAATTTCACATGTGTGTGACAGGTCCCGGTCTGAACATATGACATTAATTTCGTTGATGGGCGTGGCCAAACGGCTTGACCACGCCCTTTAAACTTCAGCCCCCCCGCCACGTTTCTTGGACATGAATGAAACTTGGTACACATGTGTATCACACCCAGACGCACAAAAAAGTCTCTTGGAGCTATAGGCCAAATTCAACAGGAAGTTGGCCATTTTGAATTTCCTGGTCATTTTTGGCGTTTCACTTGTCATGCATTTTAACGAACTCCTCCTAGAGGAAGAATCAGAATGGCTTCAAATTCCCTGCCTACCTTCTGGACTACACTCTCATCAAAAGTTATTAAAAGATTGTCCTCATGTTGAAGGGCGTGGCCATAGTGTGGCGGCGAATATTGATGTTTCGCCATGAAACAGGAAATGGCTATAACTTTAGTAAAAAGGGTCATATCTGCACCAACATTCACATGTCTGATAATACTCCGGCCCTGAACACACCTATATGAAAATATTCCATATTTCTCATAGCGCCCCCTGTTGGCGACAGGAAATGTCATGTTTTACAGTCTGACGTCCTGCTCCCACCACGTTGATTATATCAAACTCCAATTTGGTCTGAAAAGCCTTAAGACCATGATGATGCTATATCCTGAATATCAGGACGTCTCGTCAAACGGCGTTGCCCTGGCGGCGTGGCGAATGTCCATGTTTCGCCAACACACAGGAAGTTGCTATAACTGGACTGTACATGGTCAGATCTGCCTGAAACTTGACATGTTTATTAAGAGTCCCGGTCTGAACATATGATATGAGTTTCGTCCATGTCTGTGGCCAAATGGCGTGGCCACGCCCATTAACGCGTTTCGCCAAAACACAGGAAGTGGCTTTAGCCTCCCTGTACTTGGTCAAAACTGCCTGAAATTTTACATGTTCATTAACAGTCCCAGTCTGAACATGTGATATGAGTTTTGTCCATGGGCGTGGTATAATGGCTTGACCACGCCCTTTGACGTGCGGTGCCGCAAATAGTGAGTTTTGGCCGACGTGCACGAAAATTGGTACACATATGTATCACAGGGAGATGAACAAAAAAGTCTCTTGGACCCATAGGCTAAAGTCAACAGGAAGTCGGCAATTTTGAATTTTGTGCTCAATTTTGGTGTATTCCACAAGACCTATTTTAAGTAATACCTCCCACAAATATTTTTCAATTGACTTCAACAGTGGTGTGGAGCATCTAGACAAGTGTGTGATTAAAAGTTATTAAAGGATTTGGTCAGCGTTAAACCCTGTGGCTGTAGCGGGGTGGTGAATGTTCATGTCTGGCTAGGAAAGAGGAAATTGTTATAAATTAAATGTAAATGAGCCAGTGTTCATCAAACTGCACATGTGTGCGATAATATTGATGCTCTGCACACATTTATGTAACAGTGAAGGCTCATAGGCACATTGCAATGTAGCAAGAGCAGGAAGAAAATCAATTGCCTTAAAACAACAGTTCATCCAAAAATTAAAGTTTATCACTTATTTCTGTGCTGATGTGAGGGTGTATGAAGATCTTCAGTTCACAAGACACTTATTGACTTTTAACAGAACACACAGCTTTAGGCAAATGCAGTGCAACTTAAGTGAAGAGTGATCAGTTTGAAAATGGAAAACATGAACACAAATAAAGGTACACAACGTTTCCATGCTTTACAAAGGCTGTAATCCTGGAAGTGACTCAGATAATAGACAGCAGTTTTCTCAGAAATAGGGACTAGCTAAGTACACAGTTTAATTTGTAAATGTGTGTTGTCATATTTTTGTAAACATGTAAAAGGTAGAATTCATTTACATATTTTTGTAAAATTAAAACTATGAGAGTTAATAGTAAAAGACTGACATGATAAATGAATAGGATTTGTAAAGCTACATTATTGAATAGCATATGAGCCTGCATGTACTTGTCAAAATTGTCAGCAAGACACCGTAGGGAATCGAACCCCATCCCAGTAACACCAGGAGTACCATTACCAGTGTCTTTTGCTTTTTGACACTACATGTGAGGTAAAGCAAAACCTGCATTAGCAACAGCATGTAAGCAGCAGAAGTGCCTGATGGATGTAATTGTTGTGAATTTGGTAACTAAATTGTAATTGATGCAGTGTTATTAGAGATGTGTATAAGCATTTTATTTAAAATACATGTGTCTTAGTATTGGTTGTATAATATGCTGTTGTAATACAGGAACCGAAACCTTTGTTTATAGTGTGTGCGGTATATATTTAGCACACATTACATAATCATACAATATTTGTGATAGCAAAGACATAAGAAATATGTCACAATGGGAAGAAAATCTTTGACTAAATTCATGATATGTAAATATACAGGCAGAGTGCTTTTGATATGTTAAATGCATAGTTAAATAAATAAATAAATTAATTAATTAATAAATATTTTTATTCATAAATATAGTAAAATTGACATGTTGTGATATTTGATCTTTTTAACAACATCAGTGAAACGTTACACAGCTTTACACAATTACCAGAATTAGTTACCAACAGAAACTCCCATAGTTTACATTATTGTGCTGTGTGTTCCCCTTCAGTATTAGTAGTCTTTGATGCAAAAGAACACAGTACCCCCTCATGGTCACTAAAATATGTTGGCAGCACTAATGTTTCAATTGTATAATCAGTTGTTTTCACATAAACATGGTCAATTAATGTGCCCTTGTCTGTGGTAGGTTCTGTAATACACTGCACAAAGCCCTTGTCTGTCATGAAACTGCAGATAGATGAAGACTTCAGGATGTTGTCATTAAAATCTCCCATGACAGCTATTGTTTTACTTTGTGGATTTAGACAATCAAGTAATGTAGCAAGATTTTTTTTAAACAATGATATGGGATAAGTTGGTGGGCGGTATATTACTGCTATTAGGATGTTGTAGTCAACATAGTTATAAGCTAAACACTCTATATTTATGTTTGGTATGTTAATGTGGTTACATTTTAGCGTGTGTAAACTGTACAGGCCAACCCCACCATGCTGTTGGTTTTGTATATCTATCAATGTGGGGTTGATGCTACTATAAGATGTAGGACGTGGTTGGCTATGGAAACTATAACCATTAATGTTTAGTGTTTCAAACGTGGGGACATCAGGCAGCCATGTCTCAGTAACAGCAATACAGTTAAGTTGCCAGTTCTGTGTAAATGCTGCCAAATCTGCTACATGGGTACGTAAATTGTGTACATTCATTAAGAAGACAGTAAAGGAATTTGCATTTAAGAGTGGTCTTGGGATATTTTTGACCAAGAAGGGAGACATGTTTTCTAGTGCATTTTTAATGCCATCTTTACAGTAGAATGCCTTTTCATTAAAATGTTGTATTATCAATCCTGGCAAACTTCTGACACGACTTAATGCAACATAAGCCTGACCAGCTGTAAAGATCTTTTTTAAAGACACCACAGCTGCATCTACTGTAAGACCTTGCACTTTATGTACTGTCAGAGCCCATGCTAGTTTCAGGGGAAACTGTCGTCGTAAGCCACCTTTGTTGGTTACTTTTTCTTCCGCTGGTTCAATACCAATGGAACTTTTTATATCTGGAAGAACATTTGTGTACTGTTTTTTCCTCTGCGCACCAACACGAACATCATCAAAGGTAACATAGACTTTTAGGGGGAACTTACTGCGCTGTGATTCAACTATGTGTGTAACAGTCCCGCAAACACCGTTAACAAGGCCATCATTAATATCCACGTTTTTGCATAGCATCACACGTGCGCCTTTTCCCAGCAACAGCTGTTCTGACAAACATGTGTTAGATGCTATTGCATGATGCCCTTTTATTAGTTCAAGTTTTCCTGATTTTTTATTGTTTTTGAAATCTTGGGCATCAATTTCAATGTATTCGGGACAGGTGGTAAATAACTGTTGATCATTGTGCTCATTAACTTGTTTGTTTGTTGGAAAAATGTGTAAAGCTGAGCTGGCTTCACCAGTTTCACATTGTTTCAACATGTTGATGTCACTGATGAGCAAAGGGCTGCCTTTTGGGCAAACGCGCACTCTATTTAACATCTCTGCAAACACAGGGTCTTTTTGTCTAACTATGTCTTTCAATTCCACAACTTTAAAAAAACTAGTAAACAAGTTAACACCAACATTGTCTGTGTACAGGGGTTTCCCTCTTACTGGAGGCAACTGGTAAAAGTCTCCTACAGCTATTACACTTACATTCCCAAATGCAGAAAAGTCACCAGTTTTTTTAATCTGGCGCAGTCTACCGTGAATGTATGCTAGCAGATGGTGGTCAACCATAGATATTTCGTCAATAATTAATATTTGGAGATCGCTGTATTTAGCACGTAAAGTATTCAGCTTTTCCTCACCCAAAGGTGTGTAAGGTAAGCGAATGTCTTTTCCAATGCTAAATGCGTTATGAATTGTAGTCGCCTGCAAATTGTATGCAGCAATTCCTGTAGGTGCTGTTAACAGCACACAAATATTATCAGGATGACGACAACCGGGTGACAACAATCTTACAGCCTCATATTGAATAGCTTTAATTAAGTGAGACTTCCCTGTTCCTGCACCACCTGTAATGAAAACATGTAAAGGGTCTGGAGTTCTCCCCATAACTTTATGTAAACACCATTCTCTAATCTGGTAGAAAACTGACATCTGTAGATCATTCAGTGAACGAATTAATGCCAAGCCTTCACTTCTGCACATGGTGTTAGAGTTTTTCTCGAAATGTGCAACTTGATCACGAGTTGTAACTAAATCGGGAATGTTTTCAATGTGTTCTTCTACTAGTTGTTGTTGTTCCCTCATCTCTTCTACACATTCTAATCTTTCCCTTTCCTGCTCTGGGCACAACTCACACCAAGCATCTTCCATGACACCGTTGCAATCGATGGAATTTTGGATGTTATCCAATTCATCAGCGTCAATCTCAAATTGTTTTCTATTGCTCTCAACAACTGACTTGACAGAATACACAGAGCCATTACAGAACCTCACTTGACCATTCATATAATATTGTTCAAAAGAAGCAAAACTTGGTGGTTTAAGTTGTACGTCAGCACGATAGGGAAAGAATAGTTGTAAACTACTTTGATAATAAAGTTCTGGATTTTGTGTTACAGAGAAGCGTGCGTAACGAACAACTGCAGGTTGACTGCGTGTTCTTTTTATAACAAAGCCTAAGTTGTTTTGCAACCTAATTCTGTTGACAGATTGCTCATTTTTCGTCAGGACACGATAATCAGATGCAAATGTAGCCAAACACATGTCATTAAAAACAGCGTCATTTGGTCGATTCTTATAGCGATCCACCAAACTTGTCATTCACATGTCTTCAGTGGTGAGCTCATTTAGTGATGCCTTTTGTTTCAGAATGTTTAATGGCAAACTCATTTTTACTACATACTCTCCTGTAGGTACAAAGACAACTTTTCTTGAACATTCTTTTAGATGCATGTTTGTCAATCTATACACTGCTTCTTGTGCACAAACATCTCTGTTATGTAAATACACACTTCCTAATTGTTTCATTGCGTCTTTTGCATTAGCGTTGCCCTCTTTAGCTGCCTCTCTTTGAGCATGTCCTAACAACAGGCCCATTTCCCTTTCTGCTTTTGAGATGTAGGATATGATGTATACTACACACGCGTACGCATCCACAACATACTGGATGTCCATGTTTGCATTCCAGCACTTTAACAAGTTTTTGCTATACTGATTGATCCAAACCTCATTAATATCTCTTTTTAACACAACCTGTGTGTTTTTTGTAGAACGCTGATAAGCTGCCTCAAATGTTGCCTGTTGTATACCGAGACTTTTGAACAAATGTCCCACATTGTCATATGTAGTTTTTTCATTTGACAGAGCAGTTTTAATTGCAGTCAAAATGGCAGTTGCATGCTTTCCTGTCATAGTAGTTTTCTTTTTTGGCGCAGACTTTTTACAAGCACATGGTGTTAAGTTTGCTGTATTGTCCTTGGCACACTTACACTCGTTCTCAGTATCGTCCTCACTGATAGTGCGGCATATAAATGTTCGCATTGATACTGGTTTGGGAAAATTAAAACGACACACAGTTTTTTTCTTTTTGCAGGTTTTGGAATGTCGTTTTGAATGTTGTTGGACTGATGACACAATGTCCAATAATGTGTCATCGTTCGATGGCATTTCACATGTTACGTATTTGTCAATGAATTGAATGACCTCCTCATCGGAATGTTTATCAATCTGTGGCGCGTCGTGAACCCAAAAAAGAGCGTGGATATGTGGGGAGCCGCGCTGCTGAAATTCTACCCTGTAAAAGTAATCCTTGATTTTGCCAATTGGCTGTGAGGGAGACATAAGGACTTCCTTCACAAAAATATGCCATCTGTAATCAAACATTCTTGCCGCAGTAACAGGATTTCGACGCAACAACTCGCATCTATCTGCCCACTCCAAATGTTCAACTGTCTGTGTTCTGCCTTCCTGTTTCAAAACAGTATTAATGAGGTTTGTCCAGCGCATGTCTGCTGATGAAAAGGAACAAAACCAGGTAGGGATACCTAGTTGTCGGACGCAAGCTAATAGGTCACGCTGTGCAACTTGCCAAAAAGCAGGAGTACCTCTAATAGGTTTCAGAAATCGAAAGCCGTCATCAAATTCCAATAAGTTCTTTAAAGAGTCCTCATTATTTAACATGGCATCACTTACTCTCTGAGTCTTACATCCACCTCTTCCTTTACGTAATGCTATCGAGACATTGGAAACAACTTGCTCAACTTCGGACATGTATTGTGCAAAAAAGATGTATTCTACGTTTTGTCCGAACCTACCATCAGCATGCAGTATTCTGTTATTAAAGTAACGTGACATAGTTAATCTGTGTTGTCTATGATCATAAAATGTACTGCATCCAGTTGGAAATAGTACAGGGAAGCATTTGGCTTCATTTTGATGGTCAGATAGTAACTTGACAGGGCTATTGTTCTCTGCTGGGGCTACATTCAGTATATTATCAAAGTAGTGGTCCAGTGCTTCCTGTCCAATGTCAACAGGCATGAGGCATGTGTCCTGGAACATACAATGCTGTTGCCTGTCATGTAGAAGGTTATCGTCAACATTCTCAAGAGGTTCAGGTGTTTTCACAGTGTCATTGTCCTTTCCTGAAGTGTCATCCTTGGCTTCCTTGCAAAATGCATTCAGCCAAGCATCATTGAATTCTATGTCTTTGTAATATACATTTGACTGCTTTAAGTATTGCAATGCTTGTCTAATACGTGTGGTGTCAACAAACTGATACTCGTAATGGCCTTTGTAAGTTAATTTACGTTTTAGTTTAACACGCAACAATGAGCCTTCCATATCTGAACGTGGCAGCAAATTGTTTGTTTGCACAATGTTAGCAGGAACACATGTCACAGGTCCATGCACTCCATTTTGCCCCCCTTTAGGCAATGCTAATACTTTCATGAAAGGAATGTGTAATGCAATCAGATGTTGTTCTAAGCTATTAAGACAAGCTAGTTCCGGTGGAATGGGATGAACAGTCAAATTGTTTATGTGACATTCAGGAGGAATTTCACCTTTATTTAGCTTGCAATGGCATGTGAAACAAATCCACAGTTGCCCTCTTGATGACTGTAACATTTGACATGGTGTTTCACAGGCCTCACTGCATGTATGTAAATACTTGTCACTTATGCATGTGTCCGCAAGTGAAGGTAATGTTGGTTTGTTATAATCATGTTTTCTACAAGGTAAAACCTGATGTTTAAACAACAGTCTGTGACAGACACAGCAAACAAACTCAGGGCCGTCCTTTACCTTGTTTAAAAATTGCTCCATAACAAAATCAAACATCTTTGCTTGTTTTTGTGTCTGTTGCCTCCTCAATTTGGTTTGTGCTATAATACGATTTTTATGTGCTAAATTGTCACTATATTGTCTTTTACTCCTGAGTAGTATGTTCTGCCTATGCTGCAAATTTGTGTGATATCTGTCTTTACACTTAGTTTTTATGGTTTGCCTATTCAACAAATTTGCATATTTGTTCTTGCTTAATTCTTTTTTTTTTTGTCTATGTAACAAATTAGTCTGATATTTTTCTTTGCTTATGGCTTTCTTTTTTTGGTTATGTAACAAATTAGTCAGATATTTGTTTTTACTGAATGCTTTTAGTTTTTGCTTATGCAATAAATCTTCGTGATATTTGTTTTTACTCCTTGCTATCATGCTGTCCCTATGCAACTGGTCAGTTTGATATTTGTGTTTATTCAATTCTTTAAGTTTCAATCTATGCAACAGATTTGTGTGGTATTTGTTTTTACTCATTTCTCTACGGTGTTGTTGACGCAACTGATTTTCCTGAAATTTTAACTTATATTTCATTTTCAAGTATTTAGAAACAGAATATGTACTACTGAAAGTGCAAGGATTTTCAATGCATGGCTGTACTTTTGAACTCCTTGTCTGCATGTACTGTGTGGAAGAGGACGCATCATGTTTGCACAACTCAAAACAATTTTGTGCGTCAGCATGCTGTACACAAATTACTGGTTCAAAATGGTTATTACTGACAGTTAAATATATTACTTCGCTGGACAACAATGTACTTTTGCAACTGTATTTTGTCCATGTGTTACCATTATAAACAAATATATTTAAGCCCAAAGCATGTGCTGCACCCTGAATCTCGACCTCAGTAGCATAATGTCTTACTTTTTTCATTTGCGATGTGTTAATATAATCTGACATGGAACCATGTTCTTTCCCTACAATTTGTACGTGATTGAGCATATAATTAACAACATTAAGTCTTACTCTACGATGTTCTTTTTGAGAACCACTAATTAACTGCGCTAGTGATTTAAAGAAACTATCGCCATCCTTAGCAACGGTATTTGTTTTACAAACAGCACCTACACACCCAGACACTGGCTGGGTTTTAACGTCCACCTTTGCAAACTCCACATTCAACTTCTTACAGAGAACTTTGGCAAGTTCGCTAGTCAAAGGCTTAAATGGAAATGTGCCATTGTTCAGCTGCTGTCCTATAACACCATCTTCAAGAGATATCGTGTCAATTACAGTACTAGCACCCGCAGCATTATCAGATGTCTTTGCAGCACTGACACAAGATTTCATTTTATTGTGGCGCCTGAGATTGTACCCAGTATTGCAAGAAGGTTTGCAGTAGCCATAACAAATCTGAAGCTCAGGTTGCAATGTGCACACAACAGGCTCATAATGGTTACCGCTGGAATTGTCTAAATAAAGGCCCTGATCTGTAAGCAGTCTATTCTGGCAACAGTACTCCAGCCAACGATCTTGACAGTATGTGTATATGTTTACACCCAAACAATCAGCTGCTGCAAAGATCTCCAGTTCTGTGGCCCAAGTACCACAAGAACCCATGCCTGACTTTTTGAGATATTCTCCTACTGATGAATACTCACTCCTAAGTCTATTCTCATAAGCTACATTATTGCAACGTAACTGCTTTACCACAGCACGTCTAATCGCTGTATGATACTGTTGTGTGCCAGACACAGCGAAACTAAGTGCCCTAAAAAAACAGTTGCCATCACCAACAATTTTCTCCTTCATACATGGCGTCCCTAACAAACCCACATTAGAACCCTCTACATCAGCAACTTTATGTGATTCTATGTGCAATTGTGTGCACAAAGCTTGCGCTACTTGAGTACTCAGAGGTTTAAAGTGAAATCGTTTTTGCTGTATCTCACTGACAAATGCAACGTCTGAGTTTACAGCATTAGCATCAGTAGATTTCCTTTTTTTACATGGGGAACTATTTTGTGAAATCTTGCGCTTCACACGTGACTGGGTTTTGCAGGCTGAATGTTGAGATGAACTACAATGTGGTTCATTTGGTGTTAATGGTGTCCCTAAGAGCAAATGGCTGGTGTTTGTAATTGTGTTTTTGGGAATGGCGCAAACACCAGCAAGCTCAAACGGCTTTTGCGTGTCACTGAGTGACTCAGCCAGTTTGCGCACGTAAGCGTACACTTCAGTAATACAACTAAAATACAAAACAACACTTTTCCCATTTGGATCTCTCAACCCCGCAGCACTGCGCGCATGTGAATCAACAACTGCATACTTTCCGTTTTGGCAAATGATTACAGATGTACTAGAACACAAGGTTAAAAAACATGCAACATATTTAGCAAACATGGTTTCCAAGCCATTCTTAAGAGACATGCACACACCTGACTGGATCAGGTCGCCATCATGCACATCAACATCGCCACAAACAAAGTCACCGTACTCAAAGACAAAGCGCTGGCCATCAATAACTGCCTGCTTCGGTAGCTCAGGAACACACAACATATTTGAGGGGTCAGTGATTTTGTTGTTATCGCGCAAGGAAGTATACAGCTCATCTCCTAAAAATAGTACTGTGTCAAGATCCTTTGCCTGCCAACTGAACACACTATCAACAGAGTGCTTGGCGACACTTGCCAAACCTACTGCCATACACTGAAGGCCTGAGTATTTGAACAGACCATCTCCCTGATGAAATGATCCTCTTATAGACAAAGCGCTACTTGCAACCGCAGCTGCAACACTGACAACAGCACCGTCTGTATGGCCTGTAGCACTAGCCATGTCAAAATCAACTTCACAAGCCTTGACAGAAAGGCCACAAGCTGCAAACAGCTGTGAATCTAAGGACGATTGTAGAGCCCTGATGTGAAGCAGCAGGTCATTAGAACATGTGGTGAAAACAACCACAGCCGAACCAATATTGGATGCAAGGCCAAAGTTGTTACGTATGCCACAATCAACCACCACCAAATAACCTCGATGGTGAATAATAACAATAACAGCAGCACCAAGGTCCACCAGACACGTTCCGTAAGTGCACAACTGTGCTTTCATCATATCCCACATGACACTGTTTGTTTCTGCTGCTAAACATTTGTAAGTGGGCGGACCAATGGCCACATTCCACTTCTTGCCAAAAACCCTTTGCTGGTCAAATAACTGACACACATGTTTGTGTTTGGCTTCAATGCCCTTGACCTGTACAGCAACATGTGCAGTCAACTTGCTCCCTTCTACGGTGACATCATCAACATGTGACGCCCTCCATGTACACACAGGAGCAATTGCATGTTTGATTGCAGCTACAACACTACACGCTACTAAGGAGTTGACATTACAAGTCGATGGTGCTAGTGTGACCTTAGTCCCTGCAACAAGTGCTGACACTTGGTCATTTGAACAACTACAAGAAATAGAAGCAGAAATTGACTGACCTTTGCTTGACATTGCTGTGCGCTGCATCCGACCAATCTTTTGCATGGAGACGTCTGGTACAAGTGTTGTCGCTGACAGGTCAAAACCCACCTCTGCAGTAGCCAGGGTCACCTCAGCCTAAAAACCACAAAATGCGTTACAAACAATAATTAAATAGCATTCACACAAAGCTGCTAAACAATTCTCGTACAGTAGCACACAAACCCAAGATGTGTCCACTCGAGTTGTCATGCAGGCCAAAAAAAATAAAACAAGGCAACAAGTGTATTTGTAATGTTTCTACTATACAGTGTCCTAGACTTTAGTTTCTGCTGTTATGAATGAGCAGGGCTCTTACACAAGAAAAGGAAAACCTAAGTGAAGAACCAACCAATGTGGTTATATGTGAGTCATGACTTTTCTTACCAATTACAACTACTCACCGATATGTATGTATGACATTGCAATATTATTTCTACAAATCTACATGGCACCATATAAACGACAACAAACGCATGGTGTTGTTGACACCTTTCAAAACAATACACAGTGAATGGACTGACCTCCTCCCGCGCAGCTCTGACTGGTGGAGCAGCATCAGCACAGGGGACAGGACTGGTAGGTGTAGCCTGGGACACAGACACCTCCACAACACTCGATGCCGCCGCCACCTACCAAATGTAAACACGTTATGTGTTGCTCTCAACAGATAATGTCTATTGCAATAGCTCTGGATGTTTGCGGCACAAATATTCAACATTGTATACAAACTGTACAAACCTCCTTCACAACAGCCTCTTGTGTAGGTCTGGTCGCTGCAGACTCACAGGGCAAAGCCACAACTTGTGGATTTGCTATGACCTACAAATACAAAGCAAAATACAGATTAAATGCACTTGCTTCTTTGCGCGTACATCATTAACTTAATACTACAAATGTGGCAATGTACGTGATGCGTATCTTGGAACAACTACAACTTAGTGTAACAATACATAAATATAAATAACAACCTGCTGCTTAGCAAGTCTCCCCCTTGAGGCTGCAATTGTCCTCCGCCGTTCCACAACTGGCACCTAATGTAAGCACATCACAAGAGAGTGTTTAATAACATATTTCAGACATCCTGTTGTACAGTAAAAGCAGTCGTCACTGCTGTTAACAACAAGCATGGTGAGTAATTATTACTTGCAGTGGGAATACATAATGAAAACCCACAATTGGATACAAACATTCAAGTGCAGCCACCACTACAAAAGCTGTGTTCTAATTAAACTGACAATTAAACAAACTACTAAAGTAACATAACTTTTAAATTGTGACACTTAACCACAAATCCTTTTCAAAGGGCTCAACAAACAGCAGTCACACAAATTACCTGCTTGCCACGTGGAACAGGTGCAGCACCAACACATGCAGGGCTGGGCAGATGCGATGGAACAACTCGATCCATCACATCCAACATGGCACTGCTGAAATGAATAGGATTCAGTGGGATGAAGCACTCCTTCAACACCACCTGCAGGGAAAAATACATAACACCAATTGTTGACAACATGTCCAAGTATACAACGCACCGACCACAGCATACATAAACCAATACAAACCTGCTTGTGAACCATCCTGCGTTTGGATGCATCAGAGGGCTGGTCCATGTCACTGGGATGGCTTCTCTGTAATGACAAACAGCGTAACTCTTACTTTAAATATGACACTCTTTACTTCTTACTACATGTCTGGTTAGACAACTTTCTTTAGGAAATAACACCATACGTATCCTTACCTTCCTGTTCTTGCCAACAATTGTCCATGCAAAGGGGTCGCACGATCGTGGAACAGGAACCTCTCCCTTCACGACCACCTTAGGAACAACAGTTCTTGCATGGGGGGGCGATCTGTGAGAAACCTTTGGCGTGTGCACTCGTGGTTCCACTTGCTTGTAGGCAGACAGCCACAGCAACTGCGCCAACGTCTTCATACCATGGTCATCGCTGAGGTGGACCTGACAAGATGAAGATTACAGGACACATATTTCAGTTTATATGACATTGCAATGCACAAACATTTGCATACCAAAGACACAATAAGCAACATCAAACATTTCCACTTCCAATTTCACAATACATATGCTACTTACACCATCTCTGCTCCACAAATGAAGGCTTTGCAGGGGAAAGTACTCAGTGCCACAGTAGTACGTGATCCCTGAGAAAAAACATAAAGACACATAAAGTTAACAATATTAATCATGAGGAGCAATTTAAGTGCCAACAAATGGCAAGATCATCTCTTAAACACATAACTGTACGCACTCAAGAAAATGTCAATTACCCATGCTGGCTGCCACACGGCGAAACTCTTGGCGCATGTGATCTTGCAGAGCTACGGCGATGTTCAAACGAGGAACGAAGTCCTGGACAAAGACCTGTAGAAAACAGTAGTTTGTATTACAAGAGCACATGGTTTCACGCAACATCTCACAATGTATAGCTCCCCCACACTTGATACAAAGCCACACTTAGATAGTACCAAACAGGTTACACTCAACAGTAAACATACCTTTGGCCAAAGACTGCAGGCACTCAAAAGAAGCTTGCGAAAGTCTGCTCCTGCCTCACCCACAGTCCTGCTGGCAGTCAGGTTGTTGCTGGGGGCCAAGACACAGACGGCGTCTGGTGTTCGAGGCACAGCAGCATGCAGCAACTCCGTCCGCAGGTCAGTAGCACAGGCCCCTGGCGTGGACATGAAGCCAAAGGAGATGCATCCCTCTGGCATCATCACAAACCCATCTACCAAGGCTCGCAGATGGGAGTCCCCTACAACAAGAACAAACTGCAGAGACAAAACAATATATAAATTTAACATCATAAACAGATTCTACATTAATACCTCATGGTCAGCAAGCTCATAAAACAACAATACCTTCTTGTTGGGTGCCTCAGCTGGAATGACCAACTTGTGACTGCGTCCAGTCACGGCTGAACGTGGCCACTTCAACACGGCATGGCGATAACCGGTACCGCACGCTATTTGTAAACAAACAAAGACAGCAAAAATCAATATGACATAATCATTGACACATAACAAAACACTAACAGTTTACTACCCTGTCACACCATCTTCATTTTACACATACAATGCAAACATTTTATACACATCCACTCTGAACATACCTGCACGGGAGTCAGCGCCAGCCTGCTGAGATCCTACGACCACAGCACGACGCTCGGCCATCCTCCTCTTAGCAGCCTCCGAACGACGAAAAGACTTCTCACGAGGCATCTGAAAGAATGAAAACAAAACTGATTAATAATAACATCGCCAGACATTCTAAACACACGAAAGCAACATATTCACACTTTGTAAAAATGTATAACTACAGAAATGGTGCTGGCTCAATCCAGAACTTGTGCATATTGTTGCCAGCCAGTGACATTGCCTATAAATACACAGTTCATAAACTTACACGTACAAACACATACAGCTATCAACTATAAGACAACAAGTAGTACTACACTTTAAACATATCCAAGTACAAATCAAAATCGCTCCATAAGTACATTACTGTCACAACATCTTAATGTACTTCGTAAAAAATGCACTGTATTATTGTTATGTTTATGTGAACTTGACATGTGTGCAATTACTCAGCTAAACGATTTAATGTGACACCACAGCTATAAATGTTTGCACGTTTTTGTCACGATTCATTCATGTACGCCGCCAATTTCAGATGCCTGCCAGTACTAGGGCTTGAGGCTGTGTCAGGCGCTCAGCCATGTTGCCATAGCAACCCAGCATGGTTACGTCAACAACGATGTGCGCTCATAAAGGAACACCTCAACTTATACACGCTGTCACTTACAACATGGTTTCTGTGGACCGCAGCCTATGACACACAAGCTCATATATATGTATGTACCGAACTGGGCCAGCATGTGTGAACACAAACGCAAATACAAGCTTCAATCAAGTGGAGATGCTGGCGGTGCAGCTGTAGCACTGCTAACACTAGCCACGGTGCGGAGCAAACTGCCAATTAACAAGCGCTCAAGTTTCTTGCAAACACACACTTTCACCCTCTTTAACCGAATAACGTAGTGGACTGTGATATTTTGTGCATCCATGTGTAACGGTAGTATTGGCCGCGTAACCGCGTGTATTTCTACTCTTGTTAGTAGTAATTAGTAGTACAATTCGGCTAATGTGAAATGCGGACACCGCCAGCACATAACGCTCACTGCACACTGTCTTTTCACACACTGTATTTAACAGTATCAATTCATACATGCGGCTATATTTAACCTGCTATTTTTGACAATATGCATTACAGCAGACGACTGGTGTACTTTGCGTGTCGCGTTTAATCGGCTTGGGAATTACTCGCCTGTCAACAACTCTTAGCCATGGTATTACATTACAACAGCCTGCTCTGTAAAGCACCGAACAAGGACACACAAAACCAAACCCAATGAATGTATTTCCCAGTGATCGAATTATCACCAGTACTGTTTTAGCAACACCGAAACTACACTTCCCGGCAATCATTTCAGTAAAACTACTACGCCATAGTGCCAAAACACCGCTCCATACATCACTTTGCATTTATCATTCAATTAAACTTAATAGAGTACGCAACAAGAATATTTGTCGTCACACCAGTAACATCCTATGTCCTACACAATAGCGCCAAAATTTTAACAAAGCTGTTGCAAACTAATTCCCTACAACAAGGTTATCAACTATGTAGCACACTTGTAAACGGATAAAACAGTCACACATGAACACTACGCAGCAAAACCGAAATGCGCCGACCATGTACAACATAACATACACACTTTGTACTTCATTTGTTTGCTATTACAATTACTTACCGTGCGTCCACTACACCTCTTCACAAAGTCGAAATCCAAAGGAAAAAAAAAACGCGCTACAATAATCACTCACAAAATCTAACACACTCTCCTCTCAATCCCTCCGTGAGCCTACTGGATCTTACGAAACAGCAGACAACTTTAGGTAGGTGCGCCTCTGTATTTATACCTTAACCTCCTCACCCATCCACATTACCATTCAACCAATCACGCACGCCCTCAAAGCACGGGCGGGGCAACAGTTGCATTCAAAGCTGAAGCAAAGTAGGACACACAAGATATCCTTTCTTAGACTAAAATTATCTAAATAAAATCTCCTCATAGGCTTCTCTGTGAACACACTTTTATGTTGAAAGTATGAGTCAATGCATGTACACAATACTCACACCTACTGATAAAAAACATATCCTCAATTACAAGTAGGCCAATCAGTAAAACAAACTATATTCCACATGCCATTACTAATATATAGCACGCTTTTTGGCCAGATCACTTCAACACAATTACATCTATTTGATCTATAATATGAGTGTGCTACAAAACCTTCCAATGTACTAATTATTTTCCCTTTTACTAAAACATTTGACTCAGAACATATATTATTGAATGCAATGAAGTGTGTCTTACCAGGTGCCAAACAGTGCAACTTTAACAAAAAAAAAAAAATCACCCACACCACTATACCAGTTCACTATTTAACTCCTTAATAATAAACATGTGATTTTACATTCATTTATACCTACAACATTTTTACTCAGCTTTCACCAAACTACACTCTTGAAACATACCATGTGATTATCTTAAAAATGCAGCTTCTTCAATCTTAATGCCCTTTCACCAACCTTCAACAAAACAGCCACTGCCTTAGAAAATCCCACCAACTCACCATTACCTTTAACAATGATAAAAATGTACCTATGCTTCCTTTGCCACAAAAGTGTTTTAAATTCCAATATGTCACCACAAACACACTTGCCTCAAAAAAAACAATAATAATAACATAAAAAAAACCAAACACACTCCATGCTACAGTTGAACTGTGAAGCTAAACATATTTGTGATAGCATAACACCATCTGCATCACCTTATCAAAAACCTCCTCAAAGAATCATAAACTCACCTATTCACTTTCCTGACTTGCTTTTACATTACAGCTTAATCTACTAATACTAACAGTACTCACATACATACCTTTAAAACCCATTTAATTCCACATAAAATCTCTTGCACCATTACATTCTATTCTCACATTACCCACAGAAAAAGTACATACGCTATCAACAACTCTGCCACATTTACCCACTTCTCCCATAACATGATAAAGACAGTTATCATTAGGACACACATACAGAAACCACAAGTAACCCATGTGTCACATACTTTTAAATATGCCCTCACTTTTGCTTGCATCACAACACATAGCAACCACCAACAGTACACATGTACAAACTTTGCCATCATAAAAAGTTAGTGCATCATGTAAAACACCATAATTCTTTATTGCCTGCTCTATGTACAATAAGAAACCTTATGCTAACACCACTGACCATGTCTTGCTGTTTGCTTGCTACATACCTGCATACAACACATTCAAACAGATAATTGCTCTGCCACTGTGAAGCAAATACACCTAATCAGACAACCACTTCACAGAGTACATCACAACAATAAGGCTCATATTCATGCTAATCCTGTTGAAAGGCCTATCTCACCTGCAGCAACACAACAACAGCACCTTGCTTCACACTTTCTAACAGCTTCCATGGACATACTTTACAGACTACATGCCTGCTACCCTGCTACATTTTACTTCCCAAAGCCACCCTGTACCTACACTCCAACTGGCACACTATTAAAATATATGACTTGTACACACTTAACAAACACCAGCAGTTTCACTGACTTGCGTAATGCTCACAAAAAAACCTCCATTACAAACATCTGTGTGGTGTGCTCTATCACCGTCTGCCGACTGAAACAACCACACACATGCCACATTCTGTAGGACACAAAGGCCAATCGTTATGGTAATACCAGGTGCATGTTTCCCCCCATTCAACTGAACCACCGCCACTACATTTTGCATTCATGCCTTTAGAGGTATGCAGGTAAGCACCACTATCTCACCATTGTGAAAACACTTGCCTAAATACAGTAATTACCAACATCCCTGTGCCAACACAGTGACTGCCTTTAGCTGCCTACTACCTACATATAGTACACACAAGTAAAATTCAATCTCCTGCACTACAACATAATGCATCTACTCATGAACTTTACATGTGTGTGACAACACACCATTCAAGCCTACACTTAGCATTGTTCCGCAGCTTACACTATAGTTTGATACACTACATGCCTTATATTCAGTTATCAAGCACCAACAGCTTCACTGACTTGTGATCTGCTCACAAACAACCTCCATCTATCACTGTCTGACGAATGAAACGCCCGCACACATGCCACATTCTGTAGGACACAAAGGTTCATCATTACGGTAATACCAGGTGCATGTTTTCCCCCATTCAACTGAACCACCACCACTACATTTTGTATTCATGCCTTTAGAGGTATGCAGGTAAGCAACACTATCTCACCAATGTGAAAAACAATTGCCAAAATACATTAATGACCTACATGTTCAAAATACCATCTCCCTGTGACCACACAATAACTACCTTTAGCTGCCTACTGCCTACCTATACAAGACACACCTGAAACACAATGTCCTTTCTTGCTATAAAACCTGATATGAAAATGTGACACCATCAATTTTAATCCTCCTTCACATAACACCATACACAAACCCCATCGTCTTGCTGTTAAACAGTGCGCTTGTACACAAAACACTGTAGTCTATCAAAGCCATTACAAACATGCGTATCACATTTATACATCCATAACTATTAATGCACATCCTTATAAATACCCAAACACACAAACTACAACATACCCCAACTGGTACCACAAGTCTGTCCGTGGTATTTCCCACACAAACTCATAATTGTCCACAACACAACTCTCATATTTTGTTCACGCGATGCAATTAACACTCTCTGACTGTCTATACGTAACATGCTATCTCACTTGGCACAATACTTCTTAAACAACTCTGACTTGCTCGCAGCAGCAATTTTCTCTTATTGTATCTTTTTTTCTTATCTTAAATCACTCCTTGTAACATATTACACCAAAGCAACTACCGCCACAGACAATACTGCTACCTAGCTGTCCACACTGACATAGTCAATTACTTACTCTTATCAAATACCTTCTATTGTAAATATATACTTTCTACATTCTTCCATGCACAAACATTGCCAACAAACCTACATACCAAATTTCATACTGACAAATACTACATATACCCAAAACTAACTACTCTTTATGTGCACTTTATGCTACAACTACCACACTCTGTAATTCTACCTCCTTTGACATTATGTATACCAGAAAATGCAAACACTACAATGACAAACAAAAGTCTGCTTTTTCAAAAACAAATTTATTTACAAAAATTAAATTAGCACAGCAACCAAAACAAAACAATAAAGAAAAATTATAAATACAAAACCACAGCACACAACACAGCACACAAACTATATACAAGTGCCAAAGAGAAAGCAGCCTCCGCTTCAACCGCTGTCACTGCCACTGTCCTCTTCAGCAACAGGTGCCTGGCTGGCAACCTCTGTCCGCTCTGCAAAAACACAGAGCAAAAACATATACATCAATGCCACACCAACATTATTTAGGCACAATACATAGCTGAACATGATCACACATCACTGCCATGACTGATACATACCCTTGCATTCACCCTGTACATAAACCATAAACACTTTACAACACAATGTACCACCCTCATTCCATACAATTACTGTCTTGCTACCTAATAACACCGCGTGCCACAAATCATCTACGTCAAAACAATGAGCATCACGTCACATAGATACTTACCATCTTGGACAAACTGTAGCGACGCCTGCAGGACTTCCACTTGCTCCTTCAAACGCCTATTCTCTTGTTTCAGCTTGGCGTTTTCACTGGAGGTGTAGGCCTCCTTCTGCTTGGACGCCCGCAGCTGGCGCGTCTTCGTTATTAAAATGTCCATAGCGCGCTTATGGACCAGCACTGCATTCCTGTACAGCTCGTCACGGGAGACTCCGTTGTCTTTGCATGCATACTGAAATACACACAAACAAACATGTTGCTGAGTCAAAACAGACACTACAGACACATTCCCATCCTCAAACATGCGCACTTATGTCGCGCACAACAAACAACACTGCACACAACTTTAACAACACAGCAAATGTTCAAACGTGTCGATACGACTTCATCACATACATTTCTAGCATAGGCAACTTACAGTGCACAACTGCAAATCCTTTCGCAGATCCTCCACCTCAGGAACATCCAGCCTGGGGAACTTGCTTGGAGAGTCCATAGCCGCTCTGTACACATAACAAGTAACACTCAGTGCAAGCACAACAACGCCATCACAAATCAACTGCAGATGCTGCTGGTGCAGCTGCTAACACTAGACGCGCGGCAAAACAAACAACACGCGCTCTAAGACCATCACAAACACACACTTCACCCTCTTCACCCAAATTACGTCGTTCAATTTTATATTTTGCGCGTATATGTGTTACGGTTGTACTTGCAGCGTAGCCGCGTGCCACTCTACTATTTTTAAAGTACAATTCGGCTAATGCAAAATGTGGTCATTACATTAAACTTAACACAATTACACAACAGTAATACCTGTCCTCACGACAGGATCACGCTATGACCTAATTAATAGCGCAAAGGCTTAAGCAGCGCTGTTGCAAACTAATACCTAACCACAACAACATCAACTTAACGCACACTTAGATACGGATTAAACAATCACATATGAACACTACAGGATACACCCAAGCTCCGCCGACCATGTACAACACAACTCAAATGTACATTATTTAATTCCTATTACAATCACTTACCGTGCGTTCACCAGCAGTCTTAACAAAAGCACAAAAAAGCGGGGAAAACACGCTAGAATAATCGCTTGCAAAATCTAAGACACTCTCGTCTCGATCGCTCTGTCACTCCACTGTATCTCACGAAACAGTAAAAGAAAGTTTAGGTACGCGCGTTACTGTATTTATGAGCTCACCTGCGCACTCACTCGCATTTCCATTCAACCAATCACGCACGTCCTCAAAGCAAGGGCGGGGCAACAGCTGCATGCAAAGCTGAGGCGACGTGCACCAAACAAGACATCTGCACTTCACCTACAAATTCCAAAATAAAATGTCATTACACCTTTATATATATACAACCATTTACATTGAAAGTAACAGTGACTGCTTCTAAAGAATACCCACAAAAACTGCTGAACAACATATCCACATATAGAAGCACGCCAAGCAATCACAACAAACTATATTCCACAAGCCATTACTATCACATGCCACTTCAACACAATGACATCTAATTAATTATTATTGTTAAGAGTATGCTACACAAACTTCAGTTGTACTACTAATGATTTTCCTTTTGACATAAAACCTTTTGCTACAACAATATAATACTGACTAAAATGACGTGTGTTTGCCACTGCCACCAACAGTGCAACTTTCACAATACATTCAACCACACCCTCCTAACAGTTCACTGCTTAACTGTTTCATAATGCACATTCCATATTACATTTATTTTCACCTACAACACTTTTGCACAGCTTTCAGCAAACTACACCTTTGCTAAATACCATGTGACACTCTTACAAATGCAGCTCCTTCAATCACAATGCCATTACACAGGGCTTGCACAACACTGCCACTGCCTTATAAAAATCCATTAACACTCCACTCCCTTTAAAATTGCTAAAAATGTTCCTAATACTTGCTATGCCAAAAAAACGCCTCACACGGCAACATGTCACCACATGCGCACTTGCCTCAAAAACCAGAAAAATAAAATACAAATAAAAAGAAAAATTACCAAACACACTCAATGCCACACTTGAACTGCAGCACTAAAACAATTTGTGATAGTATAACACACTTTGCATCACCTTATCCAAGGCCTCCTGAATGTACCATGTACTCACCTATTACACTTTCCTGCATGAATTTTACATTGCAACTTAATCTACTACTACTACTAACAGTACTCCCATCAACACATTTAAATTCCATTTAATTCCCCATGAAACCTCTTGCAACATTACATTATAATCTCATCATAACCAGCAAAAAACTACATAAGCTATCAACAACTGTAGCACATTTATCCACTTCTCACTCAACATAATACAAACATTTACCATTAGGCAACACATACAGATAACACAATTAATCCATGTGCCACATGCTTTTTCATATGCCCTCGCTTTTGCTTGCATGATAACACAGAACAAACACATCAATGTACATATCAACACTGCCTGCTAGCCTTATGAAAAGCTACTTCACCACTTAAAACACCATAACTCTTCATTGCCTATTCTATGTACAATAAAAAGCCAATTTAATTGCAAGTTTCTGATACTGCCATTGCCCATGTCTTGCTGTTTGCTCACTACAACCTCCACACAACACATTCAAACTGATAATCCCTCTGCCACTGTGAAGCAAATACAACTCGTCAGACAACCACTTCACAGAGTACATCACAACAATAAGGCTCGTATTCATGCTAGCTCTGTTGAAACGCCTACCTCTCCTACAGCAACACAACAACATCATCAGATTGCTTCACACTTTCTAACATCCTCCACTGACATACTTTACACACTACATGCCTGCTACACTGCTATATTGCAATTCCCAAATGCACCCTGTACATACACTCCCACTGTTCACTATTAAAATATATGACTTGTACACAGTTATCAAACACCGACAGTTTCACAGACTTGAGTCCTGCTCACAAGACAACCTCCGTTAAGGACATCTGTGTGGTGTGCTCTATCACTGTCTGACGACCGAAACGCCCACACACATACCACAGTCTGTAGGACACAAAGGTTCATCGTTACGGTAATGCCAGCTGCATGTTTTCCCCCATTCAACTGAACCACAACCACTACATTTTGTATTCATGGCTTTAGAGGTATGCAGGTAAGCAACACTATCTCACCAATGTGCAAACACTTGCCGACATACATTAATGCCCTACATGATCAAAATACCATCTCCCTGTGACCACACAATAACTACCTTTAGCTGCCAACTGCCTACCTATACAAGACACACCTGAAACACAATCTCCTTTCTTGCTATAAAACCTGATATGAAAATCTGACACCATCACTTTTAATCCTCCTTCACATAACACCATACACAAAGCCCATCACCTTGGTGTTAAACGGTGCACTTGTACATAAAACACTGTAGTCTCTCAAAGCCATTACACAAATGCGTATCACATTTATACATCCATAACTATTAATGCACATCCTCATAAATACCCAAACACACAAACTACAACATTCCCCAACTGGTACCACAAGTCTGTCCGTGGTATTTCCCACACAAACTCATAATTGTGCAAAACACAACTCTCATATTTTGTTGCCGCACTGCAATTAACGCTCTCTGACTGTCTATACGTAACATGCTATCTCACATGGCACAATACTTCTTAAACAACTCTAACTTGCTTGCAGCAGCAATTTTCTCTTATTGTATCTTTTCTCCTTATCTTATATCACTCCTTGTAACACATTACACCAAAGCAACTACCGCCACAGACAATACTGCTACCTAGCTGTCCACACTGACATAGTCAATTATTTACCCTTATCAAATACCTTCTATTGTAAATACTACTTTCTACATTCTTCCATGCACATACATTCACAACAAACCTATATACCAGCTCTCATACTGACAAATACTACATAAACCCAAAACTACCTACTCTTTATGTGCACTTTATGCTGCAACGACCACACTCTGTAATTCTACCTCCTTGGACATTCTGTGCAATGACAACAAAAGTCTGCTTTTCCAAAACACATTTATTTACAAACAATAAATTTGCACTGCACCAAAACAAAACAATAAAAAAATAACAAATGAAAAAACACAGCAAACAACACAGCACACAAACCTATATACAGGTGCCAAAGAGCACTCAGGATGCACTTCAAAGGCCACCACTGCCACTCTCCTCTTCAGCAACAGCTGCCTGGCTGGCAAGGTCTGTCCGCTATGCAAAAACACAACGCAAAAACATATACATCATGCCACACCAACATTGCTTAAGCACAATACATCGCTGACAATGATCACACATCAATGTCATAACTTATATATACCCTTGCATTCACCCTGTACATAAACCATAAAAACTTAACAACACAATGTACCGTCCTCATTCCATACAATTACTGTCTTGCTACCTAATACCACCATGTGCCACAAAACATCTACAACAAAACTATGTGCAGGACGCTTGTACACATCTTTACATATAACCCATAAGAACCCGCACCCCTTTCTCCTTCACAAAAACTTATGAGGGACAACACACAGACTAAAAAGACCGGACAGAACACATTTCCGCTATTTTTGCCAGCATTATAACAACTAATGTCACAAACCTGTAATGTTACATATATGTCACATTGTGCAATACCACCCAAACCCATCTCTTCTTCAAGTAAAAACATGCTGGCCAAAACAGCCATAAAACACCACATAAAGACTGCTGCCACTTACTGACTAACTAACTGACTGCAGCTACTGCCCTCTAATGTCCACAAGACCACATACAGACTGCTGCCCCCTACTGACTAACTAACTGACTGCAGCTACTGCCCCCTAATGTCAACAAGACCACATACAGACTGCTGCCCCCTACTGACTAACTAACTGACTACTACTACTGCCCCCTAATGTCAACAAGACCACATACAGACTGCTGCCCCCTACTGGCTAACTAACTGACTGCAGCTACTGCCCCTTATGTCAACAGGACCACATACAGACTGCTGCCCCCTACTGGCTAACTAACTGACTGCGGCTACTGCTCCCTAATGGCAAAAGGACCACATAAAGACTGCTGCCCCCTACTGGCTAACTAGCTGACTACAGCTACTGCCACCTAAAGTCCAAAACCTGTCATTTCACATATGTGTCACATTAATTGTCAAAGGCGAATTTATTCCTCATTTGACGATAAATCGCACTGACACTCTTTTTCTTTAAATTTCAGTAACAGACGTGTCTTCTTAATTGCATCTCCACAAAAAAATATCTTTACTTCTTCGTTTTGCCCACAAAATCATTTTCTCAGAATTCCTTTACAATACCAAATTTGCTCACAGAAGAAAAATACATAACAATAACAAAAACAAAAATTATTATATTGCTATAATATTCTAATTCTACAATAACATAAAATAAATGCACCTGAAATATATAACAGGCCTTCTCAACAAGTTACTGTTGCTGTAGAAAAATGCAATACAAACTTCTACAGTAAACTTGCTACACATGGATATCTCAAAGACTGTAGGAATTACACTGATACATACACATTGCATTTCTGCAGAGCGTAGTGGCTGCATTGACTTGGCAGAAATTGCATAGACCTCACTTGCTCAGCTCACAAGACAGTGTGCAACCTGGTTCACACAAACATCATTTGCCACTCCCACATGAACTCTCTGGAGTGGCGGTGCTGTTGTGATGTGCATGACAACCAGCAACTTGTCTGGGAGTGTGCCACTCAACCCTTTGAATGTGCGCTCCAGGCCTTTTTTTCTCAAACACAAGTGTTTCCTTCCTTGGGCAGGTGTATTTTGGTGCCTAGATTACATCTTTAGCTGACGTACTTCATCTAAATAACCTGATTCACTACAATCAGAAGCACCAAACTCACTTGACTCATCAGTTGCCATGTCATTGTTGGGACTGTACACAGGGTCTTTACAGTCTACAGCATCTTCATATGAGCTACCAACACATTCCTAAAACACACTGTCAACTCATAGGATGACTGCTAGTACAGCATGACAACTGTATCACTTCTTGTTGTACATACTACAGAAAATTATAGATTTACATTAAAATAAGACTCATGGCATGCAGATATCATTTCTCTGTTTATTTTATTTCATGATAGCCCACAACTAATTATACATTTTCTTAATACTTTAATAACTATAACATGTTTGGTTTTTCTAAAATTTTTGGAATATCCTTTAGATTTAACAGCAATAAAAAATTATTAACTAGATATCTCTGTATAAACTACATTAACTGATCAGTCATATTTACAGCAATTCCAACACACTTAAACTGACATATATGTCACATTAATTTTTCTATGCCACTTATACAGTTAAAAAACCAATGTGACATATATGCTACAACAACTTTTATATGCCTGCTTTATATCCATGTGTTCAAGCCATTTCCACTACACATTGCAACTACAACTGGACATGTTATGGCCACATCATAATTAGTACTTGGGTGAATATTACCTTGAACAAGAATAACACACTTTTGCAATTAGCTACTTCTGTCACACATGTTAACCTGACACATACATTTGTGAATCTTCTTGTAGGAACACAAAATCACTTGCCCTGTCACATGACCCACCAGGATGTTTATTAAGTGTGACTTAGGGATTCATGACTCACACAAAAATATGAAGCTCAATATTAAACCTTCCATGACATTTAAAAACCTTGTGTCACCTGCATGGCCAAACATTGTTATGGGTTAAACCATGTTCACCTCTCGCCTCAAATGTAGTGCATTTGGCTCACAACTGTTTTCACTGAAGCTCAAATAATGTATTGTCTTCTGACAGTACTCACCCACCCTCGCATAAGCACACAAACGAATAGTACCAACCACTATTCTGATTTCTGGTGGGCTGCCACGTTCAAACTTCACCAAACAAGCGAACATCACTTCTTTGCTACAACATTTGTACCCACTTCCACTGGGCTGCACCTGCTTCCAGTACAACAAGTTACAGATGACTATTTGGCTAAAACCATGGTCGACATGGTGTCTTTTACCATTACATTTTCCTATCTTCCATTACAGACACTTAAATCAAAGCACACAATCAGTATGGAAACATCTTGTACGTTGTTTAACTGACCGTTCACTTCAAATTCCTGCATGAGCTGCACAGCTATTCCCTACTGAAGCTCATGTACTACATTGTGCACTTAGAGTCTTCACCCATTGTCACAACAACACAAAGTGAATGATATGGAGCGCCGCTTGTTTCTAAGGCACATTATGACTTCAGGGTGACATCCTACAATCACAGCGACGCATACATGTGTGATAATAGGGATGCCCTGCACACATCTATGTAATACTTGGGCCATGAATTAACAGTGAATTACTTTAAAAGTTGTTCACCCTAACATGATATTGCACTCAATATCTACTCGCTCATGTGCTGATGTAAGGCTGCATTACGATGTGCAAAACACATAACACTCCCTGAGTTTCAACAGGACACACAACTGTAGTCAGATCCAGAACAAGTGAAACGTGATCAGTTTTAACATGAAAAAAAAAAACCCAAAAAACAAACAGAAAATGCCTCCATGCTGCATAAATGATTTACTCCTGGAAAACACTCAAACAACAAACAGCATTCTTCTAACAAATAGTGACTTGTTAGGCACAGTTTCACTAACAGCATGCACTTGCTGTCTCAAAGGCTACAAAATTGTCCAAACTGTATCAAACTTACCATGTTTGATAATAGGAATGTCCTGAACACAGCTACGTAACACTGGGGGCATAACAAAACACTGACTTCCTTTAAAAAGTCGTTCACCCACAGATGAAATGAACTCAATATGTACTCATACCTGTGCTGATGTGAGGATGGATGAAGATCTCCACTACACAAACTACTCCAAGAATTTCCACAGAAAACAAAACAACAGTAACATCCAGTGCATTTGCAGTGAACAGTGATCAGTTTTATAATGTACAAATGGACACAAAAAGCTCACAAAATGCCTCCATGCTGCACGAATGATTTAATCCTGGAAAACACTCAGACAACAGGCAGAGTTTTTCCTCAGAAACAGTGACCTGTTATGCAGAGAGTTTCCTTAGCAAACTTTCACAAAAGAAGAAAATGTCTGCGCACTTGGACATAGAAGAGAAACAGTGTTTTTTGGCTGCAGCTGTGCCGCTTGGGTTAAAGATTGTGTACATGCTTCAGGTGTGTGCACGCATTTCCAGTCTCAGAGGCTACAGTTGACAATGAGGCTAAAAACACGGTGCAAATGGTGTCTTTCTGGGTTAAATTTTACTGTCACCTCTTACAAACACTTAATCACACCGCAGGAGCACCACACAGCCAGTTTGTGGGTTATTTGTGCGCACTTGAGGTCTTCACCTGTCCATGCATCAGCACGGGGGTGAGTGGGTGTCGAATGCCGTTTGGTTTTCGGGGCGAACCGTGGATTCGGGGCGACGTCGGACAATCGCGGCGACGCGTGGCCTCTCCGCTCCGGGGCGGGTCCGGCCGGCGGGAGGCGGTGGCCGGCCCCCCGAGTGGCGCGGGGGTGCTCGGGCCCGTTCATCGCTGCTTGCAGCTTTAATTAGGGCCCGAGCACCGACCTCGGTGCGAGGACCTATTGAAATTGCTCGGATTATTCTTCTTCTTATTATTCTGGCAATAGTAAATCGCTTATTTGGGGGCCTTAACATATATGAAAACTCATGAAATTTGGCGGCCGCGTCAGTCCCGGCGAAAAATTACGTATTTTAAGGGTCTCGCGAATGGGCGGGGCGAAATGGCTCAGTAGCGCCATCTACAGACGAGCCCCGACGGCATGTTTCTCTGAAATGCACGAAACTTGGTAAGCAGATAGAACACACCGGGACGCACAAAAAAGCCTCTTGGAGCCATGGCCTAAACCCTACAGGAAGTCGGCCATTTTGGATTTGGCGCCCGTTTTTGGCGTTTTCCACGTGTCGTATTTGAACGAACTCCTCCGACACGGTTCGTCATAATGACTTCAAAATCGCTGTGTACCATCTAGACAACTGTGTGATTAAAAGTTATTAAAAGTTTCACATCATGATAAAGTGCCTGGATGTTATGTGCCGGCGAATTTTGGCGTTTCGCCATAAAACAGGAAATGGCCATAATTTTGGGGTACATAGTCGCATCTGCACCAAACTTCATGTGTATGATCAGTGTATGGGCCTGAACACAAATATATGAAAATATTCCATAATTGTCATAGCGCCCCCTGGTGGTGACAGAAAATGACTTTTTTTAGGTTGTGACGTGCTGCTCCAAGCGTGTTGATTAATTCTAGCTCAAATTTTGTGAAGATGACCTTAACAAGTGGGTGATGCTACATTTTGACGGGCGTGACGGTCCGGCGAAGGGTGTCGACGTTAGAGAGCGGCGAAGGACCGCGGCCCGAAAAAATGACATATTTAGCAATAACTTTCGTGTACAAGTTCGCATCGGCATGACATTTCATGTGTGCATGACAGGTCCCGGCCTGAATGTATGATATTAATTTCGTCGATGGGCGTGGCCAAACGGCTTGACCACGCCCTTTAAACATCAGCCCCCCCGCCACGTTTGACCGACGTGCATGAAACTTGGTACACATGTGTATCACACCCAGGCGCACAAAAAAGTCTCTTGGACCCATAGGCCAAACCCAACAGGAAGTCGGCCATTTTTAATTTCCTGGTCATTTTTGGCGATTCACTTGTCTCGCATTTTAACGAACTCCTCCTAGAGGAAGAATCAGAATGGCTTCAAATTCACTGCCTACCTTCTGGACTACACTCTCATCAAAAGTTATTAAAAGATTTTCCTCATGTTGAAGGGCGTGGCCATAGTGTGGCGGCAAATATTGATGTTTCGCCATGAAACAGGAAATGGCTATAATTTTGGGGTACATGGTCAGATCTGCACCAAACTTCATGTGTATGATCAGTTTATGGGCCTGAATGGAAATATATGAAAATATTCCATAATTCTCATAGCGCCCCCTGGTGGTGACAGGAAATGAAATGTTTTACAGTCTGAGGTCCTGCTCCCACAATGTTGATTATATCAAACTCCAATTTGGTCTGAAAAGCCTTAAGACCATGATGATGCTATATCCTGAATATAAGGACGTCTCGTCAAACGGCGTTGCCCTGGCGGCGTGGCGAATGTCCATGTTTCGCCAACACACAGGAAGTTGCTATAACTGGACTGTACGTGCTCTGATCTGCCTGAAACTTCACATGTTTGTTAACAGTCTGGGTCTGAACATATGGTATGAGTTTCGTCCATGTCCGTGGCCAAATGGCGTGGCCACGCCCATTAACGCGTTTCGCCAAAACACAGGAAGTGGCTTTAGCCTCCCTGTACTTGGTCAAAACTGGCTGAAATTTTACATGTTCATTAACAGTCTCGGTCTGAACATGTGTTATGAGTTTTGTTCATGGGCGTGGTCAAATGGCTCGCCCACACCCTTTGACGTGCGGCGCCGCAAATAGTGAGTTTCGCCGACGTGCACGAAAATTGGTACACATATGTATCACAGGGAGATGAACAAAAAAGTCTCTTGGACCCATAGGCTAAAGTCAACAGGAAGTCGGCAATTTTGAATTTCGTGCTCAATTTTGGCGTTTTCCACATGACCTATTTTAATTAATTCCTCCTACAAAGATTTTTCAATTGACTTCAACACTGGTGTGGAGCATCTAGACAAGTGTGTGATTAGAACTTATTAAATGATTTGGTCAGCGTTAAACGCTGTGGCTGTAGCGGGGTGGCGAATTTTGGCGTTTCGCCATGAAACAGGAAATTGCTATAACTTTAATGTAAATGAGCCAATCTGCATCAAACTTCACATGTGTGATAATAAGCATGCCCTGAACACATCTATGTAATACTGGGGGCAGGAAATGACAGTAAATTCCTTTAAAAAGTACTTCACCCTAAAATGAACTTGCACTCAATATCTACTTATTCCTGTGCTGATGTCAGGAGGGATGAAGATCTCCAGTTCACAAGACACTCCCTGAGTTTAAGCAGAAAACAGAACTGTAGTCAAACCCAGCTCAATTGAAGAGTGATCAGTTTTAAAATGAAAAAAATACACAGAAAAACAAACAGAAAATGCCTCCATGCTGCACGAATGCTGTAATCCTGGAAGCCACTCAGATAACAGACAGCATTCTTCTCAGAAATAGTGACTTGTTAGGCACACAGTTTAACTAACTTTCAACAGAGAAGAAAATGTCTGAAGACTTTCACATAGAAGAGAAACATAATTTCTTTGCTGCAGCTGTATTACTTGGGCTACAGCATGTGTACCAGCTTCAGCTGTGTGCACGCACTTCCAGTCTCAGAGGCTACAGAATTGTCCAATCTGCATCAAACTTAACATGTGTGATAATAGGCATGTCCTGAACACAGCTACGTAATACTGGGGGCAGGAAACAACACTGAATTCATTTCAAAAGTAGTTCACCTAAAAATGAAATTGCACTCAATATCTACTCATTCCTGTGCTGATGTGAGGAGGGATGAAGATCTCCAGTACACAAAATACTCCAAGAATTTCAACAGAAAACAAAACCATAGTGACATCCAGTGCAATTAAAGTGAAGAGTGGTCAGTTTTACAATGTAAAAAATGAACACAAACAGCTCACAAAATGTCTCCATGCTGCACGAATGATTTTATCCTGGAAACAACTCAGACAACAGACAGTTTTTCTCAGAAACAGTGACCTGTTATGCATAGAGTTTCCTGAGCAAACTTTCAAAAAAGAAGAACATGTCTGAGCACTTGGACATAGAGGAGAAACAGTGTTTTTTGGCTGCAGCTGTGCCACTTGTGATACAGCTTGTGTACGTGCTTGAGCCGTGTGCATGCATTTCCAGTCTCAGAGGCTACAGTTGACAATGAGGCTGAAAACACGGTGTAAATGGTGTCTTTTTGGGTTACATTTTACTGTCACCTCTTACAGACACTTAAATCACACCGCAGGCGCGGTACGGAGACAGTTTGTGGGTTATTTGTGCGCACTTGAGGTCTTCACCCATCCTTGCATCAGCACGGCGGAGAGTGGGTGTCAAATGCCGTGTGGTTTTCGGGGCTCACTGTGGCTTCGGGGCGACGTCGGACGGTCGCGGCCACGCGTAGCCTCTCCGGTCCGGGGCGGGTCCGGCCATCGGGAGGCGGTGGCCGGCCCCCCGAGTGGCGCGGGGGTGCTCGGGCCCGTTCATCGCTGCTTGCAGCTTTAATTCTTATTATTATTATTAGGGCCCGAGCACCGACCTCGGTGCGAGGACCTATTGAAATTGCTCGGATTATTTTTCTTCTTCTTCTTATTATTCTGGCAATAGTAAATCGCATATTTGGAGGCCTTAACATATATGAAAACTCATGAAATTTGGCGGCCGCGTCAGTCCCGGCGAAAAATTACGTATTTTAAGGGTCTCGCGAAAGGGCGGGGCGAAATGGCTCAGTAGCGCCATCTACAGACGAGCCCCGACGGCATGTTTCTCCGACGCGCACGAAACTTGGTACGCAGATAGAACACACCGAGACGCACAAAAAAGCCTCTTGGAGCCATGGGCTAAACCCTACAGGAAGTCGGCCATTTTGGATTTTGCGCCTGTTTTTGGCGTTTTCCACGTGTCGTATTTGAACGAACTCCTCCGACACGGTTCGTCATAATGACTTCAAAATCGCTGTGTACCATCTAGACAACTTTGTGATTAAAAGTTATTAAACGTTTCACGTCATGTTAAAGCGCCTGGATGTTAGGTGGCGGCGAATTTTGGCGTTTCGCCATGAAACAGGAAATGGCCATAACTTTGGGGTACATGGTCACATCTGCACCTAACTTCATGTGTATGATCAGTCTATGGGCCTAAATGGAAATATATAAAAATATTCCATAATTGTCATAGCGCCCCCTGGTGGTGACAGGAAATTAGTTTTTTTAGGTTGTGACTTGCTGCTCCAACCGTGTTGATTATTTCTAGCTCAAATTTGGTGAAGATGACATTAACAAGTGGGTGATGCTACATTTTGAAGGTCGTGACGGTCTGGCGAAGGGTGTCGACGCTGGAGAGCGGCGAAGGACCGCGGCCTGAAAAAACGACATATTTAGTAATAACTTCTGTGTGCAAGTTTATATCGGCATGAAATTTCACATGTGTGTGACCGGTCCCGGCCTGAACGTATGATATTAATTTCGTTGATGGGCGTGGCCAAACGGCTTGACCACGCCCTTTAAACTTCAGCCCCCCCGCCACGTTTCTCGGACATGCATGAAACTTGGTACACATGTGTATCACACCCAGACGCACAAAAAAGTCTCTTGGACCCATGGGCCAAACTCAACAGGAAGTTGGCCATTTTGAATTTCCTGGTCATTTTTGGCGTTTCACTTGTCACGCATTTTAACGAACTCCTCCTAGGGGAAGAGTCAGAATGGCTTCAAATTCGCTGGCTACCTTCTGGACTACACTCTCATCAAAAGTTATTAAAAGATTGTCCTCATGTTGAAGGGCGTGGCCATAGTGTGGCGGCGAATATTGATGTTTCGCCATGAAACAGGAAATGGCTATAACTTTAGTAAAAAAGGTCATATCTGCACCAACATTCACATGTCTGATAATAGTCCAGCTCTGAACACACCTATATGAAAATATTCCATAATTCTCATAGCGCCCCCTGCTGGCGACAGGAAATGTCATGTTTTACAGTCTGAGGTCCTGCTCCCACCACGTTGACTATATCAAACTCCAATCTGGTCTGAAAAGCCTTAAGACAATGATGATGCTATATCCTGAATATCACGACGTCTCGTCAAACGGCGTTGCCCTGGCGGCGTGGCGAAGGTCCATGTTTCGCCAACACACAGGAAGTTGCTATAACTGGACTGTACATGGTCAGATCTGCCTGAAACTTGACATGTTTATTAAGAGTCACGGTCTGAACATATGGTATGAGTTCCATCCATGTCCGTGGCCAAATGGCGTGGCCACGCCCACTAACGCGTTTCGCCAAAACACAGGAAGTGGCTTTAACCTCCCTGTACTTGGTCAAAACTGCCTGAAATTTTACATGTTCATTAACAGTCCCAGTCTGAACATGTGATATGAATTTTGTCCATGGGGGTGGCCAAATGGCTTGACCACGCCCTTTGACCTGCGGCGCCGCAAATAGTGAGTTTTGGCCGACGTGCATGAAAATTGGTACACATATGTATCACAGGGAGATGAACAAAAAACTCTCTTGGACCCATAGGCTAAAGTCAACAGGAAGTCGGCAATTTTGAATTTTGTGCTCAATTTTGGTGTATTCCACAAGACCTATTTTAACTGATTCCTCCTACAAAAATTCTTCAATTTACTTCAACACTGGCCTGGAACATCTACACAAGTGTGTGATTAAAACTTATTAAAAGATTTAGTCAGTGTTAAACGCTGTGGCTGTAGTGGGGTGGCGAATTCTGGCGTTTGCTATGAAACAGGAAATTGCTATAACTTTAATGTAAATGAGCCAATCTGCATTAAACCTCACATGTGTGATAATAAGCATGCCCTGAACACATCTATGTAATACTGGGGGCAGGAAATGACAGTAAATTCCTTTAAAAAGTACTTCACCCAAAAATGAACTTGCACTCAATATCTACTCATTCCTGTGCTGATGTGAGGAGGAATGAAGATCTCCAGTACACAAGACACTCCCATAGTTTAAGCAGAAAACAGAACTTTAGTCAAATCCAGCTCAGTTGAAGAGTGATCAGTTTTACAATGTAAAAAACAAACATAAAAAGCTCACAAAATGTCTCCATGCTGCACTAATGACTCAATACTGGAAAACACTCAGACAACAGACAGAGTTTTTCCTCAGAAACAGTGACCTGTTATATGTTATGTAACCTCTAAAACAGGACTTATAAACATATTCTAAATTTGGGAAGATATTCATCTTCAATTTAAAACACATAATGTGTACAATGTGCCTGACTTATCACACTCTATCCTCCTCTTTCACTTAACTTTATAAATAAGACTGAATGCAAACCATCAAAATGAAACAGACAACCAACAATTAGGAAATAATTATTTTTCATTCAGAACATTAATAAAACAAATCCAACATAACAATTAAAAGGAACATAAACAAACAAAACATAAGAACAAAAATATATATTTTTAAAAATCATTCATCCTCCTCCTCCTCCTCTATCTGACAGGCAACATCTGTCACATCTGCAATACAATAAATGAATTTATAAACACATGAATTATTACACTTATTTTTTTCATGACACTACATACTTCATCATGCAATCTAAAACATATATTGATAATAGCAATATATACCTCTCAATTCACAAAATCAAAATACTAAATTGTGGCCATGCCCTGAACACATCTACGTAATACTGGGAGCAGGAAACAACACTGAATTCATTTCAAAAGTAGTTCACCTAAAAATGAAATTGCACTCAATATCTACTCATTCCTGTGCTGATGTGAGGAGGGATGAAGATCTCCAGTTCACAAAATACTCCAAGAATTTCAACAGAAAACAAAAACCATAGTGACATCCAGTGCAATTGAAGTGAAGAGTGATCAGTTTTATCATGTAAAAATGAACACAAAAAGCTCACAAAATGTCTCCATGCTGCACTAATGATTTAATCCTGGAAACAACTCAGACAACAGACAGAGTTTCTCAGAAACAGTGACCTGTTATGCATAGAGTTTCCTTAGCAAACTTTCAACAAGGAAGAAAATGTCTGAGCACTAACACATAGAAGAGAAACGGTGTTTTTTGGCTGCAGCTGTGCCGCTTGGGATAGAGCTTCTCTACCAGCTTCAGCTGTGTGCAGGCATTTCCAGTCTCAGAGGCTACAGTTGACAATGAGGCTGAAAACACGGTGTAAATGGTGTCTTTTTGGGTTACATTTCACTGTCACCTCTTACAGACACTTAAATCACACCACAGGAGCGGTACGGAGACAGTTTGTGGGTTATTTGTGCGCACTTCAGGTCTTCACCCGTCCTCGCATCGGCACGGGGGTGAGTGGGTGTCCAGAGCCGTTTGGTTTTCGGGGCGGACCGTGGCTTCGGGGCGACGTCCGACGGTCGCGGCTGCACGTGGCCTCTCCGCTCCGGGGAGGGTCCGGCCGGCGGGCGGCGGTGGCCGGCCCCCCGAGTGGCGCGGGGGTGCTCGGGCCCGTTCATCGCTGCTTGCAGCTTTAATTATTATTATTATTATTCTGGCAATAGTAAATCGCATATTTGGAGGCCTTAACATATCTGAAAACTCATGAAATTTGGCGGCCGCGTCAGTACCGGCGAAAAATTACGTATTTTAAGGGTCTCGCAAATGGGCGGGGCGAAATGGCTCAGTAGCGCCATCTACAGACGAGCCCCGACGGCATGTTTCTCTGAAATGCACGAAACTTGGTAAGCAGATAGAACACACCGGGACGCACAAAAAAGCCTCTTGGAGCCATGGCCTAAACCCTACAGGAAGTCGGCCATTTTGGATTTGGCGCCCGTTTTTGGCGTTTTCCACGTGTCGTATTTGAACTAACTCCTCCGACACGGTTCGTCATAATGACTTCAAAATCGCTGTGTACCATCTAGACAACTGTGTGATTAAAAGTTGTTAAAAGTTTCACGGCATGTTAAAGTGCCAGGATGTTAGGTGGCGGCGAATTTTGGCGTTTTGCCATGAAACAGGAAATGGCCATACTTTTTGGGGTACATGGTCAGATCTGCACCAAACTTCATGTGTATGATCAGTGTATGGCCCTGAATGGAAATATATGAAAATATTCCATAATTCTCATAGCGCCCCCTGCTGGCGACAGGAAATGTCATGTTTTACAGTCTGAGGTCCTGCTCCCACCATGTTGATTATATCACTCTCAAATTTTGTCTGAAAAGCCTTAAGACATTGATGATGCTACATTATGAAGATCAGGACATTTCGTCAAACGTCGTTGCCATGGCGACGCGGCGAAGGTCCATGCTTCGCCACAACACAGGAAATGGCTATAACTTTAGTAAAAAAGGTCATATCTGCACCAAACTTGACATGTCTGATAATAGTCCGGCCCTGAACACACCTATATGAAAATATTCCATAATTCTCATAGCGCCCCCTGGTGGCGACAGGAAATGAAATTATTTACAGTCTGAGGTCCTGCTCCCACCACATTGACCGTATCAAACTCCAATTTGGTCTGAAAAGCCTTGAGACATTGATGATGCTATATCCTGAAGATCAGGACGTCTCGTTAAACGGCGTTGCCCTGGCGGCGTGGCGAACGTCCATGCTTCGCCATAAAACAGGAATTGCTATAACTGGAGTGTACATGGTCAGATCTGCCTGAAACTTGACATGCTTATTAAGAGTCCCGGTCTGAACATATGGTATGAGTTTCGTCCATGTCTGTGGCCAAATGGCGTGGCCACGCCCATTAACGCGTTTCGCCAAAACACAGGAAGTGGCTTTAGCCTCCCTGTACTTGGTCAAAACTGGCTGAAAATTTACATGTTCATTAACAGTCTCCACCTGAACATGTGATATGAGTTTTGTCCATGGGGGTGGCCAAATGGCTTGACCACGCCCTTTGACGTGCGGCGCCGGAAATAGTGAGTTTTGGCCGACGTGCACGAAAATTGGTACACATATGTATCACATGGAGATGAACAAAAAAGTCTCTTGGACCCATAGGCTAAAATCAACAGGAAGTCGGCAATTTTGAATTTTGTGCTCAATTTTGGTGTATTCCACAAGACCTATTTTAACTAATTCCTCCTACAAATATTTTTCAATTTACTTCAACACTGGCCTGGAGCATCTACACAAGTGTGTGATTAAAACTTATTAAAAGATTTTGTCAGCGTTAAACGCTGTGGCTGTAGCGGGGTGGCGAATTTTGGTGTTTCGCCATGAAACAGGAAATTGCTATAACTTTAATGTAAATGAGCCAATCTGCATCAAACTTCACATGTGTGATAATAAGCATGCCCTGAACACAGCTATGTAATACTGGGAGCAGGAAACAACACTGAATTCATTTCAAAAGTAGTTCACCTAAAAATGAAATTGCACTCAATATCTACTCATTCCTGTGCTGATGTGAGGAGGGATGAAGATCTCCAGTACATAAAATACTCCAAGAATTTCAACAGAAAACAAAACCATAGTGACATGCATTGCAATTAAAGTGAAGAGTGATCAGTTTTATAATGTAAAAATGAACACAAACAGCTCACAAAATGTCTCCATGCTGCACGAATGATTTAATCCTGGAAACAACTCAGACAACAGACAGAGTTTTTCTCAGACACAGTGACTTGTTAGGCACACAGTTTAACTAACAAACTTTGAACAGAAAAGAAAATGTCTGAGCACTTGGACATAGAAGAGAAACACTGTTTTTTGGCTGCAGCTGTGCCGCTTGGGATAGAGCTTCTGTAGAGGCTACAGTTGACAATGAGGCTGAAAACACGGTGTAAATGGTGTCTTTTTGGGTTACATTTTACTGTCACCTCTTACAGACACTTAAATCACACCACAGGAGCGGTACGGAGACAGTTTGTGGGTTATTTGTGCGCACTTGAGGTCTTCACCCATCCTCGCATCAGCACGGGGGTGAGTGGGTGTCGAATGCCGTTTGGTTTTCGGGGCGGACCGTGGCTTCGGGGCGACGTCAGACGGTCGCGGCGACGCCTGGCCTCGCCGCTCCCGGGGCGGGTCCGGCCATCGGGAGGCGGTGGCCGGCCCCCCGAGTGGCGCGGGGGTGCTCGGGCCCGTTCATCGCTGCTTGCAGCTTTAATTAGGGCCCGAGCACCGAACCGGTGCGAGGACCCTATTGAAATCAAAGGAATTATTATTATTCTTATTATTCTCGTGATGACAAATAAATCGCATTTTTGGGGGACTTGCCATATAGGTAGGGCCGCCAAATTTGGCGGGCGCGTCAGTCCCGGCGAAAAATTACGTATTTTAAGGGTCTCGAAAATGGGCGCGTCGAAGTGGCTCAATAGCGCCATCTAAAGGCGAGCCCCGACGGCATGTTTGTCCAACATGCACGAAACTTGGTACGCAGATAGAACACACCAAGACGCACAAAAAAGCCTCTTGGAGCCATGGGCTAAACCGTACAGGAAGTCGGCCATTTTGGACGGCGCGGCCGATTTTGGTGTTTCGCACGTGTCGTATTTGAACGAACTCGTCCCACACGATTCGTCGTATCGACTTCAAAATCGCTGTATACCATCTAGACAACATTGTGATTAAAAGTTATTGAAGGTTTACGTTTTTGATAAAGGGCCTGCGCGTCAGGTGGCGGCGAATTTTGATGTCTCGCCATGAAACAGGAAATGGCTATAATTTTGGGGTACATGGTCAGATCTGCACCAAACTTCATGTATTTGATCAGTGTATGGGCCTGAATACAAATATATGAAAATATTCCATAATTGTCATAGCGCCCCCTGGTGGTGGCAGAAAATGACTTTTTCCGGGTTTTGACATGCTGCTCCAAATGCATTCATTATTTTTAGCTCAAATTTGGTGAAGATGACCTGAAGAAGTGGGTGACGCTACATTTTGAAGGGCGTGACGGTCCGCCGAAGGGTGTCGACGCTAGAGAGCGGCGAAGGACCGCGGCCCGAAAAAACGAGATATTTAGCAATAACTTTTGTGTGCAAGTTCACATCAGCATGAAATTTCATGTGTGGGTGACAGGTCCCGGCCTGAACGTATGATATTAATTTGGTCGATGGGCGTGGCCAAACGGCCTGACCACGCCCTTTAAACAGCAGCCCCCCCGCCACGTTTGACCGACGTGCACGAAACTTGGTACACACGTGTATCACACCCAGACGCACAAAAAAGTCTCTTGGACCCATAGGCCAAACCCCACAGGAAGTCCGCCATTTTGAATTTCCTGTTAAGTTTGGCGTTTCACTTGTCGCGCATTTTAACAAACTCCTCCTAGAGGAAGGATCAGAACGGCTTCAAATTCGCTGGCTACCTTCTGCACTACACTCTCATCTAAAGTTACTGAAAGATATTCGTCAAGTTGAAGGGCGTGGCCATAGTGGGGCGGCGAATGTTGGCGTTTCGCCATGAATTCAATTTTTTAATATTTTGCTATAACTTCTGTATATATGTTCAATTTGCACCACACTTCACATGTCTGATAATAGTCCAGCCCTGAACACACCTATATGAAAATATTCAATAATTCTCATAGCGCCCCCTGTTGGTGACAGGAAATGACATGTTTTACAGTTTGAGGTCCTGATCCCAGCATGTTGACCATATCAAACTCCAATCTGGTCTGAAAAGCCTTAAGACCATGATGATGCTACATCATGAAGATCAGGGCGTCTCGTGAAACGGCGTGGCCCTGGCGGCATGGCGAAGGTCCATATTTCGCCAACACACAGGAAGTTGCTATAACTGGACTGTACGTGCTCTGATCTTGATGAAATTTCACAAGTTTATTAACAGTCTGGGTCTGAACATATGGTATGAGTTTCGTCCATGTCCGTGGCCAAATGGCGTGGCCACGCCCATTAACGCGTTTCGCCAAAACACAGGAAGTGGCTTTAGCCTCCCTGTGCTTGGTCAAAACTGGCTGAAACTTTACATGTTGATTAACAGTCCCAGTCTGAACATGTGATATGAGTTTTGTCCATGGGCGTGGCCAAATGGCTCGACCACGCCCTTTGACGTGCGGCGCCGCAAATAGTGAGTTTCGCCGACGTGCACGAAAATTGGTACACATATGTATCACAGGGAGATGAACAAAAAAGTCTCTTGGACCCATAGGCTAAAGGCAACAGGAAGTCAGTTATTTTGAATTTGGTGCTCAATTTTGGCGTTTTCCACATGACCTATTTTAACTAATTCCTCCTACAAAAATGATTCAACTGTCTTCAAAACTGGCATGGAGCAACTACACAAGTGTGTGATTAAAACTTATTAAAAGATTTGGTCAGTGTTAAATGCTGTGGCTGTAGCGTGGCGGCGAATTTTGGCGTTTCGCCATGAAACAGGAAATTGCTATAAGTTTAGTGTAAATTGTCTAATCTGCATCAAACTTAACATGTGTGATAATAGGCATGCCCTGAACACATCTACATAATACTGGGAGCAGGAAATGACAGTGAATTCCTTTCAAAAGTAGTTCACCTAAGAATGAAATTGCACTCAATATCTACTCATCCTGTGCTGATGTGAGGAGGGATGCAGATCTCCAGTACACCTGTGTGCATGTACTTCCAGTGTCACAGACTACAGTTTACAATGAGGATGAAAACACGGTGTAGATGGTGTCTTTTTGGGTTACATTTTATTGTCACCTCTTACAGACACTTGAATCACACCACAGGAGCAGTACGGAGACAGTTTGTGGGTTATTTGTGCGCACTTGAGGTCTTCACCCGTCCTTGCATCGGCACGGGGGTGAGTGGGTGTCGAGAGCCGTTTGGTTTTCGGGGCGGACCGTGGCTTCGGGGCGACGTCCGACGGTCGCGGCGACGCGTAGCCTCTCTGCTCCCGGGGCGGGTCGGCCGGCGGGCGGCGGTGGCCGGCCCCCCGAGTGGCGCGGCGGTGCTCGGGCCCGGTCACAGCTGCTTGCAGCTTTAATTAGGGCCCGAGCACCGAACCGGTGCGAGGACCCTATTGGAATCGCAAGAATTATTATTAGGGGGCCAAGCCCGCGGGGCCTGGGGACCGCGAATGCAAGGCATACGCGGTTCCCAGGACCAGCGGTGCTGGGAACCCTATTGTTTTTGTTCTGATTTTTATTAGGGGGCCAAGCCCGCGGGGACTGGGGAACGCGGATGCAAGCATACGCGTTTCCCAGTACCAGCGGTGCTGGGAACCCTATTGTAATTGTTCAGATTTTTATTATTATTATTTACGTCTATTTTTATTCTTCCGTTGATAAAAGTCATGCTGCAGGCTAAACCGTGCAAGGTAGGGCGGTGCAATTTGGAGGGCTGGCCCAGACCCCCGCACGTACCTCAGACACAAAAAACTGCACATGTCCGCCTGCAGGGGGCGCTATAACCAAGGACAACGCGTTTTGGCCTATAACTCCCACACCGTATGTCGCACACTCAAAAACCTTATATCCCCATATTCCTTGAATAGAGCTGAGTCACTTTGCCATTGGCCACGCCCACTTCCGCCTAGACTTTTTTTCCTGAAAAATCGCAAAAACTGGAAAACCTACTTTTTCGAACTCCTCCTAGGGATTTTGTTCCATCTGCACGAAAATTGGCCCGGACATTCTTCTGGTCCTCGTGACCTAAAGTTATCAAAAGATTTTTTTTGGGTTGAAAATTCCGCGAATTATTAACGAACAAATTTCCGTAGCTAGCCGTAAAAATGGAAAATGTTGCATATCTCGGTCAAAGTAAATGCTATCGACACCAAATCAGAGATCCTTGGTTGGCATGAGACTGGGAGCGTATGAGCTGAATTTGGCGAATGTTGGCCCATAGGGGGCGCTAGAGATATGGGAAGTTTATATCTCTAGAACGACTGCACCGATTTCTACGAAATTTGGTCCGTAGGATGTAGGCCCAGTCCTGAGGCCATATCTTCAAGGGGGTCATGACAGGTCAATGTGGGCGGGGCTTATTACAAGATAAACAAAAAAAATTAATTTCTGCCAAAGTATAATACTTAGGGTTTTGAAATTTTATGGCTACATGTAGAATAGGACTCAGATCCCGCCTACCGAAAATCGCGTTCGTGCTCCACTAGGGGGCGCTATAACGCATTTTTGCCTATAACTTCCACATTTTAAATGACACGTTGAAAATTTTTATATTGCCGTATTCCCTGAATAGCGCTGGATTTTCTGACGTAGGCCACGCCCACTTTCGCCGAAAATTCCCGTCGCTAAGTCGCCACATGTCCGAAACCTACTTTTTGGAACTCCTCCTACAGTTTAAGCGCCATCTGCGCCAAACTTTGCACATACGATGTCTAGACGTGTCTGATCTAAAGTTATCAAAGGAATTGTTGAACGACAAAAAATTCGCTAATTATAACCGAACGTTTTTTTGGCTAGCTCAAAAAACGCATGTTGTGTCATATTTCGGTCAAACTAAAGTCTTTTGACTTCAAACTTAACACGCTCGTTCCAGACGTCATCCGCAGACTCGGTGCCAAATTTGGTGCGGATCGGCCAATAGGGGGCGCTACAAACCCAACTAGGTGGCGCTATAACGCATTTTTGCCTATAACTTCCACATTTTAAACGAGACGTTGAAAAATCTCATATTGCGGTGTTCCCTGAAAAGCGCTGGATTTTCTGACGTAGGCCACGCCCACTTTTGCCGCAAATTGCCGTCGCTAAGTCGCCACATGTCCAAAACCTACTTTTTCGAACTCCTCCTACAGTTTAAGCGCCATCTTCGCCAAACTTTGCACATACGATGTCTAGCCGTGTCTGACGAAAAGTTATCAAAAGAATTGTTGCACGTCAAAAAATGCGCTAATTATAACCGAACGATTTTTTGGCTAGCTCAAAAAACGCATGTTGTGTCATATTTTGGTCAAACTAAAGTCTTTTGACTTCAAACTTAAGACGCTCGTCCCCGAGGTCATCCACAGACTCTGTGCCAAATTTGGTGCGGATCGGCCAATAGGGGGCGCTACAAACCCAAAAACATCAGGTTTCCCAAAAGTTGCTCAGAGTCGTCCTAAATTCGCTGTGCATGATGTGGGTTCCCTCCTGGGGCCGACCGCAAAGTTACCTAATGATTGGTCATGAATACCGCAGCTCGGACGACGGCGCGCGTCCCCGCGATCGCCCCGAGCCCCGCGTCCCTCGGGGCCCGCGGCGGCGGGTTCCGAGGGCGGCTGGGACCGGGATCGCGCGGGGAGGCTTGGCCCCCGTTCATAACTGCTTGCAGTTCTAGTTATTATTAGGGGGCCAAGCCCGCGGGGCCTGGGGACCGCGAATGCAAGGCATACGCGGTTCCCAGGACCAGCGGTGCTGGGAACCCTATTGTAATTGTTCTGATTTTTATTATTATTATTATTATTTTTATTCTTCCGCCACTAAAAGTCCTGCTGCAGGCTAAACCGTGCAAGGTAGGGCGGTGCAATTTGGAGGGCTGGCCCACACCCCCGCACGTAACTCAGACGCAAAAAACTGCACACGTCCGCCTACAGGGGGCGCTATAACCAACGACAACGCGTTTTGGCCTATAACTCCCAGACCGTATGTCGCACATTCAAAAACCTTATATCCAGAGATTCGTTGAATGGAGCTGAGTCACTTTGTAATTGGCCACGCCCACTTCCGCCTAAATAATTTTTTCACAAAATCGCGAAAACTGGAAAACCTGCTTTTTTGAACTCCTCCTAGGAATTTTGTCCGATCTGCACGAAAATTGGCCCGTACACTGTTCTCGTACTCATGAGCTTAAGTTATCAAAAGATTTTTTTTGGGTTGAAAATTCCGCGAATTATTAACGAACAAATTTCCGTAGCTAGCCTTAAAAATGGAAAATGATGCATATCTCGGTCAAAGTAAATGCTATCGACACCAAATCAGAGATCCTTGGTTGGCATGAGACTGGGAGCCTATGAGCTGAATTTGGCGAATGTTGGCTCCTAGGGGGCGCTAGAGATATGGGAAGTTTATATCTCTAGAACGGCTGCACCGATTTCTACCAAATTTGGTCTGTATGAAGGAGGGCCGGTCCTGAGGCCATATCTTCAAGGGGGTCATGACAGGTCAATGTGGGCGGGGCTTATTACAAGATAAACAAAAAAAATTAATTTCTGCCAAAGTATAATACTTAGGGCTTTGAAATTTTATGGGTACATGTAGAATAGGACTCAGATCCCGCCTACCGAAAATCGCGTTTGTGCTCCACAAGGGGGCGCTATAACGCATTTTTGCCTATAACTTTCACATTTTAAATGACACGTTGAAAAATCTTATATTGCCATATTCCCTGAATAGCGCTGGATTTTCTGACGTAGGCCACGCCCACTTTCGCCAAAAATTCCCGTCGCTAGGTCGCCGCGTGTCCGAAACCTACTTTTTGGAACTCCTCCTACAGTTTAAGCGCCATTTGTGCCAAACTTTGCACATACAATGTCTAGACGTGTCTCACCTAAAGTTATCAAAAGAATTGTTGCACGACAAAAAATTCGCTAATTATAACCAAACGATTTCTTGGCTAGCTTAAAAAACACATGTTGTGTCATATTTCGGTCAAACTACACTCTTTTGACTTCAAACTTAACACGGTGGTTCCAGAGGTCATCCACAGACTCTGTGCCAAATTTGGTGCGGATCGGCCAATAGGGGGCGCTACAAACCCAAAAACATCGAGTTTCCAAAAAGTTGCTCAGATTCCTACGAAATTCGCTGCACATGATCTGGACTCCCTCCTGATGCCAACCGCCAACTTACGTAATGATTGGTCAAAGTGGGCGGGATTTATTACAACAAATCAAAATCACCACGCATTCTGCCTTTGGCACTAACAGTGCACACCCACTACAGTGAATACTGCAGCTCAGCGTCAGGCTGTGTCCTGACAATTGCCCTGAACTGGAATGCCGCAGGTAGGACGACGGCGCGCGTCCCCGCGATCGCCCCGAGCCCCGCGTCCCTCGGGGCCCGCGGTGGCGGGTTCCGAGGGTCGCTGGGGCCGGGTCGCGCGGGGAGGCTTGGCCCCCGTTCATAACTGCTTGCAGTTCTAGTTATTATTATTTTCTTCCTCTATTTTTATTCTTCTCCCGATAAAACTCATGCTGCAGGCTAAACCGTGCAAGGTAGGGCGGTGCAATTTGGAGGGCTGGCCCACACCCCCGCACGTACCTCAGACGCAAAAAACTGCACACGTCCGCCTACAGGGGGCGCTATAACCAACGACAACGCGTTTTGGCCTATAACTCCCAGACCGTATGTCGCACATTCAAAAACCTTATATCCACAGATTCCTTGAATGGAGCTGAGTCACTTTGTAATTGGCCACGCCCACTTCCGCCTAAATAATTTTTTCGCAAAATCGCGAAAACTGGAAAACCTGCTTTTTTGAACTCCTCCTAGGGATTTTGTCCAATCTGCACGAAAATTGGCCCGTACACTCTTCTGGTCCTCATGAGCTTAAGTTATCAAAAGATTTTTTTTGGGTTGAAAATTCCACGAATTATTAACGAACAAATTTCCGTAGCTAGCCGTAAAAATGGAAAATATTGCATATCTCGGTCAAAGTAAATGCTATCGACACCAAATCAGAGATCCTTGGTTGGCATGAGACTGGGAGCGTATGAGCTGAATTTGGCGAATGTCGGCGCCTAGGGGGCGCTAGAGATATGGGAAGTTTATATCTCTAGAACGGCTGCACCGATTTCTACCAAATTTGGTCCGTACGATGTAGGGCCAGCCCTGAGGCCATAACTTCAAGGGGGTCATGACAGGTCAATGTGGGCGGGGCTTATTACAAGATAAACAAAAAAAATTAATTTCTGCCAAAGTATAACACTTAGGGCTTTGAAATTTTATGGGTACATTTAGAATAGGACTCAGATCCCGCCTACCTAAAATCGCACGTGTGCTCCACTAGGGGGCGCTATAACGCATTTTTGCCTTTAACTTCCGCATTTTAAATGACCCGTTGAAAAATCTTATATTGCCGTATTCCCTGTATAGCGCTGGATTTTCTGACGTAGGCCCCGCCCACTTTCGCCGAAAATTCCCATCGCTAAGTCGCCACATGTCCGAAACCTACTTTTTCGAACTCCTCCTACAGTTTAAGCGCCATCTGCGCCAAACTTTGCACATACGATGTCTAGACATGTCTGAGCAAAACTTATCAAAAGAATTGTTGCACGACAAAAAATGCGCTAATTATAACCGAGCGATTTCTTGGCTAGCTTAAAAAACACATGTTGTGTCATATTTCGGTCAAACTAAAGTCTTTCGACTTCAAACTTAACACGGTGGTTCCAGAGGTCATCCACACGCTCTGTGCCAAATTTGGTGCGGATCGGCCAATAGGGGGCGCTACAAACCCAAAAAATCGAGTTTCCCAAAAGTTGCTCGGATTCCTACCAAATTCGCTGTGCATGATGTGGACTCCCTCCTGAGGCCAACCGCCAACTTACGTAATGATTGGTCAAAGTGGGCGGGATTTATTACAACAAATCAAAATCACCACGCATTCTGTCTTTGGCACTAACACTGCACACCCACTACAGTGAATACTGCAGCTAAGCATCGTCCTGTGTCCTGACAATTGCCCTGAACTGGAAGGCCGCAGCTTGGACGACGGCGCGCATCCCCGCGATCGCCCCGAGCCCCGCGTCCCTCGGAGCCCGCGGCCGTGGGTTCCGAGGGACGCGGGGAACGGCTCGCGCGGGGAGGCTTGGCCCCCGTTCATAACTGCTTGCAGTTCTAGTTATTATTATTCTCGTGATGACAAATAAATCGCATTTTTGGGGGACTTGCCATATAGGTAGGGCCGCCAAATTTGGCGGGCGCGTCAGTCCCGGCGAAAAATTACGTATTTTAAGGGTCTCGAAAATGGGCGCGGCGAATTGGCTCAATAGCGCCATGTACAGACGAGCCCCGACGGCATGTTTGTCCGACGTGCACGAAACTTGGAACGCAGATAGAACACATCGGGACGCACAAAAAATCCTCTTGGAGCCATGGCCTAAACCCTACAGGAAGTCGGCCATTTTGGACGGCGCGGCCGATTTTGGCGTTTCGCACGTGTCGTATTTGAACGAACTCGTCCCACACGATTCGTCGTATCAGCTTCAAAATCTCTGTGTACCATCTAGACAACATTGTGATCAAAAGTTATTGAAGGTTTACGTTTTTGATAAAGGGCCTGCGCTCCAGGTGGCGGCGAATTTTGATGTCTCGCCATGAAACAGGAAATGGCTATAATTTTGGGGTACATGGTCAGATCTGCACCAAACTTCATGTGTTTTATCAGTGTATGGGCCTGATCACAAATATATGAAAATATTCCATAATTGTCATAGCGCCCCCTGGTGGTGGCAGAAAATGACTTTTTCCGGGTTTTGACATGCTGCTCCAAATGCATTCATTATTTTTAGCTCCAATTTGGTGAAGATGACCTTAACAAGTGGGTGATGCTACATTTTGAAGGGCGTGACGGTCCGGCGAAGGGTGTCGACGCTAGAGAGCGGCGAAGGACCGCGGTCCGAAAAAACGACATATTTGGCAATAACTTTTGTGTGCAAGTTCACATCAGCATGAAATTTCATATGTGTGTGACAGGTCCCGGCCTGAACGTATGATATTAATTTCGTCGATGGGCGTGGCCAAACGGCTTGACCACGCCCTTTAAACAGCAGCCCCCCCGCCACGTTTGACCGACGTGCACGAAACTTGGTACACACGTGTATCACACCCAGACGCACAAAAAAGTCTCTTGGACCCATAGGCCAAACCCCACAGGAAGTCCGCCATTTTTAATTTCCTGTTAAGTTTGGCGTTTCATTTGTCGCGCATTTTAACAAACTCCTGCTAGAGGAAGGATCAGAACGGCTTCAAATTCGCTGGCTACCTTCTGCACTACACTCTCATCAAAAGTTACTGAAAGATATTCCTCAAGTTGAAGGGCGTGGCCATAGTGGGGCGGCGAATGTTGGCGTTTCGCCATAAATTCAATTTTTTAATTTTTTGCTATAACTTCTGTATAAATAGTTCAATTTGCACCACACTTCACATGTCTGATAATAGTCTGGCCCCGAACACACCTATATGAAAATATTCCATAATTCTCATAGCGCCCCCTGTTGGTGACAGGAAATGACATGTTTTACAGTTTGAGGTCCTGATCCCAGCACGTTGACCATATCAAACTCCAATCTGGTCTGAAAAGCCTTAAGACCATGATGATGCTACATCATGAAGATCAGGGCGTCTCGTGAAACGGCGTTGCCCTGGCGGCGTGGCGAAGGTCCATGTTTCGCCAACACACAGGAAGTTGCTATAACTGTACTGTACGTGCTCTGATCTGCCTGAAACCTCACATGTTTATTAACAGTCCCAGTCTGAACATATGGTATGAGTTTCGTTGATGTCCGTGGCCAAATGGCGTGGCCACGCCCATTAACGCGTTTCGCCAAAACACAGGAAGTGGCTTTAACCTCCCTGTACTTGGTCAAAACTGCCTGAAACTTTACATGTTCATTAACAGTCCCCACCTGAACATGTGATATGAGTTTTGTCCATGGGTGTGGCCAAATGGCTTGACCACGCCCTTTGACGTGCGGCGCCGCAAATAGTGAGTTTCGCCGATGTTTACGAAAATTGGTACACATATGTATCACATGGAGATGAACAAAAAAGTCTCTTGGACCCATAGGCTAAAGTCAACAGGAAGTCGGCAATTTTGAATTTCGTGCTCAATTTTGGCGTTTTTCACATGACCTATTTTAACTAATTCCTCCTACAGAAATGTTTCAATTGACTTGAAAACTTGAGTGGACCAACTAGACAAGTGTGTGATTAAAACTTATTAAAAGATTTGGTCAGTGCTAAATGCTGTGGCTGTAGCGTGGCGGCGAATTTTGGCGTTTCGCCATGAAACAGGAAATTGCTATAAGTTTAGTGTAAATTGTCCAATCTGCATCAAACTTCACATGTGTGATAATAGGCATGCCCTGAACACATCTACATAATACTGGGGGCAGGAAATGACAGTGAATTCCTTTCAAAAGTAGTTCACCTAAGAATGAAATTGCACTCAATATCTACTCATTCCTGTGCTGATGTGAGGAGGGATGAGGATCTCCAGTACAATTGTGTGCATGTATTTCCAGTGTCAGAGGCTACAGTTGACAATGAGGCTGAAAACACGGTGTAAATGGTGTCTTTTTGGGTTACATTTTACCGTCGCCTCTTACAGACACTTGAATCACACCGCAGGAGCGGTACGGGGACATTTTGTGGGTTATTTGTGCGCACTTGAGGTCTTCACCCGTCCCTGCATCGGCACGGGGGTGAGCGGGTGTTGAGAGCCGTTTGGTTTTCTGGGGCGGACCGTGGCTTCGGGGCGACGTCGGACGGTCGCGGCGACGCGTGGCCTCTCCGCTCCGGGGCGGGTCCGGCCGGCGGGCGGCGGCCACACACAGAGTGGCGCGGCGGTGCTCGGGCCCGGTCACAGCTGCTTGCAGCTTTAATTATTATTATTATTATTCTGGCAATAGTAAATCGCATATTTGGAGGCCTTAACATGTCCGAAAACTCATGAAATTTGGCGGCCGCGTCAGTCCCGGCGAAAAATTACGTAATTTAGGGGTCTCGCGAATGGGCGGGGCGAAATGGCTCAGTAGCGCCATCTACAGACGAGCCCCGACGGCATGTTTGTCCGACGCGCACGAAACTTGGTACGCAGATAGAACACACCGGGACGCACAAAAAAGCCTCTTGGAGCCATGGGCTAAACCCTACAGGAAGTTGGCCATTTTGGATTTGGCGCCCGTTTTTGGCGTTTTCCACGTGTCGAATTTGAACAAACTCCTCCGACACGGTTCGTCATAATGACTTCAAAATCGCTGTGTACCATCTAGACAACTGTGTGATTAAAAGTTGTTAAAAGTTTCACGGCATGTTAAAGTGCCTGGATGTTATGTGGCGGCGAATTTTGGCGTTTCACCATGAAACAGGAAATGGCTATAATTTTTGGGGTACATGGTCAGATCTGCACCAAACTTCATGTGTATGATCAGTGTATGGGCCTGAATGGCAATATATGAAAATATTCCATAATTGTCATAGCGCCCCCTGCTGGCGACAGGAAATGTCATGTTTCACAGTCTGAGGTCCTGCTCCCACCATGTTGATTATATCAAACTCCAACTTGGTCTGAAAAGCCTTAAGACCATGATGATGCTACATTATGAAGATCAGGACGTCTCGTCAAACGGCGTTGCCCTGGTGGCGCGGCGAAGGTCCATGTTTCGCCATAAAACAGGAAGGTGCTATAACTGGACTGTACATGGTCAGATCTGCCTGAAACTTGACATGTTTATTAAGAGTCCCGGTCTGAACATATGGTATGAGTTTCATTCATGTCCATGGCCAAATGGCTTGGCCACGCCCATTAACGCGTTTCGCCAAAACACAGGAAGTGGCTTTAACCTCCCTGTGCTTGGTCAAAACTGCCTGAAATTTTACATGTTCATTAACAGTCCCAGTCTGAACATGTGATATGAGTTTTGTCCATGGGCGTGGTAAAATGGCTTGACCACGCCCTTTGACGTGCGGCGCCGCAAATAGTGAGTTTTGGCCGACGTGCATGAAAATTGGTACACATATGTATCACAGGGAGATGAACAAAAAAGTCTCTTGGACCCATAGGCTAAAGTCGACAGGAAGTCGGCAATTTTGAATTTTGTGCTCAATTTTGGTGTATTCCACAAGACCTATTTTAACTAATTCCTCCTACATAAATTCTTCAATTTACTTCAACACTGGCCTGGAGCATCTAGACAAGTGTGTGATTAAAACTTATTAAAAGATTTGGTCAGCGTGAAACGCTGTGGCTGTAGCGGGGTGGCGAATATTGGCGTTTCACCATGAAACAGGAAATTGATATAACTTTAATGTAAATGAGCCAATCTGCATCAGACTTCACATGTGTGATAATAAGCATGCCCTGAACACAGCTATGTAATACTGGGGGCATGAAATGACAGTGAATTCCTGTAAAAAGTACTTCACCCAAAAATGAACTTGCACTCAATATCTATTCATTCCTGTGCTGATGTGAGGAGGGATGAAGATCTCCAGTTCACAAGACACTCCCTGAGTTTAAGCAGAAAACAGAACTGTAGTCAAATCCAGCTCAATTGAAGAGTGATCAGTTTTAAAATGAAAAAAATAAACAGAAAAACAAACAGAAAATGCCTCCATGCTGCACGAATGCTGTAATCCTGGAAGGCACTCAGATAACACACAGCATTCTTCTCAGAAATAGTGACTTGTTAGGAACACAGTTTAACTAACTTTCAACAGAGAAGACAATGTCTGAAGACTTTCACATAGAAGAGAAACATCATTTCTTTGCTGCAGCTGTATTACTTGGGCTACAGCATGTGTACCAGCTTCAGCTGTGTGCACGCACTTCCAGTCTTTGAGGCTACAGAATTGTTTAATCTGCATCAAACTTAACATGTGTGATAATAGGCATGCCCTGAACACAGCTACGTAATACTGGGAGCAGGAAAACACTGAATCCCTTTAAAAAGTAGTTCACCTAAAAATGAAATTGCACTCAATATCTACTTATTCATGTGCTGATGTGAGGAGGGATGAAGATCTCCAGTACACAAAATACTCCAAGAATTTCCACAGAAAACAAAACCATAGTGACATCCAGTGCAATTGAAGTGAAGAGTGATCAGTTTTATAATGTAAAAATGAACACAAAAAGCTCACAAAATGTCTCCATGCTGCACCAATGATTTAATCCTGGAAAACACTCAGACAACAGACAGAGTTTTTCCTCAGAAACAGTGACCTGTTATGCATAGAGTTTCCTTAGCAAACTTTCAAAACAGAAGAAAATGTCTGAGCACTTGGACATAGAGGAGAAACAGTGTTTTTTGGCTGCAGCTGTGCCGCTTGGGGAAGAGCTTGTGTACGTGCTTCAGCCGTGTGCATGCATTTCCAGTCTCAGAGGCTACAGTTGACAATGAGGCTGAAAACACGGTGTAAATGGTGTCTTTTTGGTTACATTTTACTGTCACCTCTCACGGACACTTAAATCACACCACAGGAGCGGTACAGAGACAGTTTGTGGGTCATTTGTGCGCACTTGAGGTCTTCACCCGTCCCTGCATCAGCACGGGGGTCAGTGGGTGTCGAATGCCGTTTGGTTTTCGGGGCGGACCGTGGCTTCGGGGCGACGTCGGACGGTCGCGGCGACGCGTGGCCTCTCCGCTACCGGGGCGGGTCCGGCCATCGGGAGGCGGTGGCCAGCCCCCCGAGTGGCGCGGGGGTGCTCGGGCCCGTTCATCGCTGCTTGCAGCTTTAATTTTTCATTGTTATTGTTACCAGCTTTCTGTATTGTGTTGTGTACTTTGTTATGGACCTGAAATATGTACAATTTTGTTGAATAAAATTAAAAATATATATATATATCACAATAAAACAAAAAATAACATAAATATAATAGAATAGAAAAAAAATGCAAAAAAGAAAACATAGAACACAACAGAATACTTAAATTGTATAAGACAAGAATAGAAAATAATAGAATAAATGTCAAAATGAAGAATACAGAGTAGAAAAACTAAGTCAAGTTAACAAACCAGAACGGAATAGAAATCCTGCTGACTTCATATAAAATTAATAATAAAGCAACAGATTTGTGTATAAGAATCCAGCTACATCACGCTATATTCACCCCCTGGTGTGCTCCTTCATGTGATCACACTTTAAGAAAACAATCAAGGTTGTGTTTGTGTTTTACACACGATGCATGTGGTGTAATGAAGCGTCATGGCACGTCGCTGCCAGCAGGGGTCGCGGCACACCAACATGTTGCTGGTCAGGGAGGTAACATGAGAGGTGTGATGAACCTGGGATGTATATAGGTTCCTGAGCAGCATCGATAAAAGAGGGGAACACCTTGAGAAAGCCGCAGACGAGCCGCTCCGGAGCCACCGGCCGGATGGAGACGCAGCAGCGGAGCGCGGCGCGGCGCGGGGCGTGTGCGGCGCATGTGGACGCGGGCGAGCCAGGCAGCACACCGCAGGAATGTGTGCAGTTTACAGGCAAACACACATGCTCGGACATTAGTCTGTGTAGTGCTCTTGGCCGTTTTTAAGTTCTCTTTGAGAATAATTGGAGATACGTGGCCACATCGCCACTGCGCCCCCCGACGGAAACCTATAATTGGAGCGGAGCCAGTGACGCGCTGAAAATAACCAGGTTACCAAGAGCACCGGTCCATTTTGGGGAGGGCCCAGCACGAGGGCGCAGCACCATATATCAGCTCCTCCAGCTGTTTGGGAATACCCTGCTCATAATGTGCTCGTGGCTGCAGCATGGCAAGCAGGAGCAGCCGTCCTCTGTCTGTCTGTCTCCCGGGTTGTCTCTTCCCAGACTGGATATTGGGTGAGTGACTGCGTGCTGCTGGTGGTGGGTGCGCACTGGGGACCTCTCGGTGGGAAACGCAGAAGATTTTTTTTTTCTTGACGGAGGGAGGGCGGGAGGAGGGAGGGGGAGACTGGCACAAGGCGCGACGACACTGTTGCGTCTGCATGTTTTTCTCCTTGGACAGAGGGGGGAAGATAGGCCGGGGGGACTGTAAGACTTCTTCCAAGAGACAATTCGTTCCCCCCTCCACCCCCCAAAAGGATAATCTTGCTAAATTTGGGATGCGTGCAACACCAAGTGATCAGATATTACTGGGGCGGCGGTGCTGCTGGTCCTGGCGCGTGGATGGACGGTTAAGTTGAACTTCGTTCACAGACGCGATCTTCTCCAGACGACCAACCAGCCAGACAGACAGACAGTCGATCTGCGCTTTTTACGCGAAGTCTCCATATGGCACCGGGATGCTGACACCTGCCCGGTGCGCAGGTAACCACAGCCGGGCAGCATCACCTACTTCTCCAGACCGACGGGTATGTATCGGCGTGGTCACATTCCTTCATTAGCTCGTCTGGAAGTAAAATCCGGTGGTATAAAAGACATTTTCCAGAATCCAGAGGTACACCTTTGGAGTTTCATCCTCATAGAGTCCCCTGCGATGGGGCTGATGATGATGATGGTGTGTGTCAGAGGCTGGGTCTTTGCGGGCAAGGTGAGTCCTCAATTCGTTCAACTGGCCTACAAAGTCCCAGTTTCTGGCTCATGTGACCACCAAGTTAGAGAGAATTCACTTCTGAAACATTTTATTCTATTAAAGAAAAGGAAATAGGGAGCAGATGGGAAATCCTGAGGAGAAATAGTGAAATTTTAGAGATAAAGTCTCACAGAGGTTGGTGAACGCACCATTTAATACCACTGACCGATAATGTGATCAATGGTAGTTTTGGGGGAACATAATGGGATATTAATAGACTCAATACAGTCCAAAGGTAATATATTACACTTATTTTTTAAAGACATAATATGTGAGCTACACAAGGAATAAAAGTGCAAAAGAGGACCATGTTTGCAAACAGCTGCAGGTACTTAATCAGAGGAAATGTAAAAGCAATCTAAAATTAACTATTTAGTAGTTCAGAGAATCAAACAATGAATGTCAATGCAATCATTCTCCTAAACCTTTAATTGGCCAAACTTGAGTTTTACATGGAGTGTCACAGAAAACCAGAGCAGAGGTACTTTCTGTCTGATGCACACAATGATGAACAAGTTTCACATGCCATTGCTCCAGAAAGAAAAAAAAACAACAACAAAAAAAAAATGGCTCTGCATTTTTCTGCTGGCCTCATTCTGTTACACAGCTCTTGAAAAATAGTTTTCAAAACAAATCATCGTTTGGGATTTAATCCAGCCCAATCAAAAAATAGGCCAAAATAGAAAACAAGTTAAAGGGAAACTTAGTTAAGTTATTGAATTAATCTCTCTTCAAAGAACACACATGATAAAAACTTAAATTAGCTGCGTTACAAGCAAATTACTCACATCCTCTGTGAATTCAGATGAGCAATTTAATCCAAAGTTGAATCATTGCTACGGAAGCACACAGCTCAAACTTCATATTAGCATACTGAAATTAATAAAAGCAGACAAAGTAGCTATACTCTATTATGTCGAACAAGTGTGTCAAGTGGGGAAGAAGTTGTTTTGGAGGCCTGTTTCTATATCTGTCCTGACCCTAGCATGCCGTACATACCTCACTAATGAATTTAGCATCCTGACACTAGATGCTTTATGTAATTAATAGAGCGGAGGGCCGTGGTGGCATATCCGTGCTGCAAGTGACACATAGGTAAGACATTCGCTGAAGCATGGGATTTTTATTTTAAAAACACAAGACCTCGGTGATTATTAAAACATGCCTAAAAACGGTTGTGTAAATGACTCCACTGACATCGACCTCACAGTTCCATTAATCTTTCCGTCAGTTTTATTTATGAAAAAGTTAATGTACTTGATCATAAGTTATTTGCAGACCATGTATAACAGATCAGTGGCAGGTCATTTGTTTTTACGAGCCCGTTATTTCTTGTTAGGTCTCTAATAAGTTGTGCGGAAAGTTGACAACTCTAATAGTAGTCAAGTAGGCCGACCGATACTGGATCGATATTAGGTTAAAAAAAATTCTGCTATTGATATATTGGACAATATTTTTGGGGCAGAATGTAATATATAAAATACAGAATATATACACATATCTTTTTTGTAATAATCTCTCCTAAGTTAACAGTTGTAACAAAGATATGTAAAGGAGGCAGGTTAGTTTACAGTTTAACATTATTGTTCAAAATGATATCAGGGCGTTGAAACAGTAAACTTTCACCTGTATTTTTAATAATTATAAATAACTATAAATAAAAAAACAAACAGAGCTAAATATATGTATATTAGGGCTGCATGATATAGTAAAAAAAGAGTTGTATTTCAATTGTGTTGTGATCCAATTAGTGAGAATGATCATTTTTGCATCACAGTTTTCATTTTCATAGATGATGTGACATTTGTTGGAGTCTGCACCAAACAAACATGTTTGTTACATCAGCAGAACAAGATTTTAGGTCAGTACACCTCTGTAGCTCTGCTTCGTTGTTATGGCGTTTTATCACATTTTTCATTTCTCAACAAAAAAATCACAAAAAAGATCACATATACAGCAAATACTGCCTATAAATCTACAAAAAAAAAATCTGCATTATATGCCATTAAAGAAAAGGTTTCATATATGCACATATTGGGCAGCATAATATACCGATATACCTATAATATCAGTCGATCAATATATTGGTCAGTCTCTAGATCTGATCAAATTCCCTGTGACTGTAAAAACCTCACTGCTAATTTCTGTTAAAAGCAGGAAATATAGATGTCTGCCTTCTCTCTGATATAATGGAATTAAATCACACTTGGCTTGTGGTGTTCAAGGCGCCAAAAAATACAATGAGCAATGTGTCTCTCCAGAAATCAGGACCCAGTTACTCAAGATAATCCACAGACTTTGTTGTGAGCAGTTTCATGTAGAACTGTTTTCTTTCTATGATAGAATCTACTGCAACTACTTTCTTTATGCGGTAGAATCTACCAGAACTACTTTCTTGCTGCTAGCAAGAAAGTGAAAAGAAAACAGCTCCTACATGAGACTGCTCACAACCAAGTCTGAGGACTATCTTGAGTAACCAGGTCATGATTTCTGGTAAGAGACATGGGTAAGACATTTTTCAAATTGATTTTTCCGGCCCTTTGAGCACCACAGGCCGAGAGCCATTTAGTTCCGTTATATTTGAGAGAAGGTGCTGGCCGATATTTCCAAAATTCTACAACTCACATTAAAACAATCTAGACGGATAAATAGCGCTACAAGCCAGAGGAAAAATATGTACTTTTTGATTTTGGGGAGAACTGTCCCTTTAAAATCAAACGGAGAGAATAGATGAAAATGTTTCCACTCAATAATCATCACTGATTCCCTCTAACGTAGCCTACTAAAGCGGGATGACACATCACAGAAAGCAGATAAAGTCACTCCGGCCAAAAGCTCTCCATATATGCTGCAGGAGAGCACGAGCCAGTGAGCGGGTATGAGAGAGCAGAGGGCCTAGTAAGGGAGGCTTGGTGGAATGAGCCTGGTTTGAATAAGCAGCATGGCTACGGGGAGCTCTGGGATAGTCACCAAGTGTGCTGATTAAAGTTGTGATATTAAACAGTGCTGGCTGCCGCCGCCTGCCAAGCCTCTCTCAGTGGCATTTCACATTGTTTAAAAGGCCCAATCGGACTCATCTCGCCACTTGCTGCTGCACAGCGTTGCTTACATCTTTTTATTTTCCACCACGGCTGTCTCATATACCGTCCTCACGGCGTTTGTTGTGAGACTTACTTTAAATAGGCTTTCCCTGCATTTCCCCAGTTTGTTCTGTGCGCAGGGGTCACTGGGTTCATGTTCATGTTATTGTGAGCATCATATAGAAAACTCTGCTGGAAAGCAAAAGGCTTCAGAATGTGTTTACCTTTTCTGTGAAAGCTGAACTCCTCTAATGAACACGCGGAGAGTTCCTTCTCGGAAATTCTGCTCTGAACTCATTCAACCCCCTTTAAAAACGTCACTGCAAAACCCAATAAAACTCTGCCATTATAAATATACAATTCATAAATACTGGACGGCATGCACGTTTTTTTGTAAAATATATGACCCAGGCCCCCTTCAAAAGGTCAAACTTCACACGCTGTGGTCACTCCAGGTTGTTGCGTTTCTTCAGCAGCGACTGAACAGATACCAAAGTTATGCACCCAACTGCACTCGAGGAGCCAGTGAAATGTTGTAGTTTGATCTCAAAAGTCTGGAATGAGACATAGAAAGATTAGGGAGGGAGGGAGGGAGAGTGAAAGAAAAGGCAGCAAGAAAAGTGAGGGACTTTTAGGGGCAGCTGTGTTTTATTAACCCAGTCATAATGCCCCTAAAAATCCTTATTGCTCTTGCAATGGTCAACAAATCTCCTGTTAAAGCATTTAGAGGATCTCACATTTACTTCAACAACCTGTTGTTCTGCAGGGCCACGTACATATAGTATAGGGCTACAAGTAACGGTTACTCTTTTATTGTCAGCTAATCTGTTTGCAGTTGTTTGCTCTGTAAAATGTCAGAAAATGGTGTAAAATGTCGATCAGTGTTTCCTAAATCCAAAGGTGACGTGCTTAAATGTCTTGTTTTGTCAACAATCCAAAGATATTCAGTTTACTTTCATAGAGAAGTAAAGAAACCAGAAAATGTTCACATTAAAGAAGCTGGAACAAGATTAGTACTTTAAAAAAAGATGGTGCTACTTTACAATCAGGCTATCCTTATAAATGATTTAGAAATTGTTTATAATTGGGTTATTAACTAGGTTATAAACACTTTATACACCATTAATAAATAAGTTATAACAGTTTTCATACATCACAGGTTTCATCAAATGTTTTTTTCACTTGCCAGGTTGGGAAAGTGGGTTATAAATTTACTTGCACGAAGACAAATTTTACTTGCCCCTGTGCAAGTTTTTAGTTTTTATTTTTTAGCAATTTATCATATAACAAAGACTAAAGTTAATTATCGTGTAATTTACAGCTGCAGTGTATAAAATGTCAGAAAATAGAGACAATTTCTATGCCAGTTTTTCAAACTCCAAGGTGATGTCTTTAAGTGTCTTGTTTTGTCAGTCCAAAACCCAAAGATATTCAGTTTAGTACGACAACAAATGAAGAAAATGAGACACGATATTTGAGAAGCCGAAAACAGCAAGAGAAGAGAATTTTGCCTTCTATCCTTGAAAAACTACCAAACTGATTGTCAAAATAGTTGGCGCTGAATTTAATATTTGATTCATGCTCGATTACTTGTTGCACCTCTAAAATGCTGGCTGACAGAGGAGGCTAAGCAAGCGATGAGAACAGCATAGATAAATGTAGGATCACTGTTTGGTAAGCAACTTTTATTTAATGTGTTGTAACAGCTTATTAATGATTTATAAAGTGTTTACAGTCTAATAATATCGTAACTATAAATCACTTCTAAATTATTTGAAAGGTTATTCTTATTGTAAAGTGGTACCAAAAAGCTTAATTGATTATCAAAACAGTTAGTGATTAATCCAGTAGCTGAAAACTTAATTGATTGATCCGTGTGACTCTAGTATAATATCCTGTATGTACTGGTTTCACAGGTTTTAACGTAACTTAAACAAACTGTATAAGTCATAGTGCTTATTGAATTGCAGAGCACATGAGTGGAAGGATCCAGTCCCACGAGGAGCTGCTGAAATCGAACAGTAACAACAGTAACCTTCCTCAGGAGTTTCACAACACGTTTGCTGATGCAGATTAGCACAAAGTAGCAAATGTTGACAACTCTATCTGGGAGCTGCACTGGCAGAAAGAAAAGCGTCTCTTTGCTAACAATACCAGCGTTTCCCTCTGGCAGACTTATGAATTACGCCGTCATTATATTTCAGCACAAGTCTTAGTCGTAGTTTAAAATGCAGACGGGGGAGTCAACGCTCTGTGTCCTTCTGTATTTTTGACTTTGCGATCAAGTGCCAAGGGACAGATTGAAAAACAGAGAGGCAGGTAGGCAGGTAGACTGACAAATAAGACAGGCTGGCTGGCAAGCGGCGCAGGCAGACCTAAACAAATTCGGAGAGTATTAAGATACACAGTACAGGCTGGTAGGAATACAGGAAGCAGGCAGATGGGGGTATAAAGACAGGTAAACAATGAGACATCTTGACAAGGCAGCAGCCGTACAGTGAGATGCAGAAAATGGCAACCAGGCAGACAGAAAAAGAGAGGAGAAGAAGACATGCAGCGATACAGGCTGATAGAAAGAGGGACAAAGAGGCAGGCAGGCAGGCCATGGAGGACTGAGATCCAGGCCTGGGTGTGGTGAGGTGGGCTGTTGTGGCCTGAGAGCGGGTGGTGTGGAGTAGAGCTCTCGATGTTGGTGAGTGAGTCATCAGAGGGAGGCTATTCTGTTGAGTTTCCCTGTGGGACGGCCGTCGCTGAAGGAAGGAAGGAAGAATCCTCTTCACGTCGAGGGAAAGAGAGAGACGGACAGACAAGGGGAGAGGGAGTGAGGGAAAGTGTGGACGATGACTCAGGGCCACGAACCACATGGTGATGGAGGAGGGAGGGAGGAATTACTCATCAGAGCATGTGGAATCTCATACAGCTATCACAGGACTGACAGTGTGCTTCCCCCCATGGCTGCTGCTCAGCCGCCATCCAGCCGCCATTGGTCCCTCAGGCAGCAGCAGGACGCCAGTCAGCCTCGCTTTTACCAGCTGAGAACAGAGCGAAGGTGGGGGATCAGGCAGGGTGAGCCGGGGGTCAAAATTTCACAGGTTTTTAAAAAGAAAATTCTTTCATCAAAGCCGGATGCTGTCGAGTTTGGGCAGCTTGGGGCGTCACAAGGCACAAACTGACAATAAAAACAAGTTTTTCAACTTTTTATCAAGCTCAATGCATTTACTCTTTTAGCTCTGAGTCACATGACCCGCTTTTACTCTGTGCACTGAAACTTAAGCTGGATGACTGGGCTAGAAATTGATGGAATATCTGTACAGCATTGGACTTAATAACAAATATAAATAACTGTCAAAAGGAACATTAATAACAAACAGAAGTCTGTTTGATCCAAAGAAAAAGCAGAAAATAACCGTATAGATGACAGGAAAATTACAGTACAGGAAAATAGTGACAGAGTGAGAACTCCCTTTCTCTGTGTTAAAGAGCAGCTAATTCGGGTCTGACAACTCACCACCGTGTCAACTTTAGGTGTATTTCTCTGCTTTTACATGTCGTCTATAAACAACATCACACTGGCTGTCAGAAGCGCTCGCCACCTCAACCCTGGGTTAGACATCTCCACAGACTCACTGATGAGCCAGCAGTTTAGCTGCCTTGGCTAGCTAACAAGCAGCACAAAGTTCACTTAGTAAAGTTAAGTGTCTAGCGGTAAATAAACTGAAAAACAAACAAACAAACAAACCAAAAAAAAAAAACGATGAATCTGCTTACTTTTAGAGACAACAAACACTTGGTTAAGGTTTTGAAAGATCATGATTTGGGTTAAAATGATCACTCTTGCGAGATCTTTCACAGATCTGGGGTTCTTATCTAGACATGAGCCCGTCTCTGGGTGTAACGTTAACGTTGTGTTTTTCCTGCATGCCTGTACAACATGTATTGAAAGACAGACAATCACCAGCATTATTAGATTGTGGTACTGGGTTCTCAATGGCTCACTGACACAGATGAAATTTACTTGTTTGGCATCGAAATTTGGTACCAAATGACAAGATACTTTTCAGTATTCAGTAGCATGAAAGAAATTTGTTGGTTGCCATTAAAGTAAGGTTGGGTACAGAACTTTGATGCCTTTATAGTAATGAATGAATTGGTTCAGTGGTATCAAGTATTGCAAAATGCCTCGTCATTCAATAACCAAATACCTAAGGAGTTTTGACAGCTTTTATATTTTTATATAGCCCAACACTGTATAGATATTCCATCAGTTTCCACATTTTAGTTCACTTATCCAGGTTGAGTAAATTGCTCAGAGTAAAAACAGTTTCTCGAGCTGCTCCCAGGTCTTTGAACAGCTTCTGCCTTTGATGTGAATAATTGTACTATAATATATAATGATATTTTCTTTTTGTTAAAAGGGATTTTATAAAATTTGTGTCAGAAAAAAAAGTCATTCTGGTAGCGGTGTCATAAAACTTTTGAACAATACCCAGCCCTTCATTTAAGTATCAAAGTTGGGTACCCAGCCCTACTGTGGGTGTAAGAGAATATGGGAAGTCATAGAGCTTGAGTTTGACTTGTGGAGTAGCTGCAATAGTTTCTAGAAACACCTGAGTGTGGGAGGCCAGACTGGCTCAGGTCCTGGTTTTAATCAAGAATGAGAGGTATTATTGAGTGTAAATATTGAGGTATTTTGAAACAGGAGTTTCACCTTAGTCCCTGTCTGCTCATATTTCAGTTTTAAATTACAGCAAGTTGGTGCAGGTCTGTTTGCTCTTGCTCCGAATTAGGCAACACTGTCACAATGTTTAATCAAAGGAGAACTGAAAACAGCTTTATGAATATGCATCCACTGAACAGAGGGTGACATTTTAAGTCCAGTCCCTTCTTTTCTTCTCTGTCGCTCGGCTTACAAAACAGCTCTTTCATGGCTGCGTAAATCCATCTTTACAGTGATAAATGTGCCACTACAGCGAGCCTGTGGATGACAAAGTTGCACTGAATGATGACAAGACAGAGAATAGAGACGGGTGAAAGGGCTACCGGCACGACATGCACCACGGCTTCTCTTTATCTACTTGAGACTCAGCAGCATGAACCTGCAGATGTCCCTGAATGTGAGTGGTGTTGAATTAGGTGTTTAGACATAGCTCAGTGGTGGAGGGGGAAGCAGGAAGATTGTGCGACTGTGAACTCATTCACCCTGAATGTATATGTCCTATACACCTGTCTCTAATATTTTTGGTAGCTAATAACCAGGGGTGAGGGACTTGTGTCGTAAGAATTAAGTCACAAATTTGAGGACTTCAGACTTGCTTGACTAAAACTGTTTAAAGACTCGACTTGACTTTGACCTGGTATTCATGATTTGAGACTTGACTTAAACTTTGGTATGATGATTTGAAAAGGCTTGACTTTTTAAAAGAAAATATTTGCATTTTTCTGGGCAGACCAGCAGAAGCCGTAACACAAGGCAGACACCATGGAGGAAGACAGTTCAAAAATAATAAAATTTTGAAATTAAGATTGCCACAAAATGTCAAATATCATTTAGATATCATTCTTAAGTATAAACAACTGAAAATAAAACTGAACTTTTCATGGCCACTGTCTTTTACGGCTGCGACATACAATTATTTTCATTTTAGACTAAACTACTGCTAATTTTCTTAGTTAATAAATTAGTTGTTTGGTCCATTATATGCAAGAAAATGGTGAAAAATGTTAAGGTGAGATCCTTAAATGTTTTGTTTTGCCCACCACCCAACGATACTCAGTTTACTGTCATACATGAATGAAGAAACCAGTAAGTATTCACATTTAAGAAGCTGGAATCAGAGAATTTTGACTTTTTTTTCTTGAAAAATTACACAAAGTTTAACTGCTAAAATAGTTGGCAGTTAACTTAAACAATGACTTGACTTACTTGACATACAACAGGGACTCAACTGAACTCGCTTCCTTCTCACTACAGTAACTTGGGATTTGCGTGAGACTTGAGACTCACTTTTGTCTTGCACATATGTAACTTACTCCTACCTATGCTAACAACTTTTTACATTTGCATGCAGCATAAAAAGATGGTGATGAGTAAACCATGCTGGCATGACTCAACAGGTGAAAGAGGCACGCCCATAAGACTAGTTTAGGCCCCCCCCCTTTAGCAGTGCCGGCAGAGTCCCAGATCTCTCTTGAACGCAGGTTGCCATTAGGGTGTGGGCTGTCAGAGCTCCAACACCAGAAGAACCACTCAAATCCAGAGCAAACACTGCACACAAAAGCGAGAGGGCAGGAAAAACTGGAGCAGACCTTCCCTATGTGGATCCCTCCAGCACCCCTCTTAAAAAATGAGAATGAACCCTCCTGACCTGTTTTTAGCCAATCAGCCGGTGAGAGTGAGCTGTGGTATGACTAGAGTAAACAGAGAGGAGGGTAAATCAGCCATTACATCTCTTTGATGGTGATTTCCCCATCTCACTAATACTTTAACCCAAAATAATGTCATGCTACTGTTGCTGTCCACTTTTTGATCCTCTGGTGCTGGTTCAAACCAGTTATAATGTGAAATGTTTACTGTGTATCACTAAATTAAAATGGTTTGCACCATGCAAACCAGTCCTTATGAGGACTTTATTTGTTGCTAAATATTTACACTTAGTAACTGCCAGGTGTAACTGTTCAGGTCCAGATGAAACACCATTTTGAGAATATCAAGCTTCCATATCATGGCAAATTTCCCACTGAAACAGGATAGGCAGGCAAGATAGGGACATAAGGCAGGAAAGTGATTTGGACATTGAAAAGTGGGCTTGACCTAAAAGAATTACAAGGCGTTTTTCATTTCATCTCAACTTTAACTAACAAACTGAATTACCCACAAAGCTACCCTTAGCTTGATAATAGATGACTCATTTAGACTGGATATGGTCCAGAGACATTTGATAAAATCCTGTGATGGGTAATTACAAGTACACGTTATGCCAAAAATGTCAGACTTACACCATATATACACAGCCTGTTTAGCAAAAGTAGCACATTAGCTGAACAGCAGCAGCAGCTTCAGCAGGGCAGCATTAACAACATGCACATTAACCATGGCTTGATGGTCCATGGCCACAAAAAATTAGTTGTGGCCACCAAGTTTTATCCCTTTAGTACGAGCCTTTGCCAACACAATGTTACAGTTCCACAAACAATGTCATGACTTTGCACCTTCTAGTTCAACACTCTATAAAAACAGCAACCAGCATTTGTTGATGACTACTTACCCATATGTCGGGGTTACTGATGTCTGGGTTTACTAAGCCTGCTCAAACTGCTAATGTGATCCATACCAAAGAACCAGAAATGGTGGACTATGAAAAAAAAAAAGGCAAGTAAATGTACGTAAATGTAAGCAGGGATTTTAAGTAACTAATATATATATGTGTGTGTGTATGTATACACAAAAGGAAGTAATGTACTGCAGTGTGTGCTTCAACTAACTGAGAAGTTTAGCTCATTTTTCATCCTTCACGACCCACCACATCACAATTCATGGGAAAAGTGGACATCACAAGTGTTACAGTTAAGAAACGCTGTGTTAAGTTACGTTAAATTGCCTTTTATGTAATCTAGTTACATAAGTTTACATTTGGGCCACAAAAAATGTACTCTGGCCACCAAATTTAGGAGCTTGGTGGCCCATGGGGGCAGTGCTTAAAACTATTAGCATCTATCCCTGCTTTCAGCCACAGAACCTAGCATACAGTCACTGTAGCTACGTGTGTGAAACAGCAGAAAATTGTTTTGAAGCATAAAGATATGTGCATCGTGTGAATAAAATATGGGCTGTGCATACAGCTGGATTGATTAAAATGAGTGTATCCGTTCCATCAGACGCATGTGCTGCGTCTTCTGTGGAGACATGCCACTAAAAGACCAAATAATTTCAGAATTTCAGGCATCCTTTTGCCCCCTAAAACTATTATTTTGTGGAAGTTGTGCTACAGCTTGTGATGCTACACTGACTGTCTGTTTACATAATTGATTGCTTTTGATTAGATGGGGCTACATATGTTTCCTAGCAACTGATTTAGACATCACTACGGCCTTCACATTTTTTAATATTTACAGTAGTGGTGCAACCCAAGTTTAATAAAACACTAGGTTAAAAGTAGCTAGTTGTTACTAGATTTACAAATAGCTGCTACAACCCTGGTCCTGTAAAACTATTATGTAAATGATCCACTTATGGATTCCAGCATTAATATATAAATTCTGGAAGAGATAAATTCAAGATGATCCTTTTGAATAGGTCTGGCTGTGCTGCGGTGCGAGTGAGTGTATGCAATAGATGGACTGAAAGGTCAAAACAAACACACGAGTCCCAGGTGTGATCTATAGGTGTGGAAGGTGTGTCTTTCTCTCGTACACATACATCAAAATGAGATCTTTAGACTCGGGGGTCAGCTCTGTGTACACACACACGTATATTCAGTCACACTCATACAAATGCACATAGACTCACGACCTCTCCTTTACTCTGTTTGCTTTTTATATGGAATGCCAAACCTGCTCACAGGTATTTAACTTTTCTGTGCCGGCTTGTGCTCAGTTCAGTCAGCAGCTGGGCCTCTTCTTCCTCTGTTAGTTTTGTGATCATGTTTCTGCTATACACATAAGCAGAGTGTTGATGTACTTTATGTATTGTGTGAAACTATTTGCTGCAGTATTAGGAGAAGTACAGAGCTACTATACTGCCTGAGCTTTAGTTCAGCCTAAATATTTTGAAAAGTCATTCCTCCTCTCTTCGTCTCCATCCTGTGCCAACCATTGACAGGGGCACGTTGTTTTCCAGTTGTTTTCTGGCTATTTGGGGTCACCGATGCATGTTGGCAGACCTCATCGGTACTTTCTCTTTGCATTGCAAAATTTGTTGGAGGCTGCACTCGGCTCAGCGCTTGTGTGCCCCGGTGTTGAGTAACAATGAGCTCCGCGGGGCGATTGGCAGATGCCTGTTTGATGCGGCAGATACAGTCATGCCATTGTGTGGAGTCAGCAAGTGAAGTGTGTGTGTGTTCATGTGTGTATGTGTATAAAGGGTGAGGAAAAGCGGGTGTTTGTTTTGGCAGAGCAATCATTTGCCAAAGAAGTGGTTGGTTCCTGTGCCAGATCTCACCAAACAAACCTGTAGCAGTGAGTGTTTTATCTGTCCAGCCTCTCCAGTAGTGATAATGGGAAGGTGGCCATTTTACTCCTCACACCTACCTCTTCACAACTCTTTTGTGAGCTAAGAGGGATAATGGTGAGCTGTGGTAGATAGATTGTTTAAAGGAGACATCTGTAATATATTTACTGTAATAAATCATAAAATTGATGTGTCATCAGACATAAAAGAAACATGCTAAACTAAAGGAAACATGATAAATTAATGCAGAATAGTTAGTTAATAGTTTCTGTTAATGAGTGGTAAGAAAAGATTAATACGAAGTAAAGCAGGCAGTCACTAAACTTTTGTTTTCAACATAACAGGCTAAGCTATAAGAAATTCTCAAACATTTTGGAAATTTGGCTTGATATGCTTAAAAATCACAGTTTCCTCTCTGCATCTTGAGGGAAAATTTATCCTCTGTTAAAAGCAAAAACAAAAATTCCAGCAGTGGTTGCTAGTAAATTATTTTGCTTTTTTCCCAGCATGTGTAAAACATGCAGGATACAATGTGTGCAGTTCCTGGAATGCATCTTTCACAGCGCTAGGCTGGCTGCTAACTCTTTCTCTCAGACAGTGAAGTAAGATAGGCTAAACGTGTCAATCAAAAATGAAAAACTCCTAAACAGTGGTCACAGAACACAGGTTTATTTGATTAAGTCCTGGAGTATTCCTTTAAAGGAGAAATATGTAATATGTTTACTGTGCTAAATAATAAAATGACCATGATATGTCATTAGAAATTCAGGAAAAATGCTAAGTTGAAACACAGGCTTCTTCCACAACGCTACAGCCAGCATGTACTCATGTCTGGGCTGGAATAACTTTTTGTTCCCCGTTTCACATTTATTAGAATTGAAAGACTGAATGTTCACCAAATGAGTTAATGTCTGTTTATGAATTGTAAGAAATCATTAATAATCTTTTAGTAGGAGTAGGTGTTTGTAACGGTTAAATTGAGAAATATATTAATGGAGTCTGGCTCTGAAAATACACAATCTGGACTGTGTATTTTCACAGTGTTTTTTTTTTAGATAACAATCTTTACTGCAGATTGACAGATAATTACCTGAGCTTCTTTGAGTCTGGGTAGGAGGAGGTGGGGGAAAATGACTCGCTTCAACAGTAGATTTGATATTAAATAGGATTTCAATCAATTTAATATACAATCTATGGCTCCAGCTCACTATTTGTACCGCAGAACTAATTTCTGGATGCACACTTGTTACACATTGCTCCTGTAAAATAAAAAGAGACAGTAGTGGAGGAAAGCTGCTGTATCCCAAAACCTCCATGTAACGTTTGTAGTTAACAATGAGATGAAATAAACATTTTCAGCTAATCAGAGGCACGACAGAACCTCATGGTTGCTCTGATCTTTTCTTTCTACTCGCTGTGGCTCACTTGAAGTCCCATTGTCTGGCCTGAGCCAACATCCTCCAGTCCAGAGGGCCTCTGTGCCAAGCCTGGCTCTGAGGATATTACAAAAAGGGAAAACCCATCTTCCCCAAAACCTTCTTCCATTACAGAGAAGAGGTTTTCCGCTTCTATCGAAGCTGTCAATGGAAGTTATTCAAGCCACTTGGAAAACATCAATTGCTGCTTTTTTTGGTCTTCATGTTGGCAAAATCACCAGTCACGGGGACAGCATGATCCTTCCATAGTTGGTTTTCAGAAGAAAGGGAGATTGTGTGTGTGCATGTGTTTTTGTACCCTTGATACTGTTTAGTGTTGTATGAAAGTATTGTTGATCTGCAGAGCACATGTGCAGCTGACAGGTCTGTGAAACATCAGCATCTGCGTTTCTTTTTTCAGCGTAAACCTTTGCAACTGATGTGGACATGAATAAATTGCCTGTGACTGTGGAGTATACCTTGTTAAGTGTTGAATGAAGAGCTGTTTTATGTTGGCACCACACTGATGGAAGCCACAATGTGACAGGCAGGCCCAAGGCGACCTTAAGCCCAGCAACGTGCCTTCTTGGAACTTCCATCTCATTCCTTGGGCATAAGAACAGTGGTGAAGCGCCCGTCTGACTCCAAAACCAACAGTTTTGGAAAGATCTTTTACATCTGCATCCCAAATAGACACTCGTATTTGACAGTGTTTTATTTTTCTTCCTTTATGCCTAATGTGTTTTCTTGTTATACTTGGCTGTTTTTGTCTTGATTCATCTCCTCGGTGTACAGGATGGGTTATTTTGGGCAGTGTGGATGTGTCAAATTAACAATATGCAAGACTTACAGTATGACTACACGCAGGAATATTGTGCGCATGTATTTTTTTAATGTCAGGTTTGTGGCAACAAAGTCCCCTCCTCATGTCAAAGTCACCACTTTTGATGTTGACTATTTTCCTAATGTTTCTCTGTAGCAAATCTTTTTCATTCAAATCATGAGATTTGGGGAATTATTCGCTTTCACGCTGAAAGACAAGAAAATCGTTAACACAAATGTCTCCATGTTAAGGTTGGGCATCTGGATGAATGGGTGAGACCATCTGCAGTTATTTATTTATTTATTTTTTCTTTTTGGAGGACCTTTTTCTGCAATTTTTGTTACTTTAGACAGACTTTCATTAAACAGTACAGTACACACCCACTGAGCCGAGTGGGTGGAAAACAGCCTGTGGAGCCAGAATATTTTCACATCTAACACGGTGATTTAAAGATTTATTTTGACCAAACTAGAGTTGGTAATTGTTGGAACAGTGGAAAGACTAACCGAGACCATTTTGTTGAATTTTATTTTGTTTTTCTGTCGAGTTTGACTGGATTGTGTTTCATTATGAGTTAACAAGGCAATTAAGTGCATCTTAGTTCACTAAAAGAGAGAAACTTGGATTCAGAAGGTGTAGTGTTGCATTTTTCCATTTAATAAGGAAAGTATGTGTAAGAATATTTCCTTTCTTGTCATTTTGTGAGTTTAATTTGTATATTAATGGGACATAGAGAACGTAGGCTTGCACAAATCTCCCAGCTGAAGCTCTGGGAGGTTTAGGCTGTGTGAATATATCACCGATCAGTGTTTGCAGGGTAGAGGTAAAAGAAAACGTCAATACACTGGAGTATCACGATATCATGTTTTGTGATACAATATAGATGCTCAAAAACACAGTACCATGTAGGGGTGTACCATTTCATATCAATCATGATATATATTATTATATGTTTTTTCCATTATAAAATAATTAAGAGTGATAATGTTAGTATTACATTGGAGGAAGAAGTTCCAAAAAAGGGGAGCAACTTCAGTGGTGTGGAATTGGTTTGGTTAGTGCAAGAAGACTCTGACTGTAAAAGAGACAATACAACAAATGAATTTCACCACCTCAAGCAGAAGCACCCAACTGAGTATAAGAAGAGCTCAACAGCTACTGTGACTTCTAAACCAAAAACATTTTTCAGTACTTTGTCATATCATCATGAATATTGTCATTGCAGAATATCATGAAATATCATGATATTATTTTAGGCCCATATTGATTGCATAAAAAAATAACTTTTTAAACTCAGATAGCAATAAATAAATCATGATATACTGAATTGTAACCAGTGTATATTGCCAGAATATTGCCAATACACAGCTGTATTGCTGGGCTGATGGTAGCCAGTAACATACCGCCAAACTCTACTACACTCAAGTGTTAAACTACCAGAAGCAACTTGTTAGCTTAGCATGAAGACTGGAAGCAGAGGGAAACGGCTAGCCTGACTCGGTTGACAGGTGAAAAAATACACCTACCAGCACCTCTTAAGCTCAATAATTAACACATTGTTACAAGCGTACCGATTGTCCAATCTGTGGTCACATTAAACACAACCAGCACAGCATCTGTCTTGTTCTACTCTTAAGTTCTACAAAGTGATGATGACTCATTCATTTTTAAATTTTACACTGCCAAAAATGCACACGTTTGTCACTCAACCCAAAAAAGTAGAGCGGTTTATAGTAAAACATAACAGGAAATTTCTAAAACCACATATGATTTCATATTGTACGTATGCAGACAGAACTGAAACATGTAAAGTAATGAAGTTCTTGTAATCCCATCACCTGTTAGGATTTTGTACTTTTTTAAAAATCAATTAATCTGTCAGTTATTTTAACAATTAATTGATTAGCTGTTTGTTTGATAAAATGCCAGAAAATGATGAAAATGTTGATAATTGTTTCCCAAAACCCAAGATGAGCTCCTCAAATGTCTTGTTTTGTCCACAACCCAGAGATATTCAGTTTATTGTCATTAAGAAATCATAAAATATGCACATTTGAGAAGCTGAAATCAGAAAATTTTGACATTTTTTCTTTGAAAAATATTGAAATAATATTTGAAAATATTCTCAACTCAAAACAACCAAAATAATTAATTAAAAAATACTTGGTTATTAATTTAATAGTTCACAACAAATATCGATTAATTGTTGAAGCTCTAGCATTTTGAAAGTTGTTCTATAATTGACTATATTAGTCTATATTGAGAAGAAAACACATGCTAGTGTTTTGAAAGAATGATGTGATTCTGAGTCATGTTTGTCATGTTTTATTAGTGTAGATACAGATAGTTTTTTTGGATTTTGAAATGTAGAGTTGGTATTTAATGTCAGTTTAATCTCTCAATGTGTGATTTTGAGCAGAAAATTAATTATTTGCCTGATTGTGTGATGTAGGTGTTGTTGCTGTGTTAAATGTATCTTATGTACTTATTAGCACTTCTAAAAAACGATGCTGAACTACAACACTGTAAGTTGTTCTAATGCTTGTCTGTTCTGATCCTGACCACCTTCATCACAGTCTGATCTCCTGTCGTCTCAGTATGCTCACGACTGGTGACATTTCAAAGTCTCTGTGTTCTTAATTGTCAAATAGCGTCTGGTTTTATTAAAAGAGGGGAGGATAGAGACGTCTCAAGGCAACATCGACAGAAGAGATTGAGACTAAAATGAATGTAACAAATGCAGTCTTTATCCTGCCAGCAGAGCCTTAGCAACAGCTACAGTCATTTCATACATCCATTTGTTATAAAGGGAAATGCAAATAGAATAAACACTTCCTTTCTCCCAGGGCTGCATGGGAGGATGGAGGTGAGGGCGGGGGAGGTCAGAGGGTGATGGAGTTTGGAGGATAAACTCAGCTTATCTTTGTGCACCCAAATTCCCCTATCAGCCCCCTCCCATCCATATTAAACTGCTCTAATAGTGTGCAAAACTAACACAGTCCGTGCCTAAAAAGCTATTAAAGAACCTGAGCAACTTCATTTCATTATTTAAAATGTCAAAAGCTTGAATGAGCAGCCTTTTATACAATAAACAATCCCTCCAGGAATAATTAACACAAATCCAACCATTCCTCATTTGTGTGAGGTTGCAGTTTAGTCTGCAGATTTTTTACCAGCAACTGCATTTTCTCCTAGATAATAATCTAATTCAGAAGCACCACAACAAGCACAGGGCAGATAATATTAAACTTCGAACTTATCAAACTTAATTTTAAAAGCGTTAATGCCCAGGGGATTATCAGTCCCCTGAAGTTAGCTACTCAACAAGCTTTACCGACTGAAATGCTTGCGAGCCTTTTGTAACTTAATACCCAAACTTAACCATCATCTTCTTAATATCTGAAACTAACCTCTTGATTAATGGAGTTTGTTGATAGTGTCACATGGCATGCAGAATGATTATAATGGATTTATTTTTGGTGCTGATGCACTTAATTTTCTGTATATTTAACATAGCGGAACATGAGGTTGCCAAATGAGGAGCGATAAGACCAAACAATGCTGACACTGAAGTCTATTTATTGGGCACTGTGAGTCACCTCCGATACTGCGCCAGTTGGTGCATGAGATGAAATGAGTTTTTGTTGCACCTGAAGCTCTTTTTCACCAGCAGAATCATCTGAAGACCATTTAAACTCCTTTTGGAACCTGTACATGTGTACATACGGAAGCCCATTTCCACCAGTATGATGAAACAACAACAAAAGAAATCCTATAAGTCATTATGATGAGACACTTTCTAATAATTTAGTATATGAAAATAGTATAAATAGTAGTATCTAAGTCATTATTTTGAAAAAGTTTCTCATCATAGTGACTTACAAGATCTTTTTTTCATCACCTTGGTAGAAATTGGTTCTATAATGAGTCTTGTGACATTTTGAAACATGCTCAGTTTATTGCAAAATTGGTAAATGAAAGGGTCATAAAATTCCTTCCAGTTTCTCATGAAAGTATCTACAGATTAAGATTTTGGCTCCAAACATCACAAATAGTCTCTGCAAGATGTTGCTGGGTCAGAATAAAGCATGTGCCGAGGAGAATCGACAATTTGATGATTTATTTCAAATCAGTGGGAACTGACAGAATTTTTCCATGTGTTGTTTTCAGTTGTCTGCTGAGGTGTTGCTGTCAGTCTGGCGGTGTCCCACTCATGGCTGTCAGCAATTAGCATCTAGAAACATTTGTGATGCAGCTTCGGGCGCCTTCTTTATTTTAAAAAAAACCAACAAAAAAAACAGAGCAATTACATGAGGAGCAGCGAAACGCATTTCCAGTATTCCTACAAATCCAGAGCAACGATCTAAGATCATAGTTGTCAAAATAAATAATAGATTGTTGCACATAGATCTATGGCTCATCAGAACATGATACTCAAACTATTAATACGAACCCAACAGAGACAGTCCACCAGTGTCCTGGGACTGCACTTCAGCAATGCTGATGTAGTTAAAGTAGACAGGTAAAGCATCATGTCCCAAAAATTCTTAACCAAAACAGCAACTCATTAAAGTTTTGGAAATGTGGGCCACTTTTACAGCAGTTTTTTTTCTTCTCAGTCCTCAGCTCATGTTGCAGGTAATTAGGTAGGCAAACATTGAATTTGTATGTTGGCTGCAAATCTAGAGGCCGACGGTGTTTTATCCTGACTATGTTACATTACAAGGACTTATTTGGGTAGACTGGCAAGGCACTGTAGCACTGCAGCAGACACTAACATCTTTAGTGTCATTTTGGGAGTCATTTCAACTCCAACCTGATACACTCGTGGCTGTTAAAGCCAGTGACGGTTGGATGAAAAACTCTGACCTGAGTAGAACAGATGAGAATGGGTGAAATTCTGGACAGCAGAATTGCAGACGGGTGTGTCACATCAGAGGGATAAAAAATAATCATTTAGAGTAACGTCAGACTGTATCTATTTTATGCCTCTGCGCCAATGACAGCTGTGACCCTGGCATGGCATTAAGTTTTTGAGTTGTCCATCTGTCCTGTTCTTGTGAACACAATATCTCAAGAACACCTTGATTGAATTCCTTCAAACTTGGCACAAACGTCCACTTGGGCTCACTGATGAACTGATTTGAATTTGGAAGTCAAAAGTCAAGGTCACCGTGACCTTTCAAAAATGTTTTTGGCTGTAAGCATTCAATTTTGACAGACTGTTGCCGTTCTGTCATCTCAAACCAGTTTGGCCATTCTCCTCTGACCTCTGGTATCAACAAGACATTTTTGCCTAGATAACTGCCACTCACCGGATATTTTCTCTTTTTCGGACCATTCTTTGTCTCTAACCCTAGCCCTAATCTGAGAGATGGTTGTGCATGAAAATCCCAGTCGATCAGCAGTTTCTGAAATACTCAGACCAGCCCGTCTGGCACCAACAACCATGCCACAATCAAAGTGACTTAAATCACCCTTCTTCCCCATTCTGACACTCGGTTTGAACTTCAGCAGGTCATCTTAACCTTGTCCACATGCCTAAATGCACTGAGTTGCTGCCATGTGATTGGCTGATTAGATATTTGCAGAAAGGAGCAGTTGAACAGGTGTACCTAATAAAGTGGCCGGTGAGTGTATATCCAAAACATCAGAGGTCAAGTTTACAGTGAAATCGTAACTTCCAGTTCTCCATCAGTCGCCTATGGTCTTTTGTAAGAATAGTCTCAAAGTGAAGAGTGAATTTGCCAAAAAACTACTCTCATTAGCTGGTAACCACCGGGTTAATTGTCTTGATTTTTGTGCGATCTGCCTGGCTTGGGCCCAGGCGATGTGTTGCACTGCAGGCATCAAGATAACTGAGCACAGTCACACAGTCTAGTTTTCCTGGAAGTTGACTCTATTAGTGAGATTTTTTTCTCTATTCTCACCTCTCTTTTCATTTTTTTTTCTTTAACTGGCAACTGTCACACAAAGCTTTAGAGTGGGTGTAAATAAGAAGGCATGCATGCTTAATAAGCAAGATTAAATATGGCTTAAAGCTTTTTTTTAAGCACTGTAGCTCTGCTTACTGAAATATCAATGCAGTGCAATTGCTTAATTAAGTTGTCTGTTAACGCGAAGAGACCGAGAGTAACGTTTGTTGTTGAGTCAGCCAGATCGTATCTGTTTCATTTCATACTCTTTCTATGAACAAGTCCAAAACATCTGCAACCAAATATTGAGATATTTCACCTTCTGAACTCACTTGTCAAACAGATTAACATCTGGCTGTAACCTGCCAAAAGGTTATAATGAGTCCATATTAAATAATGACAGTCACTTCTCGTCAGTGATTTGTGCAGTGTCGGAAAGTAAAAAGGGAGAAAAGAAAAAAAAAAAAGACGTAAGGAATGGTCTACTTTCAGATTTACAGCCACGGGGTCACCAGTGGAAGTGGAGCTGGAGCAGAGTGGTGCAGAGCTCTCCTCCTCCCTACTGGCCTCCTCTGCTCCCTGCTCCCACCCATTTTTTTTTTGGCTCTCTGTTACTGTATATGGGTCATACTGCGATTGTGTGTACACACTGGTAAATATGTTCTCTTTTCCAGTGAGCATATGGAAAGAAGTACTCAAACCTTTACCTTCAAGTACAAGTAGCACCACAGTGGAACAATGCTGCATTTAAAGTGAAGGTCAAGCTTTTAAACTTACTGTACCTACGTAAAGCATGTAAGTGTTTCATCAGAATGTACTTGTGTGTCAAAAGGGCACTTGTAGTGAAGGCTGATGCCTTTCAGAATTCAAACTACTGACTGATTAATGAGTAAAAAGTATTTCTAATGTTTTAGCGGGTCTAACAATATAGTGTTGGTGTAGTTTAACTCAAACAGCGCGTTTTATGAGCTGTACGTTTTTCCTGTAACTTCTTAAGCATGGGTAGAAGTAACAAATTCCAACTACTCTGTTACCAAGTAATTTTTTGAGTACTTGTTTTTGTATTTCTGTAATTTTACTTGTACTTAAGTATTCACTACATCAGTAATCTGCTTAGTCACTGTTGAAATCACATTTCACTAATGAGTAGGCCTACATTTAATACTGAATTACTGTCTAAACCTTTCATCTGCATTTTTGAAGCCAATAAGGCTTTCAGTACTCTTTCCACCACTGCTGAGTTAATATTGTTTTGAGGTACTCCAAACTCACTGTGAACTGAGAAACTGTACTGTGTTACGCTCCACGTCTGCTTTTTTCACATCTGTTATCTGTATGCATGCATGTGTGTGTCTATGCATGAATAAGCCTAAGCCCTGTATAATCATTTACACATACAGTAGTCTCCATACGGGACACTTTGTTTGAGGATTTTGGGCATGTGGTGCAGTTCCTACCTGATGTACATGTTGCAATGTCAGGAAGAAGTTGTGCTGATGGCAATATTGTGCAGCAGCGTATTTGCTGCAACATCAGTAAAAGAAAAACATATTATTATATTTTATTGTAAAAAGTTTGTAATAACAAGCTGTTTTCATATTATAACATAGGGATGTAACAACAGGATGGAAAAACAAAAACTTGAGGTACAAAAATACCACAATGAAAAAGTCCACTACACAATATTTATCCAGATATAAAAAAACAAAAAACAAAGAAAAACTACGACTTGAAAAAATTACAATTTTGATGTGTTTGTTCGTATAAAATTAGTTTTTCCTTTTTAATGTAAAGTGCTTCTGTTTTCCTTCTTGAATAAAATAGAAGCAGCCAGTCATGACTTCAGCATGTGCAAAAAACTGGCATAAATTGACTTGGCAATGAATGTTAGAATTTCATACAAATGCAAAGCAAAAACAATGCAATGAGTCAGAAGGAGTCCTTTTATAAAATCAAATAGAAATAATAAGATAAAATAATTAACCGTGTAATATCATGGTAAATATTGTACCACTCAAATAGTCAGTACATTGTTACATCCCTATTATAACAGATATTTTGACATTATTATGACAAACAAACTTATGACCTTGTTATTAAAAGAAACTTTTCTAGTTATAACAATATACTTGTACATTATATGTTGTTATAACATGAAACATTTCATGTGATGTCATAACGTAGATTATACACTTGTAAGATTTCTAATGTAATATGAAATGTTTTACATTATAACAAGTTATCAGGTTGTAACATGACTTTTTACATTATAAAAAGATAAACTATAGAGTGCTATAACAAGAAAAGCTTCTTGTTCTGTGACAAGTTTGTATATTGTAATGATGTGAAAATATGTTGGTATAACATGAAGAACAAATTGTTAAAATAACCTTTTCATGTTATAACACAATAATCACCAGTATGTGATGTTCTTTTACTAAAATTAAACCATGAAAACAAGACAACTTTTATGTCTCTCTTTCAGAGAAGCTGTAACTGACCACATTTGATTTTTACCAGTCAAAGAAATAATGAATCTGTGTGGATGTGTATGAGTAAGTGTGTGTTTGTTCCCACTAATCTACCTGCATGCCCCCTGTGAGAAGTCACAGCAATCTTGGTCCAAGCAGGAAGGCAGGATGTTTTTGATGAAGCAGTGGGCTTAATTTAGGTCCAAGCATTCTCAGTATCTGTCACCTAACTCCCAGCGATCTCAACACACGTTACAGGAGCCGTTAGTGTGTGTGCGCTCATGTTTATCCAGGCAGGCGGGTTATAAATTCAAGAAATGTACACCGACACTTTGCCCCGCTAAAAAGACTAGAAGACCTACCAAATGTAAAGACATACCCATCCTCTTTTTGACTTTTGAATAATAAAATAATTGCTGTTTTTTTTGTTTTGTTTTTTACAAAAGACTATTGTGTTATGGTGTCTTTCATATGATTTTATTATGAATTATTAATACTGGCTATTAAAAAACATAATCTGATTAACCCTGCCAAACACCTAAAATCTTGCTTTCTTCTTCTAAAGGAATTGGCTTAGTTATAGCTCCTGCTTGGCCATAAAATAACCAAACAGGATAGTGCATTGCCAGCAAACCAGCAAAAAGCAACAGATGAATGCCAAAAACCTCTGCCAAAGACTTGAGCTTGCACCCACTGTTCTCTTACTGGTACACAGAAATTTTCTGCCTACTTTGTTGAATTACAGGATTTTTATGCCTGTATGAAAAATGTTTTTTATTCATAACTCTTATGGATGAGCAAACTCTGTTGTAAAGCAGCTACATACCATCTAATGTAATTAACATGAAGCTACATTTTCTATCCCCAGCTCACTCTCTCTCTGAGCCTGAGGTGTAATCCGTGTTTGATGAGCATATGCATATGTTGAAAGAGGGAATGTGGTTTTTGAAAACCTCCGTCAGAGGGAATCTGGTGACCTCGAGCTTGTCGTCATTTTAATGTTGCATTAAATGAACGTGCTCTGACTCGTCAAGTGGCTGCATGGAGTGGCGAGAGGAGAGACGTGTGGTCGTCATGCATCCGTAACGAGTGGAAAGAAAGGAAGACCACACAGCAGCACGGTCAGATCAGGTTGTCAGAGACCATATTTAAAATCTGGGTCAGAGTCCAACCCGTAACCTCTCTCACACACTCACCATTACTCTACACTCCCTCCTCTGCACCCCATTTCTCCTTCATCTCATCCCACCGCTACTCTTTGTCTTTTCTGCTTCTCCTCTTCACCCACTTTGCAAATCCACATATCTTCTTTTCGTTCACTCCTTCCTCCTTCCTCCTCTTTCTTACTCTCCATATGCCAGGCCTGGCATGCGCTGCCTGAGCCATCCACAGAGGCAGCAGCTTTGCTGTCTGCCTGTGTTGTGTTTCGTGGACAGCATCTTCAGATTAAGATCACATTAGCTGGATTCTAAATGAATGAAAAATGTAATGACAGATTTTAAAATGTCACTTGAATTGTGGAGAATACAATAGGGGATTTTTAACTCTCCCATGAGGAATTATGAAAATTGGATGCGGGTGTACGGAACAGCCATATGATTCATATGCAGGTCCAGTGGCAGCCAGACGAGTTGTGACTCTTACAATAAGTCTATTCAGTTCTACTTTCTAACATTTAAGAAAAAACAGGCGCAGCTGGTGCTACAGTACTTACACAGGACTTATTCAGGTACTTCTATTATATGGTAAACAAGTGAAGACAAATAAATGGAAAGTACCGTAATGCACTATATTTTTTAAGAAATACTCAAACATTTTGGGATGTTAGTTTGATAGGCTTGAAAACTGATGTCAAATGTGCTTCTCTGCATCTCTGTCTTAGCCCACAGACTGGAAGCATGGGGGCAAAAGTTAGCCTTCGTTAAAAGAAAACAAAACCCAGCATTGGTTGTTGCTTAGTAGGTTGTTCCAATGCATATTGCTTTTTAAAAAACAAAACAAAACACAGGATACAAAGTGTGCAGTTGCTGGTTGCTTTTACAGTGCTAGGCTGGCTGTTAACCCTTACTTTCAGACAGTGTAGTAAGATAGACTAAAAAACTCCTAAATCATGGTCACTGAATTTGGTAAAGTGCTGGAATATTCCTTTAAAGGAGAAATATGTGATATAGTTACTGCACTAAATCATAAAATGACCATGATAATGTCATCAGAGATTGAATAAACATGCTTAGTTGAAGTACCTGCTTGTCCAACAACAACGCTACAGTCAGCATGTTCTTCTTTGACATTTCCATTCTGGGACAGAGCGCCTGTTATTGTTTGCTCGTTTCATGTTTATTAAAGTTCAAATCAATGCCAAATGTTCACAGAATGAGTCAGTGTCTGTTTATGAATCGTATTAAATCATTAATAATCTTGTAGAGGGAGTAGATGTTTATAACGCTTAAATTGAGGAATATGTTAATGGGGTCTGGCAGGCAGAAGGCAGGCAGTCACTGAACTCTATGGTGTGTATTTTAGGAGGAGTGGGCTCTTCTTTTCAGGATAATGGGCTTAGACTTACATTGACAGACAATTGACAGTTATGAACAGCTGATCAACTAACAATCTAGGACTTGTTGTCACTTATTATTGTCAAAATATAATGTTGCACTGTTCATTGTTCCTGCAGATGGCAGACAACCTGCCTGAATTTTGTGTCTGGATCGTGTATTAATATTTAATATACCATTTACGTCTCCAATTCACTATATTCTACAGAACTCATTTTTGAATGCAAGGGTCTTACATATTTCTCCTTTAAGTCATGAAATTATAAATTAACCACTCCTGTCCTTCATATAGTCTGCATATGCTTTAGGGAAATGCAATGTATCGCTGCTCTAAAACCATTAAAGAGCCGGTGATAGAGTTTGATTTAAGATTTAAGAGGTGACAGGCTGATGCTTACTCTCTAAGGCAGACCTGGCAGGCCTGCAGCAACTATAACAGTGCTCTTGCTACCATTCATCATGGGAAAATGGCAAACACTGTGCAAATCAACTGGCATAAATGTCCGTGCTTCTTTTCAGCTCGGTGCCTCAGAACCTATTGTGGCACTAACAAGGCTGCCAACAATAAGACATGATGACACTGTCCTGTTTTCACGTTGGAGGCCTCCCAGTAAGGAGTTCTCTTCAATACCTCTTCAGTGTGACATGGAGCCGGGCCCACAGCCACCAGCGGAGCCGAGCTGAGCTGCTTTAGAGCCCTGCTGAGACCTGCCAGACCCACAGCTTTCCCTGCCAGGGGCCTCGGCTCGCAGTCAGAGTGAGTTACAGCCCATGCTCCTGACACACACATGCTAATGTAGACACACACATACAGATAGCTTTTAACAGTATGGAGGCATGCAGACTCACGCATGAATGGAACACATATTGAGTAAATGTGTGCAGCCATAAACCAATGCACGCATACAGATAGAAAAAAAAACTAATCATGCAGACAAGTGCAAATGCATGTACTAGAGATGTTCCAATATCATTTTTTGGATCCCAATTCCAATACCTGAACTTTGCGTATCATAGCAATTCTTAAGTCAAGTTTCAAGCAAGTCCCAAGTTACTGTGGTGAGAATCAATCAAGTCAAGATGTGTCCCTGCTAGAAGTCAAGCAAGTCATAAGTCAAGTCATATGAAATTCTGATTTGATCATCTCTGCTTACTACTGTCTTCAAATCTTAATATTTTTGGACTGGCCCCTCTGCAGCCACTGCTGGCCTGCTGCATCATAGTAGGCTGCCAGGTTTGCACGCATTGCACTAGAAATCACCCAAACGTTTTTTTTTTTTTTTTAAACTTCTCAATATCTAGAAAATGCAAACATTTAAAAAAGTCAAGCTCTTTTGTGTCATCTGTCTCAAGTCTAAGTCAAATCCAAAGTTGAGAAATCAAAGTCAAAGTCCAGTGGACTTGAAGTTCAAGTCCGATCCCCAAACAGTTTGGTATAATCCACTTCAGAATCACAAAAGAAAGCCCAGTCAAAAAGTCTGCTCCCAGTTTTACCACAGATCCCTGCAAAACTCCTGGAGAAACTCCAACTGGTATATGCCATAGATGTATTATAAGGACTAACCACTGGACGCAAAGATGGCACCCATTCAGGCCAATGGGAACTGAATTGACATAGAGCCTGGCACAAACTCCAGGGTCACATCCTGGATATCATGCTCACTGAATATGTGCAGTAATGTTTCCCCCCTTACCCCTGCCCACGAGGTCACACTTGGCACACAGACTTTACATTGTGACGATGTCTCAGATTTTTGAATTACTTTTCTCAACTCTCATGAATGTTTAACGACTATAAAAACTCCATGGATCAATGCCCCATCTAAGTTATATTATGCATCTATTAGAAGTATACAATCCATTCCATTCCCAATTATTTCTCCTTCTCATACAGACTCCAGAGACCTTGTGATGCCATGGTGGCATTGTTCTCCTCCACTAGCCATAAAATTTGGCATATGGGATGCTGCTGGGAAGCAGCATTGTCCGGGGCCAATACATTACATGGTACCAAATCAGTGCATAGACTTGTGTACTTGCAAATACCCAATCCTACATTTAAGGCGATATCGGAGGCATTTTCCAATAGTGGTATCGGTACTGGAACAACTCTAGTATGCACACTTGCAAGTAGACATACCCAAGTAACAGAGGGTGCAGCCCTGCTGCACCAGTTACATGAGGGTAGCCTCTGCATGTACTCATGTTCCTAACCTTTTTATTCAAGTTAGAACCACAGTGACCACTTGAACACACATAGATATGATACATGCACATACAACAACTATGCGCCAGGCTTGCAAACATGTAGTAAAGTGAGCATATCCTCCTACAGGAATTCTATCTGTCAGGGTTAGTTTAAGGTCAAGGTCCGGCAGCTGCTGGATCAGCTGGATTGATCTGTCTGGGTAAACATGTAAAGTGAAAATGAGCATGCTTGCGATTAAAGGCTTAGCAGAAGGCGTGTCTGTGTGTGAGTGAGTAAGTGAGGCACAGCATCAATATAGATGTAGATGAGATCAGAGTGTAGATGAGAGCGATGTACAGATATATTAGCTTCAGCAGTGTGTCAGTATGTGCTTCAAATTAATCTTTTTTCATCATGGCTCAGACAGGATCATCTACATCCCATCTCAAGATGGATATTGATCCCACCAGATCCTGATTCAGTGCCCACATTTCATTTTTTTAATGTATGAGCCAATGAATTGTCTTGTTTTTAATGAAATCTGCAGGTGAAACATCTTAAATGATTCTGTGTGTGTCTAACTTGTAAATTCAACGAGGGTGATCTCAGTGTTTACAGTTAAAAGTTTAAATGGTTTTCCTATGAGCTGAAAAAAATCTGTGGTTTTACGCCATTACAAATTAATTTCATTTTTCTAATGAATTAGTGACAGGGCATTAGGAACTGTTTTTATGTGCTCACATAACATATGAGGTTAAATGTTTCTGTAGCTACATTCATAAGGCTATTATTTGTGACAAACCATATTTACTAAGGAGAATTAATTGTATTGTATGTACAGTATACTACCGCAGGGCACAGTTTGTATTCGGACAAATGTCACCCAAACATGAGTCATCAAATCTCTCCAAAGGCATGGAAACATCATTAACGACGTGACTAAAATCATTGACTGGCCCTCAGGGGTCTTTGATCATTCACTGCTCACTTTTGTCTGTCATGACATGAAAAGGAACTTCATATGCCAAGGTTTTCCATCCAATTCATTATTCCGACATTCACAACTGTTTAAAAAAAACTGTTTTGGGCAAGAGGAAGATTGTTGTCATAGTAAATAACCGACAATATATGGTTTAAGTGTGGTTAAGTTTGGGCAAAAAGGGGAACTTTAAATATAAACATCAAAATCTTTTTATAGGTGTTGGGGAGTGCTGCATTTAGACAAAGCAATGTCACTTGAGTCACAGTCGACTGGGTCTAAGGACTACAAGTTAAAATGGATCACATCTGGGGATGTTGAGTTATTAAGAGAGCTAATCAGACCTCTGTAGTTTTCTCTTTGTCTCTGCTAGATTTTTTGAGGCCATATTAGCCACTACTATCATACCCAAATTTTTGACCAAACTGTCAGCAGTTGAGGTGCCTTGTAGATAATGTAGGTGCCAGGTTTCGACAAAGAAGAAGAATGCGTGGATCGGCTCTGACTTCATCAGAAATTATCCACCCGCCATCCACCCAAATGTATTATTTTCTTCTATTTCTTCTATTTTGTAGGCAATAATACCTTTTAAGTTATGTTGAGCAGTGTGAGCTTTCCAGGTGATTACTTTGTTATGTATTGTATTGATGTATGAGTGTTTTCTTTAACAATTTACTATAATTATTAGATATCAGTAATGTCATTCCAGCAAATACTGTCAATATTTAAGTAGCAAAACAAAAAGAATGTAGTTATAAACTTTAGATAGCAGCAGAAACGCTCTAGAGAAAACAAAATTAAACTTTTAAGCTTCTGAACTAAATTGTTTTAAGCTCTGCAGACTTATCAGGAACACAGCTGCTTTACCCCAAACAATTCCACTGCATGAACTTTGACTGTGTGTGCGATGTTTTGGATGTGGAGAAGAACACAGGACATTAATTGACATCAGATCCCAACTGATCCTGTTGGTGTGTCGGGAGATTTAAATAATCAGTGTTACAGCTCATACATTGTCACATTATCAGTCTTACTGGGGTAACACACCCTATTTCCCATCCGTTATTAATCAGAATATTTATTTTTATGACCTGGCCCGCCCGATCCGTGGATTAATCACAGTACCAGTGGTTGTAACTACAGTCCATGCGTCAGTACTGTAGAATAAAAAAAGGTGATATCTGCTGCATTGTTTTTGATCCTCAGTTCACATGTGTGGATACATGTCCATTATGGAGTTTATCAGGGCCTTAGGACAACAAAATTGATAGAAAAGACATTGTTGACAATGTTGGAGTGGCACAACACTCTTACCTGCCTTCAGTATATAGAGCGTAGTTATCATTCTCTTCTACGGCAGAGCTGTATGTGGACATAACCATATTTAGCACTCACAGGAGGGCTGACAATCCTTTTTTCACTGGCTGTACAAATGTATCTCATAGCAGTAATTTATGTGTGTGTGTGTGTGTGTGTGTGTGAGTAGATATAGGGCTTGTGTCTACATTAATCCCAGGAATGTTGATGTGGTCCAGAGTTTAATAGAACGAGGCGTGGGTGTGGAGTAAGAGTCCCCTAGAGCAGAGTGAAGGTCTTAAAGTACTAAAAAGCCTTGACCCAGACCCTACACACCCACTCACAAGGACAGCACCGCTCTTCCAGCCCAGCAACATGCTTTCAAACTTTGGCCGTGCAGCAAAGAACACGACGACAGACACAGACAGAAGAAAGTCGAGAAGTATATGAACTTAAATAACAAACATACGTTTCATAGATAAAGATAAGCACAAAATGTACCCAGCCACAGATGTCGATGCCTTCGCTGTCCCTCGCTCAAACACACACACACACACATCTACGACCAAACACATCCCTGTTGTCTTGTGTTGCTCGTCATGCAATGAGGAGCACATGACTTAAATCGGGTGTGGTGCATGACCTCTTATCGGACAAAAGCGTCCCACAGAGAGAGCTGATGGGGGAGACTGTGCCTCCCCGCCTGTCGGCAGTCATGAGGTCTACATCCCGTTCGCCACGCTGTGTCTCGTGGTCCAAAGACCATAAAATGTTGGCGGTGTCTTGTCAATAAATCAGCAGCTTTAGCCTGAGGAGAGCAGCATTAATGGAGGGGGAGGAAGTGCAAAAGACTTTTTTTAACGCATGTTTTGCAAGAATGAATCCTTTGAGTTTTTTGTCACGTCCTATAAATGTCTCACCTAGAGGGCCTGATGTCTCTCACTGAGAATGGTTGGTTTGTGTTTCAGGCATTTATCCTGAAGCTTCTGAGTACTTACACAGTCATGCAGAGCTAAATGCAAATACTCCTATGACGCAAGCTATATCCTGTTTTATCTCTTTTACTCTTCTCTTTTCAGCTGATGTGCTCGTATCATTTAGCTGTCACAATGATGATATCTGTGTGTTGGAGTAATGAGTGGTGTATCTTATATCTTACAGGGATCATTTCTTGACAGTTTCCTCAACATTGCTCATAATACCTCACCATATGTCAATTTCAGCGAGAGGACTGTCTTTTCAGCAGTAGCCATTCTTGCACTGAAACCTCTGCAACCCAGTAAGGCTAATATACCATATATTTTAATGTTGCGTGGTAGGTTTCACAGGCGGGTAGTTAAAATGCTTCTGCAGGTGTTAAAACGGCCAATAAAGCAAGTCGTTCCACAACCAAAGCAAGGTATCATTTTAGAAATCAGTGAATCTGAAGCCAGTGAGAAGTAAAGAATGGGAGAATGAGGGTTATTAAAGTTTACAACTGAACATCCTCTCAGCAGATTGCTCCCTTTGATTTTTGATGGCTGAAAGAGGCTGGCAACGTGTAACTAGAAGGGTGAAATCAAATTGAGCAGAAATGTGTGAGGATACCAGTCCCCAGTGTGTGTGTGTGTGTGTGTGACTGTCAAAGCCAGCAGTCCCATGACAAGGTAGCGTCATTCAGAGGCAATGCCCCCAGGCGGCGAGCCACTTAGGGAACTTTAAATTGGAGTAGTGTTCACTAACAGAAGCTTACTGGGTTCATCCACTGTCGAGATATGAAAAGGACCAATTGTCTGCTGCACTGCTGATGGCTGCATGAAAAACAAGGAAAAAAAGCTTTGAATCACAGGCCTATAGTGCGTGTGACCATGGCTAATTGTGAAGTGAATTGAAGAACCAAAGGAAATATCAAAGGACGTACAGCAAAGGCAGATGTAAAGATTGATGGCTGCAAAGAAGGCTGTCCCTTGGAGCAATGACTACCTACCTACACTGTGAGGAGTAAACAATGTGAAAGGAATAAGTGGAGTTAAAATAAGGTTTGTAAAATGTTTTATTATTGGATTATGTATACTAATTATGTGTTACATGCTGAATAAAGATTCTGTTCAAAAGGATATTAACTGTGTTGTCTCTGTGTTTTGCTTTCTACTGAAGATGTAAATCTTTAAAGAAACAGATCATGAAAATATGTCATTAAAAAGGCTGGATATTGTAGTTTTTAGCAAACATTACTCAAACAGGTATAAATAAATAAATCTGTTAGGGACTACTTTCAGTGGCAGAATAATACACATTTTGTGCAGCAGGATGGTGTATATGGGAAGAGTTGGGGAACTACTTTGAAACACTGCTTTGCAAGCTACCAGTTACTTCACATCGGAAGAAGATGAACCACAGCAAAGCTACCCTCAGGTACAGAATCCATGTGTTATGAAATTATAGCCAACTATAATCCAAAAATTACAATGCCCGTAAATAATGCTACTCCCCTGATTTAACTGCAAAAAGTGCCAACTTGTTTACAAGGCATGTAGTGAAAATCTGATATAGTGATAACCTTACTTATGACTAACTGACTCCTAATGTATTCAAGTTTAGTTTTGCAAATTAAAATTCAAAACATTTTGCACATGCACTACACAAAGACAAGTATGTGGTAATGACTGGCATGCTGCCTTTTATGGCCTCAAATTATTTGTTGTTTCAGCCGGTAACTACACAAAAACTGAACAAGTCCTTTAACTACATGTGAATGCAGCTGAGCCACCAGCAAGCTACTGCAAAACAAAGTTAAACTATTAGTTTAATTGCATGCATTTCACTCCTCCCCATCACTGTTTGTGGAAAATCAACTACAGTGACCATATGTTTGTGTAAATGAAGGAACGTGGCAGCCTGTGCAGGGTGGCTCATTGATGTGTTTATAATAGTCTTAGACAACAATGGAGCTTTGTGGCACGCAGGAATAATCTATATCAGGGTCCAATCACTGTTAGTCTTGCTCTTTTTATTGGATTTATCTGCAATAAGAAAAATATAGACTATCACCAGGCTTATCTTTATACATAGATAATGGTTCCCAGAAAGAAAAACACATGTCACCAGCTCCCCTGTGTGAAACCTACTTGTACATAGGTGGTTTCTTCAGCTGCATGGTAACTGCTCTGGGCTAAAATATGTGTACAATTAATAAATACAGTAAAACAAGTTTGATTCACCAATTGTTTGAGTGTGCGTCACATGCAGATTTAAGTTTTCCATTTACAATGAACAGTCACATAATATTTTTAGGTCATTTCATTCAGAACATCTGCTTTAGTTGAAAACATTGATGGAAAAACTCAAGAATCATTTACAGTATTACAGAGTACACACACGCAAGCATGTTTGGGGTAGAAGAAGGAAGCTTATCCAGTTCTTGAAAACACAAAGTGTGTTATCAGGCCTCAACTGCTATGTAAAACAGAGGAGTTCAGCCTCCATTCTCTATGCAAAGAGACAGTCCCCTGAACGCAGTGAGCACAGGAAACGTGTAAATGATCTAACTAAACTTGTTCAGCTCAGCCTGTCTGATGATATGATGGTCACAGTCACACACAAACACACACACACACACACACACACACATGCAGGACTAATGAGTCAGACATTCCCTGCATATAAAATAAGCTGCTCTCTCACAAATGTTTGATAAGCTACATCATTGTGTTGGAGTTTCTGTGGTATGTTACATGCTGCCGTTTGCCAGCAAAACACTTTCACTTTGAAAAAAAAAAAAAAAAAAGTTTAGTGCTTTCTCAGAGAAAGAGGAATGACAGAAATACTTGCAACTTTGAGACATTCTAAAATAGGCAGTCTTTAATTGCAGCGGTTTTCAGTACCTTATCTGGTATGTGTTGATATCACTGTTATTCATGTCTGAAGAATCTGTGGTGAGTGTTTGTGTGAGTTCTTGAGGCAAACCACAAAATTCCTTCAAACCCCTCCACCACCAAATTATTAACCGCTCTGAACAAAGCAAATTGTAAACTGCTTGGAAATGTCACATGAGGTCTAGTTCGAATAAAACAGAGAGCTCTGATGGTCACAAGCAGGATCTTATAAGCGTTGACAGGGAGAAGTGTCAGCATTTTAAAGGGATAATTCAGACTATTTGAATTGGGGTTGTATGAGGTAATTACGCATAATCACTGTATTTTTTACGCTAAATGCAGCAGGGAAACTAAGTAATGAACTGCTGTGGACAGGGTCAGAAACAAACAGATTTTTTTAAGTGGCTAGAATATTTTTTAAGTGTATGGAATAGTTTCACCACTTTACTTTTGCCATCAAGACAGCTATTTCTCATGGTGAACTGCTGTTACATAAGCCAAACGTTCCTCTCTTGAAATCAACCAGACTGCATAGGTAAAATTGATCATTTTACCTTAGAACACAAGAGCTACTGGTGTACCGCTGCCTCAATCTATTTGTTTGTTTGTGCTGTCATGTGACTTCAATATGCTGTTATTTTGCTGGTAGATGAAAATATAAGCAGCCAAAATGTCTGGTGGGAAATATACAAAATATCTAAAATAAAAAAAAGACCATTTTTAAAAATCTAAGTAAATCTAAGTAAATAAATGTGATTATTTTCTATTCAACACTGACATTTGCTGCATGCTGGATGTGGAACTGTGACTTGGAAAAATTACTGATTGGCACAATCCACTGTATACTTAAATGAGCATTGGGGGATTTAATTTTAGAAGGTTAAATTAACATTTAAGCGTTATTTTACATCTCCTGTGGGTCCAGATGACAAAAGAAACTGTGGTTATTTAAAACATATATTGGATATATTTGTATATATACATTTGTTATATATATTTGTTTTATATGGCTGCAGACTTTTTAAGTGGCTAAAAAAATGTGTTGATGACCCGTCCACGGCTGTACATTATTGAACTTCAGTGCTAGTGCTCCTTTCTGTTTCTCCAAACTGGTGATGGACTGACCACCATCTACTACAGGTAATCTGGACTATCCATGTAAAAATCAACCCTGGTTTGTTATGAAACCTTATGAAAGCTCGTGCCACATCTGAGCTGTGGGAAAACACCCATGTAATTAATTGAAAAGCAAAAGGACGGGAAAAAAAAGATATTTTACTTGCCAACTATCCTACCTATCAAATGTTCATACAAGACCTGAGGTTCCACCAAAGACCTAAAAGCAGTTTAAATGTGGGCGGCCGGTGATACGCCCCACCCAAAGAGCTGCATCGTGTGGCCCATTCATAAAGCCTGCACGCCCAACCCTGGAGCTCCATCTCGCAGCCTACCCGTGATGCCTATGAGCCTGAGCCAAGGAGGTGCATCAGGAGGCCCGGTCACACAGCCTGCGATCCACACCCTGGAGCTGCATCGGAGGAACTGCTTACATAGTCCAGTGGGACCAGTCTCGGATTTGCAAACATGCAGACACGCCTTATCTGTGCTGCGTTTTCTGCCAGACACTGAACAGACACTCGCAGATAAGACAGCAGAGCCAGATGAACTCACACCTACGAACTTTAAATACAGCTCCTCAAATGGTGTATTCAAAACACCCGCTGTTAACAATAACTAAACATGGTTACAAGGCTAAAATGTCGGCAGAAACTTGTGTGTTTATCATCGGTAAATACACACAGCTGTTAGTGTCCTGTGTAGCTAGTGAACAATGCTGGCAGCTCCACACCTTCAGCACAAGGGACACATTAAGAGAAATAGTAGGAGGAACTGGCCCACTCACTCTACAGACCGGTCCCTTGTGAGTGTGTGTGTGCGTGAGTGTGTGTTTAATGTAAAATGTCCTCATCCTTAAGAGTGGGATGAAAAATCTTATTATAAGTCACAAGGATTGCAACATGCCTGTCTAAAAGTAAAGTATGTAGGCCTTCGATGAACTAATAGAGGAGTGGAATCATTTTCAAATAACAGGAACATAAATCAAGGGCTTGAAAACTTCGACTGCACTTTATTTTACAGTACACTAATAAGATGTAACAAGCCACACGTATCAAATTATACAAAAACTAGAAATATGTTCTTTAATAGCCAGTAGCCAAACACAGCTACACCCTCATTAGACGCCATACACATGATAGGACGTAACAAGCCATACTTTGTACCAAATTAGACAAAACTAGAAAGAATGTATTCTTTACTAGACAAGAGGTATGCCATAATTAGACGCTTACTAGGCTTTATCAGAGGGTAATTAGGGAAACATTTCCCTTCAGTTTACAGTACAGTAAATACTCTCTAATAAAGTCTAATAGGGTCTGACAGTAGGAAATAATATACTTTAGTTTATAGTACAGTTCTGTGGTAATGTGTTCCTAATTACCTTCTAATAAAGTCTAATAAGAGTCTAATAAAGGGTCTGATACTGTCTAAGAAAGAACATGCTTCAAGTTTTTGTCCAATTTCAAGAACGGCTTGTTATGTCTTATTAGCGTACCGTAAAATGAAATGCAACCACAGCTTTTCAGAAAATGTCACACCAAGTTTGCCCAAAGTTCACGTTCAGTTTTGAACTCCTCTCCGAATTTGGCCACGGTAGAGCAATCCAAAAGCTTAATAAGCTTTTACTATATGTGCCTAGTGTATCGACTTCCTAAGTTATCTTAACAAGAGTCCAGCACGATGACTCATGCCTATGACCATCAAATGTTTTCTTACTTGCATTAGTCAGGTCCCACAGAGGGAGATGATGTTTCAGATGCAAATAGAGAGAGATGCCACGCTCACTCGCTGGCATGTTCCATTGCTCAACCTGTTGATCAGGCTCCTTCCCGAAGGGCCTCAAAGCTTATTTCACTATGGGCTGATTCTGTCAGAAGTGGCAACAACCACAGGTGGCTTGTCTGCCAACTGCCCCGAGCTAAATGGATACTGTTATTTAAAAAAAATTTCCATAAGCTGGTCATACTGTACTGTAGGTATAAATCGTGTACAAACGACATGTGCAAGTTCGTAAATCAGCACCCACATTGAATGATCAGAAGGAGTCAGCAGGGTTTTGAACTATGTTGAGCAAAACACCCCGTTTGATAAAGATATGGGTGAAAGGCTGAATTGACAACAAGCAGTTTCAGGATGAACTTCTGTCTGGGTTTTGCAAGAGTATGAAATCTCCAGTTTCAACAGCAATCCCTATGGCCTACAGTGACATATGACCCCGACACCACACTTGGTCAGTGGTTTGGTTGGCTGTGAACACACACACACGGACACGTTTGCACACACACATACACAGGAGGACCCTCTTTTTTTTTTTTTTTTTCCGATGGCCGTCGTGAGTAGCAGACGGTTTTGCCATCCCTCTCCCAAAATAGCCACCCGTTAGCACAGCCAGGTCAGATGGTTTTGAAACATCCATGGCAAACAGCGCTGGAGTGGAGAGGCGGAGGGGGTAACAAGTACGTGACCACCTCCTGGAGAGCTCCGGTGAGGTGGTCATGGATGGGCCTCAAGTGGAGGTTTCTTTCACACTTGGGTGACAATGAGTGCTGGGGAACAAAGGAGGGGGGGGACTAAGAAAAACTGGTGGTGTATGTGTGTGTGTCTGTGTGTGCATGTGTGTGCGCGTGCGCATGGGTGTTCACTTGCAAGCAACAGGTGGTCAGCATTTGATCATAACATTTTAACATATGGGTGCAGACAGCCAAAGTCATTACATCATGGCAGGGTTTTCTTTCCACAAATCAGCATCCACTTAAGCACTTGCAATTAGAAATTTTAAACCTTTTGATTTATGATTAAGGATTACTTTATGAGGAGGGAAGCATGATATGGTAAAACTGTATGATACTGCAAATTATTTTTGACACGTATAACACTTGTGTTATGAGTCACACTTAATGGGAATGATCATTTTTGCATCACAGTTTTCAGTTTGACTGGAAAAACTATAAAAATCATGATGTGACATTTCCTTACACCTAGAAAGCAAGATTTGTAGGACTTCTCTGCAGCATCAGAATATTCTTTATAGTACTTTTTTGTTACACATCTTTCCTAAATTAAAAAATTGCAGCTTCTGCGATTTGAGTTCTGAGTTTTTGTGAACATACAAAACAGAGCAGTTCCCATGAAAATTTACCAGCACGGCAGAGTGGTTACTTGCATTACTCTAATTTGGTTTTGTCCATATACATAATATTCATGAAGGCCATATAGTATTTTTTCCAGTTTATCTGTAATCTCTGCTAATTAAAAACCATTATAGCATCCGCTTTCCTCTCTCTTCCACTGCTGTTTCATATTACAGACATATCTGAGCACATCTCGGCTCGTCAATTCAACACATTTGTCGTGCAATGAGATGAGGTTTAACCCATGATGATCTAGGGGGAAATGATGTTCCTTAAAGGCCAGAAATATTGAATAAACAATGATACTGACACTCCAAAGCACTCTCTTTTAAAACAATTAAAACTGTCCTCCTACAACATGTTTCAGCATCAAGTCTTCATCGGAGAATCAAAATGACTTTTTGACCCCAACACTCCTACCCAAACATTTTTTTAAACAATGACATTAGATCTTTTTTTTCCCCCCCAATAACTGCCATATCTATACAAGTGCAGTGAGCCATTCGACATACTGCTGAAAAAGACAAAATTAGAAAGAGGTTTTCTTACTGCTGGAACAGGACCTGGAAGTTCCGGTTTCACTTCACCTCTGAGTATAGCACAAGTATGTACAAGTGATGGAGAAGGTGCAGGATCTTTGTTTTTTCTTCACAGAGATCTTGATTGGACGCACTTGTTCATAAGACTTTAAGGAATACAAGAATTTTGCAGGAAATTATGATATATGAATATTTCTAAAAAATGTAAAGGGAAAAGGGAGGTAAAATTGCATACAGGATTGTGGGGTTCTCTCTGTTAAAGCATCAATACATGTAAACAAACACAGGCAAACAGTGGTTTCCTAGAGACATAACCAAGAAATCATTCTGGATGAATTCATTTGTGTTTTCACAGACTAATCAGAACCATGACAAAAAGGATTTTGAACGTCAACTAAATAAAATTTTTGCTGACAAATTTATAGGCAGTAGTGAGCAATCACACGCACCATCTGGTTTGACTGATGTCGCATCGAGAGCATTTTTAGCCATGCGACTAGCACGCACAATCTGCGGAGGAGTTGGCTAAAAGTTAAAATGATCCGAGGGCCGGGCAAACCATGAGACAGATCTGATCTTCCTCTCTGTGTGTCTCGTTCACATGCAGGCAGGCATTTGGCTTATTGATTCATCAGAGAAATAGGCCGGAGCTTGACAGGGCAACCCAACATGCAGTCTCCTAATGACTTAACCACATCAACTCTTTTTCTTCTGTGCTGTTCACCCTCCCTCCATCTCTCCCTTCAGGCACCAACCGTGGCTAGAACATGGTGAGTCACGTTGGAACAAAAAGCCCCATTCAAAACACACACACACTCTCTCTCTCTCTCACACACACACACACACAAAAAACTCCTGATCAACTCTAGCCAGCCTGCCTCTTAATAAAAACTCCCTCTCTTCTTCAGTAAACCCCCCTCCCCTCCGCCCTTTCAATCTCCAGGCAGAACCAGATCGCCATGGCTGCGGGCAGACCAGATCAAGCCAATCCAGTCGTCGAGCGAGGATCAAGTCACCATGCTGCTCCCAGAAACCACCAGGAGCCAAACCTCCTGAGGTCTTCCCACCACATCACACAGCCTGCAGCCTGTGTGTGTGCATCTGTGTGTGTGTATGTGAGAGAGAGAGAGAGAGAGAGGCAGAGAGAAGAAAGCAGGATTAAAAGATAAAAACCATACGAGCAAACCAAATCTATTTTGAAGTACTATGACTTCCTTCCTCAAACGAGGCCTCAGTTGCCTTTTTCGTCCCACATGACACACCATCAGGGTCACTCACTGGCCTCCTCACAGACCTATACTCTGGTCTGCAACTCACCAGAGAAAACCGAAAAGAAAAAGGGCTGAGCTTTTTCTTTTTTTTTTTTTTTTTTCCTTTTTGGCAGTATTTGATTAACAATCCCAAAATGAATTTGTGATGTCTGGTTTTGTTTCCTCTCTTGAGTTTTAATGGGTATTATCCTCAACTGATCTCTGTGCTCAACCACCTGAAAATCATGAACTTAATAGAAAAAACAAGGTTTCAACATGTACTTATGTTAATGTCAGTAATTGAAGTACTCAGAACCTTTACTTATGCTGTGAGAAAATATAAATATATCAGCAAAATATAATGAAGAGTATTATTATATTATATATTATTATTATCCTAATATTATTAAATCATTAACTTCTAAGCAGTGATTTAATGTTGTAGCTGGTTGAAGTGACTCTGTTAAATAATAGTAGAGTAAAAAGTGCAATATAATCCTAAGTATAAAGTAGCTTGAAATGGGAATAATGTACATTGTTACCAACAATGTCTTTTTTGTTACCCGCTGAAACCTACATAAATTATCATTCTTGCTAAAATCCGACATATTTACATGTTGTATTTTAATATTGATGTTCATTAAAAGTAAAATATTAGGCAACTTTTTTGTAAAAAAGAAAAAAAAAAAAAATTAAAAAATGATCCCTCTTAAACAGTTTTAGTAATTCACTAAATGTGTGCGGGGGGTGTCTGTATTTGCAGAGATCCTGTCCTCTGCTGCATTTCCTTATTTTTATTTTTTTTCCCCATTATTTTTCTGTGCTTGGGATGCTTTGCCAAACCAAAATGTCAGCATTTGATGTCCCAGGAATGAGACTCAACAATCAAATATCTCTCTGATGCATTTACAAACAGCTCTGACAAATCCTCTCTTTAACGTGCACTGTTCCAATCAAACAAACAAACAAAGTAAGTAATGATCCTCCGACTCAAAAACGTGTTTTTCTAATATTTATGTTGTCTAACATGTCTAAACTTGACTATACTGACATGTATCACTAGAGAAGTAATTTCACATTCCTCTCTTGAAGGGGGAGACGTCTGTGCACTTCCCTAAAATCTGGGTTTCAAACATACCCTGGGCAAGCTAGATTTGCAGGCAATAAATTAATAAATTCTAAAGCCAACCTGCTGTATAATATGCTTTATGCAGTTAAAGAAACATAAAACCTCCAGCAAAGAACAGAAGGTGACAGTTAACATAAGATGTATCAGACACTGCCAGTTACAAGCTAACAAACAATATAAATAAATAAAGGATGCTAACTACATTTACATTCTGATACATTGATTTTGGTACACAACAATCTCCTCATCTGACACGGAAGCTTAAACATGTATGGCTGCTCTCACTGATGATTCCTCAGACACTAACACTAGCCATCTTGATGCGCTCCGCTCTTTAACCGGTCAACTAGCGCAAGCAGTGGTGGAGGGTGGGGCGCATAGACCGTATGTTAAACAATGGATCAATTCTGTTACTTTGCTGCCTACTTCTCACTTAAAATGTTCTTAGAAATGTGTTTTAGTGTTCTTTTTTTTTTTTTACTGTAATCTGAGCAAGATCATGACCAGGCAGGGGCTGCCACTGTGTGTCCGGTTTCCAGGAGATCCTCCTGAATCTCAGACCAAACTCTAAAGCTAAACAGTGTTGATCAAATATGGATCAAGATTCTATTTCTGCATAGCCTATTTCTCATGTAAATGTTTTCAGAAATGCATTTTAGTGTACTGTTTAGCTGCAATATGAAAAACCAGGCAGGCCACCAAATCCAAATCCAAAAACCAAGCCAAAACCAATCACCACCAAAGTCACAGTACATTATCCAACAGCTTCATGTACTTGTCAAGACTGCATGCTCTGCTTGCTTAAAAAAACAAGATAGCAACCCCCAACATGACAGACTCGAGGTTTTAAAATTGTAGTCCACAAAACAATAGGTGACTTCATGATTGGCTCCTGCTTGGCGTGGCTTGAGGCCAGATCCAGAATATCTGAATGAGGAAGACAGCGTAGATGTGCTTCCAGCCTTTTTTCAGAGTTTTGTAAAAACTTGTTATGTGGGAAAACCATGTTACAGCAGAGTATTTTTACATTATAACATGTCAAGAAGGCAAATTTAAGCAAAATGCAAGTACATTAAATCTACACTAAGTCCTGTGAATCAGCTTTTCTGCCACTGCCTAATGTACATCTATTTGAAAACTCAAACTGCCAAATAACAATGACGAACTATCTACTTAAAGAAATAGTTTCACTAATCCTTGTGAACGCCTGCACTGCCTTCACTCATGTGCTACTTAAACCTCAGCTATGTTACCTGAACTTGTTCATCATGACAACAGTATAAAACACGTTTTCTCTCGGCACTGTGCCAGTATTCACACCAGCAGTCCATATAGGAGTCGCTCTGCAGGCTGCACAGTTTAAGTCACACACTAGTGTGTGTGCTGTGTATACTCTGTGATAATAGGTTCATGTAGTGACACTTCACTGACAGCTTCATGGCCTTTTGATCTAATGATAACCTGTATATTAACCCCCTTTATGGTTCAAAGCTCTCTGACCAAACTATCACAAGCTGCCCGTGTTTTCAAGCAGGAACGCTGGCAGATGTGAGTTGGCGAAAATGCTCTTCTCTTAACATTTTATTTTTTAGTCTTATGGTAATTTTTATCTTTTGCTGCTCAGTTTTAATCTAAAAGTCCGTTCCCACAGGTGACAGCCCCACACAAAACAAAACAAGACATGGAGTAAAGGAAAAAGGCCTCTCAAAAAAATCCTTCTGTCTGAGTTCAGTTGAGCTAATTTGCCTGGAAAAGCTTCCCTCTGTGCATGATTGTTCTCTCCGGGCATGGGGGGTCGAGTTCCCAGTCAAAAAGCACGTAGATTATTCAGCACATTTGCTTTGATATTGCGAGGATGAGGGCTGGGGGGCAGAAGAGATCCCGGAGGGTAACTGTCTATCTGTGGGATATTAGACAATTATTCAAACGCACAAAGCTCCTGCCGCCTACATCCATTCCAGCAGGGTAACTGTCTGTGCATGTTCTCTTGTTACCTGCTGGCTACAAAACATACATACTCCCCCCCAAAAAAACTGGCCTATATATATCTACTCTTATGCAGGCCAAATGCTACACATAATTATGCTAAATATAAAAGAGCGTTCCAATAAAGTCAAGTATCGGCACATCAAGCTTCCCCACTGTACTGAATGCAAAAAAAGCTTAAATATGCCGCAGATCAAATTCCCATTACTTACATTAGTGATAGAGTTGTGACTCAGAGTTATTTCAGATATTTCACTCAGCTCAATGAACTGTGGCGGCACAGCCAAACATATATTTACATTGGCTGAGCCTGAGTGTATGCACAGCCTCACAATCATGATCTAGGCTATAAAGTTATGGACATGAATAGCATGCCAGTACATTTTACCTCATGATGTTTCTTGCCTGGGGCGACTAACTTCTACTGTTTGCAGATCTCTCTGAGAAATGAAACATTCAATCCCAGCAGATCTTACTCAGGAAAATGTTGGCTTAACGCTGTAGTTGGAGTTGAAATGTATGGGCACAGGAGTGTGTGTTCTTATGTAATACAGTCCAGATGTTATGACAAGTTTTTGAGTCAAATAAGCTTAAGGATGGAGACATACTTGCTTTTTAACTGAACGCTTGAGTAAACAACTGCCAGCGTCATGAACAGGATTGTTCACATACTTGCCCATGTGCCACACATGGCACAGGAGGATTCCTCTAGTGGCCACACTAACAACTCAGACAGTATATAATTAGATGTAAATCACACACTGTAATATTTTGTGGGAAACTGGTCTCAGTCGACTGGTATGGATAAAATTGCTTAGTCAGCTCAGGTGTCAGATGATTGGTGGACAAAAGATGTCATTGGCACTGCCCCCACTCTGTTTGTCCAACCATCTTGGACTTGTTATTTTTGCAGGTTTCCACATCAAAGACAAGACATTTGAGGACGTCACTTGGGGCTTTCTGAAACAGTGATCAAACCCAAACAACTAATCGATTAATCAAAAAATTAACAGATTAATTTATAATGAAAATAATCTTAAATTGCAGTATCAGACACATTGTATTTATAAGTATGTATAACAATTTATAACTTGCTTTCAAAACCTTTCTGCCATCATTAGCACTACTGATGTGCCTATTAGGCCCTAATCCTGTCACATCCCCACACTGCCCCTACCGTTCACGTGTGTATTGCATCTTGTGTACGTGAAGAACCACACTCCAAATGGACACAGGATACGTGAGACAGTCATCATGTACATGCAAACCATTCTAGCGGCTCTGATAAGCTGTTCTTCTGTTGGTTAAAATGTGAATGTACTATAGAGGTGCATATAGAAGTCCTTCCAGTTTCCCCCAAGGAACCTTATTACAGGAAAGAAATGTTATGTTTTGATCCTGTTTGAATTATGACATGAATTACATGTTTGTTAATTCTTAAGACACTTTTAGGAAAGAAATATAAGAAATTCATCATTTCATTTCAGCATTTCAAGACTGTACATCGTACAGATTCTTTGTAAAATTCTACTAGATTTGTTTTTTTTTTTTTAAATGTGTGTTGAATAAATGAATTATTTAAAACAAAACATTACAGAGTAATATTTTAAATCTCCAGTCAGCTTTTAGTACTGACATAATGTGGAGCCTTCCAAAATCTGGGTTATGGCTTTATTAAATTCTCAGTTCAGCAAATCAGGCTGTGAATATGTTATCACATAAACTATAGGACCCTACAAGACACTTGGCTGACGGCCCTGGTCAAAGGATACTTGCCACTGGGCCCAACAACTTTACTGGAGGAAACAATGCTTAGGCAGAGCACAGGCACATTGTTTGCTAAGTGAACCTAAACACAAAGTACTGCTTTGCAGTTTTTTTTGGCCATGAATCAAAGTATTAGACACATTAAAAATTTAACTGATGATGCGTGAATGCAAAGTCAGAGCATCACCAGCATTTTTACAATTCATCTGTGCCAAATTCATAGCAATCTACCCAAAAGCATTTGAAACATTTAATTCAAAACCACAAATGTGAATCTCATGGTGGCGCTTGAGGAAAAGTCAGGTAATCATCAAACTCACTAGAATTCATCATCTGAGAGCCTGCAAGTTCAAGTTCAAGGTTCATATAAAGACAGTTCACAGGAAGTTTTATGGCCTTTTATGGATCATGGATCTCATGATCATGTATTCTGTCCCAGTTTATGGTTCAAAGATTTCTGACCAAACTTTCACAATCCATGTAATATTTGTCGTGATCTTTGAGTTTGGTCCAAAGCGGTGGACGTACCGACAGAGACCAACATACAAACACTGCCACCCCTAAAGCCATGTTAACAAGGCAACACAGTTTCTGTGTTTCTGTGAACTGAATAAATAAACAGCATGCTGTATAAGAGGCCTATAGTCGGCACCACTGGAGAACAGATTTATACATACACAGTATACTGGTAGCACAGCACTGTTTGAGTAAAGCTGGTAATCAGCAAACAGTTAGGGTGACTGTTTGGTCGACTGTACATATTTTCGACATATTTCTCCTTGTGGACCCAGACAGATTCTTCAGACTATTGTGTTTGCTTATCTGCAGCATGACTTGCATCATTTAGAGTACTGTATTGTACAAATGATGCAACTCTTTCCCTTGGTATGAAAAATGACATGTCTACAGGCTACAATGTGTTTCATACCCACATAGCAACAGGAAGGCTTTAGGACTGTATAAAGCAAAGGCAATAGTTTTACATGACAATTTCGTCTGAATATTCGAGGCACATTTTAATCTTCCCTTAACTCTCAACTGGGTCCTGACCCAGATTTAGAAAAAAAAAAAAGCCTGTAGGGGAATGCGTAGACCTACAGCACGCTGTACAGTGTGAGTGTGTAACACTGGCAGGATCGGGTGTGGTGAGAACAGGAGCCATGATGGAGAATACTAATAAGACAGACGAGAGCTTAGAAAGCAAGGATGACTCAGTGTCATCACCCCAGACTGTATCTCACCATAAAGGGCGGGGGTGAAAACCTGTCTCCCCACGCCAACTCTCCTCTCCATCCCTCCCATCCACCCGTCCCCAGACACTCAGACAGGGTGAGGAAGAGACCGGAGGGTGGTGGACTTTACCAAAACCCTGCACCAACCCAGATTCAGAACAAACCGGCACCAACAGCATGTGAGTCACAAAGGAATTTCCCTGACACATTTTTTAACCAAAGACAGTCTATCTTACTTTCGACTTTCTATTGGAGATGTATGTGTGGCATCAAGTAATCTAGGTCATGTGCAACAAGGCCTGCAAGTTTCAGCTGCACTAAAGACACACCTTAATCCACATTAGCAATCATCTAAATATGTATAAATCTGTTTTCACTTGTTTTTCAATGATTATGGAGTGTTTCAGTCAAGCAATTATTAAAATTAGAACATGTCTAAAATAATTACTTAATGGTAGTTCTTTGGTTTTATTCCACTTGCATCTTTTCCCAGATGTGACATACGCTAACCTCACTGGAGTCCAGATGGGAGCAACATGTGAGTCTCAACAAACCAACGTGTGGTTTGACTGACAAGTCAACCTGTGTTTGTCTTCTTGTCTGTCTGGCAGATGGACAAGACAGATAACTGCCTACAATGGAAGACGAGGACGTAGTAAAATACCTGCAGCTGGACTGTTTGATTTTTTTTTTTTTTTTTGACATTTTTGTCTCTGTGCCTTTTTATACTAATATGAGAAAGAGATCAGAATAGAAGTGTTTTTTAAAGTGTGTTAGAGAGGAAGAGAGAGCGATGAGATGTATCAAGGATGTGCAACTGTGTGTGTGTGTGTGTGTGTGTGTGTGTGAGTGATTACAGGCTGAAGGGCAAAGAGTTGAGGTGGTGTTTGATGCTAGTCTCAGTGGCAGGCTTCAAACAAACTGTCGCTCTGCTTCTGTCTAACGCATGCATACACACACATGTTCACAAACCCACACATATACATACGCAAACACACACACACACTGATACCTTGTAGCTGTCTTGCGCTGCCCCTCCAGCTCACACGGGAACTTCTAGCAGCAACAGGGCCGGCGCTCTGAGCCAGGGGGATTGTGTCACACACAAACATGCACACACATGCAGTAACACATCAGGGATGAACATTAATGTCTTTTTTGTCAGAAATCTAAAAGTAAAGGTGATAATAAAGGTCAGCTTTATTGTCACATATACAATTATACATAGTAAAACACATAGTGAGGTTTAGTCTATGCATGTAATCCATTCATATTAGGAGCAGTGGACGGCCACTGTGCAGTGCCTGGCACCACCTCTACTATATCCACCCAAAGTCAATTTTTACTTGCCTCTATAAAGACAAATAACAAAGAAACTAGTGGGAGTAACCAGGGTTTTTGAAGCATGAGCTGTAGTGATCAGTTTTGCAATTACCTGACTTGCTTCAGTGTTAATGTTTGGCAGTGGACTGGCAAGGCCCCGGAAGAGGGATTGTTGGCAGCCCGCTTAGGTGCCATGAAAGTGAGACGCTCTCGGCTCGTCATGGCACTCCAGTGACATTTTTTACCTTTGGAAAATGCCAAACTTACGGCAGACTGCGTAATTGGAGTTTTGCCCATATCCTCTAACACCACCAAACTAAACTCCTGTTTCCAGAATAACTGAAATGTTGGCTTGAGCCTCAGCTCATAAACTTTGTCTTTACTTGCTACTAGGGCTGCACAATTAATTGAAATGTTATCAAAATTGCAACATGGCCAAGGGCAATATCCAAATCATAGAAGCTGCATTTTTTGGAAGGCAAATGTGTGACAAAACAGCACTATAATGAAGTACTGTAGTGCTACAGAGATGCCCTGGCCTACAAGCTTTGTTCTCCAGATGTAAGAAAACATAGAGACCCCAACAAATGTCACACCATTGTGACTTTAATAGTAAATGAAAATTGTGATGAAAGAATAATCATTCTCATTAATTGTGAATCATATCGCAACTTCAACACCTGTCACAATAATTGCAAGAGGACTTTTTCCCATATTGTGTAGCCCTACTTGCTGCTATATACGAGCGAGTGCCTGATCATGCAATTGCAACTCTCAACAGACATGAGAAGGAAGTGAGATGGCTTGCGTTGTTATTACAACACTTTTTATTATTTTTATTTAGTTGTTGGTATAAAGTGATTCTTACATTCTTCAATTGTAAAAATGTACATTTTATAGATAAATAAATCCATCCATCCATTTTCTGTAACCGCTTATTCCCGAAGGGTCATGGGGGGCTGGAGCCTATCCCAGCTGAGATAAATAAATTAAAAAATAAAATAACCATATTTTGCCAACTAAAATGTGTGTCACAGCCTTACTGCTCAGCACCTTTTTTTTCTAAATTTTGCTGATGGCTTGTCTTGAGTCTCCCTTGGCTAGCTATGGACACAAAATCCAAAAAAGAAAAGTCTCAGAGGAAAACAGAATTTAATAGTTGAGACTCCAGACAAATGTTTTTTCTTTTTCGGACAAAAATGTCTTGTAATAGAGCATGCAGGGTGATCACAGACATCAGTTTGCACAGAAAACGTACTTCCTGTGGAACAAATACACAAAAGAGCACTGGAAAGTACTATCACACACGTACAGACACACACACACACGCTCACTCTCACAAACATAGCATGCATATGGAACAAATGTGTGTACTGTAGTCATACATATACTCCAAAGCAGCAAATAGATAAAGAAGCAAGTATATTCTCTTTCTCACGTACCAACATTTAAACAGCACCCAAAGTAACCAAGGGGGATCTTGCTCTTTCCTTTACAACGGGCCATTTCCTTAAACAGATTTATCACCAGCGTTGCACAAGTCATTCGATTAGTTCTGTGCATGATTCTGAGTGCGTGTGTGGGGGGGTTTGTGTAACCAACTGAGCCTCTGTGATAGTGTCTCTGTATGTGTCTGTGAATGTGCGTAAGGGGGCCGTAGGCTCAAGCTATTACGATCAGTTTAGCAGTTAGATATGCGATCTGAAGGATGATACTTGAGAGCCGAGAACAAAGCAGATGCTATTCTAGAGAAGAAACTGTGCAGGGCCAACACACAAGGCCTGAGGGACCCCCCTCAACAATGAGCAGCTATTGTAGCTGGCCAAATATATTACAGCCAACAGTTAAACCTAATACACTATAAAGCACTGCCAAGAAAATCTGCTGCGCTATTATCAACACATTTAACCATCTGTGTGAAGTGTGCTCTGATATGATTTTTTGAGGGTTTTGTCTAAATTTCTCTTTCATAGAGTTGAATTCCCTCCCAAGAGAAGGGGGCATGTGACAAGGAGTTGATATTTCTGACAGAAACGATCAGGGGCTTTTGGTTCATGTCGTGTGAGATCTCTGGCACACAGAGGGAGGGTGATGAATAAAGAAAGAAAAGGAATGATGAAGCAAAGCAGAATTAAAAGAAAAACAGAGACAAAGATCATACAAGATCTGTCACAAAGTACAAGTCATTCTTATTAGAGACAAAGATCAAGTGTGTGCTGAAGTCGAAGAAGAGCAACAGTTGGGTGAGATGGTGAAAGATTGATCAGTTCAAAAGTAAGAAACCAAAAGAAGAGAAGGAAGGAGGAAAACCATGGATGAGGAACGGGCCTCTCATTGTGACTACAAAAGCACACAATTAAAGACAAACAAGACCAGAAACAATGTCAGATGTACACACACATACCTTCACACCCACCGATGACACACAGTCCGACTGCTTAAAAATAACTTTAGTAAGAAAAGCCAAGTTTGGAAGGCCGACTGGACAGAAATATGCCAAAACTACCATTTTAATGTACTGGTGCTTCAGATTAGCCGTGATGACACATAAAACCTGAATGAAAGAGCCAAGTGGTCAGACAAGAAACAACATGAACGATAAGTCATCCCAAAAAACCGTTTGTGAGTCACTCTGCAAAATCATTTAAAATCCTACTGGCACCAAGTATAATACTTACTGATATCACACTCAAACAGGATTGGACATTTATTTATTTTGTTTATTATAACTTATTTTAACTTACTACTAAGTTACTAAACTTAACTTAATCTTTCATTTATTTACTCCAGTGTGTTCAACTTAATTTATCTCATAACAAAACAAAAACCATCATATTTGATTCCCACAATTTTATAGTGTTGCTAGTTATAAAAAAAAAAGATGCATAGAAAATAGATTTGTGCCTGCTAATTCACTGATTTTCCATATAAACAAAGAAAGGTTATTTCCTCAACTTTTATGACTTTCAGTACGTGTTATCCCTCTCATGGAGACAAAGCAACACTGCTGAGTCAAATCTTTTTCCTTGCCTTGGTTTGCATGTTTTTACATGTTTTTAAACTGATGGTAACGAGCGTAACATGTTGACCATGTTGGTCTGCATTACAGATATTATTAATTTATATAATAAGGTATAAATGTGTGCTGTGTAATGGGGGATCAAATGTGGGAAAATGAGTTATATACTGGCCATTACTACTTTAAGATACTAACTGATACTTTTAGTTAATCTGTGAAAATAAAATTGCAAATTGCACCTGCGATAAGACAATTAATAACACAGTGTTAAGCTTATTTAACAGTGAAATTAATGACCTAACTGACCTGTTGGCCCCAGTTTTGACTTACATATTGTTAAGTATTACAGGATTATTGTGCTGTTTTTATGAGTGATTTGATATTAATGTTTCCATTTGACTGCAATCAGTTCCATTTCAAAAGTAACACTAATTTGTTGAGTTGATATTAGAAAACATAGTTTTACAGAAGAAGAAAAATAATTTTAAAATTCTGCTCCATACACTGGATTGTCCCATTTATGAATCTTTAATTCATTATCATTTAGCCATTTCTATTGATATGTCTGTTAAGACATATGAAATGTTTGTGAAATAACACTTTGGGATCTGATTGTTATTTTATTCGATTTCTTCACCAGAAATTGATCCCAGTTTTTAGTATTTGGTTTTAGTAAAAACACATAAAATAACATAAAAATTAGTATCATAAGGGTTATTATTTTAAATCAACTTTTTCTATCCCGTCTCCCACTTTAGGCAGATAATAAAACCTTCAGAATGATTCATAAATAAATATGAGGTATAACAAAGCAACACTTGCATCTATTAAACCACTATATGAAATTACTACATATATATCAATGCCAAAAACTCGCGGTACTATAATACCATAATAAAAAAAAGTCCATCATACAATATTTATTGCAACATTAAAAACAAAGAAAATTTAAAAAGTCTTCTGTATTAAATTATATTTTTTTTGCTCATGTAAAACTGAATTTTTATTTTTTTTTTTCCCTTTAGTATAAAGCGTCTCTGCTTTCCTTCTTTAATAAAATAAAATTAAAGTAGCCAATGTATGTGCAAAAAATTGGCATGAAATGTATTTGGCAATTAATGTTTTAACTATGTCTGTACAACAGCAAAACTAAACAATTCAGCAGTTAGACACAGCCCTTAAATAAAAATAATACATAATGAAATAAAATAATTAGCCATGTAATCAGGGTAAATATCGTCACAGTCCAGTATCAAGACATAGGCTATAGATAGATTTTTTAAAATATTTTACGAGTAAAAATACTTAATAGTAAATTATAAAAAATATTTCATTAGTATGTTTTGGTTCCAGTCAAATATCTTCTTTTTACAGAATGCAAAGGAAAATACATAATTGAAAACAAAGACATCACTGTGTCAGAAAGGCATTAAAGTCAAGTCCATTATATCAAAAACAGACAGTATAAATCAGCAGCACCCTCAGTTGAATCTTATCAGCACTTTTTTCAAAGACTTGAAACACGGCTACGATGTTTGCAGCTGAGTTTGGCAGCAACTGGCTGCCTTCAGCCGCTCCAGCTCGACAGTGCAGCACATAAACATGTATGAATAAGTTTAGAAACATGAACCTATTTGGTCTATCTTCAACAAATCTTTCTGTTTTATTGCACTTATTGAACCCCAGTACATCTGAAATAGCTTAAGGCCTTAATCCAGCCAAATTCTTATAAAGGAATCTTCTGTCAGTTTCACTCCGTTTTCATCAGACCTTGGTTTGTGCTCTCGCAGTGGGAGCTGAGCCAAGCACATTTCTCTGAGTCATCATTGGGGGGGGGGGGGGGGGGGAGAAAGAGGAGGAGGTTGAGAAGAAGAAGTAGAAGAAGAAGGAGAAGAAGAAGTAGGAGGAGGAGGGGGAGGAGAAGCAGGAGGTGGCAAGTCCGGAGTTTCCCTCTCACTCTTGCAGGCGAAGGCCTACACTGAGCAGCAACAGGCGGAGAGAACCGTGCTCTATTGTTTCAGGCCCTGCTGGCAAAGTGAGCCTTCCTGAAACAAACTACTATCGCACACACACACACGAGGGAGATCTGCCAAAACACTGCTCACTGAGAGACCTGCCAAAATGGAAGAAAGCTGTTGTGTGAGAAGTTTACAAGGACTTTCGTAGAATCTGTTGTTTTTTTCCCCCCTGGCAACCTGACAAAAATACTTTCAATACAACCTTAAAAAAAACAAAATCGATGGGAATACTGTACAATATCTTCTGAAGCATTTGTCTCAAATAAAGAAAAAAAAAAGAATGCTTCTCTAATGACAGATGATTGTGCAGCAGTGATAGAAGCGAGATGTGGGTGACAACCTAAAATTATCAATCCTCAAAAATACATGGCTTTGTGTAAACAAATGACACCTTTTAAGGACTTTGTGGTCTTGTCATGACACTCGTCTTATTAAACGGCATAATTTGTTGCTAAGATATATAATTTAAAGGGCTGCTTGTAAATGCTGGGAACATCCCAGTTTGACTTAAAAAAAAACCAACCGCGGTATGTGCTCAGAAACCATCATCTGTCATGTGACTGCATTGTCACATGACAGATGATGGTTTCTGAGAAACAGCTGAACATTGCTGTCCTTCTAGGAATCATCACAGCTTGATTTAGAAGTTTTCAACATGATAGGTAAGCTTGATTATAGGAGCACATTATCAAATTCAGATATTCAAGGCAATATGACAGCCTAGCATCTCTGTAAGTGACTATACTCAACAAAAATACAAACCCAACACTTGTTTTTGTTCCCATTTTTTCTAAATTTAAGTAAAAGATCTAACACTTAGTCTGTGCACACAAAAGTTTTATTCCCTTCAAATTTTTTTTCACAAATTTGTTAAAAATCCATGTTAGTGAGAACCTCTCACTGCCAAGATAATCCATCCACTTAACAAGTGTAGCATATAGGTTATTGCAGAGGTGTATCTCGGACTGGCCACAATAAAAGGCCACTCGATAATGTGCAGTTTTATCTTTAAAAAAACAGATATTTATTAGGCACTGAACTATGGCTATTTCACAGAAGGTTACAGATACAATTTTGTGCCTCTGATTGGCTTACCCTGATATTCTTACCCTAAGGAATCACTCATCATGCCTAAACCTAACCAACCCAACGGGAAAGCAAAGGGTACTAGCCAATCAGAGGAAGAGGAGGGCGGGTCATGACTTTTCCCTTCCAGGGGAAAAAATGTAGTCCCATGTGAAACAGCCACGGTTCCTAATAAATGTGTTTTTAACTGCAACCAGCTAAGTTAGGTCACTTTGTCAGCAAAAATTCCCCATCCTTGGGCAGCTGCATTTTTTGCCCTTGGCATTGAGGTCAAGTGTGTGTTTGTCCTCATGCCAATTGGCAAAAACAGGGCATGGCAATAGGAGTTAGCTATCATAAAAATAATGTATAGCTTTCAAAATAGATTCAGACTTGCACAAGATTTTGTGGAAAGGTTGCTCATCAGCCAAAGGACAGCTGAACGTTTCATGACAACTGGTAAAGGGGGCGTGGCAGCGGGGGAGGCCAATAACCAAAGACACATAAATTCTAAATGGATTTACTTACCATGACCAGACTCCTATCCCACTGACTGTTTGTTTGAGGCACTATTGGAAATAATTTTTGGACTATGCCATGTTCATTTTTCATTGGTGGCTGTTTACCTTGTCCCCTATACTTAAGCCACGCCCCCCTTTTGTTAGCCTTGCGGCAGGTGTCACTGACCTTAGCAGAGAGCTCCTTTTTCCATCCATCCCTCCTTATACTTTAGTAACAGAGGTCAAGAGGCTGTGAGTGTGTGTAAACGCATGCATACGTGGATGCACAGGTCTGTTTAGGTTGAAATAGGTGGTCACAGCTTTTGCAAATTCGCATTTCTTTCAAGATAAAACTGCTCATTTTAGAGTTTCATTCTTAACAAATTTGTGAACAAAACTTGACAGAAATAAATTCTGTGTGCACAAAAGAGGTTTTAAACTCTTGAACTTCAACTCATGAAAAATGGGAGCAAAAATAAAAGTGTTGGGTTTTTATACTTTTGTTGAGTGTAGTGTTGCCAAAAATAGATATCTAGAAAATATCAATACTGAATATTTAAAGTGCTTTTAATACTCTTTTTTTCAGTGCAGTATTGATACTCCGGTCCCAGCTGCGATCTCTTTTCTGTCAGACAGCGAAATGACCAACTACTACACCAACCACTGCCAACATAGTCCCGCCTCCTCTCACTTAGTTGTCTCATTTGCTATTTCCATTTTTATGTTGTAGCCCTATTATACTTAGATTTTAATTAAAATATACAATTTTATGCCCTCAATCTTGAACACATTTTTCCCCATTGGTATAAAAAGTGGTATAGAATATTGATATTTTTCAAGGTATCGTAGTGAAAATAGAAATTCCAGTATTGTAGTTAAGTATACGTCAGATGCTCATAATGGTGTATAACAGCAGGCAGTGATGTAAGAGGGCGCTTCAGTCATGGCGGCAGACTTACTGTGTTGGTCTGGCAATAGGTAGAAGCTGGAAGAAATGACAAATGAATGACATGGCAGTAGAATGGGAAATGGGTGACACGCAGCAGCACAGCTTTGAAGTACAACCTTTCAATTTCTCATCTTGGCCTCTGTTCAAACAGTCCGCAAGTTCTCATGTCCCCCCGGACCTGTCAGGCAGCTCCACTGTTTGTTTTCCACTCCAACGTGGGGACAGATTTGGACAAGGGTGACAGCAGAGTCTATTTTCTCCACCTGGAAGCTTGGAATGGAGGGCAGGGAAACTCAAGACTGGTTTTACCCGCTTCCTGGAAACGGTAAAGCAAGCGGGAGGCCCCGCTGTCAGGGAAAGGGGTAGAGAGAGAGAGAGACTGCCTGACAAAGACTGAGCAGAGAGAGACAGAGAGAGAGAGATTGAAACCTCTGGTCAACAGATAAGGAATATGTGTGAATGCATGGGTGGGAGTGTTTATGTGCAAGCGTGCGTGTCTGCCTGTGTGTGTGTGTGTGAAAGAGAAAATGATAGAATGGTAAAGAGCACGTGCTTCAGCCAGGGGATTTGCTGATGCCCACAAAGATCTGTTTACAGTGAGTGCCCCCGATGACCCCCCAGAGGATGCAGGAGTTGTTGCCAACACGCACACAAACACACACAGACATGGACACACATCATCCAGGCCACATATCTCAGCAGACATAGATACAGGGGGTCTAAGGGCACCTGTTAGAAACATCCGGAAGGCTTGATTCCAGACAACCTATCGTAGCACTAAAAACCCAGCCTGGAGGTAGGTGCTAGTGGACGCACGATAGAGGAGAAGGAGCGAGAAATGCTCCAGAAATCCGGCAGACGATGGAGCCCTACAAACAACTGAATTGCATTGTGAGGCTGTGCATGAGGAGATAAAACAAGCAAGGCAAACTTGGGCAGCTATGGAGGCCAACGAGGAGAGTGAGTGTGGGAGTTTAAAGGCTCCTTCCAAGGCCTGAAGGTAGAGAGACTAGAGAAAGAGTGAGAGGGAGATTTGTGAGAGGAGACGGACAACAGCAACAAGAATGACGGGTTGAAGAACAAGGAGAGCGGGCGAAGGATTCAAAAGGCAAATGAAGCATGAATAAGGCTTAAAAAGCTCAATGTAAAAACAAGAAAACACTGACAATGGTGACATTGCTAAAACCCAAATGAAATGGCATTTCTGGCTTCTGTATTGTGACATTTTTCTGAGTGAAACAGGATAGGTAAAAGAGTATATCATAAACTGAGTGACCATGCTGTTGCTAGCTAACTAAGTAATGAGTCTTAGCTCTGTACTGCTAAAAACTAAAGAATGATTCATAGGTTGATGTCATGATATTATTGGTTAAAACTAGGGATGTAACAATGCATTACAAGACAGTTAGAAATTGATACAAATGTGTGACGACTCAAATCGGTTGAGATCAAAAATGAATTGAGATGCCATTTTTAAAGAGCAGAGCGTGTATGACTGCGCAAGACCGGCCCAACCCGTAGAGAAAAAGGTATGTGTGCCTCTGACAGAGCTGGTTGTAGATACACTGTGCCTAATTTTGCACACTTCAAACTTCAGAAAAACACTTTCAAATTCTGTTTCCTACACCCACAGTAGGACGGAGGAATGAGGGTAGGAGGAGGAGATGAGGATGATATATTACGCGCTCTCACGCTTTCAATCCTCGTACCAGGAGATCTGTCTCCTCACCTAGAAAATCTTTTTTCTTTGTTTCCTCCTGGTAAATCCGCCGTCATGCTGCCATCGCTTGTGCTCCTGGCGTACCTGCTTCTTAAAGGTGATGAAAGCCGACTTTCTGATCAGCTTATTGTAAGTTCGGCCTAAATTCACTGGTGAATTAATGAGGGCATTTGGGCACATCTGATGGGTGTATCCCGCTGTGATGGAGGAGGGCGAGAAGATCACAGGTAAGATTAAGGCTGCGTGCAAATATTACAAGACGGCGATGACCTACACAAGTAGCACAACCAACATGATGCAGCATGTCACCTGGCAGTATAGTAAGAAGTTCAAGTCAACACCGCCTGAGCAAAGAAACTTTAAAAAGGACAATCCACGCTGACAAGCAGATTTTCAAACTAGGAAAACATGCAAGCCTTAGTTTCATTCATTCATTTGTATTATTCATTTAGTTATACTGATGTGGGATTTGTTTTAAAAATCTAATTTTTATTCATTTTTTTGTTATTTAAGATAAAATATAATTTCAGTTACACTTGTAAGAAGAGGACATATGGGTTGTTTTGCACAGTTTACTCTACGTCAGAGATAAAAAATATTTATTAATTAAATTAATTATTAATTAAAAGGGGTTCACTATAATTTGTTAAGGATAAGAGAAAATATATGTTGTAGTTTTTATATATTTAAATATATATATATATTTTAAATATACATTCATTGCAAAGTTTGTGTTTTGCAGCTACACCCTACCTCAGACATGTGTTTTTGTCTGAGAAATAACTACAGGAATATTTTTCAGTCATAATTTGTCTGCAAACTCATTCTGTGAAAAAAAAAAATCATGAAAAAATCGTATTGTGAAGCCAGTATCGGAAATCGTATTGAATCGTGAGTTGAATGTATCATTACATCCCTAGTTAAAACCACTGACATAATAAAGATGGACAATGCGTCCCCACTTGATATGAGTGCTGCTATCTTGCAGTGGTGATGTCATCTGGAGCCAGCGTCTACGCAGTAGTCGTAAGAGTTGGAGCTGAGCTTTTGAGTTCCCATCCATACAGCCATACAGGGCTCAGCTGTCAACTATGGCATGAAACCCCCTTTTCATAGCATCAGATTATTAAAAAACTTGAAATATGAACAATTGAACAAACAAACAAAATGAGCGTGATAAGAGTTACCTAAAAGGACAGAAACCATGTCATAGAACATTTATTTTATGTGCACTTTGATGTTTTAGTTTGCACTATCTATTAAAACGAAGGTGACCTATACTGCAGCTCTGATGTTTGCCCATTTCTATATCACAGATTGGTTGGCTTAAGCCTCATAAATTAATGGGGATGGTTACATCAGAAAAGGCATCTGGAGTAAAAAGCCTATGTTAATAAAATATGCGGATCCATACTGTAGTGGGAGTCCAGTCCGTCAGCACATGATCCGCTGTCGTGACTCCAAATGGGAGCAGCCGAAAGTCGAAGGAGAAGAAGATTGTTAAACGGGGCACAATGTGACCAGGGAAGTGATCTAAAAGGGTTAAGAAAGAATTTTTCATTTCATCTTGCCTTTGAAGGAAATTTCTGACAGTGTGGGAGGCATGCTTATCACTTAAATGCTGTAAGTTAGACAATAAGAACAACATGACTCTCTCATTTGTGTACTCAGTATGAAGCCACAGCCAGCAGATGATCAGCTTAGCTTAGCATAAAGACTGGAAACTGGGGGACAGAGACAGCCTGGGTTGGCTCCAAGTAGAGTTGGACGATATGCTAAAATTTCAAGTTTCTCTCTCTTACTGAACTAATACAAACTTAATTGGTTCATTAACGCCTCGGAAAACACACTTCATTTAAACTCGAGAGAAAAACTGTAAAATTCTCCAAAACCATCCACTCTTCCAACAATCACCAACTCTGGTTTGGTCAAAATAAATCCTTACTTTACCGCATGGAAAGTCCAATCGCCCAACCCTTGCACCAAGTTAAAAAGAAATTTGCCTAACATAGAATCCAGCCATTGTGTCATTTTTACACTTTGAATTTTGTATCAAGTAAACAAATGAAACATAACGTATTAATTACTGAGCTTTACAAATGCTGATAAGCAGATTTTGTAACATTTGGACAAAGCTAGGCTAGTTGTTTCCATGTGTTTCAAGTCTTTGTGCTTACCTAAGCTAACTGGCTGCCATAGCTTGACATCTAAACCTGTAGTGTGGAACTTTTATTCTCCCTCTGGCAGTGACAGTAATTACACACATGGTGTTGACGTGTACTTATGATGTTTGCCATGCCAATTATATTTCTTTTTTAAAAGGGCCTGATTTGAAAAAAGGGGGGTTACATTTCCTATGTCCGACCAGTAACATTAGGAATTTAAATGTGTAATACAAAGCACCTCTCCACTTTATTAGTTTTCACAGTTGGAAAAGTACAGGAAAAACAGGAGTGTCATCACCGACACCAGATTAAAAAACTCACAACACTTACTTGGAGGTTAATCAGCAGTGTGTGAACTTGTTATATAACAGATGGTTATACAGTCTTGCACTGCAGGTTTAATATATCTGATATCAATCTTTTGCCTAACTCTTGCCAATAAAGTGAATAAGCTTATGCCACAAAATGTTGAACTACTCCTTTAAATCCTCACCTTCCTCTTCCTCCTCCTCTCTGCCCTCCACAGGTCAGCCCTGCTGTGCTTTTCACATTTGCACACGATGGCCAGGTTTTAAGCCTGCCTGTTACATTTCAGCGGTAGACCCCCCTGACACACATGGACGTGCGCGCCCGCTGACTCACCAACCTGCTCATCTGTCACAGTGATTAAGTGTGATCAATGCTGCGCGGCAACCATGGCTGTGCTAATGCACAATAATATGGCCTGTACAAAAACGAGCAGGCTGAGATGGATAAGGTGGCTGAGACAAAGAGAAAGTCACAGACTTAATGTAGGCTCTTAATTACAGGGCGTTGCTTTGATGCTATATAATGAACATGGTCAAGGTCCAGGATGTTCATATGTGGTGTGTAGGCATGCCAAAAAACACTCAACATATACACTGTATATAGAAATGCACAAAAAGAGAGGATTTAATTGTATCCTGACGAGTGTATATGGTCATATACTGTAATGCACAGTATAAATATGTGACCGTATGGGAGAATGTCTGTGCAAATGTGACCACAGGGACAGAGATGGAGAAAGAAAGCGAGAAAGTGGGACAGACAGCAGCGATACAAGCTCTTAACTCCCTCCTCCTCCTCTCTTCTGCCACTGAGGGGAAGCGAAGGAGGTCACCCACTCCTACAAGCACTCAATCAACCTGCCGGCGACCTTGCTCGTCCTGGATACGGTGCCCGCTCCCTCTGTTTGTCTGCCTGCTATGCTGCCATCCTGCTGCCATCTCTCTGCAGCCGGTGCCAGGTTACACCGCCACGAGCACAGAGGTGCCGTTCCACCAGATGCCCATTTTTCTGCCCGCGCCGTGCCAGAATGCATCGGAAGGCAACTCTGTTTTACGTCAAGTGTACCGCGTTAAGAGGAGTCTTTGACAGGGATCATGACAAAACATGCCCAGGTTAATTAGTATGTGGGGGATCTTTTCCCTCTTTAAACGCACTGATGATGTACGGCTAGAAGGTGATTTATTCATGATGAGAGGAGGATTTGGGTAAACTGGACATTTGCCCGAGTGAAATAGAGTGAATAGGCAGGAGCCAATCCTTAACAGTGCGAATAAATTAAGACGAATATCATGGATCATTCAGGAAATTCTGCAAATTACACACATAGTCACATTCGGTTAGAGATAACAAAGTGGAACTGATGGAAGATCTCAACAATAATTAGCTGTGACCCATCAAGAAATTACATGACAGAAACAAAATATCAATCAAATTACTCCTGTAGCCAGCTATTATTTTCATAATTAATTAATCAGCTATTTTTTTTCCAGATTAATCAATAAATTGTTTGAAACAGGGCTGTAAGTAAAATTTAATTTCACGATTGATGACAGGATGGTCAATAAAAGAGTTAAAAACGCTCATCATCATTTCCTAATGTCTTAAAATTTTGTGTGACAAGCTATTCAGTTTACAATCAGAGAGAAGCAGAAACTCATACTTAGATGCTGAAACCAATGACCAAACATGTTTTTAGTTATTTTATCAACAGGGTTGCCCAATGCCCAATTACAATTTTCCAAACTCCGAGTTGCTGCATTCAAAATGCTTGTTTTGTTCGAACTAACAGTCCAGAGACAACAAGTATTCAGCTAATTATTATAAAAGACCAAGCAAAAGTTCACATTTGAGAAGCTGAAAATAGAGAATTTTTGGCATTTTTTGCTTAAAAAATTACTGAATCAAAAGCTGATTGATCTTATATCAATCAAGTGATCAATTTATCATCTAATTGTTTCAGTTGTTTCTGTTAATGTACTAGGGCTGCAACTAACTTATTTTTATTATCAATTAATCTGCCAATTATTTTAATGATTAACTCGATTAATTGTTTAGTCCATAAAATTTCAAATTCAAACAATCCAAAATCCAAAAGCTCTTCATTTACTATCATTAATGACCAAGAAAAGCAGCAAATCATCACATTTAAGAGGCTGGAACCAGCAAATGTTTGACATTTTTTGCTGGAAAAATGACTGAAGCAATTCACTTTTATCAAAATAGATGGCAACTAACATGCTTTACTCCAAATGTTTCAAAACCTTTCTCAATCTCTAATAGTTGCCTGTGTCCATATTCATGGTTTTACTTTAAAAGTGCTTTGTATAGCTGCAGCAACTAGGCTCTGGTTGGAGGCAGACCATTGCCAGTCTCATTGTGGTTTTTATTTAGCTGATAAACACCTGGATTGGGAGGACATCTCTCACGGTCTTCTCATGATGGATGTACCTTGTTCCTTTAGCATGACTCCCCCATATTGCCAATATTGAATCTTGTTTTGCAAAGCTTACATCTTGCATGTTGGTCATCCTCTGGTTCGGGTTTGAACCAAAGTTTGTATTGGTCAGATATTCATGAAATATGAAATGTAGACTTGCCTGGCATCATTCAACCATCATTTCAGCTAGCTGACATACAGGGAGGGAGACGGGTTGGATGGAGAAAATGAAGAAACATATGTGATAGTAAACAAAATGTTATCACTAAAGCTGCAACGGCAAGTTGATTAATCAATAAGCTGATGAAAAGAAAATTGCCAGCTACTTTGACATTTGATTAATTGATATTTTTCAAGCGAAAATGTCAAACATTTGTTGGTTCCAAATTCTTAAACATAAGGATTTGCTGCTTTTTTGTCATTTATGATAGTAAATGAAGAGCCTTTGGATTTTCAACTGCTGGTTAGACAAAAGAAACAATTTGAGGATGCTGCTTTGGGCTCTGGGAAATTGTAATGAGGATTTTTCACAATTTTTTGACATTTTACGACTGAAAAAATTTATTAATTGTGAAAACAATCAGCACATTAATCAATAATGACAATAATAAGTAATTGCAGCACTACGTGTTATGCATCAACACAACAGCAACTGTTACATCAACAGTTACGGAAAATAAATTTGCTGCTACGTTACATTTTGTGGAAGGTTATCCACGGTAGATTTCTGTCAGAATTAATTTCATTACACTCACACAACAAAAATCCACGACTTCTCCAGGTTTTCCATGACTGTGGGAAGCCTCCATATTAGTAAACTCCTCTGCATGTCATCCTGAAAGAAGTGACTCTTAAAGAAAATTTAACTAAACAAACATATGTGGTGTGCCAGCAGCCACTGATTTGAATCTGTGTGAATGACAGGACAGCTTTTGGAGAAAGTGGCACCACAAAATCCTGGCAGCATCCCAAAACAGCAGATGGCCAAAAAACATATTTCAATGTATGACTCTGCATGTCATCGCTAAATGAAAGGTGCAGCTTCTCATCTCCAAAAAATGTATTTTTACAGGCATCATTCCCACACTGCCTCCCACGATTTTGACTTTGAACCACGTGTTAAGAGGTAGATAAAGGTGGTGGGGAGGGCTCACTGTGAGAAATGCTTTCATACTACAAAACCAGACTTATATCACAAGACAATTAGCCAAAACTGTAATAAAGGAAGAAACAGCTGAACTCCACCACCGGTTACTGCTGCTAGGGTGCAAATTTACACACAAGGCTGCAGATATCTCCATCAGCTGTGACAGTCAGGTCACATTCCTTTGTTATGTGCTGTCCGACGGGCCTTCCCGTACGGAAAGCTAGTTATAACTGTGGATGCAGCTGCAAAGATGGCTCCACTGACCACAGCTACAAAAGGCATGGAAAGACAACACATGGGCCGAGACAGACGAGACACGAGGGGAGGGAGGGTGGAAAAAAGGTTACATTTTTCTGAATGGATGGCAGGAGAGCTGGAGAACCTTGGATATCGTCAGCCTGTTCAATTTGTAGATTGTGTGTATGTGTGTGTGTGTGTGTGTGTGAGAGTGAGAAAAAGGGAGAGGCAGACAGAGACAGGAAAGAGAATGTAATTCATCTTTAAAAGGGCAGATTCCTGGGTGATGTATGGTGTGCACAGTGCAAGTGTGTGTATGTGTGTGTTTGTGTGTTGTAGAAATGGGCGTGGGAGGTGTAAGCTAGCTAGCTACAACTCCTCTTATCGCTCCACAGAGCAATGTGGAGAATGAGGATTCTGGGTTCTGCCCTGCTGATCAAAGACACAGAGAGGCTGATACCCCACCCCTCCTCTTCCTTTCCAGCTCTTTCATACACGCACGCAAACATAGAATTACAAGCTCAGCAAATAGCACGTAGGCTAATGCTATGAGCAATGACTCTACACTGAATAAAAGTCAGAGGGCGTTCAGCTAAACATGTTTTGGATATTTTTAAAGATTTAAAGAATAACACCTGTTTTTGTGCACGAGCTTAATTCACTGCATCTCACACATCATCTGCACAGGATGAGAACCCACCCAATCATTACTCTTATTATTGTTTATCTGTTATTTAATTGGACCAATCAATTGCTCATTTAGTCCACAAAATGTCAGAAAATAGTAAAAATGTCCATCACAATTTCTTCCTTTGAGTCCAGGGTTATGTGTTTAAGTGGCATTTTCTGATGGACCAATGGAGAAAAACTGAGGATGCCCCGATCATGTTTTTGTGGCCTTCAACCCTGACTGGATGCTTAGCTCTTGGCCAGTGAGCGAGGTAGGAGGCAGGACTACACCACACAGATGCCCGCAGTTGTTGCTTTCAGCGGCACACTTGAGAGTAGGGCTGAAACGATCCCTTGAGAAACTTGAGTAACTCAATGGGTAAAAATCATCTAAGCTTCATTTAATCCATATAACTATAAACAGCACAGCAGCGGTGCAACAGTATGTATCCATTCATCCATTGTCTGTAACCTGGCAGGTTGACAAGTTACAAATTCATTGCAGGCACATAGAGACAAACAACCACTCACACCTACGGGCAATTTAAAGTTATCATTTAACCTATGATGCTGCAGGTCTTTGGGAGCCAGAGTACCAAGAAAAAACGCGGACATGAGGAGAACATGCAAACTCTGCACAGAAAGGTCCTGCCCCTGCCACAAACTCCCCAGCCCCCCTCCAGGGGATTTAATCTCAGAACCTCAGTGAGGCAGCAGCACTATCCACTGCACCACCGTGCCACCCACAACAGTATGTACTCTGTGTTAATCATTAAAGCGATATTTCCCTAAATCTGGATGCAGAGTCGCAGTGAAAAGACAAGACCGATATGTGATGCATTTTACTCTGAGTCTTACAAAAAACAAAAGGAGGACTGACTGATTTAAAAGCAGTTGCTTTCACACAGCTCCTCTCACTCACCGGAGCAGCCTGCAGTCTCGGCCTGTCTGTGACACAGCTGTCAGTGCTGATTGGATATTACTGGTGATGTATAATAATCACATCAGTGTGTGCAGGACCTTGAGTGAGACTAAAGTGTAGTATTATTGGGCTATACTCTATAGTGTATAATTAATATATATAACTACAGTATACTATAATACAGTTTGTATTAGCATTATACCATGTAGTGTTTTAAAAATGTTTATTTTTCTAAAAAGGAAACCAAATAGTTTTTCATTTTGAGAGACTTGTTGATTTTCTCTTTTGTATATTTACCGTTGCTCTTTAAAAGTATTTATATATTATGGATATTTTTAGCTGCAACCCTACTTGGGAGTGTTTAACCACAGGTGTAGTAGTGAGTTACCTCCAAATTTTTTGGAAGCATTAAGCATACGATGAGATAAATGAGAATTAGTTGTGACTTAGTTGAGACTTGGATGTTTCACTATAGTTGTTAAAAACTAAAATCAGGGGCGCAATCAACTTGAACAAGTCTGGACAGCATGATTTGGATTCATTCTACTTACAGGTGGAGGCACTGGCATGTGGCTTTTTTTTTTTTTTTTCAGGATTTTAAGGCAACATGGAGTGACTTACATACATGTCATCATTTTGGGAATGAACTGCTTCTTTTGTTTAGTTAGTATGTGACAATGACACCATCTCAGCTGAGAATTGGCTGAAGCTTTTTTGAAATCAGCAGCTAGAAAACAATCTCGCTCTCCCAATCACATATTTTTACTTAATATCAGGAAACAATGATTGGCAGCCAACTAATCTGCGCATCCCTATGAAACGTGATATTCATCGTTCTGAGAAAGATATTCAATTTACAATGATATAGAAAAGCAGAAAATCCTCACGTTTGAGAATCTGGAAACAGACAGCAATTGATTATCAAAATAGTACGCAATTTATTTTCTGTCACCTGCCTTTCTATCTTTTATTAGATTAACTGTTTAAGCCCTACACAGGATTCATAACTCAATTAATGACTTTAATGTGTAGCTTTATTTCATGCCCATTGTGGCTCTGAATATTCATTTTAAATGGTGTCAGAGGAGAAAAGCATTATTCACAAAGAGTCACAATAGGCCCAGGTTGACTTATGAGATTAACTACAGTCAAGGTTATGTATTATACAAATGAGTTGTAAATTTGTAACTCTGACTAAAGCACTTTACACTAGGCAGCCTCATCTGTAATTCAGATCCAGGTCTCATCACAATGATTGTGTGCAGAGACACTACATGACTGCTCGTGTGGGTGTGCGTGCTTATGAGAAGGTGTTAGAGACAGAGTGTGTGTGTATGTGTGTTTTTGTGCAAGTCCCTATAGACACACAGCTCTGCTCCTCAGACTAACAGTGCGTCTGCGTGTTAATTCAATACAGAAACAGTGTAAGCCTCTTAATAAGCAGCATGTCTCGTCGCTCTCTGTCTCCCCATCTCTCATCTCACTACTTCTTTTACTCGATTTCCCACCTATCCATCTGCTTGCTTCGTCGTCTCCCTCTGTTCCTCTTAATGTACGTCTATCTCATGCCTCACCTTCTCTCTCCACACCCTCTCTTACTGTATGTGCTCGCTTCTTATTCCTCTCTTCTTTTTTCTCCATTTATCTCTCCTTTCATCTGTCACAGCCTCCTCCTCCTCCTTTTTCTCTCCCTCTCCCTCCCTGCCTCCTTTCTTGTGTTTGAGCGGTGGGTCTGCGGGGTCCTTGTTATCCGGCACCTATCCAGACATCCCTCAGCTGGGAAGCCAGACAAGGCAGACAGGCAACTGGGCAGACAGAATGACAAAAGACGACCAGAGAGGAGGAGAGACTGACAGCCTGGCAGCAGCTGCAGTTAGACTGACAGGCACGAGGAAAATGCAAAAAAAAAAAAAAAATGTAACTGGACAGGAGGAGGGAGACGTCCACAGAGGCAGCACTGAGACACCCAGGCGAGTAGTCTGACAGGAAGACAGAGAGGCTGTCAGTTAGAGACTGGCAAACAGGTAGGAAGACGGATACAGGCAGGCATGTAGGAGGCAGACAGGTAGGCAGACAAGCAGGTCGTCACGGGCCGGTACGTAGCAGCCAGCTGAGCTACGAGCCCAGCATCCCAACAGGCCAGAGGGTCAGTCAGCTGCATGACTGATAAACACTGCCTCTGTCTGGGCCTGGCACAGTACTGCAGGCATTTAATGATGCCTGCATGGAGACGAATAACCCTTTAATCACTGGGTGTTCAGCTACAGACACAGAAAAGAAGACATTGTGTCCTCCTAAAGCCTGAAGTAAGGCTTCAGGTAAAGGAATTGAATCCAGTAAAAAATGGTAAACATTAAGGGCGATTTGTGCTTTTGGCATTGGGTAAGGGTTAATGTGACAGAAAGTTCACTGGAAGCAATTTTGCTGATCAAATGATCATTAAGGTATTTTGTTTTTAAGCAAAAAATCTTACAGAAATTCCTTTAAGAACAGAATAGGGTCTTTGAACTGTTCACAGTCACATTTTCAAAAACTACAATGTCAAAGACCATGATCAGTCATGAACAAGTTTAAACAAGAGCAAAACTAATCTCAGGCTGTACAAACCAAGTCTACTATCTCTGTAAAAGGAGATTAAATATCCACACAAAGTTTTAAATATTCTGAGGCACAAAATGTACCTTACAACCATGGAAAATTATCCTGGCACAGTCACACTTCCCTTTCTCCTTTTAATGTCTGTGCTCATATGATGCTAAAGGGACAGTTCAACCCGAAATCAAAAATACATATTTCTCCTCTGGCCTGTAGTGTAATTCATCCATCTAGATTTTTTTGTTGTGTTTGGTTGCGTGTGACAGAGTTTTGGAGATAAAGGTCGTACAGATGTCTGCCTCTGCAATATAATGGAACTGAATGGCAATCAGTGTGTGGTGCTCAAAGCAATAAAAAAAAACCCTCAAGAACAATGTTTCTTTCCAGAAATCATGACCTGGTTACTCGAGATAATCTACAGACCTTGTTGTGAGGTTATCCTGAGCAACCGGGTCATGATTTCTGGAAAGAGTTTTTCACATGTGTCTTTTTGCTGCTTTGAGCACCTCAAGCTGAGTGCCATTTAGTACCAATATATTCAAGAGAAACAGCAATAAACATCTCTATGGCCAGTATCTCCAAAACTCACACCAAAACAATCTGGATGGATAAACAGCACTACAGGCCAGAGGAAAAATATGCATTTTTGATTTTGGGGTGAACTGTCCCATTCATTCATGGCACAATCCTTTCTATCTCACTTCATAAAATTAGAGACAGTTGTGAGAGTCCTCAAACTGCACTGCCATTGAGCAGAGCTGAAATATATTGCTATAATTCAAGGCAGGAGAAATTTCTGAGAGAACAGATGTATTTCCTTAACTGTACCCTAATAAAAGCCATCATGTTACAAAAAGAATGTCCTAGTATGGTATTACAGTGACACTCAGGAAGTGAATTTACCAGACGCAGGCTTGTTAGCACTGGTGCGGTGCTCCAGTTTCACCATATGGTGAAGATTTCACTCCAGGCAAACGCCCTCTGATTCCAATCACTCTGACTCAGCGAAATCTGTTGCCCTTCCTCTGTTTGCCAGATGTGGCAACGATTTCTTTCAGAGCTATCCACCACAAAACACTAAATATGCTAAAACATAATTAAAGACCCTCAAGTTTTAAAATATAAACACCTATAATCCAGCTCAGGGCCAAAGCCCAGAAATGGTTTATGTGCCTCAAGCTCACCTAGTTGGAAGAAGTGTCAGGAACATTGCAGCACTTTCTTGTTTCATCACAAAGTTTAGAAACAGTGTTTGGCCATGAGCCGACTGTAACCTTTACAGTCACTGCTGCCAGTTATTTCCACAGGCTATGTGGATGTTTTTTCTCGATGGTCTGTTACCCAGATCTCTACATGCTGGCGCTCTTCCTACTGGGTCAAGTCACAATGACAGGAAACCACGAACCGTCTTCTTTGGGAGGGATACAATTGGCTTTATAGAACCTCAGAGAAATCAATGTGTTCATATCCTCACGGCCTAAAACAAGCCATTAAAATACTATCCACCATTTCCAGAAAGTTGAGAGAATTTAAGGTGCCAAGGAGTCATTAAATTTAATGCTGCCAAATTTCTGTGAGAAAAAAATCCCAAATTAAATAACACTGGCATGGATTTAGCCTGACTGAGGCAGATTTTCCAAAAGGTCCTTGTAGTTTCCATCTTTTACCAATTTACACTAGTGGACTGCAGATAATTGTTCTAATTTACCGGAATCCCTGCACCCCAAAACAGCCAATTTTATTTATGTTTTTGTTCTGGTTAGCTTTGGCAGTGGTTGGCTTACCACAGGAATCTTCCTGTACTTGCCAACATACCGTTACAAGATCAATCAAAAGAAGGCAAAGAAAATGACCGGACACACTAAGAAGAGACGGAAAAGCCATGACTGGAGGTGAGTCACAGAAGAGAAAAAGCGAGCTAAGCGCCAGTCTAAACTGCGTGTATGATTTATCACGCACAGCAGGAGGTCATTTAAAGGAGATGGAAGGGGTGCAGGGTCCTATTGATATAGCATGTATTACATGTTGTTTGTATAGAGGAATGTATGAGGGAATGTGAGGGAAAAGAAGAATTTCTCTGGTGGTTATTTCCCCCCATGGGGACCCTGCATCAATAAAGCCCTTGGATTAGGAGGACTGATGCATATTGTTATAAAATACCATACGTTCTGCTGGATTACTTTGGCTAAGGTTAGACTAAGATTTAACATTGTGCAGTTTATTACATAGCAGATTATGTTTCATCAAAAAACTTAATTCCCTGCAGGGGTAGGCTTATTTGTGACCATCTGGCTTTATAAGATATTAGTTTCAATGAATGTTAAATCAAACTAAAGTGTATAACTTATCCCAAAGTGTAAACCCACTGTGATGTTACCTATAGGTTCATGGTCAACCATTTTAAATCCTCGAGTTTGGCATTGCAACCATCGCTATCTTGGTTTTTGGGAACCAGAAGTTTTTAGGATGGAGCGTGGAAGGATAAGTATCTCTATCCTGATTGGATCTTACCAGAACCAGAGGACAACGACTTGTCAATGACAAGGTAGCCATTCCCTAAAATATGCTTTATTATCTATTTTTACTCTAACTGGGACCTTAATTTACAAAATAAACACCATGCTGCACAAGAGAAGCCTTAAAACTAGCAACTGAAACCATAAGGAAATGGTTTACTGACATAATAAAACATGTGAGAAGTAGGGTCATTTTCTAATGTTCTCTCTTTCATACAATTGGACTTCTTTTTGCAACCTGTGGAGTCGCCCTCTGTTGAGAAAGAGAAAGAATGCACGTTTAAGGAACTTGCACTAGCAATGGCTTCACATTTTGTACACGGAAGCTCAATCCCCTATTTATTTATTTTTCTGCGCTTACTTTGCAACTGATGAATCACAGCAGCATTACGTAGGTGGCACTCTGCCCCTACGCGCATTGGTTCCTACTGAAGTTGTGATTCTTAAAGAAAGAACACAAATAAATGGATAATTTTTAAAAAGGCTCTATAATTTCCCAAAATAGTGGAGCCCTTTGGTTGTTAGCAAACTCAAACAAGAGTAAATAGTGCATTTATTGGGGACTGTTTTAAGCTTTAGGTTGATATATATTTGGTTCTCTAGTGAGTATTTATGGCAGCAGGATGGTACATGTGGAACTGACTCAAAATAAACTACACTTGTGATCATTTTAATGAAGGAAGTTAGTCATAGTGCAGAGGTGTGTCTCAATATGTTTTCAATAGTTTTTGGACAACAGAAAATACTTACAGATAGGATGAATTCAATGCCAGTTTTGGTCTTTATATGGCATTTGTTTTTTTTTTTCTTTTGGTTAAGAAAAATATACAGTAGAATATCAGACTTGTCATCTAAATTGATCTGAAGTTCCCACTTGTACCTTCAACTAGGCTGGCATATGGACAACATGAAGGATTAGCGATGTAGGGCCGCCAGGTTTGAATAACGGTGATTTTTGTGATGAATGTATCCTCTGCCGCAATGTGTTTGCTTTGGTTAGCTGCAGGAGGTTGAACTGACCACAATCCTCCTTCCTGTCCCCTCCTGGGTCTCTTCCTGTGCCAGGCTAACAAACCATTATGTTGCCAGATCAATCAAGACGCTGAATGCTAAATGACTGGTCACACTGGAAACAGATGAAATAACTGGAGGTGATTCATGTCTGAGAAATGTAGCACTAAAGGCCTGGAGCTGATTTCCCAAAGCAATCTCAGCACTGAGAAATGAGACTTGTATTAAAATCAAAGTCTATCTGGCTATCAGTACAATAATGTAACATGAGTGAGTCAGTTTACTACCAAGGAACAGAACTTGACCTATACCATAGATGCAGCATTGACACTGAAAGGTAAGCAGGACTGGTCATAGACCACCAGCATGTCTGCTTATTTGTCCAAACACAGGATGTGGAGAAAGGGTCCACTGAGACATATAGGAGCATTAATCACTCACCAGGATTACAACATTTATGAGACACGCTATTTCTTAACAATGTCAGTCTGATACCACCCCCACAAAATTATCATGCAAGACTCTAACAGCTACTGCAGCATTCAAGGGGAAATCCAAAGCACACACAATGAAAATGATGCTGAATGTGAAGCAGCCGCTCACAAAGCTAAAAGTGAGCAAGCTGTAGTATGTGAGCCGCTCCAATGACAATGAATAACAGATGGGCTTTGGGAAAGGATTGACAGGGTAGAGGGGGAACTTTAAATGAGGAAATGGGCACATTTTTATTGAATAGCATCTACTTCTGAACAACATAGGACATGTGGAAGTGTAAACAGTGACAGTAGTGTAACACTTCCCGTCAAAGAAGCAGCTAAAGGACTTAATCTCATGATGACATGACAAATTTGATTCTGGGCTTTCTGGTTTCTGTATTTGGGAGAGAGTTATTCATGCCCACAAATATTTATTAAACTGTCTAAGATCAAACAAATAACATATGTGAATTCTGCTCTGGAGTGGATTTTTACTTTAGGGTGAGCCAAGCTCGCAAAGAATGATCATCCGAAGAGTAAATTAACAATGACATTCAGTGTGGGTCAGCTTCCTGGAAACAAATGCTTTAAACAGATAAAGACAAACACAGATTAAAATTAACATTCAGACAATCATCCATTCATTTTCTAAATTACTTATACTGTTCAGGGGTGGGATGGGCTGGAGGCTATTTCTGCATGCCCTAATTGAGAGGCAGGGTTCATCATGTGCAGACAAAAAAAAAGTATAAAACTAAAACAATATCCATTAAGAGGAGTGTTTTAGTATAATTTCAGGAAAAAAGTCTCTGTCCATATTAATATGGCTGAAGACACTTCAGCTATCATATGAATATTGACCTACAATGGGCCAAAAGACAGTAAATTAGCAGGTGAGGTAATGCTAAATAACACATGCATAATGAACACAATAACAGCCAAAGCTGTCATATACCAGCAAACTTTGATGCCTCAAAATGAATCCATTATTGACAACAACGTCCATGAAACAGTACCTGTAGTCACACAACATTTGTATATTCAAAGAAAGTTTCCCCTTTCCATCCATGTTTTCTGTGGATTTAACTTTAATGTTGCTTTACTTCGATGTGCAGCCTATACCATGTCTTTCACTGAAGCTGAACAAGAGATTCTTCACTTAAGGCTCTATACTCGGCAATTTTATGTAGTCTGGACGCAGGAAGATGGTGGTTGCGTAGCAGACTTGTCAGATAATGACTGAAACAGGAGAGTCCAAATGCATTCGTAGTTATCCAGAATCACTCAGGTAATAACAGGAGCAGCCATTCCTCATCTTCCACAAAACAGCCCCCCGATGTAAACAAACAGGGTAACCATGAAGACAGTGCACACAGACGTCAAACGAGATAACAGCATACACTCTGATGTAAAAAGTCAAAAACACTGGTTTCCCTGTCTAAACATCAAAAATAGAGTTTTTAAGCGTCCTAACCTTGACAGCGGTTTTCAAACAGCTCTGTTTTTAGTGATGTAAAACGCTGTTTGTGAAGGGACAAAAGGCCAAAACGCATAAAAATGTTTTTAAAAATACCTGTGTAGGTGTGTATAGGGCCTTGGAGTTTGGAGTTCATCTCACCTACACCGGCACCTCAAGAAATCCCAGAAACACCGGGGGCATGAAAACTCCACATTCCTATTATGACAGGTCAGTACTCCACCTCGACAGAATCATCCCTATGGTATTTTAGAAAGCCTCATGTCATGTTCCTCTCATTTCTGACACTCCATTCTCACCTGTTAGAATCTCCTATGAAAAGTTGAATAGGACAAGGGGCTCAGTGCAAACCCAATCCCCACCTAAGTGTTCTGTGAACACCAGAAAAGTACGACAACATCATCATCTTTCCCTATCATCACCACTCCTCCAATCACATTTGCACTCAACACCAACCATTAAACTCACACAGAAGCCTCAGGAACATCAAAAGCTACTTCATCTCTTTGATAGTGATGGATCTGATGTTTCATACTTTTGCTTGAAAAAATGAAAAACAAACCCAGGGCTCCACTTAAAATTCAACTACAAAGTCTCATCAGAGCACACGGCTGTGGGTTTCACCAGAGATTATGACATCAATCTATTATTGACATGTGGACATGAATGATTTAGCGTTATTAGATGACACAAATCAGCTTAGGAACAGTTTCCTCCATCTTCAGTTGCATTCTGAATGGAGCTGCAAGGAGCAATGTGGTCTGAACAGTATGCAAGAGAGTGCTTTATGTCTCCCAAGTCCTTGGGAATGAACCCATTGAACTCCCAGAGGTGTGTGGAATAACTCAGACAAAACAGAATCTGACACCAACCCTGCCATCTAGTGGCCAAATGCTGTCATCACATTTAAGACTCTCCCTAAGATTTAAACTAGGAAACCTGAGTAAATCTGTTGGTTTATGTAGTAAAATGGGAGTGAGAGATCCAAACAGACAGCTCTGTTATACTGATGAGAATATGTGAAATTTGAGACAGGGGAGTTGGGGGTTGGCTTCTCATCAGAAGGATTAAAATGTACACAATAATTTAGCATAACATCAGACTGTAACTCTGATAATTTGTTGCTAACATTATGATATGCTTATGATTTTTTTTTTTTAATCACAAATTCCTCTGGCATCAGCAATCACTGCAATAAACAAGTGAAAATACACATACTACATATTTTTAATAGCTAAAAGCAGGAATCATAGCTAATATAAGTGATTTGATTGGAAGATTTTCACAACATTCAGACTGAAAAACTACAATATACTAATTCATGTGGACTAAATAATTGAATTAAATGGTTTTCTCATTCAAAGGGTCTTCTTTACAGCACCAACTTGTTGCAGGTTTCCGTCATGTTATTAATTCTTCGTGACAATTAAGCTGCACTCTAAAATACACAGCACATTCAGTGCAGGATTTTTTAAATTTTACTGTTTCAACCAGTCAGCTCTACTCAGTGGTTCAGCTTTCAAGTCTCAAGTTGAGTCTCACAGCATAAAGACAGCTCTCCTTTTAGCTTGTTCATATTAACAAATACTTATCGATCAATATCATCAATAACTATTAATTTTTGGGACGAACAGGACAGAATTCAGGACTCCTTGAAATTTAGGACTGTCCTGAATTTTCCAGGATGTCTGGCCACCCTAAATGAAGCTCATTTGCCTGGAGTAGTAACTAGTGGAGATAAGCATGCACGTTTTGACCACGAGGTAAAAGAAAATTTGATTTATTGCTGATGTGAAAATGAAAATGAATGTCTGAACAGACAGATAACAGCTTGCTGTTGTTACATAATCAAACTATAACTTCTCTGTTAGTCTAGCTGCCTCGAAATTAAAATAGCTGTCTCATGTACTTGTTGTGAACATGTGCAGTATATATACAACAAAAGTGATCATATAGCTCAACTAATTATGACAACAGTATTCCCATTTCAGATAAACTTAGATAAAAAACTATTATTTCCGTCCTTGGAAGACTAGCAAAGTTATGAAGATATGAAATGAATGAACAGTAAATGCATGGCCATTTTCAGTAACAACAGTCACTGAAGCGGCAAAACAGAAATGTGTGGGAGTAAGCTAAAATCATTCAATAAGATCACAGAAGCCTAACAAATAAATATGTTTCAATATAAAATCTAAACATAAATTATAAAATAAAACCTACAATAAAAAAGACAAAACAAGAATCTACCCAACAACAGTCAACCTATGAGAGCATTTGACTTTGAAGCTTTTTTTTTTTCTTCCACTAATTTCTCAGAGGAGGAAAAAACACAGATACTGACCAAACAAATAATCTAAGCAAACCCCAAATAGGTCACATGACCAGAAACTCTTCACAATGCCAATAAGGGCTAATGACATTCATAGCAGAACTCATCAGTTAATTCTGGAATATGAACACTGATTTCTACCAATCCTCTAACGTAACAGCATTCGTCTGGCTTACTCGTCAGCGTCTGCGAACTGGTCAGGCACGGTGGGAATGTAGAAGCAGGACCATCGGACAGGGCGTGGGTGGTGGATGGCTGGGCTGTAATTGGCTGTCACTGGTAGGTCAACTGGATCCCTTTGCTTGAGTGTCAAATTCCGCAAAGCAAATTGGAGCACATCCTTTGGACCTGGAGGAGGCACAGGATGGCAGTCAAACACTTGTACTTGGCCTGAATCCTAAAAACTGCTTTGAAAGCCAACCTCAGCCTGAGGAGAAACAGCTTGTTGAGATAAACCTTGGAAAAAAAAAAAAAAAGGCCACTACCAGTACTTGTTCATGGTCTTTTTGAGCGTTCTCAAATCTAACTATTTTTTTCCAGGTACAACACTCCTGTAGGTTTAATTGTGTTCTAGCAGGATAAGATATAAACATCAACTCCAGCTGATACAAAACAATGACACGTAGCATAACACCAAATCTATTATCAACAGCATGAAATTGAGAGAAACTGTTTTCCAATTCTTACATTTTTACAGTTTCCTTCATTTGACTGCAGTGGTAAATAATAATAATAATATAAATATAAATAATAATACCACTGAAATGATCATTACTGGCATATGTATTTCAGGTATTTTTTGGCATTGGTACTGGAGGCTTTGGACTTTTCAGATGATACCATTGGCAATTTTAGAGGAGAAAAATTCACTGATTCGCAATATGGTGGCCAATATAGTGAATATTTGAGCTGGAATGAAAATAGATGCGGGCTGAACACAGATTTTGCATCAATATGACTAAGCAAAGGTATTCAGAAAGCGGCTTTCTTTAACAGTGTATAATATCAATATAGTGCTGTGGAGAGAGATACTGCAATATGTTTTTTTTTCTTTACCATTAGGTCTGTCCCCAAAACAAATCTTTTCCCAGTCAGTTTTTGTGTCCTCTTGGATCTCATTTTCCCAGTCTTCCTCCTTGTATGGCAGCACTGGTAGCATCAGGGGTGTCGGTGAGAGTCTAGAAAAGATTGAAACCAACAAAACCAATCCACAATCAGGTAGATTTCATCTTTGCAGTGACATTAAGTGAAATTACCCCAATGTTGATATACATTATTTTTGATTATCTGACACTGGTTGATTGTTAATACATGATCATTACATATTTTTGGATTTCAGGAGTAGTTCTACATTTTGGGAAATATGCTTAATTGCTTCCTTGCTATTGACTTGGGTGAAAAGACACAGCCAGCAGAAGATTATGTGAGCATACCATGAAAGCAGAGAGCACAGCTAGCCTGCCTCTGTACAAAACATCTACCACCACCTCTGTATGCACATCTGTACAATGACCAAAGTGTATAAGCAACAATTTGGAGTTTTACAGAGGGTCATATGTGGAGTTATTTCTTGGGCTTACCATTTGTCCTGTTTTATACTGCGCTAAGCTAACTGGCTGCTAACTGTAGCTAACTGTGTAATGAATATTATTGTTCATCCCATATGTTTTAGTCTCTGAAAATGAGTAGAAAAAAGTTTTATTTTAAATTTAAATTTCACAGCATCTGTGCAGCCTTGTTTATTCACTGTGTCCATGGAAATAACGTTAACTTTTCTGATATCTATATCACTGCGTAACCCAAAAATGCTTAGACAAGCTTCATTAGTTGGTTACTAGTTACACTATGACAACATATATATGCAATTCAAAGATACTGCAACATTTTCTTTCAAACTTATTAGCTGCAGATGACCAGATTTGGTACAGTTATATGGCACTTGGGGCGGAGCTGGTCTACATGCTGCAACCATGAATGTATTAAAAAAAACAAATATAGTTTTTTTAAATTCTGAACTTTATGTTTTAGAGCAGTGTTTCTCTTTTTTTTTTTCTGGGGACGCACTTTTAAAAAATGACAAACCATCAATACTCCATTCACAACAGGCCTCATCAATAAATCTAAGATAATGTTCATTTATGCATAACGTAACCTTCCAGGCCATTTTTACTACCATTTCCACATCATCTTATATTATCTTCATGCATGTTTTTGAAAACATACACATCAAATATTCTCTAAATGATGAATGAATGCATAATTGTTAAAGAACCAAATATGAGAATTAGTCTGGAAAGACAAACGCTTTCCCACACTCTCTTATTTTTTCCATACTTTTACACAGTGCGTAGGAACCTGTCTGATGGAGCATTATGTTTCCATTTTAAGCCTTGTAACAGCTTACTCTCACTACTCTGAGTAATTATGCATGACTGTACATTTTGGACAGAATAGTTTATTCAAAACAGCTGTAAGGTAAATAGCGCACCTCTTGTGTCTGAATTTCTTCCATCTTCTGTAGTTCTTTGCTGCTGCTGGCAGGCTGGGCTCTGGTGCCACTTGGTCAGAATTACAGGGCAAGTCAACAGCATCTAGACAGCTGGCCCCATTCACTGAGACACCACCTGGAATGGCTTCACTGCTGACCCTGCCAGCTGCTGAGGCATCAGCGACAGCTGAAATCTCACTTCCTTGTTTCCTGAGTGCCCTTGGCAGTGGTGCTTTTGTACTTTTAGCCTTGTACCCATGGTCAATATAACCATTAACCATGTGGCGTGGTTTGATGATATTCATTGTTACAGCTGGTGTGCCCTCACTGGGTTTAGTGGCAGCAGCCCACCAGCCATCGTGAACAACGGCTTCATTAACCAGACCTGTGCCTGGGACATGACTGCTGACCTGACAATTGGCTTTAATGGTGTTGCGACGTGGTCCTCTTCTTTTACCTTCATAGTTCACACCATTTTGAAGCATCACGTCACCTGTAAGGTACAGCTGGAGAGTTGGATAGAAGTGCAAAGAATGAAAGAAAGCTGAACTCACTGGTGGTGCATTGAAAATTCAAGTATCATTAATTATTGTAGATGTTTGTTGTGTTGCATGATAAGGTAACAAAAAGTTTCAGGGCTGCAACTGAAGATTATTTCCATAATCAATAAATTGGTAGATTATTTTCTTGATTAATCTTTTTTTTTTTTTTTTAAATGGTGAAAAATGTCAATCAGTGTTTCCTAAAGCCCAGGATGACTTCCTCAGATGCCTTGTTTTGTCCACAACCCAAAGATATTCAGTTTACTTACAGAGAGTAAAGAAACCATAAACTATTCACATTTAAGACGCTGAAATCAGAGAATTTTTACGTTTTTTTTTAAATTTATTTTATTTTCTTAAAACGATTAATTGATTACGATAATAATTGCGGATTAATGTAATGATCGATTTAAAAAAAAATCACTTAATCGTTGCAGCTCTAAAAAAAAAAAGTCATATTGCGATTGGTTCAAGTGAAATTGCGATATGTGATGCGATTAGTTACAATTTTTATTTTCACTGAGAAAAACAAACTATTCAAATCGTAATGTGATCTGTTCCAAACAAACAAGTTTTCTTCCACCTGGATTTTGAAGTCGGAGAGTTAACGGTAAAAATAACAGCTAGCTATATTTCCAGCAGGACGCTACATGAGTCCAGCCCGACAGTTAGTTTGACTCTGTGCTAATCGACTGCTAACAGCACCTGCTAACATCCCCCGTTAGCTAGCTAACCTTGTGATTCTGGCTGTTGACCATGTGGAAAAGCAACAATACAGATAACAACACAGCTAACGTTAATGGAAACTACTAATAAAGCTTTTAAAATGAAAACAATCCCTTGGTTTAACGCTAATCCCTAACTACCTTCAGTTTAATGTAGCTAACTAGCATTCAGCTCTTACCTGTAGTGTAGCCTGAAGTGTGCCGCCCCCTGTGTAGCAGCCACCGACCCCACCTGCCCAGCCCACGGTGATTTGGGGAGTGGGATGTACGAATGTGAGGGGGAGGACGCATCAATAGATGGCGCCACACAAACATGTCATATTTCAGGGTGTATTCAACACAGGCACACCTGTGATTCTGGTAATTTGTTCCCAAGGTGAAAACTGATGGGCTACATTGTTGTATTTTTTTTTATTATTATTATTTATTTATTTATTTTAATAATGACACCAAGATGAACAGCTAAACATATGCAGACTGACAGTTTTGGTGATTGTCATCCTGCATCAACCCACTGTTGTAGCTGTTGGAGAAAACAGCATCGCATAATCTCCCAAACAATTTAAGTGAATGGTGACCAGTTTTCAAAAGTAAACATACAAACTAAATGAAAGACATAAAATAACCTCCATACTGCTCATCTGGTGTTATTAGTCTCCTAAAACCCTCACATGCCAGGTTGACTTGAAAGACGTTATTAATACCACGTTTTCAGCCTAAATCTTCACTGTAGATCCTTGACTTGGAGCCACATTAACACGCATGTGCACACCGTCTGAACTGGGTGTGACGGTGTGCACATGCAAGTGAACAGCATGTTGGGGCTTTAGGAGACTTGGATCACACCAGATGAGCAGTATGGAGGTATTTTATGTTTGTTTAGTTTTTTGTTTGTTTGTTTGTTTGTTTGTTTGTTTGTTTGTTTGTTTGTTTGAAAACTGTGGGATTCTGCAAAGCTGTTTTCCTGTGAAAATCCAGCAGTGTTCTGTGGACTAAAAAATAAATCCAACCTTCAAACAGCATAGGGATGAGAAGATAATGACTGAATTTTCAGTTTTTGGGTGATCTGTCCTTTATATTAAGACTATAATTTACAGACAAAAAGCAATAAAACTGTCCATCTGTAAGGTGAATTATTTTGCTGAAAAATAAAGTTTAGAAATCTCATACTGCTTTATAAATGAATATTATTTATCTATTTGGTTATTTCTTTTATTTATATTCACTGTCCTTTTCTGCTGGATATCATGCTGAGTACATCTGCTATGTTATGAATGTTTGTCATCCAGTGACTGAGTTGGATGAAGGACCTAGATGCTTCACTGAAGTAAAAGTACTAATACAGTGTAGGTAGAAATATCTGTTGCAAGTAAGTGTCCTGAATTTAAAACTTTATTATTACTATAATCATTGATATATTATTGTGTTCATCACTTTAATGTTGCCACTGGTAAATGTGAAGTTAATTTTAATTACTTTATAAACTGCTGGGTAGCTTGTGAATTTCCCCCTGAGGATCAATAAAGTTTTATCTGTATCTGTAGTGATACATCATCCCTTATGTGTAGCCTACATTGAATATTAATCATCTGAATCTACTACTCTGACATGTAATGGAGCTGGAGCCTATCCCAGGTTAACTAATTAACCTATTATGCTGCATGTCTTTGGACTGTGGGAGGAAGCCGGAACCGTAGTTTTAAAAATTGTCTATGAATGAAAATGAGGTGAAATAAATGTAGTTTTAAAATTAGAGAAACTTCATGAGACAGCATCACTGCCAAAGCCATTTTATTGCTATTTATAGTGACTACATCACATTGGATAGCCCTAATAGTCAAAATTTAAGAGCTACAAGAAAAAAAGTTTATGACAAATTTTACAGCTTAATGTACCTTTAATTTTTTAAAACCTAGAATGGCACAAGCAGCTATAGACTGAAAAGATTTTTGAAGCAAAACAAGACACAAATCAGCAGGTATTGGTAAATAAGTTAATATTGCTCATAATGCTCACCACTTTTGAAGTTAGGAAGACAGTTTGCAACCATATAAAAGCCAGTTTAAAGCAAATTGAAAAGCAATGGACTCACTGTGACTAACATAAAAAAGAGAGAAATGCAACAAAAAAATGCATTAAAAAAAATTATTTACCTTGACAAAATATTTCCAAAATGCTAATCTGGCCTGCGTACCATACAAAGCATTGTGCTATATCGCTTTTCTAATAGGACACCGAAGCAATCACAAGTTCTTCCTTGATAAAACTGTATAAAATAGTTTTCATAGTATCAATCTGAAAAAGAGTGGTGAGTGGCACATGAATACAAATTATCACTATGTAATTACAACATTTACAAGTCAAGAAAATATGTCAGACATAGACATAGAATGTAGCTTCAAAAAACTATGTAAATCTATAGCAACATCATCTTGAAAAATGTCCTCAAAAGGCACAGACAGAAGAAAAGGTGAACCATGCAAAAGGAAACAAAATGTCTTTTTTCTTTTGTGCAAGGAAGCAAAACTCAAGTTTTGAATAATTACATAATACAGCAGATTGTAATTGTTTCCCCTCTTCAAACAATGCCCTCTTCATTACAGTACTGAATACTGTAAATGAGTATTACTCCGTATCTTAACCAATTACAGCGATTTAAAGTCAAAAAGCCTTTTTGGCCACATAGAAAGAGAAAAATCCAGTTGTACATTCATGATATTTACAGTATTAAGAGAGTTTCAGAGAGCTGTCTGGGTTTTAAAAACAATCTGCAACATGTAGGCTTCGATGAGATTGCTAATCCAGTCTTAAGTACCAATAGGTGAGTCTCCTGTGCATGCTCACGTACAATATCTGAGATGATTTCACTAAGCATACAGAGATGATTCAGTAAACCATGTTACAATGGCTACCAGTCACGCCAACCACACATGCTGTACATTCATATCCTTACATTTCTGTGCAACATCATTGGGTCTACTGCTAGCAACCAATGTAACTTTTTCAAGCTTGTTGCGTTGCTACCAAAGAGCAGCCAGGGAAGTTACAGTTTAAAGACACTCCTCGGTTGCAGCTTCTGCTCCATAAAGTGACACTCGACTACTCGCCTGAACCAACTAAGGGCCACTTCTCAGTGAAAAATATTCACTATCAGACTGATTGACACTGCAAGTGCTGTTGCAAGGTTACTGGAAGACATGTTTTCAAGAATAAACAAAAACATAAATCACACTTTATTTGAATGGGTGTGCATGAGACTGTCATGACACTGTCATGAACACGAAGGAGTCTTAATGAATGTTTGTAACTGTTGTCATTGACTGTCATTTGGTCAAGTGTGTCATTTCTAAAGCAAAGTTGAAATTGTTTGAGATGTCATTGTTATAACAACTTGTTATTAATCAAGACAAAAAATGTCTGTTATGACAACTTGACACTGTCAGACTTAAAGAAATTGTTTAGCTTTATGTTTCAACATTATACTGTCATATGTGATTGGTTTTGACACCGAGTGTCATAAGACCATTGCAAACGCTGTTATGACAGTATCATGAATAATTACCTTGACCTCAACTAAAGTGGTACCATTTGGACTTGTCAATAAGATGTCATTAAATGTTATAAGGCCAGTTTGACAACAGAGTACAATACCAAGGTGATACACAGATCCAGAGACCGTGGTTAGTAAGTTAGTAAGTTTTAAATGTCTCAACAACGTCATAACAAAGACATTTTTGTCTTGATTTATGTCAAGGTGTTACAACAAAGACATCTCAAGCATTGTAAACTTTGCATTAAAAATCACATAACTGACCAAATGACACTTAATGACAACAGTCATAAACAGAAGAAAGACTCCTTCATGTTCATGACGGGGGTCAGGACATGTTTTGTTTTTTTTTCTTATGCACACACCATCAATTAAAGTGTTACCCAAAAATCTTCACCTTCAATTAAACCACCAACGACTTCACTAAAACCCTCCTTTTCTGGCACACATGGTCCATCATCTGACTCCTCACCACTTCAGGGAAGAGATGCTTTACTCTGTCTTTCTGAATTAAAATCTTCTGTTTCCCTTGTAGGTACAGGGGTTCTCATTATTTTCTTTCTCTGACCACTTGCCACTTTTCTCTCTCTTCTCTTAAAATGTACCTGTCCAAATACATCATCATGCATTCTTTAGAGAACACCTACGTGACAGAGGAGAAAGGATGGGCAGTTTACAGATCAGGCAGCGCTCGATTAGTCTGCCTTCATGCCTCTGAGAGTTGGGTTTACAGCCTGGTTACCAACTTGTTTGTCTCTCTACATCATAGCAAGCTGTCTGTGGATAATACAGCTAATATTACACCAGGATACAACAGAACCCACATCAGGTTTGTTAATTGTTCCAGTTTCTATGCCAAAGTACATAAAGTCCAGTGTACTACATCGATCCTCATACCATGTTGAGCGCAGGATATTCCTCAAAGTTCAAAGTTGTGACAGTACCTACAGTTCACAGCATTGACAGCGAATAAAAACAGAGCATTAAGTTGAAGAGTCACAGTAGTTTGACCTACAGTCAGAGAGCAGTCGTCGTTGAAAAAAAAAAAACTCCCTTTAGTTCAGCGCAGAATCCCATTTAAGTTCCTTTCCCCGCCACAAACAGCAGGGGGCGGTGCGTGTCTATTTATATGTTCCAGTTTCTAAGACTGGCTCTGGTTCTCTCTGCTCTCCTGTTCAGATTCCTGACCCAGGCTGCAGGTTCTGACAGAACAACTGGAATGGTCCTCGTTCTCCTCAGACTGGGAACGATTCTCATTCCAGTTGAGTTGCTGCTAGTTCTTGATCTCCAGAATGGAAGGGTTGTGATCCAGGATGGACAGGATGATTTTGTCCATGTACTGTCGCAGACGTAAGTTGATTTCTTCCTGCTCCTTCAGGGCTTCCATTAACTGAGAAGAGAGCGAAGAATGTCAAAGGCATTTTCATTTCAGTTTATCAAAAAAGGTATATTAGAATATTATCAGTCTTTTAACACTTTCGTTATTTTAATATGGAACTTCTGTGTTAGCTAAACCTAGAATATTTTGTTTGAGCTAAGCTAGGATATCCAAAGGAAGGAGTCTTATGACCAGGCATAAAGGGAAAAATGAAAGAAGGAAGACTTTGTTAGATTCTGCATTTTGAGGAAATAGTTGAAAAGTTGAGAATTAAGTCCAAAAATTCAAAGACCAATTCCACTTTATTCTCAAAATGGTATTTCAACTTTGTTGGGAACATTTTGACTTAGTTCTCAACATTTCAACTTTATTCTCATAAAAAAAGCAGCCTTCCTTCATTGATTTTATTTAGTTTATGCCAGGTGCTAATATTCTACTTTGTTTGTGACAGTTCAATTTTAATCTTAAAATGTGAAAATTAAAATGTAAAAAAATCTTTAATGTAGCCCATTACTCACTACAATGTACTACACAAGTGACTATGTACAACTTTTTTATGGGAATACCTGCAATAATCAGGTAGATTGGATTGTTACATATATGATAGAAATGCAGCTCAAGGCTGCAGTTATTTTCACTATCGATCAAATGCCTGACAATCTTCACTTATCATTTTATCAAAACAGGAAGCAATATCCATCACAATTTTGAGTTTCGGACTGTTGGTTAAACAAAAAAAGCTATTTGAGAGCGTCACCTTTGGGCCTTTATACATTTTATACATTAACCAATTGAGGATTGATCGTGAAAAGAATTGGCAGATTAATTTTTGACAATAATCGTTAGTTGCAGCCCTAAAATAAATAATTGATTATCCAAATAGTTGACAATTATTCTCCTAACAACAGACTAATCCCTAAATTGTTTCAGCTCTAATTCTGCTGTACAGCGGATACAGACTTCATAGTGCTGAGTTATTCCATTTCAAGCATGGATAGCTTATTTCTATAGTATCTGGTCAGTCTTTATTAGTGATGACCTCCAGATTATGCATATTAGATTTAAATCAACAACGTCACATCTAGAGCACCGCTCTGTCCTAGAAATACAGATATGCTCTAAATGGTGATTTTACCTGGTCTCTGGAGGCATTATCTATCTCAGCAGCTAGAGACTTGGCCTTGGTCTGTGTGGCAAACAGGTTCTTGGCTTCATACAGACTGAGGCTCAGGATCTGACCGTTGAGCTCCTCGTTCTGCTCCCTCAGTTTCTGGTTCTCCTGAAATACAGAATCAGTTTGGGAGACAGAGGGGAGAGAGAGGTGGGATGAGAATGAGATCGATATCTGGACCACACAAATGTATCACGAGGGATGATGCTTTTTGTAAAAATGGCCGCTACGCAAGCCTCACTCAACCCATATGACAAAGAACACTGCACTTCCAGCAGCAAACACAGCGTCTATTTGGCGACACCTACAGGACATAACATGGGTTACGTGTGTTACAGAACAAACTGCTCCCCTGCTCTGTCTGGTGTGTTATGAAAGCTCCATGATTAAGTTGCCTTTTAGTGCCGACAAGAGGTCAGTTTGCTTTTCCCTTGTTCCATCCTGAACTATTAGTGAGGGAATGGCAGTGCTGACCCCAATTCAGCTCGGGCGAGTTCACTCTACTCCATTGTGATTAGTGGTTAATCGGGAGGTCAAAGGTCACAGAAGCAATTTTACCATCAGACCGGGACGGAGCCGAGCCCCAGATAACACCAGGTGCTGGAATTCAGGGGGGAGAAAGTCCTGGGACACAAATCGCTGGACACACACACACATACAGACATTTACAGAGGTGCACAGGCAGGCATCAGATAGTGAGATTATCCTAATGATTGTCACAGAGCAGCGTCTCTCAAATTACACACACAGCTATATCATTTGTCCGTACAGGGACAATCAAACTGAACTGTTCTGAATCTAAAACTACAGGAAGTAGCTCAGGATGGGAAGTTCATATATTGAGAGAGGAAGAAGTATCTGCAAATTGAGACTGGTATATTTCATTCTCATTGTTGTTTGACGAGTTTGTTCTGAGGCTAGTTGGAGACACGGTGGACCTTATCATCTTAGCTCCTGATAAGATTCACACACTGTGGAAATCAGCTGTTCTAACTGACTGGCTATGCAGAGGCTTGCAGAGCTACGTCGAGGCTTGCTGGTTTTAGTAACTTCTGCTTTTGCCTGCTCTCTTGTTGATTTAGGAACTTGAAAACATAATGTGTAATGAATACCATCACACGTCATAAAAATGAGTCAGACTCAGACTTCAAAGAACAAGTCTTATCAGAGAGAACATCTAAAAAAACACTCATCTACTTCCTTATCTCTAATGTTTACTCTGCAGTAGATCTGTACACTTTGCAGGACTGGACACAGTAACCTCAGTGGGAAGTAGTGTATTTAGGAATACTAAAACTACTGGATGTGCATGTTGTCACAATACAAGAATTTTAAACTTTGGTACAAAGTTAGTATAAAATACAATACAGAATACTATAATAGGGCTTTTTTCTTTTTAAAAAAAAAAAATACTGCAAGAGTTTTTACCTGGTTATGAAACAGTCTATTTATTACTGATGCCTCTATAAGACCTACATAAGTAAACAAGACCATCTGCGAGAGGATCGTCTATTTCTATTGTTTGTGTATAGTTATTAAAGTTATTCTTAATGGGTCGGATTCTCCTTGAAATCGGATGAAACAAGCCTATGTTAGGGAGTTAAAATGAAGCAGGAGGAGATGTATATTTCCATAATTTTATTTTTGATGTTAAGATTTTGTGGTTATGGTGCTGGAAATACTACTGACTTTGTTCACAGGGTCCTCCAAAATCAACACAATACGAAAGTTCCTTGTAGTTGAACAACCTGCAAACAGAGCTGGTACAGAAACAGTCACTGAATACTGTCTGGTTTTGCTGCACACCAAATTTCAGGTGAGACAACAAAAACTTATGTCTAAAAAGTATGGAAAAGGTACTTAAGTATGGATATTTTTGACAATGTTACTACTGAAACACATGTATTCTGCAGCTATTCTGATAAACTGTGATGAAGCTAAGTTAAGCTGCACTGGACTCTGGACTCTCTTCAATTAACTATCAGTGCGACATGTCGATGACGGTATGTTTCCTTCAAACGTGATCTGAAGGGAACTAGAGGAGCCAATGTGATTGACCGTGATCGTTTCCAGTCCCTAATCTCACTGGTAATGTATGATAATATATTCTTCTTAACCCCACCCTGTTTCAATGTGTCCTCCAGGTCTACCTAGAATCTGCAGTGTGGCTCGATTTATGGAATGGGTGCGCTTACAGTAATGTTCCTCTGGCAGTACATAAACCAATTTATTATGTTAAACGGAAACTATTATACTTCCTCTAAGAGCAATGTTAAGTGCACTCAGTTCTGCAGGGGTAGATATAAATTGAGTATAAATCTATGTAGTGTATCATCTGAACCAATCTGAATGTGTGTGTGTGTGTAAAATAATTGTTCTAAGAAATAATGCAGGGATTAGTTGCATTTCCATTTATTATGAAGATTACAAAGTTGCTAATTCTGAAGGGACTGACAGAGAGTCCGCCAATTAGAATAAGTAGGATGATGCTCAGTCAAACTTAAAAAATGATGAAAAATATTTTTAAAGATGAATTATTATAAATAAAATTAACCTGCACTCCCATCGAAAATATATCAATTGAAAGACACTTTGGAAATCAAGCATAGGAAAATAAATAATGCATTGAATGTCTGAAATAGGTAAAAACAACTGGTCAGCCAAGACCAGCCAACACAATAGCACCTGCTGTTAAAAAAAAACAAAAAAAACAGCCAAGTTGAATATTCTGTAAGACTTCAGACATAATATGTAGCATTCAATCTGTGGGGGTATAATTATGTAGATTGCCTTGAGGCTTAGCATTACTGTGAATCTAGTGCTCTTCAAACCCAGGCATTATCTTCTTATAACAGCACAGTAAAGTTCACTGCAATTATCCTGCGATGAAGTCTTACATTTAGATACTGTTGAAAATCCTTTTATTACTTATGTATGACATCCACCTGCAGACTATTTGCGTTAACACCAACAGATTTCAGACAGCTGTACCAAAGACGCCATGTTGCTTCCCACTCTCTAAAATCAATGTGAGAGCATTTTATGATTGTGTCTGAATCTTAAGGCACACGCAGTTGCTACAGTACTTACTGAGCTATGCTAACAAAGACATCTGAAAAGACCTTTTTTTATCAGTACCTGTTTGAGCCTCTTGACCTCATGCTCTAGCTCCACCTCCCTGGTCCTGCTGTTGAAGTCTGCCAGCCCAGAAGAAGAGCTGCGGCCACGGCCAGGCCTTTCCGTCTCCAGCTTGAAGAGCTGTAAATGCTCCAGTTCTCGACGCAGGTCCTCTATCAGCTACACAGAGAAAGGACAGATGAACAATGTTATATAATGCCTATGCAGTATTTTGTAGGTGTAGGTGTCGGCATGATCACACTGAGAGACAGAAGAGTGAAAGAGAGGGAACAGAATGAGCAGCAGAACAAGCAAAACACTCTGTGCATGTTTCTGACTGCATAAAATAGTCCCTCCCACCTCCTGCATGGCTTCCTTTTCTTTCTGGAACTGGTGTCTGTTCTGTCTCAGTTTGTCCATCATTTTCCTGTAGAGGTCCATCTCATCCTTCAGGCGCAAGCTGGTGTCCTCTAGCTTGTCAGTCATCCTTTGTTTCTCCTAAGAAAGGACAGCCACACACACACACAGTTATAACTTGAAGTTAGTTTTGTTTTATTTAGTTCAGTCAAACAGCTCACCTTTAAAAGGTTTATTATAGCAGCAGAACATACAGTTTGGTGTCCAGGCGCCAACCTCAACCCTACCTGCAGACTACATTTAAATAGAGATAATAGGGAATGATGAAATATCTTAAAATAACCCCTGCTGGTGGGGCTGAAAGAACAGCTGTCAATAGCGATGCAGTGCAGCAGTGGCACTGACAGGCAGAGGGACAGTTGGGAAATTTCTACAGTTTAAACAGACTGCCAATTTGGGAGGGTGTGTTTGGTATATTATTATTATTATTACTGGATGTCTATTAGATTTTAATTCTGTTTATGTTATTTGATACCACAGACATTCAACAATTGAGCCAAAATAGTCTAACAGAGCTGTTTTTCATAACTTCAGGCTACACCAAAAATGGTCTATCTGAAGGCATTTATTCTTGCTCTGGGAAAAACTGTGAAATTCCCCAGTACTGTATGCCTGGACTATCTCTGTGATGAAATCACATACATTTAGGCTATTCTGTGTGATCTCCTTTTGATAAATTTTCACTTCGATTCACTGAGCCTCCCTCAAAACTGTTTGGTGCCTCCCTGGGGAGGCCAGCCACCCACTTTGAAAGCCTCTTCTATGGAGAGTGAGACATGTCGTGTGTAAAGCAGTGCAGATAGATTTGACTGCCTGAAACAATAAAACATTCACACTTATTAACTAATCATTAATAAGTTGAAAACCCACAAAGACATATAGACATATCTACATTAATAGACACATTTGTACTATTACTGTTAATATTAATTTTGTACTATTAAACAAAGATTTTGTTTTTGGTGTACATTTATTCAAGTATTTCCATGCAGAGTTATGTTTTCTTGCTACTGTGACTCACATCCTTATTTCGTGAAGACGGAGTTGACAACTTTCTGGTTTGGTGTCATTAACACTGGCACTGTCTTGAAATAGAGGTGTGGTTCAGCACCCACAGTTTCCACCTTCTCGTCTTGTAAATAAAATTACAGTCCCTCATTAATATTTCTGTGTGTGTGTGTGTTGCACACGTCGAACATTATTCAGCTCTTAAAGAAACATATTTGAAAGGGACAGGAGGACTGTGTGGACAAATGATTTAGCATTGCATTCCTATAAAACTTACTCACAACTGACAATGAAAGCATCAAAATCTAGCAGAAACAGAGATATTGTGTTTTTTTTATTACACATATCCTTTTTTCTTGTCAGAAACTGTCAACTGGCGCCTACATTACTCATGATGCACTCCGCCCTGCTGCTGACAGTTTAGTCAGAGGTCTGGGTGTGTTGTGCTAGTAATGGCTAATACAGCCTCAAGCACCTACCTTCAAGCAGTGATGAAGAGCAGGCTACAGTGGTCTGAAAAACTCAGTTCAACACCACACCTCTTTTTCATTTTCAAACAGCCTTCTAGACATCACGTGACATCACTTAAGGCAATTAATCAGATTGCACACAAAAGGCCTTATATGCCTTTTTTCACTTATGCAGTAGTACTCTCCAAGGCCTGTTAACAGACTTTGATGTGTAAAATCTGTGGAGCCCTTTTAATGTAAAAATTAGGACAGAATAAAGAAAAAGACAAACAAGATAAAAGAAAGCAAATATATATAGAAAAATAAAAAGTAAACATGGCTTACCTCATCTAATTTCTCTGTCTGTGATTTGAGCCGGCACATGTTAGTAGCAAAGTCACTGTTCTCATCCTCCAGCTGCTTTACTCTAAAAACACAAAACACTGTACATTAATTTACTTTTATATACACGCTGAGTTTGGCTCATAGGCAGCTGAGGCACCAGTTAAAGCAAACGTCCACAGTATGTACTGTAGCTCCAGAGGCAGCTGACTAACCCCAGGAGGAATCTCTGAGCTCTGTTTAGCATACATTTACATTTTGCATTTTCTCCTAACAGGCAGGCACGTCAATGTCCATATCCAGGGGATTTAACAGCAAAGCTGCCAAGTCCAGTTTTTTAATGAACTGTATTTCAGCATGAGATGCACTTTGTTGAATTCATGCAACTAAATATAATTTAAAAAAAAAAGACATTGTGCATTAGTCTGCTTGATTATCTGTGTGTTTCTCACCGGTTGGTCAGCAGCTCTATCTGTGTGTTCTTGTCTCTCTCCATCTTGCTGAAGGCTTCTCGGTGTCGTCTTAGCTCCTCCTGCAGATTCTGTTCTGCTCGCGTCTCCTGGTCTTTCAGCTGCTCCTCCAGCTCATGAACCCTGTGATGATGATCACATCACACATCAGTTCGTTCAGCACAGTATCATAACTGAACTGAGTGTTACTTTTTGAAACAGTGAATAATAAATTACTTCTATATTCTCTTGCATTATGTGAACAAAATTAGTCTTTTGTAGATTAAAAAAAACTGTTGACATTTCAACAATGAGAAGTAACAGAGAACGGTCTGTATAATATGACACTGGGCAGGTCATTTATTTGTTCTTGTATGTTCTAAAATCCAGTTCCTACCTGTGTACTAGTTGAGTGTTCTCCTGCTTCAGTTTGGACTTGAGATCACCATTCATCAGAATCTCATTCTCCAGTTCTGCCACTTTCTTCTCCAGAGAACCCACCTGAGAGAAACAGAGACAGATTACTAAAAACCTGCATTTACACCATAAATGTGATTGAATCTGACAGCTACATTAAAGGAATGATTCAGATTACTTGAAGGAGGGTTGTATGAGGCAGTTATCGATAGTCTGTGTATTACCTACAGAGGATGGCAGTTGGCATCCCCCAGCTAAGAGAGAGGAGAACCAGTGTAGGAAGCTAAGCAATGTCCTTCTATGGACAGGGTCAGTAGCAAAAAACTATTTTGCCCACCCTAAAAAGGCCCAACTAAAAAAAAATCAGACAGCCTTTTCCAATAGGAAACTGCCATTATACAAGCCAAACATCACTAGCTCCAAAGCAACCAGACTCCATTGGCAAAATCAGTCATTGTACCTCTCAGAACACAGGAGTTGCTTGTCTACTGCTGCCTCAATCACTTTGTTTGTTTTTGTTATTGTGTGACTTGGGTGTTTTTAAAAGGTTAGTTCGGAATCACAGAAGTACCACAACAACACAACTAACCAATCGAGGCAGCAGGACCAGCAGCTCTTGTGTTGTGTGTTTTGCCAACAGAGTGGTATCTGGCTTACATAATGGTGACTCCTAAAGTGGTGAAATTATTTTCTGTATAGCATACACTTAAACTTTTACAGATTTTTTGTAAATATGTTTTGCTGCTGACCTTGTCTATAGCAGTACATTGCTTAGCCTCTGTGCTAACACTCCTGCTGCTTCTCCAGACTGGGTACGTGTCAGTTGCTATATGCTGTAGGGAATTCACTGACAATAACTACCTCATACAACGCATCAAATGATCTGAACTATGCAGTTCTCAAGTTTTTAGAGGCCTTAAAAAAAAAACAACTTATTCCTTGAATTTGCAGACGTAAGAGGAATCCTGACAGGGCTCATCCTAATGATTAGCATTCTCAGCCTAAGCTGTGCATCCACCAGAAAAAACTCTCCACTCTGTGTGATTTTATTGCTAAGAGCGTAAAAAATGTTGAAGGTGCAATATATTTAATCTTTTATTAGTCTGAAGTAGACACACAGAAACAGGAAGGGTTGTTATTACTTGACACAAGCATTTGTTTAGTGCTTAAAAGAGCTTAGCTTCTGTAATTAAAGGTCTGTTGACACAGATCAACATATGGACACACAAACATTCATACCTTCTCGTTGATGTCAATGTCACAGGAGTCGATGCTGTCTCGGAAAAGGTCTTCCGTGCTGCCGTTACTGCTGCTCAAGTTGCTGTTGTGAAGCAGCTGCCTGCTCAAACACACACACAGACACCCAAACTTAAAGAATCTGCTGCGCATAGATTCAGGTGAGGACCAGCTGGTTCTCAGTGTGCATATGGATAAATGTGTGTGTGTGTGTGTGTGTGTGATTGCGTGTTAGTAAAAGGAGGTGTGCTCTATCCTGCAGTGATGTAGACGATATAGGACTATTAGGACGGAGCCAAGGAGGGAAGCTGGTGCAAACAGAATTAAAATTAGTACACACACACACTCACACACACACACACACACAGACAGGTGTGCTTATATCTGACTGTCACACAATCGACATTCATGCCGTGATGTGACTACAGCTGCCCCCTTTTACACTGATGGAACAACTTGAGAACAGCAAACTCATCCATTACTGAGATTAGAAATATGGAGAGGAGAGGAGGGGAGAGGTGCAGAAGGCAGGGGAGAGAAAACTCGACAACATGGAGTCAAAGCAGAGACAAAGAACTAGTCCAAAGTGTGGCTTCATTTCATGAACAAAGATGACAACAGTGCTGGTTGTAATGTCTTTAAAATGACAAATCATTCCACGTAAGAAACTATCTGTAATGGTTTTAAATTACAGGAATATATTTGACATGCTACACTTCCCTACCAAGAAAGCATGTCTGTTATCAAGGGTGAATGGCTACTGTACATCGCTGAGCTGCTGCAGCTCACACGCCACACAGGCAGCATTTCTGCTGTGTTTTCACAAGGAATGCATAAGATGCTACCAAGATGTTCCACGATAAGAAAACAAACATTCTCTTATTTCATCTATTTTAGATGGTGACGGTCAGACTGTTGCTACAGCTAGCCCTCAGGCTACAGTCAGCTTGAGTCTAACAATGATCAAGAATCAGTAAGGGAATTAATAAAGAACTGAATTGAAATAAGCAGAATTGATAATGGCATTAGTATTGAAAATCAGTTTGCATCCATTAAGGAGAGGTGAGGAGAGAAGAAAAGGAGAATAATGGAGAGGAGATGACGAGAAAACAGGAAGGAGAAAGAGCAGGAGAACAGATAAAGAAAGCAATAAAGTTGAAGCAGTAATCAAAGTTGACAGAGAGACAGTAGAAGGAACAGGGGGAGAGAGCCAAATCTTATATTGACTACATAGATCAGGTCTGACAGGCCATTTTCAGTCTGTCACTATAACTCAGTTACTGTGGGTGGAAATAGGACAAAAGCCTGGATTCAAAACACTTCATCCAGTACAAACCAACAGGCCATGAAGAATGATCCAAGTCTGCCCTGAAAAAAGCTGCGGTCCAAACTCTTTTTCTCAACTTAAAAAAACCAAAAGATTTCACATCACGCTCAGTTTCAGACGAGATTAATTCCATCCAGACGTTAGTTAGTAATTAACTGGGTGTTAGAGCGCAATGGTCGGGAAGCTGACTGATAAAGAGGCAGTAACTTATCTTACTGCGTGTGTGTTTGTGTCCTTATGTCAACAAATGGAGCAAAAACGTGCAGCACAGGCTGTATAATGGATTAACACACACAGAGTGACCTTCGGTGTAAATAACACACACAGACACACATAAAGGTGAGTGGCCTACCTTCCAAAAGCAGTGCTGGAGATTTTCCTGTTGGGGCTACAAAGAGAAAAAAAAATGACAGACATTATCATTACAGTGGATTGTCATGGATATGTCTAGACACACAGCTCAACAATGCACTGGAACCAACGGCTGATGGCAATTAAGATTTTAGCTCTTCAGTGTGGCAGGCATGCAGGAAAGAGAAAGAAAGAAAGACTGAAGGACATGTCAATGATAGGACAATTTCACTCCTGGTTCAGTGAGCGGGGGTTTCTGTCAGCTCAGCAACTGTCTCAGAGGGACAAAAGCCCAAAGACTCTTTCAGTCTGATGTGTCTGTCTGTGCAGGATTTCACATTGGATTAACAAAAATGAGCAAACATACTGCAGGGTCACACAAACGACAGCTCAATTAATACAGTACAGTAGAATATACAGTACAGACAGCAGCAGCACTGAAGTAAAACTGGCAACAGGGCTGTACTGAGTACTTTGAGGCTTTGAAGCTTTGTTCACATTTGATTCATTTCTATTTGAATTCTAAATCAACATTCAAATGCTGTGCATGTCTGTTAATTCTGTTTATATGGGGTTTTTCTGTACAGCAGCAGATAAAGATTAGGCTACACTAATATTTTTAGTATTATACTATTTGTAGGTTTAGATTCCAGTGGTGTAGGATTGTTTCTGACTTGTGTGATCACAACATTTCCAATAACTCCAGACCAATTTTCTTCAGTGTATATTTGTTGGTGTGTAGACTTTCGAAGACATAATTTCTACTGAGGTTAAAAAAAAACCAAAACAACCTGTTTACTTTCCCATTTGATGCACACAAAGTGAGGCACATATGCAGCAGCAATCTATCAGCATCAGCATCAACTACATTCATGGTGACGAAACTGACGAGGTGTGGGCCAGTCCATGGAATTTTTCAGCACTGTATGTAATAACACACGTTTAACTATTCAAAATGTGTCATGGTCAAACTCAAGCCATTTTCTTTATTGTTTACAAGGTTTCTAAACGTGATAGAGGAGGATCATCTTTAAAATAAAATCTACCACTACCACCACTTACAATATGATGCAAATTAAAACCTCCATAGAAGTTCTCAATGTTAAAAAAAATTACATTTGGCACAGCCCAAATTGGCAAATGTTATAAAAGCAATGTATTTTGTGCTAATACAAGAAACCATACCACTGTATATACCTATACCACTATACCACTATACTACTGCTGCATCCAAGTGAAACAGCTCTGTGTGTCTTCTGTCTGTGTCAGCCTTAATTTATCAGGTGCTAAAGATTATGGAGGTACTGGTCGATCATGTCATATACTAATCTCAAAGATCAAAGAAATTCACTCACTCTGCTTCAACAGTGATGCAAACTGTGAAGACGCTTAATAGAGATGTATCATATTCAGTGCAGAATCTGTGATCTTCAGGATCCTCTCAGCATTTAGATGAAGAAAAGTTTTACACAGAGTGTGACTAAATGATTCTCCTGCAGCTAATGTTTCCGTTAACCTAATGTCCTCTTTGAAGAGCTCCAATAGACCTGATTGTGGAGCAGAATTAGTGCCTTTTTTAATTCTGAACCTTCATCTGCACAAAATGCACACACTGAATGCATTTACACATGCAGTGAAATATCCTGCACGAGCCAAGGAATATTGGACATGAATACAATATTTTTTGCCAATACCAATATTTTTCAATAAGACCAAATATTATGTGTTTTATATGGACTTTGTTTTGTATGATCGCACATATGTCTTTCTCAATTTTGATCCATGTTCAAATGAGCCAAACTCCACCCACTAACTTTGTGTGTTTATTACCCATGCTTCACTGGGCCCAATTTAATTTAATTAATTGTGTTTAAAGGAGCTTGACATGCACAAGGGATCCTTTAAATACTCCATGCTACTTAGTGGAAAAAGCTCCTTCCTCTGTCCTTTCTGAATCCATTTAGTCTTGCCTAAAATCCTTAATTCTTTGGATTAATCTATATGGTGCCTTGTTTCATTTTTTTTAAACCAGTTTAATATTCATCCACATGACCTGCTACCCACGCCTTCACATTAATCCTCCTTCCTCATCAAAATCCACTCCCTCCAACATCCAGTTCGGCCTGTATCCACTTCCTACAGTATGAGCTCACTTCATTCAAAGTCATGTATCCAATCGATAACATCTCACTCACTCTCTTATTATCTAACTCTTTCTTTCTGCCCATCTCTACTTCATTATTCATAAGGGAAAAGCACAGGTCTAATTAGAGAGCCATGTTGGATTATAGGGCCACTTCTCTCCGGGGAAAGATCTTGCTGCGTCAACACAAAGTCCACATAGCAAAGGAAAAAAAATGACTTCACAGTTCACACCATATTCAAAAACATCATTCTTACAACATTAAGTCATCTCAAATAAGTCGGCGTCTGTGTGTGTATGTGAGCGCAGGTGAACAGTAGAGCTATTACTGGTCGCCAAGGATTAAGTTTCCAATAATAGATTCCCTATTACAATGGTTTATTGAGTTCAGCACAGGAGTGACAGCCTTATGCAACCATCAATTAGTGTTCGTGTGTGCATGTTCGTACATGAAACATGAGCGGGAACACTTTAAACGCCAATATTACATCATTCTTATTAATTTATTCTGGATAAGAGTCCACAAAGCAAACACTGACCCCTGAATCCCCCTCACCAGTCAAGTGTGGGTGGCCCAATACACTTCAAATCCCTCTGTGGGTGTCCTGTACAATACATAAAATAGCTGACAGCGCAGTGTAAAGCTCCTGTAATGTAACATATCGTCATTTAATATGAAACGGTTGTGTCTAAAATTACCTGCCAGGATAATTAATGCTCATTTTCTACAGAAATATGTCCCCTGTATTGTGTGACTCCTACAGTATATTTCACCATGTCGTGTTATATTATGTTTGATTTGAATATAAGCGGCAGGAAAAATTGCAGTCAGCAAATATATGCTGATGATTTGATTTGATGTGACAGGCTTTCAGACAGAATGAGAGTGTGGTGGTCAGCGTGAAAGACTAGAGGACAGGAAAGAGGCTACAAACTGAGGAAAAACTTCTTAAATCTGTACACAACAACAACTGTAGGACTGTGCACTGTGCGTGTTTGTATGCCACGTATGTGTCCTACCTGTTAGCCTTGAGGTTTTTGAGGCGAGCCTCCAGGTCATTTAGCAGGTTGACCTTTTTGCTGCACTGAGAACAGTAAACATCCATCAGCTCACCAGTGTAATGCTGACGCACCTTACGAGGAGTCTGGCCCGCACTGTAAACACACACACACACACACACACACACACACACGGTTTATATCTGTCGATGAACTAAAAATACGTCTGGCTTTTATTACATGTACATGTCTGAACATACGTCCATTTGAGACACCTTGAGTGTGTAGCGGAGTGAGGCTGATATTTAAAATTTAATTTTAAAATTTTAAAATTCTCATACTTCATACTGTTAACTTTTGCACATTACTTAGTGAATACTCTCAGAATACATCTCTAAAGCTCTTTCATTTACATATTTTATGTACTTTTGTAATATTTTATTGTCAGTTTTCTGTTGTCTTGCAGTACTTGCTTTTACTATGCTTATTGTTATGGCCCCTAAAACCAAGGCAAATTCCTTACTGTACTGTGGAGGGTATTTTGTTGAAATGTTTATTTAGAAAATATCAGTCATGCATAATTCCTACAATAATTACACTACAATAAGATCAATAAAAAATGTAAAAGTTTGATTAAACCACCAAAAACTGTGAAGTGCTGTAACACCTCACAGAAGAAGAAAGTCACATTCACTGTGAGCAGGAAACCAATTTTGTTTTTGAATGGCAAACAAAAATCAAGAAAATAGGTTTGTGGTTGAAACGTAATAAAGCTGAAAACACAGAGAAAGAAGTGAAAAAGAGTAAAAACAGAGCCAAAAATATAGTATCATTATCAGGAAAATTACTAATGCGTTTTAATGGTATGTAGTAAATGGAAAATGGATTGCACTGGTCAGGGGGTACATTACTGAAAAACATTTGAGAACCACTGGTTTAGTGGGGACTATACCCAAATTAATGAGTGCACCTTTAAGCCACTTTGTACTGTAGTTATTCAAACTTCTTTCCCATGCTGAGTTGTCTAAGACTTCCTGTAAATCTGGGCCTCATTTTGAATTTAAATCTCCATGCCAACTCCACTTGGTGAGTTTTGTCTGCTTGGTATGCGTGGAGGGAGCACGGTGCCGTATTGCCAGTCTATCAGCCGGGAGACTTAATCCCATTAAACACAGGCCTTTGATGAATATTAATGTGGCCTTAAGGGCAAAAGCTCCTAAGTTACACTTCTATAGTCAAGACTCAGAATAATATGAGTCAGGTAATGATTCTGGAGCTTGAGGAGAGGAGCCTCAACTCCGTAACTTTTAACAGAGTTGACATTACAGAAACTGGTCAATGTCTTCAGACACCTACAACTATAATGTGTCATTATCTGTACTTCATAAAACAGTCTGCAGATTGGTGCTAGGCCACCAAACATTTACTACTGGAACTGGAGGAAATGCTATGATTCATCAATTAAGCTGAATCATAATTATACATATATATATAAATTCATATTGACAGAGATCAGCTGCTTATATGAATCAAAACACTTTTTAGGACAATTCTATTTTTCTTTAGCTGAATTGCGTACTTTGCGTCACAGTAACCCATCTGCTTCAGGCTGGCTACCTGAGCAAACGAAATGCAACAGCAAAACCTGAAGCTTATGTATAAATTCAGTGAGAAACAGTCTGTTACCGATGGAGACAGAAAACAGATGCACATGGGGAAAACACCTGTGTTGGAGCTGCCCTCACTGATGTAACGGCCCTTTGAGCCCCCTGAGGTGAAGTGATTACTGTACTGTATTATAATATATTTAAATTACACACAGGACAGTAATTTAATTTGTCCAGTAATCTGAAACATCTGTAATGAATTTTGAAAGTCAATAAAAATGAGTAAATAGCAAAGCTGTCTATTTCATTACTTTATATTTATATAATAAATAATGATGTCAATTAGATTCTAATCTGCATGAGAAATAAAGAAAAAGTAAATACATTTGGTTATAGAAATCATCTGCTTATTGTGATCAATCTGACCAGGAACGTCATGCTCACTATCAGTGTTTCTACGATAATTAAAGCTAATGGCGTAGTAATTACCTTGACCTTGCTGTTTGTCTGTACTGAATCACTCCCTGTCACACCCAAAACACTTGAACATCGAGTTTGAACTGAAGTAGGTTGTTAGTACATGAGGTAATCAATTCATCATCCCCCACTCAGCTACACAGTTAGTGTGTGCAGTGCTCCTATTACTGTTGAGTTTCTTTGAAGGAGGTAAGGAGAGAGAGATAAGATGCGTGTTTTGATATCTAAATGTTTGAAATGTTTGAAAATCTAAGGTAGCTACAGTTAGGTATGATTTGATTTTTTTTCAGTAACTTGGTCAATACAATGTTGAGGTTCATTGCTGATAACAACACCTAACCAGTGTCCCAACCAGAATTTAAACATGAAGAACAATATTTATCTTTCTAACTCTCTCTCATACCTTGAGGGAACGGATGAGCCGAGGTCAGAGTATCCGTTGGTACGGGTCTCGTCGTCCGGGCAGGGGCTGCTGGGAATGTAGTCTGGTTCCTCCCCTTCTCCGTAGTCCTCAAACTGCTCCTCGTTCAGAGAAGCCGAGGAACGTGTGGATAGGTCAGAGGTCACTGAGATGCTGGTCTGACCACACCTGAGGAAGGAGAGACAGGTTGGTTTTATACTTTCTTACTTATACTCTATATTCATTATCTTCTTTCCTATCTGACATCCTCTTACTTGATCCTGATATTATTATGTTAGTGTCTTAGGTTTCCATTTTTAATCTTGCCTTCTATGTTCTTTTGCATTATTGTATTTTTTCCCTTGTTTGCATTGCTGCCGATATTGTATTATTGCTTTTTCCTTTTGTTTGTAAATGTGCTGTATAAATGAACTGACTTGACTTGACCTCATTTCAATAAAAGGACTTCATAAGTCATTCGTTTCAGATTTGTTTCAGATTCTGAACTGAAATTAATGATGACACACTACTACAACTACAGCCCCTGGTATATCGTACTTTTATTTGAATTTAGAGCCTACATTTTCCCAAAAACATCACTTGTAGACTGACATTCAGAAGAAAGTAACAGAGAGAGTGACTATAGGACTTGAGCCTTTATTTGAAAATAATATTTTGATATTTTTAGTCTGACAGAGAATTTCAGAGAGTCTGGTTGAGAAAACAACAGTGAGGACCATGAAGCTGAATAGAAACAGACATTTATCTGCAGGAATGGCACAAGGAGCATAATCAAATGAAGACCAAAGTATGATTTAGAGACAACAAGACAGGAAAGCAGAAATTAAAAAGGTGGACCAGCGCTTACTTCTCCCCGGGGAAAAAGAGATCCCCCAGTGCGTCTTCCTTGTCCCCCGATCTGATGAGGCTGTCAGAGGTGTCTGACCCTTGGGTGCTTTCCACAGCGCTGTCTCTGTCTGATTCCCTCTCCCTGCCCTCGTCTGCCACCTCCTCCTCTGGCTCCTCCACCTCTCCCGGGAACAGCTGGCACTCAGGGACGGGGTCAGGAAAGGCCCGCGTGCACATGATGACCGGACAAACCGGCTCCTCCTCACCACCCTGGAGAATGACAGGAAGAAATGAAAGGGAGGAAGAATTTATTGAGTAGGTACAAACAAACAAACAAACAAACAAACAGTCTAAGTGGCTCATTCCAGCCAGAAAGCCACTGTGTGCAGTAGCCATGACGATGAAACTCTATTTTTGATTGGCCACTTCCCTCATATTCCAATAATTCCAATAATTTTAAAGTTGTGCTCACTGATTATCAGACCTGATGTTCAAAATGTTTTTGCCATTGGAATCATATTTTTAAATTCAATTTCTGATAAGATAAATTAAATTTCAATACAAATTTAAGTTTTACTTTATTTACTTTATAAAACTTGTCAGAGCTATTAAAGTTTACAGTTCAATGCTGTTGGCAGCTCCCTGCACTTTAAAAAAAAATGCTGAAAAGTTCAGGGAGTTCAAGTTTTAATTAGACATATGCTTAAAGGCATTTCAACAAAGTTTGGTGTTGGAGTTATTTTAAACTTTTACACCAAGATTTTCATTTTTACTGCAAATGTATATCTCTTTCAATACTGATCATGTGTTTGCATGATTATCAATAATCAGTATTGGCCCTGAAAAAACATATTGGCCAACCCTTAGTTAATATCCCTTTAAAATACATCACATAATCCTGAAAATGTATATTTTTAGACAATAGAATCCTTTGGAATTAATTAAAATGGCTTAAAAAATAACAGTTTTTGTGCAGCTGGTCAGAAATCAAGGTTCTGGCAAGTGCTGTGAGTAACAGTGGCTTCTGTTTTAGGCTGGATTTACCATTAAGTAAATTCTTTACGGTGGGAATTGTCTTAGGCTGACATGTAGGGGGTCTAGAGGGCTGGAGGGGTTAAAGGGCAATAAGTCAAAGGTCACAGATCCCAATCCATCTAGTTTCATTCTTCAACAACTCAAATCTTGTCTAATGCAAGAAAACAAGGACTTATCTCAGCATGACTGAACAGCTGAAACACTCAGCATGAAGGAGGAGGGCAGGTGAGGAGGTAACCAGAGAGGAGACAGAGCAGGGTGTGTGGGAGAGTAAGTAACAGAAAGGTGGAGAAATAAACACAACGGTGGTGTGGAGGAAGAATATGTGCAGAAGAAGACAGCACAGCTAACAAGTGAAGAGAAGTAAAAGAGGGCACGAGGAATAAAGACATGAAGGAATGAAAGAGAATTAGTGGTACAGTGTGAGGGTGAGATTAGACGATAGCTGGGAAGAAAGATGTAGCAGCGGCAGAGAGATAACAGAGTAGCTTGGGGACAGTCAGGTCAGCATTCAACAATATTACAGACTAATAAAAGATTTCAGCAACTCAGATTCAGACAGCTCTCTGCAGCTCGACTTTCCATCCCTTAAGCTCTGCTGATGTAGAAACCTTGGCTGAACAGTAAAATCTGACAGTAATTGGGCCCCATTTGACATTGTTTTGTTTGGTGGAGCCATTTGTTGAATAAGGACAGGTGGACAAGAGCAGCTGTTTTGAACGAGAGCCTGATTCTTTTGTTATTCTGTTTAAAAAATTTGTGCCTCATTAATTAATGTTTCATGTAACTAGAGTGCCACAAGAATTGTATAAATGAAGCTTAAACTGAGAAAAAGTCATGCATTTTGTATCTTAGTAATTATTAACAATTAATCGATTATTGAGTGTTAACATGTTCAACGATCAGTTAAGTAAAATGTACATAATTTGCAACCCTACACCTAAATAATCAAATAATAAAACATGATTTGTATTTGAACCTTACCTTCAAAAAGAAAAAAGTTAAGTGCAAAGTCTACAGTGATTTCTGTAACTTTTAATGGTCTGGGCGGGAATGAATATTGGATATAGAGCAGGAGGTTTTAACAGGAGAAAAATTCAAGTCAAAATTGCATTGCATATTGCATGATTTTTCTTTAAAAGCCGGAAGATGCTTAATATATAATGGGATGAAGTGAGAGAAATTCAGAGTTGGTCTTAAGTGTCTAATAAAAAATGAGAAAATAATAAATAAATAAATAAATTTAGTATAGTACCCCATTAGGCCTTATTGTGCAATTTAAAAAAAGGAAGATTGTGCATGCAGATTCATAATAATAAATAACAATTCAATTGTGTTTGTGTCTATGCAATGAAAAACTGACAAAGTAACTGACAAAGATCCAAAAACCTCTCTCGGACAGTTTGCATGCATTTTCAAATCTGAGACTGTGGGCCTCCCCTCAAACAAAGCTTGGAAAAAGGCAAAGGCAGGTTATTTGATCCCACAGACACTCAACAATTGAGCCAAGAAAGCCTAATATTGCAGTTTTACGTAACATCAGACAACACCAAATACATAAAAAGGTCTGTCCCAATGCATTTATTAGTTTCTGATTCTGGGAAAGTGGGGAAAACTGTAAAACTGTATCTCTGAACTATTTCTTTAACCTGAAACTGTTTGCAGCCCCCCTAGGGAGGCCCGCCTCCCACTTTGAAAGCCTCTCACATATTCGAAAAAAAATTAAAGTGGTATTTGTAGGGAGTCCAAAAGCCCCCAAGGCATGATTATAAATATAAACCCTTTATTAACTCATGGATCAGGATAAAGGATTTTTATATCTATAATCAGAGCGCCTCAGATTCTTTTTTGGACAGCCTACTAATACCACAGACTTCAATTAAAGGCAAGCTGGACAGTCATTGTTTTTTATTATTAATCTACTGGTCCTATCCTTGAAGAGCTCTGGATTTTTTACTTTTATATTACCAGCTGTATTGATTTTCAACACAGTGCAGCACTGACTTTGTTTCTTCAAATATTAAAATAATTTCACTGCTGTTCACATTTATTCAGAGAGGATTATCTGTTCATATCAGAATTATGTGTTCATATTTGTTTACATCCCTATGCCACAACCAAGCAAACACACACAAATGTTCATGCCTGTGTGCAGCTAAATTAAAAAGTACCCATTCAACTCAGAAACTGAGGCTCTGTATTGTAACAAAGAGCCAACGTGGGGTCTGGAGCCGAGTCAGACTGAGAATAAAACCGAGGGTAAAGGTCCCTTTAGCATTCCTCAAACTATTCTCCTTATTTCCCTGCAGCAGAAAAAGAAATAATGTGAGGCACCACAATAATTAAAAAAAAAGTGAACAAGCAAACACAGCAGGGACATTTGACACCTACTGAGCTCACTCTGAGGAAGAGAGAAGATGAGCTTTTTCATATGTGGTGTTAGCTCGCATAAGACAAACAATGTTAGAGCTAAGGTTGAATGATTTATGTAATTGTCATTATTATGACTGATAATTCAATTACGATATCATTTTACAGATTTTGTTTTACATCATTATTCTCATTTTCATTGAAAAACAAAATGATTATTGTTTAATTTTTGCAGGGATCTGTATCAAAGAAGTTTGCTTAAGTATGCATTACATGATGTGTGGGCCAGGAAGTCTCTGTGGCATGAAAATATTTCATTTAAAATGGTATTCTGACACAAAGTTTGCCTTTAACAAACATTGTACTTCCTGCGATTTGAAAATAGTAGCTGGCCATGTTGCAATGTCAATAAAATTTCGATTAATTGTGCAGCCCTAGTCTCGTCAAAATATAGAACAAAGCCCCTCAATCTAGATTGAAAGGGTAAGAAATCCTGTTTATGGAATAACTTTCCTAATACTACAACAACATTAGTTGTTTAGTTAACTGGGAAATTACCCCAGAGTAACACATTATATTGTTGATGAAGTGATAATGAAATATTCATAGAATAAAATTAAGATTAAATCTCTAGCTATCCCTTCCATAAAGTTATTAATGCCTGTGCTACTCTAATGCAATATACCCAGTAAAGGCTGTATTTAATTGTTACTTGACTGCTCATTACAAAGTATTTACAGAAGTTTATTTTCTTCTGTTTAAGTGAATGTTGAACTGTCAGTCAAGAACCATTTTAAGGAGAACATGTGCGTGTTGTTTCCGGCAAAAACACAAATGGACAGTAATATCCTGTCGCTTATGTGTGTGTGTGTGTGTGTGTGTGTGTTTTCAGACAGAAGTACTTTGCCCTCTTTGCCAGTCATTCTGCTGAGAATAGTAAAAAGTGATAATTGAGTAAGGGACCTCTGTGTGTGTGTGTGTGTGTGTGTGTGTGTGTGTGTGTGTGTGTGTGTGTGTGTGTCTGTGTATTTACAGCATGCCTGTCTCTCTACACGCCTGCTTCAGAACAGCCTGGGGGCTGTAACTGCCAAAACATGAGCCTGCAGAGTGTTTTGAGTTGCTTGATTTTCCCCGGAGCACAAACACAAGCCAGCCTGCCAAACAGAGTCCGACCTGCCAGTGGCTTTGAACCGAGGACATCAAGATGTGCTGTGCTTTTAACTGCAGCGGCACTGCCTGGAGCCTGACGTGCCTTCACATCACCCTTTAGCCAACGGAGGACTTTTATCACCATTAAATGTTTGCTTGGGCCAAAACAGTTCTGTTAGTGATGATTTATCAGCAGGTTTTATCAGGTAATAAAGATGTCTAAAGCCTTTCAGTGTTTGGTCGCACACCCAATATATTACACAGCACATTTTATACTAAAGTGTTGTTTGTGTTTTCACTCAACACAACGCAATGCAACGCAACGCAACGCAACGCAACGCAACGCAACGCAACGCAACGCAACGCAACGCAACACAACAAGAAGTCAAGAAGAAGTCAAGACACAATGATGCCATGTTCAGTTTAACTTAAGACTCCAACATTTTTCAATTATATTTAATGCTTACAATGACTTATGGTCAAAATGTACACTAAAAATCAAGATGATAAAAAAATCTGTAACACTTTTTATCAAGGTTATATCTATAATGCATTCATAAAACAATAAATGCATTTATAAGGCTTTATAAAACTATAAGATATCAAAGCAGATTATAATTTCTACATTTCTGAAATGCAATAATGTTTTATAAACATCGTACAAATGTTTATAACCGTACACAGAGCTGTCACTTTACTCAAAGCTCACAAAGTCATGGCATAGCATATTATTGATGCTTATGAGACATTCATTTCTGGAACTTAGAATTCTAATAATATAATAATTTGTTATGATAAGTTAAAGCAGATTTCTGTGTGTCTTTATAGTTGGCTAAAGTTATGGTGGTTATAATGCATTGTGTAACTCAGGACTCAGATTCTTCTTTCAAACATTGTTGTCAATTTAGTTTGGGGGTATAAAGCATTATGAATGCTGAACTTATAATACATTATATATCCACCACTTTTAATTCTTTACAAACTTGTCAATGTCACCATAAATGTGTTTATAATGCATTATAGACATGAAAGTGTTACCAAAAAACTTTAACTTAATTTTATTCCAAATGCATAACAGAACTGTACTAACTGAAAGAAAATATTGTATTTCGCTTTGCTCAACATTCATGTTCATGGATCGTCTGTCTCAGATGTATAAAGACATTTACTAGAGAGGGACAAGAAACTATGCACCTTTACATCATTACTCTGCACATCATGCATGCTGTTGTACATATGTCTTTTTCACATTTTGCTTTAGATAAAACAGGGAAAGGATTTCTGATCTCTCTGTGAGTCTGTTGCTGTAGGGTCTGACCTACTTAAAGTGCAGACTTTCTATCATCTTTCCTTCTCCTTCCTCCTTCTCTCTCTCCAGTCTCCCAGGTGAGACAAATGTCAGTGAAAAAAAATGGAGAGATGAAGACAAGAAAAAATCTCTTTTTCTGAGATGAGAAATTCAGGTTGAGTGGAAAGATCTTAGCTGTGTGTTTGTGGTCATTTTGTGTGTTTTACAGGAAAGCAATGTGTGAATGTGTATACAGTATGTGGCTGTGCATGTTAAATGCACAGTAGGGGTGTGTATCTCACTGACTGAGACGATTCGATACGTATCTCGATACATGTTCAACGATACAAGATATTTTATAAATCTTTAAGTGGCCAACGATTCGGTTCAATACGATTCAGCTCTGACACGATACGATACGATACGATACGATACGATGCAATACAAGACAATGCAATATGTCAGTCTTTACATTTTGATTCAATTAATGCTACATTTGTAGAGTGATGTTAGTTGCCAAAAAATCCTGATAGTTTTACTAAACATAGTAACAGTAGAGACAGAGAGAAGGAGACATTACAGTGATGTTAACATCTTATTATGTGTCTCATATGTAAATGAGATGAGATAAATGATAAACTTTAAAACTGTTTAAAATATCAGTATTTTTGCAGTCAGATGATCTGCTGCTCTGTTTCATATGAAGAGTGTTGTGGTTTTGATTAGTGTGGAAGAACAGTGATGCTCTGTGTCTCTCAGTGACACGACGTCTCTGTGGGTCAGACTCGTGGCTCTGTACTCCACTGTCCGACACCTTTTGCATAAATGATCTGCAGCAGCGTTTCTCATCTTTCTTATAAAACCCACTGTTACTGAAACACTGCTGCAAATCATTTATGCAAATCATGTCTGACAGCAGAGTACAGAGCCACGAGTCTGACCCACAGAGACGTCGTGTCACTGTGAGAGCAGGTAACTTGGAGCATCACTGTTCCCCATCACTAATCAAAACTACAGCACTGAATCGGACTGAACCGAATCGTTGGCCATTTAAAACTTTCTAAGATATATTGTATCGTTGAACATGTATCGAGATATGGATCAAATCAGTCTCAGTCAGTGAGATACACGCTCCTAACTACGAGCCATAAGTGTATGTGTGAATGCGCTCTCTGTTTAGCTAACCCAGCAGCCGAGCCCCTTTCAGGTGTTTAAAGCTAAGTTTCTACACAACATCAATCATCACTGAATTCCTCACATGTAATGGATTTATTACATGTAATTTATAACACGTCATGTGCGGCTGAATAAGCCTGTGTCTCCTCTCTGTAAACCTTCTCATATACAAATACAGGTCAGACGCTATTTACTGTAGTGTAGACAGAAATAATGTCAGCCCAGATTCTACAGGTAGAGAAACAGTTGTGAAGCATGAGGAGTTATGTGTGAGACAGAGTAACAGAGAGATTCTAACACAGCCAGGCTCTCTGGGAAAAATGTATTATTTACATCTTCTGCAGCTCCAATAGAAATGTGAGAAGTGGGGAGAAAAGAGACAGAGACAGAAAAAAAAAAGAGCAGCAAACAAGAGTGAGATCACTACGTCGAGTGGAAAGAAATAGATGGAAAGAATAAGAGAGAGATGGTGAGCAGAGAAAAGATCTGAGGGACTAACTTAAAAACACAGCAAGCATGGCTATATATGAGTGCAGCACGTTGGAAATATGTTTGAAGTAACTGGAAAATAATTTGACCTCATTATTAACTTTCGGTTCAGCTCGGCAGCAACATGTGCTCTTCAGCAGGGCAGAGATGGAAGTTAATATAATATGCATGGCAACTACCAATCACACCATGTTGACACAGTCCTGAAACTCAAAACGCTGACTAATGTATTTGTCATGTTGAAGTTGTTGAGCAACACTGTAAAGGATTATAATACAGAAACTAGTGAGATCTCAACGATGTTGTTGTATTGTAATTACTGCTACATTGCTGGTTGCCAGGGAGGCATCAATGTTTTCTCATTACAAAATTGAGCATGTGTTTGTGTAAGAGAAAGATTTGGAACAAAACAGGTGAGTGGGAGGCAAAAGTGCATTCAGAGACACTGAAAAGTTTATCCTCCCACCCATGTTCACTTGCAGTTTTTATTTCCTCTGAAATGACATGTAGTCAAATTAACCCGTCCAAAAACAAAATGCAAATTTCTCATGGACATAATTATCACAGGGCTAAAGTTTGTTCTTAGGAAGTCAAGTCAAATTTACTGGTCGACCGATATGGGTTTATCAATGGCCGATGCCAATATTTAGAGAGCATGTCGGCCAATGACCGATATATCATGCAAAAACAAAAAATCCATGTACGATATCATTATTGCATGCACATTTACAATCTAACATACATATATAATAACAGCAGCCAGATCACAGCTCAGCTCTATTATGAATGCTTGTTTATAATAACTTTTCATAATTTATTGTCTATTCCTTGAATTTGTCTTGGTGTTTTGGTGCACCAAGCCAAACGGTACCAAAATTAATATTTACAGATACACCTGTAGTTTTCCAAAGTGAGACTGTCCTCCCAAGAAGAATGGCAGCCACAGCTGTTGCCACAAATCAAGTTCAACAACATGTTTACATTCAAGTGAAATGACCATGACAATTGTAATGGGAGCAAAAATGAATTCAGGTGACGGTTTTATCAGCAAAACATCAACAACTATACACGGGAGACTGGTCTTCATACCGTTCCAACACTTTTTCTTTCTCCTCTCTTTTAATCATGACCACAATTGTTCCATAACTTTCACCAGTGTTTATTATTGTAACCATGACAACAAAGGTCCCCTAATCTTAATAGCGTCATTCAACCCAAACTTTGATTCTTAACTGACCAAAACAAAATTGTTATTTCAACCCAAACCATGATCTTTCCCGTAAACTAACCAAGTCCTTTGTGCCTAATCAAATGTTTATCTTAGAGTTCTCACATCATGAAACGGTTTATTTTTCAAAAAACATTTGTAACAGCTTTAAAAGGCATATATAAAAAAGCCGTCAGATCAGAAAATGCTTCTATGTTTCCCTCTTGAGGACAAAATCTGCATTTTGTTTTTTCATTTGGAGGACTTTCCTGTCACAGGCAACCATACATAATCTAAAATCATCTTCTAAAAAAGTAAAAGAAAATTTAGTTCCCTCTGTTTCTTTCCTTTCATACATGGAATCTGACCCCTATTTTTAGTAACAAATCAATGTATTTACACACAGTGTCACTATCCTCTCGTTTACAATAAAAGCTTACATGCACACACGGACACACAACACACAGAGGGTGACAGGCAGAGTGACATGAGCTAATTACCCACTGAAAAGCCAATTAATTTTAGATTAGTGTTCCACCTCAGAGTCATCAAAGACCCAAACTCTTCATCAGGTTGAACAACAACAACAACAGCATTGTTGCAACCGTCATTAAAAAAAAATAGAGTCCCAACCCACCTCTCCTCACACCCCTTTAGTCAATGCTGAGTGCTGAGGGTCAATAACATTTTAGTGCTGAACAACTCATTAATCTTCCCCTCTGGCACACTGAGGAATGATTTGGATGACCATGCATTTCAAGACCCTATTGATTTAAATGTAAAAAGTAAAAGATGGCTGCCAGACCATGGCTGGGTAACAGTGGTACAACCTACACAACATCTAATTTTTCTCTGCTGAAAATGCTGCAAGTGAAATTCCCATGTGTGTCTAATTCAGCTTCACTCAATTATCATGACTTGTTAATTTGTTTTCAACTTTTGCAGAATTTTCCATAAAAACATCCCAGTTACCAAACCCAGAATATAGCAGATAAATCCATAAATATTAATAAAAACGTGAAAATGAAGCATATTTATGAATGTTTATGACATTAAGTGTTACTCGGTCAGATATTAATAAAGACAATAATGTTTTTGTTATGGCAACTTGACATTAACCCAGACAATACAGCCTCTCAACGTCTATCATACGTGGTTGGTTTTGACACTGGCTATCATGAGACTGTCATGACCACAAATAAAGTGGTACATTTTGGACTTGTCATGAAGATGTCATCAAGTTTTATTACACTGTCATATGCTCTAATAACTGTGTCATAAATAATTCCTTTGACCTCAAGTGAAGTCGTATCAAGTACAAAATCACACTGAAAGGTTGTCTCTTTAAGATGCTGTCTTAAGAAAAATTAAAAAAAATGTCAATTTAAAGAAACAAAGAAATTTATAAAGACTCCTTCATTTTCATGACAGGTGTCATGTAATTATGACAGTGATGTAATAGTCTCATATATGTATTATATGTTTATGACTGTTGTCATCCATTCAGTTATGTCATTTTATGACTTTTGCATTAAAAATGACAAATTTAACCAAATGACAACAGTCATAAACACTCAGAGACTCAATGTTCACGACAGGTATCAAGGCATTATTATGACAGTGTAATGACATCCTTATGCACATCCCCTTCAAATGAAGTATTACTGGAAATTGTTGGTGCATTAGATATTTCATCAACTAAAAATGTTCTGCATTTGAAATGTTTTTATGCATCTTCCTGTAGCAGGCTTATAAGATTTAAGAGTTTTACAGAGGGCCGCCCTCTAAGAATATTTTACATGCTTGTGGTTTGTCATTTCAGCAAAACTAGATTAAAGGAATTATGAAGCTTATCAGGATTTAAAAGGTGGCTGTTATAATTGTCTATTTGTTGTATAACTAGCTGGACAGCAACCTTGCAAAACAAGTACTGTGCAAAATATAGAGACCAAGAGAGATGGAGTGCTACACCGGTGTGGGGTGGGTTTGGATGAGCAGACACATGAACTGGTATCGACTGGATCGATCCACACTGATGAAGCTTTGATTTAGAGTGAGTCAGCAGTAAAAGGGGACTGTAGGATGAGCAGAAGAGTTAGGGGCAAATTGGAAAAAGGTGGGAAATGTGGAGAAATGGATCGGAGAGAGGGAACAGAAAGAGGGAGAGGAGTGAGCATTAGAGAGAAGTGCAGCAGAGAAAGAACAGCAGTCTCTCTGCTTGTTTGTCAGAGCGAGCTCCAGAGATAAGAGGCGTTTCTCTGCAGAGGCTTTACATCTCTCTCTGTCTCTTTGTTCTTTTCATCCTCTCTTACTCTCTTTTTCCACATTCTTCTGAGCCCTGAGCTCCACGGCTGCTGCCACCACAGAAAGATTCACCTATAAAGTGAATCCTTTTATGCCTCCGCTTTGATATTCAGCATTTTGACTCTGTTACCACTGGCTTTTCTGTCACTCTTGAGCCTCAGATCTCACCAGTGGGTAACAACAGGCAAAGGCCATAAGAGGCTTTACAGAAGCTAAAAAGGATTTTCCTTTTCACAAGAGCTGAAATTATCTGTCAATTATTTGATTAATCAATCATTTGGGTCGTTATTCAAGCAACACCAACACCAAGCATTTGCTGGTTTCAGCTTCTCCAATGTGGGGATTTTCTGCTTTTCTCCATGATATTAAACTCAATATCTGGGGCTTCTGAACTGCCAGCTTGGCCTCTGGGAAACTTTTCACTATTTTCTGGCTTTTACACAAATAGGCAATAATGGTAAGTTCTTTACATTCAGACATTTAGTTTCAGAGACTTTTAGTTTGAAAGCGTTTGAAAAGTGTTTCTGCTTCCTGTCACTCTGCTCAGCTATACTTTCTGCTGTTGTTTCAAGGCAAAAGTCACTACCAATGTGCTGCCAGGCTCATGTAACACAATGATATATGATGTCTGTATTTCATGATGTTTCACTGTCTTGTTGGTTTTAAGTTTATCTATTGTACGCTGAATGTGTGAAGAAATTAGCCTCGTCAAGCAATGAGCTAACTGACTAGCCCAGCTAGCTTGCGCTGTATTACGCGTAAACACACAGTTAATGTTGTTACAACAACAGTTGTTTAGTACTCACACAGTCACAAAAAGTGTATGCTGACCTCATTTTACAGTCCTTAAATGCTTTTAGTTAATGTTTCTCTTTTCAAGAGCTGAAATGCAACTGATGACTGTTCTGACTCCCCACCCTCCCTCTGCAGTCAACCCAGCCCTCCCACATCGTATCCGACCCCCAAAGCAAACGTCCTGAGGGAAACATAACCACTCTCATTTTCAGGTGATTATACACCAATGAAAACATACTTATGAATATTATACTCTATTTCTGCCAATAGATCCCCCTAAACTTTGTAGACTGGAACTTTAGTCTTCCTTTGTTGAGCAATGATCATATTCACATGAGACCACTTCTACAAAATACCATGACAGGGGAGCATAAACACTGTGTGTGTGTGTCTATGTGTCTGCCTGCCTGTCTGTATCATTCAGCTCCTATAATAAGCAATCCTCTTCCTACGCATGCACACTCACATATTACACAAAGGGGAAGTAATGACTCATGTTTCATGAACATTTTGTTAAGTCAACACTGTGAGAAACTTCATCAAATGAGACACACACACATCCACTCTTCTGACAGAAATAGCACACAAAAACACTTGAGACTTTTGAACAAATCCTTTCTTCCTCTCTGCTCATTCATCTTTAAGTCCAAACGGTAAGTAAAACTTCAACACTGGGGCTTTAAGAGCAGCTTCGCACACACACCTACACATCTATAAAAACATTACCACTCTACACTCTGCACAGTGTTTCAGCCACAAATACACACACACACACACACACACGTATTTGTTTCCACCTGAGTCTCGAGGGAAACAGGTAGCTGCTTAAATTACCAGGAATGTTGTGCTGGACAAAGGACAATGTAGGGAGGGACTGGAGCTGCACACTGGAGACTGTGTGCAGGTATTCTCAATGAAAACCAACTTACATACACACAGGAAACCTCAAGGGGTGAAACAGTGTGTGTATTTCTGTATCTACTGAATGACAACAAAATGTCTTTGAAGGCAAGGAAAGTACTTCAGAGTTAGTTTATTTTGTCCAGACTTCATCAATGGGGAATTTCAAGATGAAAATCTGGAGAGTGAAAATTAACATCCAGATTATGTTTAGGATTAGAGTTAAGGGTTAAAACCACCTAACAGTTGCAGTTGAGGTTAGTGGTTAAGAAATTAGTGCTGTCACAAGCGTTTCAAACCAAACTGCATCTGCGTGTGGGTGTGTTTATACAGTAGGCCCGTTAAACAAGGAGAACTTGAAATGCATCCCTTCATTATGAGTAATTTAAGTGTCCTACATTGTTTGCGACTGAATTAATGAGTGAACTGCATCTTTAATAAAACGAAAGAATCCTTGAGAAAAACCACAGATCACAAATCTGCACGCAGAGCAATTGTTGTATCCTGCTGCCTGCTGCAAAACATTCAATCCAGGCTCTACATGTGTGAAATAAGTCAGATAATCAGAGAAAGGATTATCAAACCGACAGACAGAGAAACTAGAAAGTAAAAATGAATCTAAATGTTTGCGTGGGTAGAACATAGGCCAAACAGTTTCACTGTCATAGTGAAGTGTAAATAAGTGTAGAGAAGGTGTCATTCAAGTAGGCAAGTGTTAGTGTGTGTCCATTTGTCCTCTGGGTGTCAATTACCTGTTCTGAACTCTTAAGTGTTTGACTGCTACTTACAGTATGTTTGGACAAAACACGCCATGCTTCACATCAAAACAAGGAAGTCGGCACGAACCCACAGGAGTCAAACTAAAGTCACACCAGAGTGCTTTGTTTTTAGCCTTCCAACAGTCACTGTGATACAGACCACTGAGGCTGCAACTCACGATTATTTTCCTAACATTTAGTTAGTATTAAGGAAGAAGCTAGCTGAGTGAGGAGCACCTCTACAAGTTGCTGAGAATAAGCACCACCTGTCCTTCAATCACAATGCAATGATAACAGAGCAAAACCCAGAGCAAGAGGCAGCTTCCAGTCACAATCTTCAGCCACATCTGACCAAACCTTTATTCCAAAATGAAAAAAAAGGCATAACTACCAAGAAACATGAACATGGAATTAGCTTTATAATATTAGCTAGCCCTATATTCATTTTTCATGTGTAAATTAATATTAACTAATCTAGCAGCTGGTGGTCTATGGGCTTTTAAATTGGTTTGCTTTAGAAGGCAGTTAGTTAAATGAAATGTCAACTTCAAAGTTACTTGGATTGGGAAAAAATGGAACAAATGTAAAGTAACTTGTACTTTGAGTAATTAACCAGGTACTTTTTTACTTTTATTTGAGCTGGTTTCTCAAATGGTAATTTTCATTTTTACTTGAGTGATTTCATACAGGAATAATTGCATTTTTACTTGAGTATAGACTTTCAGTATAGCTTTTCTACCCAACATTGACATTGCTTTTTTTCTAATTAATTCTGATTGATGGTTTTAGGTAGGCGTTTGGGATGGTGCAGTCATGTTTCCCTTGAATTTTCATCATCACTAGCATCATTAGGTAACACAAGAAGTTAGATTCATCTTCAAGGGAAATGAACAACATTCTGACTCACATGTAGCAGCACAAATGCTTAACAGCTCTCCATCTCATTCAGTGTCCAAATCCGTCGTCCTCACAGTCAGAGTGCGTCGTGTGTCTGCCGCGTTAAATGTCCTCTCTGAGTCATCAAACTCATTTACAGTGAAAAGAAAAGAAAGCACCGCGCTGTCTTTCTTAAACAGCGTGCATTGTCTGCCTCTTGAGCCACTGTGTGTCAGGACTCTCGCTGTTGTCTGCTGAATGGGGGCATTTCAGTGTGTTGTTAGTGGCAGACCCTCAGCAGGTGGTCAGGCCTCTGCTTCTTGTCAGCTGTTGCGTGTGCACAGCAATAACTCATTCAAATACCTTCTAATGGAAAAACTACAAGAGGAAACAAGTCAGCCTCTGTAGATATTCAGCACAAGTTCAGAAACAATATTTGTCTTTGGAACTACAGAACATTAACTCAGTAAAGTTGTGACTGAATGTGCGTGAAGATAATTATTTGTTCTGTCTAGACAGTGGTGGATTAAGGATTGAAAGTGTTATTTAAGAAAAAATATTTAATTATTATCAGCAAAATGTATTTTAAGTATTAAAAATAGTTGAGGCAGAAAAGGTAATTGGATTTGATTAGTGTCATTGACTGGAGTGGAGCTAATTTTAAACTATTTTGTATAGGACCACTACAACAGATCATTTTGTGGTTTGCATTGTGTGGTTTGTAAAAATTCTGAAAATAGTGAGAAATGGCGCCAACTAATTGATTCTGTGCTTGTATAAACTGTTGGGTAATTTACTGTATTACAAAACATTACCCTCCATATGTTTTGGGTACAAATATCTTAAATTGTAGCTAATAATTAAAGCTGTAAGATAAATGTAGTGGAGTAAAAATGTACAACTTTTCCCTCTAAGATGTAGCGGAGCAGAAGTATAAAGTGACATGACTATAAAATTCTCAAGTAAGGTACAAGCACCTCAAATCTGTATCTATCTCAGTATCAGTGTAACATAAAGTATAGAGGATGCCATAGAGAGGAGTGACTGTTGTACCTGCTGCAGATTAGCCTCCATTCATCCAGTACAGCTCAGTGCTGCATGCTAATCTAGTTATTCTAGTCCTGGTGTACACACTGTGCACTGTCAAACACACTTGACTCAATGTCTGCCTTGTTCAAGAAACCAAACCAAATTACTATTAAAAGACAAATACATTCAGATATATGAGCATTTGCAAAATGATTTCAGTGGAAAACAATGGTTTCCAGGAATGTTTTGAGCCCGGGACAATCAACAGGTAATTTCCTGCTCAGCCGAAGAAGAGTAAATCTCATTATGTAATGTCCAGTCAGTCACAGACCAGGAGTATTCAAAACGAATTTAGAGGCTGACGTCACATGTTGCTATTGTGATCCCCACAAAGCAAATGAAGACTCACCTTGCCATTCTATTTTAGGAGTAATGAATGAACATTAGAAGGTACAGAGAGTACAGAAAGTATCAGGTATACTGTCAACAGCACATGACTGAAAAGGCTAATGTCCCTGTCTTGTGAACAGCACATTATAGTCAGATTTTTTCAGGTCATCGACATTATCTTATCATGACTGAATTTTACTCTTCTTATTTTTTAATAGATTCATCTCTTTTATCTTGTGCTTTTTAATGACTTTAACTTTTTAACTGTTTAAATGCCCACATTAAAATGTCTATAAATGCTAGACATATATGTTTTGTTGAGTTGTGTACTTAAATTATCCCAAATGTTTTCAGCGGTGTTCAAATGCAGAGAAATCTGTAATTTATTCCAAGTAACAGCGAGTTACGGCTAGCCCTTGTTAACTAGTTACTACAACTATAATGGGAAAACATGGTATGTTCCGATTAAGTCAGAGAGTGAAAAAGCAAGTTGGCGCACATGTAACATGAATAAAACTTTAATATTACTTTATCATGTCAGGTAGATTTTCATCAGCTGTTTAGAAATGAAGAGAAAAACTCCTACATTACTTCAAAATGTCCTTAAACTGCAACTTTTGTTATTATCTAAATGTGAGAGACCCTAGCAACATAATAATCGTGCTGTGTTGTTTCAACTCTGTATAGCACCTTGAATCTACCACTGTGTGTGAAACATCCTGTATAAATAAAATGGCGTCACCTTGCCTACATTTATCTGGATGATATAAATAAGAGTAAAACCTATTTTTAAAATGATGACACTGTCACAAAGACAATTTGATGATAATATCTGCCTGATATTGGTCTAAATTGGTATCAGCATATGTAATATGTAATATGCTTTCATTATTAAGAACACCAGTGAAAATTTACTGTTTCAGTGATCTGATGTCATTTTGGACAATAAAGTTTATTGTCTGTAAAATATTCTGCCTCCTTATTATTTCCTCCTTATTTTATTTTTGTCAACAAGTGTTTAGTAACTATATTTGAGGGATCATTGCAATCAGCCAATATATCAATACAGGAATTTCTTTACTCCCTCTTACCATTATCAGCAATGGCCATAAATATCCAGTATTGGTCCGGCCCTAGTAAACAGGACATCTAAAAGTTTTTAGAAACAAATAAAATTTCTTCAAATACAATATTAATTTCTCGGCCCGTTGTATATTTATTACGTCAACAGTACACCTACATTCTCAGTGTGTTTGGTCCAACACACAGTTTGACTGTTATGGAATAAACCTCCCCATTCTCACTGAACTATGGCCTGTTTAAACAGACTGGAATAACTTGAATTACACTTATAGAGCAGACATGATGACTTCAGATGATTTCTAAATGTTCACACATGACAGATCCTGAATCATAACAGCCAACAGTTACATACATTTATGTGCCAAATATCAGTCACTTCAATCCTGACAGACAGCAAAAACCTGCTGTTCTCCCCTTTATCTCCTCTATCTTTCCTTTTTCGATCTATCTATACCTGGATGTGCTATATCCATCTTGTACCCTGCACACCTCTTTGGATCACGCTCTCTCTCTGTCCCTCCGTCCTCTCTGTCATTCCCTCTTCTTCCAGCTACACTGATTTCCAATTAATCCCATTACCATCAGAGAGATGTTGAACCGCACCAGAGCCACCAGCGACTGAGGCAGAGAGAAAATGATGAGGAGGGATACTGGGAGAGGGATGAGAAGAGGAGAGCGAACAGAAGAGACAGGAGACAGTGCAGCGTGATGACACAGACGCCAACAGCTGAGCAAGACAGACAGACAGACAGACAGGGAAGCTGTGAGGCAGGCAGGGTCAACCACCACACACACATTCAAACACAAACTGGGGGACAATGGACTGCCGCTGAACTCGCCAGCCCCCCCTTTCACTAAAAACTACCTCTGATTTCTTTCACTAAGCCCTCATGTCTCTTCTATTCGAGTCTTTCCTCTGTTTTGTTCCCATTCTGTCAAATATTCTTTCATCATCCCCGTTTTTCCAGCCGGTTGGTTGGTTGGGTGCAGTCTGGTTGCTTACCCCGTCTACTAGTGAGGGGAGTCCATGGTCAGCAGCAGCAGTCCCCCTCTTTCCACCAGCCAAACCCCAATCCACTGAAGTCATCCACTCGCCCTGCTCACCAGGGCTAAGTCCGTTGTCTTGTCTCACACCTCTCACACACACAAACACACACAGGTGTTCCCTTCAAAGGCAGGAGGAGGAGGAGGAGGAGGAGGAAGCGTCAGGATAGTCCAAAGGGTGAGTCCCTGTTAGTGGTATAATCCAAAGAGAGAAGCAGGATGTATCGTTCACTTTAAAACACACCGCTTCACCGGCTGCCTGGCTTCTCCTACACCAACACACACTGCGACACACACACACACACACAAGCACAGACTCTGGACCTCACACCCTCACACTCACACACTTTCCCTCTCTCTATCTCGCTGACTGGTTCGCCGGCTGACTCGCATTCACACAGTGAGTGCTCAGATCAGGCAACAGTTGTTGAATTCATGGCCCCTCCTCCCCCTCACCCTCCCCTTCCCCTACTTGCGGGTAGTTGCTTAGCAACTGGCTTCTGTGGGCGGGGCTTGCGAGAGTCCTCACATTGCTGCACACTCTGCTCTTGGCTGCCGCCTACTCAGGCTATATTTGCATATCAAGCCCTGCCTGCCTCTCCGTCTCTGTCTGTGTGTCTCTGCGCTGTAGAAGAGGCCAGAGCCTGTGTGGGCTGAGGAGGAGAGGAGGGGGAGGGAGGAGGGTGATGGCTGCCACTTTAACTGAAACAGTTTGTCTTCAGTGATGCAGCAGATTCCACAAGAGGGGTCAAAAAGAAAAAGACGTACTGGTTGGTCACAATGGGAAGGAGAGAACGGGGGATGACAGGTGACGGTAAAAGCAGCTGGAGGAATTTGTTTTTAATTTCACTGAGCTGAAACTGTCAAATGAGTTCACAAAAACACTTACATCTGCAACGGGTTCTTTAAAAACACTGATTAAACTGTAGTATTATAGCTTAGAGCTGAAACAGTTAGTCAGTTAATCAGATAGTTGATCAACAGAGAATGAATCAGCAATTATTTCAATAATGGATTAGTTGATTAAGTAATTTTTTTAAAACCTTTAACTAAGGCCCAGAGTCTAAGATTTACACGGGTTTATTAATGGCAGAAATGGAATATAATATTCATAAGTTTTCATATGTTTTCATTTGTGTATAATTACCTGAAAATAATTCTGGTATGTTTGTTACCTTAGAATGAACTGTATATATCTACAGAGGGAGCGGGTCCTCTTCCATGCAGGCCGCCATGTTGCACCACCATGTTCCTGTAGTAGCCCAGAACTGCAAACCTAAACACTGGTTCTAGATAAGGCAACTTGTGTTTTGAGCAGGTTTCATGGCCACTGTAGGTTCACCTACAGGTGGGGAAGGGGAGGGTGAGGAAGGTTTTTGCAATCTGCCACTAAATCCTTTGTTTTTGTATTTTCTGAAATTTTATGGACAATTCATTGATTGACAGCAAAAGCAACTGACAAATTAACTGATAGTAGAAATTATTTTGGATAAAACTGCATTAATGCACTGATCGATTGGCCAGTGACCGAAATCAGACAGTATTCAGCTTTATCAGCCATGACTGGTGAACCAGCTGATCAGTATCAGACATATATTCTCTTTCTGTCAAATTTACACTCATGTGCAGCACAGTGGCTTACGTTATGTGCACACTGACAAAGACAGTAATGTTACAGCCATATTTAATGCTGCTGGTCACAGTCACACACACGCTATCAAGTTACTAGCATGGAAGTTCTCCACTCTACATGAAGAAGATACAAAGCTCACAATTTGTGACAACCACAAAACTTTTCAGAACAACAAACTTAATCAGACACTGAAAAAAAAAACATCCTCCTGCTCAACATGATATAACTGAAATTCATTTTCAACTAGATTTTAATTGTACAAAAAAGCTGTCCAGTAACTTAGAGCACTTTTGGAGAAAATTACAAAGTTATTTAATAGTCCATGTTTAATTATGAACTGCAATAATATAATAGTTCTCAGAAAGAAAGAAAATCTGAATCAGTCGGTCAGGCTTTCAAAATTGGAGACCAAGAAAACTGCATTCAGTGCATCTCTGTATAAATTTAAATTAACTGCAGCCTCACACAGCATTATGATAAAAACAACCCAATCTCATAATATTACATAAACTGTAACCCGCAGCTCTAACATAAACTCATTACAATCAGGTTACTTCTCACGTCCCAAGCAACTCTGAATCATATGATCCTACATTTGTACAAATGAAATCCAAACATGTGAGTCACCTTCATTGGATTAACCAGAGTTGAGAAAATCCTAAAATCCTTTCAAAAATGCATGGTAGTCAATATATATGTGAAGCTGTTTTTCACAGTTCCTGAAAAGTTGTCCTTTTAGAAATACGCTATGTTGTATTCATTCAGAGAATTATGTACCAAATGTCCAAGTTTTCATATTAAAAGACTTAATTAATGGTTTAAATTGATTTAGTGAAACTAAGATAAATAACATATCTATTTTTTTCTGATAATTTGATGCACAGACTAGATGAACGGAAACTTCAAACCTTTGCACCAACTCCTCTAAAAAGCAGAACTGTTTTTGTACAGTTTCTTTTTAAATTTTACAAAAACAACTTTTTATGCAACACCATTTCTTCTACATTTCTAAATAATTTCACAGTACTACTGATACATATATTGCATATAATTTATTCCTCAAAGAGTCTACAGAAGTTTTAAATAAATGTAGAAAAATATTCTCTGAGTGGGCTCTCCATAATGTTTACCATTTTTTTTCTTTTTCAGCTCTTATCTCAGCTCCACAGGGCGTTTCAATCATTCTCTCAGCTGCCACTCTGTGCTTTACTCCTCAACTTGTATCTTTTAAATGGCTCCTATTCTAGTTTGAGGCCAGACCAGACGCTCTTATCAGAGAGAGCAACTTGAAGTCAGCACTGAAGCGCCCGGACTTCCTCTAATTAGAGCTCCCAAAATGTGATTATCATGTTTGTTACTCTTTTTTGGCGGCGCCAGTCCCTACAGTCCCTACAGTCCCTTGTGGAGCCGTTTTGCATTCAAAATTCACTTTCTTTTAAAAACTATGTTGTTAGTGAAAAGGTGAATCTGACTGGAGTTAAAGTGACAACCATATGGACATTACCATGATATGACGGCTGACACAATACTGTATACTGACTGCAGACTGAGCTTGAGTTCGACAGCATCAGGAGCATGTTTGAACCACCAGCATGTTCATGTGAAGCTATATATACACACGACAAGATGACCTGGTTTCAGTCGTGCTGCACAAACCAATACGGGCATAGGATAAAACATAGATTACCAGTAGAAATTATAGCTCTCATATGCACTACTCGTGCTATTTCTACCTGATCCAGAAACTGACTAATTAAATCAGATTATTATTCAGATTATATCAGTTTATGTTTATCTGTGATATATCAATGCATGGTTCTTAACCTTCAATTAAAAGATCAGGCGAGTTGAATTCAAGTAACTTAAAGGGATGGCAGGGGTTATTTAAAGTGAGGTTGTATGAGGTACTTATCCATAGGACATTATTAACTATAGTAGATGGCGGTCAAGACGCCCCCAGTTTGGAGAAGCAAAAAGGAGTACTGGCACGGGAGCTAAACAATATACTGCTGTTGACAGGGTCAGCAACATAAAAATATTTTAGCCACTTAAAAAGGCTCATCTAAAAAATGAATATCAATTTATGTGTACTGTCTCAAAACCAACCAGACTCCATAGGCAAAATCAGTCATTTTTACCTTGCTGAACAGAGGAGTAGCTCATCTCCTGCTGCCCCAGTCAGTTAGTTTGTTTCATGCTTTTGTGTGACCTCAGTGTTTGAAAAGTTTCGATCAGATTCACACAATCACAAACAGGCAGCTGCACATTAGCAACCGCTGTGTTCTGCAAGGAAAAATTATGGACGTTGCTAGTAAAGTCTTGTTGGTTTGGTTGGTTCTAATATATATCATTCTATGTATAACTTAAACTGATGTTAGTCTTTTTTAAATTGGCCTTTTTATGGGTAGCTACAATACAACTTACTGCTGACACTGACCATAGATAGCTACTTCATACAACTCCAATTAAAAACATCTGAACTACCCCTTTAAATAGGGGTGAAACGATTCACTCATGCATCTGAGTGCATAGGTTCAGACGGCCTGCATCGGTAAAAAGCTGAACATGAATCGGAAACAAATCAATGCAGCACTAGCGCATCGATACGTCTGAAGAGGACGCATATATTTCATTTTTGGCACCAATGAAGTGCCACTGTAACTTTCCTCCGTTTTCTCTCTCCTCCTGCCTCTGTCTGCACCGCTCTCACTGGACGCCTGCTGCTGCGCTCTCTCAAAACAAGCGCTCCCTCCCCCCTCTCCTGACTTTTGTCTTCATTTGCTCAAAACTGACCGCGCTGAGAACAGCGACAGAAGTGACATTGTACTGCATGGCACCACCAAACTTTCACAACACTCACAACACACAAGTGTAGAATAATTTTGGGTTTTATAAGAAATATGAGAAACACTGCTGCAAATTATTTATACAAAACATGCTGGACAGCAGAGTACAGAGCCACGAGTTTGACCCACAGAGACATGTTACTGTGAGAGCAGGTAACATGGAGCATCACTGTTCCTCCACACTAATCAAAACCACAACACTTTTCATATGAAACAGAGCAGCAGATCATCTTACTGCAAAAATACTAATATCTTAAACAGTTTTAAAGTTTGTTTTCAGATACTCATTTAGGCTGCAGTATCTCATTTACACATGAGACACATAACAAGATGTTAACACCACTGTAATGTCTCCTTCTCTCTGTCTCTACTGTCGCTATATTTAGTAAAACTATCAGGATTTCTTTTTGTGACCAATAGCACTCTACAAGTGTACCACTAATTGAATCAAAATGTAAATATTCACAGACTACATGATCTTGTATTGCATAATATAGTATTGTGTCATGACTAGATAAGATATAACATATCGTTGAACATGTATCAAGATACTAATCGAATCGGTCTCAGTCAGTGAGATACACACCCTTACCTTTAAACTAACTTGGTTACAAAAAGTTCAGCAAAGATAGACGGGTAGTTATAGATATGGAATAGGGTACAATAAGTAAGCCTGTATTTAGTCTCTTATGTTGGGTTGGGGATGCAGTGAACCATATGGTTAGTCTGAATTTACTATATACCTCTTTCTCTCATTTGTTTTTGTTTGTTTTCACTTTGCTGTGTTTGTTTATACACACTATAAAGAAGACATCACAAAAAAGATTTGTTTTATCTCTGCATTATTTTGCATGACAGAACAAGCCACTAGTATGATCCTCACTCTCTTGTTATTGTCATCTGAGGGCATCCCATACTCCCATATTGTTGTTGTCCTACTTATATTAGAAGTACCTGTTCCCAGTGCTGTGGAAATATAAATCACACACACTCCACTGCCATCCCAACAATCCCCTCCGGTGTCTGTCTGCGCTACTTGAAATAAAAACAGAAACATGCTAGCTTCTGTATGTTTATTCTGATCTGCCATATGCTAATTTTGCACATTTATTCACCTTCTGGATGTCTTTCCTCTACACTGTGTTTCAGCAAACATTCTGGTTTAATTAACCTTTGTTTTCATATAATTTTGATAAAATCTCATACTTCCTGGGTAGTTATGTTTGTCGGGTGTTAGCTCAGGTTTTCACCACTTCATGACTTGTCCCAGTAACCGGACTCAGCAGCGTCTGGCAAGAGCTCACGGCAGCTGAGCCAAAACTTAATCCTGCTAAAATTACAAGGAAATGTCAGTGAACATATTACCTTCTTGCTGTTTTTTCTCTCTGTTGCTTGTTGTTGACATATTTTCAGTGTTTCAGTGTTAATTTCATGACTCATACTCTGCATGCTGGCCAGTCTCTGTGTCTCATATAGTGGGTGTCAGAGAGCTGTAGCTGCTTGAGTCCTGATGCTTGATGTGAGTAGTATTATGCTGATGGACTGACGAGAAAAAGAGAAAGATGAAGAGGAGGAAAGAGATATGATCCAAGCTGGGAGAACCAAATAAAACCTAATTGTGTGGAAAGGAATGCACCCTTCCTACAGTCTCCTTTCTCTCTTTCCCTCCCTCCCTCCTGCTCTCCTTCTCCGTCACTTCTCAAAGACACTGGCAGCGGCTCAGCCAATAGCCTGTGGCTATTTGTTTATGTGCAATTTGTTAGAGGGCTGGCCCCTTTCCCCCTTTTCAAAGAAGCCATTTACAATTCTATTCATGTCTACCTGCCTCATTCACACTGCAACACACAGTTATGGACCAAGGCTGGCCTGGCTTTCACTATGAGCTTTCACAAAGTGTTAACACAGTTATATTAATGCTATTCAGAGAGTGGAAGACATCATTACATTACTTTCTGTGATGGTGTATAATGGAGTAAAGGGAGGTGCAATATCAAAGTGATGAGGGCGGCAAAGAGGACATAGTGGGTGAGAAATCTGCATTATACTCCTCAAAGAAGAATGGATACAGGGCTAAGGGAAACACATACATGCTAGAGATGTTTAATGTTGTTTAAGATGTTTAAGAATTTAAAGGAAAAATCTGTGATATATTTACTGTACTGAATCAAAGTTGAAATACTTGTTTCTCTGACAACAATGCCACAGCCACGGTGTCCTCCTTTGAAATTTCAATTTTGGACCGTAACTTTTGTTATGGAGTCTGGGAGGCAGAAGGCAGGCAGTCACTCAACTTCCACTCCAGAGTGTATATTTACTCTGGAGTAGTGAACTTTAGTTTTCAGGATAACAAGCTTAGCTTTACAACAACACAACTGACAGTTAAAAACAGCTAATCAACTTATCATGGTGGACTTGCTGTTGCTTGTTATTGTCAAACTACAGTGTTGCGCTCCTGTAGTGTCTCTGCAGCCTGCTTAAGCTTCCTGAGAGCTGACAGTGGAAGGAAACACCTCACTTTAACTGTAGTTTGTATATTAAATAGGATTTCAATCTATTTAATATACCGTCAAAGGCTCCAACTCACTATTAGGACTATAGTACTCATTCTTCATTATGCAACTGTTACATGTTGGGCCTTTAATCAATTAAAAGTTTATTAACTGATGATGTATGTTTTGTGCACCTTGTAACAGTTTTTCTCACAGTTTGGTTTGCCTTTAGTCTAGAAATGACAGTAACTGCACCCCATTTTGTTGAATAAGGATGGTCGGACATGATGTAAAACTCTCTTATTTTTATTTTTGTTTGTTTTTGTTTGTTATCCATTTGGAGTGTCACTGTTCTCTAAATCCATCATTCATTTTTTGATTTTAAGGTCAAAATTCAATTAAATTTTTCAATTATCTTTATGCCCTGACAACACTTCACATTTTCAAATTCTTTTTTAAAAAGGCTGGTAATCTATGCTGTGTTGTTTTTGAAGTGCTGTTTGTTTCAGCTGCCACAAGTAGATGGGGGCGTAGAGAAAAAACCCCCACACAGATTCTGCCTTTGATTCCAATTATTGAAACTGAAAGCTAATTTCGCTCAATTTTTGATTCTTTATTTAAACTGTGATGCCCTTATTCTTCATGAATCCATGCTTCCTATAACTAATGTAAACTAACTGTTCAAATAATACTTAAACTGAGAAAAAGATGCACGCGTTTTGCATGTTATTAATTATTGATGACATGTTCAACTATCTGTTACGGAAAATCCACAGAAAATTTCAACACTACTACATATCTTTAAGTGCACATACAGTAGCATAAAAAACAAACCTAAACAAATGTGCATGGTGCAGAGTTCAGCTGAAACAGCTCTGTGGGGATTCACAGGCAGCTGCTGGGGTTCGCAATGCAGCAAGAGAAATGATAGAGAGGAGGAGGGTGGGAGTAGAGATGGATGGAGCCAGAGAGGGAGAGGCCCCACGGAGTAAGAGAGGAGTAAGAAGTAAACGAGGCAGGGATACTCTTCAGGGGGGCAGTGGGTTGGTAGGCTGCGTATTTGGGTCGAGTGCTGCTATTCTGCTGCTACTTCTTGTAGGTATGCAGAGCTTTGGACATTTAACTGCCACACATGTACCAAAATAAATACTGTGACAGTGGCCACATTTACACGCACTAATATTCTGTTTTTTGCCCATATTCTGAAAAGGACATTATTCACAATAAGCTGTTTACATGGCTGATGAAAACAAATATTTAATTAATATTCTTGACACGCAGCCGTAGATACTCCAAATTATGGGAAAGTGAAACACTTGGTGCTGCTTGAGCCATTTTGCATCTTTGCATCATTTTTTGAAAGTTTTCCATTGGTGTCGGACTTGTTCAACTGTACAAACAAAGCCTCTCCCCTCCATTTGTTCAACCACTTTCTTGAAAAGGTTGGTGTTTACTATTTGCACACATTCAAAAACCTGTTAATATCTTTCATAATATTTAAAAGTAGATGTGTTTCTCCTTGTGACCAGAAATTATGCTTTTCTTTTGTGTATGCATCTAGACCCCAGCCTTCAAACTGTTGGCTAGTTGGTTTGTTTACAACACACAGATGTGACAGTAAACAGGCACAAAGATGTCTATGTGCGGTAAAAGCCACAACTGAGACGCATATTCCAAATGTGCTGTCCAAGGAATGCTTCTAAAACCCAAATAATATCCATCCTTTCTTGATTGGAAAATGGCATATACAGAATAAGGCCTAATTCAGAATATCCAAAAGGAATATGTTAATTCAGAATATTGTGAAATGCTAAATAGTATTGGAAAATTAATGTGCATGTAAACATAGTCTATGTTGTTCAGCTCAGTCCATTAGGCCAACAGCTCTGCCTTGTGTCTTCTAGCTGCTTAATCCCACTAGTAGCCTCGGGTATTTATGCTGCAGTTGATTCTCCAGCCTGCTGAATTTCTTTGGTGCTCCTGCGCTCAATCATTTCCATAAACTCAGTATATATCATGACATAAACATATCTGACTTCTGCACAGTGCCATATTAAAAGATTTTATTTTCTTTTGAATGATGCATCATTTCTGTCTTAATTAATAACTACACATAATTTGAAATGTTGCACTTATGTTGCCATAATTATCCTCAATCATTATACAGGGCTAGGGTTTGGAGGAGTATATTTGAAGACATCTGTTACAGATCCTGAGAGCTGACAGCTTGCAACCAGTAACTGCACAAGTTCACCATAATGACAATGTAGCAGTGGAGGCGGTGAGAAGACGGGGTCAGACAGAGTGTGAGTGAGCGAGTCAGTGAGCGAGGGAATGACAGAAAGATTGAAAGGGCTAAAATGCGCAGCATCGTTTCTGTTCTTATCTTGAGTTTGCCAGGACTGACAGAAAAACTGAGACCGTGAATAAATGATTCTCTATGTGTGATTGAAAAATGGATAAGATTAATTTGACAAGTAGAGAAGAGACATGAGGAGGAGAGGGAAAGATGATGAGAAAGACAGTCTACGCAAAGTTTTTTTTCACTAAAGCAGGAGGCAATGCAATCAGACTATACACATACGAAATTGCATGAAAAAATCAACACTAAAAATTAGTCAGAGGTAGAAGTGTAATCACAGGTTTTGTCACAATACAATTTTGTTTACTGATTCTTTCGACAATACAATATTTGCAAATATCACAAGGTCTGCCATGTTACAATTTTGATTCAGTTCAATTCAGGTGCCTGCAACTGATGTCAGACAATATCATATGTCTATTAAACACAATCAGTTACATTTATGCCAGCTCACAAAAATGTTATTACTGAATATCTTCCAGATATTTGTGACACAGACATGCCATGGGAATTTCAAAATAAAGGCCTATTTTGGATGAAAATACAGTATAGATTGATATTCTTACTTTGCACCAATAAAATTGGATCGTTCATCAATGTATCGCTTCACACTGATGTATCATTAGTCAGAGGTAGAGCTGTGATGATCAGTTGATTAAAGGATTAGTCGACAAAACAAATTAGTTGCCATCTACTTTGATACAGAATTAATCATTCATTCATTCATTCATTATCTGTAACTGCTATCCTTGAGACTTATCCCGGCTGACGCTGGGCGAGAGGCAGGGTACACGCTGGACAGATCACAAGTTCATCTAACTGTTTGTCATTTTTCAAGTAAAAATGTCAAACACATGCTGGCTGTAGCTTCTTAAATGTGAGGATTTGTGTCACTTTGGGCTCTGGCAAATTGAGATGAGTATTTTTCACATTACTTTTGACATTTTGAACACTAACCGATTAATCGAATAATCATGAAAGAAATCAGAAGATAAAGTGATAATGGAAATAGTTGCAGCCCTAGTCAGCAGTCATGTCATAAAACAATGAATAGGGCTGCAGCTATCAATTATTTTCATTCAATTACTCTGCTGATCAATTCCTCAATTAGTTCCATTTGATTAATCGATTAGTTGCTTGGTTTCCCAAAGCCCAAGATGATGTCCTCAAATGTCTTGTTTTGCCCACAACCCAAAAATATTCAATTCACTGTCATAGAGGAGTCAAGAAACCAGAAAATAGTCACAATCGAGAAGCCAAAATGAGAGAATTTGAATATTTTTGCTTAAAAAAGAACTCAAAATAATTAATCAATTATCAAAATAGTTGCACAAACACATTCTTACAATTAATCGATGCAGCAATATATACCATTGTGTGTAGCAACAGTACGACAGTATGATGCACAGAGAAGCAGCAAGCAAGAGTAGTATACTATTGCATAGACGTGTGCAATATTATCTCTTGCAGATCTAGTGAGAACAACAGATATTGTCTTTGAAATATAAAAACGGTCATCACAACAAGATTTTCACATTGATATTGAAATGTAAGTGGTAATGTATACAGTAACACAGTGAATATTTCAATGGAATCCTGTGGGTCAGATGTGTAAAGGCGGTACCACTTCCTACAGCAGGACACATCTACACATCTGTTGGTGATATATGGCTGTAATATGAGTGAAACCAGGTTACTGGGTTAGTGTTGCCTGCAGGGAAAACTCACACACAGTCGTGAACGTATTGATTACTGTTCACATGGTGAGTATAATGCATCTGTTTATGGAAGGTAACAATGTACTCTGACACAGTTATGACGAACAGACCAGTATCCAGTATAAAATAAGATTTAGACTCCACTTACAGAGAATGGGTATTCACTTTAGATTTAGTATACAAATTCACACACACACATACAATATTAATGTATGAAAGGACAGGGGTTTTAAGTGCATATTGTTGTATTTTATCTCATATTTTTTTATATATACATTCTTAAATATTTCAAATATTTTGTTTATCATGTTAAGCTTTACGCATTTTTATATATTTTGCTTATGTTTTTTCATTATTGTTTTATTTTATGTACATCCCTTGAAGACACAGTCTGTGATAGTGGACTTTAATAAACTTTGTCTTGACTTACTTTAAGAGTACAGTGTATGCAGCGCTGATGCAAATGACATCATAGTGGCAACACATATTTTCATATTTTCCCAGTCATCATGGGTGAACAGACAGTCAGCATCACATATCCAATTCTGTACTAGTTATATTCGCACACACACTTTGCACGATGGTCATGTTACATGTGAAGCGACACAGACAATATAATCACAGCCACAACAGCGCTGGTCACAGCCACACACACTCAGACGCACGCTTGCATGAAGTTGGCATTAGTGATAGATTCCAGGTTTAAGACAAGACATATAGTCTACATGGAGACGGAGCAGCTGACGGTGTCGCAGAAACTTTCTAACTCTTCAGGCCAATGTTAGCCAGCAGCAGACTACTGTTCACAAACTGACAATTAAAATCTCACCTCCAGTTCTAGCTGCTAAATAAAAAAACCTGTGTTGATGCATCTCCTTAAACATTTTCTCATCCAGATTTGTTTAACTGTTTTTCTCACTGCAAAGCTTAGCTACGACAAACTGTTGCATCATGCCTGTCTCTGGTTTGATTACATCTGTTTCCATCTGAGATCATGCAAAATCACTTTTCCTATGAGCTCTCGAGAGATTGTGCTTCCCTCTGGTACTTAATCTTAATATAATAGTATAATACGGCCTCACGCTTTACCAGCTCTTGGTTAACAGATAAAATCAGACCTTTGGCTTCATATCAGAGCAATGTTATTTAAAACTGGCACACAGGTATACATAACAGAAGGGTCGATGTGTCTATGTCTCCATTATGTGCAAACTAAAAGGGGTTATGGATAGGGTTTACCACATATGTCCTACAAGGCTTTTTAAAAATAAATCCATCATGAAAAATCCAACACTGAATGCTGCCGTCGTCATGAATAGGCTAAGGTGCCTCACACAGGCCAATTTTCTGACAAAGTAGTTGTAAGACAAAGCTGAACAAGAGGTGCTGCTGGATGGTTAAAATGTATAAAACATTAGCCAATCCAATGCTGCAGGAGACTTTGTTTGCTATGTGACAGCTATTACAAGTCTAGTTAATTATACAGTATAACTTTTTAAAACTCTTTTCATAAACAACACATAGGATCATCTCTATCAGTATGCTGAACTGTCAAGGCTTACAGGTGACTGACAACATATCAAAGCTCTACACGAGCCGACCATCCATCTATCAAATCACTAACAGGCCAGTGGGACAGCAAGTGGCAGAGGGATCAATGAGGAAGTGAGAAAGTGTAAGACAAGTCAAGATTAAAAGCTGAGATAGCGAGGTGAGAGACAGACAAACAGAAAAAGAAAGTTAATGGAAAGACTGAGGGAACTGGATGAGGGAACTTGTATCAAAACCTCTGGTGTATTTGCAGCTCAGAACCAAAGAAGAAGGTGCTGCAGATTTTCATTAGGATGTTCAGAGTTTCACGGGGGTTTTCACTTCCTCTATTGAAAGGTTACAGTGGGTAGGGGAGGGTACTCTGTGTGAGCTGAACCAAAACAAAGCAACTAGACAATGGCTGCTAATTAGCCTGACAGACAGGAGGAAAAACACTGAACCATGAAAGGAGTTATTGACCAGGGTCATGGAATTTAAATGCACTCTGCAAAGAGATGAACAAACAGAGGAGATGCATAAAGATCTCACACACAATAAATGAGGTTTGTAAATTTAATGAGACAGTGAGTCTTACATCCTAAACTGAGCTGTTAATTCATTGGTAATTATCCTCTACTTTCACATCTTTGATTTACTTTATAGCTGTTGCAAAGTGCCACAACACACACACTGCACTAAAGCACAAGCAAGATGTACTGCAACACTGAAACCATTATCAATATCACAACAGGACACCAGATGAACTAAGTGTTACATTTTGTTGTCTAGTTCCAGTTGCACAAAACAGCAGTGCAGCAGCCTTGTGGTTTTAAGGCACCTGGGTGCTGACACAGGAAGTTGGCCACAGTAAACATTTACACAAAGATGACTTTCTTTCACTCACAGTTCTCATTTACGTGGAAGAAGGATTTCAGCCTGTGAGCTTATCATGAATCACCTTGTTGTGACACAGTGGGAGATACAATTTTGCCGAAACACCTGTTGTAACAGTTTGTGCAAGCATAAACTTCCTTTACGGCTGTATTGTAACTCTGAGATAGAGGCAACACTTGTGTGTGAAATTGTGCTGTAAGCTTGCTTCGCCCTGCTGTTTATCAGTCTATCTCCTCACAGCTGCAAGTTGCTGCTAGGACGATGTCAAACCACTTTCATTATTGGAAATAAAAAACGAATAAAATATCAATAACACAATGTAAATATCTGCAAAATAAAAAGGTGATAATATGCATCCTGGAGCTGGAAAAGGAATCCACAATGTATGGGCCTACAGTATATACAGAGAGACTCACAAAAAGGTATTTAATTATGCCATTATGTATGGACAAATGAATTAAAATTCTTATTTTATTTGAATAAACGCTTAATTTTCCAGAACAGGTGACTTTGTGATATTCAGGAGACTATGAACAAAATGTTTCTCATGTAGACAAAAGCGGTCAGTTGATATATGGTATAAACAAAAATTATGAACCAGTTCTCTCATGAAGAATAGCTACAGTGCAGAACCTTATGCGAAATAAGACTTAAAAGACAAAGATCATGTGCACAGTTACGTTCAGTACTACTTTTTTATAGTAGTATAGTAGTAATAATAATAATAATGGATATTGCATCATTTAAAAGAGGTGGTATTGAAAAACCTATCAATACTTTGACAACTGAAGCTTATACATGGAAATGCTACATCTTCCTGCCGGGGATAAAGTTTTATCTTTTCTCTTTCAATATTTTTGTTTGCTAACATTCCACTTTCAGTAGAAATGAACTGTGCTCATTTGCATCATGTTGTTAAATATTATGTCAGTAAATATCCCACTGAATTCAAAACAATGCATGCCCTCAAAGGTTTATGGTAATTGCCAGTCAGTTTGGTGAATGCGGTGCCATAACTCCCACTATGAGTGGGCGTGTGTATATCTTTGTTGTTTATGAAAGAGGGAGAAAGAGGGAGAGAGAAGGAGGAGGCAGTGATCCAGAACTGAGCTCCTGTGACAGCTTTTCTATTCAGTCCACACATCACAGGACAATCAGCGACCTAATTAAACAAACAGAAAGAGAAAGAGGGAGAAAAAGAGAGAGAAACAGAGAGGAAAGACAAGGAGAAGAAAGAGAAAGTGATGCTGGATGAGAAAAAGATGGGTGAAGTGATTGAAAGCTCATGAGAAAAACAAAGCAGAAAATGGGGATCAAAAACAAAAAAAATTGCAAAGAGAGGGAAAGGGAGGATCTGAGGAACGAGAGGAGAAAATCAATGATTAAATCAGGCAAGGCCCAAATAAAACATGAGCAGCAGAGTAAAAGAAAGTAAAGTAGGGAAATGGAAAGAGGGATGGTAACTGGGGTTAGTTAGGAGGAGTGCAGTGTTTTACACACTGGCCTTGAGCTACTTGGGAAATGCTGGCTCAGATTTGGGGGCAGAGAGATAGAGGTTGGGGGCAGCAGTGCTGTTGCAAGCAATTCAGTTTATCCACTTTGAGAAGAGGAAGATAGGGTCTGGACACTAATTATGGATAACAAGACAGACAGACGGACAGAAGAGTTAGCCCAGACCTCCAGCACTAGTCAGGAAAGATAACAGCGATGAGAAGACAGAAGGAGACGGCAAATTAAGGGAAGTGGGAGAGAAAGTAAAAAAGACTATTCATTTATTCATTTAATAAGACTCAAGGCACAAGGATAGTACTCCACAAATACCCAGAACAATCTCCTGTCTGCAGTCCTTACAAGGCCAGCAGCAGGGCATAAACTGGGGAAAATCACTCAAGTAAAAGAAAAAAAGCAGACTGCTTGATACCAAAGACTAAATGACTGAGAGTATCCTGTTGGTCACATTGATTCAGCTATCTGACACTTTCATGTGAGGCATCATTCAGACTGACAAAGACACAGTGCACTCTGTTCACATAACACAGTCTGTATAACTGTTGTGACTGAGAGGCTTTGGTGTTGGACGTACCATTAGCCTGCTGCAATCTCTCACTTCTGCTTTGATGTTGACAAATTCGTGTGATTTAAAGCAGTAGTTCCCACAGGAGGGTCGCAGGATATTTTATTTGAGTCGCCAAATAAATAAAAGACTATGGAAGAAATTCTGCATATTTAAGATTTATATCTGCAGTGCACATTTTATAAAGCATTTCAAATATGTATATTACAAAAGTGCTATTATAACAGAGCTTGTTAATTCTGTGTAAATACACTTATTTTGTCTCATTTATATATTTAGGTTAAACAGTCCTATATTGTTTTCCTGATGAGAGGAAATAAAAACAATGAAATGGCCTGTAAAAACAGCTTGAATACATTTATAAAGTATTGAACATGTGAATGTTTTCTAAAACACATGTCAAGACAATACAAGGTGATGTAGAACTGGCAGTACAGAAGGGCATAAACATTCATTTACCTACAAATTAACTCTATCCAAGATTGTATTGCAATGATTTGTCATTTTTAAGTTGGTCGCCAGAAAAAATAGTTTGGGAAACACTGGTTTAAAGAGTACATCCACTTATAAGTATTGACGTAGATATGATTTGGTGTTTTATATAGATTGATGCAGGAATGAGTCCTAAAACTCTGAAATTAGTTAGCATATTTGTACCCCTGGTTCCTTCATCTCGAAGTCAGTGAGTTTTTGAATGGGCTTTTGGTTAAATGCCTGAAATGAGCTCTGTGGTTAAGACAAGTACAAGAGATTTTCACGTTTAGTTTGACATAAAATACATCAGTAAATACCCTACTTGTGAATTTTGAAGCTTTTACACGTGTTAAAAAAAGCAGTTGTTAACAAATGGCTAGGGTTAGGGGTTAGGGTTAGGTTGTCTGGTGGTGACATGAAGTCATGCAACCATGTTAGAGTTCTTTTATAGTCTAACGTTAGCATTTACTTGTTGTGATTGCATTTGCAGTTCAAAAATAATACAAATGGTCATTCATTTGTTAATTTGCAAGACAACCTTGCTGAAAAAACTTTGTTCCTCACTGAGTTTATTTCTGCACTGATCCAAAATCCAATTAAAAAAAATTGCATTGGCTTTTTATAGAGGGAACCAGAGCGATGCTAACCTCTGGGTTGGCCTACAACAGATCCATGTTTACATCTGGAAAAACATAGATGAGCTGCATGCAATTTTCTGTTTTCCTCTATGACGCTTCCTTCTTCATTCTCTGCAGACAGGACACCTCACAGCTGTGCTAGTTCACATGCTATTCCGTTCTGCACCCGGGCAGAAAGAGAAGTTGTTTGGAAATTAACAGCTAAAAGTGATGGCAAAGCAAAGTGCTGAGAGGGGTGTCATCAAAAAAGGAAGGGCCGGAGGAGATCACCCACGCACATACTGAGATGGACAGTGAGGACAGAACAGCTGCATAAGCACATACTGTACTGTATAGACCAGAGGTTCTCAAAGTTTTGCCAATTTAGGGAGCCAGCATATGATTGAGGGCTGCACAGTAAAACCCATGAACATTACATTTCTTGAGCACCAAATCCACATGTTGGCAGATGAGGCACATAACAGTCCCCAGAGGTCCAATAAAGTGAGAGGTGATCTATTTTCCCTGAAACCTCCTTTTCCTCTTGACCATACAGAGTTTTTTCCATGGTGGCTTTTCCGTCTCACTTCCACATTAACGGTCGGGTTGTCCAACAAAATACAGCACAAAGTTTGATGACATCCTCCTGCAACACTCGCCAAGTGTGATTAGGTGCAATGCAACCAGTAACCCTCTACAAGCTGTCACTCCTAATCTGATAGATGTTTGATAGACGGGCACAGTTTGATGCAGAATGTAGGCTATTGAAAGTGGAAGGAGAGTAATAGATCACAGATGATGACAATATAATATAAGTGTTTAATGGCATGTTTGAGGGCTGCACAAAAAGTTTCTGAGGGTCAATATAGGCCTGTGTGCCTCACTTGAGGACATTCTGGTAAAGACTCTCTTTATCCCGACAATTCCTCCAGATTGAACAACAAAATACATCTTTATTCTCTAACCTGGTCAATGACTTTCTGGTTTGATGCCCCTATACGCAGGGCAACATAATTTCTCTGTGACTTCCAAAGCCAGTACAAAAAAATCACTTTTATGTGACTACTCTCTGCTATAGAGCACAGACTTGGTTAGCTTTATGCACAAACACAACTTGGTTAAGTCTAGAGAAATATCATAACTACTACTTTTAAGGATAGAGAATGATTGTGGTCAGGCTGTTGTTTCTGAAAGTTTGTACATGTGCATTCTGAACAGAAAGTGCAGTTACTTAAATCAGTAAAGATAGCACATTTACTGAGGCACCTGTGGGGCCTGGGAAAAAGAAACAGTCACTTGCCAGTGCAAATTTCAAACCCCTGCAGCAGTGCTGCGACCGCATTGAAGTTTACTGTTGGGAAGCTGGTGAGGGATCCTTATCGACTAACAAAAGTACTCCTGGTTGGTCTACACTGTCCTCTGTATAAACCACCCCAAGGCAAAAATAGTAAGGACAGCACTACAGAGAGAACAGGTCATTTCAAATGGAGCAGAAAAAGAGGAAAACTCAAGAAACAATAGGCAGCGCATTTGTTTTCTCACTACATGTTGGAGTTGTAATTGTAACTGAAGGTATAAATGGCATAAAGTTGACTTGTAGCAGAAAATGATCTTTTCTCAGGACCTTAATGTACTTACACTGGGCACTGTCAAAGCAGTGAGCTGACAAATAAATATATTGTAGGTTTCTTCCATCTTGTACCTCTACGACTACTGCTTTTCTCTGAGAGTGTACAAAACAACTCCATTTGCTCCATCTGGTGAAGCATGATAGAGAGCAGAGAAAAGTACATTTCCTGGACAAGGCAAGTGCAAAACAAAACAAAAAAGACGTGTCCCCACGAGGACAAATGGAAGTGTAAGAACTAGGGCTGAGGGAAATACTTGATTCTTAGAATCATTGCAATACGGACGTGGAAGATTCTAAATTGATTCATAAATGTCAAAAAATCGATTTTCTAAATGTCAATCAACATGAAGTTGATGGAGCGAAAAAGGTGGAACTGGACAGACTACAGCGCACACACGAAAGTTATCAGCAGTTAACAGGGACATGTCCTTAATCTTCTCAAAAGGCAGCAGTTGCAATCATGTTTTGATTTAGTGTCTAAATAACAGCATTTGCGAGACAAAGGTGAACAATTTTTTCAACCAGAGATGTGAAGACATTCACGGAGCAGAGCAGTGATCACCTGTAGCAAACGAGAGTGGCTGAGCGACACACACCATGGAATTTAACAACTTCAAACTACTCTATGACAAAGAAAACAGTCAGCAGAGAGGCTGCTCTGCACTGCTGGAGACATAATAATGAATAACTCCAAATACAGCGAAACACTCCGCCTTCCTCTTATTTTTTTATTGTCCTACAGGCAGGGGACTATAGGAAACTTTCAAATTGATTAATTCATTAATTAATGCACTTAACTTTTTTTTAAAATAAAAAGGCTGCAGACCATCTGACTGCCAGTTCTGTTTCATATTGTATGTCAGAAAAAATGGACCAAGACACTGAAAACTGTACCTCCTTTTCTATTAATTCAGTCAAAAATAGTTTCTGAATTGGATCAGACAAAAAGATGCATCAAAATGAGAATCGTTTAATCATTGAATTGTTGCCTACTGGATCATAATCAAGTCAAATTGTGAGGTACCCAGAGATTTCCACCCCTCCAGTAAGAACATACTTGCCTTACAGGATTTATTAGCTTACCTGTACAGAAGCACACGGAAATAAATTAAGATACATGCAAGCATATGTGTGTGTGTGTGAGTGTGTGTGAGTGGGTGTAAAAGCTCATGCTTCATGCTCTCCACACAGATGCTCCTGGCAGGAGGTGACCTCTGTCCACTAACAGACGGTCTAGACTTGTGGCAACACATACACAACTTACACACACACACACACTCACAGAGGTAGAAAGAGAGTCAAAGCTTGCTCAAAGTCAGAGTAAGGTCATGTAAACTTAACTAGAGGAACAGCAGAGATAACAACCATGAAACCACCTTCTTCAGCTTCCTCTTTGGCTCCACACCATCATCGCAGCTCTCCTCCTAATGCTAATTCATCTCACAACACCGCCTCGAGCCCGAAATGTAACATCATGTAATATTCTCATATCAGCGATGCTATAAAAAGATTTTAAGCACCTTTAGTGGAGTTTATAACTTGTTAAATATTGCAACTCTGTTTTGAATAACAGAAAAGAAACAGCCTTGGGACACACACACACACACACATTACATCAAGATGGTGAGATTGTGTGGGGTAATCAAACGCCAGTGAAAGGCATCATTTGTCAGAGAGCTGAAACAGAATTACTTGCATCTGTTTCTGTGTGAACTGATGCTCTGCAAAGACATGAGGAGGATAAAGGGAGAGAATGAGAAAAGTGGAAAGAAACATAAAGTGTAAGAATATTACCATGCAAAAAATAACAAGATTGAGAAGGACTGTTAGTGTACAGTACATACTGTATGTGCAACATTTAACAGGAATTGGACAGCGTAACAGAAATGAGTGAGAGCCAGCTGTAACTAAGATTTATAGCCATTGCTTGTAAGTGAGATCATGGGAGAAAGGCAATTCGTATGTGCATGTGTGTGCAAGTGTGAGAGAGAGAGAAGGACGGAGGGTCTCAGGGTGAACGAGTGATGTTTCTGTTCATTAGCAGTCCTCCCTTATAGCCACAGAGTTACAGGATAATCATGTCTGCTTGGTGGCAGTGTGTCCTTGACTGTCATTGGTGGGACTCTGCTGGGCCTTGTCTCTATTCCAGACTGTGTGTGTATGTTTGTGTGTGTCTGTCTGTTGGTATGTGTATGAGAGTCTTTCAAAACTTTAATTAACCAACTAAGCCAAACATATCGGTGCCAAAAACTGTGAGGCAGCACTGCTTGTGCTCTTTCAAATCAACAAACTGTAATTCCCTCCCTGTCTTATCAGCCTATTGTGTGTGCATCCTCCAATTCTCTGAGAATCTGATGTAAAACTGAGACAATAGTAACAGCAATGAGCATACAGTATTCTGCATTAAGTCATTTTAATCATATTTTTTGGTAACTGACAAGGAAAATGAGGATAGAAAAGGGGAAAAAACATAACAATGGTCCTTAAACAGATTCAGTGTTGCAGCTGCATGCACTGTGACCCATTTTTACCAGGATGCCTCACTGCATTTCTTTATTGATCCCTCTCTGCCTGAACAGACTTAGAATGATTTTGCAACTCCACAATATTGGGTTGACTGGCTGCTTTTCTCGAGGGTATTCTGCAAACTTCTGCAGCGCTGTGATCGAAGGGTGAAAAATCGAGCATATTTTCCACACAGCTGCATTACAGTTTTTTTCATGCAACCGCATGGGTTTTTCCAAAATTCTGGATATGCAGACTTACTCTTTGTTTCAGGAGCCAATTGAGTGTGGAGAGACAAAGATATAATCTGCATCAGATAACTTTAAATAATTCACAACTCAAAGGCAGCTTTGAAGAATGGACTGTATTATTACGAGAAGTAATGAGGCCCAGGGTGATTTTTTCACTGAAACCACAGGCTGCCTGCAAATGAAATCTAAACCTTCCTTTTAAAGGAGAAATATGTAATAGATTTATTATACTATACCATGAAATTACCATGATGTGTCACTAGACACTAGGGAAACATGATAACTTGAAACATGCATTGAAATATCTCCTTGAAATTTCCATTCTTCTGTGGAAGGTTTTGGCCATACTGCCTGTTTCCCTTTTATTTACTTTAAAGGAAGTTTAAATTAATACAGAACTATGACAAATGTTCACCAAATGAGTAAGTATCTATTAATGATGTCTTATGGCTCATAAACAATCTTTTAGAAGGAGTAAATGTTTATAACGGTTAAAATGAGCAATATGTTAATAGAGCCTGGAAAGTAGTAAAGTTGGCAGTAGGACTGGGCAACAGGAAGAATATATCAGTTGTCTTTATTGAGGGGAAATTTTTTTAAGCAATTTTTCTCATTTTATTTTGCTAATTCAGTGGTCTGCAGAGTGACAGCTGCTGCTCAGCAATGCACTTTTTTGACCAAACCAGAGTTGTTTATTGTTGAAACAGGCAAGACAGTTCTGGTGAGTTTTATTTTGTTTTCTGTCGAGTTTATAAGTGTTTTTTTTTTTACGAAGAGTTAACAAACCAATTATAAGCGTTTCTCAGTTCAGTACCTGTCACAAGAACAAAAAATACAGTAAAAAATCTTGATAAATAACAGAATTAAAGTGCAGTGTTAAACTTAATTGCAGACTTCTAAGATCATAAGTTCATAAGTTTACATAATTTAATGCTTTTTTTCAGTATGTGCAGACACCATATTTATTTTTTTTGAGTAGCCACAATTCAAAACCACACACGCTTGCCTCTGACTCGTCCTGACCATATCATTCGTTCCTGTTTCCATACGAACAAAGAAAGGCCAGTGACTGATTTAGAAGTGAGGCCTGATGAGTGTCACCTTCACTAATAGGCTCTGTCACTCAACCACAGGCCAAATGGCTCATACATTAATAAATTAGATAAAGGTCCTGCTCAATTTATCTGACTCTGCTATTCTTTATCTTTGTCCACTCTTATCTTTTGTTTGTTTTCTGTTTTTTTGCTCTGTTTCCATTTTATCTTCCCTCAGACTTTCCTTCTTTGTCTGCATTCCTCCCACTGCTCTTATCTCTTTCCAAACTCTCATTCCCTCACATCCATCCGTCCACACTTGACCCAACACATCCCATCTATCTTCCCCTTTATCACTATTTCCTCGACCCCCAACTTCCTTGTCTTTCTCCCCCTTCATTCTTTCCTTGTGTCATTGTTTTTCCTCCGACTGTCATCACTACCCCGCCATTTTCTCCTCTCTTGCTCAGAGAGAGAAAAACGGAGCTCACAAAGTCAGTATGCACACGCACACTTGCTCTCTGTAACCTTCTTTAGATGTGTTCAAAGTCAATATACTATCAATATAACAAACAAACGCAATGAATACTAATTGATTTTTGCTTTAGGCTGTGTGTGCTACAGCTAGTTAATCCACATGCTACACTACTCCTCCAAACAAAGGCAGAGATGTTACAGTACTGTATTGATTTTACCATAAAATGCTGCAGTCTACTGAAGCATGTACACTATATGTTGCTGTAGCAAAAAATTTATGTATTTCCCTATTAAAAATGTCATACTGGCCTCAGTGCGTCTTTTTCTATATCACTATTACATCACATCCTCTTATACAACATGGTGCTGTGCTGAACCTTGCAGAGATGGTCAAAAATAAGGGTCAGGTCATGCAGGTAAAAGAAGTTCATATAACATGTTACAATAAACAGTTGTGGCTATTTGTCAGGTGTGTATTTCCATGAAAGCTGTGGAGAGGAGGAGGTTTCCAAAGCCATTCAAACCCTCGACAAGCAGCACTGACCAACCAACTGTCCCTTGACAAGCAAGACTAGTGGAGGTAGTAGCAGAAAAAACTTCAGTTTTTAATACTAAACCACATGCATGTGGCCTGTGAAGGATCTGTATGATTTACAGATCACACTAAGAACAAGTGACTGACTAGTTTTATAAAAAGATTAACCTTCAGGTCACCACACAGGACTTATTAAAAATGAAATATTACACTACAGAGTGGACAAACTATTAAACCAAACTCCATTCTAAAAGCAGGTGTTTTATTATAGTATTTACATTAAATCATTAAAGTCTGTAAGTTGGTTCAGGTCCAGCGTGTCATCAGGCCACATTTCAGGTCCCCCCAAAAACTTCTGAGTGCAGAAACTGTTGACTGGTCCAAGTCCACAATTTAGTACTACATACTCCTCAGTTTTTTCACGTGTTCTCAGCAACTACTTTCTAACATGTACAATGTGTTTAGAAGAAAATCTAAGGTATTTCCTTTACACAGACTTCAACTACCCTGTGAAGAAGTGTTTGCACAGGTATCGACTAGCCAGCTCCAACAATTTATCATTTTCATCCTCTCTGTGGCCTGATGCTACAGATCTCTTCTTTTACTGTAATTCACTCTTTGAGGAAGTAAAGAAAATCATTAACTGAGGTTTATTTTATTGTTTGATATGCAAAATGTGTTGCGGCAGCTTTTAGACATGATGCACTGGGCTTTTTAAATTTGACACTGACAATATTAAAGCGCTTGTTTTCACCTAACAGGGGTTGTGGTCATTCTGACAGAAGGAGAAGTATCATATGCCTGGTCTGGCTACTGGGGTTCAAACATTACATGTCATACTGTGTTCTACACCTAAATGCAACCATTATGTTTAAATCTGCCTGACATATGAACTGTTATTTCCCTACATCCTCAGAGATATTTTAAAGCTGTGTACTTGTAAACTCCGTATTTTGAAAATGATATGTAATATTCACTGTAGAAAATTCAATAAAAGATGTAGCATTGTCTTTATTTCTTCATACTTCAACTCCAGGATATCATGACGGCGGTCACAAATGAAATTTCCAAACAACATTAACCACGGCAGCTGATAAAGGTCTGGGTCATTAGCACACATCACAGAAAAGGCTCACACTGCCAGCACTGTCCTCTGATCACAAGAAAATGGTAAATCTAACAGACAGCTTGTCATAATGTGCCATCACATCACATCACACCAGATGGCTCACAATGTGGCATCACATGTCTCGAGGTTTCCATGGCTGTCAGTGGGCCTATCAGTCAGCTCTGAGGCTGTTAATGTGGCCAGAAAGCTCACATGTTGGTTTTGGAGTGTCTAAACGTCACACATGCAAGCCAGTCACATTAATGCTGCTCCACATGTGTGCCACATAAAACATACACAGAAATACAAGGACCCAAAACATGTTAACTTCTACAAATCATACAGACAGTGTTTCTTTCATCTGCCACAAAGATCTGACATGAGTGCAGGGCTCAACAAAAAGGCTTGCCCACTTGCCCAGGACAAGTAAAATGCCATGCTGAGCAAGAAAATCTGGCAACTGACTTGCCCAACCAGGCAAGTCAAAAAAAAGAATCAAACTATTAAACTATTTTAATAATCAATATATTTTTAAAGTAACTTGTCAAGCATAATGGTAGAAAAAGCTCTCAAATATGGAGACTTCAATCTTTTCTTTGCTTACTATCATATTAAACTGTCTTGTTTTTCAACTGACAAAACATGACATCTAAAGACGTCACCTTAGGCATTGAAAAACTGGTATGAGACATTTTTAAAGACATTGCAGCCCTAGATTAAACATGACAAATAACTTCAGGTATTGTTGTCATTTGATTACCACTAATAAATAAAACAATTTGTACAGGGGCAAGTAAAAACTGACTGCGGGCAAGAAGATTTCTGACCCACTTCAACAGAAAAAAAGCATTAATGTTGAACCCTGCAGTGGATTACATTAAAGCATAGTGGAAATGTTAAGTCATGTTAATCAGTCCAGCAGTTCACCTCAGCTCATTTCAGTTCCAACAACCAAACAGAAGAAAAAAAAAAAACATACTGTCACTGTCCTCCAGCGCTGGTGGCTCAAACATGTCTGGACATGTCCAATAAAGTTGCTAGACAGTGTTTCACGTTGTTTTCAGGTCGTAGCGGTGTTTGACACTGAGACAGCAGAGCAGACGCACCCGCAGTATTTGATTTGAGACCTAATTTATATACTTTTATTTTAATCATTCAAATTTGGCTGGGTGGTTAATAACACGTTTCTTTCGTGTGACAAACTGGACACACATTCATCGTATCTTTACATGATCTTTAAGGTTTGGGCACCACAAAGTCTTGATGAAGGTAAGGGAAACACCATACTCTTAGTTAAAAGAAACAGACTTTAACTGTCGGTACTGTAGGAAACAGAATTCAATAAGTGGTCTCTCATGTCAAACTCTCACACTTTGCAAGCCTAACCGCCAGCTGTAAACGCCTCCCTGTGAGGTTTTGAGGTGCCGTAACAACATCATACTTTTGTTTTTGCCTCACAGAGACAACCATCACAATTGGAAAGGCCACAAGAGCTCATTATCTGGTAAACAAATAATAAATGCTGTTGTTCTTCTTTAGTAAGGACACATTTAAAGTAGAAAACACAAACAGTTCTGATGTGGCATGAAATGATACTGCAGACAGCGTACCAACATTTAGCCCTAAAGGGATGCAGCTGTTAGATATTCAGTGTGGTTTTTGGTATCGATTAATCCTGCATGAAATAACACTGTGATATCAACCATGAGACATTTGCATCTTTACACTGCTTAGTGAGAAGGATGATACTACCTCATCTATACTGTATGAAGAAAGACATGAAAACACTGTCAACAAACTGACCTTTAGACAAACTTCCACTCCCTCACAGAACCACTTCACTAACATACAGCCGATGCACAGCTCTGAGGAAGGCTTATTGATAGTTATTATGAGGAAGTGACAGGGATGTTTCCCCTGCCACAGAGCCTGCAGTGCTGCTCGGCTGGCTGATTTTCCCATCGCGCTCACAAACAATGGTAAACAAACATGCCCTTTGTACTCTCACTCTCTGTTTCTTGCAAGTTCCCCTTTTCATCCCCTTTTTGTTTTTCTTTGTTTCAACTTTTCCCTGTTATTATTCTCTCCTGACGTTCTCATCTCAACACTCTCCTCTCTTGCCTCACTTCCCCCCCCCCATCTCACTTCTTTAATCAGACCATGAAATGACTGCAGAGGCTGGCAGAGCAATCTCCTCCTCACTGTTCATCTGAAGTGTTAATGTGGAAGGAGGGAGAGGAGGAGAAGAAGGATGATGGAAGTGAGGAAAAGAAGAAGAAACTGAAGGAAGGGAGAGGAAGATGTAGACAAGCAAGAAGAAAGGAAAGAAAGGAAGCAATGAATGAAAGAGATTTCAAGAGAAAGATGAGAGAGTACAAGGAAATTAGAAAGGGGCGCAGGAGGGTGCAGAGGAGTGATGATAATAAATAAAAGCAGGAGATGTGCTTTAAACAACAGCACAGCACATATGAGGACGGAAGACAAATATAGACATAAAAAATAAAGACGGGGACGACAAGATGCGCTTACGTCTGACCTGCAAACCCCACTTCTGCAGCCATAATACACAAACAAAACAGTCTCTGGCGATGACCCAGGGAGGACGTGAGTTCAGTGAGATCACCGCGATCAAATGAAACAAGGAGGAGATGAAGAACACACACAAGGAAAGCACAGACAAGTTTTGACAGGAAAGCAGATTATATGCAGAGAGCTCAGATGATTCCTCTGACCTGTTGGAAACCCTGAGGAGAAAAATTAACATCTCCCCATGCAAGGACAAATGAGGTGTAAATTATTGATTATTTCTCGCAGCAGCTAAGTCAGTAAATCTGGGCCACCATACAGTTTTCATATATTTTCAGGATCAGATTCTATGAGGTTCCCTGCCGGTTAAGGACTGATATATGTAAGAACTGAGGCTTACAATTACCCTGCACTGAATGTGAGAGGATTAGACATATACTGCAGTTCCAAAACGTTGTTAAAAATACATTAGAACAACCTGAAATGGTCGTATTCATATCATTTCAATTTGGTGCCTGAATATCAGATTTAATTTCCCACTTTGGGATGAATCTGTGTTCTTTCTCAGTGGGAGTCTGCTGAGTCAAGTAACTCTAGAGACATTAATTAAATTTAATTGACCTGAGCATGTAAGAGAAATTAGTATAAGCAGGTTAGAATTAGCAGGTACAGAATAATTATATACTACAATTAACACTGCAGATTAAATGTGTAAGTCCTTTTTGGTTAAGTGTTTGTTTCCAGGTGATTAGGAGTGACAGCACAACATTAAACAGGCTGGGTAATTTAAAGCTGCACTAATCAATGATTTTATTTTAATAATGGGTCAAATGTTTGGAATTTGGAATTCCTCAGTTGTGGTCACAAACCCACAGTTCTCTCTTTTGAGAATTTTAGGATCTTTCAGTCCATTGTTTTGGCAGCCTAATTACTATTTTCACTCACTCACAGCATGCATCCACCTCACTTCAAGATGCAGGCCACAGCTGTTTTCAGCAAAAACACTGTGGTGCCCACAGCACACCACCTGGCCATCACCAAACAGCAAACACACAAAGTGTTTAAAACAATAAGATCTCCATTTATTGTATATTCGATAGTATCAAAAGTACCAAAAAGCTAAGTGGTCATTCAAGACCTCAGTTCAGTCTTTATTGTCCTACCTGAAATTTGACTTGCAGCGAAACCAGACAGTGTTCAGTGACTTTTTCTGCACCAGCACTGTGTGCAGGTTGTTGTTCATTTAAGTTTACACCGTGGCTGAATGCTTACGGACCACAGAGAGCAAGCTGGCCAAACAACAAGCATAGGACGAGAGCCAGAGTAGCGAAGAGACAGGTGGACCCACACACTTTACCTTCAACCCGGCAGCCAAACACTCAGTTTGTTGTTTCATGTATTCATGAAGAGCCAAGCCCTGGAAGCCCTCAGCACGAGTGTTGGCCAAGTACTTTTAAGTTTCCCATGGTTTGGTTGCCGTGACATATAGATGGTGACATACAGTACCAGTTAAAAAGTTTGGACCTTCTCATTCAATGTTTTTTCTTTAACGCTGAAGACCTCAAAATTAGGAAATTGCATACATAGAATTATGCAGTTAACAAAAAATACAAAACAAACAAGTTTTATATTTTAGATTCCTAAAAAGCAAAATGCTCCTGCACAGTGCAAAGGACAGTGTGCAGGAGTCTTTTTTGCTTTTTAATTGTTGACCCATAGTCTCCTCCTACGCATCTGTGTGCCAAAGTTTTTGCTTTTTTGGATTCTTCAAAGCAGCCACCTTTTGCTTTTTTGACTGCTTTGCTTTTTATAAAAACTTTTGACTAGTACTGTAGGTCATACAGTCAGCTGCTGTAACTGTCATTCAGGATGTCTGACTTGATTTAAAGCTATAATATGTAACATTTTTGCCTCAAAATGTCTAAAAACACTAGACATGTCACATACTGTATGAATGTACGCTTACATTGTTTCCAACAAAGTAACATTCAGGTTATGTAGGTAGTGTTTCCTACTAGCCACTAGTTGCTATAACCTTTGTGGAAAATATGGGATATATCAGATACATCAGAAAGTAAAGAAGGTAGTCCACGAACGTGACTAAACATAATGTAAATAAAAGTCCAATATTACCTCATTCTGCCTGAGACATGGTTCTTTAATGACGAGGATAACAACTCCCATAATCCCCTGCTACTTCACATCATCAAAGTATGTCTTTTGTAATTGTTTGAATGTGAGATCAGCAGAACTTACATATTGTGTGTTTATGTTTCTGCTGTCCTCCAATGGCTGTTTTTTATTTTGGAGATGAGCATCTGGGCCACGACATTCCCACATACATAAGCGGTGCACTCAGACACACAATGTATGCAGCTGCTTACTGCACCAGTTTAATCTGTCTTCGCTCCATGCCAAAATTCATTTCAGCACCTGCTTTGGCCGTGCTGAGTCTTTCCCCTGTACTTCCTCATATTTGTGTGTGTGTGTGTGTGTGTGTTTGTGTGTGTGTGTGTGTGTGTGTGTGTGTGTGTGGGTGTGTGTTTGTGTGTGTGTGTGTGTGTGTGTCCAAGCAGCAGAAGAGAGCAAGCTAATAAATCCTCTCCTACAATGTCTCCACGCAATAATGAGACACTTCTCACCTTTCATCTCTCTCTTCTTTCACACACACACACAGACACACACACACAGACACACACACACACACACACAGACACACATGTACCTCTGCAGAGCTACCCCGGAGAGCTCTGGGCATTCCTCTCTCTCCCTGCTATGGCAACACAACTTTACTCTGGAACATTTTTCACACAATTGGACACCTCAGGACTCAAATAACTGAGCCGCCATGGATCATAAATATAATTTTAAGAAATATGCAACACAGAAGCCTCTCTAATGTGAAAATGAGATAAGGAGACATTTACAAAAGATCTCCAGCAGACTGAGGAGATGTTAATAAAGTAGTTGCCATCAGTGAGGAGGTTAAATAGCCGTTATTAGTTTCACATTATCTCAATCCACCACAAGAGGAAAACTACTTACTGCAGGAAAATGAGATAAGCTCTGCAGAGACCAAGATTGATAGATGGAACAGGGGAAGAACCTGCAGATTACACTCTGTGCGTCTGTACTGGAAATGAACACTGTATCATCGACTGCTCTAAATGCAGTGGTTGCTTTCTCTCATGCAGCAGTGAAGATCTTAAGAGTATTTCACTTGAGGGAAACATTAAATAAAACATAAAAACAAGGTGAAAAGAAGAGACCCTTTACGCGGAACGCAGTAGTTCTATTGCAACAGAAGAGCTCTTCACCACATTTACTGTAACAGTGTCTGTAAATGACCTTCTATGCTGCTGCTCAGCAGGATAAACTTGATCTCACAACAGATCAATTATGTATACAGACCAGCCAAGTTTTCTCACACCAACAGCAGCACTAACATCACTTCAAACAGCACTTAGAGTAAACAGGGTCAAGTGTATCAAAAGTATCTATGTGCTATATATACAAGATTAACTTAGCTATCTAATCTTTTCCATTTTCGACATCTTGAACCTTATCCTCAGTGCATGCGACAGCATCCTATATATACATATATGTATGTGTGTGTATTTTTATGTTGTGTTTGCATGTTTTGTAGTGAGCCCATTACCTAAGAATTTTTTCTCTCACTTCTCTCACTGAAAACAAAGAGAAACAGGCAACAGCAAAAAAACAAAACAAAAAACAAAACAAACACAGCAAATGTTTCCTTATTTTGCCCCTTGAATGTGACCATTTTATATTGTATTTATTTAGAATGTATTTTATCTGCCAGTGGACTACCACAATAACAGCAGGCATAATACAATGTTAATTCCACTACAGAATTTAAGTACCTGATGCTCTCTGCAGTTAGATGTGCGTGTGTATTGGTATCTGCATCAGCAATCAGCCAAGTTGAGTTGGAAAATATCAGCAGAGCAGCAAAAATCCAGTATTGTGTGTCTCTACGTGGAATTTATTGTCATATCATCCTAATGTATTGTCAGTCAATGGAAAGTCATAACAAAAGATTATTTGTTTTAATAAGTAGTTTTTCATTTAAAATGTCTTTTTAACAGCTGAAGGCAGTTGTGGCGAGAAAGATATTGCATCATTCATCTTCAGTATGTCTCTACAGTGCAATAGTACAGCAACATTCATATTTTCAGTCTGGCTGATTTTTATTTTTTCCATTCCTGCCATGGCTAGACATTTCCAAGGTTAGAACACAATGCATTTTTATTCAAACAGATAACTAAACCCATACTTGCAACTGAATATCACACCTACCTGCAACAGTAATCTTGGATAAAAGCAGACGCCTCTTCTTCTGGAGTATAAGATGGTATGACTGCTACCAGAAAATCATTTATAACTCACGTTTAACAGGGAAGTAAACAAATGAGACAGCATTTCTAGAAAAGAGAAGTGTTTGGTTTTGCCCATCAAAGACGCAGCAGGTAGCGGCCGTATTGCATTTCACCACGTGTGAATATTTTAAGAGCACTTCTCCTTTGGTATAATGAAATGTTATACTGAACCAGCGTCAGTGAGAGGAATCTTGACTTCCCTAAACCAGTGGAGTCGAGTTAAAAAGCAAATGTAAAGGTAGAATGTCAATGTTGCACAGGATACTCTGCAACAGCTACTTCTCAACCATGAAGTTGAGCTGATGTTTATTTGACTTAGTTGCTATGCAAAGTACCCATGTTATTAATGCTGAAGGGAGCGGTACTGCACAAAGTTTCAAATTTCCCAAGAGATATCTAGAGGACTTCATGAAATATGTGACATGTAACACCCAGGGATCTTTCCTCTCAGACTGTGATGTAACGAGCCAATTACATCAGCGTACCCGGACGTCAGAGTTGAACGAAACACACGAGGCAATTCTGTGTGGCAATAAGACCAAATTACAACATCTATAAAAAACTTTCCATCTGAACAACCTAAATTGGAAAATCAATGTAATTTTGTGAAACTCTTACATTAAACAATAAAATTAGGAAATCACTATATTTATTTATTTTATCCTTTAACCAAGGGCTCTTAAAAGTCTAAATAATGAATTCAGAGGCACAAAAAGCACCAGCAGGTTATAAATAATATACCCAATCCAACAGATCATCAGGGATGTTTGTACTGCTAACATACAAATAAGGAAGGATGCTGTACGTCTGCTGTGTTTCTGGTGCATATTTGCACATCTGTGGCTGAACACTACCACCAAGTGGACAAAGTAGGGAAGTACAAGCTACACCTACGTTGAATTTACTACAGCATTGTTGCTATTGTCATTGTAACTCTAAACATGGCTGTTTATGTATTTTTGTAAAAGTTATCAAACTGCCAACAAGGCACAGTAACTGATATGACATACTGAAGCTGAACATTTTAATAGCACATTTTCTTCTATTGAGTGAAAACTATAGTTTACTTCACATAAGATCTACCTGGGCCTGTTAGGCCTCGGCAATACAACAATAGTGATATGTATCAGGCACTTCATCGATAGTAATAAGACAATTGTTCAATAAAATGCTCAATAGTTTCACTTAGAAGCAAACCACCATGAAAGCACATAACATATATGCCCTGGTCCAGAAACATATCCGTTGATAATGGAGCATACCACACCAACACACACACCAACAGCCAATCATTTAAGTGTGTTCTTCAGCTGCACCATCAACATGTGAGAAAGAAACGAAAATAGCTTGGTGTGAGAAAATGACTGCAGACGGTGAGAAAAAAAAAAGGTTTCTAACTAAGGACAGGTCAGCTCATCAGTATGGCAGAGGGTGGAGGGCCAGGGTTAAGTCTGTCAAGTCTATTACCTGTGTTGCTTGATAAATAAAGTAAGACAGTCAAATTCAGAAGAAAATGGTTAAATTAATTTTCATTTTTTCTCCTGGTCTTTATTAAAAATAGGTAATTAATTATGATAATTTAAAATTATCAATAATGATTTATATTGACTGCAATGAATCCTTTTATTTTTTTTTTTTTTTCGGTTGTATTTCCCAGCCCATTGACAGACATGTGTGGACGTCCCTTCAACAACCGCTCACATGAGCAAAACTGGACTGTAAGACTAATACAGCGGGCATCACAGGGATACTGTCAAATACTTTCTGGCTGTACCACAGTTAATCTGCTGCTCACTTCATGTGCTGCAGTGCTGATATTAAACTAGATATATCCACCACTGGCATTAACATGTAAAGTCAATCCAAACTATTGTCTTAGTTCAGGATAGTAGGAGATTATATGAGTGTCAAAAACACTGGCTGGTGTGATATATTTCTGTGGACACTTAAAGGACACATGTCCACACACTTTAAAAACATACCCAACAGAAACTCTTCGTCATCTCATACGGTCCTGTGATGAACCGTGGCCCACTTTTCTGCTTAAGGATCCTGATATAACCTGCAAAGCAGAAAGCAAAAATGAATCATCTCAGTCTGGTGGAGATTCTGCAGAGCAACCATTTCCTATCCGAGATGCAGAAACTGCATGTGCTGCTAAATACACAGCATACATGTTGATACATTGTTTGCTCTTTTTTTGGAGGGTGATAATACACTTGCACACTTGTTATTGTGGTGTGAAATGACTGAATATCTTTAATTTACTTTCAAAGCAGAAATTTAAAAGGGAAGAAAGTGAAAAATGTCACACTCACCACCACCAAAGTTATCAAATTGTTTGTCAACATTATACAGTAAGGCTTACAGTTTTCTCCTAAAGAAAATTATAGACATTATACTTGTTACAGTTGCATGCATACATTATGTGCATGTTCACATGTTAAAAGAACACTGTACTGATAACGGCTGGTACGAGCTACTGGAATTACAAATCAGCATTGTTTTTTTTAGCATGACTATATTCTGCAAACATTACAAAAGCCTCAACTTCCAGACTCTCCTGTGTGGTTTAGAGAAGTAGAGAAGTAGCTTCTCTGATACTCCCAAACAACTTCAAAAACAGTGGGTCAATATGAGGACAAAAGCGCAAACTCTCTCTGTGAAAAAAAAACTTGCAGTAGAGAGCAGATAAGTGGTGTAATTTCTGAAATCACTCCATTATTAAAGAACCCAAATCCATTGGGAGGAACACAGAAAAACTGTTGTGAAGTCGTGCTGAGGGGAGGGTGAACAGAGTTGACATGAGGCCAAAGATGCCAGACTTTCTCCAGCAAAATGCAAAATCATGATGCGTGGAATGAAAACTTTCCCTTAAACCTGTAATGACTTTTTTGGCCATTTGAGGGCAGAGAGAACGAGCTGTGAACACAACATTGACGTACCGTCACCTTTTAAGTTGATATGGTGAACTTGTTTGCAGTTGCTTATTTACATATTCAGAGTAATATTATCACTCGTTTCAAGTGGTATTTCTGGCTTCTTTGCAAACACATTCATGCATTCAGTATTCACTCTTTTAGGTCTGATTTTTGTCTTTATCAGCTCCTGGGGGGAATTTTTGGCTCTTCAGCTGCTAAATGCTGTATGTTCACCAGCTCCACAGTTCCACACAAAATGGACCAAGCATGTATCACCTAATTCTGAGGAAGAGAAGGTTTTATATAAAAATATTACAGTGAAAGGGTAGAATAAATTTTAATAGTTAATATATTTATTCTACCATTCAATACACTCTGAACGCCTCCTGTTTATCGCTAAAGTGACAAATGCGCACTGTAGAGCTCTTAAAGGGACAGTTCACCCAGAAATGGAAATTTAGTCATTATCTACTCACCTTCATGCCGACTGGTGGTCAGGTTTAGTTTTTCAATCCACGCTGCTGGAGTTCCACATGAAAACAGCGTTGCAGAATCTCCCGGTGAAACTCCAGCAGTGTTTTGTGAACTAAAAAACTAAACCTGACCTCAAATCAGCATGAAAGTGAGTAGATAATGACTGAATTTTCATTTTTCGGTGAACTATCCCTTTAAACTGGACGCATTTAAACATGTCTGACATTGTCCTAAAATGAAGGATACATGGAAATCACTGTAGTTTTCAGCCAAATCAAATTTAAATTATTTTTATTGATTAAATACTCTCTTTGATAAATACAAATAGATGAATTAGTTTTGTAATCGGTGTTCTGAGCTGCAATACCCACAGTGTAAAAAGAACTTTGCAGCAATTTAAGATCAAAAACGTCCTCTAAAGCAGTCTGTAGTAGCTTTATCATTCTTTTTAGTCTATGGATGACATGCTATATAAAATTTTCAAGTGTTAATGTGACCAGAAGCAAACAGGAATAAACAAGTTTGGAAATATAATGTATTCCCCAGTTAGGGAATTTTCATCCCTCACAGAGAACATCATCAGGAAAATAATGGTGCTTTCTACAGCTGATTTAATCCAAAACTCTGAACATAACCTCCCCAGCACCCATTTAGTAGCGCAGCCTAAGTCGCCACTATGATAGAGCCAGGTTAAAAAAGAGACACCTTTGGCGCCAACTCTGGCTTTAGGTTCGACATACTTCACTAACCCATTAATCTTGTGTCTTAGCACACCTCCAGGTAGTGTACAGTCAGGTTACAGAGCTTTTTTAGTGAAAACAGCTGCCTGCTGTGGTCAAAACTGATGTTATGAGAGCAGCGAGAGTTAACTACAACAATAAAGTTTTGGAAGCTCTGTAAAGCCAAGGGCAGCTGCAGTTGTGATAATTCTGTGTGGGTTCATCCCTAAGCCACACATTTGGAAACAGATCATTAATTGGCACTTGAGTGTCAAAGGACATCGTATTATTAATGCCAGATCAACTCCATTCAACAGTGCAGAATTAGAAACGTATTTTATTCCACTCGAACTCAGTGGTACCCAGGCTCTGACCCCTCCTGTGTCCTGGTTGGCCTGGGTCCACTGTAGTGCATAAGCTGACCTGGTTTTACAGAGACTCTCAGTCTGTGCAGAATACAAAGAGAACAGGACTGCCAAAGAGGAAATATGATGAGTTGGCATAAATGTTACTTTATTCCACTTGGTTAAGTAGGGGAGCATTAGAGCTTCACTCAAGTCACATGTACAAAAATATACAGTATGTCTTCACCGTACTTAAAGCTAACCAGCTAAATGTAATTTAGAAGAACATTACCTGCTTGCTCCTGACTGCTGTTTTAAAACACCAAAAATGTTTTATTTGTTTTGTGTTGTGCTTTTTTCCTCTGATGTTACCTTTTGAGATTGAAGAAGATTTATGGTTAAAAAGGCGCAATAATCTGTAACTTAGGCCTGCACCATATTCTGTCTACTTGTGCTGTTTATTGAGAATTTTTTCTCACTAAATGTTCTCAATAAATGAAAAAAACAACAACAACAGAGGAAACACCAAAAGAATATCAAAACTGGAAATACTAACTCACATTCATTAATCTTCAGGAGCACCTACAAATAGGTGAATGGACCTGACAGACCAACAAACAAAGACATCTTGCTTATCTCTGGTGGTATACAGCCATGCAGACAGTTTTGGCTTTGTGTGCTCAGATTTTTACATATTTGAATCACTGAGATTCTGCCTTAACCCCAATACAATGTGAGCCAAATGGAGGTTTGAATGGCATCCTTGGCACTTATTGCCTTCACTCCATCAAGCTGAATTGTCTTCACACCATTTTTTCATTGTACAATTGTACAATTTTGTATAAAATGTGGAGGCCTGGTTCAGATTCAATACCCTCCTAACATGCATAAAGCCACAAATCGCTTGGGCATTGATGCAGTTTGGCTGTGAAGCACAAAAGAGACTCTGCAGCTAAACCACTTTGTATGAAAGCAGCCAAACAGGAGAATACATTTTAACAATAAAGAATGATGCTGCTGCTGAAAATGTTCCGCTCAGTAGTGTAGCAAAAAGTACATTTTGATTATTGTAGTATTTTTAGTTCACAGCCAAGGAAATGTAGCCAGTGCTAAATTATTCCCAAAGCAGGGAGGAACACACTGGGCGTTACAGACTCTCACAGTTTGTTCTCTAAACCTACACAACATGTACAACCCTTAAACTATTCATTCTTTACACTGCAACTAGATTCCTCTTTCATGATTTCTTTCTGATATAACCTACTGCTAATGGGCCCACACACATCCAAACAAAACACCGTAAGAAACAGTAAATCATTCACACATAAACACACAAACACACACGGAAAATGTGTTCCCTGAGAAGCAACGTTTGAGCTGTTTCTAACCTTTCATGGTGAGCACACCACGGCAGAAGTCTTTGAAACTGATCCTCCCGTGAGTGTCGGGGTCCAGACATTTGGCCAAGTTCTTCACCTGTGGAAAAGTACGGAGAAAACACAAAGGCTATCAGAGCACACTAAACACATTTCTGTTAAAGCACAGTCACATTAATTATGGATGAGGTTATTTTGCTCTCTGTTCACTTAAAAAAACATGACTGTCTGCCTGTCTGTATGGGTTAGCTGAGCAATAGTTTATCCATGGTGTGAAAACTGAGTCATTGCAAAGTAATTTACGGCACAATTGATACGAAAAGTGCTGTACAGTATATACATGTGCTGGCTGGTGATGATGTACTGGTTATTTTTATACATTTTTGTATGACTGTTCATGTTAAGACAAAATCATACATACATTTCATTGATTAAAGAAACATTTGTAGCATAAAAAATGGGTTTGTAGGGGAAAACAAGCGTAAGTTTGTCGGTTTCATGCCATTTAGGCGTACCACAAGCTTAACAGAACAGAGCCTTCGTTCATGTAATTACTTATACCTGTACTTGGTTTGCTACAGCAACTCAACGTGTATACTGTGAAAAAATGGCTATTATCAATACTAAAACCCAGGTACAACATCTTATTCAAAAGATCTTCAGCCCGTCAACATATATTTGTATGTGTGCTTGTGTGTGTGTGTGTGTGTGTGAAGTCTGTGCCTTTCACTGTTACATTACACCAGTTGGTTTCTCAGATACAGACGTAACTGATGAGTACAAACCAGTCCATCACTCACTGCACCGATGCTCTTCATATGCACAGCACCGCACAGTGTTTCATATCATTATCTGCATTGCATATCATTGTTTTCACAGTCAGAATGTTTTGCCATGCTGCACCTATCCTCTGTTTTCATTATGAATGCAACTGACACTGTATGTTTTTTCAAATGCAGAGCTACACCATGCATACCATGCTGTATATTAACAACAGCTTATCTCTCTCAAACAGGCCGCCAGAAACATCTTGCAAACACATATTTGAATTTCCCCCTAAAGCATCTACAAAGCTGTGCTATTCAAAAACAGGTCACAGGGGATGTTAAAATATTTGAACCCTGTAGGATTACAACCATAACAATAAATGTCTAAAAGGCAATAGTTTACTGCCTTTATCATCTTGGAAACCAGGAAACGTTTATAGCCCCTCTGGAGTCTGCATTGTTTATTATGTGGCACCAACTGTTTGTTTGAACAAACAACATACCAGTAAGCATGGTTTTGATATTCTTAATAGAGCACAACGGATAGAGGATTTATGAGACTGACGCCAACTGGGAAAAAATTTAACGACTACCAGTTTTTAAAATTAGGAGCAGGTTCTCAAATAAGAAACATTGCTTCTCATTACTTACACCTGCCAGGAAACTCCTCTTGTCTTTATAAATATTCCCCACTCTACTAAATCTAAATCATCCCAAGAATAATTTTCTGCATTATATGTTCGTAAAAAAGTTAATATTGGTCAATATCATAAATATATGCCAACATATCTGTGATATGCCCATATCAGGCCAGTATATCGGCTGACTGATGGGTTCTAATTCTTAGAGCCTTAGGAGAACTGAGGAATAAGTAGAACACTCATTAATATCAAGATGGTTAATCACCTAAGAAGTTCATGCCCTGCAGAATTATAGTAATCTGCCTGTTAGATTTGGAGATATTAAATGAGCAAAATCGATGTCTTGGTCTAACGGTGGTGCACATATGTCCAAATGGACAGTGAGGGCCCAATACACTTAACACACAATACACTGATATTTTCTTAAAAGTGGTGATTTTGTTTTAATAATGATTCAAAATGAAAGGGGATGAGGTTACCAAATTTTATTTAAAAATGCTCCCCTGGGACACATGACAATATGTAATAATTTACATGAATGTTTGGCCAGTAGCTGTTTTCTTCACAGAGCCACTAAAAAGACCAACAGACAGATGGACTGACATCGTCATCCATAGCCTAGCCTAGAAATACAAAATGTTCATAATCTTTAGCCTGAACCAAGGCCAAGGACAGTGGGATGGCTTACTCAAGGAATCTAACACATCTAATGTGCAATATCACACATTTGTATACTGAAGGTAGCCACAGTATGTGCACCCTGACTCATGATCCTCCCAAATCTACGTCACTGAAGAGGACTGCTTCCTTTAAGCACTCTGCACCACAGCTGAATAATGCATTATTCTCTTTGCAAGCTACCCACAGCCATTTCAATTTTAACAGCACTAATTTTAGCAGAAGTTTGTGGCTGAAACTTCAGGGTTTTTCCAGGTTAAAGAAACAACGATGCTTCAATGCTTCTGGTACTTAAGCAACAGTCTAAATGTGAAATCCAAGAAATACTGTGAATCTATACATTAGGTTTATTTAATTGAGCACAGTACTGCAGATTAAACCATTTTATGCTGTTTTGAATTGAGGTCACTGGAGGACTTAAATCGATCCATCTGGACCAAATCCAATTTTAACAGATCTGTTTAAGTCAGCTGGCCCTGTTCAAAACTGGTGACAGCATAGATCAATGGCTAAATCTGGCACCTTATAGGGTGCTGGGTGGCCCGCTGACCATTTTCTAATTCAGAATGAAAATAAAATGATTCACACTTTGATTTTTTGTTTGTTTATACCAATTAGTAAATGTTCAATAATGTCTCTTGGCTGTTGCTTGGGAAGCTGCATATCTGCCTACACATACTAAAAGAGCTTAAATATGCTATTCATTCAGTGTCTGGTAGGAGCAGTTTATGTTTATGGTTTATGTTTATGAATCATTCCAATGTTTAAGTGATTTCATGATGGAAGAGGTTCCAGCTATGTTTAAGGTTCAAATATAACTGAAGCATGCACAACTAAAATGCAGATGCAGTTATTAAATGCAGCAAAATCTGATTTGTCTGCCATATAGACCTAATGTTAATCCTTGCCCTAAACTCATTTAGTTGATAAATTAATCTCCTAAGTCATTTAATTTGAAAATAAATAAATAAATAAAGAAAAGTCTTGGGCTTTTAAATGTTCATTCATTTCATCTGATAAATAACATTATTAATGTTTGTTTATTAACTGGCTAACAGGGCCCCAGTCATTTTGCAAAAGTGGCCCCTGAGCAAAACAAGTTTAGTATCCCTGGCCTAAATTATTGTTTCTGATTTGTCCTCAATTTTGAAGGGCAAAGTGAAGGAGAAAGAAAAGAGGTCAGAGGAGAAGACTGTAGGATTATGTGAGGGTGTGCACGTTTGCACGTGATGTGACTGTACAACTGGGAGAGTGTCATCTACTGTACTTTGTACAATAGTAGGTCAGGCTGTCACGAAGCAGCCGGTGAGATTTGCTCATATAGGACAATGACATGAGAGGACGCGTGCAGCTGCACTAAGGAAACCTCTTAACACGGTACATCACTTAAAAATACTGATGTGCATAATGTGCATGTTTGTTTATCTGTATACAATCTTATCTGAGTTACATAATCATCATAATATACATATTGTTTTGGGATTTTTGTCTATAAGTGTCTCAGCATCATACTTGAATCACAAAATCCTATTTATTCTAACAAAATAAATAAAAAAATATAGTGCATTATACTGTATAGGATCTACTAGCGTGTAGGTCCTTGAGATTCATCTACTTCATCCTATCAACCCATTTCCCTGCAGGTCAGAGGAAAGTTTCCCCCAGGAGCTAATCAGTGCCTCCACAATGTTCCTGCTGACGAGCAACACAACACTGGGGAACCAATCAACAACAGTGTTCAATTACTCTGACATGCAGCGAGACACACGGAGGCACAACGTCCACTGTGGCACGCACTGATGAAAAACATCTAAAATACAGCCAACAATGTCCCTTGTTCATCGCCGACTGAGCTCTTTGAGTCAAACAGGTTCCAACTTAGTACGCTTCAAAAACAAAATATTCTCAATCAGTTGAAACATCATCCTGATGAAGGCTTAATGAAAAAACTTAAGTGGAGAATGATTTGAGTTTTTTAACTTACATCGCCCAATAATGACATACACACTGTAGTCTAATGAATAGCAAGGTCCAATACAACTGCAGCTTGGTCTCAGACCTGAGAGAAAGCTGAGATAGAGGACAGTCTGCCGTGGTCATTTCCAAGGAACATTTTCAAGTAGAGCTTTGAGGGAGGCAAAATATACAGGATTTAGCAATCAATAAACCCTCTATGGACTTCCTTTTTCGCCCGAAATACACTCATTAAGCATTTTCTTAGCAGCTAATCCTGTTCAGGGTTGCAAGCGGTTGTAGCTGTCTGAGCACAGACTGGGTGAGAGACATAGTACACTTCCACTTTTAACAGGTCACCAGAACGGTTGCGGCCGATACACAATTTATAGTTATCATACTGTACCGTCCATGTACATTTGCCTGTCCATGATATTGAATTCTACAGTTTGATTTATTTGTTTCTAAATAATTTTTTAGTTTTTCAAGGCCTGCTCTTTTTTCTTCATCATTTCTTTCATTAAAACAGGAGATGGACAACTTTCTTATTTTTTTTTTATTTTCAAAAGGAAGATTTTTAACACACAGGTCTTCTTCGATTAAAATAATTTCAGGTTTCATATCTTTTCAGGAAATAATATTTCGTGAAATTATAATAAAGTATTTGTTCAACCAAAAACACCCTTGTGTTTTCATTCCTTTAAGGATCATTGTAACTGATAATAATAATGATAATAATAATAATAATAATAATAATAATAATAATAATAATAATAATAACAATAATAATAATAATAACAACATTTTTGTAATATCGTATACTGTGATAATGTGAAAATCTCAAACATTTGCTACCCTAGTCACCAGTTTAAGCTTAGACACAGATGCAAAATGTTAGGGATGTAATCTTTATATAGCAATGGATTTTGATATAGTTTGGGGGGTTTTTTTTCAAAAAAATCTGATGATGTATCAGCCAAGAGCTGTTTTTTATTTGTCTGTTTGTTCGCTTTTTTGGGTATACAACATTTTCCTTAAACAGCAATGTAGACTCATATAAATGTAATTCCTTTCAGTCATCACTGATGATCCATTAAAAGCATGTGGGGCATGTATGTGCAGAAACTTTTCTTTATTTCCTTATTTTGTCATCATTCTGCTGTGCTCAGAGCGCTTTATCAACTACCTTTCTGGGCATTTCCAAACAGCTCTGATTCTACATTTACAGATTCTACATTTAAATGTGATTAGTATTGCTCCTCTGATTTATATGTCAGCTTCATCTCCTTTTATTACTGTAGCCTATCGGGTTTTGCCAAATCAAAGTAATAATGGTTGACCTAAAGTTTAGAAACTTCATTGTATAATATTCTGTATTTGCTTTCATAATGTAGAAAAAAATGTTAAAAAATAATAGCATATATCCTCCTGGCAGACAGTGTTCCCAGTGAACATCACATTTATATTTCCTGCTCCAGTAAAACTTAAAAACTTAAATCTTATACCACACTCTGAGCTTTCAGGTCAGAGAGGTAAAGGTGTTCTGCTAGACTCATACACTCCCATTGTTGCCCCTGCATTGCTAAGGAACATTTCTCTCTGCTTTGGCTCCAACCTGGAAAAATCAAATTAGGAACATCTTCTACAACAGTAACACCCTGCAGGTTCAAATGAGCTCTTTCCCCAATTAAACTCTCATGTGTCAAAAAGTAAAAGTGGAACTTCGTGCAAGCTTTTTCATCACAGAGCGACGTGAAATCCCTTAATTATATCTTTGCAAGAGGCAAGAGACAGTGTCTATTAAGTTTCAGAAAATAATGAGTTCATGTGGCAAAGACTATCAGACTATAACACTATACTTCACTTCAACGGCGTTTGGGCTAGTTTAAGAAAAACGTGCTACGGAAAATGCAAATATGAACAGTGTCTGAAGGTTAAGACACATGTTCTCACCTGTTCTGTATGTCCAAACTGAGAGCCTAGCTGCACCAAGTGTTCAGGTCGGATAAAACCGTCTGAGTCGTCGTCACACACGTCAAACACCTCCTTGAGTTTCGTCACTAATGCCAGCAGACGCTCCGGCTCAGGAATAAAGTCTTCGTCCATCTTTTTAGTGCTTTCTTCTTCTTCTTTCAGCGTGTTTCATCCCGACGTGACTCCATGTTGTTTGAAAACAGCTCGAGTTGCGCGCGTGTGACACATAGCTGACTGTGGATGATGCTGGTGCCGCGCGCGAGAGGAGGAGTGATGTTGATGGACGGATGATATGTCCCAACCCGGAAGTGAAGGTAAGCACAGCTGTGCTCTTCATCACCAGAAGTGTGTAAAAGTCCACCTCCCACTCAGTTTATCTTCACTTTTTCAGCCTCACTGAAGTGTTTGAAGATGCTCATTGCCATAGCAACCAATATTATTAGCAATGAGTCACAGTGAGAAAATGAGGAGTCCAATCTAAGCATAATTAGGGTATTACAGGCTATAGTCTACCCTGTCATGCCATAAAATGATCATAAGAAAAGGTAAAGGTAGATTTGCAAAAGTGTAAAAAGTGGCATGTTAATAAAAGCTGATCTAGATATAACCTATACTAACTTAAATAAGACAAGAGTCTACACAGCCATGCTAGCAGCTCTTCTTTGCCTTTGAGCTAAATGCTAACAGCAGCATGCTAACATGCTCAAAATGAAAAGGCTAACATGCTCTTTTATAAACTTAAGTATAATGTTGACTATGCTCACAATCATAATTTAGTGTGTTAGAATTCTGACATCTGGTGATGAACAACAAAGCCAAAATACAGCTGAGACTAATGGGAATTTTATTAGTTTTGATTCAAGTTGGCCTAAAAGAGCTGTTAGTGGCCAAGTTGACACCTCGGGGGCTGAAAAATGAAGCCAACACAGAGGTGCCAAAAACTGTAGTTCCTCGAATGGCCACTTGGGGCTGGCTCCAAAAACAAGTCAATCTCTAAAGACTCCCATATTAAAAATTCCAACTTAACAGCAGAATTAAGTTTACAGCCTGGTACAAAAATAGTTTTGGTTTCTATTGCTAATTTTTCTGTTAATGACACCTGTATGCGGGGGCAGGGGTTTATATAACTCACTAGTATTAAGGGCATGTCTGCTAAGTGACAAGTGTGTCACAGGTGGCTAGCTGCTGGCAGCCTCTGGTCCACTCATACACTGGACTCTTTTCATTTTTGGATTACACAGGAGTTAGCAGAGGCAGGCACTGCCAAAATGACAACAGATAGAGCCACCACACTCAAAGCTTCAGAAACCTATGGGTGATGTCATAGAAGGTCCATCCACCAGTTGTTATACAGTCTATGGTGCTTGAAGAGAAATCAGGGCATCACCTATAAATATCTATAATATATAATATATATCACCTATATCTTTAGGGAGACATCAATGCCTGTACCAGATCTTATGGTGATCACTTGAGGAAAGGTCAGAGGATCACCAAAGTCAGTAGGCTTTATTGTCTGTTATCCATGAACAAAAATGTTACAAAACTTGGTGCCCATCCATCAAGTAGATGTTGAGGAATTTCACAGGATAAATGGAAATTTGACCTGCAGGTGGCACTAGAGTAAAGTCAGGGAATAAGCAGTCTCATTATGGATTCATCATCTGGGCACTATGGATATCCATAGCAAATTTTATGGCAATCCATCTCCATCCAATAGTTGTTTATTTCACCAGTGGGGCACGCTGGTGGCTCTGTTGGTAGGGTGTGCGCCCCATGCACAGAGGTTATAAGTCCTCAGCAGCAGCACAGGTTAAATTCCAGCCTGCAGCCCTTTGCTGCATGTTGTGCCCCCATTCTTCCCCTCTTTCTTGTGTATCTCAAGTTGTCTTATCACAAGTAAGTAAGTAAGTATTTCAGTCTGCATTGAAGTGGTGGTCAACAAGACTGTTGTTGATTTTGCTGTTGGCATGGCTGAAAATAAAAAGAGAACAACTTTGCACACAAGCCTACAGTAAGAAGAAGACACAGAGTTAACTGACAGTTGCAGGCAGTGTGTTTTTGTAATTAGCTTCAAGCACTTATAGGGCATTACCAAACAAATTTGCATTTATTTAGATTAACACAAACTCATTGTCACACAGTTAATCTGTTCTCACGGTTTCATAAAGGATGAGTGTTACAGTGCCTTCAAACTGACTCTGATTTTATTTTTAACCGAGGTCTGCAATGTTGATGTTGTTCTGGGATCGATGTGGCTCTTGCTTGGCCAAAACCATCTGCATTTTTCTCTGAGCCAAGGAAGCTCACTCTTTCAATTATGGAAATGGCCTGAGACGAAGAAATCAGTCTTGTCACAACAAATATCCTTTGCCACATCTTCAAGGTTGAGCTCTACATACATATGACAGAACAGATTTTGTTAAAATATATTTGCACTGTCAAGACAGTGCCACAGCTGTGAAATGTTATTTTAATTCAGGTCTTTAAAATGCAAAAAACCAGGCCAAGAATAAAGCTGTGATGTCTGGACAACAGAACAAAAGTGGCATGTGACTTTTTCCAGTTTACGGAAAATGGATTTTATTCCCACATTCTCAAAAAATGTTTGTGGTGGTTGGTGATCTTAAATCATATGTACCTTCCTCCTGTTTCTGTTAGCTTTTTTTGTGTTATTTGCGCATACAAGGCTGTATTTCTCAATACACTTACATTTTAGCATCTTACCAGAGACAGTTTTACACTCAGGATGGAAGATGAATGTTATTAATAAGCTAGTGGAACAGAAGAGCAGCAGCTCCTCGACCGCATGCAAGGAGCAGATGTAAAATCACAGATTTATAAGCGAGATGCTGTGCTGCTGTCTGAGAAAACACAACATTTGTTATTGTACTACATGCTGTTAGTAGCTTTTATGATGCTGAAATATAACCCATACTTTGTTGTGTAATGTAGCAGTGTAGTATTTACAGTGTTATACCTAATGATTGTCTCCTAGTGGATTTAAGAGACAGACGTTTGTATTTTTGGAAACCAGTATGTCTCATAATGTTTACTATGCCACATATTGCATAAAGAAAAGAAATTTATCTCTTTACACTCTTTCTCTTTACAATTCCTGAAAATAATCATGGTTAAAATGGGGAAAATTTGTAGTTTATTTAGAAAATGATTCAGAGGTGGATCTTTTTATGGAACAAATCTCGTCTACTTCCTCAAAAATATGCAGCTCAACACCAGTAGCCACTAGTTTTTCTCTTCTGTATGAGTCATGCGTCATCGTGTTCGCTTCCCAGTAGGTCCTTGTTTGTAACACTTCAAATATAAATTTTTGGAAGAGAGTCTTGAAAGAAAAAGTGGCAGATGTTTTTTTTTTAAGTTGTCCTGTTCAAAACAGCTTTCAAAACCAAATGTTTTAAAATGGTGTTACAGTGTTTCATCTGATCACTTTTTGTAATACCATGTTTGCACTCAAATTAGTGCCTATATGTGGGTTATGAAGGCTCTTAAAGAAAAGGTGACAGGCATTCTGCAGGATCCACCTTGAGGATATTTTATTGTAGATTAGATTTACTGCTCTTCTATTGCTGGCTTAACTGTCAGCAGAGTAAATGTTCGTTTTGGTGAACTGATAATGAAATACGACTCTTCATTTTGCTGGGCGCTGGTAGAAGTTCCAAGGGTAATGTGATTTAGATCCACTCTCATCTTAAGGGATATTTACCACTATCAGATAAATAACATATTTAATTTCAAGTTTGATTTAGGCTTGAGTTCTCATCACTCTGTTGTGCAAACTAAACCTTCTACTTTAGAGTTGTTGACATAGTTTATAAACATCTTGGTTCCGTCCTAATGACCTAATTCTCTGTTACTTTTATCCACTTTCTCTTTTCTACATCTGCAGCTGATGTGGCTGCCACACACTATTTTCCCACACTTTTAAGGCTACTTCTAACAACAAAGAACAAGCTTTTGTTTAGACTCTAATATGCTTGTTTCCAGGCCACTTTATTGTAAATGCATAAATGTGCTAAATGCACAGATGCATAAAAGGCACCATACTTTGCAGAAGTGGGACCAAGTCATTGTTTTGTAAGCCACAAATAAGTCTCGGGTCTTTGCACTCAAGTCTTAAACTTTGATTTTCAAACAAGTTATACTGCTCTCTTCACCAAAAGCAATGCTATTTTAACAACAGAGTTTCAACTTACTCTTTGTTTCTGTAATTTTTGACCGACATGTTTTCCATACTGCCATTCATTTTTTGTTGACCATTTTTTGTATATGAACGAAATTATCTGTGGTATAATTTTTTCCAGCTTGATTTGGAAACTGCCAGATTGGTTCAAACAAAGTGGATTTGGGAAATTAAGTGTCGGCTTGCTGAGAGTGAGCAGTGTTAATGTTAGTTGATACAGGAAATGAAAAATCGTGGCACACTTAAAATAACATACTGTAAGCTACTTTTAATCTTTAGGCTTGGGGAAGTATCAAATAGTCAAAATGCTCAAGTCCAAGTGAGGTCATGAGTCGCTGGTGTTAAATTTCAAGATGAGCTGCAAGTCCTGATTTTGTCAATTCGAGTCTAAAATCATCCAGTCAAATCAACGATGACGACTAAACAGACGACAGAACAAGAAAACCAATGAAATAATTAATCACCATGATAGTATTTCATGACGCTATTTTATATTAAACATCTCTGTACTCAGCTTGACTCACAACAACATTGAATTCCCCCCTGTTTTATTATATCACAGAAAATTAAACTTTTGTGTCAGGGTGACATCTTTCACACTGATGTTGAATTGTAGCACAAATTTAACTTAGCAGATCATTCATAGTCAATGTGTCTGAGTGTTTGGGGAGCCGCATAAATACAACCCATTATCAAGCACATTGATCTGTCACATCCTAATGACACTGGATGACATCTTAGGAATATTTTCTTTACTGTGTCTCAATTAATGTGCTGACAAAGAAATACTTCTCACATGCGAGTTACTGAAACACAGGCCTGACACTATTTATTCTCATGTTACCATGAATTCAACCAAAAAAGGAAGTCTGTTTATGAGTTTTACTTCCCCCGTCATTCTGTCCTCAAGAGGATGTCTTACGTACTGAGAAAACACAGAGAGAGAGAGAGAGTGAGAGAGAGAGAGAGAGAGAACAGTCCGTGTTCATCTGTGTTTTCTGACTTCAACCATTCAGTCTTCTTCTGGTGTCAAACATGCAGGTTGTTAGTGGTGGACAGTTACTTTGGATATACACTCATTTATTTACTTCTCTACAACTTTGGGGTAAGTATCGTGGTGTTTCTAAACTGATTATTTCTTTTGTTTTGTCTAACAGTCAATAATATACAATTTGTCTCCAGTAGAAAAATATTTTTGTAGATGAAAAAGAAGTAAAAAATAATGAAAATATAAAATATCACAAACAATTGTGGCTGCTGTAAATGTACTACATCTTTAAGCTGAAGTTAATATTTCTATTTTGAGCACCATGTTCCATTTTAAATTTTCTCATGAGCTACAAACTTCGGTTTGGTACAAAGTGAGTGTCATCATATGTAGCAATCACAGCTGTGCTTTTACCGACACATCTGCTGCACTGTTGCTCCAGCTCAAAAGGAATTTGTGAAACACAACTGATTGCTGCTGTATGTATGTTTTCCCTTTTCTCACTTGTCTAGGAAGGCTGTCAGCTTCCACTTCCTCTCCCGCTCTTCCGCCACCTGAACTTAACATCAATTTAAGGTCAAAGGACTCGGTGACTCTGGTCTGCCGGGCCCCAGAGGGGAACCGTGGGGTGCTGTTCATGTTGTACAAATCCACAGAAAAGGTAAAAGGATGTGTGTGTTTTTTTCTGTTGCATTGTGTGCTGCCACCAAGCTCCTGTGATTTTATGTTTCTCTGTGCTTCTCTTCGTGCATTTAGGTGGACTCTCGTGAGCTGCAGTCTGGCGCTGAGGAGGTCCAGTTCACAGTGACGTTAACAGGAGTGGACTCAGTCGAAGCTGACCTCTACTGCTGTTTGTACAAGGACCAGGGGGGTCGTTACAGCGCCTTCAGTCCCTATTTGGAGCTGAAGCGCCAGAAAGGTTTTACTTGCATTCAAACTTATTACACACAATTCATGGTTGTATTACATAGAACGGTAGCTGTAGCTCCACATTTTACTGCACACAAAAGAGTTTGTAGGGCTGATCAGTTCAATCCACACCCGGTCATGATTCTACATGTGGTATAAAATAATAAACACTCCCATCCGCTCCTCAGCACACAGGTGCTCTCTGTGGTTTCTTATTGTCATCTGCTCTGTGGGTGTGTAGTGGTAGTTACATCCTGCACTTCATATAGAAACCACACACTCACTCACCCACACACACAAAACATCAAACACAATATAAGCTTCCAGTACTGACGGTTAGAGAGAGAGAGAGAGAGGGGTTTGGCCTTCAACTGTAGCAAATCAAAGTAGTCATCATTATAATAGGTTTTTTTTGTGAATTTATGCCATCAAATAAAATATGATAAAGTAATGAGACCACTGCAATATAGAGATTATCAACTCAGTAAAGTGGTGAGTGAAACAAAGTTAAATGAATATTGATTTATGTAAGAGAAATTTAAATAATGTAATGAGCATAAAGCATAAAGAGCAAGCAAGTCAGCATAGAGACAAAGACAGGGTGGATGTAATACTGAGATTTTGTTACAGTTTCTTTAAGTGTTTCTCAGCCTAGGTAAGGGAAAACATGACACTGTCATGGTGGACCGCCAGGTATATAACATGTTGTGAAGTCCTCTCTTGCTCTGTTCTTGTCCAGATGCTGCCCCTACTCGCCCCATGCCCTCTTTCCCTCCTCCTGTCCTGTCTGTGCAGCCCTCTAATGGTATGGTAAAACGTGGGGACATGCTGTCCTTCAGCTGCTCAGTCCCCCCCTTTCCGTCCCAGTCTCAGTCCCAGTCTAGCTTGAACAACAAACCAGTTACCTTCGTTTTGGTGAGGACTGCTGAGCGAACAGGGGAAACATCCGCTATCCACCATGCTCCGGCCAGTCAGGTATCAAGCCCTAATCCTCAGCCAGGAGTCTTCAGTGTGGGGCCAGTGAAGGGAGGAGAGGCGGGTCAGTACACCTGCCTCTACCAGATCACCAAGAAAAGAGGATTAGTTAATTCAACCATCAGCAACATGGTCCAAGTCACTATTACAGGTGAGGATGTTCCACATGACTTTTTGCGTAAATATAAAATAAAATAAAACAAAAACAAATCTTGCTCCTCTCATTTTCTCCCTTATTCTTGGCCCTAACACTCTTCCATATAAACCTGCATCTTTGCCACTTACTGGACTTATAGTATAGTATACTAAAATATTTTAGTCACCTGGATTAATAACAGTATGCATGGATAAAATTTGCAAAGGAGGTGAATAGTGACAAGCATTTGTATACAAAAATTAGTGAAAATATTAGAATTCTTTTTGTCATTATGTTTTTCATCTGCAGATTTTTTCAACTAATCAATGTATTGTTTTATTTTTTAAAATGTCAGAAAACAGATCCACTATTACAGTTTCTCAAAATACAACTTGTTGTAGTTTAATTGCTTGTTTTGTGTGACCAGCAGTCCAAAACCCCACTAATATTTAGCTTACTCTCACATAAGAAAAAGAAAACCAGGAAATATATACATTATGTAAGTGAGGTAGTGCCATTAGCAAGAACAAATCTGAATCAGAGAAATAAAACAATATTTTTTGATTGTTTCACACCACACCGCTGTACAATGCTGGATTTTTTGTAAAAACAGCCGAAGTGAGCCTTCATCCTGTCTCTGTGTCTTCAGTCTGCTCTGCCTGTGTGTGTGTGTGTGTGTGTGTGTGTGCGCGCGCATGCGTGCGTGTGTATCTCTCATTGAGTAAAGGACAGAGATGAAGACGGCAGTGTAACCCGATGGCTGACACCCAGAAAAGTCTCAAGCACAGCAAAATAATGAGAAAATAAGAAAATGCAGGCAGTCTACAAGTTGTTTTTTTAAAGGAAAATTCTGCATTTAATATACCTTAAAGGATGGCATTAATTGATATCCACTGCATTTTGTCTGTTGCCAGATGCGTTGCCAGTGCCCACCCTTGTTTTCCAGCAGCAGACAGATGTGTGGCATTTGCTCTGCACAGGGTCTCCTGCATACCCCGGCGCTGTGTTCTCCCTCTACCTTCGTGACAATGAATTTCCTGTCGCCACTCACCACGCCACCATGACCCAGCATCAGGCCACCTTCTCAGTGCCAGTCCAGGACTCTCCAGTGGCTTTCTACCATTGCCAGTACAGCATCCTCCTGGGAAATAAATGGAGCGAATCTGAGCACAGCCTCCCTTTACCTGTAACTAAAGGTATGGTTTTAAGGCTGTGCCTGTATGTGTGTGGTTTAGTTAGAGTATAATTGAAGGCAAAATGTAACTGTTTGCTTCTTTTCTTGTTTTTCAGGAAGTCCTCCTCCAGCATCAACAGGTAGGCCTACAATAGCATCTTATATAAAATTCTATCTGATGTTAATTTTGTGTGGCAGGACAAGAAGACAAAAATTACTCAGATTTTCTGCCAATTTAAAATGTATCACATCTGTCTGAGCTGCAAGGAAATCCATTATTGAGCAATTGAAGTAGCTCCCCAGAATTGCACTTCTACTCCAGTGACCATGAATAGACTTATTTATATATCTCTTTTTTGTGTCTCACAATAATGCGGGTGTGATGTCTGCAGATGCGTCTGGTGTGGACTGGCCTCTTGTACTGGGCTCTTTCTCTGCAGTGGTATTGTTCCTCTCTTCAGTGGCACTTGTGGCTGTGGTTGCACACAGAAAGGGTATTTCACACATGAATCTCCACTTTCTCACTGATGCATTAACACTGCCATGATTGTCTTCCTCTGTGAAATGTGTCATTTCCTCTCTTTTGTCGCTTTTCATCCTTTCTATAGTAAAAGCAGCAGCCGAGGAGAAGAGGAAAAGGTATCGTCTGTTTTTAGAGCTCATTAGTCTTGAAGATGATAAAGTTTAGACCAATAAATGATCACTGTGTCTGTGCAGAATAATTTTGTCTTCCTGAAGTAATTGTCAACGTGAGATTTACTGTGAGCTCCATGACAGCTATGATATATAAACATTTAGAGGCAGCATTAACTGCAGACATTTTCCTCAAGTTGGCAACAAAAGAAATGGTTTATAATTCCTCTGAATTTGCTTGAATATGATGTATAATTCAAACGTGTATAATGGATAGCAAAGAAATCCCTCTCCCACAATCTGAATATTCATTTCATGTTGCAGGCTTTCTTTTACACAACTTTGATTTGGGGTTATCAAATTGATTTTCATGTAACTCAGTACATAATACACATTACTGCACTGCTGCATTGAAAATGTGGTATAAAATGTTGCTGTGTTCAACTGTTTCAGACAAGAAGCACAATTCTGGACTCAAGTACATGCTAAGGACCATGTTGTTGGTGAGTTTAGGATGATATTATTGCCAGTCAATAGTCTATTCATTCAGTTTTCTCTAGTGTCTTAAAGGTGATTTTAAAGCAACATTATGCAAGATTTGATATTTCTTGTGATTTGGTGCCCCGCAGTTTCAGAGTGTGATTCACTGGTACACTGTTGCTGTAAATACGGACAGGTGTACATGTGTATTTGTTATGATGACAATACTACTTTGCTAACATATGCCAAACACCAAGGAAGTGCCACAACACAAGACATAGCAAACAAGCTAATAATCCAGCAGCAAAAAGGCCAGCTTGGTATTTTATTTCATTAGGAAACCACATCACAGAGAGTTGAGGTGGATTGCAAAATATGAGCCATTTTCCCCCAAATCAGTGACATAGTTGGTTGTGATTTAGTGCCATAAAGCGTCACGCACTTCTCTCAGCCCAGACACCAAAGTTATAGTGTGAGAACAGGCATACAGGGCACAGAGTGGTGGGAATGACAGAGGCTGCATTCACCCCACAACAAGTCAGATTTTGAAACTGCACAGTGTTGCTTTACTAGTACTGCAGTATATTGCACGGATATTCCAAGAGAAGAGATAAACTGATACAAAGACAAACTGATTTTTTGTTTGTATTTGTTTTCCAGACCTGACCTTAAGACGCACAAGCTACAATTCTCAGGTAAATATTCAATCAATACCTGACTCTACAACGCTGATAAAATTCTTGGATGATTTATCAACGATGTTTAAACTTGCAGTAATTTCTTTTTCTTTTGAACTATTACAACACTTTGAGTTAAAGGATAGAGCTGTCTGGGTTTTTGTTTTAGTCATCAAATTAAAAGCATTCAGTCTGAAGCACATTGGGTCCCACAGATGAACAACAGATATTTACCTGAAAGAACTAGGAGTACTTTGCACACTCAGATGATAGGAAATAATACATTTGTTAGAGACTGTTTTCAGCTGTGGATTAATACGCATCTGGTCTTTTGAGTATTTAAGAGATAAGAGGGACTTTATTGTCATCCATCTGTGTAGTCCAGTACATTTACAACAGCAGGAAAATGTCCATGTGATCCCCTAAATAATAGGCTTTGGATATGCAATTCTTGTTTGTAGGATGAATTCATTCCTTTTTTGTCTTTTCATTGGATTTTTTGACAATAAGAAAATCATGTAATACCACCAGACTCACCATTTGTGCGTGTTGCAATAGCTGGTGTTTAAGGTTTATCATGTGCGCGTTCTTCTCTTCATCTTCCTCTTTTCTTTTGGTATTTCTGGTATTTCTGCAGCCTTAATGTTTCTCCTGTTGATTCACTTTGACAAACAACTGTAAACTTCCCTGATCTCTTAGCTGTAAACATACGTGTGCATGTACACACACACACACACACACACACACACACACACACACACACACACACACACACACACACACACACACATACATACAAACAGTACAAACCAAGCATAGTGTCAACCCACACATATTAGTGGTGTCGTGCAGGGTTTGGATCTGCCTCTCATTAGCTGTAATCAATTAGCTTGATGAAAGGCTCTCATTAGACTAAAGGCTCTCTCTGTCTCTCTGTGTTACTGAACAACCATCTTAGAGGGCAGGACGCTGTCATCACCAGCTGATGGAAAGACTAACCAGCTATCATGAAAACAGCCATGACAGGAAGTGGATATTTCCTGTAATATCAGAAGTCTTAGCTGTGATCTGGAGTGTCATTTTATTGGTCTATTTTTGTCAATTATATCCTGTTTTATTACTGTTGCATTACAGTTCAGGGTGTGAATGTCACTGACTGAGACAATTTTATACATGTTAAAGGATACAATTAGAATTTTTTTAAATAGCTAATGATTCGGCACTATATGATTTAGCCTTGTCACAATAGTGTACAATACAAGCAGGGGGAGAGAGAAAACTGAGAAAATTATGCCAAATATGAAACGTGCCCGTCCTAACGTGGTCGATATGCTAGTGCTGCATCGATTTTTTTCCGATTCATGGTCAGTGTTACAAATTACAGTCAGATGCATCGGATGCATGAGTGAATCGTCACACCCCTAATACAGTAAAGACTCAAGGTTGTTTTAAATTGAATGGCAACTGCAAATAACTTTTAAAACTTTTAATATTTGCCCAGTAATATGAAATATACAAGTATTAATGCCAGGCATAAAGAAAAAACTAAATCAAGGAGGTAGATTTTTTTTATTGTTCATTTTGAGAAATAAGTCAAAATGTTAAAAAAAAAGTCGAACTACTGCTCCGACTTTCTTCTAAAAATTGTAATTTAAGTCTCAACATTTTCTCTTTTTATGTGTTTTTTTAATTTGTTTCCCATCTTTGTATTAAACCTGATTATGTGTACATTTTGAGTTTAATACAAAAAATATTCCTCTTGATTTATTTTTTCTTACTAATTTTTCACTAATACTGAAATTTTGATGCAATTCTCAGCTTTTCTTGAAATTTTAGACTTGACTCTTGAAACTCAAAATCCTTTCATTTTTTCCCTTTATGTTTGGCACTAACACTCTTCTGTACATTAAAGGGTTAAATGAAGAGTGCGTTGCAGATTTGTGAACAAAGTGCTAGGCAGAAAATGTGTTTGTACTTTTGCTGTCTTTGAATGAGGCGTGGTTGCATATGTTTAAAGTTTAAAGTTGATGCTTTTGTCTAAGCATTCACTTTCAGTGTGTAAGCAGTGGGTAAAAACTGTGACAATAGAGAAAGACTCCATTGGGAGAAGGATAGTACAGGATCTCCTTGGAGTCTGGATGCTGGATGTGGTGGTAGGGTGAAGCCTTCATGTGCTTGATAGAAACATTTAGCTTGAACCTCCTTGGACATACCTTGGAGGTGATGGGGAGGTCTGAAAGACAACAAGGACAAATATGCAATAATATTTAAAGACATTAGCAGAAACATTATTTGTGTGTTATAAAGCTGCAATGAATAGTCGACTAATGAATTAGTCTATTGATAGAAAAATAATCACCATCTATTTTTCATGCAAAAATGGCAGAAAATGCTGTTTTCAGCCTCTCAAATAGTGAGATTTCCTGCTTTTTTTCTGTTTGTTATCATACTAAACTTAATATCTTCAGGTTTTGGACTGAGAAAACAAGATATTTACAGACATCAGCTTGGAAAATTGGATGGACATTTTTACTATGAATTTTATGGACCAATTATTAACAATTATTTGATTAATGTGCAAAGTAATTGGCAGATAAATCAATACTGAAAATAATCATTAGTTGCAGCACTAGTCTGTTACGGTGACATCAGAAATTATGAATAGAGGGAATTTAACAGCGTGGGAAAGAAGAGGTACAAGATGAAGTTAAAACAGGTTGAAATTCACCCACAGAGGAGTAACAGCAGAACATAACTTCCTTATTTAAGTTTAGCTAAAATATGCTATCTCATGCTATGCTGAGATCTCTAACAGCTTGTATGTGTGTGTTTGTGTATGTGTGTGTGTGCAGGACTGGGACACAACTACAGAGACACCCACCAGATCCCCTTTATGGAACTCGCTGTCCACGTTCACAACCCCGATCCATTAGAAATGTTTATTTTCTCTCTTTTTGTGTTTATACTTTATTCCAGTTTATCAGTGTAGCATCAGTTGGGGTTACACAGCAGGACAGGAAGGGCTATTTCCACAGTTCCGATTTCATGTGTAAGACTAAAATTGTACAATTTGACAGGATGTGATCTTCTTTGATCTTGTTGTTACTGAGCCAGTGTATGTAAAAACAGATTTTATTATTATTATTGTAAAATTTATGTGTCTTCCTTTTGAAGGGATAGTTTGGATGTTTTATTATCAGATAAATATACTTGAAGTAAAAGTAAAACGTTCCCTGTCAGTGTTATTATGTCTGATGTTTTGAAGTGAGTGTATGAAGTATGCAGAATCAGTGAGTTACCTACAGCACATGGCGGTCGGCACACTCACAGTTTGGAGACACAGCAGGAGTTCTGGTGTAGGAGGCTAAACAATGAACTTCTGTGTTAGCCGCTCAAAACAACAATATCAGTTAAAGTGTAAACTATATTTATTTTCAAGACTTAACCTTGTTGTCAGACAGGCTTTTCTGTCAGGAAACCACCATGATATAACTGCTGCCTGTTTCTGTTACTGTGTGAATTGAGAGTTTTTAATGATTAGTTCACATTAACTCAAGTCACACAAAAAACATGAACAAAGTAACCCATCAAAAAAGAATGGAGACCAGAAACTCCTGTGTTCTGCAAGGTCAAATTTACCTTTTTTGTTAAAGGAATCTGGTTGTAGCTTCCCACACTGGTGAACCTGCTGCTTCTACAAACTGGGGGCCGTGCTGAATGCCGACTACTCGTGATACACTGATTATGGCTAAGTTCCTCATACAACACACACTTCAAAAGTTTGGTTCTTTTTTTGACAGACGGTTCCTGCCTGAGGCCTGAGGCAGAGTAATTCAGAAATATGGGGTCAAAAAAAGATTTATATCACAAACAGAGGTGGGACACATTACAGTACACACATTCTTTACTCAAATACAAGTACAGACTCTTGAGTAAAAAGACCCATTACTGTTAAAACTAGAAATTCTGATTAATCTTCTTCACTCAAAAAATTAAAAAGTACAGGCTCTGAAATGTACTCAAAGTAGCCCTCTGAATGACATTTCTACCAGCTGTTCCAGTGCAAAGCTAACTGAACCTCATCTTTTCTCTGTTGTTGTGTCTCCTTCTCTGTCTCTTTGGTCTTGTAACATCTTTTACATCCTTTTAGTCTTGTTACATCTGTCGTGTGTGTTATGCACTGGTGGACATCATCTTTTCCACGTCTCATTGTGCTATCCATTTAGCTTGAAATCGATCTTGATGCTGGTCAGGTGGCGAACAATGACGCAAAATAAAAATAATCAACAATTCACCTCAAATGCATTACAACTGAAGTAACAATCCTGCTTTGAAAATGTAAGCAGTACAAATTACATATATTTTGTGTTAAAATGTAGGGAGTAAAAGTACAGAACATGCATTTATACTTCATTACTTCCCTGCTCACAAATATAATATGTGTTGTGCTGTGAGGGAAATGACAATTAACAACGCTTAGTGAAATCAGCCTGCTGTAGTTTTGCTAAATTTTCTGCAGAGGGCACCGTTTAGATATGATTTGAATGTAAAAACACACCTACAGCACAGCATACAAAGCAGGTCCTGTGTTTAGTGGAACAATGCGAGCATGAGGCCAAGCAATCCTGGTGTATCCACAGTAATACGACAACCACTGATAGGTGCTGCGGGCACCTTTCATCATGTGATCATGGCACAAGCATTAACCCTTTAGACATTGTGTTTGATCCCTCATATCTATTATTCTTCATATCATTTTCTTCTGTTATGAATTAATGTGCTGTGACTTGAATACTGTGTGAAAGCAAAAAGGTAAAAAGACTCAGGAGGGAGATACACACACCTGTTTATGTGGTTTTTATGGTGGACAATAACTCAGCAGAGAATGGCTGGCATTGTACTTCAGGAAGTAGCAGAAAGCCAACACTGTGACAGTACTGAGTTTTATTACATTTTACTGACCTACTATGGCAACACGGGGCTTTTCTCTCTGTGGCAGACATGCACACAGGGAATATATTTATTCATTCCTCTTTCATGCACACAGACAAAAACAACATGAAATGGGAGGATGGAGGATGAATTTAAGGATTGCAAAGGCTGCATGATGTCTCGCTCATATTCACATCTGAGTCATAGTTTACTCGTCCTGTATTGTCACACACATGCATATGTACACAGTGAAGATATTCAGCTCCAGATAATGGCATTAGGCAGATATATTTGAATAAGAGGCAGAATAAGAGATAAGAGTCCTGAGCTATGTGAGGTTGATAAGCTCAAGTAACCTCACCCTATGTGTCTCTGTGCGTGCATATGTGACACACTTATGAGTCACATCTAAATTAAACCATTTTCACAATCTTGATGCAGTAATTGCACTTTTAATGCCACCCCGTGCTGTGTCTCCAGTGCATTAGCTAAAGGAGTGTATGCAGGACATGAAGGTGTGTACCGAAAAGACCGTGGGAGGTGTTGGCAGTTCATCTACACCCTGAAATATTTCTCAGCCAGTTGGGGTTGATAATTTAATTTAATCTGATGCAATGCACTTCATTAATTCAGTAAGTCATGACTGAAGCTAGGTTGGGTAGCGAATTATCATCTTAAATAAATGATGACAAAGAAAAACACTGTTGCTTTGTCCATTTTTCTGACCACTTTGGACACATTAGCTCAAGGCCTTTTCTGTCTCAGTCAGTGGCTTCACAGGAGCACTCTGTAATAATATAAATCAGACAGCCTTGTAACATACATCACATTTCAAGGGCAAAAGCAAATCTGAATGTGGAACATTTTTTAGCAGATATGCAAAGCGTGAAATATGAGCACAATCTTCAAAAGTAATGTTACACCATTTTGCACTCTTCGCTACCTACCTGCTGAGCCGACTGTGTTTGGCAAAACATTCAGACAAAAACACAAAACAGAGCCTGCATTATACAGTAGTTGTCCGTCTGGTTTTTGACCTCTACACATTTATCCAGAGTCATTTTTGATTAACTGTAGGATTACTAAAATTAAGATTAAAAGAGGTCTGAAAAGTGATCTGTTATGGAATGGTAACTGCAAAGAAAATCATTGTTAAGATCTGGAACAAAGAGATATCCCCCAGTTTTGAAAGCTGACTCACAGAGGAGAAAATAAAATATGAGATGTTAGATAAATCAAGAAGGTTTAAGCAAATATGACAGCCCTTCCATCACTACATCACAGTGCTGAGGGAATCTACATGACACCTCAATAACTTACATTTTCAGTTAAACATTTGTCTCAGTGTATTTCTTAAAACAATTCAATTGTATAAGCAAATGATCATAGAAACAGGCACCACAGCGATGCTCTTTCTTTTTCTCTGAGTTTTGTAATGTATCAGTTTTTGTTTCATTCAGTATTTTATTTAAGTCATGGAAAATCTTCACACAGGCATCAGTTACCATGGTAACTGACCCAGAATTTAACATAGCCAAGTCCTGTCCTCTGGAGGTCACGTCTGGGGGACGAACAACAGGTGTTTGTTTGCTGTCCTGACAGTGGAGGTGGTCTGAGAGTACAGCCTGCTGACTTTTACCAGACCATTACATCACTGTCACTGCTCATTATGTCTGTCTTGTTAATGCAGTTTTTTGGGTTAATCTTTCTCATGATGTGTCAGGCCACATGACCGCTGGCTTTGTCAGGCAGAGGTAATCAGTGATGATGAATATCGCAACTAACTTCATCTTAAGAAGCAATTTTGCTTGTTATCGAGTCTGTTTATCTTATTATCTAGGCTCATTTTTTATTTTGAAAGAACAACTTAAAAAATGCCAGGTGTGAGATCATTTCACCTGTTTGCTATACAATAATTATATTTTTTCTGTTTTTAATCTTCTGAAAGGACTAGTGTGTAGGATTAAGTGGCATCCAGTTGTTAGCTAGGAGATTGCAAACAGCTTCTCGCACCCTCTCCTTCCAGGCATGCAGTAGAACCTATGATGAAAAGATGAAAAGCTGCATCTAGAGCCAGTGTTTGGTTTGTCTCTTCTGGGCTGCCGAAGAAACATGGTGGTGCAACATGGCGGACTACAAGGAAGGGGACCTGTGCTGCCTGCAGATATAAACAACTCAACTCAATAAACAACTGCTATTTTAGGGATCCAGCGCATGACTGAAGGCTGCACTTTCACATTAAACTGTAGAACATAATTCCCACAACACTCGCAAGGTGCCATTAGTTATAGAAGTTGTCATTTCTAACCTGACAGATGCTTGATGTTTTGTTTAAAGACAGTGGTGCCAGAAAAAGGACAAACAAACTTATTTGGAACAGATACTTTCCTGAAATATTTTTTTAAGAAAAATATTTTTATATATATTTAGTAAGACACAATAATAAAAAAAAACATAATATTAGATATGTAAAGATGGTGCTATGTGTTTGCAGTGAATATTAGATAGATCTTTTCCTCTCCATATAGTAAAACAGACTGCATACAATTTGTTGTCACAGGTTTATGTTGATTCTCTGTGACTCAGCTCTGACATTTTATTCCCCCTTCTCTTCAACATCAAAGCCACACACCCACATCGAGCATTATGATGTGCAAAAGGCTCATATGTGCGGAAATCAAAGGAATAATCTTTGAATCTCTTTTATTGTGTGTTGACAGAACACACATATAAAACATAGTGACTGGAGACTCGAGTCTGTAGTATCCGACTCACACTATAGTGACTGCTTGAATTGTCTGATTGCATAGACAGATGTAATATTAGCCAATTTGCACATAAATAACTATAGCAGTGGAGTAAAGAAATACAGCATAAAATATCTGGTAACACCTTCTATGACACCAATGTCTATAATGCATTATAAACATACTTATAATGTATTATGCTGTACTTATAAAAGTATGTAATTATAGCCATAAGCACTCATAAATATTCATAATGCTTTATCACATTCATAACACATCAAAAAGCATTTTACTTTTGACTTATCAGGTCAATTATCATAATTATTCATAACTGCTCATCACTCAGTGACCCCCCCACAAGGACCATAGTGTATTATAACTCCCATTGTTGCCATACATTATAACTATCTCATAGTCAGTTATAATACATTACAAGCTGGTTATAAGCGATCGCTGTTTGCTTTAAGTATGCAAGAAAAACACAAAATGTAAAAATTATTCATGTTTAATGGGTCATGACAGAACTTGAGAACTCTGACAGAACTTTTTATGATAACAAGTTAATGTTGGACATTTACATTTCACTAATGTATTGTTTGCATTATAAATATTTTATAATGCATTATAATCATGATATAGTATATTACAAAATGCTTATAATGTATTATAACTATAGAATTATACTATAATCCCTGCCAAAAAATGTCAGTGAGTGATCAGCAATCATTAAGTATTATCATAATTGACCTTATAAGTCATTATATAATGCTTTATAATGTGTTATGATTATTGTTTTAAAGCATGAATAGCATGAATATAATATGCTTATATCGCTGTATGTCTATAATGCATTACAGACATGGGCATCATAAGAAGTGTTACCAAATATTTTACTAAAGCATTATTTTAGTAAAATAATGAAGCAGTTATTCACTGATAATGCATTATAATGCTTAGGTTGGTAATATCCTGCAAAAATCTATGTAATTTGTTAATTGGTTACATTTTCAGTTGATTCCTAATATAACAGTCTTTTCATCAGAGCATGGCAGGTCCGCTCAGCATACTAAGATACATTTTAACATTATAAAGGTTTTCAATGAGACATGAATGATGGAGACATTTAATCTGAGCTTCAGTTTCAAAGAATACAACAAAGCATGACCAAATTACCAACAAAATCTACTGACAAAGCAAAAAAATGGCAGTACTCGAGATGGTTCATGTACAAGAACCATAAAATTATACTTAATTACAGGGCTTGAATAAGAACTCTTAGTTACACTCCACCATTTTGAAGGAGGTCATTTCTACACACACACATTTCATGCTCTCACAAATACTACACATATTGCAGTTAATCTAAAACCGACACGAATGCACACACACAGGTGTGCGCGCACACACACACACACATCCCCTCCACTTCTTCTCATACTTTTGTCCTCTTGACAAAGAGGCATTACAAGAGCAGCTGCTAATCCTCTAAACGCTGACTGTCTCACACAACGCTACTTCAATGATGTCATGCCAGCAGGACTTTGGAAGACAGTGATAATGAAATATCATGGAAATGAGTCTGGAGGTGAGCAGGTGATAGACAGGTGTGCAGGTTTACTTGTTTGACTGCACTTCTGAAAAAACAGCCAGATTAGATATCAGAGAGAGACAGAGAGATAACTTGGAAAGTACAGTTTGCATGACCTGCGTGGATGGGTTGCCATATTTGAAAGCAAAAATAATCTTTGATCTTTGACTCTGACAGTCTTCTTCGGTAATAAAACAGAAACCATTCTGTGTGTTTACAACTCTGCTCCTCAGTGCCAAACCTGGGTCTTGAGGGAATGCAGTTGTTTGCCGTATTGCATTTTCAAATATGTTGATAGACTATACATCACTGTGCCATTAGACCTGGCAAGGTGGCAATAGAAGTGAGGAATGAGGCTTATTAATAATTTTGAGCACTTAAGTTGCTGCAGCTCTGCCATAATAATGTACCGGCAATGTCACTGGGCTGCGTCCAGTCAGAATGAGGTGATGAATTATTCACGGGAGATTGGGAGGTCACAAAGCGTGGTCTGCTGATCTCACACACACACACACACACACACACACACACACACACACACACACACAGAGAGAGAGAGAAAGAGAGAGAGACAAAGGTCCATTGGGGCATTTATGCTGTTTAATTCTACTGCAGAGCATCTTTTAAAAGTGGTATCCATGGTGACACATTTTTCTTTGACCACTGACTGAGAGTGTGATGTTCTCAAATTAAGTCAGAACATAAAGCAGATAACTGATTAGAGGACATGTGGCATTAATGTCAGGGCTAAAACATTGTGTTATGGTGCAGACACACCAAATCCGGCGATGACGGATCTCGATGAAATGGAACACCCCACGCTCTGGCCAGTGGGCGGTGAAGTATGCAGGTTATATCATGTTGATTTGTCCCCTTCCCTCACTCTCCCCTCCAAGTTTACCGTATAAACACTGCAGCTGATTGGACAGACATACTGCAGTTTAGGCGGTGCTTGATTTTGGCTCAAATCTTTTCAACATGGTGGCCAGGTCACAAACTTTCACCTCACTAAAATTTATTTCTGAAAACATTTTGGGTATATAGGTAAAATAGGCAATGCAGTAATAGAATCTTGTTTCATATTTGATCAGCACTGTCTAATTTGACAGTTTGATCAGACTTTCCTGAGTCAGCTTCATTGCGTTGGATCGACTCTTCGCATAAAGTACAGGTCCGGTCATGATTATGCAAATTCACGGTGAATGGTCTGTCAGCTCACCGCATCATACCCATCACACACTGAGCAGCTGGATCTACTCCTCTCAGCGTTGTTTATGGAGGCCTCCGCGGAGTTTCATACTTTGACCTCTTTGTGACACTGACTATTTCGGGTGGCTGTAGCAAGTGTTGCTGCTCCACTGGATTCCATTATGCTGAGAGGTGTTTGTGACCTTATGGTCCTTATATGTAAATGGAAAACAATTTAGGGATAAGTTTTAATATACTGCAGTCAAATACAACCACACCACTAAGTATGGCTTCTAAAATGACCACAAACTAGCTGACACAGTGTCAATAAAAACTGAACAGGCTGAGCTGTGCAAAGATAGAATTTATTGCATGGCTGTTATTCGGGATTGCATTATATTGCACAGGTGTTATAAACTAGTAACTCAGAGTAAGACATCTTAAAGGCATAAAAACTGGTGATGACACGTTGTCAGATACTGTACCACTCAATGTATTTTCATCAACAATAAAATAATAATTCCAAAATTTCCAGTACTAAAAAAGTTCATTAATGTTTGAAAATCACATTCTTCCTCAATTTTGTTTCTCTCCAGTGCAGTGTTATTCTTTTTTTTTTTTTTGCCTTTTTACATTCATTAGTGTCACTGATTTCCAGCAGCAGAAGCAGGCCAGTTGCTTATCCACTAATAGGTGGCCCTCCTCCTCCTTTTTCTCTCCTCATTGCTGAAGGATTCTTCAGGGTTTTCAGTCCACCACCAATCCTTTTGCTTGCTCCCAATTCCTCTGACCCCCTTTGTAGCCTCAATCCCTGACCTCTTTCTCACTTCACATTCTTCATCACTGCTCCCTTCTCTAGTGTGTTCACACATTCCTCACACTGCTCTCCTTTTTTATTTTGCTTTTCTCTTTAAAACATGTCCTTCAGTTTGCTCTGTCAGCAGCTCCTCAGTCCTCTTCCTCATTGTGTCCGTTGACCAGGCCTGACTCCCAGCGTTGCACCAGAGGGGACTTATGTCTTGGAGTCCGGGGACTGTGGAGGACCTAGGTGAAAAGATGGGAACAAAGTAAGTGATTGCAAGTGCCTGCAATGTAAAAGAAGGAGGGAGAACGACAGTTGTACGTGAAACTGGGAGTAGAAAAAGAAAGAATTAAAGAGTAGAAACATCAGATGTGTGGGAGCAGGAGACGAGACCAATCAGCCAACACATGCCGGAAAAAAAGAAGTGAAAAGATAAAAAGAGAAGGATGAATTTATTTCCTCTGGAGGACATCTCTTTGGATGAGCATCATTAGCTCTGTTAGTCAGAGGGAGGTTAATGCGACTGTGATCCAAGGCCATGTTCATTATGACTAAGTCAACAACTGAGGCCAATTTCTCCTGCAATCCTCCGTTTATTCCTCAACTGTAATCGGGAAGCAGGTCTGTGCAGAGAGCTGATAAACCAACCAGCAGAGAGAGAGAAAGAGAGGGAGAGACGCAAGAGACAGCGAGAGGAAAGGGAGCAAAACGTTACTAATGCTAACGTCAAACTGAACCGTGCAGCTAAAACCCAGCATATCAATGCCAAACTGAATTAAAGAGCTAAAGCCAAGGAGCAGCACTCAACTCTAATCAGAGATACCACAGTTTCAAAGAGATGCAAGACCCACAAGGCAGGTAACGGAAATCAGTGGGATTTTCAATTGACTTTCCTCCGTCTCTGCTATTGACTGCACACACACACACACACACACACACACACACACACACACACACACACACACACACACACACACACACACACACACACACACTCCCACCCACACACAAAAAACCCCACTCTCCAGTCTCTCCTTCCCTCTCTGTCTCAGGGCTGTTTGCCATCTTCCCTTATCTATAAAGATAAGCTCCTTACTGTGTGTTCAGTGTGTTATCAGATGTTTGTGGCCCATATTTGGTGCAAAAGAGATGCTGACATCCTCCCAAGAGCCTTTCTTCCTTGGACCCTTTACAATCCAGTGCAGTTTTAAACATGCGTTCATATTCATTCTGCTGCTGAGAGACTAATTGAAACCCCCAAGCAACATTGCAATTCATATACGAACTCTCAGTTTTAAAGCTTTATGATTGGTGAACCTGATATCCTCTTGGCTGCATTCGAGGGAGACTCTGGAAGGTGATTTGCCTACATTTTCATGTCCTATACCCAGTGTACTGCCTAGGTAGGGTGGGTGTGTGAATTTATAGAGCAAGAAATACTTAAAAAATGTCACTAATAGGCCTGGTATTTTTCCAGATGGTCAAATTTTGCAAGCTGGGGCCATATTACAGAAATGTCCTATTCTAAGTCTTAAGTTAAGATATTAAGAGTCTAAGATTTGATCTTTCCCACTTTGGTACAGAAGCAAATACTAACTTACTTTAGGAATCTTATCATACTTAATCCTATTTTATCCCAGATTAGGAAATCCTAAATACTCACTCTAACATTGCTTATCATCTGTTATGTCTATTATCTAGCAACAGACACAACTTTTCTCATTCCCCTGAGCTAAACAGCTGTAACCGTTGATTTTTTTTTATCATTGAAACAACAGTGCTAACCTGGGAGACTGAAGAAAGCGAGTGGCTTAAGATAGTGGACACAGTCCCCACAGTCTCTGATCTACTGTGTAAAAGCAATAAAAGTGCAATCATACTGATTAAACTAGTTAGTTACTGTTAACTAACAACACTGAAAATTAAATATTTTCACTGTTAACTAGTTAACTAGCTAACACTACTGTTTGCTAACACTACTGTTACCCAAGGAAAATAAAATATTATTATCCTTGCTGTGACTAACACTACCATTAAATAAAGGTGGTTAGCTACTATTAGCGAACCCTATCATTAGCTACTGTTAGCTAGCACTACTGTTTGTTAAGGAAAATAAAATATAATTTTCCTTGAAGTTAGTTACTGTTAGCTAACACTACCATTTGCTACGGTTAGATAACACTACGGTTAGCCAATTAAATGACATATTCTTTTCCTTGCAGTTACTATTAGCCAACACTACTTAGCCAAGGAAAATAAAATATTATTTTAAGTATCTTTATTAAGTTAGCTACTACAAGTGGAACAGATAAGGACAGCTTAAAGGGACAGTTCACCCAAAAATAAAAATTCAGTCATTACATTCAGTCATCATGAAAACTGGTCACCATTCACTGCCATCGTTCGGGAGATTCTGCAACCTTGTTTTCCCGTCAGTGTCACCCGTGTTTTGTGGACAAAAAATCTGAACCCAACCTTCAATTGGCATAAGTGTGAGTAGATAATGACTCTATGATTCTCATTTTTGTGTGAACTATCCCTTTAATTAGTATATACATTTAGTGGAATTCGGTGAAGATTTAGGAAAGTAGGGATGGTTGTGAAATACACTTTTCCTACAAGCCAAGACAGGAGCATTGACTCGGGAATGGTCAATCTGGATTTTTGTCCTGAATCAGGTCTTAACCCTAACTACCATGGTTACCAAGCAGTTAAGATCTGAAAGTTAGGAATTCTGGGTAATATGGCCCCAGTAATATAAAAATTGCAATGTCTCAGCCTCATTGCAATAGAATGACTGGCATCGCTGACTCACCTCTGGACGGTTAATCTTCTCCTCTTCAGCCTGGGCCGGGGGCCACATGCCTAACTTGCCAACTGACTGACGTGCTGCAAGAAGAGAGAGAAAGAATAAAAAAAAAAAATGTGGCTGATGGCAGGATGAGCAAGAGCAGGGTAGCAATGAGGCAAAGATGTTCCTGTGATTTTGTTTGTGCTCCACACTGTGAGCAATAAAGCATCTTTGAATCAAATTAAAAGTGAACATAGTGAAGCAGCAGAGATATGAGAGGAATGCAGAGGGAAATAAGGGAAAGAAATGTATTTGACTGAATATGAACAAGGTGAAACAGAAACAAAAGTAGGCACCGGGTCTGAAGGAATATGAAAAAGGTTGGATGACTCATTGTCTATAAAACAATACATGATTGCTCATTTCCCTGCACTGAGTCATGGTCATTCAGGTGCTGTAGTGGCACTCCCTGCAGTTAGTTTGTCACACAGTTGTTAAGGGTGACATTTTCATTCATATATATTCACAAAATCACTGGCAACCCTTCCTGCCAACAAAACACACAAACATAGTGTACAGCATGGTTCCCAGCCTTTTCTGACAGGTGTACACCCACAGCCCTCAGCTCAAGTGCCTACTCGAATACCCTTTCATTGGCACATCCATCATGTACCAAATATGTTCATTTGAATTGAGTTTAAACAGGATGTTATTTGACACTGAGTCTAATATTGTTTCATACAATTCAATTTTTAGGTCTGTTTGCTCAAGTTTCCATTGATGCTACACTTATTTTTAGCTTTCTACTTCAACTGATTATCCAAGATGGATTTTCACCATTTATACAACACTTGTAGCCATTATCCAATACTTTTTACCAGACAATTTCACCCATTTATCAGCGACTTTTAGATTTTTCATCATTTATCTAAAACTGTCAGCTGACTAGGCTTATTTCAACTTTTTCAAAATTTATACATTACTTTTACTTAGTTCAACTGAACAATACTTAGACTTTCAGGTCTTTAGTTAACTGTTTCAACTGTATATTACTTTTACCTAACTATTTGTTTATTCATTAGCTTAAGCCAACTATTTTAACTGTTAATCCATTAGTATAATTTTAGCCAACTAGTATTTTTAAAAATGTATCCACACTTGCTAGCTATTTTCACTAGCCTTTTCATCTGCCTATGCCATTCATTACCTTAATTATATCAACTCATCTATAACATTTAACCTTTAAACAGTTTTCCATACTATTAGCTATCTTAACTGTTTATCTATTAGCCTGTTTATCCACCTTTAGCTCATTATTTTTTTCTAGTATTATACCCTAACCAGGGTACAAGTGCCTCTGGTTAAGAATCAAGTTGTAGAGTACAGAATTGCAGCAGAGTTGAAATCACACAGAGATACAGGTTAATAATTTGTCCTCTCAGCAGGCTGTGTAGGCAGCACTGTATTTCACATTGCTCTTGTTGTCATTAGGCTCTACACTGACTCAATATTACCACAAGAAATAAAAAACAAGTTATATGCACTTTTTCAATGCTGGATTTAGACCTCATCTGAAAATTGGACTCTTCCATCGTGCTGCTTTCTTGCTGACACAATAAATTGTCAAGATACGACTCAGGACTTTTCCCTCATCTCAACTTTTGCAATTAATATGACAAACTAGAAGCTTTATTTATTGTAGAGTTACAGAATTTTATTTTCTTGTCAGCCAGCTTATGGTCTCCGATGCAAAATTATTGCTCATAACCACTAATGGTGGTTTCGATAGCTGTTTGCGGTTTTCCACTGACCATGAGCGAAAATGAAATAACGTGCTCTCTGGGCTGTTTCAGGGGGTTTTATCATCTCAGCACAGATATAAAAATCACACACATACCCACACACAAGCAAGCATACACACGAACACACTGTCTGTGTGTGCTTGTGGGTGCAAGCAGACTCAATTATGTCCACAACTCTCACCATTGAGACTCAGCACTACACTAACCTGCTGGGGGTCCAGTTACCGCCCTGGATGGAGAGTCGGGTACAGCCAGTCCATTCAGTGAAGAAGAAGACAATGTAGGACTCTTTATTTCTATGCTGGCTGGCCTCCGTCCTCCTCCCCCTCCTCCTCCTCTTCCACCTCCTTTTGAACCCTCTGTGCCCCCATACAGACTGATCCTCTGCTTGTGAAGCTCCTTCTCTCTCTCTTGAGCTTCCCGGATGTCCTGCTCCACTTTAGCTAAATTGGCTGAGGAGCGCAGCTTGAAAAAGGGGTTCTCTTTCGGTGCCTCTTCCTCCTCCTGTTCCTGCTCCCCCCCTATAATCCCATTATGTCCTCCTGCCCTGGGTGATGAGACGTCAAGGCCTCCAGAGTCAAGTACAGTGATGGGCTCTGCCTCTGGTTTGGAGCGGTAGCGTTTGTGTGCTGGGACACTCAGGTTATTCTCCAGGATAATGACCTGACAGCCTGTTACCTCAGAGAAGCCTGGTCCTTGGGGAGTCAGAGAAGTGGAACCTCCTCCATTCACTGAGTTTGTGCTTTTTGTGGGACTCATTTCCTCATATGAGCCTCCTATGGTGGATGCCTGTGATGAGAGGTCCTCCTGGTTCTCTAGGGTTGAAATGTCACTGGCAGAGGACCAGGACATGGCCTTACTCCTGGTTGACACAGTCAAAGTTGAGTCACTGGGTGACTGAAAGGCCTCAAAAAGCTGCTGCCTCTCTTTGAGTTGGCGTACCGTGCCTTTGTCATAGAAACCTGGAACTTTTCCAAGATTCACCAGATCCTGTTCCCTCTGGACCTCCTCGTGGATCTCATGCTGCATCTTTTTGCCTGCGAACTGCCTGTCTTTGCCTTGACACCTCTCAGACTTAGCAGACTGGTAGAGGTCAGTTTTCCTGAGCGGGATCTGAACATACTCTGGTGAAGTGGGTGGATTTGGAAGCCCTCTGGACCTTCTCAGGCTGTGTTCACGCTCTAAAGCCCGTCGGATCTCCCTCTCAATGGGAGTCTCTTTGGGTACAGCTGCTGGAGTGCCTGTGGAGACGGTGGTGTTGCCCTCTAAAGTGCTGCATGGCGAGAAATCCGCTGAAACTCCACTGTCACTCTGGCTGTCATCACACGAGTCACACTCCATCCTGACTTGTTTAGAAGACACAAATATGTATTTTTCTGTCTTAAGCTCTTGTATTCGAACTGTTTTTGAAGATTTTAGCAGTCCTCCACCGTGTTGCTGCCCAACCACCTTGCTCCTTTCAAGTCCACCCTCTATCTGCTCTTTCTCTCCACCTGTTTGCTTGCTTTCTCCCTCTGTCCTCACCCCCGCCCTGCTCTGCCTTTCTCTCACAGCTATAGCACAACCAGAGCCTTGAGAAGCTGCCCCGCCCCGAGTGGACAACTCCATAGCAACGCTCGACAAAGGTGGAGAGCCCTGGCCGAGCACCTGTTGTGCAGCTTCCTGGTTTTCTCCCCTGGGGGCAAGTTCACATTGGCTTTGGGTCAACAGCTCTTCCTGCTGTTCAGCTGAGGGAACTGCAGGCGGGGCTGAGGTTTGTTCAGTGGAAACTGAGATATTGGCAGAATCTGAGGGTTGGAAAGGCTCACTTCTGATATCTATTGTATAGCATTGCTTTTGACAAGACATAACATCAATGCTCACTTCCTCTTCATCCTCACTTTCATCAGCAAAGGGTGGAGAACTCACAGTATATACATCATCGTTGGTTCTGTCTGAGAGAGAACGATGAGTTGAATTTACTCCAGCAGCTGCAGCCCCTGACATATTATCTTTGGGTTCATTGCTGTCGATACCATCTGGTAAGAAGTTAAGCTGTATAACAGTCTCCTCTGTTGTTATATTATCCTCTAACATCTCCTCATGTGTTGAATCTATGTCTCTGTCAGATGGCTCTGGACTATTCTGGCTATCAGGAGACATGAGGTACTCGGTTGGGTCTGACATAATCTCGGCATCACTTATCCACTCAGCCACCTCCCCCTCTGGGCTGAAAAAGCCCTCTTTCTCAAAGGATTCTTCTGCTGATAAAGCTCTGAGTAGAGGAGGAGGAGATGGGAAAGCATCCTCACATACATCAGCAGACTCTTTGGATGCCTTTGGATCCTGTTGGGCAACTTGTTCCAGTTCTGTCACCATCTCTTGTGTTTCTGTGGAGGCGCACAGACTGATTCTTGTTGATTCCTGATTTTCCAATTTGGTTACATTGGCTATTTCGGTTCTTGAGAGTGTTTGGTCCTCTGGCAGACTTTCGTCTTGAGGTTCAGGCTCCAGGACATCTATGTCCTCTTCAGGTTCTGCCCTGGGAGCCCTTTTGTCTTGCAGAGGGGAGCTGCAACTTTCAATTGCACCGACTTCACCTTGTGCCCAGGACTCATTGACCCACTCGTCTAATGAGTTGACGGGACCCTGTTCCTGCCAGGCCACAGGCTTTGTTTCCATGGTGACAATTCAGCTGATGTAAAACCAGGATGTTCGGCCTGCAGCCAGCCAGTCACTCTGAGTGAAAGCAGAGGAACGCAGAGGGGAAAGGGGAGCAACAGAGTGATTAACGGAGTTCAGCAACAAACACGGCCACCCGTTTTATATCCCATTATTTCAACGCAGATGAAATGACTTGCTATAGTTTTACCAAGAGAATGAATCATCACACTGTGTTTACTGTGACATTTACTGTGGAATTGTTTTGAAATGCTACTAATAAGTACTGTGTTTTCATTTCTGTTCGCATACCTTATTCAACCTTTGCTACAACACCACAGTGAACAAAAAGGAACCCACATTTTAAAAGATGTGTTAAAAATACAAAATAAATAAAACAACAATTGCTTTTCATATTTAGACCACTGGCATTCTGGCATTTGCAATGTGCGCCAGTCCTTAACTGTATTCCCATTTATTGGCTTGAGGTAGTCCAATGCCTTATGACACTTTATGCTGTTTTTTCTCTTAAATTGTCACCCACTTGTTTATTGAAGAATTCTGTAGCTGGCACAGGATTAGAGCAGCAAAAAAATCCTGTACAAATGTAGTGCAGACCTGTTGAATTGGTGGTCTATGGACCAAATTGAGCTCTTTAACAACCTCAATCTGGCCCTTTGATCACTTATAAATATGAAAAAGATATCATCGAGAATTTATTTAAATAACCTGCTTACAGTCTAAGTTTATGGGTGTTTACACTGTTTATTAAAAGATCTTCATTTTATTAGAAGGCCAGTTAGCCCATTCATCAGTCATGTGTGTTGTTAAGCATAGATACACGTATTATTTCAAAAAGTACAAGGCTGTTTAAAGGATAAATCTGTCATTTATTTTTCATAATAAATTTTAAAATGACCATGACACATGATTATGGATTAGGGAAACATGCTGAGATGAAATACTCACTTCTCTGACAACAGTGGTGCGGTGGTGTGGTGTCTTCTTTTGAAATTTCTATTTGAGCCTGTAATTTGTGTTATTGTTTGACTGTTTCACATTAATTAGAGTTCAAATTAATGCCATTCTTTAAAAATGTGTTAATGTCTGTTTATGAGTTATAAGAAATCATTAATAATTTGAAGGAGTAGATGTTTACAACGGTTAAACTGGGAAATATGTTAAGGGAGTCTGGAGTGTGTTTTTATTAGTAATACCTGCTTAGCTTTACATTGACAGACAACTGACAGTTATAAACAGCTAAACAACTTACAGTGTGGGACTCATTGTCGCTTGTTATTCTCAAATTATAATGTTGCACTTGTCTTGCACTCCTGCAGTGTTCCTGCACTCTGTGTCTGGGGTGGAGGGGGAAGGGGAAAACAACTTGATTTAATCAACAATTGTATATTTAATAGGAAATCAACCTATTTATTTGACATATTGCTTCTTCAAACAGAGGGAATTTAAGGGAGTCAAACAACAAATAAAGAAAAAAGATGTTAAATGCAACATTGTGTTTATTAAAACAGAAAACTCTAGGAATACAAAAGTGCTTTTCCTGTACTTTTGTACATAATTGTTCTTTCCCAATTGTAAAAACTAAGTAAGTGGAGGGAAAAAAGGTGCATTGTTCATAACTTTACAGGTCAGACATAGGAAATGTAAACATCCAGCCCCTTGGAATCTGACTTTTCCCATGAGGCCCTTCTACCAAAGAGTAATTGAATAGGCCTGGTGTAGTGCATTTGTGTCCTCTCGTTTTAAAGGCAGACACTGAGTGCCCCTGTTACTGTTGTATGACAGGCTGGCTGTTAATAACTTTGCACTATACCCTGCTCCGCTGTGCAGCGTATAAAGTTTTCTGCTGAACACACCTTTCTGTAATCAGCTTAGAGGCTGGAGAATGGATCAGTACCACACACACACACACACACACACACACACACACACACACACACACACACACATAATGAAATAACAATAGGGATTGTCCACAGGGTACACTGGCTAAAGGGGAGTCTAACCCCAGCAATATCTCTTTCTTTTAATACACACTCTGTCTCTCTTAGCTATTTCAAACTTGCCCTGTATCAGTTTTATTGCCCGCCTCACCCCTCGCCTACACACATAAATGCACACGCAACTACTCTGTCGTCCTCTGTTCAGCAGCCTGATGATCTCCCATTTTGATTCTTGCCAAGCCAACATGGCTGGACTCCAAAATTGTGATCATTAGAAGATCAGAACATTGGGGATGACTAGTCTCTGATTAATTGGGACAGGTGGTACAGATATGTTAGATAGATAGTTAAATAGTTACAATACATTTCTTCCCGTATGTAGAGATAATAAAGACTGACAGCATGACATGGCAGAACGAATAGCGAACACAGCAGTAATAATAATGGCAGAGCGTGGAGGTACCATGGCACAACAACGTGACCGAATGTGAGGAAATTAGGATGAGAACAGTGAGTGAACAATGAGTCATGCGAGCTACGACAGACACTGTTTACAATCAACAATAGCTGGTTCAGGGGACCACTCACCAGCTGCATACCATCACTGTATTTGGATTGTCATTGGTAAAATTGTGTGCTGTCACCACCTGCCACTGTGGCAGGCAAGGTACAATGTTATCATTTCAATATTTTAAAAACCCCACATATTTCAGATCTAACAGCTTGTTTCCTGTCCCATGTATGCATGATGAACAAACAGCTTATTAGAGTGGACTTTGAATGCACCAGTGATTTCATTCAGTACCCATTATGAAATGTACCCTGGCTGCTGTCAGACTGGCTGTTTTCTCATGGGGCGTGAGTGGGAGGGTGAATGGAGTAGTTGGCACAAAGTTATCTCTGTGTCTAGATGAGACCAAACTCCAACTCATTAATTTAATTTATGCATACTGCACCTTTACAGCTATCCAGACACAGAAAATAATTGGACAAGACTACATATATTTGGTTATTGTATTACTTGTGTAAACTACAGAGCCAGCTATGTTGTACCAAACTAGTGGTTCTCAAATAGTCCAGAGTATCACTTTAATTGTGCCTGAAAAGTTGAACCTTTCGAGGCCTGATGGTAACAATCAACCCTAACCCAACCCTCGTTAGCATATTTCAGCCCGAACCCTATTACACCCCAACATTTTTGTTAACAAGCTTCCTTCTATGTACCATACAGTAGGAGTTTTCAGTGACAGGGACAATACATGCAGGGAACTGGAACTCGAAAATGACTACACTGGGGAGAAAAATGCAAATAAATAAATGAATGAATGAATTTAGTACAGCCCAAGCCCATGAAACACGTGAGAAATAAAGCCTGACCCGACCCGAACCTGTTGGGTCCTGTCATCCACTCCGCCAGGGGGTCCATATTGTTAGCCACCACCAACAGGGGATACTTAGATATGTGTCGTGCAGGACGAAGGACTACTCAGGACTAGGAATGTCGCGTTTATCTTCTTTTACTGAGGAGGTCTGCAGAAGTTGTACAGTCTGAGGAACGGTCTAACTCCAGTGCAGACGAACTTTTAAAGTCCACACCAGAGCCAGCAAGCGATCACGACAACAACGACATGTACAAAGTGAAACTGAAATTTAAAGCCACCTACATATGTCTGGTGGGAGGTAGCATGTCCATAACAAATACTTTTATTATCTAAACATAACAGGCATGCTTTTCCAAATAACATGGGGCATAGGAACAATAATAACAGTAATAGTACCAGTATTACAATATAATAATAAGTTTTCAGATTCATTTACTGAAATGATCATGATAAAAAAGTATTTATTTATGTACAGTTCAATGAATAATATTGTATTTAACTTTTTTCATCTAAAATACTTAATTAATTAAGTTTTAACTGAACTCCTTATCAGTATATACATAAATATTCCTCTCCCCAGTCAAGGCAACCTGTTCTCATCCCAACTGGTCCAACACATGCTCATACCTAAACGACAGATTAGATTGATCGTCACTTACTTCCAAAATAACATATTTTCTCAGTGGAGAAGACCAGCAGTGACTGGCTTACTGGACCTTAACTGCATTAAGTGACATAACTCACATGACATTACACATGTAGTTTATGTTGTAAATCAGTTGCAGTGTGGTTAGGTTTAGCCACAAATACCACTTGGATAGGTTTAGGTAAACATTATCGTTCTTTTAAGTTGCCCAAAACTTAAATAACTATACTTTTTGTTTCACACAGGACTCAAACCTCAGTGTACTGGGTGAAAGTCCAGTGCCTGTTTGAGCCACTCATCTACCCCACTGCCTCCCGGACTTTCCTGCTCTTTATACTTTTCCTGTCATACTTATTATGTCCAGTTTCCCATCAATAAAAAGACCCATCAGTTGAAATAAGATGACTTTACTTTCAACCAACATGTTTTACTGGTGAGTCAATGCTGGCTTATCACATGCCAGCGTTTTGTTACGCCTCATACAGGTGCACAAGGTACCTGTTAGTGGCTGAAAGAGACTCTGACAGAAAGCCCTGTTTAACATGTGTTAGCATTGTGAAATGGTTGTACTTTGGCAGGTTTAGGCACAAAAATTACTTGGTTAGGTTTATGATAAGACCATGTTTAAGATTACAATAAGTACATTGTGTTGTGTACGTCATATGACATTACTGAAGCCACTCTCAGTACAAATGTCACATGATGCATGCAATGTGACGCACGTTTCAGGGATTCAGGGATATTTTGGCTTCACTCTTGTAAAGTGGGAAGAACTGGTCACATGTTTTCCATCTTTATTTATGTCAGTGGAAGCAACTTGCTAGATGAAAGTCACATGACACAAGTCACCTGATGCATGTAACGACATGCACCCTAAAACTTTTAATGATGTTTTGGTTTCACGTCTCCTGGGTGAAAGTTCTGTGCCATCCATGCACCCTGCCTCATCCATGTGCAGACCTTCTCCCTCTTTACACTACGTCAAAAGCCTGGTACATCTCATACAGCCACTAACAAGTACAATGCATTATCTCTTTACATTGAAACTCTGTGACAACATGGTGCAAATATTTTTAACATGTTAAATGCAAGTGCAAAAAAAAGGCTATGTCATATAATGCCAAGGCACATGAGGGAGTGTCCAATATATTTTTAATCATATAAGAGGTCCTTGGCTGAGAAAAAGTTGAGATTCTATGGAATACTAAACCACATGTTGACAGACTCACTTTCTTGCAGTTTTCATAAGGTTAGTATAATATGTCAATCATTGAGAGTTCTCAACATGAAGTTTCATTGTGAAACAGAGCATTAAAGAAGTTTTTTGTCACAGTGAGAAGGTGATTGTTGTAAATGTTAAACTCTGGAAAGAAATCTATCACTCTACTACTCTACTTAAATGGTTTTATGCACTCACACCTGCTGATTATGTTAAAATCCTTCTGGAAACAAACAAGCTTAAATCAATTAATACAATGATCCTGCAATGATACAATAGTGAAACAGTCCCCTCATTTATATTGTAGCACGGTAATGCAGTCTGACTACAATGAGTGTAAACTCCGGCATGCCCTGATGAAATATTTCCCTCATCCACGTTTGCTTCAACAAACTAATGGCATTATATGGCATGATGTTTTATTTTATTTTCCACAACGCTCAGGGAAAGCTGGCAGATTTTAACCAGAGGTTCTTTCATTGGGTCGGTAAGGTTGCAAGAGATTGCGGATTAAATCTCTGTTACGTAATAGACCTATGTTTTGCTCATTATCTACAAAGAGGGCTCACTTTATCAAAAGAACAGCAAAATCATGATCATCATTAAAAATACATCTGCGACGGGCCTTACAAATAAACTCGCCCTCCTTTTTGGGGTCAGTGGTGTCCTAAGGTACTTTAAGATCTAAGGGCATTTGACAAAAATGTAGATGAATTTTAAATAAATGCAGCCAACTTCATCCCTAATTAGAATTAGCTCTGTTTATATCTAATGGTTGCTGACATAGTCTTTGCAAATTTTACAGTCACTTACTTTGATGTGCTTTAGTCATTATTGTGGAAAAGTAACACCATGAAAAACTGGTCTCTGCAGGCTTGTTGTTTATTGTAGTGATTGTTAACCTGATTGGAATATAATGGATGTATGTGCACAAGAATTTCAAGTTCAACAAAAGGCGAGTAAATCAAGAATACTAGAATATACAGTTGCACATACCTGTTAATGAAATGCTTTGAAGATGGCCTCCAAATGGCAGACACACATGTCTGGGAACACAAAACTTGTCTTGTTTCAGGTCACTGGTGTTTAATCAACACCAAAGGAACCTCGCTGCTCACAGCTCTACAGCCGCGCTGCCTGTACCTCCTCCCATATGCACACTAACACTCTCAGCGCACAGCTTGTGCACGCCCACATTTGCATACCATGCTCACACCAGCAAAGGTTCACTAATACATACACAAGAATGAGCACGTGTGCATGCGCAAACACGTGCTCGAGGCTTACCCCATTGTTGTGGATTGGAAAATATATAGTACTAATCCAATTAGTGAGCAACACACATTAATTATCACACCATGCAAGTGAATGAAGAATGTACCAGAGGGATAAGTGGGCGATTGTATCACTGCATGCTTTAATTTTGTCCTCTTATATCTGGGAGACAGTTTGATTTTATTAAAAATGTTGACATTTTCTTTACAGTATGTTCTATTTTTTGGTATATATAAAAACAAAGGTTCAGTGGATATTTTCAAGATGTAATTTACAGTACTCTGATGAACAGATTTGTTTTCTTTTCCAAGTTTTTTAAGTCACTTTTATTGATATATACCAAAATAACAGTTCCCAAATTTACCTCAAAGGGTTTTTCAGTCAGACAGCACACAGTGCACGCTCTATTTTACGAACCTCACATGTCTAATCTGAAATTCCTGAGAAGGTTTCCAAAAATAAGAATTTCATTTCCATTGTGAGTTAAAGGAGAACGCTGACAAAAAGGATTTTAAATGGGCACCACAGTCCAAAGTCAAAATATGGTGAGTTGTCTCCCTGCTGCTCCCTCCTCCCCAGACTCAAAGCTCAGGCATTCTGCCGGGGACACTGAACCTACATGAGTGCAAAACAAGCGCAACATTATGCTTTGACAATGTCAAAGCCTATAACAAGGTCCTACACTGAAAGTTGATCAGCTGTTTATAACTGTCAATTGTCTGTGAATGTAAAGCTAAGCCTGATATCCTGAGAATAAAATTTTCAAGAAATTTCAAAGGAGGACATACAGGCTGTGGCACTGTTGTGCTAAGAAGAGGAGAAGAATAATTTATGATTTTGTACAGTAAATATCTATTTTTCCTCTGATGGGAAATAAATGCACGTCCATGTCTTGGAAAAAAAAATCACAGATGATTCAAACTGCTGCCTTACATTGAGGATACAGATTCAGATTTTATTACTTTAGACCACACATTGTAGTATGGAGTACAAACATAAAACAAAGCAAAAATACATTGGTAAACAACCAAAAGAGATCCATATCACAAACTAGGTCATTTAAACAGGGGCAGTACATTGCTCGAAAAGGCTCCTAATTTACCTCCTACCCTTGATTTATCTGTCTGCAGCAATAATAAAAGTTTAAATATAGATGGTTGACTAACAAAGTATTTTAGCAGGTACTTCCGTCTATACTCAACAATGATTGTAATTTTACTTTCAAACAAAACATGATATTCATCCCCCAACAATTTGTCATTACATAATTTGTCTGCTACATGGCAACACAGACATAGAACAGATATACACACTGTCACAAAATAAATCCCATCATGCCATGCTGTATTGGCAGGATCCAAGGGTTGATTTAAGGCGACATCTCTCTATGCTAACAAAAAATGCACACAAGCATTTAGTTCTCCACCATGGAAAATAGTTTTGTTTACTACAAACTACAAATAGAATCTTGTTAAGCCTGTGTTGTAAATATGATAAATACTCATTGTTACCTTGTAATATAAGGCATGTGAATGTATTCAGTGTGTACAAAATGCTTTGTAATATTTTTTTTCCATTGTGGGTGACTATCATCTATGAGTATCATGTGCCAAAGTCCTCATGGATTGTTTTCCTCTGTTATCTCTTCAGTCTGAGCTCCTGCTGCTGCAGTAGGTTGGCTCTCGGGTTGTTCTGGACAGAGCTCTTTGTTAGAATTCATCACAACAGGTGTGGGTAGCTGATGGCACTTCAGCTGAGCCATGAACTCCTCCATCTCCTCCTGCTCCAGCTCCCTCCTCCTGCTCAGCAGGTACAGGTCTACAGATACCCTCTTCTTTGACTTCACAAACCACCGCATCACAAGACAGTCTGGACAGGACGTGTTGAGGAAAGACCCGGTGAGCTCGAAGCGATTTCCCACGTCAAAGGTGAAGGTGCTGCCTTCTAACGAGATGTTGTAGGGCAGGTACTGGCATTGATCACCAAAGCGGTTGATCTGAGTGTAAGAGAAGCTGGAAGTGTCGCTGGAGTTGGAGAAGTACATCGTGATGCTGTCTCGTAGTCTCAGGGCATCCATGGATTGGGAGTGGTTGAGACTGCCTGCAACTAAAGCCCATCTGCCGTCCAAATGATGAGGATCAAGTTGATCCAAAGGGTGGACCAGTTTTTCACAGACCAGAGCAGATGAATGGCTCACAGACACCAAGCAGAGCAGAATGACGGAAAACAGGCCGAACATGTTTCTGTAGGTTGGATTGATGCTGATACTGTGTTGATATCTAGTCTTTACCTTTCAGGCTGTGGTTTCAGTTGCTATTTTGCACCAAGAGTTGAGCTTTTATAGTACAAATTACATCAAGAATGTTCAGTATTGCAACACAGGTACAGGTTCAATCCTTTATCTGTGTGTGGATTCCATTATTGTGCAATGACAGACATTTTGATTCAGTTAGTTTGCTGTAAAATAATTTAGTGGAATCAGATATTCTTTTTTTAGTAGTTTTATTTATTAAACTTAAAATTTCTAATGTTTATTTTAATTCTTATTTATTTTCACAACATTTAAGATTTTATAAACATGTTCTACAGAAACATGATCAATATATTAGCAGACGTCCAGCATGCATTGTTTGAGAGTTACAACTCTCCTGAGACCCTCTTTTTAATAGTTTGAAGATAACTTACATTTACTGTGTGTCTCTAATCTGCTTGAAGATATAGTGTAAGTCATGGTTGCTTGTTGTCACAATAATAAAAACATTGTGGACTATGATGAAGGTTAATATTGAATTCAGTACCTCCTTACACTTGCAGTTTAATAAATTCACTTGTTTTTGTGCCAGTGCTGGAAGAAAGGAGCTCCAACAAGAGCACCTGCAGATCTAAGTTCTTTGTATGAAATGAGGAACCGACTCTTAAAACTGTAAAAACTTAAAAATGTAAAAGGAAATCAAATGTTCATCAGTGTGACTGAATAGTTGTTGGTCCAACTTTATAGCTTAAGAAACATAGGAAACTTGACATGTTTTCCCAAATTCATAACAGAAAAACAAAATTAATATCAAGTTTATTTGACTAGAAAACCTTATTTGTTTCGAGTCATTACAAAATTACCTGAACTTGTCTTTTCAAATTCAATCAACTTAAAAATTTCAGGCAGCCTGGCCAACATTTTTAAATTAAAACAAATAGTTTAACAGTGTTGTATTGTTTTGTGATTCTCCCCCACTTGAGATGTTTTTTATTTATTTAGATATTTCCTGGGAATAAAACAGTGTTTGCATTGGAATGCAATTGGAGTGTGTGTGTGTGTGTGTGTGTGTGTGTGTGTATGTGTGTGTGTGTGTGTGTGTCCATTTGCACCATGACACTTAAAAAAGTGGCCACTGTCATTTACTTTATTTTATTTACAGAATGTGAATGCAGGAGCCCAGTGCTAAATGTAAAAATCAGAGAAAAGATACAGAAAATTTGTTTTCAGGGCCTTCAAAATATAAAAAAACATGAAAATTGAAAAGCATGGCATGTTCTAATTGTGCTTTTTAGATACAGTGTTTGCACTATATTGCATGTGCTAGATATTTTCAGTGGTGTGCAGAGTGAATTGTGTCTGATTCTCTTATCAGGGATACAGAGTTTGCATATTTATCTCTTTGTGTCATTTTCTAGATTGTTTTAAAAAAAATTAAACTCTCCACAAAAGGTTGCATCTTAAAAACACTTAACAAATTACTCTGAAGTTAAGAAATGCAGGTAGGATGGTTTCTAACACACAACCACCATCTACTGATTTTGACATACAACTAATCAAAATGTGATTATCCTGTCACTGTCATTCAGTCCTTTTGTCCCTCAGATAGTTTGAGTTGCTCAATCGCCGGCTGTCTCTTCTGGACAGAGTTCCTTGGTGGGATCCAGGACAGCAGGTGGATGCATCTTCAGACACTCTGCCTGAGCATTAAACTCCTCCATCTCCTTCTGGTTCACCTCCCTCCTCTTGCTGAACAGCAACAAACGCTGGGGTTGTTTTAATTCGTTGTCATAGCGCATCACCAAACAGTCTGGACAGGATGTATGGAGGAAGGTGATAGTGAGGTTCACCTGATCGCGCACATCAAAAGTGAGACTGCTGCCTTCCAGTGAGACGTTGTGGGACTGAGAGTAGCACTTCCCATCAAAAAGGGTGCTGGGTGTGAAGAAAATGCTGGAATTTGCAGTAGAATTGGCAAAGTCAATACTGGAGCTGTCTCTGCGTTTGAAGAAGTCCAGATGTGTAGGATCACTGAATCCACCTGCAACTAGAGCCCATCTGCCCTCTAAATGAGAAGGATCAAGCTGGTCCAAACGTTGAACCAAGTCTTCACAGGCCAGAGGAGCTGAACGGCTCATAGACACCAAGCAGAGGACAGCGAACACAACAAACATGTCTCTGTAGGTTGAAGTCATGACTGTATATTTAGACTCAGCTGTACTGCAGTATGTAATTGAAAATGATGCTGCTAACAGGGCTTATCTGGTTTTATAAAGAACCTCCCGTTTCATAATACTGGAAACACCAGGAAGCAGAGTCTCTAATCTACCTGTGGATTCTGTGATTGTGAAATAAAAAAACAGTACTGTGACTCATGCTTGTACTGGAGCTTATTATTGTCACAAAGTATAAAGAAAATACAGTAAACAACTGTCATGGTGTCTTCCCTTTGAAGAAAATCCTCAAAAAAAAAAAAAAAAAAAAAATCAGTGTTTGTACTAGAATAAACACTGGTCAGCTGCTCAACTGGTACATCAAGTGAGCAAAAGTGAGATTAAAATCATTGCGTTTGCATTTACTGCAAGTCATGCAATTAAAATGACAAAAGCCTTTTTGCCATTTGAGCTGCCAGTTGATAACTGTAATCATACTTGAATTTTGAATGAATATAGGTCCATCATACAATTGTTTGGCAAGGACAGTTTTGCAGAAATGCAGGTTCTGTGCAATGTGTATCTTTGCTTATGAGCCACATAAAAAGAAAAATCTCCATTGTCTTCTAATAGACAGTAACGTTGATCTTATTCTGAATGTTCAGTATAAATGCTTAGCTTCACTGATTAACAGTCATCATAGTTTCCTCCAGTAGTTACATCTTCATACAATCTTTATGAATAACGTTGAGAAGAAATCCAACTAGAAATTAATTCATTTATTGTTATTTTTTATTGTTAATTTACAGATACATTTGGAGCAATTGTGTCTAAATTTAAAATAGGGCTTGGCAATATATATATATATATATATATATATATATATATATATGTATATATTAAGTTATGTTTTTGGGCTTTTCTTGCCTTTATTACATAGAACAGCTGAAGAGTAGACAGGAAAGGGGGGTGCAGAGAGAAAGGGATGACATGCAGCAAAGGGCGACAGGCGGGAGTTAAACCTGCTGCAGAGGGCTGATGGTCTCTATACAGGCGGCGGATGCTCTGCCAACTGAGGTAAACAGCCGCCTCGGCTTGGCAATATATTGATATAATATTGATGTGATACATGATATGGCTTAAATGTTGTCTTCTTTCTGAACGTACCAGACTGTTCTAGCTGTTCTATATCTGCTTTTACCCACTTAGTTGTTATATCCAGTTTCTGATTATTTATCAAAAACATCATTGTGTTAACATTTTGTGAAAGCACCAATATTTAAGTATTTAGTAAAAAAAAATCAAAAAACACAACAAAAGTATTGAGATATTATATGTTTATTATTATATGATTGTATCCATATCACCTAGCTCTATGTTGAATTTGGATTTATAGTAAAATATTTTTTGATTAAGGTATAAAGTTTTGTTTGTGGTAGCACATGCATGCTAAGTTCAAATCTGTGGTTTCAAATACATTTTATATATATATATATATATATATATATATATATATATATATATATATATATATATATATATATATATATGTATATATATATAGCCAATATATATATATATTATACCACATATTATATATATATTTACCACATACATATTTTTGATTGGTGTCTGTTCTATTTTACATCTCTTAGAAATCATTTCTGATTTTCTAAATTATGGCACAAAGTTAAAACAAGAATAAAACTAAAATGAGTGCTCCCATGGCTTCCAACATATGACCTCCATCTGCTGATTTTGACAAGTAATCAAAACTCTGTGACCATCTTCTCCATGTCGTTAAGCAGTTTTTAATGGTGCTGAGTTGATGTTGTGCATGAACACTGACACCGAAAAGCAATTTATGAACTCTAACTGTCTTTTCATTGTCTCTCAGTCCTTCTGTCCCTCTGTTATCTCTTCAGTTTGAGCTGCAGGATCACTGGCCGCCTCTTCTGGACAGAGCTCCTTGGTTGGATCCATCACAGCAGGTGGAGGCATGTTCAGGCATGCAGCCTGAGCCTTGAACTCCTCAATCTCCTTCTGCTCCAGCTCCCTCCTCCGGCTGAACAGGTAAAAATGCTGCCGCTTTCCCGAATCTCCATCATAGCTCAGCAGTATGCAGTCCTGACAGGTTGTATGGATGAAGGTGGTGTTGGTTGGGCCATTATCAAAAGTGAAGCTGCTTCCCTCCAGAGAGATGTTGAATGTTACATAGTGGCAGTTGTTTTCGAAACGCATGCTGCTACTCATGGAGATGTTGGTGTCACTGGTGTTGGTGGAGAAGCTTATAGTGACACTGTCTCTTTGTCTGAAGCCCTCCATGAATGCTTGATGGCTAAAGCTGTCGGCAACTAAAGCCCGTCTGCCCTCCAAATGATGAAGATCGAGTTGATCCAGAGGCCGGACCAGGTCTTCACAGGCCAGAGGAGCTGAATGGCTCACAGTCACCAAGCAGAGGAGAGCAATGGCCGACACAGGAAACATATCTGCGTATGTAGAAATCATAATCTGCTGTCTATTGTAACGTTTGTAGACTGTTGTATCTACATGATAGGTTTGGTTTTCTGGTTTTATAGTTTTTCAGAAAACTTACATTTCGCAATATTGAAAAAAATCCAGGGAGCAGAGTCCTGTCTCACCTGTTGTTTCTGGGCTTGTGTAATGAATGACTGTTTTGAGTAATGTGACTTTTGATTGTTTGAACTGGAGGTTTGTTGGCTCCTCTTATCTGTGATGATTGATTTTAAGGATCAGACTTTTATATATGCACATAATTCTTTCTTGAGATTCTTTAATCATAATATATCAAAACATAACAATCTGCCAAAACAGCCTGTCTGCAATCTGTGAATAGCAATTACTCATTTTCTTTTTGTTTTGTTTATTGTAGGGTAAGATAAAGACTAAACTACCTTTAAAATATATTCTTTGGCTTAGTTGAGAATGTCCAACTGCCACTTATGTCTGATTGGTTAAAGACTGTGTTGGTTATTTACTGTTTTATTTTGTAGTCCTGGTCCTTCCTCATGTGTCTTGTCTTTACTACCTGTCTTTCTTCTTTTCCCGCTCAGGCCAGAGGAGCTGAACGGCTCATAGACACCAAGCAGAGGACAGCGAACACAACAAACATGTCTCTGTAGGTTGAAGTCATGACTGTATATTTAGACTCAGCTGTACTGCAGTATGTAATTGAAAATGATGCTGCTAACAGGGCTTATCTGGTTTTATAATGAACCTCCCGTTTCATAATACTGGAAACACCAGGGAGCAGAGTCTCTAATCTACCTGTGGATTCTGTGATTGTGAAATAAAAAAACAGTACTGTGACTCATGCTTGTTTGTACATGTTTGTACTTCACTTTGAAGAAAAACCTCAAACAAAAAAAAAATCAGTGTTTGTACTAGAATAAACACTGGTCAGTTGCTCAACTGGTACATCAAATGAGCAAAAGTGAGATTAAAATATATAATATTGATGTGATACGTGATATTGCTTAAATGTTGTCTTCTCCTGCATTAGTAAAGTGATGTAATTTTCTGAACGTGCCAGACTGTTCAGCTGTTCTATATCTGCTTTTACCCACTTAGTCATGTTACGTCCGTTATGTTACATCCAATTTATGATTATTTATCAAAAATATCATTGTGTTAATATTTTGTGAAAGCACCATATTTTGTGTGGTAGCACATGCATGCCAAGTTCAAATCTGTGGTTTCAAATATAATCAAATTATTTTTTTTGCTTTACCACATACATATTTTTTATTGTGCCTGTTCTATTTTCTATTGTATCTCTATGAAATAATTTCTGCTTTTCTAAATTTTGGCACAAAGTTAAAACATGAATAAAAGTAAAATGAGTGCTGGATCTTAAATTTTGCTCCAAATTAGCTGAAAATTCGGAGAATATTTTCTAATAGACGTATTTGAACAACTGAATTTCTGGAACACAGTGAGTCACAAAGTAACAAATACAAATGACAATACAGTCGTAAAAAAAAAACTTTCCATAAAGTAATCAAGGCAAGCTTTGTGAAAGCACTCATTGTTAACTGGTATTCACTATATTTCCTGCATTAAGTCTTTGCAAAAATGCTAAGGAAAGGAAAAGCGCAATTTACACAAAAGCACCCACTGATAATTCATTTGCAATTTATTTAACCTATGTGACCACATATCATGAGACAGAGGAGCTGAACAGATCACAGACACCAAGCAGAGGGGAGCAACAAACATGTTCTTTTTTTAAAAAATTATGGAATACAGTACCGTCTGCAAACAATATTTATATCACCACAGTCACACTGTAGTGCCTAAAATAAGTCCGGTGAAGAGGACTGGCTGGTTTTGTAGTTGTTTTAGAGTTTCATACAAAAAAGCAGAATCCTCTTTTTTATTTGTTGATTTTTGGGATTGTGAAATAAAGGGCTGTTATGTGTACCGAGACTTTAAATATTAACGCCGGCTGATTCTCTCCGCCTGTATTTTTGATTTTGGTTCAGTGTTAGGCAAAACGTGTTAATCAAATGTAATTGTGCTGTTTTTACTTTTTCCAGATTACATTTTCCATTACAGTTTTGTGTTTGTACTGGAATAATTTTATACATTGCAACTTTACAAACATTACATGTTGTCAGCCTTCAACATGATCAACGTTTGCAGGGTTGACACAGTAAAAAAGGACGATTTTATTAGTGATCTCAGAATGAAAGCTGTATGTAGTCGCTTTCTCGTGGTATTTTAGCTAGTTCATGCAGTGGTGGACTCTGTCTGAGGGTCAGAGGTGAAATAAAAAGGGCCCTTACAGTTTTTGTCATAAAGTAAGGAAGTAAAATTAAAATAATGCTTTGTGTTAATATTTTTAAAGATATTTAATAAATATATCACCAATGTGAGAAATTACATAGGAAATGAATATGTTTTTTTTTAGACCCATGTTGTGCATCAGAGGGGTATCACTAGCTTGTACATCAAAGGGTTAAACGTTTCGAGGTACGTTCATTAGAGGCCAACTACACTGGAAGGGTACCTTTTTTTACGTTTGCTTTTTTGTGTGCCCAAGGGAGCAAAATGGTGCTATTCAAATTTTGGTCCAAATCAATTTAGCTAAATGGTAGCATAAATAAATTTTATTTAAAACCTGGTGATCAAGTCCTAACATCTAGTGCATAAGATTTATGTGAATTTATTGTCAGAATGAGTTGTTTATATCTAATGAGGGTGCAGACCCTGTTCCACGGGGGACACCATGATGCACCAACATGTTTCTAGAGTAGCCCAAAACAGACAAACCAAAAACTGGCTCCAGATACAGCTTTTCATGTTTTGTGTGGGTTTTGAGGCTACTGTATATTCTCTTACAAGGGTGAGGTGTTAGCAATCTGCTCACCAATAGATGCCGCTAAATCCTACACAGCTTAGGATGACACATTTCTAATGCAAAAGCTAATATTAAGATTCCTTTTAGCTTTGCTTTGGTCTTCAGCAAATCCTGAGAAGAAATATCTGTTTCTTTAGCTGCAAAATGCTCCTCTTCGTTCACCAGTCGCTAACTTCTGCCAATTTGGTAAGGAGAGCTTTTTTGCTGAAAACAGCTGCATGTTGTGGCCATAAATGACACTACAAAAACGCCGAGAGCGAATTAAAACAGTAAAGTTGCGAGTCAGAAAACCAAAACAACCAGCTGAAACATAATGCGAAGGTCCTCGGTCAGGTGGTAATTCTGTGTGGATTCATCACTAAGAGCTACCCCTTTCACCGTACACACAGTCATTTGTTCTAAACATATTACCTGCAGCCACTCTAAGCATTTGTTTATGACATCAAATATTCAAATGTTTAAAGTTAGTTTGGAAAAAAACACACTTGTAGACATTATTTATGAAGAGTCCGCATCAACAGGATTGTGATTTGTGATTTAATCAGATTAGATTTACAGTGTCTGCAATACAAGGAAACCACCACAAACTGTCAAACTGAGCCCCACCCACTCCAAACAAGGAAGAGCACAAAGAAAACAGCACAGAAATGTATCTCTCATGTAAAAAAGAAAAACAAAAGTGTTGCAACATTGTCCAATTTTTTTGTCTTAACATAGGAACTCAATACTTCATGTGAAATGCTGATGTAGAAAGTTTGTTTTTCAATACAAATACATAGAAAAACACCCAACTCACAAAATCAAAAGGTTTTTCAGTTTTTAAAATGTTATTTATCAGTATGATCATGCCATAAATTTTGGGTTTCTCTAATCTGGGATCCTCATTTTGTAAGCCTATCCTCTTTGTGCCATTTCATAAATTGTCTCTTCTCAAAAGATTGCATCTTAAAACCAAATTTAACTCTAGTTTCAGACCAGTTAAAAGGTAAAAACATATGACCTCCATCTGCTGATTTTGACAAGTAATCAAAACTATGTGACCATCTTCTCCATGTCGTTAAGCAGTTTTTAATGGTGCTGAGTTGATGTTGTGCATGAACACTGACACCAAAAAGCAATTTATGAACTCTAACTGTCTTTTCATTGTCTCTCAGTCCTTCTGTCCCTCTGTTATCTCTTCAGTTTGAGCTGCTGGATCACTGGCCGCCTCTTCTGGACAGAGCTCCTTGGTTGGATCCATCACAGCAGGTGGAGGCATGTTCAGGCATGCAGCCTGAGCCTTGAACTCCTCAATCTCCTTCTGCTCCAGCTCCCTCCTCCGGCTGAACAGGTAAAAATGCTGCCGCTTTCCCGACTCTACATCAAAGCTCAGCAGTACACAGTCCTGACAGATTGTTCGGATGAAGGTGGTGGTGATGTTGCCATTACCAAAAGTGAAGCTGCTTCCCTCCAGAGAGATGTTGTATGATACATGGTGGCACTTGTTTTCGAAACGCATGCTGCGACTCATGGAGATGTTGGTGTCACTGGTGTTGGTGGAGAAGCTTACAGTGGCACTGTCTCTTTGTCTGAAGCGCTCCATGAATGGTGGATGGCTCAGGCTGCCTGCAACTAAAGCCCGTCTGCCCTCCAAATGATGAAGATCGAGTTGATCCAGAGGCCGGACCAGGTCTTCACAGGCCAGAGGAGCTGAATGGCTCACAGTCACCAAGCAGAGGAGAGCAATGGCCGACACAGGAAACATATCTGCGTATGTAGAAATCATAATCTGCTGTCTATTGTAACGTTTGTAGACTGTTGTATCTACATGATAGGTTTGGTTTTCTGGTTTTATAGTTTTTCAGAAACCTTACATTTCGCAATATTGGAAAAAAATCCAGGGAGCAGAGTCCTGTCTCACCTGTTGTTTCTGGGCTTGTGTAATGAATGACTGTTTTGAGTAATGTGACTTTTGATTGTTTGAACTGGAGGTTTGTTGGCTCCTCTTATCTGTGATGATTGATTTTAAGGATCAGGCTTTTATATATGCACATAATTCTTTCTTGAGATTCTTTAATCATAATATATCAAAACATAACAATCTGCCAAAACAGCCTGTCTGCAATCTGTGAATAGCAATTACTCATTTTCTTTTTGTTTTGTTTATTGTAGGGTAAGATAAAGACTAAACTACCTTTAAAATATATTCTTTGGCTAAAGAGTTGAGCACGTCCAACTGCCACTTATGTCTGATTGGTTAAAGGCTGTGTTGGTTATTTCCTGTTTTATTTTGTAGTCCTGGTCCTCCCTCATGTGTCTTGTCTTTACTTCCTGTCTTTGTTCTTTTCCCGCTTTTTTATTTCCGTTGGTTTCACCTGTCTGTCCACCTGTGTTTGATTAGTTGTTTGCCTATTTAGTCCCTGTGTTTCTCTGTTTCTTTGTCAGTTCGTTGTTGCCCTTTGTGTGTCAACCTGCCTCCTGGTATGCCTTCCTGTGTTGGAGGTTGCCCTTGTGTGTCTTTCTGCCCTCTCCTGAGGGGTGTACTACGAAGCGAGCTGAGTCTAAACTCATGATTTTCAGTGTCACAAAGGTGGCTCTCTTTTTACCTGGCTAGATCACCATGGTAACTGATGCTAAACTCATAACCTGGTCGGGATCAGGTTATGTTCAGAGTTTCAGATTAAATTGTCTGTAAAAAGCGCTGTACTTTAATTAATTATTGTCCTAACAAGGTTGTTTATGAGCGATATAGCTTTTAAACTGAGGGAAGACATTAAAAATTAAAGTTGTTGAGCTGTATGTTCGTAATATCACCGAACGAATCCATATAATGTAAAAATGTAACATAATGTAATGTAACAGCGGCACAAACTGAATGCATCGCGCTGTCATGGTAACCTCCGTTTGGTGATGCAGAGTCATTTTTCCCGTTTGCTCCAGATCATATTAACACTTTAAATTTACATGGTATATAATCCACACACTAAAATAATGATGAAGCAACTACAGACACTTTGAATACTTCTTACTGTTATCTGTTTTGTCTCTGTGATTTTGCAGCTCAGATCACTGATTAGAAAATTCATCATCATTTATCACGGACAATGTTAAATCAGTTACACTCATTTTACATTGGTTTGGTCAAAAACTTCAGTGATGTCCACGTCTCTGTCATCATAGGACAGTGTCAGACAGACTTTATCATGTTTAAATCTGCTGTATGGAGTTTTATTGTTTAATGTGCAGTTTAGATGTTAAAAGAAACGGCAGCATTAAGTCGCATTTAGTCGATCGATAATTTTCTGACATCATTCTTCTCCTCCTGCTTTATTTGCAGCAACAATGTTGCTTTATGCCGTAATGTTTTGTATATTTTCCACAGCTCATAATTATAACAACTTGATCATTGTGACTTAAGTAAGTGGCTCGCAATCGCTTCATTTCATGCGGAAGAAGAGTCAAATGATGCAACAAGCGCCCCTTTTATATGAATGTGCACAGAGTCTGAAGATAAAAGCCTGGGTTAACAAAGCAAGTACCACGGCTGTGGTACCAATTATCTCTGATTGCGGTATTAGGCTTTGTCGATGCAAGGAAAGCCTGGCTGTGTTGAGCTTGCTTTGTAGTACAGCCCTCTGGTATGCCTTCTTGTTGGACCTGACTTTTGTTTTCTTGGATTGTTTTTGTGTTTTGCCCTATTGTGGATTTTGACCCTCCTGTGTTTTTGTAAGCTTTTGTTCCTTTGTATTAAATACATTTAAACTGATTTTGCTTTGAGGTCTGCATTTTTGGGTCTCCTATCTTGTTCATTTTGACACACACTTAACACAAGTTGCCATTAATTACAAGTTCATTGCAAGCATATGATTTTAAAACAAATACAATATTACAGTGAAAATTACAATCAATTTTGTTTTAGCTTCAGTTTTTAGAGAATCAGTTCTTTATACTGGGCATGCCCAATTTGTGCTTTTATATAAGAGGGCACAAAAGTCTTTGCAAACTGAATTTCCATTGTTTATCTTCTCTATGTTTCTGAAAATGAAGAATTCATCTCTGCAGCCTACATAGCACTCTGTTATGTTATGTACAGCACATCTGAACGATGAATGAGCTCAGCGTTTTACTTAAGAGAGAGGGAAAGCCATGCATATTCAAATAAGCTGAAAAACTAACTATTTTCAGAAAGTTGCATCTTAAAAAGGACTTTATTTCCAGTATAAGAGTAAGAAAAACAGGTGTGATGTTTTCCATTACATAACCTGTGCTGCATTATATTTATGGAAATGTCTGCTTAATGTCATAACGGAGAAAATTCAACAAATTGTGTGTTAAAGCAGTTTTTAATGGTGCTGAGTTGACGTTCTGCATGAACATTTAAAAATAGAACAAGAAAAAGAAATGTCTCCACAAAACATACACCGAAAAGCAATTTATGAACTCTAACTGTCTTTTCATTGTCTCTCAGTCCTTCTGTCCCTCTGTTATCTCTTCAGTCTGAGCTGCTGGATTGTGGACCGTCTCTTCTGGACAGAGCTCCTTGGTTGGATCCATCACAGCAGGTGGAGGCATGTTCAGACACTCCACCTGAGCCTTGAACTCGTCCATCTCCTTCTCCTCCAGCTCCCTCCTTCTGCTGAAGAGGTACAAACGCTGCCACTTTCCCGACTCCACGTTCATGTGCATCAGCATGCAGTCACGACAGGATGTATGGACAAACTTTGCGCTGAGGTTGCTTTTATCTGTCCCATCATAGGTGAAGCTGCTGCCCTCTAGGGAGATGTTGAAGGAACTATGCAGGCACTTGTTATTTGCACGGATGCTGAGAGTGTAGGAAATGCTGGTGTCACTGGTGTTGCTGGAGAAGTTTACAGTGGCACTGTCGCCTTGTTTGAAGCGCTCCAGGTACGAGAGATAGCTCATGCTGCCTGCAACTACAGCCCATCTTCCCTCCAAATGATGAAGATCCAGTTGATCCAGAGGCCGGACCAAGTCTTCACAGGCCAGAGGAGCTGAACGGGCCACAGACACCAAACAGAGCAGAGTGATGGCACACAGGGCAACAAACATATTGTGTTGTTTGAATGCAGTAGCTGAGATCCCTCTGTCAGTCGCACTGTAATGTCAGTGTGGCCAGTGAAAGACTCTGGCTGGTTTTATAGTTGTTCTAGAAACGGTCAATTTCACAATTCTGAAAATCCCAAGAGCAAAGTCCTTTCTCCACCTGTGGATTCGCTGAATGTGAAATGAAATAATATTTTAGGAATGACTAATGATTGTCTTTACTTCTCCTGGATGGAAGTTGTGCTGCGACTCAAGCTGAACTGTAATCACACCTGACATGCTTCACGCCCTGTAATACTTACCAAACGCACCCTTCCACTCTGGCAGTCTAGTTTAACCGCTAAAACTTCCCATCTCTTCCTCTGCCTGTTCATTCAGCCCCAACACCCCAGCATTCACCTGCAGGCTCCAACAAGATATGTGTTCATCACTCCTTAATATCTTTTTGTAAACATAATCTGTGAAAAGTGATGAGGTTTGAGCCTAGATGCCCATCTCTAACTATGTTCTGCTGCTGCAATAAACATTCTTCAATGTGAGTTATCTGACCGAATTGTATTTTAGTTATTTACCTCTGGAAATGAAGGGCTTCCCTGAATAAGAACTTTGATACACAAGAGCCAGCATAGACGTATATCTGTATAGTAAAAACATATGAACTATTATATTGTACATGCATGAAGGCAGAGGTGAGGATGTTTACGCTCTGGTACTGTCTGTGCGCTGAAACACTTAGTTGGATCAGAAGCCTCCAGTTTTGCAACACTGTTGATACAGAGAACAAAGTCTCTTTTCCACTTGTTGATTCTGTGATTGTGAAATGACTTTTTTTTTTTTTTTTTTTTAGAAATCTAGTTTGGCTCTAGATAGGACCATCCTTTCTACACCCTCCATAGCTTTTCCTTCATACTTGAAAGGGGAGGGTGAGGCAAGGTGTTTGCAAACCTGGACCTTTAATGAACGGGGCCCTCAACTGACTGAATAAGATTAAAGCCAAAGATCTTTCTTTCTTTCTGTCTTTCTGAAAAAAATCACAAGTAATTCAAATAAGGAGCACAGGGAACATTTAAAATCCTCTCTGTGAATCACAGTAAGGTTGGTAGCAAATGATTTTTTGACTTTGCTTATCCTGATACATTGGATAATTTTACCTATTTGTGCATTAAACAGTTATTTCAATTTAGCTGTCTGGGAAGTTTGGAGCAGAACTGGAACTGCAGTGGAAATACAAACAACTAATAGACTTAACTGTATATAAAGATATGTTTGTTTGTTTTTTATCTTAAAGGGGATGTATTATGCTTATTTCCAGCTCTTTATTTTTATTCTAGGACTCCAGTAGAGTGGCTTTGCATGGTTCTTAGTTTAAACAACTTTATTCAGTCCCTCCAGGATTTAACAGGCTTTTTGGGGGGCTTGTTGCAGCCTCAGATGCCTGATGGCATCTTGTTCCAGGGAGAATAAAACTGTGCTCTGTTCTAGTGTTTTAAGTAACTTTACTGAAAAGGCTCAGGATTACACAAAATATGCTTTCTTTGTATATGAAGAAGTGCACCGAGTGGGTGTTCCACAAAAGAGCAAGCACAAAAATTCTAAAATATAAAAGTGCATAGAGTATTGATAAATGTCAAAAACATTGTCAGAACTTTTGAATGATGGAACTCAAGGGAAGCTACAATGAGATGGATGGATAAGTTGAATTTCCGTTGATTGTTGTAATGGCCTGGTAACTTCCTGGAGAGATTTCTTGTATTCTGCCCTTTAAACTGCTTTCAGTTTTCTGCTGACTGAAACAAGCTGGTTTAGTTCTTGTCTCTTTAAGGCCTCCTCTCTTAAAGCTCACTTTCTTCTGACTGGCCACCGAGGGTCAGCACCCAGTGTTTCTGAGCGCAGCATCGTCCCCTTGCCAGCGCTCAACAGCATTTGACGACCACATTAACTTAGTGTGGAAAATAGTGACAAACAAACAAACAAACAAGCCAAAAAAAGATGGAAAGCTAGTATTTAGTATGCATGCAACTACTTTTTAGTTTTATCTAAGTACATTCTTACACATGTACTTAATTTTATATGATTATAATATTAATGATTTGTGTAATATTAATTGCACTAAGATCCCTACATCAAGGAACATGAACTCAGCATCTTTGCAGACTTTGCTGTAGAGTTTATGTTTCCAAAAATCCAAAACAAATTCTTTGCATTTATAAAACATTTTTTTCAGTTTCTGATTGTTTTACTTCCCTCAGTTAAAAAACTATTGCAAAGCCAATGAATATGAGGTCAGAAAGTAAAGCATTTGCTGAATTTAACACGACTTCTAATATAAACTACACCCACTCCTGGTCCTCACTGTGAATACAGATACAAATATGGATCATTTTGTTGGTTGAACAGATATAGATTAAAAAGTAACACCTCTGTGCACCTCTAGTATCCAGTGCAGTCTGAAGCCTGAGTTTTTTGCCATCAGGGATTACTTATACATATGTAAAATACCTTGTTATCTGACATAATGGCCATGGTTAATATGAACATCTGACACTGATATTATATCCAACAGAAAATAAAGGAACAGTAAGTTCCCTTTAATAAGAAATGTAACTCATAACTATAACTGTTGATGAAATGTAGTAGATTAAAAAAAACGCAAAACATCTCATGTTTTCAAAAAATAATTTATTTTTGTCTGATGGAATAACACACACGTGACACAATCAAGCATCAACATTTATTGTGAACAGATTGTGTGTGTGAACAGATGTCATGTAGCAGAGTCTCTTAAGCCTTTTCTCCCTCTGTTGCTTCTTCAATTTGTGCTGCAGGTTCGCTGGCCGTCTCCTCTGGACAGAGCTCCCCGGTAGGATCCATCACAATATGTTCAGGCATCTTCAGACACTCCACCTGAGCTCTGAACTCCTCCATCTCGCTCTGGTCCACCTCCCTCCTTCTGCTGAACAGGTAGAAGTCCACTGACTTATAATTTGGTGCCGCCACGTCGAGGGTCAGCACCACACAGTCTGGACAGGACGTTTGGAAGAAGGTCACAGTAAAGTTATAGATCGATGCCTTTAAGGTAAAAATGTTGCCTTCCTGTGTGAAGTTGTGGGTAGCATATTGGCATGTGCCATTAGCATGATTGGCTTGGGTGTATGAGGAATTGTGGATTTCAATAGTTGTACTGTCTCTTCTTTTCAGGACGTCCGCAGCTGCAGGATCTTTCAGACTACCTGCAACTAAAACCCATCTTCCCTCCAAATGATGAAGATCCTGTTGATCCAGAGGCCGGACCAAGTCATCACAGACCAGAGGAGCTGAACGGGCCACAGACACCAAACAGAGCAGAGTGATGGCACACAGAGCAACACGCAACATATTGTGTTGTTTGAAGGCAGTAGCTGGGATACCTCTGTCAGTCACACTGTAGTGTCAAATGGAGAATGTGGCTAGTGAAAAGGTCTGGCTGGTTTTATAGTTTCACAATACCTGTGGATTCCCTGATTGTGAAATGAAATAGTACATTTAGGCCTGACCTCTGACTATTGATTGTTTACAATGGATTTGTACTTGTCTTCTCTCTCCTATCTGTCGTAATGTTGTGGGTGTGCTGTTTGTTGTTCTCTTTACTTCTCCTGAATTGAATTTCTGTTAATTTTGTACTTGTGATGGAACTTATCTCAGAAGGACTTAAAAACAGATTTACCGGCATGTTGCGGCATTGTATTGTACGGGGTAATAAGTGTGTAGCTGTTTAGAATAAATAAAATTATAATTGATTTTCAGCTTCTGATTTGAAACTCATTTGTGCTGTCTGAGATCTTTGACACACACAAGCAAACATACATGTACAGATTCCAGAAAAGACTATGTGTAAAACATAAGCAGAAACCGAACAAAATGATTTGCAAAAATGTTCCAACCTATTTTCAGTTGAATACAAAACAAGACAAGATATTTCATTTTCAAAGTGAATATCTTTATTGTTTTTGATAAATACACACTTTAATCTGACGTTAATGCCTGCATCCTGTTCTAAAAAAGTTGAGACAGGGACACTGTGTTACATCACCTTTTTTTTTTTTTTTAACAACACTAAGTGTTTGGTAAACAAGGACGCTAATTGTTGAACTTTTTTTAAAGTGAAATCCTTTCTCATTCTGGCTGTTACATGACTTCAGGTGCTCAACAGTCCAGGGTCTGTGTTGTTGTATTTTGTGCGTCACACATTTTCAATGGGAGACAGATCTGGACTGCAGGCAGTTCTGTCTAGAACCCAAACTCTTTTATGACAAAGCCATGCTGTTGTAACACACACAGAATGTGTCTTGGCGTGGTCTTGCTGAAACTAACAAGGATATCTCAGAAAAAAAAACATGACATCTGCATGGCAGCATGTGTTGCCTTTCAGCATTAATGGGGGCTTTTGCAAATGTGACGGTTGTGCGACAGACAACACACTTTTCCACTTTGCATCAGTCCGTCTCAGATGAGCTTGGGTCTCAGAGAAGTCTACAGCATCTCTGGATGTTGCTGATATTTGGCTTCTCTTTGTATGGTAGAGTCTGAACTCGTATTTGTTGATTCAGCAGCAAAATCTGTTAACAACAATGATTTCGTTAGTGTTGTGATGCAGTATTCTTTTTACAGTTATGTGGGTTTTTCATTCAGAGCCAGCTGAGGGGTCAAAGGTCATGGGCATTCAGTGTTGTTTTTTTGTCCTTGCCCCTGTATAGAGATTTCTCTGCATTCTCTGAATTCTTCATTGATATTATGGATTGTAGATGGTGAAATCCCCAAATTCCTGCAGTTTTATGCAGGAATTTATGCAGTTTTAAGTGGTGATCTCACCCCATATTTGTTTGTGAATGACTGAACCTTCCAAATATGCTGAATTAATACACAGTAATAATACTATCACTTGCGTCCTATTAGCAGTGTTAAAAATTAGTATCTGATTGATGATTGTGATTCAGCACACATTATCACGGAGAGTAAACATTCTTACCACTGCCTTCATGCATGTACATTATAATAGTTTATATCCTTTCAGTGTACTGATATACAACTCAACTTCTAAAACAGTTGGGACATTGTGTAAAAATGTGAATATTGAAATGCAATGATTTGCAAATTATTTTTGACTTGTATTCAATTGAATACAGTAAGAGAAAAACTATTTAATGTTCAAACTGATAAATCTTTTTTTGTAAATAAACACTCATTCTGAATTTCCTTCAAGTTTCACTAAAGCTGGGACAGGGACAAGTCTCAGACAGTTGTGAAATGCTAAAAAAAAAAAAAGTTGTTTGGAACACTGCACAGGTAAACAAGTTAATTCCAGAGGGCAGAGTCCTTGTTCCACCTGTCCATTCTGTGATTATGAAATCACTGGTTTTTGAGACACCTAAACAAAGTCCAGTTTAACTGCAGATTTAAAATGTGCACATAATCTGAAACATTCTTTTATTATTGGTATTTATGAGGTCCTCATAGGGTATTGTTGCTAATCTTACCCTCTTTTCTTGTTGTTGGTGTTCTCCAGTTCTTCCGGGCTGTGGGTAATAAGCGGGCTACAATATTTCTTCCATTGCTCCGTGGTCCAGTTCTGATGCTCACGTGCCCATTGTTGGTGCTTTTGGTGGTACACAGGAGTTAGCATGGACACCTTGACTGGTCTGCGGCTATGCAGCCCCATACACAACAAACTGTGATGCACTGTGTATTCTGACACCTTTCTATCAGAACCAGCATTAACTTCAGCAATTTGAGCAACAGTAGCTCATCTGCTGGATCGGACCACACGGGCCAGCCTTCACTCCCCGGGTGCATCAATGAGCCTTGGCCGACCATGACCCTGTCACCAGTTCACCGCTTTTCCTTCCTTGGACCACTTCTGATAGATACTGACCACTGCAGACCACGAACACCCCACAAGAGCTGCAGTTTTGGAGATGCTCTGACCCAGTCGTCTAGCCTCACAATTTGGCCCTTGTCAAACTCATCAACATCAACACATCAACTTTAAGGACAAAATGTTCACTTGCTGCCTAATATATCCCACCCACTAACAGGTGCCATAATGAAGAGATAATCAGTGTTATTCACTTCACCTGTAAGTGATCATAATCTTATTCCTGATCGGTGTACATACTGCATTCATACCAAGGTTGTTATAGTTAACTTAAGCTAAACTAAAAAACAAAACTGGGGGCTGTGCAATCCTGTTTAGTGTACTGTATATGTAAGTAGTGTTACAGTTTTCTTGACATGTCATCAGTCTTGAGGTCGGCCATTTGGAGGTACTGAACACAACGCAACCCAACTTACAACTTTTCATGATTTTTGTTGCTCAAAAGGGTCAGTTTTGGGAATCCAAATATAAGTGTGTAAGAATACCAAACTAATTTCTCATCAATTGACCTTAATAAATCATTTATGACGCAAAAAGTTGTACTAATAGATCATTAAGACTCAAAATCCTGAAAATCTTCCAAAATGTAAATGTCACCATGTTAGGTGTGAAAACAGTCTGGCTCTGCAGGCTATATTCCTCTCATTTGTCCTCCTGGCTCAGCACACCATACTTCAGCCAACAGCAGTGTCTTGAGCTGGAGCAGCGCTGAGCAGCACCTGTCACTCTGCAGACCATTAAATTAGTAGATCATAAAATTACAATGACAAAAATCAATCAAAAAAAAAAAAAAGAAAGAGCCTTTTGATATATTCTTCCCATTATCCTATGGCAATTGCTGAAAGATTGTCCATCCATAGAGAGTCATTGTCATGGAGAGTCAACCAACAGAAAAAGGGTCTATTTAATACTCATTAAAAAATTCTACACAGGTAGGTAGCAAAGAATTTTTCAGACTTTTCTCTAATCTGAAATACAGATCCTTTTTCTTCTGGTAAACATGACGATATTTTTTTTATTTCTTAACAATGAGTACAGAAAATATGAGTTACATGTTACATGACACTCACTCTCCAGGCAAGGGATACTTGAAAAAGTTTACATTAACCAGTGGGTTCAGACACCCACTCAATGGATGGATCGTGTTTCTGTAACTGCCATTTAGAGTGGGGCCATTGTTGGTTGTTTTATGTGGGTGATTTTTGGCATTTTATTTAGCTAATTTAATGGTCTGCAGAGTAACAGGTGCTGCTCTGCACTGCTCCAGCTCATACACTGGCCACAGGATGGTGCGCTGAGCTGGAGGACAAGTGTGAGGAAAACAGCCTGTAGTTCATTTTGGCTCATGCACATCTCTTAGCTTTTGTCTTATTGTGTTTAACCATATTTGTCTTCATTGTTTGGACTGGTAGTGGCAGCATTTTGAACCACTACATTGGCACCCAACAATACAGCAAGATGACATTTTTACTTGGTTATCTGCATAGTTTGAATTATAGGGGAGCTACGTGTCCTGAAAAGGACATGAGCTCCACTGAAAGCCTACTTTGAGAAATTTAGGGGAGCTCTACAAAATGTTGCTCCTGAAATAAATGATGAAAGTAAAAATATGCCTAAGTTGTGAGTTTATTGGCTCATTACAATATCTGAACATTTATCTTAACTAATTAACACAAACATGTGTGTGCCACCCTGACAGCCACACTGTCCGTGGTTCTGACACGGAACGGAGGTGATTGATAGACAGACAGAACATGTCACTTACTTTGGTTCCTGTTTGCTTTTCATTGTTGTAAATTGAACTTTTGGCCCTAATGCTGTTTCCCCCAGATTATCGAATTTCCACAGACAGAGGGGAAGCAACAGGGAAGTGAAGGGACAGTCCATGAGGACAGAGTATGTGATTGAGCATGCAGCAAAAAAGCTGATTCTACATGACGCCCATATAAAAACAAATACGAGTTAATTTTGACTGACAGACTCTTCAGATTAGTTTACATTCACAAAGATCAGATGGTAGAGTGCTTGTCCCCATGAGACTGCGAGTCCTTTGCATTTGTGAATAAAACTGAGAAGACACTGGTGTGCATTTTTAATGCATCAATATTTACTGTGAACAGATTGAGTGTGTGAACAGATATCTTATCAAGTCTGAAAAATGTGCAGATGTCATGTAGCAGAGTCTCTTAAGCCTGTTCTCCCTCTGTTTTTTCTTCAGTTTGAGCTGTTCCACCCTGTCGTCTCCACCTCTCCATGTTCTACTCGACAGCAGAGGGCTGTTTTGCACGATTTACAGCCAGAATGGAAAGACGGCATGACAATAGGTGGAGAATTGTCTACAAATACAGGACAACACATTGCATTCATTTGAACCTCCTGGAGAACTTTAACAGTGATGGCTTTCTGCCTTCTCTACTGTAATTTATCTCTTGTCAAGGCAAGTTCAATAAACTTCTGTGTAATAATGGCGCAAACCTTGTAAGGAGGAGCAAGAGAAATCCAGCCTTCACATCCATTGCACCTCAACTACAGGAGCACTTAGGTGGAACTTGGGAGAGTGAGGTGAAGTCGGTGAAAACTGCTCTCGAAAAAATATTCCGAAAACAGGTAGAATCAAATTCTGTGCTTCTCACTGTCCTGATTGAAACGGTGGGGATGTTAACCACTAAACCTCTAGGCTGCCTATCATTGGATGGAGCTGATCCCGACCCAATCACCCCCAGTCTACTTTTATAGTAGAGGGACAGCCGAGTATTAGCAGACCTCTTCTGGTCTGCCTTCATCTGCCACTGCTTCCCCCGTCTGCAAGAGCAACAGAAATAGAGAACAGACAGAAAAGGACTTGCTGTCAGTCAGGTGGTTCTCATTGAGACTCCCTAAAAATGTACATCCTGCATCACAAAGAGTGTTCAGTGCCTGATCTGCGCTCTTATTGAATCTTACCAGCTCACTTTGTGTTGTCCCATCACTTTTTGGATAAGCTAGCAAACCATAAATTAAAAAGTCGTTTATGAACCTAATCTTTGCCTCAACACCAAAATTAAAGACATCATGAAACATGAACTGAGGTTGAGAGTTTACTCATCTATTTTCAGATCAACTATGTCAGTCTATGAGGACAAAAAAGGTTAATAGTTATTGACAGGATACACTAAATTATGTCCTTCAAAAATCTACTAAGATGTGGGGCCTGACAAACATAAACAAACAAAATAGACATATTTCATAATGTATGTGTGTATTACTCTGTCTGCTTGCCCAAATCTCAGTCCAACTTTTTTGTGTTCTCAGAGCAGGGGCTGAGTCACTCACAGAGTTTGTTCATGAGGTCACCAAGTGAGTCACACCTATCCAGGAGTTGATGGATACGTTTGGATCCGTCCGTTAGTGACATCAGTGTTACCAGTGACCGGGTTGGTCCCGCTCCCTGAACTTAAAGATGATGATTGGCAAGATAAACAGACTTTCTCATTAAATGTTCAAGCATCCATTTAAGACATTAGAGGGTGAGTGGGCTGTGTGAGAAACCTGCGTATTGCCCAACCTCAGCAAGCACGTTAACGAGCACTGACCTCACACAGGCCGTGCCGCACGCACACCTGAAGAAGAGGCGAGAGCTGAGATTTAGTAATTTAGTAATTTATATTTACAAATTTTACATTTACATTTACAAATTATCTGCTTAGTTTGACTTATGATTGATGAATATTTGCCTCTATTGCTTTGACAGCATAATTCAAATTCATCTTGTCCTTAAACGCACATGTTGTCATTTCTCTTCTTCTCTCTTGACCACACATTCAGACAAGTCTTGGTAAATGTCTTCTGATAGAGTTGCTAATTACTTGTTAAAAACGTCATCAGTAACCTAATCGAAGTATCACAATCTTACTACTTACTACTTTTCATGACTTTTGGATTACCTCAATCCAAAATATAGTGAAATTGTCTAGCCCAATAAAATGTTGTGGGTCATACATCATGATATATCTCATGGTGTAAAAAAAAGAAAAAGAAAACAGCTTGTGTTTTTTAAAACTGTTTATTTTTGGCTCATGGAATAGAATTGAAATGAGGCTTTTATGTATCAGTTGACACAGTGGGAACAAATAACATGCACCAACGTCTATTAAGCCTCTTCTGCCTCTGTTTTTTCCTCAGTGTGAGCTTCTGGTTCACTGGCCGTCTGCTCTGGACAGAGCTCCTTGGTGGGATCCATCACAATAGGTGGAGGCATCTTCAGACACTCCACCTGAGCTCTGAACTCCTCCATCTCGCTCTGGTCCACCTCCCTCCTTCTGCTGAACAGGTAGAAGTCCACTGACTTATAATTTGGTGCCGCCACATCAAAGGTCAGCAACAGACAGTCTGGACAGGACGTATGGAAGAAGGTTACAGTATTGTTAAAGGTCTTCTCCCTTCCACTGTAGATGAAGCCTTCCACTGAGATGTTGTTGGAAAGGTAGCGGCATGATGTGTCACCAAGACGTTGGACGAATGTGAATGAGGAATTGTAGAAATCAACATTTGCACAAATGTTCACTACAGGAAGGCTTTTCTATAAAAATAAGTTTTCAGAGAAGTTTTAAAAGAGGACACTGAAGTTACCTGGGAAGACCTAGGAAGAGCCCAACTGAGGATCTCAAATTACATACAGACACGGGCAGAACTTTGAAAGTCAGCAATAAAATCTTATAATCAGTCCTAAAACCTACAGGCAACCAGTGAAGACAAGTGAGAAGTTTTTGGAGTTGACTAAGCTGCCTTTTGAACAAGTTGGAGATGCCAACGATAAATAATTTGTGAATGCAGCTTCTATCTTGTCATTATCTGGCAGTAGCCTATTTTAGATAATTTATTGTGATACATATGCATCTGTATCTGAAAAGGAATTAAAAAAAAAAAAGAATAAACAAATATTAAAAACTCACCCCGGTGGCTCAGTTGGATGCCCCTATGTACTGAGGCTGTGAGTCCTCTGGAGTGGCTGAGGGTTGCATGTTATCCCCCTGCTCTTTCTTCCCCTTTCTTGTCCACACTTCAGCTGTCCTAACAATAAAGGCCCAAAAACATATCTTCACATCTAAATCTTCACATATACTTTGCTTGGCATAGGGTTGTTAAAGAGATTAGTGACAGCATTCAATTTGAAACAATTTCAAACTGAAAATATTCTGAATATAAAGTGGCTATGACAAACATGTTAATAAACAATCTCTCCAGTGAAAAAAAAAGCAACACTTGCATAAATTCACTTGTCTTTTAGCTCTTTATATATCTTATACTTTGTTACAGCACGGCTGCAAGGAAATATGACTAAGGAAAATAGTTTTATTAGACCTTTCTCATTAGGTCAGAAGTCCACTGAAAGACTTTTTCAAAAAAAAAAGAAAGAAACTCATGACTTACAGTTCAAAAATTCTGTTATCCAGTCTATCACGATGGCCTACATTAAAAAAAATAAAATAAAACAACGCTAAATATATTTCTTCCAATATATGTTTAAAGACTTTTTTTCATGGCAGCCATACTGTCCTGAAATAGAAGGGAAAACCAGAGCTGGCCCTGACCTCCATGGGGCCCTAAGCAAGATTCTGCTAAGGGGCCCTGCTGACTGACTGGAGAGCTACATAAACCATTTGCCACACAGTCACACCTGACAGCCCAGTGTTTCCACTACAGTCCTCCCTCCTTTAACAGTTTGCTCCATCTGTCGGTCAAAGAAAAAGTCGATCTCTATAGAACAGAATGAGGTACAAAACAAACAATATTTATTGAGTTTTGTGTAGAATTGCAAGATAAGTGAATATTGACATTAACATAAATAAGAAGTTTTTGAATATATAAAATGTGCAAAATATTAAAAACACTGATCTTTGAGTCTGATGCCAGGTACTTAGTTAATTGATTTTAAGTTTCTTAATCAGTCATCAGTCACTCTCAATCCAATAATTTCCATCTTGCATTAGTTCAGAGTTGTAATCGTGGTACACAGTAACTAAGTACATTTACATCAAGTACTGTACTTATTTTGTACTTTACTTGAGTTTCATTTATCCAACTTTATGCTTCTGCACTACACCCCAGAGCCAAATACTGGACTTTTTAATCCACAATGCTGAAAAAAGGCTGTTTTCTGAATCTTTAGAGATACATGGTTCTCACAGGACAGTGATGTTACAGACATTGGATGGTCTTGTAGACCATGATGCATTGCTGTAGATTAAAGTAGCCAACAGTGGCCTACTATAATATTTCCACTTTTACATCAGTCCCATTTGAAAGCAGCTACTGTGATTGGTTTCTTTATGTGAGGAACACGGCATGTGACCAATTGCATTTTAGAAAAGAAAAAACAGCAACAGCTGACTTCAACGATGTGCTCAGTCAAAAAGTAACAACAACTTTCCTGGAAATGTAGTGGAGTCAAAAGTACAATATTTGTCTTTGAAATGTAGTGGAGTGAAAGTCAGAAGTTTCTAAAAAAAACAAAAAACAAAAAAAACACTCAAGTAAAGTACAGATAAAAAAAAAATGTACTTAAGTACAGTACTCAAGTAAATGTAATTCATTACTGTCAACCACTGGTCCTGTTCCATTTAGTTGTTTTAAAAACTAACTATTATAACTCACACTATTGCAAGTATTAGAGTACTGGGTTACTTATAAACAATAAGCTGTGGAAATGTTGCAGGTTCATCATCAGTAACAAGAAGTTCTATTTATTTTTTGTGAAATGCGAATCTCTGCATATGAAGAAGCAGAAGAAGAAGCAGACATTGTGGAGACAAAGCTCCACTAGAAAATATTTTTTGGAAAGTTAATGGACATCTTGAAGTTACTAGAAATACAAACTGCCCGATGGTTTTTACTTTTTTTTTTTTTTTCCTATTATGCTTTGCTGACAGACAAAAAATGAAAAAAACAGATGTTCTGCCAGCTTTCCAGCACCTTAGCCACAATGTAGTCTATCTATCTATCTATGGTTGTCTCATGTCCCTTTTCATTAAATCTCACATTCACTTCAGGTTCTGGACAATTAACCACATACATAAAAACGATCACAGACATTGCATGTATTGTCATTTGTTTTATTGACACTGTCAACAGATATCATGTATATCTACTCTTCAACCTTGGGATCCTCTGTTTTCTCCTCAGTGTGAGTGTCGGTGGCTGGGGTCGATCGGACAAAGCGGTGCAGTTGAATTCATCACAACAGGTTTGGGCATGTTCAGACACTCCACCTGGGCGTTGAACTCCCTCATCACCTTCTCGTCCACCTCCCTCCTTTTGCTGAACAGGCAAAATTCCTCTGACTTATCACGTGGTGTCTCCACTTTGAAGCTCAACACGACACAGTCTGCACAGGATGTCTGGTAGATGGTCCCAGTGATGTTAAACATCTGTCCAACACTGAAGCTATAGTGGGGGCCGTCTATTGAGACGTTGTGGGAAGAGTACCTGCACACGTCACCGTAACGATTCGTTTTGATGACCGTCGAGTTGTAGAATTCAACACTTATGCTGTCGCTCATTTTAATAGAGAGGCCATCGAGGTTCTTCAGGCTTTCTGCAACCATGATCCACGTTCCTTCCACACTGCGAGGATTCAGTTCATCGAAAGGCTTGAGCAGGTCATTACAGTCCACAGGAGCTGAGTGGCTCACAGACACCAGGCAGAGGAGAGCAGCGGTGCACAAAGCAAACATGTCTCTGAATGTTGAAGTCATGACTGTTACACAGCAGTGTTTGTCTGAAAGTGATTCTGATCAAGAGGCTTGTCTAGTTTTATGGTTGCAGAAAAATTGTTTCACAATACTCAGGGAGCAGAGTCCACCTCTGTTTTCTGTGATAGTAAAATAAAAATAAGTGAATACTGTGATTCCTGATAATTTACTCTTTTTTTACTTTCACCTTATTCATTTTACTTGTACATATTAATAATAATAGTAATAATAATGCCTTTATTTATACAGCACTTTTCAAAACATGTTACAAAACATGTTTTTTTTCTTTATGTAAAATTATATATATATAAAAATATAATGAAAGCTAATGAAGCAAAGTTAAATCAATATAACAACAGTAAAATCAATAGAAAACAAACAATAAAACAACAAAAAGGAAGTCTGAAATTGTGAGTTTTTTTGAAAGTGACTTGAAAGAAGATAAAATGTTAGCTTCAGATATCATATCAAATGAGTCTAAGCCTATGATCATAATCTCTGATTTTTCTGGGTTTAACTGTAGACAATTTGAATCCGTCCAGTTTTTCCTGTCTGTAATGCACCTGTGAAGGCTGCTTAATTAATATATTTGTGTGTCATCTGCATAGCAATGGTAACAGATATTGTGTTTTTTAATGATTTGACCAGGCGATAGCATATAAATGGAAAATAGTACGATACAAGAACTGAGATTTGCATGATGTTGTCCCCTACATCGCAGTAGGGTTGTCATAATAAGCACAAAAAAAAGTTTTTGCACACAGTGATAGAACAGAAAAAGTCACTGAACATCAGTTGAACATTGCAAACCAAATTTCAGGCAGGGCAATAAAGACTGACCTGAACTTTTGAACGAACATGCAGATAATTTTTTGATCATTTCGATCATTTTGATACTATCAAATGTTAGTAATGTATTGTTTCTTTAATTGTCTTTAATGCGGTGGTGAAAAGTATTGATACTTTGACGCTTTTTGACAACCTTAAGTTATTTTAAAGGGTTAGTGTGTAAAATTTAGTGGTATCCAGTAGTGAGCTTATGGTTGCAAACATGTTGCCTCACCTGCCCCTTCTCTTTCATGGACAAGTAACTTATGAAAAACAGTGTTTGATTTGTCCATTCTGGGCAAATATTCCCATTCTGAGAAGAGGCCAGGCGCCCTGTGTGGATACAAAGGGCTTATTCTAAGGCCATGAAAACACAACAGTTCTTACTTTCAGATGATTATAGACTAAGGGAAACATTGATGGCACATATTAGTCTTGACAGTATATTTTGTGAGCCCATACCTGTTGACAGACTGTGGAAGGCGAACTTCTCCTTAAACAGCTCCAATCTAAACTAGCAGAACACGCAGCTGTCTTCCAGGAACCCCAACCATCAAGCGCAGGTTCATGGTCAGTCACATTTTTAAATCAAATAAAGTGGGAGAACAAATGTTTTACTGTTTGCACTGTTCCTGGATTGCAGTTCTGTCAATATTCCAGTTTATACTGGGATGCTGGTGTCAGATGTTTAACAATAACTGATCCAGGAACGGATGTTGTATACACTCATTTTCTTACAGTAGCCTACTTTAGATGATTTCTTTTAAAAAAAATACACGGAAGTGTCTTAGAAAGGAAAAAATATAAATAAATATAGGAATAAAAATATAAACTCACTTATATTTTGCTTGGCAAACTGGACGTTTGCGGTTGTTAAAGTTTAGAAATTAGTGTCAGCCTTCAATAGAAAACTATTTCAAACTAAATATATATTCTAACCATATAAAGTGGCTTTGGCAAACATGCTAAGAAAGAATTCATCCACCAAAAAAAAAATCATTTGCATGTATTTGGAGTCATGTTTGTGGCAGGCAATCTGTTATTTAATCTGTCCTGTATATTAGTTTTTCTCAATTGTTTTAGCTCATTTTTTTGAAACAGTCTTAACATTCAGTAATCCGCAAATCAACCCTCAAAATGATTTTTATATTCGCTCTACTTTCTTGTTGACACTGACTGCTTACTGTACTATACAAGAATGTCTACAAGGTTTACCAGGAAAAGTGAATACTGCACAACACTTTAGTACACTGAAAGTTGATGTGCACATTCGTATATATAAAGTGAATTTATTTGTGTAGCAGTATGTCACATGCAGGGGTGCAGTGGTTAATATAAACTGCGGATAAACTGCAGTCACCCAACATTTCCCACCTAACTGACTGATAAAGTTCATTTGAAAATAGATTAGTTAAGTCTGCCTCATTTCAAGAGGTGACAAACTGAATTTACCAGGGTTTATTCTCACAAGTCACATTTATTGTAAACCAAAAATTCATCATTGATCGGTCATTTTAAAAAATCATGTATATATTGAACAGAAAATTTGCCACAAAATGGCATCTCAAGGCAAACATTAAGAACAGAATTGGGACTGGTCCTTGAGAAGACTTTGCTGCTGGCCATTGCACTGTCACAAGAGAAACTGCTGGAAGCTCTATGTCGTGGCAGAAGTAGAGGATTTTTGAGAGGTGTTGCAGGGAACACCAGGTACATCATCTCATGCTCTTTGTGACAAATCTCTCAAAGCTACATCCAATTAGTCCCCTTCTTCTCTTCAGGGGAATATTTAGCACAACTGAAACTGCATAACCCTTCTTCCATTTTCTTAACCTTCCTCTTTGTTTTTTTGTGTAGCTTTCTGTAACTATCTCTTATGTTAATGGGTCGGTTTTGACCCGTGTCTTGAATCAGCCATAAAAAACCCTAAAAACAATTCTTTTTCATCCAATTTGTTTCTTACCTCTTTGTTACCTTGTTAGGCTTCCTTTTCCATGAAAAGAGTGGTTTTAATATTTTTGTTGTGGCCCCCTGGGCCTTTCTTTTGACAGCATATCCCTTGTTTTCAATTTAAAAAAATTGTAAAATGAACCTCTAGAGAATTATATAAATAAATAAAAGGTTGTTATGTTACCTGACTGTTACTGAGGGGTATTACAACACATCTCTTAAATGTTCAAAAAACAATTTTTTTTAATTTTAATATTATTAATTATAGTAACATCTATGCTGTTATGGGTCAATTTTGACCCCTATATATTTACTTCAAGAAAAAGGCAACGAACAAGTCTTAACACTAGTGTGTTCTTTGCAGAGATATTTTTTGCAGGTGAAGCACAATCTATTTGTCTTTCTGTCCTTACAGTAAATTTCTTCTCATTGTTGCATGCTGTAAACTGGAGATGTGTACTCTGCAAGTCACCAACTCTTAACTGAATTGGCCTTAAGTCCGACATGTCCGTATTTGTTTGTTTGGTCAAACAGGCAAAGAGAGAAGCCCCTAACTGAAGCTCAAGTGGTTGGAGGAAGAGCTGGCTGTGGGCTGCTGGATGATAGTGCGTTTATGATTTCAGTTTTGACACATTATTGTTTTATAATCTTATCAAATCTTGTCAAAACTGACCCCAACAACACAAAGGTCATAATTTTCACCAGAGCATTTTATAATTTAGTAAAATTTTATTTTGTTTAAATAGAAGTTCCTGACAAAGTCAAAAAGTCTTGATCCAATAAACAAATTTATGTCGTACTTTTATGCATTTAAAACATAAAACAGGTCAGTGCAGACCCTAACATGAGAGGAAGGTTAAGTGTGACAGTGGAGTCCTGTCCTAACCAGTTCAGGAATAGGAATAATAAACAAAATAGTTAAACATTATTCAGCGTGTCGCATGAAGCAATGTTGTGTCTTTGGGACAAGTCCACTGTTTGAGGTACAGAAATTCTGGATGAACATCAAGTACATCAGGGAATGTATCACAAATGTCAGTTTAATCATTAAATCATTCATCAATCATTTCAAAGCTGACATCTCAGACACTCTCATATCCAGGTGTATGTGTACAGTATATACATCCATGCACAGAGCTGTCAGGAGCTCTGGAGACTCTCTTCAAAAGGTCATCTGGTAAAAATACAAAGTTCATACTTTCAGGTATTTCAAAAATAATGTCTCTTTTAAAATTGACAATGGCCCACAAAATATTCTGTTGTTCTTTATAAATTAGACCATTTCATATTATTAGTCTGTGTATTGTCAAAACCTGCATTACAGAGTACATAAAACTGTCCAGGCCTGATACTTGGATTAAAAATATCTCTAATAAAGGAAATAAAAGATCACAATCAATAAAATAATTCAGCACTAAATTCATTAAATTAGAATATTATCTTCTTGAAACCTCTTCAAAATTTTGACCTTTTCAGTTAAATCCTATATTTAGATTATAAAAAATAACCAATGAATTACACATGTAGATGCAACAATTTAAAATAATACATCTGTTTTTCTTTCTTTTTTTTTCTTCTTTTTTTTTTTTTTGCTTCAATGGGATCATTCACCCCAAAATAAAAACATTAATATTTTCCCCCAGGCTTGTAAATTTTTTTTTATCCTTCTGGATAGTTTTGGTGTGAGTTGCAGAGTTTTGGTGGTATCAGCCCTAGAGATGTCTGCCTTCTCTAAACTAAATGGCACACGGCTCGTTGTGCTCAAAGCAATAAATAAAGAGGAAAAACTGAAAAATTCAACAACAGGGACTCTTTCCAGAAATCATGACTTGTTTAGATAATGCACAGACCTTGTTGTGAGTTTTTATATAGGAACTACTTTACAAGAGACAAAGTTCCTACATGAAACTGTTCACAACAAGGTCTGTGGATTATCTTGTCTAACCAGGTCATGATTTCTGGAAAGAGACACTGGTGTTGAATTTTTGGGTGTTTTGAGTACAAGCCAAGTGTCATTAAGTTTACTACATTGGAGAGAAGGCAGACATCTCTATGGCCAATATCTCCAAAACTCTGCCACTCACACCAAAACAATCTAGACAGATAAAGAGTGTTACAGGCCAGAGGAAAAATATGGAATTTTGACTTTTGGGGGAACTGTCCATTTAACTGCATGTAATATGAGGGCTGTATGATCCGTTATACAATGGCTGGCTCATCTGCTAACCAGTAAGATGAAATCAAACTCAAAAAAAAAAGAAACACACTTTAGAATTTGGTCCATTTTGTGTGAAGAGAATATAAGTGTAGTCCTGCATAAAGAGCTCCTCAAGGCACTTAAACACTGTCAAGTCCAGTCCATAGCTCGCCGTCATCATGTTGGACAGAGCTCACTTCCCTCTGGAGAATCAAAACTCAAGATGGGGATGGGGACATTTCAAGATAAATACAAGGAATGAGGGCAGAGGGAAGGGGAGGAAAGAGAAGTAGGTTGCGGACATAGTGATTTGAAAATGATGGGTGCATAAAACAAAGAGACGAGGGGAAGGATTTTGTTGTGGATTGAACAGCAGGGAGACGGACTGAAGGATGCTGGCAGACCGAAGAGAGAGAGAGAGAGGAAATGGATGTACAGAGAGGACATCTACATGACAGAGCAACACTGGCAGGTTTTGCGTTTGGGTGCCTCAGCCTCCTCTCCCTGGCCAGCCCTGGTTGGGATGTGTGTCTCTGTGCTGGCGGGGCTGTTAGCTGATGCTGCTGCTGGTGGTTCTGCATGGGTGTCAGGGGCTTTGGCCTGTGACAGGAGGGGTTCCTGCTCCGCTGGCCCCGCCTCTGTCCTCTGGTTCTCCTGGGGATCGGCCAGAGGAACTTCCTGGAATTGGGCGGAGAGAGTGGCAGGCTCTTGGGCTTTTTGTGCTGCCTCAGCTCCCTCTGGTGACGTTGCAGCTGCACCCTCAGCCTCCAGCTGGGGGGTGTGAATGGACTGAGAGTAGACTGGCAACGGTGCCACTACAGTGCCCTCTAGAGCACTGGATGGGGGCTGCATCTGCACGGCCGGATCTTCTGATTGGTTTCCCTGTCCTTCAGCTTCTGTCTCACCATCTCCGTTTTCCTGCATGTCTCCATCTGCAGCTGCTGGTTGCGCCTCTGCAGTGGCTTCAGCTGGCTCACTCTTCTCTGGTTGTGCGAACGTGTCTGGAGTTTCTGTCTTTACTTCGTCCTCCACAGCTTCCTCTCCGTCTTGGCCTGCTTCTGGATTTTGCAGAGGCATTTCCTCTGACTGTGTGATCTCCTGTTGATCTTCCTGTGGTGCAAGATCCTCAGGTACATCATCCTCTTCATCTGTGATGATCACAGGTTCTGCTCTAATCACCAGAGTCCCTTCCTCCTCCTCTTCCTCCTCATTAATGTTGACATTTGGAAGCTGACCAGGCTCTGCCTCAGAAACACTCAGGCTCAACCCCGGTTCCAACGTCATGCTAATAACCTCCTCAGAGGCTACAACTAGTCCGTTGGTGGTGGACTGATTATTCTGCTCTGAAGCATCAGGATTGTTGTCTGCCTCCGAGTTTCCCCTGCCATTTGTTAGGACGGCTGCAGATTCATCCTCCAGCGGGTTTTGGTTTGTCTTCACTTCATCCTCAGTTGTTTCTGATGAAAAATATCAAATAAATATCACTGTCAGCACAGGAGGAGCATTATTTGGAATAGTTTGTGCCGTTGATGCATTTAAATGATCCTGATTGAGCTGCAATCAATATGCCATGCTGTCATTAACACTGATTATTAACTTTCATTGTAGTTAGTAGGGAGGAAATGCACTGTTGCCTGATTGCAATTAGAGTTTTTTTTCCATCAATATATCAGTGCTTGATACAGCTAATTCATGTATTGTAATATGGTTAACAAAAGACTCTCCCATCCATGAATCTCAATGTATTACACAGAAAAGTCATTCACCTCTGCTCTACTAAAAAATGCAGAAGCTAAGGCCAAGATTTTGCTACAAGCCTGTATACTAATGAGATGATTCTATTTGTTACAGAGCAAAATGAAACAACTAGTAATTATTAAACCATCACGAGAAAAGACATGCTACAACATATTGTGTTGATGAAATATACTCTACAACAAAGTATAAATGCTTTTGTTTTTGCTCCCATTTTTCACACAAAAGATTTACTTCTCTCAAATTTGTTCATAAATTTGTTAACCAAGATAATCCATCCTCCTGAGAGGTATGGTACTAAACAGCATGATTATTACACAGGTGTGTCTTGAACTGGCCACAATAAAAAGCCACTCTAAAATGATATAATTTTTTCTGGTTGGCTAGTACATGTTGCCTTCATTGGTTTGGTTAGTTAGTTAGTTAGGAGTTGGTTAGGAGATATCAGTATAAGCAAATCAGAGGCAGAGTAGGCTGTGTCATGATTTGACCCTCCTTGGAAAAAAAACTGTAGTCTCATGTGAAATAGCCCATCGTTCAGTGCCTAATAATTGTCTTTTTTGGGGGGTAAAAGTGCACATTTTAAAGTGGCCTTTTATTCTAACTAGTCCAATGCACACCTGTGTCATAATTACGCCAGATAAGTGCTCACTAACATTGGTGAGCAAAATTTGAGAGAAATAAACCTTTTATGTTCGCAAAAAAAGTCTTTTACTTTTACTACTTTTAGTACAGCTCATGAAAAATGTGAGCACAAACAAAAGTGTTGGTCTTTGCATCTTGTGTCCAACTGTTCTCAACAAAAATATAAATGCATGCACAAGATGCAAATTTAGATCCTGCAGTGAGATTATAGACCTCAAATACAAATGGATGGTTCAATTTATTCTTTCTTTCTTAACTCTCTTCTCAGTTTCAGCAGTGTGAGTAACATGCCCACTGACATGTCCACGTACACGCTGTCCTCTAAAAATGCAAGTTATGCACTTGAGAGCCTATTAACATAAATATATATGCAAAACCTTATTCAACATGTGTAAATATTCATCACAGCATGTATGAACTTTTTGCCAACTATAGACACGCCTGTGCCACTTCCTCCTTTATGATGCAAATTTTCTCAAGATCAATATATGCGATGCATACAGACCAGTATTTCTATAGGGGATCTCATGGCCTTTAAGGGGTTGGCATGAAATGGGAATGGTTAAGAATTAAAAGAGCAAGAATGGATAGGAAATAAGATGTTGACATCAGTAAGGCTATAGATGTGATTTAAAGGGATAGTTCACCCAAAAGTAATAATTACCATTACCACTCATTACTCCCCCTCATGATGATTGGAGGTCAGGCTTGTTTTTTTTTTCAACAAAACACTGCTGGAGTTTCACAGGAAAACAGCATTGCAGAATCTCCCAGCAGTGTTTTGTAGACTGACAAACAAAACCTTGACTTTCAGTCAACATAAAGGATGAGTAGATAATGAAGGAATTTTCACTTTTGGGTGAACTATCCCTTTTATGTGTGCAGGATTTGTTTTGCACTCTGCACATGAGCTTCATGAGAGCATTGTGGTGTGTGTCTGTGTGAATGTTATGACACATGAGTCAGCTCTATACGCACCTGATCCTGTTGCATTGTTTTCTCCGTTCTGCACTACAGCATCATGGACTATTTCTGGGGAAATAATAATTCATATTTATTGCAACATCAGCAGACAGCAGTGCTTTTCAGACATAGAGTGTAGAAATCGTGAATTACAACAAGATGGAGTACTGATTTCTAGGAAAATGACACCTTGCAGTGCCTTTATATTATAATATACAGACTAAGATGCACCTGTAACTTTATTACAAGGTCTACACAGAAGACTGATTTACACTGTGGCTTAATCAACACACCAGAGCTTCTCGGGACAACTTTTTTTCTCATTATTTTGATGCATGAGTGTAACACTAGACGACAACAATGTTGTGACTCAGAAGGTCCTTCTTTTCTATCTTTAATGTGATAAAGTGCTACAGGATTGACATGAATTGGACAGAATGCAGTGTTGAAACAGTTTTGAAAATAGCTGGCAGATGGATGACAGCCACGCTTCGCTCTGCACTCTGTCACATACTGTGGATGTCAGAGCTTGTAAATTTGCTTGAAAATGCTCACGTTAACTCCTCTGCAGTTTAATATCTGTATCAATTTATCTCTTTCACTGGTAAAAAAGCTAATGGAAATGCAATTTTCTAAAATGTCCACTGTAATTTTAACATTTCTGTTTGCCAAAAAGTTTATCTGATCCCACTTACCTGCTCCGGCCTCTGCCACCTTCACTGCTTCCTGTTGGGTAAGAGGGACAGAGGAGGAATAAAATTTTCTGTGTGACTCAACTGGTGAAACTGTGTTGTGTTGTCTTGCCTGAACCTCTGGTGTATTTTGAAGAAAAGATAAAAAGACAACAAATGAAATGCAAATGCTGGGTTCTCACAAAAGCTTGTAGAAACAGACACAATCCAGAACATTTCTATGAAATATAGTCCCTTGTGTAGTCTAAATAAGTGTCTATCCTACACTCTAAACAACACAGACGAGCACAGTCTGTGCTGAACTAGTTAATGTGTCTACTATAATGGCTCTTATATGGAGGATAGTAATAATTTTAGCAGTTAAAAGGGCCATGACATTCTGGTTGGTCACAAGGGGGAGTGATTGAGCTGAAAAGCCCTACCTGACCTTTGTAACGTTGACCCCTCTCTACAGGTTTTTATGTAGCATGTACTTATCTAAAGATCTGCATAGACAAACAGTAATCATGTTTATCTGTGTACCTTACTATTAAAATGATTACATATGATTACATCCCTAGTCTCATCAGAAAGCATTAGGCAAACAGAATCATTTAAAAAAAAAATCTTTGTCATCTGACTGACTGAGTTGCCAGATATTAGCTGTCATTCACGCTCAGTCTGCCCACTGAATAAAAGCTTTGCTGGCAGGGTCTGTTTAAAGAGCTGTTTTCACACAGAGGATAAGGTCAAACACTCAAAGTCTCCTCCATCACAGCCAGCAGGGCTTATAAGCTCTAACAGCTATTAAAAATGGAATCTTCTGTTTATGTTTCCGGTTGATTTTAGCTGATCTCCAAAAGCCAAGGTTAAGATGAACATATGAAAAACCTTACTAAAAAGACCCTGGAGCCAGTGGTAGGAAGGGAAGGACAACTCTTTTGTTCTACTATAAAGACCTTCAGCAAGGCGAGACGAGGTAAACATACTTGTGCTTGGCTTGACGTGAAACAATAATTCCAGCGTGGATCAAGTGCTGAATTGTTTATGTAACAGAGCAGCTTACATTCATAAAGTTCCTGCTTTTGAACAAGAGGTGCTACATCAAAGGTACATTAAGAGAGGAAATGCATTATTCATGGCAAAAAGCCACAGATAGAAGTTGTGGGAAATTTTCTGCCTAATGGAAGATGATGGAGCAAGCTTGTTCGACACATATTCCAACCCCCCTTTGTGTCCACAGAGTGAGTGGGTGAGTGTGTGTGCAAGTTTCTTACTGTTTGGCTATCCTCCATCTGTTCCTTCAGCTTCTCTTCCTCCTCTGCCAGCCGCTGACTCTCCGACTGCAACCTGAGACCACACATGCACAAAACAAACACATCAAATCTAAACTGACGAGGCACTCCAAGATTATGATGCTTTTAAATGTTCAAATTTGATGCTTAAATATTTATTTTTAGGTATTTAAAGGTGAAATGTGTAATATATTTACTGTACTAAATCATAAAATGATCATGATATACCACTTAAGATTAAGGAAACAAGTTGAATTCCTGGCTTCTCTGAAAACAATGCTATATTCAGTATGTTCTCCTTTGAAATTTCCATTCCGGGCCACAATAACCATTTTTATTTGCCCATTTTGCATTTATTAGACTTGAAATTAATGCTGAATGTTCACTGTTTATGAGTGGTAAGACATCATTAACAAACTTTAATAAGGAGTAAATGTTTATAACGGTTAAATGTGACAATATGTTAATGGAGTCTGGCAGGCAGTCACTTAACTCAAAGTCAAATGTGTGTATTTTCAGAGCAGTGGGTTTAGCTTTAGACAATTGACATTTACAAACAGCTGATCAGCTTATAGTGAAGGGCTCGTCTCGCTTGTCATTGTCCAATTATAATGTTGCACATGTCTTGTGCTCCTGTTCAGCGTCCCTGCAGGCAAACAGCACCTGAACTTTGAGTCATGGAAGGAGTGGGCAGCGGGAAACAACTTGCTTTTTACCATAAACTGTATATTAAATAGGAATTTGACCTACAACTGTATTTAACATATTATGGCTCCAATTCACTATTTGGACAGCAATTGTCATTCTTTAATGCTAGTCACTTTGTCTTTTAATGATCCCAATCTAAGTAAAGCTACTGTAGGCACATTTTTCAAATGTTCAAATCACCCTCAGAGGCCACGTACAGTCTGTGAGTGTGAGGAGTCTTCTTGAAAAGCGAGACAGAGCTGTGGACCTTTGCAATAATAAGATCGGGATCTTAGAGTTCTGTCTTCAGGGACTTAACAACATTGTCCCCTGCAATAACGAAAAGTCTAGTCCTGTCTGGCAAGTGTGCAGGCTGGATAACCCTCTTACTCGCTGCCTGCAAGTTCAGCACTGGCAGAATTGAAAAGCAGCTTTGCCAAAGCATACATAATGTACAACAACAGTGAAAATTACAAGAAAACAAAAATAGAAAAGGGAATGCTGCAACTATCAATTATACATAAGGTACATGAACTACACAAATACAACAAAAATGTGACAGTTCACTCATGCTCTGTCAGCTCAGACAGTAACAAATGGTCTCCTCGTCTCTGTGCTCTAACTAGCACACACATAAACAGACAATCTCACACACTGCGGCCGTACTTGTCAATGTGCTTTTCGATCTCCTGGGCTTGGGAACCCCACAGTGGAGAGCGAGGGCTCTGGGCATCTTGGGAGGCTGGGGACAAGGGCGCTCCCTCCATCAACCATTGGTCCCTCAGAGACTTCCTCTGGAGTGAGAAAGAGAAGGTGAAGAAGAGGAAGGAGGAGAGAGTCAAATTTCAGTAGCATTGCATTGTATTCTAATATCATTCATTCTAATACCTCTGGTTGTAGGAGGCCATTGCAAGCAGCACTGCAAATCAATGAGCAGGAGAGCTTATTGGCAATATTGGACTTATCTTTTTTGCATCACTCTGCTTGTGATATGTGAGGTATGTAATTTGCTGAATAAGTCAAAAACAGAAAGACCTCTTCAGTTATTTTATCTTCTGATTATTTTATCCTACTGTTTATCAACTGATGATCAATTTCCTAGAAAAAATACTAATATATGTTACAATAACACACATCAATATCAAGATTAGGTAAAGTACATATATAGTGATACAGGATTTTATCCTTAAGCCCACTCCTACAGTGGAACAACAAAAGTCTTTGAATTGAACATCAATTTGATTATTTTACGTGTGATTTCATGTGTGTTGGTCATACTGTGCTATGTACTGAAAAGATATCAGAAAATATCTCTTGATAATTATTTCAGAAATACCACCCAGCTCTAGTTTAGGTGGCCTTTAAAGTGTTTACTGGGAGTAGTATAGTTGTAAAACTGTAAAAACATCAATTTGATAAACACAGAAAAATCAGTGTCAACCTCATCCAGTAGGTTATATGGTTTTTGAGGCAGATACTTAAATATATATTATATTTGAGAGCTAAAAAAAAAATCTGATAATATTTTGGCTGACTGTCATTTTTAACATAAAGTCTTTTGATAAAGATCCTTAAAATTTGGTTACTAAAGAACTGTGACCAAGAAGTACTCAGCAGTTACATAAAATAAAATACCCTGTCAGTGCTCACTACTGAACAAACCATGCTACTTGTACCACAGCTTTAGTATTGCTCTAAGTTAACTGCTAGCCTACAACGTGTGGCTATGTACAGTGTATTGCAAGTATTTGCCCCCTTACAGATTTCTTCTGTTTTTTGCTTTTTTGTCACACTTAGATGTTTCAGATCATCAAACAAATTTTAATATCAGACAAAGATAACCAGAGTAAATACAAAATGCAGTTTTTAAATCAGAATTTAATTTATTAAGGGGAAAAAGCTATCGAAACCAACCTGGCCCTATGTGAAAAAGTAATTGCCCCCTAAACCTAACAACTGGTTGTGCCACCCTTGGCAGCAACAGCTGCAATCAAGCGTTTGCGATAACTGCCACCGAGTCTTTCACATCTCTGTGGAGGAATTTTGGCCAACTCTTCTTTCCAGAATTGTTTTAATTCAGCCACATTGAAGGGTTTTCGAGCATGAACGGCCTGTTTAAGGCATTTCAATCAGATTTAAGTTTGCACATTGACTAGGCCACTCTAAAACCTTCATTTTGATTTTTTTGAGCCATTAAGAGGTGGACTTGCTGGTGTGCTTCGGATCATTGTCCTGCTGCATAACCCAAGTGGGCTCATGAATTGATGACCAGACATTCTCCTTCAGGATTTTCTGGTAGAGTGCAGAATTCATGGTTCCATCAATTACGGCAAGTCGTCCAGGTCTTGAAGCAGCAAAGCAGCCCTAGACCATCACACTACCACCATGTTTGACTGTCAGTATGATGTTCTTTTTCTGAAATGCTGTGTTAGTTTTACGCCTGTGCTTTAGATGTTGTTCTTGGTTCTTTTGTGACCTGGATGAGTTGTTGATGCGCTCTTGGAGTAATTTTGGTAGGCCGGCCACTCCTGGGACCACTGCTTCATGTTTTCTCCATGTGTGGATAATGGCTCTCACTGTGGTTCGCTGTTAAGTTACTTATCTGGAATATTGAATTAGCTATGCTAGCTGAGAACAGCGAACTAATGCTAGCTAGCAGTACTTAGATTACTGTTTTGTTAGGCTAGCTAACACTTAGCTGATCAGAAAAACTTGCTTACAAAACTGTCACACAATAGCTAGAGACTTAGATAATGATCAAAAAGGGTATTTTAAGAGTAGATAAAGGATGCATGCCAACATTTGCTCGTTCACAGAATGGTATTTGAAGCTAATCAGTTTAACTCCAGCTGCTGTAGATTTTTTCCATTTAGTGGTTGCTATTAGCAACACAATGTTCAACTGCAACTAACTGCTGATGGCAGAATGGTAAGAAAAAGAGAAAGATCATCTGTATTCACTCCTGATTTGGTGCACTACACTCCCTCTTCACCATTTTATTTGATAAATGCATCTACTGTGCTCTAAAGTGGCCACAACAAAATGAAAAAGATCCCATATGTCCAAACTCTATACTACATACTAACTACACTCAGTATGCACTACTGTATATTCTTATAAGGTAGTACTGTTTTTTGTAAATTGAACATTGAGTGAATGAAACTTTTCACCTCAAGCTAGAAATTCACTTTTAAATAACCATCACAAAAAATTACACTTTATATAATCATTAATTTCACTGTTTACTGCTTTTTACTGATAATTCTAAGATGCAATGTGTCACACAGATACAACAACAGCCATGCAACAATACACTCATCAGTTACAATGCAAAATGATGGTGATTAAAATGTCAGAAACACCATAGAGAAAACTACAAATGGTTGTGTATTATGTGGGCAACGATAAATGAGTGGTTAAGGCAGTGATTTCAGACAGAGCCTAAGAGAAAAGAATAAGAAGTGGAGAGAGAGAAGAGGTAACATGTCTGGAGCAGTAATGTGGCCAGAGTGAGAAACTGAGATGGGAAAGATAAAGAAAAATGTGTCTATTTGAGTGGCAAAGGTGAGAAAAAAGGTGAGAGAGGAAAAAAAAAGGAGCAGCTGTGAGTCCATGTCATCAGTCTTCATCTCAAAGAGAATACTAGCATGAATTTCAAGTGTGTACACTTTTTATTCTCATCTTTTTCCTACACCACTTCTGTAAAAACACACGATCCAGTGAATGAAAGCTGCCCGAGGATACTTACTATTCCCTTCTAACAGAACATCGAACCGAGTACTTTCAAGTTTTACACAAACAAGAGTGCAATTCTCAGTAGTTTGTAGAGCTGACTACTCACTGAACATCATCTTCTAAACAGACCGTCCTCCAGACATGGAAAAACAGCACGACACTCCTTTATGTCTAATTCTCCATTTCCACTGCTTTATCCCACTGGACATCTTACACAAACTCTTTAAAAGCTCTATGTGTGTGTTTGTATGTGTGACAATAAGTGGCGCTTTCCACACAGGTGTTACTTCGCAAACCTGACATTCCACTTCAGACTACACAAGCCACTAAAAAAATCATAGCTTTAAAATATAATGAGTCAATTCCACCTGAACTAATTAGAGCTTGGTGTACAGATGACTTTTTAACTGACAAAGGTGGAAAAAATACAAGTTATGTGTTATTTACTTTTAGTTTGTCATGTTCTGAAACACACAGACAATAGGCTGGGGCAGTATAAAGGTATTTTAGTATACCAGGGTATTAAAAAAAGAGATTTAAAAAGCGATACAGTTACAGGACAAACTAGTATAAAAGAAAAAAGCCCTTGCCGCTGTATGCCCAAGCCTAACAGAGAAGTAAAATTTGAATAGTATAATGACATGAAATATTCACCATTTCAAGGTATGTACAGATTTTTTCCACAAGATTATGAGGTATATTTGGTGCAGATCTGGACTAAAGCATATCAATCAGTCCTCATGTACTAACAAGGAAAAGGTTATTTCAGTCCTTTGGCCTCAAGAAAAAGTGGACTTTTTTCATGCTACATCAACAAATCAAAACAAATACACAAACGTGGTGACACGTAGCTGCACAACCAGAGAGCAAACCCTGGTAACAACACTGACATGAAAATGATTTTATGATGATAGTGGTTTAGTGCCATTTGTCAGGCTTGTAAAACCAACTCTGCCATTATTTACTCCACAAATGCATTTCCACTGCTTTTCGCAACTTCTGACAAATAAATTCCACTTAAAAAATTATCTGCCCAAAATGAATGGAAACCCTTCAAATGGTCGCATATTTAGATATTAAACACTCGACTGAAATAGTTGTAAGCTCAAAATTGTCAAGAAGAAATATTTCTCTCAAACATGTAATAAACTAGATGTATTTCTCTTTATGCAGGACTACCAACAGTGGCTGCAGGGTGACTTTATCAGTGCAGCCGTGTTACAACCAGCTGACCTTGGTTCAAGTGCTTATTTCAGCAAGCATCTGCGCAGCTAAAGTGCCCTTGAGCCAGACAGCAAACTCTTGCCAGCTCTAGGAACGCTGGTCTTTAACTGACCCTGACAACAGAAATAAACATACGCCTGTCTGCAGGGAACTTTTAGTAAATCTAATCCTGCAGGATTATCAATTTTATCATAATTAAACGGCTATAATTATGCATTAAATCCAAACACGAAGCACTCACAGCAGCTACACTTTCTCTTACTGTGTAAAGCCAAGGTGATTGCAAGCTTCTCACTTACTACTGATGTATAAGTGTGTGAAAGCCCATACTTCCCTCCAGCCTATGGCCCCATGTTTTCAAAATCTGGTAACCGTTATAGCCAGTAGCTACCTACTTAACTAAGTGTCACAAAACCATCTCTGTGTTTTCTCCTGCAGTGCAGAACAAACCCCACTCTGTTCTCCTCCCTGTGCCTTCGGCTTGCTGAGCGAAGCCCTCTCTAAACTTTCCTGCAGGTCAAGGGCCGTGTATATGCCGCTGCTCCCTCTTTATCACGTCCTTACATCTACTGTGGGTTTAGAGTCAATGTCCGAGCTAATGAATGCACTAAAAGCTACGATGATATCACCTCCTGAGAGAGCAAGCATAGAAGTAGTAATTTAAAATGAATCTTTGTAGGCTCTTGCAAGTTGATTTTTGATCTCACACAGGAGCAATTCATGTTTAGTGCGCTCACATGCACACACAAATATGGCAGGCATATGCATGACCACACTAGTGCACACATGCATACCTGCATGCACACAAACACATGCTGCACAAATTTCACGCAATTTGAGGAATGTGCCCCAGGACAGGGTAACACAGCGGAGTAGGAAGTGGGAACGGCAGTGTGGAAATGATGTGAAAACAATAGAGCAGCTCTGTGACTTGCAGTGTGTGTAAACACTCACATAAAAACTGATTTCAGCAGAGGAAGGCTTGTCTGTAACCTTGTGAGGAACTGGCAAAACCAGGAAGTGCGGAGGGTTGTACAGTTCATCTGCATGTGTGTGTGAGAAAAGGAAATAGATTTGGATGGTGTCTGCTTGCTAACAAGCCAGGATGGGTCTTCAGAGGATTTTAGCTGAGTGAAATTAAGGCTGCATGTGCGTGTGAATATCTGCATGAATGAACAAGATGGGTTAGGTCATCCTGGGTATGTGCGTCAGACCTTGAGCTGCTGCAGCCTGAGCTTCTCATCCTCCATCTCTCTCTTGGCTCTGTCCTGCTCCTCCTGTAGCCGACGTTTCTCCTGACAGAGGAAAAGGAGCAGAGGAATTGCTAAGAGAGAGTAAATGTAGACATACTGATAGTTTGGTAGACAGCGAGTAAGAGTAAGAACAGTACGAATGTGTTGAAATATGGAGAAGGATGGGCTGAGAAACTCAGATCAGCATCACACACAAACAAGCCGATGTGAATAAATAAAAAGTAACAAAGAAAGGGAAGACACGGCAGTGAATAAAACATCACTGAGAAAGATTAAAACACCTGGTCAACCATCTGTCACAAGGACACTGTCATCATAGACATCAGGTATACTCTATATCCCATAATGCTCAGAGTAGCTGTCCCCGTGGCAACCCAGTGTTGTTTTCGTGGGACCAGGGACACCCTGGTTCACCACATTGCACATTCAATAAATTATTTAGGAGTTACGGACAGCTCAGAGAGCTTAGTCTCTTTATCCTCTCTTTCTCTGTACAGACGAAGCTGAAATAAAGGCGGAAGCAGACAAGCTGCCAGTGCGGTGTTGGCAATTCACTGTAAAGCTGTGATGTATGTAACGTTATTTCAGTTTTTTGTCAACTGTCCAGGAGAGGCTGTAGAACTGGTTACATGTGGAAAATCCAGTCATCAAATGCCATTAAAATAAAGGTTATAATTCACAATAATAATAATAATTTAAACTCAGCCAAGAAAAGTGGTCCTGTTTTAACAGCTGGAGAATTTTCTTTGCTGTACTAGCTGCTCCAGCAGGAGAAAAAGGTTTGTATGCCATAAAATTAATTTTACTTTCATAAATCTACATTAAATCCTCATCTTTTGATTGCATTCTGAGGACAAATCAGATCATCTCAAAACCAGGGGATCTGCCTGTGTGCATACAATGTTGAACCATCATACTGCCAGTTTAAGTTTAAGTGTTTCTTTGAAGGCCCTGATCTATACAGAGATACATGTATAGATATAATGTATAAGGTTTATGTATATAATGTATAGATTCACACATATTTACAAAGAATAAGTAGACAGGAATAATATTAGAGATACAAAAGTACAGAAAAGTATAAAAATAAACAATATTGAGAAAAACATATAATTAACAATAAAATACAACAAGTAGCAGGGGTACAAAAGCACTCAGCAGAAAAATAAAGCATAAGGTGGGGTGTGACACATATGGAGTGGTGGTGTGCTATGGGTGTTGAATGATGTGTGGTTAGTGTAGAAATATTGTGGTTGGTGTAGGAATTCTGCACATAGTCAGTGGTTTAACATGGCATTTAAGTAAATATTGCACTCTGTGTGTGTGTGTGTGTGTGTGTGTGTGTGTGTGTGTGTGTGTGTGTGTGTGTGTGTGTGTGTGTGTGTGTGTGTGTGTGTGTGTGTATGTGCCTGTAAACTTACAGCGATGGCCTCCAGTCGCTGTATGTACTTGTCCGCCTCATCCATCCTGGCACCTGTGACACAACAAGGGATGAAGGTTAGAGATCAGAGGTAAAATAATACAAGACAAGTCAACTGGATCCATTTGTTCCTCCGAAAACGCCCGTGTTCACTGGTTTGAAAGAACGAAGCACAGCAAATTATTTCAGATATATCTTCCATACTTCACACACAAAAACTCTTCTGTTGAAGTGTCCATTTGTGTGCTGTATAGTCAACTTTTTTTTTTTGTCTTTACAAATGTGAAAGTTATCTGTGGTCTGAAGAGTGTCCAATATCTGAGGATATACAGGCATGAGTGGCAGCACAAGATCAGAGACCGGACTTCAAGCGCATGTAATTGGACAAGTATGTTGGAAGTACATGCCTATGCCTGCAGAGCCACCATAACCCACAATCCTCTATACCACTCCCCACCCTCGCCAAAAACGCCTGCCCCACACCCCCCATTAAGCCTTTTGTGTCTATCATAACAGAGCCTCAGGCATCTCGAAGAAAATGAGCATAGGCATTTGTTTTCCCCTGCAGCTGACACTAAATGGGACAATTTTTGAGCTCCCCAAAACTCAGAGTTACATGAGAGAGCATAGACTGGAGTCATACATAGCAACCAGCTCACAGCAACTCAGTCATTAGTGAGTTCCTGCCATCACAAGCCATAACTCTGCTTTTAGAAGAAACCCTTCTTTAAAAAAAAAACAAGAAAGTCAACTTCTCAGGAGAAAAACAACAACTTATTTGTGTCCCACATGTGATTCTGCACCGGGTGGGTTTCATGTGATACGAATAATTACAGTGCAAACATTGTTATTGAAACTGAAATTGGGAGGTTTTTAAGCAATGGCAACAATAATCCCTCCAGTCACCGACAATCCCGTGTGGTGTGTAAAGAGTTCTGTCCTACACCAAAAAACACATTCAGCCATCACAGCAACTAAGATCTCACACTGGGGGAGATCTGAGCACTACGGCGCCCTATTTCTCTAACAAATGCCACACTGTCACAGCCACTGTCGCTAATCGCCATCACAGAGCTTTCAACCACAAAACGTGTCCTTTCCAAAGCGCACACACATGCGCACAGAACGCTTTGTTGATGCGTAACCTGCAAAACCTCATTCACAAACTATAGACACTAATAGAATGGTCAAACTTAAACTGAGCGGTGCAATAATTCAACAACCTGCAACACATTCAGCAGAATTATTTACACTGATATACATATTTTGTGTCATGATGCCCATCTGTAAATAATCCTTATATATTTTTATTTTAATCTACTGTATTCAACTGAATATATGTCAAAAGTTGCAAATCATTGCATTCTGTTTTTATTTGGGTTTTACACAACAACCCAAGTTTTTTGGAACCGAGGTTGTATATCTATATAGGTCTATTGCTGATATGCTCATTTCTTTGTAATTTGTTTATGCTTATATATTATTCTGTTGCTGAATGGGAGCATCTGTAATGTGACCCATATCCCCTAAGGGATCAATAAAGTATTTCTGATTTTGGTTTTTTAAAAGGTGACTTCACCCTTCTTGAAAAAAGCTCAAGTGCAAAATGAGCTTTTGACACAAAAAACCCTCAGCTACATTACTCATTTCTTCCCAAACCCCCTCTCTCTACCCAACACTCACACACCCTACAAATGAGGTTTCTCATTTCTACCCACAAGGCAAGTCAGCAGAGTTGATGCTATTGTTGCTCTGCCAATATGGCAGATCTTTCGGGGCCTTAAGGGGTCTAAGTTAACAACACAGTGAGAAACTTCTCCTTACCAACACCTGAAGGATTCCTGTGGCACCCTCAAGGTGAGGGCTGGGGTCACAGGGGAAAATGGCCCACATGAAACAATATGAAAATGTAGGTGTACTGTGTATAGAGGGGAACACACGGGGATGAAAGAAGAAGAATTTTGATGAGGAAACAACCTCTGGCATGCTTTTCATTAGACTGGAATTCTCTCAAGAACTGAGACGGTGAGAGAGACGGGAAGGACCGGCAGAAAGGCACATAAGAGTATACTATATACACAATATATAGCCTATAGTGAGGTTGCAAGACGATATCAGGTAGAAAGAGACAAAATCTCATTTTGGCAGTGTTTTGAATGACTGGAGGTGCGGTGACAGCTTACAGTATAAGCTTCCGTTGGGAGTCGAGGCTTGTGTCTCATCAGGGCTCCAGGAGAGCGCCTAGAATAGCAGCCAGAGATAAACAAGCAAACACAAACAGAGGCTTTGATGAGGAGGTATTGAGGAGCTCCCCGTAGACACACACTCACTTCGATAATTAGACATGATACAGGAGGGTAGAGAAGGGAAGGCTGACAAAGTCAAAAAGTTAAGAGACAGAGAAAGTCGAGATGGTTGGAGACAGGAGCGAAAGAGGGGGAGATGACGAGGGGGGAATGAGGTGACAGTGGCAACTGGTTCAGGGTTCAGATCCCACAAAATGGAACGACATGTGACACAAACATAAGAGCAAGTCTTTTAAAGGGCTGAAAGAAAGAGAAACAGAGAAATTGTAGATGAAATCTACTGTGTTTCCTACAAGACCCTGATTATTATCAAGCAAACTCAGGTCAGTCTGCTCAAAGATGAACCAAAGAGTGATTTTGCAATCTTGAATAGTTTCTTTCAAAGGCAATTATCCAGTATCCCAAAACAAAAATGTCAGATTTTTTTTGTGACAGAAAAGGTTTGTATTTATAATTCCTTTTCTTTTTATACTTTTTCCTTTTTACTGGCTATGTGCTTGAAGTTGCATGTTTAAAGGCAGACAGAGCTATGGAGGTTAAAGGTCCTAAAGAATGAGTTGGCAAAACCAAAGCAGTAACTCTGAGAAATAAAAACTTCTTATGGATTTTTTCATGGTGATGTTCTAAACACAAATAAACACAGCCGAACCAACGCACACCTGTGCAGCACCCTGCAGGAAGGTGCCAAAGTGCCTAATTTTGTGTGAATGTAGTCATGTGTATATCAGCCCCACCCTCAGTCAAACAGCACATGCACACCTGCAGCTCTTTACACCCATTTACGAGAAAGTCCATCTGACATCAGCATAGTATTATCATGACACTTGAATTTCTACCTTTGACACAATACCTTGAAAAATACTGAGACATGAAATATCAATATTCAATACCATGGGGAAGATTTAATGCAACAATGCATGAATTTTTAGATTTTAATTAAAAGATACATAGAACAAGGCTATAACATGACAACAGATATTCAATCAGGGCAAGTGAGTGATGAGAAAAAGACGGCACTGCAGCACTGTGACTAGGTGAGAGGAGGCGGGCTAAGTTGGCGCTGACGCGGTACGTTTGTCAACTTGCTGTTGTGGTTTAACAAGGTGGACCCAAATGCAGATCACGCAAGAAGGAGAGCAGTTCAAAAGGGTTTACTTAACACAAAACAACAAAACAAGGGCATACATGAAGTGCAGGGAGTCAAAAATCCATAGTCCAACGAAACAGAATCCAAAAGAGCAAACTCAAAAAACAAGCCAGGGGCAAAAAAACACAGAATCACAGGAGGGAGACACACAGGACGCAGGCTGACAAGCAAAAAACAAGCACGAACTGACAAAGACACTCAGGAACACAGGGACTAAATAGGGAGAACTAATGAGAGACAGGAGGGTAAACAGGTGAAACACATCACAATCAAAAAGAGCGGGAAAAAGAACAAAGACAGGAAGTAAAGACTGGACACATGAGGGAGAAGCAAGACTGCCAAAATAAAACAGGAAATCAACAAAGATCCAAAACCATGACACTTGCTGTTGTAGAGAGCGAGAAAGTTCAGCTGCTACGGTGTATTGATACTGCTGAAAATGAGTATTGAAAGCATTTCAAATATCAAGTAACAATATTTATTGACAAATTGATATTTCTGACAACACTAAAACACTCTAACTCCAACCCAATCCACTATGGATATTAATGTAAACACAGCTGTTATGATGCACCTCTCTCCTGACTCAATATTATTAAGATATGTGGGTGCTGATTCAATATGTATTGTGATTCTGATTCTGAGCACTGCTTTGCTATAAGCATTGTGATTCCATATTACCATTTATTGTGACTTTTATTAGCTTTTTAAAACACTAGAGTTAAATCATACACTTCTCAAGATTGAATATCATGAGTTATATTTCCAAAAACATTGCAATCACTTGTGAGTCAGTCTCTTTTAGTTTTATTTCAGGAGCATCATTAATAAACTACTTATAAAAAGTATTCAATAAAATACTTTTTGACGTAAACTAGCTGTTCTTGCTCATCAAGCTAATGCCATGAGAAAATAATAAATAAAACAAGATGTTAGATCACAATGACTAGCGCCCCTGAAAATACACCACAAATATGAGCATTTAACATCCTTTATATATAAAACTGAACTCTGAAACTGTGAATTTTGAGCTTTGACCCGCTGAGAGATTTAGATAACAATAAAGTCAGCAGTTTTTAGCTTGTTTCCACAGAGCAGAGGAAACATATGTCCCTATGGTATGAACACATGTCGCTTTATGTTCAGCATGTAAAATGGATCCGTTTGTTAAGATATTATCGCAAACCTGATGCTAATTTCATTAGCATGTCAATGGGAATTCTGATTATATGTTAGCATTTAGCTAACAGACTAAGCGCTAGTTATTTTTACACGCAGAAAGATTGATTCAACAATCAAAAAAACCAAAAACAAATCAAGAATTGTGCAAAGAAGAATGATGACACTTAAGAGAATATATTAAGTCATACAAACTTATTTAGGATTTGCTATAAATCATGTCTGTTCTTTATTTGACAGTGTCCATGTTATAAAACAACCATCAGAAGTGTTATTTAAGAAAAATCTTTACTTTAATCATGAATCTTATCTTTGCACCTTATCTGTGAATTTTCACACCACTCCCACAATCCTCTCGTGATAGTCAGAGAGCACAGCAACCCACAACTGTGCTGTGGGACCCAACAAAAACTGCACTTGTTCACTGTCCCCTTGCCTCTGTTAATGCATACTATATCTGATAATCTCCAAACCAAACAGCAAGAATGAAACACCACTATGGCACACGGCCATGATCACAGTTCAGCTGCTTCAGTATTTCATTACAGACACTGGTTCACCTGTAACACCTGTTATATGCTACCACAGATGGCTGCAATGACTGAAGCTTCAGTTCCATTAAATTTTACAGATTTTTGTTTTTTTTAAGGAAATAATTTGTGTCCAACACAAAGACTCGCCAGTTGAGCAACTTGTAGGCCGTCTGACCTCAGCGGTATGACCTCCCACACACTGAGTCTCTCCCAGTTTACATCTCCCAGTCTCTCTCCCTCCTCATAACCCACTCACACTTAGTCACACAATGGGCTGAAGGTGCTTGAGCCAAAGGCAAAAGAGAAGAACAGAAGCAGGAGAACAGTAGTCTGGAGGGATGTATATTAGTTCTGCAATGATTAGTTAATTCATTAGTCAACAGTTCGTTTTTTTTTTTACTGCAGACATTTTGATCTGTCATAACAGGAAAAACACAAGTGTTGCTAATGACATCAACAAGATCTCTGTTGTATTCAGTCTGGCAGTGATCCAGCATGAACAGTAGCAGGACCCTGAAACTAAAGCAGCTAAATGGAGTTCAGCCATTGTTAATGATATGATTTACACCTGTGCTTCTCCTACTCTGACAAAATATCTTCGTTGAAAAAAAAAAAAAAGAAGCTTTTTCTCAGTAACTTATCAGTCAACAATTTTGATAATTGATCCATTGTCATGCATCATTTCAATTTCTGAAGATCTTTTTTGTCCTTTCACCTGCATATAATGAAAGTGGTGAGACAAACATTCACCAATGTTAATTTCACACCATGCCCTGATGAGGTGTCACTGTGATGGGCTTTTTTCAGTATTTACAGATATGTTCTAGATTTAAAAAAAAAAAAAAAAAAAAAAAAAAAAAAAAAATTATATATATATATATATATATATATACATACACACACACATATATATATATATATATATATATATATATATATATATATGTATACCTAGAGCTGCAACAAATGGCTAGTTTATTAACTTTTATCATCAACTTATCTGTCATTTAGTTACTTAATTTTTTGGTCCAAAAATATCAAAAAGTAGAAACATTTTGTTAGTTAATTTTTCTTACTAGTGAAAGCACATGGCATATGTAACATAGTGAATTTGCGCACATTTCCGAACTGAGATTTGAAAGGACGGGAGGAGATGGGAGGGGGTACGAAGAAATCGCCAATCGCAGATGGATGGGCTGACAACAGTCGTCTGGACAATTTTAACATATGGCCCATCCATAGACGACAGAGGACTGGTAGGTTAATTTCTTTCTAAAGCCATATCCCAGATTTTAGTAATTTTCAAACTTAACCCCCATCTGACACTGACTCAAGCGACATCACTTGAGGAAACAGAACATATCATGAGCAGCTCCCTGTGAAGCCACAAAAGGGTTTAGAAAACTTTTTTTCACATTATGAAATTGTTGGAGATTATCTTTAAAATGGTGACATTTTACATTAAAATGGCAATAAATCATTTATCAAATTCTTGCCTATAGATGTTCAGTCTACTGACTAATCGATTAATCAAATAACTGCTTCGGCTAATAAAAAAGAGGTTAATAGTGTGTGTATAGAAAGATGCAGGAACTCCAGCTGCCTCTCAGTCATTCATCAGGTTCCTTTGCAAACATTCCTGCAGCCCTGGTGCAAAAGAATGTATATTTGCTTTCAGTGTATGTGTTCATGTTTATATAACAATGTATATTTGCTTAGTGGGGTGCCATGAAGTCTATATGCTGAGTCCTGGTGTAGTGACATTGGCTCTGCGGGAACAGATGGAAGAACAGTGGGGTGTCTGGAATGAAAAACTATAAGAATTGTTTAGCATCACAGTTCACTGCTCGTGGATTTCTCTGACACACTCACTGGCAGTACACAACTCACAGCATATAAGAATGAAATGGGATTCATAAGCACCACTACTCCTACACTATAAGGCGAGAGGCTGCAGTGTTTTTTTTCCAGCTATATCCAAACCACAGTGGACATTAAAAAAAGTTTGAATCATTTTCAAACTGAGCACAATACCAGAAAAGCCAAAGCATTAGCATTTAATTTGCTGAGGGCTTAAAAAGCAGGTCCCCGAAAAAGATTGCGGGAGACGCAATCGGTACAATCAGTGTGATCTGATAGGCAGAACTTACATACCATCAATGCCTCCTGCTGCTCTGTATTAACTGACACAGAATATGTAGTCAGCGGTGGCATACAGCAGCTACACCAGATGAGATGTAGATAACTTGTCTATGCAAAGCACATGTTTCAGGAATTTAAATCCCATTTCAAAACAGCTGACACAAGGAACTAGCTTGTTCAAATACAACACTCCACTCCAACGAGGATATGAGTGCACATGTTATTAGAAAGGTAAGAGTCCAGGGTTGTTGACTTTGACTTTCACAAGGACGGACACGGGCTGCAGCGAAGCATGAAAGCTGTGAACTGTCGGTCGTGAGACTCTAATGTCTGTGTCACAGGGCATCTTTCAGCCCAGGTAACACTGCTAAACTTGACAAAAGCTCTCTAAAGGAGAATCTGCAGTTATTTGACTGTATAAATACAACAGAAACATGGCCGAAGACAGTAGACAACATGACAACAACTCATAACAACATCTGCACTGATATATTCAGCATCGATTTGGCTAAAAATTAAGATTTTTATTATTGATTAATCTGCAGATTATTACCTCACTTTAAAGTGATTTATTTATTTTAATCCTTTATTTAAGCAGGTAGTCTCGTTGAGTTTGAAATATCTTCTTTAAGAGAGACCTGTGTACAAAAATAAACATATACAGTTTAAACATAGATAATTTATAGACATGCATTAAACATTTATGAAAAAAGCTATCAAAAGTGTGAATCAAAGCACAAAAGTAGAACCTCTTAAAATTTGATTTTGATTTGGCGACAGGTTAAAATCCTCATGTATTAAATACTGTGTTTAAATGTAATCAGAGAGCAGAAGTAACTGCAGTTTTTGCAGCAGAGCTTTATAAATAAACAACATGCAATGCTGCTCCCCTCTGTTTGTTAAGGAGTAACCCACTTTTTCATATAAGACACAGTGGTGATTAAGAAATAGTTTGCAGGCTTAGTTACAATCATTTAACATGGGGTTGTATCAGGTATTTATTCAGTATATTACCAACAGCAGATAGTGGTTGATATGCCCCGAGTTTTGAGAAGCAGAGCATCAACACACTGAGCAATATACTGATGTGGACAGGGTCAGCAGCAAAACGTATTTTAACCACTTGAATCAATATCAATTTAAATGCACCCTGTAGAAGATTTTAACCACTTAACCTCACTGTCAGACAGTCTTTTGTCTAAAGTCTAAAATCAGTCATTTCAGCTTGCAGAACACATTAATTTTCTTGTCTATCTCTGCCTCGATATATTAGTTAGTTTGTGTCATTGTGTGATTTTATTGAATCCTAACAAACTTTAAAATACAGGAATGACATAACCACATGAATAAAAAAACAAAGGAAGACCAGCAGCTCCCGTGTTTTGAGAGGTAAAATTACTGATTTTGCCAGTGGAATCTTGTTGGTTTGGAGAGAATGAAAATATTCATACTATATGAACACTTCTTCTGATGGTGATTTTTTTTCTTTAGATGGCGGAATATGTTTTCCTTCTGGACCAGTCCACAGCAGCACATAACTTCCTACAACAGTAGGGGCACACCGTCCACCATCTACTCTCAGTAATACACTGACTATCATTAACAGTGTTAGAAAATAGTGAATTAATAGGGATAAATTCTATCAGCCCAAAAAGATCTATTCATTTTTTTCTGAATATTCAGTTTATTGTCATATTTGAGAAGCTGGAACATTCCAAATGATTAACAAATTATCAAAATACTTGCAGATGTCCACTCATTCACCTAACTGACAAATGCAACTAATCCTTGCAGCTCTAATTAAGAAGAACTTAACACCAGGAAGGCATGTAGAAAGATAAAAGAGCAACACTCTTCTGAATTGGCTGATTCTGTAAATACAGGCCACTGAACACACAACATACACTGAGTTGCGAAAATAGCTTCAGGTCTATAGGGGGTGGTGGAGGGGGTGGAGGGAGTCATTAAAAGGCCACCCAGTGACATTTTGTTTTTGTGATGATGCAATTATGGTGCTGTTAGACCGCTGGCCACCCTGCTCCTCTGCACTTTGAAGTTTCTGCTCCATTTGTTGGAGAGACGACAGGCGCGATTAGGCTATCGTAAAGAAAGAGGAAAGTGCAAGGGGGAAGCAGAGGTATCAGATTGTGTGCTCTCGATTACACGCAGGATTGTCAGCACATTTGAGTACTAACATTAGTACTTTTATTAATTTCTAATACCTGTATTAGTGATGCTACGCTGGAATCATCTTGGCTTTGAAGTGCAGTTCATCTGCTAGAGGCTCATTTAAAGTGCTGCTTCTGCGTGTCCTATTATCCTGCTTCTATTCAACATGGCTGGGTTTTCAGCTCTTATTACTCTTGGGGAGTGCAGCTTGTAAACTGCAGAAATGAAAGGGATGGAAAAAGGGGTAAATGGTATAGAAAGTACACTGGTATGAATTTTCCCCACTGGGAGACGCAGGTTACATTTCCCTCTCCTGGTTTCCTCCCAGGGACAAAATGCTCCCGTATTTTTCCTGATTTATGAGAAACGACACATTATTATTTTCTCTTTTTCATTATTACAACCCGTTTCTGGCAAAGTACAACATCTATGAGCCCAACTTTTTTACACTTAGGCAGCAATCTTCTTAATGCATCCATGCTAGCACCTCATCCTTCTCAGTGAGTAAGAGATGGAGAGAGACACAGTGAAGAGAATTTGTTTTTGTTGTTTTGTTAGATCATCAGCAGGCCTCTGTTTGCAAAAAAAAAAGAAATACCAATTATTTTGTCATTGTCAATATTTAAGTGTCAGCAAGAAGCAGGACACACCTCTGAAACATCTGAAACCACAGACCCCCCACTTTGGTTTCAGAATTCTCCCTATTTTTAAGATCTAAAGTATGGAAGAGCCCTCATTTTGCTTGACCAAAAAAACAAAAGGTTCTCCTCCTCCTCTCCTTGCCTGCACCAGCTAATCATCTGAAAGCCCCTGCTGCTTTGTTATGAAACAAAGGTCACTAGCTAGGGCGCCGTGCTTGTGTAAAATATAGCGGTGGAGGATGAGCGACTACGGACGGAGCACATAAAAATAGATAAAAATATAATTTTCTTTCTTTCTTCTTTGAGTTTTCTTTACTTGGTCTCTCTGCTGACTTCACGCTCTGTGTGTGTGTGTGTGTGTGTGTTTATGTGTGTGTGTGTGTTTGTGGAGCACCTCAGCTGTGACACAGCCTGCAGGAGAGAGGCTGCAACATGATAATGAGTTAAAAGAACTGATAATATGGGAGATTTGCCACATTTTAAGATGCGTGGAAAGCTAAGATAAAAAGTTTTACCACATACACAGAGTTTCTGCAGGTTTCAACAAGTTAGATGTTAGACTTTTTAACACCTTATAAAGACCACTATGACTGAAATTTAAGATGCCTTTCATGTCCATACTGGCAAAATTGTACGTGTATGTGTATAACCTGTATTGGCATGTATTGGTTCGATGTCGATTTTGTTTTGTAGTTGTTTCAACATGATCAACACATTTTCCCCAAAAAACACCTTAAACCCTAAAAGTGAGACCAATGTTAAATCAAGCTTAGTATAAATGCATAATTCATCAATCAATCAATTTAAGACCTGTCAAAATCATATTTAAGACCTGAAATTCAGATTATTGTATTTTAAACTTTTTAAAGACCAGCAGAAGCACTTATACAGACAGAGAGCTTTTATTTTAGCCTATTTGCAACAATATGGTACAGTGCACACAACAAGGAGGAGGAAGAGATGGTAAAAAGACCGGTGCAACTTCCTTTATACAGTTCAGAATCAAAGAGTCAGACAACAAAACGACTCTGTGGGCAACTCTGGTTATAAGGGGTGGTTATACTTGGTACACTTGAAAAAAGATTTTGCTTTTTTTGGTTTTACTGCTTCAGTTTCCATCTTAAACATTCTCAAAATACCTCTGTGAAATATGTCCTAGCAATACAGTTAAGCAGGGTTCCTTCCCGGTGGCAGGTATCTTTTAACTTGGGTTGGCGGCCAAGTATCTTTTCTGACAGGGGCCTGGGCCAAAACACAGATTTCAAAGGCTAAAAACTGACTGTAGATTTGAAAATATTATTATGTAACGTGTTGTTCTAAGTTAGTAATTTATTCAACCTACATTTTAAAAAACAACTATAGTTTTGCACAGAATCTGACAATGTGCAATCTTGTAATGCTATGTTTTCAACAACAACAAATTAAATTAAACTGCATTTTTTTTGTTCACATTAGTACTGTTCTGAAACTAAATACACTTCCATTATCATGTACATGACATTTGTTTATGTTGTTGCTATGGTGTAGAAGACCTGCTGTGAACTGTACTCGACCACCTTTTCAGGGGGATCCATGCATGGACCAATGAGCCATGCTTGGATATGAGAGACAGTGTTCACACTAATCCAGCAAACTGAACTTTGGGCTCAAGTGTATTCAGATTTGGGCCCGAATCCCTGATGTAAAAGCTTCCTAAATGGAAATGGATGAGATAGGGTCAGAGCAGACATGTCTGTTTGTTTGTTTTTTAAATGCAAAGCTAGGCTGAGACTAAAGCTTCAATAAAGATGGTTTCACATTTTCATCCCTGTGAGACAGAGACAGACTATCGCAAGGCCACTAAGTTGAAAATATCCTTCCAGCCATGTGCTTGGGAACAGGAAGAGTCCAAACATCACTGTCCTTCAGACGATTAGAGACAGACCACGCAATCACAACGACCTTGATCTTTGAACTGAATGCATCCTCTGCTGTCGTCACCGGCTATTTCTCAGGAAGAGCCTGACTTAAACAGACAGTGCACTAACTCTAAAACAAATTCCTAGAGGGAAGTTTAATCGGAGACAGGGCAATCAGCGAGGCAATCGCTCTCGAGCTTGAGGGATGGATGGAGAGAACAGTTGTAAAGTGCTTTTTCATCAGCTATTGATTTTCAGTTGCTTTACAGGCCCTGCAGCAGAAATTGCATTATCGGAGATGGATATGGCACTTATCTACATAGAAATAAATCTGACACACAGTGAGAGGATGTGTACTGTATGTGTGTGTGACTATGACTGTGGGTGGGTGGTATGGGAGGAATTTGTGTAGCTTGGATGGTGCTGCTGCAACACAGCACACAGCCAAGTTCGTCTGATTGACAGTCCAGGTCAGCGGAATAAAAACACCACATTCCACTGCTGTGTGTGTGTGTGTGTGTGTGTGTGTGTGTGTGTGTGCAGATCAGCAAATGATGAAAGGTTAATGTGTGAGATGTGTGTAGGTCCCACGTCACAGAACTAACAGTGTAGTAGACTTTGGAGCGTGTTGGGGATTATCAAAGTCAACAACATACATCACAGATTTACTCCAAGTCATTTATCACCGCTGCACTTCACATGCCTGACACTCCTCCTGCAGCCCATAATCTCTGAAGTCACACAGAGGCTCCAATAATTGTGAGCACTTCAAAGAATCAAAGATGCCATCAACCCAGCGATTCCATATTTATCAAGGTATTAACTTTGCAGATACGTACAGTTATCTTGCACAAATGATCACAACGGAACACACGCGCTCAAGAGCATCAAAGAGATCACTGCGAGGGAATATCAAAGAAATCTTCCAACAGGTCTTGGTGTTCAGCAGTTAGACCAAAGCAAGTTTAATGCGCTGACAATTTGACTAAATCGTGTTGAGAGAGGGGAGACTATGATGAAACAATAGCACCTCAAAGGAGCAAAATCCTCTGCTCTCATTTTGTCTCAATGTTATACAGCCATAAGAAGGATTGAGGGAGATCAGCGGTGTGCTGTCAGGTTCCACACACACACACACACACACACACACACACACACACACACACACACACACACACACACACACACACACACACACAGACATACAGACATACATACAATAGAGTCTCTGTTCAACAGGAGGTAGGCTGGTTTTAGCCCTCACTCATGGCTCTGCCCACAGTATCCTAGTGTGGTTATTAAAAAAAAAAGAAACTTAAATACACAGTTTACACCCACGGCACTCCATCTGATCTCTGTTTGGGCTGATCCATGTGACATGATGTTTCTAAGTATAACCATCAAGGTTGCAGGGACTCTTACTTTTCTTAGTTTTCACACCTGCAAACAGAGCGAGGTGCAAAAATGTTGTTATATGGAAAGACAGGCAGAGGTGGGAAGCAAAAAAAATAAAAAAATACAAATACTTTGTTACTGCACTTAAATAAAGTTTTCAGGTATCTGTATGTGTGCATTTATTTTTGTATTCTTTTTTTTTTTTTACCTTTACTGCCTACATTTTAACTAGGGATGCGTGATAAATATTGGGGCCAATAAATTATCGTCCGATATTGGCCTATCACAGCTATATTGATCTATACTGGCTGTGGGGTATATTAGCCCATAATTTTAGGCTACAATAATATCTGATTTGACAGATTATGTCAAAGCATTTAATTAGAATTTTTTGGCAAAATGCTCTGTAAAAGCCAGAGTATGTTTGGACAAGCAAGTAATTATCAGTCATTGTGTCGGCTGACAGAAAAATCGTTACTGTGCATCCCTAATTTTAAATAAATTTTAAATATCGGTACTTTCTACTCCTTGCATGTTAAAAACAAGCTTGTTACCCATTATTTTAATGCATGCCTTTGCCATCCTGCAACAGATGTGACATGATGAAAACAATGTAATGTTGGCCTGGTAGCTGAGTTGGTAAAGCATTCGTCACACGTACAGAGGCTGTGAGCCCTCTGCAGTGGCTGTCGGTTTCAGTTCCACCCTGTGGCCCTTTGCTGCCTTTGCTGCATGTCATTCCCCCTCTCTCTTCCCCCTTTCCTGTCATATAAATTAAAGGCTGTCCAGCTGTCCTAAATTAAAGGCATATTGTGTGTGTTGACAAAGGAGATGAGAGGGAGACTTGAGACTATGGAGAAAAGGTGAGGTTCAGAGCTTTATACAGAAATAATGGATAGAAATGTCACAGCCTGCACTTTTCAATTTCACAACTATTTATACGTCTACTTGAGTAAAGAATGTGCATATTTTTTCCTACCTACCTCTGCCGACACTCATTCATTGACTTTGACTGCATCGCTCCACTTGTGCAAAAACTAACTGCGGCGACTGATAGTAACCCTGCATTTTTGAGGGCGTTCAGACTGAAAACATCCTTGCAGACAATGCAAAGGGGTTCCTTTGGGTAGAAGATATGTTGTTTTAGGTACCAGTGAGACATGAAGCAGGATCCAGGCTGTCCGACGTGAGCAACAGATCACAGAGTATGAAGGTGAGTCAGATAGGCGGGACAGCATATTACAACTCATGGCAGCAGTTATTTCATCTGTCACCAGAAATGTCAGATGCTGAAGTAATCTACAGTACCAGGAATGTGCACTCGTATGCATTTGATTGGCCATTGAAGCTTAGTCTTGCAGTCCGAAGAGTTGAGCCAGATTTAACTTTTGTGCTGGAAGGCCCTGTATTGTTTTTGTGCCAGAGCCCTGTGAATTGGCACCCCTGCTGCGTCGCCGCACTGGCCTCATTCAAATTAATGAGAGGGCTGCATTTTTTCATGCTGGTCTAATGCCAGTCTGAATGTTGCCTTACGTGCTTATTTATCTTCTCTGGCTATATTTATCTTCTCTACTGTCATTAAGTAGGAATTAAGAGTTTTATTATCAATCAAAACTAATGTTGCACATATAAGCTCATAAGCATGTGAGAGCAGGGATGTATATGTGACTATTGTTACCAAGCAATTTGCATAAATATGGATATAGACATTGTTTATTTAGCTCACTTCTTATAAAATGCCCATTTTAGGGCTGTGCTCAGCTTTTATCAGTTTGGCTCTTTATTACAAAGATTCGACTATTTGTTTCTTTTCTTAGGTTCAATGTCACACTCATATTTCAGCTTACATGAGTGTTGTGTGTTAGCCTGCCTCATGATTTAATGCCTTTGTCATCTGTGATGTGAAAACGTCAGATCTCAACACAGTCATAGAAAGTAAAATTGTGCATCCTGCTCATAGTTCAGTTATAAAATCTCAGCACACCACAGTCTGTCTGGACAGCAGTGGAGGAGGCTGCACCACTTCAAAAGTGGTTTCACCAAATTCAGTCATCAGCGGAGCAGGGAGCATCATAGCAGCCACTGTCCACTGTATCACACTGACCACTGTTTCCATCACAGTTAGTTTGGTGGTTTGTGGTCATTTTGAGACTTAGTTTGTTCAGTTTATAGCTTGTCATGCTATTGCTCTGTGTATAATGACACAGCTTAAAAACAAAAGTGCAAAGATTTAAGAAACTGACAAAATGTACAAACCTCACCAATTAACTGCACAGAGACCAACCTTTTCAAAGCAGCTTCCCACCACATTGCAGTTCAAGTGCTGTTTCCCGCCTACTTCCTTTGGTCCAGACCTCTGGATCTTTCAGTTCAATCCAAACATATTTTTTACAGGTGTAAAACCTTCCTCTTGACCACAGTCTGGACAGAAGCAACAGCTGAGTGACAAACGGGCCTTTTTGACTTGCACTTTTGACCATGCTGAGCCAACCCATACCATGCCACGTTGCATTTCCATTATCACTTTCAGCATGCTGAGCTATGCCCAAGATGGACCACTATGGAGGCCAAAGCAAACCCGACCCTCCTCCAAGACGGATACGGTGACATCTTGCCGGCCGCAGCCAGCCCGCTTCCTGTCTTCTCCTCCAAAGATGTTTCTTAGTCTCTTTATGTTCAGCTCGCAGTACTTTTGTAGCTTCGAACAGAATCTTTATGTTTGAGATGTAGTTTTTCTTCTGTGTCGCTGTCACTCTCTCACTCTCAGGTATCTGTATTGTTTTATGGTTTCATAATTGCTTTCAGCTTGTCAGAGTCATGTTAAGTTACTGCTGATGAAACCCCCTAAATGAAAACATTTCCTGTTTGTGCTGCTTCATAATAAAAGTTTTTAAATAACGAAACAACATGGACTTACATTGTGAAGAATTTAAGGAAGGAGTGTGTTTCTTAGGGACATATATGAACCTGCTCGACTCGAGCCCCCTCGAGCTCGTCTTCAGGTAAAAGACACAACTTCAAGTGGGCAGCCTTGTTGTAATGGAAATGCAGACCCCTGCCGTGCTGGACTGACAAGCTGAGCCAAACTGAGTTGAGCCAGGCCAGCTCTGTGTATGGAAAAAGGCCAGAAAAGAACCAAACCAAACATGCAAATGCACCAGAGTTTGCCTGATCTGAGCTGAACAAGCAGGCGTCAAAGTATCCCAAGACAAAGACTTACTATGATGATTACTGACATACTCTGTCCTGTCAGAACAGTTTGTGCAGTAATAATCTCATCAGCCAAACACACAGATGGTTGACATGCAGCTAAATATTGTATATGTCTGCATACTGTTTGATATTGCCCTTTTGAGTGGTTCCCAATATGGGCAAGCTTCTGATCACTAGCCATGACAAAATCACCATCTGCCGCACACATTTTAAATATTAAGTCTGGAAGGATTTTGGGTGAGAAAATCAGTTCCACAGCCATTAAGCTGAGGAGCAGATCAAGAGTGACAGCATGGTGAAGCCTTTGTAAAACCTTGTCATCCAGTCATCAAATCAGCGGAGGGGCTACAGAGATTAACACGGTCATCCGGAACATACATATGCATGGTGAAACTAGAGAATAATGTGCTATGCAGCGTGGATGAGTCATCTTGGCTCACTGCACACGATCAACATGCAGGATTATCTGTTTAATCCGACTGCGGAGAAGTCACATTGTTGCATTGGTCTAACTCGATGCATTTCCAAGAATGGCTCAGTTTTAGAAGTGTCAGTCAGTGAAATTACAACAGCGTAATACACATACATAAACGTCAGAGTCTCGTCTATTACATTACAGTTAGACAGCGATGAGAATTTGGCTCAACTGAACTTTTATACCCAAGCAGAAACATACACGATCTTTTTTTCATTGCTTTTAGGTTGACTTTATTGTCTATATGCTCACTTGCAGTACATTTACATTCAGTGTGTACATATTAATATCTGGCTGGGGCTTTTCTGTGTTTCCTTGTTTTGCAGGGAATCAAAGTTAACACAGGGATAACATGCAAAGTTTTTTGTACAGATTAAAGTTATAATGATGAATGATGACTAAGACAACTGGCGATTGCTAATATATTTGCACAAGTGTGTGTGCAGAGTTTGCTGTGTTAAGTCAAGATAGTAAATATTCTTACAGCTTTTTTCCTCGCTAAACACAAAAATACAACTGTACACCTAAAGCCAAGTTTCTCTTCCTTGAACTGAACTAAGATGAGTTTAACCGTGAGTAAAATGCACTTCATTCAAACTCGACAGGAAAACAGAACAAAACTCACCAAAACCATCTTGGTCATTCTGTCCACTGTTAGCATTACATTAGCAAAATAAAATGACAAAAATTGCCCCTTCAAAAATAACTGGCGATGGACTTCCCCAATCACAGATGGCCTATGCATTTGTCCACTCACCCAAGCCTATTGTATTAACAATCTGTGATGTAGCTGGTTTTCATCATTAGAAACAAACTGCCTTCACAACACAAGAGTTGTTAGGAAAAAAAATCTGGTAAAATCTTATAAAATACTGTAACTAATATAAAGAAAAAAGGTTTGTACACAACATACCAGCATGACAGTACTGTTTTAGTAAATCATTGGTTTACTGCCCAGCTCTACAGGTATGTGCACTCATTCATGACCTCAAGTGACTTCAAAGTCAGAGACAATGGGTAATCAACTGTCGCCCTTACACTGTTAGACTGAGCTAATCACTGTGGTTTCAATGTTTTGGCATTCATGAACTCTTCTATCTGCAGCTTTATCTCCCCAAACACTGTGCACAGACAGAGGCATGTATGATAAGGGGGAAACACCAGTTTTTAACCCTGAGGTAGAATGCAGTGTGTGTGTGTGTGTGTGTGTGTGTTAGACTTTGCAGAGGAGTGAAGATTACAGGTTAGCTGAGGCTTCATGGGAAACCGAGACACTGTGACTGAGGGCAAAGTTGCCTTTTACCACAAAATGAAGGTTATTACACCCTTTTTTACAACATATTTAAGTTTGGTAAACAGTACCAGTGTCTTGCTGTATATACAACGTCTCAAGCAGTGTACACGTGTACCTGTAATTTCAGAGAATCTCAGAAAGTTTGCAATGAATCAAGTCTTTGTGTGATGGCATGAAATGAGGATCAAATTACAGATAGAGCAGAAAAGATAAACAGAAAAGAAAGTAAAGGGTCAACACTGTGGACTTTTTTATAGACTCTCTGTTCAAACAAAACCCTGTATAAGAACATGGACTGACACAAGATTGAGTCATCATAACCTGCCTCATAGATGGTAGAGAGACAGCTTTAGAAATGAGAAAAATGTGAGGGTTTGAATGAAATGAACAAGAAACAGATAAGACAAAATCCTGCGAGGAATCAGGAGTTTTAAACGAATGAGAGAGCATGAACAAGAGGAAGCGATGTGAAGAGGGGATCAGAGTTTGAGACACCTGTTCTGACAAGTCCTGACAAGACACTTGAGGCTGCGACACAATATAAACATTCTGCCTGCATCTCCGCCGAAACCCAGCTCAAAGACACCCGTCAAGTTCACAGTGACACCTTACAATATATGCCAGTCTCCGTTTTGTCAGTATCTCACTTGCACAGAGGTTTCACAAGACTGTTGGTGTGACAGTCACTTTAATCGCCATTACGCATCTACAGTTACAGCCGTGTTGGTGACATTTCTCCAGTAAATAAAACACAAGTCTGATATCTGCCTCTATCCCGTACAGTTGATAGTGTTCAACAAAATTAGCTGTGAAACACACCCTTAGCTTTAACCGCACAATATGGAAATTCTGCTGCTCTGGGTCTCTTTCCAATGAAAACAACAAACCAGCCAGCAATGGCTAGCAGGAAATACATGATTATTTCGAATAAATAATGGATTTCTCTGTTTGATCATCTGGACTGATAAGCACACAACCCAACAAGACATAATATCTTTCATTTAGAGCGGGGACTTTATTAGAAATAACTTGATTTAGACCAAGGTCTGGTGGAATCGCACAGAGTTCTTCCAAAGGTTACTAACCCCGGGAAAAGTTCCTGTGGTGGAAACACGGCTTTAGATTAGTTTTGTATAGGCTCCATGAATGTGACAGGAAGGCTTCAGCAGATGATATGGACAGACACAGTTTGTATTTTTCATGGGAAAACAAGGAAAATAGGGGGAGGAATGCACCTGAAAATTTACAGTATAATAAAGGCAAAGCCATCTTTTTTTTTTAATCCAAAGTGGCTCTGACTACTCTGTTCACTGAAACAGGCCATCAGTGTGGATCTTCATTGAAACTGCTTGCTGCAGGTTATTTGTGCACGCTTTGCTGTGGTTTAATCACTCACCACACTGTGCATTAAGAAGAGGTCGAACTGTGTTAATGGAAAGCTGATTTTGACAGGTGGTGTTCCCACAGCGCAATGGATTGCCATATACGAAGGCTGTGAACCGGATCTGGCTTAAAGATTAATCAATTAAATTAAATTAAAATTATTCACAAAGTAGTAGACAATAGTGCAGAAGCAGCACATATAAACCACAGGAAAACTCTCTCATCGTTCTACTTTTCAATGATTAGACCTCCTTTTGATAGAACTACTTTAGGATATTGTAATGAGTTTTCACTCCCCACATGCAGACACTATTCTTGTTGGTAACTGTTCTCTTTGCATTTTGAGCCAGTGTGTGTAAGACATGTATTGGCTTGCTTCAGTGATTTCTCTGTCTGTGTGCACAGGATTAGTGTGTGTGAGAGAGAGAGAGAGAGAGTGTGTGTGTGTGTGTGTGTGTGTGTGTGTGTGTGTGTGTGTGTGTGTGTGTGTGTGTGTGTGAAACAGGTTTGGAGAGGAATGCAGGACTGGCGTAATCCAGTCTTGGTTCATTTTCGCTATTGTCATGTAGTCAAAAGCCTGTAGGCCTGTATGCCGCAGGGCCCCGTAGCTCAGTCACGATTACACACATCATCTAACATAACACACTGCAGCCTAAATCAGAATTGGACCACATCAGGACAACACATTACAACTGTAATCATAATCGGGCTGCAACTGACAATTACCTTCCTTATCGGGTAATCTGTCGATTATTTTCCTGATTAATCGAGTAGTTGTTTGATCCACAAAATGTCAGCAGATGGTGAAAAATGTTAATTCTTGTTTCACAGAGCCCAAGGTGACATTCTTAAGTGTCTTGTTTTTTCCACAACCCAAAGATATTCTATTTACTGTCAAGGAGGAGTAAAGAAACCAGAAAATATTCACATTTGTGAGGCTAAAATCAAGAGGATTTTTTTCTTAAAAAACTCAAAATGCTGAATCAATTACTAAAACAGTGGGTAAGTAATTTAATAGTCAATTTATGATAAATTAATAGTTGAAGCTCTGCTAATGATTACTTTGTCATTTAATCTATTGATTATTTTCATGATTAATAGATTACTCTAAGAATCATTTAGTCTATGAAATCCAAATTTCCGAGCTCAAATTGACATCTTCAAATGGCTTCTTTTGTCCAACCAACAGTCTAAAACCCAAAGACTTTTTATTTACTATCATAAATGACAAAGAAAAGGAGCAAGTCCTGAGATTTAAGGAGCTGGTAACAGCAAATTACTTTTTTGAAATTATATAAATTAAACTATTAATGAATTATCAAAATAGTTGGCAACTAATTTTCTTCTGACTGACTAATCGATTAATTGACTAATCATTGCAGCTCTAATCTGTAAAATCAGCTCTCAACAGATATTATTTACTGTAGAATGTCTTACATTGAAATAACTTTGAAATGTCGATTTTGTATATATCCACAGTGCAAAGTTGTCCAGTCACTTTGTAAACGTCCAGTCAGTCAATGTCATGTTTGAGTTTCCACCGTCTTCATTATCACTGTGGACAAACTGAACTCCATCCCATCATTACAGAAATTAGAGATGACATACTAGTCATCTATCAACCAGCAGCTGTTCACCATCTCTGAGATCACAGTTGTGAATGTGATGAAGGATGAATTCACATCAAAATGACTTTCAAAACATTTATAAGAAAATGTCTCAGAGGAATATTGATTTAAGAGACATGATCAAAAACTCTGTCATAGTAGCATAATAAAACATCATTGCAATAATGTTGCTTCACATCTGTGATTAGCTCAATGTCAGTGTCTCGTCCTGAGGCAGCAAACGCAGACTGTTGTGCCATATAATATTTTATTTAAGTAAAGCATCTTGCGTACCAAGCTTGAAGCTGTGGAATAAAATCATGAATGCTGTCCCCTCTGATTAATATCTTATAAAAGGATTTGATCTCTTCACGTTCACAGAGTTTTTTATTAACATCCTTGGTACGCAATTGGAATGTAACTCATCATTCTCAGGTTTCCCCTCTTGTTCTGCTCTGGGCTGTCTTTCATTTCTTTCTCACTTACATCTGCACTCATCCACTTCTGTTGCCCATGCTCTCTTCAGTATAACTTTTAAAAGGTTGTTTCTTTGTTATTTTTGTAACAACCCTGACTTTAAACTTGCTGACTTTCTGCTGATTTCAAGTCTTAATGGAATCTTTACACATCGGGAGCTTTTAAAGCTGAGGCTGTTTTGTTGATTTTTTTATTTTTTTTTTTGGTTTGTTTTGTTTTTGGCGTCATTGGGCAAAAGTTCCATAATAACCTTCAAGCATAATGTAATAGAAGAAAACTAGACTTCTGCTCCTCCGTTTGGCTCAGTTTTCAGGCTTTAGAAAATCTAGCCCATGACGGAAGACTTTGGCCGATCACAGGTCGGAAAGAGAGTTGATTGTTAAGTCTCATTTACGCAATGTTGGTATTTCTCAACCTGAGAATGAGACTCCACAATCAACTATCTTTCTCTAGAACTCGTTAGTGGACCTTTACACTAAATCATTTCCAGCAGCAAAGCGTTTGCATGCTGTCTATTGCACAGAGAGGAGTTCTTCAGTCCCATATTATCAATTCACACCCAGCTACATTAGGTTCAAATATAAAGGTTCTTAAAAATGTTGCTGAAGGAACAGTATATAAGATCAAGTGTCATCTAGCTGTGAACTTGCAGATTGCAAACCCGTTGTCTCCTTCTCTCTCCCCTTATGAGTGAATAGGAAAACCTACAGGTGCCATGAAATAAAATGTGAAATGTAAAGTCCCAGTACTTCAGTACACATTCAATAGTATTAATAGTATCAAAGCTATAAAAAGATCTCAGTGCTTGTTCAAGTATCTCACTTCAGTTCAGTGACTTTTCTGTATAGTACTGTGTGCAGGTTAGTTTTTTTTTTTAAGAAATACTATTTTGTGTGCCTAGAACTTTTTTTCTTTTTGTTTTCATGCAAAAAGAAGTACAGAGTATCATTTTTATGCTAGTATTGTCCAGAGCCAGTGTTTGGTTTGTCCGCTGTGGGATACTGTAGTAATGTGACGGTGCCATATGACAGATACCACGATAGAGAACCCGTATCCTCTGTAAATATAAACAGCTCATTTTAAGGTAACAAAAACACAACTATTCTTATTTTCAGGGGCTTATACACTAAGGGAAACTACTTACTGGTGAATATTGTATTCCATTTCTACTATATTCTGGTAATGTCCAAAAATCTTACACATTGGACCTTTAAAATTATGTCTGACAGTAATGCCAACCTTTCACCAATTATGTACACAGAAAAGGTCTGTTCATAATACACTCCCTGTTGTAATATGTACAAAGGACAGTGGAGACACTTAGATAAACAGTAACTAACTGTGTCAGATGGACAACTTAGTAACTGATCTTCCATGAAAGTCTTAAACATTGCTGAAGTGTCTGGGATGTTAAAAGTGAACATCTGACATTAGTTCACTAATATTCATTTTTCACTGGTTTACAAAACCATTTGTACCAGGGTTAAAGGTCTTAGCTGGTTCCCAGGACTCAACACTGTGGGGTTTCAACAAGTCGGTCACACCTCCACCACGGCTTATCCAGGGTCAACAGACTGGTACAGAGGAATGCTTCCTCTCTCTACGGCAACACAATGGTTTCTTCAGGTCTTAATAGTCAACATACAAAGGTCATAAGCTCAAAGTACACTCTCTTGACCTGGGCAGGCAAATAATGTGATGTCCTCCACCAACTGGAGCATCACAAAGGCATTTTACTAATCACAGATACAGAATGAGGCTGACTGCAAGGCTAATCTTCTTATGTAGGACTATCTAAAATTCTCCCAAAAAATAAAACAAAATAAGAGTGGGACTGCAAACCATTCAAAATAACAGTAGGCGTGATGCACGTTTGTTAATCTTCAATGCTGATTGACCCAGGCAAAGAAGAAAAGTCTGGGATAGGATAAAAGGATACAACAGTGACCCACTGTGATAGCATTACACATCTAAAGCTCCTTTTACACTGAACCAAAAACCCACTTACATCTGGCTTTTTTTCCTTAGAGGGACAATCGGTATTCAATTCCAGTTCAAATGACTCTGCAGTAGTCACGGGTATTTATCGGCTCCAACTATCAGCAGTGATGTGAAACATCATACCCAGGTGGACATGCTTATTTTAGCCCCTTTCTGGTGGAGACAATGAATGCTTGTCTCCTAAGTCTGAAATTCCAACTGGTGCTTTTTCATACACATGTGCTGCTTGACAGGACTCTTTCTGACTCTGTTCATCAGCCCAGCACAGCAGTTTCCACCTGCTTGACAGTCTGCTTTTACTGATCTACTGCTCCTCTTTAATTGAGCGTCTGAATGGGAGATAAACACATTTCCTATACATTCTTCACAACAAAACTGTGAATCAGCAAAATCAGGAAATGTTGGGTTTTCATCTGCAGTAATTTAATACAACTCCCATACAGCTGAAAATGACCATGAAAGAGTAAAATAAAGCAGATACCTGAAAGTACAAAGAGCAACATAGAAGTGAAACTAAACCTCAATCCACAGAGATTCAGTTAGAAGCTAGAAAAGTACTGACAGATGCACACAGTCACAGGTCTTTCTGTCTTCTGCAGACTCGAGCAGAGTCTCAGCTCATGTAACGGAAAAAGGGTCAATCATCTACTTTAAGAGAGGTTAGCTGAGATTAAAAAACCTGCATATATGTGCTAATTTTAATGTAGAAACGGCATATAGTCATGCAAATTAGGGTTGGGCAACTGGGCAAATATATTGCTTATTGGTGAAGAGCTGAATCCATCACCTGTTATCTTTTTAAGCAATTTTTGGGGGGATATTTGTTATTTGATTGTTGGAACAATGAAAAGACTTAACAGATGGTTTCGGTGAGTTTTACATGCATTTCTGTTGAGTTTGAATTAAGTGTGTTAACTGCCAATTAAGCTCATCTTGGCCTGGTCAAAGGGAGAAGCTTGAATCTAGAAGGTGTACAGTTGATGTGTGAATGTTTCATTTCTTGAGACTTTGTGAGTTTAGTTTGTTTATTGGATGTAGTGAATGTGAGCAGCGTATGCAACATAGTCAATTCACCACTCGCACGCATCTCCCAGCTGAAACGCGGAGGAAGGGAGGAGGTGGGTGAACAGTCACAGGCCACTGGGCTGACAATGGCCAGTTAGAAAATTTCTGAATTAAAAAAAGAGGGTTGCACTCGGAGGTAATATGCTTTCATGAGCTTTTATTTCACACGCAAAATGTTTTCAGCCATCTGGCCTTCATCAGTGTGTGCACAGTCTTCAGTCACTGATTAAATGATCAGGTGAGGGCAACTGTTGATCATTGAGAGTCATGTGGGCTGCATGACGTTGGTCAGTATTAAGTGGCTAAACCATACTTGGACTACTGCTCATCTCTAGGTGCTGCCTTCGCAGTGTGATTGAAAAATTAATGAATTAGATGGTCATAATTGAGAGAACAGCAACCTGTGCAGACAGAGTTACAGTGTTAAACGGTATAAGAGTTGGAACTTGTTTAACTGAATGCCAGACAAAAGACATGCCTGTAAGGAGCAAAAGAAGCAAACACATTCCAAACCTTCATGATGAAAAGGACATTTACGCTGTATGTGCTGTGTGCATTTCTGCCTGTACTGAGAACAAAACCACAGCTATCAGAAAACACACAAACAAAAACATGCTTGCTAAATCAGTTCATTTCAGTGTGGGATGTAGATCTATCATTGGCAATTTGAGCATCTCAGCAACAGGTGAGTTTCTTCCAAATTAGTTGTGAATTGGCAGCAACGAGACAGTTTTTCTAATTTGCCATTTAATTGACTAGACAGCATCACACATTAGCTGCAGCTTTGGAAGGAGGTGTAACATTAGACAGCTTGCTGGCATCGCTAAATTGTGACAACACCTCCATCTTCTCCTCTCTGCCACCACAAAGATACACACACCAAAATGTGGGCCTACTGCTACCATTCATTAACAGTTTGCTGTGTTAAATCAAATGAATGCATGTAAACTAAAGCATACCTAATTTCTGACGTGTGTTCATGGTTTGCTAGTGTTTAAAATACACACCCACGCATCATTCTGATAATTGTTTCCTACAGTGTACATCAGTGGGATTCTCCTCTATGGCTAACCAGATATCGTAACCTCGCAACCACAGCCAACCATGTGTATTTGTTTTTGTGTTTGACGTCCTGAGGTTGTATTATTTATGTTTCTTTCTTTGTTTCATTTGCACATACTGTAAATAGGAACACAAACCACTGTAGCATGTGAACGTCCATCAGAAAAGCCAGACTAAACTATATGCTTTTTCTCTAACAATTGCTTTTTATAGTACATTGGATGTACACTCAATTGCCAGGTTATTAGTTGTGCCCAACACAAAAGTCCTGCAATAATTTCTACCTTCATGAAAGTTAGAACTTTCAGTTTTTGTTGAAACTTTATGGCAGAGTCGTGCACATGTACAGTTTTGCAAACCCAAACCTGCCCACATCTCCAAAGCCTAAGTCAAATATGGACCCACCCAGACCCGTTCATAAAGGTCCAGAAACATGTAATTAAACACATGCAATCAGTTACTTATTTGTGTTCTTGGAAAAGTATCTGTCAATTGGCACAGCACCTGGGCTCCTGCAGCTGTTGAAGTGTATCTTCAGCTAGTGATGTGTCATCTATCATCTGTCGTCTATCATGTTGCTGAACAAACTGTAAAACAAAAGGAAAACTGAACCTCTGTGTGTGAGGATGCTGTACCTTATAGTACGCAGAGCACTTTGATGACTGATGGTGTATATCTGTACGTACTGTCGATTTTTGGGGTTGATGTTGTTGGTTCTGCTGTAATTTGTTGTTCGTTTTTGTAAGTGTTTGTTGTATAAGCTGTTGTATGATGCTGCTGTTGCTGATTTCTGATGACTGCTGTGAGGCACACCACAAATTTCCAAAAGGACAAATAATAAATCTATCAATCTTATAACAAATATATCAATCTATCAAACAGTCATCTTTTTTGCTAATTTTTTACAAGCAGCAAAGCCCCTAATAACATTACTCTCATGGCCTCAGTTGACATAAAATTTTCCCTAAGTATCCAACCTCCATGATGTATTGTCTATTATTAGATGGGATGTGTCATTAGTTGTTTGTGTTGAAGAGTATCACAATAAAAAAAAAAAAAAGAAAACATGGCAGCTGTAGGCTTGATATCATTCGCTCAATATTATTATTAGCTTGGCAGGTACCTGTGGGCACCTGAATCAGTGAGCGACTCTGCTTTATGGACATTTTGGAGGTTGTAGTTTGTGGCGCTGTATTGCATTGTACTGGCAGGTGTTTCTCTTATTTTATTTAATTTATTTTAATTATAATAACAGATAATAATAATAACAGAAACTTCTCTCTGTAAAACGCAATGGGTGGGACTTGTTGCAAGACTATGTAATAGACTGCTTAAGTTTTAGCTAGGTGTACTTAAGAAACTGGCAACTACATGCATAATATAAAAATAGAGTAAATATGAGTATTCCTCCAACCTACTCATATTCCCACATGCAGAAGTGCAGGTAACAGCTTTCTTAATGGTGAATGTAATCTTAGACTAGACTTGAAAAGGAAATTCATGAAAAAGACGGCAAAGTCTGGCAAGCTAAAATATCCTGTCAGAGGCAGCTCCGGTCTTTCTTTGTTATCTCCTCAGACCATTACCTTCAGCACCACAACACATTACTTAACTGTCTAATCCTTGTCTGCTTGATTAAAACATTGTTGCTGGTGTCAAAAGGAGGGCATGTGTACAACAGACATAAAGTAAACTGATGACGGTAAATGTTTTTCTATCCTCCTCCTCCTCTCACTGAGTGTCAGAGAGTTTCTGAGCCTTTTCAGTCAACAGATTATAGCAAATAAAAGAAAAACCACAGACACACAAGCAGAATGATTTAAGGTGTGCATCTGAAAACTGGCTTGTGTGCCGAAACAAGACACAAAGACACCAGAAAAAAAAAAGGCAAACAAAAGGACGAGTTGCTGTAATTCAGGCTATAGTCCTCACTTGAATGCTTGGGCGTGACCGGTATCTCAGGTATGTTTGGACTGACATGGTGACATAATACAGAAACGTGCTGCAGGCAAGGTGAGCTCACTGGGGAGCAGTTCAGCACACGTCTCAATTTCAATATTTGTCAATATTGAAATAAACCCATTGCTCATTACGCTAACACAGACTGCAATAGTTAGATAATAATAGCAGACTAACCTTCTTAAAGGGGCACAACACCCATTTTGCACATGAATATCAGCATCATCATCGTGAGCCTTATGCAGTGGCGTTGGACAATATGTTAAAATTTTCCAACCAGCTACCATTAACCCAACAAATGGCAATTGCTTAAATACTTGCTGGTAGTCTCAGGTAGTGTGCAAGACAAGTGGTGAGTTCTGCATGTTTCACAATCTCTTAGCTTTTTCAGTCTTAATAAATAAACTAAACTCAAATATCAAAAAAGACAATATTCTTACACCTACCCAATCACCTTCTGTATTAAAGCTAGTCTCTTAGACTAACCTAGCCAAACCTTGTTAACTCATCGAAAACACACATTCAAACTTGACACAAACAAAATAGCTGAGCAATGGCTCTCAGTCACTCTTCGGAGGTTAACCGTTAAAGAGACCGTTAAATAAATAAAATGACAAAAATACCCCAACAGTCCATCCCTACTACATAGTTAGATAAAACAGTTCTGTGGTTCTGTAAAAGCTTTCTAAAAACGTGGAAACCCCTATGATGTCATAGTGATAGAATCAGGGTTATCTTGACTTGGGCAAAAAGACTATAGACTTTTAACTGACTTTGTAAACAAAAAAAAAAGGGTGTGGAATTTGAAAGATGCGGGAATTTACCAGGTTGGAATTGTTTAATGAAAGAGGCTCTCCAGCTGAATTGTGGAAACTGTTGTATGCAGCACTTTTGAAGCTTCACCTACTGAAAGTTTCAGACATTTCAGCCTCTACTGCATTTTGAGCTCTTCAAATGTCTCATAATTTTACAAAAGTGAAATACTAATTTGTGTAGCACTTAAAAGAAGAAACTGCAGTATAAATAGGATCTCCTAATAACACTAACCAGAACAACTGCCTAATAGTTCAATTTTAGCTGCATCATTAAACAGTTTGTTGCATACTGTATGTATGGAACCATCGTGACTGGAGTTTTTCTATAAAAGCAGACTGTCAGAGTTTTTAATCAATTCCATCATTTCGATAATAAGATTTCTCTACCACTAGAAGAAAAAAGTACATTCTGTGTGGCCAGTATCTTTGTGATCTGTTTCCAGGTGAACCATTTTTGTTTACCTGGAGTCTAATCTTGTGTGCAGCCATAATAATAACAGCCTGAAGCACAGTGTGTTTGTACAGTCTGCACAAAGACAGTTAGAGCGGTGCCAACATGACATAAAGAGAGGGACCTTAAGGTAGAGCAATGACACTCTGACATTATAACGTAATGTTAAAGGGGAATCATTCATCAGGCTTTGCCTCATAACCCATGTAAACAGCTTAGCTGAAATATGGAAATGTACTAACAGTCACATTAGAGTGTGGTTCTGATGACAATGCCACACTTTGTAAGAGGAAAAGAGATGTCTAATATCCAGTATCACTTCAGCTGAGGATGGACAGACAGGCGGCCAGACACACAGACAGATATGCTGGGGGCGATGAGGCAGTGAGGAATTTCCCTCCTGCTGAAAACTCATCCATCACCCAGTTTGCCAAGCAAAGAAGTGGTGGATTTCATCACTCCCAGCTACTCTTTTGTCTCCTCCCCTTTATCTTTCTGTTTTTTAATCTCCCTCCACTTTGTCAGAGTCTGACTCTCTCCTGCTCTCTTCAACACGATTTGAAAAGATAAAACTCTTGCTGATTGGTGGTGCTGACGACCACACAGTTTCTCCTGCCCTTTTATCTGTCTTTTACAGCTATCTCGCCCACTCTACCCGTCTCCCTTCCTCTTTGTGCATTTGGGTAGATTTTTGCAGATTCATATCAAAACCAAACTGCTTTGCAAGTGACTAGCACATCGACCTGGGCTCTGTGCAATATTTTGTATGCACCAAAGAAATAAACTTTTCAGCTGCAGACAGCAACAAACAGAACAAATCATTTATTCACTGATATACACCAACAACAATGTATCTGCAGTGAGCTCACAGGCTCCAGTTTTGATGATGCCTCAAATACTTCCATACTAAAGTCAAAGACTGAATTTAGAAATAGATGTTTCAGTATTGACAACATGCTATGAGACTAGATTAGAGCAGCATGATATGGTAAAAAAAAAATCTTTGCAACTGCAGTTTGATTCACAATTGGTGGGAATTATTATTTTTGCATCACAATTTGTATTTTCACTGAAAAAAGCAATTAAAATCACAGTGACACAGGATCTCTACCAAACAAACATCTTTTCTTACATCTGGAGAACGAGATTTGTAAGCCAGGGCATCTCTGCAACACTACTTTATTGTAATGCTGATTTTTAATCATCGTGTCGATTAAATGTTGTAACCTCACAAGTCAGCGCCAGAACCACTAGTCCGTTCAACTAATTATTAATATTTTATTGATGTCTAACCCCAGTCAACTGTTACATCTGAAATGTTACAAAGCCTCCCTCTACTTGTCGAGGCTGCAGCCCCAGCAGGAGGGCATTAATGCCTGGATGTAAAACATGTATTTGATATTGAAAAAGAAATAAGGCTGTATGTGGGCTGTGTCAGAATAACTTGGCAAATAACTACTCAGCTGGAGCAATGTGTAACCACATTCAGCACAGGCATATAGACACCAACCTGCAGGGAGAGCAGGCAGCTGCTGCTAGCTCTGCTTATGTTCATACACACTCTGCAAACCAGTATGACATCATACGTGTGATGTGATGTTTCCTTACTTTCACACTAGTCTAAATGTAAAGTTCTGTTTAACTGTTTAATTACCTGATAGGAACATCCCTAATTATGATATGCTATAAGTGCTGTCTTTTCATGTTTTTAAAAGTAAAGTGATGTAATTTTCTGAATTTACCAGACTGTTCTAGCTGTACTATTATTTTCCTTTAACTACTTCGCCATTATATCCACATTACTGATGATTATTCATCAAAAATCTCATTGTGTTAATATTATTGGAGAGCACCAACTGTCACCCCAAGAATACTGTTGCAGTATTATGATGTTTGATTTTGTCCATATCACCCAGCTCTGTGTTGAATAGTTTAAAGCTAAAAGACTGGGGCAGGCAGATCTGCTGTCTGACTAATCACAGAAGACAGCAGATCTGAGCTGTATGAGTAATTAAGACCAAAAAGTGTCAACATACAAGAATACAAAACAAGCACAGTCAACACTCAATGGAGCCAAACATCTGAAAATGTGTCAAACCTCATGTAAAATATATCATTCCTCTTCAGTAGCAACAAAACCAGTAACATAGACATTGAATTTATGTGTCAAAACGAGTTCCTGCAAAACTGACAAGATCACTAATATACTTTACACCATGTCAGACATGGCTTTTTTCAAATTTTTTTAATTTTATACATCACTAGACTGGGTGTTTTAGAAGAGCAGGGCTTGTCTGAGAGTGACAGCAGCTGAAGTTTATCTCATAATCATCCCAGGACAGTGATTGTCCTTTTTACTGTGTCATAAAACAGCAGTGCTGAGCTGTAATCATCTCGCTTCTTTGTCTGCTGTGACATTTATATTTCCATGTATCCTGTGCAGAGGTCCTTAATGTGCAACTTCTCTTTGAAAAGTTAAGTAACAAGTATGCTTGTTAACAAACCCTCAAGAAGCTAACTCTTTTGCTGAGAGTCAAATTAAGACAGAGGTTAGCAACACCCCTTGGATACGGCCTCAAGGCCCTCAGTTCATCAGCCTGACAGAAGAACAGCCATGTCAGGAGCCCCTGCTGCGATCTCTGCTAGTGAATCAGTATGCTCAGCTGCATGCTAAGCAGCGTTTGTTTGCTGGGTTGTGGGGCAGAAATAGGCTTTTTTTTTTTAAATGAAGCTATAGCATAGATTAGAGCTGCATAATTAAGCAAAATATTATTGGAATCGCAATATGACCAAGTCCAATATCCAAATTACAGAAGTTGCATTTTTTTTTCATAAAGGTAGAATGTGTAACACAATAGCATTATAAAGAAATACTGTAGTGCTACAGAGATGCCCTGGCCTACAATTCCTGTTCTCCAGATGAAAATTATTATTCTTTATACAGAGTACAGAATATTTACACAAACACAGTTTTTTGCAATGATCCCTCAAAAGCATAACACTTGACAGAGATATGTTATAGAAGCAGGACGTTTTACAGTTTATCAATAAACTTTATTGTTCAAAATAATATCAGGGCACTGAAACCATAAAGTTTGTTCTGTTTAAAAAAAAATCACATGTGCACTTATTGGACAACATACATGCCAATACTGATAAAGACCAATACAGCTGTGATGGGCTGTGATTAATATATCAGCTGGACTCTGGTTCTTACATAGTGTGCAGCCGTAGCAGAGATCTAGTACAGTTGTGGTTAAAAGTAATGACAGAGCTGTGTGTTTAAGTAGATAAGTCATACATAATGTGGTTAATCTGATATAGAGATCTTGGTTGCATGCGTGTGTTTTTTGAATGCATGGAAAGTGTGAAGGGCCTGTGGGGTGTGTATGTTGGTAGTTAGATGCAGCTGCAACAGCAGCTAGGAAAGTGTCAGATGATACGCCCATTATCTCAACCACTGTATAATAAACTGATGTAAATGCCCTGCAGACTTGAGGCTTTTTGACGTAATTACTCATAAAACTTGCTCTACACAGAAAAAAACAATGCTTTGTGGGAAAAACATCTAGTCTTTACAGGGCTGTGTATTGGCAAGAATCTGATGATACGATACGTATCATGATACAGGAGTTACGATTTGATGCAATTAAGCAAGGTGATATATTGCTATTTTTAAAATCTAATTTCAGGAAATTGTCATAGTATAAAGAACAAGCCCCCATATTCTTAAAATCTGAGTTTACATTTTTATGCAGCACTGCTATCTGACAATCGGGGGTTTAAGCACGACTCAAAATGAACCACTGACACAAACCTTTGCACCTATTGTGATTCCGAGAATCTATAATGTCACGAACATAATGACACAATACTCATCCTGGTGTGTATGTGTGTGTATGTTGGTAGTTAGATACAGCTGCAACAGAAGCTGGGAAAAGTGTCAAAAGATAGCCTCACTATCTGAACCACTGCATCATAAACTGTTATAAAATGCCCTGCAGACTTGAGGCTTCTGGACTTAATTACTCATAAAAGTTGCTCTACAAGCCTTGCAGAAAAGCAGCTAGTCTTACACTTTTGATAGACACATGGGCTACTGTGCACACATCATGGCATATCTCTTGAGATAATGACAATAACTATGATAAGGTTGTTACTGTAAACTCACAGCTGTTTACACTTTAAAGTCCTGTCTTTATCCAAGCGCTAAATGCTTTTTTATAACGTCGGTTGAGGGTTTAAAAAGCTAAAGAGGGGTATAAAACATCACAGTAATATTTGAACGTCCAAATCGTATTTCAAAAGCGTTTTTTATAATCAATAATTGACTGTTTGGTTTGCAATGCTTAACAGAGGTCAGACAAGTCAACAGCTGCTGGGGCTGTCCAGCTCTGGCTGGGCTCACTTCCACCTCCTGGCCCAGTTTCAAAAGGTGTCAACCGACCACGTACACCAGCTTGTATTAAAATTAATCCAGAAAAAATGTTGGCAGAAATGAAATAAAAACACACGTACCTGTTTAAACTTGGCCACTTGATGTCTTAAGTCCACCAAACTGAAGAAGGAAACGAAACCAAGCAGAAAACGTAGAGATACCGCACACGCGAAAAAAAATTAATAATACGAGAGAGAAGTCCCCCCTTTTCAGAGCCAATGTAGGATAAAATACGACACAAACTTGTTCCCGGTGTAGCTGAACACCTGAACGCCTCTCTGCCTGCGATGAGCTGGCTCACCAAACGCGACGCTCGTCACATGAACACCGGGGCGCTCGTCGTCACGTTCATCAAACTTTTACGGAACTGTAAAAGTTTGTTTCACCGAGAAAGTCGCGGCATCGGTGAAAAAAAACGAGGTGAAGCCGCCCAGGAAAGCTGCTCTCACCGCCTCCCTTCGTGCCCAAACCGATATCTGAGGAGGACTTCGAGTCGGTGTGTCTGCGTCTGTCCGGTGGTTACCTGACTCCAGTCATTACGGTGAGGCCAGCCCTCCACACAGCAGCAGCAGCAGCAGCAGCAGCCTCATGTTTCCTGTTGTCGTCGCTACGAATGACTGCAGAGCAGATAAACAGCTTTTCTACAAGGCAACAGGTTGAAATGTTTTTCGCTTTCATTTAACGACCAATATGACTTGCCATCTGGTGAGAAAACAGTCATTTAGAGAGAAACTTTAAAGTCATTGTAATGTTTACTTTTCTACGTAGCTCCTCCAAAGATCAAACTCGGCATGTTTGCATTTGGAAAAACTTTATTTTTAATTGCTAGACAATATTTAGTGCATGTTTGTGTGCGACCATAAAGCAACTTAAAAGCAACAGTTATGCCTTAAATAAAAAACATATTTTCCTACTTGTAGTAGGGCTGCATCATAAAAAGTCGTGATTTAAATTTATACATCTATGCGTTCTTGTTTATAAATTCACTCTGTCCTATAATAAACCACATCCTAACATCCCAGCTGCCAGACCACACAGACCTCAATAACAAACAGTACACAGTCACCAGTCTAATTTGTTTATGTTTAGCATCATTCCAGTTATTAAAGGGAAGGTTCACCCCCAAAATAGAAAAAAATATTTTTTATATCTCCTGCCTGCAGTGCTATTTATTCATCTAGATTTTTTCGGTGTGAGCTGCAGAGTTTTGGAGATGTTGGCTGTAAAGCTCTCTGCCCTCTCTACAATATAATGGAACTAAATGGCACAAGTCCTCTGTTGCTACAAGCAAAAGGAAAAAAAGGAAAAAATTCAACACAAGTATATCTTTCCAAATTCCATGACCTGGTTACTCAAGATAATTCACAGACCTTGTGAGCAGTTTTAATGGAGGAACTAGTTTCTTTTCTATTATAAAGAAAGTATTTCAAGAAGATTCTACTGCAGAAAGAAGGTACTACTCACAATAAGGTCTGTGGATTATTTTGAGCAACCAGGTTATGATTTTTGGAAAGATGGACTGGTTTAGCATTTTTCAAATGTATTTTTTGTGTGTGTGCACAGAGCAACACGGGACTTGTACCACTGTGTGCCATTATATCTGAGAGAAGGCAGATATAATAGTACTGCCAGTACCTGCAAAACTCTTCAACATACACCAAAACAGGCCAGAGGAAAAAAATATGTATTTTTGATTCTGTGGTGAGTTTTCCTTTGAAGTTGATCACTTTGATTAAGTGTTCTAAAGAGAAGAAAGATCCTCAAGACATATTTTTTTTACAAGTTTAACTCCAGCACTTTGATATATGGTATGTCATCTTTTTAAAGTCCTGTGTAGACAGCAAGAGTATCAGACACGTTTTTTAACTCAAGGATCTAAGAGTGCAATAAATGATTTTGTTGAAAATATAAGAGCATGAGAGAATCGTGATCTCAATTCTTAGGGACAAAACTTCTGTGAGTAGATGCACACTTCCCTTCTGTGCTGTGAAACTCTTGACGGTGAAATGATATATTTTTTTAGTCTAGTATCTAATATATAGTTTAATTGCTCTCTGAAGTATTTAACCTGAATCTACCTTTAAATACACAGAAAAGTGACCCCAAAAAGTACTGTTTTATTAGAAATGTAAGACTGTGGTTTTACACCCTTTTCATGTTAAACTGAAAGATGTGGAATGAAAATGAGGTGAAGGATTTTCCACTTTAAGAGCACCCTTTTTATTCAGAGAAACATTTCACATCACATGTAATAGTTTTCTGGTTTGACTTGTATTCATGAGTTAAAGAACAGTAGGTCCCATTCAAATTACCATTTTGCACAGGTGCCTCTTTTCATCAGAATCACTTCTGATAACATGACATGGCCTTGAGCACCTGCAAGAACCAGACCACGTGGTGAGTCTGATACTTTAGATGGATTTTAAAGGAACATGTCACCCCAAAATGTATGTGTAGTGTTCTTTATCCATCTCGACTATTTTGGTGTGAGTTGCCGAGCTTTGCTGAGATATCAGGTACAGAGATGTCTGCCTTCTCTTGATAATAATGGAACTAGATGGCACTCACAGCTTGTGGTGCTCAAAGTGCCAATCAATTGCATTTGAAAAACTCAAAAGCAGTGTCTCTTTCCAAACTACACCTGCCAGCCGTTTCACCGTGCTAACATCTTCTTGTTCATAAGTAGATGCATGCTTCCCTCTATGCTGTAATACCCTTGACCGGTGTAGTACTGAAATGAAAAAAGTTACTGCAGTACATGAAACTGCTCATAACAATGTCTGTGGATTATTTTTGATTAACTGGGTCAGATGGTCAGATGGCGCAGCACTTGTTACTGCTGTTTTGTTTTTAAAATATGTGAAACTGTAGAAGGGCATATGCAAAACAGACAGCATCCACCTCTTGTGGATTTATTAGAATATTAGAATTCTAAAGCAACAATTTCCACCATTTTCATGTTAAAAGGGCAGGATGTGGAATGAAAGTGGGCTGATAGGATTTTACACTTTTAAGGCACACTTTTTTTTTTAGAGAAATGTTTTACATTACACTTAGTCATTTTTTTTTAACCCGTATTCTGGTTTGACTTTTTTCATGAGATAGTACAGTGGTCCCCATGCAAATTACCCTTTTGCACAGGTCCCTCATTTCATCAGTATCACTTCTGATCACATGACATGGCCAGGAAACAGATGTAGTGAGACTGATTGCTTTAGATGAATTTTAAAGGGACAGTTCACCCTAGAAACAAAAATAGATCATTTTACCTGTAGTGGTATTTATTCATCTAGATTGTTTTGGTATGAGTTGTAGATTTTTTTTTATATCAGCCATAGAGATGTTTTCATTCTCTCAAATATAATGGCAATTGGCTTGTGGAGCTCAAAGCACCAAAAATACAGTTGAAAAACTTGACAACAATGTCTCTTTTCAGAAATTATGACTCAGTTATTCAAGACAATCCAAAGACCTTTTTGTGAGCAGTTTCACGTAGGAACTATTTTATACCAAACTACACCCGCCAGCTGTATCACTGCAGAAAGATGCATCTATTCATGGATAAGAAGCTTGTGTAGTGTGTGTAGTTCCAACATGAAACTGCTCACAACAAGGTCTGCGGACTGTCTTCAGTAACCACGTAATGGATTCAGAAAAGAAACGCTGTTGTTTAGTTTTTCAAATGTATGTTTGGGCACTTTGAGCACCACAGGCCATGTACTACCTAGATGGATAAATAGCACAGGTCAGAGGAAAAAGATGTATTTTTGATTTTGGAGTGAACTGTCCCTTTAAAATTCATCTAAAGCCTCTGTCTCACTATGTGATCTCTTGCTTGCAGCTCCTCAAGGCCATGTCATGCTATCAGAATTGATTTTGATGAGATGAGGCACCTGTACAACAAGGTAATTTGCATGGGAATGACTGTACTATCTCATGAATAAAAGTCGAAACAGAATATGTCAAACCAGAAAATTATCACATGTAATGTAAAATGTTTCTCTGAATGAAAGTAGTACCTGGAAAGTGTAAAACCCTTACAGCTCAGTTTCATTTCACATCCTGCCTTTCAACATGAAAAGAGTATAAAACGTTTGCCTTAGATTTCTAATAAAACAGTGCCTTTTGGGGACGCTCTGTTGAGGTGGATTCTGCCTATTTTGAATCTTACATTCTACAATTTCATACTTTTAAAAAACAGTTCAGGAATTACAAACACTGTGAGTTTCTTTTCAATTTAACAATTTATTGGATACTAGACTGTTAGTGGGTAGAGGACATTAGTTATTGATTGTATCCAGCTGGTTAGAGTTTGACATTTGAAATTTAAATTTCTGTATTTAGCTGTGTTGTGGCCATAGATTGTATAAAACATCGACTTAGTCTCTGTGATGTTACACACATTTCTGAAGAGCCACTGTGAAGCTCAGTGTGGTAGCTTAGAGTTGGACAAATGGATGAATATATCAGCTGGACTCAAACCATCACCGCTTGTTTTTTTTAGACAATTTTGTCATTTTGTTTTGCTAATGTAATGGTCTTCAGAGCGGTCGATGCTGCTCTGCATCAGACTTTCATTCAGCAGCACAGTACACACCCACTCAGCCGGCGATGAGTGCACTGAGCTGGAGGAATGAAAGGTAAGGGAAATTACCTACAGAGACCAAAATTGTTTTTTGTAGCAGGCTGTCAACATGTTTATTTTTGCTGTAAATTCAGTCACTTTAATATGGGAGTCTATAGAGACTGACTCACTTTTGGAGCCAGCCTCAAGTAGCCATTTTAGGGAACTGCAGTGTCTGGCACTTTGCTGCTTGGTTTTGGAATATGTTAAGGTCAGAAGAAGTGGGTTATACTGCAGGTGTGGTTTGAAAAGCTGATGGCTTCTTTTGATAACTCTGTGATACATGGCCACTGTGGGAATCCACTGTAAATCCAAGTAAGAAACCGTGGTTTTCCTCTCTGAAGGAATCAAGCTCCAAACTTCACAGTGTTTGAGCTACTGGGTAGATGTGTGTCCTAGTCTTAATGTAGGTTTTTGTGGAGTGTTCCTTTAATTTGGAAGATCAGGGGAGCTTAAACACACAGCACACAACACATCCTTCTGGGTATGCTAGGATGTGGGATTTCAGTTCCAAATGTGTTTTATTTTTTCAGTATGCTGTGTTGTGTTTGAGGCTTTGCTTCCTTGAGTTTTATTTGCACGGAGTGTTATATTATACCATTGATTTTGTGAAGTTAGTTAGGTATAAGTAGGCATATTCTCTGGGATCTCCTTTGAAGTTTGTAATTTACAACTTAGCAGTGAATTTGCATGACTTGACATATTTAAAAAGTTTTACTCTGATTACATGTGCTCATGCAAATCAAGAGCTCTGTTTATTTTTATTTTGCATTGAAACCAAACAAATCATTTGCAATATTTGCTTGGAAGTAATTTATTGGGAGTGTATTTTGCATAACTGTGCCGCCTCAAGTTTGCCTTCATACTGTCCAAACTGAAAAAGTGTGCTATATTACCCGTGTGGTTACGTTGACCCTGGAATGAGAAGCATAGAAAGTTTGTTAGATGAGTGACACCAAGGACAGACCAAAGACATCATTCAACTCCTCTATACTGTAGCTCCATGATATAAAACTAGGCCAAGCTATTTTTATGTATTTTTCATTATAGCTTACTCATATTTCATTTATATCACAATATTCTACAGGCTCATTTTCTCGTGATTAATTGCTTTTTTAATGTGCCCAAATCTGGGGTATAAGCCCCTGAAGTACTAGTGTAACAACATCTTTAGAGATGGTCGGTGTTTTAGCCACATAAATTACAGCTTAGCTGACCTGAGCTGTATCTTCTTTATAATCCCATTTTGCTAAAAATTTGATTAATTCTTTATGGCTAAAATTCCCTAGCATGGCATTTTGAAACGAGAATGTCCTTGGCTGTGATCCACAGTGATGGTGTATGAAATGAGCACATCTACTGACTCGGCCTACTTCTGATTCCCCAAGACAAGAGAAAATCTTTACATGAGCAGCCAGATAGTGGGAGCACACAGGCTCATATCACATGGCTCTCCTTTAACAATATGGCAAAACTGTCTCACTGTCTTTTGTGTGTGTGAGTGTGTGTGTGTAGGGGGAGGTATTTGTTAGCATATAAGCCTTTCCTTGACAATACAGCGTGCATTTGCTTTTGTACCTGTGTGTTCATGCATACAAGTACCAGCACCTTCTGAACACTGATCTTTTGTTTGCTTGCACGTGTGCTTGTATGTGCTTGTGTAGCATGCTATAGAAAGAGCAACATATGTGTCTGTGCATTTGTATTCATGTGCATACAATATACAGGTCGAAAACAAGGCTCATTTAGGTTGCATTTATTCTCCAACAACATCGGGAGCAAACTGTCATGGTAGCGTTAACAGGCTAAATGTGTGTTGAGAAAAAGCCAAAGCTTGTCTTCATCAGCTGAATGATGGTTTGTCTATCCGTTCAGCCACCCCAGTGTCATAAAAAATGAGTGTGATTATACTTCATGTGAATGTCTAATGTGTGAAAGAAGGCTGCAATATAATGATCAGCCAAGAATGGCAATATTGGATAATGCTTCGAGTTGCATTCAATGGCAGCCTTTTTGAAATTCCCACTTTTGCATTACCTGCACATGGCAGTTATGGTATGTTTAAAGTAAGAAGAAAATTGTGATAATAATGGCAACTAAAAGGTAGGGATTTGGTTTAGGTTAGGTAAAACTTAACCCTTCTTGTAGGAGCTGTGTACCACTCTGTCAGGTTTTATGTCATAATGATGACCCACTGTTGTTATTCCACATGTAACATGGCGTCTTACTTTAAAAAATCAGTAATTCAACACCAAATATTGATTTAAAACTTATTTTATTGATTTAAAAATTATTTTAGCCCCAGAATCTATGACGAGAATGTGTCTGTAGTAATGCTCTGTTACAGCAATAGTCTGCTATTCAGAAAAAACAGACCTCTGAATGCTGTAATTGACCAATCAGAATTGATCCTTCCTAAGTCCCACTCCTTTTTGCTCCATCCTCCAATAACAGTTGAGCAAATTTGGAACCCCAGTCAACTATTTCCTTTAAGAAATATTGATTATAGCCAGTTTAAGGTTAGGATAAAGTTGCTTGGTTAGCATTTGTGTTGATGATTCATAAGTGTTTAAGTTAGGGTATAAGCAAATCTGGAGAACGATAGTTGTGATGTCTCATGTACTACAGTCAGCATATACTGAGAGTTTCATTAGCAAATATGGATAAAAGTTGTTGTTTTTTTCACAATACTTAACTGCATAGGCATTGAATACTGAATGTGAGATTCAGAATTGCCCAATATATTTGTTATTCCCAGGGACACTGTGCTGAAAAGAGTATGTAAAAAGCAAAGTCAAGAGAGGACAGGTGTTCTGTGTGTGTGTGTGTGTGTGTGTGTGTGTGTGTGTGTGTGTGTGCGTGCGTACATGGCTGTCCTGTTGTGTCTTACTGTTTGTAGGCTACGCATGCCCACCTCTGTTGCTCTATTTACAGAATCCTACAGCTTCTTACCTTCCCTGTTTCGCCCTTGACTTTGACACCTGCTCTCATTCTTTACGTTCTTGTAATGTGTGATGCTCCCTGTGTAAGACCAGACAGGCACATCTAAAGGCATCGACCATCATGGAAGAGATACTGTACTACTGAAAACTGCAGATTATGAGTTAAAGTGAAGGGGCGGATAATATAGATGTCCCCTGGGAGGCTGTAAAAGACAGATATTAATATAGTCACTGAAATATACTGCAGTTATTTCTATGTCCTTGCAGCAACCCAGTCCTGTTGTGACATGAAAACCTTTTAAAGACAATGCTTACATTATTGCAGTGAATAATAAGAGATGGCCTTAGAGGACTTGTTTTTTCAAGTGGAAGAAAGGAGGAGGATAATTAGAAACAAGTGAAGAAGAGGGAGAAATTACAGCTATTTAACATGCTTGATATGATATTACCTTTTTATTTAAATTTTGAGCTTTTTATCACAATGTCACTGATCAAAAGTTATTAGCTTAATCATTTAGTTTGACTTTTGCTGTTTGAGCTAATTTTCTTTTATATCCTTTTTTGTTTTGTTTTTAACCTTGACTTCTGGACACTTTTTGTCGCATAAGACAGCATTGAGTCAGGCTAGCTACATTAGGTGTGTTGTGAGAGTGGTGTCATTGAAGTATTGATCTTCAATGGTTTGTCAGCAAGGCCGCTTTTAAGTGGCACTTGTTTCATCTACATTGCATGTGCACTATTAAATGTGTAAGTCTGTGTGTATTTCTGTATATGCGCATTTGCTCGCTTGTCATTCCACTGTATGAATGCAGCGTGTTGCCATGGAAACTATGACATCTGTGATAACACGTGATTTTATCCTTCATTCTCAGAAAAAAAAAAACAGAAAGACACTTAACTGTGAGTGGTCCATCCCTCTCCAGCTGTGAGTGATTTGTTTGAGTGCAGGAAAAGGCTGGGCAGCTTTTATAATGCTCTTTCCTTACATATAGGCCTGGTGCTTAAAAATCTTTTGTAAGAAATGCGTTTAGAAATTTGTATTGGCAAGAGGAATGCAATACATTTTTCTTGTCCATTTACAGTATTCTCCTGAGATTTCACTTCTCTTAATGGCATATTCTGACTATACATTTTATCATAATTGCCCCCCTCAAACTGTATTTCAAATGGATGGAGATGTCATGACCCTGGTTAGCTTCTTGTTTTACATTTTGCGGTAAAATATGGGGGGGGTATTTACTTTCAGAAAATGTTAAAGAAATTGTTTGATATTTTGGGAAATATACTTATTCATGCCAAATGTTCGATGAAAACATTAGTCTTTATGCTAAGCTAAGCTAACCGACTGTTGGGAGTAGCTTCATATTTGCTGACATGACAAAGAAAGTGAATAAGTGCATAGCCCAAAATGTCAGAACTACTTGCTAATTGCTTCCACACGTTGCTATATTAAAGGGATAGTTCGGGTTTTGTGACGTGGGGGTGTACGAGGTACTTGCATACCTCCCTGCCCTCAGTTTGGAGAAGCAGCAGGATTATGAGTGTACGAAACTAAGCAATGTATTGCTGGGGACATAGTCAACACTATGAACTATCAACTGAACTATCAAGGCAGTGGTGGACTAGCAACTCATGTTCTGCGAGATAAAGTCAGTGTTTTTGCCAAAGGAGTGTGGTTGAGCGAGAGAGCAATATTTAACTAATGTAAAGGTGGTCTCATGTCAGACAAGGCTATCCGATGGCAAGGTAAAGCAGTGAAAACATTCTTAATATAACTACACTTAAACTGATATTGAAAATCCATGTTGCTGCTGACCCTGTGCACTGCAGTACATTGCTCAGCTTCCCACACCAGTGCTCCTTCTGCTTCTCCAAACTGCGGGCGTGCTGACCGCCACCTACTGTCGGAAACACCTACCATGGATTAGTACCTCATACGATCCCACTAAAAAGGGGTGAAAAACTACACAATTCGTGGACAATGTAGTGAATTTGCATGTTTGTATCATTCTGTGTTTTCCACTTTATAACAGTGGTGTAGTCCAGGACCTACAAGTCCAGACCTGTGTGGCAAAGCCTGAGGGAAATGTCCCAGTGTCCAGCAGTCCACTGGTGCCAGTGCAGCATGTTTAAACATGTGCCAACACATACATGTATACACATGTACAGAAACACACACTGTCTTTGTTTTATCCCTGAGGGAGCCAGAGAATGTGTTAGAGGCAAACCCATACCATTGTGAAAGTATACACCAATGCACACACATATTCACATGTACACAAAAACAGCCAAAAGCAGCTGGTAAGCTTGCACCTGGGGGCCTCTGACCCACATAAGGCCATGTGCAGAATGCGTCCCACTTTACCACTTGACGATGCATCATTCGCCTGCAGTCTGCTGTCCGAAGGGGCTGCGCTGGATTGTGCTCCCAGCTCACCTGAGCTTCCACAGTCATTTAGTGTCATTCATTTTGAATATGGAGAAACTCTGCTCAAAAAAAACACTGACACTATACCTTCATATTTCTTAAGGCTTTTTCTCTCCTGCTTTGACTTTCCATTTTCCCATTATTGCACACACAGAAGCACACACCTGTGCACTCTCACTCTCACTGAGCCCATAGTGTCTGCCAGTATCAAAGTGGTTTCCTGGGGTACTAAAGTGCACAGTATCTACCATTTTAGCCACTGTGTTTCCTCAGCCTCTGACACACATGCAGTCCCTCCTTCTCCCTCTCCCCCTCACGCACACATGCTGGCTCTTTTCTGCTCTCACTCTCCACTCCAGCTGTCTCATTCTCTTATTCCCTCTTCCCACTCTCTGTTTTTTCCTCCTCCTCTTTGCCTCTCCTTCTCTTTTTTCTCATACAGATGCGCACACACATCCTCTCACTCTCCTTCCCCTCTCTCTCTTCCCTCTCTCCTCCTCTCCTCGTATCCACCGGCAACTGTGCCGAGGAGACTCCCTCACCAGCCTGTGGATCCCTTCACTTGACTAATTAGCCTTGAAGTGCTGTTGAAGATCATCATACTTAGCTTAGCGACCTAGCGGCAGAGTGCAGACAGATATAGACTAGGCTGGCTGGAGGCTGGCTGCCTGGCAGTGTGGCAGAGCTCTCTATCTCTCTCTATTCACACTCAGCGCCGAGGGCTTCTCAGTGGCGGAGAGGCGGAAGTGTGAGGGGCGCTTTTTTGCTTTGAAAGAGACGAGAAGGGGGGAAAAAGAGAAAAAGAAGCGAAGCTGAGACCACAACGTAGCCACAGAATGGGAGTCCGCTGCAGGAGCAAATCCTCCTAGAGACGGAGAGTCGGAGGAGGAGGCAGCGGTCACTGTGCAGCAGCACTGCTTCCAACACACACAGATTTAAGGTGAGAGTTTTTCAAACCAGTTACTGCCCCTGCTTCTTTTTGCACATGTGCTATTCTTGAACATGTGTGTGTGTAAATGTGACAGGAGAGTGTGTTTGAGTGTGATTGTGCATCTATGACCCACATTGTTGAACCTGAGGTGCAGCACAGGAGAGATTCTGTGCAGGATGCTTTGTCTCTCTTTCTCTCTGTCTGTTACACACACGCACGCACGCGCACACACACACACACACACACACACACACACACACACACACACACACACACACACACACACACACACACACACACACACACAGGCATCAGCTGTGCAGCACCACTTGTTGGACTGACATCTGAGTTCACATGTAATGAATACTGGGATGGTGGTCACTTATATGTGTGTTCATGTGTGTTGGCGAGACAGTGAGTGGGTCTTTTGTTGCCGTGGTGCCAGTGCGAAGCTTAAGTATGCACATCATAGTGAACAACATTGGACAGCAACACAAGAGACTATCAGTCATGCCAGCCTTATGCCTGGTTGCTTTTCACTGCTTTGGAAGATGGGAACATAAAGGAAGACCCAAATACTGTATTTACAGCAGTGCACCTCCTGTGTGCGTGTGGATGTCTGTTACTTGTGTTGTGGGGACATAAATCTGATTAAACACTCAAATTATGGGGACTCACTTTCCTTATTATGCCAGACCCCATTCTGTAAATCATCACATTTTAAAGTGAAGACTTGGGCTAGGGTTAGAGTTAGGGTAAGTTTAGGTTTAGGTTAAGCATTATGGTTTGGCAATTAGTGGTTATGGGTAGGGTTAGGTTAAGTATCCAGGAAATCAGTGTAAGTCACTGTAATGTCCTCTTAAGCGATGCAAACATGTCTGTGTTTGTTTGTGTGTGTGTGTGTGTATTTACAATGCTTTTATCTCTTGCCACAACTTGTACAACATGTTCTCTCTTTACTTTGCATCAATGAGTGCTGTTTCACCAATGAAAGCGCTTCATGCAGCTGAAGCTTGTGCTTATATTGGAATAGTGGGATAATAGTATAATAGTGTTTCACATGAGACAGACGGGCGGTAGTGGAGAAAGAGGAGTGAAAACGAGAATCTGAACCACAGCATGAATAACTGACACACTTAAACACAGTGAGTGTAGTCTGTACCACTCTGTGTGTGTGAGTCTTTGTGTGTCTACATGTCACTCAGCCAAACACTGCATAAACATAAATATACATTGCAACAAAATTTCGAGCCAGATTTTGGGACATTTCAACCATTTTGCGTCCACAAACAAGTCCTATGTAAAGCTATAAATAGAGGGCTGCAATGATAAATCTATGACGTGGAGCAAAAACTGCCATGAGGGACTTCATTGTCAGATAATTGAAGTTCAAGTTTGTGGACACTGACAGCACCTGAGGTGGTTTTTGCAGAAATGGTGATTTCTAATCCCTCCAAATCCTGCACGTTTAAATTGAAGGGACCGTTATTCAGGCACTGTGGTGTTTTTGTGGCATCTGTAAGCTGTTTTTTTACATATTGTATACAGACTTTAAATTGATATATCTATGTTTGGACGCAATTATTCTCAGCTTGTTTGTAGATAGACAGAAAGAAACAAATTATCATAGCAGGTAGGTTAAAATACAGAAAAATGCAAATACAAAAATACACAGTAGTGGTTAGAGACAGTAATCTTTTGGCACCTTGCAATTCAATTACAATTCAGGGGCCTACGATGCAATTATTGAAAGATCATTGATGCATCTTGGCATAAAAATTTTAATCTTTTAAGCCGGGGGTGTTAGTTGGATTGTATCCATCTGTAGTCGCTCACTCCCAGCCATCATCAGCAAAACACAAAAAGTGAAGTTAAGAATGTAAACACGACACACCTGTTTATATCCATTACATTTCACCATCCAGATGACCCTTCCACAGTCTTGGCCCTTATCGCTCTCCAAAAACATTTGAGTAAGCTTGGTACCTCAGGCAACTTTCTCCATTTCCTGCAAAAGCAACATAAAGGGTCACATCTTAAGTAAGCTAATGTTAACAAAATGCCAGCTAATTAGCTAGCTAATGATTTATGTAGGTTCACTAAATTAAGATGTGACATGTCGGTTTTTCGGGTGCCCTATTTCTTAACTATCTTCAAAATTTGGTTTTCTTTTCAACTTAGACGAGTCTAGCACATTGCATATGTAAGTGCAGGAAACAGGAAAGATGAAAGCTGGCTGAGGTACCAAGCTTGCTCAACTGCCATTAGAGCATTGACCATAAAGAGGCAGGACCTAGGAACCGTCAATTACTGTTGTTCAGCCATGAGGAATCTATAGCCCAACTTACAAAATTGTTACAGGTAATCATAATGTTGAGAATAGTGTGTACATTTCCAGTTATAGACTTTTCTACATCAATTCATAGTCTTTCAGAACGGAATCGCAGTGTATCTAAGAATAGATTATTTCACCCACCCCTAGTAGTGGTGCAAACACAGTCAAGATACATCAAAATTCAAATTTTAAGAAATGAATAAGGTGCAAATGAAGGAACAAGGCACTGAAAGTCATTAGTCCTCCAACACAGTCAACAACACAGTCAATAGATATTGGTTCAGAAGTCTGGTAATCTTGGAAAAAAACATTTTTGTAAGATTAAATTATTCCAGATGAGAGAAGATCCCAGTGAATTCAGGTTTCTGGGAGTATTACATCTTTAATGTTTTAGTTATTAATGCATATAGTGTAGTGCTCTTGAACAGATTTTCCAGCAATATTTTCGTGTGAATCTTCTCCTGTATCTTCATCACACATGACAAGATGGTGCATTTTTTTGTGTGTTTGTGTAAATAGGAATGAATGACTCAGCTTCTTGTCAGTCTCCTCTGTTTTTACTTTCAAAATGTCATTGCTTCTTGTTTCAAATTCAACATTTTCCTGTCAACATCACTGATAGGTGTTCAAGAGCACTGTGAAGACATGGACGCATTCCAACGCTGTGAAATGTGTCCCTCCCCTCTCACCAAAAACAACCATTGATTGGGGAAAGGGCTGACACGGCAGCAGAGATTTGCCCTCAGCCATAAAGTCAGCGAGATAATTGTTGTCAAGGAGATGAACGAACAGAGCTCGATATCTGAGAGGAGAACCAATTGGTGTTTGACTCAATAAAATTATACCAAAGACTGCTGAGGACATTAGCTTTATGATTGATAAAATCAGGATTTCAAAGTTTGCAGTTCTTAGAGAAATTGCTGTTTGATTTGAAAGCGTTTTGAGGAATCCCTGTATTTAAAAGAGCTGAAGAAGCTGACATTATTTAGCATCAGTGCAGTCATTTGCATGTCAGAAAGCCCTGAGCATCACACAAGATGGCCTGCTTATTCTAACTTTCCTCGCCATCTCTTCTCCTGATTCTCACTTTGGGGACTGAAGCTGTTTTTGTTCAACTTCTACCTGTTATCCCCCCAATTGCTATTATTTCCCATTGCTGAGTCTGCTGGCTTTTCCCCCACCCTCTCTACTTCTGAAGAGCCTCCGAATGTCTGCATCATGACTTTGTCTCTCTCTTATCTCTTTCTGTCAGGCTTTTGTTTTTGATCATCTCTTCTCTGTTTCCAGTCTACTTCTCCTCCTTTCAACCTCATTTTCCCCCCTGACACTTTTGATTGCCTACCCGTACTGGTTTATAGGGGGGGTTGTACTTGTGTGTGTGTGTGCATTTTTGATTTATCATGCAGAATGCATGTTTTTGGGCATCTCTGCATATGGGTGTGTGTGTGTGTATAAGTGTAGGTGGGATCATAAAAATAGGTGATTTTATTCTGATGACAGATGATAAAAGGATTCCTTTTACTGTGCTCAGACCTGATTATCTGCAAAACTGACAACATGAAGCTCATGTTTTATGAGCAATGTTGAAGGTGCCTGGTTTATTCATGGATGGATGGCACATCCCGAGCTCCAGATGTGAAGTGTACCTATAATTGAAGATCTTAAGTAGGTGGATGGTGCTTCTGTTGTTCACATCTGTTATGGTTAGGGTTAGGGTAAGAAAAAATGTAACTGGCAGAAGAAGTAGTAATTGCAATACCACAGTGTAGATATACTCCAAATACTCATATCAGTGAAAGTCTTGAATTTAAATTTTTATTAAAGTAAAAGCACAAAAGTGTTAGCATCGAAATGTACTCATTATGCAGAATGTCCAATTTTAGTAGAATGTACTGTGCATTATATCATATGGCTGTTTTACATACATATTTTTATGCACATTTTGAAGAATTGCTTTAGAAACAGCGAAGTTTGAACAACTTAGTCTGGAAAAACAAGTTTTTAAGCTTAGAGGAGAAATATATAACATATATGTAATTCCAAGTCCAAGTACAGCAGTCCAAATAGTGAGCTGGAGTCACAGAGGGTACATTAAATAGGTTGAAATCCTATTCATAGGATGGTTGAATATGGTTATTGAATATTGTTTAAGTTACTTGTTTCCCCTCCTCTCCAGACTATAAGAAGCTCAGGCAGGCTGCACGAACATTGCAGGAGTGCAAGACACTATAATTTGACAACAATAAGTGATGACGAGTCCTATGCTGTAAGTTGATCAGCTGTTTACAACTGGCAGTTGTCTGTCAATGTAAAACAAAGCGTGTTATCCTGAAAACAAAAGCCTGCTGCTCTGAAAATACACACTTTGGAACTGGAGTAAAGTGACTGCCTGCCTTCCTGTCAGCCACACTCCATTAACATATTGCCCAATTTAACATTTACTCCTAAAAGATTATTAATAATTTCCTTCTTATCATCAGATACTTGCTCATTCGGCGAACATTCTGCATTAATTTGAACTCTGAATAAAGTGAAAAAGCCTAACAATGATGAAAGTTTATAGTCAGGATAGAAATTTTAAAGGAGGTCACCTCAGCTGCAGTGCTGTTGTCAGCGAAGCAACTTAGATGATGTCCTGGACATTTTGTGATTTATTACAGTAAACACATTACGCAGCTCTCCAGTAAAGTTAATGCATTTAATGGGAGATGGAAATGAATGTATAAAAAAGTTTTGATGTAGCATCCATTTAACTCATTTAACTCACATGACTGATCAGCTGTTTCCACTCCTACAGTTTGCTCATCTCTCTCATGGCTCTGTAATACATCCATAATTGCCCCTCACAGGTCTGATGTAACCCTCCTCACATTAGTATATGAAACTAACAGAAACGTTGTATATCCATCATGTTTTCCTGCTTTGTTCTCCACCGTTTTAGGTTCAACTGGTTGCATCGTCCTTTTTAATCTGCATTAGTGTGATGGTTTTCCGACTGGAGACTTGGTGCCACCTACTGCTAATCTCAGTGAATCAACTCTTAACAATAGTGGATGGAAATGCACTTTCTTCTGCTGATTTACCAAAAATTCACTTAAAATTTGTGATAGATTTGGATGGAAGCACGGCTGTTGGATATTAATAACTCATGCATCTGCATGTAAGGATCCCATTAATGTTGTAGGCAGTAAATATGGGGCTAAATTTAACCACTTTATGTACTGCTGGGTAGTTTAATCTATAATAATCATCATGATTTCTTACTTGATTAATTTTTGTATTAATAATCTGAATTTGTAGAGTAATTGATAACTAATTTAGAAGAAAAAAAGGACAATATTTCCCTTTGAAATGTAGTGGACAAAAAGTTTAAAGTAGCATAAGACTGAAATACTCAAGTAAAATACCTCTAAACTGTACTGAAGTGCAATATTCAGGTAAAGTAAATGCTGCTTGCTTGTAAAGTTAATTATCTGAGATGGAAATTCTAGCCTGGCGTTAAATTGAATGTGTTCTCACCTTGAATGTTGGCATTGAAAGTAATTGCATTCAGTCAACTCATCCAATATGAATCTCATTCCAACACACGGCTGTATTACCCTACATCACCTGAGATAAGGGAACAGCACCAGTGTAATACACATGGAGCTTAAAACATATTACAAAAGTTAAGTTTCTCTTAGTTTGGAGCATTTTTTGAGACTCAAAATGATCAAATCTCATAGATACTCAGCTTTCAGGTGAAAGAAAAGAACTGTTCAACAGATTGTTATATGCCTCTTCACTGTGAATCAACAGACTATGAAACCCTCGCTCTGAGATTTACTCGTAGCCCGCCACTGAATAAAAATAGATCACTGTTTACACTCTATTGCCCGAAACTCAGACGACTGCTTAGTGACTCACTCACAAAGTTGAACACTAACAAGGTGCCAGTGAGGTCCCTTTGCTTAGCAACAAGTCAAGCCAATTATCTACAGTCAAACGTACAGTACACAGGTTGACTAAAGCTTTGAAGTTGTGTCAATACACATTTTGTATGGCCTGAATTTTAGTGCCTCTCTTGTATTTCTTACTGTGGTCCTTGTAAAAAAAAGAGCTTACAGGTAATAAGGCCTTTATAAGTCATATACGATGTTTGTTATCACAATTTTGTGTTAATAAGACTATATGAGTGTTGATAATAGCATAATGAACACGTTCCTTGTTAGTGTATAAGCCTTATAAAAAAATATTATTAGTAGTATTACACAGCTTTGATAATACTCTTCTGATTGCTTTCTGGTCATTAATGGCATTGTAAGGTCTGTTATTTCTGAATAACAGTCGGTTGCGGTGGCTGCAGTTCTAATTAGACTCTGGAGGAGCAATAAAATCATTTTAAAAGTAATATTTTCTGTCATATCATCGATTTTCTTACCAAGTACAAAAAAAAACACACACACACACAGAAGAAACACAACAACAACCATAAAAAAGAAAGAAACAAAAATGGCAAAAAAAATACAAAGTTAAAATAAAAATATTAAGGCCCACCAAATGGCATCATCCTCATCACACCAACTATACAATCCTCACTCTGCCAGATTTGTTTTGCACCATGAGATGATCCCTAATCCTTTTGACATACTGAAAAAAAAGAACCAAGTGTCATTAAATTTATTGGACCCTGAGAACCAAATCTTATCTAATTTAATAAAATATATAATATCTCTCACGAGCATGTATGAGAGGGCGGAGGCGTTTAGGCAAACTAGTATTACTATATTGTAATAATAAGAAACTCATAAGACTTTTATTAACGTTCTTAAGCGTCTTTAAACTGTTAACACGTGCTCATAAATGTATTTTAATCAAACAATCAATGTGTTTATAATGCCATCGCTGCATTTACTCTTAACACAACTATGTTAATAACAATTTTTATAGGGACTTATAAGGGCCTTGTTACCTATGAACTAATGCTTATTACAAGGACCTTAAGTTAAAGAATTATCAAATGATCAAAAATGTCTAAGAACTTTCCATTTTGTTATTTTCTTGTGTAATACTGTGAGTTTGTCTTTGTACTGCACAGTAGCCTCAAACCCAGCATATCATTTTGTCACAAACAGAGCAAAGTAAACTAAAACAAACTTTGCAATGACCTTTGACCCCACAGATGATTGGTGGTCAGCTGTCAGCACAGAGGAGGATGATGAGGAGCCTTCCTGATGACAAAGGCCTGCAGAAGACCAGCACCTACATCGTGCCGTGCTTCCTCTTTGTGGAGGTGAGTCTTCGGATGTATTTTGTTCAATATGCAGCACGGTGTGTGGCTTGTTCTGCTCATCAGACTTGCTTCTCATCTGGAATTTTGAGCCTGATCTGACCTGAACACTGACAGTCCTACTGAAAGTGGTTTGTTTCTTGCTTTTGGTGGTTATTAACCTACAGCTGAAGGCCATATTTGTCATATTTGCCCTAATGTAACCTAAATCTAGAGTCTAATTTCATGCTTTTATGTTGGTGGAAATGCTGCATGGTTTGAAAAGAAAGTGGGCAGAAATGAAAAGTTAGCTGCCTATTCTGCAGGTGTTGGGGCTTTCAGTAACCCCTGCCAACATCTGGGAATCACACAGTGCAAACCGATGGACACATGAAAGCACATTTTACAGGCTTCTGCCCGTGAATGTTTTCTTCCTCCTCTCTTCATCATTTTGCATGTTTCTCACGGCAGATTAGCAACAATGAGCGTCAGCTGGGAAATTGTGTGAATTAGCAGGCTCTGTTTTCAATTCACTGACTCCCAAAAGAAGTGATTGATTTGATTAAATTGTCACAATTGGGTAATTACCCTCAGTCCATGAATCATTTAGTGATAACATTCATTGGGAGGTATTCACACAACAAAGGCCCTCTCAAGTGACCTTTTTGCTCATAAGCTCCTCGACTCCTTTCCTCCACTCCTCTTCTCTTCCCACGACTCTTCTTCTCTCCCTGTAATCCCTAAATGACCTGGTGGAGACGCTCATGGCCTCAGCTGCATTTCCTAATTAATTGGCCTAATTAAGAGTGGAAACCCAATTAGCCTGTGCCACCGCAAACACGCTCCAAGCCTGCAGGTCCTCCGAGCTACAGCAACGATAGCTGAATGAGCTGAATTAGCTGTTTTTTTCAGCATTAAAACCCTTTCTTTGCTTGTGAATTCACCCTGAAAATGTGATGTTGCATTCTTCTACTGTACGGGTTAAAATTTTGAGGTTGGTGAAAAGTATTGAGTCAAATGGGGCCAAAGAAAGTTGACTTGATAAGTCAGAAGTTCAGGTTTTGCAATAGTAGATACAGCCTACAGGCAAACAGGAGAGCTGAAGATAGATATGGACGTGTCCAATCAAAACTTACTTAAAAGGGGTAGTTTGGATTATTTTATGAGATTGTATGAGGTATCTTTCCAAAGTCAGCGTATTACCTGCAGCAGATGGTGGTAGGCAGGCCACCAGTTTGAAGAAGAAGCAAGAATATGGGTGTAGGAAGCTAAACGATGTAGGGTCAGCAACAAAAGGGTTTCAGGGTGTTTATGGGGTGTTAAAAACTCTAAAATCCGGTAATCAGAATTTGAGGCCTTAAAATGTCTCAAATGTAAATTTGACAGGCCTTAACTGGATTAACAAAGTTAACACTCAACAGTGTTAACTCCAGTAAGCCACCCTTCTGACAGTGTTTGGGATCACATCAACATTAAATGCAGATGTGCTCTGGACTGGATACACAGTAGCCTACCTAAAAATCAGTCATTTAAAATAATGTACTTGGTATTTTTTTGACAGTATGGATGTTAAATAGGTCTTAGATTAGATTTATAATGGTCCTTAAAAGTTTTAAAAAGTCGTGATTGTATTTCTCTAAACAAAACACGGTCACCTTGGGGAGTGCTAAGCCCAGGCTCTAGTAATGGTGCCCCTGCAAAATAGGGGGGTGGGGGCTCACTTTTGTGAAACATTTACACATCGGCAGATGAGTACTGGCATTAAAATGGCTAAATCTACGTAAAACAAACGGGACCTGTGAGCTGGTTTACATTTGTACGTTAAGTGTTTTAGGTGCTAATTTGCCATTTTCCACGTGTAGGTTGCTATGTTGACAGTTGATGCTGTTTCCTGGGGACTTTGAAAACATGGATAGCAGATGCCACAATGGTAACTGAAACAAGTTGTCCAATGGCAGGATACCCCCACAGAGTGCACCCAGTGACTCAGACTCCTGCCGACCCTGCCTACAGCAGTAGATTGCTTAGCTTCTGACACCAGTACTCCTCTCTGCTTCTTCAAACTGGGAACGCTGCCATACTGTTGGTAACACACTGACTATGGAAGTACCTCATACAACCCCAGTTCAAAAATCCAAACCTTCCCTTTCAGCAAGCGCAGATCTTGTGAAAAGCTGGTGTCAATGCATCTTTTAAAAAGGTTCTAGTCTTTCTTAAGCACACCTGCAGCAGCACCTTTTCTGATCGAGATTTTCCTTCAACCTTGCTCTTCTTCTTCTTTCTTTCATTGTACTCATTCACTCATTCACAACATCAAGCTATAGCTTTTCTCATCTGCTCTTTGTACCTCATCCAACACACAGATCCATTCTACACTCTCTTCCTCACAACAATACTCTCCAGCACTCCTCTGTTACCGCTGCATCTCTTTATAGCACAAATATCCCACAATCCCTGCAGGTTTACGTGCCGTCTTAATCTTGCTCTTATTTTCTTTCATTGTGCTTTGGTAGTTGCTCATTCTCAGCATCCTCTTGAGGACTTGTTATAATGATTTTCCAGTTTTCTAATTTTTTCATAGTGCATCTATAATATCTCTGGGCTTATATCTGTCAGTGGTGCTCCTCCCCTCCTCCGGTATTCTCTTTGACGGTCTCCTGAGTACTGCCCAGTCACTCTTTTCATACAGATCCTCCACATCACTCCTCGCCAGTTCTTATTCCCTTGAGTAATTACATCTTTTGCACCATGGATCTCTCCATTATTCCCCTTTACTTGCACAGCTTCATCTCCTCCTCCCACTCAGAAGCCTGTCTGCTCTTGCAAAGACCTCCTTTCTCCTCCTTTCTCCTCATTGCTTCTCTCCAGCTTCGTGTTTCCTTTGGGGTCTCTGTCGTTTCTTCTTTTGTTCTTTTCATTTCTCTCCATGTTTCTGCTCACCCCTTCCTCCTTCTCAGAGCAAGAAGACCTTGTCCTCATGCTCACCTCACAACACAGGCAGGAAGGTGACATGAGCATCTATCATTCTGGGGAGGAGGTGTTACATGCAGCGAATAGTCTCTTTGCTTTTTGCAGTTTCTTCCGTTTTGTCACCTTAATCGCACCTTTCTCCAGGGGGTGCATCTATTGTTTTTATTTTGTTCAAACACAGCCCAATGTAAATCTACTTTGACTTTAATGATTGTATATATGCACCTGAATGAATTTGTGTACATTGCAGTAGTTTAATAAAGGGCATTTTTAAATTCAATTCCCCTCTCTGCTGTGTTCATACTGGAGCAGCGCGCTGTAGCATAGCTCCCCCCGGAGGGCACTCGCTCCTTTGTTGTTACATTAGCATCTCATTACCCATTTCTTTTCAATTCAAACGCCCAGTCTCATTCCTCTTCCTCTCTCTTGTGATCTTGTTGCTGATTCCATCTCTCTTTCCCTACTTTTTTTCCCCTCACAATCCAGCTCTCCGTCTCTCACTGTCTGGTTCTCTCTCTCTGTTTCCTCTTCCTTCATCACTTTATCCGTGTGACGTCGGCCTTTGAGTCTACTGGAAACCCCCATGTGGTCTACATGAAACAACAATGTTGTTTCCTATGAACTTTTACGATTAAATCTGTAGACCCAGTAAAATTCCAGTTGCAGTTCACTGTGAATCCTCACTTAAAAACACAGCTATGCTACAGAAACAAACAACAGCAATGTGACAGTAGGTCATTTTTTTCTGCAACTTATGTGAGTAAAATTGTCTTATTTATATGTGGAAAAGTCACACTTCTTCCTGGAAAACAGCCTCCATCTCCAGCTGTGAGAGCTGGGAGGTTCCGCTGTTTACTGATGGTGATTATCTTATGTGGTTTTGAACAAAAAAAACTAGGGCTGCAACTAGCAACTATTTTCATTGTCGATTAATCTGTTAATTTGTTTCTCGATTAATCAATTAGTTGTTTGATCAATTAAATGTCAGAAAATGGTGAAAAGTGCAGATCACTGATTATCAAAATAGTTGCTGATTAATCTAATAACCAATACAAGAAAAAAAAAACAACGCACAATGTCACATTCAGTGATGGTGCTGCAGGAAGTGTTTTTGTGAACCTGTATGAGAAAAATGGCTGAATGTTATGTGTCTCCCTTCCCCGCAGAAGATAGTGGCCACCACTCCTGCTGTTTACTTTCATTAAAAAAAAAATCACATCAACATTACGATGAATGTTTCTACAGTCGCCCCACTGCCCAATTGCATAATGAGCTTGTGTGTCTTATTAGCTTGCAGGTGGTTAGCCAATGTAGGTAGAATAATGTAGGTAAAATTGCAACTGGAAGCATCATTTAACCTCTTGGATGCAAGGATAGTTTTATTACTTTTTATTATTATTATTTTACTATTACTTTACTATTATTTTACTGCTAGCTAGACTCTAGACTCTAACATTTTTTTTAATTTTCTTCTTTACTTTATTTGAGCTAATTATGCTAATTACATAAATTGCCCAACACTTAACTCTGAGCAACCAAGTCAGATTTCATCCACTAGATTGTGGTCTTGGTTAAATATTGAAAATGTCAGTGTAACTTAATGCACAACACACATTTTTACTTTATTAGCATGTATCTGAAATGATTTTTCAGTTACGTGGTTTAATCAGTAAGTACTTTTGTTTTCCAAACCTAACCAATTATTATGGTAAATACGTAAATTGCCCAACATGCAAATCTTAGCAACCAAGTTGAATTTCATACACTAGGCGTATAGCACGCCATTACTGGGTGCAAGTAATTTCTAGTTGACTATTTATCCTCGGCCAGTCCCACTGTCACTTCATCACTCCTTTTATCTCATGGCTTGTCTGCCATCTATAACTTTGATTACTTTATCTCTCTTTTCCATCTGCTCCCACTTTCCATGCCTCTTCTGTCTGCTGTCGCCCTCTGTCTCTTGTAGTCATTGTTTGGATTCAAACAGTTTCTTATACAAACAAGGCAGATTTCACACAATCTCACTGTTTTTTTCTGCATGCCATAGAAACAACATAATGGAAAGCAGATAAGTCAGCCTCTCAGCCTCGCTCTGTAACTCTGTCTGTGTATCTTTCACTCCCTCTCTCTTGTTTTAGCTCCATGCTGCTGCTGTCACTGCCGTCATGCTGTGCAGCCACACAAGAGACTGGTCAGGGGCCTAACAGAGGCACGGCTTCAAAGGACCCTCTTTAAAAAGTCATTTTGATACAGCTGATTCCTGACTTTCTGTGGGGTGGAGTTGGTGTGATCTAGGCCAGACAGGCCTACTGTGAAAATCTGCACTGAAGCGGAGTTACAAAGTACTCTGAGTGACTACAAGTGGACTGTTTGAGAGGATCTCACTGAACATACAGTTTTCAGCCTGTCAGACTCTGTGTGGTATCAGCTGTAACAATAGTACCACGTAATAATCATTATTGTTAACTGTTAGCGGATGTACTGTACTGTAGCTACTAATCCATGGCACCCAGCCTTTGCAGTGTGTATTCTGGCTCTCCAGCTTTGCTGCTCAGCCTTGACTGCCAGCTTGGAGTAGTGGAGCTTTCTCCTCCTCCTCCTCCTCCCCACTCCTTCCCCATGCCTCGTTGGCTGCATCCTCCTGTGGCACAGTGAGTTCTGTAAAGTAAACAGACTGCTGAGCATTGGACCACGTAATGTTTCAGGTCTATGGCCTGTGCCGTCTCTCATGATACTATAAGGTGTTGGTTCATGTCTGCTCGCGTCTCCCCTTTCCTCATTTCCCTTTAAATGCTCTCATTTGTGCCCGCTCAGTAATTTTTGCTGAATCAGTAATATTTCTCTCATCATTTTCTTTTTTGCTTCATGTTAAATGATGCAGAGGTTTCAGTCAGTTTACTACTGATTTGCAAATATGTTATGAAGGAAATGTAACTCTTCTCCAACTTCATTTTCTCCCAACATACTGAGGAAACATTGTTAAACAGATCTGGCAAGTCCCAAAATCTGGATATTGAATGTATCTGCAAAACATTCACTGATACTTTTGTTTCCCGAACAGTATCCATTGTTGCAAAACAATATTCGCTTGTAGCAACTAAAGTGAGATTACATGTTTTTATGGTTATGTTTAGGCACTTGGCTAAAGGGAAACTCAAGCAATTGTACAGTTTTGCCCCACCCTCAGGCTGCCCTGTTTGGATGAACAAGACTCCAACTTTGACCCAAATAAACCACAATAAAGACACCATTAAAGAAGAAATCTGTCAAATATTTACTGTAAGAAATCATAAAATGAGCATGATATGTCATCAGAGAGCAAAGAAACATGATAAGTTGAAACAACAACGATACAGTCGCAGTGTCCCCCTTTGAAATTTCTATCCCGGTCTGTCACTTGTGATATTGTTTGCCCTTTTCATGTTAATTGAAGTTCAAATTAATGCCGAATGTTCCCCGAATGATTTAGCGTGTGTTTATGAGTCATAAAAAATCATTAATAAATCTTTTAGAAGGTGTAAATGTTTATACCTAGAGTATTTACACTAAGCAATTTGTTAATGGAGTCTGGCATTAAGGCAGGCAGTTACTGAACTCAAAGTCCAGTGTGTATTTTCAGAGTAGTGGGTTTTTGGTTTCAGGATAACGTGCTGAACTTTGCATTTACAGACAAGTGACACTTATAAACAGCAGATAAGCTTACAGTGTAGAACTCATCCTTGCTTGTTATTATCAAATTACACTGTTGTGCTTGTCTCATGCTCCTGCAGTGTTCCTGCAGCCTGCCTGCACTTCCTTGAGTCTAGGAAGGAGATGTTGTGGGGAAACAACTTGCTTAAACCATATATCATATATTAATAGGATTTCAACTCATTTAATGTGCAGTCTACAGCTCAAACTCACTATTTGGACTGCAATACACAGTGTTCAGGCCAAATCAGAAGACAACCAGTCAAAACAAATGTACAGTAATGAGAGGCAGCAACACTAGCAGTCCCCATACTGGAAGCCTGTGTCTTCTGCTGCTGGCACAGGTGCTGTAAGCGCTTCACTCATGCCAGGTGATCATTAGCTGCTATAACACACACATCAAAGTCTGTTTACAGGTCCTGGGAAATATTACTGCATACTGTATTTGGAAAAAAGTTGTATAAAGCCTTTTGCAGAGAGAGAGCTGTGCAGAATGTTCCTCAAGTGATGTCACATGAATCAGTGGCTGAAGACAAGTTTGAAAATGACTAAAAATCTTGGTTTGAAAGAAGTGGCACTGCCAGACCTCTGTAGCCCGCTCCTCATCTCAGCTTGAGGCTTCATTGGCCGCTCCCACTACAAGCACAACACATGAATGAAGTTGTACTGTGATTTAATGTGGGTGCCAGGTTTTGTGTGGAATAAAAAGGATGACATCTTGTGGTTCTGCTGCATAAAAAGTGGTCCTTCATAACACAAACTTTCTACGGTGAGTTATAACACATGATCAAAAAAAAAGTTTTATTAAGGAACAACTACTTATCATGTTCCTTTTTTAAAACTGTACTTCTATTGTTTACTCAAGTGTAATATTGAGCAGGTCCTCTACTTTTTACTTTGCTATATTTGCCATATATACCTTAGTTGCATCTAGTCTGCTCTACATACGGGGAGGGAGAACACCCCGACAAGTTGAAAGCTACCTGAAAGGAAAATAAGCACCACTTGTCTTTTTACTATGATGCCATGATGACAGAGAAAAATCCAGAACAAGAGGCAGCTTCCAGTGACAACCCCTGGCCACATCTGGTCACACATTTATACCAATATCTAAAAAAGACAACAGTGAAATGATGAGATCTCTAGTTGTAAAAACTCTTCTAACCTGAAGTAAGTTGAACGTACTGTAAGTGAAAATATTAAACATTAAACTGGAAAGTAACATTTACTAATTTATTAATCAGGTACTTTTGCTTTCTTTTCATTTATCAGGTATTTATTTATAGATTTTTCAGTACTCTACCTACCATTGATGTTAGTGAATGACAGTGTTGAATATTGAAAGTGTCTTAATAACTTGAAGGACAGAACAGGTTTACTTTTTAACATTTAACCAAAGTGATTTTTCCCTGACTGTAACTAAAGCACGTTTTGTTTTCTAAACCTAACTACACGTCAGAGTCAGGATGTGAACTCCGGTCTCTGGTGTCAAAATCCTGGGCTTCATACATCCAACCACATTTTTTTTATTCACATAGTAAGCAGAGATTGTTAAAAATATCAGGCAAGTCCCAAAATATTGAGACTGAGAGTATGTGACTCTCACCAACTTCCTACAACTCGTATGTAGTACACAAATATAGGTTTTCCTTCATATTTCTACGAGACAGGGTTGCTCCTAATGGTTAGAGTTGTTGCTGATGATGGGATGTTTTTTCAGTGTTTGATTGTGAAGTGCATCAGCTTCAAAAAATGGTTACCGTGCTGTTTGACAGCATATGTCTTGCTGTGTCTGACGGCTTCTGGTATCTCTCACCGTTTTTGGTGGAGGAGTGAAGGCAGCACATCAGAGGTTGCTCCAGTAATGAATAACATCCTAAATGCATCGGGCCTGCAGTTGCCTACAACAAAGTGTCTTCCTCTCTGCGTGTGCTTACCTCATCCATGTTCCCTGCTGGGTTTGACACCGCCTCAGTACGTCTTCTACCTCCAAGCAACACATTTGTTGTTTGTGTTTACTCTTTTCTAAAGATGTTTTGTTCCACACAGCTTTGCATGTGCCAAGACCCCCCAACCAAACTGTACTCACAATTTCTCTATATCTAAGCACCAAATATGCTCACTAAACCACTCCATAAGTGCTCCGTCAGATTTACTTTGTCAAGTTGAAATCTTTATGTAGAAGAAGCTCAATTTCTTCATTTTTTTAGCCATTTCCTAATGTACAACTAAGGATTCTCTTCAACTTATCTTTAACCTCTTAATGGGCAATTTATATACAATCATCATCTCCTATTACCACATGAGAGAGACAGCAAAAGTATATGAGAAAATAATTCAGTTTTCATCACGCTCCTGAGCAGATTACCTTACACTAGAATATTTTATTGATTAAAAGGTTAGTTTGAATTATTTGATGTAGGGTTTTTATTAGGTATCAGTAGTCATTGTATTCTCTTCAGTGGATGCCAGTTGATTCAACCCCATAGTTTGGAGAAGCGATGACCAACATGGAATCCAAGCAATGCACTTCTGTGGACAGGGTCAGCAACAAAACACATTTTAGCCACCTATGTCATACAACCCCACTTCAAATAATCCAAACTCTCTTTGGTGTTAGATTCTTAAAGCTCATTTTATAAAAATGCTCGCACAAATTCTTTTTACGTGTCCCCTCCCTTTCTCGCGCACACACGCACGCACACGCACACGCACACGCATGCACACGCACACGCACACACACACACACACACACACACACACACACACACACACACACACACACACACACACACACTGCCACAAAGACTCATTCTCAACATGAGTCTCTCCCTAGTTTCCCCCTCATTATCTCTCAGACTCCATGAATAGCACCTGCCCGCCTGCCTGTCTGCTGCGCTGGGATTTCTCAGCAGCACTCTGGGTGCATGTTTGAAACACTTGTTAGCTGGCTGCTTCCCACCTGTTATCACTTTAGGGAGGGAGGGGAGGGATGAGACTCCCTGTATATCACCATATAGGCTCATATCATCTGTGAATATTGAATAACAGAATAGCTGCCTATCTGGGCTGCAGTGTTGAGGCCAAATTATCTTACCAGAAAAAAGAAATACAAGATCCTCCTCACTGGAGTGAATCTCTAAAATAAAATTGCTTATGTAAGATATTATCTTGTCCCTCTCTCTTGCGTCGTCTTTCTGAGCTACATGCAAGATTCTCACTGCTGCCCAAGCTGCACGCTGCTCTGAATGAGGTCGGATAAATAAACTGTAACAGAGGAGTCTAATTCCAAAATCAAGATATTCAGAATTCATAAATTTGGCATCATTTCTGGCTCAAGGACAGATTACATCAAAGTCAAACTTGTTAGTGAAATCATTTCCTCGCGTCTGCTGCAAAAACATCCCATTAAAAAGTCATTAAAAATGATGCAATCCTCTTTATTTCTGCAAAAAAAAAAGTGCATTTCAGACAATAGCTTATTTTAAGAATTAATACATGTTAATTCTTGTTTATACATGTAAGTAGAGAGCGCTTTGGAATGAGACCTTTAATTGCACTGTAGGGCTTTATTCAGGAAACATGTTTATGTGTGTGTGTGAGTGTGTGAGCCTGAATCTGCTTTTATTCTTTTCCGTTTGTAAGATGCGGGGGCATGTTTGCTTGAGGACGGGGATTTTGTAGAATTATGTGATTGTTGTTGCTGTAAAGAGAAGGCGAAGTGAAAAAGGAGGAAGAATAGGTGAAGGGAGTGAAGCAGATACTGTAGATGCACAGAAACAGTGTGTGTGTGTGTGAGAGAGAGAGAGAGAGAGAGAGAGAGAAAGAGGGCAGGTAGAGAGAGTTTTGACAGAGAGGATGATTGAGAGACATGGAGGGAAAGGCAGACAGAGACACAGAGAGCGTGGGCTTGAACATGATTTAGGAAAGATGTTTTTTGACAGATAACGGAAGAGAAAAAAAACAGATGAGTTTAAGATAAACAAGATATGATGATAAAATGCACCCAGTAATCAGGCAAACAAAAGAGGCAGAGGAAGAGAGAAGGAGGGAGAAGAAGGGGGGAGGGCATGTGGCTGCCCGAAAAGATGAATGCCTGCTTTGATCCTTTTCCTCTCCCTTGTTGCCTCTTTGTATTTTACCTTTCTCTCTACTTCACCCTCTCATATATCCTCGTTTCCCCTCCTCTCCCCTGTTGTTTTCTCCTCTTTCTGCTGCCTTCCTCAGTTTTATTTCCCAGCGGTATGCTCGGCTTTACCCCGCCGCATTCTGTGATATACTAATGTCTCATTAATGGTTTTATCCGTCTGTTTATCTTCTTCCACTTTCCCTCAGCTGCCTCTCCCAGTCCTCTCTTTAAGGCTCTGCCCCTCCAGCTTGTCCACTGTTTTCTGTCAGCCAGCTCATCTGTCATCTTGCTCAGACTATTGTAATTCAGTCTGCTGACACCAGGAGGCAGTCAAGCCCATTCATTTGCTTGTTATCCATGGTGATTCTGTAATATGCCCTTTTTTGGCTTTTTGCTCAGTCATTTACATGAGATTTATGCAGATGACTGTGTGCGAGGGGAAGTTGGCGTGTGTGTGATCTTTTATGTGCAGTTTGTTGAGGATAAACTTGTAGTTTCCAGCACAGTTGTTTGTGTCGTTCTGACAAAATCAGGTCTAAAATCAGACCTTGGCTTTTTTTATCTTCTGCTCAAAATCTGAGAGATGAAACCTTAGCTGCTGTGAAATATTCACCGTTTCTAATCACGTGACCGAGTGATTATGTGAGCTCATCAGGAAACCAAATTACAGCGAACAGGAGGAGGGGTGTTGCAGCCTCGTCTCATGCTCATTTTGGGAGCTTTTTGAGGATACACTGAGGAGAGAAACTCTGTGAAGCCTCATGAAACACACCTGACTCTGATGGAGAGTGTTGTTCTTGATGATGCCAGGTTTTTGATCAGAGGTCTTTATTTCCTTGTGCTGTTTTGAGGATATGTTTTTACTATGTCAGTTAATTTGAGGCCAATTAAGGAGCACCCTTCAAAAACAGATGTGCCTGTTAGTAAAATGTGGTAAGGAAAATGATGTTGTACAATTTTTCTAAGAAGCAACGAACCTTATGTGCCCAGTTGAGCTCTAATATTAAACCACTTAATGTTTAACAACATTTAAGTCCCCCATTCATGAGCAGTATATAAACATGTTGACATGTTATATACTCGTGAGATTTTTTCTCTAATCAGTAAAACAATATATATTAAAATTCTTTATAAAAGGTGTACTGCAAATATAAATCTTGCATTTACATATTTTCTTCCATAGTTCTTTATTTGGCGACCCAAATAAAATCTCCTGTGACCCACCTGTGGGTCCTGACCCAGTTCCTGGGGATGACTGGTATAGTGTATAGATGGACCATCGCCATCCTTGACTTCAGGTGTGATCCTGTCCTCCATTTGTCAGATTGTAGCTTTCCCTGTTGGCCTTAACCTTCAGTTTAGACGCAGGTGTTGGTCAGGGGAACATCCATCCTGTCCTCATCACCAAAAATGGAGGAAATCTTCTAAAATAGGGAGAGTTGCTAGTTCTCCTGAAGAATTGCAGACTTGGTGTGATCAATCAAATCTCTTTACCTCTATCTCTTGTTAATGATGTGTTGCTTTAGTGGCCGTCTTCAGTACAACAGCCCTTTAATGTTAATCTCTGTTGACTGTCATCTGTCTCACAATTTAAACACAGAGAATCACAACACAAAACCAATATATTGATTGCGTATCTAAAATGTTAATTTCCCACATTAGTCTCAGTTTTCTTTAAGGTGCATAGAATAATGTGATGGTATTGTGATCAAGCGTCCTGGCTTTGCCTAACTGTATAAACGCAATATGAAAAAAAGCTTTACAAGCTTTATAAAGAATGTGGAAATCTACATTTTTGGAGAAACTCACAAAAGTTGAGGTCACAACATATGGGATATGGAATTAATCTGCAGATGCTCTGGTTTAAGAGGAAACTAACTTTCTATGAATGTCAGTTTTTGAGCCACAGCATAGGCCAAAGGCTTATGTCTGCAGATAATGATATATAACATGTCCCAGTAGAAGTTACTGTACGTAACTCTTAAAGGTGTAAAGGTGTAAGATTTGGTGGAATCTATAAGCAGAATATAGTAGAAATGGAATACAATAATAATAAATATGTTTTAATTAGTGTAGAATCACCTAATAAATGAGCTGTTTATATTTACAGAGGCCTGTACTTATAAAGGCTAAAGTTTTATCCAGTGTTGAAACTAGATGGTTTGTCAGACTCGAAAAATTACTGTTTTAAATTTCTCAATGATATACATAGACAGTTGGTTCCATTTTATTTCCTATTGTCCTTTTCACTGGGAACACAATACTTTGTACTAAGATAAACACAGAAATTGATTTTGTAAATATGGATGATGCATAATGACTGTTGGCTGTGAAACATTTAAATTAGCAATTTACTCAGAGAAAGCCCAGGTAATGAGAAAACAGGTCCTTAATCTGGATGAATTTTCAGCCTTATGTAGCATTTAATTTCTTTCCTCAATTTATTTAGAAAAGTTTCATGTAAATATGATTTTTGAAAGAATATATTCATGTGAAACTTTGTTTTGGATCTGCAGATACATGTTATAATTGCTTGATCTCTGAGAAATAGTGGTGTTTTCAATCTCAGGCAGGACAGGCCAATCCATCAAAATGTAGCTGTTTCTTTTTCTAATGTGTCTCTACTGCCGTCTGCACTAACACAACACACCAAAGTATAAAAAAGGGCACATCCTCTCTTCCTCAGGACTCATTCATGCGATAGTTTGTACTCTTTCAAACACATCTGAGACGTTTTGAAAGCATAACGAAGCAGCATGTCTCCATGTTCATCCTGAGCTGTGTGACATTCGTTTTCTCCCAGCAGGGTACTGTCATCTCAACACCAGCCGCCATCCACACATTCTCACCTTCTGTAAACACGTTTGACTTTATCAGTTGACTTTTCTGCCATCTGGCCGTTCCGCGCAGGCCGAGGGTAGACACCACTTATGTTCAAGCTCACAGCTTTGGCCCCAGGAGACTTTAGCGATGCCCACATCTATTTTCACCACCCTTTTCCCTTCCCAGAGCACATTATTATTGTCACATTTTATTTTCCTCCTCTCTGGTTAAAGGGCTTTTATGGGCAGGAGATTTTCCTCTGTTTCTGTCACATCAGTGCCATATTAGTCTCTTTGATTTCCTTGCTTTTACTCCCTTTGAAGTTCAGAGGTATGAACATTAAGCTTTAATTACACGGCCTGATAAGTCTTTTCAGTTTACTGGGTCAGCCAGAAAGGGGTCACCATCTTAAATCTGCCTTATTTTATTATAAACTCCGGTTTCATCCCATGGCTAAATTTATGCTGACAGATTTCAGTAGCTAAAGCAAATTGGGTTTCATTGCGTAACAGTGTAATCCCTCATTTTTCATTCCTGACAGTGCACCCATCCCAGATTTCTAATTTATGACTTGGCAAAACCAAATCTGTACGAATCAAAGAAAATCACCCGTTCCTGTGTTTGCTGTGATATGAGCAGTGTCTGGTTCAGAGGACAAACGTGCAGTAAAGTACAGAAAACATCAAAGATTGTGTATGTTTGATTATTATAGTCAGTATGACCAACATTTTCTACTTCTAGTCAAAGAAAACTGTAAAATTGATGTCTGATTTTACACACTTGAATGGTTGAATGCTTGCAAGACAGTTTGTTTTTGTGTGGGAGTTTCATCATTGAGCCTTTGAACCTTCATTGTGTGTTGTGCCTTCAGAAAATGCATGGCAGCTCTCTTTTCCTCATTCTTGAAAAGTATACTTCCTAAGATGCATTTTTAAATACAGCATATGTGTGGACAGAAGCATTTGTCTTGAATATTGCTGGGCAAAAGGGAAAGATGAAAAAGTGTTTGATTTAGTAAAAGGAGAGATGACAGACTGGGTTAGTGTCTGATGCTCTGTCTGACATCTTAATCTCAAACTGCCATGTCACTTCAGATGAAACAGTGATGTGAAGATGACCTTTCCTGAAATTTCACAAGAACTGGTAAACAGATTTACTGCTTCTTTCTTCTAATTTTCACATTTGGAGAATAAAATGACAACAAACCTTGTGTTTTGGCCTCTTGTATTAGTATTTGCAGGATCTTGGTCTTTAGATTGCTATAGATTATATATGATAAACCAGTCAGTCGTTTATTTACCTCATCTCTCTGCCGTATTCTGTTGGGAAGCAGAAGACTCAGAAAATAAGATTGAGTAGTAGGAGGATTGCCTGTGGTCTCAGCCAGGGTTGGGAGGCTTACTTTAAAAATGTATTCCGCTACAGTATCTAATTTCCTTTTAAAAATGTAGTTAGTAACATAATCCAAATATCACAGTATTAAAGTAATGTAACGTGATCACTTTTGGTTACTTTTCTAATATAGTGTTATTAGTGCTGCAACTAACAGTTATTTTCTCAATTAACTGATTAGTTGTTTGGTCCATAAAATGTCAGATAATGTTGAAAAGTGTTGATTAAAGTCCAAGATGATGTCCTTAAATGTCTTTGTTTGTCAACAACTCAAAAATGTTCTGTTTACTGTCAGAGAGGAGTAAAGAAACCAGAATATTCATATTTAAGAAGCTGAAATTTGACCACTTTTTTCTTAAAAATTACTCTAGATAGTCAATTAATTGTCAAAATAGATGCAGATTTCTTCAATAGTTGATCAATAATAGATTAATCGTTACAGCTCTAAGTGTTTCATGTTTGGTTTATTGATTTGTCCAGCTGCTCCTTTCTTTGTTGTGTGCAATCTATTGATCGATTGATTTGAAGACAAAAAATAGCAAAAATTTCCACCCAGTGAAGTATTTTTTTCTGTAGAGGCCATGAATATGAATTGGCAGCTGTGTGTGCACTGTGCCTGGCTGCACTATGATAAGTGGACACTGGTCAAAAGTTGCACAGAGCTGCAGCTCCAGGCTTTTTTCAGTGGGGTTATCAGTATGAGCAACCAATCACAAGTAGTCACTCAATTCAATTCAGTAGTATTTTTAGAGAAGAAACAAAGCCCTCTAGTGGCTTTGTTAGTACCCAAACCTGAAAAGTTATAACATCTGAATAACAGATTCGTTGATCCACACATTTTGGGAAAATGTTTGGTTTGGTTTGATATAGAACATTGGTTATCAGAAATATTGGATGTCAAATTTCATTTTAATCCATCAATTTGTATATTCCAAGACCTTTAACCGGATGCTGTAAGGTATCCATGGAATTGGATTACTCTTTTTTTCTTCAATGGTATTACAGAATTATTATTTCATTACTATTATTTGAATATGGAAAAGACAGTAGCTATGGAAAAGTACAAATTAACTAAATTTGGAATCATATAGGGAGAAATACTACAAGCACTGTGTGCATTAAGAAAATAAAGAAAAAAGAGTGGTCTCTGTACTCCATCCTGGTTTTGTTTTGTTGTATTTCATTTATTTATCTTCTTCGTTTTTGGTATTTTTGGTTACACTGAGGGATAAGTGGACAATAATGCATCCAAGGACATAACTGTTGGTCACAATCTGAAGGATCATTTCGTTGGGCAAGATTTAAGTTTATGAAGTAAACAAGTTGATCAGATAGGAAGGATGTTGAGCTTGTATGTATGTGGAGCAGATGGGTGCCGGTGTAAGTCTTGTTTTGTATTCTTCTTCTGTTCTGTCTTTGACTGTTGTTTTGATCATCAAGATTGTGTGTCTTTGTTTCGTCATTGTGCACAAATACTACACAACTGAACATTGTTGGCACATACGGCTCTGGTCTTTGATGAAATACAAACAGTACAAAGTAGAAGAGAGATACTGAAACTGATCACTTTTTTGGTTTCAAGTATATTGATGCAAGCATTGAAAAAATAAAGAGACGTAGTATCAGAACTATCAATATTTTGGAATCGATCCACCCACCCGTACTTTGTTTTGGTAGCCAATGTAGCTGCATGTGCATGTCAGTGTATGCAAGTCCCTTCATGTGAAACTGTTGGCTCAGAGGAGAGAGATGTATTTCACTTCTAACTCGGTGAGTTAAGGGTATATTTACAGTTGCTGATTGTTGAAACAGTGGTTAGACTAACCTGGTGAGTTTTATTTTTCTTTCTGTCAGTGAATATGTGTTTTATGATGATCTGAAAGGTAAAATTGCTGGTTTTGTTAATGGAGTCTGGTGGGCCGACATGTCCATTTGTGTTGGTCCAAGATGCTGGTGTGCTAGCGTGACAATCTAATGGCAGTGTGTGCTGTATGTAGAACCTTTGACCATGTGTTTGTTATTGTAGTCATGATGACAGAGGTCCCTGAACCTTGAAGAAGTAGTCATTTTAACCCACACAAAGACATTTCCCTATTCTTAACAAGGGCCATATTTCAACCCAAACTATTATCTTTCCATAAACCTAAACAAAGCTTAACCATTCAGTATTTGTACTGGATTTTTTGTTGTTGTTGTTGTTGAAGGAGCAGACAAAACTGCTGTAGCTCTGCCAATACGGGCATCAGACATGGACAAATTACATATTTTATTTTGTTTAATTTGGAGGCATTTCTATTAGATGTGGTGATTTGTTACTATTGGTGCTTTGTCTTAAACCCGGTCTGCAGGCCAGATTTCCCAAATGATCAGTAAAGATTTGAATTGAGCTGAGAGATTACTGAGAGTAAATCTGGAACAGATAAATATCAGAAGGCCAGTACAAGTTAAACTTAATTAAAACTCTGGCATTAGAACAGGAAACTACTGCTTTGATATGTTTCTCCTATAAGCTATGAAAGAATTTCCTTTGTTCACACATTTTGAAAGGGACACAGGCAAGGACTGTGGAGGAACAAGGTGACTAGTCCTCTAAGTGGAGACGACAGGTGACAGACTGAGGCTGATTACTTATCACACAATAACCTGAAAATCCATCTCTGTATTATCACCTGAAAACCAGATGGACTTCATGTATTTATTTAAATCAACAGGTGCAATACAGGGGACTTTGGGGACAACAATCAGAAATTAATGTGTGCTGGCTGTCAGAAATAGTTTCTGTGTAAAATTTGAAAAGTGTGCACTTTCTTTGACTTACAAACACCTTATGATATCTGCCATGTGACTACTCTGGGTAAACACAGTGAAGCCAGACTGTCTTGACCCTCCTGCAACTTCAGTTTGTCAGTAGTTTCAAACTGTACGTGCACGCGCTGCTTTAGAAATGATTTTTTATGCAAATTAATTTTCCAAGGTGACTCGTGCAGGATGTGTCTCTGTGCTAATTAGAAGCCATCAACTTGAAGTTGCTTTGACCTTTATTAATATTCAAACAAACTAGCTGTGGGAGTGAAGGGAGATGAGATGTATTATTAAACCTAAATGCCTCAAAAAGTATCTTGCTACAAAGTACTTGCTCATCAGTTGTATCAAAATGACTTTTTATAATACTATATTACTGAAACTGATATTACATTTTAAGCCTTTAAATTGTTTTAGTATGGGTCTGACTTTAAGCCCTCCACATTGAGAAAATGAATTCTGCAAATTTCCCCACATCATAGATTTGAAATGGCCAATCAGGATATCTTGGAGATGGGAGGCTGTGAATTCAGGGGTACCTGCTGGACGGTTTCTGTCAGTCAAAGCAACCACTGACTGACTAACTGAACAACCAATTGAAATGCAACTGGAGGAACTGAACAGTTGGGCCACTGCGATGCAAATGTCCCGTCAAGGTGACAATAAAACTGGACATTTTTCAGATGTCTTTTTCAAGAGCAATAAATGCAGAGGGCTGAGTAAATTTCCAAGATCTCCAATGTTACAAGCATAGATCTTAACAGTGCAAAACATGCGTAGTAGAACCATTACAATAGAGTGAGCTGGGTGGCCTGGTAGCTCAGTTGGAAGAACGTTTGCCTCATGTTGTATTGAGGTTGTCCGTGGGTTTGACTCCCGCCTACAGCCCTTTGCTGCAAACCATTCCCCCACTCTCTCTCTCCTCCCTTTCCCATTGTTCCTGTCCTGCCCTTCCTTCTCCCTTTACCCCAATAACAACAACCTAAAAAAGCTATTCTCCTTCGTGTTTTTCAGCGTAACTAATATCTAACAGATTTTTTTAGATTTCAGTTTTAGTTTCTTTAATTAAAGCTTCCCTGTCAAGGCAAGGCAGAAACCCACTGGTTACACTAATGTTACTAGCTAGTAAGTATATTTTCCAGACCCTGATTAACTCTAACTAACAGCTAACAGCTGAGCAAGCTTGGTACCCTGCAGACCCACAGTCAACTTCCTGTACTTATCTATATGTTAAGGCCTTTTCACACCCCCACACAGTAACTTTCTGCCTCCAGTCACTTTGGTGAAGGGAAGGCAGCAGAGGGAAAGCAGCTTCAGTCACGGCTGTGGGGCTAAGAGGCGCTTATTGCCCTCCTGAACATGCACAGAATTTGGTTTGCTGCTCAGAGTTCGACGTGCTGAACATCTGGTGGTTGTCTGAGAACACGGAGCTGTACAACAAGTCGCTAGACTGACTGAATTGTGCACATGTTCATATATAGAGATTTGCACAGTAATAAACGTATTGTAGACATTTGGTTGTGTTGTATTAACACTATGATGTTTGTTGAAGCACATGCCTTTCATTGCAGTCCTGGACTGCAGCAGCCTTAGCCTTTGTTTCGATTTTCAGGATGATTGCTGGATGATTACTCTGTGGTGGTGTGAAAGCTCCTGAAGGCTTATCTATATTTAAAAAAAAGGCCACATTTTGAACATGGTGAAATTATTTTGTTAGGGGACCTGTGAAAATTACATATTGCATCCTAAGTTAGCTAATGTTAGCAAAATCCTTGCTAACTAGCTAGCTAATCTACATCAATTAGCTAGCTAGTTAACTAGTTAGTAAGCTAGCATTTTATTAACATTAGGTAATTTAAAGGGACAGTTCACTCCACAACTAAAAATACAAACCCTATTTTTCTTCTGGCCTGTAATGCTATTTTCCCATTTAGAGATTTTTGGCGTGAGTTGCAGAGTTTTGGAGATATCAGCTATAGAGCCGCCTAGCTGCCTTCTCTCTAATATAATTGGACTAGATGGCATGCGGCTTGTGGTGCTCAAAGAAATAATGACCCGGTTACTCAAGATAATGCACAGACCCGTTTGTGACCAGTGTCGTGTAGGAACTACTTTTTTCTGCAGTAGAATCCACAATGCTGTTGTCTGAGTGCCCAGACCTATACAACATGTTGCTAGCCAAAAAACAATACATTCTACTTGTGGACTTTTGGGTGGGTTGCAGAACCACTGCCAGGAATTTTTGGGCCCCATAAAAAAATATCACATTTGGCCCCAACACCACGAGCCATACCAACCCTGTGCCCCTGTAACCAGCCTCCTCAAAGCAAATACAAAAACTCCAGCAAATACAGATTACAAAATACAGACGAGTGATTTAATATGTCCACCACTTCAAATCGATTGAATTGAAAGCTTTGTGTTCTTGACACATTTTGACTCCATTTACTGATTCTTTTAGTCATGCTGATTTTTTTTACAGTGGTAATCTTATTCCAGAATGAATGTAAACAGTTTTTACTTGTGTTTTCATGTATTATTCTGCACAGATTGTAAGATCTCTTAGACTGGAAGTATAGTCAATAAGCTCACTCAATTTTAATGCTTATGTAGTGCAAAAGTAGATGCACAATGACATGCATAATCTCTCAGGGAGGCTTTCTGCAGTTGTCTTCAAATGCTTGTTTAAACTTTGATGGGTGTTCGCAGACCTCCCTCGCTTGCTTCCTCCCACCTTTCTACACCTCCCTCCCTCGCTCCCTCCCTCAAGCCTTCTGTAGCTCGGCAAGAAGAGAGGAGCGGATGATGGAAAGAAATGTTGAACACAGCACGCCTGTGTCAGAGTTCCTCCTCAGACATGGGAATATTGCACCCACATGCCTGCAGACATATTCAAACACACTCTGCACATGGGAACACACACGCTCACACACACCCACTCGCTCCAGCAAACAAAGCTCATGTAAGATGGAAACAAACATAGGAAAACATGGAGCTGCTTGATAGTCTATATATAAACTACAGGCTGGAGGTGTTTGCATGTACGTGTGTGTCTCTGTGTCCCTGATGACTTTGCTTTTAAGAGCCTCAGGGCACATGTGTTGTCACTGAGCACATCATCCCTTTGGTGTGATGCTCTCCTCACTTGGGACCCTCAGTCCAAAGACTTTGACATCTCCCGCAAACAGATTGAAGCAGATGAAGTTTGAGCATTAACACGGGAAGGTATAGATCAATTATTTGATTTTGCAGTTCATGTAGGGAATCTACAGCGACTGTAAAAGACAGGAAAAGAAAATTTGCAGAGGAGCAGATCTGACAGTGAAGCGGGGCCTATAATTTAAGGAGTCTGAATTAGGTTAGCATCTCTCTTCCCATGTTCATTGTCACTCTTCACTGTATAATAAAGCTGAAACATGTTACGTGTAACAAGTCTCCCCTTCCCCTCCCCAAAGCATTTGTCCAAGTGGGTACTCTGTCACTTAGCTGAAGAGGATAAACCTGCTGGAGGAGGTTCTCTCAGCGGTTTGTCACTTCTTCAGCCATCTGCCACTGTGAAATGTTTCCAGAGAGGATTCTCCATCAAATCCTTCAAAATCTAATTTTAAACAACAACATGTTGATTTAAATGGCGAACACTATGCATTACTCCACTATAACAGCACAACAATGTTCATATGCAGTACAGTTTGTTATACAGTTTGTTGTTAGGCACATCAAAACCTGCAAATTAAAAGGAGTAGTTCTAGTCACATTTTGGTGGATGTGTTTTGCACATGATTGCCCAGAAAAGTGACTTCCTGGAGTGTTGTGAAGTTGCCAGGCAACCAGCGTAAATCCCCATAAAACCACATTTTGTCTTTTTTACTCGTCAGTTTGTGTACAGATCAAGATATATTGTGTTTTTTATGAGCTTTAGCATGCTCAGAGGTGGATTTCTTAGGTTTTCTTTTTGAGCATTTTGCCAGTTTGTAATACTGCAAATATATAAATATATACTTATGATATACATTTTCATCATTAGCCGTTCTGTAGGCCAGATGTGGCTTGTGGACTGCCAATTGACAATCCCTAAATTGAAAGCTTCACTTAACAGATATCACTTGTGACATGAGAATTGAGCTTCCAGTTGACAGGCATTTTAAACCGAATGTCCACCATCCCAAACACACTCTTTCGATTACTATGTGCTATTTCAGCATCACTTCCTTTGCAGTTGTTTTGTAATATTTTGTTGCCAGCCCTCTGCCTCCTAAATACTGTTTGTTTTGTTTATGATGATTATTGATTGATGAAATAATTGCTGACCTTGTGAACACCCACTTCTGTGGAATTACAGACTGAAAACAGTAACTCTGTTTTGTAACTGCAAGCTAACCTTTGCTTGAACTCCCAGCGTGTTTACACACAAAAGATAAATGACTGCTACTGACAATGAACTTTAATATTTTATATTTGTCTGATGCTGTTTGCAGATGGCCACCACATGCTTTCTACTGTGCAACGACACTGTGTATCTTGGACTTTACATATTTATTTGCTCTCTGACTGAATTTTGCTGATCTGTACCTCGATAGTCAAGCTGCTGTGACTGCCCTCTTATTCCTTTACCCTTTGAATCAATTTCACAGACCTTTTTCACAGCTGACGTTTTGACCTGTCAAAGCATGAAGAGCAGAAGTGGAACTAATAGCAGGAATGATACGTATGTCCTTTCCAGCAATAAGTGCAGTGCAATGTACAAATTAATAATTTCATTAGTTGCACACCTGTGTCAGACAGATCAAAATGTCGGCTGTGAAAAGGGTTTATTTAGCCCACCACCTTGTTTGAGATCTGGCTCTGGCATATTAGTTAGCACCCAATCCTTTAAAGTCTCCCCACTGCTTTTTTGTTTAGTCAGTGATGACTATTCAATATGGTCATTTACATATACTGTAATCTCTCCTAGGTAAAAGAAAAAAATTGTTACCATACAGCCACCAAACTGCTGTTTCTCTCCTGCCTCGACATCTCTGAAGCTGTAAACCAGCTCAGCCTGCCAGTAGAGGCTCCTCGTGTTTTGCTGCTGATAAATTTGTCCGTCACAAACAATAGAAATTAATCAGGCAAACATTTAGGCTGCAGATTACAATGAAGCTAATCAGCACCATGCTATATTTAAACTCAAATTCCTTTTTTAAACTCTTTGTTTCAGGCTTTTTCCCACAGGGCAAACAAATATTGCACAAACCTCCAGTTTTCAATTACAGATTTAGAGAAGCTCACTGTGCAGTTTTAAGTATATCTTTTCCTATAGAGAATTGGGGAAAGGTGTTAGCATGCTGTTTACTGGAGTATAAATGAATAATTAGTTCTCCTGCATCTGTTTCATCTGTGCAGAATAGCATGTTTTTTTCATGTTTTCTGTGTTTATCATCCCCTCTGCCTCTCTTACTCTATCTCTCTGCCATGCATATAACCCGTTATGAATTGCTAATAAATTTTATTAGCAAACTCCTCCTTTAAATAGTTATGAAGGTCATATTTTATGCTTCATGGCGTGTGCTTTGCATACAGCTGGTGTTTTATATGGTACAACAATACACTCTTAGAAATAAGGATTCCACAGAGTTCTTCTTAAAGAGCTGAGGTTGTACTGAGAACCACTTGCTTACGAAGAACCCTTTTTTGAGGAAAGGGTTCATGAAGGGGTCTCAAGTTCCACTGGGATTGTTGAAAACTCTTTTGTCTTTGTACCATAATCTAAAAGGACTCTCAGTAGAATCCCCTGGGTTTTAGATAAAAATGTTTGAATATAAAAAGGTTCTCAGTGAAGCCCCCAAGGTGAGTTCTTGTTAACATCCTTAGAAGATGGAAAGGTTCTAGATAGAACCCATAGGTGTTATATTCTACAGGTCACTGTTCACTGTGCAGCACCCTCTGTTAATGACATCCTTGATTACATTGGTTCCACTTAGAACTGGTGGAAACGCAGGCTACTTCGACACTCTCAGAAATAAGGTTTTCAGAGGGGTTCTTCCTGAAGGGCTGATGGTCTACCCAGGACCACTTGGTTCAAGGGTTCTTTGTAAGACTGGGGGTTCCATTAGGAACCCTTTTCTTCCAAAGTACTTTTTGTGAAAGAAATAATTCTTCAAGGATTGTTGAAGTCCTTGAAGAACTAAGATAATATAAATTGACTCACTGGGTTGTTTTAGATAAAACCCTTGCAGTATAAAGTGTGATATCTAAATATAATCCTGGGAATATAAAAATGTTCTCGGTAGAACGCCCTGGGTACGTTCAAGATAAAACGATTGGAATACAAAAAGATTCTTGGTTGAAACCCCAGGTAGGTTCTTGTCAGCGGCCTTAGAAGGTGGAAAGATTCTGGGCAGACTTCCAAAGAGGGTTCTAGGTGGAACCATTACACTATAGAATGGTTCTTTTTAGAACTGGCACTAGTCGGAGCCTTTATCTCTCCAGATAACAGTTAACAGAACCAGTTCAAGAACCACAGCTATTTTGGAGATAAAGGGCAGTGGTGGGTTTTGGGTGAAGCATTTCACAGATGGTTCTACATATAGCCCTTTATGTTGGGTTCTAGGTAGAAATCTCTGCAAGGGTTCCAAGTGGAACCCCTAGAAATGTCTCTACCAGGAATCAAAAAGGGTTCTTCTATGGAGACAAGCTGAAGAATGCTTCATGGTTCTTATTAGGACCTTTATTTCAAAGAGTGCAATGTGGTACAATAACAACATAAGTTATGCAGAGAATCACACACACATATACTTCTGCTCTTCCCAGGGTTGTTTTTTCCTCTCTCTTCTCTCTTCTCGTCTTCTTCACCGCTGTGCTCTTTTTCACCCCATCTGTGTCTCACCCCCCTCAGTTCTCCTCTTCCTCCATGCAGCGTTATTTTCTTTGATCGCTCTCCATTTGTATCTTTACCCTCCCACTCTGCATACTGACACCGCTGAAGGGATCTCTCTGTATTTCTGTCATTGCTCTCTCTGTCTCCCCCTCCTCTCTATCTGTCTTTCTCCTTATTTGTCTCCCTCTGTCTCCATCTCTCCCTCCCTCCCTCCCTCTCCCATCCTCATCCCTCACTATCTCTCCACGCACACTTGATTCATTTTACACATTACGGAAGCATCCATCATTTTTTGCTCTGAGAAGGAAAAATCCCTTCTTCTTTTTTTCATCCGTGACAATATTTTCCACTCTTTTCTTTCTGGCTGTCTTTTTCTTCTTTTCCCAACTCCTACACTCTCCTTGTGGATCCAATCCTAAAGCTGGAACCAATATGTTTTATTTCCAGCTGGTCATCATGGCAGGAACCGTTCTGTTGGCGTACTACTTTGAGTACACGGACACGTTCCCCGTGCACATCCAGGGCTTCTTCTGCTTTGACAAAGCCTACTCCAAGCCGTACCCAGGACCAGAGGACAACAGCAAGGCGCCGCCCGTCCTCGTCTACTCCCTCGTCACTGCCATCCCCACTGTGACGGTGAGTCTGTGTTCAACTTGTTAAAAAAAAAAGGAACAAATCGTACTTCCACAGGTGCTCATCATACACACACACACACACATCTCACACGTAACATGTGAGACACACACACGGACAGTTCCTCCTCATCTACACGTGGTGTTTGTGGATTGAAAGAGGAGGGAGAGAGAGGTGTGTAGGTGTATATCCTCGTGGTCTCACCACTCTGTTTGTGTGGATGCGGCGTTCTCTGTCATAACCATGGCAACGGGCACTATATTTGTCCTCCATAGAGCAGCCAGAGATAGCTTTACAGTCTGCACGGTACTAAAACAGAATAAAACATCAGCTCTAAATGGCTTCCCCTTATCTGTGCACAAGAGGATGAGGCACAGTTTTCATTATTTTCACCAGACTGTCTCCATCCCAGGCTTAAAAATGCATATTGAAGCACCTTAAATAATTAAGCATCTGTTCAGGAATTACAATTTGTAGGTCGTAAATTTTTTGCAGGGTGCAAAAGCAAATATTCAAGTGCTTTATTTCCAGAATTTTTTTGTAGCAACTCACACATTTCCTCTTGCATTCCCATCAGTTTATAATGATTATTGTGGGGCACAATAATTATTATTGTTGGTCTAGATAAAATATACTGAATTCTATCACAGCAGCCATATTTTCTTGTCAGTACAGTGAGGCATTATTAATAATGAAACAGAGCTTCACGTAGTCATCAAAGCTCTGTCTCCATGACTGTCTATCTTGTCCCCCAGGGCTTGTCTCTTTGATGTCAATAGTTAAGTGGCATTACGACATGGCTGCCTCTGAGCCACACATTAGAGAAGCACACACACTTGTGCACACAAACACACACATAAGTACAAGTATAAACACGAGCAGATGCAGATAATTACACACATACATACTGGCAGTGCTGGGTCATTTGCTACTATGGATGAGACTACCCCAACCCCCTCCTCTGTTACCCCATTTTTCATCTTTCTGCATTTTATTGAATTGAAAATGTTGCTTGACTCCAGTATAAACAAGCATTATTGATAATAAAAATAAGTATAATAACTAAGTGTACATTTGTACATTTAGAGTATTATTTTTGAGACTTTTCTCATTTGGGAGGATCCAGTCCAGTCTTTTGGCATTTTGTTTTTGTAATTCTAAAGATTTCATCCAACTCAATTACCCATTCAGGCACATATTTACAAGGTGCACTTTGTGTGTCTGTCTTTCTTTTTTTTTTTTTTCGAGTCTAACAACATGTACTGGGATGGATGGGGGCTGCAGGCAGCTGGGAATGTGAGCTGTGCAGAGTGGGAGCGGAGTGGCGTGATTTTGCCTGGAGTGTGAAGCGGCTTTTTTGAAAGTCAGAGCATCTGTGTTCTCTCTCGCTCCAAGATACTGCTCCATCCCACGAGCCTCTGTTCAGATACAGTAAAAAGGAAAAAAGAGCAGATATTCATCTCACTTTTCTCTCAGTTTTGACTCAGACTTTTAGCAAGAAAACATAAAACAGGTTTTCTTGACTGACGGCACAGACGTACATACACCGACATCGTGTGTGTGGTTTGTGTCTGTGTGTGCGACAGCTCCAACTGATTTTTAAACTTACCGGAAACTCTACAACTTTTCTCTTATTTTTGCTCCAGACCCTCTCTCTTTTAGCTGCTGTCTCTTTCTATAATGATGAGGAGGCATACAACTCAGGATAGCTGCAGTTTCTTGCTCAAGTTAAAACCTTCAAAACTGCACTCCACAGATTTAGCCTTAGCACTTTCATACAGCTGGAGACAGGCTATAAAAACAATAGGGATGTTCCTGGCAACTAATTTCCCTGACTTGTTGACTAGTCAAAAAGTAAAAAAAAAAACACTCAGAAAACAGGTAAAGTTGGTTATTAATTAATACACAGTTCATTAATTGATCCTGTCAAACATTGTCCAAAGAAATATTATGTTTATTGAAGGTCACATTCATTAGTAACCAAATCATATGATAAATGTAGCTGAAATGTGTTGCACTTTGCACTATGCTTTGTGAACGTTATACATTATCCTACAAAACATGACAACAAATAAATAAATGTGTTTTCTTTTTAGACTGAGTGGAATGACTGGGTCTGTTGGTCAGCAGCATTGTTTAACTGGAGCTAACATTTGCCGCCACACAGTGTGGCTAACGTTAGCAGTGCTAGCAGCAGCCTGCTCTCCTTGCAGGATAACGTCTCTGTACCCGTGTTAAATGTGATAACACATTGCTCTGGTTAAGTGGTTATATGTTGCTTTACTCTCCCACAGCCATACAACCTCATTTTCATTTTTAAGATTAAAATACTGCCAAATGGCGATGTTTACAAGATATCATCTGCTCCACCATGCTGATAACAACATCCGGGCCGTCTGGGTATTATTGCTGGGAGAGGAGGGCTGCCATCTTCTGGAACTGCAGCCTCGGCTACTGGGAGGTGGCTGTGTAACAGCAGAAGCAACATTTAACAGCATTGTACATTAATAAAATATGAATATATAGATTATCTGACTAATATTTCGGGTGCCAACTAGCAAAGGTGGTGACATTTAACTATTGTTTTTTAAGGATGTCATTGCAGCAGAGGCTGGGATATCCTGACCTTCAGAGCCAGAGAAGATATTATACAATAGTTTTCACAGGGTGAGTAGTTCTCACCATGACCAGTGAAATCAGTGGAGTGCCCCAAGAAACATCTTTGCCTTTTAAGTGAATATATTAAATATTTGTATAGAGTGCTTTGAGCGTAGTCCAATCCACTAAGAGACTGTGGCGCCACTCTTACTGTATGTTGCTGGCCTTGCTTAGAAGTTTACGACATATAGAGCAGATTATACTGTAGAGGTAGTGCTTTGATTCTAAGCACTCCAAAGTGACATGAACGCAAATTAATCTGCATCAACTTTCATATTTCAAAATCTACATTTACTTAACTTTTTAAATTTACTTTAATGTGTAAATTTGTGGCTTTTAGAAAAAATAACAAGCTATTGAAGACTGTACCTCAGGTATCGTCAACTGGTGGCCTACAGGCCACATTCGCAAAGCTTCCCATCCAGCCCACAGATTGGCTACTGATGAAAGTATTGTGGTATTTATATATTTGCACTATTGCACACTGGCAAAATTCCCAGAAGAAAAATACTGTACCAAGTTACTGCAAATGCAAACTGAACATTTCCTACTACAGCAGCTTCACATTAAAAGTATTTAAAGGTGCGCTAAACAATTTTGGAGAAAAATGATTGATTGTTTAGTGTTATTCTCAGGAAGTGAAATACTGTGAAAAGTGAAGTGAAATACTAACTTGTGATTGGCAAAGGTTCTCTGTCACAGGTTAGATTTTCTGAAGCCTAAAACCAGGAACATGAGAATAATAAATCTCAGACCAATTGAATTAAATTATACTTAGGTTATGATGGAACTTTATTTTGGAACTTAATGATGCCAAAAATAAACTGGCTTCCCAAACTTTAAGTGGTGAAACACAAATTGATTTTGATTTTTAAGTCAACAATCAGCGGTAGCAAAAGTATTAATTCTTCTCTTAAGCAGAAGTCCTGATTCTTGTGTAAAAAATGAAAAATGTGTGTTTTAAAAAAAGTCTTTTACATTGTTTTCATTGTGTGTTTAAGTTTAAATTGGTCTCGTATTTAGAAAGGTGGTGTGCAATGATCAAAAATAAAACTAATCAATAATTCACCTCAGATGTATTAAAACTAAAGTAATGAGTTGTTCTGAAAATGTATGGAGTAGAAAGCACAGATATTTGTGTTAAAATGTAGGGAGTAAAAGTACCGTAATTTCTGGACTATAGAGCGCACCTGATTATAAGCCTCATCCAGTACATTTTTAAAGGAAAAACCATTTTGTACATACATAAGCCGCACCTGTCTATAAGCCGCATGTGCCCACATTGAAACATGAGATATTTACAAAGAAAGACGGGTACACAGAAAGAGTTTTCAAAGTTTTAATAATATACCTTAGCTTTTCTTTCCAAACAGTGCCTGTGACGCGGCAGTAACACAGCAGCAATACGGTAGTAACACAGCACTAAAAGGGCTGGTTAAAAAAACATACCGGTAAAAGTCACTGAGACGCGGCAGTAACATAGCAGCAACACGGTAGCACAGCGAAGTTACATTAAACTTGCGTCTTCCTCGACACATATATTCCACCTGTCTCACTCTTACCTTTTCTGCTCGAGCGCCCCTGGCGGCCGTTAGAAAAAATGCATAAATTAGCCGCATCATTACATAAGCCGCAGGGTTGAAAGCGTGTGACAAAAGTCGCGGCTTATAGTCCGGAAATTACGGTAATAAATTGACATCAAAAATAAATACTCAAGTAAAATACAGATACCTGAAAGATCTGCTAACACGCAATAAGTATTTGTACTTCGTTACTTCCCACCTCTTTAGGAAATGCAATGCATTTATCCGTAAACTTTGCACTTACTGATATTGTCCATCAACAAAACAAGTGAGTGCAGGGATTAGATTAAGTGCAGTGGATTTTGAGACTTTCATCCAGCCAGACCACAATCACCCCAGGAACAGTGGGATAAGCTAAACTAACCCAACAAAGACCTGAGAGGACAAGACAGAGAGAGATGGGTCATTGGCGCACTTTGTTTTGCACCAGCCCACATCCTTCTCCTAAAGCCCCTCACATACCCCTGGTGGGAATAAGCAAAAATGAGTTTGACAAAGTATGTAGCAGTGGTATCTCACACAAGTTTGGCTGGAGGTAAAGTTACTGCACGTTGTAAGCTAGTTTGGTAGATGAAAATGTTGTACTAAGTATTATTCTATGTCTTTTTCTATTAGCTTCAGCAGAAAACAGCGTTGCAGCCAAATGCAGTATAATTGAAGTGAATGGTGACTAGTTTTCCAATTTTTTTTGAAGGGTCTGACCTGCTGATTGGCCGATTCCGATTCTCAGTCTTTCTAAGAACTGTAATTGACAGCATTCACAAACATTTTTGCAACTTTTCTTGTAAAAATTAAATTGGATGTTCATAATAAGACAGTGACTATTAAACATTCATTAAATATTATTTAAATTTTCTCCAAAGTCCTCCAGGTTACAGCCAGGCCTTATTATAGTTTTATATTAAGATTATGAATAGGGTGAACGTGATCTCGCGAGATCAGGGAATCTTGATTCACGTGATCTCCTGTGGAAGCAGATGTAAGCAAACTGTAGACTGACGCGGTGCAACAGTTTGCTGCAGTAAAACTTTGCCATGACACAAACAGACGCAGAAGTTAAATGAGTCTGGATGAGAAAATGTTTGAGGCGACACATCAACACAGGTTGTTTATTCTTCAGCCAGAACAGGAGGTGAGATTTTAACTATCCCTCTGTGAACAGCAGTCTGCTGCTGGCTAACATTAGCCTGAAGAACTAGAGAGTTGACGGCTATTCTGCAATATTGTCAGCTGCTTTGTCTCGTTGTAGACTGTCTGTCTTCTCTTTATCCTGTTCTTTGAATCTGTAGCTAACACCATCTTCAAGCAAGCATGTGTCTGAGTGTGTGTAGCTGTTATCAGCACTGTGGTGATATCATGGTCAGTTTGTCTGCTGCGCGCGTGACGTGACCATCGTGCAGAACATGTGTGTGACAATGACGGGCACAGAATCAGATATGTGACACTGACCGGCCGGTCGCAGGTCATGGCTGATCACGTGAAAACCGGCCTGATTCTGAGCATTGCCGATTAATCGGTGCAAGTCTCAAGTCTAGTTTACATGCTACCTGGAAGCAACTCAGACAACAAAGAGAGATCTGCTCTGAAATAGTGACTTATTACGCGCAGAGTTGACTTTGCAAACTTTCAACAAAGAAGAAAATGTCCAATGTCCAAATGTCCGCGCTGCTTGAGTGAGAGCCTGTGTACCTGCTTCAGGCGTGTGCACACGGATCCAGTCTGAGAGGCTACAGTTTACATTTAGGTTAAAAACATGGTGTAAATTGTGTCTTTTTGGGTCAAATTTTAATGTTGCGGCTAATGGACACTTGGATTACACCACACGAGCAGTATGGAGACATTTTGTTTTTTGTGTGTGTGTTCTTTTTTTACATTTAAAACTGGTCACCATTCACTTCAATTCTATTGGATTTGGCTGCAACGCTGTTTTCCACTGAAGCTCCAGAAGTGTTTTGTGAACTGGAGATCTTCACCCCTCCTCACATCAGCACAGGGGTGAGTAACTATTGAGCGACATTTCATTTTTGGGTGAACTATCGCTTTAAATCACTTTCTGTCTGTGTCAGCTTTTCTTTTCTTGGACACTTTGCTAGGCTGCTGCTATTAATGTTACTATCTACCACTGGGCTGGAGTGCCACTGCTGGAAATGGTTAAATGATAGACATGCTATCTAGCATACTGACATCTAGCAGCTAGTGTGCAGATAACAAAATCAGGATGCATTCTAGGGCACTGTAGTTTCATAATACAACTTCAAATTGTATTAAATTATATTTTTTATTCTTGTGGGCAACATTAAATGAGGTGCTGGGCCAGATTTGGCCTGCGGGCCTTGGGTTTGGCACGTGACGTAATTAAATGCATAGCTACTTCCTGCTGTACCTAGTGACTGTTGTTCATCTATGATTAGACAGTTGCTTTTCAGCGGAGGAGCTTAGCAAAGGGTCACTTCAGGTTTTGTCTCTTTAAATGCTCCACTGCACGTTAAAACAAAATCCACCTCACAGCGATCAAAAGCCTGTCTAGAAGCTGACAATGTTGAAAAACAGCAGTCATCTCTCAGGGCTTTCATGTCAGACTGAATGTGCAAGATTTGAACAAAACACACCAGAGTTGACCACATTTGAATACTGATGTGGTTACTCGATTAGAATCAGAGCAGAGCACTGTGTGGTGCGTGTGAGGCAGACAAAGAGGGAGAGGAAGTGAGAGGGTAAGTGAAAGAGAGGCACTTGTGTGGTACTCGGCAAATATGCTGTAAGTTTCAGTGCATCAGTGAAGGTAAGTGTGTGGGTGGATGACGGCGCACACATCTTCTCCTCCACTGAAAACAGATTCAGTGTGTGCAGGTAGGAGTCGAGGTGTGTGTGTTTGTGTGTGTCTGACTAGTGCTGGGATCTGAGAACTAGTCAGAGTGGCTACAGGCGATCTCTGTGACGCTACACACACACACACACACACACACACACACACACACACACACACACACACACACACTCATATATACTAAACATAATGCATAGACTACACAATAAACTCACCAGATGCAGTACAGGTGACATTTCAGCACTCACGCCAAGCTCCCCTTGTAGAAATGAGGGGTTCTCCAGCTTGCCCCTATAGGGAAACCCTTTGTGGTTCCCAGAAGAACCTTTTACAAAGGTTCCTCTTGGATCCCTTTCAGAAAGTTCTACCTAGAACCCAACAGAAAGGATTATACCCAGAACCATCTGTGAAAGGTTTCACCAAGAACCACCTATGAGAGGTTCTACAGAGAACTCTGGTGTAATGTTCCACCCAGAGCCTAGACTGCTCCATCATCTAAAGGTGCTACAAGAACCTACACCTGGGGTTCTATGGGAACCTTTTTTATATATAAAGAGGTTTTATCTCAAACACAGTCAAGAGATTCTACCAAGAACCTTTTTAGATTCCAAGGGTTTTATCTAGAACCCACACTGGGAATCTTTTTATTTTCTAAGGTTTTTATCTAGAAGCCACCCAAGGTGTTCTACCAAGAACCCCTTTTGATTCCAAGGGATTTATTTTGACCACACTCAGGGGGTTCTACTGGAAACCATTTTATGGTACAAAGAACCTGACAAAAAAGTTCTTCAACAAACCTTGAAAAGCTCTTTTTCCAAAAAGGGTTCTTTGGGTGAAAAGAGTTCTTAATAGAACCCTGGCTCTTACAGAGAACCCTTGATGAACACTGTCCTCAAGAGAAAGGTTCTCCAGAAGCAAATGGTTCTTGGTAGAACCTCAGCCTTTCAGAAAGAACCCTTTTGGAACACTTATTTCTAAGAGTAGCTGAAAGAGTGAGGTAAAGTGGCATTTGAAACATTAGCTAATCTTCTGTGCGTGCGAATCTGAGGTTGTGTAATGGAGGCCGTACATGTGTGTGCTGATTGCACACTACAACCCACCCATCAGTCGATACAGTTAAGCTGTGACCAATCACAGGATCAAATAGTAATTGTAGGCTTAAAGACGCATGTGGCACAGTGTGAGCCTTCACAGCGTGTGCAGACTTACACTGTGCCACACAAACACACTTGTAAGCTCAAGCAAGAGGGAATAAGGCTGTGAATGAATGAAGTTTTGAATGCAGAAGTTTATTTTTTCACCTTTTTTATGTGGGTCAGAAACATAATGCTAAATAGTTTTGCCCCGGAGAGCTCCGTGCTAATGCTGCTAAATATAAGCCTCTCAAACAGAATGGGAAGGCAAAGCGAAGCTGCTCTTTGAGAGGAGAGACAGTGAAGAGTTCAAAACGCAGCAAACACCACACAATGGGAGGAGGAGGACGATGTGGGAGAATGACAAACACAGGTTGTGTGAAACAGAGGTACCAAAGCAAAAACAAAAAGACACAGAGGTGCTAAAGGATGATGAGTGAAGGAGAGCAAAGAGGGAGCGAGAGAGTCTGTCCGATGCCAAGTTTGTTTGCTGCTGTCTGTTAAAGCTTGGGAAGAGCCTTCATGCATAATGCAGCTCCATGTGACAGAAAGATGGGGATTGTGGCGAATGATGGAGGCAGACCATATCATCCAGTCATGCCAGAGTTTATTAAGTGAAAGCTCTTGATACGCAGAAAAAGCTGCATTGTGCTGTTGTTGCCGTCATATCTTCAAAAACAGATGCTGGCTGTGGTCAAAGCTACATTTTGTTTTGACGTTTTAATCGTCTGAGGCAGAATAGTCAGCAGTACATACAGCAGTAAAGCAGATGCAGATTTGAATAATTGTAGGATGCGAAAGAGGCTCTTTGCCTTCCAGAGGTCAGAGGTCAGGGAGATGTACAGAACAACATGCCTGGAGCTGGAAGGAAAGTTTATTTGTTGTTTGGTGGTTCATCTTTTTCCCATGGATAACTGGCCAAACACAGATGCCCCAAGGTATGTTTGAGATATTGCTAGGGGATAGTGCAGTTCAATGGAGGTAGCCTGCAGGAAATAGTTCTGATATGTATGACATTAACAGCAAGCCTTAGGGGTTTTTTGTTTGTTTGTTTGCTTGTTTTTTCATTTTTGGTGTGAAGAGTGATGCTGCCTTGGGCCAAATTTCAACAATCATGCAGGTAGAAATCCACTAAAGATGAGGCTGAAATACCAGCTTGTTCACTAACAGCAGCTTCAATAGAATGTTACTGAAAAAAATCACAAAAAACTCCAAGGCACACTCTTTTTCTGCATACAAGCCTTCTTCTGGGAGTTTTTTTGACTCCCTGATGAAGGCTTGTATGCAGAAACGTGTCAGAGGGTCCAACATGGCAATGCTGTGATGATAAAAGCATTTTAGATGTTTTAAAAGAGAGTGCCTTCGAATTTTTTGTGATTTTTGAGTACACTATGTATCCCTATCCAAAGAGTACCTCAAACAAACTCAATTCAGGTCCAGAAAGTGCTCCTACACAAACATTTTTAGCTCATTATGTAAAACAGCCACACGATTTAATGTTTTGAGAGACTAACGTGTTGCTCTCAATGTGTTGTTTTAAGCCCAGTTCAGACCAAAGATTCGCAATGTGACCAGGTGAAACTTGCAACACCTGCCACTTTACACCAACGTATCATCTTCATAGCTCTGTAATCCAGGTCTAACTGCTGGATTTTCATGCTTTTTTATAGCTGGATATAATTTGTAGCATCTTAAAATATGAATGAGCATAGTGAGTTTTACAAAAGGGGGGGGGGGGGGGGGGGGTTTATGCTTTAAATTTATAGGTCAACAGAAGTAAGGACAGGTAAAGGGGAGAGAGAGTTGGAGGATGACATGCAGCAAAGGATCGTAGGCGGGAGTCAAAAACCACAGCTGCTGCAGAGGACTCACAGGCTTGGTAAATGGGTCTAATGCTTTACCAGCTGAGCTACCAGGCCGCATTACTGATAATAAGTCACTTGCTACGGTTGCATGTCGGTGAAAACATAGAAGGTGTGTGGTTTAGTGCGGTGACAGAGTGCAGTGACAGAGAAAAGTGAACAGAGCAGAGGAAAAGATGACTGATGAAGCTGTCAGTTTAGCAGTAAATTTAACATTTAAAGGCATAATATGCAACATTTTCAAGAAAGTAATGTAGAGACTCATATAACAATCCATCAAAGTACGCTGCACTGGCTGTATCAGCAGAGACCCTGCTCTCTGCCTGTATTTCCTTGTTTTCTCTTATCTTGATGTGCTCAGTAGACTCAGAACAAACCCAGAAATCAGTATTTGACATTCTGGCGTATTTCTGGTGTATTTCTGAACAACTTGGACAAACGCTACTGTTTCTACTTTTAAGGCTTGTTTCATGCAGACATCGCTGTTCCTAAAACTAACTGATGAGGTGATCCTCTCGTTCCTCTGAGAAGAGTTGCTACAAGGTGATTGGCGACACTATTCTAGGTCTAAGGTGTAAAACTCTGCCAATACTGACAGTTTATATCTTACCTCTCCAGCTGACTTTGTTAAAAGCTGATTTGCTGTTGAAACAGGTGGCATGCCTTATGTTCCAAAATCGCTGGCGACTTGACAAGCAGAATTGCAGGTGATGCAATCAGCCAACTTGACTGGACCTGAATCAGGCCAGTTCACAACACTGAAACTAGAAGGTCACACCACATGTATTCAGCCAAATGTGCGTCCTCATGAAATAGATGGTGCTGGAAGTTTGATGATGTAACAACTACTTGCAGGTCTTGCCACTTACCAGTGGTTACCATTGGTTGTGATTAGATATTTCTGCGAGGCGTAAGCCTGGGGCAAAAATGCTTGCATGTGTGTGCGTGTATGACTAACGGACCTGAGGCTTCTGTGATTCAGAATTCTTGAAAAATCTTTTTTAATGTTCCATGCTAGCAAATACTTTAGGGTCATGCCATTCTTGTGAATGCAAAATCTAAAGAACACCTTGAGGGACATTCTTCAAACTTGGCACACATCTCCATTTGGGCTCAAGAATGAACTGCTTAGATTTTTTTTTTTTACTTAAAGGTCATTGTGACATTGCAAACATGTTTTTGGCCATAACTGAAGAATTCATGTATTAATCATTACAAAATATCACATACATAGTGGTGGAAACTTACTAATTACACATTGCTAGTTACATCTACATACATCTACAAATACATGTAATCTATGACAGTTACTGTGAAAATATATGTAATTAAATCTAATAATAATGTTGGTAATTACAAATGTTTATATCCAAATATACTTTTCAGATTGCGTGGCAGAGATCTGCACTTCACTGAGTACACTCCTCTAGTTTTATTTGCAGCAAAATAGATACAAAAAAGAAAAGCTTATTGCTTCTAATTCATCAGATCTTCTTGATTAGACCTCAGGAATAAAATGGAAATGTCAAATGTAACTGTAGCTAGCAACACTTTTTTTCCCCTCTCTGTCATAAACACTTGTGGATGTGGAAATTGGTTTTCTCTCTTTACTTCTTGCTTACGTCTTTCAGGTAGATACGTGATTTAAATGGCAGTGGGAGGCTGTAGGTAATCCATGCTACCCCTGTATTAAGATGGCTCCCATCATGCTCCCTGACTGCTCTATTGTTATGTTAATGTTTCGAAAATTATGTTGTTCAGAGAATCCGGGCTTTTCCTGTTCTCATTTTTCGCCTTTCTCTTTTCTATATTTACCTCCTATTGTTATTGTAATCAGAGTTGTCATCTTTGACAAGAAATCCGCTCACACACACACACACACCAACACACATAAATGTACAATCACGCACGCACACATAATTTAAGTTAAGCTGAAGTAAGTGCCTTCATAGACGTGAAACAGGAGAACTTGTGCAGTTCCTTCATGCAATCATCCTTTTCTTCTGACATTTTCCAGTTGATTGCAATTGTCTTCAGCCTTGTATTTTATAACACATGCTGTGAAAGAGAACCCACACACGCACACACAGGCACAAGCTCTTTACACACACATCAGTCCATTGCCCATATGCAAATTGGCCAGAAGTTTGCATACTGTTAAGCCCCGGGACAATCCTTCATGAATTATGGAGTCACATATGACAAGCAGAAGAGGACTGGGAAGAAACACTGAGTGGGAGAAACTCTAATATTGTTCTCTGTCCCAAACAACGTATTGTGAGGACATCAGTTCTCTTGATGGTTTCATCTTTGAGAAGGATGAGAGAGAGCGACATTTGTCGGGAGTGATTTGGTGCTTGTGTGTTTGGTACTGAGAAAAGTCAAATTGTCAAAGTCATTGACACCGCAGTCAGTGACCACAGTGGACAAGTGACCACTTGTAATCAGAACTCATTTTCTTACTCTGTATGCAAATAAACACTAGAGCTATTTTGTCAGTTAAATTTTCATTACTGATCATTCAGTACAAAAATGTGGTTATTTGTTCATTTGTTTCAGTTCAGGGTCACACGAAACTCCTATGTCACCCTACATGAGCCTCATGTTTTATTTGTGCTGTTAGGAGCCCAGCAGGAGAGATGCTCCATACTGCACTAGGATCTTTTAACTGAACTATGAGCAGGACGCCTATTTTTACTTCTTCTTACTGTAAACTGGAAATCTGATGTTTTCACCTCATACATGACCTCAAAAAAAGGCATTAATGACAGGCAGAGAAAGTAAAAGTGTGTGTTTCCATGGAGTCTCCCCTGCCTGGTCTTCACAGCAACATAATATTTTTTTTACAAGGAAAGAAACAAGCTAATTTGTTGTATTTAATGCTAAATTTACAAGAAGGCATGAATGATTAAGAATTCGCCGTAGCTCTTTCACTTTCCCACTCTGTATCCAAATAAACACATTTGAAAAATGCGCTGTTTTTAATCTGCAGCTCAACATTAGTAACCAACATGCCGGACAAAAAAGACACAAAAGAAAAAAAAAGGAAAAACAAATTAATGTATAACATTTGCCACATTACAAGAAGGCCCAATAATTAAGAATCTGTTGTGGACGGCATTTCACAAAGTTTGAAAAGTCTCTGATTTTTTTTTAATGGAGTCTGGTGATTCTGCGTGACAGGTGTGTTCACAAACATCCTCTGCTTATCTGGGTAATACAGGTTGAATTAAAACAAAATGTTGCTGTGAAGTAATTGCAAACAGGAAAAAAGGATAAAAGGGGTTTGACAGGCAAATGGTCACAATGGGCTTGCAGAGAAGAGGAAGGCTGCAGTGCACAATCTGCAGGGAACATCTGTGTATGTGCTTTGGGAGCTGATTGGAGGAATGAGAGGCAGGTGTGTACTCTCAGAAAGTGGAGATCAGCTCTGGGTTGCACCCATTATGAGTGTAAATTCAGCACTAGAGGCTTATTAACTACTTGTTAGTTTGACAGTAAATCAGCTACTAAAATTGATTTCAGCACTGTTACTTGGGGCATAACCTGAATAGATTGGACGTAAAGTCACACCTCAGGAAAGTTGACAAAAATGATCACAGATAGCATTCTGTTGTCATGGTTAACACACACATTATCTTTCTGGCTGGCGTGACCTCCACTGTGGCACATTAAGGTAAGTTAGATTGAATTTGAAATATCATATTAGTAAATTACTTCTTTACTAGATTACTGCAGAGGTGGGAAACTTGAGTCACAAATATAAGGACTTGACACTTGCTGGACTGACTGATAAAAGATTCAACTTGACTTTGACTTTGTATTCATGACTTGAGACTTGATTAGACTTGAGACAGATGACTTAAGAGGACCTGACTTTTTAATAATTAGATCTATGCATTTTTTAGACAAGGCAGCAGAGGCCATTGCACAACGTATCTATCTTCTAGTCTAGGGCTAGTCCAAAATAATAAAATTGGGATTCGGGGACTATGCTGTCAATGACATAGTAAGAAGGGATCAGTGGTATGTAGTGTCATATGAGAAGAACCTTGGACAGATGTGTGATAAATGTTGTGATCCATTGAAGGGGAGACTGGGCAGAAGGCCTGACACTGATCTAAATTTTGTGTCATACTTCCCCCACTCTCCACTGTTGTTCATTTAGGAGACTTGTTATTGACAAATGACAAAATGATGATGTGTGGCAGAAAAGAATGTTTAAGAATGCTATTTAATTGTTACTTAGGGTTACTTAGGGTTTTGGTGCAACTTTTATTTTAGTAATGCATCAATCACAACAATTTTGTAATAGTTTATATTATAACTTGCACACAGCTGGTGCAATAGGCTGCAGGTGGAGAGGTTAGTCACAGGATACGAGCCAAAACAATAAAGCCAACTAGCTATATAAGGTTTTCAGTTTTTCTTGTTCTTAGGTCGCTATGAGAGAGAGACTTTTGGAAATATGACTCATGTTTGCTGGCATCATTATTATACCGAGCTAATTTACCCACCCATCCTAACAAAAATGCCATATTTGATGGCATAATTGGTCTTGCTATTGACCATAACCATCTGTCTGTCTCTATCTGTCCATCCGTGTGTTTCTCGTCCTCTGTGTACATGCAAAAAGAGAGACAGAGAGAAAGTCCGAGACAGAAAGAGAGAAAAGCAGACAGACAGACAGATCAGTAGTTCAGCAGTTGTGCCTATGAGATGGAGCAGTGACAAAAGGGCAGGGATAATAAGGGATAATCACAGCTTTATCCTGTCTCTGCCAATCACACTGGGTAGAGGATTGAGAGATGAAGACAGCAGGCCATGTAGCCCCATGTCGATACGCCTGACCAGCTATCCGCTCCCACTGTGATAGGCTGTAAGACATGCTCTAACCCAGAGATGAGACGCCTAATCCAGCAAGATACACTCACACTCCCAAGTCTGGCAGATTAGCTGCAAGGTCTCTTCCCACAGTGATCCAAGATCCCTCTGTTTCTTTACAACGGGGAGGGGGGAGGCAGATGGAATAAAACACAACTTATAGGAAGAGAAGGAGAACATGAGGAGGAGAGATGGGTAAAAGAGGACACAGAGGACAGAGAGGGAAAGACTCAAGAAAGAAGAGAAAAATGCACAAAGAAACGGGGTCATACCTCAAACCTTACTGAATACAAACAGGATTTGAATTATGAGAGATAGAAAGAGCAAGAAGGAGGCGAGAAAGGATGATTTATATTTGAATCAGGACAAAAAAAAATGTTTCTGGTAGCCTAGTTTCTCCTCCACAAAGACCTGGGAAAGCTGCCCGGCCATGAGCGAAACACAGAATAAAAGCAGGGTGAGACAGAAAGAAGGAGATGGATGGAGAGAGTGTGGGTGATGATGAAGCTGAAGCAGCTAAATTGTCATGGTTACCATCACTAGTGTGTGAGAAGGCTGCCTGCATATTTGTGTGTCTTTGTGTGTGTTAAAAGTAGAGCACTGGGCTTGCAATGTCAACAAATGTCATGTGATATTTGTAGAAGCTTTATGTAGACTTGGTGTAATGCTCGTGGAGGTTTTTGTGTTACATTTCATTACTGAAGAGCTGCCCTCGGTCGATATTGCATTTTTAGAAGGAGTGTAAGTGTAAAGGACTTCCGCGTAAAACACACATTATATATCCATGAACACAGATTAGGAATTTAACACCCCGGCTGATATGATTCAGTTCATGGTGTAAATGCGTAACTAAATTTAGTGTCCTCTCACAATGTCCCAGAGCTGTTAATGATGAACGAAAAAAAATCCCAAAACCATCTGTAATAAATGCATGCATTCACTAGCTTAAATTTCCACAGTCCCCTTAAGCTTAAGTTGCTTTTTATATGTTGTGACGTCAAAGTGGCTTTAAATGCTGCATCACTTGTTCCTGTTCTGATTGCTGTTATTGTTACTCATAGCAGACACAGTGTGTATATAAGGCTGTTCTAAGACAGTCAAAGTGTGGATCTCTGTTTTCTACATCCCTGTCTGTGTGGTAAACTTGAATACGTGTATGTGATATATATGATTTGATGCCTTTCTTTAAAGCCACTTGTGTATTTTTCTGTGGAGGAGCTGTAAATGCAGCACCTTTATTGTTAGACCAACATGTTTCTGCTTGTGGCTTTCATCAGGATCAGCATGAAACACTTTACAACAAACAACTTTTAAATAGGGTAGGTGTGAAGCAGAAAGAAAATAGAAAAGATCACTCAGTAGAGTGCAGATCCCCAGCTGGCAACAGATGGTGAAGCACCTACTGCAATGCCACCTCAGCTGCCAGATGCAACCAGATTCACAAAGCTGTGCCAACATTAACATGATCCCCACGTACACCGTCCCAAGCTGAAACAAGATGTCGCACTGAAGCAGCTGTCGATCAAAGCAGCTCCTAGTTGGCTGGTTAAGAAGAGTGAGATGTCACCTGTCAATGGTCATATAAAACAGTAGTAAGTTGCAGTTTACATCCATGTCTGTCCATAATGAAGACTTTGAAGGAATTTAAAATGGAACTTAACACTATATTAGTCTGTAACTTTAATATTTAAGGTCTGGGATTTAATGGCATCTAGTGGTGAGATTGTAGATTGCAACCAACTGGATGCCACGTCCCTCATCATACTTTTCCAAATGTAAAGGAGAAACTACGGTGGCCAAGTAACTCATGAAAGGCACTCTATAGCCAGTGCTTGGTTTGTCCATTCTGGGTAATATGTGGGGTTGTATCGGATACTTACTGATGGATAGTCAGTGTGTTACCTACAGTTGCAGGCAGTCAACACGCCAACTGAGCACTGAGCACTTAGCACGGAAGCTAAGCAATGTACTGTTGTAGAAAGGTATTTTAGCCACTTTTAAACAGCTGTAAAAATAAATTTAAAAAATATTTTATTTGTCTTCCATCGTATTTTTCTGCTTCATACCTACTTATTTAAAGGTCATTTGTGATGTGTTTCATGATGACTCTGATGTGGGCCATGTACTGAATGTATTGGAGCAAATGACAGCATCATTGAGAAAAACTGAAACAATCTGATGTGAATATTATAATGTCACAGTGACGTTGACCCTCAACCTTTTGGATATAACATGTCATTACCTCATCATTTCATCCTTTGAGATATTTGTGTTTAATTTAGTCATAATAGTATGAATTCTTGAGTTATGGCCAAAACGGTGTTTAGTGCAACGGGCTGACCAAAAATTTCTTCTGTGTAGTACAAGTTTTACTTTGTATTTCGATCCTTTATCTGACTGAGGTTTGTGTCAGTTAGAATCAGATGTTAGCAGCCTAAATGTGCTGTGTAATGATAAATCCATGGTGCTGTCCATGGTGCTGAAGTACCAGATGGGCTTCTGTCAGTTTCAACTTACGTCTATGATATTCTGTAAACGACTGACTATAAATATTCAATTCTATACTACTGTATATTTTAGCATATATAATCTATAGAGTAGTGTACTTACAAGTGTATGCCTATTTGTGGCAGAGAAGATCATTGAGACACATTGCCTGTACAATTCCTATAATGTTTCAGTGACCATTCAGTAGCGTATGTGCTGGTGAAAATCTTCCACTAGACCATGCTGTATCTGTAACAAAATATATTAGGGGAAACATGACAACCAATATAGTTCTCACTATAGGGTTGTAGTGAAAACTATATACGCCATCCCCCCCTGTTAAAAATGAACAAATCACATACTGGAAGTAGGTGAAGTTTTGCGAGAAACCCCTGCTCTGCTCCAAGAAGCCGTAAATTGAAAGTGATGGTTGAATGAGCATCCAGGATACATCTTTAGTTCCTGTCTGTACAGTCAGAACCCGTCGTGAGATGCCTGCTGACGGCTCTATTGTCTCTCTACACATTCTCAGAAAATGAGGTTTTCAACTGCCTGTATTTTTCTGAAGCATCCTTATGTGTTTTGATCAACTTTTCAACCTTTTTCTTTCTTCTTGTTTTTCTCCTTTTGATCCTCATTGTCAGCCTTCATCAAGCAAGACTACACACTTCCTTACACACACGCACACACAGTTTAGACTCACACTCACAGAAGCTAAAGAATATCCAACAATCGACTGTCACCGTGTCACAATAGGTACAAAATCAAAGACAGCCAATTAACCTCCAGAGCTTCTCCCGTCAGTCTCCCACAAACACGTTTGTGTGCTCCTCTCTGTGCCACCTCCGCTCACGACTGAAAAACTCCAGAGTTGCAACCCTTTTGACAAAAGACTTTTAACAGTTTAGTACACGCACACGTTCAGCAAAGGAGGTCATGTGATCATGTGAGTTTGTATCAGTCATCTCTCTCTTTATCTACCTTTTTCTCATTCTCTCTCTCTTTTTTTTTTTGTTATTTTCATTAACTCCTCCATTTGCTCTCTCCTAGTCTGTTGTCTGTTCATTTCTCTGTCTTCTATTCGGGTGTTTACACACAAACGTCTGCCTGTATCTTAATCACACCACCTCCTGTGACTAGCTGAGGTTTCTCTTTATCCCTTTGACTACCCAAGGATGAAATGCATGTGGCCTAAAAAAAAATAGCGCTTGCCTCCAGAACACAGTCAACATCTGCTCAAAACTAATTGGCTGCCAAGTGTTTTTCACCTTCTTCCAGTTGATATCAGTAGAGTGTATTGTAGTATAGTGTGTGGAGCATACAACTTTCCCTTCCACTAAGAACAGAAACATTAAACCCACTGCCAGGTCTCACATACCTGCCTTGTGCATGTTGATTTTAGGAAAAGACATCTTCTTCTCAAAACTGAAACATCCTGAAGCTGAATGCATTTTCATTTCCCTACCAGAAAACAGCATCTGCCTTAAAATTATTCGTAAAGTTACATCACTTCCTAACATACGGCATGGGAGTAAACTAAAATTTGTCCAGATAAGCAATGTTGCAGTGTTATTTCTGCCTCTATAGATGAGTTAGTTATTTGTTACTTACTCATAACTAACATCATTTTCTCAAGTAGCCTTGTTTCTATATAGGTGGACAGTTTACCGACTCCCAACAGCTCCCTGTTTGCTTCCAAATATCATCCTTTTTGAGAATATTACCATGAAAAAAGATGTGTATATAAAATATGCCACTTCCCAACATTGTTGATTAGTCTCTTGTTGTCCCTGTTGACTGCAATGGTAGGGGAAAACAGAAACATCAAGGATGTCAGCATCAATCTTGACTAAAGAAAGCAGGCTGTAGGAGCAAGTGCACAACGCTTCACAAAAATATAACCGAGGCAAGTGCTTTTTATTTTAAGCAAAGGACACACCACTTAGCGTGTTCGCTACCACACGGAGCAGAATATGAGAGCACCATTGAGAAAAACTGAAACAATCAGATGTCTCCTTGCTCACTCATTTGTCTTGTTTTCAATCAGGACGTGGTGTTACTCTGACTGAAGTGTCCTCATATCAGCCAGGCTCTGCCAACACTGACTTTTCAGTGTTTTAGTTCACAATTTAATGTGACCCATATGTTTTGTGTTTTTGTCAAGGTATTCAAACAGAGCTGGGATCATTATCAAGTTTGTGTTTCTAACTATTTTCTAAAAAGTTCTGGATTTTTAATTCCAGTTTTCCAGCAAAATAACAACCACAATATTGATAGGTGATTGTTGCGCCTCATTCCCAGGTCGTAATAACGCAATTAAAATGACTGAAATTTAAATGGGCCTATTACTTGTTACTTTTGTCTTACCTGAGATACAGACAGCCTATTTTCTGATCTATGATTGTCGCTCAGCCTTACAGTAGCAAGACAGTTCAGGTGATGTGAGCTTGTTTTTCATTACAGTGTAATATTAACTGATCATCTTAAAATGATTATTTATTAACTTCCTTAGCAATGCTTGAGTTACATGAATATACATACAGCATCATCTGTAGTCTTCTTCTACCAAACCCTTCTGTCCAAATAATAGGCAATAAAAATGTAGCTTACACGTAGGAAGACTATTTGTTGCTGCCATCTGGCTGTCAGCAGTAATATTAATTCCTGTCAGTGATAACGGGCACAATGATAGATAAAAGTTGACAGATGTCACTAAAATAAAACAGCTACACAAAAAATTATACAGCTATGTGTACATTAAAGCTAATACAAGAAGTTTTTAACTGGTTATAAAACAGTCTCAATTTAATAGTGATGCCTCTATATGACCTACATAAACAAATGAGAGAAGATTGTTTTTGTTACACTCAATGGCTGATTGGTTGGATTCTCCTGAAATCAAATGAAATGCGAGCCTGTTTGCATTTTCCCAGACAAAAGTTACAATGAGTCATATTTCAGCCAAAGAAATAGGAGGAGATATTTCTTTAGACAGTGTTATTTTTGATGTTATTTTTTGTGATCGTGGTGGTGGAAATACTGCCAGTTTTGTGCACAGGAGCTTTAAAAAACAACAAAATAGAAAAGTTTTTTGCACTAGCTTTAGACATTTAGATTTACTACATTTACTAGACATTTAAAAATCAAGTTACTTTCCTTAGTAAATGTGGTTGCTTTTATATGCAGTAACTGATAAAATAATACAATAACAAGTGTAATTACTAAATTTCAGTCACTTGCCCAACACTGGTTGTCAGAAAGTTTAGATGGGGTGGCACGATGGTGCAGTGGTTATCAGAGTTGCCTGACAGCAAAAAGGTTCTAGGTTTGAACCTGCTGGCTGGCTGGGGCCTCTTTTATTGTGTTTGCATGTTCTCCCTGTGCCTGAATGGGTTTCGTCTGGGTGCTCCGGCCTCTTCCCATCAGGTTAATTGGTGACTCTAAATTGCCCATAGGTGTGAATTACTGTTTTGTCTCTGTGAGTCAGTGATGGACTGGCGACTTGTCCAGGGTGTACGCTGCCTCATGACTAATAATGACAGCAGGGACAGCAGGACAGGAGGGATAAAAATCATTGCCCGGGCTGCCAACATGCTCTTTGTGTCTTCACACTGATATGTACACAGTAAATGCATGTGTGGCCTGCTGTTACCCTTTTAGATCGACCCTCTTAAGAAGGGCAGCCCTGAATGATGTGGTGCGATGGCATACAGCGCGAGAGCAGCAGACACCTCAGCATGGGGAGCAGGGTGTATTTTGCTGTGGGCTACATACTGACACATTGACAGTTTCCATCTGCACTATCTGAACTTGGAAGAAAAAAAAGTCTACTGAACTCAAAAATACTCTCAATTTTCCCCCACCATCCTGCCTGCCATTAGAGGGAAACTCATGCGGTAGAAAATCCGTTGTGTTCTGTGTTCAAAGATTCCTTTCTTTGTTTTGTGTTCCTCTGTCAAGTGTCACATTGTTGGGTGGTATTCTCTTTGTTTTGCGTGTCTGTAGGTTTGTCTTTGTGCTTGTGTATTTGTTATTGCTTAAAAACAAGGACAACAAAATGACAGTGATATCCATGGATTGCTGTAGCTGTATTGTAAAGGTCAACTGGGATTTACTGTAGTTGTTATGACATGTTTCTCCAGTTTGAAAGAAGGTCTGCTATTTCTGCCATTACTGCTGATTTAGACAAGATGGTACCTGAATGTCATATTTGATTTAGTTTTCATTATCATCATTAAGTGTCTCAATGTCATAAATGGTCATGAGCTATATTAAACTGCATATTTCAGGTTTGATCTGCAACACATAGCAGCTCCTTTTTTTTACCACAATATGCTCCATTACTGCTATTTGCATAATAGCTGGTCGTTAGCATCAGTTGTACTAGTGTTGTATTTGAAGCCTTGAAAAATGCATAATCAAAACTGACATTAATGTATACATGAAGGTGTAGAGTGCATACTGTGAAAGGTCACAGCATTAAATCTGCATTAATGGAGTTTTTGGCCACTTGGGAGCAACACAAGCTGTAAACACAACACTGACATATTATCACCATAAAAATCTGTTACCATATGTTACAAATGCTAGCAAATAGTTGCCTATTAGCACACCCAACTGACAGAGAGCAACATTAGTATCCATTTGGAGTCATTTTTCTAGCCACCTGATGAATTTAAGTTCAGTATTCACTCTCCTTTTAGCTTTGTTTTGGTCCCCACCTACTCTGTCACCTTTGTCCGTCTGTTGTGTGGTGCTGGACAGGTAGTGTACGGCGTATTATCAAAGCTTTGCCTTGTTGAAAACAAAACTGCAGTCTATGAAACCAAAACAACGAGCTGAAAGATGCTAAACCAAACTGTAGAGCTGAGGGGAACTGGAGAGGGTCTGTCACTATGAGCGTCTCTGGTGCCTTCACAACATATACACCACTGTAATCTAACACTTTCACGTAAATAGCAGCAAAAATAGACCATATGACTGCATAAGAGGGTAAATTAAAGAGCATAGTGACCTGACATGTTGGTCTGCCATCAAACGTAAACACCATCATCAACAACATAGACATCACAGATATCTCACACCTCATCATCATCATCATCATCATCATCATCATCATCATCATCATAATGATACTAATAATTTTAACTTTATTTATAAAGCACTTTCAGTTAATAAGTGCTTTACAAAGACATAAAACAAAAGAAATTACATAATAAATAAATTGAATTCATACAATAAAAATGACAAACAAATGACAAGGTATTGATTGTTAAAACACAATAAAAGCAAGTAAAGTAAAAACACAAGAATAATCAGTTCACAAAAAAAATCGGTTCTGAAGTGTGTTCTCAAAAGAGAGTTTAAAGAAGAAATAAAGCTAGGCCACCTGATCAGCTCTGGGCAGGTCGTGTCAGACTCATAGGGCCCTGACTCCAAAGCTCTGCCACGCCTCTCCTCTCTTTTCAGTTCTGACCTAGAAATTACAAACATATACCTCTGCTGTAGGATCTCAGGCTGCATTCAGGATCATATGGAGTTAATAAATCAATGCCAATCTCAGACATGCTTTAAAATTAATCTTTACAATTTAAAAAACAAAGTGTGCAGATAACCAGTGTGGGGATGCTAAAATAGGTTTTATATGGACGCTTCTATTGGAATTTGTAAGTTGTCTTGCTGCAGCATTTTGAACAAATCCAAATTTGGAGAGGATGAGTTGAGTAAGACAGGAATACAGTGAGTTACAGTAGTCTAACCGGGATATAACAGGCAGGAATCTGGGCTGAGAGCCAGACGGCTGAGGTTCCTAAACCAGCAGATTAAAGAAAAAGTTAAAACAGACTCAATATAAGAGCTATAAAATAGGATTGAGAAGGTCTTTTCAACATGAAACTGAGATCATTTCCAGAGGCAAGAGCAGTATGAATTCAAGGCAATAGTTTAGTAGAAAACAGTCAGAGCCAAATAAAAATTAACCACAGAGCTAGCATAAATACATCTTCATTTATTAAGTGGCCAAGAGATTGTAGCTTTTTGTGTATTATTTATATGAATATTGATTACTGTACAGCGAGTTCTGAATTAAAAAGCTGCAGGATAAAACAAAGGTTTCTTCAAAGCCTGGTGTTATCAGTACATTTTATATTTCTCTTTATTAAAGACCTTTTAATGGGGTTAAAGTGGATGCTCAGTTAAGCAGCAGGAAGCAACCTTTCAGTGAGATCAGCATAAAAAGGGATTAGTATTGACACTAGACACTTTTGAATACATGGCTGTGGGAGAAGTGCAGCATATAACAGCTCAGTGGGAGCCCGTAACTATTGAATGTCAATGTGAACACATTAGCTTGGGAGTGGTAGAAAACAGTAATTGAGCAAAAGAAAAAGTAGTGGACATGGCAGCAGCTTCCTTAATGGGGATGTGGACTTTATTTTCCACCACAGTGAAAAGCAGAGAACATACCAGAGAAGAAGAAACAAGACCATTCGTTGTCCAGTGTTATTATCCATAGATGTGTTTATACCATACAACACAAGCTCTGTAGTAAGCACTGTTGTCACACCAAAAATGAATAATTCAGTCAAATGTAAACCCATGAATGCATGTTTCAACACATCAGCGCCAACACCACCAGCTTCTGTATTATTAACAAACGGGCAGATGTGCACATCACAAACATCTCTCCCTCTCTGTTCCTACATGCCCTTCAGTCTCTCTGAATTTCGTTCCTTCGGTTTGATGTTGCCTTTAAGGAATCATGAAGGAAGTCGGGCTCTGTGCTGTTGAAAACACGGTGTGAAAAGTATGAAAGTCAGCTTGTTATTGAAAAAGTGTTATTGTCACTGTGCAACTTGACAATCTAGTTAAAATCAAAGTATAGAGATGGGGCAATTGGGTGCTTGCCCCACACCTTTCCAAAGACTTAAAATTGTCAGAGCCCTAGTCTGCTATGAGAATTAATAGTTCCACATCTGTATGTCACTTATGAAAACTTTTTTGATTTTTTTTATCATTATTAAGTACAAGGTGTTTTCACAGTGTAATGACTAAAGAATAATGACACCGGCCGCGTTTAGATTGCTTCTCTCCTAAGCCTTGCATTTACTATGCAAATCTGTCTGCCAGTGGGCATGATTTTTTTCCTGGGAAAATGATGTTTCCATCATAGACTACATAAATGAACAAATTCACGCCTGTTCTCCTCATGTTTCCTTTTTACGTTGCTCCTCCACCCCAACACCAACCCCTGCTGTTGTTATTTGTTTGTGCGAAGCAATAACATTACTCAAACTATGTTAATACGATGCAATCCACACCACTCTTATTCCCAAATTCAATATAAAAAGGTTACAATTTGACTTAACCTCTTCAGAGAATATGCTTCTTTCCTCTCTCTTATTTCCAAAGTAGGGTTCATCACTTCCAACATGTTTTCATCCCAGCTTATTGACTACCGATACAATTCCTGAACCAGAGCCAGATTTTGACACAACTCTTGTTTTCTTTGCCACAGTGGCACATCAATGATACCATTTTGAAATGCTAAGGGGCTGAAAGGTTGTCTGTTTCCACTTTTAACATATCAGAAATATTGATAAAATCTCTTTCAGTCAGAGTTTTCCTAAATTATAATTCTTTTAACAGTTACAACAACAGTTGGGTCCTGTCAGCACCCTTGACCAAAGTGCTAGCTTAGAGCTGAAGTTTGTCCCCAGGTTCCCACGGCTCCTCATATTTGTGATGGGTTTACAGCAGAGAACTCATTTCACTGTGTATGCAGTACTTGTACGACTGTAAAAAGTAAAGTTGGTTTGGCTTTATTTACCTGTCTTTTATTGTAGGAAATACAAAGCATGCAGCAGGTGTTGGCAGATTAGATAAACTTTTGTTGGTATTTCATAGAAATCAGGATGAAGCTGTTCTGTTCAGTTGATGTACTTGATGAACAAAAAGTTGGCTCCAGACTTTAGTGCCATAAAGACAAACAGATTTTGCAGCAGATTCAGATATTACTAATTATTCCCTTTCTTTTTTCAGTTTTAATCATCACTGAATTTATGTTTAGTTCATTGTACAGCCAATTAGTACATATGTGTTTGTTTTTAATGTCTGTGGCTGCAGCTGATGTGTTGCTTATGCATCCTGCTGTCCTGCAGAGATGTCTTCCTCTTTGAGGTTATGTGGCAACTACAAAACTCTTTTAATGTATGCATCTTCCTGTCGTAATGCACACAACTTAAAGTGTCAGACTCCCTTGGGTTGCTTTACAGAAAAAAAAAACTTGTTTGGCCACACTGCGTTGACAGCTGTTGAAGCCTTTTTGGCACATTTAAAATGGGCCTGTGATAGTTTTAATTATGTTGCAATCAACCTCTTTTCTTTAATCTGTGATCTCAGTTTCACAGTGATTAATTGCCAACAACACCATTTACAAGTCTCTTATGCCTTCTGCCCCTTTGGCTGCTAGCTGACTATCATCAGTGGCTGCTGTCTCCTCCACTCCTCTTCTTCCTCCTTTTCTCCCCCACACTCATTTCACAAGAGCTTCTCCCAGAAATACATCAGGACAGTAACAGTTTATTCAGAGCACTGCTGCCAGGGTTTTAACATGAGCCAGGATGAGAGCGCACATCAATCTTGCGTTTAAAGTGAGTCTACCTAGTTTTCTGTTGCAGAAACACTTTCGTCATGGTGTTTGAATGGTTTCATGGTCTCGTTCCCTGAGCGTATAACCACCTCACTACATATGTTCTGGCACAATCCACAGATTCCCTGATTCAGTTTTAAACCACACCTAAATCCAATTCAAAGAACTGAGGGAAGACTGTTTTTCGTTTCCAGCAGCCCAAAGCTCCAACACATCCTTCCTGAGCCCTCTAAGAGTGCTGTGGAAAACTTTGTATTTCAAGGCCTACAGTACCTTTATGGAGCTTTCTCAATGGAGCAGATTGTGACTATACTTCCATCGGTACAGACAGAGTCATCAAAGAGCTCTATACAGTAACTTTGAGCAACCCACTGACAATTTTCTCACAGTAATATAATGCTGTACAGGATATATATAAGGCCATCATGTACTATTTGGCATCTCTGTCTTTTTAGCATATTGTAGCAGGCTTGCACTGTGGGGCTGACAGGCATCACATCAATGTCTGCAAGAGATGGTGCCTGAGAGGATGAATGAACTCAATTTTTTCCTGAAACCACCATGGCAGTCCCTGCCCCATAGAAATTGAAAAAAATAAATAAATAAGAAGAATGTCTTAAGAAAAGGCATGAAATGTGATGCGCCCTCATCCTGGGAACTATTTTTATAAAGTTAAGATAGGAATTAGGATTAGGATTTTTCCCAATTTGGTTTTACAGAAGCAAATCCAACTAACTTCAGGAATCCTATTTTATTTTAGCTTCACCCTATCATATCTTAGGTTAGGAAATCCTAAATACTCAACCCAAAATCATTTCTCAACTTTTATGTCTCTTACCAAGCAACCGATACTACTTTTGTCATCTCATCAAGCTAGATAACTGTTGTTTTTTTCTCACTGAAGCGTACTGAAACATACAGTGAAACACACAAAAACTGGTTTAAAACCCAACAACAGACACTTAACCTCAAGACAAGTGAGTTAGAAGTGTTGATAACATCTGTTGAGAAATACAAAGATGCTCTTTTTGTCAAATTTACAGCAAGGCTAATTTGGATGATAAAATAAAGAGAGTTAAGATAGCAGGCACATTCCTCAAAGTATCACACACCCATTGTGTAAAAGCAACAAAAGAGCAATCATACAGATTACACTACCATTATCCACTATTAGCTAACATTACTGTTAGCAATAGTTAGCAAACATTACTGTTAGCTACTGTTAGTGAACACTACTGTTAGCGAATGTTAGGGAACTACTGTTAGTTACATTAGCTGGTTAGTAAGTTTGACACTACCACAGGCAGAAAAGTGAAAATAAGGACAGCTAAACGGTTACCATAAAGTTAGAGAGGGAGTTTATATTAGGTTTTGGAAAGTTAGCATGCTTGTGTAATACACTTTTCTTATCTTAAGTTAGGACAGGAACATTAACTTAATAACTGTATATCTGTAAAGGTTTTTCTTTCCCTATATTAGGTCCTTACCCTAATTACCATGGTTACCAAACAGGTAACATAGGATCTGCAAGCATAGATGTATTATAAGATGTAGATGTATTTTTTGTATTTTGTTTTGTTTTGTTGTCACTGGATTATTTGTGTACTGACAGACAGTGTATGCAAAAATGGTGCACATTCAGTCCAATGAGTTGCTCATCTGGAGTGATTAAGAATTTTACATACAACTTCAGACCCAACAATCAAAAATATTTAACACTGCTTTTACCATATAACATTAGCATACATTCAAACCCAACACCCATTCATACTGTACAGTTATTTTTAAGGCTTCAGTTGTACCGGTGGTGGGAGTATAGACTCATTTTCGTCACAGGCAGTGTGTGATGTAACTAGGAGAGGCCTGGAGGTAAACATGTGCTACATATATATAATCCAGTTGTCTAATCTTTGGCACCCACCAGCTCTGCCAAAGTGCCTGTAGCAAGGCACCAAACCTCCACCAGCTGCAGGGAGAGCAATTTATGGGTGACATTTCACACAAACAACCCTGCTGAAATAAATGAAGCGTAGCATTAAATTTGTGTGTGCTTGATGAGGAGAATATTCAAGCAAGCCCAAGATAACGGATAAGATCAGACAAAAACAGATTTTTATCTAACATGTTTTTTTTTGTTTTGTTTTTTGAAGAACTTGAGGCCAATGTATGATCATGTACAGTACAGTTTTTTGTAGTTTATTTTCCTTTGGAGGGTTGCTGAGCTTCATTAGTGCTACCCTGTTTCGTTCTTATTCTGTTACACACAATTTCACCTCGAAGCTCTCCAGTAATAGCCGACCTTACAGGAGACCTACTCAGTGATGTTACTACTACCATCCAAAAATTCCCTGCACACCGATTTTTATGATTCTTTTACGGGCAGAGTTAATAATCCAACAAACCTGTCTATAAGGATTTCTGGAGTGCAAGAACTTTGTAGTAAGCACTCTCAGAAATAAAAGTGCAAACCAGAACCATATAGGGTCCTTCATGCTGTCCTCATAGGAGAACCGTATATTCGTAGGGTTTCATGTAGAGCCCACCCAGGGGGATGCAAAAAATATATTTAATAAGGGTTCCACCTATAACCCTCTTGTCTTCTGAGGGTTCTACAAAGAACTATATTGTATTTGCAAAAAGGTTTTGAATCCTGAGGGTTCCAAAGGCTTCTTTGGATGAAAAGGGGTCTTAACTTGGAACCATTTAGTCATACAAAGAACTTCTTGGGAACCCTTTTTACAAAAAGCGTTCTTCAGAATCAAATGGTTCCGTGCAGGACCTCAGCCCTTCAGGGAGAACCCTTTTGGAACCGTTATTCCAAGGCTTGAAATATACTTGCTGTTTAATGATGCATTTGAGTTGTGCTAATTTCTGAGGATGTGCACAATTGTTTTAAATGGACACAGGATAGTCGAGGCAGCCTTGATTCGTTTGAACGCATGCGTGAGTGTGCAGTCAAATGACTGTGAATTTATGCAAAAGCTTGAAGGTGAGCAGCGCACTACAAAAACAGCCACACAGCCATCACATCTTGAAACGACGTCCTAAGGAGCCCGGAACTTCTTCTCCCCACCACACACGACTTCAAGGCTGCTTCACTTTGCAGCACTCAGGTCATGTCATACTCCAAAAGACATCATTTATGTTGACACACGAGCTCCACAACTCCCACCAAACCTTCCATTGGTGCTTCTTACTTCATAACAGCAGTGCCAGTGTAAACCTCAGCCTTTCATCTGTCACACCAAGTGCAGCGAGATTTGGTGCATTAGCTCCGTCCCACGCTCCTGGCTCCGGGCCATGCATATTGTATGAGCATGTAACCTACATCTATCCATGCTTCTGTCAGCAGGGGTTCCCTGATCAGACAGGTTCAGTATGCAGTGTGTAATGGTGTCCAGGACTGTGTTACATGGTGTTTAGTCAATTTATTCCCCTGTCAAAAGAGATCAATGTCCTGCTGATTTGACTTGGTTTTTAAACTCTTGGAACTAAAAACGGCTGCCAGAGGCACAGGACGTATGCTGTTTAAACAGGTGTTCAAAATGTGTTAAAGCTATAAACGTAAAAATATAATGGAGGTTTTATTGATGTGTGATAAGGGTGGGGCAAAACATTAGCTAATGCATTTCAAATATTTCATAAAAATTGTATAAGATGTGTTTGATTGATGCGATCTGGCAAACCTCATCAAAAGTATGGTCATGGTTTTATGGAGCTGCTGAAAAAAGAGAAATAGAGGAATGGAAGATCTATGATGAGACATTGAGGTCAACAAACTCCCACTGATGAGAGTGAGTGAATGGGAGGTGTTAATGTTGGGATTTAGCAAAGCAGCATAACAGCAGCCAAATGGTGAGGGAAATATAAAGCAGGCTGGCCAAGGAAAACTGTAATCTTTAGAAAGCTGAGGGAGGAACACTCATGAATAATTTTTACTGTGGACCATATTTAACCGACACAATATTCAGTGAAGACGATCAATCTCTAAAATGTTTGTTTTTTCTCACTGTCTCTCTTTCTGTCCCAGATTCTGATCGGGGAAGTGACCAGTTTCTTTGTAAAGACTGAGGGAGCTCAGGAGAAGACCATAGTGACCGCTGACTGCTGTTATTTCAACCCTCTCCTCCGGAGGATCGTACGCTTTCTCGGTCAGTTACAATCCTAAAGATCAGAGGTTCTTAGCTTTGAGGGTCTATGCTCTTGGAAATATAGGTGTTAACTAGGTCTATAAAGAGTTCTATGTGAACCCTTTTTGGTTCCTGATAGAACCTTTTTTAAAGGTTCCACTTGGAACCTACTTGAAACTACCTTTCAGATATTTATACCCAGAACACAACATAAAAGATTATACCTTGAGCCATCTGTAAAAGATTTCACCCTGATCCCCCTATGAGAGATTCTAAAGGAGAACCCTTTCATGGTGTAATCATTCTGCACAGAACCCTCTCTGGGAGTTCCATCCAGAATCTTTACACTTTCTAAGAGCACTAAAAAGAACTCACCCAGGGGGTTCTACTGAGAATCTTTCTATATTCCTTACAAGCCTTTTCTGCCAACATGGAACCATGCTTCATCTGGTTCAAGCACCTAATTTGGAGCTGTTCTGAGCATTTCCACCAAAAATGAATTGGTTCAGAACCTGAAAAGTTGGTTTACAGCTGCAACTGAACAATAGCAGGTTTTCCTTGGGAACCAAAGTGGGCATGTAATATTCTACAGGTTGTTGATGTCATCCTTGATTACACTGGGTTCTGCTCAAAATTGATTTTTTGATGTGGGGTGGATAGCTCCAAGATGTCAAGGATCTTGAATTTAACTGGTTCAAGAACCAGAGCTTATTTGGTGGAAAAGGTCAGTCTAGAACCCACCAAGGAGATCCTGTTTAAAACAAGAACAAGCAATCAAGTTCTACAGAGAACCATTCTACAGTGTTATGGTTCTACCCAGACTCTTTCCACCTTCTAAAGTGCTAACGAGAACCCACCCAACCAAGCCAGTTCTAGATTAAAATCCTTTTATATTTCAAGGGATTTATCAGGAACCACTTATGGGTTCTATCAAGAAAGCAAATGGTTCTAGGAGGAACCTCAGCCCCTCAGGAAGAACCCTTTTGAAACTTTTTTTTTCCAAGGGTGCACTTGCGTGTCTCTTTATAGCCTTATGATTGACCTTTGCAAAGAAATGTGAACAGTCAGTTCAAACAGCTGCTCTGTCCAGCAGTCCTCTGACACTTTAGGCTCCTGCTCCTGTGCCCAGGCCCAGACTCAGTAATCCATTCCTGAAAGTATCATTAGTAAATGATTTGTTTACCTTTAATAAAGCTATAAATTTCACCTTATGATCCCTTTATGAAAGTCTTATTAGCAAAGTGTGCCAAAGTTTCTAACAAAAGATAACAATGTTGCACAATTGTGTTGGATCCTAAAATGAAAAGAGGACAGAAGACTGAAGGAGCTCAGGAGAAGACCATAGTGACCATAGACCGCTGTTATTTCAATCCTGTCCTCCGGAGGATCGTACATTTTCTGGGTCAGTTATAGTCCTAAAGATCAGAGGTTCTTTAGCTTTGACTAAATGGAGCCTCTGTGCTCTGGGACCAAGGCTCATTAAGACTCACACCAGTACTCCTCTGTCATAAGGCCGGAGACAGCCCCTGTCCTTAGTTTAGGTCTCCTGTGGACTAATTTTGCTTGCCCTTCTCCTCATGTCCTGCTCTGTGATCTTTTTCATCATCTCTGTATTTATCCCAGTTATGAGTCTATTAAAGTGATGGACTATAGATATGAAGCATAAAAGCAAAGGCTATGTCTCATTGGCATTTTACTCCCACACTGATAGCAGGCAGCGTAACCATTAAATTCCCATTTAAGTGCTTGTTTCTGACTCGTACCAGTCTCATTGATTCAGTTATGTTCGGTTTACATGCACACACGCCGCTTTTCCCTCACTTTGTCTCTCTTTATTTTCACACAGGTGTCTACTCCTTCGGCCTCTTCACCACCACCATCTTTGCCAATGCAGGTCAAGTAGTGACAGGAAACCAGACGCCTCATTTCTTGTCTGCCTGCAAGCCGAACTACACAGCTCTGGGCTGCCAGTCTCCGCTGCAGTACATCACAGAGCGCCGAGCCTGCACAGGAAACCCATACCTGGTGGTATCTGCCCGCAAGTCCTTCCCCTCCAAAGACGCAGCACTCAGCTTTTATTCAGCCATCTACACAGTGGTAAGGAACTTTTTGGGTCTTGCATTTAATTTAACACTGTGTCAGCACTGGAGAAAAGTCTGGCTGTACCCATTATCATTCTGGAATAGGGTGGAAAAACGCTCTTTCTTATTTGTATTTCTTTCAATCACAATTGTCTTGGGCAGCCCTAAGCCCAGGATGTAGCAATGGTATCCTTGCAAAATAGTGTAGAGGGGGAACTTGTTATGGTGGAACATTTGCACTTAGGGTGGTGAGGTCTTGGATTAAATTGTCTAATTAGCTAGCTTGTTTATGTTCGCACCATCATTGACCAGGTTAGGGCTTGGGTAACCTGTCACTTTCAGCACTGCTAGCTCAGAGGTTGTTGTTGTTTTTATGTAAGAACAGGAACTTGGAAAACAATAACACAGTAACAGTAACAGTAACACACAGATAGTGGAAGGAGAGGAGAATGCTGACTGAAATATTCGGCCAATGGCGAGCTTATTCCAACAGCGTGCTTCCTGTGAGTCAGACTACATGCAAGGGTAGTGTTGGGATATGTTGATGGTGTGAACACACCGTCATCATGTCGTCATTGTTGTGTGCGGTGTGTTGATCGAGCATTAAACTGGATAATGTGCCACTAGACATACTTTTGCTTTGCTAAAAGTTAACTACTGCAGAAGAAAAATAAGTTTTGGAAATACTTATTTATACTTAGACTTTTACGTAACCCTTTTTAAAAGGGTTGTAATCAAGGCATTTATTAGTGGCTAATAAATAATTACTAATGCTTTATATATCAGTTATGAGCCATAAAAATTACGAGCCAGGTTGTAAAAAATTCCTTTGGCTAGTCAAAGCAGAACACATTGATCAGATTGTTCTAAAAAGAACCATTAGTAAACAATTTCCTTGCCATTAATGTAGCAATAAATTACAACTTAGCCCTTTATCAAAGCTGCCTTATTAGCAAGTTTTACTAAGGTTTCTGACAAAAGGTAAAAATCCTTCAGAATATTATTGGATCCTAAAATGAAGAGTGGACCAAAATGACACCTGATCCTTCCAACATTAAGGGACCATGACTCACTTCAAAGTGGAAAACTTTCAAACACAAAACTGACACTTGCAGTTTAATATAGAGAAGGACAATACAATACTAAATTCAAACAAGTGAAAATGTAAGTAATTATTTATTTGTTTGCTTACTTTTTTCCCCCATCCCTTAAGTATACACGTACAACAAAGTATACAAACAACACAGTTTAAAAAAGTAGCACATTGTATTGCACTGCACATTGTAGTACCTGCCCTCTTCTCATAATAAATAAATAAATAGTATAAATCATCTTTCAGTACTGTCAGTTCTTTCAAAGACATTTCAGGGCATTTTGACACATTAAAATGCAAACAATGACAGAAGACTATATATAAATGTTTCCTACTCTAAATTGAATAATAGTTGAACATTTTAAATCATTCTAGTGAATAAACCATATTTTGACTCCACATATTAAAATAAACAGCTGCTGTCACATAGTATTTTAAAATTAAATTTCCCTCTGTGATAGTCATCACCTGATCATAACACAGATGACCTCCTTTACTTTGGTAAAACGTGTGTGTAAAGTATGGGCCTCTAAAGTATTACATTGAGCATTTAGTTATGATTTAAGCACATCTGGAAAAAAAAAAACTGTTAATGGAGCACTTGTTCTCTTTTTAATTACAGTGCCATGTTCCTGTCATCTTTTAGAAGCAATCATGTCAGTGTTTTCATGGTGCTTTCTTTTTGTACCCCATCAAACCCTCCAGATGCTCTAAAATCACTGCAGAGTGCGGCCTCTTGTGGCTTATTCAAGCTGTTCAACCTATTAAGGTGTTCAAGCAGCAGCACCATTGAATGATTGAATGATCACAGCTGGCTGACTGAAGACTTGTGGATGAAATACCTGGTTCAGCTCGCGGTGAGCAAAAAAACATGAAAAACATTTATTATTTCAAATGTATTTCTGTGGTCCAGATGTACGTGACCCTGGTGTTCCGGACCAAAGGGACCCGTCTGACCAAGCCCACCCTGTGCCTGGTGCTGCTGTCTCTGGCCGTGCTGGTGGGGGTGATGAGGGTGACTGAACACAGAAACCACTGGAACGACGTCCTGGCTGGGTTTGTCACCGGAGGAGCCATCGCTGCCTTCCTGGTGAGAAAGAGAGGAAGGAGGCATGGGGTAGATGTGGGGAGGGAAGGGAGGATGGACGGAGGAATAGAAGATAGTGGTAGATGAATGGAAAAGAATAGAAAGATGGGGATAAAGATTAGAGGAGAGGATATAGCCTTAAGGAAGAGAACAGTAACTACAAAATCAGTGAAGTTGATAAAAAAAATGGTTGAAAGTGTGTCTCACTGGCTTAAAAATAGTTTAACCGATTGGATGGTTGTAATGTCCTCATTATATGCCATTTCAGTGCCATAAAATAAGCTACATAATACCTACAATACTGCACTCTGCCTTGTTATCTTCTTCAGGGAAAGTAAGAGGAACAACAGTTTCTACAAATTAAATGGGGTTTTCGCCTTTATAGTACATTCTAGTTTGTTTAAGAAAATAAGCTTTATTTTCATTATTTAAAATTGATAGTTAATCAGGATCACTGGGTGAATGCAATATTTTTTACTTAAGTAGAATTTAAGTAGAATAAGATCGCCAACTTTGAAGTAAGCCTACTTCTCTTGAGTATATTCATTTTATGCTACTTCTACTTCACAACATTTTGGAGGCAAATATTTATTACACTTCTTATTCCACTACATTTATTAGTAGAGGTTTAGTTACTATATCTGCTTTGCAGAGTCAAATTGTTAATACGCAGTAAAATCAACTAATGAATTATTATGTATTTTTATGGATTCAGCCATCCGGCAGAATATGAAGTAGTTTAAATTTGCACCACCTTTACCACCTGCACCAAAAGTCATAATTAGTGCTTCAATAATTCTAATCCATTATTATGAAATTAGCTATGCTGCATAATGAGTAGGACTAACCATTGCAGGAATTTTACTTAACACAGTCTATTTCTACATTGTATTGCTACTTTTAATCAAATAAGATCTAAGTTCTTCTTCTACCAACAATAAGGATTAAATCTGCTTTGCTAGTTGTCTGTCTACTGTTAATATCTATATTGACGTTAATATAATACCTTCATTTACAATAATACATTTAAATATGTGGTGTAAACCAAAAAATCACATGAATTTCACCAATTTCAACAGCTGAGATTTCAGTTATGGCTTCATTGTAAGATAGTTAGCTTTAGCAATTGTGAAGCTTTTCTCTCCATCATGATTGATGGATCATGATTTAGCAAATACTGTTTCATTTAGTTATGTTGAATAACTTGCTGGTTAATTAAAATGGCTATTTTTTCAATCACAGATAACAGCTATGGAGAAATAGTATCAATAGTTTAGTCATGGCTAATTTTAAGTTGATATAGCGGCCTCTTGCTTAGGTTCTGTGACAGGGAGTGCAATAAATGCATCAGCAGCTTACAGAGCTCAGAGATTTTCAAACCAAGGTGCAGTTACTGTAGTTTCTGTTACATCATATTTTTAAATGGTATAACAGACACTAAAAAGTCAAGTTCAGGTCTTAACTTTGACCAAATACGTAGGTAGTTACTGTGTTTTGCCTTTGTAGGACAGGATGATGAAGAGAAGGATTGAATCAGGGAAGGATTCAAAGAGAGAGCAGTGTTGGCGTGATGTGAGTACAGGAGAGATGGTGGGAGGATGGACTGATGATTAAGCTTGAGGCAAAAGAGCCTTCGTGATTGAGGACACACACACACACTTTTACACTTTGTCAATGGGCCGATCTGTACTTTACCATGGCACATTCAAATAGTGTAATTTGGTCTTGGACCTCTTGGCCTGAGTCAATTTTCTGGAACAACGACCAGTGTCGATGCTAACTTTAAAGATCAAAGTGTTCCCTGTAATTCATCCCTAAGACTTTAGATTTCTTTAGATGCCTCCTCCTCCCATATTTCATTCTTTCTCCCTCTTTCTTTATATCTCTGTCTCTGTCCTTCTCATACTGTAAGTGTCCTCTTCAATATCTGTTCCCATGGCACTCGGAGCATTTCGCCAACCAAGAAATCATCCATCTCCGTACTGCAGTGGAACAAATCTTTCCCCTCCTCTTTTCCCTCTACCTCTTTGCTCTTCTCTCCATCAGGTGTCATGTGTGATCAACAATTTCCAGCCAACCCAGATAGCTGTGCCAAATCCTCCACCTCCGCAGCGTTCAGAACCCCCCATGGGACTGCCTCTTCTCACCCTGCCCCGTGTGGAGAGTCCACTCGAAAAGTTAAGTGGCCTCCAGGTAAGGGATGGGGGAAATCATTCTGACAGGACATAAATAAAATAGCTGAGATCCTCAACAGACTGCACAAAGAGTCCATGAAGTGTTTGTTTTTGGCTATCAGATATCCTTATGTACCCTGCCTCTCGCCCAATGTCAGCTGGGATAGGCTCCAGCCCCCCCGCGACCCTCTGGGAATAAGCGGTTACAGAAAATGGACGGATGGATATCCTTATGTGAGACAAGTACTTACTGACCATTCTAGCAGTGTGACTATAAGCAGGAGTTCTCAAACTCAAAAGGTCTGCATCTGATTTTTGGTCAGAGGTCCGGAATGATCAGCGATAAAATAACAAAATAATACTTCTTCAACTCACTTATAACTTTTAAGGAACATAAGTTAAAGACAGAAATGGTGAAATGGCATCATTTTCCTGCAATCAGTTGAATGACTCTCTCTCTCTGGCTCTACCGGCCAGTGGGCAGAAAGTACTCAAGAAGAAGTACTGAAATACATTTTTGCAACTCTTTAATTTGAATTACTCCCAGCTGTTCTGGTCGGTGGTCACAGTCACCTTTTCAAACCTGTTTATTGGCCTTATACCTTTAGGATAGACTTATTGATTATAAAAATGCAGACAGGTTTGAATCATTTTAAATGTAACTAAGTAGATTACATAGTCTAGTGAATATTTAATGGAGCAATATGTAACAATTGCACATCCAAAAAAAAGAGTACTGCAGTCTAAATTGTGAGTATGAGCTATAAAAAGTATATTTAATAGGTTGAAATCCTATTCAGAATACAATCTATGGTCCACCTGCCCAGAGGCAAAAAAGCTCAGGAATACTGCGCAAGACGGGTGCAACTTTGTAAATTTACAATAACAAATGATGACGAGTCCTATACTGTAAGTTGATCAGCTGTTTATAATTCTGACAGTTGTCTGTCAATGTAAAGTTAAGCCCATTATCCTGAAAACAGAAGCCCACTGCTCTGAAAAGACACACTCTGGATTTCAGTCACTCCCTGCCTCGCCAGACTCTATTAACATATTGCTCAATTTAACCGTTATAAACATCTACTCCTTCTACAAGACTATTAATGATTTCTTACAACTCATAAACAGGCACTGACTAACTTGCTGAGCATTCAGCATTGATTTTTACGCTAATTAACATGAAACAGGCAAACAGTAACACAAGTTACAGGCAGATTAGAAATACCAAAGGATGACACAGCAGCTGTAGCACTGTTTTAGAGAGAATTGAAATTATTTATTACAGTAAAGATATTACAAATTTCTCCTTTAAGTATGAGTAAAATCACAGACTTGAAAAGGTACATACAAAACCCTTGAAAAGATACTTACAAAAGTGCAAGTACACAAAAAATGAGTACTTGTAATCAGGCACCACACCACAACTGGTCAAAACAGTAGCACATGCACTTTCACATAAAAGACAATTTCACGTGTCATGAGAATTCATACAGTACATAAAAGCAACCCAGGGGGAATAGTAAAAGAAGAGAAGAAGCAGACTATCCCAGTGATATCCATTTCACATTCCACCTCAGGTCGAGGATTGTGCAGAACAGCAACATGTATCCTTCAGGGCAGTTCGTAAAAAACCTTCAAAGACCGAAGTGCCTCTAAGGTGATGGTATTTTGCAGCTTGTTCCATGCCAAGAGTGCATACAATAGAAAAAGCCAAAAATTGGTTACAGCCATTCATATCATCCTAGAATGAAGTGTAGGTACTTTGGTGATCCTAAAACTTTGAATCTAGCATCCTCATCTGGGCAAAATTTCCATTTGTATATAACCAAGTACCCATAAAACTAATGACATTCCCATCAGTTTTAGTTGTACTTTGTATTTTGGTAATAATTAGTATATGTTAGCATGCTAGTACAATAAAGTAAACTAAACTAAACTAAGGTGGTGAGCAGTCATCATCAGCATTGTCATTGTGTCATTGTCAGCATGCTTATATAGCTCAAAGTGTCTCTTTGCATAAGTATGGCCTCACAGAGTTATCCCTGTTTGTCCTCACTGATAACCTTGGTTGTTTCACTGTATCTTATGTTTCCTAGATGCTACTTACTGTCTGATATATCTGTTCTGGACACTCACTGTCTCTCATCTAGACATCATCATTTTGCATTCTTATCTCTCTCTGTCTCAGTCAAAGGAAGTTTATCTGCTCTGTTCCCTCTTGTTTTCACTTCCCAAGTGTTATGAAATGTTTTATAGTCTTTGCTTCCCTACCTCCTGCTCTACCTCTCCTGATCTTCTTTCTGTCTTCGCCCCACCTGTTAGGCTCCAGGGCTACCGTATTCTGAGATCACATGACCATCAGCCAACCCTGTCCCCCGCCCCTCCCGATGTGCTCCTCCCCTCACGGCGTTGCCTCACCAGCGCAGTCTAGACCTGCCCTCTGAATGCCCCCTGCCCTGCCCTGCCCACCCTGAAGGACGACATCCCCTCCGACGAGTCAAGTCCACCCAGGTCTGATGTGATGGTCCACCAATCACAGGAGGCAGAGCAGCAACACGTGCACATGGCGAGCATGGCTGAAACCTGTCATCTGCTAAGGATCAATAGGAGATGGATACATGTCCCTCTGTCCTGTTCTGTCCTGTTTGTCCTCCAAGATGGCCTCTTTTTTCTTTCAGGTGTAAACGAACCAATGAAAGACTCGCCAAAGCAAGCAATACTGTGTCCTATCTGCTTGTCCTGTTTTCCACAAAGACGCAACAGTGACTCTAAAGACTGTTGGCTGGTGATGACTTGATAAAACACTTGATATAAATCTCAAAACTCAGCAGAGCTGAGGGCTTTTGGATAAAAGAAGAAAATCCCAATCACTGGTGGATCGTCTTCAAAAGACCATTTCGTAACACTCAGGACAATACAGTGGAAAAAGGGACAAGATTAAAAACAAAGACCTTTATGTTATTGAAATGCAGGTACCATTAAGTATTATGGTACAGATTTTTTTTTCTGTCCTCCAAACTAAATAAAGAGACGCTGTCAAAGAGGAAAGTACTTTTGTAAATTATAGCACAGATGAACCAATTTAGTGTTCAGTAAACTGTGTTGTATCTTATTTGTTTTGGGGGATAAGGGTCTGATCTCTTGCTGTATATTGTGTGACGTGACAGAAGAGAGATTTATACACAATAGAGCTGTGCTTGTGATACCACTTTTGTTCTGGGGCATCAGTTAATTCATCCTGAAGTGAATGAATTAGATTTCCATCAGCTTTCCAAATATATTTTATCTACTTACTATTCAGGTGTGTGTTTGTAAGTGTCTGTAAGTTTTACGTCCATGCTGTGAAATACTTGGAAAATTTATCATTTGACTTACTGCCTAACATGTGTGGAGTTACTTGTTCGTGTTGGTTTGCACAAAAGTCTCACTTTCTCTTTCCTTTACCCTCTTCAACACATTCATGCCACTTTTTTTTAAAGGTTAGCTTTGGTATTTTTCAGCTAGCAACCTATTTTCCATGTTTTTGTGTGAAACTAATAAATGAAGACAACAATTTTTGAAATTGCTCTCGTATTTAGTGAGATCGCAGCAGTCGACAGAAGGGGAACTTAGCTACAGTGTAATCCCTCAGGACAACAGCGCACCGTCCAAGTAAGTCCACTGAAAGTGTTTTTGCCACTGACAGGCTCAGATTGTTATTTTAAGAGTCTGACCAGATTATGGAAAGGATCGCTACAGAGACAGGCTTTTTTAAAAGGGTACGATATGTTTTGTTTAATCAGAAGCAGTAATTTCATTGCTCTCACCAAACTCACTAGACTCCATTTACAGAAACGATGCCTTTATCATCGCCATCTTCAAACTCGACTGAAACAGAATTAAACTGACCAAACATGTGAAGGCTCATCGTCTTTCCACTGTTCCAACAATCAACAACTATGGTTGTCTGGTCAAAATAAACCCTTAATTAACTGATGAACTGATTTGAACATATCAGGAGAGGAGCAGGTGGGGAGAAACAATGCATAGAGCCAGAATATTTTCACATCTATCCACCTTGGTGAATTAAGGGGTTATTTTGATCAAACCAGATTTAGTGATTGTTGGAGCAGAGGAAAGATGAGAAAAGAGTGGGTTTTATTCTTTTTCTGTCACATTTGAATGAAGTTTGTTGTATGATGGTGAAATTACTGTTTCTGTAAAGGGACTTTGGATGAATTTGGCAAGAGCGATAAAAGAGGTGTTTCTGGTTAAATAAAACATATCTTCCTCTCTATAGTGATCATTTCCATAATTCTTTCAGAGCAGACAGGTATCGTAGATCAGAGCAGAGAGATTGAAGTTCAGCAGTGAGGTTGTCTAGGAGCAGTAAATGTACAGTTTGCTCACAAATAAGTTCTGTAGAAAAGTTCAAGAAGTTCCCGTGTTGTGCTTCCCAGCTGCTGAGTAAGTAAAGTGAGAGTCTGTGGGACTAAACCAGAGGAAGGTGAGCTGCTCTCTGGATCTGGAACACACTCTGCACTGCCTTTAGGTTACAAAGTGTGGATAAAATACATATTCAGTGCCTTTTTACAGGGCACTGTACTCACATTTGCATGCATATTGTCAAAAACAATAAATAAATGCTTCGTGTCATGTTCACACCCATCAGACACAGCGGGGACATGAGACACATGGACCTGGTGCAGACAGCTGCATGGATTATAAAATGGAAGCGTTTCTGTTGCATGAGACGTGTGAGTGAAAACGTGTCTGTGGTCAAGACTGTGGCCCTCCTCAAGATTGGACCAGTTCCAAAAGTTGTTGTCCTCGGTAGTCATTTAGGCACAAAAACATGGGAAAACAGAGTCCAGGTTGAAAAACACCAAACTTAACCTTTAAGTTACCTGTATTTAAATGTTAACGTATTTGCTCCCTTGGCTTTCCAAAATGAACATTTTATAAGAGTAGTGTGGCATCAGTTGTTGATGCTTCTGTACTGTTTATCCATCTGTCCTGTTCAGTTATTTTCAGATTCCCCTGCTTCAGTCCTCATCATTTCCTCACACTGACTTTAGAAAACCAATGGCACAGACCAGTGTGAACACAGAGTTAAGACCTCTGAGTTTTGTATAGTTTTGTACAGTCTATAGGTTTCTTTACACAGTATAATACTACATTATCATTATGTTGAAATTGTGTGAATAATGTGAATCTACCTGAAGCTGTCTGGTAGGAACATGAGTAGTTGCCTGGTCTAAAGCAGGAATGTAGCGCAGTGGAGAAATGTGTGAAAAAAGCAAACAGGTGCTCTGTTTGGCTCACAACTTGCTTTGGTTCTGCTCAGTTCAAAAGACACTGCAGGGAGGTCATACTAGACGGAGAGTTCGCAATGGGTTATATAAAGAAGACTGCTATGGTTTTATTAAGCACGTGTGTGTGCGTGTGTGTGCGTGTGTGTGTGCTTACTGGGATTTGTGTGTATGTTTGTAATGAGCACACTGTATGGCAGCATAACTGTTAATTTGGCAATCTGTTTTCTTAAGTTAAACTGTCAAAAGTAGCTGCTATAATTACACACTTGTGCTTGTGTGTAAATGCAGGCCTTCAAAGGACCCCTGCCAAGGCATCCTAACAATGCCTGTTATAGCAGAAGGTGCTCATTATAGCTCTGAGATTACCTACAGTAAAACTTTTCAGTCTGAATTTTTTGTAAACAACTGAAAAGGTAGAGAACACCATAACACTCCAAATAATGTTATTTTCATGTTAAAATGTCTCTGTTTTGTATTTATTTAACAAAATAAATTGCAATTACCACACATTGATGCCTGTATTGGATCATTTACTTCACTTAATTCTTTGCACCTCCTCAATATAGCAGCTTCAATTGTTTGATGCTGTCATGGCAAATGTACCTGCTTTGAAGCGAGGCACTTGCCTACAAAACCCTGTGTGTCAGGAACACTTTTTTGGAGTTAATATAGCATTGGTTATCATGAAAAACAAATTTTAAAGATGCAACAAAAAATGAGATTGAGTAGCCTAATCCATGACAATGCAGCTATAATCTAATTACATTTTTTTCCAAATGTAATCCGGTCTGTTTATAGTTAACATTGTCACATTCTGGTCAACAAATCAAGTGTTACTTACACTATTACACGTGCCATTACTACATAACACTGCCGGTAACTGGCACCTGTGACATCTCAGAAAGTCTTCCATGAAAAAGACCTACCTGTGCTGGTAGACATATATACTGTAGAGTGAAAGCCTGTTCGGGCTTTGAAGAACTAAAGTAGTGGAGCTGTGTCCAGTGTTAGGAAAACCGCTTTAAAACTGTATTTTATCAAACTATTTCGCAAGGAAACTACATCTTAACTACTCTTAAAAAATAGGTTATCAAAGTAAAATTACTTTCAAAAAGTAGCTCAACTACATCACTGGAAATGATCACAGTCTGAGTCTAGGCTATCATATTATTACACAGAGATACAACTGAACTGACACTGAGTAAAGTGTAGTTTTTTGTCTTGGTCTAGGGCAGGCTGGTCCTCACTTGGGGAGCCTGATGATGTGTTTTAATGAGAGAATGGAGAGGAGTGGAATCAGGAAAATCACAGTCATCTTGGCTGCAGTCCACAGATGATTTGAGTCAAATAGCAGTTGATGTTATTAAATGACAACTGTGGCCAATGAGGTGGCATGGTAAAAAACGTCATGAGAATAAAATGACTATGTACATAAACTATAAGACCAAAAACAGCTGAAAAAGCTACAGAGATTTTAATGTAGTTAAATGACCAGCCAACTACAGCAAATTGTAGGTAAACCAGTAATTGAAGTACATGTAGTTATCTACACACCAGCATGGTCTATGTCCCAGTTTCACACCACTGTACAGTACAAACTGATTGTATACAATTCATTAAAAAAATCAAACAGATTTAGTTTGTTGAATGTGTTTTTAAGTCCAGTTCATTTGGTCACTTTTCCAGTGTAAACACAGTAGAATCAGGAATTAGAACACAATAATGGGAGACTACTGCCCCTTAGTGGCCATTACCGAGTTTCCTCTTATGGACATGAAACAGTACAGATAATCAGAAGGCCATTTATGATTTGTTCTGACTTATCTGATCATCAATGGTGCACATTTGCAGTAAATTCATAGATGGAAATCTCTGTAAAAAATTGCATCTATGCAACGTC